>NC_141180.1:31455000-33955000 GCF_055505025.1 Bos grunniens | reverse complement strand
CCCGGGTCCTCGCGCGGCTTTCTTGCCACCATCCTTGCCATCAACCTTGACTAAGCTGGTTGAGGATCGCACAGGACTCAAGACTGAAAGGAGATCTCCGTGCAAATTCTATCTCACCTTCCCCACTCCCCCATCTTCAGAGTGTTTTCAGCCACCCTTACCCTAGCCACCCTTTACCCTTAATTCAGGCTCTGTCTTCTGACAGCAGGTTCCCCCACTAAGTTAAAGGCAGATTTTTGCATTTGGCAAGGTCACTGGGAAAGACAGGAGTCTCCATCGAGATGCTGCTTGGAGACCCAGGCTAGGGACCCGCAGGTGTGTTTGCAAGTTTTGCGTCTGGGCATCCTAGACACCCTCGGGCAGGCCAGGCTCCGAGGGCGCGCAGAGGCGGGGGAGGCGTTTTTTTCCAGGTAGAGGGAGAGGCAGCGGGTTCACTTCTTCACTTAGTTCCCTGAGAGCAAGCAGAACCAAGCACCCTCGGGCTGCCGGTAAGGGCATAGACCAACTTAGAAACCGGACTTATGCAAGCCGGGATGTAGGCCACTGACTCCCTTTCCATCTTTAGCCTCTGGGGTTCCCAGAGGGCTTGGAAAAGAGCACAAGTCCAGGCAGAGCCCTGCGGAGATTGTGGAGTGGGGCAGAGGACAGAGGCCTCAGTTGCTCATTCAGGAAAAATTCCTTCTATAGCCCAGGGAAGTGTTGGGGGCCTTCCAGGGCTACTCAATGCCAGTTGCTTCCTCAGGCTGGGGAATTTAAGGCCACAAGTGACTTGTGCTTTTGTCCTCCCTTCTTCGATTTGGTTTTACGACTTTGGCAAAAGAAAGAACATCACAGAATGATGCAGCCTCTCGAGGGCCCTGGGTGGGAACCTCTTCCTTCCTGCAGTCCCTAGGCATGTAAAGCTACCCTAACCGGCGGTGCTGTGGAGGCTGCCCCTGGTGCGGTGACTGGAGGGAGAAAAGTGCGTACCCCTCCCCCTCCCACAATGTATTTCAAAATGGAATGAAGTGATGGCTCCATGTAATTAACTATTGAGACACAGCAAAAGCGCCAAAATGACTCAGCCAATTGTCTCCAGATGGGGTTGGAGAGGCTGCGATTGTTTAACTCTCTTTAGCAGGGTTAGGACTCCGAATAGCCAGGCAGTGGAGGGCCCTCCGGGGCACAAAGGCTGGGACTCCGGTGAGTGCATCAACACTGAACCCGGCTGGCCCAAAGCGGAGAGAGCGAATTCCCGGAGACCCTCATTGTCCCAGGCCTTTGTGCTTCTCCCCAGCTGGCTCTAATCTTTAAATATTTACCCGGCCCCTTTGTGCCCATATGACTTATGCACTTTGGACTGATGTGCTCATAAATTACAAGTCATTTACCAGACTGTGGGGAGGGGGCTTTCATGCCTGGAGCAGGGAGAGGCCAGAGGAACGGAAAGGAAAAAAAGCTTTTGGAGGGTTAGAGTGAGCTGCAGCCACACTGGATAGGCCTCTCCTGGCCTCTGTGTGAAAAGTGGATGGGGCAGAGGCCTGTGAGTGACAAGGAGTCCCAGGAGACCTCTCTGACAATGTCTGACCGCCTGACTGGAGACCCACCAGCAGGAAGGAGGGAGAGGCAGAGTTCCCAAGCTGTTTCCGACTCGGTGTCACGCTTGGACAGGAGTCAGCTTTTCATCCTGGGAAGGTGGTGTGGATGGAGGTGCTTGGTTAGCACCCATCCTTGCCCCTGTCTCCTACTTGCTCTGCAGCAACCCCCCCCCCCCCGCCGACCTTGCTACAATTCCTCTTACTTAATAAAGCAACCCTGTTTGAAAAAAGGGAGCCTAATTTCATCTCAGCCTGCAATTTAACTTGGAAAAGTCGATATGGTTCTTTAAAGGGCTCGCTCTTTAAAACTCTTGTTGGGCCCAGGATGGAAAGCCACCTCAGCTGGTGGGTGGGTGGCTGGCTGGGGGTCGGGTGGGGAAGGGAGGCCCCAGAGAAGGACCTTCCTGAATGAGAAAGGGGTCCCTTTGTACATGCCTTACAGCTCCTAGAACAAAACACATTCAAATGGTTATTTAGAGGTGGGAGGAAAAAAACAAAAACAAGCAAGGCATCTTCAGGCTGAGCAGTTTTTCTTTATTTTCTTTTGTACGTGTGCTGATCCTTTATCCTGGCGGATGACAAACTGGAGGGACACTTGGAGAGCTGGGTGGTGAATGGACTTGTCTGATTAGCTCCCTTTCCTCTCTGGTGGCAAAACCTGTTTGATCAGATCTCTGTTTGAGTTTCTGTCTGTATCTGTGTGAGTTACTCTTCCTCTGTGTGCCTGTGTGTATCTCCATGTGACTCTGTTTCTCTGGGTCTATGTCAGTGCATGCACACATTTGATTACTTGCCTTTACCTTCCATCACTCCCCTGTGAACCCTGGGTCCTGACAGATTCAGAACTCTAGTAGTGTCTGTCGTGTATGACTCTTTGGGACGCTATGGACTGTAGCCCACCAGGCTCCTCTGTCTCTGGAATTCTCAAGACAAGAATAGTGGAGTGGGTTGCCATTTCCTTCTCCAGGCTCTAGTGACTTCTAAAAATTCCCCTGCACCCCTAGTCTGGCCCCACCTGGGAGGGGATGATCTCCCCGTTCTTTCTCCCTTCTCCACGATGAGAATGATGGAGATGTATGGTCCAAGGGAAACTGATGGACAGAGAAGAGACAGTTGCTCAAGCCCTCCAGTCTGGATTACATGTTATTTTGTGCACCTCCCCCAGAACAGGAACTGTCCCTGGGGCAAATCAGATCCACTAGTCTGCGTGGAAAGCTGAGGCCACTGGCTAGAAAGGGAGCTTCCTGGGAGCAGCCCTCTACCCTAGGACCAAACTCACTCCCAGGAGTGAAGATGCAATAAGCACCCTCTAGTGGCCGTGAGGTGTCCTGGCGATGCTAGAGAGGTCTTGAGTCGGGGAGCTGGTAGAAACTGGGGGCAGTGGCAAGAATCCCTGCTCTCAACCCCCAGAAAAGGCCCAGGCTTCCTTCCCACATGACACTGCAACTGGGTGACATTAGATTTTTAAAACATTAAATCTTCTTTCAGTCCCCATCTACTGAGTTTAGCAAATGTCTTCTGAGCACCTTTTAGATACTGGGCTTACAGATTATCAACAGGAGATTGGAGTCAGGATCCCCATTTCACAGAAAGTTGAGGCTCATCGAGGTGCCTTGCCCAAGGTTACAAAGCTGCTGAGCCAGACTCTCCATCCTCCCCTGAACCCAGCTGTCCAGACATGAGGCCTCCTGCCAGGTTCCACAAAGACAGAGAAGGGTAGGGTGGCCAGAGCCTCAGATGCAGGCTGGGCTGACCACTAGGTGGGCCGGGCATATTGCTCGCTGCCCCACTGCTCTAGGTTCCAGCTTCCCCTGGGGCCTGTCCCCTATCCTGCTTCAGGCTGGCTTCCTCCTGCCTCTGTGTTTGCAGACTCTGTCCCCTCCCTCCCTCTCTTCTCCTGTAGCTGCCCTTGCTCTCATTTCCAGCCGCAGGCTGCCAGTACCAACTCTCCCAGGCAGACTCCTACCCCTCCCATGGGTCTCTCCTCGGGGTCCCTCTCATTCCTGCTCTATCCTCACTTGGTTCCGGCCTCACTCTCATCCCATAGTAATTTATTCTAGTCATTTGCTTACTTGCCCTTCTCCTCCATCATCCATCCATCACCCGAAGTGGAGGCATTTACCCTTCCAAAAAGGAACAATTTTTCTTTAGTTTCTTTTTTTGCTGTGACTTGGCATGCGGGATCTTAGTTCCCTGACCAGGGATGGCACATTGGCCCCCTGCATTGGAAGTGTGGACCGCCAGCCAGGAAAATCCAAAAAAAAAGAGCAATTTCTAATTATAAAATAATATATATTGATTTGGGCCATATGGGAAATACAGAAACCATATAAAAAAGATAGCTAAAGTCTCCCAGAGTTCCCCTACCACTAGAAGATTACTGCTGTGAAATAATTTTGGCTTCTATTCCAATCATTTTCCCAGGTTCATCCGTATACTTCTGTTTTTCCCAAGTGAAGTGAGGATCACACTGAAAAGTTTTTCATTCTGTCCTATAAAATAACGTCCTGAGGATTTCAACCGTTGGCCAACATTCTCCCCCGACACGAAGTGAAGTGGGCGGTCATCCTCTCGTGAATGCCGCAAGGGCCCCCAGCGGGGCGCTTGGAGACCCTGCCGAGGGCAAGGCGGTCCCTGCGCGCGGACCTTGCGGGGCCGGCCGGGCAGGGTTGGGTGGAGGCGGATCGCCGGCTCGCGCTTTGCATGCCCAAGTGTCGGTTTCGCAGGGGACCACACAGCCGGGGAGAGGAGAAAGCTATAGATTTCATGTGATTTTTCCGGATAAGGGACATCCTGAAGTTTGGGGCTGACTCCTGGCAGACACCGGTGGTGACTTCTCGGCTCAGGACCCAGGCTCCCCGCGGCGCCCCCCTCCGGCGCCCCCCTCCGCCCCGCCTGGGTCAGGTAGTTCCGGTTGGGGGCACAGTGGGGCGGGGCCGCGGGGCGGGGCGCTCCCGCCAAATTCAGGCCCCAGCCACGCGGCGCGGCGGTATCGCGAGAGCTTGCCCGCAGCGTGCAAGTCCGGGCGGCTCCCCTTTGCGGCCGGCGTCGGCGGCGCAGTGCGCAGGCGCGGCGGGCAGGTTTCCCAGGGCTACAGCCGGCGCAGCCGCCGGCTTGACCGCCTCCCTGCGCCATGGCAGGCTGCGCGGCGCGGGCTCCGCCGGGCTCCGAGGCGCGCCTCAGCCTCGCCACCTTCCTGCTGGGCGCCTCGGTGCTCGCGCTGCCGCTGCTCACGCGCGCCGGCCTGCAGGGCCGCACCGGGCTGGCGCTCTACGTGGCCGGGCTCAACGCGTTGCTGCTGCTGCTCTACCGGCCGCCGCGGTACCAGGTGCGGGCCGGGCCGAGGGCCGGGGCGGGGCTGGGGGCCGGGCGGGCTGGGCGTCGCGAATGGGCACTGTATCCCGCCGGGGACTAGGTCCAGGTCGGCCGACAGCGCGGCCCGCGAGAGGGGCTGCCTCCTCCGGCCGTGTTCTTAAGCAGTTGCGAGTTCAGGCGGCGGGAGGGCGCCCTCCCCGTCAGTCCTGGGGGGCGTGGGGTGCGGGCCCCCTCCGCCCGGCGGAGTGGGTGGAAAATTGCAGTTGGCGCGGTTCAGCAGCTGCGGCAGATGAGCGCGTGGGGTGGGAGTGAGCGGGCCCACGAGTTCTTTTATGTAATTTGAGGTGTGGAGAACTACCTACCTACTGTCAAGTCTGAGGTCAGAGGCCCCCGCAGTAACGTGGAAGGGGCTGGGCGCGGAGTCCTGGCTGTCCCGACTGGATTCGCTGCGTGGACTTGGGAGAATCCGGCCAATACGCTAGGTTTACGCTGTTTTCCCACAGCCCTGAATAATAACAATCCTAATAGTAATGGTAGCTAAAAACTTCTATAGCACTTCCTCTTAAGTACTTTACATGGGTCATTCTCACAGGAGTCCTCAAAGGTAGGTACTGTGGTCATCCCCATGTGTAGATGGAGAAGCCCAGGTGCAGAGAGGTTAAGTAACTTGGCCTAAGGCCACAGAGAGAGGTGAGTTTGGGATTAAGTCCAGGCAGCCCTGCTTCACCCCTTTAACCTCTGAGCAAGTCGACTCAATGGACTTGGTGGTGGCCTACTTAGGCCAGGAAGTAGGACATATGCTCTGAACAGCCAGGTGACTGAGCCTCTTTTGGGTCCGTTTCAGATAGCCATCCGAGCCTGTTTCCTTGGCTTTGTGTTTGGCTGTGGAGTGCTGCTAAGTTTTAGCCAGTCTTCCTGGAATCACTTTGGCTGGTAAGAAGTGCTTTGGGAACCATAGTTGTGAGTCAAGGGTGGGTGGATCAGAGGGTCAGTAGTGATGGTCCCGCATCCCTGGCTGGCTGAAGGCTAGTGAGGGTTCTGAGGGATTGAGGCCTCTAGCTTCCTAGATTCCTGCATCCTGGACCTCGCAGGTAGAAGCAGGTCTCTCGTGGCATCCTCCCCGTAGGTGTCCTCATCCACCGCACCTTCAGTAATGTGACCAGCCCTTCCCAGAAAGAGGGTCTTGGTCCTCAGTGACAGGAAGGGGCAAGGCTCTGGCTCGTCTTCACAGGCCTTTTCCGTCTCTAATTTCTATTAGGTCACATCTAATGCTTCCCCCACGGCCTGTGTAGGATTTTCCCTACACTATGATTTCAGTCCCTTGAGCCTTCTAGTCCCTGACCTGGATATGAACCAGTGGCTTCCAGGTAAAAAGCTTTATCTCCTATTGTCGATACTCTGAGCCATCTAATCTTCCTTTGCTGGAATTATTTCGGTTTTTTGGATTTTTGTATTCGACATACATCACTACTTTATTTTGATACTTCCCCCCTTCCATGTTTTACTGTGTGTAATGTCATTTTTTTTTTAAGGCAGAAGGCCCATAATGCCTTCCTAACCTATGTTTTTCTTTTTTTTCCCCTCCTCCTGTGATATTCAAAGACGTAGTCCCTTTACAACCCCACTTTCTGCAAACCTCGGGAGTAAGGTGGGTGCCTGTGCCTGATATCCACTCTCAGGTGACAAGAGAATATCATCAGATAATTCAGGGACAGTTCAGAACAAATCAGCACTTGGACCTATGGCTAACTTAATTCTCTTGCCTCAACTTACCTTATGTTCTTTTTGTTTTAAAATAGGTATATGTGCTCCCTGTCATTGTTCCACTATTCTGAATATTTAGTCACAGCAGTCAATAACCCCAAGAGCCTGTCCTTGGATTCCTTTCTCCTGAATCACAGCCTGGAGTACACAGTCGCGGCCCTTTCTTCTTGGATAGAGTTCACACTTGAGAATATCTTCTGGCCAGGTCAGTGTGTCCTGCCCTTCCTCTCCAGGGGAGATGGGCGGCTTCCATGGGGGCCTGAGGACAGTGGCCTGGCTTCACCTCCCAGGTCTAATCTCTCTGAGTGATTTTCCCCAGATCTGTATCCTCACTAAGCTCTTTATAAAGGGCGAGCTTCGCCTGTGAATTCCATCTCTGGATTTTGAATGGGGGACATGTTGACCTTTCACTTTAAGCCCTGTGAGACATAGTTTGCACCATCTAACATGAAGTTTCAGCCTCTGATAGCTGTAACCCAGTTTTATAATCAGGGGGTCTGGATCTGTTCATTTTCTGTGACTTGAGAAATTTCATATGAAAATGTTTACTAGCAAAAACCACTGCATCTGGTAGCTACTCTGACGTTGAACTTTGTGCAACAACTTAAATAACATACATCTAGTTCCTCAGATTCAGTAGAGGGCCAAGGTGGGAAATGCTGAGCCTTCTTTGTTTCACTTAGCTGCTCTTGTCCCCAGAGGAAGGATGGGAGCCCATCAGCTCTTTTCTCAATGCTCTAACTGGACTGTTGGTGCTTCAGAGTAACTGGATGAACAGCACAGCTTTGGGGGCTGTGTTTTGCTTATCATTAAGCTTCAGTGTAATCACCGATGCTGACCCCCCATCCCCAGCATGTTTTCTAGTGCCCCAGTCTTTGGAAATAGGTTAATTTTAAGCCTCAGAGGGAGAGCTCAGTGGTCCAGGGTCTTCACTCCCCCTTTGTCACCATCTCTGTCCTGCAGAACTGAAGCAGATCACCTGGATCAGCGCCATGGGGCTGCTGATGGTAGTATTTGGAGAGTGTCTGAGGAAAGCAGCAATGTTTACAGCTGGTTCCAATTTCAACCACGTGGTGCAGAATGAAAAGTCAGAAACCCATACTCTGGTGACCAGCGGAGTATACGCTTGGTTCCGGCATCCGTCTTACGTCGGGTGGTTTTACTGGAGTATTGGAACCCAGGTATGGTGTCAGAATCAATGCCATTCCCCTTTAAAGTTTTTAAAAATAATATCTTAAATCGACAGATAATTCAAATACCGTAAAACACCATTTCAGGGTGTATGATTCAGTGGATTTTAGTGTATTTACAAATAATTCAAATACTGTGAAATTCACCATTTCAGAGTATACGATTCAGTGGATTTCAGTGTATTTACAAAGTTGTTGGTTCTCCCCCACCTTTTCTTTTTAAAATATTGTGTTTATTTATTTATTTATTGGTGGTGCCGTGTGGCCTGTGGGACCAGGGGTTCCTTGACCAGGGTTGAACCTGGGCCCTAGACAATAAAAGCAGAGTCCTAACCACTGGACCACCAGAGAATTACCTGTTCGTCCTTTTTTTATTTTTAATTTTTATGAATTTATTTGTTTTTGGTTGCTCTGGATATCCTTTGCTGCTCGTGGGCTTTCTCTAGCTGCAGGGAGCAGGGGCTACCCTTCCTTGTGGTGCTTGGGCTTCTCACTGGGGTGGCTGCTCTTGTGGAGCTCTGTCTGCTCTAGAGCACAGTAGTTGCGGCGCACGGGCTTAGTTGCTTGAGGCATGTGGAGTCTTCCCAGACCAGGGATAGAACCCTATCTGCGTCGGCAGGCAGATTGTTAACCACTGGGCCACCAGGGAAGTCCTGGTCCTTTTTATATAGGTACACATGTTCCCTGCTGTGTTTCAAGTGATAATTGAATAAAAGTCAAAAGAACTGATTTAGTCTTTAACATTTTTTGCTGTATACTTAAACCTGGGTGTTCCAAACTTGTAAACTCTCGGCAGTTCTGGGTGCTGTTGCCCCATCTTTCGTACCCCTTTTCTACCTCTTTAACTTAGATTTGGAGCTTCACCCAGTGGGGTGAGGACAGAGATGCAGATGTGGGGAGAGCCCTCTGCCACTCAAGGGGCAGCTTAGCTGATTTTCATTAGAAGCTGCTATTAATGAGCCCTGATGGCGCTAGTGGTAAAGAACCTGCCTTGCCAATGCAGGAGACATAAGAGATGCAGGTTTGATCCCTAGGTGTGGAAGATCCCCTGGAGGAGGGCACGGCAACCCCCTCCAATATTCTTGCCTGGAGAATCCCCATGGACAGAGGATCCTGGCGGGCTACAGTCCATGGGGTCAAAAAGAGTCAGACACAACTGAAGTGACTTAGCACACAGCACAGCACACACACAGCACATTAGTGAGCCCAGAGTCGTGTGTCATGTTTAACGTGAGTAATGGAGGTTTGCTGGGTCTTAGGCTGCAGACTGAGCCTTATTTCTGGACAGTTGTCTGTTGAATCTGTTCTCTTAGACCTAGAAGGACTTGGCCAGAGTATGTGGGTAGAGCTTAGAAGATTCATCACCTCTTTGGGAACATCCAGTCTGGGCCCCAGGCATCCCATTGCAGGCTGGTACCTGGGGACCCTCTGGTGACCCCCAGTGGTATAGAAGGGGCAGGTTCTTCTGTGGCATTCGTTTAAAAACGTGCATTTCTGCAACTTCTTGTGTTAAGAATCACATTCTCTGGATACAGACTGATTGCAGAGGAATCATGTAATTTGCCATAAATGCTGACTAGTAAACCTAAGTGCTCTAGGACTCAAGGTTTTGTTTTCCTTTTTAAATTTATTTGGCTGTGTTGAATCTTCCCTGGTGGCTCAGTCAGTAAAGAATCTGCCTGCAGCACAGGAAACCCAGATTCGATCCCTGGGTCGGGAAGATCCCCTGGAGGAGGAAGTGGCAACCCACTGCAGTATTCTTGCCTGGTAATTCCCATGGACAGAGGAACCTGGCGGGCCGCAGTGCATGGGGTCGCAGAGTCGGGCAGGACTGAGCAACTGAGCACGCGCACGCCGGGTCTCAGGTGTGGCATGCTGGCTCTTTGCTGTGTCCTGGGGAATCTCCGTTGCCGTGCACACCGACCGCTAGTTGTGGGCTCAGCAGTTGCCTTGTGGCATGTGAGGTCTTAGCTTCCTGTTGGGATCGAACCCACATCCCCTGAGTGGGAAAGCGGATTCTTAACTAGTGGACCACCAGGGAAGTCCCTCAAGAGGTTTTCACACCTCTTTAACTGTAGATCTTTTTACACTGTGACCCAGCACACAGGTGTATGTGAATATAGAATAAATCTTTTCTGAAACAGTCCTTACCCTGCCTGTGTACAAAACATGCTGTGTTCTAGCTTGTTAGTGTTTGTGATGCTGTTTCTGATGCAGGGGATTGATTTCGGCTCCATGGTGGGCCGTGGCCTAAGAGTGGGAAGACCCACTGTAGGGTGTGCTGAGAGGCCTCACGCGCCTGCTGGGTGGGTGGGTCCCAACTCTGACGTTCACTCCTTGGCCTCCCTTAAGTAGGGTGGCAGCACCACCTCAGAGGCTTGCTCCGGGGCTTGAGTGGCTTACTGGTCGGTGGTAAAGGGCTTGGCTCATGCTGGGAACACAGGAGACACTCAGTAAACAGTGGTGAGAATAAGAAGTGAGGTCTGGTCACCCACGGGGGGAAACACATCCCGGGCAGGGTTGGGGAGGGGAGGTCAGAAGGCTTCCTGAGCTGAGCTAAGGAGGCACGATTGATGGCTCGGTGCTTTCTGAGCAGGGGGAGTGTTTCGAGGGAGGACAGTGTACAGTGTGCATGGGGAGGCTGAGCTGGGGGCAGAGGACCAGGGAGCTGTGGGGTGGGAGGGAGCAGGTCCCCAGGTGTTGGGTCGGGGCAGGAAGTGGACAAGCTGGGAGCCATGCAGGAAGGCAGTGGTGCTTACAACGGGAATTCACACATGGGGTCGCCCTTGTAATTTTTAGGTACCTGTCAGGTAAGAGGAACAAGAGAAAAGCAGACCAGCCAAAGCTACAGCAATGAGTGTTCAGTTCTGTTATGAAAGTGATTTCGGTTCATGGTGCTCTGGCCCTGGGCTCAGGGTCTCCAAGACCCCAGTCACATATCTCAAGAGTCTCTTGGGGCCCTTGACAGGAAGTCCTCTGTGGGTGTTGGAGAGCGGCTGATGCCCTTCAGGTTCACGGTGTGGAATCACACTGGCCCTGGCCCACTAACGCTGTGCTCCCTCCTCAGGTGATGCTGTGTAACCCCATCTGTGGGGTGAGCTATGCTCTGACAGTGTGGCGGTTCTTCCGCGACCGGACAGAGGAGGAAGAAATCTCGCTGATCCACTTTTTCGGAGAGGAGTACCTGGAGTATAAGAAGCGGGTGCCCACGGGCCTGCCTTTCATAAAAGGGGTCAAGGTGGAGCTATGACAGGCCCAGGGTGGCCCAGGCCAGGCCGGGGGCCTCCCGCTCCTCGCAGCCTGGGGACAGAACTGCCTCCTGTCGACCACTCTGCAGAATGGATTTTCTTAATCATTTTCTATGTCACCAATTATTCTTCTGGAATATCACTCAAAATCAAATGGTCAGAAGGCCTTAGGACCAAAGGAACCCCCCCCCAACCCCCCTACTCCCCACCGCCCTGGAGCAGCCTGCTCTTGGGCTGAATCAAGGTAGGATGTAGATTAAAGGTGGACAAGAAGCAAATAACAGCAATACCCAGCAGCGCCCCCAGACGTGCCTGGGGAGTGCCTAGGCCACACTTCAGCCCTCCACGAGGCTGGGGGTGTTGAGTTATAACCAAGACCCCTGGGGAGAGAGGTGAGCTCCCCCCTCACGTGAGTGAGGCGCCTGCCGCAGGAAGGGGCGCACGGGCTTATTAGTGTTAGAGACATATTCAGAATCCTCACTTTAACCGAAAAACACAGACAACACAGCTTGAACCTCCTTATTTCCGTCCCTACATGCGTGAGCTTCTCTACAGTTTAAGATGCTTCCTTCGGTTCCTCACATATCTCATCCTATTTACTTACCTATTTTTTAAAAATAGCAGTATAAACTCAAAGTGGACTTAACACAGTGTATGAGCCTCACCCTTTATTCGGCAGAAAGGCAGCATGGATGCCCCCAGTCCTGGCTGAGGCTTCAGGTTACCAAGGCTCTCTGCGCCAGGGAGACAGTGGGCCCCTGTGGCTTTCCTAGGGTCCTGGCGCCTGCTCTCCTTCCAAAAGGGCCTGGCGTTACCAGTGACAGGCATGTCAAAGATGGGTCATTCGTCCTTTATCCAAGAAATGCTTCCTGGACACCTGCTCTGTGCAAGGCATTGTCAAACATTGAGAAATACTGCTGTCTGTTTATTTGGGGTTTATTCTTATTTTACCATAGCTTATATTTTTGTGTTTTGACTTAAATGTATTAACCATTGATTCCTATGGTCTGTTCTCAAACTTCCATCATCCCTAATGCCATTTCAGACTGTCTTCCGAAGGGGTTTGAGCATAAGCAACTATAAATTTCCAGCAAGTTGACTCATGAAAAAAATAGAGCTGAGATTTAGTCACTACTTTTGTTTTTCAAGTTTGGGGAGAGTGGTTGGCTTTACGAGTCAGACATACGAGCTCTGACGCACTTGTTGAATTCTGGATTAGAGAGAGGAACTTGGTCTCAGTGTGACTTCTGTCCATGAAGCCCTGCGGTGGCGCCCTTGGAGCGTGGATCGAAGGCAGCGTCAGCGCCTGGCTGGAGCGCTGCTACACCACGCCACCTGGCTTTCAAGGAGTCACTAAACCTTTCCGTGCCTAGACCTCCCCATCTGTAGAATGGGTCCATACCACCTACCTCACAGGGGTGTTGTGAAGACTTGGAAGAACGATGTCAAATGTTTTTAACACTTTGGTAAGAGAGATGACAAAACCAGTACCGCGTGAGTTACACAAAACTGGACATTGGATTTATTATACCAGATACCGGAAACGTGTGTTCAAAAAAGCATCTTACCAACTCAAAATGCCATTTATTTCTAGATTTCCTGGCCGAATTAGTGTTTTCATGATTATATATACCAAAGAGGTGTACGGGTTCGTCGGCAAGAGGTGTGACACTTGCTGGAGGGAGGACCCGACTGAGTCCAGTCTCGGCCTCCTGAGGTCTTGCCCGCCGACAGCCCAGGTGGCAGCCTCAAGGCGGTAGGTTCCTCTGGCGGGAATGCTGCCTGGTGGGACGTCAGATGCACTTAGTGTGTGTGGGGATTGAATCAGTCCTAAACTTGTTCCCCAGGCCACGCTCTGCAAAGTCAACCCACTTAGTAGGACTGCAGGATGGAGGCGGGTGTGGCTGCAGCTTTGGCAGTGGCCCCCACTCTCCGAGGCAAAGTTCTTGCTGCGCTAGCCAGATAGGAGCCAGCTTTCCTCAACACTGGGGGCCGTGAGGCTGTCTTCAGCACACGGAGAGCCGCTAATAACGCCTGGCCTTATGGACTGTAAGACTGAAGGCGCTGGCCTCTGACTGTGTGTCCCTCCTCCACCTGCCTGCCAGGCCCGGGGCTCAGGAGGCCGGCCCTGGTGTCCCAGGGAGATGCTGTCACACCACCCACCCAGGCTTGACAGGACGTTCTGCCCTGCTTTGTCCCCCAGGGCGGAAATTAGCAATTACTTAGGGATCAGAGATGAACCGCTTTGGGACAGGCTTTGGCAAGCGATCGACGTTCATCTAGCACTGAGATCTTCAGGTTATTTTTAACTCCATAAATTTAGCAGTGCCAGCATGCAGGGAGGAGAATCAGGTTAATGAGGTACAGGCTTTTGGGTATTCCTGAAAGCTTTTCTTTGGGTAAGGGCCACATCGCCAGTTCCCTCCAATTAAGAAACCGTCAGGAGACTTCTTTTTCCATCGCAGGTTTCAAAGTGGAGACTCTGAAATGGAAGAGAGGCGCCGCATAGAACAAAGTTGTTTTGAAGCAGTGTGAAACAAAACACTTTATGAGAGTTTGCAGGCTGGGGCCAAGAATGCTGGTTTATGGAAAAGAAGTTGTGGGGCGAACCTGACAAGGCAGCATACCCCACCTTTTTCATGGTCATGGGCCGTTTTGTACACCTAAAAAGTAAACTCTATTAATCCCTTTAGCTATCTAACTCTGGTTGGTTATCATGATGGGGAAATGTCCCTGAACCCAGGGGTTGCGTTAATAGTAGGGTCTCCTTTTGGCAGCAGCCCCTCCGTGATGGGCATGGTGACTCGCTGGCCCTTCTCTGCACTTTCTTAACTGCCTTAGATAGTTGTACTCTCTCTCCGCTCCGCGTTTTGCTTCTGTAGCGACTTAGCAAGGCCGGGCCACCCCCAGCCTGTGTGGCTCGGGGGCGGTGTTGGTGGGGAGACTTGCTGTCAGTCTGCCCTCCTGGGCTCGCTCCTGTGGGTCTGTCCCATAGCTAAACTAGGAGAGTAACCTTATAGAGTAATTGCTCTTCTTTTTACATGCAGAAATGTTTATTTAAATATTGGATTTTCTTTCACAGATACTGATGATTTCCAATTCTTAAATAAAACTGTACTTAATTTCACTATGAACAACAGTGTGACTGTGTGGGATTCAGAAACTCAAGGTCTTGTTACTTCCAGTTAAGAAACGTCCAGAACCTACAGCATAAAGTCAGACGTGTCTGCCTCCTTGGTTCTGTCCTGAGTTCCTCCCTCTGAGCGGTGTGTTCCTCCTGTCCACACCCCCCCACCACTGTAGAGGTCCGCCCCTCCCTCCCCCACGGTGGAGGTCTGTGGTGCTTTGGGATGGGACCTGGGTGCACGCAGCAGGTATGCAGACCTTGGGTGCTGATGTGACCAGTGTGTTGACCTGCAGGCCCACCTGGCGCATGAAAGCCACCTGAGTCACTAAATCAAGCTGGTATTTAAGATGTGACTCTCGGCATCATTCTGCCTCCAGAACTTTGAATGTTAGGTCATGCAGGTCGTTGTTCAGTTGCTCAGTCGTGTCGGACTCTGTGACCCTGTGGACTGGAGCACGCCAGGCTTATCTGTCCTTCACTATCTCCTGAAGCTTATTCAAACTCATGTTTTTTGAGTCCGTGATGCCATCCAACCATCTCATCCTCTGTCGCCCCCTTCTCCTGCCTCAATCTTTCCCAGCATCAGGGTCTTGCAGGTTAATTTTCATGTTTAAGTGTTCTGTTTAAGTTCCACTTGACAAAAAGCTACTGGGTAAGAATGAAAAACCACGGGAGCAAAGCTGCGGGTGAATTGTGCTTCAGCATCATCAGAGGCGCACGGGAGGGTGACAGCAGGTGGGGACGGCCGGAGGGACATGGGGACAGAGGCGCTCTTTCTTCGCTTTATGAGCTCAGCCTAGGCCCCACAGTGAGAAAAGCTGGAGCGAAGGTTTTTCCCCTTGGCTGAGTCAGCACTAGGATCACAATGGGGTAGAACTTTCCAGCTAACAGCAGGGCTGTGGTTCAGAAGGAACAGGCTTCCTCTGAGGCAGAGTAGGTGCTGCCCAGTGGGTTAGTCCAAGAGGCTCGTTCATGAAATTCAGAGGGTGCACCCTGGCAGGAGTTCACAGCCCAGTACACAGGGAGGTGCAGGGTGAACTGGGCTGCCTCCTGGAGCCACTGTGATAAGGGTCAGGACGCTGAACCATGAGAAGTCTAGCCTAAACCAGAGAACCTGAAATAGGGATCTGCTGGAGTGTCTGGGTTTTATTGATGATAAATGATTACAAATTAAAAAAAAAAAAAAAAAGGAACTGTCTTTTCTTCACTCTCCTGGCCTTGATTGGCTTGTTGCAAAGTGCTTGACCCTGGAACTGGTCCCAGGCTAAGCTGGGTGCTCCCTCCAGGTGGGGACATCACCCCCGTTTTTTGATTTGGGTCTGTGTGCATCTTTGTTTTTCAGTGGAGGCTCCTCTGCAAGGCCCCCCAGAGCTCGGCTGTTTCTCAGCTCTAAGTTCTTCTCCTTCTTCTCTGCAACACTTACTGGATCGCTCCTAAAGAAACACTTGGCATGACTCCCCTCTCCGCTCCTGTCCCCATCTCCTTTGTGTCCCAGCGCTAAAATCCACCCAGGCAGAGGCTTTTAGAACAGCAAGCCTTCCCAAAGGGCACCAGGGAGTGACCACAGCAGAACCAGAACCACGTCGTCTCCTAAAGGACTCATCTCGCTTCTAAGACTTCTAGCTGCAAAAACGTCCACAGTTCAGACCGTTTCAGAGGCTTGTGACCCTGCTCTTTGAGTCCACCCTCCCTTGAAGCAACCACTCCAGGCACTCCAAGCCTGGAGTGGTTGGGGCTGCTTTCTGTTCTGTCACCAACCCCATGGTGGCTTTGGACACAGCTAACCTCTCCCCACCCACAGGCCCTCTTAGCTCCGATTTTCTACAACTCCAGTGAAACACGAGAAGGTCTGTTTGTGACAGTGACGCTCTGTTACTGTACATTCTTTTCTCCCTCTGGCAAGTATGTTGGCAAACTCTGTGGCTCCAATGAAGGAAGAAATAACCCTCAATCACTTTTCCTTGAGTCACACGGCGTAAGAGCCAGGGTGCTCAGAGGTGTGTGGGGAAGGAAGGTGGCAGCCATGGCCATCTGTGGTTACAAAACTCTGGTCATGTCCATCCAAGTCATATCTGTCATCTACGAGATCACTGGTTTGAAGGCACCACCCAGATTAAGAACCTCTCCGACCCCAGAATTTACACACGGAGGCCCAGCCAAAGGTGTAGAGCTGGTCAGTGGCAAGCAGGGACCAAAAGAAAACAAAGTCTGTCCTTATCATCTGTGTTTGTCTCTGAGATTAAATCATTTGCCTGCTCATGTTGAGAAGACCCGCTTTACCTGGCCGGAGCCTCGGCATTCACACCATCATCATGCGTGTTTTGTGGATGGTCTGATGGTTCATCCACAGGGACCTGAAACCTGCGAGACAGAAAGCAGTTCCCGGGGTCTGGATGCAGCAGAGCCAGCCCAGTGCGGAGCTGGCCCGGTGCGTGTGCTCAGGTTCATGGCACAAACCCTAACCTGAGCACACCCTCAGGACCCTCCTCAGGCTTTGGGCCTCAGATATTTACTGGGGGCCAAGGCCATAACAGTGGACGAAAAAGGCTGGGCCCTGCGTTCCTGGGAGCCCTGTTCTGGTCAGGGAGACATGCCAAGGTGGGGCACCGCAGGTCCGAATGGGGGGAGTGACTGTGAGCAAGACCTGCTTTCAATAGGAGGGTTCGGGAAGGCCTCCCTGCCGATGCTCAAGCTGAGGCCTGGGTGACATGGTCCCTGGAACAAGCTGAAGCAACAACATTCCAGGCAGAGGTGGGGAAGTGGGAGCCAGTCCAGCTTCTTTGCAGAACCAAAAGGCCATCGTGACAGGTGTGGGGAGGGGCTGACAAGGACAGAGGTGGGCAGGGAGGGTCCCAAAAGGACTCTCAGGCCCCAGGCCACACTGACCGTGACCTGCTGGAGGGGCTGGGGTGGGGAGGCAGTTGACAGTGGCTTGGATTGGGGGCCCCAATGGAGACAGAGCAGGTGGACCATGACAGCTGAGTCAACAGGATGTGGGGAGGGGTTAGCAATGGAGGTGAGTGAAGGAGGGGAATCCTGTCTTCTGAGCTTTTAACTCAAGCGCCTGCGTGACTGTGATGCCTGCACTGAGATGAGACGGGAGTAGCTTGTTCAGGAGAAGGAAACCGAGCTTTGGGCCCTTGTGGAGTTTGGGGTGCCCTGAGACATCGAAGCGCAGAACCCCAGGAAGGGGTACTTGAAGATAAGTCTGGAACTTGGGTGGGTCTGTGCTGGGGCAGTGGGTTGGGGGTCATCTGAAACACCATGGGGTTTGGAGTTTAAAAAAAAAATTGGGGAGCCACACCATGTAGCATGTGGGATCTTAGTTCCCTGAGCAGGGATAGAACCCATGCCCCTTGCAGTGGAAGCACAGAGTCCTAACCAGTGGACAGTGAGGGAAGTTCTACATGGGGGTTTAAAGCTGGGGGGAGGGGTGCGGCGAGCTGGGTGAAGGTCCTTAAGAGAGGGTGCAGGATGAGACGAGTGCCTGAGACTGAGCTCTGGGGAAAACTGACATTTGGGAATTGAGCCGAGGAGGCAGAGCCGAGCCGAAGGTACTAAGAAGGACTAGCTGGAAGGGTCGGAGGGAAGCTGGGAAGGTGGAGTGTCTCAGAAGCAGGAGAAGAGCCAGATGAAGGTGACAGTCCAGGCTCATGATCGTTGCTCCAAGGTCAAAGAATGTAGCTGGAAGGTCGCTGATGATGGAATAAGAGCATATCCAGGAGGTGGGGTTGAAGGGGGTTCCCAGCACTGGGAGGGGAGGAGGCAGAGGGAAACTCTAGATACCTGCAAAGTGGTCCATGAAGAGGGGGAGGGGCAGCCTCCCTGCTCACCCCAAACCCCCAGGAGCTGGGCTTCAGCCTGAGCTCCTTTCTATTCAGTGACACCAACCACAGATGCCGCTTCCCTACAGAGGTGTGACTGCCAGGGTATTGCCCCTTGCAGGTGGGCAGGAGCATACTACTGGCAGCCAACTGCTCACCAAAGCAGGGCACATGGAAGGGAAAGGATGCCCACAGAAAAAGCATGGCTTAGAATGGGCACACGGTGTGAACAATTGGGGTCTGTGACACCACGATGTCACCTCCACTCAGAGGCCCCCAGGATTACGCCCATCCTGACTGTAACACCAGAGGTTAGTTCTGCTTGGTTTTGAGGTTCTATAAATGGAATCACACAGTATCTGGAGTAAACTGCACTGAATGTTAGCCTAGGAGGACACTGTCATTAGTCCTGGGTGGACAGGGATTTGATCAAGACTGTGCAAAAGGAGGACTTTCCTGGCAGTCCAGTGGCTAAGACTCCTCACTCCCAATGCAGGAAGTCTGAGTTGGATTCCTGGTCCAGGAACTAGATCCCACATGCTGCAATTAAGAGTTAGCATGCTGCAATGAAGGTCCCACATGCCACAACTAAGACCCAGGGCAGCTAAATAAGTTAATATTTTTAAAAAACTGCAAAAAGTATGATGAGTGCAACCACTCAGTGTGACTTGTTAAAGTAGTCACTTAAAAGGTGGCTTGGGGCTTCCCTGGTGGTTCAGTGATTAAGAATCCGCCTTGCAACGCAGGGGACACTAGTTCGATCCCTGATCTGGGAAGATCCCACATGCCACAGGGCAACTAAGCCCATGGGCCACAACTAAGGAAGAACCATGATGAACCATGCTCTTAGAGCCTGTGCTCCACAACAAGAGAAGCCAACCCAATGAGAAGCCCAAAGTACAGCAACTAGAAAGTAGCCCCTGCTCACCACAACTAGAGAAAGCCCTTGCACAGCAATGAAAAGCCGGCACAGCCAAAAAAGGAATATGTAAATAAATATTTTAAAAAATAATAAAATTAAAAAAAATAAAAAGTGGCTTGGCAGTTCTGGATTAATACAGCAGTTGTGCACACACACTCTTGATTGTCCTCCTTCCCCAAACTCACTAAAACTAGTAAAGGGACCAAAACAATGAGGGGGGAAGTCCTCTCCAGGCTGACAGCAGGAAAGAATAACAGCAAAATTTGGAAGCTGGAGAGCAGTAGACAAGTGTCCACTAATTCAGCAGACCTGAGAAGCTGAGGTCCCACCAGTTCCCACCACAGAATCCCCGGGGGCCCCAGGAACAGGCAGCCCTGTTGCCTCTGCAACTCAGGGGGTGGGACTGAAATAGGACAGTGAAGGTTAAGATCCCTACCTCTGAACAGCTGCATCCCCCCAACCCTGAATTCTGAAAGGTTAGTCTCCAGGAGGGTAAGACACACAGGTGAGAACTACTGAAAACCAGAAAATTAGGTGTGCAGACAGATGATCCACATGGTGACCTTCCAGGAAGGAAACTGGGCAAAGATCTAAAACTGACATTGGGGCATTAAAAAAAATTAATCATGGGGCTTCCTTGGTGGCTCAGTGGTAAAGAATCCTCCTGCCAATTCAGGAGACACGGGTTTGATTCCTGGTCTGGGAAGATTCCACATGCTGCAGAGCAGTTAAGCCTGTGCTCCACAACTACTGAGCTTGTGTTCTAGAGGCCAGGAGCTGAAACTACTGAGCCCATGCTCCACAACAATGGACGCTTCCTTAGTGAGAAGCCTGCTCACAGCAACTAGAGGGCAGCCCTTGCTCTCTGCCACCAGAGAAAAGCCTGAGCAGCCATGAAGACCCAGAAGGCTAAAAGTAGAAAGAAAAAAAAAAAGGCAAAAGAAAAAACCCCACCTATCCAGATGCCTCACATGCCCCACGTGCTCAGAGCTCGAGCCTGCTCTCCCCCACCTCACTCCTAACATGAAGAGGCAATCAAAGATTCCCTGACATCTGAGAAAAGCCTTTAACATGGAATGTAGAAACCGAAACAAAAAGTAACTTGGAGGGAACAGCCTTCGAGGGGCGGGAGGGGGGGGGCGGTGGCGGTGGGGAAGGAAACTTAAAAAAAAAAAGCACAAAAATCTATCAGCTCCCAAAGGGGTTAGATATCGTGTCCATGAAACAACAGAATGCTATGTAACTAGAGCAGTCAGGGTACCAAAAACACCTCTTTGGAAATGAAAGCCAATTTATAACATTTAAAAGAGCTCTTGGGGACTACCCTGGGGGCCCAGTGGCCTCTGTGCTCTCAGTGCGGGGAGCATGGGTTCAATCCCTGGTCTGGGAACTAGGTCCCACATGCCACAACGAAGAGTTCAAGCGCCACCACTAAAGATCACACATGCAGTGATGAAGATCTAAGATCCCATGTGCTGCAACTAAGACCCGGTGCAGCCAAATAAATAAATATATATATATATTTTTAATAAAAGAGCTCTTGGAAATTTTATTCAAAAATGAACTAAATAGGCAAGATTGGAAGATAAATGAAGAAATCTCCCAGAAAGTATGGCAGATTAATGAAGAGATGGATAAAAAGGACTGAAAAGAGAAGGTAAATCAGAGGACCAGCCACAGAAGGCCAGTATTCAATAAGAATTTCAGAAAGTGGAGAAAAAAAGTGGAGAAAATCAATTAACCAGTTCAAAAAGGAATATACCCAGACAAGAACACATATTTCCAGATTGAAAGGATCCACTGGTACCCAATGGATAGAACATTTGCTATTGTTTAGTTGCTAAGTCACATCCTATTCTTTACAACCCCGTGGACTATAGCTAGACCTGCAAGAATGTGAAATTTTATAACACTGGCAGCAGAGAAGATTCCACAAGCTTCTAAAGAGAATATGTAGGTCACATTACAAGGGTTAAGAATCGAAATGCTTTCAAACTTCTCAAAGACAACCTTGGAAGCTAGAAGACAATAGAGCAATGCCTTTAAAGGAGATAATTTCCAATCTAGAATTTCCATCTAGAATTCAATACCCAGCAAAACTATCAGTCAGTCAAGCACAAAGGCAGAATAAAGATACTACAGGAACTTCCCTGAAGGTCCAGTGGTTAAGACTCCAGGGTTCCAATGCAGGGGACAAGGGTTCAGTCCCTGGTTGGGAATAAGATCCCACATGTTTCGCAGTATGATCAAGATAGAAAGAAAGAAAAATACAGCAGACTTGTGCTGTTCAAAACATGTCTGTCCCATCCTCTCAAGATGCTGTTTGGAGGATAGGCTCCACCAAATCATGAACAAGGACACGTGGCATATTGGAATCAGGAGATCTCACTTTGGAGCAAGGCAAATGGAGTCCCCTGGAGGGTGGTAGAAGGAGAATCTAGGCTGACCACTGTGTACCAGTGCTACAGGGCAACCACCCTGGGGCTTGTGACTTGAGAGGCAGGCACATTGTGGACTTGCCACCAAGAAACCCTCTGCCCCTGTAACACTTCCGGTGCCCAAGGATGGTGCTTAGAGTCTGGTCCAGGTCCCCATCTAGACTTGGCTTAACCATGGGCTGGGGAAGTTCTCTCTCCTCTGTGTCCTGCTGCCTAGATTAGCTGAAGACCCTCATTTCACCCCCAAAGTGTAAAGAGGTGGGTGATTGTGTGTCTAGAAGCAGAAACTCAGAGCAGCCCACTCATTCTGTGTTTTAGCAGAGGTCCAGCACCTGACCTGCCCAGATCATGACCTGGCCCACTTCCCTGATAGGGGCTCTTCCAAAGGTGTGGCACTTTCTCTATCCACATCCTGAAGTATCTTGGTTCCCCCAGAATACCTCCAGTCTCACCTGGGCTCCAGTCGCTCCTTCACCTTGGCAATGGAGCGGATGTAGGGCGTGATTTGCTTGGTGATGGTGGTCAGGTAGGCATTCTCCTGCTTCAGCTGGAGAAGGTCATGGAGCTGGGCTGTGGGGGCCCAGGCCAGAGCATTAGGTCTTGTTGGCTTCAGATCCTCACTCTCCAGCCTCAATCCATGTAAATATCCCAACTATTTGAGTGATTACCTCTAATTAAAGCATGAGGTAAGATTCCTAAAGTCATCCTACTTACTGAATTCTGACCTCAGATATATTTTGGGGGGGTCAGTTAGAAGCTGTGAGTCAAGAACTAAGTGGGGGACTTCCTGGTGGTCCAGTGGCTAAGACTCCACACTCCCAATGCAGAGGATCTGGGTTTGATCCCTGGTCAGGGAACTAGATCCTCCATACCACAACTAAGACCTGGCACAGCCAAATAAATAAGAGCTTGGGAGTTCAATCTGGTTATTGGGTAACTGGCTTCCTGCCCCTGAAAGCATGTGGAGGGGGAGCACTCAGCAGCAGCTGCCCAGGACCTTCATATATCTCCTGTTCGTTAGCCACCCGCTGGTAGGAGTCCTCCCAAATCTGAAAGAGAAAGTAAGTTGGATATTGCACATGGCCGAGTTGGAAGTTCCATTGGTGGCATTTCTGTCCTCTAGCTGCTCAGAACCACAGGGTGCTCCCAGGCAGTTCCCATGGTTCCAGGGTGCTCCCAGGAAGTTCCTGGGTTCCAGGCAGCAGAGACCAGGTTCCAGAGCCTGTGAGGGCCTCCTGGGGCCCCAGGCCAAGGTCCCCCCCACCCACTTCCTGTCTTGGGGTAGCCCACCGACATGCTGACAGGTGGGGCTACAGGGCAGAGAGGTGCCTTGGGAGCGGCTACCTCCTGAAAGACTGCTCTCAGGCCCTCCACGGAAGCATACTCCGAGGCAATCTGGGCGTCCACCTGCAGGGCCTTGTGTAAGATGTCGCCCATGATCTCGGCTTTGATGAGCGAATGGTGCTTGGTGAGGTCCCGGTGCAGCTCCTGTACCTGGTCCTTCAGGTTCTGCATCTCTGCTTGCAGGCGCTGGGGGAGCAGAGAGACCGGTGTGTGCCTGTGTGCCCTGCAGGCTGGGTGCACTGTGGGGGCCTCGGTGGAGGGGTGCCTGGCAGCCCTGGTGGCCGGATGAGGTTTGGCCACTGCACTTTGGCTTGAAGGGGTGGGGCCTTTCCTCGCTGGCCCATCCCAGCCCGCTCACCCGGTAGGAGTCCTCGTAGTGGCGGCAGTGCTCCGTGAAGGGTGAGTCGTCGCCCTCCGCCAGCAGCACCTTGGTACTGATGGACCGGTGCAGTGTGGGCTTTTGGACCGGTGACCCCAACATCTTCCCCACTGGGGAAGGGCAGCCGGGCCCCCTCAGCACCTTGGGGCCCAAGCCCCCTGTGAGCCTGGGGAGAGAACTTGTGTGGATGTGGCCGTGGGGGTCCAGAGGGTCCTCCTTTCCCCCAGCCTCTTACCCCAGGCAGCACACCAGAACCACGCAGGGGCCCCCAATAAACCTGATGCCAGGTTTTGTCCACCCAAGACCAGTGACATCAGCAGGGTATTTTTAAAAATCCTGAGGGTGATGCCAGTGTGCAGAAGAGTCTATCGGGATGTCCAAAAGGCTGGTCCCCAGCACACTGTAAGTTCATGCACACACGCAGGACCTTGAAAATTTGGCCTGATACCCAGTCTCCTGTGCCTGGGGCCCTGGGACCCTTGGCAGACAACCCCAGCTTAGGCATTTCTCCTAACTCCTAGGGATCTCCAGCTCTTTAGACTGCCCCCCATTCCCAGAAGTCAGACCCCCTGCAGCTTCTGGTGACCCAGACTCCACTCTAAGATACCCTTCCTTTCAGGGCTTAGACACCCCAATCCAGGTGCACAACTACGGTTGGGGGCAGCCCTTGAGTCCTCCTGTTTACCCCTGACCCGGTTCTAAGCCCAGTCTACCGTGGGCTTCCGACCAGGATGGCTGCTTTCAGGCTGGGCAGGCTCCCGCTTGGAGGTCAGTAGGTGCTCAGACGCGGCCCGGGAGCTTGGTGAGCTGGGAAAGCCTGCCCCCACCCCCGCAATGGAAATCTTGTTCCCGCCTCCCCGTTCTCGGGCCGGCGCCCTCGCGGCTCACGTGCTAGTGCCACCCCCGGCACCCGCCGCCCGGCGTGGCCCCAGCAGCAGTAGCGGCTCCAGGCAGCGCGCGAACTCAGCGCGGTGGTCGCTGGTGATCTGGGTGGCAGGATAAGGTCGTGAGGTAGGTCCCTACCCTGCGGGCCCGCGCCCCCGCCCCCGCCAGCGGCGCACCCCATGCCCCCGTCTCCCCAGCCCACTCTGCGTCCTCGGCCCGTGCCTCCGCCCCCGGCCCACCGCACGCCCCCACACACCTTGCTGCTCTGTGCCGGCCGCAGGCGATGTGGCCGCGTGACGATGCCCTGCAATCTCTCCATCAGCTCCTGCGGCCGGGGAGGGGGAAAGGGGAGGGCTCTCAGGTGGGTGGGTGCGGGAGGGGGTGACACTGAGGGGAGGGGCCCGGAGGGTGAGTCTGCCTTTAGGACGGTTACTTGCCTTCCGATCCTCCCTGGGATTGACCGGATGTCCACCCCAACTTCCCCCACCCCAAATCGACAGGAAAGGTTAGGATGTCTGGACTTCAGTAGACTCTGCGTTTTAGGGGAGGAGGTTTATGCTCCCTCCAGGCTCTGCTTGTCCTCTTATTTATTCATTGGCTGCACTGGTGGCTTTGGGGGATCTTAGTTCTTCCGCCAGGGACCGAACCTTGCAGAATCCTAACCACTGTAGACCACCAGGGAATTCCCTGCTGTCCTTTTAAAAGGGCTCCACTGGCCCCCAAGTAGTTTGTAGATGATGATGTGGAGGAGGTGGCCAGCCTCCAGGTAACAAGCTGCCCAGCCCTGAGGTGGGGGTCTCACATGTGCACAGTGGGTTCCTGCTGGGGAGAGGGGACCCAGGAGCTGGGGGCACTCACATAGCCCAGGTCCAGGAACTCGGCCTTGTTGGCCAAGCTGAGGAAGGAAGAGCAGATGACCAGGTGAACCTGCAAGAGGGACACTGCTCAGTGCCTGGGTGGGGTGCCCAGCCCCACGCCCCCAGCTGCCCTTACCTGCAGGGTGGGCAGCAGAGTGGCCAAATGGGAGAGCTGCTCCTTGAAGGCCTTGTCCTTCTCTTCATACTGGCTGGGGGAGGGGCAGGCAGCCTCATCTCCAAGAGGAGGGCTGCCCACCCCCACCTGGGTGGGGCCTCAGAACTGGGTGGTTCCATCTCCCCTCCTGCTTTATGCATCCTTCCCTGTCTCCCCTTCCCTGAGCCACCTTGCCTTCCCCCTGGCAGGGTGGACACCTGGATGTCTTGCTCTTAGGGTGGGATGGGGCTGGCCTAGGCTCCAGCTGGTGTCTGGAGGTCAAGGGGCAGAGGGTGGAGACCCTGCCACCACTCACCTCTGCACGGCCTGCAGCAGCAGCGCTTTCCTCTCTGACAGTTTGTCCTGGGAGGGACAGTCCACTAAGTGACTGGGCAGACTCAGCACTGCCCCCTCCCAGCACTCTCCCAGGCTCCTGGGCCCCAGCCACACAGCTGCTTAGGCTGGCTCTCCTCCATCCCACAAGCTCTGCTACCCCGCCTGGGAGCACCGGCAGCCTCATCTTCAATGTCACCTCCTATGGGAAGTCTTCCCTGACCACATCACATCACCGGCCCCAGCCTAGGGCAGGCCCTTCAGTTCAGTTCAGTTCAGTCGCTCAGTCGTGTCCGACTCTTTGAGACCCCATGAATCGCAGCACACCAGGCCTCCCTGTCCATCACCAACTAACTAACTCCTGAAAGTAGTTCAGTGCTTGCTACACTGGAATCTCTAGAAGGGCTGGGGCAGGCCTGGGCCCCAGTCAGGAAACGCTGATAAGGATTCTGGGCTGTGGCTGTTTAGTTCCCCCTACCCCTCACCTGCATGCTGCTGAAGAGGGCCTGGATGGCAGCCTCCTCCTCTGCCGCGCTGCGTCGCACTTCCTCCACCATCGCCTGCAGCAGCTCGATGGCCTCTCGTGTGGCGGTCTGCAGGGCCTTCACCTCCTGGGGACAGGGCGGCCTCAGCCTCCTGGGGGCGCGCGTTCCCAGCCCCGGCCTCGGCGCGCCCGGCAGCCCGCGCTCACCAGCACCGCCTGCTGCAGCCTCTCGCAGCCCTGGACGTAAGCTGACTCGAGGTCCACGCAGTGGACGCGGCTCTCCCTGCAGGGACCCCGCGCGTGAGCCCCGCTCTGGGACGCTCGCCAGCCCTTCACCTCCTGCGCCCTCTACCCACCCCTGCATGTCCCGGAAGCAGCGGATGCACAGCAGCGACTTCTTGTCGGTGGAGAACAGGACATAGGGCTCGGCGTGCAGCGCTGCGGCGGGGGCGGCGGTGAGGGCGCCGGCCAGCGCCCGTCCCCATCCCCGCCCGGCGCCGGCCCCGTCCCCGCACGCCGCACTCACTGCACTTCTGGAGCACGTCGCGGCTGCGCTGACCTAAGGCCACGATGTCGTGGCGCGCGAACATGCGTGCCCGGTGCGTCTCGTCGCGGCAGCGCGCGCAGAGCGGCTGCCCGCACGTGTTGCAGAAGTACGTGGTCTCCGCGTCCTGCGGACAGAGCTCGGGCTCAGTCCGCCGGTGAACTGGAAGCCTGTCTTTGCGCATCTGCGAGTCTCCGGCAGGGGCAGGGCCGCCGGCAGCCCTTTCGTGTAAACCCGACACGCAGCGCTCTGTATCCCCAGTTTACAGATGAGAATATCGAGGCTCAGAGAATAGGTAAGGGGGAGGTACCCAGTCTGGGCTTGAGGAGGGGGTCCCCCAGGGTTGTGGGGAGGGCAGATACTGTATTTGCAAAATATTTAACCTACAACAGAAACGTATGTGTGCCGGTGGGCAAGACCTGTCAAGCCCCTCTTGGCACCCTCAATAGGAGCCACATGGCTGTGTTCACCTCAGCTATTTGGAGTTGAGACTTGACTGGGAGGGGAAAAGGGGTGAAGGTTTGCAGGTGCCCTTCCCTGTGGCTGAGAGTCCAAGGCATCGATCCCAGGAATGGCTATGAAAACACAGACCCCCAACTTCTTTGGCATTTAAGGCCATTTCCTCCCCAAGCTCTCCCTACATCCTGCCTCTCACCTACTGCTCCTTATCTTCATACTTCCGGGTAGCACATATTCTAGAACTTGCCAGCACACCCTGACCTTTTGCTCCTGTAGGAACATCCTCCTGGGAATCCTCAGACCAGCTTCCACAGTCTGGAGAGAGTCCCCTGTGCACTTCTCAGTCCAGCCTGAAGCCTGGCCTCTACTCCCAGGTCCTTCAGGATGACCTCTCCCCCAAAACACAGTGGGCTCACATCCCCTGTCCTCTCTGGCTGCAGATAGCGGCTCGCAGCTACCCAGGTAGCAGTGGACCCTGGAGGGACTCCAGGTCTGTGCATGGATTGCTCTTCTTGTTCCATTTCACAACTCTGCCCTGAGTTGGGGGCCAGTAAACTCCCCGCAAATCCAATGGCTTTAACCCCCACACCTAACAGACTGCTGGTTCAAGTGAGTTGTTTTGGAGTTCGGTCTCCATACCAGTAAAGTGGGGCCTCTGTTTTGGATAGGAGGTGCCTTAGAGAGGGGCTGGAGAGCCCACTGTTGGGTGATCCTCTGAGGACATGGTGCAGTCTGGCACCCTCCGCTCCCCACTGCACCCCGGGTGCCCCTGCCTGCTTGCCGCACTCCAGGTCGCAGTTGGCGCAGCGCACCACCTCGGTGCCATCCCCTGAGCTGTCCACCAGGAACTGCAACAGCCGATCCACTGGAGGGAGCCCGCTGGGGCCCTTCACCACCGTCTGGTGCCTGTGGAGAAGCTTCAGCCAAGCTCCAGATGCCCCTTCCCCGAGGCTCCCTACCCACTTCCTACTGCGTACATTCCAGGCGGAACTAAAAATAGGGTGGGAGGTGGGGTGCCTGCAGGCCTGACATCTATAAATATTTCAGCCAGTGCGCACTCTGACCGGTCCCTTCCCAGCCCTGGAGGGATCCTGGGAGGGGGTTGGCGACTCAGGGTGTCAAAGGCAGAAGCCTGGCCTCAAGCCCCTCTCGCTGCATTAGGCAAATTCAGGGCCACCCCAGGTATCCTGAGCTTCCCTGGTAGCCCAGCTGTTAAAGAATCCACTTGCAATGCAGGGGACAAAGGAGGCTTGGGTTCAATCCCTGGGTCAGGAAAATCTCCTAGAAATAGCAACCCACTCTAGTATTCTTGCCTGGAGAATCCTGTGGACAGAGGAGGAGCCTGGCGGGCTACAGTCCATGGGGTCACAAAGGCTCAGACATGACTGAGCAACTGAGCACACGTGCACAGGTAGGCTGAGCCAACACAACTTGCTACTTTGGCCTGAGACTTAAGGACCCCTAAGTGAGTCATTGGGAGTGTCCAGACGTTGAGCTGAGATCCCCTACTCCAGCAGCATCCAATTCCACAGCACAGGCACTCTAGCCTGCCCTTGCCCCCTGATTTATCTTGAGACGCCTTGGGTCATAATCCCAGGTCTCAGTTACCCTGATTTGTAAAATGGGCAGGAGCCTTCACGATCTCTGGCAGAGAGGCACCAGCTGGGTACAGTCTCTCCCAGCCTTCTCCCCGGAGAGTCTTGCCCTCCCAGCACGAAGATCCCTTCCCAGAGGGAGCCAGCCTCCCCTCCTCTGGGGCTTCCAGGCACTCACTGGCACAGAGGGCAGGCGAGGCGGCCATCAGCAGCGCGGCCACGCAGGCAGCCGGCACAGAACTCGTGAAAGCAGTCCAGCAGGCAGGGGCGCTCATACTGCGCGTGGCACAGCGGGCACACGAGGGGGTGGCCGCTTGTCCCGTCCAGGGCGCCCGGGCCCTCCAGAGACGTGAAGATAGCTCCCGACATCTTCAGGGACAGCGCAGGAGGGCGGTGGGGCGCCCTTGGTTGGGGAGGGCTCTCACCGTGCCCGCGCCGGCATTCGCAGCCCCCCTTCCCCTGCGCCGGTCCCTCTTACCTGTCCGGCCCGGACTCTTCGCGGCGTCCAGAGATCGCGGAGGGCGGAGCAGCTAGGGCTCGGGGCTGGGGGCTAGCGCGCCGGGGCGGGGAGGATGGGCAGGAGGCGCGCATAGAGGCCAGATCCTGTGCGTCCTCCCACTTCTCCAAGGCGGCCCCTGGAAGGTCAGTCAGTGCATCCTACCCAACGCCCAGCCTCCCTCTTTACCCCCCACCCAACCTCCCCTTACTCCCACCTCAGGAATTCTGCTGCCGGTGTCCTCTGGGTGACCCGCAGGCGGCACCCCTTCCACCCCACCCCCGGTGCTCCGGTCCACCTTTCCCAGGCCGGCGACTGCTGCCTTGCCGCGAGGGTCTGCACCGAATGAACTCCGAGCTCCTCCGCCGCTCTGACCCAGGGCCCTGGTCACAGCCACGGCCACGGCCACTGTACTCCACGCCCGGAGGAGGAGTGTGGGGAACGCGCGGCTGGAAACGACTCCGTGGGGCTAGGGTTCGAAACTTGGACTGGATCCCGCCCGGGATGACAGAGCCCCGAGCCCAGAGTCGCCGGAGCGCCGCACAGAGCGGGGCCCGAGGGCCCTGGCTGCGGGCTCCTCAGGGATGTATGGCCCCTCGGCCAGGCTGGCTCTGTCAGGTCGGACTTGGCCGGGACAGGAGTTGGTTTGCGCGGTCCTATTTCCTCAACGGGCAGTTGAGGGAGCCCGAGAGCAGCATCCGCCCCTCCCACTCTTGGCTTGGGATGCACGTGAGAGGGCTTGGCATGCCAGGGCTGCGTTTGGCAGGTTGGGGGCCCCCGGCCAAGTTTCCGACCTCTCAGAGCCTCGGAGGTGGGTTAGAACAAGGGGACCTCTCGGTGATCAGGGCAGGCTTCAATGAAGTGAAATGCACGTCTCAAGCCTCCAAATAATTAAGACCCCAGCCCCATCAGCAGTGGAGTGCCCCACGAAGAGGTAGGTTTGGGAGGGAAAGAGCGAGAGAGGATGCGCTGAGCCTTTCCACTTGGGCCCCTCTGCCTTTCTTGGCCTGCTGTATACTTGTTTCACCCAGGGTGATTTTCTCCAAATTGCCTTTCTCTGCACATGCCGTCCTGAGCTCCTGGAGAGCAGCCCCCGTCTCTGCTCCCGCCACCGCCCCCGCCCCTGTCCCAGAAATCAGAGTCAAGCCACAGCCTGACCCATGGAAGGTGCTCAATTAAATCATACTAATCAGTTAGAATGGATGTGAGAGTTGGACTGTGAAGAAAGCTGAGCGCCGAAGAATTGATGCTTTTGAACTGTGGTGTTGGAGAAGACTCTTGAGAGTCCCTTGGACTGCAAGGAGATCCAATCAGTCCATTCTAAAGGAGATCAATCCTGGGTGTTCTTTGGAAGGAATGATGCTAAAGGTGAAACTCCAGTACTTTGGCCACCTCATGTGAAGAGTTGACTCATTGGAAAAGACTCTGATGCTGAGAGGGATTGGGGGCAGAAGGAAAAGGGGATGACAGAGGATGAGATGGCTGGATGGCATCACCGACTCGATGGATGTGAGTTTGAGTGAACTCCGGGAGTTGGTGATGGACAGGGAGGCCTGGCTTGCTGCGATTCATGGGGTCGCAAAGAGTCAGAAACGACTGAGTGACCGAACTGAACTGAACTGAATCAGTTAGAAAAAACTAGGAGATAATATTCTAGCTGGGTTTTGAAAGATGACTAGAAGTTTGGAAGGGAGAAGAAAGGAAGTGAATTCTAGGCAGGAAATACCTATTCTTTTCAGGGTTGATAGCTTATGGTGGTAGGTGTCGAGTTTGTGGTCTCTGAAGGAGGTTTCACTCCAGAACCAAAGATGCAGTCTCAGTCACTCAGAGCTTTGTGCAGCAGAGATTTTATTGAAATAAAAGGACAGAGACAGCTTCTGACGTAGACATCAGAAGGGGGTAGGAAGAGGACCCACTTTGCTAGATTGAGCAGGGCATTATACACTTTTCAGCTGGCTGCTGAAAACAGATAAAAAGAATACCTCAAGACTGAAAGTTTTACCAGACCCTTTCCCAAGTCATACATCCTGAGATAACTTTGACACAAGATTAGCCAGGGAGAATGGGTTCCTGGCAACATGCCTCTGGGAGAGATACAGTGTTGCTGAGAAAACAGGTTCCTTGGCAAGATTTGTTACAATTATAATCATTAACATAGAGCCTAAGTAAAGCACACCATGAGTAAGATGTATTACTGCTCTGTAATGATTAGCTCCAGATCTAAAGAAAAGCCAGCTCTCAGGCAAGATACATTGTTACACAAGGCTTAAGGAAAGCATGAGCAAGACACATTGTTGCTTGTACAGCCTATGTGACTAAGGCAAAAGAACTGGAACATGAATGTTCACCTCCTCCTTAAAGGAGCCTTGGACTCCCTATCAACCTGCCTAAGTAACGCTAGAACAGTCCTCTCCAGCCCTTGAGCTCCAAGTCCTAGTAACCGTGGCCAGTGTTTACAGGTCAAGGTACTATTCAAAGCTCTTTTACTTGTATTATCTCAACTAATCCTGACCATCTTTCAAAAAAGTGAAAGTGTCAGTCGCTTAGTTGTGTCCTGACTCTGCAACCCCATGGCTATAGCCAGTCAGACTCCTCTCTGTCCATGGAATTCTCCAGGAAAGAATACTGGAGTGGGTAGCCATTCCCTTCTCCAGGGGATTCTTAACCCAGGGATTGAACCTGGGTCTCCTGCATTGCAGGCAGATTCTTTACCATCTGAGTCACCAATCCTGACCACCTTACAGCCTTACTATTTGAGTAGTATCAATATTTACTGAGCATCCACCATGGGCCCTATACATAGAAATGGACAAACCAGGTTCACCAAGTACACAAATCAACAAATACAATGACAGACTATGTTAAATACTCTGAAGGAAGAATCGGGATGATGTGATGGAGGGCAGCTGGGAGGAGGTGGAGCTGAAGACACACTAGATAACCATGGATGGGCAGAGCTCCTAGAGGATGAGAAGAAATGAGACACAAGAAAAGCCAGGAAGAGTTCAAAGCTGAGCCAACAGCAAGTACAAGGTCCCAGAAGTTGGAATAAATGTGAAGGAAGGAATGGAAGACCAATGTGGGTGGAGAGGAAGGGATGCAGGATTGGGGTGAGGCTGAGGATGGAGAGTGGGGGCAAGGGCATGGAGAGTTGAGGGTTGCATCTTTGGGGTGAAGGTGGTCATCTTGACCTTCTAGACTAGAGAGGAGTCCACACTGGATGCTGTACATACAGACTTGGGGAGTCATATTTAAGGTTATGTGTCTGGACTTCCCTGGTGGAACAGTGATTAAGACTGGGCACTTCCACTGCAGGGGGTGCAGGTTTGATCCCTGGTCAGGGAACTAAGATCCTCCATGCCCTGTGGCAAGGCCAAAAAAAAAAAAAAAAAAAAGATATGTGTTTGGAGCGTGGCAAAGGTCAAGTGTAGATAGACGAGAGGGGCTTTGTTTCTGGTAGACCGTCAAGTCCAGGGAGGAGGAGAGGGAGAAGCAAGGAGCCGGAGGAGTGGCCAGAGGTGGAAGGAGAACCAGGAGAGACTGAGGTCCTGGGGACCAGGGAAGAAGGGTCACCAAGGACGAGTGACCTCTGGTATCAGATGCTAATAGAAGCAGGAAGACCAGGATCTAACCCCAGTTCTTAACAGGAGGACATCACCAGTGACCTTGATGAGAGCTGTCCTGGTGGCTGGTGGGGGTGTGTGTGTGTCTGAAAAGGCCACCCTCCCCCGCCCCGAGTGGGTTCAAAAGGAAATGGGAGGAGAGAAATTGACAGCGCACAGAGGAAACTTCCAAGGAAATTGGCTGTAACAAAAATATCAAAATTTTTGGGCTATCAGAAATTTCTCACAGTTGTGAGGCCGGAAGCCTGAGAGCAGGTGTAGACAGATGGGGCTCCTGGTGCAGCCACTCTTCCTGCTTGTTGTCGGCTCTCTTCTCCCTGTGGCTCGCAGGGCAAGACAGATCTCAGGTGTCTTCTTTGCCAGTCCCATCATGAAGCCCCACCCTCGTGATCGCTTATAAATCTAATTACTTCCCAGAGGACTTGCCTCCAAATACCATCGCTTTGGGGACTAGGGTCTCACTTATGAATGTGGAAGGACACAAACATTCAGTACATAGCAGACAGGAGCCGAAAGGGGTGGTATGTGACAGGAAATGTTGCGAGTTGAAAGAGTGCTTTTTCTGTTTTGAGATGGGAGGTTTTGTTTTTTTTATTATTATATTTTTATAAGATTAGCAGTCAACTTTTAAAAAATATTTATTTTTGGCTGCGTTGGGTCTTGGGCTTCCCTGATAGCTCAGTTGGTAAAGAATCCTCCTGCAATGCGGGAGACCTGGGTTCGATCCCTGGGTTGGGAAGATCCCCTGGAGAAGGGAAAGGCTACCCTCTCCAGTATTGTGGCCTGGAGAATTCCATGGACTGTATAGTCCATGGGGTTGCAAAGAGTTGGATACAGCTCTTGGGGTCTTAGTTGCAGCAGGAGGAACTTTTGTTCCTTCAACTGAGAGAAGCGCCAGCTTCTCTTGGGTTGTGGTACACAGATGCAGTGGTTGCAGCACGTGGCTTTGTGAGCTCTTGGCTTCCCAACCAGGGATCAAACCTGCGCCCCCCTGCATTGGAAGGTGGATTCTTTACCACTGGACCACCAGGGAAGTCCTAAGATGGGAGATTTTAAAGAATGGTTAAGTGCTGATGGGAAAAAATCCAAAGAAAGTATACATTGATGATTTCATGGGGTGAGGGTAAGGGCTATTGGAGTGGTGTCCTCAAGTAGATGGAAGTATGCCACGTGATTGCCCTAGTGCCGGGGTTGATCTCAGATGGGGGTCTTATGACCCTTCTTCCATAGTAACAGGAGGGAAGGCAGAGTAGGGTAAAGATGTTGCTGGATGGGTAGGTGTGTAGGTGGGTGTATCTGAAAATTGTTTTTGGATTGCTTCTGTGTTTTCAAAAGGAGAGCAACGGAGGTCATCAGTTGAGAAGGATGTTTTGGGATGAGGAGCTGGCATTCTGGCCAGAGGTGTGAAAAAAAATTACTTAGAGGACTGGCAGGCAGCCCTAAGGCTTGCTAAGAGAGGGGTCAGGTCACTCAGGAAAAAGCACGCTAAGGATTGTTAATCAGGTACAAAGGTTTGTAAACTAGGTAACTTGAGGGATGAAATAAGAACTCTAGCAACTGCAGGAAGTAGCTGCCACTCCTAGGATGATCCTATTAGAAGGTAGACACTTGAAGGAGGGGGCTCAGGAAGCTGATATCTGAGAAGGGGGCACTGCTCAGCTGGTGTTGGGGAGAAGATAATGAGGCTGGTTCTACAAATGTTGGAATAACTGCAACTGGATTCAACTGAGGTTTCTGGAATGTTCCAACTGCTGCTACCCGGATGAAGAAGCAGGAGGAGGTGACACCAACAGCACAGGAACAAGCAGGAAGTCAACCAAGACAAGTCTCTTCTTTTTCCTCCAGCCTGCAGTTTCCCTCCTAGGCCTCCATTGAAAGAACCTGACCAGAGCCAGCTGGCAAAGCAGAAATGTGGTTTGCAGTCAGCAATAGCAGCGTGGGGGCTTTCTTGGTGTCTCAGTGGTAAAGAAACCACCTGCCAATGCAGGGTTTGATCCCTAATCAGGAAAGATTCCATATGTTGAGGAGTAACTAAGCCTGTGTGCCACGACTCCTGAGCTTGTGCTCTAGAATCCAAGAGCCAAAACTACTGAGTCCATGTGTTGCAACTACTGAAGCCCGTGTGCCCTAGAGCCTCTGCTCCACTGCAAGAGAAGCCACCACAATGAGAAGCCTGCACACCCCAATTAAAGAGTAGCTCCCACTCCCCGAAACTAGAGAAAAAAGCCTGCAAAGCAAGGAAGACCCAGCACAGCCAAATACGAATAAATACATATTATTAAAAAAAAGAATAGCAAGGTGGGTTTGGAGCTTGGTCAACTGGCAGAGTGGGCCTGAAGGTACACCTAATCAGCATGGACAGTATCCAAACACCACTGTAAGCTAGGCTTGGGCTTTAGATAGGTGACTACATGGCAGGTGGATACAGGGACAGGAGGGTGTGTGCAAGTGAGTGATTATAATGCAGGACCCTGGACTGGAACTTGTAATGTTGCAGGAAGGGGGACTCCTTCCAGGGCCAGAGAGTGGGCTTGTCTATCACTGAGAAATGAATTGTCTGAGGAGACACATGTGCTGACAATGCAAGAGACTTTATTGGGAAGGGGTGCCTGGGCAGAGAGCAGCAGAGTAAGGGAACCCAGGAGGACTGCTCCACCACATGGCTTGCAGTTTTGGGTTTTATGGTGATGGGACTAGTTTCTGGGTTGTTACTGATTGAAACACTCAGATCTCAATCACTCTGATTGAGGGTCCTTCCTGGTGGCACATGCATCACTCAGCCAAGATGGATTCCAGCAAGGAGGATTCTGGGAGGTTGGTAGGACACGTGGTGTCTCTTTTTGACTTACCCGAAATTCTTCTGGTTGGTGGTGGCTTGTTAGTTTTGTTTTTACCAGGACGTCCTCTCATAAAATAAATCATGCAAATAATTACTTTGGTGCCTGGCTAAAGTGGGCGGTTCCAGTCAGTGTTTCCCCTAACAGCAAGGACATGAAGGACTGAAAGTAGTCCCTCACGTGGAACGGTAGGTCTGGGGATGAAGACCCCTTGCCACTCAACTTTGGTCCGTGGACTAGCAGCAGCAACAGCAGTATCTCCTGGGAGCTCTCATGAAACGCAGGATCTCAGGCCAATGAGACCCACTGCATTGGAATCTGGAATGAGATTCCCAGGTGATTCCTGTCTGTAATGCCAGTATGGGGAGCGCTGCTGCTGCTGCTGCTGCTGCTAAGTCGCTTCAGTCGTGTCCGACTCTGTGTGACCCCATAGACGGCAGCCCACCAGGCTCCCCCGTCCCTGGGATTCTCCAGGCAAGAACACTGGAATGGGTTGCCACTTCCTTCTCCAATGCATGAAAGTGAAAAGTGAAAGTGAAGTCGCTCAATCGTGTCCGACTCTGAGCGACCCCATGGACTGCAGCCTACCAGGCTCCTCCATCCATGGGATTTTCCAGGCAAGAGTACTGGAGTGGGGTGCCATTGCCTTCTCCGCGAGGAGCGCTGGCAGACGAATTTTTGAAGCTGGGAAACTAGAAGGGATGAGGGACTTCCCAGATGGCGCTAGTGATAAAGAACCTGCCTGCCAATGCAAGAGACCTAAGAGACTCAGGTTCAATCCCTGGGTCGGCCCACTCCAATATTCTTGCCTGGAGAATCCCACGGACAGAGGAGCCTGTCGGGCTACAGTCCATAGGGTCTCAAAGAGTCGGACACGACTGAAGCGGCTTAGTACGCACCAGAAGAGATGAGCTGGAAAGCTAGGATGATCCGAGGATGGGCAGATTGAGTCTGAGGTGGTGGAGAGCGTACCTGACTGCAGCCAAAAGGGCTAACACCAGGAAGCAGCCCCTTGCGCACCCGCTTCCTGATTGGGACTTTGGGTAGGAAGAAGCCAAGTGCTCTCGGACATTAGGACCCCAAATTAGGCCTCACCTCCCCAAGTTAGTGGGTTCGATTCCCATCCCACTACCTGGTTATTGACGGTTTATTGAATCTCCTTATTTATTTTTTTAAAGACTGTCAAAAGTAGAGCGAACCCCTTTATTTCTCTTCGGGCTCGTCTAGTCAGGCTCCCCCTCCGATCCTTCGCAGTAGGACAGGCTACTCGGCTTCCTCCCTCCCACTACAATCCTGGGTGGGAGGGGCGTGAGACGATGGGTTTTTGCATTCAGGTAAAAACAATCGCTCCCCGAGAGTACAGAACGGGGCAAGACAGTGGCGACCGAGGAGCGTGGCAGAGAGATTAGTACGGCCTGAGCCCTGCGTGCTCTGCGCGCTGCGGCCTCTTTGCGTCTGCGTAGTTCGCTCACCTCCCTTTCTGCCTCCGCTACCGCCATGGCGCCTGTGGTTAGTATGGCTCCGCGTGAGGCCTCGGCTCTGGGGGAGGCACGTGGGCCTCACCGGCCCGGCCCCTACCTGGCTCTTGGCGGACGGCGCTCAGCATCGTCCTACCCGGGCCTGGCTAGCAGGCCTGCAGGAGTGAGCCAGTGTGGCCGCCGATCCCCGCACGTTGTGGGCGGAGGAGGCCGCGGCCCGAGGCTCGAGGGGGAGATCTGGGGCTTTCGGAAGCTGCCGCTCGGGCTTGGGCTCTTGCCTGTGGTCAGCAGGGAGCTGGGGGACTGAGATTGCAGCCTGGGCTGGTCAGCGAACCTTGGAGCCGGCGTAAGGCAGTCGAGGCCTGGGCCCGGTTACCTGGGCGGAGGGAGGGGAAGGAGGGGACCTGCCACTCTCGGGGACCGTGCGCAACCGGAAAGCCTATTCCGGGACTCGGGATCAGTGTCAGGGTCCACGAACGGAGGGCTCGCTGGCCAGTTCTCACGAGGAGGCCTGGGCTAGAGGACCCTTTCGCGTCTCCGGAGAAAGTTAGATCTTCAGGGCGCAGCTCTGCAGACCCTTTCTGGTGTCCGGCGGGGGGCCATTTGGATTCTGTATCGGCCAGGCTGAGCCTGGGCCGTGTGGCGCCCTCATGTCACTGGCTGCAGATGGTCTCCTCCCAGGTTACTTGGAGAAAGTTTCCCTACCCTTCTTTGTTGGGACACCTTTATTAACAGTTTGGGCTCATCTCCAGCTTTCTGCCTGGGTGGGCCTTTAATGCTTTTAGGCGTTTGTATGTTTTTGATTTAAAACCATGGTGTGGGGGGTATGGAGCCCATATCCTGCCGGCAGGTCTTCTTGCTGATTGTGTGTTTCCGGGGCTTAAAGCAGCCCCTTTGATTGTTACTAGGAAGACATGTTAGGAAGGAAAAGAATGAGTGACTTTTGTCGAAGCCTAAGTGTTTGAAAAATTCATCCAGTTAATACAAGTTTTAGGTGAAGTTCTTTGAGACAGGAAAGGATGTGAAATGTGTTCTTGCAACTACAGGTAAGTATGTTGTCCAAGTGCTTTTTTTTTTTTTTAATTGGAGTTGGAATTTGTAGAGGGAGAATATTTATACAAGGATCTTTGTGAGAATGAAGGAGCTGGAACCTTGTAGCTAAACTGGTGGTTTGAAAGTGCTCATTCAGAGATTAAATCAGTCAAAAGACCAGAAATTCTCAACAGTCTTGTTGTAATTAGCTAGACCCTTGTTCAAGGCATTTGGGGTTGGATGGGCTGCTAGGATGTGTGGTTCTGGTCACTGTCCTGAGAAAGTAGATGAGACAGGACGAAGGGAAAAAACAGATCAACTGGATTGCCCCTGAGTCGGAAAAGTTAGGATATGTAGTCAATTCAGATTAAAACTGTTTTAGGTATGCAAGGCATTTTCATGCCTGTGCCTTAATCCTGGAAGAAGACAAGTGAGTGTTTCTTTATTTTGGAAATTTTAGAATGAATAAAAGGAAACGTTTCTTTTATTGTAGTTCTTAAGCTAACAGACCTTCCATTATTCCCCTAGAAACCAGGGATGCTGGAAAATGTAAATGGGAAAAGAGTGCTGTAATGAGTTTCCTCTTCTAGAGGGCATGACCCCAGAGCAGCATCTTGAGTGTTATCTATCCTCCATCCTTGGCACCTAGCAGGGGAACAGAATCCCATGGTTTTTGCATTTGTGTGTACTTTTACAGTTCTGGTCTTTCCACTTTGTTAATTTTTTTTTTGTTTTTGACTGGTTATGGCTTTATCTCTCTTATCATTTGTATCCTTTTCTTAGAAAAAGCTTGTGGCGAAGGGGGGCAAAAAAAAGAAGCAAGTCCTAAAATTCACTCTGGACTGTACCCACCCTGTAGAAGATGGAATCATGGATGCTGCCAATTTTGTAAGTTACCCCGCTGATGCCACCCTGGACAGTAGCGAACCCTTTCGGATATTGCTGAGAAGACATACTGGAGCCTGTTTGTTTGTAGGCTCAGGCTGCTCTGCAGTTCTTGCTGTTGGGTTCGACTCTGGATCTCTGTCTGGTTCTGGTTCTAAGCCTTGCTTTCTCAGGGGTGTGACAGTGGTGAAGAGTAAAGGAGATGCAGTGGAGCAAGTCACTGCCAGAGGGCCACATTTTCTTCTTCGGTTTCCAAAAAGATTTTACTTAAAATTTATCAGGTGAACTTCCTTGGATCCAGCATCTCCTCTGCACTTAGGTGTGTTTAGGTGTAAGCTTGGCCCTGACACTGACGTTTTGGGCCCAGGGGCTTCCTGTGCCCTGGGCCTGATGCTTGGTTCGGGGGCCTTGGACAGAGGACAGCATCTCCTTGAGCTTTCTGTTGTATTAAGCATCAGAGCTTCAGTGTTCATGTGAAAATATCCTGCTTGCTGATTTGTAATTGTAGCTTGGATTTTTTCAGGCCTTGCTCTGTACTGATTTTTTTGCCCTCATGTTGGCCCCATCCCCCAATACTCCTCTATTTCACCTAAATCTAGAAAAATGAACCCAGCTGCCACATTTTGGAATCTGCAACTTGGTTTTGGCATTTTACACTTTTCCTCTCCATAGCCAAGCAGAGCTTGGGGGAGTTCAGACATACTGTTGTGCAGAGCCCTAAGTTGACATTTTCTCTAAAGTCTCCAGAGTCAACTATTGCCAAGATTAATATCATTACAACAAGAATAATTTTCAAATTAAAAAATTAGCAGCTTGGCCTGTGGCCACGACTTACAAAGTATGGTGTCTGGGTAGCCTGTAGTTGACTGCCCTCTTGTAGATGCCTGCCGTGGCCCTGGCCTGGCCTGCAGGAGGTCCCTCCGTGGCTCCGTGTTCCTTCTGTCTTCTTGCTTTTCTCTGGGGCCTCTTGTCCCTCCTAACTTGTAGCTTCTTCCACATTGTGTCTGATGGCCCTGTTCTGCCATTATTCCCTCCACTGTCTCTCAATATGTGTATATGACTGTCTTCCTTTTAGGTTCCTCCTTTGGATAGAAAACAGGAGTTGTTTATTAGTCTAAGACACGAAAGTCAAGATTTCTGACCTCATCACACCTCCTGTTGACAGTTAACATGTTGTATATTGGTGGGTTTTTTTTTTTGGCTGTGTTGTGCAGTATTTGGGATCTTAGTTCCCTGACCAGGGATTGAATCCATGTTCCCTACAGTGGAAGCTCAGAGTCCTAGTACCAGCAGGAAAGTCCCCAGATTGGAGTTTTTAAATAGAGGACTGTAGGGATGGGAGCTGAAGGGCCTTCCTGTCATTGCAATATCAAGAAAACCATAAAAGTCTTCCTTTTTGGTCCAAGAGGTGAATGACCAGCCCAGCTTCCTCTGGGATTTTCCCAGAGTCCCATCTCTGAGCTTCTGGGCCAGTGTCCCTCCTGCTGTTCAGTGCTGGTGCACGTGGCCCCTCAGCAGATAGATGTGTAATTGCTCTGGTTGCTGTATGTTTTTGTTCTGCTTGGTTGAAGATTTATTTTCTCCGATCACACTGAGGACACTGCTTTACATGTCTTAGGTTCAGAGGCTGCTTGCCATTTTGGTTGCCTATATCTACAGTTGTAAGTTTGGGCCTAGGTTTCCTGTCTACTCTTTACCCTTGACCCAAGAGTCAGAGACTGGACATATAACCAGCTATATGCTTAGAGATAGGAGTATAAAAAATATTTTGGGACTTTTGGGATGGTCCAGTGGTTAGGGCTCTATGCTTCCAATGCAGGGGTTGTGGGTTCAATCCCTGGTCAGAGAACTAAGATCCCACATGCCATGTGGCGTGGCCAAAAAATTAAAAATAAGTGGTGTGTGAAAGTGGTTCAGTCATGTCCAACTTTTTGCGACCCCATAAATATACAGTCCATGGAGTTCTCTAGGCCAGAATACTGGAGTGGGTAGCCTTTCCCTTCTCCAGAGGATCTTCCCAACCCCAGAATTGAACCCAGGTCTCCCACATTGCAGGTGGATTCTTTATCAGAAGAAGACAAATAAAATTTAAAAGTGTTTTGCTGGTGATGTGGGTGAACTAGTCTCCTCACTATCTGGTCCATTTGATGATTTCTACAGGAGCAGTTTCTTCAGGAGAGGATCAAGGTGAATGGAAAAGCTGGCAACCTGGGTGGCGGTGTTGTAACAATTGAAAGAAGCAAGAGCAAGATTACTGTAACTTCCGAGGTGCCCTTTTCCAAAAGGTATGGGAAGGGGAGGCATTACTTGTCCGTGTCCTCAGCTAAGGTTCCCACCCACCCTGGCCAGGAAGGTTGCTCCCTGCAAAGTCATTTGCTTTGTGGTTGCCTCTGTTAACTTCTGGAGCAGTGTCCAGCGTGAGGGGCGGTGAATGAACGAATGTTACTATGGTAGTTAAAAGTATTCAGCTCTTGGTAGCTTTCTGCAGTTTTGTTTTCCACAGCCTAAAGCAGTGGTCCCCAGCCTTTTTGGCACCAGGGACCAGTTTTCTGGAAGACAGTTTTTCCATGGCTGGGGGAATGGTTCTGGCAGTAATACAAGCCATGGGGAACTTCGCTGTCTGGCCCGCTGCTCACATCCTGCTCTGTGGCCCATTTCCTATCAGGCTTTGGACCAGACAAGTCTCACGGCCTGGGGTTTGGGGACCTTTGGGCTAAAGGATTTCTAGCAGTAAAGATGCTCAGACTTGCTTAGATTGTATTCTTAAAAGTGAGCCTGCCTTTGCCTCTAGATCACTTTGAAGAGCTTTCATTTTTATTCTGTTTTTTTTTTTTTTCCCTTTTGTTTAGTTGCTAAGTCGTATCCCACTCTTTTCGACCCTGTGGACTGCAGCAACACTAGGCTTTTTTTTCCTGTAAATGCTACCAGAATTAGATGAGGGATCAGAAGTCTCAGTTTAGACTGAAGCCACCTCATTTAATTCCTGTAGGCCCATTTATTTATTTTTTTGGTCCATACCACGTGGTTGGCAGGATCTTAGTTCCCAGACCAGGGGTTGAACCCTTACCCTTGGCAGTGAGAGTGCTGTGTTCTAACCAGTGAACCACCAGGGAATTCCCCTTTGCTTATGTTTTTAACTAAATTAGTCAGTAAATGGCTGGGTCCCTTCACTATTCATCTGAAACTATCACAACATTGTTACTTGACTATCCTGATACAAAATGTTTTTGGTGTTAAAAAAAAATTTAAATTAAAAAAAGAGAGATGACTTTAAAGCTAAGTGAATTACTCCTTTTTTTTCTGGCTGTGTGACTTGTGGAATCTTAGTCCCCTGATCAGGAATTGAACCGAGGCCCCCAGCAGTGGAAGCATGGAGTTCTGACCACTGGCCTGCCAGAGAAGTCCCTGAATTACTCCCCTTCTGCCTGGCTGAGTTATTTCACGTGTGCAGAAGGCAGTTAGATGGCGTGAGAGACGGGATAACCGAAGGGCCTCCAAGGTGTACTTAACACCTCCCCCACCAGCCTCTGCTGAGCTCGCAGGGAAGAGCCTGTGGTCTGTTTCCAAATCTCCTGACCTAGTGTGAGAATGTCTCCTAACACATGTCACTTCAGTTTTCACAGACTTTCTCTTGTTTGCCAAGTAGGGAAGGAAAAGAACCTGATCTGTTAGAACTATGTTTTCTTGAAACATTCAAGGAGCTCCTAATCTAGAGCGTTCTTTTGGACACACCAAGTGGGATCCAGTTCTTGACCCAGGATCTAGTTCTTGACCAGGGATCAAATGCGTGCCCCCTGCAGTGGAAGCTTGGAGTCTTAACCACTGGACCACCAGGGACCAGTGGAACATTCCTTGCTTATCTCTGAACTTGTGTGTTTTAACCTAGCTTCCCCCCATACTCTATTATGAAAACACTAAGCCACCTAAACTTTTGAATTAACCCACTTTACCTGGATATAATATAGTAGAAATAGTAAATGGAAATAAAAGAGAATACTTTGTAGGTGAAACGACCAAATTGTTTTATTTTTATGTAGGGAAAAGTGGGTAGAATTGAACTGAGATCTTCACATCTTTGTGAAGATTGCTTGGTTGACGTGAGTAACACAGTGGAACAGTGTTTGTTTCCGGGAGGGGTCGGGTTTCTCGGTTTGTTAACACTTGGTCCCATCTAAAATGCCAGAGTTTGCCAGTGCATCTCATTTAGCCCTTGTACCAGTCTGAAGAGATGGTGAGTATCTTGAGACCTGTTTTATAGAGGGTGACACTGAGGTCTAGAAAGACTAACTTGCCCAGTGATGGGTTTGCTGAACCTTCTATTCCCTCTTTACGGTTCTGGGAAGATGCCAGAATAGATAAACCCCAGGGCCTCATAAGCAGATGGATGAGAGAGCAGGATTGTGGGCTTTGTGTTGAGCATAAGAGCCATTGTTGCCTTTAGGTTGAACGGTTTCCTGACAATGGTGTTTGGGGTTGAGGCTTAGCTCACGCAGGCTCAGGTGGCCACTGGGCAAGTGGACTAAGGCCAGGTGCTTAAGTGGACAGCTCGAGTCAGGGCAGTTAAGCAGTGGGTGGATGGGGAGGGGGGTTGGGAGATGGGCATCTCAAAATGGGAGTGAGAATGTGACAAGGCCCTGAGCTGCGGTCCCAGGAAGCAGCAACCTCAAAAGGAGGTTTTAGTCAATGAGGTGAAGTACTTGGAGCTTGTTAGGAACCCAGCAGTCTCTCAATAAAAGATATTAAGATTGTGTGCTTAGCTTCCAAGTGATCACCTTGATCTCTTTCCCCAGTGGTCACTACAAACCATTTTATAGGTGATGGCTCTTGTTTCATGGACAGTGGTCACATCTTAATCTGTTCTCATTTTTATGGCCAGGTTAGTTAGAAGAAATGTGGATGATGTTTATTCTCATTAGAACAGTGACTGGGTATATTTCCCAACTGCCATTTTTTGAACCATGGGAAAATACCTTGAATTGTAGTGACTTTGAATGCACAAGTTTCATAAAAGTTAGAGTATTTCAGAATATCAGAAAGTCTTGTGTCTAGTGGAGTTCTCAAGTGTTTTTTCTCTGCAGGTATTTGAAATATCTTACCAAAAAATATTTGAAGAAGAATAATCTACGAGATTGGTTACGCGTAGTCGCTAACAGCAAAGAAAGTTACGAATTGCGTTACTTCCAGATTAATCAAGATGAAGAAGAGGAGGAAGATGAGGATTAAAACTCAATCTGGAATATTTGTATAAGTTCTTAAATAAAATTTATCAACTGAAATGGTGGTTTTCCTTGTATCTCTGCAGTGTGGACTGAACAAAATTGGAAATCTTAGTAAAAAGGCTTCACCTGGGCTGCCTCTCACTTGTTTTTAAACTTTTTTTCTGCTTAAAGATTTCAATTCTTGTGGTAGAAATAGCAAAACAGAGCTAAGGCTCCTTCGAGGGAACTGACTCTTGTGTGACACTGAGCAGATGGAGGAGGGCATGGGGATTGGGGGTGAGTCAGTTACTATTTTACAGAAAAAGGGTGAGTCAGTTCCATTTGGTACCTCTCAAAGACTGAGGAATACAAACGTGGCAACACCCAATTCACTGCAGGCAGAACCAGGGACTTGATTTTGAGGTTCTCTTGTTTTGGAAAAGTGGCAGTGTCGAAGAAATGCAGGATTCTGGGGCAGTTTTGTGATTCTGTCTTCATTTTGTGATCATAAATTACTCTTGATACACATGGTTACTATGTATGCTAACCCTTTTTCTTCCCATGGAAATAAAATGTGGTCCTTCAGTGTTGTCTTGTATTCTGTCCCCCTCAGGAAAGGGTCTGAGGAGTGGCTCTTTTAAAAGTCCCAGGTGTTGGATTAAGGAAAGGTCTACACTATAGGAATTTGTAAAATAATTGTTTCTGCAAGTCTTTGCAGCGAACTGTCATTCTGACCCCAGCAGGGGGAGCTGGAGATGAGGTGTAGTGGAGATTCCAGAAGTGGGTGAGGATCTGTGGGATAGATACATGGGTTGGGATTGGAATTCTTCGATGCCCAGAGCTCTGGAGTCTTGGGTTTGGGTGTGAAGGGGAGGGCCTGGGAGACTACTCAGGCTGAAGAGAAGTGTCCAGATGCCCAGGGAAAGTCACTTCATGCCGTTTAGGCCACAGCTGGACTTAAAGTCATTCTACAGACTAAATTGAAGGCAGTGTTCCCACCATACCATTCCCACAATGGGTTCTGTTGCCCTGTGTGTAGAGGCTAGAGATCCAAGGTCATTAACAAGATTGTAAAGATGTGACTTGCTGATAGGATCAAGAGGGAGAAGAGGACCTGATACCTTAAAGTGCCCTCCTTAAGTCTAAACCATTCTGCAGGAAAAGTGCATTGTCTTAAGGTGACATAACAAATTCATGGTTTTCCAGAGCTTGCCTATGGTTCATTTCCACACCTGCAATTCTTAACGTTCTTGCTAGTTGCATAGCTAGAAATGTTAACATTTGGTGCTTTTTGAGTTGACTTTAACATTGAGGGTTTGTGATTTCATTTGTGGTAAAGTACCATTTTCTTTCTATGCAAATTTCTTGGAGCAGAATTATTTGCATGATTCTGTTCTAGAGAAGGCAGGGTTTCTTTCAAATTTAACTGAAGCTCTTTGGTACTGTCCCTTACTATGATTATTAACTTTGTTAGCAAGGTTGTGACTTGGGTTTGCAAATTGTACTTGTTTGTTGCATTGATGTTCCATTATAGAAACCTTAGTTTGATTGTAAAAAATTATCCCTGGGCTGAAATTAGTATATAAGTTTTTTCTTTTAAACTATTCCCAGGATTTAAAATTTGTAATAAAATGGAAACTTCTTGGGTTTTCTGTGCCTTTTTTAACTCTTGTATTTTGACTTCTGATCACATACTAAAGTGGCTAACACATGGCTACTATTATTGTGCAAGGATATTTTTTTAAGGACTGCATGTTAATCTGTTTAGCAACAGAAAAATTGGTTGTCCTGCTGTACCAGCAATGACCTTGAACTTCATTAAGTTTGATAAGAACATGTATATTTTATTCCCTCTTTCTTCACCTTAGTTACGTTGCTGTGCCTCAGGTTCTGGAGAGTACTATAACCAAACTCTCCATGTAGAATTTCTTCAGACCCAGAGCCAGAGAAATAACTTGGCAAACACATGACTTTTTCTGATGGGTGTGATGTGAACTTGAATTACTTGGCACCCATTATACCAGCTGGGCCTGGGCTGCATTTTAGACCAATTTTCTTTTGATCTGTCTTGCCTCGTGACTCACCTGCCTGATCAAGGCACAGGAAAAGATTAGGTCATGGAGAGTTTGAAGCTGAGATTTAAGTTCGTGCAGGTAGTGAAGTAGGAAGTTGGTACAGTCTTGTTCTCAGCTGACTCCAACTCCACTTCACCCTTGGCTTGATCAATACCAGCTGTTAACAAAAGTTTTAACTTTGTTTTCCTTTCAAAGGCCCCTGTGGACCCCCAGCCCCAACACACACCCTGTGACTCCTTCAGTGGTGAAGTTGTGCTTTTCTGAGTCACGTCATCCTTGCAGCATTTCAGGAGGAGCCTTGTGTTAAAATAGATGAGTTCCAGCTAATCAGTGGAGAAAGCAATGGCACCCCACTCCAGTACTCTTGCCTGGAAAATCCCATGGACAGAGGAGCCTGGTAGGCTGCAGTCCATGGGATTGCTAAGAGTCAGACACGACTGAGCGACTTCACTTTCACTTTTCACTTTCATGCATTGGAGGAGGAAATGGCAACCCACTCCAGTGTTCTTGCCTGGAGAATCCCAGGGACAGGGGAGCCTGGTGGGCTGCCATCTATGGGGTCGCACAGAGTCGGACACTACTGAAGCGACTTAGCAACAGCAGCAGCAGCAGCAGCTAATCAGTGGTGCCTAGCACTGTGGTGTTCAGAAACGTGTCACAGACATGGAGAAAGTGGGACAGTTTGATCATATCAAATACTTAATTTTAAGACAATTGGTCAAAATAAATGGGGCATTTAGACCTCAGCATTCTCAGGGCTCATTTGGTATCTTGGAAGGTGAGCAGCACTCCCGTAAGTTGATAATGGTTCTCCAGCCACTGATAGGCTCAGGGGAGCCTGGAAACTGGCTTTGGCAGTCTGCTTTTGTCTCCCTTTTGCTGCCTGGCCCGTCTTCTGACTTGCCCCCACACTTCTCAAGGCTGTATGTAGGGTCGTTCTGACCCTTTCCTGTGAGGGGGCACACCCCTAGGAGGTGGGTCCCTGACAAGACAACCACAGATTTGGCAGTACCATGGCCTTTGCTTGGTAACCTTGGACAGAGCCAATATATTCTGTTTTTTTTGGTTGTGCTGGATCTTCTTCGCCGTGCGGGTTTTTCTCAAGTAACAGAAAGGGCTGCTCTAGTTACGGTGGAGGAGGATGACTGATGAACATCTCGACTCTGATTTGCCAAATTAAGCAGCTGGAACTCTTCTTGGTTGAAAGATATCTGACTTTCTCAACCTCATCTTGGGAACTGGAGCCACAGTTAATGGTTCCTGTGTGGTGAAGGGCTTTCTGGTGATGGGAAATACTGTAGGTCCCAGCTTCTCTACAGTGGGACAGGGGACCTGTGGAGGTGCCCTGACCTAATTCCTCCATCTGGGAAGGGCTGGGAGCAGGGCTGGTGCCGAAAGAGTGGGCAGTTTTTAGTGTTTTCTCTTGGATGGTTAATTTTCAGGAAGACAGGAGGTCTGGGAAGAGGAAGGCAGCCTTGCTGGGGAAAATGCAGGCCTGCTGAGGCATCTGTGATTGAGGCTCCCTCAGCTAGGTGCCCAGGAGGTGAAATACAGCTTCAGGAGACCAGGAAGGGCCCTTGCTTTCTTAGCCCGCCTCCTCCCTGCCTGTCCCTTGACCCTGGCAGGGTGTCTGCCCAGGGTGGATTCAACATCTCTCCTAATGTGGTTTAAAAGCAATTCAGGAGATGGTATTCCCAGCTCCCTGCACTTTGTCAGGAGGCTGGACAGACCTGTCCTTGCCCAGGAATGAATGAGGAGGAGCTTTGGTTTGAGGCTTACTGGAAATTCATTAGATGGGAAGGGAGAGGAGAAATGTGGGACACATCTTTCCAGCCTTCCCTGTGCCATCTATCATCTTCAGGCCACCTCCTCAGGAGGTCTTGCACTGGGAGCCCTCGCCAAGCACCCACAACTCTCCTGGCTCCTCAAAGGCCCCAGGAAGGGAGAGCCTGCCTGGTGATGCCAGTGTGGCATGGGTACTGGTGTCTGTCCACCTGGAGGAAGCAGGTGTTCAGCCAAGACCAGAGAGGTGGATGCCAGAGAGGAGACCGTCTCATAGCTGCTTTGGGCTTCCCGAGTCAGGTGGTTCCTGTGGGTCCCTGGCGCCACTGGGTCTCCAGTGGGTTCCTCCAGAGATGTCTGGCCCCAGGCAGTGGGGTGAGGGTTCCGGGTTCTTCCAGGATTAGAAAGCCGGCCAGCCTGTCCTTCGCTGAAACTTTTGCGTTCTTAGAGTAGCTTTAAGACTCGCTGCAGCCAAGACTGGCAGCGCTTATTTAAAATTCCAGTCTTGCTCCCCAGGGCTTTGGCCTCCATCTTCACCTTTAACAACCGAGGACTGGCGGCGCGGTTCCTTCCCACTCCGCGACAGGTGTCGCTTCTGAGCGGGAGTTTTGGGCACAGGGAACGCGGTTCCATCTCACCCCCGGGGGGCTGGATTTATTTAAAGCGGACCGGCCAGGGGGGGCGTTTTGGGAGGGGATACGTGGGTGGTGGGAGCCGGGTGCGATGGAGTGAGGGAGGAGCCAGCCTGCAGATTTTTCTGGAGGAATCAGACCCGCTGTCTCCAGAGCGGCCCTTCCCCAAGTGCGGAACGCTTTTTTCTTCGAATGTTCTTTGGAAAGGGGGTTATAGAAGCGTGTTTGGCTCGGTGCTAGGCGACCAGGGGCTGGGCGCGTGTGAGCAGTGAGGAAGCTCGCTGCCCGCTGCTCCGGGGACCCTGCCCCTGCGCCCTTGGGGACCCATCCTGGGCGGGGGCGGCGGTGGCAGCGGGCCCCGCCGAGGGTACTCCCGGGCAGGCCCTTCCCTCCACTGGGCCCGGCCGCCCGAGTCCCAGCTGCCCGCTTGGCCGTCGGGTCCCCCGGCGCGCGGGCGCCTCGACGGCTCCCCCTGCCGGAGTGCCGGGTCCTCCACCCCGCACCCGGAGGCACCGGACTAGTCCCCCCAACTTGTTCTCTGCTGTTAACTAGTCGCGCTGCCGGAACGATGGGATGGGGTTGCCACAGCAACCAGACTGGACGTCACAATCCGGGCATGTGTGCCGCCCCCCCGCCGTGCCGCCGTGCCGCCGGCTCTGCCGCCGCCACCTCGGCCGGCTGCGGGACTCGGGCTTCGGGGCGCGGTGGGCGGAGCAGCCCGGGCTTTGCGGGGATCTGGGCGAAGGCGGCCGAGAAGAAGGGGGTCGAGACGGGGGGGTGGAGGTTTGGGGGGGTGGGGGGGCAGGCGGCCGCCATCTTCTCGCCGAGGCCGCCTCGGCCGCCGCGCGCGCCCGTCCGGCAGCGCACGGGTTAAGGCTGGCACCGCGCCCGGCGGGAGGGGGGGCGCCCACCTCCCCTCCCCCCCGTGCCGGGCATGCGGGGCCCGCTGGGCACCGAGGAGGAGCTGCCGCGGCTGTTCGCGGACGATATGGAGAACGAGGACGAGATGTCAGGTGAGCAAGGCGCCGGCTGCGCTCGGGGCCGGGGCGGCGGGGGGCGCGGGGACCGGCTGGGCCCGGGGGCTGGACCTCGCAGGCGGCGCTGGCGGCGCGCGGGAGGCGGCGCCGGGCTGCGGGCTGCGCTCCCGCCCTGCTGGCGCCGCGCGGCCAAGGGCGCGGGGCTGGGCGAGCGCCGGGGTGCGGCGCGCGGGCCGCCAAGGGCGGGTACTATCGGGGCCACCCTGGCCACGGCGCGGGCGGAGGACCCCTGGGGGCCTGCGCCGGGCGCGCGAAGCGGGGAAGGGGCGCGGAGCCGCGGGGGTCAGCCCGCGTGCCCTTGAAGGGGGCGGGAATCGCTCTGCTGCTGGAGCCGCGCACCCCGCGCTTTCGCCCCGCACCGCGCACCCTTGCCCTCGCGGGCACCGGCGGGTGCTGGCGGGACCAGATACCGGGACCTGGCCTATCTCGGTTCCTGGGTGGGCTGGGTGGGGCCCGGAGACGGCGGAGGACGGGACGGACTAGGGGACCGGGCGAGCGCCCGGGCAGGGGCGACTTCCCTCCGGGCCCACGAAGGCTCCAGGCTGAGGCGCGCGGGCTCGGACTCCGCTCCCGGTTCCCGGCCGCCGGGTGCCGCGACCGCCTCTCCCGAGCACTTTGCCCGGGCCGCCGGCGTCGTCCTGGCGCGCCCTAGCGCCGGCCGGCGTCTCCAGCCCGCGTTCGCCCGCCTAGTGGCGTTCCCAGCCCACCCTGCTTTGGCTCCGGGCCTGACTCCCAGGGCCACCGCCCCAGCCTTTGCTATCCCTCTCCAGAATTCAGCAGAAAACAGGGTTTGTGCGTCAGGGGCAACCTTGCAGGATCATTCCTTACTTAACTGCTCACCGTGTGTTTGGGACGTTCCCCTCACGGCACAGCTGGGCAGGGCCTCACACTGTGGACCGGCCGTCTTCGTTCCCTTCCAGAGGACTCTCACATCTCAGCGTCCCCACACCAAGTCACGGCCCCTTCTGGCCTCCCAGGGGACTTGTGGGAACTGCGGGAGCCCTTCCTCGCCCTTGAGTGTGCTGTTTGGCCCCTGGAGCCCTTTCTCCAGGGGCGAGAGTATTCCGCACATTGGCACCCCAACTCCTGCGTGCAGGAGGTGAGAAGGGGAGGATCCAGGTGGCAGTTGTCTCTTTCTAGAGGGGATTCCCACCAGGTGGCCACGCCCACTGGGGGGGGCGCTCCTCACCCTTCCCCACTTGTTTGCTTCCTTTGACATGGTGACTGGGGCCTCACCCTGATCAGATAGTTTGGCCAAGTTTGCAAAGGGCCTGCTGGGGTGAGGGGATTGGGGGTGAGGTGGCCCCACATGGGCGGAGTTGCTTGGACAAGGTTGACTCTTACATCCTGGGGGCCAGGGAATTAGGCCCATTTCCTGGAAGGGAACATAGAGGCCCAGCACAGGCACTGAAACCCAGGGCTGTTTTCTACCCAGGAAGCTAGCTTAGGGAAAGCTGGTTACTGGCTTCCTCCGGGCATGGCACTCGGGGCGTGGCCCTTTGTGGCACTGATTGATGGGGGCAGTGGACAGCTGAGAGTACCTGAATAGCTTTATTTCCAGGATTCACCAACCCCCTGATGGGGTCCTCTGTCCCCCTGTCCCATACACTTTGAATCTCTCTGGTTGTGTCAGGGCTCCAAGAGTGGGAAGAGGAGGAGGCCAGGGAAGTGCCCTCAGGCTGATGGGCACCCAGCTCACTCCTTTAGGGCCAGAGGGCTTGGACCTTGGCCAGAGTCACCTGCCCGCCACCTTGTCTCCCTCCTGCTTGCATCCATTGCTCCAGGCAGGTGTGGGGGGTGGGGTTGGCCCCAGGGTCTCTAGGAAGCCCCTCAAAGCCCAGCCAAACAGAGACTACCCTACCTTCCACAAGACCAGGTGCTTGACACCAGGGAGACACCTTCAGAGGGTGTCCTGAGCCTTTCTGAGCTCCTAGCCCTTCTCTGTGTCCCTGGTCCCAGCCACTGTCCCCTCTACCTGGGGACTGCAAAGCCTCCTAACCAGTCCTCACTGACCATACTCCACTCAGCAGCCAGGGTCACCTCTGTAAACACAAAGCAGACCCCAGCCCACTGGCATGAACCGATTGCAAAACCCCTGTTCTACTCCACCCCCATTGCCACTTCCCACCTTCTTGCTCATGTATTAGCCTTCTAGATTCTTTTGGAACTCCCCAGGCTCCATCCTGCCCTGAACATTGACTGTGACCTCTGCCAGACCCAATATTCCCTGGCTCACGACTGCATCCTTCCTGCTACTCAGGTCTCTAGCTCCTGGCTGAGTGTAGGCCCACTTCTCTCAATTCCCAGGCCCATTTTAATGCGTCATTTTCTTGACAGTATTTCCCTGGAATATTATCATCAGCTGACTTGTGTCAGTAGGCTTCCCCCCTTGAGGTTGACCCTGTGACCACCCACTGTGCCTGGCACTGTGGGTGCTGGAGAGAGGGGCACAGTCTTGGGGTCTGAGGGCTGGGGGGGTCCCTGGGTCACCCTGACCTCTGGATATGATGACAGCCTCAGCCTAGGCCTCGTGTCTCTCCTAAAGTGCTGGCCGCCCGGGCCCCTGTCCTTCACTTCGGCCTCTCTGCAACTCTCAACCTGAGCTGGTGACCATGGCCCACAGGGATGGGCCCTGCATGTGGCAGTTTGCTGGTGTGGAAGCCGGTGTACTGGGAGCTGTCACTCCAAGTTTTCAATCTGCTGTGGTGGGCTCAGTACTTGTCACATCTACTTTCCTCACTCCGCCTGTCTCCACCCTCTTCAGCAGTGTTCTTGCCACCCAGATTTGCCCAGGCCAGCTCTCTGGCCTTGAGGCCAGTGGGTGAGGAGGAGGGGGCTTGGAGGAGGAGGGCAGGGTCCCTGCTTCTTGGGCGCAGGGACCCTGGCTGCCAGAGTCTCTTGGGGATTCAGAGGGCTAGTCCACAAGAGGGCTCGAGAGAGTCAGTGGCTCCGCCTCTGCTGCTTGTTCATGGCCTGACCTTGGGCAGGACACCTGGTCCCTCTGCCTCAGTGTCCCCACTTGTGGAATGGTACTGTGACACCAGCTACCTCATAGAGGGGTTATTATGAGGACTGGTGAGATGGTGCATGTGGAACATGTAGGTCACAGTGCCCAGCACATGATAGGTGCCTATCATAAAGTGTGGCTTATAATTAGCACCATCCAAGGGGGGCAGTTTTCCTGCCTTCCCCAAGGAAATGCTTCTGAGACATGCACCCTCATCTGGTAAGCTGGGGGCAGGGAGCCTGGGCTTGAGGGGCTGGAGGGAGGTAGGGAGGAAGGGAGAAGAGGGCTTGGCACTCCAGGCCTTTTCCTCAGAAGTCCCTGCCTGGTAGGCCCAGCCCTTCCATCCCACATAGTCGGGGGGCGGGGGTGGGTTTCCTAGAGCTGGTGAGCCCAGCTTCTCTCCTGGCCGGGTAGTAGGACCACTCTGGCACTTGACTGGCCTGTGCACCCACAGGACTGGACCCCATCTAGGCTTCTGTGGGCACAGGGACCAAGAGGGAGAGAGCACCATGTTTCCCAAAGGTCTATATTTTCTTAACCTGTTCCCCCACCACTGGGGAAATGGTCAGAGCCTGATCATATTTAATACGTTTTGCTAAGAGGAGGAGGGCACAGTGATCAGCACGCTTTGCCCAGTGGGTTGGCCTGTGAGAGACTCCCCTCATTCCCAATTGATCTATTATTTCATCCATTCATTCAATCATCCACCCCTTTGTTCACCCAACCACCCATGTATGTACCCTGTGAACATCTGCCCATCCAGCCACAAAACTGACCAACTAGCCATATACACCCACCGCCCACTGGCTAGCCATCATACCCACTCATCATCCATCCATCCATCCATCCAACCCAGTCTCCATCCATCCATTTATCCATCCATCCATCCATCCTGGCGTGCTGCAGTCCATGGGGTCACAAAGAGTTGGACATGACTGAGTGACTGAACTGAACTGAATCCATCCATCCATCCATCCATCCATCCATCCATCCATCTATCCACCCATCCGTTTATTTATCTGTCTAGTCCATCCACCCATCCATTGGTCCATTCATCTATTCATCTATCTGTCCATCCACCCATCATCTGTCCGTCCATCCACTCACCCACCCAACACAGATTTCTTGCATGCCTTCTCTGAGCCAAGTACTGAACATACTATATAGTGTCTGACCTTCTGGGGGTTTAGCAGGTAGAACTTTGGAGACTTTCTGCCTTTGGCTCTGTCCTTATTTCTCTCTCCCTGTTTGTCTTCTCACTTTGTCCTCCTGTTTGTCCCTTTGTCTGTTTTCCAAGTCTGTCTTCCCTGAGTCTTTGCTCCTCTCTCTCTGGCTGTCCCTCTCTGTCTCTCTTGTGTCCCTGGCCCTCCAGGGCTCTCCCCCATCCCCTCCCTCCTGCCTCTCTTTCCTCCTCCTCCCCTGCAGTGCTCTGGGCCCACACCCTCCTCCCTCCTCACTCTTTCCGGGCCCCAGTCCCTTAGGGTAAAAGCCTGCCCTGTTCCCTCCTCCTGCTGCCTGCCTGTGGTGCTCAGGACTGACTCTTTGATGAGACGCCAATGAGGTGATGTCTGGGTTTTGTTAAATGTCATAAATAAATTATTAATCCTCTCCTGGGCAGAAGTACTTCCCCTCCTCCTGCCCCTGCCATTATCTGTGGACGCCCATGGTGTGGGGGCATTCCAAGGACTGATGGGAACCTTAGTCTTGGTGGCCCCTCCTTGGTCGGCCCTAGAGTGGCCCTGAGAAGCCCTGGCCCAGCAATGCCTGAACCCCCAAGTCCTTCAGTTCCACCATCCTAACCTCCCTGAGGCCCTGGGCCCCACCTGCCATTGCCAAGCACTTCAGTTGCATCTCACAGTTTCTAGTTCCTCATCCCGTGAGAAGGGCAGTGCTTGGCCCATTTGTTTTTTAATTTTTATTTATTTATTTTCGTCCACGTCACTCAGCTTGGAGGATCTTAGTTGCCCAACCAGGGATCACACCCGTGCCTTTGGCAGTGGAAGTGTGGAATCCTAACCACTAGACCACCAGGGAATTTCCAGGACTCGGCCCATTTTAAGGATGAAGATGTGAGCTCCGGGGAGAAGGGACTGGGGGCCGTCCCCCCAGTCAGGGGCGGCGGTTTGAAGCCTGTGCTCCCCTGTCCCTCCTCCTGGTCACCGGGTGGTCTTGTTTCCTGCCTGGGGGAACGGAAGGAGCCCCTCTCCCCAGGCTCTGGAGGGGAGGGGGGACATTGAGCTGGGTCCCCATCACTGACATTTGCTCACTCTTCTGGACCTCTGTGATGGAGCTCTTGATCTGGCTCCGCCTCCCCAGATCCATCAGCTGCCTGGAATCAGATGACCTAACTCTTCCTTTCGCAATCATGTTTTTCTTCTGCTCTGATCACCTTGTGTTTGCTAAGTTGCCTGGGGGGCTGCCCTCTTTCCCAGGCCCCTCTGGGCTCTGCGGCTGTCCTTCCCCAGAGGACAGGGGCAGGGGATGGGCAGAGCATGGGGACTTGGGGTGGACTAGCCCAGACCACCCCTCCGAGGGAGCCCAGATGACCTTCCAGACCAGGGACCATCCTGAGTCACCTCAGCATCCCCAGAGCCCATCCACGCTTGGCACAGGGGCAATGCTGTTTAAATGCTTGTTAAGTAAGTGCAGGGAAGGGCTGAGTTCTGGGGGCTCCTACACCTGGAGGGAGGGGCAGGCATGGGGACCACCAACCAGAGTTCTATCCTGGCTCTGCCGCCTGCCGGCTGTGAGACTGAGAAGTGGGCAAGTGATGAGATCCTTGGAGCCTGTTTCCTCATCTGCAAATGAGGGTAATATTACTGTCTCCCTGGGTTGCTGTGTGGAGTAGATGAAGTCCTATAAACAAACATATGCTATCTGCTTCGAGCCTGGTGCAGGCGGTAGGTAGATCCACTGTTTATTATTGTAAGGTGTTTCTCTGGGAAGGGCCTATCCCCCTTGCCTGGGCTGCAGCCTGTCGAGCAGCCTGGGGCTCCCTCAGGGCTAAGCCCTTGTGTGCAGGGAGTTGGTGAGGGGCTGGGGATAAGCTCGGGGAAAAGCCACAGAAGGTACCTGTGTTCATGGTCCCCTGCCTGTCCCCCGTCTTGTCTCTGAAGCAGCCTCCCCTGTGCCCTCCCCAGGCCTGGGAGACAGACCAGGGCAAATGGGTCCTAATTATAGTCCGTCTGGGATCGATGGAGCCTGGGGCCCTGGAAGGGAAGGTTGGTGCGGGAGGACACTGCCAGGCAGCCTGGAAGGGCTGTGTGGGGCAGCCAGGCAGAGCTGGGAGCCGGGCGGAGCTGGGAGCCAGCAGGATGAGGAGTCCTGAGGCTGCTTCTCCTCGGTGCCCTCACCCCAGGGCGTGCGTGCTCCCACGTTACCACTGGCTGGATGCCCTGGAGAGGGGGTGCAGGGCTGGGCTCTGGGAGGGGCACCAGGAAGGGTTGCTCGGATATGACTCCTGAGGTCTGGTTCTGGAAGAAGCTCAGAAGATGGAGGAGGGGGCAGGGCTGGGCGGGGATTATGGGGGTTTGTGGAAGCACTGTCACTGCAGGTCAGCCCTGGGGGTCCTCAGGGCTACCAGAAGCCGTGTGGGAGAAGACGATGCGGGTGGGCAGGGTGGGGTCCTCTTCATCGTGTGCCAGTCTGGAACTTTCCGGAGGAGGGATTTAACCAGGCAGATGGCCCTGGGCTGTGAGGTCTCCTGGGAATGGAGGGAGGGATCTGTCCAGGGGCAGAGGGCCCGAGGCCTTATCCTCTGAGGCCAGGGCTGCGCTTAAGGCTCGAGGTGCCCCTACCCTGTTCCCAGGCAGGATGGGGCACTGCCCATGGGCGATCCCAGCTTTCTTCTTGAACCTCTCGCAGCCACCTGCACATCCCCTTGTCTGTGCCTGCTGGCTGGTCAGTCTGTGACTGTGTGCTGGGCTGGCCTCCCCAGTCTGGGGGACTGCCCTGCTGAGGGGATGGAGGATGTGGGGAGCAGGCCGGAGGCAGGAGGGAGAGGCCCCCTCCCGATTGCATCAGCTGAGCCTGTTACATAACTGTGCTGGGCATTGCCAGGGTGCGGGGGCGGCTCTGCCCAGGCGGTCTCTTTGCAGCTCCGGGGGAGGTGGAGGTGGGTGGGGGAGTGGGCAAGCATGGATGGGCATCAGATCCCCAGCCTGGCTCCCAGCCAGCCATGTCGTTGTTCCCCGGAGCCCTCCACTCCCGAATGGCTCTGGGGGTGCCCATGCACCTTTCCAACTGGCACGAGAATCCTTGCCCCTCCCACATCAGGGTCCAGGGGACAAGATGGGGTTGGATCCTGCCTCCTCTGCCCAGCTCCCCTCAAAGCCTGCCCACGTGAATCCCAGCTTTGGGCCCACCCTCACTGCTTGGCCCTTGTGCCAGCCACAGCAGCTGTGCCCTCCACAGGGTCCTTGGCACTGCCCCCCCTCTGCTGGTCAGGACCCCTAAGCTGGCCTCCTGGGGATGGCCAGCACTCAGCCCAGTCTCAGGTCACTCCTTCCTCCGTGGCAGCTCCCTCACCTTCCTGGAGTTGGCTCTCTCCATGTCTGTGTTCACCTGGCAGGATGGGGAGGGGCTGGGACTCGGGTGTGCCCTGCCGCCTGCTCCAGTGGACCGACCTCTGCTGTGCAAGATGCGGGGTGGGGGCGCTCAGGCTATAGGCCCCTGGCTACCTTGGAGGAGAACCTGGTGCAGAGGGGTGCCCAGTCAGTGGTGCAGCCCCTACCTTCCCCTGGGAGGGAGTGGAACGACTGGGAGATGGCCCTCCAGGGCACAGGGGTGGGAGGGGTATTCACTGGGCCGCCAGAGTCACCAGCACCCTCTAGCTGTATCCAGAGTGTGACCGGGGGTACCTTCCCCCTTCCCACTGGTGACTGTTGGGGACAGGGGTCTCAGGCCTCTGCCTGTGTGCTAAGTCGCTTCAGTTGTGCCCGACTCTTTGTGATTCTCTGGACTGTAGCCGCCAGGCTCCTCTGTCCATGGGATTCTCCAGGCAAGAATACTGGAGCGGGTTGCCATGCCCTCCTCCAGGGGATCTTCCTGAACCCAGAGATCAAACCCACATCTTTTATGTCTCCTGCATTGTCTTCTTTACCACCAGTGCCACCTGGGAAGCCCCCAGGCCCTGGAGTAGACCCCTGTGGAGGATGGGGGGGATGTTGGGGGTGTCCAGGGTACAGATATGTGTCCAAACATCTGTGGGTCTGACACATTCAGCAGCCAGGATGTTTTGCTCTAAAAGGTGTCCTGGCAGGGCCCTGTTATTTAAATTTGATTCATCGAGGACACTGTCCATTTCCCAGAGGAAAGTCCCCTGGGTGGCACTGGCATGTCTCACCTTCCTCAGGGTCTCCCAGTGTCAGTCTCACAGTGGGGTCCCTCTCAGAGGCCAGCCTGAGGCTAAGTGAGACTCCCTGTCCTGTCCCCCACCCCCTGGTGCTTCTCTCTGTGCCCCCGCCCCATGCACATGGGCCATGAGGGTGGGGGTGGGGGACAAGCTGCTGGTGTGGGGACTGGCTTTCTTGAAGCCCCTTTGGTGGACCCTTTGGAGGTTCTACTGGCTCATTCTGGAATCTTCCTTCATCCCAGAAGAGCAGATGTAGCTCTCTCTAGGTGTTTTTTTTTTTTTTTTAAATAGCATTTTATATACTTAAAAAATTCTTTATTTGGTTGCACTGTATCATAATTGCAGTACGTGGGATCTTGGATCTTTGCTGCAGCATGGAGTAATTTCTGGGCTTCCCAGGTGGCGCTAGTGATAAAGAACTTGCCTGCCAATGCGGGGGACATGAGAGATGAGGGTTTGATCCCTGGATCAGGAAGATCCCCTGGAAAAGGGCATGGCAACCCACTCCAGTATTCTTTCCTAGAGAACCCATGGACAGAGGAGCCTGTCTACAGGCTCCAGTGAATACCTCTCCCACCCCTGTGCCCTACAGTCCATGGGGTCACAAAGATTCGGACATGACCGCAGTGACTTAGCACGTGGGATCTTTAGTTGAGGAATGTGAACTCCTAGTTGTGGCATGTGGGATCCATTTCTCTGACTAGGGGTTGAACCTGGGCCTCCTGCACTGGGAGCTCAAAGTCTTATCCACTGTACCAGCAGGGATGGCTCTGGGTGCTTGTTCTTCCTGTGTCACCTTGCTGCCGTTTGCCCCCAAGAGGACCCTCCCATTCCCTACCCCCATGGAACTCAGGGATCATACCCTTTATCCCCCTGACATCCTGGGTAAGGAGTTAGACCCCGGCCACAGGCTCCCTTTGGGGGGTGGTGAGAAGCACAGAGATGCCCACATGACGTACTTGTCTGCTCACCTGGCCTTTCGGCTGGAGGAAAGTGCGAGGAATTCAGGAAAGGCAGGCGGTTTCTAGAAAACGCACCTCTCTCTGGACTGTCACACTGTCCGCAGCACCCAGTGGAGTGTGTTTGGCACCCTGCTGTGCGTGTCCGGGTCCACGTGATGGGGATGGGCCTGCGTGGGTGCAGTTGGGGACTAGGCCAGGTGGGGGGGCAGCGTGGCCTTCAAGTCCCTATTAAGGGGGGTCCTGGCATCCACCCTGCTGGTCTCTCCTCCAAACTCCCAGGCACTTGCCCCATGGCCCACCTGGCATCACCTAGGGTGGTGTCATCTGCACTCATGAGCTGTCTCCTGGCCCGACTGTGGGCCTCTGGAGGGCAGGGGTAGGCCCTGACTCTCCCTGGGCCAGCTGGAGATGGCTTTCTGACTCTGTGGAGCTGCTTTCTTCCCAAGGAGCCGGGTCAACAAAACCCAGCTTGTTAGTCAACAAAGTTAGTCGTTTTTGTTTCAGTTTCTGGAGCACTGTTGTAGCAAGGAAGATGGTTATTGTCCGATTTTACAGATGACAGGAGGAAAGGCCCAGAGAAGTGGAGTGGTGTGACACAGCCCGAGGGGCTGCGGCAGGGGAACTGGATGGAGGGAGAAGGGGTGGGCTTTAAATGGGGGCGGGGGGAGGTGTGGGTGGCCCTGGCCTGGGACAGTTGGATGGCAGCGGCCCTGCCTCTCACTCCGTTCCTGGGTTGGGGAGTGAATCTCCCAAAAAGAAGCAGCAGAATCACTCCCTCCCCCTTCTTATTCCTCCAGAAGAAGAAGATGGTGGCCTTGAAGGCTTCGATGACTTTTTCCCGGAGGAGCCCGTGAGCCTCCCCAAGAAGAAAAAGTCCAAGAAGCTCAAGGAGAACAGGTCCAAAGGGAAGAGGAAGAAGAAAGAGGTGAGCAGGGCCGGGGCTGTTGGGGGGCTTGGCTGCTCCTCCTGGGCCTGCGAAGAAAGACCCAGAACCTTCCAGAGAGGAAGGGTGTGTCCTGAGAACCGAGCTTGTGTGAGAACACCAAAACTGGCATCTGCTGTGAGCAGTGCCCACCGATACCTGCCCGAGATGGATCTCATGTCGTTCCCTGACCAGGGATTGAACCCCGGCCCTCGGCAGTGAAAGCGCAGAGTCCTAACCACTGGCCCACCAGGGAGCCCAAGTGTGCTGTCTTCTTAATCAGGGTGTTCTGGGGTGTTTATTCTTTCCCCCTTGGAGGCTGTCCCGGGCCATGACAACACAGGGTCCCCGGCGCTTGCACCTCTTCACTGAAGGGCCCTTATTGCCACTTGCATCTGTGTCCACTGCCTCCGTGTCCACTTCCTCGGTGCCCTGGGCAGCACCTTCTGCCACTGCTGGCAGGCATCTGTCCCTCGGGTTTGCTGCATCCAGCTTGTTGTGACTTGGGGTCCTGATGAACGTGATCGAAGTGGGAGAAGAATAAGGAGACCTGAGTATGGGATGGGTCTCCTCCAAGTAATCTGAGTGCACGTTTCCAGAACACTCCACACAGAATCACTTTATCCTTGACATCAACCTTGGGAATCAGGGTCAGATGATCATCACCTCCTGTCAGAGGGGCGACCTGGGGTCGACTTGTAGCTTAAAGCCCCTCGCACTCAGAAGGGATGATCCTAGGGCAACGTGGGGACTCCTGTCTCCCACCACGTGGGAGCTGCCACCGCTCCTTGGAGCCACCCCATCCTCTAGGTAGCCTTACGGGGAGGGGGTGGTGTGCACCCTGCTTTACAGAGGAGGCTCAAGAGATGAACTTGCCCAGGGTCATGGCGACATGGCTGAGATCTGGCCCCAGGGATGTCCAGCAGCCTATCCCCCCAGCCTGGTCCTCCCCTGGCTACTGTGGGGTTTTTGATGGGGAAGTGCTGTCGGTTCTCTGGCTTTCTTGCCTCCCCTGTCCAGAGGAGACCCTCCTGGTCCAGCCTCGCAGGGGAGGCTGTTGGGGAGGTGTTAATGGGCTTGGTGACCTTGGGGGCAGAGTAGCAATGTGCTTGTGTGTGTGGAGCCTGCTGGAACTCTCTGATGTGCCTCAAAGGCCACTGTGGGCCTCTGGCTTGTCCCTTGCAAGGCTTTGTGCAAGGGACAAAGTGTTATGACTTTGCTCTGGAGGGTCCTTGAAGATGCTGCAGGGAGTGGGGAGGAGGAGACCCCTGAAGACAAAGGGCCTGTGATGGTGGGCAGGCCATGCTGGGTGGGATTCTTCCTCAGATCTCCCCAGGCCACTGCCTGCACCTGTCTGAGCCTCACTTCTGTGTCTGCAGTAAAGGGGGTGGTCATCACTTTACCCCCAGCCCCTTGTTGGGGGGCAAATCAGATGTGGGCTGAGGGGGAGCCTTCATGTGACCAGTGCCACAGGGAAGGCCAGTAGCTTTGGGGACATCCAGAGTGTTACCCTACAAGTGTCTGGAGGGTGGGGCCTGCCTTGGACTGTGCCCCTGGGTTCTCGTGGTGGTCAGCCGGGGCTGGCCTGTCAGGAGCTTGGGGACTGGGGCAGGGAGGAGTCAGCCCCGCCTCCTCCAGCTGGAACCTTACAGGTGCGTCCTGTCTGTGCTGTCCCCGGAGCTTGGGGTCAGCATTCCTCCCCGGGACCGCCCACTGTGCTGCTGTCCTCGCTTCTGGGAAGCCCCCATAGGACAGCTGCCCTGCCCAGGCTCCTAGCCTAGGCTGTCCCTGAGCCTCTCCCTGCCCTCTGTGGCCTTGCCAGGCTGTTCGTCTCCTCGGGCGCATATAAACTGCCCTTTCTGCCCCCGGAGGGGCCTGAGTCTCCGCCGGGCCCAGCGCCACCCCTGTCCTACACTCTGCTCTTCATCACTGTTGCACCTCAGCTTTGTCCTCACCTCCTGCTCCTGGCATCCTGGGCTCCCGGATCGACAGGTCTGTCCCCTCCCAGGACACCCCACCCCTAATCCCAGGGCTGCTTGTGGGAAGGTTTGTGAGCTGAAGTGTCCTGTCCCCATTATCCAGGAGGGGAAGTGGAGGCAGGAGAGAGGACCCCTGCCTGGAGGCTCTTCATCAAGGAGATGCAATGGACTGGCCCCCTGCACTGGGGGGACCTGCTGCAGCTCCTCTCCCCACCCTGGCCTGCAGGTCTGTCCTTGTTGGGAGTAGAGAATAGATGGTGTGGGGCTGGTGGGGCCCTGGGATGCAGGGGTCGACTTCCTGGTCGAAGCTGTGAAATCTGGACTTGCTGCGGCCACTGGGCTCACCCCCCCAGACCCGGGGCTCCCTGGACGCGGGTGGAAGGGGATTCTGGGTCCTGGGGCTGAGCACAGGCACCTCCTTCCCCAGGTCCTCAGCAATTTCTCTCTTTCCGCTTCTTTCCTGGGACCGCTTCTTTCCTCTCTTTCTTTCCTTCCTCCTTCCCCAGGGAGGGAGGCTGGGCCAGCGTGGGCTGTTCCATCTGGCCCTTGGTCTCAGGCCTCAGGCTGGGTCTCTGCCTGGTTCCCAAATAGTGATGAAGGCCTATGAGGGGAGCCCCAGGGGTCTGTGGCCTCCCTTCCTGGCTCCAGGTGGGGATGAGCTTTCTCTGGCCTTCCTGGATACGGGGTACAGCAGGCCCCTCCCCGAGGCCCTGGTCAGGAAGGAGGCAGGATGTGGGCAGAGTCTTGGCCTCGATGAAGCGGGGGCTGGGTGAGGGGCTTGCGGCCAGGGGAGAGGGGCTGGTGGCTTCTTAGGACAGGGGGGCTGGTGCCTGCCATCCTCGTGCTGGGATCACCCTGATCACCCAGGCCTCTCGTCTCCTTTCTCCGGCCCTTACCTGGACACAGGGTTTTGTTTTTGTTTCTGAGCCCAGCTCTCACTCCTATGGCCGGAACTTGGCCTTTGTGAGGGACCCATCTCTTGCTACCTCTTCCCTGGCCTCCCTTGCCCTCCTCTTCCCTCCTCTGCGTTTCTTCCCCGCCCACCTCATCCTCGTCCTGCCCTCTCCCCCATCCTCTCCTCTCTCCCTCCTGTCACTTCCTCACCCACTCTCCTTCTCTGCACTGAGATGCAATTCCAGATCTCAGAGGGGATGGAGGCCAGGGGAGACTGGAGGGCTGCAGGGGCCTGGGCAGTGCCAGGCAGGCCCCCAATGTAGCCCTCAGACCACGGCTGCCCCCCTGACCCCCACCACTGCAACACTGAGAGCCTGGCTTGGCAGCTGTCAGATTTCCGAGGTCTAAACACGCTGCCGCTGGAGAGAGGGATCTCGGCCGCCATGTGCCCACTGCCCGCTCCTCTGCTCGCTCCTCCACCCGCCCGCAGATCTGAGTTCTCATGATGTGGGTGGGGGGGATGTCACCCCTTTGCTCCTTTTCATCTCCATCCAGGTGGCCCCAACCCAAGACCATGGGTAGAGGGAGCAGAGGGCCCCCTCGGGTGGTGGAACCCATGCAGCAGCAGGCTTTTGGGGGGGTTGGGTGGGGGGACAGGCAGCGAGTCATGAATCCTGATTTACATAAAATAACCGGGCTTCGGCCGGAACCTGAGCATATGTAGATGAAGCTCCTTGTCAGACCCAGCGCAGGAGGGAGAGATGATTTCAACCTGTACTGCAGCGGTTACCATAGCAACCAATTATTCAGTGCTAAATTATAACTGTTTATAACACTTGTGAATGGGAAGGCTCATATTTCATTCTTTCTTTTTCCCTCTCAATCTTGAAGGACCCCAATTTGAGAATGACCAACTCTCTGAGTCCCTCCTTTTGAGTTGAAATGCCTCCTTTTTAAGAGATGTGGTGTGTGCCAAGTTCAGGCATAGAAGGAAGGGAGAGGGAGATGGAAGGCCTGGATGGAACGACATCTGCAGAGCTGTGGGGGGGAAGAGTGGACACTGGCCGCCAGCTAGGGATCCCCAGGGCCTGTGCTGGTGGCTTACTGTGCCTTGGTGGGCCCGAGGCTCAGGGCAGAGACCCCTCCTGCCTACCCCCAAGTCCTCACACGCCCAGCTCGGGAGTAGCATCTAAGGCAGCTTTGCACATGGATTCTGTTGGGACTCCAAGTTCACTTGGGTTCTTCGACCATCAGGGGCGTCCCCTGTAGTCATGCCCGGGGCAGCTGCAGCCCAGAGGACAGCACCAAGGTCACAGCCTGATGAGTCCTGATGTTCAGAGCCCAGGTGTGGCTTGGGGCTGAGGTTGCTTTAGGGATTTTTTTAGGGCATTTTGTCCTGTGCCTGTACCTCCCTTGTGAATGTGGCTTGGCCTGCACCACCCCTGAAAGTTTCAAGATGCTGTATGGCTGGTCTACTCCTAGTTTTTGGTCCTTCCTGCCCTTCTGGCCACTGGCTGCTCTGCATCCCTCTGGGTTCTGCTGATGGGTGCCCCCTCTTCCAATTGTTTTCAGAACCATGTGCTGCCCTTCCTTTTGCCCTTTTGTCTGCCAGGGAAGATTTTGGAAAAAGAAAACACAGGAGAAAAGAGGCTCTGGTCTCGATGGATGCAGAGAAGTGCTGTGGGTACAGAATTATTGTACCAGTGGGAAACTCATCCCCAAAGACCTGTCCTGCATCTCACCAGCCACCAACCCCCCTGCCCCCGGCTGTGTGAGCAAGAGGGCTTGGATGAGATTGGGGTGCAGATAGGGGTGGACCAGGCAAGGTGAGCCTCATTTTGCTCAGGGGAGAAGGAAGGGCACAGAGGAGATTAGGGAATGGGTGGGGAATTGGGGAACCACCTCTTCTTTCCGGCTGGCTTTCCTCGATGCAGGTAGACGGGGTGAGGAGGGGTCTTCCCAATCTGTGAAATGGGAGGCCGCCATCGTTGTCACCCTAGTGGGTGATTGGGGCCACTGATGTGCCTGGTGTAGCTCCAGCTCATCCCTCTAGGAGGAACTTAGCCCCCCTGCTCCCCCACTTAGACCCAGAGTGGCTGCTGGACCAACCCTCATGGCAGTGCCCAGCTTGGGGTCCTCTGCCAGGCCTGCTTCTCCTGCACTGTGCACACACAGACAGAGTGTCTGCCGGAGGGGCCTTCCCTGCCTCTTCCTCTCTCTGGCTCCCTCTGGGCCCTGCCTTCAGAACTGTGCCGGTCACCCCACTGCTCCTTCACCTGGGGTATGGTAGCCTGGGATCCTGCTCCCAGCAGATGCTCAGGGAAAAACCCCACAGGTGCAGCCACAACAGCCCCTTCTTGTTGCCTGTGTGTGTGTGCGTGCACGCACGCGTACTCAGTTGTGTCTGACTCTCTGTGACCCTGTGGACTGTAGCGCACCAGGCTCCTCTGTCCATGGGGATTCTCCAAGCAAGAATACTGGAGTGGGTTGCCATTTCCTCTTTCAGTTGAAGAGTTGAAGGAAGGGTTGCCTCTTCCTGACCCAGGGATTGAATGCATGTCTCCTGTGTCTCCTGCGTTGGCAGGTGAGTTCTTTACTGCTGAGCCACCAGGGAGGCCCCAGCTACACTGTAACTGTCGTCCAGCTGCAGGCACTGTCAATGCACCTGACTTTAATCCAGTCTGGATTTGCTTAAATGAGGGAGATGAAGCTGGTTGGGTCCTCCAGCTTGTGGTCCTGGTCGCATTTTATACTTCCAAGCAGAATTGGGGGCATCGTGGGTACTTGAGTCTCCCCTATTTCAAAATGTTTAAAGCCCTCTTTCACAGGACCTCCTTTGTTCCTTTTACTGCCATTTATGGCATCCCCATTTCACAGATGAGGAGACTGAGGTCAGGGTGTTGCAGTGATTTGCCCAGTTCCCTGGTTAGCAAGGTTTTCATAGCTCAGAGACAGCCTCTGTCCTGCAGCCTCCCAAGGGAGCCCCAGAACCTGTCGTGGGTCCTCCTGTCTCATCCCTGGTCTGGTCTGTGGGCAGGTGAGAGCCAGCCCCAAGCCCCTCCCTTGGCGGGTCCCACAGCCTCTGTCCGCGGTGCTGAAGCTGCTGGTGGCTGCCTCCTCCCATCCTTACCTTTGCTGGGTTGTAAGCACTGTCTCTCAGGTCTTCCAAAGGGTGCTCTTTCCAAGCTGGCCGAACTCTACAGCCTCAGAGGAAATGGACATCGCTGTCTGACCTCTGCCTCCCCAGAGGACAGAGGCAGAGCTGGGAGCTGTGGCTATGAGCCCTGGGAACAGGATTGCGTGTGAGGCTGTCCTGTCCTGGGAAGGCTCTGGCAGTCGCCAGGACCGGTGCACTGCCCCTGGGGCCCAGGGTGCCCAACTGAGTCAGTATTCTGGGAAACACTTGGGTTCCGGAAAGGCCCAGGCCCTGCTGCCTGCCAGCCACCAGCCAGCACACTGACTCAGCAGCTTAATGAGCATAAAAGGTTTGGAAGCAGGGAGCCGGCCTAGGCAGAGAGTGAGCTGAGCAAGCAGAAGAGTCAGGAAGTGCAGGGATCCCATCGGTGGGTCCTTTCCCAGATGTACCTCAGGGAGAACCTCCCTCCTGGAAAGAGACTCTCAGACTGTAAACGTGGCTGGACAGGGCAGCAGCTGGCCTGGACAGACAGACCCACTGTCCTTACTGCCCTCCGTCTGCTCGGCTCCTCTTCCATCTGCTCCTTCCCTCCCCCACCTTCCCTCCTCTCCCTCCTCCCCTCCTTCCTCCTCCCTCTCCATTTCCTCTTTTGCTTCCCTCCCTCATTCCTCTTCTCACATCCTTCATCTCCCTAGTTCTCTCTTCATCTCTTCCGTGCCTCTCTTTGCTCACCTTGAAGAGAGAGTAAACCACCAGCATGACGATGCCAAACATCATCTTCCTTGGAGCATCTGTGCCCGGCTTCTCCTGCAGACCCTGGCTGGGAGGGGCCTCCTCAGCCCACTTGCATCTTCAAAACCCCAAATACACAGCTTTCTCAGAGGGACAGTGACTTTCTAATAGGGGATGCTCTGTCTGTAAACACCCTTATCTCCATATAAATGGGCCATTTTCTGCCTGTACAGACAGGAAACTAAATCAAGGAAGCCAAGCTTAAGAGCTGCCTAAATTACCTTGTCTCATATTGAGATGAAGCAGCCAGGATGGGGGCCATGGGGAAGGTGGGCTTGTGCCTTAGCAGCTTCTGGAGAGCCCACGTGCAGATAAGACTGGGATGACTTCCCTGGTGGCTCAGTGGGTAAAGAGTCCACCTGAAGTGCAGGAGACACAGAAGATGTATGTAGGTTTGATCCCTGGGTTGGGAAGATCCCCTGGAGAAGGGCATGGCAAACCAGTCCACTATTCTTGCCTGGAGAATCCCATGGACAGAGGAGCCTGGTGGGCTATGATCCACAGGGTCGCAAAGAGTTGGATACAACTAAAGTGACTGAGCACTGAGCACGTGCGCTGTATGTTAACCACAGGTTTCACTTGACACAAACAACTCCATAGGATGCAAAGATAAGCAGAGTCGTGCGGAGGTGGGGTCCGGGGCAGAAGCCAGGGGCCCTTCTCCAGCCTAGCCTGCATTTTGTTTTTTGGCTCTGGGCATCACATCCTTTGTGTGTTCAAGTGTCATCCCTGACACTTGTGTTACAATCTGAATCCACAGAAATCTGAGGCAGAGCCTGGACCTCACTCTGTGGCCGTCCAAACAGCTGCCCTGTGCTTGTGCATTGTGAGGGTAAAGCCTGGCTTCACACGATGCCTTAACTCACCTGCATGGCACGGTTTGTCATGTCGGGGATGAGACCCTTGCCCCATGCTGGTTCCAGGTGATTGGAGCTTTGGTGATCTGGTGGCTGAGACTGATCCAGAAAGCATGGGCTGACGGACTCTTCCAGGAGGCCACTTTTAGGGCAGTGCTGCTGCCTAGCCCTGGGGCCCTTGTTGTCCTCACCATCCCCCTTTCTCTTCCAGGGGAGCAATGACGAGCTGTCGGAAAATGAAGAGGATCTGGAAGAGAAGTCGGAGAGTGAAGGCAGTGACTACTCCCCGAATAAAAAGAAGAAGAAAAAACTCAAGGACAAGAAGGAGAAAAAAGCTAAGCGGAAAAAGAAAGATGATGAGGAGGATGACAATGAAGATGGGTGTCTCAAGGTAACACTGAGGCCTGGCTGGGGGTGGGAGGTACTCAAGAGGGGGCTGAGCCCCTGCTGCCAGCTCTCTGCTTTCTGACCCCAGAGCCCCTGCGTGAAGAGCCTCCTTTCCCACCAGTGGGTGTAGAGGCAGATGTGTCTGGGGGTGTGAGTGTATCCATGTGCACACGTGGAAAAGTTGGACACGAGTTTGTGAGAAATACTGTATCCACAAGTCTTCCAGACACATCAGAAATAACAATGGGATGACCGTTAGGAGTTGGGGGAGGAAGTCAGGCAGCCTTTTGCTGATGTCCATTGTCTTGCCTGGCCTAGCGCAGAGCTGTTTCCGAGGGGAGTGATGGTCTGAACTCAAGTTTGGTGTCAGGAGCCTCTCGCTCGGACGCTTGGAACAATTTGGGAAAATAGAACAAACGGAGCTTTTGCCAAGAAGCAGCAGCTGTGGGACTTCCCTGGTGGTCCAGTGGTTAAGACTCTGCACTTGCAATGCAGCGGGTGTGGGTTCAATCCCTAGTTGGGGAACTAAGATCCCATATATTGCATGTGTGCGTGCTCAGTCATGTCTGGCTCTTTGCGACCCTATGGACCGTAGGACACCGGGCTCTTCTGTCTATACGATTCTCCACGAAAGAATACTGGACTGGGTTGCCATGGCCTTCTCCAGGGGACCTTCCTGACTCAGGGACTGAACATGGTACAACCAAAAATTTAAAAAGAGAGAGAAAGAAAGAAAAAAAGCAGCAGCAGCTGGACAGCTCTGCTTACTGTAGAAGGGGGATTTACTTAGCACGTATTCTGAAATTCTGCCTGCGTGGGTGTCTAGGAGAGTGTCCCGGGGAGCGTGAGCCAGGGCAGCTGTAGCGATGGGCCTACAGCTCTCCTCAGGGGCAGAAGCCTCTTCCTCATGAACATGAATGTGGGGAGCGCTGTGACTGAGCCAAGGCTCTGGAAATCTCAAGGCCACTCCGTGGAGTGGGGAAGGGCTGAGGGTAAGGCGGGCAGGGGTAGATGACAGCACCATACCTGGGAGTCTCCTGCTTCCGTCCATCTTTCTCCAAGGTTCCGTTTGGGCTGGCTGCAGATCTGAAGATTAGCGCTCTGTAAATATTAGTACAGTGGCTGATGGGTGAGGCAGAGGTGGTGACTATCAGCCACTGAAGTTGGGAAGTGCCTGAGGTGCCCTGACACCCAGGGGCGAGCTCATTAGCTGGCTGGCGTGTTGTGAATCATCTGTGACTGATAACAGCTGAGAGACTGACAGCTTTGGAAGATGAACTTATGGGAGTGATTCAGGGTGATCCTGGAGCGATGCCATTGCTTGCTCACTTGTTGCTCTGCTTCCTGGTGGGACCAGAGGCCTGATATGCCTCCAGGAATGACTGTGTGTCAGGGGCAGGTTGGCCCAGGGAGGAGGTCCCTCATGGGAGGACCTCTGAACCATTACAGAGATCGGGAGGCCAGGAAGCGGGTCCCTCGGGGCTGAGGGAGATTGTGTGTCCTGGATGGCCTTCTTTTGCTGGAGCAGACAGCTCAACCCTGAGGGGCTTAGGGAGTCAAAGGGGTTTGTTAGATCAGCAGCCCCAAGAGCTGCGAGGTAAGTGGACTCCAGTTCGGGGGACCCAATGGTGTGATCCAGGGCCCTGTTTCATTGCATTTGTGGGCTCAGCTCTGGGTTCAGGCCCAGGCATCTTCAGGGCTGAGAATGAGTGTAACAGCAGCTCAGGGTTTCCTGGACTCCCACTGCCCCGTCCAGCAGGAGGGGAAGCTGGCCTGTCTCCTAGTTTTCCTTATAGGAGACCTAGGGCTGCTCCTGCCTGGACTGGTTAAGTCACATGCCCACCTGGACCAAAGATGCAGCCTGGGAGTGGTGTGTGCTGATTGGTGGAATGGATCAGTGGGCGGGGCTGGGCTGCCTGGAACAAGTGGGGAATCCGAGTGAGGGCACTGTTCCAAGGACCTCTGCTAACTCCTTCCTTCCCATGAGGTAGGTGCTTTATCCCCATTTTACAGATGGGGAAGCTGAGGCACAGAGAGGTGAAGTTAGCTTGTTCACCTCTCACTGACACTATGTGGCAGAACCAAGATTGGTACTTGAGTCTGTCTGGCAGGTTGTAATCTCATAGTCAGCACTACCTGCTGTCACCCTTCCTAGCCAGCCTGGGTCTGCTTGGTGGCCTGATGCCCGGGCTGGCCATCTCTGTGCCCTTGGGAACTCACACACCTCCCTGTGCCTCTGCTCCCAATGTGAAGTAGTTGCTGAGGGCTCTCCTCTGGGCTCTGCCCCCAGCTGGACCACTGTCCCATGCTTCGCTCTGGCCAGGGCACACCTTCCTGGCCCCAGAACCCAGCAGCAGCCTGTCCTTTCACGAGGTCCAAGTGTGACTGTATCACCCCAAGGTGACAGCCTAGGGCAGAGAGAGTGAGTCCTGTACTTATTCCTGCCCTGGGCACGCACATGGCTTCCCCTCAAACCCCCACATTAAACCCAGATACGTGGTCCTGCACCCCCTCGTAAGCTGGCATCTGAGCCATTCCTACTGCTCAAGGGACTGGCAGCCTGGAGTGCTCTAGGATATTTTCAGTTTGGTGTGTGAACTGCTCTCGTTAAGTTGCAAGTTGCAGACATGATCACCCTGGCTTTTCCCAGGCCTCCTGGGTGGGGCCCCAGGGATGGGGGTGCAGGTTAGAAGGACTCCCACCTTTGATTCCATCTCCGGCCCCTGTGTCTGTAGGAGCCCAAGTCCTCGGGACAGCTCATGGCCGAGTGGGGCCTGGACGACGTGGACTACCTGTTCTCCGAGGCCGACTACCACACGCTGACCAACTATAAGGCCTTCAGCCAGTTCCTCAGGTGGGCCTCAGAGGAGCCTTGGCTGGGCACCCACGGAGACAGCCTCCCTGGGGGAACCAAGTGGGGAGCCAGAGGGACAGGGCCCTGGGCTCCTGGGGTTGGGGGAGTGTTGGGCTGACATTGACCCTGGGCAGAGCTGGCAGGAGGGACAGGACCTTCCACTTCCACAGATGGTCCTGCCCTCCCTTGCTGGTCCTGCCCCCAGGAACGATGGCCCCAATCAATCCCGAGGTCTTAAACCCCGTGGCCACTCTCAGCTCTAGAAGAAATGGAACTGGACCCCCAGGGTCCTGCTGGAGGCCCCTGCCTCTGGGCCTTCGGTCTTACCAGGCCTTGAGTCTGTCTGGCAGGTTCTAATCTCATAGTCAGCACTACCTGCCGTTCCCCCTCCTAGCCAGCCCAGGTCCGCTTGGTGGCCTGATGCCCGGGCTGGCCATCTCTGTGCCCTTGGGAGCTCTAATTGGAAACCCAATGAGAAGGTGACTAGCCCTGAAAATAGGAAATCAGGGGTGTTGCGGGTGGACGGCTGTCTCTGGCTTGGTCCTCTTCCTTGGCCCTCCATTCAGCCCACTTTCCCAGTTTGCTACATATTCCAAATGTGGGAGAAGATGGGTGGGCCCTGCGGGAGTCACATGGGGGTCTCGTCCCCTCCACGGGGCTGCCCTCACCCTCTGCCTCCCCCCACCCCCGTGCAGACCGCTCATCGCCAAGAAGAACCCGAAGATCCCCATGTCAAAGATGATGACTGTCCTGGGTGCCAAATGGCGGGAGTTCAGTGCCAACAACCCCTTCAAGGGCAGCTCGGCGGCAGCAGCTGCAGCGGCAGTGGCCGCGGCCGTGGAGACGGTCACCATCGCGCCTCCCCTGGCTATCAGCCCCCAGCAGGCACCCCAGCCTGTGCCCATCCGCAAGGCCAAGACCAAAGAGGGCAAGGGTATGGCTGCGGGTGGGTGGCACCCAGTCCTGCTGTCTGAGGCCCCCCAGACCCTATAGCTTGGGGCGGCTGGGACAGCTGGGCTGGTCTTTACCCAGGACCCAGTGCCTTGGTTGACCTTGGATCCACGCGCCCTTTCTCACCTATGTTACCACATCTGTCCTGCCTCCCTTCTGGGGCTGGTGGACAAGTGGAGGGGACAGTGGGCTCAGAGTTTTGGGAGTTTTCCCAGGTATGGAGGAAGGGACCGCGGTGGCCCAGGCTGCTGGGAGTTGGGGGGCTCTTGTGTTTGAGGCTGCACCATTCCCAGGAGAAGGGGTCCTAAAATGACCTGTTGATCCCTCTTCTGAGTGTCTGGCCCGGGTGGGCATGGGCGTGGTCAGGGCCAGCCTCCCAGGGAGACCCAGAAGGAGGTCCAGATCGGTGTTGTCTGGCTGGGGACAGCAGAGGCTCTCTGCGACTTGAAGTTCTCAGGGAGGGGCTTCTCTGCCCTAAGTGAAGGGCTTCTGGCCCCCTTGGGGATAGGGCCATTGATCTCCCCCAGACTCTGAATGGTGGGCTCACCTGCAGCTCACCTTCTTGGTGCCATGACCAGGGTTTTGATGGAGGGTGGAGGAGACTGTGGGGACCTCTTGTTTCTGCCCCAAGCAGCTCTGGTCTCTGGGACGACGCATTCCTTTGCCAGGTCCCGCAGGGACCCTGGTGGGCAAGTGATGCAGTCTTCAGCACCTGCTCCTGCTCAATTCCCTCGCCAGCTGCCCAGCCAGCCTTCTTTCTCATTTCCTCTTGGGCTCCAGCTGCTGAGTTATCGATTCCCTGAGCTGCCTATTCAGAGCCTGAAAAATTGAAATAGATTTTCCATGGCGCCACTGAGGTTACAGCTGGGCTGCCAGCCCCATCTCTCTGTGTGGATGTGGATAGAGGAGGGCCCCGGACGAGGCCACCTGCCTCTAGGCCCCCACCTTCCCTGCTCAGCCTGGTGGGAAAGACTGCTGGGGGCAGGTCATTACTCCCCAGGTGGATAACTGTCCTGTGGCCAGCTCCATAAAAACACAGCCTCACCTCTACTGGCCATAGAGGTGGGGAAGGTCTTGAGTGGTGCCAGTGTGGGGGTATAGTGGGCAACCTGGAGGCTGGCTGCTGGGGGAAGGTCTCTGCTCTAGCCCACCCCTCCGGGGCCCAGGTATGGACTGCAGGTAGGTGGGTGTGCCCTTGGTTGCCCTGGTGGCCCTGGGGGTCTGTGGCTTTACTGGGGACAGCTCCTTTCTGGGGAGAGGGACGAGACAGGGCTGTTTCCAAGATGGCAGTGCAGTGGCTAGGACCGGGACCAGACCAGAGTTATGCTCTGGCCTCCCCTGCTACTTGCTGTGCAGCTTTAAGCAAAGATGTCACCTTTCTGAGCTTCAGTTTTCTTGTTGGAAAAGAGGTGACAGCAGAAACGATCCTTTCCTTAGCAGGTTGCTGTGAGGCTGAGTGAAAGCATGGTGGTAAGTGAGCGAGCCGTGTTGCTTTTCAGGGCCTGGCGTGAGGAAGAAGATCAAAGGCTCCAAGGATGTGAAGAAAAAGGGTAAAGGGAGAAAGGTGACTGGGCTCAAGTTCCGCTTCGGAGGGGTCGGCAGCAAGAGGAAGAAGGGGTCCTCGGTGAGTGCGAGCGTGAGCGTGAGCGTGTGTGGAGTGCACACCGTGCAAAGACTGGATGACTGAAAAGCAGGCTGTCAGTTCATTCTCCTGTACCAGGCAGGGGGCAGGTCCCATTCCCCTTCCCCACTCTCTCTTCCTACGCTACATGCCTGTCTGCTGGGCCTGTGCCCCCACCTGACTGGTGAGGGGGTCAGCCTGGATCCTTGCAAGGGTCCCTGGAGTGTGGCTTCTGGGTGGTCCATGCCTCCAGCTCTTTCTCCTGCCCACCCTGCTGAGCTGGAGGCTCAGTCCCAGCTCCCTTGGCCCCAGCTGCCTCTCTATCTGGGCAGTAGGCGGGAGAGTCCTGGTGGGGCCTGGATGCCCAGGTCTGCTAGGAGAGTGGGCCCAGGAAGGAGGCCTGCATGTGGGGGCAGGCAGGGCTCCAGCCCTTCAAGGGCAGCTCTGGCACTCGGTTCAGAATGACCCTAAGTCCGTGTCTGAGCCTTTGAGCCCTCTTTCTCTGGGGATGGGGGGCATTCATCCCTCCCTCCTGCTCCCATAGGTTACCTGCTTCCCTCAAACTCTCAGCCCTTCAGATGGGCAGGGATGGAAGCCATCTCTTTGTCCTTTGGAAGAAGCAAGTGACAGGTCTCAAGTGTAGCTGCTGTGGAGGGGAGCATGGAGCAGCAGGTGTCCCCATTCAGCTTAGCTTTCGAGCCGAGACTAAGGTGCTCGGCCCTCTGCTCCACTTTGGTGCACCCTGCTCTGGAGCTGCTCACAGTCTGGAAGGGTTTAGGGGCATGTACTGGGAGAGAGCCAATGACATGCAAATGGAATAAGCCGGACCTGGCACACAGGCTGTGTAACAGGTCTCATTAGGGAGAGATCTGGGAAGGCTCCTTGGGGGAGGTGTCCCTAGGGCTTCCCCTTGAGGGATGTGTAGGAGTTTGGCAGGGTGGAGGGCAGGGCCTGGGAGAGTTATGAGGGCTGGAGAGCAGGGCTTGGGGAGGGTGGCAGGCCATCAGCCTGGACCAGTGGGCTAGGGGATGTTCTAGCTGGGTGGCAAGATGAGATGAACTGCAGACAGCACCCTGTATCTGGAGCTTCCATGGTACCCTGCCACAACCTACCCTCTGCCCAGGCCTGAGAAGCCTCGAAACGAGCCCCTTGGGCCAGCTCTGGGCTCATAGGGCCCTCCCCTGCCCCTGCAGAGCGAGGAGGATGAGCGAGAGGAGTCGGACTTCGACAGCGCCAGCATCCATAGCTCCTCCATGCGTTCCGAGTGCTCTGCTGCCCTGGGGAAGAAGAGCAAGAGGAGGCGCAAGAAGAAGAGAAGTAAGACTTCCTGTTTGTAGGGTTCCTGTGGGCATCACATGGATGTGGGGTGCAGAGCCCCCTTTGGGGAGCAGGGAAGGGCATCCTCAGGCCTCAGCCAGGCCAGGCAGGTCCCCTGTGTTTCCTCAACCACCCTCACCTATGCGTTTAGGAGAGGGGGTCCTGTCTCAGTGGGTCCACATCTATTAGGGACCCATAATGTGAGTCGCCCCAGGGCATTTGCATGGCAGAGGGGCACAGGAGAAGGAACTGTCTCTTAACCACATCCACCGTCCACCCACTCAGTCATCCACCCTCTACTCATCTATCCCCCCATGCCCAGCTTTCCCACCCCGCCTCCCTCTTTCCATATCTCGGTCCTTCCTCTCTCCCCTTTATCCATCCGGCCGTTCATCTTTCTGTCCATCCACATACCTTTCTGCTTCCATTCCTCCTTCCTTCCTCCCATCCTTCTTTCCTTTTGCTTGTCTTCAATCCATGTCTTCACTCCATTTTTTCTTTTCTTTCTGGCTGCACATAGTCATAGTGAAAGTCACTTATTTGTGTCCAACTCTGCGACCCCATGGACTATACAGTCCATGGAATTCTCCAGGCCAGAATATTGGAGTGGGTAGCCTTTTCCTTCTCCACGGGATCTTCCCAACCCAGGGATTGAACCCAGGTCTCCTGCACTGCGGGTGGATTCTTTACCAGCTGAGCCACCAGGGAAGCCCAAGAATACTGGAGTGGTACCTTATCGCTTCTCCAGCTGATCTTCCTGACCCAGGAATCCAACCGGGGTCTCCTGCATTGCAGGCTATCAGGGAAGTCCTGCACAATGGCTTGTTCTTAGTTTCCTGATTAGGGACTGAAGGAGAGCCCTAGTCAGTGAAAGTGCAGAGTCCTAACCACTGGATCCCCAGGAATTTTCCCTCTTTGCTCTTCAGTCATTCTGTTCACCCTGTCTGTCCATCGCCATCCATTCATCCATCTATTGAGTGCCGGGACAGCCTGCGGTGGAGATGGGTTGTGCATGGGGAGTGGGGACACGGCCCTCCGTGACTGCCTCTGCCCCCTCCCCAGTCGATGATGGCGATGGCTATGAGACGGACCACCAGGACTACTGTGAGGTGTGCCAGCAGGGTGGGGAGATCATTCTGTGTGACACCTGCCCGAGGGCCTACCACCTCGTCTGTCTGGATCCCGAGCTGGAGAAAGCTCCTGAGGGCAAGTGGAGCTGTCCCCACTGTGTAAGCCCTTGGCAGACGCCGGGGGTGGGGGTTTTGTCAGTCCTGGTCTTCCAGACCCCTGCATGGTCTTCTCCGGGCAGAACATGGGGCGGTTGCGAGTGTGAGGGAGGGTTGCACCATGGTGGAGGGGGCGTCCTGGCCCAGGGTGCCTCCACCTGGACTCCCCCCTCTTCCAGGAGAAGGAAGGGATCCAGTGGGAGCCGAAGGACGACGACGACGACGAGGACGAGGGCGGCTGCGAGGAGGAGGAGGACGACCACATGGAGTTCTGCCGCGTGTGCAAGGACGGCGGCGAGCTGCTCTGCTGCGACGCCTGCCCCTCTTCCTACCACCTGCACTGCCTCAACCCGCCGCTGCCCGAGATCCCAAACGGTGAATGGCTCTGCCCGCGCTGTACTGTGAGTGTTACGCCGGCCCGCGCCGAACGCCCCGCCCCCGACAAGTCTAGGTCCCTCCTGCGGCAAGGCCCCGCTCACAAAGGTCCCACCCATCAAGGCCCCGCCTCCATCAATCCAGGCCACGCCCACCATGGCCTTCGCCCAGGCCGCTCCAGCCCCCTTCAGCCCCCACCCATCTAGGCCCCGCCCCAGCAGGCCCTGGCCACCAAGGCTCCTCCGCTGGCCACCCACCAGCTCTGAGCTCCCAGCCTGCCAAGGCCTCGACCCGCCCCCGCCCGCCCAGGTCCCGCCCACAAGGCGTCTCCCCATTCTGGCCCCGCCCCATTGTCCATCTGCTCAGTCCCAAGCCCTCTCCAGTCGCCTCAAGTCCCGCCCGTCGCCTCACCTAGGCCTGCGCCGCTTCTCAATTCCCATTAAACTCGCTGGAAACAGCTATGAAAAGAGAGGTGGTCATAAACCTGCCACTGCCCATAAACAGCCACTGTTTACTAGGCATCTCTCTAATGCTTACTGAGTTTTCAAGTACCAGGCCTTTGTTATTTTCATTTTTAGATGAGAAAACTGAGGCTCAGGGAGATAAAGTGATTTGCCCAAGGTCACACAAGGTCTCTTGGGCTGGAGCCTCGGTTTCAGCAGGGAGAGAGCACCCCTCCAGTCACTATAGGTGTTTGAAGGTGTCCATGCTCTGAGATGTCCCCAGCCCACCCCCAGTGCTGGATACTCCACCCTGTGGGCTGGGCCAGCCCTTGGTCACCCCATGTGCATCTGGGCTTCCGTTGTGCGTGTGTGTGTATGTGTGTGCATGTGTGTGTGTGCAGACACACATTGCCTCATCTGCCCGCACGGCATGGGCAGGCTCCTGAGGACAGGGTGGTGTCTTGGAGTCACTGTGGTGCTGTCTGACTTGGGGAGCAGAGCAGCCTGTTGGAGGGAGCCTCGGGGTGGGGACCTGAAGCTAAGCCCTGAACCTGGGGACCTTCCTCTGTTCACAGTGTCCCCCACTGAAGGGCAAAGTCCAGCGGATCCTGCACTGGCGGTGGACAGAGCCCCCAGCCCCCTTCATGGTGGGGCTGCCGGGGCCTGACGTGGACCCTGGTGTACCCCCGCCCAAGCCCCTGGAGGGCATCCCAGAGAGAGAGTTCTTCGTCAAGTGGGCTGGGCTCTCCTACTGGCACTGCTCCTGGGTGAAGGAGCTCCAGGTGAGGTACCTGGGCAGGTGCGGCTGTGCTTAGGACATGAGGTGCTCTGGCCAGCTCCCTGAGTGAGAGACATTGTTGGGCGCTGGGGAGGGGGAGGAAGAAGGTGAGGATTGTCCTGCCTGGAACTCAGGCTGGGGGCTGGGGGGATGGGGGAGGAGCTGGGTTGGGGGGACACCAGGGGTCATGGCCATCTGCCTTCCTTAACCTCTGTCCCCTCCGCAAGCAGCTGGAGCTCTACCACACAGTGATGTATCGCAACTACCAAAGAAAGAACGACATGGATGAGCCACCGCCCTTTGACTATGGCTCTGGCGACGAGGACGGCAAGAGCGAGAAGAGGAAGAACAAGGACCCTCTCTATGCCAAGATGGAGGAGCGCTTCTACCGCTACGGCATCAAGCCCGAGTGGATGATGATCCACCGCATCCTGAACCACAGGTGTGTGCCTGGCGCATGAGCTGCACTGGACACGCGGCCCCTTCAGTCTGTTAAATGGGCACAGGACCACATACGGGTGTGGTGGGGGCAGGAGGGGAGGCTGAGGACACCCACTGCTGGTGATTTGACCATCCAGCTGGAGGGGTTTTCACACACATGGGTACATGTATGCACCCGTGTTTACACTTGCATATGCACATGTTACACTCATGTAGAACAGTTCCTAAGTCATATGTATAAAAGGGCAACTTGACGAATGGCCTGTGAAACTTGCAGACGGGACACTTGGGGGGCTGGGACCCTTGTGCTCCTAGGCCTCTGCTTGATACCTGTGGGAGGGTCCGGGGGACCACAACGGGCCTGAGCTGTGGGTGTGGGTACACGTTTGCTCCTCTTTATAACACAGCTATCACCACTGAGTGCCATCTACCCAAGAGGTAGGCCTTTTACCTCTACCTTTGTGTTTGTGGACACCATCAAGGTTAAGTCACTTGCCCAAAGTCACACAGCCAACAGGCAGGGGTGCTTGGATTGGAACCCAGTTCTTCCCTGATGGCAGGACTTGTTTTCTTGGCCACTATTCCAAGTTCCAGTGCCCTTGATAGTCCTTCACCGAGCAATCAAAAATTCCCTATGTACCAGTGGTCAGAGGCTGCAGAGACCAGACAAAAAGACCAAGGCAGAAGGCCTCCAAGAGTTTGGCTTTGGTTTTGTGGGTGGTGGGAGCTCTTGCTGATTCTTGAGCTCAGGTGGCTGACAGGTGGGCACAGGGTAGGATCCATGGAGGCTCTGTCTCAGAGTGACTTGGGGTCCAACAGACCGCATGTGTCCTGAAGGCAGGAGCTGGGTAGAGCAGAGCTTCAGAACCTGAGTCTTCCACTCAGATCCCAACGCTGGCTCCCATTTTCTGGGCTCTGAGCCTCTGTGTTAATTTTTTATTTATTGATTTGAGTGTGCTGGGACTTTAGCTGTGGCATGTGCAATCTTACTTGCACATGTGTGTGACCTAGTTCCCCAGATCAGATCAGATCAGTTGCTCAGTCGTGTCCAACTCTTTGCGACCCCATGAATCGCAGCAAGCCAGGCCTCCCTGTCCATCACCAACTCCCGGAGTTCACTCAGACTCATGTCCATCGAGTCGGTGATGCCATCCAGCCATCTCATCCTCTGTCATCCCTTCTCCTCCTGCCCCCAATCCCTCCCAGCATCAGAGTCTTTTCCGATGAGTCAACTCTTCGCATGAGGTGGCCAAAGTACTGGAGTTTCAGCTTTAGTATCATTCCTTTCAAAGAAATCCCAGGGCTGATCTCCTTCAGAATGGACTGGTTGGATCTCCTTGCAGTCCACGGGACTCTCAAGAGTCTTCTCCAACACCACAGTTCAAAAGCATCAATTCTTTGGCACTCAGCCTTCTTCACAGTCCAACTCTCACATCCATACATGACCACAGGAAAAACCATAGCCTTGACTAGACAGACCTTTGTTGGCAAAGTAATGTCTCTGCTTTTGAATATGCTATCTAGGTTGGTCATAACTTTCCTTCCAAGGAGTAAGCGTCTTTTAATTTCATGGCTGCAGTCACCATCTGCAGTGATTTTGGAGCCCAGAAAAATAAAGTCTGACACTGTTTCCACTGTTTGCCCATCTATTTCCCATGAAGTGATGGGACCGGATGCCATGATCTTCGTTTTCTGAATGTTGAGCTTTAAGCCAACTTTTTCACTCTCCACTTTCACTTTCATCAAGAGGCTTTTTAGTTCCTCTCCACTTTCTGCCATAAGGGTGGTGTCATCTGCATATCTGAGGTTATTGATATTTCTCCTGGCAGTCTTGATTCCAGCTTGTGTTTCTGCCAGTCCAGCGTTTCTCATGATGTACTCTGCATATAAGTTAAATAAATAGGGTGACAATATACAGCCCTGATGTACTCCTTTTCCTGTTTGGAACCAGTCTGTTGTTCCATGTCTGGTTCTAACTGTTGCTTCCTGACCTGCATACAAATTTCTCAAGAGGCAGATCAAGTGGTCTGGTATTTCCATCTCTTTCAGAATTTTCCACAGTTTATTGTGATCCACACAGTCAAAGGCTTTGGCATAGTCAAGAAAGCAGAAATAGATGTTTTTCTGGAACTCTCTTGCTTTTTCCATGATCCAGCGGATGTTGGCAATTTGATCTCTGGTTCCTCTGCCTTTTCTAAAACCAGCTTGAACATCAGGAAGTTCACGGTTCACATATTGCTGAAGCCTGGCTTGGAGAATTTTGAGCATTACTTTACTAGCATGTGAGATGAGTGCAATTGTGCGGTAGTTTGAGCATTCTTTGGCATTGCCTTTCTTTGGGATTGGAATGAAAACTGACCTTTTCCAGTCCTGTGGCCACTGCCGAGTTTTCCACATTTGCTGGCATATTGAGTGCAGCACTTTCACAGCATCATCTTTCAGGATTTGAAGGAGCTCAACTGGAATTCCATCACCTCCACTAGCTTTGTTCGTAATGATGCTTTCTAAGGCCCACTTGACTTCACATTCCAGGATGTCTGGCTCTAGGTGAGTGATCACACCATCGTGATTATCTGGGTCGTGAAGATCTTTTTTGTACAGTTCTGTGTATTCTTGCCATCTCTTCTTAATATCTTCTGCTTCTATTAGGTCCATACCATTTCTGTCCTTTATCGAGCCCATCTTTGCATGAAATGTTCCTGTGATATCTCTGATTTTCTTGAAGAGATCTCTAGTCTTTCCCATTCTGTTGTTTTCCTCTATTTCTTTGCATTGATCGCTGAAGAAGGCTTTCTTATCTCTTCTTGCTATTCTTTGGAACTCTGCATTCAGATGTTTATATCTTTCCTTTTCTCCTTTGCTTTTTACTTCTCTTCTTTTCACAGTTATTTGTAAGGCCTCCCCAGACAGCCATTTTGCTTTTTTGCATTTCTTTTCCATGGGGATGGTCTTGATCCCTGTCTCCTATACAATGTCACGAACCTCATTCCATAGTTCATTAGGCACTCTATTAGATGTAGGCCCTTAAATGTATTTCTCACTTCCACTGTATAATCATAAGGGATTTGATTTAGGTCATACCTGAATGGTCTAGTGGTTTTCCCTACTTTCTTCAATTTAAGTCTGAATTTGGCAATAAGGAATTCATGGTCTGAGCCACAGTCAGCTCCTGGTCTTGTTTTTGCTGACTGTATAGAGCTTCTCCATCTTTGGCTGCAAAGAATATAATCAGTCTGATTTCGGTGTTGACCATCTGGTGATGTCCATGTGTAGAGTCTTCTCTTGTGTTGTTGGAAGAGGGTGTTTGTTATGACCAGTGCATTTTCTTGGCAAAACTCTATTAGTCTTTGCCCTGCTTCATTCCATATTCCAAGGCTAAATTTGCCTGTTACTCCAGGTGTTTCTTGACTTCCTACTTTTGCATTCCAGTCCCCTATAATGAAAAGGACATCTTTTTTGGGTGTTAGTTCTAAAAGGTCTTGTAGGTCTTCATAGAGCTGTTCAACTTCAGCTTCTTCAGCGTTACTGGTTGGGGCATAGACTTGGATTACTGTGATATTGAATGGTTTGCCTTGGAAATGAACAGAGATCATTCTGTCGTTTAGGGATCAAACCTGGCCCCGCTGGTTGGAAAACTAGAAGTCTTGGGAGTGTGGAGTCTTAGCACCTGGACAACCAGGGAAGTCCCATGTGCCTCTGTGTTTCTAATGGGAAATGGGACCCTACCCTGTGCCCGCCTGTCAGCCACCGCTGGTTCTCAGGCACCTGAGCTCAACAATCAGCAACCAACCCCACAGGCTGCTGTGGGGGCTCAAGGAGGATGCCAGTGCCTGATAACAGGGCCATCAGGAAGCAGCGGTGGGGAGTGTGGGAGAATTTGAAAAAACCACCCTCTTGATTATGAAATGCTTCCTCCTCCCATCCCCTGCCCTCACTGACAGTGACTTGAGGCCCCTCCACCGCTGAACTGATCCACAATTTTTTACCTTTATTAAATTGCATGTTCAAAACGTAAATGCCGATTTTTCTCCCTGCCTCCAAAGTGGGGCAGGTGAATTTCCTCCAAATATATTACCTGAACGGGGTCTGAATAACAACCGCTCATTTATTAAAGAAAAAAAAAGCCATTGGTTTCCATGGTGACTGGGGATTGGTACCTCTCTGTGTGTGGTCCCCAGGCCTAGCCACTGCCATCTGGGGGAGCCCTGGCGCCCTCACCCTGCAGTGCCGCCGGCTTGGTTGCTCAGTGCACTTGTGTTGGGTGGGAGATCCTTAGGAGCTGTATTCAAGCTGCAGTGTGTAACAGGCTTCTCTGGCGCACCCTCTCTGTGCTGCTGGCTGGGCTGCCAGGTCCCCGGGGGTCTTTGGGAGAGGACAACCCACTGGAGGAATCATATCCTTCTCTACTTAGTGGGGATGGGCCCTGGACTGGGATGGGCACCCCTCCAGTCTTTGGGAGTTCTTTTTTCCTTTTCAAACTTTTTATTTTGTACTGGGGGTAGAGCCAGTTAACACTGTTGTGACAGTTTCAGGTGAACATCTTAGAGACTCGATCTTACATAGACATGTATCCATTCTCCCCCAAACTCCCCTTTCATCTAGGCTGGCACATAACATTGAGCAGAGTTCCCTGTGCTGTACAGTAGGTCCTTGTTGGCTATCTATTTTAAATATAGCGATTTGTACATGTCCATCCTGAACTCCCTATAACTTGGAAGTTTTTAAAAAAACTTACTATTTTGGGCATGCTGGGTCTTTGTTGCCGTGCTTGGGCTTTCTCTAGTTGTGGTGGGCGGGGGCTGCCGTCTGGTTTGGGTGTGCTGGCTTCTCGTGGTGCTGGATTCTTTTGTTTCGGGGCATAAGCTCTAGGGTGCATGGGCTCAGCAGTTGCAGCACACAGGCTTAGTTGCCCAATGGCATATGGAATCTTCTTGGATCAGGGAAGGAACCCATGTCCCCTGCACTGGTAGGTGGATTCTCAACCATTAGACCACCAGGGAAGTTTCTCCTTGGGACTTCTTAAGCAAAAAAACAAAGGTCTATGGTCAGGGGAGAACCATCTGACTCAGCAGTCAAGAATTCTAGAGGAGTCCTCATGACGGAGTGGGACTCCCAGCCACAGAGGATGGGGAGGACACTGGATTTGCTCCTCTGCTAGCCTGGGGGACCCAGATATCCCTCTGCTTTGCCACTCACCCCGTGCCCTCCTACCTCCTTCCCACTAGCTGTGTGGCCCTTGGGAGTCCCTGCCTGGTGCTGTCCTCCTGGCTGGGGCTCCCAGGAGACCCGTGAGGGTGAGAGGCTTTGCATCCTGCGAGGTGCCCTCCTTGGTGCCCGGATGACCCGCCCTCTTCCATCTGTTTACCGTGTTGCAGCTTCGATAAAAAGGGGGACGTACATTACCTAATCAAGTGGAAAGACCTGCCCTACGACCAGTGCACCTGGGAGATTGACGAAATTGACATCCCCTACTACGACAGCCTGAAGCAGGCCTACTGGGGCCACAGGTGCGCTACGCTGGGGCCCCTGGGTGGAGCCTCCCGCCTTCCCAATGGCCTGAGCTCTGCTCTCTCATCCCGTCCTTTTCCTCAGGGAGCTGATGCTGGGAGAGGATGCCAGGCTGCCCAAGAGGCTGGTCAAGAAGGGCAAGAAGCTGAAGGATGACAAACAGGAGAAGCCCCCGGACACACCCATTGTGGATGTGAGTGGGAAGGGGTCACAGGGTGGGGTTGCCACCCAGGCTGGGCCTTGGAGGAGGGCAAGGTCTCTGGAGAACTCTGCCATGGGTCTGTGCACCTGGAGCCGTGCCCATGTGGGAGGGGGTGCTGCGGCTCAGCCCACTCCTGCCAGGTACCTGGTGGGACAGGGATGAGGGGACCCAGCTTTCCCCGCAGGGGAGACTCACACCCTGGGGTCCTGGTCCCCAGCATCCTGTAGAGTGGCAGCTCCCAGGGGACAGAGAGATTTGAAGGATGGGTCGGGTCTTGGTGCACAAACTGGGGAGCAGATAGTCTCTTCTCAGAGCAGTCTATGAACTTGTGTTCTTTTAGATGAGTGAATTCCAAATATTCCTTTATTACTTATTTATTTGGCTGTACTGCGTGGTATGTGGGATCTTAAATTCTCCAACTAGCAATCGAACCCGCGCTTCCTGCAGTGGAATCGTGGAGTCTTAACCACTGGATCACCAGAGAAGTCTCTGTAATTCCAAGTCTTTAAATCAAAAAGTGCCCCTCACTTCAGGAGTACAGCAGCTGATTTGCTAATTACACACCATTCTTATCAGTTCAGGGGGAGGAGACCCAGGACTTACCTGGGAACTTTGAGCCTATGGGGAGTGGAAGGTTGGCTTTTATTCCTTTAGCAAACCTCTCTGGGATGTTTGCTAGTACCTGGCCCTGGGAGGCAAAGCCCTACCCACCTGTTCCATGAAGTGCTCATCTTCCAGGGGCTCATGGAAGGTCCAAACACAAATGGGGATTTGGCTTGGGTCTGAGATGCAGGGTAAGGTGAGTGGGTCTGATACATCAGGGGGACTTCATGGGGATGACAGCCTTGAGCTGTAGACTAAGAGGCACAAAGAGGGTGATGTTCGGGATCAGGCACCCTGGGCAAGCATCAAATGGATGTTGGCTCAGTGCCTGCTGTGTCCGAATAGGACCAGTATGGTGACCACAAGCTGGGCTCAAAATCAGAGAATGCAACCATTGGGAAACTGCCCTGATAAATGTATGGGGCCACCCTGGGAGAGCATGTGGGAACATCTAAGCCAAGCCTGGAGTCAGGGAAGACTTCCTGGAGGCAGAGGCATTCCATCTGAGGCCTGAAGGATGAATAAGTTAGCAGGGACAAGAGGAGTGGGAAGAGTATTCCAGGCATAAAGAATCATCCAGGCAAGGTTGGTGGACCTTGGTGGCCCAGGATCCAGGGTACGTCTGAACCTCTGCTTTTTCTGCAGCCCACGGTCAAGTTTGACAAACAACCATGGTACATTGACTCCACGGGCGGCACGCTGCACCCGTACCAGCTGGAGGGCCTTAACTGGCTGCGCTTCTCCTGGGCCCAGGGCACCGACACCATCCTGGCCGACGAGATGGGTCTGGGCAAGACTGTGCAGACCATCGTCTTCCTCTACTCCCTGTACAAGGAGGTTCGAGGGTTGGGCGGGGCGGCCGGGGAAGCGGTGGCTGGTGTGGGCTGTGGCTGGGTAGCCTCAGCGCCTCCGTCTCCCTCCCCAGGGGCACTCCAAAGGGCCCTACCTGGTCAGTGCGCCCCTATCCACCATCATCAACTGGGAACGTGAGTTCGAGATGTGGGCCCCTGACTTCTACGTGGTCACCTACACGGGGGACAAGGAGAGCCGCTCTGTGATCCGGGAGAACGAGTTTTCCTTTGAGGACAATGCCATTCGGAGTGGGAAGAAGGTGTTCCGGATGAAGGTGAGCACCCCTCCCCCTGGGAAGGACTCTGCACAGGAGCCCAGTCTGCCCTGGGGCGGGGGTGCACAAGGGTTCTGCAGTTTATCTGGGGTCTCTTCTTTTGGGCTCTAGTGGAGGCAGCGGCTGGCGAAGAGTTGCTTTTAAGGCAGGATTACCTGCTGTATTTGTGTCCTGGGGCTGCAGTAGCACAGAGTGGAGCGGGGCAGAGAATAACACTCACCCTCTCACTGTTCTGGAGGCCAGGAGTCTGAGACCCAGCAGGCAGGGTCCTGCTCCCTCAGAAGCTCTGTGGGTGGACCCTTCCGCATCTCCTCCAGCATCTGGTGGCTCTTCCTTGGCCGTCCTTGCTTTGCAGCTCCATCTCTTTGGTTTCTGCCTCTGTTGTCATGTGGCTGTCTCCCTGAGTGTGTCTGTGTCTCCTCTGCTTTTTTAAATTTAATTTTAGTTTATTATTATTTTTGGTGGCGCTGGATCTTTGTTGCTGCACCGGCTTTTCTCTAGTTGTGGCAAGCAGGGGCTACTCTCTAGTTGCGGTGTGTGGACTTCTCGTTGCGGTGGCTTCTCGTTGCAGAGCTCTAGGGTGCTCGGACTCAGTCGTTGTGGTGCACAGGGTCAGTTGCTCTGTGGGATCTTCCCAGATCAGGGATCAAACCCGTGTCTCCTGCATTGGTAGGAGGATTCTTTACCACTGAGCCACCAGGGAAGTTCTCTCTCTTTTTTAAAATTTGTTTTTGGTCATGCTGCATTGCATGTAGGATCTTAGTTCCCCAACCAGGGATGGAACCTATGCCCCATGCCGTGGAAGCTCAGGATCTTAACCACTGGACCACCAGGAAAGTCCCAAGATTCCGCATTTCTGACGAAGTCCCAGATGGTGTGCACACTTCTGGTCCTCAGGCTGCACTCTGAGAAGCGAGGACACGGAGCGCTCAGTGCTTCTTGCAGCTGGCACATGGGGGCCCTTGGGCAGCCATGGCACTCACTCTAGCTGCAGTGCTGGGACCATCCCCAACCTCCCCAAGGGTTCTCACCTTGGCTTTCTCCATCCTCTAGGAACAACTGTGACCCTGGGAGATGCCCAGTAACTTTTATTTGGCTGCGCTGTGAAGCTTGCAGGATCTTAGTTCCCTGACCCGGGCCATAGCAGTGAAAGCACTGAGTCCTAACCACTGGAAAGTGAAAGGGAAAGTATTAGTTGCTCAGTCGTGTCCAATTTTTTGTGACCACGTGGACTATAGCCTGCCAGGCTCCTCTCTCCATGGGATCCTCCAGGCAAGAATGGAGTGGGTAGCCATTCCCTTTTCCAAGGAATCTTTCTGACCCAGGGGTCAAACCTGGGTCTCCTGCATCGCGGGCAGATTCTTTACTGTTTGAGCCACTAGGGAAGCCCTTAACCACTGGACTGCCAGGGAATTCTCAATACCCATTTGTTTAATGAGGGTGATAAGCTCAAATGGTTCCAGAAACAACTTCTCTCTGAGCTCACATCGGGCTCGTGCGATGGGCTGGGCGCTTTGCTGATTTAGTTGTTTAACTTATTGTCTTTTAAAAAAATTGTGGTAAAATACACATAACTTAAAATTTATCATCTTCACCATTTTTACAAGTACAGTTCAGGGACACCAAATACATTCACACTTCTCTGCAGCCATCACTCCATCATCTCCTGAGCACTACTTCATCTTGTAAAACTGAAACCCTGTCCCTGTTAGATACTGACTACCTCCAGCTCCTGGCAGCCTCGTCCTTTTGGTCTCTGGCTTTGATTATTCTCAGTACCTCGTGTAAGTGGAATCATACCGTATTTGTCCTTTGTGTCTGGCTCATTTCACTCAGCACCTTGTGGCATGTGTCAGGTTTTCAAGATTGGATAACATTCCGCTGCATGTGTATGAATGGACCACTCAGCCCATGGACACTTGGGTGTTTCCACCTTTTGGTGCTTGTGAATAATGCTATGAACATGGGTGTGCAAACATATTCATTCAAGTGCCTGCTTTCACTTCTTCTGGGTCTATACCCAGAAGTGGAATTGCAGGATGGTACAGTAATTCTATGTGTAATTTTGTTTGTTTCTATTTTTTAAAATTTTATTGGAGTATGGTTGATTTACAATGTTATGTTAGTTTCAGGCATACAATTATGTGAATCAACTATACATATACCTATATCCCCTCTTTTTTTAGATTAGTTTTTCATATAGGTCATTACAAAGCATTGAGTAGAGTTCCCTGTGCTACACAGTATGTTCTTATGGTCTATCTAATACATAGTGTGTATATATGTCAATTCCAATCTTTCAATTTAGCCCTCCCCCATTTCCCCCCTGGAAACAGGTTTGTTTTTTACATCTGTGACTCTGTTTCTCTTTTGTAAAAAAAAGTTTATGCAGTTTTCAAAAATTCCACATATAAGCAGTCGTTATCTTTGCCTTACTTCTCTCAATATGACAATCTCTAGGTCCATCCATGTTGCTGAAAATGGCATTATTTTGTTCTTTTCTTATGGCTAAGTAATAATATTCCATTGTATATATGTATGACATCATTTTTATCCATGCCTCTGCTGATGGAAACGTAGGTTTATTCCATGTCTTGGCTATTGTAAATAGTGCTACAGTGAACACTGGGGTACATGTATCTGTTCAAATTATGATTTTCTCCTAATCCATGGCCAGGAGTGGGATTGCTGAATTATATGGTAGCTCTGATTTAGTTTTTAAAGGAACCTCCATACTGTTCTCCATGGGCTTCCCAAGGTGGCGCTAGTGGTAAAGGACCCGCCTGACAATGCAGGAAAAGGAAGATAGAATGTCTAACTTTTTGAGGCACATACTTAGCTCTTTTAATTCTTGTGGCATTCTTCCCAAATACAGTATTGCTCCCTTTTTACAGGTGAGGAGACTGAGGCTTGGGGAGGTTAATTAACTCGACCAAGGTCTAGCTCAAAATAGCAGTTGTTGATGTTTAGTTGCTAAGTCATGTCCAACTCTTTTTCGAACCCATAGACTGTAGCCCACCAGGCTCCTCTGTGCATGGGATTTCCCAGGCAAGAATACTGGAGTGGGTTGCCATTTCCTTCTCCAGGGGATCTTCCCAACCTAGGGATCAAACCCCTGTCTCTTGCTTGGCAGGGATGAGTGCAAACTGCCTACAGGCTCCCCTCTGCTCCTCTGATCTCTGGGGACAGTGCTCTGGGCCTCAGCTGACCCCCTTGACTTGGTGGCCCGTGACTTCCTCTCAGTCTCTAGGCTCCCTGAGCTCTCTGGGGGTCCTGTCCACACTCCTTTTGGCTCTTTTGTCTCTGGAGACCTTGATCCACTGCCCTCCCAGCTCTCCTCCCAAACACTCCCGTTTCCCTCCAGAAAGAAGTGCAGATCAAATTCCACGTCCTTCTCACCTCCTATGAGCTCATCACCATCGACCAGGCCATCCTGGGCTCCATCGAGTGGGCCTGCCTCGTGGTGGATGAGGCCCACCGGCTCAAGAACAACCAGTCCAAGGTAGGAGGTGCTGAGCACTGGCCCCTGGAGCTGTCTGGGTGGGCTGGCCACCCTGTGCCCCCTGACGGGCCCCCTGTTCCCCTCTAAGTTCTTTAGGGTCTTGAACAGCTACAAGATCGATTATAAGCTGCTGCTGACAGGGACCCCCCTTCAGAACAACCTGGAAGAACTGTTCCACCTCCTCAACTTCCTGACTCCAGAGAGGTTCAAGTGAGTCAGGGGGGCTGGCCGGGGAGGTGGAGTGAGGGCAGCCAGGGAAGGGGCGTCAGTGCCTGTCTGGCTCTGGGGCTGCTCACTGGGCCTCAGTTTGCCCATCAGTAAAATGGGAGTGTTAGCAGTGCACTGGCACACGCTGAGCGCTTGGGGAACACCCACTGCTGCTCAGCCTGCGATTTTTCTTCGGCTCTAACCCAGAAGACCTCGAGGGTCCTCCTTGGTGCCTGTCCCTCCACCATACCCCAGATTATCCCTGTCCCTCCACAAAGACCTGAGTGATCACATCAGCGACAGTGCTGGGAGGCTAAAGGCTGGGGGTGATGGTGGAAATGGGGGTGAAGATGGAGCCCCAGCCTCCTTGCTTACCTACCGCCATGTTCCTGCTTGGAAAGGGGATTCAGGGTGAAAAATGCTGATTTTGGAATCAGGAGATATAGCTTCAAGGGAAGGCTGGACTGTATAACCATGGGCACCCATCAGCCTCAGTTTCCTTCTCTGTAATGTGGGTAAGAGTCCTAGAGACTGCACGTCCAGGACGGCTTTGAGGACAGAAAGATAGCGTACGTGGCTGAGACAGCTGCAATGTGTGGAGGTGACCTAGGCTTAGATGGAGACTAGAAGGACACTGAGAGCAAGGCCTGTGCTTTCTGGCCCACCAGCCAGCTGGCCTGCCTTCTGACCCTCTGGCAGGTGGCAGGGGGCTGGTTGGCCTTCTCCCTACCCCAGTCCTGGCTCCCTCTACAGAGGGCTTTGGCCTCCTCCAGGCTGTCATTGCATTTTTTTCTTGCAGCAACCTGGAGGGCTTCCTGGAGGAGTTTGCTGACATCTCCAAGGAAGACCAGATCAAGAAGCTGCACGACCTGTTGGGGCCGCACATGCTGAGGCGGCTCAAGGCTGATGTGTTCAAGAACATGCCGGCAAAGACTGAGCTGATTGTCCGCGTGGAGTTGAGCCAAATGCAGAAGTGAGCGGCCTGCCCTGGGTCCCCTGGGCCTGTCTTCTGCCAGAAGGGCCTGAGTGGGCCTTCCTGGCCCATTGCCTGGGATGGGTGAAACAGCCTTTGGCCTCGCCCTTGCCTCCACTCAACTTTTGCATAAGCTTCCTTCTTGGGGTCTCCTCTCAGATTTCACTGATCAGTCCTGTCCCCCAGTAACTTGCTGGGTGATGCCAGGCCTGTGGCTTCACCTCTTGGGGCTCCCCTTGGTCTCTCTGCAACTGTGCTTGGCTGCCAGGCCCCAGCCTCCCTGCAGACCAGAGTGTCGTCTCAGAGGCTGGCATGGCCAGGTGCGTGCAGACTGCCTTTCCTCCTTGCTCTGTGACAGGAAGTACTACAAGTTCATCCTCACGCGGAACTTCGAGGCACTGAACTCCAAGGGGGGTGGGAACCAGGTGTCACTGCTTAACATCATGATGGACCTGAAGAAGTGCTGCAACCACCCCTACCTCTTCCCTGTGGCTGCTGTGGTAGGTCCCCATGGCCACTGTGGTAGGTCCCCTGTGGCCACTGTGGGAGGTCCCCCGTGGCCACTGTGGGAGGTCCCCCATGGCCACTATGGGAGGTCCCCTGTGGCTGCCGCTGTGGGAGGTCCCCCGTGGCCACTGTGATAGGTCCCCCGTGGCCGCAGTGGGAGGTCCCCCATGGCCACTGTGGGAGGTCCCCCGTGGCCCCTGTGGGAGGTCCCCGTGGCTGCTGTGGGAGGTCCCCGTGGCTGCTGTGGGAGGTCCCCTGTTGGCTGCCGCTGTGGTAGGTCCCTTGTGGCTGTTGTGGTAGGTCCCTGTGGCCACCTTGGGAGGTCCCCTATGGCTGCTGTGGTGGGTCCCCTGTGGCTGCCACTCTGGCCACCATGATAGGGGCCCTTGACCACCACTGTGAGTGCCTGAGGCTGCCATGTTTGGGGCCTGAGATCATGGTACATGCATGTGGCTGCTGTTGGGGGTTTTCTGTGGCCCTCGTGGCAAGTGATCATGGCTGCCATGGTGCCCCTGGCTGCTGGGATAGGTGCTCAAGCCTTCAGCCTCCAATCCTCCCCGAGTATGAAGACTGGGAGGTGATACAGGTCCCCATTGTGCCAGAAGTTTCTGTAAACCTACCTCCGTCCAGTGCTCGGGCAGGCCCTCTCCTTTCCTGGGCCCCTATGTGTGACCATAAAGTGATAGGCAACACTGTATGTAAGAGTTCCTTACAGCCTGAGGGACCCCAGGCCAGGTATCCGAGGGATGACTTGGCTGCACTCAGTCACTGAGGGAGTCAGGGAGGCAGGCCTGGGTGGTGATTGTGATGTGCAGTCCTAGATGAGAGACCAGAGCCCCGGTTAGACACCTGGCCCCAGCCTTGTGGTCTCAGGACCATCAGTGGTCCTCTTGGAGCCCTGGGTTTATCCTCTATAAAATGAGGACAATGATAGCATCTCTCAAAAGAGTGAGAACCAGATGAGAAAGCCCATGTTCGGTGCCTACATGAAGAGCCTGGGACAATGGTACTTATTACCCTCACAGCTGTTCTGGTTCTAGTTTAAACCCTACACAGTTTATACCTCCCCACACCCCCACCTCACCCCCAAACAGGAAGAGCAATGCTGAGTTAAGCGTGGCGGCTATGCTGTGGGTGATGCAGACTCGGGCAACCCCAGGCTGCTCTCACCACTCTGGCCCAGCAGAGCCTTTGAGCTGAGGGTCTTCCCAGCTGGGAGGCTGGGTTGGCCTTCCCTGGATGTGCCCTGCAGGACTGCAGAGGCCAGGCTAGAACCTTGTTGAGAAGGTCAGCTTGCCTCCAGACTGTCATCCATCCATCCACCTATGTCTGGGGTCTTGGTGGAGTGCCAGCAGCGGGAGACAGAGGCCAGGGCTGGCGAGTCTGAGCCCTGCCTGGGGACACAGTGCAGGGAGCATCTGTGTGGCCTGCTCGTATGTTCCTGCAGAGGCTGGCCTGACCTGGGCTTGGACTTGGTGCTCAGTTCATTGTTGGACCCTCATCCCCCCCGGCCCCTGCCACCTCCCAGACTTCTTTGGTGGAGAGCCAGAGAGAAAAGGGGAGCCCCCACAAGACCCCACCTTGTGCTGTGTCTGCAGGAGGCCCCCGTCCTGCCCAATGGCTCCTATGATGGCAGCTCTCTGGTCAAGTCTTCAGGGAAGCTCATGCTGCTACAGAAGATGCTCAAGAAACTGCGGGATGAAGGGCACCGTGTGCTCATCTTCTCCCAGGTAAGCCGCCTGCAGGTGTCTGACTGGCTTCTCCACCTCTCGCAGCCCATGCTAGTTGAGGGTGCAAGCTGCCTGCAGACCTCAGGGCCTGATGCTATCTCCATGTGGGTTGTGTGTCAAAAGTCACTCCTCCAGGCCTTGGCATGATGCAACCAAGGAGAGCTGGCTGGGTTCCAAGTTCAAGACACTTAGGGCACATTGGCCGTGGGGACCAGTGTCCTCCCCACTACTTGACCCTCCGGCCTGCTCCTGCTGGAGCTTCTGTTCAGGCTGGGACAACAGCCCTCACCCTTCACCCCTGCAGCCCCACTTCCCATGAACCAACCCAAGGTGGGGCCCCTTGGGTTGGTTCACAAGGAGCCCTGTGTTGGGTTAGTTCGGGGAAGTCCTCTCTGAAGCTTGATCCTGAAGTTGCACTTAGAGCATTGCTTTGGAGGTGGTCAGAGGGCAGGGCTGTCTAGCCTCAGAGATTTGATCATCAGTGCACTTGTTCCTTTGTCCTTTTGCACTTGTCGTATGTCAGGCTCTGTGCTAGCCACAGGGGTCCAGCTCTTGTTCTTAAGACACAGTCTAGAGTGTGAGATGGAGGTAGACACATGTCTGTGACAGGAGTCAGTGATGCTCCTCAAGCCTGGTGTGAAAAATGCTGCCTGATGGTTGGACTGAGCCAGGTCCATTGCTCAAACCAGAGACTAAGATGTGGCTCCTCTGTGTACTCTGGGTAAAAGTCTGCTGGTGACACCAGCCCTTGATCCCACTAGGGGCCTGCAGCAGGCCGAGGGATCTGGGGAAAGCAGATCAAGCCTGTGACTGTAGGCTGGCCTGGACAATGGATCCAGAATCCCCTGTGTTCTGTTCAGTCACTCAGTCGTGTCCGATTCTTTGTGACCCCATGGACTGTAGCCTGCCAGGCTCCTCTGTACATGGGATTCTCCAGGTAAGAATACTGGAGTGGGTTTCCATGCCCTCCTCCAGAGGATCTTCCCAACCCAGGTATCGAACCCAAGTCTCCTGCATTGCAGGTGGATTCTTTACTGTCTGAGCCACCAGGAAAGCCCATGAATACTGGAGTGGGAAGCCTGTCCCTTCTCTAGGGTATCTTCCTGACCTAGGACTTGAACCAGGGTCTCCTGCATTGCAGGTGGATTCTTTATCAGCTGAGCTACCAGGGAAGCCTCCAGAATCCTCTAGTCCCCTGCTAACATAAGACATGATTCTGAACTGACGTCTTGAGGGACCAAGTAGGGAGAACTGCACAATTTCTAGAAGTTTGCACAAAGAGAAAGTGACAGAGACAGGGCCCTGACATCCAGAACGAGCCTGCAGGGGGAATTCCCTGGCGGTCTAGTGGTTATAACTCCTCACCTTCACTGCCAAGGTCCTGGGTTCAATCCCTGGTTGGGGTACTAAGATACCACAAACAGTGTGACATGAGCAAAACTCCCACCAAAACAAAAGAAACTCCAATAAAATAAATAAGCACAAGCAGCAAGAAATGAAACAAGAATAACCTAACTAGCAAAAGTGTTAGTTGCTCAGTTTTGTCCAACTTTTTGCAACCCCATGGACTATAGCCTACTAGGCTCCTCTATCCATGGAATTCTCCAGGCAAGAATACTGGAGTGGGAAACCATTCCCTTCTCCAGGGGATCTTTCTTACCCAGGGATGGAACCTGCTTCTCCTGCATTGGCAGGCAGGTTCTTTACCACTGAGCGACCAGGAAAGCCCCTAACCAGGGAAAGGATCTGCTTAAAATGAAAACAAAACATTTTAACAGATTAGATAAACTCTCAACACTGTTGAAGAGAACACTGATGAATGAGAACCTGGCATTGAGGAATTTTCCCAGAATGCAGCACATAAAGACAAAGATAAAAATGAGACATTGCATGGAAAACACCTTGAGAGGCTCTAGTAACTAACTATTCAATATGTATCCATAATAGGAATTGCAGAAAAAGAACTAGAGAAAATGGTAAAGAAGTTAGATTTAACTAGAGTCTGTAGACCTAGAGAAAGACATGTGGTCTCAGGTCTGAAGCACACTCTGGAGTACCAAGAAATATAAATGAAAACATAAATATGAAAGGAAGCCCTAGGCACATTGTAGGGAAAATGCTGCACTTTTCAGATCTTGTACCTACACAGGAATGACAATTAGACTGTCCTTAGATTTTATCAGCAATAGAAGTGGCAAAAAAAAAAAAAAAAGGCAATATCTTCATTATACTATGGGAAAATTGCAACTGATAATTTTATGTCTAGCTAAACTATCTTTCAGGATTGATTATGGAGGATTATGGGAGCTCAGAAGGACCTGCCTTTCTCTTCTCATAGGGAGGAGTGAAATCAGGGAAGATATCACAGAGGAGGTGCTGTTTGAGTCCCCTAGACAGTAAGGGGGTGGGAAGAAAGTCCAGGTAATCTGGGAGGTTGTGGGATACAGAGGAAGCATTGGGATATGAAGGCCCAATGGACTGGCACCAATCTGGCAAGCCTAGAATGCCAAGAGGAGGATTTGGGACTTTACTCTGAGGGGTGACAGCAGGGTGGCACATGATCTGAGCTGTGTCTTAGGCAGAAGGCTGTGGGGCTGGTGTGGGGGATGTGGTGGCTCTGGGGGTTGAGGTTGGAAACTGCATTTTTCTTCAGAGAATGGTCCCAAGTCAGGCCTGCCTGGGTCCCACCTGTCTCCCCACTCAGTAGGTTGCTCTGTCTCTCCCCATCTGTCATGAGGTCCCTGCCCATGACAGGGATCCCTATGGGGGTCCCTCCTCTGTGGCAGCCCCTCAGGAATACCATGTCCCCTGCAGATGACCAAGATGCTGGACCTCCTGGAGGACTTCCTGGAGTATGAGGGCTACAAGTATGAGCGGATTGACGGTGGCATCACGGGGGGCCTTCGGCAAGAAGCAATTGACAGATTCAATGGTACCCAACCTTACCCAGGGCTTCTTGATGGGGACCCCTGTCTGTCTCTCCTCCCAGGCCAGGATCTTAGCCAGACCACCCAATTTATGGTCAGGTTAGCTACTCCTCAAACAGCTGAAGAAAGCAGTCTTGTCCTTAGGTCCTAGTAGCTGGTAAAAAGAATTCATCCCATGGAACTTTCCAGGGGCCTGCTTGGGTGTTTAGAACTCAGAAATTAGGAGGAGGGCAAAAGGGGAGGAAAATTCCTCTGTTACTAAATGAAGCTGGTGCGGAGGGACTGGCCAGCACCCCTGGGATTCTGATACTGACACTAGCTAAGACTGCAGTTACGAGCAGGGCTGGACAGGGCCTGTCCCCGCAACAGAGGCTGCTGCAAGGAGGGACAGAGCTGAGCAGCACTGCCCTAGGGGAAGGACAGAGGAAAGGGCAGGGCCACCCCAGCTCAAACTGTCTCCCTGGTGATGCTGGGAGGCTGGGAGCTGGCTCCAGAGTGGAGGGAACGTCTGACATGGTCCAGCACCTCTTTAGTGGGAGGTTTTCAGAAAGAGATGGAGTGGTCTTGTGCTGCTTCCTGCTTTCCACCCTCAGAGCAGGTCTTGGGCCCTGTGGCCCCCAAACCCAAAGCAGCAACTCCTATTGCCCACTCATGTCAGAGGTAAGGTGAGTATGGTTTCAGGATGTAGACGTGGTCCCAGGGCACATGGCAGTGGGAAGCATCAGGTGGATCCGGGACCTGTGTGCAGCTCAAGCAGGTGCCATGGTCAGTCCCAGGTCATTTAATGAAGGGCCCGGATGGGCCTGAGACCCAGCTGTCTTGGGGCAGTGGGGACTGACCAGAGGGCTGGCCCACGCCCTGGAGCTGTGACCCTGAGTGTTCAGTGGTCACTCTGACAGCATCGCATGTGGTAGCTGGGAGGGCATGAAGGATGAGCTCTGCTGACCTCCCAGGGGCCTCACCTTCAGGGGCTCTGCTGGTCTTTGCTGGCTGTTTGTAGTTTCTCCTTTGCCCCTCTGGGCTTTGAAAATCAGTTCATTCTCATTTTATCTTCCTCCTGTTGGGTCAGGGCTCGGAGCATAGCTGTGGGCTATTTGGGGCTCAGGTGGGCTGCCCTGTCTCTGCTCCATGCCCAGGGGCCCCAGGCCTCTTCTGGCTGCCCCAAGCATAGCTGAGGCCGTTGTGGCCTGAGATGGGGTCACAGTTCCTGCCCTCTCCCCGTGATCTCCCCTGTGCCCTCCTGTCTGCCACGCCCTTGTCTCCCATCCCACCTCTCTGGGTATGCCCCTCACTCACCCTACTGGGCACCCGCCTCTCTTCCTCAGCCCCTGGGGCCCAGCAGTTCTGCTTCCTCCTTTCGACCCGGGCAGGTGGCCTGGGGATCAACCTGGCCACCGCAGACACGGTCATCATCTACGACTCGGACTGGAACCCGCACAATGACATCCAGGTGTGTGGCCCCAACACCAGACCCCTCTCAGAGGGTCCCTTGCTGCCCCCGGCTCTGTGGGTGTTCCCTCTCCCCCACTCCCAGACTGTCTCAGGGCTTTACCTCCGCCTGGACCCACCTCGTAGAGTCCCAGCCCCAAGGGCCACCTGGAAGGTGAGCCCCCCACCATTGTACAAAAGAGGAAACAGCCCAGGGAGGGGAGGGGACATGTCCAAGAACATGCAGCACTCCGTGTGAACATGACCCCTGTTCTGTCCCATTACTCTTAGGATGAAGGCCATGGAGGGAGTCAGGATGAGGGGTACCGGGACCCAGAGGGGGCCAGTTTGGGAACAACAGGAAAATAGAGGGGACAAGGCCTTTGGAGGTGGGGGGAGGAAGAGGCACTGGTGGAGGGGGCACTGGAGCTGGTGAGGAAGGGTGGGAGGGTTAAGGGGTGTAGGAGCAGAGACACACTCTGCTGTCTCCTGCCCACCCTTCTTGGGACAGGACCAGGCACATACACACATTATACTCTTAGGGCACACATACAAACTCATGTCTCACGCACACGCATGTGCACCTGTGTGCAGTTGCATACACAGACCTTATTACACTGGGCCATTCATGTGGATGCCTGATGCACAGAGCCTCAAACCTGTCCTCATGTCACACCTGTCCTTGCAGGGTAGCTATGCCTCTCCAACAGGTGGGCTCACAGCCCCGCTAGTGGTCACTCCCAGGGAGATGCAGCCCCCACCTTGGCATGAGTGCCATCAGCACCCTGTGTGGCTTCACTACATCAAGTGCACTGGCCACACTGCCCCTCACACCTACCCCTGCACACCTGTGATCACACTGAGTTACCCCTGCACAGGCACCCACGCCTGTACTAGACCACACACAGTAAGGTTGGGAGTGCAGGTGCCCTGGTGCACATACATCTCCATGGGCCGTCACACAGCCCATTCCATGCAGAGGGTGCTCGTGAGCTCATTCGCATGCCTCCCCCTGCCCCCACCCCCTGGTGCCTGGCCCTGGGCCCCCAGTCCTCTGTTGAACCACGGGTGCTAAGCTACAGGTTGTCCCCAGGCCTTCAGCCGCGCCCACCGCATTGGGCAGAACAAGAAGGTGATGATCTACCGCTTTGTGACGCGGGCCTCAGTGGAGGAGCGCATCACGCAGGTGGCCAAGCGCAAGATGATGCTCACCCACCTGGTGGTGCGACCTGGCCTGGGCTCCAAGTCTGGCTCCATGACCAAGCAGGAGCTGGATGACATCCTCAAATTTGGCACGGAGGAGCTCTTCAAGGATGACGTGGAGGGTGGGTGTCCTGGGTGCTGGGCATGGTGGGGGGTAGCCCTGCTTGAGACACTCCCCTCCCAGGGCACCCCCAGTTCCCAGTCCCTCCTCCTCCTGCTCCCCACTCCTGGCCAAGATGGGCAGGGCCAGGGTGGCATCTCTGGTGCTACCCCCCAGCCCTGCAGCTCCCCATCCCCGTGTCCTACAGGCATGATGTCTCAGGGCCAGAGACCAGCCACGCCCATCCCTGATGTCCAGTCCTCCAAAGGGGGAGCCTTGGCCGCCAGCGCCAAGAAAAAGCATGGCAGCACTCCGCCAGGTAGGGCCCTCCCAGCCCAGCCCCTGTACCCTGGACGGCTGTTCCCGGAAGGAAGTGGGCCCCCAAACCCATTTTGTCAGGTTCCCTTGCGTGCTCCCCTTGGGTGCCTGCGGACCTGAGATGGAGGGGCCGAGGGGCTGTGACAATACAGGTTCCTCTCTATGGTCACTTACTCTTCAGCTGCAGCCCCTGGCGGGGACCGGGAAGCACCATTGTCTGGAACCTGCTCTGGTGGGGGGGGGGTCCCCTGAATCTGCATCCTGGCTGCCCTCAGGTGACAACAAGGACGTGGAGGATAGCAGTGTGATCCACTATGACGATGCGGCCATCTCCAAGCTGCTGGACCGGAACCAGGATGCCACGGACGACACGGAGCTCCAGAACATGAATGAATATCTGAGCTCCTTCAAGGTGGCGCAGTACGTGGTGCGCGAGGAGGATGGCGTGGTAAGCCCCGCCCCTCCGCGGCCCCGCCCTCACCCCGTTAGGAGTTCTCCATTTAAGAAACTCTGGCTCCTGGGTCTCTCCTGAGTGGCTCCTCTCCTTACCTCTCAACTTCCACCGCCCTACGCGCAGACCGTGGGTGCTAATTATTCTAAGTGCAACTTTTCCTTTTGAAACTGGGAGCCTCCTAAGGGCAGGGGTGGCGCTTATTCAATTCTGTATCTCAGTGCCTGGCACAAGGCCAGGGCATACTTGTAGCATGAATGAATGGTTGCGTGAATTACTGAGACAGGAGCCTGAAGAGGAAGGCCAGCTGGGGCTGGGGTGATCGGGGAGGGCTACCTGGAGTAGGCAGGCTTTCCAGTTCTCCTTGAGCCCCTAGAGGGTGAGCCGAGGTAGAGGCAGTGAGGCCTCCGCGGGGACGGAGATGCCCGCCGGCCCCGCCCTCACCGCGTCCCCGGCCCCGCGCCCTCAGGAGGAAGTGGAACGGGAGATCATCAAGCAGGAGGAGAACGTGGACCCCGACTACTGGGAGAAGCTGCTGCGGCACCACTACGAGCAGCAGCAGGAGGACCTGGCGCGCAACCTGGGCAAGGGCAAGCGCATCCGCAAGCAGGTCAACTACAACGACGCCTCCCAGGAGGACCAGGGTGCGTGTCTGGTGGGCAGGATCCTGCTGGCGGGGAGGACATCCCTGTGGCAGGAATTCCCGGGGCGGGAGAGAGTGGGAGCCGTGTGGAGTGGCTGAGCCGGGAGACGGTTGGAAGGCTTCTTGGAGAAGTGGGGCAGGTAGCTGGTGTGGGGTGTTGGGTTTTGCGGGGAACGAGATGGGTAGTGACTCAGTGACTTCACTGCTAGTGGTTTTAGTCAAGCCTCAGTTTCTCTATCTGTTAAATAGGGCCGTTGATGGTTTAAGGCCTGAGAATGTAGCGTGAGGTTGTAAGGTTGTTAAGGGAGCTGATAGGAAGTGCACTGTGGCTGTTTTCATCATCACTGTTATTGGGCTGGGTGTGAGGGGCCCCAGCGGGCTTCTGCTTAAACAGCCCACTCTGTGCCCCTCTTCCTGACCCCCCGACAGAGTGGCAGGACGAGCTCTCAGACAACCAATCTGAATATTCCATTGGCTCTGAGGATGAGGACGAGGACTTTGAGGAAAGGCCGGAAGGGCAGAGTGAGTCAGGGCTGGTGACTCTGGGCTGGGGCCAGGCTGTGTGTCGGGGAGCTGATGATCAGGTTGGGGGTCCCGGGGGCATTGGAACCAGCATCTGTCCTTTGGAATAGGCCCCAAAGGGTCATGCTATCTGGGGCATGTTGGGGGGTGGGGTGGGTCAGGACATCTCAGGCCCCGCTGAGGGCTTGTGGTGGGGCTGCTCCCCCAGGTGGACGGCGACAATCCAGGAGGCAGCTGAAGAGCGACAGGGACAAGCCTCTGCCCCCTCTTCTTGCCCGAGTCGGCGGCAACATTGAGGTGGGGCCCGCCTGCACCCCCACTTTCCCACTTCTCTTTCCTGGAATTTATCTCATCTTTCAGAGCAAAGAGCTTACCCCTGCTGCCACCCTGGGGTGTGGAGGAGGGACGGGAGGGTTAGGGTTACACTGGGTCACATGCCAAGTGGAGGTGGGGGGCAGGGACAGACCCTTGGTCTGGGCTGTGCCCCTTTGGGTCCTGCCCCAGGTGGAGGCCCCCCCCCGTCTCCCCCTGCTTCCCCCCTGCTCCCCCGTCTCCTCCCCTCCCTGTGTCTTTCCCCTCAACTCTGAATTCCCTGCTCCCCCACCCTGCTGCCCGCCTTGCCCAGGTGCTAGGCTTCAATGCCCGCCAGCGGAAGGCCTTTTTGAACGCCATCATGCGCTGGGGCATGCCCCCCCAGGATGCCTTCAACTCCCACTGGCTGGTGCGGGACCTTCGTGGGAAGAGCGAGAAGGAGTTTAGGTAAAGGGGCCGAGGTGGTGGCCCAGGGTGTGGCCGCCCACCCGGAATGGGCAGGCTCCTCTGGACGGGCCAGCACAGTGGGCGGTGTTACTGCCAGGCTGGGGGCGGCCAGAGAACTCACTGCTGTCTGATGTCTGGTAGCTGAAGTCCAGGCCTGGGTAGGGTTCCTGTGTAGAGAACGTGACCGGTCACCTCTGCCAGGGCAGCTGGTGTTAACAGAAGCACAGAGGATCTGGGTTCTCCAGGGGAAGGGCTGTCCCAGGAAGGTCCCCTGCCCAGGGCCCCCTCTGTTCTTCCCTCGGGCTTGACCCAGCAGGCCTGGTTGGGAGGCAGGTGATGGATGACGATTCCGGCCAGGAGGTCCCCCGGGGTCCTGCCGGCCCCCCACTCCCTGAGCCCCAGTCCCCCCCCACCCCAGAGCCTATGTGTCCCTCTTCATGCGGCACCTGTGTGAGCCGGGGGCTGACGGCGCGGAGACCTTTGCGGACGGCGTGCCCCGTGAGGGCCTCTCCAGGCAGCACGTGCTCACGCGCATCGGGGTCATGTCACTAGTTAGGAAGAAGGTGGGTGAGTAGCCTTTACTGGGCTTTTCCTGGTGGTCGCCCATGGCCTGGGTGTGCCCCAGGGGGGGTCAGCGGGCAGAGAGCAAGCGCTTGGTTGTCCAGGGTCTGAGTCAGCTTAGAGGGATGGACCCATCTAAGGGTGGGGAAATGGGCGGTGGTTGGGAGGGGACTGGAGGCCAGGATGACACGTGGGGATGGGTGGGGGAAGGGCTTGGCATGGGGGTCTGCGGTCAGCCTTGGGTGGAGTCGGCAGCCACCCCAAGCCAGGGACACCCCCAGTCCTGCCGGCCACCCCGAGGCCCTCACATATGAGCTGTGACCACCTCCCTTCTGCCTCGCTCCCACCTGCCCAGGTTCAGGAGTTTGAGCACGTCAACGGGAAGTACAGCACCCCGGATCTGATCCCCGAGGGGCCCGAGGGCAAGAAGCCGGGCGAAGTCATCTCCTCGGATCCCAACACACCAGTGCCCGCCAGCCCTGCCCACCTCCTGCCTGGCCCTCTGGGCCTGCCAGGTCTGGACTCCAATGAGGAGGGGCGGGCACCCAGGTCATGGCAGGTGGCAAGGCACCAGGAGACCCCACGTCCTCCTTACATCCCACCTCCACAAAGCTTCTAGCTGAACAAGTATCACTACCCTAAGAGATTTTCTTTTTAATGACAGCTTTGAAATGTAGTTCACACACCACAATATTCAGTCTTTGCGTGCGTGCTAAGTCACTTCAGTCGTGTCTGATTGTTTGCGGCCCTATGAACTGTAACCTGCCAGGCTCCTCTGTCCATGGGATTCTTTAGGCAAGAATACTGGAGGTTGCCATTTCCTTCTCCAGGGGATCTTCCCAACCCAGGGATTGAACCTGCGTCTCTTATGTCTCCTGCATGGGCAGGCGGGTTCTTTATCACTAGCGCCACCTGGGAAGCCAAAAGCCTTTAAAAGTGTATTGCCAGTTGTTTCTAGCATATCCATAGGATTGTGCAGCCATTGCCTCTGATTCCAGGGTGTTTTCATTAACCCCCAAAGAAACACATGCTCGTTGGTAGTGACACTCGATTCCTTCTCCTCATGTCTGTCCCTGGCAACCACTGATCTTTCTGTCTCTGTGGGTTTGCCTATTGCGGACATTTCATGTAAATGAAGTGCACCGTGTGGCCTTTTGTGCCTAGCTTTCACTAGCATGTGATGTATTCCAGATTCATCCAGGTTTTAGGGTGTCAGCACTTCATTCCTTTTTGTAGCTGAATAATATTTGATTCCGTTGTTTGGATCCACCACATTTTGTATATCCATTCATCAGGTGATGGATTTTGGGTTGTTTCTACCTTTGGCTATTGTGAATAATGTGGTGAGTAACATTGCTTTGAACTTTTGTGTTCAATTGGAAATAGGTGTTTTCATTTCTCTTGGGTGTATAGGTAGGAATAGAATTGCTGGGTCACCTGGTATAACATTCTGAGGAACTGCCAAACTTTTTCACAGTGACTACACCATTTTACGTTCTACCAGCCGCATATGAGGTTCCAGTTTCTCCACCTCCTGGCCAGCACTTATCTAACTTTTTGCTTATAGCCATCTTAGTGAGTGTGAAGGGGGAGTCTCATTGTGGTGTTTTACTTACTTATTTTTGGCTGTGCTGGGTCGTCGTTGCTGCCTGGGCTCTTCTCTAGCTGCAACGTGCAGGCTTCTCACTCTAGTGGCTTCTCTTGTTGTGGAGCACGGCTTCTCGGGCTTCAGTGGTTGCGTCATGTGGACTCAGTAGTTGCGGTTCTCGGGCTCTAGAGCACAGGCTCAGTAGTTGTGGCACACAGGCTTAGCTGCTCTGAGGTATGTGGCATCTTCCCAGACCGGGGATCGACCCGTGTCTCCTGCATTGGCAGACAGATTCTTTACCACTGAGCCACCAGGGAAGCCTGATGGTTTTGATTTCCATCTCTGGTGGCTGAAGACATAGAGAATCTTTTCATGTGCTTCTGAGCTTTTTGTGCATCTTCTTTGGAGAAACATCATTTCACATCCTTTGCCCTTCCTTAATGGGTTATTTGTCTCTGAGTGTCTTTTTGGTGATCTGTGTGTTTATCTGGGTAAAACATCTTCTTCCCTGTTGTACCCCTCAGGCCTGGGGCATCCTGCCTGTCCCAGGTGACAGGTGCGGTCCCGAGAGGCTCAGCGCCTTTGAGGACATCCTGCTCCTGGGCACAGGTGCCCTCTGGAGGTGGACATGCCTAGTTTTCTCCCTGGCCATCTCCTGGAGGAGATGGAGAAGGCCCAGCCCTCCCCTGAGCAGCTTAGCCCATGAGCTCTGTTTTCTCATCTGTGATGTGAAGTTGGGTAGTGACCACCTCCCAGGGCTCCTCAGAGCATGTGGGCCACTGGCCCTTGGCAGTGACTCAGCATGGAAGAGGCAGGTGGCCAGCCAGCCAGCCTGAAAGCCAGGACCACAGCTGGGCCATGCTGGCTCCCAGTGGGGCCTCCACCCACCTCACCTACTGTTTCCAGATGAGAGGCCCCCACAGCCTGTAATTCTGTCCTATTGGCCCCTGGCTTTGACCTCACTGGGCCCAGGGTCCTCTAAGACTCTCCACATTGCTGGCCTGGCCCGGGCTCTTTGGCTTCCCTGGTTCACCTGTCCTTCTGCAGGTGCCTGGCCCAGGATCCTCTCTGACTCCCCATTTCCTGCCCTTCTCCCTTCTCCCACCCCAGCCCACCTGTCTCACCCTTCTCCCTTGTTCTTTCAGACAAAATGGAAGCCCCACTAGGCTACATGGATGAGAAGGAGGTGGGGGTGCAGAAGCCAAAGAAGCCCCCAGAAATCCAGGTAGAGAAGATGCCAGTGTCTGGGCCCCTGTGGGTGTGGGGTGGGGGCTGGGTCCAGGGACCTTCTCAGGTTTTGCCCTTGGCAGCTGTAAGCCAGGCCTCCCTCCTGGCTCCAAGTTTGAGCCCCCAGGACTGGAGCATAGTTGAGAGCAAGCACTGGGAACCAGAGAGTGGATTCTAAGCCCAGGGCCCCTTCCCTGGCTCCTATTGAGGTCCAGGCCCTGTAGCTCCCGAGTCTCTCCTTCCTAGGCCCTGCCAACTGCCCTGGACAGAGTGGAGGGAGAGGACAAGCAGGAGAGCTCAGATGGCAAGGAGAGGGCCCGAGAGGAGCGACTGGAGGAGATGGAGAAGGCCCAGCCCTCCCCGGAGCAGCTGCTGAAAGGTGCGGGCTTCCACCCTGATGGAGTGTCAGGCCTGTCTCTCCCTGGCTGGGTGGGGGACCATGCATTCCTGTGTCCTAGTGCCGTAGGGCCCAGGATGAGGCGAGAGCCAGAGGCTCAGCTCTCTGAGCTCAGTTCTTTGCATGTGGGCTTTTCCTACTGTACACGTTGGAGGTTATTGGGCTACATCTTATTAGTGACTAAAAAAAAAAAAACACTATTTATTTGGCTACACCAGGTCTTAGTTGCAGCTTGTGGGATCTTTAGTTGAGGCATGCGAGCTCTAAGTTTTGGTATGTAGGATCTGTTCCCTGACCAGCGATTGAACCTAGGGCCCCTGCATTGGGAGCGTGGAATCTTAGCCACTGGATCTCCAGGGAAATCCCTGTTAGTGAGTTCTGAATCAATCACATTGTGGTCTGAACACATGAGTCTGTATGATATTGAAACCTTTTCTTGCTTCATGTGGTCAGATTTTGTAAATGCTCATGTGTGCTTGAAAAGAATATCTGTTCTTTTATTGCTGGATGTAAGGTTCTAAATATGTGCACTAGATCAGGGGTCCCCAAACTCCAGGATCTAATGCCTTATGATCTGAGATGGAGCCTATATGATAATAATAGAAATAAAGTGAACAGTAAATGTTATGCTCTTGAATCATCCCCCGGGTCCATGGAAAAACTTGCTTCCATGAAACTGGTCCCTGGTGCCAAAAAGACTGGGGACCGCTGCATTAGATCGTTGCATTGTTCAGATTTTTTATATCCTTACTCATTTTTGGTTTGATCAGTCAAGTCTGAGAGGCTTATGTTAAAATCTCTGTGATTGTGGGTCAGTCTCTGTTCTCCCAAGGCCAGATTTGGCTTTAGTTTGGAATTGGGTTGTTAGGTGCATATTGGTTCAGGTTTTTTCTGATTTTCTGGTGAAGTGTTTATTTATTATGTAATAACCTTCTTATTCCTCCTGATTCTTTTTGCTTTAAGGTTTATTTAGGCTTAAATGGATTGAGCTTACTTTTGGGCTTTTCTGGTGGCTTAGATAGTAAAGAGTCTGTCTGCCATGCGGGAGACCCAGGTTTGATCCCTGGGTCGGGAAAGATGCCCTGGAGAAGGGAATGGCTACCCACTCCAGTATTCTTGCCTGGAGAATCCCATGGACAGAGGAGCCTGGCGGGCTACTGTCTACAGGGTTGCAAAGAGTCGGACATGACTGAGCAACTAACGCTTTCGTTTTCTTTCACTGAGCATAGTGCTTTCAAGGTTCATCTGTGTTGTAGCATGTATTGGAACTTCATTACTTTTTGTTGAGTATATTCTACCCTGTGGATACACATTTGTTTTTCCATTCATCAGTTGATGGGTTTTGGGGTTATTTCTGCTTTTTGGCTATTATGAATAATGCTGCTGTGAACATCCATGTATAGGTATTTGTGTGGATAGGCTTCAGTTCTCCTGGGTATATACCTAGGAGTGAAATTGATGGATCGCTTGGTAACTCTCATATTTGGGGGACCTACCAGATTGCTTGCTGCAGTGGCTACACCACTTTACATTCCCACCCACAGTGCATAGGGTTCATTTCTCCATATCTTTGTCAACTGCTGCTGCTGCTGCTAAGTCGCTTCAGTCGTGTCCGACTCTGTGCGACCCCATAGACGGCAGCCCACCAGGCTTGCCCATCCCTGGGATTCTCCAGGCAAGAACACTGGAGTGGGTTGCCATTTCCTTCTCCAATGCATGAAAGTGAAAAGTGAAAGTGAAGTCGCTCAGTCGTGTCCGACTCTTAGAGACCCTATGGACTATAGCCCACCAGGCTCCTCCGTCCATGGGATTTTCCAGGCAAGAGTACTGGAGTGGGGTGCCATTGCCTTCTCCGATCTTTGTTGACACTTGTTATTATCTCTCTTTTGGATTTTAGCCATCCTGGTGGGTGAAACGTCATAGCTCAAGTGGTTTTGATTTGCATTTCCCTTGTGTGTAAAGATGTTGAGTATCTTTTCAAATGTCATTGGCCATTTTTATATCTTTGTTAGAGAAATGTCTTTTCAGATCCTTTGTCCATTTTTCAATTGGGTTATTTATCTTTTTGTTATTGAGTTATAAGGGTTCTTTATAATACATGTTCCATATCAGATACATGATTTGCAGGTATTTTCTTACATTTCTTAAGTTTTATTTGTATAATTGAGTTTTAGGTTTACCTTTTGTAAATAATATATGGTGGGACTTATTTTAAATCTAATCACAGAATCTCTATGTTTTAGTCAGCAATTTACTCTCTTTACATTTATTGTAATAGCTAGGTATCTGGATGAATTTCTGTTCTTATTTTGTGCTTTATATCACCCTGGCCTTTTCTTTTTTTTTTTCTCCTAGCATCTTTTGGATTGATCAGAATTTCTTTCTATTTCCCCCTTTCATCTCAACTCCTTTGGAAAGTTTGCAGTCAATTCTATTTTGTATTCTTAAATTTTTAACATGTTGCCTCCTGAATATTATAAGGACTATAGGCAACTTTATCTCCCACGTGCTGTTACTTATTTCTAAACTATAATCCTTATTTAGATTTTCCCACCCTCTTAACAATTTTGTGTTTTCTAGTATGTTCACTGTTGCTTTGTTCAATGTCCTTCTTCCCAAAATATACCCTTCAATGGTGCTTTCAACACATTTCTGTGGATGGCAAATTCTCTCATTGTATGTTATTTTTCCTTTATATCTTATCGTATTTTTCTTGAATAATAATTAGCAAAATTCAAGGTGGGTTAGGAGTTTTCCCTCAGCATTTTGAAGACGTGATTTCTTTTGTACTCTGACTTCCACTGTGCTGAGAAGGCTGCTCTCAGGGTAATTGCTGCTCCTTTGTAAGAAACTTGCCTTTCCTATCTTTCTTAACATGGTAAGACCATTTTTAAGACTTTCTCTTAGTCTTTGGTCTTGTATGGTTTTACTACAATGAAATTTTTATTTATCCTGCTTGTGACTGACTGTGATTCTTAAAGTTGAGTATTGTGTCTTCTATTGATTATGGGCAAATTCTCAGTCATTCCCTCCTTGAATGTTATCTTTCCTCCCATTAAGTTTATTTTCTTCTGGAATTCCTTTTACTCATTTATTCATTCATTATCCAACAAATATGTTTTGAACACCCACTGTGTGTTGGGAGCTGTCCCAGGCACTGGGGACACAGACAGTGAACCAAAGCCAAAGCCTTCGCATAGAATTTGTATTGTACTGGGGGACCTAGCTGATCAGCAATAGACACAAGTAGATCTTGTTTAACAAAAGGCTCCAAATTCAACAAAGAAATGAAAGCAGGTACAAGATTTGTTTCTCTGCAAGGTTTTTTGAATCACCCTCAGATCTAGCTTCAGTTTTTACTTTCTTCATACAGCTGTTTTTAACCTATTTGTACTATTTTCTATGGTTGCACAGTGAATTATTACACATTTAGCAGGATGAAATGACACCCATGTGTTAGCTCATGGTTGCATGGGTCAGAAGTCTGTGGTGGTATGACTGGATTCTCTGCCAAGGGACTTGCAAGATTGAAGTCAAGGCATTGACTGCACTGAATTCTCATCTGGAGGCCTGGGGGAAAATCTACTTCCGTGGTCATTCTTGTTGGCTAACTTCAGCTCCTTGGGGTTGGAGGACCGAATCCCTCTTCCCTTGCTGGCTCTCAGCGGGGGCCCGTTCTTGGCATCTAGAAACTGCCTACGTTTCTTGCCGTGGGGCTCATTCCGTCTTCAAGCCAACAGTGGTACACCAGTCCCCACCATGCTTCATATCTCTGATGTCCTTTTCTGTGACCATTCAGAGAAAACCCTGCTTTTAAGGGGCTGGTGTGATGAGGTCATGCCCACCTGGATCAGATCGGATCAGATCAGATCAGTCGCTCAGTTGTGTCCGACTCTTTGTGACCCCATGAATCGCATCAAGCCAGGCCTCCCGGTCCATCACCAACTCCCAGAGTTCACTCAGACTCACGTCTGTCGAGTCAGTGATGCCATCCAGCCATCTCATCCTCTGTCATCCCCTTCTCCTCCTGCCCTCAGTCCCTCCCAGCATCAGAGTCTTTTCCAATGAGTCAACTCTTCGCATGAGGTGGCCAAAGTACTGGAGTTTCAGCTTTAGCATCATTCCTTCCAAAGAAATCCCAGGGCTGATCTCCTTGAGAATGGACTGGTTGGATCTCCTTGCAGTCCAAGGGACTCTCAAGAGTCTTCTCCAACACCACAGTTCAAAAGCATCAATTCTTTGGCGCTCAGCCTTCTTCACAGTCCAACTCTCACATCCATACATGACCACAGGAAAAACCATAGCCTTGACTAGACGGACCTTTGTTGGCAAAGTAATGTCTCTGCTTTTGAATATGCTATCTAGGTTGGTCATAACTGTCCTTCCAAGGAGTAAGCGCCTTTTAATTTCATGGCTGCAGTCACCATCTGTAGCGATTTTGGAGCCCAGAAAAATAAAGTCTGACACTGTTTCCCCATCTATTTCCCATGAAGTGATGGGACTGGATGCCATGATCTTCGTTTTCTGAATGTTGAGCTTTAAGCCAACTTTTTCACTCTCCACTTTCACCTTCATCAAGAGGCTTTTTAGTTCCTCTTCACTTTCTGCCATAAGGGTGGTGTCATCTGCGTATCTGAGGTTATTGATATTTCTCCCAGAAATCTTGATTCCAGCTTGTGTTATAATCTCTGTCTTTTAAGGTCACCTGTGCCTTGTCACATGACTTGCTCAGGAGAGTAGAATCCATCAGATTCACAGTTCCAAGGATTATATACAAGGCTTGTACTCCAGGGGCAGGAAGTGTGGGGGGACACCTTAAAAATATGCAGTAAAACGTCTAACATATTAGCAATTGTGTATTTCATTTCTAGAGTTTTTAATCTAGCTTTTTCTGCTTCCTTTTTTTTGGACTTGTCTTTTCCTATGTATTCTCTTCCTTCTGTGTCTGGCTGATGGATATTGTTTTCTTTTTTAACAATTCTTACTTATTTAATTTATTTCTTTTTTGGTTGCACTGGGTCTTCACTGCTGCACACGGGCTTTCTCTAGTTGTAGCAAGCGGGGGGTTCTCTTCATTGTGGTGGGTGGGTTTCCCATTGCAGTGGCTTCCCTTGCTGCAGAGTACAGGCTCTAGGGCTCGAAGGCTCTAGTGGTTGTGGCTTGTGGGCTCTAGAACGGGCTCAGTAGTTGTGGCCCGTGGGCTTTAGTTGTTCTACAGCGTGTGGATTCTTCCCAGACCAGGGATCGAACCTGTGTCTCCTGCATTGCCAGGTGGATTCTTATCCACTGTACCACAGGGAAGTCTGGGTATTGTTTTCTGAGTTTCATTGGGGTGCATCTTCATCAGGAATTGTTTTATCCTTGAGAACCCATGTCACTTGGGTAGCAGGAATGTCCCCCTTTCTGTTTCCAGAACTCCGGGGCCTCGTGGTCTGACTGGTGGCCTGGCTAGTCTAGGGCCAGTGTTATGGCACAATGCAGATTCTACAGCCTGCACACCTGTGTGTTGGGTTTGGCTCCTCACTGGAGATTTTCTGACCCTGGACTCCACATGGGAGCCAGGCCTCCACAACTTGGCCATGAGCTGGTGGATGACACTTTTCTTCCTTTGCAAAGGCCTAGTGGTTGAAGAGTGTTAGTTTTTGTATTTAATTCCAGTTCTCTGCATCTTTGGGGCCTCGCCCTTCCTGTTCAGTGTAGAGACACAGCTGGAGTCCCCCAGGCCTCTTTCTGGTGTCCACTCACCCCCAATGCAGGACCCCAGTGCATGCTTCTTGAGCTTTTAGTTTCCCTTCGTTTATAGAAAGTGAAAGTGTTAGTTGCTCAGTTGTGTCTGACTCTCTGCAACCTTATAGACTGTAGCCTGCCAGGCTCCTCTGTCCATGGAATTCTCTAGGCAAGAATACTGGAGTGGGTTGCCCTTTCCTCCTCCAGGGGATCTTTCCAACCCAGGGATTGAACCTGGGTCTCCTGCATCGCAGGTGGATTCTTTACCTTCTGAGCCACCCAGGAAGTTCTGTCTTCATTTATGGCACATGATAATTTCCTTTAGTTTTATGAGCACACCTATGTTTTTTTGTTTTTTTGTTTTTTTTTAATGTGATAGGTTTTGCCTGACATTTCTGGGTGTCTGTAAGAGGTGTTTTGTGTTGATGAAGGCCTGACATGTTGCCAGAACTTTGAGTCCTCTGGTTGTCACTACAGTAGAGAGGGTCTGGGGACTGTGCCTTGAGAGAAGTTTGGGAGAGACCGCTGCTGAGATGGGTGGGTGGAATGAGGCCCCGTCCCCACCTGCCTCCCCAGTGGATCCTCCCAGATGCTACCTGTTGGACTCCTGAGTAAGATGCTAGAGTGGATTCCGTGAGTGGCTATAATACTATTGGGAAGCCACCAGCCCAGAGTCCCTGCTGCCCTCTGGACCCCTCCCCCTCTCTGAACACCTTTTATCTTGCAGAAGAAGTGCTTCCTGAGAAGGAGAAGGTTCTGGACAAGCTGGAACTGAGCTTGATTCACAGCAGAGGCGACAGCAGTGACTTCAGGCCAGGTCTGGGGCTCTGGACTTTGCTCTGTCCCATGTCCTCCTTGGTCTCTTGAAGGAGCCATGAGGAGCCTTCTGAGCCTCCCCTTGGCCCCAGGCCCTGATTAGAGCTGCTGCATGGGAGCCTGGACTTGCCAGCCCTTGGAGGACAGACCTTCTACCTCCTATCTCCTAACCCCTCCTGTGGCCCTGGCCACCACTACGAGGAAGGAGAGCTGGTCACAGAGTTTGGCCTGGAGCTTTGGGGTTCAGCTGGCAGCCTGTGTCCTTCTAAGTGTTGGAATGTTCTGGAACAGTTGCCCCCAGATCAGAGCCCCGAGGCAGCATTGCCACCCTTCAACATAAGCTACATTTTCACAGTCCCCCCCCGCCCCGCCCCATTTTCCCAGGTGGTCCTGACTTGGTGGTAGAGGGGCATCCAGGCCCAGAGCAGCCCTCCCTGCTCAGGACAGAGAGAGGGTCCTGCTGATTAAAACCCTTGGGGGCAGTGAGTCCCTTGTGGGTGGGGAGGTATGTTTCCCGCTTGCCTCGGGGTCCCCAGTGCTTGGTGGAGCAAGCCCTCCCCCCGGGCACTGTCTTTGGGGTAGACGAGTGAGCATGGGTCTGTCCTCCCCCAGATGACACCAAAGCTGAGGAGAAGGAGCCTGTTGAGACCCAGCAAAATGGTGACAAAGAGGAAGATGAAGAGGGGAAGAAAGAGGACAAGATCGGGAAATTCAAGTTTATGTTCAACATTGCAGACGGGGGATTCACAGGTATCGAGGGTGAGGCCATGGTGAGAGAGCTGCAGGCTTCCTGACCGTGGGTCCCAGGAATCTGGGCGGATGGTTGTTTGATACTAATGTGTGAATGGTTGACAAAATCCACGGTATAACCTTTCCCAGTGGCACTGGAACACTAAAGTGCTCGGGGTAGGGGTGGTGAGGGAGAGGCTTACCTGGGCCCACCCCTATGTGGGACGGGGGCACCTCATCCTGCTTCCCTCGGCTGGCTTCCCAGAGCTGCACACACTGTGGCAGAACGAGGAGCGTGCGGCTGTGTCCTCGGGGAAAATCTACGACATCTGGCACCGGCGCCACGACTACTGGCTACTGGCGGGCATCGTCACGTATCCTTGGCCACGCCAGCGGGGCAGGGCTCCGGTCTGTCCCTCTGTGGGCCTCAGGGAAGGGTGTGGGGCTAGTGGGGGGCGGAGTCTGGGCTGGTGCTCCTGACCAGGTACCAAGGACCCTTTCCTGGTGGTGGTGATGACGACACTGACTGTGATCATAAAGGTAGCTTGTCCCTTTATACTCAGTACTCACTCCATCTTCACAGCAGCCTTCCCAAAGGGTTGCTACTATGATCCCCATTATATGGAGGAGGCAATGGGTGCTCAGAGAGGCCAAGTGACTTGCTCAGGGACACACAGCCCTTCCATTTGACTCTACAATGAATGCTCCTAATTCCAGACCTCACCTCATCTCAGTGATGACACCTGAAGGGTGCTTCACCATTTAGGAGGGCTTTTATTCATTTGTTCATTCTTCAATTCCATCTTTACTGATGATCTACCATGTGGCAAGCATGGAGTATGCAGCCATGAATGAAACAGCCCCAAATCTCTGTCTAGCCGGAGCTCATATCCAACTAGGGGTAGATGGTGAAAAATATAAATTAGCAAAATGTGGGGCTCAGTGAACATGAAAAGGTGGGGGTGAGGCAAACGGAGCTTTGGGGATGTGGGTTGTGTTTAATGTGGGAAGGTCAGAGAAGGTGATATTTGAGTGCAGACCTTCCAGAGACAAGGAGAGGGACACACTACCTGGGGAGAGCCCCCCAGCAAAGCCGGCCTTGATGACAGTCTCGAGTGAGACTAGTCATTATAATGAGAGGTGGAAAGTTGTAGGTCAGGAGTCAGCAGATCTTTCCTGGGAGGGACCCGGGAGTGGACATTTCGAGCTTCACAGAGGACGCCTCCACTCTGTCAAGGTAGCAAAAGTAACCACAGTACGTAAACCAACAAGCATGGCCATGTTCCAATAAAACTTTATTTACAAAACCAGGCTGTGGGCTGGATTTGGCCTGCAGGCCACAGTTTGCTGAGGTTACATTGCTTGGAGCTGGAACTTTCCTGGTGGTTCAGTGGCTTAAGATTCTGTGCTCCCAGTTCAGGGGATGGGGGTTCAATCCCTGGTCAGGGAACCAGATCCCACATGCTGCAACCAAGACCAAGTGCAGCTAAATAAATAACACACACAGAGTTAAAAAACAACAAAAAAAAGATGCTTGGAGCCAGCTTGCCTGGGTTCAGATCCCGACTCGGCCCCTCTCTAACTGTGGGCCCTTGGCAAGAAAACATCGTGGTGTTTCTTTGTTCCCTCTGGCTGCAGGGGAGGCCCCTTCCTTGCCTGTCCCTAGCTCCTTGGTGCTCCTTGGCTCACAGCTGCATCATTCATCTCTGCCTCTGTTGTCACAGGGCCTTCTTCCCTGGGTATCTCTTTGTCTGTGTCCAAATTTCCTCCTCTTATGAGGACCTCAGTCACTGGATTGGTGCCCACTCCACCCCAGGATGACCCTTTCTTAATTTAATTAATTGATTTTTTTAAATTAATTGATTTGATTAATCTGCAAGTGCCCTATTTCCAGCTAGGGTCACAGCACAGGTGCTGGGGGTTAGAACTCGGCTGCCTCCACCATCTGGATTTGGGGGATGAAGAAGTTTATCCGGTGAAGCCTCAGGCACTGCCTGGGCCCCTGGGGGCCCCTGTCGGTGTCCGCTGATTGTCAGGTCACTGTCACCCACACAGTCCTCTTGCAGCCAAGGTTAATGCCTGTCTGGAAAGCGTAGAGCCAAGACGCCAGACCCTAGGCTGGTTCCCCCTCACTCCCTCCCTCCACCCCATGGCCAGGTTTGCCCTTAACGGCCCCCCACCTAGGCATGGCTATGCCCGCTGGCAGGACATCCAGAACGACCCGAGATACATGATCCTCAACGAGCCCTTCAAGTCTGAGATCCACAAGGGCAACTACTTGGAGATGAAGAACAAGTTCCTGGCCCGCAGGTTCAAGGTCAGTCCTTGGCAGGGGCCAGAGGTTGAGGGTTAGGGGGCTGCAAGAGGGTGGGTTATGGGAGGGCCTGGGGCAAAGAAATGAGCAAGCATTTCTTATACCCCGCCCGTATATCCGGGTGTGGGCCAGACTGTCCATGAAAGGGAATCGTTGAGTCAACCAACAGGTGCTGGCTCCTTGCTCTAAAGCCAGACCCCGCTGGGCAAGCGTCCCTGCTCTGGGTAATGGGTGCAGAGGATCCAGCTTGGGGAGGGCTCTGAGGGGTGGCCAAGAGAGTGGACAACAACTTGGTGGGGAGGGGCTGTCTTCCTTCCTTCCTTTCTTTCAGAGCCCTGGCCGGTGGGAGTGGGTGCTGGGGGGGAGGCAACCAGGCCAGCAGCACTCAGTCCCTCCCCTCACCCTGACCCCCTCTCACCCCACTCCCACCAGCTGCTGGAGCAGGCGCTGGTCATTGAGGAACAGCTCCGGAGGGCCGCATACCTCAACATGACCCAGGACCCCAACCATCCTGCCATGGCCCTCAACGCCCGCCTGGCCGAGGTGGAGTGCCTTGCCGAGAGCCACCAGCACCTGTCCAAGGAGTCCCTCGCCGGGAACAAGCCTGCCAATGCTGTGCTGCACAAGGGTGAGTGAGCCCGTCCCCTGGAGATGGGCCCGCACCTTGCGGCGCCCAGTGGCTCCTTGGCAGTAGGTGGGGCCGTGGGGCAGGGGGTAAGACATCAGCCCCCAGGGCACCGCCTCCAAGCCAGATGGGATAGACTGTCACCCAGCCTCTGCTCTTACGTGTGGCAAAAGTGAGGCCCTTGCTTTTCTGGCCTTTTTCTGAAGGTCAGTGCCATGTAGGCCCTGGGTGGGGGGGTAGGTGATATAGCATAATATTAAGTTGTACAGGCTTGTTTATTGGGCCCAGACAGTATGCTTTATTTCTATTTTTTAACTTCTTTTAGTGAAAGAGATAAGGACCCTTTAAAAGTTTTTAGTTTTTATTGACTTATAATTGATTTATACTGTTGTGTTACTTTCTGCTGTACAGCAAAGTGAATCAGTTATACATATAGATCCGACTCATTGGAGAAAACCCTGGTGCTGGGAAAGATTGAGGGCAGGAGGTGACGGGGATGGCAGAGGATGAGATGATTAGATGGCATCACCAACTCAATGAACATGAGTCTGAGCAAACTCGGAGATAGTGAAGGACAGGGGATCCTGAGCATGCTGTAGTCCACGAGGTCACAAAGAGTCAGATACAATTGAATGACTGAACAACTCTATTTAGATTCTTTTCCTATATAGGTCGTTACAGACTATTGAGCAGAGTTCACTGTGCGGTATAGTAGGTCCTTATTGGTTATCTATTTTATTTTATTTTTTGAATATTTATTTGGCCGTGTCAGGTCTCAGTTGCGGCATGTGGGATCTTTGTTATGGACTCTAGTTGTGGTGTGTGGGCTCAGAGTTGTGGTGGGAAAGCTTAGTTGCTCTTTGGCATGTGGGATCTTAGCTACCCGATCAAGGATTGAACCCACATCCCTTGCCTTGCAAGGTGGATTCTTAACCACTGGACCACCAGGGAAATCCTTATTTTTTATATAGTACCGATATATGTCAATCCCAGTCTCCCAATTTATGTCAGTATCTTTAAACACATTGTTCCTTTACTCTGTAATATTTTTAAGTGGTGAGGTTTCTTATCTCATTTTAAAGTTGGGGACATTGATGCTTAGGGAGGTGAAGTAATTGCCCAAGGTCTCCTGGGATTCAGACCTTTGACCCTCGTCGTCCTAATCCCGAGAAAGTGCCCAGGCTGGTTAGGGGAGGGTGAGCCAAGCTCACCCCGAGGGCCCTGGACTCTGTGGCCCTGGCTGTTTGGGAGAAGTTTCTCGAGGCCGCTCTGCTCCTGGGCTTGGCCAGGGCTGCAGACCTCCCTGGTCGCCAGGAGGCTGGCCGAGGGCCCGGAGGGAAGCCTAGTGTTGGGTCAGAGCTCCGGGCTCTCATCTTTGCAGCCCTCGGGGCCCCGGGAGAAGCTGTTTGGAAAACGGGACTCTGGTCCAGCGGGCAGGTCTCTGATGTGTTTGCTGGGAGGGCTGAGTGGGGGGCGCCCCCTGGCGTCCGCTGCGCGGCGTGCAAGTCACACGGTAACACAGCCTTGTTAATAAGCACCGGCCTGGGCATCCGCGTCCCAGCTCCTCCCCCTCCCTGTCTCCCTCCCCAGTCCTGAACCAGCTGGAGGAGCTGCTGAGCGACATGAAGGCGGACGTGACGCGCCTCCCCTCCATGCTGTCCCGCATTCCCCCGGTGGCCGCCCGCCTCCAGATGTCGGAGCGCAGCATCCTGAGCCGCCTGACCAACCGAGCCGGCGACCCCACCATCCAGCAGGTCAGGCTCGGCGCGCGCCCTGGGCCCCAGCCCCCCACGCACGCACGTCCTGGGCGCCCTGGGGCGGAACTCGGGCCGGTGTGGGACTTGGACCTTTAAACCTGAGTCCTTGCCTCCAGGGCGCTTTCGGCTCCTCCCAGATGTACAACAACAACTTTGGGCCCAACTTCCGGGGCCCTGGACCGGGAGGGATTGTCAACTACAACCAGATGCCCCTGGGGCCCTATGTGACCGGTAGGTGCCCGTCTGCTCCCTGGCGGCATGTGCAGGGGCGCCCGCGGGCCCCGCCCGCGTCCGCCGCCCCAGCGAGCCGAGCTTCCCTCTCTCTGCACAGATATCTAGCCGGCCCCGAGACCTCGCTCTGGTGCAGCGCTCCTTTCCAGCGGAGGTGAGGCCTCTCCAGGGACTCCGCCGTCCCTCTCCCCTCCATGGCTGCACCAGTCAGTCCCCACTCCCTGTGCTTATCCACAGCCCTGAGTCTGGGGTCCTCTGCTGCCTCTTGGGGCTTAGGGGGTCTTGCCCTTCCCTGCTGGGGACCATCTTGGGGCCGGTGTGTCTTCCCAGGCTTCCAGACACTCCCCTGGGAGGCTGGGAGGTGGGACATGGGCAGGTACATGTGGGGATCTCCGTTGCGTACACGGGTGTGTCTGTGTGCACATATGCAGGATGCGTGCGTGTCCGTGGTAGTGAGTTGGGGACCATTGCCCCCAGCCTGGAACCCTTTTCTGCCTGCACTTTCCTGCTGGGTGGTGGGCGCCCTGGGACATCACCCCCCCTCCCCTGGCCACCCCACCTTGTGCCCAGGACCAGGAGGGTGGCTCAGGGTGTGTGTGGGTCAGTGTCACTGTCTGGGAGATGGTTTTATTTGTGAGAAGCCACCAGTCCACTCTGGCCTCTTCCACCTGGCCGGCAGCCCCTGCTAAGCTGTCTGTCCTGGTAGAACCACTGCTTCAGGGTAGAGGCCCTGGGGTGGGGGTGGTTTCCAAATGGGCCCTCCCTGGGGTCCCCGCTTCCTATACTCCAGGTGTGGGAGGTCTGGGCTAGGAGCCCCTCTGGTTGCAGTTGGCTGTGACAGGTGGCAGTGGTGGCTCCAGGGTGTTGGGTGAACCCCCAGTGGGGATGTGAGCACCCAGCTCTGTGACCCATGACCCACCTCTTGCAGCCACGCCTGCCGGGCCCCCTGCCTGATCCCCACAGGAGAGAAAAGCTGCCGCCTTTCTAGAGCCAGGCCACCTGAGGACAGAAGGGGAAACTGAGTCATGCCATCACTGGGGACAAGACCCAGCCAGAAGTGCCACCTGCTCTTAATCCCAGTGTCTCCCACACCACCTTGGCTGGCTCTGCCAGGACGACTTCCTAGAAGAGATTTCGTTTCTTTGTACATCTTTTTGCACTTTCCTATTGAAGACTTGAACAAATTTGTCTTGATAAAAGTTGAGTGACGTGTGGAGGAGTCTGACATGCAGCACTTAGGCCTCTCTCTGTGGAAGGGCTCCGGACCTGAGGGAAGCTCCCGGGAGCCCAGCCGCCGCCCTGGACTTGGACTGGTTGAGGAGGACGTGGCGCCCGCCCTGGACGGGCTCTGTGTGCCCCTCTCCCCCGTCCCGTCTGCACCGTGTGACTGCCTGTACTCTGACCCTGGCCCAGTGGGGCCCCCCAGTGCCAGGTGGGTCAGAACTGGGGAGCCGCCCGGCCTGCAGGTAGAGACCTGGCTGGCGTCCAGGCCAGGCCAGGCCAGGCCAGGCTGCGTTCTGCAAGGCTGGAGACCACAGGTAATGTGTTCTCTCTGTGGGGGAGAGGGCTCCATCGGCACGTGTCTGACCCTGACCCAGCCTGTCTCACAGGCCCCCTGGACTCTGTTGTCACTCGTGGAGGGTCTTTGGCCCCTGCCGTGTGTGGCAGGTCACGGCATGTGCTCCCCAGAGAGAAGAGACGGCAGGTGTCAGCCTGGGGGCTGCTGGGGCCCTGGTCTCAGGCAGCTGTGGGAAGGGGCTTACTCTCCTGCCCCGGATGTGGCTGCTGTCCCAGCAGTGCTGAGAGTGGCCCCGGAGCCCCTGGTCCTGCCCTGTGCCCTGGGAAGCCCTTTATACCCACTCCCCGTGTTGTCTTCTGGTGGCTGACATGGAGAAACCAGGCCAGCCGCCTGGAGCCTGGACTTATCCCTCCCCTGTCCCTGGAGAGGCCTTGATCCCAGCACTTGCCCCCTGGGGCAGGTCTGTGACGGCCCTCACTGTGTTCTTCAAAGGTTTGGGGAAAGCTTGGAGGCAGGGGACTGGATCCATTGGCCTGTCCAGTCCTCCCAACTGGAGTGTCCCCAGCCTCCTGCCCTGTTTGCTGCCAGGAGTGGCCTGCTGGAATCCCGATCGCCTTCCACCCAGCTGGTGGCGCCCTCTGATGGCTCCAGTTCAGAGGAACAGAGGGATGGGCCAGGTGTCCGTGTCTCATGTTCCCTCTGGCCCAGCCTCAGCCTGGAAGGGATTTCAGAGCCTTGACCAGGGAGCCTTGACCTTCCTGGAGTGGAGCCCTGGTGCAGAATCCTGTCCAAGTGAGAGCCAGGGTGGGCCTGGATGGGGGGCACCATAGGGGGGCACCATAGGAGGGCTCCGTTCAGCTCCCTGGCCAGGACTAGGGCCGGGATTTGGGGGTGACTTGGGGACATGGGGCCATTGGCCAACCCTCCCAGAGCCCTCATCTATAAATGGCTCTCCCAGAACCCCTAAAGGACCGGACCACAAGGCCCCATTTATCTCCAGGCCGACTGACCCTGGCATTGTGGGTGGAGGAATGGGAGGCAGCCTGAAAGTGGTACACGGGTGTACGTGTGGCAGGACACGTGTGGCAGCAGGTGACCTCACCCTCCAGGAAGGGTTGGGTCACTCCTGCCCACTGTGGTTTCTCCAGTGCCACGTGGGCCTGTGTGTTCCTTGCAAAGGCTCTGGCTCAGGCCATGGGCTGGGTGACTGCCACGAACCCCCCACCCAGGGCCCCGTGACTGTGTCCTCCCAGGCAGGTGGTCAGTCCTGCGGCTGGGCTTGTGGGGAACACAGTGGACAGGTCCTGAGTGTCAGGGGGCACCTGGTGGAGGACAGGGGTCTGCATCCCCACTGCCCAACTCCAAGAGCGGGTGGTCCTTTCCCCACCAGCCCTTGCTTCCCGCCCTCCCTCCATCTCCTCCCTAGGCCTCTACCCTTTTCCACTACCAGCTGGACCAGGCACCAGGGATCGGCCCAGCCACCTGCACTGCCTGGTCCAGGAAGGGCTCAGCTCTCCAAGACCAGCACTTGGGAGGCCTGGGAGGGCGACTGCAGACAGCTGGGGAGTGGGTTTCTGGTTTTGGAGAGGAAAAAGGATCTAGAGAATGTTTTTTCTTGGTTTATCAGTTATCTCCCTCCCAGAGTTGTAGTGGAGTGTGGGGAGTGGGGCGTCTGTGCTCTTGGACATCTTCAGGCTGGTTTTGTTTTTGCTGTTGGCACAATGAGGGTTGTTGTGCAAGTGGAAGCCCCAAAGTGCCAGCCCCATTTTTGTCCCCAGCCACTTTATTATTTAGACCAGTGCTGAGTAGGCTTTCTGTTGAACCATCTTTGGGCACAGTCTCGGAGGGCATTGGCTCCTGGGCTCCCCGGTGACCACGGGAGTTTGGGTTGGACTGTGTCTGGGGGTCCCCTCGCACACGCCCACCACGGAAACACAACCTGAGACTCCCCCTGTGCACAGAGACCCTCCCTGCAAGCCGCCTTCAGAAGCTCCTTTGTTTTCTGCAAGTGATGACCATGGGCCCATCCTGCTGGTACTCATGACTGGGCAGGCACCTGCCCTCCTACTGGTTGGGGGTCCCTTCCCAGGGTCCTCTGGGGGAATCCCTGGCCCAGGTTGGGGGCTGACCGAGTCGCACCCCATGGACACCTGCAGCCTTTGCTCCCAGTTATTGGGTCCCAGGGATGTTGAGGGCCTGATGGGGTCGTGTAGAGGGTGGGCTTGGGAACCTCCAGAGTGGGGTGGCAGGAAGGAGCTTGGGTGGGAGGCGGGGGCTGAGGTTTTGGCCCGGCCACAGCCCAGTGTCCCGCCTCTGCACCTGCAGCTGTCCTCTGCTGATGACCCATCTCTGTTGAGGAAGCCGCACCCCCCCACCCCGATTTTATATTTCTGGAAGTTTACAGGTTGTGGTGCATCAGCCCAAAGTCATTGGCTTGTGTTTTGGGATTTTTTTCTTAGTTTTCAGATTTTTTTTAAACAAAGTATTTTTTTAGGTGCGATAACCCAGAAAGGGCCCGTTGGGTGTGTGTGTGTCCTGAACCCCTGATACCGAGGTGGGAGTCCGAGCCTCCTATGCTCCTCTGGGCCTGAGCATGAGGGGAGGGTCCCACCTGCACTGCCCCCCTCCCCAGGCATCAGTGCGTGGGGGGATGAGGGAGCAGAACCCCACCCAGGCCTGCATCTGGCCCTGCTGAGAAGCGCCTGCCCCTTCCCTAGCACAAGCCCAGGCTGACGAAGGGGCCGGGCGCTGGGGTGAGTCGAGGGGGCGGGTCCCAGCCAGGAGCTGGAGCTGGAGGCTGAGCCCCTGTGCGCAGTGACCTATCCGGTCCTCGGGAGGATGTGTGGGAGGCTTGACAAGGACTGTACCTGACACCGTCCCCTTCACTTTGTACTCTGTGTGTATGTCTTGGTTTTCCGTGTTTTAATAAATCCTCTGGGAAAGGATTGAATCAGTGTTCTCCTAGCTTTTCACTGATCTAGGATTGGGGTGGGAAAGGATGTTGGGGGGAGGGGGTGTCTCCTGAAGCTACCTCTCACCTGAGAAGACACGGCCCCATGAGGCTGGGGGGCTTGCTGGAACGGAGGGCACCCGAGAAGGGGTGTTCAGGGGTAGTGCCGGCCCCTCCCCCCTGCATCCTGAAATCAAATTGCTCAGGAACACTGAGCCCCGTAGACGGGCCCGCAGGCCTCCCTGGACCCCGACCTCTCTGTCCCTGAGGGCCCAGCAGCCTGCCACCAACCTGCGATGGCAAGAGAGACTGTATTGGTGAGGGGGGCAGGCAGGGCATTCCAACCCCAATCACCTGGGACAGACTTGGGTTCTCGGTCCCCAGTCTTTGCTTCTCCCCCCAGGGCCCATGTCTCCCAACCTCCCCTTGGCTCCAGGCTCAGGATTTGGTCTGCTGGCCTTTAAAGATACCTCCTCCCACTGCCCTCGACCCAGCCCTGACCCTGAATACCCTGCAAAGGAGAGGAGCGGAGAGGAGCAGACCCTGACGGGCTTGGGTTTTATTTTGTCATTCCATAAATACGGCACTGTGTCTCCGCTGTGTCATTGGAAGCGTGAGGCGTACGGTGTCTCTGCCTGTGGGGGGGTGATGCAGTTAGCTGAGGAGCCACAGTCATTAAAAAAGAAGGGGGAGAGAAACAGCACATTATTTACACTGCCAGAGAGAACAGGAGACAGGGTAAACCCCTCTGTCGTTCTTGGGACCTCAAACTTGCTGTAGATTTGGGATGAAAAATGGTAGGGGCTGCATGTGTCCTTAGCAAGGAAGACTGGTCCCGCTCCCACGCAGACTGGGCCTTCTTCCCTGGTGGGGAACTCCCAAGGTGGACCCCTGGGGGCAAACTCTGCTTCCAGGGGAGGGTGAGAGGCTGGCTGGCAGGTGGCTGGGGACCGTGGGGGGGCTTCTCCTCAACAGGGTAGGGTGAGGATGGCTGGTCTCAAACCCAAGCTGAAGTTCAGGCTTCCCCTCCAGGGCCTGCCTTGGCCAAGCTCTTTGTCTCCAGGCTCTCCCTGCCCTCGAGCCCCACTCCATCCCTTCCTTACTCCAGCCTCCTCCCACTAAGTTGGGTGACCCTTCCTCAGGAAGTGCAGCCCCATCCTTCCATACCCACTTGCCGGGGGGCGATGCAGAACTAGGCTGCAGACAGCACCCCAGGGCCTGGAACAGGCTTGGGACTTGGTGCTGGGCATCTCGGCCTTGGAAGAGCATGGCCCTGAGAGCCCACGTCTCCCACTGGGCTTGTCCCTCCCAGGTGTAAAGCTCATGGGGTGGGGCGGCAGGCCCAAACACGGGCCCAACTGCAAGCCCGGGTCCCTCTTCCCCTGGTGGGTGGGCAGGGTGGCAGCGCTGTGGAGGGGGCCCAGCCAGGCTCCAGGGAGGGGCAGGTGACCTGGCTCCTGAGCGTGGCCAGCTGTTGGGACACTTGGGCTCTGCCTGGTGGACTGTAGCGTCTTGTCCTTGGAGCTAGGCCCCCCAACCCATGTGATGGTGGCAACTCTGTTGGGACAGGTTTGTCCCTCCTCATGCTCATTAGGGTGAAACTTGCAGGAGACTTGGTGAAGAAGACCCCCAGGGGTCTAGTCTACAAGAAGGGAGAAGGTTCTAGACTCCAGGGTCAGCACAAAGGTCTGGAGTGGAGGAAGTTGTTCTCCCCCCACCTTGTGGCTTTCCTAAAGTCAGTTTCCTAGGCCTCAGCTCTGCCAGGACTGGACGGTAGGCCTTTGGGAATAATGGCAGGGAGGTCCATGTCTGCCCAGGGGTGAGGGTGAGAATGTAGGGGGCACCCGGGGCAGGGGGCGCCCAGTGTAGGAGTCACCCAGGCCCATACACAGAAGGCCAGTGCATTCAAAGAGCCTGGCTCGGGTCCCCTGCACAGCCAGCAAAAGCTGGGGTGCCGCTCAGGACCATGGGGGCTGGGCCTGCTGGCTGAGGGCCCCTCCCCTCCTCTATCCCTGCAGCCCCAGGCCTGGCTGTAAAGGGGCTGACACTTCTGAAGGTCCTGGCCTCTGTCCCTGTCCCCAACCTGTTCCAGGCTGGGGTGTGGGGTGTGGAAAGGAATGATGAACCCCAGCCATCCCTCCCTCTTCAGAGGCTGTGTGAGGGTGTCCTGGGGGAAGAACCGCTGCCTCGCTGCCCTGGCAACAAGCTCTGAGCACCCCACCTGACCTGCTCTGAGCCCTTGCTGGGGACGCTGCTCCAGGGAGAGGCTACGGGGGTCTTCACCTGGACTGTGGGGGTTGCTGCCCAGGCCCTGGGCATGAAGCACAGAAAACCCCAGGAACCTGCCCTCACTGAAGGGTCCCAGAATGTCCTCTCTGCAGACCCCAAGGCCACCACCCTGGGCAGAGCAGAGGCTGGCCACCCCATGTGTGGTCAGCAGCCACAGTCAGCTAAGCATGCATGACCTTGGGGCCTTCCAGGCAAGGACAGAGGGGCAAAGGACTGGGCACCAGGTGGGGAGGGACCCGGGCTAGAGTCTGGACATGGGCTCATTAGTTGTATATGAGGAGGAAGTCAGTGGGGCGATGAGCTTGAAGTCAGACCCCTGACTTCCTGTGGGTCCACCCTGGAACAATCGAACCCCCTTGGATCCTTGCCTCTGCCAGCAAGGGTGGGGGTGGGGGTCAAAGGACAGCTCGGAAGGCCCCTCGGAGACCCAGTGAGGCAGGTGGTGTGGAGAAGGGGGTGTAGAATCTGATGTCAGGCCCAATGACAGTACCTGGAGCCCTTGGCAAGAGGGGGGATGAGGGAGACCCCAGTGGGAGGCCCACCCCAACCAGGGCCCAGCTGAGGGGCCACAGGAAGAGCCAGACCTGGCTTCCTCTTCCCCTCCCCAGTACCAGGTGGGCTTCTTGGCAGAGGAGAGGCCAGCTCTGCCTGCTCCTAGGCCCCAACGGGTCTCGGCCTGGCCTGGACTTGAGTCTCTGAGATGGGGCGTGGCTGGGAGAAACGTCGTTTCTTGGTGGAAGATGAGCAGAGGCGGCAGGCTTGGGCGGGATGGCTCGAATGCCTTTGAATTGATGCCAACCCTCCGGCATGAATCTGACGTTAGTCCTGTGAAGCAGCAGGTGCCGTGTGGCAGCGACTTTTGAGATCTTCTCCTGATGACACGTTGGTGTGTTGCTTTGTTTTTGATGCAAACCACACTCTTGGCTTCAAAATAGCTTAAGCGAGCAAACAGAGAGGCTAGGAGGGAGATGAAACTGTCCAGGCAAATGGTTGGGGGCTTCTTAGGATCTGTAGTCCTTTTTGCTGTAGGGCTTATTGCCCAAAATACTATCGATCTCGTGGATGATGGAAGACGACAGTTTTGGAAGGACCTGTGTGCAAAGACGGGAGCTAGTCAGAATCAACCTGCAGACAAGGTGATGTGTAATGGAGCAGGACCTTATGGGGCCTTCCTGGTACAGACCCCACCCCTCCCATGTCCTCCATACCTGCCTCTTATCTGTAGAAAGACTTTAACCAAAGAATAAATTCAATTGGAGAAGTGAGAAAATGCAAAAACAAAAGCAGTGAAACAAGACAATAATAATTGTGTAGCCATTAAGCAAAGTCAGGGGGACCTTTTAGTTCATCCTCAAGGGCTGTAGATTGTATTCTGAGCCATGTCCTTTGAGCTCTTCTGTAGATACTGAAACTCCCGTCACGTGGAAGAAGTTAACAACATCACTACCAGACTGTAGCCATGACATGAACTGCTCCATCATGCACAATTCTGAGAACCAGCCTCAGAGAAATGGGAACAAACTGACCCTAGAACTGAAGATTGTGCGTGTGTGTGTTAGTCGCTCAGATTGTGTGTGTGTGTGTTAGTCGCTCACTCATGTCCAACTCTTTGTGATCCCATGGACTGTGGGTCAGGGGATCAGGAAGATCCCCTGGAGAAGGAAATGGCTACCCACTCCAGTATTCTTGCCTGGAGAATCCCATGGACAGAACTGAAGATTAATTGTGCTTAAAACAATTAAGATGACCCTGATCAATTCATGTTGATGTATGGCAGAAACTAACAATATTGTAAAGCAATTATCCTCCAATTAAATAAAAGGATGACCCTGATCAGATGATCGCATGATCAATTTCAAGATGACTGTTGGAGCTGACTGTGCTATTCTGCTTGTAGCCACTCCTCAACCTGTGTACCCCTGAAACTCCCCTTTGAAATCTCTTGCTCCCTGATTGACAAGGGGAAGTCTGTTTGGGGACAGGAGTCCACCTTCTCCCCAGGACTGCTGGCCTCCTCAATAAAGATGTCTTTCCTTTTGCCCAACACTTATCTCTCAGTATTGGATTCTTGAATGATGAGCAGTCAAACCTCACTTCGGTAACAGGGAGACATTCTTCCAGCTGTCCGCTGGCCCTGGCCTGCCCCACCCTCATTGCCTGCAGCTTGTGGAGCAGAGGGGGCCTTGCTGCTTCTGTATTCCAGGTTTGTGCAGCTCTGCCCCTTGAATGGATGGACAGTGGCGGCATAAGATGCAGATTTCAGGACCTTAACATCTGATAATCCACAGCCCCAAACTGCTTTTCCCAGCCCCCCTGACAGCAACACCCTCTTCCAGGTGACAAACCCATGGTTTATCCCCAGGATCTGCGCACTGTCCCACACTGTCTCACATCCAGTCTGTCAGCCAGTCCTGTCGGTCCACCTTCCAGAAATCTAGGACCCAACCAGCTGTCCATATGTACCAAGGTCATCCCTCACCCCTAGATTGTCATCAGTTCCCAGTGATCTCCCTGCTCCCCCTCCTGCTCCCCAACTCTTTCCTCCACTCAGCAGCCAGAGAGTGGGAGGCAGCCTTTTAAAATCTAAGTCAGACTGCCCCTCCTCTGCTCCCATCTCATTCGACCGTCGCCGAAGTCCTTAGAGGGCATGTGGTGTCCGGAGGACCTTTCCCTGCCCCTCTGCTCCAGGCCTCTGGCCTTACTGCTGTCCTGGGGTTGTGCCTACCTTGCACCTTTGTGTCAGCCTGGATTGTATTTGCACCGCCCACTCCTCATCCTTCAAGCCTTTGCTCACAAGTCACTTTATCAACAAGGCTACCCTGTAGCCCCTTTTAACTTGGGTCCATGGCTCCCCGCTTCCCTGCCCTTACTGGATACTCCTGACCTTGCTCTAGGTTTCCTTTCCCGGAGTGCTTATCACCCTCCGACACACATTATAATCTTACTCCTTGCATTTTCTGTTTTTTGTTTATCCAGATAAAAAGCCAGCCCTTCAAGAGCAAGGCTTTTATTGGTTCACTGCTGTAGCCCAGGTGCCTCAAACAGTGCCTGGTATGTAGTAGGTGCTCAATAAGTACATGCTGGACAGATGCCTGGCTGAGACCCTGAACTCTGTCCAGAGCCAGCAAGGCTGGCAGGCGCCACTCACCTGTATTGCTCCAATGTTCTCCATCAGCTGGTCTGCGCTGGAAGCACCCAGGAGCACGGAGCTGACCCCCTCGTTCCTCAGGCACCAGGCTGGGGGTGGGCAGCAAGAGCAGAGGTGAGGAAGGCACCCCCACCCAGGGCCCTCCCTGGTTCTACCCTACCCATGATGGGGCCAGAGAGACCCAGCCTCTTGGGCATAGGACTGAGGGTGTCCCAGGAGGGCCCTGGCAAGCCAGGGGCTCAGCAGTGCTGGCACCAGCTGCCCCCAGTGGAGAGATGGCCCAAGTGCTCATGGACACCCTCATTCTCTCCCCATGAATATGGGAACCCATTACCCATGGCTGGCTGATGGAAGGGGGTGGCCCAGGCACTCAGGGACTCTTGATTTCTTTCTGGGGACCTTGGTCCCCCCTGCGCCCCAGCCCTCTTACCGATGGCCAGCTGGGGGAGGGTACAGCCCAGGCGCTCGGCGATGGCCTGTAGTTCCTTCAGCTTGGCCTGCTGGCGCCGGCCCTCCTCACTCAGGATCTTGTCCTTCAGCCACTGGTATCCCTGGTTGTGGGATGTGGGGAGAGCACAGCCCATGGGTGAGGGCAGGTCACCCGGGCCACTGCATGCATGGCACAAATGACGATCTGTGCCAGGGTGGCACTGCCCTGGCCCTGATGCTGTGGTCCAGACCCAGGCAGGTGGAAGGATGGGAACCACTGCATTTGAAGGCTGTGGGAAGCTAAGACTGGGCCCGTGAGCTTGGACAAGGAGGTGGACAAACCGATCTTCCCTTCTTCTGGGAGGCTGGGCGGCCCAAGAGGTGTGCCCACAGCAAGGTCAGGGAGCCCTCTGGGAGGCTTCTGTGGTTTGGGGAGAAATGGGGGAGGCAGGCCATCCTGATCCCTAGGGCGGGGGGCTCCAGTGTTCGCTCTGTCCTGGCCTGGTCAGGCCTTTCTCTGCCTGCTCCTTGTCCCCCCAACACTTCAGTCTGGAGACCCTCTGAGTCTCCACTCTGAGGTGTATGTGTAGGGTGTTCACTTTTCCCTGGGGCACTTCTGAGGGATACTGAAGAAATTACACAGCCCTCCACCCAGAGGTTCAGTGGTGGGCCAGAGAATGTAGGCGTGTCTATAGGGGAGGAGGCACCTGAAATGGAACCGTAGCCCTGGCCCGGGTTGTGAGTGTTGAACTTGGGGCGAGGCCCCGGGTGGGGGGGGGGGGAGCTTCAGCTGGCGGATGTCCCACAGATGGGCAGCCTTTCTAGACATGGGGTCAGGCCAGCTGGGGCTCCAAGTTCCCACGCCTGGAACCGCCCCGCAGACAGTGGCCCAGGGAAGGTGTCCAGCACCAAGGTGTCCACCCAAAGGCTCCATCCCTCCAAAATGCCTGTCCCTGCCTATCCCCTCCCCCAGCCCCCGCCGCCAATTCACCTTCAAAGAGGCTCTAGAGTAGGGCGGGATGCCACTGTCGTACTTTCCGGAAACGATGCCGCAGGCCAGAGGGGACCAGGTCATGGCGCCCACTCCTGGGAGAGGAGAGCGGGAGAGGTTAAGCCCAGGGCCCGGAGAAGGAGCAGAGAGACAGGAAAGGAGCGTGGCAGAAGAGCGCAGTGAAGGCAGGGCAGGACGGGGCCGAGCAGCAGGGCGTGAGAGGGGCGGGGCCGGGGCGGAATGGGGAGGGGCTGGAGAGGGAGAGGGGGAATCTGGGGATAAGATTGGAACAGGGCTGGGGAGGGGCGGGGCGAGGCGGGGCGGGGGAACCCACCTATCTTGTGGAAGAGCTCCGGCAGCTGCACCTCTACCTTCTCCCGCTGGAACATGTGGTACTCCGCCTGCTCGCAGATGGGTGGGATCAGGTTGAACTGCCGGGCCACGGAGTAGGCCTCCTGTGGAAGCAAAGAGGGGCACGGATGGTTCCTGCGGGCCAGCGATCTGGGGGCCTTCTTGAGCAGCAGGGAGAAGACACAAAGGCATCTCCAGGAAGTTGGCTGGCCCGCCTGCCCCCTGCCCGCTCCTCTCAGCTTCCCTGGAAGACTGTTAGGCTCCCCCTCCGTGAGCTGAGAACACCGGGTGGGCTGTGGAGCCCCAAGGACAAAGGGATTTGGGGCGAAAGCATGACTCTGTAGTGAGGCTTAGGTTCTGGCACTTACTGGCGGGTGACCTTGGGGAAGGGGCTCACCCCTCTGTGACTCAGCTTCCCCATCTGTCAGGTGTTGCCCGCCCTCAGGACAGTGCCTTCTTGTTACTGATTTTATCATTGTCAGTCTAGGGCCTGGACCCGGAATGACAGCAGGGGCAGGAAACGCTAGGTTAGGACGGGGGAGTGGCTGGCATGAGCTCATTTCTGGGACTCGGAGCCCAAGGCCTCCACTCTGCAGACTGGATGGGCATGAGCTCCTGGGGAGGCCCGTCTGCCAGCCTGAGAGGCCCTTTTCCCCTTTAGCTTAAGACTCAGCTTTCACATCTGTAAAGTGGGGATGAGATCCTGACACCTCAGTGAGTTCTGTGCTGCATCCAGGCAGCTTCAGAAAAATGCCAAATGATACGAAAGTCATAGATGCCAAAGGCTGATTGATACCACAGGATTCTCGAGTTGTATTCAAGTTGAAGATCCTGATTAATTATTTTTTTTTTTTTTTGATGAACCAGAAATCTGGGACTCACTAGAGGAGAAGCCCCCCTCTGAGGCATGCCAAGATGTGGGAAATTCTGGGAGGTGGGGCATGGGAAGGGCTGGGATGGGGAGGAGGCTTGGAGCTGAGGGTGAGGGAGTCAGCCTGAGAGCTAGTCTAAGACGCAGTCCCCAGGCCTCTGCCCTTCCCCCACCAACCAGCTGTCTGCCTCTGGGGAGCTGCTCTGCCAACCATTCTGGGATACCCCGGGAATATTATAAAACATCTTTCACCCTCAGCTTCTGATGGCTCCTGTGAGGGAAACAAGGAAGGGGATGCCTTCCTGAAAGTGCAGGTGAGGGAGAAACCTCATGGACTATGAGATGGAAGCTCAGGCTCTGCGCTGCACGGCCTGTGGTACCCATCGTTTAGTGTGACCCTGGGTGTGTTACTTAACCTCTCTGCGTCTCAGTGGCCACATCTGAGAAGCAGGGTGCCAGCAGCACTTACTCATAGGCTGTGAGGATGAAATGGGAGTTAGTCCGCATGAAGCCGTCAAATCTAATGGCACCTGGAACACTGCGGGAGCTCAGCCTAGTGGCTGGCACGGCCACCACTGCTGGGCGCTGGCTGAGCTCCAGGATCCCTGCTAAGAGCTTCACCTCTGATCTCTCAGATAATCCTCACATAGCCTCATGACAGTAGGTCGTCCTAGCAGTGTTGTTCTACAGGTGGGGAAACCGAAGCTCAGAGAGCCGAAACCATTGGTCCGGGGCCACACAGTGCTGGGATTCAAGCTCAGAGCCCTGTCTGCAAAGTCTGCAGACATCACTGCCACAAGTCACCATACCGTCCCTCCCCTTAGTATCCAGCAGTCTATGCGTCAGGGACCAACGGCACCGAACCTGCCAGAGCCCCAGGGTCGTCGCCCATGGAGCGGGGCCGGGAGCCCAGCCCCTGGACGCATACACACCAAGAGGTCACATTACCATGATCTCCATGGAGCTCCAGCGCGATGTGCCCCAGTACATGGCCATCCCCTGGTTAATGACGTGAGTCATGGCACGCACCGTCTCTGTCACGAGAGAAGGGGAAACTGCAGGTTGGGGGGATGGCCGAGGGCACAGGGCCCCGCCTGGGGACATTCTGCAAAAAAAAAAAAAAAAAAGGCCAGGAGCAGGGAGAGGATGCTGCCAGGACAGCTTGTAAGCAGTGAGCTTCCTGGCTCCAGAGGTGTGGGTGGCCGGGGTTTTCTGGGATGACAGAAAAAAAGTGAGCTGTTGTCCAAGAAGCTGATCTTGAAAACAGTGTCCCCAAATAGTTACAGGCCTTATGGAATGTTTGAAAATATGGGTTATGGATGGATTGAAATGTTTCTATGGCAGATTAGAGGGATGAAGGAGAGGTGAGATCAAAGAATGTGACTCTAGACTCTAGAATGGGGGGCATTCTCTAGTTTGGGAAAGATTTGGGGACCCTTATTGCTCAGGAAGAACCAGATAAACAGATTAAGGTTATGATCAGATTGACAGGCAGCAACAGGAAATAAACTCAACTTTTGCCTTCTCTAGTATTCTGAAAGCGTTAGTCGCTCAGTCATGTCCAACTCTTTGCGACTCTATTCACTGTAGCCTGCCAAGCTCCTCCGTCTACGGGGTTCTCCAGGCAAGAATACTGGAGTATGTTGCCATTCCCTTCTCCAGGGGATATTCCTGGCTCAGGGATCGAAGCTGGGTCTCCTGCATTGCAGGCAGATTCTTTACTGTCTGAGCCACCTACTGGGGCTACTCCAGACTGTCATTGGGATCTGGAGAACTGAATGTAGAGGTAATAACAGTGTCTGTCCCAACAAAGGGCAGGGGTCGGGCCCTGGCTGGTCCCAGAGGGTGGGGCAGTAGGGCGGAGTTCCTCTCATGTCCAAGAGATCCAGCAGTAAACATGGAAAACCCCCTGAAGACCATGCCCCAGATTCTCAAACCAGTCAGTATCCAGCAAGGGACCCTCTCCCCATCTCCACTGTGACAGATTTTTCTTCAGTTCAAAAGAAGTTTTTCTGAGAAATAAAAATCTGCCACAGTCGCCCCTAGGCTGCTTCAGCCCCAGGGGGATACTGTGGTCTTTACAACTGAACTTGGCCTCAAGGAGCAGTGTCCATTTTGGGAAACATTCATTCTTCAGCTGAACTTCTGGGGCTCCTTGAAAATCCCACCTCTCCTGAAGTGGCCACTGATGTCGGGAAGCAGAGGCCCCTCAAGACGGCACGGGTGGAAGGAAGGAAGACAGGAGGATGCAGGTCCTTTCTGAGCTCCACCTTGGAAGGCCCAGGCCACGGGGACAGTCTCTGGCAGAGTGGTACCTCTCTTTTGGGGTGTCTCTTCCACCCATTCTCGATCCCTGAGTGCCTCTTTGCCAAGGTCCCCCTTTTCAGTAGAAAACTAATGTAGCTGGGACTTCTGGGGTGGTGGTCTTGGTGGCCTTGCCCAGGACCCCTGAAAAATTATACCTCAGCTTCCAGGTCTGTACGCCAAGTCCTGCCCTCTCCTTCCTTCCAAGGTTGGGGACTGGGTTCCTCTCCACCCATCCCAGGGAGGGAGTCTGGCAGGGAGGCCCCCTACCCGTGGGCTATGAGCAGGGCACCACTTTAATGGCCAATACTATTCGACATGAAGAGCAGCACTTGGTTGCAAGGTTGAGGGTCCCAGGAAGGTACCTGCCCACATTTGAGCCCTGTGCCCAGGCTGCTAGCCCGGCCGTCCTCATCGGGTTCTTTAGAAACAGCCTTGGGGGTACCTGTGACCATGCAGTGTGACCACCCAAGTCTTCAGCCAAGGCTCAGGCCCACATGCTGGAGTAGGGGAAGCAGACGACACCCCGTTCGCCAGCCTGGCTTCCTCGAGCACAGCTCTCTCCCTTCCATGCAGAGAGGAGGGTCCAGCGGGAGCCCGGGGGCCAGGGTGGTGTGCGAGCCTGCGGCTGGCCTGGGAGGGAAGGGGTCCTGGGCGAATGCTGCTGGGTACCTCGAGGGTCCAGGTCCTTGGCAGGCTGGGCATGGAGCCTGTGTACAGGAGCATCACCCTTGTGCTTCTGCCTAAGCTGGGTGTCATGACACCAGAAACAGGGACAATTAGGGATGACTGTCTACCTCAATATTTAATGCTGTTGAATAGAAGCGGGAGGACCAAATCCTTCTAGCTGCTGCCAAAACCCAGGGCATCTCCTGCTGTGTCACAAATAATACATGGGAGGGGTTGGGTGGCAGTGCCAGCTGGCAGGCGGGAGCCCTTCCATTGTGGAATGCAGCCCAGCTTCCAGGGAGACCAAGATCTGCCCTTGGTGTGGGGGCACCCAGGGTCCTTTAGTTTAGGGCAGGGCAGAGACCACTGCCTGGCCAGAGGCTACCCCAGGTCTCAGAGTATCCCCAGCTCATGTAGGTATTCTTCAGGAGAAAAATAATCACATTTCAATGGCGAGCTCTGACCGCATAGCATGGGGTGAGAGTGACAGGTGGCCCAGCCTGCCCAGGGTGGAAATAGGGCAGCTGGTGGCTGGTCCTTTTGCTTTGGATTGAGGTGGGGGCTTAGCAAAGTGGACTATGGAGAAGATACAGCCTGCTGGGGGCCAATATTCTGGGGTCCCCGATGTGTTCACTCCTGTGGAAACCCGGTCTCCCCAGCCCTCTCCCAGACCATCCGGGGTCAAGGTGTCAGGCGCTGATCACAGCATCCCCAAATCAAGAGGAAGCCCCCTTGGGTCATGGATCATGGCGATGCAAGGCGGGGCAAGGAGGGGGCATGCATGCATGGGAGGGAGGATGGGAGGAAAGAGGTGACAGCATGGATGGGGATGGGAGGGGGTGGCGGGGGTCTGCTCCGCTTTGCTTTTCTTCACTTGCAAGATGTTCCCATAAGGCACTTATTTCTCCTTTGTGCATTTTATGGAGAAGTTTTATCATGGGGGCGGGAAGAGAGTTGTGTAAATAAAAACACTGTCTCATAAAATGCAACTCGGACACAGAGGTCAGTGGTCAGGCCGAGGGTACTGTGTACCTTCTATGATGAAAGTCCTTGACTTGGAGGAACTAAATGGATCCCCTGGTGATAAAAGAAAGATCGAAAGAGACCAGAGTTCACAGCTGTGGGAATGCTGAGGGGTGCAGTCTGACAAAGGGCATGGGGATGCAGGCTCAAATCACTTTTTGCAGACTACTGGTTTGGATAACACACACACACACACACACACATATATATACACATGCATGGGTACATGGTATATATACAAACAAATGAAGAAAAAGTAACTTGAATGTAACTGAATTTTCCAAGACCCTGAAGCAGCGAAGCACAGATGAGAAGATGCCCAAAGCAGAGAGCTGGAGGAGATAGGAGGGGCTGAGACTACAGGAGTCAAAAAATAAATAAGCATCCAAGAAACCAAAACTGCTTTTCAAAGCATTGCACGTTTCTTTTCCTCCTGTGAGTAATAGTTTATTTCCCAGAGCAAAAGGCCCCTAAAACCTCCCAATAGAATGTGGATGGTGACTGAAAGAATTGAAAAGAATGCAGCAAGGAGTCATGGGATCATGACTTTAGCTAACACAGCATGCGTTCAAGCCCAGGATGGGGCTGGGACCTGGAGCAAGGATGGGACTCAGCCTGGAGGTGCTGGGGCAGCTGGGGGAATGATCAGAGGCTGAGTTCCCCACACTGGGTAGGCCCCACCTCCCACCCCACTAGGCTTGGGTGCCCAGCGGGCCCTGGCATGGTGCCATCAGAGCCTTAGGTTCAAAACCTTCTGCCCTTTTTGGAACCACGATGTCCGGCCAGGTGCTTCCAAGGAGAACATACCTTCCATGGGTGTGTTGGGGTCCGGGCGGTTGGCAAATACCACATCCACATACTCCAACTGCAGCCGCTCCAGGGAAGCTTTCAGACCTGGGTAGGGGAGGAGTAGGGGGAGGGAGGGGGTGCGTTACAATCTTCACAGACATTCCTGGGCCCTCACCCGTGAGCAAGAGGTGACAGGGACAAGGCAGTCCCCAGGACCTGTGGATGGCAGGGTGCACATGTGGGCACAGGCCATTGAGATTGCAGACAGCCATGAGAGAAGAGGTGGCACACCCCCAAAAGAGGGGGGTGGGGTCCACAGGCCACATGTCCTGTGACCGAATGGAGGGGACGCCTCCTAGAGTGGCCCGGGAGGGAACTGGGAGGAGCTAGGCCACCCGACATGGAGTGGATCGTCCATGGCATGGAAGGCCAATGGGGCCCACTGAGCACTTGGCAGCATCTCAGAACGGAGCTGCAGAGCCGGAGTGCAGGGCCGGGCGCCAGGGCAGGGCAGGGCAGGGCAGGCAGCAAGGCCTCCTAATCCTTTTATTTTTAATGGAGTGACTGTATTACTTCGACAAAATGAACATGGGCGAAAAGGCACTGAGACAATAACAACTGGGACACGCGAGGCATTCCAGCCCACTTCCCACCCCCGTGCGGGACTCCCGTGTGCTGAGCCCCAGGCTGAGTCCGACACGCAGGACCTCGCTGGGGTCCTTCTTGATTCCTGTAACACCAGAGGTGGGCATTATTCCCCTGCGTTTAGCAGATGCTGCCACAGAGGTCTGGGGAAATAATGTCCCTTGCTCAAGGTCGCCCAGTGGGCACAGGGCCCAGCCTGGGTTGAAACCCAGGCCTGTCTGTGTCTTCCCAGGGTCACGTGAGCCCCACCCACTCATACCCCTGCCCCTCTCTCGTGACCCAGAGGGACCACCCCGTGTGAGCCTGGGTGGATCAGGGTTTGGGCTGTCCCTAGAGCTCCAGGCTTGTAGCATGGATGGGGCCGGGGCACAGTGGTTTCTTCACTTTTGCATCCATAGGAGGATGCCGAGGGCATCCTAAGGCCCGCCCCCTCCTCACCTTCTATTATGTGCTTCCTGGAAAGGCCCCTCTCCGTCTCGGCTCTGAAAAACAGGTGACAGTGCGTGCAATGTTTCAAGCGTTTTTCGGGGGAAATGTTTATGACGCAATGTTAGGTGAAAAAAGTAGGTCAGTGCGTGCCACTTGCAGTCTGATTCCATTTTGGGGATAAAACCACAAGGCTATGAGGATCTGCTTGTGTGGAGAAGCTGTGGCAGAGCCGGGCTGCCCTCGATCCTGGCTGCCGTGGATGCGGTGGGGCTCAGTGGGGGGCGGGGGTGTCTGCTTTTCAATTTGCCCTCTCTCTGACTTGGATTTTTCAAAACTTAAAATGAATCATATTTCTAATTCCTATGAAGCCTATTTTGTCCAGCCCCGGAGAAACTATGGGGCCAGATTCCCAGAAGACAGCAAGGGTGGTCTGTGGCCCAGAGTAAGTGGAGTGAACAGGACAGTTCAGGAATTTTCTGCTTTTTCCAGAATTTTTAGGATGTTACCTTGGTAATCACAAACAAACAAAACCACAAAAGTAAAAATAAAAGGGAAGCAAGGATTGAGCACAAGGCAACTCAGCCAAAGCTGCTTTTCTGGAACTTGGGGTCCCTCAACAGGGATGGCACGAGCCAGGGAAGATGGCCACACACACACCACCCTGTACCCTGCTTCCTGCTCCAGGAGATAGGAAAGCGTGCTGCCCAGGTGCTGAGGCTGGCGTGTCCAGGACGGACCCCAGGCAGCCTCCGTTCCTCCAGGATGACTGCCCCCTGCCCACCCACAGGGGTCTCTGCAGACCTGGCCCCTCGCCAGGGGGTTGCCTGTGGCTGTACCTACTTTCCTCCCCAGAAGATCTTGGTGGTGATGACGAGGCTGGATCGTCTGTGGAACAAGAGAAGGAGGGCTGTTCCTGGGTGCGACCCCTTGGGGTCTTCCCTCCCCGACCCTCCCCACTGTCTTCAGCCCTTACCCAGGAGTCCTAAACCCTCACCCGGGAGCACAGGGTGTGAAGCAGGGTGCTTCTCTATCACTCAGTGTTTGGGGTGTTCCTAGCCCGGGGGCCTGGATCGAGCCAGGAGAAAACCTATAGACATGATTAACTATGTGGATGCAGCTAACTAACCATGGAACCAGGGCTGGGCAGTGAGGGGCCAGGTGGAGATGGAGTCTAGTGTGACTGGAGCCTGGAGCCTAGAGGAGGGGGCACGTTTGGGAGCAGGGGACAGGGTCCAGGGAACAGAAGGCTGCCGCTCTGTGGGGACTCGGAGGACGTCAAGTGTCAGGACTGGCTGGGGCTTGGAGGGCTCTGGTGAGGATGGAGTGAGATAAGGGACCACCCGATATGGCTGTTTTCTACTGGCTGAGGCAGCATTTCAGAAAAGCTGTGTGGGACAGCCTTGGGGAGCATCCTGGGTGCCACCAGGTTGGGGGAAAGGCTGGGGTGGAGCTGACCCGAGAGATAGGCAGGTGATGCTCCTGGGAGCTCAGACTTGGGTGGCTGAAAGCCTGGGGGAAAGGAATGGATTCAGGTCTCCCGCCGCAAATCCACAAGAGGCAATGCTGACATCTGTTACTTTGTCTTGGAGGGACAGGTGGGTGGGGTGATGATGGCTCCTCCTATCCACATTTGACCTTGACCATTCCCAAGGGATGGGGGAGCAATGCCCCTGTGGTTGTGTTTTCTTCCCATGAGGGTCGGGGGGGGGCAGTTTACTGCTCAGGAAACAGCTCCTCAAAGCCAGAGGCTCTGGCTGCTGCCAGTATCACCTTCAGGCAGGTGGGATGACCTGGTAGGCATCTCCTCGTGTGTTTACCTGAGACACCATCGGGACTCACTCATACCTGTAGTTTTACTTACAGAGTGACCTGGGATTTATTTGGGGATCAGTTAGAGCCATGAAGAAACAACCTGGGTTGGGTCAAGAGGAGGGTGTCAGTTATCCAGGCCCCAGGAGCTGGTGGAGACTCTGAGTGTGTGCACCAGGGGAGGGCGTGGAGGACACCTGAGTGTGTGTACCAGGGGATGGGATAGGGGACACTTGAGTGTGTGTACCAGAGGAGGGCGTGGGGGACACCTGAGTGTGTGCACCAGGCGAGGGGATGGAGGGGTTTGGTGGAGGTAGGGGAGGCCCAGCCTTCTAACTGCTTCTGACTTTGCTGAAAATGAAGACACACAGGCCACAAGTGGCCCCAAAGTGCAGTCAAGTGCTCAGCCTGGCCTGACCCCAGGTGTGCGGGAAACTCTGCGTCAAGCCAGGCGGAGGCTCCTGACCCCCCGGCTCAGGCCCTGGCTCCCTAGGGGTGGCCACCCATACTGTGAGCGCTGGCTCCCCTTGCAGGAAGCACAGGGACTGCCTCTATTCTGGGACATTCTCCCCTTCCCAGCAAGAACAATGCTGGGACCACCAGGTCTTAGAAAGCCAGGCTGGCTGCACAGGGCCATGAGGCCAACAGTCGGCACTCTGCTGGCAAATAGGAAGAAACAGCCGTGGGATCCTGCCCACCCTGCCCGGGGCCCCTAGAGCAGACCTCTTCCCTTCCTGTAGCCTTCTCCAACCTTCTCCCTGTGCGTGTGTGCATGCATGTGCCCTGGAGCTGGAGCATGTGAGCAGAGGAATTAATTACCTCCATCCCTTCTTCTTGATGATGTTTCCTAACACCACTTCAGCTCTGCAGAAAAGACCGAGACATGGGGACTTCATTATTGGGTAACGGAAACCTCAAGCCGCACCCCACCTTGCTCATCAGCCACAGGGTCCCCTGGGTGAAAACACCACCCGGCCCAGGGCTGCTAATGTCTGCGTTGGCCCGGGATGCTCATTCCAGAGTGAGGAGAGCACCTGGGAGCAGCGGGGGCTGCTCCCCATGGAGGTGGCCACGGCCATGTGCCACTGTCCCAGCACAGTGGCTCCAGCTCCCACAGAGAAGGGAGGAGCGACGTCCTGCTTGGAAAGACCAGCAGCGGCTGCTTCCCTGGCCCCTCGGAAATTCACCAGGGAAAACGCTTGGCAACATTACATGGCGAAGTTTCCAGACAAGTGTGTGTTTTTTTTTTAAAAAAACATAGCTTATTCACCAAGCACATTCTCTGTTTGCAGAGACAATCAACAAGTACTCAGGGCTGACTTTCCAGCAGAGTGTGTTCGTGTTTGTGTGTGTCCATGAGTGTGTGTGCATGTCCACGAGTGTGTTTGTGTGCGTCCACAAGTGTGGGTGTGTCCACAAGTGTGGGTGTGTGCATCCACGAGTGTGAGTGTGTTGAGTGTGGGCGTGTGTCCATGAGTGTGGGGGTGTGCACCCATGAGTGTGTGCACTGAGTGTGGGTGTGTGTGTCTCTCTTGTTTCTTGCTTTTGTAACAATAGAGAGATGGATGCCATGCTGACCGCTGTCCGGTCTGCTTGGTGTCACTCTGGGCCCTGCACCAAACTCGTGTCAGCCAGGGTCATGCGCTGACCATTCCAGCCGTGTTTGGCACTGCAGCACTGGATTAACTTTGAAGAACTTTCTGCTCGTGGCAAAATGTTTCTGAGCAAAAAACAACAGACGGAGAATGATCCATACCCAGTGCTCCATTCCAATTATAACAGTGCCTGAGTCATCCACTCAGAAATCATGGGCTCTAATTTGCAAGCTGTTTAGCATCCATTCTGAAGGCTCTTCATTTATGGTCAAGATGCACAGAAAGTCACTCAGCCCCGAGCCTCCTTCCTTTCATTCCTGGGTCTCTCCTTGGTGGAACAAAAGATTAGGAAAGAAGGAAGGAGATGGGCAGCAGGCAGAGGTCCTGGGGCTATAGGAGCTGCAGGCAGTGACAACTGAAGCCTGTTGCTTTCAGCTTTGAATTCTGCTGGCCGCGAATTTCGTAAGACTGGCCTCTGTCCAGCGGGGGTGCAGAAATCCTGCAGCTCTCTGGGAAGTGCCCAGAGCATGAGAAACAGGGGGACTCAGTAAGATGGGCGCTTGGCACTCTGGTTAGAAGAGGGACTCAGTGTGCTGGCCTGCGATGCCACCCTGGGTGTCCAGTTAGGCTGAGGGGAGTGAAGACAATGCCTCGAGGAGTGTGGCTGCCATGAAAGGGGGTGTGCGGGACTTGGACACAGGGCCATCTGGAGCTGGGGGAGGCTGTGGGGAGCTGTTGCTCGCACACTCTCGTGGGCAGCAAAGCCAAGGCAGGCGCAGGGCCAGGGAACAAGCTGGGGTGCTTGAGACGGGGGACGCCTCTGGGCTTGGCATCTGCATCTGGCTTTTCCACCTCTGACCCTTCGGCTTAGCTCATCTGTCTGGAAAGCGTTTCACTCTGCTTGAAAGCTGTTGCCAGTGCAGAGGGGTTGGGGGGTGGCAGCAACAGGGGACAGAGGGCCACTGATGGGGACTGGAGGAGACTCAGGAAGGGGGTCCCAGCAGAGGCCCTTGGGGACATGAGACCCTCGGACCCTGGGCTAGGACTTGAGCAAAGGCTGAGCTGGGGTCCTGATTCTTGGTCCTCTGGACTCTATCCTGGGCTGCAGGTAATAACCTGGAGCCCAAGAGGCAGGTGCTGGCCCCGAGGCCATGGCACACGGCAGGCCAGGCTGAGTGGCTCAGCTGATGGGAACTTGGCTCGCCCTAGGCAGCAGGGGGCCAGAGGGAGGACGGAGAGCGAGCCAACAAATGATTTCACAAACAAAAGCTGACTTTTGGAAACCCAATGCAGGAGAGTGGATGATTTGATTACAGGCCAGTCTTTAAAACTGAAGCCAGAGGCCTTGGCTGAAGAGCGCTTTTACATAATTGAGTAGGAAAGTTCATTGCCAAGATGGGAAGTGCTTCCTACAGCGCTGGGCTCGGCTCAGCAGACCCCGCTCTCCCCGGTTCCTGAGGGGCCCTGTGTTCCCTGCAGCCCTAATTGCACCATTAAGATGTGAGAGTGCCAGGCATGCGGGGCTGGCTGCAGGTCGCGGGCGCAGCAGGAGAGCCGGAACTACAGCTTAATCACGTTCTCGCCCAGTGCGGCATCTTGGGCACCAGAGGGGCTTCGGTCAGCTCACTGCTTGAACACACGTGAGTTTGGCAAGTCACCGAGTGCTCTGTGATTCTGACCCCATGAAAACACACCTCCTCCAGCCGTTTAGAGTTTGGAAGAGCACGCAGGGAATGGGAGGTGCAAATTGTCTTGGGAACGAAGAGCACGTCCTGGGAGCAACAGAGGCTCCGGCTCTTCCCCAGGAAGCCATGGTTGGCCCGCACTGCTTTTTCCCGTGAGAAAAGGAACGTACTTGCCCGCCGCGTAGACTTCTGCGGTATCGAAGAGGTTGATGCCATTGTCGTAGGCCAAGGTCATTAGCTGCTCTGCCATCTGAAATGAGAAAATCTGGGTTACTCACAGGCAGCACTGTCTTGCCAACCCAGGCGGAGTGGGGCCTGGAGGCTCAGAGCTCAACCTTGAGGTCTGGGGAGGTCCTCTGAGTGCCGAGGCCCTATCCCTGTGTTCCCACGTCCTCTCCTGCCGCAGGGCGAATGTGGAAGCAGCTCAGCCATAGACCCACAGAGAAGAAAGAAGCCAGGATGAATAAAGAAACAGCCTCTGGACTGTGAATATCTTTTTCTTTTTTTTCGGCTTTACTAGTAGGCTTCCCACGGAGAAGGCAATGGCACCCCACTCCAGTACTCTTAACTGGAAAATCCCATGGACGGAGGAGCCTGGTAGGCTGCAGTCCATGGGGTTGCTAAGAGTCAGATACAACTGAGCGACTTTACTTTCACTTTTCACTTTCATGCACTGGAGAAGGAAATGGGAACCCACTCCAGTGTTCTTGCCTGGAGAATCCCAGGGACGGGGGAGCCTGGTGGGCTGCCGTCTATGGGGTTGCACAGAGTTGGACACGACTGAAGCGACTTAGCAGCAGCAGCAGCAGCAGCAGCAGTAGGCTTCCCAGGTGGCACTAGCAGTAAAGAAACCATCTGCCTATGCAGGAGATATAAGAGGTGCAGGTTCGATTCCTGGGTAGGGAAGGTCCCCTGGAGGAGGGCATGCCAACCTACTCCAGTATTCTTGCTTGGAGAATCCCATGGACAGAGGAGCTTGGTGGGCTACAGTCCATAGGGTTGCAAAGAGCTGGACGCAACTAAAACAATGTGGTAAGCACACAACAAATGAGATCTCAGTTCCCTGACCAGGAATTGAACCCGTGCTGTCTGCAGTGGAAGTGTGGAGTCTTAACTACTGGACCACCTGGGAAATCCCATGGACTGTGAATTTCTTGTGAGCAGGGACCCTGCCTGTTGGGTCATCACGGGGCTTAGCACCTGTACTGAGTTGAACCCTGTCCTCCAAATTCACATCCACATAGACTCTCAGAATGTGACCTTGTTTGCCAGTGGGGTTTTTGCACATGTGATCAGTTCAGATGAGGTCACACTGCATTACAGTGAGTCCTACATCCGACATGAGTGGTGTCTATATGAATAGATGCAGACACACAGGGAAGAGGCCGTGTGAAGATGGAGGCAGAGGTTAGGGTAAACGGTCTACAGTTCAAGGAATGCCAAGAATGGCCAACCTCCAGCAGATCTGGGGGACAGGAATGGAATTCCTTCAGAGCGTTGGAGGCACCACGGCCCTGCAGACACCTTGACTTTGGACTTCTGGCCTCCAGAACTGTTGAAGAAATTTCCGTTGTTTTACACCACCCAGTTTGTGGGACTTTGTTCTGACTGTCCTGGGAAACGAACACAGACCACAACAGGGGCATGATAAAAACCGATCCTTGGCAGGATCAGTTCAGTTTAGTTGCTCAGTCGCATCTGACTCTTTGTGACCCCATGGACTACAGCATGCTAGGCTTACCTGTCATCACCAACTCCAGGAGCTTGCTCGAACTCATGTCCATTGAGTCGGTGATGCTATCCCACCATCTCATCCTCTGTTGTTCCCTTCTCCTCCCACCTTCAATCTTTCCCAGCATCAGGGTCTTTCCTAAAGAGTCAGTTCTTTGCATCATGTGGCCAAAGTATTGGAGCTTCAGCTTCAGCATCAGTCCTTCCAGTGAATATTCAGGGTTGATTTCCTTTAGGATTGACTGGTTTGATCTTTTTGTAGTCCAAGGGACTCTTCAGAATCTTCTCCAACACCACAGTTCAAAAGCATCAGTTCTTCGGTGCTCAGCTTTCTTTATGGTCCAACTCTCACATCCATACATGACCATGACTACTGGAAAAACCATAGCCCTGGTAGCTCAGCTGGTAAAGAATCCTCCTGCAATGCAGGAGACCCTGGTTTGATTCCTGGGTCAGGAAGATGCCCTGGAGAAGGGATAGGCTACCCACTCCAGTATTCTTGGATTTCCCTGGTGGCTCAGCTGGTAAAGAATCTGCCTGCAATGCAGGAGACCTGGGTTCGATCCCTGGGTTGGGAAGATCCCCTGGAGAAGGGAACAGCTATCCACTCCAATATTCTGGCCTGGAGAATTCCATGGACTGTACAAAACATGGGGTTGCAAAGAGTTGGACATGACTGAGTGACTTTCATTTGACGAGACCAACCTTTGTCAGCAAAGTAATGTCTCTGATTTTTAATATGCTGTCTAGGCTGGCCATAGCTTTTACTTCAAGGTGCAAGCGTCTTTTAATTTCATGGCTGCAGTCACCATCTGCACTGATTTTGGAACCCAAGAAAATAAAGCCTGTCACTGTTTCCTTTGTTTCCCCATCTATTTGCCATGAAGTGATGGGACCAGATGCAAACTACAGCTAGAATGTTTCTGTGAGGTCAAATCCCTCGAATTTTTCCCAGCAACTGCAGGGGGTGAAGTGATTGTTTGCAGATGGAGAAACTGTCTTCCTCAGATAACTCTCTGGCCTTGGCCTGTGCTTTTCCAGGCAAGGAGCCGAGGAAATCTGCCTGCAATTGACAGCTCCCTCCAAGGTGCAGTGGAGAATGAACTCTCTGGCTTTCTGGACACAGCAGACATCCTTCTCAGCGGGGGTCATGGATCCAAACTCCTCCACTAGCCATTTCTCGAAGCTCAACTCAGAGGACCAATATTCCCTCTCAGGCCAGCCCAGGGTACAGCGAGTAATACTGGGTGGGCCAAAAAGTTCATTTGAGTTTTTCCATAAGATTTTTTTTTAAAAACATTTGTTCCTGGCTGTGCTGCACAGCATATGGGATCTTAGTTCCCTGACCAGGGATGAAACCCATGCGCCTTGCATTGGAAGCATGGAGTCTTAACCACTGGACCACCAGGGAAGTCCCTAGATCCTATAGAGAAACCTGAATGAACTTTTTTGGCCAATCCTATTTAACCCTCAAAAACTGTAGGACAGAAAGCCAGCCAGTTGTGGCTTCTAGGAGCTTTTCATAATACCAAACACAGAATCCCCACTGGCCAGGAAGGTACAGAGAGGGAGGCCAGTGCTCAGTGGGTGTCAGTGGGGTGAAGGGGAGGCTCAATCGCTGCCTATGGGCAGGTGACTGGTACGACCAAATCCCTTTATTTTTCAAGAGAAGCCAGAAATCCAGGATATTGGGGTTGTGTTCAGTTGCTAAGTCATGGCAGACTCTTTGGCGTCCCAATCTATCACTATCTCCTAGAGTTTGCTCAAACTCATGTGCATTGAGTCGGTGATGCCATCCAACCATCTCATCCTCTGTTGTCCCCTTCTCCTCCTTCCCTCAATCTTTCCCAGAATCAGGGTCTTTTCCAATGAACCAGTTCTTCGCATCAGGTAGCCAAAGTACTGGGGCTTCAGCTTCAGCCCCAGTCCTTCCAGTGAATATTCAGGGTTGATTTCCTTTAGGATTGACTGGTTTGAATTCTATGCTATCCAAGGGACTCTCAAGAGTCTTCTCCAACACCAGCATTTGAAAGCATCAATTCTTAAGCACTCAGCCTTCTTTATGGTCCAACTTTCACATCTGTACATGAGTACTGGAAAAACCATAGCTTTGACAATACGGACCTTCGTTGACAAATTGACATCTCTGCTTTTTAATATTCTGTCTAGGTTGGTCATAGCTTTTCTTCCAAGGAGCAAGCGTCTTTGAATTTCATGGCTGCAGTCACCATCCACAGTGATTTTGGAGCCCAAGAAAAGAAAATCTGCCACTGTTTCCATTGTTTCTTCATCTATTTGCCATGAAGTGATGAGACCAGATGCCATGATCTTAGTTTTCTGAATGTTGAGCTTTAAGCCAGCTTTTTCACTCTCCTCTTTCACTTTCATCTAGCGGCTCTTTGGTTCCTCTTTGCTTTCTGCCAGGAAGGTGGTGTCATCTACCTATCTGAGGGTGTTGATATTGGGGAGAGGGTGTAAAATCTGTTTCAAATATTGGCAGTGAATCCCAAAGGTTTCAGAGGCTGAGCAGGTCAAAGCTACCCCCATCAGTCAGCTGCTGTCATCAGAGTAGGAAGGCTCTTCGGTGGGGGAGTTTTCTGGATTCCCATCCCCCACCAGAGTAGACTGGCTCCTCTTCTCCCTCCTGGGGCTCAAGTGTAACATTTCCAAAACAACTTCCTTTTCTCCAGGAGCCCTCCCTTCCTCCTCCTCTTCCTGTTTCTCCTCCTTTCTTCCTGTCTGTCCCCTGGGCTGGAATGCTCTGGGTCATCAAGTGGCTTACTCTCTCATGTCTGCCTCCCAGTCCTCCTTTCTCTGTTTTCCTGTTCTTTGTAGTCAGCTCACTAATGGCTCCTAAAGATATTAGGTCCCAGAATCTGTGAATGTCACCTTAGGTAACATTCATGTTACATTTACAGATGTGATTAAATTAAGGGAGATTCTCCTGAATGAACTATGCGTGCTTAGTCGTTCAGTTGTGTCTGTCGCTCAGTCGCGTCTGACTTTTTGTGACCCCATGGACTGTAGACCACCAGGCTCCTCTGTCCATGGGATTCTCCCGGCAAGAATACTGGAGTGGGTTGCCATTTCCTTCCTTCTCCAGGGGATCTTCCCGACCAAGGGATTGAACTCGAGTCTCTTGCATCTCCTGTATTGGCAGGTGGATTCTTAAACCACTGCGCTACCTGGGAAGCACCGGAATGAGCTACGTGAGTCCTAAATGCAACCACAGTTGTCCTTATAAGAGGGAGGTTGCAGGAGATTTGACAAAGACAGGAGAAGAGGATGTGACCACAGAGGCAGAGGCTGGGGTGGTGTGGCCATAAGCCGAGGACTGCAGGCAGCCCCCAGACACTGCAAGAGTCAGGAAGGATTTTCCCCTGAAGCCTCCACTGGAAGTGTGGCCCTGCTGACCTTAATTTCAGCCTAGTGATACCAATTTTGGGTTTTGGCCTCCAAAACCATGAGAGAATAAATGTCTATTGTTCTAAACCACGTGGTTAGTGGTTAATTTCTTACAGCAGCCACAGGAAAAGAATGCATTCTTCATCGTTCATTTAATGTATTCTTATCGGGACTAAGACATGCTTACGAGGTTTCCCTGGGGGCTCAGTGGTAAGGAATCCAACTGTCAGTGCAGGAGACACGGCTTTGATCCCTGACAAGGGTTCAGTCCCCGATCCAGGAAGACACCGCATGCTGCAGAGCACCTAAGCCTGTGCTATACAGCCTGGGAGCTGCCACTACTGAGACCGCACGCTGCAACTACTGAAGTCTGCACACTCTAGAGCCCATGCTCCACAACAAGATAAACCACTGCAATGAGAAGCCCGCATGCACAGCAACAAAGAGTCAGCATAGCCAAAAACAAATACATAAATAAATAAAATTAAAAACCAAATTACTCTGATTATTCAGTTTTTTGTTTTTTTTTTTTTAAGGATATGCTTAGGATCTGTGATCTGTCCCACTCTCCAGACAGACAGCAGCCCAAGGGCAGGGACCTGGCCTTGGGCAGGTGCTCAGACAGCATGAGCAGACAGAGGAAGAAAGATCTGAAGACAATCCTAATTACACCCAGAACAGTGCCTTTGGGTGACTGTGAACAGAAAGAGAATGGGGGAATCTGGGAATTATCAGGGCTGATTTTTGGTCTGCTATGATTTTGGTGCAATTTCTTTTCCAGATTTTTCTAAGTAAATGCTTTCCTATGGTATTGGAGAAGACTCTTCAGAGTCCCTTGGATTGCAAGGAGATTAAACCAGTCAATCTTAAAGGAAATCAACCCTGAATATTCATTGGAAGGACTGATGCTGAAGCTGAAGCTCCGATACTTTGGCCACCTGATGCGAAGAGCCAACTCTTGGAAAAGACCGCAATGCTGGGAAAGATTGAGGGGAGGAGGAGAAGTGGGTGACAGAGGAGGAGATGGTTGGATGGCATCACTGACTCAATGGACATGAGTTTTAGCAAACCCTAGGAGATGGTGAAGGACAGGGAAGCCTGGTGTGCGCAGTCCATGGGATTGCAAAGAGTCAGACATGACTTAGCGACTGAACAACAATCATATGGTTTTTCCCTGCAACACTGCAACTGTGGCATACAGACAGCTGTCTCTACTGTCTTCTGTGCTGTTTCATCATGGTCCTGTCTCCATGCCAGTCATCAAACATGGCTTCTAAAGACTTTCTCTCTGTGGGTGCATCCTATTTTGTGTAATGGAGTTTCTGTTTTGTGACTTTCAGTTATTTCCAATGTCAGAGTCTCAGAGGCTGGAGGCAGAAGGAACTTTGGAAGACACGTGGGCCACCTCCCTATCACCCCCTCTAGGGGACAGCGTCCTGCCCCAGATCTGGGAGGGGCTGCTGGTTCTGAGGCAAGGAGCCCAGGTGGGGTCCCCTTGCATGGCTCTCCAGGTGTGACCTTGGGCACCTGCTCAGTCTGGAGGTTCTGCTTCTTCAGAATGGGATAACAGCACCCACCTCTCTGAGTTGACAGAGGATTGAGAGCCATAATAAATGTAAAGTTCTCAGCCACTATTTGTATTAAATTTTTATTGCCCAGGCTGCTTGGAACATGGGCCCGAGGGGGCATTTTCTACCTGAACAGCTGTGTAAGATCACAGAAAGGGCATTGAACTAGAGTTTGGAAACCTGATTCTGTCCAGGGCAGCTCTGGCACTTTGCCATGTGATGTGAGGTCTACTAACACCAAGTGCTTCCTGCCTCCCTGCCTGACCCATGGAAGTCCCCTTCCCTGGGACAACAACCCACAGATATTTGCAGATGCTGCTGTGACCCCAAAGGATGGCTGACAGCAATCCTTTTCTGTAAAGAGGCTGAGGGTAAATATTTCAGGCTTTTCAGACCAGATGGTCTCTGTGGCAACTATTCCACTCTGCCCTCACAGCCTGAAAGCAGCCACAGACAATACGTAAATGAACTGACGTGGCTGCCTGCCGAAAAAACTTTATTTACAAAAATGGCTGTGGAATCCATAGAGGTAGAGAGTGGATAAGAGGTGACCAGGGACTGGGGGCTTTTGGCTTACTGGGCACAGAGTTTCTGCTTGGGGTGATGAAAAATGCTGGAAATAGAACACGGTGATGGTTGCATGGCAAAGTTGATGTTAATACCTGTTTACTTCAAGATAACTGTATACTTAATAAATGTATACTTCAAAAATGGTTAACATGGCACATTTTACATTATGCTTATTTTAACTACAGGAAAAGTGATTAAAATGGCAAATTTTACGTTTCATATATTTAAGAAGAAAGGAAAAACAAAAAATAAAAAGAAATCAGGCTGGGGACCAGCTTTGGCCCCGGGGCCATCAGATTAGATCAGATCAGATCAGTCGCTCAGTCGTGTCCGACTCTTTGCGACCCCATGAATCGCAGCACGCCAGGCCTCCCTGTCCATCACCAACTCCCTGGGGCCATCACTTACTAATATTTTCCAAGTCCAGCCAGGACACACCCCTCTGCCACAGTAAATCCACTGGTTCCTCATTTCTGGGTCTCCCTGGCATCTGGGCACAGTGTCTTGTACACAGGAAGTAACTCTAAAAACAGAACTCTGTTTCTGAGTTCCACAGCACGCTGAATGCCTTCCTTTGGACGTGAACTTAGTAAGGGACACAGTGTTCCAGGTGGGCTCACGCAGCTGGAGTGCCCAGTGGGCCTGGGGCCGCACGTGTGTTTCTCTGCAGCCCAGATGGTCTTTGCTTTGTCTCCTTGCAGCACTAACCCCGCTGGCTCAGACCAGGCAGTCAGATGAAGAATAAAATCCAGGCATTCTTCATGTGAACCACAGCAAGGTGGGCCCCTTAGTCTTGATGTATTGATTTTTTGGGACACTAACTGTAGGATTTAATACAAAAATTCTGCTTGCTCTTTTGTTCAGTCATTTTCACCTGTCAGGGCCTTTTAGAACCCTGAATCTGTCATCTGTTGTATCCACCGTCCTTCCAGCTTTGTATCATTTGCAAATGACTTCCAATGTCTTCATATGTGTCACTATGTCCCTGATGGGGACACGGGGGAGGCCGGAGCCAGCTGTGGCTGTCATTGGATCATTAATCAATACTCTTTGGCTGCGATGGATCTGTTGCTGAAGAAGTCACCTAATTGGATGGTTACCATCCGACCACTTCTTTGTATCTTTCCCACAAGGACATCACACACAGTGTAGCTAATAATGCCATTCAGAAATGAAGCCACATCCTTGACAGAATTCTTCCACATCAAAAGGGAGGCAGGGGAATCAGACTCAATTTATTTAGGGTAAAGCACGTGGACTCCAGGGCTCCGACCTTCTAAGTACTTGGAACCAATCTGGTGGCTGAAGTGGAACAATTGCCTGGACCTTGAAGACTGCCAACTTTACCCTGAGATAGCTCAGACCTAGAGCCTCAGAGCAGGGGCGAATATCAACAGTTCTGTAACAGCTACGGTCACAGAAGGAACCAGAATGCAAATGAAATGCATCTAGATGGTGACAGAAGCCAAGCTTTCCCTTCGAAAAGTAACTAAGCAATCATAGCTAAAGGTCTCAAGTGAACTAATTTATATTTTTAAGGGCTTCCCAGGTGGCACAGTGGCAAAAAACCCGCCTGCCAATGCAGGAGACGCAAGAGACACGGGTTCAATCCCTGGGTTGGGAAGATCCCCTGGAGGAGGGCATGGCAACCCACTCCAGTATTCCTGCCTGGAGAATCCCACGGACAGAGGAGACTGGTGGGCTACAGTCTACGGGGTCTCAGAGAGTCGGACATGACTGAGTACCTATTCATTTTTTAAATGCAACCTTCCCAACAGTAAGCAGGGTGGATGTGAAGGCAGATAGCATCTCATGCAGAGGTTCTGAGCTCTCTGAGCAAATACCATCGTTCTCACTTCCAAGATACTCATTTCCTACCCAGAAGTGCATACCAGCCTGGGAATCATCATCCTCTTCAGGACAGACACTGGCCATGCTGCATCCCAGGGTGGGGAGAGAAGCCCCAGCAGGTCCATCCCGTGGCATTGTGTCCTACGAAAGCTGCTCTGGGGCATGCGCAGTTAGCAGCTCAGTCAAACATTCATCTGCTTGGTCTTCAGTTTGTAGCAAATTTGCAAATCTACATTCTAATTTTTTTTTAATTTGGCTCTGCTGGGTCTTAGTTATAGCACGCAAGACCTTTGATCTTCATGGCAGCATGCAAGATCTTTAGTTGTGGCATGTGGGTTCTAGTTTCCTGACCAGGGATCGAACCCAGGCCCTCTGCATTGGGAACGGGGAGTCTTAGCCACTGGACCACCAGGGAAGTCCCTCAATCTGCATTCTAAATGCTCTTGACAGACATTTACTGAAGTTTCAAAGCCACGTGGGCATCCTCTGTAGCAGCAGCAGAGATCGCTTAGGGCTTGATGATTCGGAAAGTGAGCTCTCTTGGAATTCTCCTAATTGTGGGGCGGGTGTCACACGGATGAGAAACCTGAGTTTCTGGGACTTTAAAGGATCTGCTGAAGTCTCAAGGCACCCAGCTGCTGGGTGTTAGCACCACTGCCTGGCTCACCCTTTCTGCTGTCCCCCAGGGCACCCTGGAGAGACAGAAGGAGGGAGCCATGGAGGCCGCCCTGAGCGCCGACCACCTGGTACATTTGGAAGACTTTACCACGTGCTCGGGGTGCTGGTGGCCCTCCCTGGGGCCTGGGGGAATGAGCGAGCCCCATCTCACCTCGTCAGTGATCTGGCCTCCGAAGGTCACCCATGTTCCTAGAAGGAGAGACACAGGCTGAAGTCAGAGAATGCCCCCAGGGATGCTAGTTCTCCCCAGGGTGCTTAGACCTCGGGTAGCAGGACATGGCGGTGGGGGGAGAAGGCAGCCATGGGCCACCTTGCTGCTCTGGAGAGCGTGTGCTGGGCATGTGTGGACATCTGGCCTTTGGGGCAAGTCTCTGTCTCTTGGGGTCAAGGAACCAAGGGGACAGTAAGCGCCCAGAGCAGGCAGCTGGCTGGCGGGCTGTGATGGGTTTGTTGGGGCTCTTGCCACTGCAACTCCTATTCCGGGGACACCCTGTGGGCAGCGGGGCCAGGGCTGTCTCTTTGAAGATGCGCTGGTCTGACAGCCGTGTCCTCACGCTCGCTGGGTGGTGTGTATGTGTATGTATATGTGTGTGTGGGTGGGTGGGTGTACGTGTGCCTTGTGAGGTGGAGAGACAGCATGTTCTCGGAACAGAGGTCATATCTGGCAAAAGGAAAAAAAGGGCAAAATCCAACTGCTCTTCATGAGGGACCCTGTTATGTAAGGAAAGAAGGTGCTGGCTTCAGGGACAGGGGGCTTCCTTGGTTCTCTGCTGCTGGGCAGGGGGCTGTGTGTGTAGAGTGCCCTGGTGTTCACGAAGGCTGGATCTCTGTCCCCCTCCTGTCCTAGGCCCCTCCCCCATGGCCTCCTGGTTGCTATGGCAACCAAGCCTCTCCTTCCCCCACAATCCTGGCTCTGGATGCAGCTCCCTCCCCTCACCCCCAGAGGTGAGCCCTTCAGCCTTCCCACCGCCCTTGTTCCCGTGGTCACCATGGCACCAAGAGGCCCCCACACTCACCGAGCCCCAGGCAGGAGACCCGCAGGCCCGACTTGCCCAGGTTCCTGGAAGACAAACGTGGTGTGAGTTTTCAGCAGCTCAGGGCAGGACCCATTGTTTTCACTGCCCAGTCTCCCGAACCCCCCATGCATGTCATTTAAGGCTCTGAAGGCCAGGGGTCCTTTGGAGAGAAGCCTGCTGCTCACCCACCCTGGGGTAAAGGGCCAACTGTCCCCCACATGCCAGGGCATGGCCATATTGCTGGGCCAGGCCATGCTCTGACCACCGCAGGGCCCCGAAGCCACCGTGGGGAGAAAACATGGAACGGGCCGGGCCCCGAGTTGTTTCATGGGCTGAAATAAGACTGGTTCAGGCCTTGCGGCCCCGCTCTCATAAGAAGCTTCTCTTTGCATTTCTTTAGTGTCACGTTTGTGTTTTGTGTATCTTCATTTCCCCTCTTTGTGGAGTACAGGACAAGTTAGTCCCACATCCCTTGGGCCATGTGGCCCCCGGCTCTGTCTCTATGCAGGAGGAATGGGGGGAGATGAGAGCTCCACTGAGGGGGACCCATGCCCACAGCAGGCCTGACCCCCAGCCAGAGCCACAGAGGAGGGCGAGAGCTAGACTGACTCCTGGCGGCACACGTCCTGGTCAGGATTAGTGGCCATAGCTGCGCGGACTGCCCGGGGCCCCACCACAGGCCTACTTAGTGCCTGCCAGATGGGGTCTGTCCCAGGTCCATGGGGACCAGCTGCAGGCTGTCATTAATGCCCTCAGGGGGTCACGGAGGGCAGCAGTGCCCTGCTGAGGCCTGGGCTTCCTGTCCGGCCTGGCCCATCCCTCCTGCCAAGGCTGGCTGGGCTGGAGCCTGCCAGACAGCAGCGGGCAGGGTGGCCCTGTCACCGATTCCCCAAAAGCTCAGGGCAGCAGGCAATCCCCTTTTTCTGATATTCTGTTTTACAGAAGAGCACCCTGGGGAGGAAGTTGGATTCCACCCAGACTTTGAGAACACGCTCCCCACCCCAGTGGTGGCCCTCATTCCAGCCCTTTATGGAAGTCGCCAGATGGTGAGGTTGACAAGTGGCAGGGTGCGAGTCCACCTCCCTCCTGAGACATCTCGGTCCTGGGACCAGCCCGAGCTGTGATACCCCACGGGTGGGAAGCGAGAGAGCTGTGAGAGATGCACAGGGTGGACCCCAGCCTCCTTTCCCAGGGCCCTTGGATGTTTCTAACTTCAGTGGGTGCTGTGTCCTGTTTTTCTACCCCACGTGGGTGGTCCCCTGGGAAGCAGGTATGGGGCTAGCCTGACCCTCCCCTCTCTGACCTTCTGCAGCCTCAGTTTCCCCAGTTACAAGATCCCTGGACCCTGCCCACATCACAGCTGGTTGTTGATCGGGGGTGGATAGAATAAACTTGTAAGCAGTTTGATAACAGTTTGTCACCAAATATTAGTAGTTCTAAATTGTCCAGCTTTCTCGTTACGTTTCCATTAAAATCAGCCCAGCCACTGGCCCACTGTTCCTACAGGATATGCTGGTAGTTTTCCTAAATGAGGACATAATAGCAGCTGTTTTCTTTTCCAGGGAGGGGAGTGGATCGGCAGTGGCTACAGGCAGAGGCTCAGAAGCTGTAAATCAAGCCCTGCTTCGACCTTCCTGGCTGTATGCTTGCCCCTGCGTGTATCATGTAACCACCTGAAGCCTCAGTGAGCTCATCTACAGAATGGGCTTGCGATGCTGCTTCTCTCAGGGGATTGCTGTGAGGATGAAATGGGATAACATGTGCCTGGGCAAAGGGACGCAGAACACTGACTCTGCAGGAGTCTCATTTTCAAGAGAGCACAGAACTGGGGTAGGGTGGGGTGGGAGGGGGTGGACCGCAGCCTTTTCCTTATTCGAGAAACAATGTATAAATCTAATAGGCTTTAAATGTTACCATGTTAAAAAGGGAACTCAAGTTTCCCCGCACCTTTTTTTTTTTACCCTATAAATCAATGAAATAATCTACTAATGCCCTCAGCATTGCTTGCACATTCCAACCCAGAGCCACTTGGTTTATGAACTTAGAAAGAGGCGCGATTCATAACTCTGTGAGGTGACAGATGTTAACTAAACCGATGGTGGTGATCACATCGCAACAGGTAAATGTATCAAGTCATCACATTGTAACTTAAACTTATACAATGTTATGGGTCAATTATATCTCCAAAAACAAGGAAAAAATACTTGGAATATTCTTGATTTGCTTCTGACTTGAGAGGAGAGATCTGAAATACAGTATGCATGAAATTCAAGAGCTGATGAGTCGAACACATTCTTTAAACGTTTTCTTATATAGTTTAAATCATGCTTGAATTGATGTTGCTTGCTAAGTAGAAAGTGAACTTGTGTTTTGTTATGTATAAAGAAATAGGAATTAAAAAGGAATTAAAGAAAGAAAGAAAAGCACAATGACATCACTTATAGACCCTGCATCAGGCCAGTTCTTTTTAGTAGGTTAGCTAGTTTATCTCACACATACTTGTGTGAGATACTTGTGGTGAGAAACATACTTGTGGTGAGAAATTAGAAAGCTGCTTAGGAGTGGTCTGATAACAAAGCATCAGGGACTAAAAGTTCTAATCAGTGGTCTTAACCATTTTGGGTCATAAACCCCTTTGAGAAGCCCCTCCCCTGGAAATGAGCACAGTCATGAAAACCTTTAGAACCTTGTTTGTGATGCCTGGGTGTTTGAAGACTTGGGCACCTGGTCTGGATAAATCCAGGTGCTGGGAGGGAGACTGAGCATCCCGCCTCTCTAGAACCACCCCCAGGCATGATAGTGGAGGAGCGATTTCCCGGCCAGGCTCTGCAGAAGGTGAAGTTTTAGGCCTGTCCTCCCGCAACTGCCCTTCATCAGCGTGCAACCAAGTGCTGGCACTTACAGCTTGTTCAGGGGCTGGGCGGCTTTAGCAGCAGACAGGTGAGGACCCAGGACAGCAGGCTGAGCCCACCTGTGTCTGTGGCTGAAGAGAGGCCACCGCCCTTGCCCATCAGAAGGGGCTCCGAGTTTCCTCCGAGTGCTTGGTGATGCAGCTGTGGCTCCACCCACCGCCCACAGGAATAATTTAGCAAAACTAGGACACGGCGCCATGCTGCAATTACCCCGCTCAACTTGTTTCCCTGTTAAAATGATGGTATTAGTTCTGCCATCCGCTGCCAGGCCTCCGGAGGAGGAATGAGAAAGGACAGGGTATCTCCGGGCTGGAAGTTTTATAAATATGGCAGCTTGGTGAGGGTGGGGGCAGCCTAACAGCACAGCCTCGTGTGGACCTGGGCTGGAGACACGCTGCCACTCAAAACTTTCTACATGGGGAAATCATTTCCTACAGGTTTTCTTCCCCTAATTAAAACTCGCCACAGTGATAAAATAGTTGGCTAAATCCCTAAACCCCGATAATGTTAGTCTTTATTAATTTGTCTCCTGTCCCTCCTGTGGTCTGGAAAAATGGCTAATGAGGACTCAGGGATTTAAACTTTGCTGGAGGAAAACAGTGATGTTTATCATGGAGCACCCCCCCTCTCCCACCCCAATGGGCCGCACCCTTGAACACTGCATTTCACATTCTAGGCAATTACACATCCTTTAAAAATAGCTGTTCAGGGCCTTTAACTTCAGCCATCTGGGAGGAGGACAAAAATGTGGTCAGGTGATGGAAAGCAACTTGGCCTTGGAGATGGTTTGATGGGCAGGGATGCTGGGGTTTCCTGTCGGCTATCACCCTGTGGGGTATTATCTGTTTACAGCTCTGCCCGCCCCCAGACTCCAGGCTCCCTACGACGGATCTGGGCTACCAGACCTTTGCCATCAGATTGCATCTGGCAGCCACAGGTCCTGGGGGTGTTTGTTGGTGTGAGGTGGGGCTGAGAAGCCCAGGCCTTGGGGCCAGACCCTCAGGATCCAATGCAGGACCCTCTTTTTACTCACAGGTCTTGGTGTCTCCCCTCCTCCACACTGAGCACCTCTATTGCTCAGTGCCAAAGGGGCCCTTTGGCAAGACTGTGGCACCCTGGTGGTACAGGCCACATCACCCTCAGTGCCACTGTGAAGGGCCAGCTCCTTAAGGAGGTGGTCAGTAGCGGGTGGTCCTGGATCAGGCCCCCTGTAGCTCCCACCTGCATGTACCCTGGCTGTGATCCTGGGAGAGTCATCATGGAACAACCCCATCAGGCAGGGACCCCATACTCAGCAGAGTTGTCCGGTGGTTTGGGTTCTGACTTCCATTTCAGCTCTGAGACTGCACACCTACAGGGAAATGAGCCCACCTTCTCCCTCTTACCGCCAGGGCAAGCTTCCCAGGCCCTGCCACCTGTAAGGACAGGTGGGGTCCCCCAGGATGGAAAGCTGGGGCTGGGGTCTCAGATTCTGAACCCTCTGGCCCAGCGAGCACCTCCCTATGCTGCCTGTCTCACCTTCAGTGCTTCCAGCATGTCACACACACACATACACAGGCATGCATACACACAGATACACATACACACAGGTACACACACACTGGTACACACACACAGAAATGCATACACAGCTGTAGATATACAGAGATCCACACACAGATGCACACACACAGATCGATACACACAGGTGCACACTCAAGTGCACACACAGAGGCACACACAGGTGCACACATACAGATGCACACATAGATGCACACACACCAATGTACACACAGATCCATACACACCGGTGCAAATACACAGATGCACATACACAGATGTACACACAAGTGCACACACACACAGATCCACACACACTGGTGCACATACAGAGATGTACACACAAAGATCCACACACACAGATGCACATAAACAGATGCACACATAGGTGCACACATAGATACACACACACACACACACGGATGTACACACATAGGTGCACACAGGATTCTTAAGCATTCAGGCTCTTTGATGTCCAATCTTCAATGGATCTTAAGATCTTGGCAGGGAAATCCTGTCAATAGCCACATTTCCTGTGTACATTCTCCTTCATACTTTTAGAAATGGTCTCACTCTTTTGATCTTAGGATTGACTTAAAAGTCTCGGCAGGTAACATGTATCTAAACTAAAAAACAGATTCTGTTTACTCTTAGTTTTTGGTTCCCACTTAATAAAAGATAAACCACCAGAGTTTCTAGAAAAGAAATTGCCCTTACTGAATTGAGAGGATGGGAACAAAAGCTCTGTACCCCAGAGACCCATAAAAGCATGTCAAATGTCCCCAAAGATCCAGGGCAGGAGGGTTACAGGTGGAGATGCAAAAGGCCTTGTTATCTCAGAATTCATCTCGAGGGGCCTGGGACTTATGACACGGGTCCTTCACATGAGGTCCATCTTCTGGGCACTGGTTTAAGGTTTAAGCTAGAGGTTTAAGCCACACAGCTCATTTCTTAGGATCCATTCTTTCAATACTTTCCAAGTTGGTACCAACCAATATCAGCTAGAAACCCATTCTCCTCAAATACAACCAGATTCTTCTGCAGCTTTTTCTGAGGTTGGTGGCCTGTGTGATTTGAGTCTCAGAGAGCAGAGTTGGGAGCCAGGGACCTAACTTAGCTTTTCTGGTTCCTGAAGATGATTTGTGGTAAGAACTACCCTCTCCCTGGAACATCATTCTCAAAGTGCTCAAGGCTCTAAGTACAGAGAAACTCATGAGTAAGAACGGCCAGATTGCACATGCACTAATACATGATGTTTGTTTTTGTCTTCCTGACTCACTTCACTCTGTGTGACACTCTCTAGGTCCATCCATGTCTCTACAAATGACCCAGTTTCATTTGTTTTTATGGCTGAATAATATTCCACTGTTATTTGCAAAGCAGAAACAGAGACACAGATGTGGAGAACAAACATATGGGTGCCAAGGGAGAAAGACGGGTAGAGGAAGTGGGAGATTGGGATTGACATATATACACTATTGATACCACGTATAAAATAGATAACTAAGGAGAACGGAATGTATAGCTCAGAGAACTCTATTTAAGGTGCTGCGGTGACCTAAATTGGAAGTAAATCCAAAAAGGAGGGGACATATGTATATATAAACTTGATTTGCCTTGCTGTAAACAGAAGAAACCAATATAGCATTGTAAAGCAACTATCCTTCAACAAAAATTAATTAAAAAATTAAAGGAAGGCCAGACCTCTAGCCGGGTGATGCAGGGGTCCAGGGTTCAGACCCAGCCCTCCTTTTGCATCTGGGTGCATCCCACTGGGCATCTGAGCAAGACCCTGGGTAGGGCAAGACGGGATGCAAAGAATGTCAGGAAGGCCCCCCCCCGCTGCCGACACTGGCCCTTTGCATGCTCTCTACCAACAGAGTGAGGGCGAGTGCACCCAGAGCACGTGGGGGGCTGGGCCCAAGCAGAGGGACACACAGAAGCCAGGCCCGAGCCCTTAGCAGAGAACTCCAGCCGCTGCCTGTGCTCTGCAGAGCCTGAATCTGCTGTAGAGGAACCTGGGTCTGGGGTTCGGCTCAGGTCAAGGAGTGGGGGAAGGTTAACTCTACCACGTGGTTCACCCTATATCCCCGACTCTTAAACTGAGGTTTGTCAAGGTGGCTTAGCTGCAAAGACATCAGACCACTCAGTGGGCATTCCTGAGGGCTTGTGTGCCCAGGGGGAGGGCAGGGCACCTGTGGTCATTGTCCTGGGGCTACCAGGAAGAGGAAGTATCACACAGCATCTGACATGGAGGGGCTCAGCTCTAGTGACAAACTCCATCCCCTGCCCCCAGGAAGGGAAACAAACAGGCAGAAGGAGAGAAGAGGCATCATCATCCCCCACCACCGATGAGACTGGGGCCTGACCCTGACTTCGATTTTATTTCTCCCCCCACATTCTGCCAAGCCCCCCCAACCCCAGACACCGTGGGGAGGGCACCCCTGCTCCACACAGGCCCGCGCACTGCGTACCTATACTTCATCCCGGGCTGCTTCACGCTGGCGTCGCCTGTGCTCGGGAGGCTCTGCACCGACAGTTGTCCCAGACTCCGGGCCACCATGGCCACTGCACGGAAGCGGCCTCGGGTGCCCAGGCTGGGGCTGCTGGCCGCTGGCCGGCCCAGCCGGTCCTCGGGGCCCCGGCCCTTGAGGCCGTGCTCTGAGCATACGAAGGACACCTGCATGTCGCCGGCACTCAGCTCCTGACCACGTCCCCTCTCCTTCCGGGCTCCAAGGTCATCTGCCCCTGGAAGCCCCGCTCCGCCTGGGACAAGACTTTATCCCAGAAGCTGAGGGAGCTGCCAGGAGTGAAGATTTCCAAAGGCAATGATGTAGAAAAAGCCCATGTGGTCTCAGACAGAAGGGAGTCAAATTTCCAGAAATGTGCTAGAAAAGATCTGATCAGATAGAACTCAGAAATCCAGGGGTGGGGGGTGATGCCATTTTCTCTCCCTTCTCTGCAGGTCCATCCTCTGCCCCACCCTGGTCTGGCTCTGCCTGAGCCCCCAGCCCAGCTGTGTCTGGCAGGGCTGGGCTGCCAGTAACTCTCGACCAATGAGCGACACTGCCGTCCTCTGACAGCAGGAGGGGGAGGGAGCGTGCCTCCCATCAGGGTGGCAGCCTGGGGGTTCGGGGAGCAGCTGCTTCTTCAGGCTTCCCCGGGTGTCTCAGAGGGAGCCTGGCTCTGTGCACCGTGGCTGTTGAGACTCCCACCAAGTCAACGAGGTGACTGGCGAGAGGTGCGGGAGGTGCGGTAGGCGTCCGGCGATTCATTATTAATGAAGCGGATGCACAAGCCGCCCGACTGCCCTGGCCGATCCCTGGGAGGCCGGCACCGGTTCTCCAGGCTGACAGCCGCTCAGCCGGGACTGGAAGAGGCATGCACTGCAGCCGGGTGGGCGGCTGAGTGTGCAGGCAGTCGGCCTGGCCAGTTCTGTCCCGTGGCGGTTCTCACCCAAGAAAACAAGGCTGCCACTGGGTTTTGGCATAGGAAGTCAAATCACCAGAGATCTGGAAGAGAGAGGGCCACTCTTTCTGGATGGCAATGACCCAGGTGAAGTGAGGAAAGAGCCCTGCAGTCTCAGAGACCTGAGATGCTCCAGCACTCTGCACGGTACTTAGCTTGCAGCTGATGCTCAATAAACACTTTTAGAGTGAATGAATGAATGAACTAAGGAATGAATGAATGGATGGATGGATGAATGAATGGATGAGTGAATGAACTAAGGAATGAATGAATGAAGATCCTCTGCTTTACCCCAGCCTCCTTTCCCACACTAAGGGGATCAGGATGAAGATGGGAACAAGCTCTTCTGGAACAAGGTTAAGGGGTTCCCTGAAACCCAGAGAGACGCCCCCATTGGCAGGAAGGGCTGGCTTTGCTCTCTGACCCCAAGCTTGCCACTCTTACCCTGCAGGGTGGCCCTCGCCATAGCTGACTTTTAGGTCCCTTTCTGCTCTGTGACTGAGAAGGATGGGAGGCAGGTGGTCAGACTTTGCTGCTAATTCGCTCTATGATCCCAAGCGAGTGTCCTGCCGTCTCTGGACTTCCATTGACAGAATGAGGTGGCTGGCCCGAGGACCACTCTGTCTCTCGGGACCTGGCTCTGCAGGAACCTTACACGCCTTCTGGGTATCTATCCTGGACAGGACTCAGAGAAGAAGCCACCCCAAGATGTTCACAGAGGATGGCTGCACTTGCTCTCAGATCTGGCCCTGCCTTTTTGAGAAGTTAATAAAACCTTGCTCCATCCAGTCCCAGCCTCCCTGCTCCCGAGCTGGGCAGCCAGGGGCAAGTGACTCCCTCTCCAAGCCTCAGTGATCTTGTGTCCAGCACAGGTCACCAAGGTGTTCAGATCACAAAAGTGCTCACACTGGGGTCCGGTCCTCAGGAAGCACTCCCATTATCCCTCAGCAGAGAGGAAGGGCTTTCTGGCCATGGAGTTAGGAGAGACGCTTGTGAGAGACTCTCCCCTCCCCCACGGGTAAGCGCATCCTGTTTGTCTTCCCCATGGCCTGACTTGGCAGCGGGAACCGCTCCCCAGGGGGGCACCTGGTCCTGGGGCGAGAGGGAGGGCAGAGCTGGTACCTTTGCCAGGGGGGCCCTGGCAGGTCACAGACGCCACCTGTGGAGGGCAGTATGGGCCCCTCAGGATTCACAGGCCAGAGCTGCCTTCCTCTTCCACCTGCCCGTGAAAGTTCCACCTGCCTGGCGTGGGTCCCTGAGCCCCTTGGGTGACGGGCGATGGGAAGGAGGAAGGGCAGGCTGCAGTGCTGGCCCCTCTGCCAGCTGGGCTCTCCACCAACTGGGCCCTGCACTTGAAGACAATAGACCCTGGCTCTCAGGAAGCCCACACCCCTGCCGAAGAGGCTGCAGGTGGCAAAGACCCTGCCTCTGGCTCCTCCCCAAGCTCGTGGAGCTTATAGTCCACTGCAGGGATGCTCAACACCTGAGCAGGCTGCTAGAGGAGCGTGTTACAAATGCAGATTCCTGGGCCCCAACCACACCTACGGAATCAGTAGCTCTGGGGTTGGACCTGGGAAAACGCATTTCTTTTTCTGATGTGGACCATTTTTAAAGTCTTTATCGAATTTGTTACAATATTGCTTCCATTTTATGTTTTGGTTTTTGGCCCCAAGGCATGTGGGATCTTAGCTCTTCGACCAGGGATTGAACCTGCACCTCCTGCATTGGAAGGTGAAATCTTAACCACTGGACCGCCGGGGCAGTCCTGGGAAGCTGTGTTTTTATCAAGAGATTTGAGTGGTGCTATGCACTGGCCTGGAGGGTGTGGAGATCCCCTACTTCATTCCACCTCCCTCGGTTCTCTGTGCACTGGCAAATCATTGGATCACACAAGGGACGGCATCTCACTATGGATTCCTCAGGGTTGCTCTTAACCAGATGGTTAAGTGAGATTTAAGTGAGATTCACAAAGACTTAGTCACCACAGTGTGTAAAAGGTCACCCATCTCACCTCCCAATCCAGCAATTCCACTCCTAGGTATGTGCCCAGAGAAATGAAAACAACGCCCACACCAAAACTTGAACACAAATGTCCACAGTAGTATTACTCATCACAACCCCAAAGGCATAGCAATCCAAATGTCTAACAACAGGTAAAATAACGAACGAATAAACAAAATGCAGTCTATATCCACGCAGTAGAATGTTATTCAGCCATAAAAGGATGAAGTACTGATACCTGTTCCAACATGGATGATCCTGGAAAACACCATGCTAAGAGAAGAAACGAGTCACGTGCATGCTAAGTCACTTCAGTCGTGTCTGACTCTTTGAGACCCTATGCACAGTAGCCCACCAGGCTCCCCTGTCCATGGCATTCTCCAGACAGGAATACTGGAGTGGGTTGCAATTTCCTCCTCCGGGGGATCTTCCCGACCCAAGGATTGAAACTTTGTCTCTTAGGTCTCCTGCATTGGCAGGCGGGTTCTTTAAGGCCACGTACTGTATGATTCCATTCATATGAAATGTTCAGGGGACTTCCCTGGTGGTGCCGTGGTTGGGGATCTGCTTGCCAATGCAGGGCATACGAGTTCCACCCTGGGTCCAGGAAGATCCCTCCTGCCTCGGAGCAGCTAGGCCTGTGTGCCACAACTACCGAGCCTGCACGCTGCAGCTGCTCAGTCAGTCCTGTGTGCCTAGAGCCTGTGCTCCGCTCGGCCATGAGAGAAGCCACCGCAGCGAGACAACCGCGCGCCACAACTACAGGGAGCCCGCACAAAGTACTGAAGACCCAGCGCAGCCCAAATAAAGTTAAAAAAGTTCAGAATAGGCAAATCCATAGAGACAGAAAGCAGATTTGTGACTCTAGGGGGTGAGGGGAGTGGAGAATCAGGGAAGGATAGCTATAATGTAGGTATGGGATTTCCTTATTGGGGTGACAAAAATGTTCTAACATTGGTGATTTTTGCACAGTTATATGAATATACTAAAACCATTAAATTGTAAGAGTTGGACATGAATGAATGACAGAACAACAAATGGGTATATGGTGTGTGAATTATATCACAATAGAACTGTTACTGAAAAAAAGTGTCCACGCTTTCAAGACTCTGGGCCTTCACTCTTGCTGTTCCCTATGGGAGTGCCCTTCCTGTTTCTCTGCCTTTGAATTCCCTGTCATCCCCTGGCATCAGCTGAGACAGTACATGCCGTGTGAAGCAGTTTCCCCGCTTCTCAAGCACCAGTAAACCTTCCTTCCTCTGGGTGTCAGACCTCAGCCTCCCCAGTGATACCAGAGGCCTGGGGGCCACACAGGAGGCACTCTCCCAGGACTCTTGCACCTGGCCCGGTGCAGAGTCCCCAGTCCCCGCTCATCCCTCTGTAATGCATTGTGGGGATGGTGGGAATGGACATCTGACCTCAGAACCCGCCCAGGGAACCCAGGACAAATGTGGCGGGTCCAGCAGAGAACTGCTGAGCGGAGGAGTTGGGCAGGTGGGTTTGTGCAGCTGGAACTTTCTACATGCCTCAGATAGGGGTCACAAACTCTTAATGTACTTAGAAAATCACAAGAAAAGACAAGAGTGGAAAACCGAAAGCATAAGACCTCAACCTGAACTTGCCACAATTAAATGTCACCCCAAAGGGTCTCTCCTTTTAAATGTGTTTTGGTGGAGAAGTGAGTCCCAGACAAGGGCTTGTCGCAGAAACATCGAGTGTGGATGGTTTTGAGCCACAGCAGATTTGGGGTTCTTTTTCTGCCTCTCTAGTACCTGCTGTTGTTAAAGCAGCTGGTTCCTGCCATGATGAATCAGAGGGGCAGCCACCCCGAGTAAAAGCCCTGTCGTGTCTACAGAATGCCACCAAAGAGAACTTCTTGAAACAGGAGCTTCTGGCGTGGTGCCTGGGATCCACCCCCAACCTGCCCCAGGGGGCTGGGGAGACCCCTGGATCGTGGCACGGCAGCTCTTCCAGAGTGACTGGCTCATCTCACCACCTCTCTCCCTCCCTCCCTTCCTTCCCATCTGCCTGATGGCCACACAGAACATGAGCTGGTTCTCCAGGTGCTTCTGTTGGCACCCATGATATTCCCAGACAGTTTCTCTCTCACCAGGAGCCAAGCCTGGAGCTTTGGCTTCCATCACTACCTTATTTAGTCCTCAGGACAATTCTATGAGGAAGTGACTATAGTCTCTGATTTCCAGATGGGGACACTGAGACCTGGTGAGACCACATGACTTGTCCAGAGCTGGGTTCCCCCCAGGACACTCAGTGACATTCCTGCAGGCTTGGGAGTTGAGTCAGCCCTGATGACCTGGCGTGGGTTGAAACACGTCCCCCAAAGGGACATGTCCATGTCCTAACTCCTAGCACCCATGAATGTGACCATCTTCAGAAAAAGGACCTTTGTAGACGTCATCACATAAAGAGGAGGTGATTGGGGTGAGCCCTAAATTCAACGATTGCTGTATTTATAAGGAGAGGAGGATTTGGAGACTGACAGAGACACACAGAGGGAAAACAGTCATGTGAAGACAGAGGCAGAGATTGGAGTGATGTGTCTATAGACAAAATCAAGGAAGCACAGACATATTACAGAAAGCAAGCTTATGGTTGCCAGAGGGGAAGGGCTATTGTTGTTCAGTCGCTAAGTCCTGTCTGACTCTTTGTGACCCCATGGACTGCAGCACACCAGGCTTCCCTGTCTTTCACTATCTCCCAGAGTTTGCTCAAACTCATGTCCATTGAGTCAGTGACATCATACAACCATTTCATCCTTTGTCGCCCCTTTCTCCTCCTGACTTCAATCTTTCCCAGCATCAGGGCCTTTTCCAATGAGTCAGCTCTTCCCATCAGGTGGCCAAAGTATTGGAGCTTCGCCTTCAGCATTAGTCCTTCCAACGAATATTCAGGGTTGATTTCATTTAGGATTGACTGGTTTGATCTCCTTGCAGTCCAGGGGACTTTCAAGAGTCTTCTCCAGCATCACAATTCGAAAGCATCACATCAGTTCTTCAGCGCTCAGCTTTCTTTATGGTCCAACTCTCACATCCAGACATGACTACTTGAAAAACCTTAGCTTTGACTATATGGACATTTGTTGGCAAAGTAATGTCTCTGCTTTTTAATATGCTGTCTAGGTTTGTCACAGCTTTTCTTCCAAGGAGAAAATGTTTTTTAATTTCATGGCTGCAGTCACCATTTGCAGTGATTTTGCGAAAATAAAATCTGCCATTGTTTCCACTCCCAACTGAGAGATTGGGATTGACATATACACACTACTATATACAAAAATAGGTAATTAATAAGGGCCTACTATACAGCATAGGGAAGCTACTCAGTACTCTGTAATGACCTATATGGGGAAAGAATCTAGAAGAGACTGGATATGTGCGTGTGTATAACTGATGCATTTTGCTGTAAACCTGAAACTGACACAACATTGTGAAGCAACTAGTTTCCAATTAAAATTATTTAAAGAGCCAAGGTTGGATCTTTCCCGAGAGCCTTCAGAAGTTGGCCCTGCTGACCCCTGGCTTTTGGACTTCTCGACTCCAGATCATGAGAGAATAAAAAGCTGCTGTTCTGAGCTTGTGTGTGTGTGCTGTGTTAGGGTAACCCCAGAACACTGGTAGAGAACTGGCTCAAGGTAGACCTGCCCCACCCATCACCCCAGACTGGTCCACTCACCAATCCTCACCTGTCTTTTCTCCTGCCCCTCTTCCTTCTTCCTACCCATCCTTTAAGACACACTGGCTTCCCAGATTTTTTTAAGGAAGTCTTCCCTGACTGGCCCAGCTTGAAGTGACCGCCTGTGAATAAATGAGCAAGTCTGTTTGATGAGCTTGACCACAAATCAAATACTGTCTGTGATTCCTGTAAGAGGCTAGTGGTAAGAGGCTACACTCTAGAGTGAAAAAATAGCAGGCAGGCAGGACCCTGCACCCTGCCAGAAGCTCATGGCCAAGGCTTATTGCCCAGGGCTCCCTGCCCTCCGGGCCATATCAGAGAGTCTGAGATGCAGCTTCCAGTCCTGATGCCGAGGAAGCAGCAGGAAAGAGACATTTCCAGAAAGACAATGTTCTGGAAAGTGGGTTAAGACCAAGACTGGGAAACACCATCCAGCCAGTACTTACAGAGGTTTGGACTGCTCTAGGTGCTGAGAACAGACAAAGGTCATGCTGTCAGCGGGATGCAGACACGCAGAAACAAGAGAGGATAGTGGGATTTGAGGGCGACTCACTGGGCATCTGTTTAGACTAAGTGGTGGGGAAAGTCTCTTTGAGGCCAAAGTTGCACTGATGGGAGGGAGCCGGCCCTGTGAAAACCTGGAGGATGCACCCCCTGGGGGCCACTGATGATGTGCAAGGACTGCAGGATGCAGTGAGCTCCTCTGAGATATGGATGAAAGGCAGGCGCACCCTGAGCAGGAGGAAGAGGAGTACAGGCCAAAATCAGAGGCAGCATGTGCAGGATCCAGTGGGGAGTTTGGGTTCCTTCCTAGGGCCATGTATGGTAGAAGAGGAGCATCTTTGAACCAGGTCCGGTACCCACCTGGCACCATGTGGGCCCGTGATCACAGCTGCTGCCCTGTCTCAGGCCACACATCTGGACCCTCCATCACTGCAGCCAGGTGGACGTGGGAAGGGGGAGCTGACACAGGGACTGTGGAGATTTTAAAATTCAGTGCCCTTTTTTTTTTTTAAACAGCAAGAGTTGAGGACAGTTTAAAAAAAAATGAGTGAAGTTAACAAGAAATCTTTTCCCAGCTGCAGGCTCAGTTCAACTGATAATGTGTTGGGGCAGCGGCATGGTGTTCACCTTGCTCCACCAGGCAGCACTTATCTGGAGGCGTTATCTTTTTTATATTAATATTTAAGACCAGGTTTAACAGAGTCCCAGACCAGCCAGGAACATTAACCTTGGAAAGGCATTTATCTGGGATCTTTCATAACTGGTGGCCGTGGTTCTGGAGGCTCTCTTCCCAGTTAACTGAAATTCCCGGGTGCAGCCAGATGAAATCCACCAGATGAAGAAAGGGCCCCACAGTGCGACCACCTCTGGACCATCAGATGCTAAAGGCTCAAGCGGTTTTCTTGTCAACCCTTGCTTGGGAAGCAAGGTTCCCAGTGTGGGTCATCCCCATGGTTAGTCCATCAAGCTTCAGATGCAACACAGACCTTTTCCTTGGAGTGTCAGGCAAATAGGACATTTTCCTAGTACCCACAACCCCAAGCTGTGTTTGAGTCCTAGGGCTGTTGCAAGAGAGTTCATCAAACTGGGGGGCTTTGAGCAACAGAATGTGGTTCTATCACATCAACAGGGGCCAGAAGGCTGAAATCTGGGTGTGGGCAGGGCAGGGCTCTCTGTAGGCTCCAGGGGAGGGTCTGTTCTGGCCTTGGCCAGCTTCTGGTGACTACAGTCCTTGGCTTGTGGCCACATCACTCTAATTTCTGCCTCCGCCGTTACAAAGCCTCTTCCCTGTGCACCTTCATTGGGCCTCTTATTAGGACACCAGGCATTGGATTTAGGGTCCACCCGACTCCAGTGTAAGCTCATCTAATTACATCTGTACAGACCCTATTTTCAAGTAGCCTCTAGGAATCTGGGTGGATGCAATTTGGAGGGACATAATTCACCCCAGGGTATCCTTCATCACAAATGGTATCTATACGTGAGGGAGCTGGGGTCTCCCAGGAGGAGGACAACCCCCTGGCCTCTTCCCTTGGCCTCCCCCCTACTGCTCTTGTCTTCCTCACTCTGGCCCAAGCCTTCTCTTCTCAAATGTTCCCCTGTCCCCTTGAACTGGAAGGTTCTTGCCCACCACTTCCAGTGGTCCTCCTTTCAGGTGGTTGGGGTCTCAGCTATCCCTGGCCTCCCTGACTCTCTTAGGCATTTACCTGCTTTTTCTCTGTCACCCCCTCACCAGGATGGAACATCCAACAGGGTGAGAAGGGACCCTGTCTGTCCTGATTATGCAATGTCTGCAAGCTTGTTGCCTGGAGTCAAGTAGGTCCTCAATAAATATTTCTGAATTAATTAAAGGATGCTAAGATTCCAATAATCTGGCCACCTGATGTGAAGATCTGACTCATTGGAAAAGACCCTGAAAGAAAGATTGAGGGTAGAAGGAGAAGAGGGTGACAGAGGATGAGATGGTTGGAAGGCATCACTGATTCAATGGACATGAACTTGGGCAGACTCTGGGAGACAGTGAGGGATATGGAGGCCTGGTGTGCTGCAGTCCATGGGGTCACAGAGTCAGACACGACTTAGCAACTGAACAACAAACAGCCGAACAGCGACAATCAATGACTTGGGTTTCCCAGGTGGCCCAGGGGTAAAGAATCCCCCTGCCAATGCAGGAAATGAAGGTTTGATCCCTGGGTCGGGAAGATCCCCTGGAGAAGGGAATGGCAACCCACTCCAGTATTCTTGCCTAGAGAATCCCATGGACAGAGGAGCCTGGTGTGATACAGTCCATAGGGCTGCAGAGTCGGACATAACATAATGACTGAACAGCAACAACAACATCAGTGGATAGCCACCCGCCCCCGCCCCCCGCCACTCAAAAAAAAAAAAAAAAAAAGAAGAAAATTCAGACCCGCATCTCCCTCTTGAGAAATCTCCAACAGAATCAGGAGGTCCTTAGGGCCAGTCTCGCTGACGCTTTGTCCTTTTACATCTGGATTTTTAGAATGCAAAGCCTTAAGAATTCTGCCACCTAATGGACTCAGGGCAGAAGTGCTTTCTATCTTTAAATGACAACCACGTGCTCATGCAATGACCCCTGAAGACCCAAACACTTGTCCGCAGGAGAAAACGTTTCAGCAACAGGGCTGGTCTCTGTTCCACTCTCCAGAGAACAGCCAGATAACCCCTGGGGCCTGTGATAGGTGGAAATCAAATCAAATATAGGACACCCACTTAAATCTGGACTTGAGATAAACAACAAATAACTTCTGGTATAAGTATGTCCTGATTATGGCATAAACTTGTTATTTGCTTGAAATTCAGATTTAACTGGGTGCTCTGTATTTTTTATTTGCTAAATCTGGCAACTGAACACAGACTGATCAGAAGCAGGGAGGGGGCTTCTTCTGGGTGACTGGCTCTGGCCAGGGTTTGTCCCTGGAAGGCACAGGAATAAAGCTGAATATTTGTCATTTATACACTCAGCTGCCAGCTCTGGGGCTCTCTGGCCACTTTCCGAGGCTTTCAGAGGAGAAAGGGTCAGTGTGCTGTCACAGATGCTGATTCCAACGGCAAGCGAGCTAAACAGAGTGTCCTTCTGAGGTTCCAACGGAATTGAGCCCTACAAGCCCATCATCCGAGAACCAGGGACACCTAAGCCACTGCCTTTGCTAGTCCCAGCTTTAATTATAGTCGCAGCAACCAGTTCAGAGGCCACTTGTTGAAAAACACTTCCCATGGAAAGGACAGCCTGAACCAAGCGCATCTTGGTCCCTAGGACCTCGCACGATCTGATGCTGCCACGGATTTGTGGGTAGAGATGATGAATCGACGACTTTCCCCTCATCAGTGTTGCGTGCTCGTGCTCAGTTGCTCAGTCGTGTCCGACTCTTTGAGACCCCATGGACTGTAGCCCGCTAGGCTCCTCTGTCCATGGGATTCTCCAGGCAATAACACTGGAGTGGGGTATCATTCCCTCCTCCAGGGAATCTTCCTGACCTGGGGATCAAACCCGCATCTATCTCCTTCGACTCTTGCATGCGCTGGAGGATTCTTTACCACTGAGCCACTTGGGGAGCAATTCGTGTTGCTGCCACTGCTGCCGCTAAGTCGCTTCAATTGTGTCCGACTCTGTGCAACCCCATAGACGGCAGCCCACCAGGCTCCCCCGTCCCTGGGATTCTCCAGGCAAGAACACTGGAGTGGGCTGCCAGTTCCTTCTCCAGCAATTCATGTTAGTCAACCCGTAATAATTAACACATCCCAGTGAGAAAGCAAGAAGATGGATGACATAGTAAGTGTACTCTGCTGCAAAGTTTTTTCAAAAAACCACCGTCTCCCCATGGAAGAGACACCAAACACCGCAGTGCTTATCTCTGGAGGAGAGGACCACAGAGACCCTCGTTTTCCCTCTGTTACACATTCCTACACAGTCTGCATTCTGCTTTTGCTTTTGGCCTGCCACGCAGCACGTGGGGTTTCAGTTCCCCAACCAGGGATCAAACCCATGACCCCTGTAGTGGAAGCTTGGAGACTTAACCACTGAACCGCCAAGGGAAGTCCTATGGTCAGCATTCTTAAAACCCCAAAATTTACCCGGGTTGACAACAAAGTGATTACCCCGTTTCCTGGGCTGCACCCCTCTCGCCGCAGCCCTCGCCTCGGCCAGGGGACCTTCTGCCCTCGCCCAGCGCCCTGCCCCGCCCCTTACCGGTACTTCATGCCAGTGCGCCGGGCGGTGCAGCCTTCCAGGGAGAGGCCGTGCATGCGCAGGAAGCTCTCCATGTTCCTGGCCTGGGCGGCCGCCCGCACCTCCCGCAGCCGCTGCAGCTCCAGCGTGTCGGTCTGGCGGACGGGGTGCAGGGCCCAGTCCGAGTGACACCTGCTGCTCACGCTCCTCAGGCTCTCGCTGTACGTCATGGACAACATGGTCCCACCCGGCCCGGGAGCCGCTGCTGTCCGGATGGGAAACGCCCAGTGGTGATGGGTTAGAGAGCCTCCCCCTGCCCCGGGTTTCCCGGGCTGGACGCTGATCCCGGGGGCAGGGGCGGCGGCAGAGACACACCATCCAGCTAGAGCGGCCACCCAGGGGTCCTGGCGCCTGGGGACAGGGCCCGGCCCCAGGATATAAACACCTCCTGATATGAGGTTCTTGGTCCTCAAAACTGCGCTGGCAGGGAACTCTGGCTGAGCCACCCCCTCCGTCCCCTGCACCCACGAGACAAGCCCGTGCGAAGCTGCGTTCTAGGTGGGCAATGTCAAAAGAGCGCTCCAGATGAGAACAGGGCAGGAGCATGCAGACAGCCCGGCCCCCAGGGCGGAGGACTTCACGAAGCCCCCAGGAGTTGTTCCTCGGGTAAAACCAGCTACAGGGCCGACCCAGAAGCAGCGTAAGCACACCTGTCGCTGAAGCAAACTCTCCTGTGATTTTGCCGGGAGTGTCGCGCCCCCGGGGAAGGCCCTACTTGTTCACAGACTGGTGAAGGCAATGCTATCCACACGGGCATTCTCTGCTTGTAGAAAGCGCCATTGCACCAGCGCAGTTCTTTGGGCTCCATGCGCAAATGAATTATGTCACAGTTCAGTTTTTGCAACAGAAAACACTGAGCGGATGCATTTAAGGAGGGAGTGAGGCGGGTTCAGGGGGAGGGAAAAGGTTGGGAAATTACAAAGCTTAAATGTTAAAACCCATTGCTAAATCATCACCTGAAGGGATGATTATACTCAGAAACTAAAAACGTAAGTGTCCATCAATAGGGAAACCGGCTATGTACCTGATGGTCCATCCACAGAATGAAAATCTGTGCAGCCTTCAGGAGTGAGGTGTCTCTGCATGAACTGATAGGCAATGACCCCCAGGAGGCAGAGAGTCAAGAGACTAGGCAAGGGGAACACGTGTGTGCACAGAATGCTGCCCTGTGTCAATGCACACACACATATGAACGGGTCAGTTGAAGGGCTGCACCATGGCTGTGCATTAACATCCTACAAGGGCTTTGACTGGGCAACACCGACACAGTCGCAGGGGGCAGGGGCTGTGCTACAGTCCAGGGACTCCCTTCTCCCCCCGACACCTGACCATGGACCTCCACCCTGGCCTGGATGCCTGCATGGTGGCCCCAGTATTGTCACTGTCCCTGAGTCAGGGGAGATTCATTTTTTCAGCTGGGTCAGCCCGGGAGGTGGAGGGACCAGCTCTGTCCCCAACTGTGCCCCAAGGGAGAACAAGCTCCGTTATCCTGGGAAGGGCTGGGGGCTCTCCTGGGGGCTGAGGCAGCTGCAGAGTCTCTGAGGGTGGAGATGGTGCTGGAGCCGCCTGGGCTGGTCCTTCCTCGTGTGAGCTCCCCACCCCCGCCTGACACTTCACATGCCTCTTTCTCCATGGCAGGTGTCATCATCGGACAGACCACAGGTATCTCTATCACTTGTTTGTTGAGCTGATCCTCCTGAGAGTCAGGTCCAAGAAGAAAGGGACTCTTCTGTCCACTTTCACTGCTGTGCGCGTGCGCTCAGCACCTGGAGCAGTAACTGGGCATTTCCCTGGCTGTGCTGACAGGGAGGGGCTGGGCTGGCCCCTGATCAGGCCAAGCTCTCTACAGGCTGCCTTCTCCTGGCCAGGACTTACATTACCATGGTTCAGATCCACGGGGAGGGGGCTGCAAGGCCCAGAACCTCTGGATTCCCACAGAGTTTAGACTAAGGTCTCTGATGGGTGCTTCTGCAGGCAGGCACACCCCAACACAAAAATCCCCACTTTTCCGGAGAATCACATTGCTGGCAACAGAGGGGCCCCAGGTTCGGAGTGTGTGGGGGTGGCCCAGGAAATGGCACCTTGGAAGCCCTTGGGGTGGGCAGCACCAACTCCCTCCTCCCCTCCACGTGCACGCTGCCCACAACCCATCAAGCAGCTGCTTCAGAGGCAGCTGTGTAGCCTGTGGCTCATGGCCTGTGTGGGGCAAAAGCAGACCACTCCTGGCTTCCCTGGGGGGTCTGTGTTCAGAGAGACCAGCTGGGTGGGGAGCAGTTGCAGGGGCACCTTCCGAAAAACAGGATTAAACTCAGACACACACGTTCCCAGCCCAGCCCAGCCCAGCCAGGCTGAGATCAATAGCCATTAGCATTCAAGACATTACCCACAAAAAGCCATCCTGGTCTGGCTCCAGAAATCTAGCCACAGCCCCAGGGTTGCAGTACCTGTGTGGCTGAGTGGCCCGGTTATGGGCAGGGGCAGCCCTGTGTGTCACCTGCTTTGTGTGACCCAGGCAGGTACCTGGACCACTCTGAGACTCAGTCTCCACATCTGTGAAATGGGATGGGCAGAGGCCTATTGTGCAGGCTGCTGTGGGTGAAACGGAACCATCCTGGACAGCTGGACAGGGGCTGGCCTTGTGGTGGAAGAGTGCTGTGTGTGGGAGGTGGCTGCCAACCATGAGACGTGGAACATGGTTCCAGGCATGATAAGTGGCGTGGGCACAAAAATACACAAGACAGGGTGGAGGGGAGACGGCCCAGCAGGCAGGAGCCTGACCACGGGCCTGAGTGATTCTAGGGGCCATGCAGGACAAAATGTAAACTCTACCCATTGCCCCTGGTCTTGCAGAGTCACACATTCCTAATGAGACAAACGTAGTGGGTGCCATCAGGAATTGGAGGGAGCCTCTCTGTAGGGTTCTCGTGCATGCTAAATCGCTCTCAGTCATGTCTGACTCTTTGCAACCCCATGAACTCTGTCCATGAGCTTCTCCAGGCAAGAGTACTGGAGTGAGTTGCCATGCCCTCCTCCAGGGAATCTTTCTGACCCAGGGATTGAACCCATGTCTCTCAGGTCTCCTGTATTAGCAGTGGGGTTCTTTACCACTAGCGCCACCTGGGAAGCATGTCCGGGAGATAGCAAAGGACAGGGAAACCTGGCGTGCTGCAGTTCATGGGGTTGTAAAGAGTCAGACATGACTTACAGACTGAACAACAACTATCTCTGTGGGGACTGGGATCTCCCCTGCCTGTCATCTCTCCTATCTTGTGTTATAGTGGCCTTGGGAGGGGCCCATGGGTGGAGCAGGGCCACCAGCCACACAGATGGTGCCCAGAGCCTACCACTGGGTGAAAGGGTCTTCACGGCACAGGGCAGGCTCGGGTCAGGGGACTCGTGGGAGGAGATGCGGGCTGTGGGTGGGCATGGTGGCCCCTGGCCTGGGGTGGAGGGCAAGGCCGCAGCGCTCACAAGGGGGTTTGTGCCCTGGGGGCAGAGCACGGCGAGGACGAAGCTGGGACACCTTCCTCACCCTAAGGTCCTTGAGGGAGGCAAGACACAGAGGGACTCTGGCGGTGACAGTGCTGCCCAGCGGGAGAGGACAGGGAAATAAGCTGGCTCCTCCGCAGGTGAGCAGGGCTGGGTGCTTGGATGAGGGGCCCCAGAAAGACTCCCCTTATTGGAGCTCCTTCTTTGGCCGCCTGACTGCTCAGTGACCCCAACCTCTGGCTTCTCCTCTTTGCCACCCTGCCTACTCACCTCAGGAAGAATTAGCTTTCCTTAACAACCATTGCTAATTACAGACTCTACAGGGTCCCCCCTGCACTGGGGCCTGCCTTTTGCAAATCTATTCCTGTGGACGGGGACCTGGGGAATTCACGTGAACGGACCGCGTGACATAGAAAAATGGAAATAAGACATTAACCTCATTAAGCCGCGGGAATCGCAACTTTGCTGAACAGCCTTCCACCTGGGATTCCTGAACTGAGATCTGTTTACTGGGAGCCACCAAAGCCTGAGATGTGGGATCCAGAAGGAACCCAGAAGGTCTCTTTGAAACGGCAACATGTGTCTGGACACCAGAGAAACCAGCCAGAATTCCCAAAGCGGGCGTGCGTGGAGGCAGAGGCATCATTCCGGGACACGGCTAGAAAATGCAGGGCATCACATCAGGGGAAAAACAAAACCAGTTTTGCTTGAGAACCATCAGTAAGCCAAGGCCCAGAGAAGCAGCCCCCAGCTCTCTTAGGCCTATGCTTCCAAACAGACCTTTCAGACAGCACCCAGCCTCCTGCTGCTGTTTTTCTTGGGGAAACTCGAAAATGCTGGGTCTTAATGGGGAACCCGACAGGGTATCAGCTGGAGCCCAGGTCCCCCGGATGGGCAGAGCGGCAAGGCTGGGAGGCAAGCAAGCTCAAGCAGCAGAACACCCACCCTCCTTCTTCCTGTGGTTACCTAGCTTTCTTTTTGAGGTTTCCCACTTTGAAAATATATAGAGTGTCTCATTTCAGATCAGCCAAAAAGGCATCCCCAAATGCTGTCCATTCCCAGGGTGCTTGTCCCCCAGCAGCATCTCCCCCCCACCAAGGAGGCGGCTGCCACTTGCCTCCTGAGCTGAAGGGACCACTCACCTGCCTCGCTGGCGTCTGCTGGTTAAAAGGGACACAGTCTGATTTACTAGGGCTCACCAGGCGTCTACGGAGCTGGTGCGGCAGCTCTTTCATTAGGGAGTGTCGCTGCAGGACGTCAGAAGCAGTCGGTGAATGAGAGGTCCCACAAGGGTCGGGTTTGGAGGCAGTGAGTCCATTAGTCCTATTAGGGCGTCTGCATCTCAGTGAGAGAGGCTGAATTATTCACGAGCGCATCTCTTCCCCTAAAAGCCCGGGAAGTGCGGTTCCGTAGTGCAGCCTGGCAAGGCAGCCTCCTGCGTCCCGGCTGGGAGGGGGGACCGGCTGGGGTCCTGCAGTTCCCTTGGGCGCATGCCCCCCTGCCTGGAGAGACTGGACCCTGGGAGGAAGCGCAGGCTGGGCTTTCTGGTCTTTGAGGAAGGGATCCAGGCTGGTTGGCTTTCTTCCCACCATGTTCTTAACTTTCTGCAAGCTGGGAAGCCCAGGGGCCTATAGCATAAGACCACCACCCACAGAGAATGGGTGGGGGCCTGGAGAGACATGCCTTCAGCACATACAGATAGACGCCCTGCCTCCCTCTGCTGGGACACACCCCAGATTGTATGTCCTATGATGTCAGGACCTATATATGGACAGAAGGTTTCTGCAGTTCGCCGTGAAGACACCACACGGAGACCCTTCCTCACTGTCCTGAGCTGGGGTTTGGAAGACGCTTTGCGGCTGAGCCTGGGGGTGATCTATGCTGAGTCCCTGTTTTGGGCTCATGGCCACAGGGGCCCTTCGTGTCATCCTGGGACCCCTGCCCCCCAAAGACTCAGTGTGACACTATCTTCCAGCTGAGAAATTGTGCCAGTGGCATGGGATTCTGGACAGAGGCCGAGCTGATTACCTCGTGACACATCTGCTAAGGGGGGTGGCTCCAAGGAGTGGGGGGATCATAGCCCCAGATCTGGAGTGCAAAGAAATGTGAGGCTGGGGGACAGCATGGAAGTGGAGGTGACTGGTAGTGGGGGATGACCTGGAAAGGCCTTCACGATGGACCTGGGATGGTTCCTTCTCTTTTTTCTTTAGATTTTTGTTTGTTTTGGTCGTACCATGCAGCTTACGGGATCTTAGTTCCCTGACCAGGGACTGAACCCATACTCCCTGTAGTGGAAGCGCAGAGTCCTAACCACTGGACTACCAGGGAAGCCCCTGGGATGGTTCTTAAAGGCCGAAGCCCACAGTCAGTTCCATGGCCTCTGTGTCACATGTCATCCCCAGGCTGGAAGTGGCCATTGTGGCCTCGCTACTGGGTGGTGCTCATTAGCCTGACCTGCTTGGAATGAGGCCCGTCTCCTTCCCCTGGGCACCATTTCCCTCTCATCACATTGTCCTTCTCCACACCTGCCCCTCGGACACCAAGCCCTGGGGACTTGGCTCCTCTTAACCACCACCCCGTCCTCCCATGGCCCCAGTGGTTCAGCCCTCCTTCACCTCTCCTGAATCCCACATCTAGCCTTCCCATTCCCCTCATCTCATTCCCTGCTCCTAGGCTTCCTTCCTGCAGCAGAGCCCTGCCCCCTGCCCTGCTCTAACACCATCGATGTCTTCCCAGTGCCCACCAAAGGTAGGCTCCTCTGCTTGGCATTCTTGGCCCTCCATCCTCAGATCCCCATCGGCCTCCCTAGCCTGGCCTCTGGTCACTCTCTTTCCTGTCCTGTACCTGAAGGCCTAGATGATGTGACTGCTACTTCCTATACTCCGGGCACCTCTCTGAGCTGTGCTCAGACTGTCCCCTCTACTGGAATGCTCTTCCTGGTGTATGTGTTGAATTCTGTCCAGCCTGAATAAGGTCCAGCTCACAGGCTCTATGATGCCTTCCCCGACTCTCAGCCAGCTGACCACTCCCTCGTTGAACCTCCAACAGCTCTCTGGACTCTCCCAAGACCCGTTTGCCTCCTAGATGCTATTAGAGTGATTTAGGTTTGGGGTAGATTGTGGTCAGCATCAGTCCTTCTAATGAATATTCAGGGATGATTTTCTTTAGGATTGACTGGTTTGATCTCCTTGCAGTGCCACAATATCATAAAAAGGGCAGCAGAGGATGAGAGGGCTTCCCTGGTAGCTCAGCTGGCAAAGAATCCGCCTGCAGTGCAGGAGACCCCGGTTTGATTCCTGGATCAGGAAGATCCCCTGCAGAATGGATAGGCTACCCACTCCAGTATTCTTGGGCTCCCCTGGTGGCTCAGATGGTAAATAATCAACCTGTAATGCGGGAGACCGGGGTTCAATCCCTGAGTCCGGAAGATCCTCTGGAGGAGGGCATGGCAACCCACTCCAGTATTCTTGCCTGGAGAATCCCCATAGACAGAGGACCCTGGTGGGCTACAGCCCATGGGGTCCCAAAGAGTCGGATATGACTGAATGACTAAGCACAGCACAGCACAGAGGATGAGATGGTTAGATAGCATCTCTCAGTCAATGGACATGAGTTTGAGCAAACTCTGGCAGATAGTGGAGGACAAATAAGCCTGGTATGCTGCAGTCCTGGGGTCTCAAAGAGTTGAACACGACTTAGCGACGGAACAACAACAGGAACAACAGGATTGCATGACTGTGGCCCACTCTTTCCCCCTTCTCTGTGTCGTGTGACTGTGATTCTCCCCTGGGCTGGGGGAGTATACTTTTCCCTTGACATTGGGCTTGGTCATGAGCTTGCTTTGACCCAAAGAATGAGCAGAAGTGACTGTGCCTGTTCTAACTGTTGGCCTTCAGACTCATTTTTCCTCTGGCACTTCTGCCAGGAGAAGAGACCTGGGATGGCCCCTGGTTAGGAATAATGGAGAAAGGGTGAAACCGGCCTTCAGCCTGAAGCTCAGAGACCAATCTGGCTGAGCCCAGCCTAGATGAACTGACTTGAGTCAACCCACAGACACATAAGCCCGAGTCTTGGGGTAGTTTGTTATGCAGCCTCCTGTGTATGAGCTGACAGGTACATGGTCTTCCCTCTTTTACCTGTCTGCGAGTTGCTGGAGGGTGGGGCCTTGGACACTTTGCCCTTTTGCAGGAGGGGTGCCACCCTTCTGGCTGACTTAAATAACCATCCACCAGCCGTGTCAGAGCTGGGTGATGAGGATATCCCACTGGGAGTGGCACCCAGTATGCTGAATGATCCCACCCCATTAAGGTCATCACCAGAGGCCCCGCAAGAGATGCCTGAGTGTCTGTGTGAAGTAACCACACTGGAGCCTCAAAGGGCAGGATGGCCAGAGCCTATGGCGTTGAATGTGTAGCCGAGAGGCTGAGCAGGGAGTGGGGTGGGGGGTGTCTTCAGATCCAGGGATTCAGTTCCCCCACAGAGCCCCTCCTTGGGGCAAGAAGGCCTCACAGGGATCAGATGCTCACCCAGAGGGGTCCCCAGAGGGTGGACAAAAGAGTGGATCTGGGGGGTTCTGGGGTTAGCAAGGGGATGGGGACCCTTTCATTTCCACTCGACTTACTGGGAACTTCCTATGGGCCCTTTCAGCTACTGGCCTGGCCTGCTCTCATCTCACCTTACTCCTTTCCTTCCGGGAGTGAGGCAGGCCTCAGCATTTGAGGATGCTGTTTAAGTGCATGTCTGGTTTCACTGGTTGGATCCTTCTGGACAGATGGCACACATTCATTCTGGCATATTACGTGATACATCCATGCACACACACACATACACAATATACACACACACACACACGCATACCCACATACCCACACACACAACACATATACACACATACAAACACATACATACAACACACATACACATACATGTATATATGATGATAAACACTTGTATCCAGTAAGAGCATTTGCAAACCTAATAAGTTCAGCTCTAACTATTTCGAGCAAGACCTATTTAGCCAAACCTCCAGCAGAATCAGATTTGGACCTCTCTTCAGACCTCTCTGTAAGGGGGGAAGACCTCATGGGAGGCACCGAAGCAGTGGTAAAATGAGCTTGAGAACCCAGACCCACAGTCGTGTTCAGACACAGGACCAAGACTGCATGAAGGAAGAATCACACGGAAGTCTGGCGCCAACCCCTACACCCACTGCCTGAGCGAGGCCCCTGGCGCATTGGCAATAAGATGCCATGGCTCTGTCACTGCTGGGGTGCACCCACTGCCCGAGCAGACCCCTGGCGCATCAGCAATAAGAGGCCACAGCTCTGTCACCGCTGGGGTGCACATGCCAGGGAGCAGGCTCTGGACAGAGACCTCTCAGGCTTGGAGGCCACAATGCACCACAGACAGAGCCCTGCCCTCTGAGTGTCCAGTCCTAAAGCTGGTGGCGCTGCCCTGTGAGTTCCATAAGCCTGACATGTTCCCCATGGAGGAAAATGTCGAAGTAAATTCCCAGAGTTAGAGATTTTCAAGAGCGTGTGTGTTTGTGGTGCATGCCCTACCCTAGAGGTCAGGAAGAGGCTGCCCAGAGGGAGGAAGGGACCCGTCCCGGAGGATTCTGCTGATGGGATGTGCCTCAGGATGGACTGCAAGCCTGTCCGTCTGCTGACAGCCTCTCCCTCTGGGGACACAGGTGTGCTGATTTCCAACAGGGAAATAATCAGAAAGAAGTCAACGCATCCATCCCCACTCTGACCCAGGTCCCGTCGGAGCCACACTCCCCAGGGAGCTCCGTAGTCTGCAAATCAGCTCAGATCCAAGGACAAGGGGAGAATGAGGGACTGGGGGCATGTCTTTCACTTTGACCACCCAAGAGCACAAAGCTGGGATCACAGGAAAGGACTCAATCTACTGCCGGAGGAGCGAGTAGAGTAGCGAGTAGCGAGTAGAGAGAGCGATCTCTCTCTTAAGAGAGATCTGGCGAGTGCCCAGCTCAAATCAAAGCAAGTTCCAGATGAACCCACACGACGAGCCCGACTGCACGGTTTCATCATGATGCCGTCGCAACACCGAGAGAGGACCAGAGCCTGAATCTCACGGGGAGGATTTTTCACGTGCGGAGAAATCACCAGCGCCCGCGGCCGGGATGGCGGGGTCCTCCCACCCGCTCCCGTGCTTGCTGCCGGTTTTAGGGAAAACGGAGAAGCTCGTTACCTGTAAAACTGGAGCTGTCTTTTGGGGCTCCCATACCGAGTACTGCGGACAGCAATGGAGGAGAGAGAAGGAGACAGGGAGAGAAGAGAGAGAAGCCACAGTTGTCATCAGCCACGCACAGGGAGGTGCCAGCCCGGGAAGCATCACCGACGCCCCGCAACCCCGGCCCCGCCCCCTTCTGCTTGGGTACCGAGTGCTCGGCCGCAGCGCCACCCAGTGGCACAGGGAGGCAGAGGCCCGTTTATTTGGACACGGGGGTCTCTGCCTGGTCTGGTTCTCACGCCAGGCGGGGAGGTGAAGCCTAGAGGTTAGCCTCTGGGGGAGTCTTTTTTTGGGTTTTCACGAATCATAACAACGATTGAAAACATTCAAACCAGGAAATGCCCACACCCACCTGCTGGCAAGTATGCACGAGACTATGGGGTTCTTTTTAGGATCTCGACGAAGGAGGGATGCCACTGTTCCCCATGGTTTTTGTAGACACTCACTCTAGCTCAGGCCCTGACAGTGACCTGAAGATCCAGCGGTTTGAAGGACTGATGAGCCCCCAGGGTTCCACTCACACCCCAGTCTTCTGTGATAGCAATACCATCAAGGTCTGTGCTCTGACCACAGAGCCAGCTGTTCCACCCCACACCTTCCCCACAGCCTCCCTGTGGTTCAGCCTGGGCTATTTTCCAAATGGAAAGACCCAGAGCTGGATCTGGAAGTGGGCTTTCCAGGAGAAGTTCTCATGGGCCCATTAAGCACCTGGCCGCCCCCACTGTCCACAGGCTCCACACTGGTTATAAGGCTTTGAGCCTCATTCAGGGTGTCGGGGAAGCTGGTGGGACCACAGGAGCCATGACATGTAAAAGAGAAACAGAATCCAGGAAGGGCCTCTGTTACCTCCCATGGAATATTTCAGAAGAGTCAGAGACAAGGCAGGAGTCTAATCCTGGCTCTATCCCACCTGGTCAAACCTCTCATTTTTTTCTTTCCCATTTTGGTCTTAAAGGCTTCCCTGGTGGCTCAGATGGTAAAGAATCTGCTTACAATGCAGGAGACCTGGGTTTGATCCCTGGGTCTGGAGGAGGAATGGCCACCTACTCCAGTATTTTTACCTGGAAAATCCCATGGACAGAGCAGCCTGGTGGGCTATAGTCCATGGGGTACCATGGAGAAACGGCTGGCTTGCATGCAACTTACAGCCCTGTGCACTCACTTAGTCCCTTCCCTCTGGGTCACGGGGAGGTGGCTGGCTTGGGGACCCCTCCTCAGAGGCAGGACTGATCCTGGGAGGGGCTTGGGGGATGGTGCAGGGGCGTCACCTGTAGATCATGCCGGGGGAGCCCGTCTGCCGCAGGGAGAGCCGAGCTGGGGAGCCCGTGGTTGATTCCGGATACATGGAGCCGGCCTCACTTGTCCTGATGCGCTCCCTTCTTCACGGAGGTGAGGTTCTGAAGGGAGAGCAGAGAAAGAGGGGAGCTGGTTAAAAAAGACCAGTCAGGTACAGTCAAGATGCTCTGTGATCCTGAAGCCTGGTTCCTTGGGCATCTGTATGTCCTTTGTCAGATAGACAGGGCTTCTCTGTTGGCTCAGCAGTAAAGAATCCACCTGCCAATGCAGGAGACACAAGTTCGATCCCTGGGCTGGGAAGATCCCCTGGAGAAGAGAATGGCTACCCACTTCAGTATTCGTGCCTGGAGGTTTCCATGCACCGAGGAGCCTGGCGGGCTACAGCCTTTGGGGTTGCAAAGAGTCAGACATGATTGAGCACACATGTACGCATCAGACAGACAGACAAACCCACGGGGGCTCAGATGAGCCTGAGATCCGGTTCAGTGCCGGTGAAGATTCCACTCCATCCCTCCACGCTCCCACCCCACCCCTCCCTGACTGCTTTCCTGAAGTTCTAGGAGCACTTCTCCATTGCCCAAACTCTGTAGAGATGGGGGGACCAGAGCCAATCTGTGGACTTGGGGTCTGGGCTGTCTTCCTCAGGCCAGGAAGTAACACTGCGGTCACCCAGGATCATATTGGATAATTCACTTTCCCTGGGGCTTCCCAGGTGGCACTACTGGTAAAGAATTTGCCTGCCAATGCAGGAGATGCAAGAGATTGGAGTTCGATCCCTGGGTAGGGAAGATCCCCTAGAGGAGGAAATGGTTACCCACTCCAATATTCTTGCCTGGGAAATCCCATGGACAGAGGAGTCTGGCAGGTTACAGTCCATGGGGTCACAGAGTCAGACATGACTGAAGCGACTTAGCTTGCATGGCATGCATGCACTTTCCCTGACCCCAGTCCACTGAGGGGGGAGGGCCGCAGATCATTCTACTCTGCTCAGTCCTTCCAGTGGTTTCCCCTTCTATGCAGAGTGAAAGCCTCGGTCTCAACAGTGGCCTCCGCCTGAGCCATGACCTCTCTGACATCCCACCCCACCTCCTGCCTCTTTGCTCATTGCCACAGATATATGGGCTCCATAGGGTCCTGTGAACCCCACAGACACTTCAACCTCAGGGTGTCCACACCTGCTCTCCTTCTGCCTAAGCTCTCTGACCCCAGACCCACCTAAGGGACCCTGACCTTCACCTCCTGATACAGAGGTCACATTGTCATGGAGTCATCTCTGGATGTGTGTGCATGCATGCTCAGTTGCTCAGTATTGTCCCAACTCTTTGCAACCCCATGGACTGTATGTAGCCCACCAGGCTCCTCTGTCCATGGGATTTTCTAGGCAAGAATACTGGAATGGGTTGCCATTTCCTTCTCCAGGGGATCTTCCCAACCCAGGGATTGAACCTGCATTTGTGGAGTCTCCTGCATTGGCAAGTAGATTCTTTACCACTGAGCCACCTGGGAAGCCCCTTCTCTGGACACTATCTTAATCCTTCCGTGGCACCTGTCACTTTCTAGCGCATCTTATATTTCACTTGCTATCTCATTTATGACCCCAATATGTCAGCTCCATGGATGCAGGGAATTTTGTCTGCTGGGTTCACAGCTGTGCTTGGCACACGTCAGGTAGGGCGAGGGCTAGGGACTGGGGCCTGAGGAGCAGGCGATAGGGCAGTCTTCTCTGGGGTTGCAATGCCCACTCTGTCCAGTAGGGGTGCTCACGGCAGCTACAGGTGGCAGTGGTCACTTAGGGAGGCGCCCTACTTCTTACCCCTAGCCCGGACTCTGGAAGGTCAGGTCCCTCAGGGTCAGAAGCGAGCTTCTCGGCTCACAGCCGAGCCCTGGCCATGGTCTGATGCCCACTTATGAGGAAAAGAACCACAAGCCACGATCCGTGCTTGTCTCATTCCTCCTGGGGAGGTCAGCACCTTGGCCGCTCCAGAGGGGGAAAAGGATTGGTGAAGTTTCCCCAAGACCCCTGCTTAGCATAGTTCAGGGGCACAGCCAACGTGCCCAGAGCCCACCTCCTTGCTCTGCAGCTGCCACTATCCAATCAGGAGCCACTGCATCTGCCAGGCAGCCAATCCCCGAGGACTTGACGTCCTAGTGGGGATGCTGTGACTCCCAGGCTGTGCTGGGCTCCAGCACCTCTGAGACAGGCAGGCAGGCATGCCCCCCACTCCCTGGGATTATTCAGGAACCATGTGACCACACACCAGGCTCAAGAGGGACGGGAGGGGCAGCTGAGAGGGTGTGGCTTGGGGTCCAGGCTGTGAGTCTGAAGGCTGGGTTCCTCCCGTCTCCTGCACGTTGACCGGATCTACGTGTGACCTTGAACAAATTACCTGATTTACACCTGGAGACACAGCATGGAGTGCTCACAAAGGCCTGTTCATACTTTCTCATGGGAGCAAAGAGAAGACATGCTCTGAGCCCAAGAGGAGAGATGCTGAGTCAGTCCCAGCTCTTACCCTTTGCAGGCTGAGCTGAGTGACGACAGGGAACCTAGAGGGTCAGGAGACTCCAAGTGTGGACAGTCTTCTCTACAACTTATTATTTTGAAAACTTTCAAACATCAGACAAATTGTAAAAGCTCAGAACAGCAGCAAACACCTATTGCCCTTCATCCTACTTCCCCATGGTCCACATCTGCTCCGTTTGCCCGCACTGCCTCCCCGCCCCCTTCCTCCTCCCGCTTCCTTATGTCTTCTCCCCCCTCTTCACACACAGTTTTTTCCTGAACCATTTGATAGTTGTGATCTCATGCACGTCAACCCTTAGCACTGCAGCAAGCATCTTCTGAGAATAAGAATTCTGTCTTACATAACCCAATACCAGGATCATGACTAAGGCAATTAACTCAGTACCACCCCATATAGGTGGCTCAGTGGAAAAGAATCTGTCTGTCAATGCAGGAGACATGGGTTCAATCCTTGGGTTGGGAAGATCCCCTGGAGAAGGAAAGGACAACCCACTTCAGTATTCTTGCCTGGAAAAATCCCATGGACAGTGGAGCCTGGTGGGCTTCAATCCATGGGGTTGCAAAGAGTAGGACATGACTTAGCAACAACAACAATTTGATATGTAGCCTATATTAAAATGTTCCTCATTCTTCAAAAAAGAAGAAAAATCTCATATAAACAACCATCTCATATAAACAACCTAATTTACCACATAATAAAAGAATTAGAAAAAGAACAAACAAAATCTGAAGTCAGCAGAAGGAAGTAATAAAGATCAAAGGAGAAATAAATAAAATGGAGATTAAAAATTTCCCAATGATTCCAAAATATATTCTGTAGCTTAAAAAATTCCAGAATCCACTCAAGGTTCATAGACGGCCTCAGTTATTTCTCTCCTGATCCCTCACCACCCCCACTCCCACCATCATCGCTGTTTTCATTTTTGCTTTTCATGGTATTGAGGTTTTTGCAAAGCTCAGGCCGTGAGTCCTGCAGTTGGCCCCATGGTTTGCATTTGTGACTGCAGCCTGATGATTAGATCTGGCTAAACTTTTGGCGAGGTGTGTCTTTCTGGCGAATCTAAACAGGACGCACACGTGTGTTTGCCCATGATGGGCAAGCCAGGTTCTGTCACTTGGTTAAGACAGCTTCTACCTGGCGCGGTGCACTCCTTCCTTCATAATTACCCGGTAACCACAAGGAGGCCTCTCTGAGGCTGCGTGAGGATCCACTTCCCCTGCAACCTCTCACTGTAAGTGTTTTCCCCTTCAGTTTTCCCAGAAAGGCCGCTATGCATCCGGTTAAGCGGCATAGATGACATGAGGGCTGGAGGCCAAATTTAAATGGGAAGAAAACACAAACACAGACTCCTGCAGGTCTCAGGCTGTCATCAAAGCTGCAACCCCAGGCAGGCCCTAATGGTCAGACTCTTTCAGGGACTTGACTGAGGGCCCCAGAGCGGCGGGATTGGCCCTGAGACTTGGGCTGACAGTCTTCTGGGCAAGTGGACCCATGACATGATTTTAAACATGGACACGCGCACTGACACCCACAGAGGGAAAGCCCCAGAATAAACTGGATGAACTGGGCAAAAAGTCCAGGGTCACAGCAGACCACGGTGAGGCACCCTCGACTAGGACACACGAACTCTCTCTTCAAGCCTCAGTTTTCTCATCTGCAAAATGGGTGGCTGGCCTATAAGACCCTCAATTTCTCTGGTGCAGCTCAGAATAAATGACTATATTATTCTGGGGGCTGATATCCCTGAGGGTGTCCAATTCAAAGCTGGAAGTGGCTCCTTCTCTCTCCCTCTTTCTCTGATCCTTCACCCCCAGCATTAAAGATGGAATCTGACTTCTCAGACTTGATAAGAGCTACTTGCACAAGAGGGAAGAATTCAGTGCATCCATGTGAGAGAAGAAAAAGAATTCACAGTAAAGCCAAGAAACCATAAAGTTCAGACCAAGCCAGTGAGTCGAGAGATGCTTTCTGATTGAGTCTGATTGGCGGACCACCTGCTCTGGTTTCTCAGATGTTCTGGTTGATGAGCTGGCATCTGATTTGCATAGAAGGAGGGAATGAGGGTCTAGGAGACTGAGTCATCAGTCTCCATGGCTCACTCCTCCCATAAACAGGTCTTTTGGTGAGTGACTCTGCCACTTCCCCCAAACATGCATGCGTGCTTGCGTGTGCTTGCACACACACACATACACAGACACACACACACACACACACACATGCTCAGGCCAGTGGAGAATGAGCAGAATGACGAGGTGTCATCTCTAGCCTCAGCCATAGGAGACTTGCATTGGAGTCTCTGCAATTGTCATGGACGAACCTGCCCGAGACAACTCCCACCACCTCTGGCCCAAAGAGGCCAGGCTCCCATGCAAGAGCCACCTGACCTTAACTGGGCATCGCCAGCTGCCCTGTGATGTGGAGCTGGCAGCACCAGGAACGCACTGGCCTGCCACGAGGACTGTTATCCAGATGGTGAATGGACCTTTAACTTTAGCACTGCTGGCAGCATATTCTGCTGTGCTTTCATATTCAGGGTCATTCTTGTTGCACTAAATTATAACGCCAGTGGGTGACTGGGAGCTACTTCTAGTCACTGGAAAAGGAGGTCAGGCTGTCTCTCTACCGTAGACTCTGGAGCCCAAAACTTGGGTGATGAGAACCTTCATGTAAGTGAGATTTCTTGATGTGAAGTTAGCCCTTTGAGCTTTGGAGAGGGTGCATGCATGCTAAGTCACTTCAGTCATGTCTGACTCTTTGTGATCCCATGGACAGTAGCCTGCCAGGCTCCTCTGTCCATGGGATTCTTCAGGCAAGAATACTGGAATGGGTTGGGATGCCCTCCTCCAGGGGATCTTCCTGACCCGGGGACTGAACCCACGTCTCTTGTGTCTCCTGCATTGACAGGTGTGTTCTTTACCACTAGCGCCACCTGGGAAGCCCTTCTGGCGAGGGTAACTGTTTCTAAATCGAAATCTTGCTGGAGGGATTTAGTGGTGGTTTAATGGGTAAGACTGTGCTCCCAATGCAGGGGGTCTGGGTTCCGTCCCTGGTCAGGGAACTAGATTCCACACGCTGTAACTAAGATCTGGTGCAGTCAAATAAGTAAATAAATAAAAATCAGTATTAAGAAAGAAAGAATCCTGCAGGAGCCTATTCACGTTTCCACCTTCTTTTAGGGCTGGGTGGGTGACCCGGCTCCACTCTGAGTAACCATTCCAGGTGTTGGGGAGGGAGTCGAGGCCCAGTTGGGGTTCAAATCTGCCCCTCGGTTTGAGCTGTAACTGCCCTTTATTGGTATCTGGCCTTGGGCAAGTCTCTCAACCTTCCCAAGCGTCAGTTTCTCCATCTGTGAGATGGGATGGTAAGAGGAGTCGGAGAGGAGCTGATGTGTTAGCAGGTGGGGTGAGCAGTCAGGGCCTCGGGGGCTGGGATCTGCCTATGCGCAGCCTGGCTGAGGGAAAGTGCTGCCCACGCCCGGAAAGTCTGAGATCACAGCTCCTTCCTGAACATTTGCACTCTGAGCCAACGGCAGGTGATGTGGTTCTTCCACAGGTATGTCCATCCTAGCAGCAGCCTGCTCCCGGGCAGCGGTCCTGCCTTCCAGAAAAATCACTTTTCAGGGTCCTCAGACTCACTACAACTCTTTTCCTTTGCTGCCTCTTTCCCTTGCTCTCAGAAGTCTTCTCATCTTTTTCACTTTTCCAGAAAAAGTCTCATTGCTTATGGAAGAGACCATGGGCAGCTGTGACTCAGTGCCATGGTGGGGGGCCAGCTGGGGCTGCCCCCTCATTCTGGACCACCCTGGAAGCTCAGAGGGTCCAGAAGGCTGGGCCCTAGTTCACTGAGGTCTTAAGTATGATAACACGGTATCGGTTATCTATTGCCACATGACAAGGATTAGTGGCTTACAACAACAAACGTTTCTCACATAGCTTTGGAATAAGGAGTCCGGGACTGACTTGACTGGGTGGTTATGGCTCAGGGTTTTTCCTGAGGCTGTGGGCAGGATGTCAGCTGGGGCCACAGTCTCATCTGAAGGCTCCTCCTCTTTTTTCTTGCCTCACCATGGGATCTTAATTCCCTGGTCTGGGACTGGACCCTGGCCCTTGGCAGTGAGAGGTCAGAGTCCTAACCACTGGACTGCTGGGGAATTCCCTTGAAGGCTCCTCTTCTTAGATGTCTCCTGGATGAGGCCGTGCACAGGATGAGTCCTGTACTCCCTGGATCTCTCAGGTAAAAGCAGTTGGCTTCCCCCAGGGCAAGGGATGGAGAGAGAGATGCTGCTGTGTCTTACCTGACTGAGACTCAAGAGATGTGTCTATGGGTCATAAAGTGAAAGAAAGTGAAAGTGAAGTTGCTCAGTCGTGTCCGACTCTTTGCAACCCCATGGACTGTAGCCCACCAGGCTCCTCCGTCCATGGGCTTCTCCAGGCAAGAATACTGGAGTGGGTTGCCATTGCCTTCTCCAGGGAATCTTCCCGGCCCAGGGATCGAACCCAGGTCTCCCGATTGCAGGCAGACGCTTTAACCTCTGAGCCACCAGGGAAGCCAACCCAAATATGACAGAGGGTGTGAGGACCAGAAGGTGGGGCCCCTTGAGGCCATCTTGGTGGTTCACCATGGAGACACCAGTAATGGACTCTTCCTTGCCCTTACTCAGTCCTCATTTTCCGTGCCTTTCCATACTGTTCATAGGGTTCCTGCAGCAAAATACTGGAGTGGTTTGCCATTCCCTCCTCCAGTGGTCCACGTTTTGTTGGAATTCCTCACTATGACCTGTCTGTCTTGGGTGGCACAACAAGACTCATAGCTTCATTGAGTTATGCAAGTCCCTTCGCCACAACAAGGCTGTGATCCCAAGGCTCAAGAAGGCTGAGTGCCAAAGAATTGATGCTTTCAAATTGTGGTGCTGGAGACGACTCTTGAGAGACCCTTGGACAGCAAAGAGATCAAACCAGTCAATCCTAAAGGAAATAAACCCAAATATTCTTTGGAAAAACTGATGCTGAAGCTGAAGCTCCAGTACTCTGACCACCTGATATGAAGACCCGACTCACTGGAAAAGACCCTGATGCTGGGAAAGATTGAGGGCAGGAAGAGAAGAGAGTGACAGAGGATGAGATGGTTGGATGGCATCACTGACTCAATGGACATGAATCTGAGCAAACTCTGGGATATGGTGAAGGACAGAGGAGCCTAGTATGCTGCAGTCCATGGGGCTGCAGAATCCAACACGACTGAGTGACTGAACAACAGCAACATTTCCCCTGAGACCACAGGGATGTTGGCTCCAACAGGGTAGGGGGCGTCACTTCCTGTGCTCACTGATTGTCCCAGCAGCATCAGGTACACGGAAGATGCTCTGTGAGTACTGACTGGGGGACCAGGGAGAAGCTCATGGTGCCTGGGTGTGATGGGCATGTGACAGGTGTTGGGTGATCTCCCTGGAAGCTCAGGCCTCAGGGTTAGAACTCAAGTTCCTGCTTCTCAAACTGATGTCATTTTGCATGCTGCTTCTCGAACCCTGGAAATCCTTCTACCAAAGCCCCGAGGTATCGCTCTGACTGTGACACAGCACAAAACCACTGTCTTTTACAGGCCCAGAGCCTGCGGGAGCCACGAGGGCCACAGGGCGCCTCGAGAAGAGACAGGAAGAGGTGTAACTGCTTGAAACCACACAGATCCGGAAGGGCGCTTGTGCAACTCCCCTTCCTCTCTCTCGCAGAAGCTAGGAGCCCCAAGATGGGAGACAACTCCTCCCCTATGAGCAAGATGGGCAGCAAAGGGTGAGAGCTACCGAATGTGTGTGCACTTGAGGTGTCCACTGAGCTCAGGGAGTCATTGTGGGGACAAGCAGAGGGCCCTGCTTGCCAGAAGGGGCTGGAGGTTAACAACACCACTACCAAACAGCACCATCCAGATCTTGCTGAGTCAGATGGAGTTCATGGGAAGAACGGTGCAATCTTTATTAGGGGCTGGGGGTCACAGCCAGGACACCCTGCTGTTTGCCAATGAGAACCTCAGTCTCTCCTCTCAGCTCCAGAGGCCTGAGCCGGGGGGATGGGTGGCACGGTGATCCCTCCAACCCAACACTTCATAGCATGGACCACGTGTGGTCAGACAACAGTGGAGAAATCTGGACCCGTCATGGAGCCCAGGGGTAAGACTGCCTGATAGCATCTGTTCACATGTCTGATCAGTGCCCCATTAAGAATTCCTTATCAAGATCACAGACTAAAAGTTTCCATTTTTTCAGAGCAACCTTCAGATGCCTGTTCCCTGATTACAAATGGGTCAGTCAGCATAGAGCCGGGGCTGGACTGTTTCAGGGAGAGTTCCTGCTCATATATAATTAGTGCCATGATAAAAAAGATTACAGTCCCCAAACCCACCTCTCCCAAAGCAACGATGAAAGGCCTTTCGCCTAGTGCAGACCACCCAGGTCCACACCCACTGCTTATGCACCTGCTGGCTGGGTGCTTTCCACCTGAGGTGAAGCCTCACTGTGGCTCCTGGGTATGTCCCAGCTGGACATAGTGATGGCAGGTTGGGGGTCAGCAGCCAAAGGCCCTCAGCCTTGGGGACACCCTGGGAGGGGATGGAGGCTTGGCTCACGGGGTGGGGGGCTCATCTCTCGGCCATGGCTCCCCCAGCACCATCCAGATCCTGGTGACCACAGGTGGAAGGGTGTGGTCACTTGATCCTGGGAAGAGGGGCCTTGGTACTCTACAGACCATGTGAGCTGCAGCGGGTCAGGGCAAGATGCAGGAAACAAAACCCCACACATGCTCTGGAATCTCCATAACCTTGCCTGAGTGCCCAGGCCAAGGCATTCCCATGGTCATTCATTCAGCAACTATCAGAGCCTTCCTGTCCCAGCCCAGAAAGCTCAGGGTCTCCTTCCCACCTGCTGCCCTGGCCTCCCACAGTGACCACAGCCTGCATCGATATCCTGCTGGGGCCCAGAGTGGAGAGAAGAGCAAGGTGGGGGAGGGAGGTACTGAGTGGCTGAACTTTTCCGGGCCCGGAGGAGGCCCCTTAGGCTCCAGGGAGCTTGCCTTGTGCCTCCTCCACGTGGTGACCACGGGTGCTCTGCCAGGACAGACCTGAAGGGCAGGGAAGGAATCCAAGGGATCCTCCTGCCACCCACTCTTGCCCTGAACTCTGCCCTCCAGGAGAGGGGAGGGATGGGGCCCCTTTCATCATTTTTAAGGCAGGACCCCTGCTCCTTCTGACTGTGAAACTACTCTCTACTCAGAGATGGGAACCCAGGTCTGGGGTTGTGGTCAAGGGGGTTTCTGGAGACAGCAGACTGGCAGGCTCCTCTCCAGGAGCTGCTGGGGCCACTCGGCAGCTGCCCCCTCACCCCCCAGGCCCCACAGAGGAGGCCCCGCTGCGCCCTTGATCTCTGGCAGCTCCTTGACGGGGCGATGAAAGCAGAAGCCAGCCACCCGGGAGGTAGAGCTGTGTCAGACACCTCCCCTGGGTGCCACATGCCGCGCCCCACCAGCCCGCCCGCCGCCCAGCAGTCACTGGGTCAGAGGAGGCTTGCCAGTCTCTCCGGGGTGGGTAGGGGGGGACACCTGCAGCTGCTGTGACAGCTGGTCACGTGGGCTCCGCCTGAGTCTAGCAGGGAGTCCACAGGGGCAGCTCCCACCCCGGCTGTAGCCAGTCCTGTGGGAGTGCAGGGCCCAGGGCGCTGCTGGGCCGAGGAACCCTGGAAGTCAAGGGAGCACCCCAACCCTGCAGAGGGAGGTGGGGTGCTGTCCCCTCAAGCACAGAACCCATCCTGGGAAGCAGAGTCCCCAAAATGCCCCGAGTACCTGCTCTCGGGTCAAAGTGGCCGGAGACAAGAACATCTTGGTGTGTACGACGTGGAAGGTGAACACGGCGGGACCACGGGCCAACCAGGAAGCTGGTGGCGTGAGCGACAATGCGGAGGATGCTTGGCGAGACAGGGTGTGGCTTCTAGTCCCAGGCGTGTCCTGAGGAGGGCCCCAGACAACCCGGGGGGCCCCTCTCTGCCAGGGGGTGGGGACAGATATACAGCCAGGCAGCCACCAAGCTAGCTCTGGGGCTGTTAAAAAGAGTTCCTGCTTATTGGTGCCAGCTTTGTGCCAGGGCTGGGCTACACACCTTCTACCCTCGTCTCTTCATTTGATTGTCCCCATAGCCCTGGGTGGGGGGGTTACTGCTTCATGGATGATGACCCTGAGGGTCAGAGGTCAGGCCTATGGCCAGGATTCGAACCCAGGACTGGGCTGATTCCAGAGCTGCGCTCTGAGTCAGGGACTGCTAGGACGCCCTCCCGGGGGGACAGGGAATCTGGGCAGGAATCTGCCTCTCACTCACCTCCCAGTCCTGGTCCCAGCACTGTGCCAGGACACAGCAGGTGCCTGCAGGTGATGTGGGGGTGGGGCAGCCTGGGAGGACAGGTGAGGGGGATGCCCCTTCCTGGGGGGGCAGGGAGGGGAGAGCCAGAGGGAGGGTGTGGATGGAATGTTCCATCTGTGCTGCGCTGCATCTGCAGCCCCAGACATGGCCTATCACCTGCCCAAGCACAGATTCTCTCCCCCGCCCCCCAAGTGGGCCCCCCTGTGCCCCAGGGGTGGGCACGGGGCTCTGAGGCTGCTGAGGGAGTTGGCTGCTACAGTCCCGGCAGGATTAAGACACAGAAGGGGTGATGGAAAACAAAGGGGAAAGAGAAGGGAGAAGTAAACAGCCTGGGGGGGGGGTATTGTGGGGAGAACAGGAGGGAGAGGAGTGGGGAGGGAGAGCAAAGAGAAAAAAAGAGAAGCCCTGGGGAGGGGTCAGGGAGGAGAGCCCCCTGGCTGAGTATCCCCATCACACACAGCCCTTGCTGCTTTAACTCTCAAAGGTGGGGGTGCCTTTACAGTCAGGACTCTAGGCCCTAGAATATTAAATGTTACTCAAGGCCACCATAGCCTGCCAGGCTCCTCTGTCCTTGGGATTCTCCAGGCAAGAATACTGGAGTGGGTAGCTACTCCCTTCTCCAGGGGATCTTCCAGACCCAGGGATCAAACCCAAGTCTCCCGCATTGCAGGTGGATTCTTTACCGTCTGAGCCACCAGGGAAACCACAGTGAGTCAGGCCTCAAACCACAGCTTCTTTTGTGGCCCCTAAGACTAAATAGTTTTTCTTCAAGCATCTGCCAATGCTTCTTCAAGAGATTCCTTTGGAAGTGGGAGGGCAGGCGACCGCTAAACACTGGGCTTAAAGTTCAGGATACTTCATTTAGTCTCCAGGGCTTCTCTGTGGACCCGTTTGAGCCATAGATTTGAGCTGGATCAATAAACATGACAGAGTTGCTGAGTGGCCCACTGGCCACCCACGGGCCTCACTTCCTGAGTCATCTTCCAGCTGGTGAGGCTGGGACACAGTCTATCAGCAGAATCCTGGTTGGGGGGTGGGGTTCAAGGAAATGTTGCTTTTTTTGTGGAAAGGGAATCTTCTGGAATTTTTCTTCCTCATGAGGAGGCTGCCTCCTGAATTCTGCCTCTGTTTTTTTTTTTTCTTTTTGGCCGTGCCTTGTGGCATGTAGGATCTTAGTTCCCTGAGCAGGGATCTAGCCTGTGCCCCCTGCGTCAGGAGCACATGGAGTCTTATCCATGGACCACAGGGAAATCCTCTGCCTCCATTTTCAGCACAAGGGGTGATTCAGGGTGCTCGGCGTCTCAGGCTGGGGCAGGGGGCAGGAGGTGGCCTGCATGGGGTAACCTGCAGCAAGTCATCTTGTTCTGTGCCCCCAATCTGACCACAGACCAAAGTGGAGTGCCAGGCAGGTCTTGAGAGTGTCTCAAGTATGCTCTTGTTAAGGGCAGACCTCACAGGGGTTCCAGCTGTGTTCACAACTTAAGGAGCAAGCGCTGAATAGATCCGCTTCATGGTAAGTCACGTTTCTTTGGGTCAGGACCCTGGGAGGCAGGCACATCCCCCAAGTGTAGTGGGAGAACTGGGTTCACAGGTCCTGTTTGCTCCCAAGGTTGAGAAGGACAGAGTCAGTCCAGGGCTCTGGAGACACACACATTCCTCTGCAAAGCCCCCATGTTGCTGAGCCACACATACCTCCACCTGTGGGGAACTCTAAGCAGATTAGTTCTCTGGGGACAACAGAAATGATGAAAAAGGTCCTTTTTTTTTTTTTTTTTTTAAATGAGGAGTTGAAATCTGCATCCTTGTAACTTCCACCCACGGGGTCCACTTCCGCTCTCCAGCCTCTGAGCTAAGAATAGTTTTCATGTGTTTTAAGTGGTTGGAAGAAAAACAAGAGGAGAATATTTCATGGGACATGAACATTATATAAAATTCAAATCTCAGTGTCCATGAATAAACTTTCATTGGTGCAGAGCCATGCACATTCAGCTGCCATAACAAATGCCACATGTGGTGGTGGGGGGCTGTCAATGGCAGACATTTTTTCCTCCAAGTTCTGGAGCCTGGAAGTCCCAGTTCCAGGTGTGGGCATATTCAGTGTTTGCTGAGGACTCTCCTCCGACCTTGAGGATGGCCGCCTTCTCCCTGTGTCCTCAGAGGCCGAGAACAAGCTTGCTGTGGTCTTTTCTTCTTATAAAGGCACTGAACATGGGACCCCACCCTGACCTCATCTAAACCCAGTATCAGTTGTTATGTCCAATTCTGTGACCCCATGGACTGTAGCCTGCCAGGCTCCTCTGTCCATGGAATACTGGAATGGGTAGCCATGCCCTTCTCCAGGGGATCTTCCCAACCCAGGGATTGAAGTCAGGTCTCCTGTGGTGCTGGTAGATTCTTTACTGATTGAGCCACCTCCCAAAGATCTCAACTCCAAAGAGTATCCCATTGGGAATTAGGGCTTTAACATCCCCAGGTGGGGCTAGTGGTAAAGAATCCACTGCCAATGCAGGAGACACAGGTACAATCACTGGGGTTGGAAAGAACTCCTGGAGGAGGAAATGGCAACCCACTCCAATATTCTTGCCTGGATGAACTGATGGACAGAGGAGCCTGGCAGCTGCGGATGAACTGATGGACAGAGGAGCCTGGCAGCTGCAGTCCATGGGGTCGGAAAAAGTCAGATATGACTGAGCGACTGAGCACTTTCCTTCATATGAATTTTGGGGGACACAGACATTCAGGCCAGAACACTAATTCACATATCAGCTATGACTGCTCTCACATCGTGTGGCAGAGCTGAGAAGCTGGGACAGAGGCTGCACAGACTGCAAGGCTAAAATGCTTACTTTCTGGTCCTCTGTAGAAAAGGTTTGAAGAGCCCTGTTTTAGGAGTTACTGAGGCGACACCTCCCTCCTTGAGCAAAGGGGCTTTGGGCAACCTTCACACACACCCTTTGGAGGCACAGACCCCCTGCCCCCAGTAGGACTCCACCCCCATCACTGTGAGCACACACCTGTTTCCTGGGTCCACGTCTCGGGCAGTACCTCTCTCCACGTGGTGCTTCAGTTGAGTGAGGTCACCGTAGAAAGCGCTCAGCCAGGCCCCCATGGGAGCTCTTGGTCCCTGTTCATCTCGTGTGGTTAGGTGAGTTTGGATGGTTTGGTGGTTTTCAAGCCAACTCTGGGATTCTGTTGAGTTTTTAGCATATGAGATAGCAACCTCCTCTCTGGGGATTGGACGCTAATCCAGTTTAATAACTGATACCCAGAAGCAGAGTCATCTCAAAGGCGGTGTGATGTGCAGCGTCTTGCCCGGCTCTATTCAAAACCTCTCTTGGGGAGGGGGGGCAAATGCAGGAGGTGTATTTGTCAATGCTGGTGGCTGGAGGGGCCCCAGGTCACGGTTTGGGGGATTCCTCACTGGTGCACACTAGCTCTCCATCCTGTAGTCCCCACCCAGGTCATGTCAGGAGTGAGGGGTCTCTTGGAGGCGTCACAGAAATGCAAACCTTCACGGTTGAAAAGCTCCTTGTGGTTTTTCTTCTCTTCCTGGGAGATAACCTTCCTGGTGACGTGTTATGCAAACTTTCCAAGTGCTCCACACAGGCCATGAGAAAACGCCTACTCAGAATGATGATTGGGCACTACAGTCTGTCTAAAGGGTCCTTTCCTTCCCAAGTGGTGGACGTGTTGCAAGGCTCAAGGTTTGAAAGGACTCCGTGTGACTCATGGAGTGGGAGGTGGGCCCCAAGGACATCACAGGAAAGAGGACCCCCAAGAGGGCCTGCTCTGCCTTGCCCTGTGGGGGCCCACCTGTTCCTCCCCCTCAGATGTCTGGGGAATAAAGCAGGGAGGGTGGCTAGCAGGTGGGGCCCAGGGCTTTCCTGCGGCTGTTAACCTTCGGGGTCTGAGGTTAATCATGTGACTCAAATGTGTCTGCCCCAAAGATGTTCCTTGCATGAGAGAAAGCAAATTACTGCAGAATCTTTTTTGACTCAAACGACATCTCCAAAGCCCTAACCAACATCAGCAATCTGAAACACCACCAAACAAACCCCCATTGTTGGGAGATGTCTTTTGATGGATTGGATACCCCTCTGGATGTTGGAGCATCTGATGAAAGACATCTATGGTGGGGACCAAAGCCTGTGCAGCGAGGGGCCACAGGGCGATATTTTGGGCTTTGTGAATCTCTGCCCTGTGAAAGCAGCCAGAGACAATTTGTGAATGAGAGGGTGTGGCTGTATGTCAATAAAACTTTATTTATAGGGATTTCCCTGGCAGGCCATTGGTTAAGACTCTGAGCTTCCACTGCAGGGGACATGGATTCCACCCCTGGTTGGGGAAATAAGATTCCGTTTGCCAAGAGGCATGGCCAAGAAAAGAAAAAACAAACAAAAAACTACTAAACCTTTACCTACAAAAACAGGGACTTTTCCTGGTGGTCCAGTAGTTAAGACCTCACCTTCCAATGGAGGGGATGTGGGTTTGATCCCTGGTTTGGGAGCTAAGATCCCACATGCCTCTCGGCCAACCCCCCCCCCCCAAAAAAAAACATAAAACAGAAGCAATATTGTAACAAATTCAGTAGACCTTAAAAATGGCCCACATCAAAAAAATTAAAACAAAAAACAAAAAACAGGTGGTAGGCTGGATCTGGCCCTTGGGTCATAGTTCGCAGAACTTTTATCTCTAAGGACTGAGGCTGAAGCTGAAGCTCCAATACTGTGGCCACCTGATTCCAAGAGCTGACTCATTAGAAAAGACCCTGATGCTGGGAAAGATTGAGGGCAGGAGAAGGGGACAACAGACGATGAGATAGTTGGATGGCATCACCAACTCAATGGACATAAGTTTGAGTAATCTCCAGGAGTTGGTGATGGACAGGGAGGCCTGGTGTGCTGTAGTCCATGGGGTCACAAAGAATCGGACACAACTGAGCGACTGAACAACTATTAAAAGAGGTGACATCCACCAAAAAAAGATGGAGTGTGGATCCTTACAAGATCCATGGCACTCGCAGCTCTGCTCTGTTCTTTTGTAGGGACATTCTGGTCAGGAAGGGGACCCCCTCACTTATAGATGACTTTCATGCTGCCTGCTGGCCAAGCCTGTGCCCTCACTGCCTAGTGGGGTGCTGGGGAGGAGGGGAGAAGGCACAGAGGCACTGTGCCCCCTGAGTCCTCATTAACCTCTTTTACTTTGCTAGTAATTCTGATTTATCATTGGACTGCAGGCCTGATTAATCTGTTCCTAGTAATACACGTAAAGCCTCCCTCCTAACCGCTCGCCAGGGACAGCTGGCCACTGTTGCAGGCTGCTGCCTCTGATGTTGACTATTTTTGGTTCCTCTTCTTGCCTCATTTATTTTTGATTTGGGTTGCTCACACAGACTGTATGTTCTCTTTCCCGCTCCTGCACTGAGATGAAATAAGTGTAGAATTTTAAAATCCTGCTCATGGTGCCTCAACATGGCACCTGGAAGGTGCCGTCGGAGGTGGGGCTGCCTGCCCTCGAGCTCTGGCCTGCAGCCTTGCGTCACTCTCCTCGACACAATGACCCGTCCACTCCTGGGGAAGGGCTGGGCCTTCAGCACCCTGCATTGACACTGGGCTTCGAATAGCTTGGGGTCCAGGACACCTGAGTGCCCTCTGAGGGGTGTGGATGGAGAAGGTACCAGACGTGCACCTGAGCAGCATCCTTGACTTCATCCTTGGGCGAGGACCAGTCCAAGCTGCTGGGGACTGAGTGCCGAGGTTCGAGGAGCCAGGATAAAGGCTTCCATGTGCACTCATTCACTTAGCGTTCACCCCACACCCTGTGAGGCTCATACTGCTTATTACCCATCACTGGTGATGGCTGGGAAACTGAGGCTCAGGGTGGGTAAGTCAGTCTGGCCATGGCCCCCCAACAGCCCTGGGAGTCCCTCCTCTGAACCACAGCTCTGAGCTGTCCCCCAGAAGAGAGGAACAGTCAAACACCTCCTCCCTACAAGGGTGAGACAGCATGCTTTCCAGGGTGAGAGTAGAAAGGGTGGGGGGACAAAAGGCAGAGTCAGGCGGGAGGTCTCATTAGGAGACCATCGATGATCCAGGTGGGAGCTGGGGAGGCCCAGGCTGGGGTGGCCGGGTGACTGGTGGAGTTGGGAGGTGGAGACCAAAAAGCCAGCTCTTAGGTGGATGTGGGGCCTTAGAGGAAGGTGGGGGTGCAGGGTGACTCTCAGGTTTCTGCAGAAGAACTGCCAGCTCCTGAGATGGGGGAAGTGGTGGGGTGCAGCAGGTTGGGGGTGTTCTGGAGACTGGTGGTGGCTGCGTCCAGTCTGAGGAGTGCATGGAACACCCATGTGGGGCTGGGGTTCTCCTCCCCTCTCTTCTGTCACTGAGCCTTGGCAGGTGCCACCCCTCTGCCCAGGACACTCTTACTGTGTGTCCCCACTCAGATGTCACCTCTCCAGGGGCCCATCCATCATGTCAGCATGTGCATTTCCTGAGGAGCTTGTACCCTAACCTGTGGAGACACCACCTGGCTGTCCTCCAACCAGACGGTGAGCCCACAGGGCAGCCACTGGGTCAGTCTCATTCCCTGGGGAATCCTTTGTCCTGGGACATGGTGGTGCTGAACATGTGCAGGCAGGTCACACCCACTCAGCATGATCATGTGCTCCTTCTTCCTGCAACCTCAGCACCTCCTCCAAGGGGTTTCATGGTGGGAGAGTGCAGCCCACACAGGCCCAGGTTGGGACTGCAGGCCATCACTGGACTTGACAGTCTCTATCAGGTGTGGAGTTCCTGACCAGGGTGACCCTTGGTTCATGACGCATGTACAGAGGCAGGTATGCATGCATAGACATAGAGCACATGTATATGCATGTGAGAACATGTATATACACTTGCACACTATCTCTACCATCTCCACCTTCATCATCTCCACCAATTTCATGACCTTCACCGTCTTCACTTCCATCACTTCCACCACCTCCATCTCCACTCCCTCCGCCACCTTCATGTCCATTACCTCCACCACTTTCATCTTCATCACTTCCACCTCCACCACCTCTAGCACCTCTACAACTTCCACCTCTATCACACCCTCCACCTTCACCCCAGGCTGCCTCCGCTTCCTCCAAGCACTGCTATTTTGGAATCTCCCCTGCTGAACAATGCTCTGAGCTTAAGTTCTCACCTCCATGCCCATGAGCCCACAGATGCATCTCCATCCCACCCCTCTGACCTGAGGCCCAGGTTCAGGACCTTGGCTGCCTGTTGGCTCCATCCACATGGCTTCCCCTGGAACATTCTCTCTCTTGCCCATCTTCACTGCCAGCCTCGGGTTGTCCGCCTGTCACCAGAGTCCCATTCCCTGATGCTCCTGTACCTATGGTAGCCCCAACACCTGTTCCTGCCACTCCCCCTGGGGGAGCAACATCATCTGCTGGCAAAGTCACCCGCCTTGGGGTCCAATGCCATGGCTGCTTCTCCAGCCTGCCCCGGTCACCCCATACTATCACACTACAGCGGTTAACCAACAGTGGGGAGGCATTGACACTTTTAATTTCTAACACCTCTGTTATTCATATCTTCTAAATGACCTTCCTTGATGCCCCAAGAAGCAAAGAGCTGGGGCAGGTCTACTTGACTCCAAAGTCAACATTCTTAAGGCGACTTCCTGCCATTTTTTCCAGACTCTCAGATGATTCCTGGAGAAGAATGCTCTCTACAGCTTTCCGGTCTAAATCTTTGACATTCGAATACCAGCCCAGCCCCTGGGCACCCTCATCCCCAATAAAATCTCCCTCTCTTGCCTAAATCCAACTGGGGGATACAATGTACTACCCACCCCTCTTCCCCTTAGGCTTTCCAACCCCTTTTATTTACCTGAGCAGGGATGAGGAAGGACTTGTTAACTTGCCCTTGGAACATGAATAACCTTGGACCAGGTATTCCACCTGTGACCAGGGGAATGGGGATGATTGGAGGGGGAGGGGCAGGCAGCAATTCCCCAGTTCCCCGAAAACAATCGCTATGAGATCCCCAAGACAGGGATTTTTCAAAGTCTGTGTGTTCTGGTCATACTTCAGATAGTTCTTGAATCTAAAATTTATCTACTTATTTTTCTAGTGATCTCTAAATTATGACAAGTAATGTTGGCTTTCCCTTGATTGCAGGAACAGCGAGTTTCATTTCAAAATAAGCCTATTTAAGAAGAAAGTTTAACCATCTAAAAGAGAAACGCAAACTCAGAAACAGATCTGGCTGTGTGCACATATGACTCATAGCAGCAGATGAAAGGCCGGTGGCTGGAGTGTGGAAATACTTGCCAAAGACAGAGACAGGCAGACAGACAGAGAGACAGGGGGACCAGAGTACAGGAGAGACAGTGCTTCCTGAACCTGTGGCCTCAGAATCTCATCTCCGGAAGTCCCAGGAGGAGGTGCATAGACTGCACAGGGCAAAGTGAATTCTGGGTCAGCATGCAGTCCTTTCTTTTTTTTTTTTTAGAACTAATTTGAAATCCCCCTTTGTGAAAGTGTATCAGAGTTCCTCCCATTATAGGAAGTTTATCCAGACAGTCTAGGGAGAGACCAGAACCCCGGCAGGATGGAGCACTCCAGGCCAGCCCTGGGGAAGTGCTATAATGACGGCCTGGGTGCAGGATGTGCCTCTGAAGGTGTGTGTGTGTGTGTGTGTGTGTGTACACACACACAAGCACACATGTGCATACACACACAGACACACACACGGGCCCACTCTATCAGCCGGCAGCCCAAGGTCTGCTGTCCGTTCACATACCCTGTGAGATGCCAGGGAAGCCCTTTCCTCCCACCGCCTGTATGCTCCACCCTGGCCAGTCCAGGAAGGTGGCACCGAGCTCCACATGTGGAAGGACCTGCAACCTCATGGTCAATGTCCCAGACCAGCACCGAGCAGCCTCCTGCTGCTCTGAAAAGCAGATGCTCCACAGGGCCAGTGAAGACGAAGGACTCAGGTCTCCACCAGGTAGGCGGTGATAGCCACAAGGTCCTGAGAGCCATCTGGGTGACTCGGACATCCAGTCAGAGAACATTTCAAACATAGCCTCAGAGAGTGTGCCCCATACCTCTGGGGGGAGGCAGAAGGGCTGGGCCCGTTCCCACCTCCCCTGGGATGAAGTGTACCCAGGAGTGTGTTTGCTCTCCTCTCTCTCCTGCCTCAGTGGATCCTCCCAGAGTGATGGAGGAGGGGCTGCTCCCTCTGGGAAGCCAGGCCACAATCAATTCAACAGGCATCTCCCCACCAGGTAGCCCAACATGAAGCAGCCCCTTGGAGGAGGCTTGGGGTCGGGGGGCCCCACACAGTGTGAGATCTGAGTGGGGGTGTGCTGGGGGGCAGAGCTGTGTCCCCAACATTCCCCCACCCCTGCTCTCTTTTCATGATGAGAGCATCTCTCCCCCATTCTGGTGCCAGGAGCTTGTCCTTCAGGGGGAGAGGGTCTTAAACATAAAGAACAGTGGGACCAGAGAGCTCTGTCCCCTGTGCTGGCCACCATCAGGGGGACAGGGGCTTCCTGCTGCAGAACAGGGACTCAGCTGACTGCCTGGAGGGCCTTTCCTTGTGAAACCCAAGCCCTGCCCTTCATCCCAAAGAGAAAAAGAACTGCAGGTCTAAATGGCCCACCTCCAGGGTTCCCTCCCCACCAGTGCTGGTGAGAAGATCTGGGTGAGGCTGGACTCCCCCTGCCCTGCCACTCACCAGCTCCCTGGGGGGCGGTTGTGCAATCTCAGAGGACTCCAGGCAGCACCCAAGGGCAGAACTGAGCCCAGGGCACTCTGCGGCCAGCACGGTGCGCATCTCCAGTCGGTTGGCTGAGGCTGCAGTGCTGCGAGTACCTGGCTGGGGCGTCAGAGACAGAAGCTCTGCATCCACCTCTGAGTGAGATAATCAATGAACCCAAGAACTGTGGTTTCGGGGAGGGGGCAGGAGGTCCAAGCACACGCATACCCTTCCCCCAAGTGGTCAGACCAACAGTGAACCTGGTTTTCCCCATTCTTCAAAGGGTATCCTGAATAGAAGGGACAGAGAAATGTCTCCTCACCTATAACAGTGGACTGGGGTCTTTCCAGCTGAGTCAAGGTGGGAGGAAAACACAGAGTTGGGGGTAGGGAGGAAGGGCCACCCCCCCCACCCCCCCGCCTCCTGCCGCCAGTGATCAGGGCTGCGATTCCTGCAGTGATTCAAAGCCTGACTCAGCAGAGACACGGGAGAGAGCAGAGGCGGTCCCAGCTCTCGGCAGGCGGATGGATGAAGCAGCTCCAAGCTGCTTCCCTGGTCGGGGGAGAGGGGTGGGTTTTTTAACTGCTTACCCCCCAGGATGGCAGCAGAAGGGAGAGGCTGGCATGCTGGTGTCCCCCTGACAGGCAGTCTCAAAGCTGGTCTCTCCAGTCTAAGTGGACGCATTGGCGCCCTCTTGTGCCACCAAGCAGTCCCTGGACACACAGTCCCCAGTCCCCTCCCCCAGTCATGCTGGAGTCTCTTTCTCTCTAGGGCTCTGGATGACCTGGGGCCGGGAGGCCTTGGGGAGTGGTGGGTGTTCTCACCTCACCCGCGGTGGTAACACTGAGGGGCTGGTGGTGGGCTGTGGGGATGGGGGCCGCCTACTTCTGGCCAGTGCTGCTCAGGGACCTCTGGCCACCGTGTCCAGCTAGCCTCTCCCCTGTACTTGGCACAGTCAGTGCCTGGCACAGCATGAGGCTGACTATCCGTGGCTGATCCCCGGAACTTTGCATGATCACACACACGGCGGTGCCGGACCCCTGGAATTCAGGTGGATTTTAATGGTGACCCTTAGGAGATGCTGGGGGATGGACCTTGTTGTCTTTTGTAGAAGGAATAGGGAGGCTGAGAAAAAGGCTGCTCGCCAGTGTCTGATGGATCCGACTAAACACTGTAGCATAAACTTGCCCCTCCCTGGGGAAGCACAGACTCACATCCTGAATATGGGGGGCTCTCTGAATGCCTCCCATCTGCCCTTGATGGAACACGCTGTCCTGTCTCACCTGCTTACCCTGTCACCCACAGTTGAGCTCTGTGAGGCCTCCCCAGGCTGCTTGCCCACTGCTCTGAGGCCAGGAGGAGCCTCTGCCCTCTAAGCACACTGGCAACTGTGGACAGGGTGACTCCATACTGGATCCCATTCCTCATCATGGGCCCCAGCTCTGGGTGCAACTGCTGGCTTTTCAGTAGGGTGATCCAACTCAACCCAGCTCAACCCCAGGTCCACCTGCCACCCTTCCACTTTTGCCCCGTAGACAGTAACACCTGACATGCGGTCCCTCTCAACGACGAAGAATCAGAAGACCAGAAAGAAAACCACAGAGGGGGCTCTGGGGGCAGTGGTGGGAATCAGTGGCAGAAACCTGCTGTAGTGGCTCAAACCATGTCCCTGCCCATCAAAGAAGTGAAGTGAAGTGAAGTGAAAGTTGCTCAGTCGTGTCCAACTATTTGCGACTCCATAGACTATACAGTCCATGGAATTCTCCAGGCCAGAATACTGGAGTGGGTAGCCTTTCCCTTCTCCAGGGGATCTTCCCAACCCAGGGGTTGAAGCCAGGTCTCCTGCATTGCAGGTGGATTCTTTACCAGCTGAAGCCCAAGAATACTGGAGTGGGTAGACTATCCTTTCTCCAGCAGATCTTCCTGACCTGCCCATCAAAAGACATGTCAAAGTCCTGATCCCTGGTACAGTTGAATATGCCCTTCTGCAGCAAAAAGGTTATTGCACATATAATTAAGGCATGTTATCTTGGATTGGGGCTTCCTAAGTGGCTCAGTGGTAAAGAATCTGCCAGGAGACATGGATTTCAATCTCTGGGTTGGGAAGATCCCTGGAGGAGGAAATGGCAACCAACTCCAGTAGTCTTGCCTGGGAAATCCCATGGACAGAAGAGTCTGGTGGGCTACAGTCCACGGGGTCACAAAGAGTCGAACATGACTGAGCTCCTGAGCATGTGCAGGCACATCCTGGATTGACCTGTGTGTTAGTCACTCAGTTGTGTCTCACTCTTTGTGACCCCGTGGACTGTAGTCTGCCAGGCTCCCCTGCCCATGGGATTTCCTAGGCAAGACTACTGGATTAGGTTGCCCTGCCTTCTGCCAGGGGACCTTCCCGACCTAGGGATCGAACCCACGTCTCCTGCATCTCCTGCATTGCAGACAGATTCTTTACCACTAGCATCACTTGGGGCGGACCCTAAATCCAGTGACAGGTTTCCGTACAAGAGGAGAAGACACAGATGCAGAGAGGGAGGCATGGGACGGAGGCAGAGTTTGGGGTGATGCATCTACCAAAGCAAGGAGGGCCAGGGATGGCCAGTGACGCCAGATGTCGAGAAAGGCCTGGAGCAGACTCAGAGCCTCCACAGGGAACCAGTCCCGCAGGCACCTTGATTTTAGACTTCCAGCCTTCAAAGCGGCCAGCGAACAAACATGGCCATTTTGAACTCCTCCACTTGTGGTCATCTTCTCCAGGAGCCCTGGGAAGCAGACTCACCAGCCACCCTTGGAAACCCCCTAACCTTAGCAGGTTGTAGGTGGAAGCTGCTCTCTTCGGGGGTTGTGACCCTCTGCTGGGGCCCTGTGCCCCCAGCCCTGGTGCAGTTCCACACCTTGAGGGGAGTGGGTGTCTGCAGGCAAATTTCTGCAGCTCTCTTGCGTTAGTGAATAGGCTCCTGGGGCTCTCCCCACTGTCAGGGGACTGTAAGAATAAACAACAAATGATTTCAAAGAGGATTACACTGCTGGGACCACATGACAGAGGCATGAAAGATTAATATCTTGCCCATGCAGCACTACACTAGCAATTCGAAAGCCAGCTTTACTCCATCTCATCCATTAAAGGCTCTGTTGAATTAAAAGGGATGCAAAAGGAAGCCATCAGGCACTGCGCCTTTGCAATCTTGTAATGAACAGGAAAAAAAAATGCATTTTTAAATGAAAATACTCATTGAGGGTGAAGCTGTGAGGAAGCTACTCCAGTGAGGCGTTGCTGCTTTGGGGGTGTGCGGCACAATTTTCTCAGAAAGTTATCAGGTAATAGAGGCCCAGAGCCTGGGATCCAGAAATCCTACTTATATAAACATAACCTAACCATTCAAGGTCCGTCTAGTCAAAGCTATGGTTTTTCCATAGTCATGTATGGATGTGAAAGTTGGACCATAAAGAAGGCTGAGCCTCAAAAAATTGATGCCTTTGAATAGTGGTGCTGGAGAAGACTTCTTGACAGTCTCTTGGACAGCAAGGACATCAAACCAGTCAATCCTAAAGAAACTCAACCCTGAATATTCATTGGAAGGACTGATGCTGAAGCTGAAGCTCCAATACTTTGATCACCTGATGAGAGGAGCCAACTCACTGGAAAAGACCCTGATGCTGGGAAAGATCAAAGGCAGGAGGAAAAGCGGGCAACAGAGGATGAGATGGTTGGATGGCATCACTGACCCAATGGACATTAATTTGAGCAAACTCCAGGAGACAGTGAAGGACAGAGAAGCCTGGAGTGCTGCAGTTCATGGGGTTGCAAAGAGTCAGACATGACTGAGCAACTGAACAACAACCATTCAAGAGGAAATAAACTTAGATGCACACCAGTGCTCATGATGGCACTATTGGGAAGGGTGAAAAATTGCTAAACCCCTAAGATCATGTTTAAGTGAATTATGGAAAAATGATGGGATGTGAGTCAGTTTCTTGCAGTGATGACTCCCTGTTGGGAAGGTGCTCAGGCAGTGATGTGAGTCAGGGAAGTGGAGAGCCCCACGATTCTGCCGGCAGGAGGGGAAAGCATCCAGGACATGGGGAGGGGGTCCCACCTCCCAACTGCATCACTGCTGACTCAGTGACCCCCTTCTGGTGGGGTGTTTGTGTGTATGAGGCAGGGGAAGACAGACTCTAGGGGTAGCACGGGGAGTCCCACATGGGGCTCTGCCAGCACCAAGCTGGGGGCTGGGCTGGGCCTTCTTGTGCTTTCCCCTTACCAGGCATCCTGGCCACTCTGGCCCAGGGGCAAGGCCACGAGTGAGGTGATCCGAGGCCCAGAGTCCTCTGGTGGCTGTGAGACCTGAGATTGAGCATGAAACTCGTCCTCACCCATGAAGCACCAACTTCTGGAGTAGCTGGGAGGATTACGAGTAAATGCTCGTGGGTTTCAGCAAGAGCCTGACAGAGCAAATCCCGGACCAAGGGCAGCTGCTGATACAAATAAGGACAGGAGAGTCACCACCCTAGCTCTCTCTTCTGCATCATCATGGTCATCATCACTGCTGTCATCAGCAACATGATCGGCATCATCGACACCACCACCATCTTCACTACCATCACCACCGATCCCATCGAGACCATCCCCACCAGCACCATCATCATGGTCATCATCACTGCTGTCATCAGCAACATGATCATCATCCTCATCAGCACTACCATCATGGTCATCATCATTGCTGCCATCAGCAACATGATCGTCATTCTCATCACCACCATCTCCATCATCATCCCCACCAGCACCATCATCACCACTACCGTCACCACCAGCATCAGCATCCTTTTCCAGCATCATATGAAGTGCCTGCCTCCTTTCTGGAGCAGGGCAAAGGCTTTCGGTCATCTAGCCTCCCTCCTGGAGACCATCAGCTTCCCTGGAAACCTGCCCATGGGACATGGCCTTCTCTGTCTGCCACCTGGGACCACTCAATCGGGATGCCCCGGGATGGTTTCTGCAGTTCGAAGGAATTATCTCCACATGATTAAGTGGCTCTGCTATAAACACATGAATGTGGCTGCTGGGCACTGAGCATGTGGTCTGTTTGTGGAGGCTGCCGGGTTGCAGGACACGGCTCATCTGTCCAGATGCCAGGCGGCTGGGAGCCTGTGGCCATCAGCCTGTGATGCCAGTCCCTGGACCATAGCTGCCTCAGCACACAGGCTCTGACACCTGGCTTTGTCTCACCCTCAGCTGCAGGGGTGTATCCCTGCCGACTGCCACCTCTGGCTGGGTGCCAGGTCCCAGAGGCCACGGCTGCTTTGCCTTCCCTGGGGCACTGCCTGTTGTTCAAGGTGCGGCAGGATTGTGCCCCAGGATATGATACTTTGCAGACGATCCATCAATGGAGCGGTCTGCCTGAGGGAGATGGAATAAGGGAGCCCACAGTGGGAACAGCCTGTGCCTGCTTCCAGGTAGCCCAGGCCTGGTCCCATGGCTTCAGCTCAAGGACTCAAAGATCACCAGGTGGCCAGTGCATTGCAAGTCAGCTCCTCCAAGCAGGGACTCCGGAGGTTCCTGGGGCAGATGAGTGGACAGACGGGGAGGCAGGAGGGCAGTGCCAGAACCGGCACTAGGACTTCATTCCTGGAATGGAGCCTCACAAGAAACAGAGGGGTGGAGGGTGCTCAGGACTGTGGCATCACCTCTCCGCAGCTCTGAGCCCTGGAGATGTGAACACAGTGAGGGAATGGGTTGTGAGGGTGGGCCTTGGACACTTGCAATGCAGTGGCTCGAAGGACCAAGGTCTCATGGAAGTCGAGGAAATCAGCCTGGGTCAGGCGAGATTTCCTTAGGCTTACAGGGAGGGTGACGGCCCTGGAGGTCCTACCCCACCAGCAATATTCACCCACGTGCGGCATGCTAAGTCACTCAGTTGTGTCTGACTCTGCGACCCCATGGATTGTAGCCCACCAGGCTCATCTGTCCATGGGATTCTCCAGGCAAGAACAGTGGGGTGCGTGGTTATTTTCTCCTTCAGGGGATCTTCCTGACCCAGGGATTGAACCTGAGTCTCTTATGTCTCCTCATTGGCAGGGGGGCTCTTCACCAGTAGTGCCACCTGAGAAGCCCATATTCACCCACATGAACAGAGCAGTGAGTGTCTATCTGGAGGACTAGGCACTGGCTGTCCGGTTAATGAAAGAAGGGAAGGGACTGAGTTGGGGGATGCAGGTGCACCCCAGAAGTGCTCTGATGAATGGAGGTGGTTCCGGGGATGCTCTGGCACTTGGTTTCTGCCCAGGGGTTTCACTTCTCTGATATTCCTGAGTGAGGTGGCAGCCACCAGCCTACCCTGTTCTGCCTTCTGGGAGGGTCCATCATTTCTGATCATTGCCAAGCACCTGCTTCTGCCATGCACCTGCCCCAGGGCTGAGCTGGGGGTACAGAGGTGACTGGACAGACATGACCTATCTTCAGGGTGCACATATTCTAGGAGGGACCAGACACTGGGAGCTCAGAGAGACTTATGGGATGCTGGCTGGGGGCTCAGGGAGTGGACACCAGCTGGCGGTCAGAGAGTTGCTTGGGGGCCCCATGCTGCCAACAAGTCTGATGCCTCCATGAACTCCAGTTTCTCTCTCCCTAAAACGAGTGGCTGGACCACATGGTGTCAAAGAGTAAGGAGCCCAAAGGGACTTTCTTGAGGACTGCTGGCTACTCGAGCTCAGCCCACCCACTCGATAATAAATTAAATAGACCCTATAACAGTTTATATGCCTGCTGGCTCAGGGCTGCTTTAGAGACCAGGGGCTCTGCATGAACCTTGGAGAAAGTGCCCTCTCATCCCCTCAAGGGACTGGGGAAGTGTCCCCTGACCTGTGCCCTCAGCCCCTGACCCAGGGCCCTTTGCTTGCAGAGGCCTGGGTGACTGGGGCTGCACCTGCCGCCCCCTCTCCTGCTGCTCACAAAGGCTGCTGCCCGGGGCCCATACGCCTGTACCGTGGGTCCCCGCCTGGCCCTCGGCATCCATACAACCCAGCAGGTGGCTGGAAGCCTCCAGCAGTTCCCCATTGTTACCATGGTTACCAGGCTACAGGAAGGTGGGGAGAAACCCTCTCCTCCACATCCCTCCCAGCAGTACCCCAGTGGGCTTTGCCAGAACCTTCCAGCCCTGGGTGAGGAAGGGAATGAGAGCCCAGCCTGATACACAGGCTTTCTGTGTGTGTTTTGTCGGGGGGCTGTGGCAATCATATTAGCTGAGCAGCTCAGGGCTCCCAAGGGAACTATGGGCAGGGGACAGGGTGGGGGCCTCCAGGGACTGTCAGCTCCCTCTCCCCCATTCTGGATTCATGACCCAGCTCAGACCCACAGAGGGGCCTCATCTGTTCTTTTGTTCTTTCCAAGGTCACGGGATGCCTGAAAAGCCATTGCAAATCCCAACAAAATAGCACCCCCTTTCTGCAGGGACACAGGTGCTCTGACTCTTAGGTGCAGAGATGCCTCCTTGTTTACACCCTCCTGTGTCCTGGCCAGGGCACATTTTTCCTTTAAAGATGAGTAGTGTCTTAGACTTCCCTGGTGGTGCCGTGGTGAAGACTCCATCATGCAATGCAGGGGACATGGGTTCGATCCCTGGTCAGGGAACTAAGATCCCACATGTTGTGGAGCAACTAAGCCCATGCACCGCAACTACTAAGCCTACGCGCTGCACAGCCCTAGCCACAACTAGAGAGTCCAGGCAATGCGACAAAGGATGCCGTGAGGATTCTGCATATGCCACAACAAAGATCAAAGGTCCCACATGCTGCAACTAAGACCCAACACAGCTAAATAAATAAATAAATATTAGAAAGCACAGACACCACTTTGCTGACAAAGGTCCATATAGTCAAAGTTACAGTTTTTCCAGTAGTTATGTACAGATGTGAGAGCTGGACCACAAAGAAGGCTGAGTGCTGAAGAACTGATGCTTTCTAACTATGGTGCTGGAGAAGACTCTTGAGAGTCCCTTGGACAGCAAGGAGATCAAACCAGTCAATCCCAAAGAAAATCAACCCTGAATATTCATTGGAAGGACTGATGCTGAAGCTGCAACTCCAATACTTTGGCCACCTGATGCAGAGCGGGCTCATTGGGAAAAACCCTGATGCTGGGAAAGATTGAGGGGAGGGGAAGGGGACGACAGAGGATGAGATATTTGGATGGTATCACTGACTCAATGGACATGAGTTTGAGCAACCTCTGGGAGATAGTGAAGGACTGGGAAGCCTGGCGTGCCTGCAGTCCATGGGGTTGCAAAGAGTCAGACACGACTGAGCGACTGAACAACAACAAAAAATAAAGATGAGCAGTGCCTAGGACTTCCCTGGTCCAGTGGTCAAGACTCTGTGCTTCCAATGCAGGGGGTGTGGGCTCAATCCCTGGTCGGGGAACTAAGATCCCACATGCTGCTTGGTGTGACTCCTACCAAAACAGATGAGCAGCCTCCAAGATCTTTCCTCAACTAACCCCGCATCCCTCTCATGAGGACTCCCCCCAGCCCCCACACCACCGCTGCAACCACCAGCCATCTCTGCACCTTCGTATGTGGCTCTCCCTGCCCAGAAAGCCACCCTGTCCTTTCTCTGTCTTCAGGGAGAAGCACAGCAGCTCCATCCTCGCCTCCTCGCTTCCTGACCCTGTGGCTGCACCTTGTCCTGTCGTGTTGTGCCCACTGGGCCTGAGTGGCACCTCCATGGGTTGGAGCCCACACCTCCTCCCCCACTGACTGTGATTCCTGAGGGCAGTGGCCCTGTCTGTGCCCTTGTTTCTTGGGTCAGTGAAGGAAGGGGTGGAGCACAGGTGAGGATCAGGAGCAGGGTCGCTCCTACGAGCAACGAGAGTCCCTTGTGTAGTGGCGTCAGGCCCAGGGTGGCGGATGGGTCTCATCTGAACAGGCCTTTTGTTTAGGGCGTGGTCCACGTGTACCCCGCAGGAGCTGCTCCAAGGGCCACAGTGGTCTTTCCTAACCCAACCTTCAGCCTTTGGGCTGAGGAGGAAGCATGACAGCCTCCCGGGAGCCCTTGTTGTGTCCCCGGCCAGGACACAGGAGGGTCAGAGCTCTGTGTCCCTGCGGAAGGGGGTGGCATTTTGTTGGGATTTGCAATGATCCCTTTTCTGGGCATTCCGTGACCTTGGCAATAGCAAGGGGGCAGACATGGCTCCAGGCCTCCTGGACTGGGTGACAAAAAACACCTTCTCCTCAGTGAGAGGCAAAGGCAACACTCCCCGGGGGGTGAGGGAGCTGCTGAGCAGAGGTGTGGAGGGGAGGGCAGGCCTCACGAGAAAGGGGAAGGGATGCCACAGGTTCAGTCCTGAGGGACAGGCCCGCTCTTGAGTGGAGTGCCTGCTTCCGTCACTCAAGACAGGTGAGAGAGTCAGCCTCCTGGCCAAGTGAGACAGTCAGCCTTCTGGCCAAGTGTTGTTCCAGGGGGACTGGGGCATGGCTGACATCAGCAACTCCCCACCCACAACAGGAATCAAGCTGGATTTGGGATTCGAAGCTGACAAAAGTATAGCAGGTGGCCCAGCCAAGTGAGGGCTTCCCAAGTTCCAGAGCACTGAAGAAGCCCCAGGAAGCCCCGCTCATCAGAACTTCCAATGGTCAAGGCGTGTGTCCTTGGGCGCCGCTTTACAAAGTGGAAATGGGAAAGTCTGCAAACTTTGAGTGTTTCTCAAAGTGCTGCCTCGCAACCCCAGGCCAGTGGCCACTGAGCCCCACCAGGACTCGAGGGGGCTGTTTTCATTCTCCCCCTGTGATCCCAATGTGTGTCTCAGGGCTCAGGACCTCCTGGTCCCTCTGGGGCCACCAGAGGGGCCCCCCTTCTCTGCAGTCATGTCACATGCATCAGTGAGACTGCAAGGATGAGCCTCAGCCCTGCAGTTCACAGGCATCCCCAGAAATGTCCCTACTAGGGCAGGACACAGAATCACCCACCATAGAACCATCTTTTATGAATGAACAGACTGAGGATGTGGCTGATGGACCCAGTCACCAGAAGAGTGACTTTTCTCCCCACTGACCTGCTTGCCTCTCTCACCGTCCTTCCTTCTATCAAGGTCAGATTTCTCAGGAGCCTGGGCTTCCCAGGTGGCATTAGTGGTAAAGAGCCTGCCTGCCAATGCAGGAGATGTAAGAGACGTGTGTTCCACCCATGGGTTGGGAAGACCCCCTGGAGGAGGGCATGGCAACCCACTCCAATGTTCTTGCCTGGAGAATCCCAAGGAGAGAAGAACCTGGTGGGCTACAGTCCATGGGGTTGCAAAGAGTTGGACATGACCAAAGTGACTTAGCATGCAGTTAGGCAGCAGAGTGCAAAGGTCAGGAGGGTGGGTATTGGCCCCCAACAGCCTGGTTTCAGATCCTGACTCCTCCCTGTTCACGCTCTGTGACCTGAGGACAATCACCTCAGTTTTTAGGGCCTATTTCTGCACCAGTAAAAGGGGGACGATGTCAGCTCTTTAAACTGGAGTCGACATAGAACAGGGCAAAGAGGGTGGCACATGCACCTGTTGTGGGGGTGGGGAGCGCCATCACCTCCACTCCTGGTAGAGGCTGGCCCCAGCAGCATGGGGCCCGCCTGATGCAATGGACACCTGCTCCCGCCCCTGTCTCCATTTCCTCCTGGCCTCCAGGGTAACCCAGGGTCTCCTCCTGTCCTGATCTTCGTCTTTTCTCTCGAATCCTGCACTCAGGACCACTCCCTTGGCTCCTTATTCTGCCCCCTTCACTCTTGTCCCCACCTGCAGGGTGACCTGGTCCATTGCCTGGGCTGTGACAGGTGGGTGCTAGCGATCACGTTTGGTTTGAACCCCATTCGAACCCAGGTCTCCCCTTTCAATGACCACAGCCAAACCGAAGGCCAAGGCACATAACTTGGACCCAACGAAGCAGGGTCAGCAGGGTGCAGGCCGACGACACCTAGGGATGAAAGCCTGGGGTTCCAGGCTCCTCTCACCTTCCACATCCCACTGCCACCCAGCTCCAAAGAGGCCGTGCTCTGCTGCCCTCCTATCTTTTCATTCCTTTCATCAGCTCCAGACATATTTATGGGGTCCTGCTCTGTGCGAGATGCTGGGTCTACAGAAGCACCCAATACAGACAACAGTCTCCCCTTAAGAAGACACGCGGTCTCCCCCACCACCACACCCGGTTCTCACCACACGTCATAGACACATCTGCCTCCTCTATCCTGGCCTGGACATGTCACTGCCAGCTCCAAAGCCCCCATTCATCTGATGGCTGGTCTCTCAGACCCCAGTTCCTGCCCCCCCACCAACAACTCCTACAGGCACCTTCCACCTGTGTTTCCCCTGGATCTCAGCCATTGTCCAAAGCACTCCGCCCCCACTGTCCTCCCTTCAGGCACTTGCCCAGGCAGGGTCCCCTCCCAGACAGTCCTTTCCCAGTTTTGCTGTCACAACCCTGCCTCCTTTCAAGGTGTGGGTCAAGGGTCAACCCCATCTGCCCCCATCTCTCCTCTCTCAGCAGAGGCATCTCTGATGGTTCCTGGTCTGTGGTTACTGCCTCCCCTTCCTGGCTCCTGGCCCCTAGAGGTGGAGGTGAGGTGGGTCTTGCTCACTCTTGGCCCTTCAAATGTCTGCTGCAAAGGCCTTTCCCCATTGGAGGTATTACAGGTTTTAAACAATGTTTAATTCTAATTTACTTTTTAATCTGTGGATTCATCAGAATTTCCTTGTTTGAGTTGCCTCCATCCAGAAGGGGCAGGAAGGGCACTGTTTCGAGGGAGCCCCTACCATCACGGGGAGCTCGGGAATGCAACGTTCCCAGGCAGAATTCTAGCTCCTTCTGCCCTGGGCTGCATGTGACAGCTTGTGGACAACAGGCTGGAGTTGGCTCTGAGAGATTGTAAAGCTGCTGAGGGGTGGAAGATGAAAACATGCTGTGGTGCAGAGGGTGGGTGAGCTGGGGGCGGGGCTCTGCAGCCCCCTGGTCCCCACAGGCCACTGCACAGGTGGGCAGGCGGGCAGACGGGTATCCTCCAGGAGGCCTGGGGTAGGGAGGACAGGGTGGGGCGTGTCCCTCCACTCACAGGGAGGCTGTGATCTGCACAGATAGGTAAAGCCCTCCACCCTCCATGAGAGCCACCAGCTGGGCTCTCCCAGGTTCCTCTCCAGGAGCATACAGCCCCTCTGAGGAGCCCCACGTGGGCTCCTGAAATGACTCCGAGGGTGACCTGAGTCACTCAGATTGAGCCTTCCCGGGAGCCACCTGGGCTCCAGGTAGGGCGAAGGTTTGTGCTCAGCCTGTGACGACGCAGAGGCTGGGAAGCTGAGGAGGTTCTTGCCCTATGCTAGGCACTGTTCTTAGGCCTCTACTTGTGTCATTTCACCAAGCCCGAAAAAGGGTGATGCAAGCACAGGGTCAAGCAGCTGGGAGAGTGAGAGCCGAACACTCAGACAGCTAGTTCTTCCCCAGGAGCCACAGGCCAGGACTGCTGTGCTTGCGGACCATATCCCGTATCTATGGGACCCCAGAAGTTGCTCGCTCACTGGAGAAACTAGCCCGACAATGAACAGTTTGCTGGTTTGCTTTGAACCCGGTGTGGGGATCTGAGAAGGAGAAAGATGCACTTGGCTTTCATCCGTTGAGTTGGATGATGGATCTCAGCGACTCAGCAGTTAGGCTCAAGATCCATGATCAAGTTAGGTGTGGGAAAACCCCCTAATATGGCTCAAGATCTTGGTGGGGAAAGGCCCCCAAGTGGGTCTGCAGCACAGGAGACGTTCCCAGCCCATCTCTGCTTTCCCCCTTTTCCCAATGTGGCACCAAGACAGTCAGTTCTGCAAGCGCCTGTGTGCTGGAGTGAGGGGGAAGATGGGCTGCCTGCAAGGAGGAAGTTCAATGGAGGAGGGAGCCAGAGACGCAGGGGAACAGGTGTTGTGGCAAGGGACACATACAACCCCAGATGTCCCCGGTCTCCAGAGCTAACCACCTGGTCACTTGGTGGAGCAGGGGGACCTCCTGAGACTCTATTTTCCAGCTGATGAGTTAGAAAGTATGCAGGCACAGTGCACACTCTGAGTGGGGGTGGCCAGGCCTACAGCATACCCCTTGGTGTACAGAGAGAGGAAGGCTGGCTCCGTCTCAGCCCCGCAGGATGTGGCCAAAGGTATGAAGACCCAGTAGCTGCTCACCTCTGCCTGGGGAGGAGACTTCACATTCGTGCCAAGGCCAGGCTGGATGGAAAGGCTTAAGTTCACCCCAGAAGTGATGGGATGACCAGTCTAGTGATGTCCCCAACTGGCCCCTTTTGTGCCCTCTGGGGGAGGCCCTGTCCCTTTTTCTCCTCTGCACTAGCTTTGCCAAGGACCACATCCCCTTAGAGTTGCCCCAAAGAAAGGGGGGACATGCAGAGGCTAGGAGGCTGAGTGTGCTAGGCTTTCTGGCCATGAGAAAGGCAGCCTCCACATACCTCAGGAATGGCGGCTGAACCTGACCCTCCTGCACGTTGGAGGAGACGCGTCTATGGGGGTAAGGCTTTCTGGCACTTGTGGATGGGCTGGAGCCTGGTGGGACAGGCAGGGGGCTGGTGCAGTGGGAAGAGAAACAGGTTCCTCATGATCAGGAGGCTGGGTCTGTCTCGCCACCTCTCTGTGCTTAGTTCCCATCCAGACCAATCATCCTCCCTCACAGGGAGTGGGTTTATAGTTATTTACATGGACCCGCAGCGAAGCAAGGTCAAAGCGCAGCGTCCCTTCTTTGCTTTTATCTCACCCAGTGGCCCAGCCCCTTGCCATCTCTTTGATGACATCTTTGGGACGACAGAGCCCTGGCTCTGGGGCACTGCCAGGCAGGGCAGGATGCTGTGGCTGAGGGTTCTCTGCAGTTGGTGGCATCTCTGACTCCCAACAGCCCCACTGACTCAGAAGCACCCATGGTGCTATTTCCCCATATGTGTCAGCATGACCTTACAAGTGCTTTCTGAAGGGCCACTGGTTGGCACATCCATGGGGTGTTGGTTTCCTCCAGTGGGCAGAAAGAAATTCCTGGCTCAGATTGGCAGGAGGCACAGGGTCTGACACCTCTGAGTGACCTTGGAGAAGTCTGTGCCTATGGGCTTCTGCTGATGACTCCCAAGTGGAAGATGCCCAACCCCCTTGCAGCTCTAGCAGGCTCACCTCTATGAGGTGGGACTTCTAGCTGCTGGGATGGGATGGAGGGGGCGTCCCTGGCCCTGAAGACAGTCAGAGACCGTTTTCCCCAAATGCTGCCAGAAGTGCCACTGTTCTGCCTGTAATTCAGGGACTTCAGGAAAGGGCTCTGGGATCTTTGGTGACGTGAAGGTCATGGAGAAGTGGAGGTCAAGGACTAGACACATGCTCCTTCCAGCCGGAGTCCTGGGAAACCACACACATTCCCCAGGGTTCCAGAAGCGGAGGAGGCTTTCCTTTGCCACGCGTGGAGCTGTCCAGTTGCTATGCCCCCAGCACTAACAAACAGGAAAGTCGAGAGGAGGCCCCCTCCCTTGCCAGAAAGTGCCAAACCAAAACTTGTACCAGTCACTTCCTCCTGAATCATCTGGGGTTTAGAAGATCATTGAAGAAGGAAAGCAAGCCAGCCCCAAGGTGTGAAGCTTCTCAATCTGCCCCACCTCAGAGCTTGCTCACCCCTGTGTCCCTCAGTGCCATGGCCCATGACCCTCAGTAGACAAGAAACGTGGTGTCTTTGTCACACCTGTGTGCAGTTGCTTTCATGATCATTCATCCCTGTCCAGACCCTTTTGGGTTCTGAGCATAAGACCTAGTTTCACACTGCTTAAGACCCTTCCTCCCTGTGCGGTGGCTCAGCCCCTACATGGTCTGGCAGCTGGTGCAGCAGGAAGAGGCACAAGGAACTGGACCTCGGGTTTGCAGGGGAGCCTCCAGCAGGCTGCTTTCGAGGTAGGAACGCACTGCAGCTGGAACACCCTCAATGTCACTGAGGCCGGGAATGGGCTTGGAGAGTGTGCCCCACAGACAGGTCCTGGGTAGCCAATGCACTCTGGGCACCCCGTCATGACAGCTCAGGGGCAGGAGCCCAGGAACCACACGTGAGCCTGGACGCTGCAGGGAGATCCATACACTAAGCAACAATCAAGGAGGCAGACACGACTCTCCACAGTCCGCAAACCCTGCAACGTGGGGCCTGAATGTGGTTGTTTTGCAGAGCAGGGGCTTGCTCTTGGCATTGAAAGGCGGATGGCATTTTTGAGGGGGAGGAGAAGTTGCAGAGAAAGAAGAAATCCTGAAATGACAGACAGTGGGACAGCTGTGGCCTGAACTTGGTGTTCCTGCGCCTCGGATGTGGATGTATTAATTTCCATAAATGCTAATAGCCCATTTCCCCAAGAGCTATTACTTATGTCATCTCCCCCTGGATGCGTTTCAACACAGGGAAGACAAGTGAAAAAGGAAAGGACTGCCCCCACTGGTGGGTTTCCCGTTCCCCAACCCTGACCCCACCAGGTAGCTCAGGACTGTTCCTCTAATTCAGGGTCAAGACCCCCTGCCTTCAGCCCACAACCAGGTCCCTGTCATGCCAGGAGGCAAAGAAAGTTACCACCCCAAAAATGCTGAATCACAAAGTAAGCTGAGCAGGAAAGTGGGGGTGGGGTGGGGAGGGACATCATGGCCAGGGAGGAAGGCAGGGTGCTAAGGGACTTCTCACCTGGAGACCCCCTGAGGCTGCTCTAGACAAAGTGTAGACCCCAAAAGAGCCCCTGGACAAATGCCAGGGGGAGCAGAGCCAGGGTAGGCTGCCTGGATGGCAGGGTGGAAAGGTGGGCAGGTACAGGACAGCCACTGCAGCAGGACGCGGTGCAGTAGCTGGGGCTCTGTGTCCTGCGTCCTGTGGGAGCAGCAGCAGGTAGGGGAGGTGGGGGGGGGAAGAGAAGCTGAAGATGGGGTAGGGGCAGAGGGGCCCGGGTGGGGTGAGGTGTGTAGGTAGCCAGATGAACTGGTGCAGGAGGGGAGTGCCAAGGTCCTGGGGAGCAGGACAAGATGGAGAGAGGGCGCCCATGGGGAAACGTAGGGATTGGGAGCAGAGTGGGTGGGAAGATGGGGCTAGGGACCTGAAAGGAGAGGCAGGATGAGCCTTTGAGAGAGAGATGGGGAGGACTAGGACCAGGAGCGCTCCGATGGGGGGTGCGCTGAGGCTGGGAGAGGGAATGGAAAGAGGGATGGGGGAGGGGGAGGCGAAGCTGCGGGAAAAGGAGGGGTCAGGGAGGGATGAAGTTGGGGCAGGGGTCGGGATGGGAGCTAAAAGGTCGGGCAGGCTGGCAGACAGGGCAGCCAAAGGAGGGCGGAATGGGGGAAGGGATATGATGGAGAAGGAGGTGAGCCGGCTGGAGAGGAGGTGAGGATGGAGGCGGGTGCGGGGACGCGCTGGGGACAAGGAGATGGAGAGTCAGCGCGGGCCTCGCGGTGCCCGCCGCCGCTCTCCCGGCGCACTGCAGGGGACTGCGCGGACGGCTGGGGTCTCCCCCTGCACTCACCTGGGGGCTCCAGCTCCGGATCCTCTATCCCGCTCCGGATCTTCCTTCCCTCCCTGCCCCTGCGACTTTAGCGCCCCCGAATCCCGCTTGCTCCACCAGGTTCCGCCCGCAGCATCTTCACCTCGTGGGACGCCCGGGGCCACTCCTCTTCTAGATTCTCATTGGTTGTTCTTCACGCCAGTCACACTCTTATTGGCTGAGGGATCGCCGACCATGCAAATTAGGACGGGCCCGCCGCCGCGCCGATTGGCTGGCGCTGCTGGAGCGGAGACCCTGGACTTGGGCTCTGATTGGCCCCTGCGTCCTGCTGACGTGAATGACGGAGAGCGAGTTCTTCCCTTTCCAAGGCTCCTCTAGCTGGTGGCAGCGGATCCGGCGCTCCTTGGCCGCTCCTCGGCCCGCAGGGTCTGCGGCTCTGGTGGGCACCGGCCAGCGCCGGGCCTCTGGAACCGTCGTAGAGGCACTTCCTCAGAAGCCTGGGGCTCGACGCCCGGGGGCGGGGGCGGCTGCTGCAGGCGCGTCTCCTAGGTAACGCTGCCCGCCACGGGCGGAACCACGTTGGATGGCGCCGCGGGGGAGGTTGGACTCAGTCCAGAGGCTCAGGGGCCACCTAGCAGCCCGAGGCCTTGATCCCGAAGTGTATGTGGGGTGCTCCGTCCGACTCTTCTGGGGGCCCTGGGCCTGAGGGGCGCGGCAACTCGGCTAGCGCGGGGCTGTGCCCGCGTCGGTCGCATTTTCCTCCCCCTCTCCTTGACTTTTGGTGTGGTCCGGGCCGCCCGGTCTTGTAGGGTATCGGGGGCTTTAAGGGGCTCCATCTCTGCACTTTGCCCCTAGACTCCGCACCCACTGGCAGCGCTTCAGCTTCCGGCGACCGCGTGGGCTTTGCTGAGACCGCGGCATTGGCCCTCCCCTTTTCCCGTTCGGACCCCTGCTGGGGACCCCCTGCTTTGCCTGCCGACCCGACCCATCGCCGCTGCCCAGTGGAGATCTGGAGACTCCCTGACCCTCGCGGGATTCCCTGCACCGATGGTCCTGCCTGCCTAAGGCCTACCCTGGAGCTGCTCCCGCCTTCCCCTCCGCTGTCCAGCCCGCCGACCTTCTGACCGCCTCCCAGCTCCCCACTTGGGCCCTTGTGCTCTTGAGAACCCCAGTGCTCTGTCTCCTGCTGCCTTCTTCGGACCCTGCACATTTCTTTCATGTCTGTCTCTATAGAAGACAGATGCCTTCGCACTCCTGGTCCTGCCTTCACTGTCGCACTGTGTGATTTTGACTGAAGCGCAGGTGGGAAGTCTCACAAGCTTGTGTATTGGAAAAGGTGTACTTTAGATGATTGTGCCGTCGCCGCCAGTTCCAAGCCGGGTCTCCATCACAGCTCCCTGCACCCTCCTCTCCTCTGTGATTTTCATAGGTCACAACCACCTCTTTTGTGTGCTAACTTGTATCCTGTGTTTCTGCCTCCCTTCAGATACATTCCTTGAGGTCATCGTGGTTGTCTGCAGTGTTCTCCAGGGCCTGGCACAGGGTAGGTACTCAAAGAACACTCCTTGAAAGAGGAATTCCAGGCAGGGCTTAATTAGACTTCTGCTTACTCTAGGGGGGCGGGGGGGGGGATTTCTTCTCAAGTGGTGCATTTGGTAAAGAATCTGCCTGCCAATGCAGGAGATGCGAGTTTGACCCCAGGGTCTGGTAGATTTCCTGAAGTCGGAAATGGCAACCCACCCAGTATTCTTGCCTGGGAAATCTCATGGGCAGAGGAGCCTGGCAGGCTGCAGTCCGTGGGGTCACAAAGAGTTGGACACGACTGAATACATACACACATGCACTTGGTGTCTACTCTCAAAAAAGCTCCTGAGCTTTCAAGGTTCAGGAAGGCCAGATCTCTTTTGCGTTTGGGAGGGAAGCTTCCTTGTGCCCGGGAAGTTCCTTGTGGCTCCTGTCCCTCCCTTTCCTTGGTGAATCACTGCTGAGGAGACCTCAGCCCAGCTGATCACTTCAGTGCCTGGGTCCCTCCTCTTCTCCCCCCACCAACCCCTTGCCAAAAAGGGAGACTGGGTTAGGCTTGTCTTCTCTGGGCTGCTCAGGCTTGTCCCCTAGTCTTTGTCCTACTGGTTATTTAGATTCTTGAAGACAGGGTATTTGACAGTCCGCTTCACTGTACTGGGACAGAACAGGTGCTTGGTGAATATTTGTTGATCAGGTAGGTCTGCAGAAGCAAAGACTTCCAGGGAGCTTCAGAGGCCCCCCTCCTTCTGTAGGTGGGAGGCAGATGCTGGGAGGGCAGAGACTTTGCAGAAGTCAGAGAGGAGAGCAAGGATCAGCCCAGGCTCCTCGACCTCTTTGCTCTCACTTTACCCTTGAGGGCTTCTCCTGGCCTTGGTGGGCAGAGGGGCTGGCATAGGTTATAATGGCTTTGATGTTTGTACGACTAGCTATATGGTTTCAGGCTGGCTGTTTAACTTCAGGATCTCACTTTTCACATCTGTAGGAATGGGACAGTAGTGGTACTTATCTTGGAGTTATTGGAATAGCAAATATGAAAATGTGAGTGCCTGGCTCATGATAAGGACTCAGTAAAAGTTGGTGCCTTTTCTTCCCCCTTCCTCTGGAGAGGCCCTTGTATCGTTTTCTTGGGCTCAAAGCACGGGACCCTCCTAGTTTTCTCTTTATGGTTCATCTGGCCCCAAAGGCCCTTCTGCCTTCCTCCGCAGCTTTCTTCATTCCTCTCCAGCATAATTGAATGATTTACTTAATCATTAGAAAGGTTTACACTGAGGACCTAGTCCTGACCTCATGGAGCTCAGTCCCTGCAGGACGACAGTGACCATGTAGCCTGGAGAAGCTGGGTGACTCTTCTGTGATAGGGTCCCGTGTGAGGGGGGTATGTATGGATGGAGCTGCTTTCCTGGGGAGGTGGCACCAGAGGAAGACTCATCCAGGGGTGCTTGTGGCTGTCAAGGGGGATAGAGGGCGTGCTGAATGGGAGGAACTGAAGCAAGGGCAGGATGGAGTGTACAGGAGTGTGGGCTGGGTGAGAGCTGTTTGGGGCACTGGGTGGGGGGTGCAGGCGGGAGGGGAAGAGCTCTGTGTGTAATGGAGCCCCTGGGACTGTCCAGGCTCCTACTCCCAGGAGCCTGTGTCTCAGGAGTCACCTCTCCCTCCATCACCCACTCCGGTAGTCACTCCATCTCCACCACCTGCCTTCACCTTCCTGGCTCAGAGCTTTGATCTTGGGAGACCTGCCTTTCATCCCAGCGCGTCTCCTGCAGTGCCATCCTGTCATCGCAACCGGTCCTGGCAAATGTGGTATTGGGTCCCCTTGTCACCCAGGGAAGTGGAGGGATGCACTAGGTTAGGGATCTGGGGCGAGGGAGCCACCTACAAAAGGGGCACTGTCCTGGAGCCAGGAAACACTGCCACTGGGGCCTCCTTCCAGAGAGTGTTTCCCTACATGTGCTTCTGAGGCAGAAAGGGCTTTGCTGTAGAGTTACCCCCCAGTCTGTGAAGGCCCTCACTTTGCAGGAATAAACCTCTCAATTTTATAACTAATGTCAATGATGAAACATTTCCTTGAAAAAGAGAAAAACTGGGGAGACAAGTTTATTGAAACTTCAGTTTCAGGGCTGAATTGATTGAGCTCTGATTGTAAGTGCGGTATCAAGGCCCCAGGAGAGTAGGTTTCCTTCTGCAAGCAGTGGGCCAGGGAGTAGGTCAGTACAGGACAGCTGATACGTGTTCTGACCAAAAGCACAGAAGCCTGCTGGGTGCAGAAGCACAGAGGAGCTGGCCCTGGGAGACAGCCTGTCCAGAGGGTGCCGTGGCTGGGGTCCCAGTGAAGACACACACAGTGTATGTCATCTCTGAGACCAGCCCCGAAGCCCTCGGGCCAGAACTGGGGAGGGTAGTTCTGCAAAACAAGTGGTATTGAGCAGACAAACATAACCCACAGAGGAAAAACCCCACATAAACCGGTGTGTGTGCCTTACTGTTCATACAGTAACAGTCTGGATCTGGAGGCCCAAGGAGATGTATGCAGGGTCGGGGTGGTGTTCCAATGGGGGCCGGACCCCACACTGAAGCCCACCGGGTGTGGGAGAGCATCTCAGGGGGGCCAGTCGCATTCATACCTCCAGGGCCCCCCTGCATTCCCAGCACAGCCTGTGAATGTGGAGGGTGGGCCAGCTGCCTGAAGCCCTGTATTTCAAGTCCCTTTAGAGCAACCTTTCTCCAGCTTTTTAGTGTCATGCTGCTTTATGCTTTAAAAAATGATTGAGGACTCCAAATAACTTCCTAAAATGTGAGTGACGCCTACCAACATTTATTGTTGAGAAATGTCGACAGTGTTATTAATTCATTTAAAAACAGTAGACCTAGTACTCTTGCCTGGAAAATCCCATGGACGGAGGAGCCTGGTAGGCTGCAGTCCATGGGGTCGCTAAGAGTTGGACACGACTGAGCGACTTCACTTTCACTTTTCACTTTCATGCATTGGAGAAGGAAATGGCAACCCACTCCAGTGTTCTTCCCTGGAGAATCCCAGAGATGGCGGAGCCTGGTGGGCTGCCGTCTATGGGGTCACACAGAGTCAGACACGACTGAAGCGACTTAGCAGCAGCAGCAGCAGCAGACCTGTTACGTATTAATATAAAAATATATTTTTTTAATGAAAGCCAGCCACGTTTTCTGAAACAAAAACATTACCAAGAAGAGTGGGGTTGTTTTGTGTGTTTGTTTGTTTTTGAAATATTTATTTATTTGGCTGTGCTGGGTCTTAGTTGCAGCATGTGGGATCTAGTTCCCTGACCAGGGATCAAACCCCCAGCATTAGGCACACAGAGTCTTAGCCACTGGACTACCAGAGAAGGCCCTTTTTTGGGTTTTTGCTTTGTTTTTGTTTTGCATGATTGAATCCCAGTGGGCACTGCTTCTCTGTTGAGTCTGTTGTCATTTTGCTTGAAGGATTTGAAGGAGACGCAGATGGGTGGACGGGGAGCCCTTAGAGAACTGTGGATATTCTGCTTCTGTGCTGTACCCAAACCCACAAGCAATCGTTCCTTAAGGGTTTCTCACAAGCAGAGCAGAGTTTGACACCCTGTCTGAAAACTTTCACACTGTTACATTGAATCCTCTGGTTTGCATCACACTTTGGGTGGATTGTTCCCCATGCAAGATTTTACATCATTGTGCTTATTCTCTCAGACAATAACTGCTTCTGAGTTAGGCAGATCTTCCAAATATTGACACGTCTACTCACACAATTTCAAAAGCTCACTTTTCGTTACCAGCACTACCCCTCTTGTCAGGAAAGTCTTCAAGAGTTATGAAGCTGTCAGGCTCGCAGTGGAGGGCACAGATTTTCCCAATTCTGAATTTTGCCTGAAAGCTCAGTTTTTATGAGTTTACCTTGAAGTGACAGGTTCATTTTGTTCAGACTGTGTTTGAAGCTCCCAGTTCTGAATCACCATTGTTTGTCTCTGAGCTGTTCTTTTAGTAAGAATGGTGTTGCTGAGTGCAGGAAGGAGGCAGTTTAACTCACAGCCCAGCGATCATGCCCGGCTTACCCCGGGGTGACCCTGGCCCTTCATTTGGCAGCAGAAATGCTTTTTGTCCTTTACCTCCTTTCATCACAGAATGTTAAAAGCACGCATCCTCAAGGGTCAAATCAAGATGTAATGAGATCCATAGTTTGCACAGCCTCCCCAGGGACCTTCTTAAGCGAAGCTGCTGGACTCTGTGCCGTGAGGGGTGAAGAGCACAGGGTGGCTGGTGGGCTTTGGTTGCCATTGTCTTGGGAGGTGATGAGGCCCTAGTAGCTTCACCCACCATTGCCTTGGCACTATCAGCACAAATGCCAACCCAGTGAAAGACTCAGGTGGCATCTGGAGGTTATGAAAATAGCTCTGAGCCTCTGGAGCCCTTGACCACCTCCGAGAACCTTGGGGCTTTGTGGACTGCATTTAGAGACCTATTGTCTTAGAAGACCAAACCCACTGCCCTTTCTCCTTGCTGGCCATTTTAGGAGAATTTGGCCTCTTATTAAGGCCAAGGGCTTAAGATTCTCTTTCAGCTGAAGACAGTCTCGAGATCCTCATCTGCCGGAAGGCAGATAAAATCTTGAATGAGCCAGGTTGCCAAGACACCCTGAACACTCAGTCTGTCCCCACCTGGCTCCACCAGCAGGACTGTCTGTGGCTCGGCTGTCCTGGGGGCCAGACTCCAGGGTCCCCTTGAGCCAGGGCTCTCCTGGTGACATCTGGACCGCTGGCCTTGCTCCCACGCTGCCTGCCTTTTTGTATGTGTCTCAAGGTGGCCACTCCTATGGTGTCCCCCTTGGCAGCTCCGAGCTGATGGCCTCTCTGCTCCGAAGGCCCCAGAGGAGAGTGTTCTTGCAACAGAACCAGCAGAAGCTCTGAGCTCACATCTTATTGGCTCTGAGTGGGTCATGCCCCCCAGGCCCCTCTAAGAACCCCAGTTCCCAAGGCCTGGTGCCCTTGTGCAGGGCTCCACCTCTGCAGCTGGACAGAGCGTGTGGCCGTCCCTAAACCAGTCACTGAGGCTGGGGTAGGCATGCTCTGATTGGCCAGGCAAGGTGGCATGGATGCCAGTCCTCGGCTGCAGTGGGGGTTGGGGAGGTCAGAGTGTGGGTCACAGGGTGGTAGTTCCCTGGCATTAGTGGGAGGTTCTCTAAGCACTGGGCCCTCATAACGCTCTTATTTATTTGAACACAAATGGTGCAGGTAATCCCAGAGGCCCCAGGGACCCGGGGACCAGCAGAATGCACGACTGGCACAGGATCTTTGACCAAAACCTGCTGGTCCCTCCGCACCCACAGAGAGCACGCCAGCCTCTGAAGGAATCGACGGCGTTTCAGTGTGTCCTGAAGTGGCTTGATGGCCCGCTAATTAAGCAGGTAAAGAAACCGACTCTTTAATGTCAAATGCTTGCTTTCACTGCTGTGAGCTGAGACAGTATCGATTTTCACGTGTTTATCTGAGTCTTTCACTGTGCCCATCACCCTGGGCGGTGGCAGCATTTGGAGGCAAAGTGGCCCATCAGCAAAGAGGGTATGTGATTCAGCGACTCAGTCAGCACTTTTGACCCTGACTCAAGGCTTCTTGCTGCCTACAGTGGAGCAATCCAAAAACCCGGATAATTCGATTTCCTAAATTATTTCCTGGCCAGGTTGTTTGCAAGGGCTGGCCTTGTGTGTGGCTCAGCACGGCCTGGGGGTTAGAACTGCAGGGGTGGAGCTCTGGGCATCCTGGGAGATGTGAGGTGGAGGTACCACCACCTTTGCATGCTCAGGCCCTCGTTTTGGGGCCCTGTGTCCATCTCTGCCCTCAGCTGCCAGGGAACCTGCCAGAAAAGCTGGTGTTTATGTGCCTCCACAGAACACCCATGTGATCGTACTATTCTGGGGAGGCCCAGGGTTCTGGGGGGACGCACAGGAAGGATCCAGGCCTGCCACTGTGAGCATGCGGCTTGTGGGGTTTGGCTTGGTGAGACCGTATCTTCTTCCTCTGCATCTGGCAGAGCAATTCTCCTTGCATTCAGAGTTGTCTGAGCACTAGGTCTGAGAATAACCTACTATTGTTAAATCGCTCACATCCTGCATCATCACTTCAAACCCTGTGATTGAGCACCTACTGTGTGCTTGCCTCTGTGTAGATACTGCGGTGATTACTGCTCTTACAGCTTTGTTTTATTTTTTGGCCACACTGCATGCCATATAGGATCCCAATTCCCCAGCCAGGGATCGAACCCATGCCCACTACATTGGAAGCACAGAGGCTTAACCACTGGACTTCCAGAGACGTCCCCAACAACTTTACTTCTTAGCGCTTCACTTGTGTTGGTTCACTTCATCCTCACAACAGCCCTACGAAGCAGGTAGCATCATAACCCCCGCTTTACAGAAGAGGAAGCAACACGAGTGACGTGGAGTCAGATGCCTAGAGTAACACAGCTCCAGCCGGCCAGCTGGGACTCCAAGCTGGGGAGACCAGCTCCAGCAGCTCTGCCTCCAGGGACTCACGGGCTAGTAGACAGCAGTTGTCTCTTGCCTAGGAATTTTACAAAGGAAATTTATTTTCCTATTTTACTTTATTAATGCATTTTAACTTGTTTTTGAAAAGCTAATTCCCATAGTTCAAAATTCAAGGGGGCACACAAGGTAAGTGTATTGTCCTATGGCTGTCTCATCCTGGATATAGCTGGTATTTACCTATTTTCTGTACAACCTTTCAGACATTCTAAGTAACCACAACAAATAAATATACTTGTATATTTTTCTCTTTTTTTGGCATGAATGGTAGCTTATTGCTATATTCTATATCTTAAAAAATATTCTTAACAGTATGAATTATACGTTGGTAAATGTGGATCATTTTTACTTCCTTCCCAAAGATAAAGTCAATACTTTCATGAAAGTCACATAATTGGGTTTCCATTCAGGGATTTCTGGGAGAGAAAGGATCAAAATGAGACCCTTTGAAAAACAAAATAAACAAAAACAACCTCCCCCCCATATATGTTCTAGACTGTTCATGTCATTTCATGAAGAATTTCTTATTCTTCCTTAAGACAGCATAGCTTTTCCTATATGAATGACCTGTCATCCATTCATTAGGTCCTTCCTTAAAATGACCACTTGTTCTGACTCCAGGTGTTTGCTTTTATAGACATTATGATAATGGATAATGTCATTGAAATAATTTTTAAAAATGTACAGTGTCTGTAGAATAGAGTCATACATTAAAAGCTAACATTTAAAACCCACTTATAAGTTGTTTATAAAAAAATCACAGTTTAAACATGAAGATTTTAAATATATGTCTTCAAACCATATGTATGAAAGGAAAACAATGGAAAAAAAGATACCCATGTAAACTCTAAGCATTAGAAAGCTTTGTGGCTGTACTAATTTCAGACAAAGTAGAGTTCAAGGTGAAGCATGTATCACCAGAGATAAAGGGACATCTCATACTGACAGTGATGGTCAGGAAGATGCGACGGCCCTAAATGTGTGTGCTCCTGTGATGGGAGCCCCCAAAGTCACCCCCAGGTGTGGTGATTGACTAGGAGGACTTGACATGACTCAGCACATAGTCATCTTCAAAGGAAAGATTTGTTTTGGTGAAAAAATAGAGTAAGATCAGCCAAGGGAAAGGCATATGGGAGGCAGTGGGTATGAACGCCCAGGGTCCTCTGCCATGGGATTCCCACAAGACATACTCCAGCAACGAGCTGGGACAATACCTGTGACATCCTGCCAACCAAGGAAGCTTGTCAGAGACTCAGTGCCAATAGGTTGTAAAAAAACCTCAGGGCTTTTTGGGAACTGGTCATGTAGATACACTCTGCCTAGCATGTAGTAGGATTCCAGAGTTCCAGAAGGAAAGCAAGTGATCAGCATAAATCACTTTGTACAAGAAGTTTAGTACTGGTAAGCCATTCCAATCCATTAGGGTGCTGGTGAAGTCTGTGTCCCCAGACTGCAAACTCCAGCCAAGGGCCAGACCTGTAAGCCAGCATTTTAAAGACTAACTGGCCTGCTATTTTATCTCGTTTGTGCCCAGCACCCAGTAGCACAGCTTTCAAATCTGTGTAGCAAAGTTTGTAGAACCAAAGGGAACTGCATTTAGATTCACCTTTATAATTAGAGGCTTTTAACTCTCTCAATACACAGAAGAACTGTACAAAAAAGATCTTCACGACCCAGATAATCACGATGGTGTGATCACTGACCTAGAGCCAGACATCCTGGAATGTGAAGTCAAGTGGGCCTTAGAAAACATCACTACGAACAAAGCTAGTGGAGGTGATGGAATTCCAGTTGAGCTATTCCAAATCCTGAAAGATGATGCTGTGAAAGTGCTGCACTCAATATGCCATCAAATTTGGAAAACTCAGCAGTGGCCACAGGACTGGAAAAGGTCAGTTTTCATTCCAATCCCAAAGAAAGGCAATGCCAAAGAATGCTCAAACTACCGCACAATTGCACTCATCTCACATGCTAGTAAAGTAATGCTCAAAATTCTCCAAGCCAGGCTTCAGCAATATGTGAACCGTGAACTTCCTGATGTTCAAGCTGGTTTTAGAAAAGGCAGAGGAACCAGAGATCAAATTGCCAACATCCGCTGGATCATGGAAAAAGCAAGAGAGTTCCAGATGGAAAAGCATCTATTTCTGCCCTATTGAGTATGCCAAAGCCTTTGACTGTGTGGATCACAATAAACTGTGGAAAATTCTGAAAGAGATGGGAATACCAGACCACCTGATCTGCCTCTTGAGAAATCTGTATGCAGGTCAGGAAGCAACAGTTAGAACTGGACATGGAACAACAGACTGGTTCCCAATAGGAAAAGGAGTTTGTCAAGGCTGTATACTGTCACCCTGTTTATTTAACTTATATGCAGAGTACATCATGAGAAACGCTGGACTGGAAGAAACACAAGCTGGAATCAAGATTGCCGGGAGAAATATCAATAACCTCAGATATGCAGATGACACCACCCTTATGGCAGAAAGTGAAGAGGAACTAAAAAGCCTCTTGATGAAAGTGAAAGTGGAGAGTGAAAAAGTTGGCTTAAAGCTCAACATTCAGAAAATGAAGATCATGGCATCCGGTCCCACCACTTCATGGGAAATAGATGGGGAAACAGTGGAAACAGTGTCAGACTTTATTTTTCTGGGCTCCAAAATCACTGCAGATGGTGACTGCAGCCATGAAATTAAAAGACGCTTACTCCTTGGAAGGAAAGTTATGACCAACCTAGATAGCATCAAAAGCAGAGACGTTACTTTGCCAACAAAGGTTCATCTAGTCAAGGCTATGGTTTTTCCTGTGGTCATGTATGGATGTGAAAGTTGGACTGTGAAGAAGTCTGAGCACTGAAGAATTGATGCTTTTGAACTGTGGTGTTGGAGAAGACTCTTGAGAGTCCCTTGGACTGCAAGGAGATCCAACCTATCCATTCTGAAGGAGATCAGCCCTGGGATTTCTTTGGAAGGAATGATGCTAAAGCTGAAACTCCAGTACTTTGGCCACCTCATATGAAGAGTTGACTCATTGGAAAAGACGCTGATGCTGGGAGGGATTGGGGGCAAGAGGAGAAGGGGACGACAGAGGATGAGATGGCTGGATGGCATCACTGACTCGATGGACGTGAGTCTGAGTGAACTCCAGGTGTTGGTGATGGACCGGGAGGCCTGGCGTGCTGCTATTCATGGGGTCGCAAAGAGTCGGACACGACTGAGCGACTGATCGGATCTGAACTCTCTCAATAAGTGATAGAACCAATAGACTCCCCCCACCCACCCTGCGAAAAAAAAAAAAACAAACCCATCATCAGGGTATGAAAGATCTGAACACCACCAACCACCTTAACTGAATTGTCATCGTGAAAACACTATACCTAACAAATAAAATACACCTTCTCAAGTGCTTGTGGAACATTTACAGAGATAGATAATATGCTTGGTCATGAAAATAAATCCCAATAAATTTAAAAGGATTGAAATTATGAAGAATATGTTCACTGACCAATATGTTATTAAATTAAAAAATCAATTATAATAAGATAACCAGAAAATCCCCAAATAGTAGAAAATTAAACAACACTCTGCTCACTAGTAACCCATGGGTCAAAGAATTCAGAGAGAGATTAGAAAGTAATTGGAACTAACTGGTATAAGAATATATCAAGATTTGTGGGATGCAGTTAATGCAGTCCTTTGAGGGAAACTTACAACTTTATGTAAGTACATTAGAAAAGAAGAAAAATGCAGGCACACCTCATTTTATTGTGCTTTGTAGGTATTGTATTTCCCCACCCCCCCAAATTGGAGGTTTTTGACATCTCTGCATGGAGACAGTCCGTCAGTGCCGTTTTCCCGGCATTTGCTTATTTTATTTCTCTGTCACATTTGGGTAATCTTGCAATATTTCAGGCTTTTTCATTATTATTGTCTGTGTTATGGTGACCTGTCATCAGTGATCTTTGATGACTCACTGAAGGGTCAGATGATAGATGGTATTTTGCAATAAATTTTTTAAAAATTAAAGTAGGTACATTGTTTTCTTAGACAAAATGCTATTGTACACTTAATAGATTACAGTATAGTATAAACATAATTTTATATGCACTGGGAAACAAAAAATCCATGTGACTCACTTTATTAAGATATTCACTTTATTGCAGTGGTCTGGGACTGAACCCTCTGTCTCTGAGGTCTGCCTGTGTAAAATCAACAATCTCTACTTTCTCCTTAAGAATCTAGACAAAAGGAATAAATTAAAACCAAAGAAAAGAGAAGAAGGAAATAGGAAATATATGGGCAGAAATCAATAAAGGACAAATAATAAGAAAATCAGTAAAGCTAGAAGTTGGTTCTTTGAAAATATTAATTATATTGATAAACCCGTGGCAAGACTGATCATGAGAAGAGAGAAGAGACACAGATTATCAATATTAGGAGAGGAAGAAGGGGCATCACCACATATCCTACAGACATTAAAAAGATAATCAAGGGACATTATGAATAACTTATGTGCCAATAAAAATAACTTAGATGAAATGGATACGTTTCTTGAAAAGCACAATTTACCAAAAGTGACACCAGAAGAAATAGAAAATCTAAATAGCCCTATATATGTTTACTTTGTTCATTTTTTTCTTAATTTATTTTTAATTGAAGGATAATTACAATATTGTGTTGGTTTCTGCCATACATCAACATGGATCAGCCATAGTATACATATGTCCCCTCCCTTTTGAGCCTCCCTCCCACCTCCCACCCCATCCCACCCCTCTGGGTTTGAGTTCCTTGAGTCATACAGCAAATTCCCACTTGAATAGCCCCATATTTATTAAAGAAACTCAATTCATAATTAAAACATTTTCAAACTTAAATGACTTCACTGTTGAATTTAATAAAATATTAAAGGAAGAAATAATACCAATTGTAGACCAACACTCAGAAAATAGAGTGGGAGGGAATTGTTCTCAGGTGTTTATTTTGAGGCCGTCATAACCTTGATACCCGAGCCGGACAAGGACATGGAAAGAAAAGTACAGATTGCCATCTCTTATGAATGTTAACACAAAATTCCTTAGTATATTAGGACATCAGATCCAGCAGTGTGTACAGAAGGTAGGAAATCATGGTGGGGTTTATCACAGGAATGCAAAGTTGGTTTTACACACAAAAATCAGCCAAGATTAAAAGATCAAGTAGGGAAAAAGTCAAAAGTTCAGTTTAGATGATCTTACAGATTTGTACAGTTTCAGTTATTTTGAGAATTGATAGCTTTAGATGGTAGCAAACTTCCCTGTAAAAGGTGTTGGCTAAAAATATTATGTACCAATTTTGAACTCAAGTCACTTATTAGTCATTTTGGTATGTTTTTCTTACTTTTTATTTACCTTTTTGGTTTAGTTTTCATTTTACCATGAATGTTGATTACTGGGTTGCCCCAAAAGTTCATTCAAGTTTTCCCATAAGATAATCACAGAAAAACCCAAACAAACTTTTGGGCCAACCTAATTCTTTCCTTTGGAATGGCTATTTCACTTGTATTTACTGTGTGTTTGGAGCTGTGCAGGGGACACGAGGGTGACCCCCCCGCCCCCAACTCTGTCTTCACAGAGCTCTCTGTTAAGCACGAGGAGACAGCTAGAAACCTACCCGAGGAGAGTTGAGCACAAGGTCTCAGAGAGGCGGAGGGGGTGGTCGGGCTGTGGAAGCCAGGAGAAGACCCAGCTCCCAGGTGATCTGGGAGTTCCCTGGTCCTGGCTGCTGGTCACCTCCCTGGGAGCATGGTGAGGGGGCCAGGGGGGCTGATGGTGGTGCCCTGGGTGGTGCCTGCAGCGAGGGGAGGCCCAGGCCCCTAGGAGGTGTGCACACTGAGCCCACCCCCACCCCCACCCGCCTTGCATGATTTGGTCCCCAGTCCTGAGGATATAGCAGGAGGAGAATATTCCAGGCTCTCATCCCTTCCCCACCAGAGCTGAGACCGACCACCAGCATGTAAACAGACAACTTAGAAACATGAGAGATCCTGATATAAAACCAGGTCAGATGATGAGGGTCTGGATGGTGGGGGTCAGGAAGGCCTCCCTGGTCAGGGCCTCATGGGAATGAGGGGACGAGCGCAGTAAAGGGGCTCCAGAGGGGCAGGGAGTAGGGTGAGGAACAGTGCTGGTGGGGAGGGATGAGGGTCTGGGCTCAAGATCCCCCCAGACCTGTTGGCACACTCCCCCCTGCCAGCTGCTCCCATTTGCTGGGACTCACCTGCTGGACCCGGGAGGCTGGGTGGGCAGGTGGCCACCAGCTGGTCCCGCTTGTTTCTCTTCCCCTCATATTCCACACCCTGCCATCACCACGGCCCTCGGCAGTTCCTTCACTGACACCCCGAATGTGCCCTCTGCTCACCCCAACTCCTCACGTCCTCCCGCCGCGTTCCGATCCCCACGTGGAGCTGGAGTGGTTTTCCTTCTCCTTTATTGAGGTATAACTGACGAAGCCGTAGGACACTTGGAGTGCCCAGCGTGATGATCTGACATCCACATAAACTGCGAAAGGACCCCACCCTGATTTAGTTAACACACGCTTCACCTCACGTTGGACTGATTTCCATGAAATCCCGAATCAGGTGGTGTCACTGCCTCTCAGGCTCTTTCCCTGACCCGTCATCCTGTTTGGAGTAGAAGTGGCCTGCGAGGGTGGCTCCTGCCCCTTCTCCAATTAAACACAATCCCATTGTTTTATTAAATTTTTTTTTTTTTTTTAGTATTAAAAAAAAAAAACTTCAGCCACTGTGTGCTGCATGTGGGATCTTAGTTCCCTGACCAGGGATCGATCCAGTTCCCTCAGCCTTGGAGGCTCAGAGTCTTAACCACTGGACCAGCGGGGAAGTTGCTGGGTGTTCTGTTTTGAAGCGCACTTTGGCTTTTGTTTTTATTCAGGTGTGGTGGGGACAGCAGAGCAGGGGACGGTTGCCACTGAAAAGATAGTTTCTTCCTTTGGGCTCCCCAAGGGAGGGGACGCACATCCCCGAAGGGTTGTGCAGTTGGGTTGGTGGGGAGGCAGCGGGGTAAGAGGAGAGCCGGGGCAAAAGCCTATATCATGGTTTTTGTGGGAAGGGATGGGCAAGCCTGGGTAAGCAGCTGCACACACTTGGGACTGGCTAGTTTGAGTTAGTTCATTGGCCTCTGGGGTGGAGGGACTGGTTGCCTGGGTCTGGTTCTGGGATTGTTGGGGTGGGAAGATATTGTCTCCCGGAGTGTGAGCCAGACAAGGGCAAGTGGGGTGTGGACTGGAAAGCAGGTCGGTTACTATCACTGGGAAATAGCTGGCCCTGGGCAGGACAGTCTCTTCCCATCAGGGAGGCCCCAGATGCCAGAGCACTAGGAACACTAAGAACCCAGAAAGTGAGAGCAATCAGTTAATGTAAATACACATACATGGACATGAGTTTGAGCAACCTCCGGGGGATAGTAAAGGACAGGGGAGCCTGGCGTGCTGCAGTCCCTGGGGTCACAAAGAGTCGGACATGACTTAGCAACTAAAAAACAACAAAAATAACATACATGGCTTCCCAACAGGAGATGTGGGAAGATTCCTGGGTCGGGAATCTGAACCCACTCCAGTGTTCTTGCCTGGGAAACCCTGTGGACGGAGGAGCCTGGCGGGCTACGGTCCATAGGGTAGTAAAAGAGTCAGATATGATTTAGCGACTAACAACAACAAAAAAGATACATGTAGTCAGGATGATTTTCCTGAGCACCCGGCTGTCTTCACCCAGAGCTTCCTTCTGCCTGGTTTATTCTCCAAGGGTCCACTCCTGGTTCCCATCCACCCCACCCTGCCTCCTTAGTTCTCGGTTTAGATGTTATCTTTCAGAGCCCCTTCCCTGTCCGTCTTCTTCAAAGAGCCGACCCACCCATCTTCCCCTGCTCCCATTTTCATTGTCTTCATGTGAGCCCCAGGGACGCAGGTCTTGTGTGTTTTGTTCCCTGCTGCGTTTCCTAGAACAGTGTCTGGCACAGAGTGGACACACAAAATAGATGCTTAAATAACATTTATTAAATGACTGCATGAAAGGAAAGCAGGATTCCTGGTCCCAGGTAGACAGTAAGAGCTGCCCCCTTGCCAGGTGTGCCAGTGGTACCAGCACTGAAGACCCAGGAGAACCCTCTGTAGGTGGCACCACTGGGCACAGGGCAGGCCTAGCAGTCTCTGGTGCCTTGTCTGTATCTGTAGTTCTCAAAGATCGGCTTTTCTTTTATTTATACCCTGACCCCAACCCACCCAAATAATTCTGACAGGCTGAGGATTTAGAGTTTGTGGTTATATTGGGAATAATTTGGCTGTAAATGGTAAACAAATAACTCCCCCAACCAAAAAAAAAAAAAAAAACAACACTCAAGTAAAATAGCCTAAGGAGAGATAATTTGTTAACTCACTTAAAGACAAACCTATCATTAGTACAAGCTTCAGGTGTGGCTTGATCCAGGATCTCATGTGGCATCACCTGAACTTGTTCTTCCTTGGTTCCACATGGTGTCATAGGCGTCTGTCTCCACAGCTTTGGCTTCTTGTGTGGCTTGCTGGTTCTGGGTGGGAGTCCAGCCTCCGACTGGCCAAGGGAGGGCCATGGAGAGAGGTAGTCCCTTGGAAGGAAGGGCCTGATACCTAAACCAGGGGATGGATGCTGAGTGGCCCAGTTTCCCCCAAATGGTCCATCAGCATCTGTGGGGAGGCTCTCAACCTTGAGGATCCTTCAAGGCCATCCCTCTGTCTCCTAGGGGGTGCTGGAGCTGCTATCGGAGGTGGGCTGCCACCTGCGCGTGTCTCTCTTCGATGTCACCTATCGGCACTTCTTTGGGAGGACGTGGAGGAGCTCGCCGAGGCCTGCAGAGCCGCTCACCAGGCAGCCGGCCAGGATCGTCTTCAATGAGGTGGGTACAGCGGCTGGCAGGTGTGCAGGTTCCACCCAGACCTGGGGGTTCCGCCAGTACACCCCAGACTCCAGGAATGCCCCGAGCAGCAGGCCGAGCTCCCACAAAGCTCGTTCTGGCAGCCAGCATCTGCTTCCAGACAGAAACTTGTGTGGCAGCCACGTGCCCTGAGTGGATGGTGGCAGGGGGCGGGTGTTGCGGGGGGCGGCATACGTGTGGGTCTCGTCGCCTTCATGGAAACTTCCAGCTTTGGCAACAAAGTTAGGAAATTATTGATCTCATCAGGTTTCCTCAGTTTTCCTCCTTGTTCACTTCCCCCTTCTTTTTTTTTCTTTTTAGTTTAGGATTTTTTTTTTTTTTTTTTAAAGATGAGCAAATTGGGACTTAGAAGTGAGGTGCCTTGCCCAGGTAGAAGGTGGGAGGGCCTGGAGCCTCCACATCTGTCTGCAGACTGCGTGGTTGCCTTGGCATCAGTTGGTGACATGGTCTTGCCCACGCAGCAACCCTGTGTCTGGCTGCCCTGCAGATAGGGTGTCCCATCCTCGTTCAGCTGCACCAAACCCACAAGCGTCTCTTCCAGTGCCTGCCGTCTGCCCGCCACGGGGCTGGGTGCCAAGGCGATGGTGCTGGGTGGATGGGATGGCTGTGGTTCTCACCCTGGACAACTTACAGTCTGCTGGGTGACACACCCAGGCAGGCGGCAGCAAGTGTAGGTGTGGTGAGTTCTCGGAGGAGACCAACAGCCGCTGCCCTGGGGAAGAAGGGGAGACATAAGCAGGTGGTGAAGGAGGGCCTCTGGGAGTTGAGCCTATGGGATGGAGGGAACCGGCCCAGGATAAGTGGAGTGGCAGAAGCTGTGTCCCAGGGTGAGGGGTGGGAGGGCGGCCAAGGGTGGGCTTGGTGGGTAGCTAGCTGGGAGGGGCCTTCCGGAGACAACGGGGTTTTATCAAGAGCTGGAGGTGTCCTAGCGTCTTCTTTCTAGCTGCTCCTTCAAGCTGCACCTGAACGCAGTGGGTCCTGCAGGGAACGGTACTGGAGGGTTGGTGTTGCGTTGATTTTGTCCTTCTCTGTGCAGCGTCAGGGAAGCCCAGTAGGTGGCAGTACAGTGAGTGACGGAGGTGGTGGTGGTGGCCGCGGCTGTCCTGGGGATGGTCTCCGTATGTAACCAAACCAAGCAAGCCGCCCTCTCTGTGGGGGATGGTCCTGCCCAGTCATGAAGCCACCAGGCTTCTCTGCACTGGGCTGTCACCCACAGTCAGGATGCTGTGTGCAGCGTGGCTTGATGTTACTGGTCCTTACTGAACATGCAGGAGAGGGGGATGCTGTGCCCAAAGGTTCAGGGAAATTAGATATGGCCATGGGGATGTGTGTCCTGGGGACCAGGACCGTGACTGGTGTGTTCCGGCCATCAGACGGCCCATGCTGAACTCCTCAGTCTGGTGTCTGAATCGAGAGAGAGGCTGTGTGTTGTAAACCGCATATGACCGTGGGTGGCTGTTTAGGGTGCTGTCCCAGCTCCTGCACTGAGTCACCTTTGCGCCTCTGTCTTGGGGCGAGTGGTTGGGGGTTGCCAAGGCCTGGCAGGAGTGCGGTGGCCCCAGTGTTGCTGGGAGCCTGGCTGAGGTGCCATCTTCCAGGGCTGGGCTGTTTGGATTCTCTTTCTTGAGTGGACAGTCACGCCCTGGAAAGCCTGGCGTGGTGACAGATACTACGGTGACTGTGTCCTCTACTGGGGAGTCACCATGGGATGGTTGGCTCCCAGCTTCTTGGGGAGGTTTCAGACCCACCGTTTACTTCTGGAGGTCGGTATATATGTCTCTGTCTTGAAGAGCAGTTGGCAGGTCAGAGGCCGTGAGTGACAGACACCTTGACTGCAGTGATGGTTCTCAAGCCTTGCTTTAACCCTGGTGTTGGAGGGGCCCTGCAGACTCTGTTGGAAATGCTGCTGTGTCGAGGGGATGGTGATCCCCTGAGTCAGCAGAGGAGCACTCTGCCACCACTGGGGTCCTAAGATGAACCCTCCTCCTGTGACCTTCCCCATGGCTTTCCTTGTAGCCGCGGTCACTGCCCAGACAGGCCACACACGGAGGGCCTGCTGTCTCCCCGACCAGCTCAGTGGCTGAGAGCCCTGCAGAGTAGAAGGTGCGTTGTAAGAAACGGCCTTCAGAGCTGCTGCTCCACCTTCTGGGCTCATCAAGGGCTCAGCATCCATGCCCGAGAGGGTTCTCAGGTATCCCCCCACCCTGGGAGCTGTGGGTCGAGGCCCTTTCAGCTCAGTTCATGTCTGGTCCGAGCTGTGGAAGCTGAGTGCTCCTCAGTCATTTGGGCTCTGCTCAACGGGGCGTGGGGACCAGGGCCATGTGTTAGGGAGGACCATAGTCCTTAACGTTTTCAGAAGAATCTGCACCCTTCAGTTACTGATCTCAGCGAGGCTGGTGCTGGGGAACAGAGCAGTTTTGGTTGGGCCCCGGAATTGCTCAGCCGAGCTGTGTTCAGGTGCTATGCCCCAGGCGGGCAGCAGAGGCCAGTGCTGCCCCAGGAATGGTCCATCCTGATGGGCCGCTTGGCAGCATCCTCCCCACCGGCACTGTCCTCTCGTCCTTGACGTTCAGAGTTTAGTGAACTACAGAGAATCCCCTTTGCCATGTGTGTGTGTGTGTGTGTGTGTGTGTGTGTGTGTGTGTGTGTGTGCATACATGGATGTACATGTGCACATGAAATGTGGAGCGTTCCCGGGGTGGCCTGGATACACGGAGTGTCTGGTCTGGTTATGGGGTTGTGTCATCTGAGCAAAGCTCTGTGTACACACCTATGGGAATAGAGAGAAACACAATTTGCCCTTTTTAGAGTTGATTCTGAAATTTGGTGAAGATCTTTTTCTGATTTTACTAATCGCCTGGGCTTTTCTGGTTCTACCCTTTGGTTGTGGCTCAGGGGCGATGTGATGGAGGTTACCAGCGGCCAGTAGCAGGGGCCCATCTGGAAATCAAGGTGGTTGTCTGGCCTTTGTGTAGACTCATGAATCAACCATGTGGGCTCTGGGTTTTGACTGAGTTGTCCTTGTAATACACAGCCCCGAAAGAAGATGCTATTTCATTACTTTGCAAACAATGTCCTGTAGGAAAGACCATGGACCAAAGGAGTCCTGCCTTGAGCCAAGCCGGGTGTTTCATTCCGGGAATGATGAATTCCTTACGCCCCTCTTGTCCCAGCCTCCCTGCTCTGCCTGGCGGACCACAGGGCACCAGCTCCAGGCCTCTCAGCTCTGAGCTCAGAACTCTGTGTTCTCCTTCAAGGCTGCCCTCAGTGGAGAGGAATCACCCTTCACTTGCGCTGAGACGGTCGATCATTCTTTCAGCCTCTCAAAAGATATCTTTAAAAAATAATCTGAGAGGCCAAAGCACCATGCAGTTCCTGCACTTTCTTTCTAAGATGGACATAATTCTCCCTTAAATTCTTTCCTTAACTAACCACGCTCAGCCTGCAGTGACAGGCTCATTTTTCCTCCTTTATTTATTTTACTCGAGCCACGGGGTAGGAATCCTAGTGGTTCTTCACAGGTAGCCAGAACCCAGATCAGGGGATGATACCTCCACGGACCGTCTCAGCCCCAGGTGTGGCTGGAGTCTCAGGTGGCTCCCTGGCCTCCTGGGACACAGGGAAGTGGTCTGCTCCCTCTTCCCATCGCCAAGGCCGGGAGAAACAGGCTCCTGAATGTTCTTGTTTGTCAGAGTAATGAGAGGGAAGTGCATGCCTATGCTCAGTCATGTCCAACTCTTTGCGATCCCATGAACTGTAACCCGCCAGGCTCCTCTGTCCATGGGATTCTCCAGGCAAGAATACTGGAGTGGGTTGCCATGCCCTCTTCCAGGGGATCTACCCTACTCAGGGATCGAACCCAGGTCTCCCGCACTGCAGGCAGATTCTTTACCAGCTGAGCCACCAGGGAAGCCCCAAAATACTGGAGTGGGTAGCCTGTCCCTTCTTATGTCCCCTGCACTGCAGGTGAATTCTTAACCTCAGAGAGGGAGGTGACTCTCCTTTAAAAGTGGAGGCTGTCCATAAGAAAGAATGAAGCAATGCCATTTGCTGCAATGTGAATGAATATAGAGATGATCATACTGAGTGAAGTAAGTCAGAAAGAGAAAGACAAATACCATATAATATCACTTACATGTGGAACCTAAAATATGGCACAAGTGATCGTATCTATGAAGCAGAAACAGACTCAGACATAGAGAACAGACTTGTGGTTGCCAGGGGGTGTGGGGGGCTGGGGGAGGAAGGACTGGGAGTTTGGGGTTAGCAGATGCAAACTGGTTTATATTTATAGCATAGGAAACTATTAATATATTCACTCTCATGTAATAAACCATCATGGAAAAGAAAAAGAATATACCATCTGATGCAAAGAGCTGACTCATTGGAAAAGACCCTGATGCTGGGAAAGATTGAGGGCAGGAGAAGAGGGCAGCAGAGGATGAGATGGTTGGATGGCGTCATTGACTCGGCGGACAGGAATTTGAGCATAACTCCAAGAGATGGTGAAGGACAGAGGAGCCTGGTCTGCTGCAGTCCATGGGGTCGCAGAGTCCAACATGACTTAGTAACTGAACAACAGCAACAATATATGTATAACTGAATTACTTTGTTATACAGCAGATACTGACACAACATCTGTAAATCAACTCTACTTCAATAAAATTAAAAAACAAGTAGATGCTGTCAAGGAATGTCAGTATATCCAAGTGAAACTCCAGGAGGCTCTGCCCAGTGACTTGGTTAATCGCCAGGTTCCTGAACATGCCCTCCCCTCTCCTTTACCCACTCTCATGTTCCAGGAGCTACTCCTGATGTAAACCATTTGCAAAGCAGGAATCCAGCATGGCTCTGGGCACCATCTCTGCCGAGAGCGCCTGGTCTTAGCCGTGTCACCTAGGAGGATTTCTTTCCTGTCTAGCTCAACAGAAACAACTCCTGGGGATGCTGAACCAGAAATGGGGGCGGGTATAGAAGTGAGTGGATGAATAGGAGAAATGATATCTCTCCTGATGTTTCCATAGGGATTTAGTTGTTTGGTGATTGAACAGTCTACTATGTGGGCTTCCCAGGTGGGGCTAGTGGTAAAGAGTCTGCCTGCCATTACACGAGACTTAAGAGCTGAAGGTTCTATCCCTGGGTCTGGGAGATCCCCTGGAGGAGGGCATGGCACTCCACTCCAGTATTCTTGCCAGGAGAATCCCATGGACAGAGGATCCTGGTGGGCTACAGTCCATGGGGTTGCAAAGAGTTGGTCATGACTGAGCATCTGAGCACACAGACATACATGTGGGGACAGTAGAAAGCTTCGAATTTGTCAGCTTCTGTGTGTTCATCACAGTCTCCTGGGGCTGTCTTTGCTTCAGGTTGTAACTGGGTGTGCTGTTTCTGAATAAGCCCCGCCATCCTTCTCCAGGTGGGAGCAGGACTAGCTTTGGCTGAGGGGGTGGGATCTGATGTAAGGAGGATACGGGCTGAGTTCTGCTCCATCCTTATTCCTGTGGGATCTTGGGCCAGTTGTTTAAACTCTTGACTCTGAATTCATCATCTGTGCCTGATGGACAGCAGTGTCCACCTCCTAAGGGTCCGGAGTGTAAGAAGTAGGTTCTTCCCAGACGAGCGCCCAGGGAGCAGTAGGGGCTCACTCAGCAAACACTGGCTGGGGGTCTGCTCTGTGCCAGGCTCTGTTATGTTAGGACCTGAACGTGCCCAGATGGGCGAGATGGTGTGTGGTCATTTCAGCCATGGTGGGGTTTGTGTTGTCACTGTAGATGGGAGCTTGCCAACCCTGGCTCCACAGATACTTTGAGCCAGATAATTCTCTTGGTGCGGGATTGGGTGGGGGACACTGTCTCCAGGGCTGTGTTTTTTTCCTAAGAATAATGCTGGGCCCCACCCTGGATGAGTGGAAGCTTCTGACTGGAATTAGAGATTTTGCATCTCTTGGAGGAGAGTCTTGCTCGGTGGATTCACTGTCCTTGGAGTGGTCAGTCTTGTGGTCGGTCGTGTGCAGCAAACTGTCCTGAGCCTCCAGTGGAAGGCTGAGCTGATGGAGGCTGCAGACGGATATGTGGTGTGTTTACCTTCCTGAAGCCACCCTACTAAAGGTTTACTAAAGAAAATTGTCTGGTGGGGCTTCCCTGGTGGTCCAGGGATTAGGACACCATGTATCCACAGGTTCGATCCCTGGCTGGGGAACTGAGATCCTGCAGGCTGCATGGTGAGGTCAAAGAAGAGGAAAACAAAATTGTTTGGAAGGTACTAGTTTAATTTCTGTGCCTCTCTCCTGGCCTTGTCCTCAGCCTGGGACAGAAGAGCGTGTGTCACTTGGGGCAGGTCGAGCGGCTGTGCAGCCGCGGACGAAGCCTCTACACAAACGCCCGTCTTCATCTGAGGCCCAATTTTAATTCTGTCACGTGTGTGAAAAATGGACCCTCAGCCCCGAGGCAAAATGTCGGCGTGTTTGAAGATGAAGGCATTAAGACAGGAGCATTTCTGTGATTTATTAACCAGTTTATCTTGTCAGGGGGGCACCTTGTCAAGGGCGGATGAGTGAGCTGTGGCATGGGGGGACCAGGGCCCCACTGTTCTGTGTCCCACGGCTTCTCTCTCTGTAATTGGATGGGCTTGACTTCAACTTTTAATCCCGCAGTGGCAGCTGATGCATCTCCAGGCATCTTGCATGGCCGCCGCCAGGCATCCTGACCCTGGAGGGCTTGGTTTTTTAAAACATTTATTTACTTGGCTATGTCGGGTCTTAGCTGCATCATGCAGAGTCTTGCGATGTGGTGCATGGGCTCAGTAGTTGCAGTGTGTGGACTTGGTTGCTCTGTGGCATGTGGAACTGGGTTCTCAGTTCTCTGACCAGGGATCGGATACGTGTCCCCTGAATTGGAAGAATTCTTTACCGCTGGACCACCAGGGAAGTTCCTGGAGGGCTTGTTTGCAGAATTGCTTGATCGTGCTTGGGATGTCTGACCAAGCACACAGGGGTGGGGTGGGGGTAGAGGGCCTGGGTTCTAGGTGACTCGGCTTCTCTGGGGATCCCCGGCCGGGTGCCTAAAGGGTTGAAGCCACAGAGTTGGGTGGTTCATCCCCAGGGCTTTTACTTGCATAGAACTTCCGAGCTGGTCAGCCCTAGGCAGGGTGTGCATTTTTTACCTGCCTAAGCTGACTCTTGAGAGTCCCTTGGACTTCAAGGGGATCAAACCAGTCAATCCTAAGGGAAATCAGCTTTGAGTATTCATTGGAAGGACTGATGCTAAAGCTGAAGCTCTAATACTCTGTCCACCTGATGCAAAGAGCCGACTCATGGGAAAAAAAATTGATGCTGGGAAAGACTAAGGGCAGAAGAATAAGGGGGTGACAGAGGATGAGATGGTTGGATCACATCACGGACTCAGTGGACATGAGTTTGAGCAAAGTCTGGGAGATAGTGAAGGACAGGGAAGCCTGGCGTGCTACAGTCTATGGGGTCACAAAGAGCTGGACATGGTTTAGCGACTGAACAACAACAAATTAACCTTTACCTTTGAACTTCTTGAGGGCTAGATTGTATTTCTAGGTTCCTTAGAAATTCTTTCTTTCTTTTTTTTTTTTTTTGATGTGGACCATTTTTTAAAAAGTCTTTATTGGATTTGTTCCAATATTGATTCTGTTTTGTGTTTTGTTTTGTTTGGCTGAGAGACACATGGGATCTTAGCCCTCTGTCCGGGGATTGAACTCTCGCCCCTTGCATTGGAAAGCGAAGTCTTAACCACTGGGTCATCAGAGAAGTCCCTAGAATTTCTTTAGTATGTGCGGCGCACTCATTAGAGAGGCAGTAAAGCATTGCTCCTTACCCATGAGTAGTGAGGGGATGAGGCAGTCAGCCCTCGTGTTGCCTTGTAACCTGCTGAGCTTCCAAGGCCGACCCTGCCGGTGAAAGTGGAGTCTCTGGGACAGACCAGAGTGGGGCTCTGTGGTTAGTTTGGTCTCAGAATAATTGTTTGCAGTGGTAAAGGAAAGGGAGAGGCAACAGCCATGAATTGGTAAGTGAAAGTGAAAGTCGCTCAGTCATGTTCGACTCTTTGCGACCCCATGGATGGCTATACAGTCTATGGAATTCTCTAGGCCACAGTACTGGAGTGGGTAGCTGTTCCCTTCTCCAGGGGATCTTCCCAACCCAGGAATGAAACCTAGGTCTCCTGCACTGCAGGCAGATTCTTTACCAGCTGAGCCACCAGGGAAGCCCAATTGGTACCTGGGACATGCCCAAAGCAGTTGGTCCTACTGCCTCCGGGCAAAGGATTTCAAGGTGACCTCTAAGCTGGAGGATTATGGCTGCTCTGCATCAGAGCTGACAATGTTTGTTTCACTGCCAAGAAGAAAAGTGGGTAGTGTCCATAAAACTGATATGCACAGGTGTAAATGTGGGAGGTGAGATAATGACAAACCTGACTTTACGGTGGGGCTTTTAAAAACAGTACTCAAGTCTTGGAAACGGAAGCATAATTCTCTCTTGGTCCAACCACCTGTCAGCTGTAAGTGGTCATTATTTCATCATTTTGCAATAAAAGATAATAGAATAACGATTTATATCTCATGGCTGATGTTTTAATGTGTCTCTCTGTTATCCTGGGCTGACAGTCTGTGATTACAGTAAACGTTTTCTTGGTGACACCGTGGTAATGACTCGTTAATGGGGGATTATTCCAAGTTTAAATCACATTGCTGCAGCCTGGCCTGGCCCGGCCCTGTGTTGGGGGTGGTCTTTGTGCTCAGTTGGTGACCCTACCACCTAGGCTTCGCTCCAACAAGGACGCGGGGTTCCAGGGACCCCTCGAGTACAGAGCCTCAGTTCAGTACTGACCTGGACTCCCAGGACGCTTGTTCCCTGAAGATTCTCAAACCCAGTTAGTGCTTCTGTTTCTATTATCTGTGTCTACAACGTTTGTTAGTTTTAGATGAGAGTGACTGCACTGGATTTCAGGAGATTGGAAACAGTGGCAGAAGGAAGGTGTTTCTGTTCCATGTGGCCATGTGCATCTCAGCGACGGGAGCTGGGTTTGACCCGTCTGTGTCGTCTTTCTCACTCCCCACCCCGTGGAGAAGCTACAAGTGGGAAACCTTTTAGTAGCAATTTGAGTATCCTCTGCTTGGCTTGGACCCCCGCCTCACCAAACCTTGTCTTAAATATTCTCAAGGCTATATTTGTTATAAATAAAGATATTTTGTTGTTGTTCACTAAGTCACGTCTGACTGTCTATGACCCTGTGGACTGCAGCACACCAGGCTTCCCTGTCCTTCACCATCTCCCGGAGTTTGCTCAAAGTCATGTCCATTGAGTCAGTGATGCTGTCCAACCATCTCATTCTGGACTGGGGATGACAGAACGAAATCCTCAAGAAATCCCAGGATATTGCTTAGTTAAAACTAAGAACTCAAAAAAAAAAAAAAAAAAAAGAAAAAATAACTAAGAACTCATTCAGATGCAGCCTCATAGTATTTCCACAGGAAACAGGGATTAGAGTCAGTATTGGTGAGTTGTGATTGAAGTTTGGGCGTTGCATGAAAGGGCTCTGTGGATGTGTGGGCAATGTGGGCAGCTCGGTGGACGTGTGGGTGTGGTGGGCAGTTCACTGGATGCATGGGTGCCATGGACTACTTCTATCTTTGGGCTCATGGTCCTGGCAGGTGATAGGGGTGGGGTGCATGGCTGCCCCAACCCCTTTCCTCTCCAGAGGCTCTGATGTCTTTTGGCATCTTTTGTGGGTGAAAAACTCCCACAGGAGAAGCAAGCAGTCTTGCAAGCAGATGCTGGGTGTCCTGGAAGGAGGAGCTGTGACCCCAGTGTCTGTCTCTGAGGGGGTCCCTTCCTGGCCCCTTCTCCTCTCTGGTGCCTGTCAGGGATGCTGCTCCCCACATGGTGTGCTTGCAGCATCGACGTGAGAATGGTGGAGGTGAGGAGGGAGCCCGCCCACGTCCCTGAGCTCCCTTCTTGCAGGTCGAGAGCGTTCCCTCCGTCTGCTTCTCTTTGGCAGCCCTTGTATTTTCACACGTCCTTGAACCACCCTCATATTGTGGCCGTGGTGGAGGTGGTCGTTGAAGGCAGAAGACGAGACGGGACCCTCCAGACTCTGTCCTGTGGGTTTGGAATTCTTCGGATCTTCAGCCACAAGCCGGAATCTCCAACTTCCACTTCCCAGGACAAACGGTATCCGCCTCGTTTTCTCAGTTGTTGGGGTTCCCAGCATCTTTCTGTGGTGAATTAACTGCTCATCCACAGTAGGGAGCTCTGAATTTGTCAGTTTGTGTGTGTTTATCACAGTCTCCTGGGGATGTTTTTGCTTCAGGCTGTAACCGTGTTTGATGCTGCTGTGTAAGCCCAGCCATCCTTCTCCAGGTGGGAGCAGGACTAGCTTTGGCCAGGCGGGTGGGATCTGACGTAAGGAGGATACGGGCTGAGTCCTGCTCCATCCTTACTCCTGTGGGGTCTTGGGCCAGTTGTTTAAACTCTTGACTCTGAATTCATCATCTGTGCCTGATGGACAGCAGTGTCCACCTCCTAAGGGTCCGGAGTATAAGCAGTAGGTTCTTCCCAGACGAGCGCCCAGGGAGCAGTAGGGGCTCACTCAGCAAACACTGGCTGGGGGTCTGCCCTGTGCCAGGCTCTGTTATGTTAGGACCTGAACGTGCCCAGATGGGCGAGACGGTGTGTGGTCATTTTAGCCGTGGTGGAGTTTGCGTTGTCACTGTAGATGGAGGCTTATCCACCCTGGCTCCATGGACACTTTGGGCTAGGTATGCCTTTGTTACGGGGCTGTCCTGACCAATGTATGGTCTCACAGCCCACGAGATGCCAGTAGCCCCCTCCCTGCCCAGCTGTGACAGCTGAAAACACCTCCAAACTTTGCCAGTTGTCCCGAGGGGGCAAAATCCTCCCTGGTTGGGAACCACCACTCTAGACACATAGCCATAGAAGCTCCTCAAATGTTGTTTCAAATCTTGGGATGTTTTCAGGCACAAGTTGCTTCCCGGGCATTGTTTCCAGTGCTCTTGCTCAGGCTGCATTCGGACCATGCAGTGTATACTCTGGACGAACTTGCCCACCAGCACTGTGGGCTCATGGAGCCGATGCTGTGCTCAGGCATCTCTGTTCCCTGCAGAGGGTGGTGGAAGCTCCCAGAGGGGTGGAGTGGAGGTCCCCACAGGCCTTCCTTTTGAGAAGCATAGCTGGGGTCCTGTGACTGAATGCAAGGTGCTGATGTGCGGCTCACGCGTCTTGTTTTGCAGGCTGAGACTGTATCATGGGAGCCCGCGAGCCCTCCTCCACCCGCTCCTTCAGGACCCCATAGAACGTAAGAGACGCGGCCTGGCCAGGCCTCCACAGCACCTGCTCATGATGTCACTTCCCTGAGTATTAGAGCGTCACCAGCTTAGCTCAGGTGTTAATAGATCTGAGGAATGTGTAATGTGGGCTTGGAGTCTGACATAATTTAAAGACCCGGGGACTTCCGTGGTGGCCCAGCGGTTGGGACTCTGTGCTCACACTGCAGCAGCTGAAGGTTCCATCCCTGATCGGGGAACTTGGATTCTGCATGGCAAGCAGTGCAGCCAAAAAGTAAAAAAAAAAAAAAAAAGGAAAATTTAAAGACCTGAGACACATGAGCCTGAAGGGAGCACACAGCTTTGTGAGGATGACCCTGTGGGGTCCACCTGGAGGGAGGGCTGCTGGCCCCCTGGCCTCTGGGTAGCAGCTTTGCCCCCGCGTGAGTAGTTGCTGTCTGTCACGGTCACCAGCTGTCCCCGGAAGCCTCTGACCAGAAAGTGCATGGGTCGCCTCCAGCACAGCAAGGTGTCCAGTGGTGCCAATGACAGGGACGTCCTGCAGGAGCGCCTACTCTGTGTGGGCTCAGTGCCGAGCGGCCGCCTTAGGGCAGAGTGGGCTTCCTGCCTGCCTGCCTCTGTGGCTTCTCCTGCCGAGCAGCCAGGGTGCCCCTGGGAGAGACGTGAGCCACCCCCTGGCTGCTGGCTGAGTGGAGGGTAGACGGAGGGGTGCCCAGTGAGGCAGGGGGATGGGCTGACAGGCCATTTCAGGGGCCTGGTGTGGGGCTCTTTTCTGACCTGGGGGATGTGAACAGGGTTCTAGCAGTGGAGGCGGATCTGTTTGGGGCGAGTCGGGGGGTGACTTTCTGTCTCTGAGATGTTGCCTAGATTCCATGGTGGGAACTTGGTGTCTGTTTTCCAGCCTGTGTGAAACCTTGAGCCTACTTCTACTTCCTGAATTTGCTGAAACTCTCATGATAGAGGAACAGTTAGTCAGAAACTTAGCTTTAATGATAAAGACTGGCTTTTAGTGTTAGTTGCTCAGTCGTGTCTGACTTTGTGACCCCATGGACTGTAGCCCGCCAGGCTCCTCTGTCTGTCCATGGAATTCTCCAGGCAAGAATACTGGAGTGGGTCAGTTCCGTTCAGTTCAGTTGCTCAGTCATGTCTGACTCTTTGCAACCCATGGACTGCAGCACACCAGACTTCCCTGTCCATCACTAACTCCTGGAGCTTGCTCAAACTCATGTCCATTGAGTCGGTGTTGCTATCCAACTATCTCGTCCTCTGTCATCCCCTTCTCCTCCCACCATCAACCTTTCCCAGCATCTGGGTCTTTTCCAATGAGTCAGTTCTTCATGTCAGGTGGCCAAAGTATTGGAGTTTCAGCTTCAGTATCAGTCCTTCCAATGAATATTTAGGACTGATATCCTTTAGAATGGACTGGTTTGATCTCCTTGCGGTCCAAGGGACTCTCAAGAGTCTTCTCCAACAACACAGTTCAAAAGCATCAATTCTTCGGCGCTTAGCTTTCTTTATAGTCCAACTCTCGCATCCATACATGACTACTGGAAAAGCCATAGCTTTGACTAGATGGACCTTTGTTGGTAAAGTAATGTCTTTGCTTTTTTAATAAGCTGTCTAGATTGGTCATAGCTTTTCTTCCAAGGAGCAAGCGTCTTTTAATTTCACAGCTGCAGTCACCATCTGCAGTGATTTTGGAACCCTAGAAAATAAAGTCTGTCACTGTTTCCATCGTTTCCCCATCTATTTGCCATGAAGTGATGGGACCAGATGCCATGATCTTAGTTTTTTAAATGTTGAGTTTTAAGCCAGATTTTTTACTCTCCTCTTTAACTTTCATCAAGAGTCTCTTTAGTTCTTCTTCGCTTTCTGCCATAAGGGTGATGTCATCTGCATATCTGAGGTTATTGATATTTCTCTCGGCAATCTTGATTCCAGCTTGTGCTTTGTCCAGCCGTGCATTTCTCATTATATACTCTGTATATAAGTTAAATAAGCAGGGTGACAATATACAGCCTTGATGTACTGGAGTTGGTAGTCATTCCCTTCTCCAGGGTTTCTTCTCAACCCAGGGATCAAACCAGTGTTTTCCACATTGCAGGCAGATTCTTTACTGTCTGAGCCACGAGGGAAACCCTTTTAGGTTATTTCCCAATTGAATTTAATCATTGACTTGCCAGAATTTTCTCTCCTGAAGTATCCTTAGATTCAACAACTGTTAAACAGCAAGCACCCCCCAACCCAGGTCCATTCTAGGACCATGGTTCTGGTGGAGGCTATGGATGTGTGAGGGGCCTGAGGAGGGACAGCTGCAGACTGACAGCTCATCCTCTCAGGGTGCATTTCTAAAAATGTGGGGTATTTTTCTTGACTGGGTGATGCATTCCCATAATCCAGAATTCAAAGTATGAAACAGTGTGAGAAGGTTCAGATGAGGTCTCCTTACTCCTGTGCTCAGCTCCTCGCCTACATCACAGGTGATTTCCTCTCTGGGGTCTTGTGGGTCCTTCCGGGTCCTCTGATAACACACAAGTGAATGTGCATGCCCGTGGTCTTGTTTTTGCCCCTGTCAAGTCGTCTCAGACCTTTATTTTTCCCCTTAACTGTTTATCTTGGAGGGTGTTTCATGTCAGCACTAGGAAGCATGCTCACTCTTTTTACCACTGGGTGGTGTTTAGTTGAATTGCTGTTTGTGATTGAACTGCCCCCCGCCAAGCAGACACTTGGAGCTGTTCTGTAGGAGCAGAGGGTTGAAGGTACAGTGAACATCTGCCCTTTTGTGAATGTGCACGTGGATCTGTAGGGTAAATTCCTGGAAGTGGGATTGCTGGTCTGGGGGCCCTTCCCTGTGCAGTTTTGTATTATTTCCCCTGTTTGTCCTCCATGGAGGTTGTACCAATGTGCTCTCCAGCCAGCCATGTAGCAGAGTGTCTTTTAGGGCATTTAACATCTTACAGTAAGCAGATCACATGTGTGGAATGGTCAGATAGTAAACATACAATTTTCAATAATACAGTTTTATTTTCTAATGAATGCACAATTTAGTTCTTATGAGAACACTTAGGGCGCCTCAGGAGGTGGTGGGTCCCCTGTCAGTGGAGGAAATCAAACAGTAGCAAGATGCACCATTTGGTGGCCATGTGTTGAGGGCGTGTCTGTGTCCCCCTCAACCCCAGGCCCTGTGGTCCTGCGCCCAGTTTCTGCTGACACCTTCCCTCCACCTCCCTGAGAACTCTGAGCTGTTCCCAGCGGTTCCTTTCTGAGGACGCTCTCCTTCTTCCCACTTCCCCAGCATGTTATCCAAACCTTCCTTGGGGTTCGGATCCCATTCTCCCATGTGTTACGGGTGTCAGTGGGCTTGTATCTTAGTCACCGCAGACTTGTGTCCTCTTTGAGGACAGGACTCTGTCTTAGAGGTTGCTGGCTGCCCAGCACCTAGTCCTGCTGCTTTGTGGGGCTTAGTGAATGTGAGGCTGAGATTGAAGAAGAGATATTCCTGTCAGAGCGCCCTCCAGGGTCCCTCTGATCATGGGAGCAAGCCATACCTGACTACACTGCTCAGGGGAAGAGGTGAGTTGAGAGATTCTATTATGTCAGATCAGAAACAAGTGTCTCTTTCATTGTAGTTTTACCAAAGAGAGGTATTAAGGGTTGATTCTTTTTTGCTCTTGGCTGAATGAACAGAGCAATTCCCCTCTCTCCCTAGAAAAATACTTTTCCTGTTTGTCTGGCTCTTTTCCAAGATGCTCGGCTTATTGGCCCATGTGACTGAAGGTGCGTTGGTTTCAGCTGTCACAGGAGGTGTTTTCTCCCCCAGAGAACAAGCACATGACCCTCATTGAGAACTGCAGCCTGCAGTACACGCTGAGGCCACACCCGCTCCTGGAGCCCGTGTTCCACCTTCTTCCCGAGAACTTGCTGGTGTCCGGTCTGCAGCAGATACCTGGCCTCCTTCCAGCTCACGGGGAATCAGGTGAGGACTCTTCTGTTTCTGGTCACTTGATGAGTCTCTGTTAGGTCAGATCTTGAAGGAACTGGGCTGCGTGGGGTGAGCGCTGGTTGGGTCCCTCTGGCTAACAGCCCGGTGGTGGTGGGGGAGAAGAAGCGGGGAGTGGGGAGGAGGAGGGGGGCTGTGTCGTCTCACTGGCATTCCCTTCCTGAACACACCTCGCATCCCTTGGGTCCTCTCTGCCTTCTCTCCTCCTCGTAAGACAGATAGCTCATGTCTTTACGACCATGACCAGGAAAACCACTGTTGCTGGGTCCCACCCGTGCTGGACCGCCCTATCAGTGGCTTGGTTATTGTGGCAAAATAGGTATAACGTAAAACTTGCTATTTTAGCCGTTTCTAAGTGTGCAGCTCAGTGGCATTGAGTCCGCTCGCATCGTTGTGTGGCCATCCCCCATCCATCTCCAGAGCCTTTTCATCTTCCCCAACTGAGACTGTCCACTGAATTCCAGTTCCCCACCTCTCTGCTCCCTCTGCCCCCGCTTCTAGCCTCTGCCGCCACCATTCTGCTCTCTGTCCCTGTGAACTGACTCACCATTCTGCTCTCTGTCCCCGTGCACTGCCTCCTTTAGCGACCTCACAGAAGTGGAGTCCTGCACTATTGGTCCTTCCGTGACTGGTTTATTTCACTCGGCATAATGTCCTCAAGGTTCATCTGTGTTGTTGCGTGTGTCACAATTCCCTTGCTTATTAAGGCTGAATGGTTCCCCATCGTATGGAAGGACCACCTTTTGTTTATCCTTTTACCTGTCCACTGACATTGGGCTGGTCCACCTTTCGACTTTCGAGTGAAGCTGCTTGATTACTTTGGAACTGAAATCCATGGGACAGGCTCAGGGCTGTGTCTTGGTGTGATTTAGGAGTTGATTCTCCTGGTGGATAAAGGTCAGCCCTTCAACCATGAATCCCTTTAGGGGCTGATCTGCATTTAGGGTCTACTGATGGGCCACAACTCCTTGGCCTCCTGCTCCTTCCGAGCACTTCTGGGGGCTTTTTTTCTGGCTGTCTGGAAGAATCTAGGAGAAGGGACTATACCAGCCTTTCCCACCTGGTGCTCCTGGAGCCTCTGTTCTCTGGGAGCTGGCTCCCTGCTCCATCCAGGAGAGGTAGGATGTGGCTTTGGGTGTGAGCAGCAGGGAGGAGAGCTGGGAGGTGCCGAGTGTTTGGCTCAGAACAGAAACACCCAGGACCCAAAGAGGAGGCTCAGCTCCAGGAAGGAGTGTGTGTCTCAGCAACGATGTCCATGCACGTGGCCTGGGTGCTGGGGTCTAGGCTGGGCTGCAGACCTTGTCATCTGAGATCACGAACTCCTGGGATGGGTGCACAGTGGTCCATCCTGAGCTCATTGTTTCTCAAACGTCTCAGAGACAAGATGCTGATACATGAGAAATGACCAGTTAACCATGAACAGGAGCATGTTCTTGTGTGTATGTGTGTGTGTGTGTGTGTGTGTGTGTGGAGGCGGGCTCCAGGTTTGGATCGGTCCTAGGTCACTGAGCCCTAACCCCCTCCCTGCAGCCCCCCATAAGCAGTCATATTGCCCCCCGTGATGCCCCCTGTTTACCCCAGAGGGAGGAGTAGTAAGAATTACAGGCTGGAGAGAGCACCTCCTGATCATGCTGCTACTCCAGCCCTGCCTACCTGCCTACTGGTCAGGGAGGAGCTGTCACCGCCCCTCCGCCCCATCACCCACTGGGATCGCGCAGGTATTAGGTACCCAGGTGCACACCTGCAGAAGTCAGTGGATGAGTCTTTCTGACCTGGGATTCTGAGTGTTTAAGCAGAATGTTCTTGGGGCCTGATGTGCATGCATCACCAGTGGGGGTCAGTAGAACTGCAGCTAAAGCATGAAGATACAGAAGCAGAGTGTGGACCTGCTTCTGTGTCCCTCCTGGGAGGTGCAGGAGAAGCTCAGGGGTCCAGACAGGCCCCGTGTTTGTTCTCAGCGTCTCAGGTCAGGCTGGAAGGGTAAGGGCTGCGTCATGGAGAAGAGTTCTGGATTCAAGGAGCTCGAGTCCAGCTCCCGACCCTGAGTTTGCGTTTTTGGACGAGCTGAGCCCCCTTGGCCTTCGGTTTGCCTCTGATGTGGAATGGCAGGCACTGGGGCCTTTGAGGGATGCAGGTGGTGTCTGTAAAATGGCAAAAATGGAGAACAATTTATGTTGTTGTTTAGAAACAAATGGCCAGAATGCGCTCTAGCAGGTGGGCGGGAGCTGCCTTCAGTGGGCAGGAGCTGTGCTCACTCCTCTGAGGGAGAGGGGACCAGGGCAGCCTCCCCTCCAGTCCCCAGCCCACCTGGGAGCAGAGACCCTCTTGCTCAGCCCCCATGCGCAGCCTCCCAGGCACCCAGCCTGCTTTCTGACGGTGGTTTTGTTTCTGTTACAAATTCCGCCCAGGATCTCATGGGCTTTTGTGACTCACTCTTGAAAAAGTTGTTTTGCAGGATAGTGTTTTATGGCCCTGAAGGGCCCAGGCAGGGGCTGGTGCTGGCCTCAGTGGTGGGAATCACTTGTCTAACTTGCCGAGGGCTTGGTTTTATTTTGATATCATGATGGGACTCAGCTGTTTGTTCATTTGTAAAATACCGCAGTGTGGGAGAAGTGAGTTGCTTTCACTGTTTTATTTTTTTTAATTTTTAATTGGAGGATAATTGCTTTACAATGTTGTATTAGTTTCTGCCATACAGCATTGTAAGTCAGCCATAAGTGTATACATATCCCATGCCTCTTGAGCCTCCCTCCGACTCCATCCCATCCCTCTCCGTAGTCACAGAGCACCGGACTGGGCTCCCTGTGTTACACAGCAGCTTCCCATTATCTGTTTATTTTACACATGGTAGCGGATATAGCAGTGGCACTCCAGTCCAGTACTCTTGCCTGGAAAATCCCATGGACGGAGGAGCCTGGTGGGCTGCAGGCCATGGAGTCGCTAAGAGTCGGATACGACTGAGCGACTTCACTTTCACTTTTCACTTTCACACATTGGAGAAGGAAATGGCAACCCACTCCAGTGTTCTTGCCTGGAGAATCCCAGGGATGGGGGAGCCTGGTGGGCTGCCGTCTGTGGGGTCGCACAGAGTTGGACACGACTGAAGCGACTTAGCAGCAGCAGCAGCAGCAGCAGATATATGTCAGTGCTAGGAGTGGGTTGTTTTCGATTGAAATGTGGATGGAGGTCACTGTAGGGTCACATGTGGTTTTCATAAATGTGGTAGCTGCAGGAGGTTTGGCTGGCAGGGGTGGTGAGGCGGTGCCCGGAGCACTGTGCTGGGCAGTCAGGGCAGGGGCTCACTGCTGCCCACTGCCCTGCGGGGCCCTCGTGCTGTCAGTCATCTCTCATCTCCTGCTTGGCCCGGCTCGCTGCCCTCTGCTCCCCAGGAACCCATCCTGCCCCCCTCCTGTATCTCGAGCATTGGCATGCCAACTCTGTGCTGGTGCGGGGCTGTCCCCGGGCTGACCTGCCAGCTCACTGACCCCAGCCCTGCTTCCTCATCTATTAAACTGAGCTAGGCAGAGCTTTCCCAAGAACTGACCACGTGGTGGCCCCTCTTGGCTGGTGTGTCCTCGGGCTGGCCCTCCACCTGCTGAGGTGCTTCCCCAGCCCCAAACTGCTGATGCTGCACTTCTACAAACAACATATGGGTCCCAGGCCTGAGCACCTTGTGTACTGATGGGGTTCTTCCACCAGGCTTCCCAGGCTGAGCTGACTGCCCACCCTCCGGAGGTGGGCTACGTGTCTTCTAAGTTCCTGGATAGTGACTTCGAACCCCTGTGATGAGGGAGTGACCAGGGACAGGGCCATGCTCCCTGAGGCTGCTGTGGGTCAGGGGCCAGTGTGCTACAGCTTCGATTCTGGCCCTTTGCTGAGGACAGTTAAAATGACAGAATTAATCTTTATCCAATAAATTCATAAAACTAAAAGTTTTCCCTTCCAACCTCACTCCCCAGAGATAACTGCTGCTAGTAGGTTGGTATATGCGTTTTATATACTAATTGATTCACTGACGACTCAACACGTGTTTGTAGAGTAGACCCTGTGGGCGGCAGGCCCCGTGCTGGGCTGAGGGTGCACCCCTGTGCTCACAGTACAGAGTCAGTGCATCCTTCCTGGATGAGGGCCAGCCTCAAGTCCAACCGCGGTCCTCACAGGCCATAGGAGGTGTTTCAGAGCAAACCTGGGGCTTCTCACGTGGCCCAGTGGTAAAGAACCTGCCTACCAATCAGGAGACGTGGGAGATGGAGGTTTGATCCCTGGGTTGGGAAGATTCCCCTGGAAGAGGAAGTGGCAGCCCACTCCAGTATTCTTGCCTGGGAAATCCCGTGGACAGCGGAGCCTGGAGGGCTACAGTCATGCTGAGTATGCATGCCATCTAGAGCAAATGTGGACTAGCTCAAGTTCACTTTCTGCTGCTGCTGCTACTGCTAAGTCACTTCAGTCGTGTCCGACTCTGTGTGACCCCATAAACGGCAGCCTTCCAGGCTCCCCTATCCCTGGGATTCTCCAGGCAAGAACACTGGAGTTGGGTAGTTCACTTACATTCCTGCCTAAATTGTTCCTAAATTTCGTTTACATTCTATTGCTGTTGTTGCCACGTTCTGTCTTGGGAGGTGTGTTCTGGTGAATGAAACACCCTGGGCAGGGGAGCTATATCCCTGAGAGCCTGAGGTCCTCGGGTGGGGGCGTGTTACCAAGCGCGTCCTTGAAGGATAGGATGTCTCTAGGGAGGGGTTCTCACCGTCCAGTTTTCTCTGCGCTGTGTTCGGAAGAGTCTCAGGAGAAAAGGCATCATTCAGAAGTAGGAGCAGGGCTGCTGTTGGGAGTTGCGTCTCCACCCAAAGACGTGGCAGCGGATGACTGAAAACCCACTCATTTACAGTGCATGGGGGTCAACAGTCCCTCTGCCGGGGGTCAGCCCTGCCGAGGTCCCCTGTGTCTGTGCTGGCTACTGGTGCTGGTTGAAGGAGGGAATGACCATGTCAGGCAGTGAAGCTGTGCCCGTGGGTGGTGTTGGCATGCTGGGGAAGCGCCCCAAGGCCCGAGGTGGTGAGCAGGCTCTGTTCTGGCCCCACATGACCACTCTGAGCCTCTGCCATGGCCGGTCTTCTCTGTAAAATGGGGGCATTGTGAGGACCTGCCCAGAGAGATGTGTATGGGGATCAAGTGAAATGGGTCAGTAAAGCCCTGCCCTGGCCACATGGGGTGTGTCTGGCAAGGGTGAGTGGCTGCTCCTTGGTCTGGAACCTTCTGTCTTGAGTTGAGTTGGGTTGGCTCCTTTGTCACGGCTCCCCTGTGACTGCACAGGGCATCTGGGAGGTCTGATCTGTCTTGTGTCAGAGGGCCCCTCAGAACTGTACTTTCTTTGGTTGTGGCTTCTGGAAGTTTGCAGAACAAGTCTGGCCAAGCCAGGCTCAGAACTGGGCCCCTTGCACTGGGAAAGGCAATGGGTCAGCTCTGGGTTTCCTTCTGTTTCCATCTCACCTGAAGATGGCGGGGAGGGGAGTGCTGGCTGGTGGCTGTTGTCACTGTCCCAGTGCTTGTTGACCAGGGAGTGACCTCTGGCTTGGGGGCCGCGCAGACCCTTTGAGGGAGCAGCCCTCAGGGAAGGGCACTTGTTTCCCATTCATGCTTCCATGGAAACAAGACTTGGTGTTGGGGGGCATGAGCTGGTAACCTGCTGGGGTGTATCTTTGGGGTTGGCTGATTTTGCTGCTCAGCACGGATTGTTAGGGAGAGGGTGCCAGTTGTAGTCTGTATGTCCTCCTTCCGTGGATTCAGTGGGTGCCCCCAGGATGCTCTCTGCACCAGAGGTTGGGGTGTGTCTGGGGGTTCTGGCTCCCTGGACTGAGTGATGGAAGCCCAGGTGGGAGGCAGGATGGTATGGTCTCGCTGGCGTTAAGGCTGAGAGCGCGGGGCGGCTCCGAGTGTGGGGTGGGGGGGAAGGTGGGGGTCTCGCAGGAGCACAGGGAGCTCAGGGATCACTGCCATCTCCCTCTGGGGTGGGGGTCATGGCCACCTTACCTGGAGCCCCTCCCCCCTTCTGTGACTGCCCACGGAGCCCTGGGCCACTTGACCCTGAACACCTCTTTTGGTCAAGAGTTTAATTGTGATCAAGAGCTGAGGGGTTGTTTGGTAACCAGCATATGAGCTGTCTGGGCTCTAAAGCAGCGAGCACACGACAGCGACAGGGTCCTGTGGATCAAGGTCACAGAAGACAGCGGTTGTGTGTTAAAAACGCTGAAATCACTGGAGGGGAATGTGTCCTACCCTATGATGTAGACACATGAATTAACTTGCAGAATGTGAATGATATGCAGTCTGCAAAAATAAGGGGGTGACAGGCTTCCTTTATGTGTCCCCCCTTCCCTCTGCTCCCTCTCTGCACCCTCACCTCCTGATGCTCTGGTCCTGCCAGCATTACCCCTTCCCCCACTCAGCTCCCAGAGGGACCCGCTGCCTGGCCATTTTCTGCTGTGTTCCCTGAAATCCTGCATAGATGATTCATGTGCTTCCTATGGGTGGAGGCACCTTGAGTTCCTGCCTATTGCTGGGAGAGGGGTCCCTTTCCCATGCCCGCCTCCCCTCTGGGCTCCCCCTCTCTCCTTCTGTCTCTGACTGAGGCTCCCACCTCAGGATGTGCTTCGGACACTCACTTGACCATTTTATGAAAGGTTGCACTTTGTATATTTCTGCATGTTTTTTAACATCATGGTAAAATACACATGTCATAAAATGTGTTTTTCTAACTATTTTTCAACACGTGGTTCAGAAGCATTAAGCACATTCACATCGTTGAGCAACCCCGCGTCTCCAGAACGCTCTCATCTTGCAGAACTAGACTCTGCAGACACGCTAACTCCCCACCCCTGCCCCAGCCCCTGGCAGCCCCCATTCTACGTTCTGTCTTGGAATTTGATGACTTTGGGCACCTCATATAAATGGAATTATGCTGTACTTGTCTTTTTGTGACTGGCTCATCTCACTCAGCATAATGTCATCAAGTTTCATCCATGTTGTAACATGCGTCAGTGTCTCCTTCCTCTTCTAAAGTGAAAGTGAAAGTGTGAGTCGCTCAGTCATGTCCAACTCTCTGCAACCCTATGGCCTGTGGCCCGCCAGGCTCCTCTGTCCATGGGATTCTCCAGGCAAGAATACTGGAGTGGGCTGTCACTCTCTTCTCCAGGAGATCTTCCCACCCAGGGATTGAACCTGGGTGTCCTGCATTTCAGGTGGATTCTTTGCCTCCTGAGCCACCAGGGAAGGATGATACTGTGTTGTGTGGATGGACCACAGTTTGTTTGTCTTTCTTTCATTTCCTGATGGGCATTGGGTGTTTCCACCTTTTGTCTACTGTGAATAAGGATAGCTGTACTTTTAAATTGGGTCTGATTCATCAACTGACCTGCTTTAAACACTTAAAAATATGATGAAAGGAGTACATAAACTTTCTCAGAAGTATCAAACCTTAGTGTGTATTTGTGATGGGAAAGGTATAGAAAACCATAAAAAGGGGAATAAAGTAATATGTGATTACTGTCTACAGATGTACATGTATAGGCCACCATCAAAAAGTACAAATGATAAATGCTGGAGAAGATATGAGAAAAGGGAGCCCTCTTATACTGTTGGTGAGAACGTAAATTAATGCGGCCACTGTGGAAAACAGTATGGAGGTTCCTCAGAAAACTAAAAATAGAGTTGCCACATGATCTGGAAATCCCACTCCTGGGCGTATGTCTGGAAAACACGAAAACTCTAGTTGGAAAGGATACATCACCCCAGTGTTCATTGCAGCACTATTTACAATAGCCAAGACATGGAAGTAAGCTAAATGTCCATCAAGAGATGAATGGATAAAGAAGACATGGTATAAAAAAATACAATGGGATATTACTCAGCCATAAAAAGGATGAAATAATGCCATTTGCAGCAACATGGATGGACCTAGAGATGATCACACCAAGTGACGTAGATCAGAGAAAGACGAATGTCATGTGACTTTTCTTATATGTGAAATCAAACAAAATGATACAAATGAACTTGTTTACAAAACAGAAATAGACTCACAGACATAGAAAACAGACTTATGGTTAGCAGAGGGGAAAGCTGGGGGAGGGATAAATTGGGAATTTGGGATCAAAAAATACACACTACTATATATAAAATAGATAAACAACAAGGACCTACTATGCAGACTAGGAAACTTCAATATCTTGAGATAATGTATAATGGAAAAGAATCCGAAAAAGAATATATATATCTGAATCACCTTGCTGTGATTCAGATATATGTATTGAATCACAGTGAATTACTCTGAAAACACTGAAAATCAATTATACTTCAGTTAAAAAAAACCAAACAAGAACAGAGTACTACTCCAAGAAAAAAGATAAATGTGTATACATGCAAATGTATCAGTTCAGTTCAATCACTCAGTTGTATCTGACTCCTTGTGACCCCATGGACTACAGCACACCAGGCTTCCCTGTCAGTGACCAACTCCCAGACCTTGCTCAAACTCATGTTCATCGAGTCAGTGATGCCATCCAACCATCTCATCCTCTGTCATCCCCTTCTGTTGGTGATGCTATACAACCATCTCATCCTCTGCCATTCCCTTCTCCTTCTGTCTTCAATCTTTCCCAGCATCAAGGTCTTTTCCAGCGAGTAAGTTCATCACGTCGGGTGGTCAAAGTATTGTAGCTTCAGCTTCAGCATCAGTCCTTCCAGTGAATATTCTGGACTGATTTATTTCCTGGTTTGATCTCCTTGCAGTCCAAAGGACTCTCAAGAGTCTTCTCCAATACCATAGTTCAAATGCATCAATTCTTTGGCACTCAGCTTTCTTTATGGTCCAACTCTCACATCCATACATGACTACTGAAAAAACCATAGCTTTTAGACCTTTGTCGGCAAAGTGATGTCTCAAAATGCATGTATTTTAAGTAATCTTGTCATCAAATGGACTAATAATATGCAGTTTTATATGTTGTTATATGTTGTTCTTTTCACCTACAATGTCATGATTATTTTTGATTATTAAATATTCTTTTTTGTTTGTTTTTATTTCCTTCTTTCTTTTTTTGTTTTTTGATTTCCTTTTAAATAATCTCTGACAATATGATTTTTTTCTCATTTTATATGGATGAGCAAGAGATTATTTAACATTCTCATATTCTTGAACATCTGGTGGTTTCTTACTTTTGTCTGTTATAAATAATGTTCTAATGAGTATTCTTGCAAATAAAGCTTTGCTTCCATCTTTGATTATTTAGAGTCAGACACGACTGAGTGACTGATCTCTTAACTCTTGATTATTTTGCTAAATAGATTCAAAAATGGCATCGCTGGGGCAGAAGGTGGATATGGATTTCTTTTTCAAAGGTTAAGTTTTTTGATTTGTGTTGAGATATAGCCGATTAGCCATGCTGTGGCAGTTTCAGTGAACAGTGAAGGGACTCAGCCACACGCACACACATATCCATGCTCTCCCACACCCCCTCCATTCAGGGTGCCACGTGGCATTGAGCAGAGTTTCCTGTGCTCTGCAGTAGGTCCTTGTTGGTTATGGATAGGTATGTTTTTAAGGCTCTTGATGCACTTTAAGTTACAGAGACAACTGCCTCTCAGCTGCACTGACTGATAACCTTCCAGTAAGATAGTGTTCTTTCTGGCATAGTTTGATCGGCACTGCGTCTCACATCAATGTTTTTTTTAAGCTTTGGAATTGGGCTTTTAAAAATCTAAGACCGTGTACCTCAATATTTAAATAATCATAAAAGTTTAGGAAGAGTCAGAGAAGACCAAACCAGAGTGATGACACAGATGGGGATGTAGAGGGGCAGACGCCCCCTGGGGGTGTGTTTGTGGGGACTGGCTTTGCCTTCTTCTTACTGGTGGTGGTCTTTGTTCCAGGGCCTGTGGAGAAGCCTCTCCAAACAGGTGTGATGCTCCGCTCTCGAGGCTGGGTTTCCACTCACCTGCTCGGCGTGGGCGCTGGGCTGAATGCCACGGGCCACCCTCCCTTTCTGTCCTCACCCTCATGGAGCTCATGGTCTCTGTGCTTCTTGATAGGGATGGGACTTCCCTCTCATCTTCGCAGCCCAGCGTTTGTTTCTGCTTATCGTGGCTCCATGGTCACACGTGTGTCTGAGTGTTTCGACATGGTTCAGGGTGTCGTTTCTGTCATTGAGTTGCTCGGTCGTTTCTGACTGTAGCCTGCCAGGCTCCTCTGTCCATGGGATTTCCCAGGGAAGAATATTGGAGCGGGTTGCCATTTCCTCCTCCAAGGGGATCTTTCCCACCCAGGGATCGAATCCGTGTCTCTTGCATCTCCTGCATTGCAGGTGGATTCTTTATTGCTGAGCCATTGGGGAAGCCCATAGTTCAGGGTATAAGGAAATGAGAAATGACACAGTTGGCTGTGCTCTCGCTGGACAGGAAGCCGTGGGGAAGGGAACAGATGTCACCCTGCCTCTGGCAGCCTGTGTGCCCTAGATAGCTGAGTTAGGAAATTTGTTCCTGGAGGACGTTTGGGGAGGAATTTGGACCAAATGAAATTTGCAGTCATTTGATCTGTTTAGTATCTGGGCTTGGGCTGACAGGGGCTCTGGCTCTGAGTCCGTCCGAGCGATGCCTACGCCTTCTTCTCAGTGCTCAGCCCTTGGCCTGAAGCCCTGTGGGTGAAAGGGCCCTCCGGCGGTTGTGTTTCCACGGGTCATCCATCTGAGCCTCTCGTGTCCAGGAGATGCCCTCCGGAAGCCCCGCCTGCAGAAGCCTCTGACGTGCTACCTGGATGATCTGTTCTTCACGCTGTATCCCTCGCTGGAGAAGTTCGAGGAGGAGCTTCTGGAACTCGTGATCAGCGATTGCTTCCGGGAGGTACAGTCCAGGGTTGGGGAGTTTAGTCTGAACAGTGAGGAGGGAACAGCAGGCAGACTGGGAGATGCCGGCCTCCTGAGCCCCCGATGTGGGCGGTCACAGTGATGCCCCTGTTTCTGTCTTCTTGTCTCCTTGTGCCTAAAGAGGGCCACTAGCCCATTGTCAACTTCACTGCTGAGAGAGTGCTGTTAACCGGAGACATTAATTAACATTCATTTTGACGTATCTTAGGGGCTTCCCTTGTGGTGCAGTGGTAAAGAATTAACCTGCCCATGCAGAAGATGTGAGTTTGATCCCTGGGTCAGGAAGATCCCCTGGAGTAGGAAACGGCAACCCACTCTAATATTCTTGCCTGGGAAATCCCATGGACAGATGAGCCTGGCGGGCTACAGTCTGTAGAGTCACAAAGAGTCGGACACAACTGAGCGACTAACACACACACACACACACACACATTAATGTATCTTATCTGTGTGTCAGTTGCTCAGTCCTGTACAACTCTATGCAGTCCCATGGACTGTAGCCCACCAGGCTCCTCTTTCCATGGGATTCTCCAGGCCAGAATATTGGAGTAGATTGCCGTGCTCTCCTCCAGGGGATCTTCCCAACTCAGGGATTGAACCTGGGTCTCCTGCATTGCAGGTGGACTCTACTGTCTGAGCAACCAGGGAAGACCTAATGTTTCTTAATCAGTCTTCATTTAAAAGTAAATTAAATCACCAAACGAGCTTAGGGAAACCTGTAAAATAGTCTACATTTACAAGGGACATTTTCAGAGTATATGAAGATATTTCCAAGGAGATGACTATAAATTGCAACCACTTTGGTTCACTGAAGTGGTTTTCTGGGAGGGGCACTCCCCCAGGCACTGCCCAGGTCTGCCTGCCTGCATGACACCTGGTCCCTACATGGGCCCTTGTACACATGGCCCACTTTCCTGCATATTCCTTATCTGGATCCTTGGCACAACCCCTCTCAGGCTTCAGTCTCAGATCTGCCATCCTGCCCAGCTGCCCTGCCAGAGCTGCGGGCAGCGCCCCCATCCCCCTGCCCAGCGAGCTCTCTGGAGCGTCACTCTGCTTTGTTTCTCTGGGTGCTTGGCTGTGGAGAGGACCTGGTACCCTTTGCCTGTTAACTGGGGGATGCCAGTCCTTGTCTGGAGTATTTGCACCAGGAGGACACTGCACAGCGCTGCACCTGATGTGCCCCAGCAGTTGGCATGTTGTTTAGTCACTAAGTTGTGTCTGACTCTGCGACCCCATGGACTGCAGCATGCTAGGCTCCCCTGTCCTTCAGCATCTCCTGGAGTTTGCTCACATTCATGTCCATTGAGTTGTTATTTGTAAGAATGAATGATTCAGTCACCTGGTGCCCATCCTGAAGTTAGCAAATTATGAAGCTTGCAAATGATTAATTGCATGCACACACAAATATGTGTTCATGTATGAATAAGGTGGAATATTTTAAAATATGGACTCTTTTTTTCCTGCTGTCTACCCACACTACTCTAATATTTTGGCCACCTGATGTGAAGAGCCAACTCATTGGAAAAGACCCTGATGCTGGGAAAGATTGAAGGCAGGAGAAGAAGGGGGAGATAGAGGATGAGATGGTTGGATGGCATCACCAACTCAATGGACATGAATTTAAGAAATGCCAGGAGATGGTGAAGGGCAAGGAAGCCTGGCATGCTGTAGTTCATGGGGTCACAAAGAGTCAGATATGACTTAGCAACTGAACAACAACAACCCGTTCTTGAAAATGTAGCTCCATGTAACATAGTCCCACAAGAAACAGAAATGCTAAGCAGAGAATTGAAACAACTGCAAACTTTTTCTTGGTGTAGTTCCTGCTGTTTTCCCATTGCTCAGAGTAGATTGTCTGTGACTACTGAGATGTTTAAGGGTATCATTGTTGAATTTTATATGTTCCCATAAAGATCACTTTATTACATATTTCTACTCTCTTTGTATTTTTGTTCCCATTCAGTCGGAAGATACTGTTTCTGCCCCCGTTTTATTCTCATTACTCAAAGACTAATGGGCTGCATTTAGGTCAGTTCAGCATGATTAATGAGCAATGAAGAAAACTCAAAAATTCAGGGATCATTTTGCACCAATCCCATAATTTAATAAACAATAATAGCCTGGAGGAATATCCTTGCCCATTTTTTAGCATGCCTGTACATTTTTTGTTAAGATGAAACACTTTAATATCCAGAGATCACTTTGGGGCAGATTCCATTTTTATTGGGTTATGATTACTGCTGCCCCATCCACCCCAAGTCTCAGGTGTCTGAGTCGGGGGAGGGCAGAGGTGTTGACACTCTCTGTGTTCAGCCTCTAGGCACCTCCATCATTGCCTGCCCTTGACTCTGGGGGCCTGTACACCCCAGAGCTCTGGATTCTGTTGGAGGAGCCGAGTCCCCTTGTTGCTAGTTTGCTGCACCTTGAGAATCATAGCGCAGCCTTGGAAAGTGAGAGTTAGCTGATTTGGGAATCTAGGGGGTGATTCCTGTACAAGGTGATGCTATTTGAGGAACCCCCAAAGTACCAAGAAAGTGCCCGAAGGCCAACCCACCCTGATTGGATAGTGCTTTACTAAGCTCCTTGGGTGGGCTTCCCTGGTGGCTCAGATGGTGAAGGATCCACCTGCAACGCAGGTGACCCAGGTTTGATCCCTGGATTGGGAAGATGCCCTGGAGAAAGGAATGGCAACCCACTCCAGTATTCTTGCCTGGGAAATCCCATGGACAGAGGAGCCTGTTGGGCTGCAGTCCGTGGGATTGCGAAGAGTTGGACACGACTGAGCAGCTAACACTATCATATTTTCACTAAGCTCCATCTGGTCTGGAAGGCCTGACACCTCTGGTTTTGTCTCCCTGGCGGCCTCTCCGCTGGGGGCTTTCCTGGCAAGCTCCCGCCCCTGCTCTGCGCCGGCCTCACTCTGTGCTCTTCCTAGGCGGGCAGCCCGCTGGACGTCGGCGCCCTGGAGATCCTGGAGCGGCGCCTGTGCGTGGGCGTGCACAATGGGTTGGGCTTCGTGCAGCGGCCGCAGGTCCTCGTGCTGGTGCCCGAGCTGGAGGTGGCCTTGACACGCTCTGCCAGCTTCAGCCGGAAGGTCGGCTCCTCTTCCAAGGCCAGGTATCTCCCCTGAGGCCCCAGGTCCAGCCCCCTGTGGAGTTGAGCGTCGGGGGTGGGCACCCAACCAGGGATCAGAGTGAAAGGCCATCACTCTTGCACGTGAGGGATGCGCTCTCCCACCTGGGTCCTTCCCCGGTGCTGCTTCCTACTCCGTCACAGCATCACAGCAGACCTCAGCATCCTGCAGTTGGAAAGATCCTGTTTTTGTGCCTTGATGGTTTTGGGGTTAGTGTTACAGATGCTTCCAGCTGTGGAGCCCCCACATGGTTCCCTCCAGAAGTTCCTGTGACCCTCACGTGACAGGGAACCAGAGGGCAGGAAGTTCTGCCACTAGGTTCAGTCCTGGGCTCCTCAGATCACCATCAGAGACATCTCCCAGGGGTGCCACACGTGAGGCTGGGCAGAAGCCGGCCTTGGAGGGGGCACTTCCCTGGAGACTCTCCGTCCTCCCATCCCCAGTGCTGGCAGTTTGGCTAAGTATTGATTGCGGCATCTACAACACGCTCTGGTTTGGGACATTACCTTGGTGGCCAAACGCCCAGAAGAGCACAGGGACACTGCTCAGGAGGACTCTTGCAGCAGCAACACCAGGGGCCCCAGGGCCTGAGCTAATGAGGGGTGTTGGGTGCCGGGCAGTGGGAGCCACTGCCTGACTCACCCCTTCTCTATGTTCTCGGCCCAGCTCTGGAAACCAGGCGCTGGTCTTGAGAAGCCGTCTCCGACTCCCTGAGATGGTCCGTCACCCCGCGTTCGCCATTGTCTTCCAGCTGGAGTACGTGTTTAACAGCCCCTCGGGGGCGGACGGCAATGTAAGAACCACTGGGTTCCCACCCAGCGATGGGCTGCATGCACGGAGGATAAGCATAGTTACCATTAATGTTCTTTTGGTTAAAAGCAGTGTAATTATTATTAACGGTATGGATAACAAGCATGGAATGTGACTAGAAATCACTTCTTTCTGGTGATAGCTCTGTATGGAAACAGTATGTTCTGCTGGCAGATGGTGTGAATACTTCAGAAGGCAGCAGGCTTCATGATAGCATTAATTCTAATTATTAAATCAATAATTATTTTGAAAAATGAGGCCATTTTAGGGCATTTTTCAAATGGTACGAAGTGTAGCAAAGCTTGAATCTGCACAAGAGATGGATATTTTCTTTGAGTGGACTTTGTACGTGCCTGTCTCAGAACCAAGAGCAAGAATTTATAGGATTCAGTTGGAGAAAAGGTTGCAAAGAGACATCATTTACATCATTGATACAGATTTTTTGGAAAATCCAAACCATGCTATTCTTAAGATTCAGGTTTTTGTTTGAAAAAGCAAATATCATTATTTATTTATTTAAAAAAATTTTTAAAACTTTGACATTGGAGTATAGTTGATTAACCATGTTGTGATAACTCCAGTTGGACATTGAAGGGACTCAACCATACACATACATGTATCCGTTCTCCCCCAAACTCCCCTCCATCCAGCCTGCCACGTAACACTGAGCAAAGTTCCCTGTGCTATACAGTAGGTCCTTGTTGGTTTTCCATTTTAAATATAGCAGTGTGTACGTATCCATCCCAAGCTCCCTAACTCTTCCCTCCATTCTTCCCCTCTGGCAACCATAAGTTCATCCTCTGAGTCTGTTTCTGTTTTGTAATTAAGTTCATTTGTATCATTTCTTTTTAGATTCCACATATAAGGGATGTCATATGATATTTATCTTTTCCTTCTCTAACTTACTTCGCTCTAGTATGACAACCTCTAGGTCCATCCGTGTGGCTACTAGTGGTATTATTTCAGTCTTTTTATGGATGAGTAGTATTCCATTGGAAAAGACTCTGATGCTGGGAGGGATTGGGGGCAGGAGGAAAAGGGGACGACAGAGGATGAGATGGCTGGATGGCATCATCGATTCGATGGACGTGAGTCTGAGTGAACTCTGGGAGTTGGTGATGGACAGGGAGGCCTGGCGTGCTGCGATTCATGGGGTCGCAAAGAGTCGGACACGACTGAGCGACTGAACTGAGCTGAACTGAACTGAGTATTCCATTGTATATATGTACCACATCTTCTTTATCCATTCCTCTGCCAATGGACGTTTATGCTGCTTCCTTGTCTTGGCTATTGTAAATAGTCCCTCAAAGAACACTGGTGTGCATATGTCCTTTTGGACTAAGTTTTTCTCTGGGTGTATGCCCAGGAGTGGGAATGCAGGGTCGTATGGTAGTGGTAGTAGTGGTAGTCGCTCAGTTGTGTCCAACTTTTTGCGACCCCAAGGACTGCAGCCCACCAGGCTCCTCTGTCCATGGGATTCTCCAGGCAAGAATACTAGAGTGGGTAGCCATTCCCTTCTCCAGGGTATCTCTCTGACCGAGTTCAGAGATTGAACTCGGCTCTCCTGCATTGCAGGCAGATACTTTACTATCTGAGCCACCAGGGAAATGTGTGGTAGCTCTACTGAAAAAGAAAAGATCATTTAACAAGCAAATTAAGAATAAAAAAGGCCACAAGATGCCTTCTGTGGTGGTCAGTCTGCTTGCATCACTGTGCAGCTGATGGAAAAACAGGGGACAGAGGGTGATTCTGGGGGGCCTTCAGAAGGAGAATGGGGTGTTGGCACAGCTGCCATGTTAGTTCCTGGTCTCCTCTGATGTCTGTTCCCTGTCGTGTATCAGGTGAGCTGACCCAGAGGCAGGTGTTCTGAGTGCAGCCGAACGAGTGATCTCCGTTGTTCTCACAAAGCTGTTGTTTCCAGCTCTGCTTTTCTTTCTTTGTTTCCAGAAGTTTCAGCCAAAATGCAACTCTGTGCAGATAAGCTTGTCTGCATGGGATGGGCAGAATGGGCTTAGGGTGGGACTACAGCAGGAGGGAGGGGTTTCAGGCCCTTCCCCACCCTGGGGAGGTGCAGGGTACCCTTGCTGTCTTGGGCATGAGCTGGGGCCCGATGCAGACGGAACCCCTGGAGGAGCAGCAGGACTGGTGCCTCCATGGGGGTCTCCATGTCGCTTGCCACTCATTTACATGTAGATAGTGTCTCCTCGAGAATATTAATTATGATCCACTTGCTATTATAAAGTCCACATGCTGAAACTGATACGACTTACCTGACACTTGATTATTATTATTTTTTAGCTCTTCATTGAAATGCTCACTGGCTGGCAGGTGGGTCCGCCACGCGTTGTTGCTTCGTGGAGCTCTTAGAATGTGGCTTGTAATAGCTCATCAATTCTTTTTGATGTGGAGGTTTATCTTAACATGGAATATTGGATTCCATTTTACTGTCATCAAGTGTACTTTCTTCAGTGTAATCTGGAGAGGAAATGTTCTGGCGTCTGAAATGATTTTCTGCACAAATTACTTGCTGCGTGAAGCAGCGAGTACGGGGTTAGCATTCCGGTGGTGAGCGCTGACTCAGGCATTCCCGTCACGACCAAACTTAGATGTAGCTGAGAAGACAGCCCTGCTGCTGCTGGCCTGGGCTCTCGTTCCCTCCCCTAGGCGTGTCCCCAGAGGGGACGTGGCCGTGGGGGCTCCTGCAAGGTCAGGGCTCGGCCTTGGAGGGGGCGGGTCGCTGCCGGCTTGCTCCTGCTTCTCCTCAGAGTCCATAATGGAGTGTGTTTTCGGGTGCATTCAGCCTGCAAATCCCTTTTTCCCTTTCCTTTCATTTTAAAAAGCTCTGAGGACATTCCAACTGTCAACAAAAGCAGTGTTGTTGTTCAGTTGCTAAGTCGTGTCCGACTCTGTGACCCCCTGGACTGCAGCAGCACGCCAGGCTGTTCTGTCCTTCACTTATCTCCCGGAGTTTGCTCAGATTCATGTCCATTGAATCGGTGATGCCATCCAACCATCCCACTCTCTGCTGCCCTCTTTTACTCTTGCCTTCAGTCTTTCCCTGGTGGCTCAGATGGTAAAGCGTCTGCCTACAATGCGGGAGACCCGGGTTCGATCCCTGTGTCGGGAAGATCCCCTGGAGAAGGAAATGGCAACCCAGTCCAGTACTCTTGCCTGGAAAATCCTATGGATGGAGGAACCTGGTAGGCTATAGTTCATGGGGTCGCAAAGAGTCAGACACGACTGAGCGACTTCACTATCACTATCAGTCTTTCCCAGCATCAGGGTCTTTTCCAATGAGTCGGCTCTTTGCATCAGGTGGCCAAAGTACTGGAGCTTCAGCATCAGTATGATTTTGTGGGGAACACAGACATTCAGTCCATGACATCACGTAAATGCTAAAACATGTTTTGATGTAGTTAAATGTATCGGTCTCTTCTTCTCTTGCATCTGGATTTTGAGTCGTAGTAAAAAAGCCTTTCCTTACTCCTGTAGAAGAATTCATCCATGTCTTCTCCTAGTAGGGGTACAGTTTCCATTTTTATGTTTAGGTCGCCTTTGTGGTGTGAGGAATAGGTCTAATTTCATCTTTGTACAGTGGCCGTCCAGTTGTAGCATCAAGTAAGTTGATGCTACTTATTATAAGTCCTTTGGGCCCAGTGACTTTAGCCTCTTTCAGTCATACATGAGATCTCTGTTTACACTTGGAGGAGGAAATGGCTGCTCACTCCATTACTCTTGCCTGGAGAATCTCATGGACAGAGGAGCCTGGCAGCTATAGTCCGTGGGGTCACAAAGAGTCGGGCACAACTGAGGGACTGAGCACGCACACACTCCCCTGCTCCTAGAGCACTGTTCTGCCCGGGGCCGCTCTGTCTGTTCTGTGCTGGGAGCATAGTGTAGTGGTGGGGGCCCTGCGGCTGTGGCCGCTCAGTGGTGCAGCAACCTGCAGCCCCTCCCCTTTATGACTCCTGTAGCTCTGCCTGCATTTGCTTTTCCCGAGGAATCTCAGTATCAACAGGTCTAGCTCCATAAAGAGAGTTTATTGGTGTTTTTGGGGGTGCATTAAATTTATTAATTAACTAGAGAGAATTGACGTGTTGTGGAAGTTGTGATGTTGTAACTGGGAAGAAGGGAAGTCTTTCTGCTTGTCCACTTCTGTTTTTGTGTCTTTTGGGGGTGATTTTAAAATAGGATTGTTTGTGCCCAGTTGTGTCTTACTCTTTGCAACCCTATGGACTGTAGCCTGCCAGGCTCCTCTGTCCATAGGATTTCCCAGGCACGAATACTGGAGTGGGTAGCCATTCCCATCTCTAGGGGACCTTCCCAACCTGGGGATCAAACCTGTGTCTTGTGCATTGGCAGGCAGATTCTTTACCACTAGTGTGGCCTGGGAAGCCCCCATATGGGTTTACAGTGTAGATTTTAAACAGCTTGAATAGCTCTTACTAAGTTTATTCACAGATATTTAATTTTTGTGCTGCTGTTTTAAGTGGAATTTTCTCTCTCACGTATTCTAACTTAACACCAAGAGTTTTCTTTTTGTGTATAGTCATTAAACAGTTTTTTTTTTTTTTAACCAGCACTTTCTATAGCTTTTGTCATATACCTCACTGTTTTTTATTTTTTTAAATATTTGTTTATTTGGCTGTGCTGAGTCCTAGTTGCAAATGTGGGATCTTTAGTTGTGACATGTGGGACCTAGTTCCCTGACCAGGGATGGAACCTGGGCCTCCTTGTGCTGGGAGTGTGGAGTCTTAGCCACTGGACCACGGGGGAAACCCCCTTCACTGTTTTTTAAGTTACACTTTATTTTGACGTCATTACGGATTCACATGCAGTTGTCAGAAATAAGCAGAGTGACCCTGCGTCCCTTTTCCAGTCGGCCCCGCTGGTACAGCTGTCTTTTGGCATTAAGTCCAGGTGGCCCACTTCTTCTTTCAGGTCTTGCCTGCTCTTCACGGCCTCTGGCTGGCTGACCTTGGGGCTGCTCCCCTCGACCTTCTCCTCTGTGTCCCCCACGCCTGCTCTGTGTGTTTCTGTGTTGTCCACTCCCCTCTCACTGTGCTCAGAATTTCTTGGTGCTCTAGGGGTGGCGTGCTCTAGGCTGTGGGCAGCTTCAATTCTTCCCCCAGTGCAGGCCTTCTCCCGAGACCCCTAGGAGCCTTTCATAGAAAAACTAGGCCTGGCTTTCATTCCCAGGGGTAGCTGCTACACCTCCATCCCAGGCGGTGGAGTTCCCTGCACTGAGGTCACAGCCCCGTAGAGTAGAGGGGCCACGCCCATGGGAAGGGGTGCCAGGTCGCCAAGCCTGAGCCGCATTGTCACTGGCTCTGTAGGACCCAGTGGGAGGTACGGGGAGGGAAGCAGACCCAGGCAAGGGTTCTCTGGAGAAGCAAATGCAAAGGCCCTGGGGTAGCCACATGCTGGTCTCTGGGCTGCAGACTCTGAAGGGCAAGAGGTTGCCCACCTATCTACATCACCACTCCCAGCCCCACTCATGATGGTTTCCTTGTTGCTCCTTTCAAGCTTTGTTGATAGCTTTTTTTCCAAAGAGGACTGGAGTGTTACGAGTCCTTTAGCCAGCATACAGAGTAATTCTAGGTTGTAGAACTTCCTTAAAACCATACCCCATTGTTTTTCATTGCACATGTGTATGTTTAAAAGTAATTACTGTACTCCGTAGAAGGAAATGAAAATATTGCCTGCCAAGTGATTACTGTGCTTTTAAGTGACTCTGCGTATACTGTGTCGTATATGAGCAGATTAAACGACTTTAATTACACGTCCTTGGGTTTCCTTTCCCAGCCTGGATGTGTGGGGAGGAAATTATTCTGCAGCAGCTGCTGAGTTCACTATGTGTCTAGTTGGGAAAAGGTTTTGGCGTATAATCAATCCATTTCTGGAAGGAAAGACTTCGGGCTGATGGTATGTGGTCAGTGAGCCTTCTCTTTGCCTGCTGGTCCTGGGGGCCTTGTGCTCCTTGGCAGGAAGGAGGACAGAAACCCTGGTCCTAAGTGCCCGTTTCTTTTCTAACTCTGCCCCTTGGATGGGTTTCAGGGTCTCAGGCCCTGTGAAGTTCTCAGTGGTCAGGCACCCAGGGTGCTATAAGGAGCACATGAAAACAGCCACCTTAACCTTAGGTGTTGCTCGTGGCCCAGCCCTGAGACTCCAGAGCTGCCAGCTGCCCATGTGGGCCAGCCTGGCTTCCATGCGGATGGAAGCATCTTGGTCTGTGCTGCCAGGGTCAGGCCTGGGCCCACCCTCTGTGGGTGGCTGCAACCCCTCTGGGGTTGGCATTTGTGAGCTGTGAGGAGGGTCACATGGGCATGTGGTGGACACCCCAGAAGGGGCCTGTGCCCACCTGGGCCAGGCTGCCTTCTGCCCGGCTCCTCTATCTGTCCCAAGGTTCCTAAATCTCTCTCTGTCTCTCAGCTCCCTTATCCCCCGCCTCCCATCCTGTGATGGGCCTGCTGCTGGGGATGTTTGGACACCTTCTCACATCGCAGTTTGCTTTTCTTGTTTGTGTTCATCACGGGCCCTGGTGTAGCTGCCCCCATTGAGGGGGGCCAATTCTGTCTCTGGAGGTGGCCTCAGGCCAGGGGAACCCCCACCTATGGGTGCCCCATCACCTCTGCAGTGTGTTTCTGGGCTTTGGGCTGTAGTACCCAGAGTTGGCATGGAGGGGGCTCAGGAGGTGACATGGGGCCCCACCAGGAGGAAAAAGTTCTCATTGAAGATCTAGACAAAAGTCAACCTTATGAAACATCCAGATATGTTTACCTGCCTCGAGGGGAGTTCTGAGCTGGTCTGGGGACAGAGGCCAAGGGGAGCCCCTCCCTCAGTCTCCTGGGGTGGCCTGAACAGACTGCCCTGAATGACTTGGCTTAAAACAGCAGACATCTATTCTCTCACAGTCCTGGATCCAGAATTGATTCCATTTGGCTGAAATCGAGACATCGGGAGGGGCTTGCTCCTTCCAAAGGCTCCAGGGAGCATCCCTCCTGCCTCTCCTAGGTTTCATTCCTGGGCTTCGACTGCATCGCTCCAGCCTCTGCTTCTGTCTTCACGTGGCCTTCCATCTGTGCGTCTCCCTCTGTTCTTCTGTCTCAGGTCTCTCTCTGTCCTACTCTTGTACAAACACCTGTCACTGGGTTTAGGGCCTCCCTGGATCATTAGGTCTCATCATCTCATGGCACTCAGTTACCTCTGCATGGACCTTTTCTCTGAATAAGGTCACAGTCACAGAGTCCAGGGATTGGGGAGCGGACATGCATTTTGGGGGCCACCATTCAGTCTATTCTGGGGAGCCTGGGTTGCAGCATCTCCAGGGGTCAAGTGTCTGTGTTCTGTGTGCCCCGTGCCTGGTGGATGTCAGCATGCACTTCTGTTCCATGGCAAACCTGACTGGTGATCCAAGTGTATTCCTTTGGCCTTTTGTGTGTTGTCTCCTATTGTAACTGAAAATGTGAATGGGAACAATTCAATGTGTGTGTGGTTTTTTTTTTTTTTACAATTTGGATGAAGTCAAACCCACTTTGACAGAATAAGATACTTTAAAGTAACAGATCTGATCTCACCCACTAGATTCACAGACAGGAGGAGGTTTGTCACATTGACGGATGAAATACTGCTCTTGCTCTGCCCACCTGCTTGGCTGCACCTGGCCTTGTCCTTGAGCTGAGGGTGGGAGTTGGGAGCCTGGGCTTAGGGAGGGTCTCGTTTTCAGGCATCGCCCTGGCCTGTCGGGAGAGAGTACAGACTAATAAAGGGCCAGTGGGTTGCCACCTAGCCGTTGTCCCAATGAAGGAGTGAGCCATAACTCACTGACCCTCCCTTCTTGTTAGAGATGTTGAAACAAAGTGTGGGAAGTGGCTATTTGTTTATCTGACATCTGCTTCACACAGAGAAACACCATATAGACCAAGGACAAGAAAATCAACAGAAAGCGTGAAAGTAGGAAGCTGGGGATCGGTTGCTGCTTTTGAGAGATTAAGCCAGAAGGGACTGGCACAGATAGCATGAAACCGGGGGCACATGTTTTAACTTTGACCCTGTAGTAAACTTATGAATTTAGGGGAGATGGCTATTTACAAAAGTAGTATAGGTATCACTGAGTCCTTATAGTTTTTTTTTTTCTGGCCAGTTTTGTGAATACATTTAGTATTTTTATTTTTAATATCATTGTGATGGTATTCCTTAATTTGGCTTTTAAACTTTTTCTCCTTTATTTATCTATTTGGCTGCACCAGGTCTAAGTTGCAGTACATGGGATTATTGATTTTCTTTGCAGCCTGCAGAACTTTAGTTGTGGCAGGTGGGATCTAGTTCCCTGACCAGGGATCGAACCTGGGCCCCCCTGCAGTGGTAGCATGGCGTCTTAGCCACTAGACCACCAGGGAAGCCCCTATCATTTATTTTATAAAAAGCAGTGGATTTTTTTCGCAGCTTTTGGCTGGTAACACTGTGGTTACTCAGGGCCGTTTTGTTCTGTCCCCCGGCTGAGGGACGGGAAGGGCGGGTGCCCTCTGTATATTTGACAGACACCAGAAGCGCATATTTGATACTGGGAGTGCGGCACACAGACTCACGCTTAGGATCCTTACTTGGCTGGTTCTTGGCTTGTGTTTCCAGGATGTGGGTTTTTGCTCATTGAATTGACCCAAACCCCTGCTCAGCTCTGTGACTGTGCAGAACACGGCAGAATCCTAACCCGTGGTCTGAAATGGGTTTAGCTCCAGTAAACGATCAGAAGAGGCTGAAGTGGGTGGTTTGAGGTCCAGTTACAGGGGGCCTCAGGAAAAAGAGGTTAATTCACAAGCAGACACTGATTCTGGATGTTCCCCACGTGGATACAAAGGATGTGATGGGATGGGCTGTCATCTGAAGCAGTCTGGAAAGACCAACTTAGGTGAAACTTGAACTTCCTGTTCTCTCCGCCCCCCTGCTTAGTTCCCCGACCAGGGATCGAACCCACAGCCCCGGCAGTGGAAGGGTGGAGTTCCAACCTCTGAACCGCCAGGGAAGTCCCAGCGCTTCCTGTTCCTTATTGTGTGCACGTAGCCTCTGCTGAGGTCTCACCCAGCTGACCGTCAATTCTTCTGTGTTGGATTCCACCCAGAGTCCTTGTGTGTGTATGTGCGATCTGCCTTGAACCTGAGTGCACTCAAGTCCTGGCTGTGACAGTGACACATGACTCACTCGTGTCCAGTCAATCATCCAGGGTCTGTTGGGAGCCCAGGGTACACTGCTAGAGCCTTCCTGGGCTCCGTGGTCCCAGACACAACTCAGGTCAAAGGATTCCCATCGCCTTTCCTTGGGGACCCTCCCCTTTCCTGGGGACCACTGCAGACAAGCCTTGGCTTCCACTCCTTCTGAGAGTCTGAGACCCCCTCCTTGCAGGCTGTCTGCTTCCCTGTGACCACGGCCTGAGTTGGAGGGCTGCTGGGTTAGCTCACGTGGTTGGTGGTCAAGAGGGATGGAGGGCTTTGGTAAGGAACCATCCAGTCCTTTGCTCTCCTAGTGCCCCAGGGTGTGGAGGAAGATGCTGAGTTTGGTACTGATCAGGGTTCTTGGCCTTTCCTGATCAATAGAAATTGATCAGAGGCCAGACAGGAAATCCAGGCAAAGCTTTATTGGGGTTCTGGCTGGTTGCAGGGGGGTGAAAACAAGCAACAACTTCTCTTGCTTGTTCCCCAAGGACTGGGTGAGCTGGTTCCTTTTTGGGGTGAGGGTCAGAGCAGGTCAAGGGGTCAGGCTGGAGGAGTGGCCTAGGTGGTTTGCTCACCCCTTGGTGGTGGTGTGTGCAAGGGGTGTGAGTAGTACCCTGTTTTTGCTCCTGGCGTTTTGCAAATGGCAGTTGGGTGTTTGGTCTTTTTGTATCTTGTCTATAATTTGCCCCAACTGCACATGCATGCAGCTGTTTTTTAGTCCCTACAGTTTCTTTGTATTTTGTTGCTGGAGGAGAGGTGTGTCCAGGTGCAAGCACTGCAGCCAAGGGTCTCAGGTCCCAGGTCCAGGCCCCAGCCTTCTCACAACCATGTTCCATTTCACACCTGCCGCCTGCAGGTGGCTTCTGCCCCGCATCCCCAGGGGGGCTGGGAATCCGGTGGAGGCGGGTGTGGCTGCTGCCCTGAGTCTGGGCTGTCAGTCTGACTTCGTTTGATGCCACTGGGCTCTTGGGGTGGAAAGCGCTGTTCCTGGGCTCCTGTCTTACCTGCTGTTGTCATGTGCCTGGTGGCTTCTGGTCAGGAAATGGCCTTCCTGGGGGTACTGATATGTCTCCTGCCAGGGAATGAGCCAGTGTCTCTGGAGCTGCCTTAAGGGGGTAGATCACGAGTCTCATTGCCCAGCTGAGCAGGAATGTCAGGACTTGACCAGGACCCACTTTGAGTTCCACTTTATTCTTGCTTCATTTTGAATAATGGATGAAAGTGGTTTCTTTAAAATACCACTGACTCAAGCCTTGAAACCATATTTGTGAAAATGGCTTTGTCTGAAGGTGGAGGCTACTTCTGGGGAGGGGTGTCCTAGCATTGTCCTCCCTTTCATCTGGCCAGTGATAGAGACAGTGAAAGAAGGCACAGCAGGAAACATTTGGCCTGGGTGATTTCCTAGTTACATATAAGCTACATACACAGAACATACAGTGAGGAGCTGAAAGTGCTGGAGAAAATGTGTGCTGAAACCCTAACTGGAGTGTGCACGTATATTCTTCATTATATGATGAAGTGTCTTGTTACTAACACAAAGTGCCATTCCTGGTGTTTTATTCATGGATCTGGGTGGATGGTAAAGTGCAGAGCGTTTGAAAACCTGCGGAAGATGTGGTACATGTACACAATGGAATATTACTCAGTCAGTAAAAGGAATGAAATTGGGTCATTTGTAGAGACGTGGATGGACCTAGAGTCTGTCATACAGAGTGCAGTAAGTCAGAAAGAAAAACAAATATTGTATATTAATGCATACATGTGGAATTTAGAAAAAGGGTTCAGATGAACCTATTTGCAAAGCAGAAATAGAGACACAGACTAGAGAGTGGCCCTGTGGACACAGGCTGGGGAGGGAGAGTGGGGCAAACCGGGAGAGTGGCACTGACATATAGACGCCACCATGTGTAAAATACACAGCTGGTGGGGGCTTGGTGTAAAGCACAGGGAGCTCAGCTCAGTGCTCTGTGATGACTTAGAGGTGTGGGATGGGGCAAGGGGAGGGAGGCTCTAGGGGGAAGGGATACATGTATACACGTAGCTGATTCACTTTGTTGTATAGCAGAAACTAACAAGACATTGTAAAGAAACTGTATTCCTAAAAAGGAAGAAAAGGAAACCTGCATAAGGATCCTGTGGAAGAGGAGGAATCATAAAGGCAGTGTTGGTCTTCAGGAGGGTCCTGGTTACACTGGGGCGGGAGTGGGGAGGGTCTCAGAATCAGAGGCTGGCTTCCCTGCCCACTCTGAGCCACCGACGTGGTGCCACATCCTCCTCTGTGGTGGGCCTTCTTTTTGTGATGACCCCCTGCCTTGCTGCGCTGCCCTGTGGCGAGATTTTCCCGGGAAAGCACTGTTGATTTCCCCACCCATGGGGGTTTGGTGACAACCTATGACCCATATGCTTTGTTTCCATTCCAGGCAGCTTCACTCACCTCCTTGTCCAGCCTGGCATGTATGCACATGGTTCGCTGGGCTGTCTGGAACCCCTCGCTGGAAGCCAGCTCCGGGCAGGTGATGTTACCTCTCCAGGGTGGCATCCAGTCCAACCCTTCGCACTGTCTGGTCTATAAGGTACCCCCAGCCAGCATAAGCTCCGAAGAGGTAAATGTTAGAGACCCTATAAGTGTGATTGCTTTTTACATGCTTCTAGCAAGTTCATGTATTTTCAACAGCAGAGCTGACAAATACGTTTGTCGATGTTTCATGAGCAGTATTTTTTCAGGTCACAGATTTGCCCTTAAAAAATAAGTATGATTGCTGAGTCATAATCAGAAACACACATTACCATATGTAAAATAGATAGCCAGTGGGAATTTGCTGTAGGACCCAGGGAGCTCAAATCGGGTGCTCTGTGACAACCTAGAGGGGTGGGATGGGATGGGAGGTGGGAGGAGGGGTTCAAGAGAGAGGGGACATACGTATACCTATAGCTGATTCATGTTGATGTGTGGCAGAAACCAACACAGTATTGTAAAGCAGTTATCCTTTGATTAAAAACAAATTAAAAAAATAATGACTAAAAAATAATGGCAGGATAAAGAAAAAAAATTAAAAAAAGAAAAAATATAAGTGTGACTGCTGAATTATAATCAGTTTTGTGGGCTTCCCTGGTGGCTCAGAGGTTAAAGCTTCTGCCTGCAATGCTGGAGACCTGGGTTCGATCCCTGGGTTGGGAAGATCCGCTGGAGAAGGAAATGGCAGTCCACTCCAGTATTCTTGCCCGGAGAATCCCATGGATGGAGAAGCCTGGTGGGCTACAGTCCACGGGTCACTAAGAGTTGGACACGACTGAGCGACTTCACTTTCACTTTGACCTCCCTGAAGGTGGTGGTTTTTCTGGGGTCTTATTATGCCCCTGCTTATGTAGCCATTTCTCAAGGTGGCCTGTGCCTCTTATTTTTACACAGAGAGCCACGAGATCACTTCTGTGCTTTTTAAAATGCCCTCTTTTTTAAAAAATTATTTTTTATTGAAATATAGTTTAAGTACAGTGTTGTATTAATTACTGCCATACAGCAAAGTGACTTGGTTACACACATATATACATTCTTTTGCATATTCTTTTCCACTGTGGTTTATCACAGAATATTGAATATAGTCGGAGAAGGCAATGGCACCCTACTCCAGTACTCTTGCCTGGAAAATCCCATGGCCAGAGGAGCCTGGTAGGCTGCAGTCCATGGGGTTGCTAGAAGTCAGACACGGCTGAGCAACTTCGCTTTCACTTTTCACTTTCATGCATTGGAGAAGGAAATGGCAACCCACTCCAGTGTTCTTGCTGGGAGAATCCCAGGGACGGGGGAGCCTGGTGGGCTGCCGTCTATGGGGTTGCACAGAGTCGGACACGACTGAAGTGACTTAGCAACAGCAGCAGCATTGAGTATAGTTCCCTGTGCTATTCAGTAGGACCTTGTTGTTTATCCATTTTATATGGATCAGTTCGCATCTGCTAACCCTAAACTCCCAATCCTTCCCTCCCCCATCCCCCACCAATCACAAGTCTTCTCTATGTTTTGTGATTCTCTTTCATAGATAACTTCATTTGTGTCATATTTTAGATGCTACATATAAGCGATATCATATGGTATTTGTCTTACTCTTTCTGTCTTCCTTCACTTAGTATGATACTCTCTAGTCGCATCCATGTTGTAGCAAATGGCATTATTTCATTCTTTTTCAAGGCTGAGTAGTGTTCCTCTGTGTATATGTGCCGCAGCATCTTTATCCACACCTCTATGGTTGGACATTTAGGTTGTTTCTATGTCCGGGCTATTGTGACTAGTGCTGCTACGAACATAGGGATACATGTATCTTTTTGAATTATAGTTTTTTCCATATGTTTGCCCAGGAGTGGAAGTGCTGGATCATATAATAATTCTATTTTTAGCTTTCTGAGGCACCTCTGTACTGTTTTCCACAGTGGCTCCGTCAACTTTCATTCCCACCAGCAGTCGAGGAGGGTTCCCTTATAAACAAGCCCTCTTTTAATGTTTGTACACTGGGGGCTGTGTCTTGTGTGCACAAGGCTGGAGTGCGAGCTGGGCAGTTGGCATCCCCCTGGCTGGTCTTTGTGGCTCATCACTTATGTTCACTTGACCTCGACTCTCTCTAGCTGTGTCCAGAGGGGAGGGACCACAGCAGAACTTATATAAATCCATTTTGAAATGAAGCTTTCTCTGATCCCCACTATAGAAAGCAAACAGAAGTGGGCCCGTGGAGGCATGTTTGTGTGTGGGTCTCACCCCATGTGCTCCCCTGGCCTGTTGGCAGTCCTGCAGGGTGGGGAGCAGGGACCCCAGGACACAGATGCTGTGTGACACCCCTGCTCTGGCTGACTTCTGGGTCCTTCTGACACTAATGGGTCATTGCAGGGTTTCTGCCTGGGTATGTGTTTTATTCTTCTGCTGACATTCCTGAGATACGCCTATCCTGTCTCAGCAGATCAAATGGGAGCCTTCTAGGACTCAATTGGCTCATTTTTCTTGGGTAAAGGACCATACGTGTTATTTCAGTATGTCATTCATGTGCTGACTCCAGTGACAAGCATCATATTCAGTGTTATTATTTATGATGTGGATTATGCCTTGGGGACCTGAATCAGCGAGCAGCTGATCATGCAGCTTCTCTTATTATAAGGAATGTCCCTCATTACAGGACTACATTTTGCTGCATTCCCACATGGTCTGGTTTCAGCCCTTATTATAAACTTGCTATTAGAAATCCTGAAGCTACTGCCATATTCTCATTCTCTCTTGCTGTGTATGTACCTTTGTAAATAAATCCTTATTCTGTTTACTTTTAGCCTTCTCATGTCCACTACATTTCCTTTGCTTTTTAAGTGTGTAAACTATATTGGAACATAAGTGTTGTGAAGGTTGGACTATCTCAAGGTCACAAATGTATCAAATACCATCATCTTCCATGAAGAATATCACTTCTAATCAGGGTTTCTCCACTCAGCACTGTCAGCATTTGGGGCCAGACTGTTCTTTGCTGTGGGTCTGTCCCAGGCACTACCCTGGAGGATGTTGAACTGCATTGCTGGCCTCCACCCCTTAGAGGCAGTAGCACACCCCCACCCCAGTTCAGTTCAGTTCAGTTCAGTCACTCACTCAGTCGTGTCTGACTCTTTGCGACCCCATGAATTGCAGCACGCCAGGCCTCCCTGTCCATCACCAACTCCCGAGTTCACTCAAACTCACATCCATCAAGTCAGTGATGCCATCCAGCCATCTCATCCTCTGTCATCCCCTTTTCCTCCTGCCCCCAATCCCTCCCAGCATCAGAGTCTTTTCCAATGAGTCAGCTCTTTGGATGAGGTGGCCAAAGTACTGGAGTTTCAGCTTTAGCATCATTCCTTCCAAAGAACACCCAGGACTGATCTTCTTTAGAATGGACTGGTTGGATCTCCTTGCAGTCCACAGGACTCTCAAGAGTCTTCTCCAACACTACAGTTCAAAAGCATCAATTCTTTGGCCCTCAGCTTTCTTCACAGTCCAACTGTCACATCCATATATGACCACTGGAAAAACCATAGCCTTGACTAGACGGACCTTTGTTGGCAAAGTAATGTCTCTGCTTTTGAATATGCTATCTAGGTTGGTCATAACTTTCCTTCCAAGGAGTAAGCGTCTTTTAATTTCATGGCTGCAATCACCATCTGCTGTGATTTTGGAGCCCCCCAAAATAAATTCTGACACTGTTTCCACTGTTTCCCCATTTATTTCCCATGAAGTGATGGGACCAGATGCCATGATCTTCGTTTTCTGAATGTTGAGCTTTAAGCCAACTTTTTCACTCTCCTCTTTCACTTTCATCAAGAGGCTTTTGAGTTCCTCTTCACTTTCTGCCATAAGGGTGGTGTCATCTGCATATCTGAGGTTATTGATATTTCTCCCAGCAATCTTGATTCCAGCGTGTGCTTCTTCCAGCCCAGCGTTTCTTATGATGTACTCTGCATAGAAATTAAATAAGCAGGGTGACAATATACAGCCTTGATGTACTCCTTTTCCTATTTGGAACCAGTCTGTTGTTCCATGTCCAGTTCTAACTGTTGCTCCCTGACCTGCATATAGGTTTCTCGAGGCAGATCAGGTGGTCTGGTGTTCCCATCTCTTTCAGAATTTTCCACAGTTTATTGTGATCCACACAGTCAAAGGCTTTGGCATAGTCAATAAAGCAGAAATAGATGTTTTGCTGGAACTCTCTTGCTTTTTTGATGATCCAGCCAATGTTGGCATTTGATCTCTGGTTCCTCTGCCTTTACTAAAACCAGCTTGAACATTTGTAAGTTCGCAGTTCATGTATTGCTGAAGCCTGGCTTGGAGAATTTTGAGCATTACTTTACTAGCGTGTGAGATGAGTGCAATTGTGTGGTAGTTTGAGCATTTTTTGGCATTGCCTTTCTTTGGGATTGGAATGAAAACTGACCTTTTCCAGTCCTGTGGCCACTGCTGAGTTTGAGCATTTTTTGGCATTGCCTTTCTTTGGGATTGGAATGAAAATGGACCTTTTCTAGTCCTGTGGCCATTGCTAAGTTTTCCAAATTTGCTGGCATATTGAGTGCAGCACTTTCACAGCATCATCTTTTAGGATTTGAAATAGATCCACTGGAATTCCATCACCTCCACTAGCTTTGTTCTTAGTGATGCTTTCTAAGCCCCACTTGACTTCACATTCTAGGATGTCTGGCTCTAGGTGAGTGATCACACTAGACCCAGATAATCACACATCGTGAATACACAGTTCTTCTGTGTATTCTTGCCACCTCTTCTTAATATCTTCTGCTTCTGTTAGGTCCATTTCTGTCCTTTATCGAGCCCATCTTTGCATGAAATGTTCGCTTGGTATCTCTAATTTTCTTGAAGAGAACTCTAGTCTTTCCCATTCTGTTGTTTTCCTCTATTTCTTTGCATTGATCGCTGAGGAAGGCTTTCTTATCTCTTCTTGCTATTCTTTGGAACTCTGCATTCAGATGCTTATATCTTTCCTTTTCTCCTTTGCTTTTCGCTTCTCTTCTTTTCTCAGCTATTTGTAAGGCCTCCCCAGACAGCCATTTTGCTTTTTTGCATTTCTTTTCCATGGGGATGGTCTTGATTCCTGTCTCTTGTACAGTGTCACGAACCTCAGTCCATAGTTCATCAGGCACTCTATCTATCAGATCTAGTCCCTTAAATCTATTTCTCACTTCCACTGTATAATCATAAGGGATTTGATTTAGGTCATACCTGAATGGTCTAGTGTTTTTCCCTACTTTCTTCAGTTTAAGTCTGAATTTGACAGTAAAGAGTTCATGATCTGAGCCACAGTCAGCTCCCAGTCTTGTTTTTGCTGACTGTATAGAGCTTCTCCATCTTTGGCTGCAAAGAATATAATCAGTCTGATTTTGGTATTGACCATCTGGTGATGTCCATGTATAGAGAGCCCAGATGTTCATAGACATGGCTGAATGTGTTCTGCGGGCAGAACTGCCCCTAGTTGAGGACCGCTACTGTAAACAGATATTATTAACTAAAATAATAAACTGCCACTGATCACAAACTCTGTTCATTCTCCTGCTTTCTAAAGGCGCTGTTTTGCATCTTCTTGTTTCTCATCTCATGTAGCAGTGCATTACCACATCAGAAGTGTGGACTCCTAGGTAAGCCTAGTCTCTGCCTGGGCACCAGTTAATTCTTTATCTTATTCATTCACTCAGTGAATTTTACTGAGCACCTACATCTATTCTATGAAAACTCTCTAATCCTGTGGAATTTACAGTTGAACAGGACTGACAGATATTAATCAAAAGAAAAAAGATACATATTATAAACATCCCATAATTTTTTTACTAAGTAAATTTTGGGGTTTATGTTATTAAGATTATTTCAGTGTTATTTACTGTGAAGGTAAATAGTGTATTATGTTTATGTTTTCCTTCTTAAACAGCTCCTGTATTCTTCCCTCAAGCAAATAGTTGTCTTTAAAAAAGTTAATATCTCCACAGGTAGCCAGTTTCAACTCTTAGCTGTGATGTATGGTATTTACCTTGTTTTCTAAATAATATATGTTTACTGCTACTTCTTAGTTTATCAATTTTAGTATCGATTGTATACTGACTTATAATAATGATAGATGAGAACATAAGCTCTTTTATACACTCTTGCACTGAAAAAGCAACCACGCTCTGCCCTCTCCCCACTTCCTTGCACTGCTTGACCTTGCATTCAGGTACCATTGCCAGAGGCTTGCAGCCCAGTGGGGTCTTACCAGAGGATTGGAAGGGGAACCCTTGAGAATTGAAAAGAACTAGTGGGATCTGGAGTCCCTTGGACTGCAAAGAGATCAAACCAGTCAATCCTAAAGGAAATCAACTTGAATGTTCATTGGAAGGACTGATGCTGAAGCTGAAGCTCTAATACTTTGGCCACCTGATGTGAAGAGCCAACTTATTGGAGAAGACCCTGATGCTGGGAAAGATTGAGGGCAAAAGGAGAAGGGAGTGGCATAGGATGAGATGGTTAGATAGCATCACCAACTCAATGGACAGGAATTTGAGCAGACTCTGGGAGATAGTGAAAGACGGGGAAGCCTGGTGTGCTGCAGTCCATGGGGTTACAAAGAGTTGAACGTGATTTAGTGACTGAATAACAACAACAACAACAGCAACAAGGGGGGTCTGGAGAGGGAGGATCTTGGAAAGTCCCCTGGAAAGTTGTTTAAGAAATGCTAAGTTAACCCCCAGCTTCATGTGCCTGACTCTGACCTAACAGCGTATGGCAGTCTTTGAGAACTGGACTGTGGACAGAGTTGCCCCTGCATGCATCATGGCTAGGAGAGGACTGAGGAGCCCTGCCCAGGCTTTGAGAATGTGACTGATGTTGAAACCACCAACCACAGGATGCTGCTTGGAAACTGGGGCTTGAACCCAGCTGGGTTGATTTCTGACCCAACAAAAATATCAACATTCTCCATAAACTTTAAAAGACATTCTTACAATGTGATATTTAAAAGAGAATCTTATAAAGTGATATTCAGAATGTCTATGATACAGTGTATACTTAATTGACAAACAAAGGACCAGGAAAACCTCAACTTGCAGGGGAAATAACATTCAACAGGCAGTGATACTGAGATGACACAAATGTTGGAATTATCAGACAAAGCCTTTAAAATAGGCATTATAAAAATAATCCAATAAATAAGAACAAACACTTTTGAAGCAAAGGGAAAGATAGAAAGTCTCAGCAAAGAGGTAGCTAAAGAAGAAGCAAATGGAAAGTTTAGAACTGAAAAATAAAATTGCCAAGATAAAGTACTCAGTAGGTGAACTCAGTAGCAGAATGGATATGACAGAAGGATCAGTGTATTTGAAGATGAATCAGTGGAATTTATTCAACTTGAACCACAGAACGTTGATTGGAGGAGAGTGGACGAAGCCTCAGGGACCTGTGGGGTAGGGCCACAAAGGCTAACACCCATGTCATCAGAGTCCCGGTGGGGGAGAAAGAGTGCAGTGCAGAAAAAAATGTCTGAAGAAATGATGGCTGAAAACTCCTCAGATTCGGCAAAAGACTTAAACTTACAGAACGAAGACGTCCAAAACCCAGAGATAAATGCAAAGAAATCCACACTTGGACACATCACAATCAAGCTGCTGAAAAAGACAAAGTCTTGAAGACAGCATGATGCATTACTTATAGAGAAACAATAGTTTGAATATTGTGGGTTCCTTGCAGGAACCATGGAGGCAGAAGGAAATGGAACAACATGTTAAAAGTACTAACAGAAAGACCCCAGAACTCAGAATTCTATTCCAGCAACCGTCCTGCAGGAATGAAGGTGAAATAAAGACATCCTCAGATGAACTAAAACAGAGAGTTCATTGGCAGGTAGAGATGCTCTAAGAGAATTGCTAAAGGAATTTCTTTAGATAGAAGAGAAATTATACCAGATGGAAACTTGGTACATCAGGAATGAAGAAAGAGCAACAAAAATGATGAATAGAATACACTATTCTCCTTCTTTTGAGTTCTTTAAAAGGGGTTTGATGGCTGAAACAAAAATCATATCCGTGTCTGTTAGGGTTTTTAAGGTATGTAGGTATAAGAGGTTAAGATAGCTATAAAGGGGAAGATAAAGAGACCTGTGGGGCGATAAGATTTCTGCATTCCACTTGAAATAATAAAATATAGATTTTTGAGTAGATTGTGAAAAAATTATTTACATTGTAAACCCTAGAGCAGTCACTAAAAATAAGCTATCAAGAGATAGTAAGAAACCCAGTAGATAGATAAAATGGAATAATTCAAAATAAGGCAGGAAAGGGAGACAGGAATGAGAAACAGAAGGAACAAATCATAATAAAATGATAGTCCTGAACCAAGACCCACCAATAATTACATGAAATGTAAATAGTCTGAACGCACCAACTTCAGGACAGAAATTTTCAGTTGACATGAAAATCTCAAGGTCCAACTATGTGCTGTCTGTCAAGAACTCACTTCAAAAGCAAAAGGATGGAAAACTACTGTGTGCAAACATGAATCAAAAGAAAACTTGAGTAGCTATATTAATACCAGGCAAAGTAGACTTCAGAGAAAAGGAAATTTCCAGGAATTAAGGGGGATGTCACCTGTGATAAAAGAGTCAATTCACCACAAAGACATATAAACCCAAAAGTGTGTGTATCTAACACAGAGGTTCAAAATGCAAAGAGCTAATAGAATGGAAAGAAGAAATAGACAACTTCGCAGTTGCATTTGCAGATTTCAGCACTCCTCTTAGATTAAACTATAAGCACACTGATGGAAAATCACCAGTATATAGAACTGAACAATATTATGAAGCATCTGGATCTAAATGACCTTCATAGAACAGTCCACCCAACAATGGCAGGATATATTCTCTTCATATTCTCTTCAAGTGCACATGGAACATTTACCAAGAAAGACCATAGCCTGGATCAGAAAACAAATTTTAGTAATTTTAAAAGAATTTAAATTACACAAGGTATTTTCTGTGGTCACAATGGAATTAAACTAGAAGCCAAAACAAAGATAGCATAAAAAACTATAAACACTTAGAAATTAATGCATTTTTAAATAATCCATAAGTCAGAGAGGAAGCCTTAAGAAAATATAAAAGATACTTTGAACTGAACAAAAGTGAAAATATGACATATCAAAATTTGTAGGTTGCAGCTCAAGTGTATTTACAGGGAATTTATAGCATTAAGTGCTTATATAAGAACAGAAAAAGGTCTCAAATCAATAATCTGATCATCCACTTTTAGAAACTAGAAAAAGAAGCAGAAAGTAAACCTAAGGCAAGTAAAAGAAAAATCAATAATAAATATAAGTGCAGAAACCAATATAGCTGAAAACAGAAAAACAATAGAGGAAAAACTAGAGAAAGCCAGTGAAGTAAAAAACTGATTCTTTGACAAGCCTCTAACAAGTAAAGAGAGAACACAAATGACTAATAATAGGCATGGAAGAAAGGATAACCACTCCAGACCACACAGGTATGGGAAGGATGTTAGGGGAAATACTATAAATTTGAAAATTTAGATGAAATGAACCAGTTTGTCTTAAACAACAAACCATCAAAACTTACCCAAGATGAAGTATATAACTTGAGTAGTCCTATAACTTTATAGATAATGGGTTTGTCATTAAATTTTTTTAAATAAAGAAATATCCCAGCCTGTTCACATATAATATATAATATAGAGGGCTTCCCTGGTGGCTCAGACGGTAAAGAATCTACCTGAAACATGGGAGACCTGGGTTCAATCCCTGAGTTGTGAAGATCTGGAAAAGGGAATGGCAACCCGCTCCAGTATTCTTGCTTGGAGAATTCCATGGACAGAGGAGCCTGGCAGGCCATAGTCCATGGGGTCTCAAAGAGCTGGACACTACTGAGTGGCTTTCACTTTCATTCACTATAAATTGTACTAAACATTTAAAGGAAAAACAATACCAATTGTATAGATTCTCTTCTTGAAAATAAGATAGGTGGGAACAATTCCAAATTTATGTAACAAGGCCTTCATTATCCTGATATCAAAATCAGAAAAAGACAATATACGAAAATAAAATCATGGATGCATATTCCTCGTGAACTCAGATGCAAAATGCTCAACAAAATATTAGTAAATTGAATCCAACAGTATGAGTGAGTGAAGTCGCTCAGTCAGTCCGACTCTTTGCTGCACCATGGACTTGTAGCCCACCAGGCTCCTCCATCCATGGGATTTTCCAGGCAAGAATGCTGGACAGGGTTGCCATTTCTTTCTCCAGGAGATCTTCCTGACCCAGGGATTGAACCCAGGTCTCCCACATTGTAGGCAGATGCTTTACCATCTGAGCCACCAGGGAAGTCCATCCAACAGTATAGAAGAAGAATACACCGTGACCAATAATACACCCTGGCTTATTCCAGGGATGCAAGGCTATTTTCTATTGGAAAATGTAATTCACTCTAACAGCCTAAAGAAGGAAAACCATGTGAATAATAACAACTGATGCAGGCAAAGCATCCATTTATGACAGAAACTGAGCAAACAGGAATAAAGAGGAACTTCCTCAGCTTGATCAAGAGTAGCTACAAAAATTCTTTAGCTAGCATCATGCTTAATGGTGAAAAATTGAATGCTTTCCCTCTTAGGTCAGGAAGAAGTGAAGAATGCCCACTCATAGTATTCAGCATCTTATTTGACATTGCGTGGGAAGTTCTAGCCGGTAAAATAGAGGAATAAAACAAAATTAAAAAAAAAAACCATAGAGATTGGAAAGGAAGGAACAAAACTCTTCTTATGTGCAAACAGTATGATTTTCTGTGTAGGAAATCTTGAAGGATTTATCAAAAACTCTCAGAATAAACAGTAAGTTTAGGGAGATTGTAGTATACAGCAGGAGGTCAAATGGAAAGTCAGTCACATTTCTTTATACTAACAAAATATATACAGTTGGGAAGCAAAATCTAAAAAGCAGTATTATTTACAAAGCACCCCCCCACCTCAGTGAAATCTAACAAAATATGTACAGGATCTGTGTGCCGAAAATGATAAAACATTCCTTTTGCTGCATGTCATTATTCTCATTGATTACTCTTAAGTGAATCACAGAAGACCTAAATATAATGGAGGGTCTTCTTTATGGATTGGAAGACTCACATGATAAAGATACAAATTCTCCCCAAATTGATCTATAGGTTTAATACAATTTCAATCAAAATCCGTACATGATTTTTTAATAGAGACAAGCTGATTCTAAACTTTAATTAATTTTTGGCTGCGCTGGGTCTTCGTTGCTGCACGAGGGTCTTCTCTAGTTGTGGTGAGCACGGGCTACTTTCTAGTTTCAGGGTGCGGGCTCAGCAGTTGTGGCGCATGGACTTAGTTGCCTGTTGGCATGTGGGATCTTCCTGGACCAGGGATGATTGAACCCCTGTCCTCCACATTGGCAGGTGGAGTCTTAACCACTGGACCACCAGGGAAGTCCCTGATTCTCAACTTTATATAGAAAAGCAAAGGAATTAGAAGGGTCAAAACAATTTTGAAAAGAACAGTTAAGTTGGAGGATTCATGCTAGACAATTTCAACACTTTCATTAAAGCTATGGTAATCAAGATGAAGTGCTGTTGGTAAAAGCATTGGCATATAGACTAATGGAACGGAATACAGAGTTCAGAAGTAAGTCACAGATTAGCAGTTTCCTGTAAAGTGTAGTATACATGCACCATATGACCCAGCAATCCTACTCTTGGAGAAATGAAACATGGAGAAATGAAAACTTATGTCCATGCAGAAATATGTACACCAGCGTTCCCAGCAGCTCTATTTATAACCACTCAAGCTGGAAACAGCCCATATGTTCTAAGTGGGTGAATGGATAAGTACGCTGAGGCACATGGTACAATAGAAGACTGCTTGGTAATGAAAAAGAACGGCTGTGGTTACACACTGCTGCACAGATGACTCTCATCCGCCTACCAGGGACTGAGAGAAGCCAGTCTCAAGGGTTCTGTAGCATGAGTCCCCATTTGTAGGACCGAAGACAGGGGTGGAGAGCAGTTCAGTGATTGTTGGATGTGGGTATGCGCAGGATGGGTGAGCGTTTTAGGTGGTGGGGCTGCTCTGTACCTGATGCTGGTGGTGGTTACATGTGTTTAAACTCAAAATAGGAAAAGTCAGCATAACATAGGTTAAGTAAAAATGCATTCAGACGGGAGCAATGTTGTTGATTTCCGCTTGGCTGAGGGTAATCCACACTGATTGTTTTAGGACTGGGGGATGTTCCTGGTTGAATTATTCTGACCACACAGTGCTGATGGAGGGAGCATGGCCATCACTTCTCTTGTTGTCCATCATAGGTGAAGCAGGTGGAGTCAGGGACGGTCCAGTTCCAGTACTCGCTGAGCCCTGAAGAACACCCAGACGCACCCACAGCGAATGCAAGCGGCCCCAAGGCAGAGCGGCGGTCTTTTAGGAAGCCACCCGTGTCCCCTTCAAGTAAGTGTGTGCTGAGAACTGAGTCTTCAAGCTCATGGCACAGCTCCATGTGTGCCCAGGTAAATGACATTTATCAGATACTTGCTGTAAATTGCTGTAACTGGAATCAGTTGATTGAGTTTTTGCTGACTACAGAGGTATAGAATTGGACAGTGATAAAACCTGGCCCAACACTTTGTGCTTTAGCCATGAGTTAGCTCCCTGACTGAAGGCTTTGAAAGGTCTGTTGGTGACACTTAAAGGGACATCTCTCTTGGGTGTCCTGCAGACACAGGGCTCAAGAATCAAAAGCTGGCTGATAGCCATGGACTGCCAGCTTTATGGTTGTTCAGTTGCTAAGTCATATCAGTCGCTAAGACTGTATGCAACTCTGTGGACTATAGCACGCCAGACTCTATGTCCTTCACTGTCTTCTAGAGTTTGCTCAAAATCATGTCCATTGAGTTGGTGAGGCTATCTAACCATCTCATCCTCTGCCACCTCCTTCTCCTCCTGCCTTCAGTCTTTCCCAGGATCAGGGTCTTTTCCAGTGAGTCAGCTCTTTACATCAGGTGGCCAAAGGATTGGAGCTTCAGCTTCAGCATCAGTCCTTCCAATGCATATTCAGGGTTGATTTCCTTTAGGATTGACTGGTTTGATCTCCTTGCAGTCCAAGGGACTCTCAAGGGTCTTCTCCAGCACCACAGTTTGAAAGCATCAATTCTTTGGCACTCAGCCTTCTTTGTGGTCCAGCTGTCACGTCTGTATATGACTACTGGAAAAACCATAGCTTTGACTAGATGGACCTTTGTCGGCAAAGTGATGTCTGCTTTTTAATATGCTGTCTAGGCTTCTCTGATGGCTCAGATGGTAAAGAATCTGCCTGCAATGTGGGAGACCCAGGTTCAATCCCTGGGTTGGGAAGATCCCCCTCGAGAAGGGAATGGCTACCCACTCCAGTATTCTTGCCTGGAGAATTCCATGGACAGAGGAGCTGGCGGGCAGTTGTCCATGGGGGTCACAAAGGGTTGGACGTGACTGAGCAACTAACACTTTCACTTTCACTAGGTTTGTCATAGCTTTTCTGCCAGCTTTATGTTGCACTGTTAATGTAGCCTTGAGTTTGTTGTTTTTAAAAACTGATTTTTACTTCCTTGGTGTGCAATCTGGGAGTGGGGAGGCCACGACCTCAGGGTGTGGCTTTGAAAAAGGGATGGAGGGCTGTCGATGCTGGAGGAAGTAATGCTCTTCCATGGATGGCAACGTCCCCGTCCCCGTGTGTGTGACTGCCGCTGTCAGCTTCATGTTGGCTGTACCAGCTCCTTCTGCTGAGGCTGGTACCTTGTGTTCAGGGCCTCTTAGTTTATCCCCAAGGACAGGAAGCCAGCATCCTGGTGGGGAATCCCACCTGTGGTGAGAAGAGAGGGAGGTTAGCAGGAGGGTTGAAAGAGCACTGAGCTCTTGGCTTTTAAGGATCTCACTGGCTGAAGGAACATTCTCAATCATGGGTAGTTAGGCTCTTAGAAAGTCAGAAAGGTAGGGGATGAGCAAATGTGGAAGCCCTAGAGGGGCGCTGAGTGTCCATCCATCCTCCATCCAGATGGCTTTCCTCTGATGGATGCTGCTGGGTATCTAGGGAGGGCTGGCCAGTGTCTCTCGGGCAGCAGGTCCTGAATGCTGTGCAAAGGCGCCAGTGAGTCTGTTGTTTGGGAGTGACTTTTTTTATCAGCTGAGATTCTGGTTTTTGGAAACTGGTCTCATTGAGTTTAATCTCACAGCTGGTGGCAGCAGCACACTTGTTTCTCTGTCCTGGGAATCGATGTCTTGGCCTTCATCTTCATGGTCCTCCAGGATTTTCTGAGATGTTTAAAAATATTCAGATACCAAAACTTGATAGTTTATTGCTTTGGGACAAACTGTATTATTAAGTATTTTCCTTTTCCCTCAAAAAGGCAGTGCATTTGTTGTTTTTAATTGTTTTATTCTTTCCAATTTTTTGTGCTTATCAGAATGTTCTCAGGTATAATTACATCTTACGTAAGTGATGGGCTTCCCAGGTGGCTCACTGGTAAAGAATCTCCCTGCAATGCCAGAAACTTGGATTCGATCCTTGGGTTAGGGAGATTCCCTGGAGAAGGGAATGGCAACCCACTCCAGTATTCTTGCCTGGAGAATCCTATGGACAGAGGAGCCTGGCAGGCTATAGTCCATGGAGTTGCAAAGAGTCAGACATGACTGAGTGACTAACACACACACACACACACACACACATAAGTGCTACTGAAATGTACACCACTGCTTGTACTTGAGACGTTTCCAGAATATCTGCCAGAATCCCCTGGAATGGTGGGTGGCAGGCATGTGTTTTCCACCAGAGTTTAGAATGAATTTACAATTTTATTGGATAAAGTTAAATGCATTGAAAGTATAGAATACATAGTTAAAAAATACCAAAAGGTCAAACTCATTCCCTTCTTTAACTCTAGTATCTTCCTTTCTTTGACATATTCACAATTACATTTAAAAAATAAATGCTAACCTCTAAGAAATGTTAGTGTGAAATAAAGATAGTATCCTAAATTATAAAATATGTGCGTTTTATGATTTGATATAAACATTATTATTTTGGTTTTTAATTAAACTATTCAAAAGGATAATGCGTGCTGTGCATGCTAAGTCGCTTCAGTTGTGTCCAACTTTTTGTGACGCTATGGACTGTAGTCCGCCAGGCTCCTCTGTCCATGGGATTCTCCAGGCAAGAATACTGGAGTAAGTTTCCATGCCCTTCTCCAGGGGATTTTCTCCACCCGAGGATCGAACCCAAATCTGTTACATCTCCTGTTTTGGCAGGCAGGTTCTTTACCACTAGCACCGCTTGGGAAGCCCAAAAGGACAGTAGTGAAATGTAATAAATGCAGTTCAAAATAATAAATATAGTTTACTTTGGTCCTTAGAAATACCTGAAGAGATCATTTTCTTAGAGAAGAAACCTCTACAGCTATCGTTAATGGAAAAATAATAAGTACTTTTTCTGGAAAGGAATTTTCACGTGTTGAACTTTGGTGTAGTTATGACGCTGGAAACCGACAGCTTGCGTGAAGGCCTTCTAATTGAATTAACTGTCAGCCAGGACAGGATGACCCTGTTGGCTTCTCCCGCCTGACTGGCTGTCGGCATGGCCTGGGGGCTCTGTTTTTGCTTTCCCAGCTGCCCTGTCTGTTTTCATGCAGGGCTTGGAGGAGATTTATTTATTATTATTTAAAATATTTATTTTTATTTATTTATTTGTCAACACTGGGTCTTAGTTGCAGCATGCGGGATCTAGTTCCTTGACCAGGGATCAAACCTGGGCCCCTTGCGTTGGGAGCGTGGACTTCAGAGAAGTCCCTTGGAGGAGATTTAAAGCCTAGTGTGCTGCTACCTTTGTTTCCCCAAATGGTCCTTTAGCTAATTTTGAGGGTGTTCATGGAACTTCTTGGATCTCTGTTTTTTTTTTAAATCAAAGTTGGGACAATTTTGATCATTCCTTCTTCGATTATTTTCTCTGTCTTCTTCTCTCTTTTCCCTTGAGGCTCCCAGTCATACCTTTATCAGGTGGCAAAGCTGTGGGAAGTCCCACCCTGCTGAGCTTCTGCTCAGTTTTACTTGTGGTCTTTTCTCTCTGTGCTCCAGTCCTAGATACTTTGTATTGCTGCATCTTCAGCTTCACTCATCTTTTCTTCTGCAGCATCTGATCTGCCATGAATCCCACCCAGTGCATTTTCCTCACAGATATTGTCGTTTTCATCTCCAGAAATGAAATACAGGTATAACTACCGACAAACTTATGCTTTTTTGTTTCTCTCCTAAGGCAGAGGTAGATGAACTTAGGCCTGTGCAACAATTAAAATTAAAATTCCAGTATTTTATCCTGTTTGAAATGACCCATATAGTAATTCTCATTTTAACTAGGTTTAGTTTCAAGGTTGGAGAAGGCAATGGCAACCCACTCCAGTACTCTTGCCTGGAAAATCCCATGGATAGAGGAGCCTGGTACGCTGCTGTCTATGGGGTCGCATAGAGTCGAACACGACTGAGCGACTTCACTTTCACTTTTCACTTTTCATGCATTGGAGAAGGAAATGGCAACCCACTCCAGTGTTCTTGCCTGGAGAATCCCAGGGAGGGCGGAGCCTGGTGGGCTGCCGTCTGTGGGGCGCACAGAATCGGACACGACTGAAGCGCCTTAGCAGCAGCAGCAGCAGTTTCAAGGTACCAGAATCTGGAGGTAACATTACAAAGTTTGTCACTACTTTAATATCCTTGTTTGCCAATTCTAAAATCTTGGGCAGTTGTGCATTAGTTTTGATTGATTGATTTTTGTCCTGATTTGGGTTGTATCTTCCAGCTTCTCTATGGTCAATAACTTTTGATTGGATTCCAGATATTGTGAGTTTTCTCCTTTTGGTTGCTAAATATTTTTATGGTTGACAAATATATATATATATATATATGTATTTTTTTTTTTTTTGCCACACCCCATGGCATGTGGGCTCTTCGTTCCCTCTGCAGTGGAAACCTGGAGTCTTAACCACTGGACATGCAGGGAAGTCCAGGTAGCTGGTAAACACTCCTGAACTTTGGAAATACCTTGGTCATTTAGGGCCTTGGCTTTAAGAGTTGTGAGATGGGACCCCATGAGCATTTAGTCTAGGGCTAATTACCCCTCACTAAGTGAGAAGACCTCCTTCAGTACTTTGCCTGATGTCCTTGATTATGAAGTTTACCAGTCTGTGAGAATGGCCTCTTTCTGGCCCCATGAGCACAGGGTACTGGTCCCTCTAATTTTGGGGGTGATTCTTTCCCCATCCTTGGGTAGTTTCGCAGTCAGTGACCTCCTGAATCCTAGAGGGACCCTCTGTAAGTGGCTGGAGTTCCCTCTCTGCGCCCCTCTCCTGTCTGTGCTCAGCCCTGCAAACTTCCATTTCTTTGGTCTCCTTGAACTTAGCCCGGCCTTCTGATCAGGGGTCCACTGTGCTCTGTGTTCCCCTTTCCTGAGCTGCAATCTGCAAAATCACTCAACGTGTTAATTTTGGGACCGTCGGAGGGCTTACTTCTTTGTTTCCAGTTCCTTAGGACCATTTCTTGCCTGAATTCCAATGTCATTAAAACTGTTGTCTTATGTATTTTGTTAGTTAAATAATTTTTGTTTCAGTCAGGAGAATGAATTTGGTCAGAAGTAAAGTTTTTGCCTGCTGTTGACAATTTCTAGGCTGTTGAAATCCTCCACCCCAGGGGTGATAAGTCCAGTGGTTTTGAAGCTTTTCCTAGCTGCTTTGTGCTGCGTGTGATTCACTGACTATGTCATTGCTTCATGATTTTGAGTTTTGGCTCACACCCTCTCCCTAGAAAGCATCTCTGCTGTGCACTGCATTTATTTTCTTTTAGGATGTACTCTTTTCTTTTTAAACTAAAAAATTACATATTCAAGAATGTGTGCATATGTATGTGTGTGTGTTTAGTCATTCAGTTGTGTCCAACTCTTTGCGACCCTGTGAACTGTAGCCCACCAGGCTCCTCTGTCCATGGGGATTCTCCAGGTAAGAATACTGGAGAGGGTAGCCTTTCCCTTCTCCAGGGGATCTTCCCAACCCAGGGATCGAACCCAGGTCTCTGCGTTGCAGGCAGATTCTTTACTCCTGAGCCACCAGGAAAGTCCATTCAAGAATGGCCAAGGCAACTATGAAGGAGAGAGGCTTCCCCTTTCTTGACTTGCAGATTTAGCATAAAATTATAGTAACTAGAACAGTGTGACACTGCTACAGACACAGATCAGTAGATAATGGGACAAGATAAAAAGTGTGATATATGAAAAATTATAGATAAAGAGCATATTGCTTTCCTTTAATTATTATAACAAATTCCAAAAGCTTGGTTGCTTAAAATAGCATGAGCTTACTATCTCACATTTCTGGAGATCAGAAGTCCAGAGGTCTCACAGGCTGAAATCCAGGTCTTGGGGCTGTGTTCCTGCTGTAGGCTCTGGGGGAGAATCTGTCTCCTTGCCTTTTCCAGCTCCCAGGGGCTAGCTGCACTTTCGCCCCTGCTTCCATCTTAAGAAGCAGCAGAGTTACATTTTACTTAATTTATTTATTTTTGGCCGTGTGGCACGCTAGATCTAGTTGCCTGACCAGGGATCAAACTGGTGCCCCCTGCACTGGGAGCTCAGAGTCTTAGCCACTGGAATGCCAGGGAAGTCCCAGAGTTACATTTTAAATCTCTCTTTGATTCTCCCTCCTGCCTCCCTTTCTCTTATCAGGACTGTCATAGTTGCATTGCCTACTGCACCCCCCACCCCCTCCCCTACCATCCAGGACAGTCTCTGCATCTCAAGGTCAGGTGATAAGCAACCTTAGTTTCATCTGCAACCTTGGTTCCCTTGGCAGTGTTAATACAACATAGTCATGGTTCTGGTAATTAGAATGTGGGTACTTTGGGTTGGAGGATTGCTTTTATGCCGCCCACCGTGGGAGTAAGGGCACACCAGTCAGTTAACAGCACTGGACTGGCTGTCCTTGTGGAAAATAGAAAATCAGATCCCAATTTCTTATTGTATACAAACCATACCTCAGACTGCAAGTAGGTCAGACCCTGATGCTGGGAAAGATTGAAGGCAGGAGCAGAAGGCGGTGGCAGAGGATGAGATGTTTGGATGGCATCACCGGCTTAATGGACATGAATTTGAACAAACTTGGAGATGGTGAAAGACAGGGAAACCTGCAATACTTCAGTCTCTGGGGTTGCAAAGAGTCAGACATGACTTGGTGACTGAACAACAACAATAACAAACCATAAATTCTGGATGGATTACAAGACTGAACTTTAGAAATTTTAATTAGAAGTTTAGAGAGAGGAAAAATGATAAAAAGAGCTGTCCCAAATCAATGAGGAATAGAAAAATGGTCAAAGGATATGAAAAGGGAGTTCACAGAGGAGAAACCAGGATAACCAAAATGTATAAAAAAGTGCTCAATTTCACTAGTAATCAGAGAAATAAAAATTAAAATGAGAACCCATTTGATTTCCCTTGTATTGGAAAGAGCTAGCTGAATGACAGCATGAGGTTGAAAATTTGGGAAAAGAGGACCTCCTACCACACCGGGAGGGACCACTTTGAAGAGCAACTTTGTAGTGTTTAGTTAATACCCTGGGTTGGGAAGACCCCCTGGAGGATAAAACGGCAACCCGCTCCAGTATTTGCTAGGGAAGTCCCATGGACAGAGGAACCTGGTGGGCTACAGTCCATGGAGTTGCAGAGAGTCGGACACGACTGAGCTACTGAGCACACACGCATGCATGTATACAGTTAATACCTTACAGCAGAGAACTGCCATTTCTGGGTGCCTGTTGCAGAGAGGAACTAGTCCTTGTGACACGGGGCCAGGATGAGGATGCTCAGAAGGCCTCCGTGTTTCATGGGTGCAGTGCAGGAACGACCTGCCTGCGCCCCGCTTGGGGGGTGGGGGGGTGAGCTGGTCTATTTGGACAGTGGGTGCTGCACAGCAGCCACGATGCTGATAGGCCTCTGCATATTGTTATGTCTGAACCTTCACACCGGGGTTCTGGGTTCTGAAACTGGCGGTTTCTGAAAGGAAGTGGACACACAGTGGCATGTAAGTGGCTTTGAAGACAATTCAGACTTGCCAGCTGGATGATCTTAGGCTGGTGGCTTCATGTGTCTGTCCCTTAGTGTCCTCAGTTATAAAATAGACGGATGAAAGGACTATTTAGATGGAAAAGAACACTTGAGTCTTAGGAAGAAATTGGAGAATATTTTTATGACCCTGGGGTTGGGAAGGCTTCATTAAACAAGATAAAGTGTAAACCAAAAAGAGAAGATTGAGAAATGTGATTATGTTAACATATAAAGAAAGTTTTCTAAGACAGAAGATTCCATAAACAAAGTTAAAAAGCAGTTCCTCAGACTGAAAGATATTTGCAGTATGTAAAACCATTAAAAATTAATTGAATGAGAAGATTAGAAAGAAGAATGATGATGGAAAGATCAACAAGGAGGAGATAAACAACTGGAAAGAAAAATGGGCAGAGGCTGTCAGGAATTGTAGAGAGGGTCAGATGAGTGAAAATCGGTCAGGGTGCACAGGACTGCCTGGAAACGGGGCACATGGTTCATAGTGGCTGTCAGCCACACTGATCTTGTCATCCTCCTAGCTGGCAGCATCAGTGGGCAGCGGTCACATGTTCATAACCTCTCTCAACCACTGGCCCAAATAAATACAGATCCCAAATCTCAGTGGAAACAAGGCAACCACCAGATCGGGAGCAAACGCAACATTTGTGCAGACTTACTGTTGACTCCAGAGTCCTTGATGGATACACACCCATGCCTGTGCTGCCATCCGGGGAAGTGGATTCCTGCCCGGCTGCAGAGCTTGGTGTTGGCCCTGCTCCCAGCATTTTTCATTAACCACTTTGAAAGAAAGTGAGGGAGTGTTTATTCACATAGGTTTGCTCAGCACTGACCCCCGCACCCCATCCCTTCAGAAAACCCTACTGAGAGTCTGTGATGTCCAGGTACACTTCCAGGCTCCTGTCCTCATAGAGGTCACATTTTAAAAAGAGACAATAAACAAACAAAGACCAGCAAAAAGAATGCTGTCCCACTCTGGTGTGGGGTGTTGATGGTGGGGGAAGCTGTGTGTCTGTGGGGCAGGGAATACGTGGGAATTCCCTGTCCTTTCTGCTCACAGTTGCTGTGAATATGAACCTGGTCTAAAAGGAAGGGGGCTTCCCTGGTGACTCAGACGGTAAAGAATCCTCCTGCAGTGCTGGAGACCTGGGTTCGATCCTTACGTCAGGAAGATACTCTGGAGAAGGGGCTGGCTACCCCCTCCAGTATTCTTGCCAGGAGAATTCCTTGGAAGAGGAGCCGGGCAGGCTACTGTTCCTCTTAGGGAATAAGATAGAGGATGGTGGGTGGGTGGCTGGACAGTTACGTCTGTCCTGATTTGATTAACTTAGGTTCAGGATTTATGTTTCTCTTTGCATATTTGAGCTCCATCTCTGGCAGAGGTCAGCAGACTTTAAGGCCAGACAGGAAATATTTTAGGCTTTGTGGGCCAGATGACCTCTGTCATGGCTACTCATCTCTGCTGGTGAAAGCCGTTGAGGGTGTGTCAATGAATGAACATGCTTGTGTTCTAATAAAACTTTATTTATGAGCACAGATTGTGGGTCAAATTTGACCAGGGGGCCAATTTGGCAAACTCCAGGAAGTAGTGAAGGATAGGAAAGCCTGGGTTGTTGCAGACCGTGGGGTCATAAAAAGTCAGACACGACTTAGTGATTGAACAACAGCAACAAGGTGGGTGAAAGGAGCATTTAGTCAGGGTTCTCTAGAGAAACAGAACCAATGGAACATACATACTGCATAGGAAGAGATGGCTGTTGTTGAGCGTGTGAGACTTGGCTATATCCTGGCACTTGAGTGATGTGGTGAAGACTTGGTGTGTCTGTCTGTCTCCCGCACCCTGTCCATCTGCCCTCCAGCTTTCCCTGTTGGCTTCCTTCCTGGCAGGGTTTCCTTACAGGGTGGCTCTGGGAGCTTCTCTGTCATCCTTGGGCTTAGGAATCCCAGCATGAAGAACTTCTGCTGTCCAGTCAAAGTCCCGAGATGGAGTCTCCCACTCTGCTGCATCCCCTGTCTTTACCCTGAATGACTGGGATGTGGGCAGGGGCCATCTGTCCTGGGTCACACACTCTGTTGGAATGCCTCAGACTTCCAGCCCCGCTAACCCCAGGGTTAAGGGCTGGGAGGGTGATCCCCAAAGGGAAACCATCTCTCGGTCCTGCTCTCAAAGAGAGGGTGAATTCAGGTGGCCACCCGATGGTTCGAGGGCCTAGTTTCATGTCCCATGTCTTTCCCTGAGCTCAGCTGCCTCTACCACAAGGTTGCCTTTCAGCTGTAACCAGGTTTCCCTGCATTTCCCCGTCTTCAATTGAATAGAGTTCCTGTCCGTGGGACCTGGCCTGTCCTCTGGAAGCTCACCACCTCGACCTGCAGAGGGTCTGCTGGGCACAGAGCAGGGCATGGGCTCCAGGGAGCGCTGTGGCAGTTCAAGCGGCAGGGGACACCTCCCCACCCCCCAGGAAGGGCTTCCCCACAAGGCAGCTAGCTATGGGCTCAAGATGATCTGAGCCTCTTTCTGGCTGACGGGCCGAGGGTATTATTCCTGTGTGTGGGGCTCACTGAGTCGCAGCATGACTTCCTGGGATTCAGAGGTGCTGGGTGCACACCCTTTAGTTCATTCCCCAGAGATTTATTGCCTTGTTTTCAGCACACAGGAGGGGATGCCTGTGCTGCTGGGAGCTCAGGAATCGAGCTCTGGCGCAGGTACTCTGTGGAAGCATTGTCTGCTTTTCAGTTCTCATTTGGGGACCAGCAGATCTGCACGGATGGGACATTTGGTTTATTTAATTTGGATTTATCGCCGCATTCACATCACATTAATGTGATCGCCTTCACCCCAGGTTCCAAACATTTGAAAACACTGCCTCCCAAGACCTAATACAGAAGACACAAATATCTGCTGGTGTTTAACTGATGATGGAAACTTCTCCTGCTTCAATATTTTACCAACTTATATGGTTCCTCTGGAAATCTTAATGATATGCGGCTGTCACTTTAAGTGAGATGCTTTGGCTTCCTGTGATGAATTGTCCTTTTTATTCTTTCTGCAAAATTACCAGGGAGCAAAGGTCCATTCATCACCCTGCATGAGAGGGTGCCACTAGAGGGCCACTAGAGGGCCCTCCGTCTCCAGTTTTTGGAACTCGGCATCTCCCTGACCCACATTTTGCTTTTAAATGTTCCCGTGGTGTCGGAATTTTGGTGCATTCGCTTAATAGATATAAAAGCAGAAGGGGTCATTGACGATATGTAATCATGGTGTTTCCCAGAGTAATAAGGAGTTAGATTCTTGACTTTTGTGCTGGTGACACCCTCGGGAGCATCCTCTCTGTGCCCTGGTACGTGTCATCCAAAGATGAGGCAGCAGTGGGGAGAGCAAAAGATGTCACCCAGGGGATGGAAGTCAGGGCTGGCTCTCTGAGGGTGCGTTCTGCAGGAGACCATCAGTGAGCGGCTCAGAGCCCAGGCTTCTGAGCCTGGGCCTTGAAGGTGGCTCAGTCTAGGGCCCTGGGCACGTCTGGCACTCCTCACCACTCTAGGGCCTGATTAACTAGGTGGGGCACTTCCAGTTCTCGGCCTCCTGAGGTCTGGATTCCTTCAGCACAGAGACCCATGCCTGCTGCATCAACCAGCATCCTGTTATGTCTTCCTAGACTTTACTCACTTTCTCCATTTCTGTGATCAAAGTCTTCAAGAAAATGGCTTTCAAAGGCCAAATAATTAGGAATAAAGGCCTTTCAAATGGGTCTGCCTTGTAAATTCTTAGTGTCCCAGGTACCATGGAACACTCACTAATCCTTTATTTTCAAGGTCTGATGGGGAAAGCTATTTTTCAGAATTTTTATTTGAATCGTGGCGATTGTGTCTTTGGCTCTGATGACCCCTTCCATCCCCTTACCCTTGGAGCCAGCTGTTCGGCCCCATCCTGGAATATCCCCAGACCCCCACCCTCCTGGTCCAGGACCTGGCCCTCAGCTGCCACGGATGCTAAGCAACAACTGCCTCTCCCTTAGATTAAGCACAAGTAGGTCTGTCTGCAGGGCAGCGTTTTCCTCCACAAACCCCCTTCGTCAGGCCCTGCCAGCATCCTCCCCACCACCCCCAGCCAAATACAAAGCTGTGTTCATGCAAAAGTGTTGTCTGGAAGGAAGCTTGTAACACGGGGCAAAAGGCTTTAATGCTGTCTCACGCAGAGCTGGCTCCTGGCTGGTAGTCATGCATGGGGACTCCCCCACCCTAACCTTTCCAGGGAAGACAGTGGTGAGGCCTCTGCCTGCTCCAGCCTGGAGGATATTGCCAAGCCCAGTACCTGAGCACTCACGTATCTGTGCACTTACTCTCTGTCTCTCTGTGATGCTTGCCCACTCACTCGACTCATGAGAAGGGCTGAACTGAGAAGTAGTCCCCCTCGCCCTGGAGTATGAGTGGGCTTCAGACCTGCATAGTCTACACACTACCCACCCCGGGCCAGTGCAGAGAAGCACGCAGTGCAGCTGTGTGACCCTATGGGACGAGGACAGCCCAGGTTCAGGGCAGGTTGCAAGCCCCTTTGTGGCCTTTTTAGTCAGGTGTAGGGCATTTGAGCTTTGAGAGAGGACCAGACACCTTAGCTTCTGTCCACAGCACTTTTCAGTGAGTGGAGGCTGACTGGGAAGTAATTGGTTGTCAGGAAATTCATCTTCAGGCGGGCACAGTGGCTGCAGCTGCAAGCGTGAGGTTCTCTGTGTCCTGCACGGCGTGACCAACCCTATTGTGACTGGCGTGGGTGGTATGAAATCGCTGACTCAGCCCTTCCTGAGACTGCGGGGCCCTGAGCTGCCCAGTGTGCCTGGCAAAGCAGTTGTCTCGGCAAGTCCCACATCACGATGCACCCATCGACCTCCCGCTTTTTAATTGCTTCCAGGCTCCACACTCGGATGGACCGGCTTTTGTTTCAGGGCTTCCGTTTTCAGGAGCACGTGAGCCATTCTGATGGTTTCTTGTGCAGGGCGTGGGCAGCAGAGACCACAGGGGAGGGAGGAAGGGCTAAACTTGGGTCCTCAGGGCCACTTGGGGGTGACTAGAGCAGGGCTGTTTACCTAGGGGAGGGCCGTGATTTCTCAGGATGTCCTGAAGTTCAGGAGGGGGTGGTGTCCACATGCAGCGGCCAGAGTCAGGTCCCCATGAAGGAGACTGTGGCGCGTGAGGCAGGTGTGGTCCTCAGGGGAACCGGGCAGGTGACTCAGACAGGTGTCCGGTTGCACCTGGGCCTTCGGGTGGGTGAGGAGCGCCCTGTCCGTGTGGGCCTGGGTCAGGCGGGCTGGAGGTGGTGGCACTGGCAGGTGAAGGCGGGAGAAACACGATGTGAGCGGGATGATGGCGAGGTGGTGGTGGCCCCAGACACAGGAGCTCAGTGCCGAGAGGCTGGGGGTTTCTGGGACTCGAGCGATGCCTGGGCTTCTGGGCTGGGGTGCGGGGCCTGGGATGGGGGTGGAAGCGGCACAGGCAAACCCGGCCCGAGCCCTGCGGGTGGAGATGGCGCCGTGGGGGCGGCTGTTCCCTCCACAGGTGGGCATCTTGGGCACTGCGGGAACCAGCCTGGTGTCACCCAGGGTCACCCTCGCTCCGGGGACCCTGAGGAGGACTGGCCTGGATTCTTCCTGGTACTAACATGCCTGCACTCTCACCCCTAGAGTGAGTGAGACTTGGGGGATGGGCCGTGAGTGATGCGAGAGCAGAGCCCCCACCTGTGGCATTTGCCGTGTGTGTGCAGCTGCGTAGAAGTTTCTTATTTAACTAAACAGCCAGTGGGCCCCAGCTGGGGAGGTCCCAGTCTGGACAGACATCAGAACCCGGCCCCCTGAAGGCAGGGGTGTGTGAGAGGGTGAAAGGAAGGGTGAGCCTTCTGAGAGCCTCACATCTCCCTGAGCACAGGCAGAGTGCCCACAGGAGCAGGAGAAGGAGGCTGTGGAAGTGGGGAGTGAGCTCGGGTTCCATCCTGCAGGCAGTGACCCCAGACGCACGCACTTGTCTGCCCACCAAGCGGGGAGACTCTGTGGTGGCCGCGCCCAGCTGTAGCACTGGTTACTGCTTGGGTGGGGTCGGGGGAGATGCGCGCCAGCCTGACTGAGCTGGGCTCTTGGTGTCCCTTCCCTGTTCCCCTGTGCTTCCTCACAGGTCCACCAGCATCGCTGTCCCAGGGGCTCACCGCTCCCCAGGACTCACCCATGGGACCAGGGGTAAGTCCAGGCCTGAGAGGCCTGTTTCAGAATTCCAGAATCACATACTTAAAGGTTCTGGGTCCAGCAAAGCCCTCTTGGCGTCTTTAAGAACACTTGATGTCCTGTTTACGTGTGTGGGTGGGAAGGATCCCGGCAAGCCTGGGAGGATGGGCCCCCAGGGACGGCGACCAGGGTGTCCTCAGCCGCCCCCTGCCTGTCTCTGCAGCTGGTCCCAGAGCTGGCTATCGGGGCAGTGGCTTCGGTGGTTGTTATCCATCCTCCGGTTGCCGTTGAAGGCCTGTTTCCACACTCAGAATGTGTTCTCCCTGGCAGTTACGTTTGGTGGCTGATGATCATTCAGGACTGGTTGGCCTTGGTTTTTCTCTTGAGACCCTGGGGTGTGCCCTCCCGGCGTCTCTGCTAGGAGAAGGTGCTGGCTGGCTGCGGCGTCCCTGGGCAGCAGCTGGGCAGGTACCCTGAGCATCTGATGCTGGTGGGGACAGGACCTTGACCTGCAGGCCTGTCAGAGAGCAGATACCTCCTCTGGTCTGGGAGCGTGCAGCCACCCTTCAGGGATCCTGAGCTGGTTGTGGGTCTGCCCATAGCTCTGGGGTGGCTCTGGCCACGTGGTTTGAATTAGGTCAGAGCTGGTTTGTCTTCCCGATGACCTTGTCTGCCAGTACCATCCTGGACATTGACTTTCTAGAAAAGTCAAATTGTTCAGTATCCGAGGCTGGCTCAGGACAGGGCTTTAACGAGCACCATGCAGCTTGGAAACTGGATCAGAGTGGGTGTTGCATTTGCCTGAAGACACTTTCGGGGCAGCCTCCCGGCCCCTGCTGTCCTGTCCCCATATCCCCTGCAGTGTTTGGCATGGTGCCTCTGAGTGCTGGACGGCCACAGAACAGCACCGCCTGCCCCCAGAGGCCAGAGAGGCTCAGGATGGCTGCTGGGGTCAAGGGGAGCTGAGCCGACCCTACATTCTTCTCTGCCCCAAGATGCTGCCTGGGCCCCCAGGGCCCCCCACCCATTTCCTCAACACCTCTTCATGTGCTGGGTCCTTTCTGTACCAGCACCACCCGCCACGCCACCACCACAGCCACCCCTGGGCTGATGGTCACTGCTGATGGCAGATGTCCCATTTGTAACACATACTACATTATAAACAGGATTTGAGAGATGGGTCTTCAGTAGGGTCAGGGCCCTTCACCACCCCACGTCAGCCTTTTACATTGACCTTCACTCCCTGCGTATGTGTACCATCTGTGGAAGGCTGACCCCGTGTTGGGTACATGCCAAGTCCTTTCCCACAGCAGCCCTGTGATTTAGCTGCTGTCAGCATCCCCCTTTTACAGGTGAGGAGACTGAGGCAAAACCAAGTGAGTTAGGTGACTTGCCCACATCATGTGGCAGTCAAGTGGTGGAGTGGGGATTCCAGGGCCCACATCAGTTGTCATCATGGTCATCCCATAACGGGCAGGTTCATGTCATAGGAACACAGGTGGTTAGAATCAGAAGGGGTCATGGAGGAGTTCAGCCCGGGGATGGGGATAAAACCCAAAGAAGTTCAGAGACCAGACCTGCAGCCTGAGTGGAGAGAACCCGGCTTCCCCTCCACTTGCTTTTCCTTATTAATACTGCTGCTGCTGCTGCTAAGTTGCTTCAGTCGTGTCCGTTTCTGTGCGACCCCATAGACGGCAGCCCACCAGGCCCCGCCGTCCCTGGGATTATCCAGGCAAGAACACTGTAGTGGGTTGCCATTTTCTTCTCCAATGCATGAAAGTGAAAAGTGAAAGTGAAGACGCTCAGTCATATCCAACTCTTAGCGACCCCATGGACTGCAGCCTACCAGGCTCCTCTGTCCATGGGATTTTCCAGGCAAGAGGACTGTAGTGGGGTGCCACTGCAGTGTGGGAGAGATCGCCTAATTGCAGCTCTTGGTGATGAGAGTAGAAGCAATTAGACTCAGTGCCTGGTCCAGAGCAGCTGGTGACCAGGAGATTCCAGACCTTGCTGCCTCCTGGGGCCACAACTAGAGTCCTCCTTCCCCTGGAGGGTCAGTGCTGGGAGGGCAGGAGGGGCTCTGTGAAGTTACTGGGGTGCCTTTTGTCATCTCACCCAAGCTTTCTTCCCTTCAGCTGTCACTTTCTCAGCTGGCGGCTTCCCCACCATCCCCAGCTCCCCGCCGCCGCTCGGCCAAACCCTCATCACAGCCACCTGGGAGCCCTGTGCCCTCCCTGGTCCCAGGGGTAAGTAGCCCGCCCCTTCCCCCTATCCTGTCTCCTTCCTGAGAATGGCTCCAGACTCTCAACTCGGTTGAAGTCTCTGACTTGGCTGGCTGCCCTGGGCCTTGGCGAGGTGGCCGAGGCCTTCATGGGGTCCCTGTGAAGCAGGCATAGGGATGGGGGCTGGACATTGCCTCCTTTCCAGGTTCCAGATATCTTCCACCATCTGTCTTGGTGACCAAGGGTTTGATTTGGGAGGTGTTCCTGCCACAGGGCTTGATTTCTGCGTTTGTCCTACCCGAGAAAACAAAGCGCCCTTAGACCTCTGAACACAAGAGAAAAAGAGAAGTTTCCCTGGAGATGTAACTAGAGGCTGATCCAAGCTGCCAGCTCCCCCCTCCAGCGTGCTTGCCTCCCTGTCTGAGGCCAGAGGCATCTGTGAAGCTCACCACCCCAGATTCCAGTGGAGCTAATGGGCCGAAATAGGCCTGTTTCCTTCCACTGCCCTTGGGGGACCCACATAGAGTTTCCTGGTTCACTTGCAAACTCAGTCTTGCCCTGGAAGTCTGTCGAAGCAAAGCAGCTCTAGTTGATTACTTACCTGAAAATCCTCATGCTGAAATGCCTTATTCCAAAATATTTCTGGGCTCATGTAGTCAGGAAGATCTTACATCTCTTCTGTTACTGGTGACCAAGTCACTTGGGGTTCCTTCTGAATGAAATGAGAAGCTGGGGAAGCCAGCTCTAGAGAGAGTATCCTGGATCCCAATAAGGTCTTCACTTAGACAGAGGTGGGAGGTGGATGCAGGTGGGTGCCTAGAGCACTGGGTGACGTGAGGACAGGGAGCATCTGTACGTGCGAGGGCTCTGTCCCACAGGCTCCCTTGCATTGCTGGAGACAGTTTCATCTTCCTGTTCCATCGACATGGTTTTAATGTTAATTTGCCTTCTCAGGCATCAGGCATCTTCCAGGCTACTGATCTGTTCATAAAATCAGTGGTTCCTTCCTTGTTGCTTTTCAACTCACATAAAATACAGGATGCCCAGGTGAATTAGAATTTCAGATAAACAATCACTTTTTAGTGTATGTCCTGGATATTGCCCAGGACATGCTTATACTAAAATTATTCACCACTTACCTGAGGTTGCAATGCAACTGAGCCTCCTGTGTTTTCATTTGCCATGTGGCAGGGGCGGTTCATCCATGAGCCCCACGTCCAGCTTCCTTGGTTACGGGTGGGGCTTCTTGGCCTCACCTAGGGCTCCACTGTGTTTGGCAGGAGTTCCCCTTGGAGGGCAGGATCTCTCACCTGGAGGCTGACCTGAGCCAGACAGCCTTAGCCCTGGGAACGTCCGCTGCTGACCACTTGCAGGAACTGCCTTTCACACCCGTGCACGCCCCGATCATTGCAGGAACCCAGACCAGGAGGTGAGGAGCAGGTCTGGGAGGGACCCCAGGCAAGCATTGTGCATCAAGACCCTGTGACTCCCTGAACAGCAGGCTTTCCCAGAGAGGTGACTGTCCGGGTCCCGCCCCTCAGTCGGCCTTCTCCTGGAGGCTGGCTCAGGGGGCCATCCGTTCCAGCTCTGGAGGGAAGCTGTCACGGGCATCCCTGGCGCTGCTGCAGTCCGCTGGCTTTCCCGAGATTCTGGACGCCAACAAGCAACCAGCTGAGGCTGTGAGTCCTACAGACCCCGTGAAGTTCAGCCCTCAGAAGGAAGAATCAGACTGTCTACAAGGCAATGAGATAGTGTTGCAATTTCTTGCCTTTAGCAGGTAAATTCTTGATTATTTCGTCTGTTACTCTGTACCTGGCTTTTGCATTTCTTGTGTTGAGGGAAAGCTTCCATATGGTTCTGACCCGGCAGAAACCTATGATTAGGTCTTAGTGATTATGGAATGCCCTGTGTCTTTGTTTCAGTCCGGCTGGGATGCACCCCCAGCCATTTCCAAATGCTATAAACTCTGCTTTACCTGGTCTCCTGTGGTCCTTAGTTACAACATGGACAGCGTGTTGCCCAGTTCTTGGGTGCTGGTGTAGCCCTGAGGGCAGGGCTCTCCATCACGCCTGAAGGGGGAATGCTCAGAGGGTTCCCAGACATTACCGTGTGGCTGCTGTGGGGGTGGAGGAAGTGGTCTTTTACCTATGGTCTCCCCACAAGCGTGTGATGAAAGCCCAGTTCTCCGCCAGGATGCCTGGTTGACTCGGGGTGTTGTTGGATCCAGGGTGCCCCAGGATGAGCAGGCAGCGCCATGGCCACAGACTGTGTACTTCACCTTCCAATTCTACCGCTTCCCACCCGAGACCACGCCACGGCTGCAGCTCGTGGAGCTGGCCGATGCTGGGAAGACCAGCTCTGCCTCCCTGTCGCACATCCTCGCCCAGATCCAGAAGGATGGCTCCTTTGATGCGGGTGAGCCTAGGGGTCTGGCACACACAGAACCCAGTGCTGAGCTCTGTCTGTGAGCTTTATTATTTAAAACATGCTGAAAAATGAAAAACTTCAAACAGGTACAGAATTTGAGCAACTAGCATAATGAATAATCAGTGCTCCTGACAATTAGCTCTGACGATTGTCAACGACATCCCACCCAGACCCCTCCCCAAACCGGGGCTATCCGAACCATATCCTAGACATATAATTTCATCTCTAGATGTTCTCTTATGTGTATCTAAAAACGTAGAGTCTTTTTAAAAAAAGCCTTTTAGCTTTAACCATTAAAAAAACTTTATTATTTATTTGAAGCATGTGGGGTCTTTGATCTTCATTGCAGCATGCGTGCTAAGTCTCTTCAGTCATGTCCCGCTCTTTGCAGTCCTAGGGACTGTACCCTGCCAAGCTCCTCTGCAGCATGTGGGATCTTTAGTTGAGCAATGCAAACTCTTAGCTGTGGCTTGCAGGACCTAGTTCCCTGATCAGGGAGTGAACCTGGGCCCCCTGCATTGGGAGCATGGAGTCTTAGACACTGGATCACCCGAGAAGTCCCTAGAATCTTTTTTTTTTTTTGAGAAACATAAACTCAATAATATTATCCCACTCAAAAAAGAATGGTGATTTAATATTAGCAAATATTTAGCCAGTGTTAACATTTCCCCAGTAATTTCATAAAAATTTTTAATAGTTTGTTCAAATCAACACCTGAGGTCCATATATTGGGAAGCTGTGCCTCTCAAGTCTCTTTCTACCTGTAATTGTCATCACCTTCCCATCCCTGCTTTTTCATTTTTATTTGTTTGTTGAAGTCATAGAGTTGCTGGCCCCCTAGAGCCTCCCAGAGCCTGCACTTTGGTTTCAAGGCTCAGTGGTGGCTTCTGCAGTGCTCCTCTCATCCCCGTTTCTCCTGTGAATTGGAGTGAGATCCAGATGCAAGGGCAGGTGCGTGCTCTTCGTATGGGGCAAAGAGTCTTTGTCACTGGTGGTGTGTCCCCATCTCTGCTGACACCTGGTTACTTCTTATACTACTTCTAGAATACTTCTTCATTTATCAGCCAGAATGCTTCCTTAAAAAGAAACTTCTCCTCATCAACTGTTTGGTTACCTAGAAGTGCAATTCATATAGGGAAGCCAAAACAATGCATGTTTTCCCCTTTATTTGCTGATTTTCAAAGTAACCAGACAGTTACCAGTATCCTTCAAAGATGGCTCCAAAGGCTTTTTTTTTTTTTTTCCCTCATATCATTATGAACCAATGGATTTACACTGCAGTGTATTGGAATATACCAAATATGTTGTTGTCTTTGGCCAGTCACATGGCTCATAAGGGACAGAGCTGAGGTCTGAACCACCACTGCCTCTTGAGTAGAAACTAACAGGTGGAGAAAGGTGTGTTAAAATGTTAAATGAAAGTAGCTTAACAATATTAACATCAGACAAAAGAGACAAGGCAAATGCATTGCTAGGAATCAAGAAACCTATTAAATAATAATCGAGAGTAATTCACTGGGAAAAATGACCTTCAATCTGTGAACTTCCAACAGACAACCTCCAAATATGAAGGACTAGTTAATGGACTTTATAGGGAGAAGCTGACAAACCTATAATCATAGATTGTGATACATTTCTCTCAGTGAATTGATAGATAAAGCAAAAAAATTAATGATGATATTATAAAATACAGTTTAGAAAGATGGTATTATAAAACCTGTACAACCAATTTAGAGAACATATGTTATTTTCAGGTATACTTTAAAACTTATACAAACTGATTATTCATAGATATATATATATATATCTTAGGTCACCAAGCAGGTATTGTCATATACGTAATCTAATTTTACAGCACTCTTTGACTGTCATACCTCAAGGTCAGAAATCATCATTCATTACCTTTCCCCCAGAAGGTTCCAAACTGCTGGATTTTTGCATTTTAAAATATACTTATAATTTTCCCGTAGGTCAATAAAAAAATCAATATAGAGATGGCTGTTTAAAACTGAATGAAAAAATGATATTGTACATCAAAACTAATAAGTAAAATGGCAGTTCCAGGGAAATTTGCAGCTTTAAATGCTTATATTGGAAATGAAGAAAGTATCTTTCTTAAATATTAATTTTTAATGGAGTAGCATTGCTTTACAATGTTGTTAGTTTCTACAGTACAGCAAAGTGAATCAGCCATACGTATACACATATCCCCTCTTTTTTGGATTTCCTTCCCATTTAGGTCACCGCAGAGCACTGAGCCTTCTGGGGGAAAGGCCATGAATGATTTCTGACCTTGAGGTAGGACAGTCAAACAATGTGTAAAATTAGATTAGGTATATGGCAATACCTGCTTGGTGACCTAAGATGTATACACACATCAATGAATAATCAGTTTTTATATAAGACCAATATGCCAGCAAATTTGGAAAACTCAGCAGTGGCTGCAGGACTGGAAAAGGTCCATTTTCATTCCAGTCCCAAAGAAAGGCAATGCCAAAGAATGCTCAAACTATCGCACAATTGCACTCATCTCACACGCTAGTAAAGTAATGCTCAAAATTCTCCAAGCTAGGCTTCAGCAATACGTGAACCATGAACTTCCAGATGTTCAAGCTGGTTTTAGAAAAGGCAGAGGAACCAGAGATCAAATTGCCAACATCTGCTGGATCATGGAAAAAGCAAGAGAGTTCCAGCAAAACATCTATTTCTGCTTTATTGAGTATGCCAAAGCCTTTGACTGTGTGGATCACAATAAACTGTGGAAAATTCTGAAAGAGATGGGAATACCAGACCACCTGACCTGCCTCTTGAGAAACCTATATGCAGGTCAGGAAGCAACAGTTAGAACTGGACATGGAACAACAGACTGGTTCCAAATAGGAAAAGGAGTACATCAAGGCTGTATATTGTCACCATGCTTGTTTAACTTCTATGCAGAGTACATCATGAGAAACGCTGGGCTGGAAGAAACACAAGCTGGAATCAAGATTGCCAGGAGAAATATCAATAACTTCAGATATGCAGATGATACCACCCTTATGGCAGAAAGTGAAGAAGAACTCAAAAGCCTCTTGATGAAAGTGAAAGTGGAGAGTGAAAAAGTTGGCTTCAAGCTCAACACTCAGAAAATGAAGATCATGGCATCTGGTCCCATCACTTCATGGGAAATAGATGGGGAAACAGTGAAAACAGTATCAGATTTTATTTTTTTGGGCTCCAAAATCACTGCAGATGGTGACTGCAGCCATGAAATTAAAAGATGCTTACTGCTTGGAAGGAAGGTTATGACCAACCTAGATAGCATATTGAAAAGCAGAGATATTACTTTGCCAACAAAGGTCCATCTAGTCAAGGCTATGGTTTTTCCAGTAGTCATGTATGGATGTGAGAGTTGGACTGTGAAGAAAGCTGAGCACCGAAGAATTGATGCTTTTGAACTGTGGTGTTGGAGAAGACTCTTGAGAGTCCCTTGGACAGCAAGGAGATCCAACCAGTCCATTCTCAAGGAGATCAGTCCTGGGTGTTCTTTGGAAGGAATGATGTTAAAGCTGAAACTCCAGTACTTTGGCCACCTCATGCGAAGAGTTGACTCATTGGAAAAGATTGATGCTGGGAGGGATTGGGTGCAGGAGGAGAAGGGGACGACAGAGGGTGAGATGGCTAGATGACATCACTGACTTGATGGATGTGAGTTTGAGTGAACTCCGGGAGTTGGTGATGGACAGGGAGGCCTGGCGTGCTGCAATTCATGAGGTCGCAAAGAGTCGGATATGACTGAGTGACTGAACTGAACTAAGACCATCTTTCTAAATAAAGTCCTTATTGCCAAATTCAGACTTAAATTGAAGAAAGTAGGGAAAATCACTAGACCATTCAGGTATGACCTAAATCAAATCCCTTACAATTATACAGTGGAAGTGAGAAATAGATTCAGGGGATTAGATCTGGTAGACAGAGTACCTGAAGAACTATGGACGAAGGTTCATGACATTGTACAGGAGGCAGTTATCAAGACCACCCCCAACAGAAAGAAATGCAAAAGGGCAAAATGGTTGTCTGAGAAGGCCTTACAAATAGCTGGAAAAGAAGAGAAGAGAAAGGCAAAGGAGAAAAGGAATGATATACCCATTTGAATGCAAATCCAAAGAACAGCAAGGAGAGATAAGAAAGCCTTCCTAGTTTTATGTTTCTCTTTTTCTTTTATGTATGGTTGTATTTGGCATTCCAAATAAATACTGTTATTTTTGTAGCATCAAAAAAAAAAAAAAAATGATCAGTGCAAAGAAATAGAGGAAAACAATAGAATGGGAAAGACTAGGGATCTCTTCAAGAAAATTAAAGATACCAAGGGAACATTTCATGCAAAGATGGGCACATAAAGGACAGAAACAGGATGCACCTAACAGAAGCAGAAGGTATTAGGAAGAGGTGGCAAGAATACACAGAAGAACTATACAAAAAAGATCTTCGTGACCAGATAACCACGATGGTGTGATCACTTGCCTAGAACCAGACATCCTGGAATGTGAAGTCAAGTGGGCCTTAGGAAGCATCACTATGAACAAAGCTAATGGAGGTGATGGAATTCCAGTTGAGCTATTTCAAATCCTAAAGGATGATGGTGTGAAAGTGCTGCACTCAATATGCCAGCAAATTTGGAAAAATCAGCAGAGGCCACAGGATTGGAAAAGGTCAGTTTTCATCCCAATCCCAAAGAAAGGCAGTGCCAAAGAATGTTCAAACTACGGCACAATTGCACTCATCTCACACGCTAGCAAAGTAATGCTGAAAATTCTCCAAGTGAGACTTCAATAGTACATGAACTGTGAACTTTCAGATGTTCAAACTGGATTCAGAAAAGGCAGAGGAACCAGAGATCAAATTGCCAACATCTGTTGGATCATCGAAAAAGCAAGAGAATTCCAGAATTTCTATTTCTGCTTTATTGATTATGCCAAAGCCTTTGACTGTGTAGATCACAACAAACTGCAGAAAATTCTTCAAGAGATGGGAATACCAGACCACCTGACCTGCCTCCTGAGAAATCTGTATGCAGGTCAAGAAGCAACAGTTAGAACTGGACATGGAACAACAGACTGGTTCCAAATTGCGAAAGGAGTACGTCAAGGCGGTATATTGTCACCCTGCTTAATTAACTTATATGCAGAGTATATCATGAGAAATGCAGGGTTTGGTGAAGAACAAACTGGAATTAAGATTGCTGGGAGAAATACCAATAACCTCACATACACAGATGAGACCACCCTTATGGCAGAAATTTAAGAGGAACTAAAGAGCCTCTTGATGAAAATGAAAGAGGAGAGTGAAAAAGTTGCCTCAAAACTCAACATTCAAAAAACTAAGATCATGTCATCCGGTCCCATCACTTCATGCAAATAGATAGGGAAACAATGGAAACAGTCGGAGACTTTATTTTCTTGAGCTCCAAAATCACCTTGGAAGAAAAGCCATGACCAACCTAGATGGTACATTAAAAAGCAGAGACATTACTTTGCCAACAAAGATCTGTATAGTCAAGTCTATGTTTTTTCCAGTAGTCATGTACGGATGTGACAGTTGGACCATAAAGAAAGCTGAGTGCCCAAGAATCGATATTTGGAGTTCCTTGGAGTGCAAGGAGATCAAACCAGTCAGTCCTAAAGGAAATCAGTCCTGAATATTCATTGGAAGGACTGATGCCGAAGCTGAAACTCCAGTACTTTGGCCACCTGATGCGAAGAAGTGACACCTTGGAAAAGATCCTGATGCTGGGAAAGATTGAAGGCGGGAGGAGAAGGGGATGACAGAGGATGAAATGGTTGGATGGCATCACTGACTCGATGGCCATGAATCTGAACAAGCTCCAGGAGTTCATGATGGACAGGGAAGCCTGGCGTGCTGCAGTCCATGGGGTTGCAAAGAGTCAGACACGACTGAGTGACTGAACTGTTCAGCTCAGGAAGTTTGGTGGAAGAAAAAAAAAAAGAAAAGAAAACAGAACAACCCCAATAAAAGTAGAAGGAAAGAAATTTAAAAATGAGTATAAATGGTTGGAAAACAAAGAAGTAGTGCAAAGGGTCGGCCAGATTGTTAGGCGCTAGGGCTCATGGGTACACAGGTGATGCTCTGTTCCCTTGCCCAAGGTCAGCATCAGTGGGGAGTGTCGGAGCAGGTGTGGGGTGGCGCTAGACCGAAAGCTAGGCTTGCTGAGCCCCCATCAGGTGAGTGGCAGGGAGAGGTCAGGCTCGCAGCCACAGTCAGCCTTGATCCTTGGGGCAGAGCTGCCACCCCCGTTTGCCTGTGGACCACAGCATCCTCTCTTCCTGTGGATAAATCTGAAAAGAATAGTCAGGGGAAAGGGTGAGCAGCTCGGGCCCTGTTCTTTCTGCCAAACCCACTAGCCTGTGAGCTAATTTTGCTCTGGGGAGGGGCGTGTGCTGGGCAGAGGGTGGGCACAGGAGGCCCCTCTGTGGAGAGGTGGGGCTGGGGAAGGATGGGCTCCTATAACCTTCTTGCATTTCGTTCTCTCCACCCCTGAGCTTAACCATTGAGGGTACGGTCAGTGGGGGTGTGGCCTTTTGGTGGGACTAGTCTTCATGGGGGAGGTTTCCCAGCCTCCCTGGGACCACTTCTCCCAAACCAACCATCTTTCCTTTGCCCGTCCTTCAGGACCGGTGGTGGATAGTTTATAACTTATGTCCTCAGAAGGCTTTGAATTGGACCAGAATAATGCATAGATTTCAAGGCTCCTCTGCACCTGTTGCTGAGAATTCATTCCCTATTTCCCATTCTAAGTTCTAGCCAGTCCCTTGATCCAGTTTAGCTCATCAGAGATTCTGCTGTGAGGTTAAATGATAGCCTGAAGATAATTCAATAAAAAAGGCCAGTCACTTAGAGGTGCTCCTGATTTGACTATAAACCCCTTTCCATTAGGAATTTCCCAGAGAGAAATTAGTCCAAAAATTAAATTTCCCTGCAAGTGGAAGTCCAAAGAAATTAAACTCCAAAATCAAATTTTTCTTGTCAGGGTGAATTAAAATTCAAAGTCTAAAATTAATCTTAAAGTCCAGAAAGGCTTTACAATTTCTTACACAGCTGAGTCTGGGTGAAAGATGCCTCTGACTGGGCAGATCTGGGCTTCTTCCTTCAGCAGCTTAAACTCAGGGGTCCTCTGTGGATGTCCCTCAAGGCTTCAGAAGTTGTACTGGTTGAGCACCAGCGCTTTCATGTCCCTCACTTAAGACATTTTTCTTTTGTTGTTGAAATATTGGATTGGTCCAAGAGTTCGTTCAGATTTTTTCCACCAGATGTTATGGAAAAAGTTATGACACTTTTTGGCCAACCTAATATAGCATGCCTACAACAGAGTGCACTGTCCCATGGATTTTATAAAATTGATAGATTTTATTTGTCAGAGCAGTTTTAGATTTATAGAGAAAGTGAGCAGATAGTCAGGAGTCCCCATATACTTCCTGTCCCCATCAGTTCAGTTTAGTTCAGTTGCTCAGTTGTGTCTGAGTCTTTGCAACCCCATGGACTGCAGCACACCAGGCTTCCCTGTTCATCGCCAACTCCTGAAGCTTGCCCGACTCTTTGCGACCCCATTAAGTGCAACGTGCCAGGCTTCCCTGTCCATCACCAACTCCTGGAGCTTACTCAAACTCATGTCCATCAAGTCGGTGATGCCATACAACCATCTTGTCCTCTATCATCCACTTCTCCTCTCACCTTCAATCTTCCCCAGCATCAGGGGGCTGACTGAACTGAACTGAAGTGTAGTTGAAGCACTGAATAATTGATGCTTTTGAAGTGTGATGCTGGAGAAGACTCTTGAGAGTCCCTTGGACTGCAAGGAGATCAAACCAGTCAGTCCTAAAGGAAATCAACCTTGAATAGTCATTGGAAGGACTTAACACTGAAGTTCCAATACTTTGGTCACCTGATGTGAAGAGCTGACTCATTGGAAAAGACTCTAATACTAGGAAAGATGGAAGGCAAAAGGAGAAGGGGTTGGCAGAGGATGAGATGGTTGAATGGCAATACTGACTCAATGGACATGAATCTGAGCAACCTCCGGGAGATAGTGCATGACAGAAGAGCCTGGCATGCTGCAGTCCATGGGGTTGCAGAGAGCCAGACACAACTTAGCAACTGAACGACAACAAGAAGGGTAGCTGCTGTTCTGAGTTCTATCATTCTAGATCCGTTTTATCTGTTTTTTGAACTTAAAGAGGAGCATATTGTATGTACCCTTGGAATCTAACTTCTTTCGCTCAGCCTCATGTCTGAGATTCATTCATGTTGCTGTATGTAGTGGTAGCTTATCTGTGGTCTTGGCTGTATAGAAACACATCATTGGAATATTCCACAGGGTTTACCCATTCTGCTGTTAACAGTCTGTTGAATCATTTCCAGGTTTTGGCTCTTTTGAATACTACTACTATGAACATTTGTAAAAATTGTGAAGTGACCAGCACAAGTCTAGGTAACATCCATCATCAAACATGTGAATCATAAAATTCTTTTAATCCTTGTGTAAGAACTTTTATGATATACTCTCTCAGCAACTTTCAAATGTGCAATATGGTGTTATTAACTATAGTCACCATGATGTCCATTGCATCCCCATGAGTTACTTATTTTATACCTGGAAGTTTGCACCTTTTAACCCCTTCACCCGTTTTACCTACCCACTCCCCCCTGACCCCACCTCTTGCAACTACCAGTCTCTTCTCTGTATTTAACAAGCCTGATTTTTTTTTTTTTTTTAAGATTTCACATATAAGTGAGATCATATGGTATATGTCTCAAACCTACATCTCTTGCATCTCCTGCATTGGCAGGGGGATTTCTTTACTACTAGCACCACCTGGGAACCCCCTGATCCATCCACATTGTTGCAAATGACAAGATAGCCTTCTTTTTAATGGCTAAATAATATTTCACATATATACATAACATGTTTTCTTTCATTGAAGCACTTATTTATTTATTTGGCTGCACTGGGTCTTAGTTACGACACACGGGGTCTTCGCTGCGGTGCACAGGCTGCTCCCCAGTTGTGACGTGGGCTGCAGAGCACATAGGCTCAGTAGTTGTGTCGCACGGGCTTAGTTGCCCTGCGGCATGTGAGATCTCAGCTCCCTGACCAGGGCTTGAAGCCACATCCCCTGCACTGGAAGGTGGATTCTCAGCCACTGGGCCACCAGGGAAGTCCCCACAGCATGTTTTCTTTATCTGTTCATCCACAGATGGACACTCAGGTTTCTTCCACATCTTGGCTATTGTAAATAATGCTACAGTGAACATGAGGCTGCAGAATATTTTCAAGTTAGTGTTTTTTTTTTTTTTTTCCTTTATTTTCTTTGGTTAAATATCCAAGAATGGGACTGCTGGTTCATATGGTAATTCTATTTTTAAGTTTTTTGAGGAACCTCCACAGAGCTTTCATAGTAGCTGTGCAAAGTTACATTCCCAGCAACAGTAGATGAGGGTCGCCCTTTCTCCACGCCCTCTCCAGTACTGGCTGGTACTGGAGATCATTCTTTTGGTGTATCCGCGTTGTTCTGTGCCTGGGACTGAAGTCGCTGGGTCTCTGGCAGCACAGGTCTAGCTTTTGTGGGTTCCGCAAGCAGCTTACACACCCACTGGAGTAGATGCCACGCCTGAACCACCTGTGTCCTTCCAACTGTGGAGTGTGTGTGGTTCTGTTTGTCTCTTCACGGTCCTGGTGGGTGCCGGCCTCTCCCGGTGTGCAGCCTCTCGGATGACCGATGACCTTCCACACACCGTCGCCTTAGGCCGATCCTCCTTTGAAGTGCTTTGCCCGCTTTTCATTGTGCTGTGTGTTTTTCAGTTTGTGGGTGTTATGTGTATATCCCGATCCCAGTCCTTCTTGAGATGTTAGAAATAGCTCCTCCCACTCTGTGCCTTGCCTTTGATTGTTAATGGTGTCTTTTGTTTAACAGTAGTTTTCCATTAGGTTCAGTTTATCAGTCTTTTTCTTAATGGATAGATTTCCTAAGTTGTGGGCTTCCCAGGTGGCGCTAGTGGTAAAGAATCTACCTGTCAATGCAGGAAACACAAGAGTTATTGGTTCAATCCCTGGGCCGGAAAGATCCCCTGGAGAAGGAAATGGCAACCCGTGTCAGTATTCTTGCCTGGAAAAGTCCATGGACAGAGAAGCCTGGCATGCTACAGTCCATGGGGTCACAAGAGTCACAAGTCCATGGGGACATGACTGAGCACACAGCACACCTAAGCTGCATTCCAAAATGAGTCTGTCTACACAAAGTTTTGAAGATACACTCTGTGTTGTCTTCTTGAAGCCTTTTTATATATTCACATCTAGAATCCATCTGGAATTGATTTTGTGTATCCCGTGAGGTGGGGGTGGAGGTTTGTGACCTTCATAAAGATTCCAGAGAGTTAATAGGACATAAAAGGTTTTAAAAAGCAGGGACTCCATACTCACCAAGCTTGAAAAGTGAGTCATTCCTCAACCTTGAATAGTTGTCTTAAGCAAAATGATGTTCCCAGGATCCAAAGTTTGGTTTTGCCAAAGAAGAAAGCGGAGACTCAGGGGTGAATGAGGGCAGAGGGACAAAGCCTTGGTCTCAGCTCCGCCACACAGCTGCCCTTTCTTGGTGGCTGGACCCGCTTATGGAAAGCAGCATTCGAGATGTTGTCTCTGGGCAAAGATTGGACGTTTACAGTCTTGGCAGCCCCAACCGCTGGTTCTCACGGAGGGCACTGCTTCCTCTCAAGGTCTGCGTCCTGGTCTCTAGAGTCCATGACGTGGTTCCCATGCTCCCAAGTGGGCAGCTCTCAGCAGGCTCATGAGGTCCTGTAGTAGGAATCACAGCTTGTTGAACCTGGGGCCGGTGGGCCTCGCGACCGCCTCTGCCACATTATCCATTGTGCTACATTGTGAGAAGAATTCCTTTTTGTTTCTTCTTTTTCTTCACGAGTGGGGTGTGCCTCTGGAGTTTCCTCTCTTTCTACCGTCCCCTCTCCTTTCAGGAAGGTTCCCCTGAGTCCGTGGTCATTTTGTCTGTCTGTGTTGGCCCTTGTCCTTCTGCACCACATGCATGGGACTGTCTTTCCTTGTTCCCCTTGCTTCCTTGTCCAGGCTGTTGTCTCTCTAACCTCCTTCTCTCGGTGTTTTCATCTAGTGGGATTTTCCTTAGTGTGAGGGCTGGAGTCCGGGTCAGCCAAGAGCATCCTCTGTCCTAAAGAACTCACGTTCATCTTCCTATCCCTGGGTTGTCATGGCTGGGGGCATCTCCCACCAGACCAGTGTCTGGGTCTGTACCCTCTAGCACCACCTTGCTCTCCTCTTCGTTGCTGAAAGTGTGGACCCTCTGACCCCTTTCCACCATTTCCTGCCGCCTTTTCTGTGCTTCCTTCAAGAGTCCTAATCCTGTGTCCCCAGCTGCAGAAGTCGCATCAGTGCGATTGGGAATACCTGTTTTATCTATGTGTTCATTCCCTCTCCCTCGCCACACCAAATCAGTTGAAAGTAAAGTGCAGGCATGATGACACTACCTTTAAATAAATACAGTGATCTGCGTTACTTAAAAGTAAGGATGCCGTTTTCTGTGCACACAGTTCTATCTTAAGATGATAAGAATTTCATAGTCAAGATTTCCCATTTCCCCTCTTATATCCATTATAGCTATTTTTTGTTCTGACATCCAGTTCAGTTCAGTGAAGTGAAGTGAAAGTCGCTCAGTCATGTCCGACTCTTTGCGACCCCGTGGATATACAGTCCATGGAATTCTCCAGACTAGAATACTGGAGTGTGTAACCTTTCCCTTCTCCAAGGGATCGTCCCAACTCAGGGATTGAACCCAGGTCTCCTGCATTGCAGGCAGATTCTTTACCAACTGAACCACCAGGGAAGCCCAACATCCAGTTCAGGTCCGTGTATTATTTGCAATCATCTCTTTAGTCTCTTTGCATCGAGGCTTGTCCCCTGCATTCTTTGTCTGATGACGGTGCCTTTTTGAAGAGACCAAGCGATTCGTAGAATGTCCCGTGTTGTGTGTGTCTGATAGTTTCTGCACCTAGTTGTCAACCTCCTTTGTCCCCAGCAGTTCTTGTCCACTGGCTGGGTGAGGGCTGAAGGCTCCTTTTTGGATTTGGCATGAATATGTCATTGTTGAAGTCTCGTGCTGCATGTGCATCCCATCGAAGGCACCAAGCTCAGTCTGTGTCACTGTGGGGGTGCTCATGTGAACACTTCCTTGGGGCACCCACCCCAGATGTCTCCAGTGGGAAGAGGGAGGCGCTTCCATTTGCACTTGGAAGATTCTTGGGGGCTGTTCTTTGATTCCTTGTGAATATTTGATCCCTACAGCCTCTTTTCTGACTGTGCTAACATCCTCGGCTGTGATTTGCCTGAATCAGCTATTTAATGAAACTTTCCAAAGGGCTTACCTGGTGGCTCAGATGGTAAAGAATCTGCCTGCAATGCAGGAGACCTGGGTTTGATCCCTGGGTCAGGAAGATCCCCTGTAGAAAGGAATGGCTACCCACTCCAATATTCTTGCCTGTAGAATCCTATGGACAGAAGAGCCTGGTGGGCTATAGTCCATGGGGTTGCAAAGTGTTGGACAAGATCAAGCGACTAACACTTTCACTTTTGAAGTGGTACTTCTTCTAATGCTAGCATTTGGTCTCCCTTTATTAGCTGACATTCTTCTATAAAGAGAGACTTTCTTTCGTCAACCAATGGTGAACTACATCTATATCCTCCAAAAAAGACAGAACAAATGTTTAATACTTTCCCTTTAATTTCTAATTTTCAGAGTAATAACTTACTGTAACAGTTACTCCAATAGTAACAGTTGAGGTTTTATATGTCTGGCTCTTTGTTTTGTCTTTGGGGTAGCACTCAGATCTCTCGGATATTTATTTACTCATTATTGCTAGTTTTTGATGCCCTAATTTCCCCCCATTTGGCCAGTGGTAGCCCTTCTGGTTGGCCTGGGTCTGTTGACACACTCTGGTTGGACTTGGCTAGGGCCTTGCTTTATGGGGCAGAAGTCTCCCGTTCCCTGGGTCTCCTGTTTCTCCTGGGAGCCTGGGACCCACACTGTGAATGCTTGCTAGATAGAGGCCATGACCCAGATGTTTTGATCTGGATCTCAACTGCTTCTAGGCCTTTTCTTGGGCAGAGATGAGGCATATATTAAAACATGACTTCACTTTGACATTTCTAATTCAAATTTAGAGGTTTTTCCTTAAAATATTTTATTTGTATCTCTTTCCTCTTAATGTGACTGCAAACAATATGTGGCTGATGAAGGTTCTGTGGTCCTGGGCTGTGCCCCACAGGATGCAGAGTGAGTGAGTGCAGCCAAAAGCGTGTGCTGTTCCCAGTTCGATGATCAATCAGATTTGCCTGATTCAGTTTGTTTTCAGTTTTATGTTTGCTTTCTCCCCTTCCTTTCTTTGTTTTTTGGCTGTGGCATGTGATTTGAGGCTCTTAGTTCCCTGACCAGGGATCGAACCCATGCCATGGCCATGAAAGCACTATGTCCTGACCACTAGATGGCTGAGGAGTTCCCAGCTTTCTTTCCTTTTTCCTTTGATCTGTTGGAATATTCACATGGCTCAAAACACAAAACCATAGTTGAATATACACTCAAAGCTCCCTCCCATCATCATCCCTTTAGATGGTCCCCACCTGCTCAGCCTCTTGGAGGCAACCTGGTTTCTAGTTTCTGGCTTAAGCAAATATTTATATTTTTATTTTTCCTTTTTCCTTCTTCAAAAAGTAGCATACCAAATACATGTGTTCAGCATGGAAAGTTAACTGTCCATCCTCCCGAGTTCTACTCCATATGGAAACCACCTGTGTTGTTCTTACAGCTACATTGTCCTGTGTTGGGTGCACATCCTGTGGTTTATTCAACCATCATCCCACTAATGGAGGTTTGGGCCTTTCCGGGGTTCTGCTATTTCAGACAACGAGGCGATGAGCAGCTCCGTGTTTCTGGGGTTTTCTGTGTCTGAAGGTGTGTTTTGGGGCAGATTGCTGGCAGTGGGTTTATAGGATTGAACCTCCCCTCTGTTAGCCTCCCCCACAAAATGGGTTGCTACACTTTTAAAAAAACCCGAGTATTTGTTTATTTGTCTTCATCAGGTCTCAGCTGCAGCACCCAGGGCTGTCAGTCTTTGTCTCGGCCAGCGGGGTCTTTAGTTGTGTCACGTGGACTCCTAGCTGTAGCCTGTGGGATCTAGTTCCCCCGCCAGGGACCGAACCCGGGCCCCCTGCATTAGGAGCCCAGAGTCTTAGCCACTGGACCCCCAGGGAAGTCCCAGGTTGCTACACTTTAGGATTTGTATAACCTCATTCTTGTGAGATGAATGAGGTTGAATGTCTTCTGTCATTAGCAGCACATTTCCATTCCATTTTTCTATCAGATTTTTCATTTCTTTTGTCCTGTTTCGGGAACTCTGTTAGGAGGACTAGCCTGTTGCCTGTGGTATAAATCGCCAATATGATTTCTACTTTGTTGTTCGTCTTTTTGCTTTGCTTAGGGTGGGTTTTGCCACGTAAAGGTGTTTCTTTCCTGTAGTCTAATGCGTCAGGATTTTGTTGCTTCTAGAGTCCTGAGTCATAGATGCGAGGGCTTTCTCTCCTTTGCAAGAGACTCGTGCATGCTTTCTTCTGGGATGTGTAGGTTTCATTTCTCACATGTAGATTTCTGATCTCTGTGCAGTTTATCCTGCTGTGTGATGGCAGATTTGGATCAGCTTTATCTCTTTCCAAATGTCTCTCCAATTGACCTGGCACTATTTATTAAAAGGTTTGTCTTTTCCCCCAGTAACTTGAGAGCCACACTTATCATATACCATTTTTTTTTTTAATGATTCAGTGTGATTTTGGATTTTCTTGCTTGTTCCATTAGCCCAGAGGTTGGCAAACTATTTTAAGGGCCAGAACAAAATATTTTAGACTTTCTGGCTTTACATATGATCTCTGTGTAATCATTTTCTTCTTCTTTTGATTTTTGTTTTCCACAACACTTAAAAAAAAGCCATTCTTACTTATTTCTTACTTATTTTTGGCCATGTCGGGTCTTTGTTGCTGCACGTGGGCTTTCTCTAGTTGCAGCGAGCAGGCACTCCTCTTTGTTGTGGCGTGCGGGCTTCTCACTGCGGTGGCTTCTCTTGTTGAGCACTCTAGGGTGCTCAGGCTGCAGTAGTTGTGGCTCATGAGCTTCATTGCCCTTCAGCATGTGGAGTCTTTGTGGACCAGGGATTGAACCGTGTCCCCTGCATTGGCAGGCGGAGTCTTTACTACCGGACCATCAGTAAAGTCCTGTAAAAGCCATTCTTAGCTCATGGTGAGTTGGCCTGTGAGCCGTAATTTACCAGACTGTTAGAATGTCTATGCATGAAGGTCACACTGTTTATCAGAGGCGTTACGTTGTTCTTCCTTGCGTGGTTCTCCTGGACATTCTTGCTGGTTTGGTTTCCCGTGTAAACTTGTTGGACTCCTCACTGGAATTCTGGAGCGTTCACAGATGAACGGTGGGGATAAGTGCCCTCACGGGATGGGAGCTGACCTTCCCCAGGAACGGGGATGTCTTTCCATACACTCATTTTGGCTTCCCTGTCTCCTGAAGACACACAACTGTACCTCAAACAGATTTTTTAATTTTCTTATTTTCTAATCAATTAAATTTTGCGTTTATCTTTATATTACCTTCCTTCTACTGTTTTGGAGGTATTTTCTATTGTTATTTGTTGCTTAATTCATTTGCTGTAATTCTTTGGTCCTTGGGATATAAAGTCTTGAAGGTGCAGCAAGGATCCCACCTGGGCTGGGGCGTGGTGTTTGTGACAGGGTGAGGGAGCTAAGCCGGGGAGCCTCAAGTGTCGCTGCTCCTGGGAGTCGGCGGTCAGCTTCCCTGCAGACTTTTGAGTGGGGTGGAGATGATGCAGGGTTCTTTAATGGGTGCTTTGGCACTGCCATGGGACGGACTGCAGGGAGCTTGGGCCTCAGGAAAGGCCACCAAGGAGCCAGCTGTCTGAACTGGACAGGAGTGAAGGGGTCCAAGCCTACAGTGGGGAGGAATTGGAAATGTCCAGCACAAGGGGCCTTGGGCTACCCCCAGACAAGGATGGCTTCCGTGTGTGACACTCAGCACACTGTCAGCTCTGGGCTCGGTGTGTCACCTGAGACTGTGAGCCCCATCAAGGCAGGGGCCTGTCCATCCTGTCCCCCCACATGACCCCACACAGGGCCTGGGGCATGTACTGCATGTGAATTCATGGTTGTGTTGAGAGGACCTGCCTGCCGAAGGGATGTGGTGATGATGGAGCACAGCCGGGGTGTCGAGAGGATACAGCGCCTGGTGACAGCTTGGATTGACGCAAGGAGGATCTGGCTGAGGAAGAAGATGCAGGGTCCAGCTGGGATGGGCTGCATTCAGGCACAAGTGCAAGTCTGGGTGAAGGGTCAGTGGGGCTGGGGGTGTTGGAGGTGAGTGTGGAGGGCCCCCAGGGAAGGGTGTCTGTGGTGTCATTTGGGAGGTCAGCCCACACAGTTCATGTTCTGGAGCTAGCAGTCTGACCAGGGTAGGGGTCGGTGCTTCTTATACTCCTTCTCTGCAGCCTAGGAGGCCCAGCAGGTGGGTGCTACTCGGTGCTGTGAACTTGACCTTCCATGTTGCCTGGTCCTCTTTCCAGTCCCCAGGGCACCTGGATGAGCAGCCTCAGGGTGGGTGTCATGAGACTGACCAGATACCCAGGCTGGTGGGGCTGGGGCAGGGCAGCAGGGTCCTTGACCTCCACTGGCCCTGTGAGTTGCTCTGGGCACTGGAGATGGGACACTGGGGCCTGGCCTGCCGTGTGTGACATCATTCCCAGCTTCTCCCGTGGCCTCTGTCCTGCTGCTCAGTGCACTGTCCTGCCCAGCACTGCCCGGGGCAGGGGGTGCTTCTGGCTGGAGCCAGGGCCACATGTCTGGACCTTTCTTTGTGTTCCCTGGGCCCATCAGGACCACTCTCTATTCCCCCTCAGCCCCCGGTGGGTGCTGTCCTGACCTGCTTCACTGCTCCCACTGCCCTGGCCTTGAGGAGAGTGGAGGGAGCGCTATGTGGATACCCTTGGGCCGAGGCGGCTGCAGGGGGTACGGGTCTAAGCCTGCCCTGGCAACTCAGGCTGCTGAGTGGACATCTGCCTTCCTCCCCAGGTTTGTTGTTGTTCAGTTACCGAGTCATGTCTGACTCTTTGCAACCCCTTGGCGGTACTGCAGCCCGCTGAGCCTCCCCAGTCCTTCACTATCTCCTGGAATTTGCTCAAATTCATGTCCATCGAGTTGGTGATATCTAACCATCTCATCCTCTGCCTCCCCCTTCTTTTCTTGCCCTCAATCTTTCCCGGCATCAAGGTCTTTTCCAATGAGTTGGCTCTTCGCATCAGGTGGCCAAAGTATTGGAGCTTCAGCTTCAGTAACAGTCCTTCCAATGAATATTCAGGTTTGATTTCCTTTTGAATTGGTTTAATCTCATTGCTGTCCAAGGGACTCTCAAGAGTCTTCTCCAACATCATAATTTGAAAGCGTCAATTCTTTGGTGCTCAGCCTTCTTTATGGTCCGACTCTCACATTATACATGATGTGTATACATGAGTACTAGAAAACATGAGTACTGGAAAGACCATAGCTTTGATTATATGGACTGCTTTTAAAATACTGTTATATGGTTGATGGAAAGGGAAGAACTGCTGTATTCAGTATGTTTCCCCTGATAGCTTACGAGTGAATGATGTTAGATTTGTGATCTGTGAAGAAGAAGATTTAGCTTTGGGACCAGGGACCAGTCATGATCACCCAAGAGCTTTTGTGTAGTAGAGTTTTATTAAAGTGAAAAGGGACAGAGAAAGCATCTGACATAGACATCAGAAGGGGGATGGAGAATGCCCCCCTCACTAGTCTTAGGAAGGGAGCTATATACTTTTTAAATTATTACAATAAATTTATTATTGTTGTTATTACAATAAATCAAAAGAATTCCTCAAGGTTGTAAAGATCTTACTAGACCCATTCCCACAATTTACATTTTAAGATGACAGGATTAGAACTAACAATAGAAAGATCTTACCAGATCCACTCTCATAATATACATGTTAAGATAACAGGATTAGTCAGAAGGTTTTCAAGAAGGAGAAACTGTCCTCAAGTAGGATTCATAATTGTTATATAATCCTTGGTGGTGGTGGTTTAGTTGCTAAGTTGTGGCCAACTCTTGGGTCCCCATGGACTGTAGCCCAACCAGGCTTCTCTGTCCATGGGATTCTCCAGGCAAGAATACTGGAATGGGTTGCCATTTCCTTCTTCAGGGATCTTCCCGACCCAGGAATTGAACCCAGGTCTCCTGCATTGCAGGCAGATGATTTACCAACTGACCTATGAGGAAAGCCCTTAATACAGAGTTTAAGCTGAGTTGTTTGTTGTGTACTCATCAGCTCTGGGCTTAGAGAAAAAAGCATTTTATGTGATTAAGACTAAGAAATGTAGAGAAAAAAGACATTTGTCCTTTCCTCCTCCTTGAAAATTCCAGACCCCTGTCTCCTCCTTGAGAGCCACAGACCCCTTTCTCCTCTCTGGGGATCCTGGACTTCTTATCAACCTGCCTAGGAATTGACTCTCTCACCCCCATTTTGCTCTTCCTGCACTTTAACTAATGGTGATTTCAGTGACATTTTTGTCAATCGAGGATTAATGATGATGCCACTTTGAAAAGGTGAAGGCAGGAGCCACAGTCCAGCTCCCATCTCATATTGATAAGCCTGACACCAGGGGGACCCCAGAAAGGCCTGGGCTCCTGTAGGACTGGGTGTGTTGGGATTGGGTGGTGACTTGGGGTGGGCTCAGCACTGTGTGCTAAGCTCTGTTTCAGTTTAGGCTCTGCACATGCCTGTGTGTGAATATCCCAGCTTTTAAAAAACTTTATTGAAGTATAGTTGGTTTACAATGTTATGTTGTAACATAACATATGTTTCTGCTGTATAGCAGTTATTCAGTTGTACATATATACATATATATATATATATAGTTTTTCATATTCTTTTCCACTGTGGTTTATCACAGGATATTGAATATAGCTCCCTGTGTTATACAGCAGGACCTTGTTAGTTACCCACCCTGTATGTACCAGTTTGCCTCTGCTGACCCCACACTCCCAGTCCTTCCCTCCTCTGCCTCCTCACCCCCTTGGCATTCCCAAGTCTGTTCTCTATGTCTGTGTGTCTGTTTGTGTCTTGTAGATGTTTTAGATTCTGCATATGAATGATATTATATAGTATTTGTTTTTCTGACTCACTTTGCTTGGTGTGATCATCTCTGGGTCCGTCCATGTTGCTGCAAATGGCATTGTTTGATTCTTTTTAACGACCAAGTAATATTCCATTGTATATCTATCTCTCTATCTATCTCTCTACCTATCTATCACATCTTCTGTCTCTGGTGAATGTCCAAATTTTTTGTTTTTGTTTTTTTTTTAAGATATTTTGATGTGGACCATGTTTTTAAAGTTTTGAGTTTGTTACAGCATTGCTTCTGTTTTATGTTCTGGCTTTTTGGCCCTGAGGCATATGGGGTCTTAGCTCCCCGACCAGGGATCAGATCTGCACCCCCTGTTTTGGAAGGTGACGTCTTAGGCACTGGACTGCCAGGGAAGTCCCTAAATGTCCCAGTTTGAACAGAAGAAGTAGATGGTATTTCTCCCTAAATCCTATGCATCAGGTTTCCTACTCCTTGGCTGGCCCCATCAGGGCATCTGTCCTTGTTCAGCATTGACTGTTTCACCAGGACTTGGTGAAACACATCTATCTTATTTGAGGAGTAGCTTATTGCATATATTGGAAAGAAATATAGTCTTCTGAACACCACTCTTCCTGTCGTTAATTTGGGTATTTTATAATGTTTTGATTAATATATTTATTAAGCTACGGCTCTGCTAGAAGTGGAAATTTTTCATCATGCCCAGAGCAGAAAGTCCTCCAAGTATATAAAGATGATAAATGATTCCAGTTACTGTTGGGCCTGTTCGGGGCCTCTTTGCACAGGGTCTCCGGGCTTTCAGCGGAAGTACCTGGTGGACCCCGGGTTCCTGAGACCCGGGGAGCAGCGCTGGTTCGCCCGCTACCTGGCCATGCAGACCCTGCAGATCGACGTCTGGGATGGGGACTCCCTGCTTCTCATTGGATCTGCTGCCGTTCAGCTGAAGGTAGGTTTTTCCCACAGTCTCTCCTGTAAGGTCTGTCCCCTGGCGGTGTTGGTCACTGCCCAGTGCTGGGCATCAGCCTGGCTTCTTGGTTCACAAATTCAAATACTGCCGAGTCCTTGCCTTCTCCAAAGGAAGCGATGTTCACAGAGCCTAAACTTGATCAAGCTAGCCTACATCCGTCCAGTCATCAGATCTTCAGTCGAGCAGGTAATGTTGGCTCTGCTCCCTCGACGGTGAGCATGGCAGTTCCCTGAGAGCAGCAAGGGGTCAGCCTTGTTCCCCAGGGGCTGGGCCCGCCCGTCGAGGTGCGCCCTCAGGATGGAGACTTGATGAGTGAGTGATGGGCTGGGGAAGTATTTCCCGATGCCTATTCTCAGTGCCATGAATCACGAGAATCAGAATCTCATCCTTTTTCTAACTGTGCTTTCTATTTTCCTCATAGGCTAAAACTGAATCTACACATTAATTCAATTTTCTTCCCTGGGGCTTCTCCATGAACCTTCCCTGTCGTGTGACCAGGACCCCAGAGGGTCAGCATGGGCTCACACGGCAGCCTCTAGACCAGGCCCCGGTCACATCCACTTGCCCATGTGCCGTCCTGAGGGCTTGCCCCCCAAGCCTCCACCCTGGGGTGGAGCGGAAGAGGATACAGGGCCATCCCTACAGCTCTGGAATCTCTCTGTCCTTCATCCACTTTTCCTTCATCCCCTGTTTTTTTTAAATTATTTATTTATTTATTCGCTTGGATCGGGTCTTAGTTCCGGCATGTGGGGTCTTCTGCTTTGGCGTGTGGTCTCTCTGGTTTGCTGCTCAGGCTCAGTAGTTGTGTCTCCTGGGCTCAGTGGTTGTGGTGCTTGGGTCAGTAGTTGTGGTGCTCAGACTTAGTTGCCCCACCACATATGGGATCCTAGTTCCCGGAGCAGGGATCAAACCCATGGGTCCTGCCTTGCAAGGTGGATTCTTAACTACTGGACACCAGGGAAGCCCCATAGTTGTTTTCCTTCTGGATTCCAGCCACAGCCCCCTAGGTTGCCCTGCCTGAGCCTTGCATGGCTGGTCGCTGAGACCTGCAGGGCCGCTCCCATCCCCCCTTGCTCCTCAGCGCCCTGTCCCCTTGAGGAGCTCATGGCTCTGGGACTTGCCTGTCCCCTTGCAGTGGCTCTGGCCCTGTGCTCTCCATCCTCAGAGAGCCACCTGCTCCTCCCTCCCTTCTTCCCTCTTTCAGCTGACCCGGCTGCAACTGCCCCCACCCCGGGTCTCAGGACCCACCCCTGAGTGGGTGACGCCCCCAGGGCAGTGGAAGGAGCCGGGGGCAGTGTGTGCAGAGCACTGGGTGGGGTCCACGGCTGGAGAGGACTGAGCTACTACCGTCCTACCCTTTATGATTATTAGCTTTTAGAAAAGTCTCTGCAGTTTCTGAGGTGAGAAGCAATACCCTGTTTTTATTGCCATTGTTGCTCCCTGGGCAGCTGGGCGTCACCTCTTGCCTTGACCAGTGTCCCTCTGGAGGGGTCTTCACCCCATCTGGCCACCAAGACTCCTGAACCATGCCTGTGTTGGCATCATGTGGACAAGCACTGCTGAGCAAGCAGGGTCTATGCAGCTGGAAGCCCCCGGACCTGCTAAGGAGGGATCTGGTCTGAGTGTGTCCACCCCAGAGATGGACAGAGGACGGATGCTGGGGGGACAGGGCCAGAATTCCAGAAGCAGGAACTTAACCTGGCCCCACGCTTTTGTTTTTATGTGAAGTCGAGAGGCCTGGTCACCTTCTCCAGGCCATGCAGGAGGAGGGGCCCAGCCCTCCTTCCCTCCTGGCCCCACTACCCTTGGGCTCAGGCTGAGGACTGAGGGGTTAAAGTTGATTAGCAGAGAAGAGTGGGCTCCAGAACATCCCTATACTTCCTGGGTCTGCCTGGCCTGGCACGGAGCCTGGGTCTGGCCTGGAGACTCTCCTGACCTGGCTCCGTCTGTCCTGTGGTCCCTCCTTAGACCCACTGCCCATCTTTCAGCCACTCTGGAGCACTCCCGACCCTGCCTGGCATGCCCCCTGCCTTCCCTGTGTGGAGGCCCAGTGGAGACTCCTCAGGGCTCCCACTGGGCTTCCTCAGGGACCCCTTGTCATGCACTTCCCGACTTCCCCCTGCAGAGGGGGCTGTATGCGGGGCTGCCGGGCCTGCTTGTGTTTGCTCAGTGGGTGGACCGGGATGCACTTTGTTAAAGACCTGACATCAGTCTTTAACATCGAGGACTTGGGTTTTCAGAGCAGATGGCCTCTGCCTCAGCCCCCCTCTGACCCATGTCTTCTCCTCTGCAGCACCTTCTCCGCCAGGGGCGGCCGGCCGTGCAGGTCTCGCACGAGCTGGAGGTTGTGGCGACTGAATACGAGCAGGACGCCATGGTGGTGAGTGGAGACATGACCAAGTTTGGCTGCGTCAGACCCATCGACGTCCACACAGTGGTGAAGGGCCAGCTGCACTTGACCTTGGCCAACGTGGGTAAGAGCCCCCAGCAGCTTGACTGTTGTTCCCGGGTAGCCACTCTGCTTCCCATCTGGGGCGTGAGCCCCCTCAGGACAGTGGGCACATGGGCAGCAGCTCTTGATAGGAATTCAGCTCTCATTACTTGACCACTGAGTCTGCCCTTGATCGCTGAGCGTCTGTCACCGATCGCTGAGTATATGTCCTGACCACTGAGTCTAGCCTTGTGCACTGAGTGCCTGCCATGATCCCAGAGCCTCTGTCCTCGACCACTGAGCCTTCCCTGGCACTGGTTGTTTGGCATTCCTGATATCTGGTTGGGGTTTGGGATTGTTTGCTGTCTCGGTCTTGCCCAGGTTCTGTTTCCTGTACTGTGCATGGGACATCTCTGTGATGATCCTCACATAAGATGCCTGGCTTCAGGAGAGAGCTTGGTCAGCTCATAGCACTGCCTCATCGTGGGGGAGAGACAAGAGAACTGTTCCTAAGCTCCACATGCACAGCTCGGGGAGAGGAGCAGAAGGACAGAGGAGCAGAGGGACAGAGGAGCATAGGGATGCTCTCCTTCAGAGTCGAGCACCTTGACCTCATGTCAGATGGTATCCCAATAGCTGCTCAGCAGAGGCACCGAGGAAAGCCCTCTCTGGCCCTGGCATGGTCCTGCCTGGACATTCTCGGGTCTCCACTAAGCCCCTGATGGGACAGGGGACATTAGGCCCGCCAGGCCTGCCTGTTCCCGCCTCAGGGCAGAGGGCAGCATGAGCCCCATGGGGCTAGTGACCAGCCCACTCCATCCCCTCCAGGGGACCGTGGGAGGACTGAAAGCAGGACACCGCCAAGCCATTGAGGCTTCTGGACTCCAACCTCTCTGTCGCTTTCTTGGGGAATTTTCCATTCCTTACAGCCCAGCCTGATTTCAGAGCCTGCAGCCCCATGGGCCTCACTGACGCGTGCGGAGAGCCGGAGCCGAGCAGCGGGAACCAGCGCGGAGCTCATTAAGCTGGGTCTGAGGCTTCTGCTCGCTTGTTTACAGCTGTCGGATCCAAGGCAGCCTGGAAAACAGACAATATGGAAACAGCAAAACTCAATTAGGTCCTAGAGAAATAAATGAGCCGCGTGTGAGGAGCAGACATTATTCAAAAGCGCCCACAACAGAGGGGAGTTGCTAGAAACCTTCTTCTGCCTCTGAGATTGTGTTGGCTATTTTTATATTTAATTCACCAGCCCACAAATATGCAGTGACTCCAGGTTTTAAAATCTTATCTTTGGAAGAAAGATTAGCTCCATTATGTGTTATCTTAAATTGTCATTTTCATACTTTGCCTGCAAGACAGAGATAAGGCGGTGGGAAGGAGCCTGAGACAGCCAGCCTGGGAGGCTGCGCTGTCACCGAGCAGGGATGGATAACAAAGCGCTGAAGCTGCACGCAGCCCACTTGTACGAAGCGGCCGCACCGTGCTTTCCTCTGTATAGTCTGCGGTTTTCTGAAAAAAGAAAAATAAAAGTGTCATGGCTTTTATTTCTTTATAAAACTGGTTGTTCTGAGCCAAGCAGCAGGCGCGGGCCGGCAGAGGCGGTAATGGCTGTATGGGCCTTTTGAGGGGACAGAGGTGGGGCCAGCAGACACCCGGACGACACCCGGGCCTCTGTGTTCACAGCCGAGTTCAAGTGTGAGGCTGCGGATTGAGGCGTGACGGCCGGGTCCCCAGGAGTCTTTCTGTGGCAGAGGGTCGTCCCTGTGCTCTGCAGCTTCTCAGCTCAGACGAGCTTTTTGACACTCCTTTCGTGCCAGGCGCTTCTGCTGCTTGACCCTGGTGGCTCAGACAGTAAAGAATCTGCCTGTAATGCAGGAGACCTGGGTTCGATCCCTGGGTTGGGAAGATCCCCTGGAGAAGGGAATGGCTGCGCACTCCAGTATGCTTGCCTGGAGAATGCCATGGACAGAGGAGCCTGGCGGGCTACATCCACGAGGCCATAAAAAGTCGGACACACTGAGCAGACCAACACTTGCTTTTCATCATTTAGAGATCTCAGAATTTTTTATCCTGGGATCCTGCTTGTGCGTGTGACCACTGTATCTAAGGCCTCCTGAGGGACCAAGGGCTGCCCTGACCCCTGGCTCCACGGTCAAGTACTGGTGCTCTCGGGGTTATGGAAGCACCGGGTGCTGTGGACTTTGATGGATGACCTGGGTTTGGGGTCAAACAGTGTGATCAGTCTGCATGGTGGGAGGCAGGGCGGCTGCCTAGCTGATTTGGGAGCCCTGCAGATTTGGGGGTGTCTTGGCTTCATATCCCCTGGAGAAGGAAATGGCTACCCACTCCAGTATTCTTGCCTGGGAAATCCCATAGACAGAGCAGCCTGGCGGGCTGCAGTCCATGGGGTTGCAGAGTCAGACTCAGCTGAGAGACTGGCACACTCTGCTCCGTAGCCATGTGTCGGTCGCCAGCTGTAACTTTCTGTCTCGTGGACGGGCACAAAAGCCTCAGCAATTTCAGGTCGCAAATTGTGCCCTTATTAGACGTGGCACCTTCGCCCCATGTGGTCCTGGAGCTGGTGTGCGAATGTAAATCCAGTTTCTCAAGATTACTACCCCTTTCTAAACCAGGGCTTCTCAGGTGGCGCTAGTGCTAAAGAACCCATCTGCTAATTCAGGAGACCTAAGAGACAGGTTCGGTCCCTGGGTCGGGAAGACCCCCTGAAGAGAGGCATGGCCACCCTCTCCAGTATTCCTGCCTGGAGAGTCCCGTGGACAGAGAAGCCTGGAGAGTTGCAGTCCATAGGGTTGCAAAGAGTTGGACACGACTGAAGTAACCTAGCACCAGCACAATAGCATGTTTCTAAACAAACCGACACTCCAAATACAAATACAGTGGGAGGAAGTGATCAGGAAGCTCCGGACGGCCCCGTCTGCCGGGGAGGTAACCACATGTGCTGCTGGGTCACACGCTGTGGTGATGGTTGGTCCTCCTGAGAGCCGGAGCTCCAAGGACACTGTCACCTGCCCCCGAGAGCTGGTGAGCAGATTTGGGCTTTGCTGCAGTTCCCTGGGGTTCTGTGGGTCTCAGTGGAGCTATTATCAGGCTCACAACACGCCTGCCTCCTCTCAACTGGATCCGGGTGGACCACAGGCTTCCTTGCCCACGACCCAGGGACCCACTCGCTGCAGGACTAAGGTGGTGGAGAAAGCCACGGCAGTGGGCCTGCAAGGACACTGCTGGTTCTCCCTTGTGGTGTTTGCCCTTGACCCAGCGCAGCCGTGGGAGGACTCAGGAAGTAATCGCTACACCGGCCAGTCTGACGTCATCTTGGATGTCAGGGGATGAAGCCGACCTCAGATGTGAGAGCTCCTCTAAGTGAGGAGGGGTCAATACCAGGTTCCTTTCTCAGGGAGGAGGTTCACGATCCTAGGACGGTAGCTGCTGTCAGGTCAAAAATAGGTCCCACGGAGACAAGAAAAATGCTTAGCGGCTTCAGTTTGCAGGGGAAGATGGAAGACCCCTGGGAAGGGTGTGGTGGCAGCTGCAGGGGATGAGAGTGGACAGTGGGGCGGCTTCCTGGTGGTTCCCGGAGCAGCGACAGAACAGTTCTGACCGCGGACACTGTGGGGCTGCTGCTGCCCCCAGGGACTCTGGACCATGGGCTCCCACACCTGCCCGTGCAGCCGTTTCCCTGGGAGGATGTGGAAGAAGCGGAACCTCCAGTTTGCCAGGACTGCATCTGAATGTGTGGTGGCTGGGTAGGTGACGGAAGCAGCTCCTGTCACAAGAGGGGAGGCAGGAAGGCCTCCGGGAGCCGAGATTCCCAGAAAATGCTCAAGAGGACCAGAATGAAAGCTCTCCAAGGGCAGGACTCACTTACTGCGTCACCAGCCTTTAAACCTTGTTGCGTGAATTGCTCCTTGATTGACCAGAGATGATTTCTGTCTGTCGTTTTTATTTTTGGCCCTGCCACATGGCATGAAGGTTCTTAGCTTCCCAACCAGGAATCGAACGCTGTGCCCTCTGTTATGGAAGCTTGGTGCCTTAACCAACAGGGAGGTCCCTTGGTTTTTCATTTCTGAATCTGGCCTTTCCCATGCCCACAGCAGGCCTTTGTCCTCACTCATCTTTTAGGGGGATGGTCTGCTGTCGCACTGACGTGTTTGGGGTCTCCAACTGCAGTTCCAGGGTCTGCTGCTGTTCCTTGGGGTCTGGGGTGGCGGCCCCCCTCTGGAGCAGTGCAGGGACCTTGACCTCCCTTGGAAGGATGGCTACCCTCTTTCCAGCCTTGGCTGAGAACAGCCCAGAAAGAGTTCCCGTCAGGTTGCTAGAGACATAAACCCCACCTTTGTCCCTGAGAGGACAAGCTGACACCTGCAGGCAGGTGGGCGTGCTGATGCTTGGGCCCTGGGCTTGCCGTGAACAGCAGCCTCCCAGCAGCAAGTAGACTTGCAGAGGTGGGGCCAAAGGGGGCTGCTGAGCTGAGCAGGAGCATCACCCCCTCCCCTGGGTCCCATCCAGGGGGCAGGGTCCCCTTCTAACCCCTCCCAGAAAGACTGCCGGACACCCCAGATTGCCGGTGAGAGATGAGTAGCATGTCTTGTGTTTGGTGGTTGTTTCTGGATCTGACAGCTGAGCTCTGTCTGCCTCACCCCGAGGGGTGTCAGGTCCACGCAGAGAGGTGGTGGTCCCGAGGACAGGGCCCATTTACCCAGGTGAAGCATGTCTGCAGCAAACACTTGTCATCCCTGGGACCAGATGACACTGGAAGTAGTGAAGCCTGCCCCGGTTCAGCTGGAGGGAAATAGGGCTGGCCCTTGGGACACGCTGTCCCTTGAAGCCACTTTGTCCCCTCCAGAGCTCTTTCAGCAAACAGCCCCCAGGCCCTGCATGGAGTCTCCTCCCCTCTACCTGCAGAGGCCCTGTGTGGAGGCTCCTCTCTCCCCAGGTGGCCCTGCATGGGGGCTTCTCTCTCACCCAAGGGCCCTCTATTGAGGCTCATTCACCCTTCCCCCAGGGGCTCTGTGGGGGTCTCCTCTCTCCCCGGGGGGGTCCCACATGGACATTCCTCCCCGCCAGGAGTTTTTAGGTACAGATGTTTGCAGAAGGGTACAAAGGCCTTCCTGCAGCAGTGTGACACTCAAGGGCTGATGACAGAGTCTGTGACCATCCCAGAGCACGAGGCTGGGGTCCTGGGGACCTGCCTTGAGGGTCCTGAGCCCCAACTCCTCTTTGGAGAGCACATGGCTGCTCTGGGGAAGGAGAGGAGGTGTGGACCTGGAGAGCAGGGTGCTCATGGGAAAACAGGCCTCTGCTGGCCACCCACCATCTCTGTTGCAAAACAAATTCAGGCCAAGAGTGGAATGTGGGGATGTTGGTGGGTCAGTGGGTATTTGAAGCCAGATCTCCTTATCAGGGGTGTATGTATGTTATCAGACTCTTTTCTGATATTAATGTCAGAATTAATTACTTAATTAATGCAGGGTGGTGTGTGTGTGGGGTGTTTTCATACAGGTCACTTGTGTGAACAGAGAGTAAGGAGTCCCAGTTCCCTGCCACCTTCCAGGTCGAGGGTCATCTCAAATGATGGAGTCGGCAACTTCATGGGAGGCAGCCTCCTGACACCCGGGGGCCCCAGATGTGAGTGGAGAGGGCAAGGAACCTGTGGGTGGGAGGGGAGGGTTGTGCTTGGTGTGATGGGCCAGGGGGTGGGATGGAGTGAGGGAAAGGAGGCTGTGTGTGTGTGTGAATGTGTGTGAATGCGTGTGCAGGTACACACGTGTGAGGCTGTGTGGTGCCTGCTGTCCTGGATCTGGGGGTGGACTGGTGCTCAGCGTCTGGCTCAGTGGCCTGCAGGCCATGTTGAGTCACCATGCCCATCCACCCTGCCCTTTCCAGATGGTGGAAGCCACTGTTATTCTTCGGAGTTCATAGTCCTGTGAGTGACGTTTGTTTTTAGGCAGCGGCTGCTTTGTGGGGGAAGAGGAAAGGGAGAAAGGTCAGGATGAACAGAGACTGATTTTTAAAACTAGTTAGAAACTTCTCATGTCGGAAAGAGAAGAATAAACCAGTTAGGAAACTCGGGTGATAAAGACCTGGGCTTGGTGAAAATCTTGCATAACTGGGAAGATTTTCTGTCAAATGACTCACAGACCTAAATGTCAAATACTGTCCTTGGAATGAAAAGTGGAGGGTGCCCTTAGGAAAGTACCCCCCAAATGTTTTGGGTCATCTCATGTGAATCCAAAACCACCATGAGCTTCTTGTGTTGATGGCCCTTGATGTTGTTAGCCTTGAATCTGTGCCCTGGGTGGGAAGTCAGAGCTGAGGGGCTCAGGAGAAGGAGGCCTCCAGAATCCCAGAAGTCCCTGGAACTTCAGCCCAAACTTTGTGGGTCCTCCTTGTTCTTCCTAGGAGAGGGGCCTGTGTACATTCAGATGTTCTAGGGGGTCTGCACTGCATGAGTCAGGCGACTCATTTTAATGTCAGAGAAGCTGAGGCAGAGAGGTCAGGTGATTTGGCCGGTGGCATGGTTAGGGTTGTGAACCGGGACTAGAGTCTGGATTCCCTGCTTTGGGGAATTACCCCCAGCTGGTCTCTCTGGTCACCCAGAGGATGGATGGAGAGCTGGCTGATGGAGCAGGAAGTCCCCATCCCTGGGAACCAGTGGGAGTTCAATTCAGTTCAGTTGCTCAGTCAAGTCTGACTCTTGGGACCCCATGGATTCCAGCAGGTCAGGCCTCCCTGTCTATCACCAGCTCCCGGAGCTTGCTCAAACTCATGTTCTTCGAGTCGGTGATGCCATCCAACCATCTCATCCTCTGTTGTCCCCTTGTCCTGCCTTCAATCTTTCCCAGCATCAGAGTCTTTTCAAATGAGTCAGCTCTTCGCATTAGGCAGCCCAAGTATTGGAGTTTCAGCTTCAACATCAGTCCTTCCAATCAACATTCAGGGCTGATTTCCTCAAGGGACTCTCAGGAGTCTTCTCCAACACCATAGTTCAAAAGCATCAATTCTTCAGCACTCAGCCTTCTTTATGGCCCAACTCTCACATCGGTACATGACTACTGGAAAAATCATATCTTTGACTAGATGGACAATTGTTGGCAAAGTAATGTCTCTGCTTTTTAATATGCTGTCTAGGTTGGTCATAGCTTTTTTTCCAAGGAGCAAGCGTCTTTTAATCTCATGGCTGCAGTCACCATATGCAGTGATTTTGGAGCCCAAAAAAATAAAGTCTCTCACTGTTTCCATTGTCTCCCCATCTATTTGCCATGAAGTGATGGGACCAGATGCCATGATCTTAGTTTTCTGAATGTTGAGTTTTAAGGCAACTTTTTCACTCTCCTCTTTCACTTTCATCAAGAGGCTCTTCAGTTCCTCTTCACTTTCTCCCATAAGGGTGGTGTTATTTGCATATCTGAGGTTATTGATATTTCTCTTGGCAATCTTTATTCCAGCTTGTGCTTTATCCAACCCGGCATTTCACATGATGTACTCTATATTGAAGTTAAATAAACAGGGTGACAATATATAGCCTTGATGTACTCCTTTCGTACTTTGGAACCAGTCTGTTGTTCCATGTCTGGTTCTAGCTGTTGCTTCTTGACCTGCATACAGATTTCAGGAGGCAGGTAGGGTGGTCTGGTATTCCCGTCTCTTTAAGAATTTTCCACAGTTTGTTGTGATCCACACAGTCAAAGGCTTTGGCGTAGTCAATAAAGCAGAAATAGATGTTTTTCTGGAATTCTCTTGCTTTTTCGCTGATCCAACAGATGCTGGCAGTTTGATCTCTGGTTCCTCTGCCTTTTCTAAACCCAGCTTGAACATCTGGAAGTTCACAGTTCATGAACTGTTGAAGCCTCGCTTGGAGAATTTTGAGCATTACTTTGCTAGCGTGTGAGATGAGTGCAATTGTGCCATAGTTTGAACATTCTTTGGCATTGCCTTTCTTTGGGATTGGAATGAAAACTGACCTTTTCCAGTCCTGTGGCTACTGCTGAGTTTTCCAAATTTGCTGGCATATTGAGTTCATCACTTTCACAGCATCATCTTTTAGGATTTGAAATAGCTCAACTGGAATTCTATCACCTCCACTAGCTTTGTTCATAGTGATGCTTTCTAAGGTCCACTTGACTTTGCATTCCAGAATGTCTGGCTCTAGGTGAGTGATTACACCATCCTGGTTATCTGGGTCATGAAGACCTTTTTTGTATAGTTCTTCTGTGTATTCTTGCCACCTTTCTTAATATTTTCAGTTTCTGTTAGGTGCATCCTGTTTCTGTCCTTTATGTGCCCATCTTTGCATGAAATGTTCCCTTGGTATCTTTAATTTTCTTGAAGAGATCTCTAGTCTTTTCCATTCTACTGTTTTCCTCTAGTTCTTTGCATTGATCACTGAGGAAGCCTTTCTTATCTCTCCTTGCTGTTCTTTGGAACTCTGCATTCAGATGGGTATATCTTTCCTTTTCTCCTTTGCCTTTTTCTCAGCTCTTTGTAAGGCCTCCTCAGACAACCATATTGCCTTTTTGCATGAGCAGTATGAAGCCAAAAAGGTGGGTTTGTAAAACCCACGGCAGGGCCTGGCAGGCCAGGGGCTCCTCAGGGCAGTGCGGGGAGTTACAACAGTGAGGATTTGTTGAAGAGATTGAGAGCCTCTGGGGTCATTGGTCTTCCGATCCCTATTTTGATCAAAACCAGAGGGTAGGGGTGCTCTACCAGAAGCCGTGTCTCCACCCCCCAGCAAAGTTCTGGAAGCAGGAAGTTGTGCTGAGCTCTACAAGGCGCTTACTGACTTCAGCAGTGTGGTCCTGCATGGTCACACTGGAATTTCATTTCTGGTTTCATTGGAACCCAGAAAGTCATTTGTCGGGGTGATGCAGTCTGAACACATTGGCTGGTCGATCACCCCCAGCCTTGCTTGTCTTCCACCCTGGCCCCTCCTTGTGCGACTGCGGGCCTTGGGCTGCTTGAGCCCGATCCAGATTGGAGCTCCCATCCCCGTGGAGCTGGACCCCAGATACAGGACATGTGCTCTTTTGGGGTGACAGTGTGAGACGTCTGCACCATCTCATGGCACCTGAAACCGGAAATAGCGCTTGTCTCTGTTGAGGGAGGATGTGGAGCACTGCAGCAGGAGGTGGAGACACACGAGGACGGGGAGTGGGTGCCTGGCCAGCAGAGTTCAGGCTCGGGGTTACATACTGTGGTTCTGGGGGTGCCTGGAGGAAGTACCCAGTTCCAGGTCGGGGGCTCCCTCCCACCTGCTCGCCTGTGCCTGGTTTCGTGATTGCCCAGGAGTCTGTGTGTCAGCTTGTGATGTGGCTCGTGCACACGTCACAGGAGCACCACGGACGGGAGGAAGGCAGTGCCGCGCTCCTGCCTGCCGGGGCCTGGCCTGCCTGCGGCAGCTTCTATTTGTCAGCTGCACCACTTTCCTTTGGGTCCAGGGTTCCAATAGAACCCCCGGGGGAGACGGTGCTTGGGGGGCCCCACCAGTCAGAGGAAGCAGGTGCAGAGCAGAGGGCTTGGGATGCAAGCCAGGGTGGTCCAGTCTTCACCTACTCCAGGGGCCTCAGGCTGAGGGACAGGACTCATCATAGCCCCCGATTCCTGATCTGAACTTAGGGCTTGTGACACCTCCACCCAGGTGAGTTTGAGGACCTGCCAGGACCATGTGCTGGTGTTGAGGGTGCTCGCTGGAGGGGCTGGGGGTGAGCAGGGTCACGGGCCTGGGTGAGGGTGTCTCGGGCCCTGGGGCATCCTGAGGGCATGAGCTTCTGCAACACTGAGCTTTTCCCTAGACCTAGCGGGGGATTCATACGTTTGCGTCCTGGGACCAAGACCAAACCCCCTCTATGTGAGAGGCTGGAGAAGGGCAGGATGCCGAGCAGGGCAGGATGCACCATTTCCACCCGTGTCAGCACCCCAGGGTTCATGAGAAGCTGGGGGCTTTCTGGGCTCCCTCGCTGGGTGAAGTGCTCTGGTAGGCATGGAGCCCTGGCTGTTTAGAGAGCGTAAACTCTGCCCTTTAACCTCTGAGCCTCTCTTTGAACCTTCCAGCAGTGAAAAATGTGGTCCAAGCTCAGAAGCTGGCTGATGTGGACAGCGAACTGGCCGCCCTGCTCTTCACACCCCCGAGACCAGGGGCCCGGGGGCCCCAGGGCATCAATCAAGAGGGGGATGCCGTCCGCAGGCGCAAGCTGGAGCGCATGAGGGCCGTGCGGCTGTGGGAGTGTGGATTGGAGCCGGGCCGCCGCGGGCTGGGCGCGCTGGTGAGGCTGGGTCCTGGGTCCCCCAGCAGGAGTGGGTGGGTTCACCAGAACATTGCAGGAGCCACCCTGTCCCTTCTGCGTCCTTGTTACAGAACATGAGAGACTCAACTTCTCAGACATGAGGGGAGGTTTTCAAGCCAGAATTACGGCAGTGCTTTGAATAAAAGCCAATTCCTGGCCTCCATTCCAATAAATTGCTGGTGCAGGGTAGGGTCCTTGGAGCCTAAACTTTTAAAACAGCTCTGAGAGGGATTCTGAGGGTTCCCCAAGTTTGGGGAGCAAAGTCATGAGGACTTTATATCACAGGTGTCAGAGCAACCGTGATGATCAGAATTCCCACTTTGGACTAAAAATCTAAGTAAGACCCTGTAGTATTTTGCAGCTAAGAAACAGAAAATGGTTGTACTTTATGAGTTCATGGGATGAGGATCCCACAGAGGTCCTAGGGGCCTCTACATCAAGGCAGGTGGGTGTCTGAACAGATGGCAACCTTCTCCAGCCAGGCCTGTGCCCATGGCCTGTTGGACACAAACAGAGTTGCCATGCCTGGCCCTTACCCGGTGCCCACAGGTGGGCAAGGAGCCGCCCTAAGTTGGTGGGGGGAGGAAGGGCGTGGAGCACAGCAGGAGGGGATGTGAGAGGTGACATGGCCGGGTGGGGCCCAGACAGCCAGTGGACATGGGAGCCAAGCGCGGCAGCGTCTTGCTGCCATGGAGCAGACTATGGCTGTGAGGATGCCTCGAGGGGAGGCTGTCCCAGGGCTGGGTCAGGCCTCCTTCCGGGCCACAGGCCACTCAGTCTGCTGCCTCCTGTGCCGCCTCTGAGGGCCGATCAGCTGCTACCCGGGGACGCCAGGGGTCCCAGCCTCTGGGTGGCTGGCCACACGCACAGCAGGTCCTCTGCCTGACAACTACCAGTGCTGTTGTTACCAACATCATTATTATGATTAATTTAGCTGGTTTCCTCTTATTTGATATGTTCTGATAGAGAAAATCAACAGCTCAGAACCCTTGTTTTGAATACATCAGTAAATTTGGAAGTAATTGGATTTCCAAATACAAGAAAATTTTCTGCTAAATTGTGATGATTTCCTGGGTTCATAGCCCTGGGGAATTTTGAGGTGAAAGTAACCCGATTTATCAAATATACAGTAGTCTCTCTCCCTTCCAGAGCTTTCTGGAAAGATGCCCATCTTTGAAGCAGAGATGGAAGTTCTGTGAAGTCAGTGGGTCCTCAGGAAGAGTCAGCAGGCACCGTGTCCTGGCTGACCCTGCACACGTGTAGCGCATGGAACCGTGTGGTTCCATAGACCCCAGGAGCTGGGGGTCATGCGAGGACAGTCAGGAGACAGCTAGGGGTGCAGCTTTCTTTCCCTGATGGTCAGACTCAAGGCTGAGGGTCTCCAGCTTCTGGGGGGAAGGTGGTTGGCCTGGGGCCAGGAGTGCAGAGTCAGAACCTCTGGTGGGCCCTGGGGCAGCCACAGCGTCCATGTGAGGGCACTCGGCTCGCCCTGTGCCCAGTGCCCAGGTCAGCAGCTGCCCCAGTGACTGCTGTCGGGCACTGCCCCCTCTCTCTGGCGCCTCGGGATTGCCCCTCACACTAGAAAACTGGTGGCACTAGTCCCATGTTCCGTGTTGCCAGACCACGCCAAGTGCCACGGAAGAGAGGGCTTTACTTTCCAGAAATGCCAGCACGTGGTTCACGAGTGTCCCTGTGCTGGTGGGTGGTGCGACCCTGGACCAGTCTTGGGGCCGCAGTACCAACTGCTGCCTCTGGGAGCCTGAGGGGTCCAATATGTGTCATCACCTTTGCCTGCGTGGGTTCTGAATTAAGACAGAACTATGGCAGAAAAAGACCAAGACATCACCTCTGTTTTACTGATGGCTTTCGGCATACCTGATGACTCAGATGGTAAAGAATCTGCCTGCAGTGTAGGAGACCCAGGTTCAATCCCTGGGTCAGGAATATCCCCTGGAGAAGGAAATGGCACCCCACTCCAGTATTCTTGCCTGGAGAATTCCATGGACAGAGGAGCCTGGTGGGCTACAGTCCATGGGGTCGCAAAAATTTGGACATAACTGAGCAACTAACACTTTGACTTTTCACTTCACCAGTTATAAAGGTGATACTAGAGGACTGGCTTGTGTGTGTATGAGACTGAGCTGGGTTAACAGTCTGGGTGGTGCCAGGCAGCTGCAGATGGTGCCAGACCCTTCAGGCGGGTCCATCCTTTCTAGCCTTTACCCCTGGCCTGGAGCAGTGCGGGGACCTTAAGCCCTGGGCCAGACTACCTCTGTCTGTGGCGTTACCCACCCAGCCTACGATGAACTGGGGAGTGGCCGTCGCTGCGCTCATCTGGGCAGTCAATCTGAAGATGGGGCAGCCCTGCGCCCATCTTCACGGGGCCTGTCCCCAGAGCCCTCGTCCTGGGGCCTCTAACTGGTGGGCAGTACAGGCTATGTCCCCTCCACTTGGAGACAGGCCGGAACAGCCCTCTGTTTCAAGTCCAGGTTGAAAAGCCCAGCTCTGTTTGTTTCTCACCCTGAATTAGGTCTGGCTGTGGTGTCCAGCCCAGCCTGGCAGAGGTTCCATTCCATAGAGAAGCTCTGGTCGTAAAATGCCCACATAGGGAGGTCTCAAGTATCAACACTACTGCCCTCCTCTTTTCAAATCCCCCGGAGAAACAAGGCTCAGCTTCATTCTCCTTCTGGGGAAAGGCCAGAGTGTTGGCTATGGGGAAGTCAATATCCAAATTGATATAAGTCAGAAGTCAAATTTGGTCCTTGCCTTCTGTGTCAGAGTCTGAAGGCATTCAGCTATCCGGGGCTCCTCCGTGTTTGGAGCCCCTTGTGGCCTCCCCAGCACATGGCGCCTCCCCAGGTCCTGGCCTTGAGGTCTGATGGGCCTCACCCTTCACTACAAGGTGCCCAAGAAAAATAAGCCCACCTCCAGCCTCTAACACACCTGGGGTGGCCAAGCCTGTGGAAATATGAAGCATTTGAAGAAGGAGGTGGACAAAGGACCCACGCCAAGACCCGCCATGGCAGCGTGCCTGGGTCTGGACCCTGACCCAGCTGGCGGTCAGTTAGGCCTGGCCACAGCCCCTCCTGGTGACTCTGCTTGCTGACAGGACTCCTGCTGCCACTGCTGCAGACCTGGCCAGGGAGCCGGTCACATGTCTTAGTTTTGGGGCTATTCTCTCCTCTTTTATTGGCAACTTCTGCTTTTAGTTTCTCATTGCACCCAGGTGGGTGGTTGTGGTCTCAGGGGGCGTGTGGGCAGACCTCACCTCCTGTGGGTACATCACCTGCGGGCAGAGGGAACCAGGGCTGCTGCAGACAGGCAGCCCCATTCTCTGTCCCCTGGGGCTGGAGGTGGCCAGTCACACCCAACCCCCGAGTCCAAGAAGGGGGTGGTGTTGATACCAAAGGAGTCTGGCATTTGGGGTGGAGAAGGGGAGGTGGTCAGAAAACAGCCCTCGAGCCGTGTCGAGCCTCAGGACCACGGCCCCCTCGGCCCCTGTGTCTGCAGGCCCAGCAGAGCCTCCATGCCCAGCACGCCCGAGACCTGCAGGTCATTGCCGCCTACCGTGAGCGCACAAAGGCGGAGAGCATCGCCAGCGCGCTGAGCACGGCCATCACCACGCAGCACACCATCCACGCCACCCTAGGCGCTGCCGAGTTCTTCGAGTTCGCCCTGAGGAACCCCCACAACGCGCAGCACACGGTGACCATCGAGATAGACAACCCCGAGCTCAGGTGGGATTGTGGGCACCCCGTGAGGCCCCCAGCCTTTACCCTCAGCTCCAACTGAAAGCTGAGCTGGTTTTGCCCTTGAGGGTCCTGGCCGCCGGGTCTGAGTGGGTGGGGGCACCTACCCCTACCAACCCATCCCCCACCTCTGGGACTGACCAGAAGGACATTGTGCCTAGCGCCGTCTCCCCTCCCTCCAGTCTCATCCTGGATGGTCAGGAGTGGCGGTACTTCAAGGACATGGCTGACTTGCACACACCCCTGGAGGAGGACATGTTCCACCTGCGGGGCAGCCTGGCCCCCCAACTCTTCCTGCGACCTCGGGAGACTGCCCACATCCCCTTCAAGTTCCAGACTTTCTCTGTGGGCCCCTGGGCCTCGGCACAGGTAAGGAAGGCCAGTCTTCTTGTGCTGAGGGGCTGGCCGGGCACCTGGGAAAGCCTACTTGCCAAGTAATGTGGGAGGTGGGGGCCTTGTCCCTTGTGGTGAAAGACGGTTAGCCCTTGGCTGTCACTGTCTCACCTGCGTCCACCCCCATCCACCCATGCCCAGCACCTGCGCTGTGATCCAGCAGCCCTGACAGGTCACTCAGCACTCAGGAAAGCTGGACCGCCTCCTCTTCATCCTCTTAATTAATTTGGTAGAAGAGCCTTTCTTAAATCTCAGAGGAGCCAACAGGTTGAAACTTTCTAGGGTTTTCTACTCTCTACTCACTGCTGCTTGCTCCCTGACATTAACTGCAGACACCTGGGGGTTTCTTGTCAGGGTGTGAGCAGAGTGCATGCTGTGATGGGCTGGGTATGGTGGGCATGTTCATCCTGACCCCGTGAGGTCGGCTCTACAAGGGAGTGCTCACCACTGAGACAGGCGTGAGGGGCTCACGGTTTTCAGTGCAGGCTCTCTGGATGCACTTTTGGGGAAAGAGGTTGTCCGGACTGTAGTGAAGGTGTCAGGCCTCTGGCTTTGAGCAGAGCTGGGTTATGGGCTCTGATCCCCCTTACAGCTCTCAGCATTCCCCGCTTCCTCTTTGGGGCGTGGGGGTTGGTTGATAACAGCAGCTGCCAGGGGTGGGGTCACTGTGAGAGTAAAGGGGCTTCTGAGGCCATGGACTCAGGGTGGCAGCCGTTCCTACAGGTAGAAGGTACTATAGGTAGAAGGTCCTACGGGTGGGAAGAAGTACCTGTCACCCTGGGCCTCCGTCTCATGACCCTGGGGGCTCACGGTTCCTTGCAGGCCTCTGCTGAGCTGAGATCAGAGAAGGACACGGATGCCGGATCACCCTGTAAGTCCAGCATGATGCCCACCAAACACGCCAAGGTAAGGGGCAGAGGACAGTAGGCCTCCTGTCTGGATGGTCTGAGGTCTGGCAGTGCCGGCCAGGGGCCCTCTGAGTGGAGGGTGAAGGGTGTCATGGGTTCTGTGGTTTGTTTATCAGGCCCCCGTGCCCTTCTCTGCACCTCCTAGAGGGAGGGGTCTAGGGTGGGGGTGGGGCAGGGCCCATGGAGGTGGACATTACGTGTCCTAACAGGGCAGTGGCAGCTTCAGCCGGATGCTGGTATGTTCTCCGGGCAGGGGTCTAGGATGGAAACACCTCCCCGGAGACTTGCTTAGTGGGAAGCCAGCATGCACCCCCACAGTGTCCGCTGTAGCCGGCACCGCATAGCCCCACACTTAGGGTCAGACGGGCCTTCGGACCCTGACAGAGCATCCCGTGTTGTGTAGAATCAAAGTGGTGTGTGTGTGTCAGTGTGTTACTTCTGGGAAGTAGGACTCGCCTGTTGCCATCTCTGGGGACGGCTCTTTGCAGGGTGCACTTCTCAATCACCTGCCTGCCGATATAGGATGTCCTTAGGGGAGCCTGGGTCCCTGTTGTGTTCTTTTTTAATTTTATTGGAGTACAGTTGATTTACAATGTTGTGTTAGTTTCAGATGGACAGCAAAGTGATCAGTTAGACATCTACATATATCCACTCTTTTCAGATTGTTTTCCCATATAGGTCATTATAGAGTATTGAGTTCCCTGTGCTATACAATAGGTCCTTATTAGGTATCTGGGAAACTGTTGTTTTATAGAAATTTGTTTTTGTTTTCTTTTTTTGGTAGACTAATGCCTTTTGAAAGTCACTCAGTTGTGTATGACTTTTTGCGACCCCATAGACTGTACAGTCCATGGATTTCTCCAGGCCCTTTTGAAGGGCTTCCCTTCAAAGCTCAGTTGATAAAGAATCCACCTTCAATGCAGGAGAGCCCAATTTGATTCCTGGGTCGGGAAGATCCCCCGGAGAAGGGACAGGCTACCCACTCCAGTATTCTTGGGCTTCCCTTGTGGCTCAGCTGGTAAAACATCCACCTGCAATGTGGGAGACCTGGGTTGAAGGGATCCCCTGGAGAAGGGAAAGACTACCCTTTCCAGTATTCTGGCCTGGAGAATTCCATGGGGTCACAAAGAGTCGAACATGACTGAGTGGCTTTCCAAAAACAAATGCCTCTTGAAAGTAAATGAAAGGAAAAACAAGAACACTTTTGCCCCACCACTTGCCCCGAGAACAGATTTCCAAGACTGAGAACCTGGCTGCCTTGTGTCCCTGAGTCTCCCTGTCGGGGGGCAGTCCTGTGCCCATGACCTGTGACCCGGAAAAATTTGCTGTATTTTATTTAAACATGGAGCCACAGCTTTGCCTTTGTCTAAGGAATGTGTTGGAGAAGGTGATGGCACCCCACTCCAGTACTCTTGCCTGGAAAATCCCATGGATGGAGGAGCCTGGTGGGCTGCAGTCCATGGGGTCGCAAAGAGTCGGACACGACTGAGCGACTTCACTTTTGCTTTTCACTTTCATGCATCGGAGAAGGAAATGGCAACCCACTCCAGTGTTCTTGCCTGGAAAGTCCCAGGGACGGGGGAGCCTGGTGGGCGGCCGTCTATGGGGTTGCACAGAGTCGGACACGACTGAAGCGACTTAACAACAACAACAACAACAACAAGGAATGTGTCAACTTCTTAGTTAGGGCTAGAAATGAAATCTGAGAGGCTAATTTTTCCTTATGTGAATTTGGAGTTTTAAAACAAATCCCAGACACCTTATGAGTTTACTCATAATTACTTCCGTATGTATCTCTAAACTGATAAGGACTAATTTTTTAAGCTGGCTTTGTGCCATCATCACTGCCCCCAGATTAGCAGCAGGTCCTCGGGATGGCCTGATGTCCAGTCCGTGCTTGCTCATCTTTTTGCAGATGGTCTGTGGAAGCCGGGGCTCACTGTCCTCGGCGCTCTGTCCCTGGAGTCACTGGGGGTGGGCCGGCCACCCTGGGCCAGCCTCACTGGGCTGATTGTAGCCTCACGTGCAGAGACTGAGGCAGCTGGCTGTTCCTGGTGGCTAATGTGTCCACTAAAAGCCCACTGTCCACACCCGTTATTCCATCAGGGTGGAAAATGGTGAAACTCCATTTCTTTCATTGTTCCTGTACTTACTGCTTGTGATTCTTCTATAAATAAGAACTTCCTCCCATCAGCAGTTTGGTTACCCTGAAATATATCTTATAGCTCCTGTGCCTTTTTAAAAAAAATTTTGTTTATTGTTGTGCCTTTATTTATTTTTTTGAAAACAGAAATACCTTTTTTTTTTTTAACTTTACAATATTGTATTGGTGTTGCCATATATCAACATGAATCCGCCACAGGTATACACGTGTTCACTATCCTGAACCCTCCTCCCTCCTCCCTCCCCGTACCATCCCTCTGGGTCGTCCCAGTGCACCAGCTCACAGCGACTGAACAAGTGAGCCTAAAAAATAAATAAATAAAGTGTCCACCACCGCCCTCTTTGTGTCAGGGCGGAAATCAGACACTGAAGAGACCAGCAAACAGAAGAAGCTAAAACAGAGGGAACCGACTTGGAAGTGACAGGTGATACTGGATGCCTTTTTTTATTTTGAAATAATCTCAAACTTGGAGTTATAAGAACAGTGCAAAGAATTGCCATGTCTTATTTACTCAGATTCCTAGTTGTTGACATTTTACCTTCACCTTATCATTTTGTGTCTATATTTATCCATATATATATATATATATTGTTTTTTTCTGAGCACTTTGAGAATAAGTTATGTGCGAAATGCCCAGTTGCTCCTTGAAACTTAAAACTCGTATGTCCTGAAAATAAGGATACTCTACTCTACAACCACAGTTGTCCAGTCACCAAGCCCTGTCCAACACTTTGCAACCCCATGGACTGCAGCAAGCTAGGCTCCCTTGTCCTTCACTGTCTCCTGGAGTTTGCTCAAACTCATGTCCATTGAGTGGGTGATGCTGTCTAATCATCTTATCCTCTGCTGCCGCCTTCTCCTTTTGCCTTCAGTCTTTCCCAGTATCACAGTCTTTTCCAGTGAGTTGGCTTTTTGCATCAGGTGGCCAAAATACTGGAGCTTTAGCTTCAGTGTCAGTCCTTCCAGTGAATATTCAGGGTTGATTTCCTTTGGATTGACTGGTTTGATCTCCTTGTTGTCCAAGGAATTCTCGAGTCTTCTCCACACCACAATTCAAAAGCATCAGTTCTTCAGTGCTCAGCCTTGGAAAATCAGAAAATTGACACTGATACAATTTCATCATAGACTTGGATTGCATTTTTCCAAATATCCCAGCCCTGCACCCCTCACCCACCTGGGGTCCCACGGTGCATCGGGTGGTCCCACCCAGTTTTTCTCACCTTCCACAGCCTCAGTACTTTGGATGCACAAAGGCCAGTTCTTCCACCTGCCCCTCAGTCTGGTTTGTCTGGTGTTCGCGAGTCAGTGGGTTCAGGCTGTGCCTCCAGGGCTGGACGAGCACAGATGGTCTGCTGTGTTCTTCTCAGAGCCTCTGATCGGGAGGGACACAATGTCGATTTGTTCTATTTCCAGTGATGTTAATTTAATGTCTTACTTGGTTAAGATGGTGTCTGCCAGGCTCCTTCAATGTAAAATTAATTCACAAGTATTTTATAGATGATAAGTAGAACTATAGTGTTTTGTCAGGAGATACTCAGATTATGTCAATATTTGAGTTTTGTCAGGAGATACTCAGACTATGTCAATATCTTGTTCCTCATGCAACTTCTGCTGCTAGTTTTCATATCCACTGATGATTCTTTTTTTTTAATTGAAGTATAGTCAACTTACAGTGTTGTGCCAATCTCTGCTGTACAGCAGAGTGACTCAGTTTTACACATACAGACATTCTTTTTAAAATAATTCTCCCCTGATGACTCTTGCGTGATGGTTGGCTGTCGGTGACTTTGAGATTCGATCATCCCTTCTACGTTCTAAGTGACTAGGCAGAGCTTTGCCTCCCTCCATTCATTCCTGTAGTTTATTCGGCACCATTTTGGAGCGTGAATTCTTTTTTCGTTCAGCAGGTGGTCATTTGTCACTGTCTTTCTCTGTTTTACTGCTCATCCACCAGGGGCTTCTGCTTTGAGCTGGCCCCTGTGTCCTTTTGACAGGTCCCTGCCATCATTGGATCTTTTCCTTAGTGCCCGGCACATGAGATGTTCCGTCTTGAATCATCTTAGACTTTCTGCTCTGTGTCTGGATCAGCCAGTTATCTAAGGTTCCTGTTAGTGGAGAATGGTATTTAGAAACTAAGGTCTGGTGCTGGGTGTGCTCATTATGACTGGGGTGCCCTTGCTCCTGATCCCTCTGAACAGATCCTCGGTCTAAAAAACAGTCGGTCATTGTAGAGCTAAAAGTCCCAGAATAGCAGTGAAATTCCAGCAGGAGTGTCAGTGCACAGCTGCCAGGAATGTGGGTGCAGTGGTGGGGCTCCCCTCCCAGTGGATCATGAAGCCGGGTTAGCACATACAAAGCATGGAAACAGACTTGGGGACAGATGCATGGGGCAGTGGCTTTCAGGTGACCCTCCGAAAAAGTGGAGCCAACATGGAGTCACTTAAAGACCCGGAGGGAAGGGTGAAGACACACAAGGGATAGTGACCGCGCGTTCAGGAAGGGCTCCCTGGAGAGGGCGGCCGTGTGCTGGGGTCCAGAGGGCGGGCAGTGTGCACCTTGTGCCTGTCTCACACTCACGTGGCCTCACGGGCAGCTGTCCAGTTATCATGTGTCCAGTTACACATCTAAGCCTTCATAGTAAAACCCACAAAGTGGAGGAGCGACCTTTCCATGTGGAAGGTCTGTCTGGGGGGCCTGAGCTTTGTGCCGATGTGGGAAGGTTGTCCAGCTGCGGGGTTGACCGTGTGCTGCTCTCCATCCTGGCTCCCGAGAGCTTGCTGGGCTGGCTGAGTCCTGGAATAAAGACACTGGCTCCATCATCTCCCCAGTTAGAACCTCTCTTGGATACGTTTTTTTTTTTTCAGTGAATAATGATTTTTTTTTAAAAAAGAAAGTTTGTAGCCATTTGGGTTTAGGCACAGCCCCCTTTTACCCTCTGGGGGATGTGCTGTGCTTCCCGCCTATGAGGGCCTGGTGGGGTTAGTGTCTAGATCTTCTAGAATGACTTCCCAGCACATGCAGGCAGCGGGAGCGTCGGAGGGGGACTCAGGGCTGCAGGCCTTTCTCACTGGCCTTCTGAGCACTTCCCTTCCCTCCAGGAAGTGGCAGGAGCGGCAGCCGCATGTGGTCCACGTGTGTGGAGCCTGTGCTGGGCTGGTCCCCTTGGGTGGGCACCCACGACTGCAGACCCTGTGTGTCTGACTCTGCCTGCCCTTCCCACCTCCTGAGGGTGAGCAGACCCTATGGGGACCCCCACCCTGTCTGTCCAGAGAGGTGCCGTGCACGCAGCTGCCTGAGACCCCGTGTGCAGGTCCTGACCCTGCACTGCCCGCCCTCCGCTCTCCGGCAGGTCCTGTTCCGCGCGGGCAGTGGCAAGCCCCTGGCCGTGCTGTGCCTGACGGTGGAGCTGCAGCCTCACGTGGTGGACCAGGTCTTCCGCTTCCACCATCCGGAGCTCACCTTCCTGAAGAAAGCCATCCGCCTGCCACCCTGGCACACGCTTCCAGGCAAGGTCCCGCTCTCCCCACGGCCGGCCTGGGGCAGGTTCAGCAGGTGGAAAAGGCTTCTCCCGAGGGTGACAAGTATTCTTCCATCAACCCGGGATGCTCTTAAACAACCCAGCACCGCCTCCTGCCTGAGCGTTTGACACGGTGACCTTCTCTCGTCCCTCTTCAGTGGCAGGGCGCCCGTGGCCCTCGGATTCCATTCTGAAATCCACAGCCCGGGGAAGGTCTCCGGCCTCGGGTGTTGGGCTCTGTGCTGCCCTCCGTGTTGGGCCTGGGGATTCACCTGCTGATTCACTTCTCCCTGGTGCCTTCAGAACAGAACTGAGCCTTTGTATTTGGCTCCTGGCTCCGTGGTACCCCCCAACTTCCTTTGGTTACTCCCTTGGGTGAGAAAGAAGCGCTGGTGTTCACACAGACAGCTGTGTCCCCTAGTGTGTTTCGTTAAGCACCTATGGGGGTCTTGGCTTTTGGGAAAAGACATTTGCCTTCATATTCCCCTCTCCAGGTGCCCCTGTAGGGACTTCCAGTGAGGACCCCCCTTTCCATGTTCGATGTAGTGACCCGAACATCATTTGTGAGACACAGAGTGTGGTAAGTTCTGTGGCCCTGCCCTCTCCAGGCCCTGCCTACCGTTTGCATCCCAGGTGTCCTGCAGCCTCTTCATTTTAGGTTTTCACTGAAGTGGCTTGTTTCTAAGCTGCTAAAGGGCTATTTTGACATCCTCATGAGAGTTTTATGAATGAGTTTTCATTTTTCCTGCTAGCAGATCAGTTCCTTGATTATCTGAATTTAAATTAAAAAAAAATGCGTGAGGCAAACAGAATAAAGTGAGTGGTAATTAAGGCACTTATTAATTGCCATTGTGCAAGGATAACGGCCATAATTATGTTATGACTGGTTAGGAAATGGGATAAAATCTCCTGCAGAATATAATTATTAAACTCAATATGAAATCAAGAAGTTAAGGATTTTTCTCTTTTGCAGTGACAAAAATAATGAATTCTGACAAGTACAGAAAATTAAAAACCTGTTGGGGGAGGGGGCCCGGTTCACACCTGCATTTGCTTCCTGGGGACTTGGGGAGCTGGGGTTGGAGCCCAGTGTTGCTGTGATGCGCCCCTCTGTCGACAGGGCCCCGGGGAGCCCCGTGACGTGTTCCTGAAGGTGGCCAGTGGCCCTAGCCCAGAGGTCAAGGACTTCTTTGTCACCATCTACGTGTGAGCGTGTGGGCCCTGGTGGTGTGGAGGGTGGGGGTTGGTGAGGAGGCAGGCTGGGGACCGCTGGTGGCCCTGGAAGTGCCAGCCCTGTGGCTTCTACACTTTTGGTGAGGAGGCGGGTTGGGGACCGCTGGTGGCCCTGGAAGTGCCAGCTCTGTGCCTTCTACACTTGTGGTGAGGAGGCGGGCTGGTGTTTGGCCACGTGAGCTGAGACTGGCTGAGGTCTTGCAAGGAGCTTCTGCTCAGCTGGCATTACCAGCTGGTGGGACGCTTCAGACCCAGGCAGGAGGCCACTTCTGCCGCAGCACGTGCCAGGATGGCCAGACAGCCTTGTCCCCATGACCCCTCCCAAGTCTGAGGGATGCAGGCTGTGGTCCTGCCTATCCCGCCCCCCAGGGAGATGGAAGGTGGTGTCATTTCCTGTGATGCCCAAGGACCCAGTGAAATGACCTCAGTCCCTTTCCCTCTCCCTGTGAATCATATCTCCCAGGCCTTGAGAGCCTTTAAAACCAGTACAGGCAAGTTGGAGGGTTTGCCTCAGCCTGTCTGGGAATGGGGAGGGTTGGAGAGTGTCTCTTGCACTGAGGGCCCACCCCAGCTGAGGGTCAGCGCCTGGCTTGCAGGTGCCATGTGGTGGCTAGAGTGTGGTCCTCATGATGGCTTGTGGGCAGGCGTCCCTGAGGCCCATTTACCACCAAGGGTCAGGGTCCCTGGCACCAGACGACTGGTGCAGAGCCGGGGCTCAGGCCCATGTGACCTCCGAGCCCACATCCTTGTCCATGCCGTGCTGTCCATGGGGTTTGCTCTAGGCCTGGTTTGGGGTTCTGCTGACCCAGGTACAAGTGTGCTGAAGCCCACGTTGCCACACATTTGGGGTCTCTGTTCAGGGTCAAGGCCACATAGAGGCCACAGCCCTGCCTGAGAGCCTCAGCCTCGGAGGAAAGGGGGCCATGGGGGTGACAGCACCTGGGCCCCGCCTGCCCTCTTGGCTGCCTTCTCAGCCTCCTGGGGCTCCCCTCCCACAGTCAGTGTACTGTCCTCACTGACCGTGAATGGCTTCTGCCCACAGAGACCGCTGGTTAGCAACACCTGTCCAGACCTGGCAGGTCCACCTGCACTCGCTGCAGCGAGTGGACGTCTCCTGTATCACTGGCCAGAGGACCCGCCTGGCTCTCGTCCTCCGGGGGACACAGACAGTTAGGAGAGTGCAGGCTTTCAGCTCACACCCCCAGGAGCTGACGGTATGGCCTTTGGGTGGGGGCTGTTGGGTTTCGAGGAGGTCCCCTGGGCCCTCCCTTCCTTGCCCACCTGGGGAGGGGATGGGAATGGCGCTGTGGCTCAGGGATTCCTGAAGGTCAATGGAGCCTTAGTTCACATCGCCTTTGTCAGATGTGCCTTCGTGGGATGACTGACTTATTTACAGACGCCCCAGGGCCAACTTGTAGAATTGCTGGGAGTATATATTACCATATTTATGGGAGTATATATTGTATATCACAGAAAGAATTAACTGTGACTCTGGAGTCAGCGTGGCCGCAATTGTGCATCTCGGTGATGGGATGATGCGGATACCTCGCCCGAGACTGGGCTGGTTCAGCTTTTCTCTGCCGAGGCCGCTCCAGCACTTAGGGGTTCCTGCTGTAGGGGAAGGGATTCAACCCCAAAGATGGGGACATGGACTGTGCCCTGCTGGTACTGGTGCCAGTGGCACAGTTGACTTCATGCAGACTGGAGGGCTTCCCGCCCAGCACAGGTGGTCACCCCTGAACCGTTGTGCTCCCTGGGATGAAGCCCTCACCTCCTGACCCCCTGCTCCCCTGTCCCCTGGAAGACGGACCCCAGAGGTGTGTTCGTGCTGCCTCCTCACGGGGTGCAGGACTTGCATGTGAGTGTCAGGCCCTGCAGGCCGGGCAGCCGCTTCGCGCACCTCCACCTGGTTGACGTGGACGCCCACCAGCTGGTGGCTTCGTGGCTCCTGTGTCTCTCCTGCCGGCCGCCTCTCATCTCCAAGGTCTGATGTGGGATGTGGGGCCACGTGGCTGGGGTGGGGTATCCCCTGATTGTCCCCTGGTCCCCTGACCTGGCCTGCCCAGTGGCTGGGGGTTTGGGGGTTGTTGGCTTCTGAACAGTGAGCCTCCTCGGCCGGGACCTCGGGAGGCTTGTCTGCTGTATTTATGGAGCCATCCAGCGTCTAGGGCCCCGAGCGCAGGGCAGGCTTGGGAAGTCACTGGAGAAGCAGCCAGGGGCCAACTCCTGCCCTCCCTGCAGGCCTTCGAGATAAAGCTGCCCGCGGGGAGCGGGAGGGGCGCCAATAAGCGCATCACCTACACCAATCCCTACCCCTCACGGAGGGCCTACCGCCTGCACAGCGACCACCCCCACCTGCTGCAGTTCAAGGAGGACGCCTTCCAGGTGCGGGCTGCTCAGGGATGGGACCCTACAAGGTGGGGCGCTCCAGGAAGTCCTGGGGAAAGCAGTCTGTGCTCCAGTGAGACGCCTGCAGTCCCCAGGGGCATCCCCACTGAACTCTGCCTGGGCCTCTGACCCCACACCTAGGCCCCCACCTCCCCGGCAGTTTCACAGCAGTTTCATCCAGATTCTCTGGCAAGTGAGGCCTTGATCCACCGTGGCTATTTTAGGGAAAGTGAGCAGCGACTCAGAGTGGATCAGTCTGTCAGTCGGGAGGGGGCTTAGTGACGTGTCTCCCAGGGACTTGGGAAGAGCGGCTGTCGGGGAGAGGGCTTGACAGTAACATGGGAGATTGGGTTCTGAATGTTCCTGTGTTTTCTGAAGCCTGCCAGCCTGGGGGTGGGGTGGGGCATGTGTGTGTATGTGTGTGTGTGCATGCACGCGCGCACGTGTGTGTGTGTTTGCCTGTGTGAAAGCTGCTGGAAGAGAGAGGAGCCGGTGGAGGGGGCGGTGGGGCACGAGTATGGTGTGTGTGTGTGTGTGTGTGTGTGTGTGTGTTTGCCTCTGTGGAAGCTGCTAGCCTGGGGTGTGTGTGTGTGTTTGCCTGTGAAACCGGCGGGGTGGGCATGAATATGGCAACATTTCTTTCCAGGTCGGGGGAGGTGAGACCTATACCATCGGCCTGCGGTTTGTGTCCCGTCAGAGAGCCGGGGAGGAAGAGATCCTGATTTACATCAACGACCACGAAGACAAAAACGAGGAGACCTTTTGCGTGAAGGTCATCTACCAGTAGAGGAGGGGGCTGTCCTGTTGCTCCCAGGGGACACGGACAGCCTGCTCCTGTCCCAGGACTCTGCTCCGTGAACTCAGCCAAGGACTGGGGGGTCCCCACGTCCCGACCGTGTATGATGGTCCTGTCCTGTCCCGTCAGGCTGCTGCCAGTACCGACTGCATAGCAGTCCCATGGGAGATGTGAGTGCCCCAGTGGGCCCAGGCCGGTTTCTCTCTGTGGCACACGGGAGTCGTCACCGTCTATGACGTTAGGATTTGCTCTCAGCGAGATGTATTTTATGAATTATTTTAAATGATAAATTATGCTTTTTTACTGAGATTTATACAAACACTATATTGTTTGATATGTAATATTTTTTTATGCTGGTATTATTTCACATCTTTTAAAAAAACTACAAAAATACAAAACTTTTACACATTTTCTCTTTTGGCAGTTTTGTGTTTTTCTGCTGTTTTCACCTTTGTCAGAGGTTTTCTGTCCACAGAGTAAGCTTGGTTTTCCGTCGGTTGATGTGGCCAAGGGCAGTCAGGTGGCCCATGGCTTGTGGCCTCTGGGAAAGTCTGCTTGGCCCTGACCTGAGGGGAGGGTAGCGCTGACCTCTGCCTCTGCTCTGATTCTGGTCCCTCTGCTTTCCCGTGAGGCCTTGTGATGACCCTGGACTTAACTTCAAGAGTCCAGGACAACCATTCTATCTCAAGATCCTTAATTCCATCCTTTGGACCACACGAGGTCACCTAGTCATGTCTTCCAGGGATCAGGTCAGCCTGGGTTGGTGCACATTATTCTGCCCACTCCCATCCCAGTGCTTGTGTAGACAAAAGAACTGAGTTTACAATGTGAGAACCCCACAGAGGGCGTCCCTGGCTGTTGTTTAGATTCTCCAAGCTGTCTTTTCAAGGGCAGCCCCTGCGTTTTGCATGCCCGCTGCACACGCGGCAGGATCTCGGCTCGTCCATGCAGGCCAGTCCAGGCCCAGGCCTCGTCACCAGGGACTAGGCCCTGGCGAGGAGTGCATTTCAGGAAGGAAGGTGGTCTGGAGCCTAGTTGCTTTCTGTCCTGGGGGCCAAGGAGGTGGAGGAGGAGGAAGTGGGGAGGGGGTGTACCGTTGGGGGTGGTGGGGGTGGGCATAGGATCCTTCACTTTCATCTCCTCCCATTTCCAGATGCTTTTTTTAAAGTCTGAAAAGCAGGTTCTCTACACACCTGAGGAGCTTTCCTTTGCCTTTCTTCCCATGCCAAGCCTCCTCCCCTGGGGACTGTGGTCTTCGGTCACTCTGGCACACAGAGCCCTCTCTTGGGCACAAGTGAGGATTTGAAGTTCCTCCGGGGAGTGACGATCGTGCACAAGGTGGGGCTTGAGCTTGTCAAGAATTTATGCCAGGACTTCCCTGGTGATTCAGTGGTTAAGAATTTGTCTGCCAATGCCGGGGACACAGGTTCAATCCCTGGTCCAGGAAGATCCCAGATGCTTTAGGGCGACTAAGCCGGTGTACCACAACCACTGAGCTTGTGTCCTCTAGAGCCCATGCTCCTCAACAAGAGAGTGGCCCCCGCTCACCAAAACCAGAGAAAGCCCTAGCACAGCAACAAAGACCCAGCAGAGTCAAAATTTAAAAAAATGAGAAAACTTTATGCCACTCTGAGCGTTTTCTTCTTCTGTTTCTTTCTTTTTTTCCCCTTTTTCTCACAAAGACCCGAGATTTGTTTTGTGATAAATTTTCATCGTCAAATAAAAGCCATGGCTGTGATCCACCATCCTGGGGCTCTTCTGCCGGGTCCCAAACCCCGAGTCAAGTTCACTGCACACTCTGGGTTGCGAAAGACGGGCCTTCTTCCTTCCTCTACGACCTCCAGGTGTTCTGCACCGACCCCCGAGATGTGGACTAGTGTTTCCGTCTGGCTTCTGTCTTCCTAGTAGTCAGTCCCGGGCCAGCTGGCAGGGCTGGCAGCGTGGTGGTGGGTGATTTACATAAGAAAGCCGGGCCCAGCCGCCTCCCCGGATCTCTGAAGGGCTGGGAGCTGCTGCTTTCTCCCCACGCACAGAGATGCACCATCTTTCAAAGGGAACCTTATCATTTCCATCAAGGGCATTTTTTAGTAGTATTATTTTATTTCTTCTTTCCTGCCTGTCCTCCTCCTACCCCGGCAGAAAGCTACTTTTAACTAAATGGAGTCAAATAAAAGCCAGATTAGCGGCTTTGCTGTGCTCACATCTGATAATGATTTAATGCTATGTTTGTCTCTTTTTAGAAATAAATTAAGGTGCCTTTTAAAATTGTTGCCTCAGGTTCGACGAGGTTGGGGAAAACAACCATTCTGTTTCCTCATCAACCTTTTTTCCTCCTGGTTGGAGAGGGTTGGGGTGCGTGTAACTCTGACCCCTGATGATCTGGGTTGCAGCAGTTTTATTTTCAGGGATGTGTGCTGAGACCTTTACAAAGAATAAGCAGGAGAGGAGGGGATGGAGGGAAACAGCCAGTGGCTTCAGGAAGTCATTAAGTGGGCCTGTGTCTGGTGTGACCTGAGCACCGTGGGGTCTCCCTGGACCCGTGTGGGATGTGGCCGTTGAGTCTGGGGGACAGAATTCGGAGGCCCTTCCTGCTGGTGGAGGGGGTGGGATGATGCGTGTAGTAGAAACCTTGTCATTAGGACACGTCTGCTGGCAATGACACGTGGTCCCTCGTGGCTCTCCTGCTCCAACAGCAGAGCCAGGTCTGAGCTGTCACGGGAGCAGGGACAAAGGCGCCTGCTCTCTGTGTCAGGGGTGCCCGCCTGGGGACAGCCGGCCGCGTGCCACTGGTGTCATCACACCACTCCTCGCCCCTCCGAGGCTGCTAGGGGGAACCTGAGAGTCAAGTGCAAGTCAGAGTGATGTGAGGAAGTCACCCCACCTGCAGTGAGGTGAATGGTGTCCCTACAAAATTCATGTCCACCCAGAACCTCAAAAGGTGACCTTATTTGGGAACAGGGTCTTTGCAGATGCCTTTAAAGTAAGGACTGAGATGGAGTCATATTGGATCAGTGTGTGTAGTCACTCAGTCATGTCTGATTCTTTGAGACCCCATGGACTATAGCCCGCCAGGCTCCTCTATCCATGGGATCCTCCGGGCAAGAATACTGGAGTGGGTTGCCATTTCCTTCTCCAGAGGATCTTCCTGATCCGGGTATCAAACCTAGGTTTCCTGCATTGCAGGTAGATTCTTTACCGTCAGAGTCACCAGGGGAGCCCATACTGGGTTTGGGTGGTCCCTAAATCCAGTGAGTGTCCTTATAGGAGACAGAAAAGGACACAGAGAGGTCATGAGATGGTGGAGGCAGAGATCAGAGTGATGATGGCCCAGGACCACCAAGGATTCCTGGGGTCACCAGGACCTAGGACAGGAGCTGGGGACCCCTTCTTCCTCAGAGCCACCAGAAGGAACCAGCCCGTCCACACCTGGAGTTTGGACTTCTGCCCCCAGAGCTGTGGGAAGATATACTTGTGTTGTATGAAGCCACCAAGCTTGTGGCCATTTGTGATGGCAGCCCCAGGGGTCTTAAGTATCCATGTGACCAGTAAATCATGGATTTCTAGTCCCTGGGAGGGAGTGCCCGGTATAAATCTAAGGAGTGACTCACTGACAGGGTGACCACCCCCATCCCAACCCCCTGGCAGGCGGCTTCCTGCAGCAGTGGGGCTGCTTGGGGAAGCAGCGTCAGCCTCGCGTGTCTGTCATCTCTGTTGTCAGCATCCTGAATTGATCTGTGAATCAAGGTCTAAAGATAAATTTCATTGCAAGAATTCAACCTCGAAATAATCTCACACCAAAGTGATGAGCTCTTCTCCAGGAGACAAAGTCACCAAAACGGGGGCTCTAAGGACATTGCAGGGAAAAGAACAGTCAGAGCAGCTTCCCCAAGTCCAAAAGTTGAGCGTGCAGGAGTTGCCCTGAGGCTCAGCTGGAACGCCAGGTGTGGCTGGGGGTGAGGCCAGGGGGAAGGGCTGAGGTCACCAAGGCTGGGCAAGGGCCCCAGGCTGCAGGCAAGACTGTCCTCCCAGATCGTCCATCAGGGCACGCCTCCTCCTGATGCTCTTCTGCTTCTCAGCACCTCCAGCCCAAGGCCCTGTGGCCGGCAGGAGCGATACCAACACACCTGCTCCCTGGCCTCCCTACCTCCACCCTTCAGTGTGGGAGACGGGTGGAAATCCTGCAGAGGCTGCAGGCCCAGAACTCTTGGCTCTGTCCACCCTCTCCATTGACCTTGGCTGTGCAGTGGGCGTGGGCAGGACTTGGATCCAGGTGGGCCTGAATCCTGCCTGGGCTGTGGCCACTTTGGAGGCCATTTGGTCTCCTGTGTGAGGTGGGGCCCTGGGTAGGGTCTAGGAGGTCCTACCACTTTGGATCTTGTGAGGATCTGGAGTTCATGCAGAGGAGGAGCTCAGGGCCATACAGGTCCAGTGTGATAGCCTCGGGACTGTCCCAAACACCACTGCCATCCCACCAGACAGCACTGAGTGCAGTACCCGCCCTGGGATCTGTGTCCTTCACACTGATTGCAGGCCTTGCACACATCCAGGCCAAAGAAAGCGAATGTGGATTTTTGTGTGTGTAGCTGTCATCATCCATATCTCTCTGAAGTGCACAGTGCTTGACAGGGCTTGTGGTTTTTCTAGGAGGTCGTGAGGGCAGGGGATGACCATCCCACACCTTGACCTCACAATTCACTGGCCTATGTGGCCCCAGTCTCTGCTTCCTCCCATCTGGTTAGTCACCTGTCCTAACACATACCACATAAAATCAGTTCTCTATTAGTCCTGGAGGCTGGAAGACCAAGATCAAGGTGCTGGCTGGCTAGTTTCTCCTGAGGTCTCTCCTTGTCTTGTGCCTGGCTGTCTTCTCTGTGACTCTTCCTATGGTCTGTTCTGTATTTATCTATAGCGTGATTTTCTCTTCTTATAAGGACAGGAATCTTATTTGATTAGGACTCACTCTTAGGGCCTCATTTTAGTCAACCACCTTTAAGACCCCATCTCCAAGTACAGTCACACTCTGAGGTCCTGGGGGTTAGGACCTCAGCAGATGAACTTGGGAGAGACAGTTCAGCTCATGACACTGACCTCTGGCTGCCACCCTCATGCTCATTCCACCCCTGCCTCTGCATCTCAGCCCCTTCTCTTGCCTCTTGTTTTCACTGCCTTTTCCCATCATTACCACCACACCCTGAAGCCCTGAGATCACTGGTCATTACAACCACTGGGCAGAGTGCCCCTCTGTCTGCCCCTGGCAGCAGAACAGGGAGGCAGGCTCGGCCACGTGCTGGATTTCTCCTTGGATCTGTGGCCCCAACTCTCAGATGGGCCTACCGTGCCTTCCTGGTCCATCTTTTCTCCAGGATTCTGAGTGAGTGGCCCACCCCTGCTCCTTTCTTCTCAAACCTCCCAGCTCCCACCCTCCCTCAGAGTCAGCTGCTAACCTGGCCTTGTTCTTCATGGAGGAAAAAAGAAGCCAGCAGACTAGAACCTTCCTGTGGTCCCACTATGATCTGTGACCTGGCCTGTGCCTCCCCTTCCCCAACCGAGGACCAGGTGTCCTGGCCCTGATGGGGGCCTGAATCCTACACCTCTATCCACAGGGCCTCACTCCTGTCCTCCTGTCTCTTCTGGAACATTCTGCACACAGTCATTCTCCATCACCCATCTTGACAAGAAAAGCCATTTCTTTGTCTGTTCTCCCCTCTGGCTACCACCTTCTCTGTTCCTCTGCACAGAAAATCTTGCCAGTGTTGTCTATAGCCAGTGTCTAAAGCCACTCTCCTTCCCCAGCCCACTCCACTATTCTCTCTTCTGTTCCACAGAGACCTCACTTTCAAGCTTACCTATGGCCACTAAGAAGCCGTGTCCACAGCCACTGTCTGTCCTCTTTGCTCTGGCTGCCTGGCCACACCAGAGTTCCCCCACTTGGTTTCCTGGAGTTAAGGAGGCATGTTCCGCCAGCCTCTGCCCCCTCCTCAGCCCAGCCTTTGGCTGCTGCCTGTCCTCATGGTATCTGTCCTGGTGGCTGCCTCTTGTTCCATGATTCTAAACAGCATGACCATGCCTGTCACCCCCACGGCCAATCCTGGCCCAACCTTTTCCAACACTGCCTCTGGCTGCTGTCTGGGCAGTTTCCAAGCCTGCTGCTTCTCTGTAGATGGTTCCCAAACTTTGCTTGTTTGAGGTGGCCCCTGTTTGCTGCCAGATCTTCTGCTCAAACAGAGGTCCATCTTTCAAACCATTCCCCTGTGATGGTAATTGAGATGTTTCCAATTTTCTTCCAATAAAATGCTGTAATCAACAACATTTTCTTGTACTTTTATGTTCTCCTGTGAATGCTCTGTACGGCTGATCCTACTATTGAATTTATTAGGTCCCCTAAAAATTGAAACATCTTTTTATTTATTTTGTTCTTTTTATAAGCTTTTAATAATAGCAATGTCCCCAGTGAAGAAGAAACGTGCATTCTACCACAGGCTGAAAATGGTTTGTGAGCTAATTGGAAAATGTTACTTAATGTTTTCCTTAATTAGAATCAATTATAGGACCCTAGTAAAGAAATAAGTCCAAACATGAGATTTTAAGACCTCACACTGTGAAAACATCTTTTTATTTTTAAAGTTATACGTGCACTTTGTAAAAATATTCAAACAATACTGAAGAGTATAAAATAAAAATTTGAATATTCTCTCCTCCAACCACAGCTTCCAGTAACACTTCCCAGAGGAAACTACCATTTCTTTTGGATCCTTCTGGAAATGTTTATGCATTTTGTGCATAAATATATGTAGTTTTATATCCACATGGGATAACATTCTATTTGCTCATTTAATTGTCTCCTAGCGATCTTTTCAAAATATAGCATACAGATCTTGCTGAGTCTTACATATTTATTAATACTTCTTGCTAATGTCTTACCATACACATTTAAAGCTTTCGTTTAAAAATACACATTCAGAAGAGTATCTACAACTTAAATATGGTTTAAAGAATACTACTACAGTGAATACTTTTGAAACCACTATATAATGAAATGGTATCTAAAATTTTTCCTTTTAAAACTCTAGGCTGGTCTCAAGAACACAGTTGCCATTTGTGTTTGTTCTATAATTGGCAACATGGCTAAACTTGCTTATTAATTATAATTCTTTGGCTGTAGGCTGTATTAGGATGGCCGTGTGAACACTCATATCCGGGATGCCGACAGCCTTCTCTGTCCCTGTCTAGTCCCTCAGTTCAGTTCGGTCACTCAGTCATGTCCGACTCTTTGTGACCCCATGGACTGCAGCATGCCAGGCTTCCCTGTCTGTCACCAGGAGCTTACTGGTGGAAGTAACTCCTGGAGCTTACTCAAACTCATGTCCTTTGAGTCAGTGATGCCATCCAACCATCTCATCCTCTGTTGTCCCCTTCTCCTCCGACCTTCGATCTTTCCCAACATCAGGGTCTTTCCCAACGAGTCAGTTCTTTGCAATCAGGCGACCAAAGTATTGGAGTTTCAGTTTCAGCATCAGTCCTTCCAAAGGATATTCAGGACTGATTGCCTTTAGGATTGACTGGTTTGATCTCCTTGCAGTCCAAGGGACTCTCAAGAGTCTCTTCCAACATCACAGTTCAAAAGCATCAAATCTTTGGTGCTCAGCTTTCTTTATAGTCCAGTTCTTATCTCTTCTTTATTTCTCTTGCTCGTTCTAAGTACTGGGCCAGGCTTTCTAGTAAAATGCTCCACAGGACCATCTTTGTTTTAGCCCTGTTTTTAAGGAAGATGCTGTCAATGTGTTATCACCACATGAACTTGTGCAACCACAGTGCCCTGTCTGAGGAACACCCTGCAGAACTGGGTTCCGTGGAAGTCTCTTTGGAAACTGCTTCTCGGCAGGGTTTTGGAATCAAAGAGTCTGGATTTTGTCCTTTAGTGGTGATGGGTGGGGTGAGGGGAGGTTGTACTTTTCCACAAGATTGCTCTGTTAAAGTTCACATGTATCTTTATGAATCCTGATTGACCATTTCTCACAGTAACGGGGCTCATGGCCCTGGGCACAGCCCCACTATGACTGACTTCATCAGGAAGCACCCTTATATTTTTAACCCTGGCTCCTCAGGAATGTTGCTGGATCTTACTGGTCCAGCTGTGTGTCGCCAGTGGAGTTAATCCTCCTGGAGCACAAGCTGAGCTCAGTTCGCCTCTCATGCCATGAACAAAACGAAGGTCTCTAGCATCTCAAGGGGCACTGGTCTCGGGGGAATCAGATGGCCCCACTCAACAAGCCAAGATGGGTTCTGAGAAATAGGTTTCCTGAGTCTTGTAGCCCAGACCTTTGGGCATTTTCAAGAAGGAAATACAAAGTATTGATAAATCTGTGAAGAGGAGTTCTGGGTTCCTGAATCCTGATGGCTGTGTATTTGCAAAACTTTTGCAGGCTGGTCTCAAGCCTCCAGTACTTTTATGTACAGATGTGCGAGTTGGACCATAAAGAAGGTTGAGTGCCTAAGAGGTGGTGCTTTTGAACTGTGGTGCTACAGAGTACTCTTGAGAGTCACCTGAACAGCAATGTGATCAAACCAGTCAATCCTAAAGGAAACCAACCCTGAATATTCATTGGAAGGACTGATGCTGAAGCTGAAGCTCCAATACTTTGGCCACCTAGTGGAACTCATTGGAAAAGACCCTGATGCTGGGAAAGAGTAAGGGCAGGAGGACAAGGGGACAATGGAGGATGAGATGGTTGGATGGCATCATCAACTCAACGGATGTGAGTTTGAACAAACTCTGGAAGACAGTGAAGGAGAAGCCTGGCATGCTGCAGTTCATGGGGTTGCAAAGAGTTGGACATGACTTAGTGACTGAACAGCAACTCGAGCCCTCCAGTGCTCCTGGGACTCATTCCTGTGCAGTGGGGCCTTGCAGCTGTCAGACTGGAGGGAAGTGGTGTGTCCAGCAGAGGAAGGGAAGGGGTCCTTGGAGGGAGAGACATCGGGCTTTTCCACTGTGGTCAGCGGGCTCCCCTGGGCTGCAGGAGAAAACGTCCAGTGATGGGCCATCGAGAATGACAAGGCTGGGTCACTCCCCTTCCAACTTCATCCACACCCAGGGCTCCTGGAGGTCTGATCAGCCTTGTGCAGACTGGATGGTGACCTGAGGGTGTCTGCAGCAGGCTGCCAGCAGTGACTGAATGGGGATGGACAGAGGGTCTGTCAGACCCACCACCATCTCCATGTTTCCTTCTGAACTTACATCTGGGTTGCAGGAGGGTCAGGAGACTGACTGGTCAAGTGTGGGGGAAGATTTCAGAGCTCAGCCTGCAGGTCCCGGCACCAGTGGTGCCAGACCCGGTGCTCCAGAGGTAGAGCTGGGACTAAACCCTTTCCTCCCGCCAGATAACAGCAGGGACATCCCTCCAGACTGCCGAGGGGCTGGAAGGTGCCAACAGCCCAGAGCTGGGTGTGGAGTGGGCGTGCTGCTGCCTGGATGGCTTGCTGGGTGAGTTGGGGCCAGCTGGTCATGGAGCCTGGTGTTGTGGCAGTCTGAATGTGAGTCGGAAAAGATCTTCCAGACACAGAGCATTTCAGAAGGGAGTGAGTTTATTAAGAAGAAGGAGCAGAGATCATCAGGGCACTGAGAGTGCACCGGGCCAACCTCCTAACAGGTCAGGGAGAATCCACCAGACACTGTTAGAACAGTGGGCTGGCTCAAGGGAGCCCTGATGCTTTTAGTGGGTTAGTAGCCAAGTTTTATAGCCTCAAGACAAAGAATATTCCTGCTGGAAGGTTGGCATTAGGTGATTGGTTAGGGCACTATAGGGCGGTGATCAGGCGGGCTTTCAGCAACCACTGCAGAGGGACTGTCAGCCTCAGAGGTGACCTCGGTTCTGTGCTCCGCTTCTGTGGCCTTGGGGCTGGACTCCACACCTGGCTGTTTCCACGGCTCAACTCCTTTTTAAGTACACTGAACAATTAGACTGGAGATGGAGCTTGACAGGGCAGGTGAATCTCAGCTCCAGGTAGTGAGGAGACTGATACATCTTCAAGGTGCTGCTGGCTGGCCCCCAGGGCCAGGCTTGTAGTAGACGCTCAGCTGGTGTCTCTCTGAAGTGCGAGTTGGGACAAAGCCTTTCAGTTTCTGGCTGTCATCTCTGGTGATGAATGTGCTTGCTTGGGAAGCTGCTTCTGTTTGATTTCCTTTGTAGCGCTTCCTCCCACCCCCATTTTGGCGTTCATTTACCAAATAATCCTCAAAGAGCAGAACCAAGGGACTCAAACACCATCTCACAACTTTCCTTGAGGCTGCTGGGCTATGGGGGAGCTTGACGCTTCTAACCAGGGTCTTGCGTTTAACCCAAACTCAACCTGAGCACCACCCCATCCCTGGCCTCTCCACTCACTGTCCCACTTGGTCATGAACTGAGAGGCCTGGACTTGCAGGGGCATCCTTGTCAAAGATCCCCAGCCCAGCCCATCCACCTGGGCACCTGTCTCCTCTCTTATGCTCCCACATCTGCCCCCATCCCTCTGCTCCTCTCTGCAAGGGCCTCTCATGCTGTGTCTCTATCTCTCCCTCCCTAGTGTGATGTCTCTCCCCTAGCCTGTCTCTGTCCTGGCACCCCCAAGCCACAGCACCTCACCCTCACCCCCTGCCATGTTGGAGTCTCTTTCTGGTTTGAGTCAGGCTGTGAGGTGCTGGACCGGTGGCTGAGCTGTTAGCTATAAGACAAGGTGCCTTGGGAACCAGAAGTGGAAAACTGGGGCCTAGAGGCTCTGCCCACCTGGCCTCAGGGCTCCAATCAGGGCCTGGCCACTGCCCCCATCCTCTGGGGAGGACTCTGGTCACTACGTCTCTGCAGAGCTGGGCTCTGGGGCCCAGGAGGGAGCTGATGGGCCATTCTCCCCACAACTTGCATCCTGCACGCCTTGCTGGGCACCTCCTCTCTGTCTTGTGCTGTCTGCTCTGCTTGGTCATTTCCTGAACAGGAGGAGATGCTGGGCCTCCACTGTCTTCTTCAACACTCATTAGAGGTCTTAGGGGCAGGTGGTGCCAGCTTGAAGCCCCTTACTCCCTCCCAGTAGTTCCAAGACTCTGTAACTGCCACTCTCTGGACTTGTGTCTGGAGTACCCAGACAGGGTCTGTGGGGGTCCTGACTGCCCTATCTCTCTAGAGTCAGGACAGAATTGTGAGTCAGGTCTCAGGGAAGATGCTCAGGCCTGCTTGCCTGGGTCTGGGCAGCACCTGCTCTCCAGTGCCCCTTCTATCCCCATGGCTAGCCTGCACAGCAGGCTCCCTGGCAGCAGAGAAGCAGCTTGGAAGGTCCAGCATGGAGCCAGGAGGTAGACCCTTGCCCCTGCTCCTTCCACCTCCCACCCAGGCAACTGGCCAAACACTCTGATCCTCAGCCTTCTTGTCCACCAGCCTGGATAGGCTCTTCATGATGTAAGTGGCACGGTCTTCTTCTAAGCTGATCTCTGCCCCTCAGTGCCTGTCATTCACCAACCGGGTGATATCATCAAGCTCTTAACCTCTCTGAGCCTCAACTTCCTTCCCTGTAAGATGGGAAAACAGCACTGCAGGCTGTGGGTGCTGAAGGATTGAGGAGATCCCGTGTCAGGTGTTTGGAGTCCTGCCCAGCAGGAGAGGGAGAGCCTGGGTGGGCAGGGCTGTTCCCAGCAGGAGGAGGGGAACATGTACCCTCAGGAGAGGATGCAGGGTCCTCTTCCCTCCTGGAGGCTGGGGATGCAGAGGCCACAGCCTGAACAGAAGAGTGGAGAGCGTGGTCCTTGACGCCATGGGTGGCCAGGCCACCCTGGACCACAGCCTGCTGTGTCGTGTTTGGTCCTGGGCTCCTGGGGCTGGCAGGTGAGGCTGCTGAGGCCCTGTGGTTGGGTGGCTTGTCCCAGGTCATGTCAGAGTGGGTACTTGGACCCGAGTCAGGTGGACCTTGCAGCCCATCTCATGGGGCCCACATATGGTGCCTTTGCCTGGGGAAGTAAGGGGAAGGGCCTCTACACTACCCCCTCTCCTAACCCCTCCCCAAAGCTGTCGGGAGCCCCGGGCCTGGGTCCTGCTTCCGACGACTTTGAAGAGGCTCTTAGTGCAGGGTGAGTTCTGATCCATCACCCAGAATACCCCGTTGTGACAGGAAGCTGGGAAAACAGAGACAAAAATCAATGAGGATTTGGAAACAGACACTGCTGGAAACGATTTATTTCTGGAAGCAGCACGGCCTGGAAGAGATCTGAAGTTGGTGCCCTGAGGGAGGCCTGGGCTAGACAGCAGTTAGAAGCTGCCCCCAGGACCTCTCCCAGACCCCATGGGCTTAGGCTGCCGCTGTGACAGCTGGTCCTCGGTGCCACAGGCTGCAGGAGCTATGGGCTGGGGCCTCCGGGGAGAGATGGAGGTGAGTGTTAGCATGATGGGGTGTGTAGATAATGGAACATGGTCTCAGCATCTGCCGGTCTCCCTGGGCACCCGACCCTGAAGGCCAGCAAGTGCGTACCTGTGGCCCTTCCTGGAGGCTGTGTCAGATGGCTGGTCGGTTCCTTCCTTCGTTTGACAGCTGTGTCCCAGAGACCGCTGAGGGGCCAGCTGCTGTCCTTCCGTCCCAGATACATCTCTTTGTCTATGCAGCCAGGTCTGGCATTTGTGCTCAATCGCTCAGTCATGTCCGACTCTGCGACCCAAGAACCAACCCACCAGGCTCCTCTGTCCACGGGCTTCTCCAGGCAAGAATACTGGAGGGGGTTGCTGTTTCCTTCTCCAAAGGATCTTCCCAACCCAGGGATCGAACTTGCATCTTCTGCTTAGCAGGCGGATTCTACGGCACTGAGCCACCTGGGTAGCCCACACCCAGGTCACCACTCCTCAATTACAGAACCTGAGGCCAGCAGGCTGATGGAGGCCGGCCCCGGCTTCCCTGGGTGTTGGTCTGCTGGGAGAGGTGAGGTGGGCCCCAGGCACAGACACTCATCAGTGCCCTCCTTGGGCAAGGAAGGGCCTTGGATGTTGGCAGGAGTCTCCCACTGCTCTTCCTTCCTGCTCCCTTAAAGCCCTGCTGAGACTCGAGGAGATTTATGCCCTGAGGGGAGCAATGTCACTGCTCTTTATGGCATATTAAGCTGACGAATGGGCACCCCTTTCAGAGACCACGCTGGGCACCTCCCTGTTGCTTCAGTTGGTTGGAAAGTGACAGGTAATATTTTTGAAATGAATCCTGTAAAGACTACAGTATATCAAGGGCCCTACACAGGGTTATTAAAGTAGATTAACTGAATAATTTTCCTAGGATAATAATATTTCTTAAGGATTATGGATGAGGCCTGGACTTTGCTCAGCTACCACGAGCCAGACATGTCCGAGGGTGGATACGCATCACTGTCTAAAGCTGCAGAGACAATTAGGTTTGCATGAGACATATGGATCAGAGTTAGATGGACAGCTCTGGAATCACGTGCAGATGACATGTGATTGGGAACTGTGATTTCCAGGTGCTCACTCACAATGTAACTAAGATATTCCATGCAGAACAGTTGAGGAAGTGGAACATGCCCAGGACCGTGATGCTGGGAACCTGGCAAAGATTTGTCCCCCTGGGTCTTTGGGTTTTTTACCTTGGATGAGGGAGGCTGGTTTTTTTCAGGGATCAGCCCACAGGAGACTCCTGGGTGTCCTGAATGGGGTTCTGATTAACTTTCTCCAGTGTGTGGGGCTGGAGTTGGGAGAAGGTGCCTGGGGAGTGGAGCACTGCCTTCTGACCCCTGTGACTCTTTTCAGACAGGGGGAGGTGCTGAACGGGGTCCCCAACACCTGCAGGAAGCATTAACTGGCTGGGAGTGGAGTGACTTCCTGGCCCCATCCTTTGAGGATATGTCCCTGGCCCAAGGAGACAGGAACAGGCCCATCTTTTTCAAGTTCAGGGATTGAAACCCAGGTTGGCAAGACTCTGAACTATCACCTGGCTCTTGGCCTTTGAGTGCCTATGGTTCTGAAGCCCCTCTGTGCAGGGAGAAAGTCAACCAGCCGTTGTCCAGCCCAGGCTGGCTGTGTGATGGTGGTGATGGTGGTGGAGACATCCCCACTTGGGAAGGTCTCATGGTGGTGTGACAGGCAGTCACGTGGGGGCCTGTGCTCAGGATGGCTCCATACTTGGTTAATGCCCTGCCATTGCTGACTTGAAATTCTTAATAATTTTCTAAAAGGGGCCCCATGTTTTCATTTCTCTGCAGGCAGGAGTGCCTGCTCAGTTGTGCTTGAATCTTTGTGACCCCATAGACTGTAGCCTGTCAGACTCCTTTGTCCATAGGATGTTCAAGGCAATAATACTGGAATGGGTTGTCATTTTCTCCTCCAGGACATTTTGCTGGGGGCCCTGCAAACAATGCAGTTGGCCCTGTTTCCTTCTCTTCTGGGGTGGGGGTTCCCCAGGAAAGTGTTGCGAACCCTTGACTGGAGACTTTGGGAGGAGCCCTGGGTCTGGGCAGCTCAGCTTGTCCCCATCGCCCTCTGTCTCGGGGACTTGCCAGCCTGCTGTGAACTTGTACTTTGGTTGGCATGTCTCTACCTGGGACAGGCTGATGATTCTACCCACATCTGGGGAGTGTCAGGAAGCTGGTGTTGCCCTCCCCTAAGCCATTACCTTGAACTCACCTTCATCAGTAGAAACCTGACATTTGTTTCCATCAGCCTGATGATCCCTTTATCTCAGCTGGTTCAGAGATGGTGGGAAGAAGAGGGGGTTTATTAGGCAGCTTCATGCTAAAACAATGCTGCAAAACAAACATCCCCCAAACTCAGCGGCTTACAACAGCAACATTTCTTTTTTGCTCATGATTCTGAAGTCACACTGGTGGCTCTGCTTCATGCTCTGTCAAGCAACTGCCAGGTAAGTAGGGAAGGAACTCTTGGAAGATGCAGCTGTATGGGGCTGCTGATGGAGCTGGCTTTGTGAACTCTTGCCACAGGGGAAGTCTTTGGTGGGGACGATGTGGTCTGCAATGTTGGTTTCTGCTAAGGTTGCTCCAGGGAAGCTTCCAGTGATCCCAAGAATGCTCTGTGACTAGGGCTGAGGAAAGGAAGGCAGACACATCCTTGCTCCATGCTGCTCAGTAGCAGTGGGTGAAACTCGCTCCTGACGTGGAGCTGAGATGCTCACAGGGAGTACAGGGCAATGGGGATCTGAGCAGGGCTGGGGCCAGAGCATCCCTGGAGGAGGGAGCTTGTACTGAGAATGTGTGGTGGTGGGCAGGAGAGGGTGACCCAGGCAGGGCCAGGGTGAGCTAACACTTCCACCCAAGAGTTGTGGGGACAAACGGGTGAGGCCCTAGGGATGCCATGGGGAGGAAACCTTGGGGTCCTGCCCACCCCTGGGGGCTCACCATCTAGCTTGGCCATGTGGTGGGAAGCTGACATGTCTTGGGCCAGGAGGTGTGGCACCCAGGGAGCTGGAGGCCCAGGGGCCATAGGGCAGCGTGCCTCTTGCTGCAGAAAGCAGGGAGGGGCTCGAGGGTGCAGCAGGGAAAGCAGCTTCTCTGGGGACTGGGCTGCCCCTGGAGTCCAGGCACTGGGGACTTGTTACCCGTGGGGACAAGAGGATGGCCAGTCCCCACACCCTCTGGTTCCTATGAACATCGAGGCCAGCTCCACAGGCAGTGAAGGCCCTCTCAGCATTCAGCCTGGGTGAGATACATAAAGCCCTAATGTGACAGCTTTAATTAGAGGGGCCTTTTTTCCATAAATACATATGCCAGTTAATGAGCAATGGCATGGGGGCTGGATTTACACCACTGCCAGCCATGAATCTCTGTGTACGGGACGGAAGACAGGCGACTCCCTCACGAAGGACATCTTCCCCTCACGGTCCCACCTCCAAGTGGATCCTGGCGCCCAGGAGCTCTTGGCAGAATCCGAACAGCTGGTCAGACAGAGTGTTCCCAGCAGTCTGCTTCTGCCCCAAGGTGCCGAGCACTGATCCAGCTCCCGGCCCTGAGTCCCGCCCGAGGCAGGGGCTCCTCCCGGGTCCCCACAGGCTGTGAACTGTAAGGAGAGAAGGAATGAGTAAATGTGTTGGGAGGACCCGCTTTACCCTGGTAATTGCTGCCTGTGGTCGGTCACCCCCCGCCCCCTCCCTGGGCTGGTCACCAAGCAGGGCGCCGTCCCGGCAGGAAGCCCCACTCTGTGCTCAGGCATCTCAGCCCCTCACCCTTTCCTGCCAGGCCCAACACAGCGCTGCCCAGAGCTGCCCTGAGACCAGGGGACTGTGATCCTGATATCTAGTGCTGCCCCTCTGCACAGGAGGCTCCCCTGTTCCTGCAAGGGGCCATCCTTCCCTGCTCTCAGGACCCTCGCAAGTCCATTAATCTATCCTAACTACCTTTGCAGCAAAATGCCTCAAACACTTGCCCTTAGAGCTTTGGGCTCTGAACTGTCCAAAAGGGTCCTGGTTGGGCTCCCTCTGGCCATGGCCCCAGAGTGAAATTCAGAGAAAATGTTGTCAGGAAGTGATTGTGGAGTCCTAGAGTGTCCCTGCCTCCCTGGGCCCAGACTGGACCCATGGGCCCACAGCACCTGCGGGATCCGGGGCCCAGGTGGCTTGATGGGGGAAGGCGGGGTCTCCTGTTGTTGCCGGCTTGGCAGGAGGCAGCGTGATCTACATTCTGCTCAAGCTGCCTGATGAAGTTGTCCCCAATAATTTGTTCATATCACCCCCTGCTTGCTGCTTGCCTGTCTTATTATTCTCCTATGATTTCCTCCGCATCAGGAGGAAAATTGGATTCTGGTGACGATCAAATGAATTCAAAGCTAGGATACTCCCCCTCCCCTTTCCCCAGGGTGGGCGGGAGAAGAGAGTTGGCTGGTGTCTCAAGCTAGAGTGCCCGAGGGCTCTCTGTCCCCAGGGTCTCTGCCCAGCACTCGGAATCCCTGATTTAGGTCCTCCCAGCTGTGCCCAAACTGGCTACAAAGGGCTGGATGGTCCACTGAGGCACATTAGCATCTCAGACTTAATAAAGTACCGTGCTTGCCTCTGAAGGGAGTTTTTACAGTATTATTTTCATTGCTCTAAGACAAGCTCAGCTCATGGAAATTATAAACCCCTTTTGTCCCCTCCTCTGCTCCCCAGCCCCCTTCTTGCAAGGCCACTTTGGATGGAGTGACGTCTTCTTCCTGGTCTCTGCTCTACTACTTTGCTTTTTGGAAGCTGGTGATTAAGCTCAGAAATAAGGCAAATGCCAGGGGTTGGCCTCTGATGGGCTCCCTGTGGGTCTTTCTTGGGGAAGAATTTTTACCTCCTGAACTGGTAACCTTTGGATTTTGTGGGTTTTTCCAGTAGCCATGTATGGATGTGAGAGTTGGACCATAAAGATGGCTAAGCACTGAAGAATTGATGATTTTGAACTGTGGTGCTGGAGAAGACTCTTGAGAGTCCCTTGGACAGCAGTGAGATCAAACCAGTCAATCCAAAAGGAAGTTAATCCTGAATGTTCATTGGAAGGACTGATGCTGAAGTTCCAATACTTCGGCCAGCTGATATGAAGAGCCAACTCACTGGAAAAGACCCTGATGCTGGGAAAGGTTGAGGGCAGGAGGAGAAGGGGATGATAGAGGATGAGATGGTTGGATGGCATCCCCGACTCAATGGACATGAGTTTGAGCAAATTCTGGGAGATAGTGAAGAACAGAGAAGCCTGGTGTGCTACAGTCCATGGGATTGCAGAGTTGGAAATGGCTGAGCTACTAATACACTTTTCAAGAATATAGCATCCTCACTTCTTGGAGGGCTGGTGGGCACCTCCATCCAGGATAGGGGGACGCCCTGACCTAAGCCTGTGCCCAGTGGTTTGGGCAGCAGCTCCTGGGAGGTGCGAGGGACATGGAGGCTGAGGCGAGGGTGGGCCAGGGGTCAGGGCATTCCTGCTCCAGCTAGGCAGGCTGGGTTGTAGCAGAGATGCTTCCTGGCTATGCTGCCCTGGCACAGCTCTTACTCCTTCCCCATACTGTGTCCAGTTGGTACCAATGTAGATAAAGCCTGAGGGAGGGTCTTCTGATGCTGGTGGGGAGGAGGGTGTGTGTGTGTGAACAGAGCAGCCCACCCCAAGTTCAGGAAATGGGTTGATGTTCTGTGTGGTTTAGCCCTGGTGCTGGGCAGGTATGAGCCAGACTCAGCTTCCTGGGCCCCAAGCAGACGCAGCCTGGGGGTCCTGAAATGAGACATCAACCAAAGCCCAAGGAGCAGCCTCGCTTTCCCCAGGCCAAGCTCTCAGTAGGGGTGTGCGCTTGAAACCTGATTGCTAAAGCCGTACCTGAGGAAGTCACAACAGTGACGGGCTGGGTAATACTGCATCGTCAGGACTTCAGGACGGTCCTCCCACTGCCCCGAGTAAGGGGAGGCAGGTTGGCGGAGGTTCCCTACTGAGCGGTGGAGGAGGGGGTGGGGCAGACCCTTCAGAAAGGGGGCTTAACCAGCGGGGCTTCATGACACCCTGGGGCCTCCAGAGCCTCAGAGGGTTTGTGCATACCAGAGGGAGAGCTCTGGACCCCACACTAGGGCCAGGCTTTGCTTTTTTTTTTCTTTTGCATTTTTAGGAAGAACTGGAGGGCAGAAAGCACAGGGCATGCTGAGGCTGGAATAAGCTCCAGGAAGTGGGTGTTGGAGCTGATTGGAGGAGCCTTGGTGACAGTGGGGATGGCTATTCAGAGCAGGGAGGAGACCCATGCTGGGTGAGACTCAGGGACCCAAGGGTCAAGGCAATAACCAGCCCCATGGCTTTTTTTCCCTCCCTTAATTTATTTATTTTTAATTGGAGAATAATTGCTTTACAATATTGTGTTAGTTTCTGCCATGCATCCACATGAATCAGCCATAGGTGTACCTGTGGCCCCTCCCTCTTGTGCCTCCCTCCCACTTCCCACCCGATCCCACCCTTCTGGGTTGTTACAGGGTCCGGGTTTGAGTTCCCTGAGTAATAGAGCTAACTCTCACTGGTGGTCTATTTGACATACGGTAGCGCATATGTCTCTATGCTACTCTCGCCATTCATCCCACCCTCTCCTTCCCCCAGCCCTGTGTCTATAAGTCTGTTCTCTATGTCTGTGTCTCCAATGCTGCACTGCAAACAGATTCATCAGCACCATCTCTTTCGATTTCAAATATATGCGTTCATATATGATATTTGTTTTTCTCCTTCTGACTTACTTCACTCTGTATAATAGACTCTAGGTTCACCCACCTCATTAGAACGGACTCAAATGTGTCCCTTTTTATGGCTGAGTAATATTTCATTGTATATACGTACCACAGCTTCTTTATCCATTCATCTGTCGATGGACATCTACATTTCTTCCATGTCCTACCTATTGTCAATAGTGCTGCAATGAATATTGGGATACATGTGTCTTTTTCAATTATTTTTTTCTCAGAGTATATGCCCAGTAGTGGGATTGTTGGATCATATGGTAGTTTTATTCCCAGTTTTTTAAGGAATCTCCTAACACACACACACACACACACACACACACACACGGTTCTCCGATAGTGGCTGTATCAATTTACATTCCCACCAAGAGTGCAAAAGGGTTCCCTTTTCTCCATACCCTCTCCAGCATTTATTGTTTGTAGATTTTTAAAATCATGGCCATTATGACAGGTGTGAGGTGATATCTCATTGTATATTTTATTTGCATTTCTCAATAACGCCTGGCTCTTTTTTTCTTGACCCTGCTTCTCATTTCCTTGTCATGGCCACAGCCTGACTCAACCCTGTCTTGTGGGCGGAGGGGAGGAAGAAGTCCGCTACAAGCCCGGAGAAGGGGAGAGCACTGTGGGAAAAGAGGAGGACCTGACCCTGTTGGGTTCAGACCTGGGGCTCCCATTTCCCTGAGGCTCAGGCCACTTGACTCTCCCAGTGGTAGCCCGGGAGCCTGAGCGGTGGTTGGGCTCAGGGCACCAAGGGGGCGAGGGTTTGCCAGTATCTTCGAGGGAGGACAGACAGCCTCAGGGGCTCCCGCAGCCTGGAGGCAGCCCTGGCTAGAGAGGGAGCCGAGTGTCTGGGACACAATGAGGGGACCCAGAGCAGCGTGACCTGCAGGCTGCCTTTCCGTGGCTGTGCATCCATCTTCCTCTCTGGGGAGCTCCGTCACCGTGGAAACCCTCCTGGCTCCTCTTTGTCAGGACTCCCGCGTCTGTCTCTTTGAGTGGCATCTTTCAGACATCAGGTGATTCCTGGCGGGCTGACGTCCCCCGCTGTCCTTCTCTGCACTCTCCTGCATCACACCAGCCAGCCGTCTCACTGCAGACTCCAGGCGGTGGGCCCACTGGGTTTCCGAGAAGACATGGAGAAAAGGGTCTCCGTGCCCCGGTGGGGATCATGGTTGGACTGTTCCAAGGCCTTTGTACCTGCAGGTGGCCAGGTGTTGGCTGCTGTAGCAGGGGTCCAGTGTGGGCTTGTCAGATCTGGGACCTGTCCTTTCCAGGAGTGCTCTGCTCTTTCTGGAAGCTGCACTCTTAGAGTGGCTGTCTGCTCCCTTCATCCACTGAGTGAGGTCTGAATGCGTCCCCTGTCATAGAGGACACGGCTGACCAGAGACCCTCTCCCCACAGAGCCAGTGACTACCGTATGCTCCCAGCCTTGGCACATCCCCGACCCCTTCCTCTGCACCCTCAGCCTCAGCCCTGCCAAGCTGCTGCTGTTTGATGCCCATGCAGAGAGGAACTCAGGGCTGGGCTGATTGGGAGAAAGTAAACTTCTGAGGGGGTGGGTAGGAGGGGCAGACAATTGTTTCTGAACTCAGGACTTTCCAAGCAAACTTTAGGTTTGACGTGCCTTCACACATTCTTTCTTCCTAAAGATTTTGTTAAAAACAATTATCTGATGATATTTATTCAAGAATGGTAAGACAGACTTCATTCAAGAGGGGTGGGGGCATGAGATAGGTGTATGGACCTGCAGTGGTGTTTGGCAGTAGGAGAGAGATTGGAGAAGGAAATAGAAACCCACTCCAGTATTCTTGCCTGGGAAATCCCATGGACACAGGAGTCTGGAGGGCTATAATCCATGGGGTCACAAAGAGTGAGGCATTACTGAGTGACTAAACAACATCTGAATACAGCATGAACAAGTGGGGATTTATAACCAAGGAGAGGGGTGGACAAAAGTCACTACGAGGAGATATCCAAATGTCCCAGTGAAGCCTGCCCTCTGCGTGCATACCCAGGCTGGCCCCGGGGCCATCAGGCAGAGTTCCTAATTCTTTTCACTGTTATCGCTCAGGCTGGGTCTGTCTGCCCAGATTCTCTGCTGGGCCCACGTTGCCCTTGTTGCCCTCAGCCCTCGCTGCTCCCACCTAAGCTGGGAAGGATGGGCATGGTTGTTAGGCTCCCTCTTGGCCTTGAGACCCAGTCTGGAAGGCTCTCTCTTTCTCTGGTCTGTGATTCCCGAGGCAGAGCTGACTTGTAGCTGCTGAAGTGAAGTCGCTCAGTCGTGTCCGACTCTTTGAGACCCCATGGACTGTAGCCTACCAGGCTCCTCTGTCCATGGGATTTTCCAGGCAAGAGTACTGGAGTGGGTTGCCACTGAGCCCCTGTTACAAAGTGCAGGGTTCGGTGGAGCCAGAGGGCGGATTTCCCAGCTGGCAGCTGATGGTGGCGCTGTTGGTTCATGCCAGGCACTGCAGCAGTCAGCTCTGCTAGCCTCAGGGGGCCAGGGAGGAAGGGATGGAGGGAGGGGAGCCCTGCGGGCAGCCAGCCCTCTCCCTTTTCCCCCAGAGGGTTTCCTGGCCTGAATCCACTGCCGAGTCTTGTCGAGGTCCCCAGACTTCCTCAGTGGCAGCGAGGATGGTGGCTGGACAGTGAGCAGCGGGATGGAGCAGGTTGGGCCGAGGGAACCCACAGCTTCTGCTCTGTCCACCCCTAGCCTCCAGGCTCACAGGGCCCGAGCATCTTCTCTCTAGACTTGGGGCCCTGCTTCTGCTGGCTTCCTGGCAGCCTGGGGATATCTCTTTGTAATTGGGGAGGTCTTCTACATGGGGTTTGCTTATGGTTGGGAGAGCAGCCAGGCTCAGCGGCCAGGGTCTGACTGTTGGTCTGGCCCCACAACTTGCCTCTCCCAGAGACAGTACCTTCAGTTGGCAGGAAGAACTCTGTCCTGGCCTGCCTCCTGCCAGGGCCTTCCTGGAACCCCAGGGACCTATCAGCCTTTCTTAGAAGCAGGACTGCGTGCTCTGTTGGCCACATGCCTGACATTCTTCCAGACCTCTGACCTATATGGGAACTTTTTCTAAGTTGAAGGAATTCAGCTGATACAAATGGAAGTCCTCCAGGAGCCCAGCACCATCTTGGCACTCAGCTTATTGTGGAGAGGGTCTCCTTCCTGCCCAGGGCTCTGAGACTGAGTTGCTTGATTCCTCACTAGGAGCTGGGAGGTGGGGCTTGGGCCTGTGTATGGATGCAGGACAGTGATCTTGGACCAATGATTTTTCTTTCTAGGCCTCAGTCGGATCATCTGGAAAATGGAAGAATTGGACAAGATTCAGTTCCTTTCCATTCTGGTGTTGGGAGAGATTCCTTCCAGCCCTGGGTGCAGGCTTTTGTTCTCCCTGTTGAGCTACCCTTGTAGGCCTTCTGCTTTACGTGTCCCCTAACTCTTCCTTGTCATTTTGGCCTAAGAGCCCCTCCCTGTCCCTGGGACCTTGTCTCTTTCCCTGTTTCATCACCATGATCAACATCATCACCATCATCAACATCACTGTCATTGTCCTCACCATCACCACGATCATGATCATAAATATCAGCAACAGCATCATCACTGACTATTATCATTACCATCTTCACCGCTACCATCATCACTAGCATCATCACCCTCACCATAAATAGCATCATCACCCTCACCAATATTATCGCCATCACCATCATCAGTATCATCGCCATTATCATCATCACCATCATAATCAACATATCGTCAGCATCAGCATCACCACCACCAACATCGTCACCGTCACCACCGTCACCGTCACCACCACTATCTTCATTCCAGCCTAAGGGCTCATTTGATGGTTAAAGACTCAGGGTCTGGAATCAGCCTTCCCTGGTTTCATTTCTGGCTCTGCTATTTGGAAACTTGACCTAAAGCAGAATCCGACTCTCTTCACTTTACCCTCTTATAAATTGGGGCTGATACCACAGACCAGAGGAGGTGAGAAGTGTCAAGTACTTATTACAGGCCTGGACACTAGCGACAGTTCATTCTTCTTATTAAAATGATCCTCAACAGTCCTGTGAGGACAGGCATGGTGGCTCATGGAGGCTGAGGCACTGACCCCAGGCACAGCCATCACATTCTGGAGCCAGTGTCAGAATTCAGGCATATCAGCCTCCAGACTATGCTTGTCACCATGGAGCCTGTCCCTCTCCTCTCCGGGACTGCTGCTCTGAGTGTTTCAGACAGACACCTGCATATCTGTGCTTTGAAACTTCATGTCTTGAAAAAGCAGAGATGTTCTTGTGGGACAGAGGACCATGAAGTTCCTCTGGGATGAGCTGGCTCAGTGGAAAGTGTGTGCATGGCTTGTTCCGGGGGCAGTGATTGGGCTGGTAGGAGAGGCGGAAAACAAGGGGCAACCTTCCCCTGTCCCTCTTCCACCCTGGTCTCATTCACCTACAGGAGACAGGACAGATCAGGAGGAGATGGATTCTTCTATTTCTGGCCATACCACTTTCCCTGCTGGTTTCCAGGGAAGCAGAGGGAGCAATCAGTAGTAGCAACAGATGCCTGCACTGAAGATTTGAAGAACTCAGAGATGCTTAAACTTTTTGGGGGTCAGGACCTCTTTGAGAATGATGAAGTCTCTGGTAGCCAGCCTCCATGTGGACCTCCTGATATTCTTGCCCCGTGTGGTCCCCTCTCACACTGACTAGAGCCATTCTGTGTAGACAATAGGATATTGTTGAAGTGAGAGTGCGGCTGCTGAGGTTAGGTCATAAAAGTCATTCTGACTTCTGCCCTGCGCTCTCTCTCTTTTTAAAATTTATTTATTTATTTGGCTGCACCAGGTCTTGGGTGCGGCAGGAAGGATCTTTGATCTTTCATTGTGGCATGTGAGATCTTTAGTTGCAGCAACTGTATGAGACCTAGTCCCCTGACCAGGGATTGAACCTGGGCCCCTTGCAGTGGGAGCCCAGAGTATTAGCCTTGGACCGCCAGAGAAGCCCCTGCCCTGTTCTCTCTTGGATCCCTTGCTCTGGGAGAGGCCAGCTGCCATGCTGGGAAGATGCTCAAGCAGTCCTATGGAGAAGTCCCTATGGTGCAAAACTATGTCTCACTGGCCCAAAGTCAGTTAGGACTAGAGGCCTCCTGCCAACGGCCAGGTGAGTGAACCACCTTGGAAGGGTCTTCAGCCCCGGGAAAGCCTTCAGAGTCTGCCTCTCCAGCTGACCACTTGATCTCATGAGAGACTCTGAGTCACAACCACCCAGGTAAGCCACCCTCTGATTCTTGACCCACAGAAACTGTGAGATAATAAACATTTTTTGCTGTTAAGCTTAGATGATGCATTAGGTAGCAATAGATAACTAATACAAGCTTCTCTGGTGGCTCAGCGGTAAAGAATCTGCTGGCCAATGTAGGAGACGTGGTTTGACCCCAGAGTTGGGAAGATCCCCCGGAGAAGGAAATGGCAACCCACTCCAGTATTCTTACCTGGGAAATCCCATGGACAGAGCAGCCTGATGGGTTACAGTCTATGAGGTTGCAAAAAAGTCAGACATGACTTAGTGACTAAACAACAAAAACAGCAGATAACCAATACACATGGACTCCTGCCCCAGAAACATACTCAGACCTATTTTTTCCAAACACTTCCAGACTTTTAAGGAGCTTCTGATATACAGGATGATCAGGTTAAAACTCTGCTCTGTTTATGTCTCCTCCAGTCATGGAAACAGACACAGAGGCCTAGGGTTTCCTTACGGCATGGTGGCTGGGTTCCCAGGGTAAGTTCCCAGAAGGAAAAAACAACTGGTTCTGCATGTGTCAGTCACTCAGGAAGCCTGTGAAGTGCATGGCCAAAATAACGCTTGCTCCTAAGTAGTTTAAACACCCCTGGAGTAGTCCCACCTGGGTATTTGCCGAATGGGCTGGAGTAGGGATAATAAAATCTTTTCTTTTTTTAAAGTATTTATTTTATTTTTTAATGTGGACCATCCTTTCAAAGTCTTTATTGCACTGCCACAGCGTTGCCTCTGTTCCATGCCTTTTTTTTTTTTGACTGTGAGGCACCCAGGATCCCTAGGTGTCTGACCAGGGATTGAACCCATACCCCCTGTACTGGAAGGTGAAGTCTTAACCACTGGATTGCTAGGGAAGTCTCTAAAAATCTTTTCCTCTCTCCTGAATAAAACATTTGAGCTTGAAGTGTCTCAAGTCACAGTCAGCAGAGTGGGCATAACACCGGGACCACCATGATCACGTGTCTTCCCAGCTGTTACCTCCACCATCAACATCACCACCATCACTGCCCACCATGGCCGCTGTATTACTACCACCCCATTACAGTCATCAGTCCCATCACCAGCACTCTGACACCCACCACACCCCTGGCACCTACCCCTAACCATGCCATGTCACCACCACTACCACTGCCACTCTCTACAGGATATCTCTGAGCTTCACATGGCACAAAAGTTCTCTGTGATTAACAAAAGGTGATGTAGCTTGGAGATGGCGGCTCAGTCACGTCTGACTATTTGTATCCCATGGACTGTAGCCCGCCAGGCTCCTCTGTCCCTGAAGTTCTCCAGGCAAGAATACTGGAGTGGATCCCTCTCTCTAGGGGATCTTCCTGATCCAGGGATCAGACTCCGTTCTCCTGCATTGCAGGCAGATTCTTTACTGTCTGAGCCACCAGGGAAGCCCAGCTTTTATGATAAAGGGAGTCTATTGAAGAGGATGGGTTGGATGAAAGCAAGGGTGTGGCTACATGCTCACCCACACCCACTCTTGGAAGAGAGGGAGAGGTGGAGGCCCACCTCCGAGCAGGTCAGGACAGGCATCTTGGCCTGGAAGGATAAGGTGCTTTCTTCTTCCTGCTGGGGAACCAGGAGCCCATCTGCGGCTTTTATTTAATGCTATTTTAACAGCTGAGTGGGCTCTGCAGTGTTCATTTCAAGCAGCTGAACACTGTAGAGTTTTCAGGTTTTGTAAACAATGGAGTATTTTCCATACAGCTGGTTAAAGGGCTGGGACTTGACATGGAGTCGAGCTTGGCTGTATTTGCCACAGAGGGCCAGTCCCACTCTGGTTGGCCTCCAGCCTGGGTTGTTCTTTGGGATTCCTGTCCTGCCCTCGTTGCTCTGCCCCTGCTTCCCAGAACCTGATGATCTGGCTTCTAGCAACTGAAGGAGCGCTGGTCCAGCATAGCCAGTGAGGGGCATGGCTGTCTTTGTGCTGGTCTGGCATACATTCTCCTTCTTCTGTTTTTCTTTAACTGGGGATTATGCCTTCATTTGGGGCTTCCCAGGTGGCAGTTGTGGTAAAGAACCTGCCTGCCAGTGCAGGAGACGTAAGAGATGCAGTTTCGATCCCTGGGTCGGGAAGATCCCTGGAGGAGGGCACTGCAACCCACTCTAGTATCCTTGCCTGGAGAATCCCAGGGACAGAGGAGCCTGGCAGGTTACAGTCCACAGGGTCACAAAGAGTTGGACACAACTGAAGCTACTTAGCACACATCCTTCACTCTGTCTGTTCTGGGTCACATGGTCTGGACACTTCCTCCCTGCCTCATAACCTTGTTCTGGGAGTAAGAACAGCACCCAGACCTAACCACTGAGGGTTTTCCTTCAGGTTCCCCAAAGGAACTGGATGCTCCACCCAGGCTGACTCAAGCAAACTGATTTGAAAAGCTTCAGCCCTGGGACTTTTGCTAGAATTGTTTGAAAAGAGGAAACGTTGTCCTGATCTTGAAGCTGGGGGAGCATAGGCTCACAGCATCAAGGACAGTCTCTAGGAGTCAGCCTGCTGGGAATGAAGCCAGCAGGAGAGCAGAGCCAAAGGATGCGGAGAGAAACTGAGTCCTGATGACACTGTTGGAGCCGTCTTAGCATATCTTGTGATTGTCACTAACTCGAGCCAAGAATGTCCCCTGGGTTGGTTGAAAAAGTCTGAATTGTGTTTCCACCCAACTGAGAAAGTCCTTAATGCAGCTAAGATCCCTGGTCTGAAGAAAATCTCATCTGAAGTAGGGCCCCTAGGCTCTCTGTTCCCAAGGATGTCAGAATAGCTTCTGTCATGGACCATGAGCGCTAGTATATTCCTTCCATCCATTCCCTGGGTCCTGGGCTCCTGCCCAGCCTTGTTGACTCTCTAGGCAGGGCCAGGGGAGGTGACAGTGATTCAGTGTGCAGTGAGGACTGGGTGGGGCAGGGGTGAGGGTGGGGGCAGATCACTCGATTTGCTTTGTACATCTTTTTTGGTGGACTTTCTGAGGACCTTCGGAGGACTTCAAGCCTGTTTCCTCAGATAATGCTGATAAAACTGTTTTGAAGGGGCAAGAGAAGTGGGGAGCCAGTATATGTAGGAGTTTTTACAACAAAGACCAAGTAGTGGAACATCAAGATTACCATTAATAAAAGAGAACCAGGGACTTCCCTGTTGGTCCAGTGGCTAAGACTGTGCTCCCAGTACAGGGGCTTCAATCCATGATCAAGGAACTAGATCCCACAGGCCGCAACTCAGAGTTCACATGCTGTAACTGAGACCTAGTGCAGCCAAAATAAATTCATGTTAAAAAAAAAGAAAACCAGGTATCTCAAGTTAAGGAATTTTGTACTTCTCTATGTACAGGGCTTTCCTGGTGGCTCAGATGGTAAAGAATCTGCCTGCAGTGAAGGAGACCTGGGTTTGATCCCTGGGTTGGGAAGATCCCCCTGGAGAAGGGCATGGCAACACATTCCAGTTTTCTTGCCTGGAGAATTCCAATGGACAGAGGAACCTGGTGGGCTACAGTCCATGAGGTAACAAAGAGTTGGACATGACTGAGCTACTAAGCACAACACATGTACAGGAAGATGCAAGAATCTGGGCTTATTGAAATCCTTCCCTTCGTGTGTGTCTCAGCTACATGGAGCCAACGTCTTGTGCTTTCTCAAGTCTCCTCTGGCTGCACCGCTGGTGGGGGCGGGGCTACAGTGGTCAACTGCTAGATGGCAGATGTTGTTTCCATCCTGAGTTCCCACAGGGCTCACCATCTGGGTGGCTGTAATGTGAGGGCTTGATGGCTGCAGCATCCTTTGTTTACTGATATGACAGCAGTATTTTAGTTCTCATCAGGAAGTTGGTCCCTCCTTACAGGATTGCCTCCCATTGATTGTAGATACCGCACCTGGAGCCTGGGCTGCAAGGAATCCTGAGACACGTAGTTTTACCTTTCAGCCTGTGCAGAACCGGTGGTCTCTAGAAGGAGGTGGGAGAAGACACCAGCAGGCCAGTGCACAGGCCCTCGCAGACCACCCTTTGAAACCAATATCCCCCATCCCTACGGCTTCACGAGCTTCAACTCCTAAAAATCCCTCATAAAACTGCAACTGTCCTCAGTCTGGAAAGGAGAGACCAGACCCCAGCTATCACCCAAAGTTAAAATCAGCCACCTATGACATACTGGTTTACAGGAGTAGGGCAAAGGGAGGGGAAAAAGGAAATCCAGGACACATGCCTTGTTTATGCAACCAGCCCAGGGGCCACAATGGTGATGTTCATAACTTTTTCCTAACGCTTATTCCATGTTCTTTGTCCTCAGCATCTCAGAGGAGTTGGATTCTTAACCTGAAGGATTCACACGGGGTCTGGGCTCTTTGTGGTCCTACCTGTATGGGGTTACTGTAGACTCCATCACCTCCATCCAGAGGTGCTGCAATAACAGGAAGCAGTCCCCGAAATCATGTGGGACCCAGAATAGTCACTCTGCCCCTGTTGAGGGAAGCTGCCCTATTTCCTCCTGATATTCAGGATTAATCAATGCAGCCAAATTGTTCTCTGTGGATCCAGTGGCACAATTAGCCCCACATGGCCAGGTGGCACTTTCACTTTGTTATCTCCACTGATGGGTCCTCTGGGTATGTCTTCTCTTGGGCACTAGATCCCAAAAACAGCAGGGTCGAAGGATTTGGAGAAGGGAAGTTAGAATGTAACCTATTTGCAATGAGTCACTGAGTGCTCCCCTCCCTGTCTGGCTGACCCAGATGTCCTGCCTATGCGAGGAAGAGCATCATGTGAGATTTGCTCGTTCAGAGTATGCACTGCATTGGATAGGACAGCCAGCAGCCTCACTCTTCGTTGGCTTCCACCTATAACTAAGCCTTTCTAGGATCTTTCTACCACGCTCCTCTCTTCTTGAGTGCCAAGTGCTTCTGGGTGATGGATGCAGGGAAAGAGCAGTGGATTCCATGTGTCACACCACTGGCTTCCTTCTCTATTCCTGGGATTGCCAGGAACAATCCTGTATGAGATGCTGTGGAAGGCAGTCACCAATCCATAGAATAGCAGAAAAAACAAACTTGTATCTTGGGTAAATGCCTGTTCCAGTGGGGCCAACTGGTCTACCCACCTTTGATGCAAAGGACCTGACTCTCCTGGGGTGTGTGCTCCTGTGGGGCTCAGTTGCTATGTCTGCTGCTCCTGGGAGGGTGGAGCTACCTTGGGGAGGGGAGAGCAGGGCACTGAGCTTCTGCTGGAATCTCCAACCCTGCCTCCATGAGCCCACTGAGCAGGTACAGGATGACTGGGAAAAGAGGTTCACAGTGCGTCAGCTTGTCCATCTGCTACGAGGGCCTCCTCTGCTATGATGACCAGACAGCCTATCACTCTGGGTCATTTTGAGAGGCTGCCCCCCGACCCAACAACTCCTCCAACCTAGTTCTTCACGGGCCTTGACCACATGGCCAAACTTTCCGGCAGTCCTCATGTTCACTGGGCAGACCTCCTCTCATTGCTCCTTCCAGGACCCACTGGAAAATAGCTGTGTTGCTGGGGTTCCCACCTCTGGGAAGGTTTCCCTTTTCCACACAACCTCAGGGTGGAGCTGTGGTGTGGTGGCATCTACTCACAGATGATGCTGGGGAGATTCACGCAGAGCCTGCAAGCCACTCTTGAGTTCTTTGTTCCTCAGTCAGCCAGTTACAGGGAGACCCCTGGAACAATGGAGGTGAGTGGAGGGAGAGGTTGCTGAGATACTGGAGGAGGTGAATGTAGTGTGAGTCACTCCCTGGTACCATTTCGTGTGTTTCCAGGGCCTGCTTGCCCTGCTCTCTTGTATATGCCTTAGGTAGGGGCTGCCACTTGGCTTGGCCCAGAGTGTGGTCTGGTGGACTGGATCCCCTCCATTCATGTAGGGTCCCTTAGTGCTCCTTAGGGACCCAGGACTAGAAGTACAGTGTTCATTAAGTCTGAGAGCAACTGATGAACTGTGTCTCTAAAGGGAATGGCTGCTCGATGCAGAGGCTGTGACTTTGATTCAAAACCCCAGGGACTGGGCACTCTGATTCTCCACACAGTCTCCCATCTGTCGCCCACACTTGGAGCCCTGCTGGACCTTAAGGATCATAAGTGCCAAGAGGCAAATCTGCTTGTGCTGCAGCCAAGATCAGCCAGTCAGCCTCCTGCTGCTCTGGGCCCCACTCAGAGACGGGGCATGAAAGTCTCTTTGCTCAAGGTGTGGGCACTTGTGCCCTTTTTTCAGTGATGAATTGGAAGGTGTGGCAATCTTTCCCCTCTCCCCCAACCTTTGGAGGGGATAACCAAACACAACCTGAATTTTCCAGAGGTTGGTCTTCTCCCTTCTGGCTCACCTGGGTGTTAGCAAGATTTCAGAGTGTCTGCCCAAGAGTTTTTCCTCCAAGATCCTCTCCCCTCAGGGTCACCAATGTAGTGGACCAACGTGGTGTCCTGTGGGGTGTGGGGGAGATGAAGACATCCAGCCATGAAATTAGGATTCCAAGACAGAGAGCCGACATTGCTCTGTGTATGACAGTGGGATGGCATGGCTGCCTTTGTCAAGGTTCAGAGGAGAAAAGCATCCAACACATCAGTAGCCAAGTGTCAGGTGTTCCAGCCAGGAAGCCACATCTGGAGCAGCGACTGTGATGGAATCACCAGCTGAGGAACTCTGAAGACGCCTAGTCACAAGCCAGGACCTGCGCATCTTCTGTGTGGGTCCAGCAGGTCCAGTAGGGGATGTAGGAAGACTCTTGAGTCTTGATGGGACCCAACAGCTGAATCTATCCCAGAGAGGCATGGGTGCTTTCATTTCCCTCCCACCATAATAACTCTCCTTGCCACTCCCACCATAATAACTCTCACTCACAGGTTGAGAGTGTGGTATTGTGTCAGCTCAAAGCTTGTGTCTTCCAACCATATATTTGGGAAGTACAGAAATAACTTACTGGCTTCACTCTGTAAAGACCCAGACTCACGCTCCAGCCTGATCTGTCCTCTGACTGAGGCCACAGTGGATGGAAGATTCCAAGGATTAGCATCAGCTCAAAGACAAAGTCCAACAGCCCTCAGAGGTTTGGGTGTTCTGTCCCCCTGTGGGCAGTACACAGGGCAGTGTCTGCAGGTCCCTTTGTGGAAGGCTGGGAGGAAGGCTGACAGCATCTCATTTGGTGTTTTGGGAGGTTGTTTAGTTGCTCAGTTGTGTCCAACTCTTTGTGGCCCCATGGACACATGGATAGGCTCCTCTATCCACAGGATTTTCCAGGCAAGAATACTGGAGTGGGTTGCCATTTCCTCCTCCGGGGGATCTTCTGGACCCGGGTATTGAACCAGTGTCTTCTGTGTCTACTGCATTGCAGGCAGATTTTTTTTTACCCACTGAGCCATCAGGGAAGCCCAAGAGTTGAGGTAGGTTGTTGGCAAAACTGGATATTAATTTTTGTGTCCACACCCTTTTGTTATGTGGCTGCAGCTCCTCCTGCCAAGAGATGGAGAATATTTTTCCCTGAATCTGGATGTCCTTGTGACGTGCTTTGATGAAAAGAATGAGGTGTTTAGATGACATTTGTTAGTTCCAAACCAAGGCTTCTGAAGGTTTTGCCTGCCTCCATTCTTTCTTTTGGGACCCTGCTCCTCCATACTGATAGCTTATGGTGAACAATTCGTGATCTCCAAAGAAAAAGATTTAGCTTCAGGACCAGGGACCAGGCTTGATCACTCAAGAGCTTTTGTGTAGCAGAGTTTTATTAAAGTAAGAAAAGGGACAGAGAAAGCTTCTGACAAGACATCAGAAGCAGGATGGAGAATGCCCCCCTATCTAGTCTTATCAAGGCCTTATATACTTTTTTCAGACCCACTTCCACAACATACATCTGAAGTTAACAAGATTAGAATGAACAATAGAGAGATCTTACCAGACCCACTCCCATAATATAAATTTTAAGATGACAGGATTAGTCAGAAGGTTCTTGTTAAGGAGAAACATGTCCTCGAGCAAGATACATTGTTATATTGGATAAGACAAAGCAATGTAGAAAAGAACATTTGTCCTTTTTTTCTTGAGAGCCCTAGATCCCTTTCTCTTCCTCCCCCTCCTCCCCTTCCTCCTCCTCCTCCGGAACCCTGGACTTCTTATCAACCTACCTAGGAATTGACTCTCTCAATATGGGCAAACCCATGCTAGTTCAATGGAGGATGCGAGACCATGTGGGGCAGAGATGAGTCAGCCCCTCTGAGGCTCCAGATCATGAGAGAGGCCAGCCAGGCTGAGCGGAGCCTGATTAGTCAAGCAGAACTTCCCAGTTGAGATGAAGACCCATGAGTGACAATGAATGTTCAAGTCACTAGGTTTTGGAGCAGTTTGTTACACACCAAGGGCTAGCTGATACAGGTGGTTTTAGTTTCAGTTCAGTCTCTCAGTCGTGTCTGACTCTTTGCAACCCCATGGACCCTGGCACACCAGGCCTGCCTGTCCATCACCAACTCCTGGAGTTTACTCAAACTCATGTCCATTGAGTTGGTGATGACATCCAACCATCTCATCCTCTGTTATCCCCTTCTCCTCCCACCTTTAATCGTTCCCAGCAGCAAGGTCTTTTCAAATGAGTCAGTTCTTTGCATCAGGTGGCCAAAGTATTGGAGTTTCAGCTTCAGCATCAGTCCTTCCAATGAATATTCAGGACTGATTTCCTGAATATTGGATCTCCTTGCAGTCCAAGGGACTCTCAAAGGTCTTCTCCAACAACACAGTTCAAAAGCACCAATTCTTTGGTGCTCAACTTTCTTTATAGTCCAACTCTCACATCCATACATGACTATTGGGAAAACCATAGCTTTGACTAGATGGACCTTTGTTGGCAAAGTAATGTCTTTGCTTTTTAATAAGCTGTCTAGGTTGGTCATAACTTTTCTTCCAAGGAGCAAGCATCTTTTAATTTCATGGCCACAGTCATCATCTGCAGTGATTTTGGAGCCCCAAAAATAAAGTCTGTCACAGTTTCCATTTTTTCCCCATCTATTTTCCATGAAGTGATGGGACCAGATGCCATGATCTTAGTTTTCTAAATGTTGAGTTTTAAGGCAACTTTTTCACTCTCCTCTTTCACTTTCATCAATAGGCTCTTCAGTTCTTTGCTGTCTGCCATAAGGGTGGTGTCATCTGCATATCTGAGGTTACTGATGTTTCTCCCAGGAATCTTGATTTCAGCTTGTGCTTTATCCAACCCAGCATTTCTCATGATGTACTGTGCATATAAGTTAAATAAGTAGGGTGACAGTATATAGTCTTGATGTACTCCTTTCCACATTTGGAACCAGTCTGTTCCACGTCCAGTTCTAACTGTTGCTTCTTGACCTGCATTCAGGTTTCTCAGGAAGCAGGTCAGGTGGTCTGGTATTCCCATCCCTTGAAGAATTTTCCACAGTTTGTTGTGATCCACACAAAGGCTTTGACATAGTCAACGAAGCAGAAGTAAATGTTTTTCTGGAACTCCCTTGCTTTTACAGTGATTCAGTGGATACAGGCAATTTGATCTCTGGTTCCATTGCCTTTTCTAAATTCAGCTTGAACATCTGGAAGTTCTCAGTTCATGTACTGTTGAAGCCTGGCTTGGAGAATTTTAAGCATTACTCAGAATTACAGGTGGTGGCCCAGCACTAATCCTTAGCAGAACCTGGCCTCCTCTTCATTCAAAGGGCTCAGAGATTGCGAGCCAACTCTGGGAACTGGATGAGGGTCTTGTCTATTGTGGTTCCTTATCAGCTCTCTGTTCACCAGGCCTAGAGAATTTTATTTTTTTGGTTACACAGGTCAAGCAGGACCATAACAGGCTGCTCACCTATTTCAGCCCCAGGGGCCCCATGATCAACTGACCTCTATCAAAGAATCTTATAAGCTGAGTCATTCTGATACGCATTCTGACTGTGCTGCCCATGGGGGTCACTGTGCCTCCTGGCCTGTGGGACATCGGTGCTGCTACTCTGAGATCCCAGGGTAATTGCTTCTCTCTGTCCACCCTGGAGCCCTCTCCCCACCACTTTATCCTTGAATGCTGGTATGTCCTTTAGCTGTATGTAGTCAGATCAGATAACCAATCCCAGATTTTACCCCCAGTACTGATCTCTGAGTCTTAGGTCTCAGTGGAAGAAAACAGATCTATTTCAGTTACTGTAGTGGAAACTGATTCATTACAGGGCTTATGGGATCAAGTCTGGGTTTCCAGGAAAAACTTTTAAAGCAACATCACAGAATTGGACCAGCCAGCAGGTGAAGGTAAGGAAGCTGCCCTTGGAGGCAGGCTAGCCCACCCAACACACAGCTCAGTTCTGAAGGTGAGATTCACAGAAGTGCATCTGACTGGGGGAATCTGCATCTGACACTGAACTCAAGCTGCAAGGGCTTCTGGGAAATGTAGTTTTAGCCCTTCCAGTTCCAGGAAGATGGCAGAAACAGATGGAAAGAGCTAGTATCCCAAACCCACACACCTGGGAAAGCCCTGCACATTGCCCTGGACATTGCACTTTCCTAAGGTGGCATGGATTACAGAGTGGGGGGAAGGCTGGCCTCTGGAATGGACCCGAGACATCAGTCAGGTTGAGACTGGCTCAAGCATCTCAGTGGCTGCTCATTCTTGGCCACTTGGAGTCCCTCTGGCACATGGCAAACTTCTGTGTTTAAGTTTGCAAAAAGCTCATGGGATAGGGATTGCATTACTTGTATTATGGTGTGTCTTTTATTTATTTATTTTTTTGCAGAGAAACACCCACACTGCCTGGTTTTGAATCCCAGTCTGTCTCTTTGGAGGTGTGACTTTGGGCAAATTACTTCCTTTCTGTGTATCATCTATTAAATTGGCAAAATCATATGACACAAAGGCTTCTCTGGTGGCTTAGTGGTAAAGAACCCGCCTGCCAATGCAGCAGACACAGGTTTGATCCCTGGGTCGGGAAGATCCTCTGGAGAAGGAAATGGCAACCCATTTAAGTATTCTTGCCTGGGAAATCTCATGGACAGAGGAGCCTGGCTGGCTACAGTTCATGGAATTGCAAGAGTCTGAGACGACTTAGCCCCTAAACAACAACAACAACAACAACAACAACAACAACAACAACAACAACAACAGTATGACACACAGCGTAGGGCTTTTATGAGGACTAAAGTAGGTACTGCTTTTAAAGCCTCTAGCACATTGCCTGGTAAAGGGTATGCCTTTAATAAATGTTGAATTTTGATTATTATTATTCTACCTGTCCTACAAGTAATGGTCCATATCAATTGTTTGCTGTTTGAAACAGAATTCTTTTACAAATAGATGGTGAGACCATGTTAAAGCTTAATTTAATTCCGTAATGAATGAATTAATGAACCAGCAGGAAGTTAAAAGTAGCTGATTTGAAGAATACAGCCAGAGCAGGGGTTTATAAGTCAGCTGGGAGAGGCAAGCTGAAACGAACTTGCTAAGTTAGATGCAAAATTGGTTAATAGCCTGGGAGGGAAATAAAAGTATAACCTTTTGGGCCATCTTCTCTACTGGGCCATAAAACTGTTACTCCTTGCCAGTTTCTACAGGTTAAAACCCTTAACCTTCCAGGGCTGCAGAACATCTGGGCTCTCAAGTCATTGTACATCATTTGGGAAACAAAGCTACATTCCCCAGAGAGTCTGATGCTCAGGCAGACTTAGAAAATTTTCTAGCTGGATACCGGCAAAGCCAGAGGGCATCCTCTTTCCTTTCCCCAAGATTGGGATACATTTTTATTGTTGTTGTTCAGTTACTCAGTCGTGTCTGATTTTTTCGACCCCATGGACTGCAGCACGTCAGGTTTCCCTGTCCTTCACTGTCTCCCAGAGTTTGCTCAAAACTCATGTCCATTGAGTTGGTGATGCCATCCAACCAGCCCATCCCTTGCCCTCCCCTTCTCCTTTTGTCTCCAGTCTTTCCCAGCATCAGTGTCTTTTACAATAAGTCAGCTCTTTACATTAGGTGGCTAAAGTATTGAAGCTTCAGCTTCAGTATCAGTCCTTCCAGTGAATATTTAGGGTTGATTTCCTTTAGGATTGACATTTTTATTATTAATGTGCATATGTGAAGTTCCTAACCATCATAAAGACATAGAGGGAAAAAACCCAGAAAATGACTGGGTGATTTTGCTGCCTTTCAAAGGAGCTCCTGCCTTGGGGTTTCTGAGTCTGTTTTCACCTGGGAGAAAAGGGAGAATCTATTGGGAAGAATACTTCTGTGTGGGTGGGTGTCCTGTGAAGGTCACCCCTGGGCAGAGTGAGTACCCTCTGGTTCTGATGAATCCCTAGTTATAATGGAGAGGGGAAAAGGATGTCAGAACTGCTGGTTCTGGTCACTCTGCTGTTGAAAGAAACTCTTGGCAGATGATGAAGGTGTGTTCAAATCTCTTCTTTCTTGGTCAATTTCCTAACCAAGAACAACCTGTTTACGGCACCCCAGGCCACCTGAACATGTTTCGGAGAATTTGGACATCCTTTAACTGAGAGGTACAAGGAGGTACAAGGTATATCTGGAGGTACAAGGCATTTGGGCAAAGGAAATGCTACAGGTGTTTGGGTTTTGGACGAATTAGACCATAGCTCAGTTGGTAAAGAATCCACCTGCAATGCAGGAGACCCTGGTTCGATTCCTGAGCTGGAAAGATCTGCTGGATAAGGGATAAGCTACCCACTCCAGTATTCTTGGGCTTCCCTTGTGGCTCAGCTGGTAAAGAATCTGCCTGCAATGTGGGAGACCTGGGTTCAACCCCTGGGTTGGGAAGATCCCCTGGAGAAGAGAAAGGCTACACATTCCAGTATTCTGGCCTGGAGAATTCCATGGACTGTATAGTCCATGGGGTCACAAAGAGTCGGACATGACTGAGCAACTTTCAGTTTCACTTTTCTAATCAGACCTGCTCTCTTCATCCCCAGGGTGATGGGGGTGGTGTTGGGGGTGATGATGGGGGTGGTGGTGGGGAGGGGCAGCCCAGCTAGGACCCAAGTAATTTCTTACCTTGTCCATAGTTTTGGCTTTGTCTCTTACTGCTTGTACCAAATTACCATGACTATTCTTTAAATGGATTTGATTTTTGAGCTAAATACATGTATTGTATTTAGCGTGTATATCATTATCCAACATTAAAGACCAGAATTCACTTCCCCAAAATAGCAGGTGACTGTAAAAAGAGAAGATAAAACAATGCTTTTAACTGTAGCAAATACTGGCTTTTAGCCAAGAGAAACTTTTGCTTTGGCTTGGTTTTTCTTTCCTTTCCAGCCTCCTCCTCCTTGTCCCCATCCTATTCTCTCCCTGCTCTGTCCTTAAGAAGGAAGAGTAGATGGGTTAGAGAGAGATGTTAAAAGATAGATTCTACCAAGCTGAGGCATGGCTCCCCTCCCCACACCCCGGGCCTTTGATGCCCACATATAGGTGTGCTTTCCCCAGAACAACAAACAGCAAGGAGGAGAGCATCTCCTAAACTTCTGTTTTCTCCCTCTTCTCCTCCCCACCCACCTTCCTTGGACCCCCTGCACCACTTGGGGTGGGTTAGTTTTAGCTTGTCTGGGAGCTGCTATTTTCTATCCATCGGGCTGTCTAAGGAGAGGCGTGTCTTTGAAGACATGCCTTTCTCAGCTCCACCACATTGGCTTTCTTGGGAATGGTTCGTGCAGATTCTCCCCAGGCATTTAGAGATGAAATTGCAGCCTTCCATGTCTCTCTCTCCCTTTCCTGTTCACCATGCACATTTGGGAACTTTTTCACCCGTACAGTCCTTGTTTTCCAGGCTAGAAAGTTGATCCTCAGTGGACATTTGCAATGTGGGGAGATCATTCTCAAGAAGTCACTAGTGATCACTCTCCTGCTGTGCCAGACTCTGATCTTAGGGCTTTGCTCTTGTTGTCTGGTTAATTCAATAACCCACAGGGAGGTGTCACCTCCATTTTAGGGATGGAGAAACTGAGGTTCGGGATGTTTAAGTACCTCCATCAAAGAGCACATTTTGTCAGATTTAGAGCCTAGATCAAAACCCAGGATTTTCTCATTCCCAAAGGCTTATTTCTTCCTATTACACTGGTGGATTCTCAAGCTTTGTTGAGCCCTATCAACACTGGTAGAATGTGTTAATATTCTTCTATCTTGCAGACTCACAGATATAAACTAATGGTTACCAGTGGGGAGAGGGAACAGCAAGATAAAGGTAGGGGATACAGAGGTTGACTATTATATATAAAAGAAAGAAGCTACAAGAATACATTGCACAGGGAATATAACCAATATTTTACAATTAGTTTAAATGGAGTATAATCTATAAAAACTGTGAAGCCCTATGTTGTACACTAATAACTTACATAATATTATTAATCAATTATACTTCAATAAAAATAATAAAGGTACAAAAAAGCTCACAAAATACTGAAAAAATATTCAGCTGTCTTGGCTCCAAATCCAGTCACTAGGGATGGGATTCAGAAAGTTGTGTTCTAACCAGTTGCACATATGTTTTGGTACCTGTCCAGGCGTGCTAGCATGTGAATACATGTGTTGCAAGAACATGTGGCTACTTCTCTGTGGCCACCTGATCTCCTGGTTGGCTTTCTGAAAACTGAAACGAATTCCTGATAAGACTGATTTCTAAATGAAATCTCTAAGTCAAATTTAGATTGAAGCAGAATATCATTTGAATGAATCAATGTATGTCTAGAAAATAAGCTGTTTCTACCAAAGTTTTAATAAAAATTTTTTCCATAGACTATATTGTTGTCAATACTCATAGACCCAAAACTCACAAATTTTGCATATCTCCATTGATATTTAGAAAGTTTGTTTCCAAAATCCATTAGTCTCTCTCATATACATATATATGTATATTTAGATAGATAGATATGTCTATCTATTAATACCTATCTATCATATCTACTTTTTGCTGATAACAAGTTTATTTCCATTGATTTTTGAATGATGACCCTATCTTCACCAAAAAAAGTCTGGACTATATTGAAAAGACTTTGCTTACTAAAGCCAAAGAAAGAGTTAACTACACTAAAAAGAAAAAGAAGAGAAAACAAGAAAAATAAAACTGTAAAATGACAGTGTTGAACAAAAAGGATTTTCCAGCTAATCCTCCCTGGCTGACCTGCCTGGAGGACCACGGATGCCATTTTCTGTCTCTGTGCATACCGGAAGTCTCCATCTCCCAACTTGCATTGCATTTGATCAGGGTCATGTGACTCGGTTCTGGCCAATGGGATGAGAGTAGCCACGGTGTGCATCCTTTCAGTTCTGGCCATGATGGTCCCTGCTTGCCCTTTTCCTTCTTGGCACCCCCAGAAGCCAGGAATCAAGAGGACATTCTTACAAGATAGAAGGAGCCTGTGGTTCTGAGTCACCACTTGGAGGCCCCAAAGGGGCCGTCTGGCCTACTCGGGACAATGTGATGAGGGATGTAAACCAGTATTATGTGAATGCTGAGATTTTTGGTGTTAATTGTCTTGTATGTCCACTTAGCTAGAGAATCCTAGTAACCTGAAAACACTCATCTCTGATAATCATTGCTAATAAAGATTGAGATGCAGAGGGCTGTGCTGTCTTAGTCAAATATTAATATTTATTTAGCACTTACTGGGTCAGGCACTGGGGTCAATGGTTCCTTACATCATTTTATTTAATCTTCATGACAGTCTGAGGAAAAATCAGCATTAGTATCTCCATTTTACAGATGAGAAAACAAGGACTCAGCAAGGTTTACTCAGGCAGTGAGAATGGAGCCTGAATGTAGATCTGTCTGATTCCAGGCTCATCTTCCTACCATCACGCTAGGTGTATTTATCCATTCAATCTAAACAGGTCATAAAGGGATTTTGGAGGGAAGGATAGTGTGTTCCATTGGTCAACCCAGCAGGTGTCCACGCAGAGGCAAGAGAAAAGATGAGGCATTTGACTACATTGTTCTGAAAAATGCAGGTTGTAGTGGTGTTGGTTTTGGTGATCTAAAGCATTCCCGTATTAGCTCAATTGATGAAAAACATACAAGCCCCCTTGTGACAAGCTCACTCTGAAATCTGAGCCCTTGCTCAGCCAGTTTTCACATTTAATTTTCCCCCGGTGATGACTGTAACTTGTTTTAAAAGCCTCTATTTCCTGGACCCCTTTTCATCTTATTTCACATTTGGAGTCAATGAAGCAGAGTTTCAGGTCTTCAGTATCTGATCGATACACAATACCATCTCAATCTAAAAATGGCTTCTGAGGGCATTTCCAGTTGAGTGACCTCATTTTTAGACATGGGTTTGTCTGTTCAGATCCCTCGGGGGTATCTTATATTGGGTAAGGTATCTTCTCATAGTTGCACACAATTGATTTCTCTTTTCAAGTTGCCTTGACTTAAAATATTTTACTTCCCAAACTTAAATCTCCAAACTGTGTCCTTATTCCCTTTGACCCAGTGGAGCCAAATAGAGTCAGAATTCCCTGGTGTCAAAGGGTTCTCGTGAGGCTCCTTCCTTATTAAAATGGGCTTGAACTTTGCAAAGCTGGGAGAGGACAAATGCATCTAGAAATTGCCTCAGTGTGTCAGAGTTCTGACAGACGCCTTCCTTCTGCTCCGCTTATGAGACATTTCCAACTTGGGAGGATTCCAGAGTGCACCTGCAGCCCAAGAAGGCAGACTTGCTTTGGGGAGAGTGGTAATGGTTCTGAAATGGCCAAAGGCAGTTACCGAGCCCTCAGGCTAGCTGTGCAGTTGTCCATTGACTGTGTTGGAGGCCATTAGCAGAGGCTGACCACCTGGTCCCAGACACTCTAATGAGGATTTATGGGGTCAGTGGCTGGGAGGGAGATGGATTCTTTCTTTCTTTCTTTTTTTTTTTTTACCAGGATGGACACACTGAGGCTACAATTCTCTAGATTCCTAACTGGCCCCCGACCCCGATGGGCAAGAGCCCACCTTATTTATCTTCTGGTCAGTCTACTAACCAGAAAGAGGGAGTTCTTTGCAAACGTGGTGCCATCAGAAAGGGAACGTCAACTCTTCAGGTTCTTTTCGGGTAGAAGCATCTAGTGGACATGTTGGTGGGGGTGAAGCTTTCTATCTGGCTGGTGCTGGCAGATGCTTCAAGTCTTGGAGGGGAGGGGTAAGGTTCTGCACAAACCTCTGTACCAGAGTGTGTGGGTGGATGCATGTGGCAGTGTGTAGAGGTGTGAGAGTGTCTGTGTGTGTGAATATGTATGAATGGGTAAGGTGAACATGTTGTGAGTGTGTGCCAGTACATGGTGTGTGTGTGAGTGTGTATGAATCTTTCTGTGTGAGTGTGAACATATGTGATTACGTGAGTGAGTATGGGAGTGAGTTTGTATGGTGTGTGAGAGTATGGCACATGATAATCGTGAGTGTGTATATGGAGTGTGTGTGAGCATATAAGAATGTATATGAGCCTTTATTTTCTTGGGCTCCAAAATCACTGCAGATGGTGACTGCAGCCATGAAATTAAAAGACGCTTGCTCCTTGGAAGAAAAGCTCTGACAAACCTAGACAGTGTGTTAAAAAGCAGAGATGCTACTTTGCCTACAAAAGTCCGTATAGTCAAAGGTATGGTTTTCCCCCATACCATGTATGAATGTGAGAGCTGGACAATAAAAAAGGCTGAGTGCCGAAGAATTGATTCCTTCGAACTGTGGTGCTGGAGAAGACTCTTGAGAGTCCCTTGGACAGCAAGGAGATTAAACCAGTCAATCCTAAAGGAAATCAACCATGAATAGTCATTGGAAGGACTGATGCTGAAGCTCCAATGCTTTGGCCAGCTGATACGAAGAGCCAACTCACTGGAAAAGACCCTGATGCTGGTAAGATTAAAGGCAGGAGGAGAAGGGGACAACAGAGGATGAGATGGCATCACTGACTCAATGGACATGAGTTGGCGCAAACTCCAGGAGATGGTGAAGGACAGGGAAGCCTGGTGTGCTGCCGTCCGCGGGGTCACAAAGAGTTAGACAGTACTGAGCGACTGAACGACAACAATGAGCATGTGTATGAATGTGGGTGTGTGACAGAGTGAGGGTGGACTATGTACAGATGTGAGCATGGGCGTGTGCGTGTCTGTGCGTGTGAAGCCTGGGGAAACTGCAGAGAAGAGCCATCACAGGAAAGCAGATGAAAGGCTGAAACTGGTTTCTAGAAGGAGATGGTGGAGGAAAGGGGGTTAGCCAGCCTGCGAGGAAAGTTGAAGATGACTGAGGTGGGGGGCTAGGATCCCTCTTCCTGTTCCCACTGGATTCTCCAGGCAGCCTTGACAGTGAGCCAGGGAGATAAATGGATGCCCAGAGAGGTTAAGTGACTGGCAGAAGGTCACAGGACCTTTAAATGGAGGGTGTCAATTGGAAGAGGGTTTATGATAGAGACTTGATAGACTCTCTGTGGGTCAAAGGTAATAAAAATGATGTCATTTTAAATCAAGGTGGGAGAGACCCAGTGAGGAGGGGCACCCTGCCATGAAGAGGCTTCCTCCTGGGCACTGTTGTCATGTAACATGAGAGAGGTGGTCCTTTCTAGAGGGTGAGTGAGCCCCTAGCCCACCTCCCCTGCCCAGTACTGGTTCAGGGCAGAGATATCCCCCTGGTGTCTGATTACCCTTTGGAGTCCAGGACTCCCCTCCCACAGCACCCACCTCTGGGTCACACAGCTCATTTTCATTTAAAAAAAAATCCATGCAGAAAAAATTCATACATAGAGTAAAACAGAGGGCTCTCATATTCCCTGAATTTAGGTTTTTCTTCTTTGACCTTAGAATGAATTTTTAAACGATGCATCTTGTGGCTCTGGCAGGTATGAAAAATGGAGGGAAACGAACGGGTGAATGATTTATTTAAATGTTCCTACCAATGCTTTTAACTGATTTTGGATCCTCGCCTTTGATTTTGCTCCCATTTGGAGCTGTGCTTGCTTATCAGGTCAACCTTGTTGAGATTCAAAATAAGGTGCACCTTTAACAACTGCACTCCTTCCCCCTCCCCGCACTGTGGCTCTGGGGAGCTCACAGAGTACGCCCATGAACAACTCCTCCAACTTCTTTCAGCAGCTTCAATGATGGAGCACACGGTCTGGATTTGACTTCTTGTTCTGCTATTTATTGAGTGCCTTAGGCAAGTCCCTGAAATGGGGAAAAAACTCCAACAACAAGAACTAAGCTTCTTGAGAATAGAGAAACAGGTTCTTGTGGGGGAGATGTTGGACCTCTGGCTTGTTCTTTCTTATTTTTATTTTTTAATTAAAAATTAAAAAAAAATTGGCCACCCTGCACAACATATGGGATCTTAGTTCTCCAACCAGGGGTCAAACTAGTGACCCTGTAGTGGAACCTTGGATTCATAACCACTGGACTTGTTCTTTCTGACCTTTTACCTCCCAAGCTGAGCACAACACAAGAGCCAGCATTCAATCCATAGTCCGTTCACTCGTCTATTGATCCAGTCCTTAGTGGGGCTGCCTATGTGGCAGGCATTGTTCTAAGTGCTTGGGATATATGGGTGGACAGAAAAGACAAAGATTTACATCATACACCAGTGAATTATGTAAAAGATTAGAAAGTGACACTGCTATGGACAATAGTGAAGCCCAGGAGTATCAGTGCCAGGATTGGAGTGGGAGAGATAGCTGTAAAAAATCGGGTGGCCTTCCCTGGTGGTCTGGTGGTTAAGACTCTGCCTGCTAATGCAGGGGACGCAGCTTCAGTCCCTGGTCCAGGAGGATCCCTCATGCCATGGAGCAACTAAACCTGTGCGCCACAGCGACTCCAGCCATGCCTGGAGCCTGTGCACCTGTGCGCTACAAAAAGAGAAGCCACCACAGTGAGAAGCCTGAGCACAACCAGAGTGGCCCCTGTCCTCCAAAACTAGAGAAAGCCTCTCCATGGACAGAGGAGCCTGGAGAGCTATAGTTCCTGTGGTCGCAGAGTCAGACACGACTGAGCGACTAAGCACAGCACACAGAGAAAGCCCGTGTGTGGCAAGGAAGACCCAGTGCAGCCAAAAATAAATAAATAGGGTGGCCAATTTGGCTTCAGAAGAAGATGCCATTAGGGCAAATACTTGAAAGGGATGGGGACTGGATGTAGGTGTCTGGGGAAGACTGTTCCAGGCAGAGAGCACCCTTTGCAAGGGGCCCAGGTGGGCACTTGTTGGCCTTGTTCAGGGACCAGAAGGAGACGCAGGGTGAGATCAGAGCTTTGGGGAGTAGATCATGCTGGCCTTGGGGAGTAGCTTAAAAATGTTCATTTTATTCTAGTGAAAGAGGGATGATCTGATGGGTGTTGTAAATTATCCCTCTGGTGGATGAGTTAGGAATTCACCGCAGGGGGGCCAGGACAGAAGCTGGGAGACCAGGTTGGAGGCTGCTGCAGGGGTCCAGGTGAGGGAGGGTAGGGTGGAGGTGGGGGAAGACCTGAATTCTGGAGCTGCCTTGCAGAGTAGGGCCAGCCGGATTGGCAGACAGATTGAATATTAGGTCCAGGAGAAAGAGCACTCCCATGGAAGGATGGAATTGACATTGGCTGGGACAGAGAGGGCTGAGGTAGAACAGGTTTGGGGGGAAGATCTTCCCTTAAGAGGGAGAGTCTTCCCCTTAGACATTTCACCTAAAATCCAATTTCTCACACCACTAACAAGGGGATGGGGCCACAGAGAGCCTGAGCAACCTTCCTGAGGCTGCAGAGCTGGGATGCGTGGAGCTGAGAGTCAAAGGCAGGGGGACCAGGCTCTCAGCTGCTCCCTTTGCCCATTTCTTCAGAATGAAGATGCAAAATCAGATGCCTGCTCAGCGGGGCGATGCTGATTCTGCCTGCAGAGTCTCTGTGTTGGGAGGGGTGGCCAGCTTGGAAGGGTCCCCACACACTATCTTCATGGGAAGGGCAGGAAGAGAGTCAGGAGCCAGAAACCCCAGGTTAAACTCTAGATAATTTGTACTTTGTGCAACATACGCTGACTACCTCCAATGTGCCAGGCCATGTGCTGAGTGTTGGTGATTCCCAAGTAATTCTTCATCTTCAGAGCTAAATGCTTAGCAAGATGTGGATAAAATTGTCTGCTGCTTTTTTATGCTAAGTTCCTTAATCACCTTGGGAGATGATCTTGAGGCCAGACCTGGCCTGGAAGCAAATTCATACTCATCTTCAGAGGAGTGTAATAGGTACTTTGTGTTGGTGTGTAAGGGCACATAGGTGTGTGTATTTGAATGTGTGTTTTGACCTATTTTGTGTCTGTGTGTCTGTGGCTGGATGTGTCTGTGTGTACATGCATGTTGTGACTGTGTGAGGTGTGTGCTGATATTTGTGTGTGCATGTGTGTCTGTGCACCAGTGTGTGTTTACATGCACCCATCTCTGCTGTGCCTGTGTGATTGTGTCTCTGCACATGAGTGCGTGAGTATGTGGCTGTATGTATGTGTGATGTGTGTCTACATTTGTGTCTGTGTTTTGATACCATGATGTACTCTGTGCACGCATGTTCATTTTCACTGATATATGGGGATTCCTAAGGGATGGCTCCTCACCCCTCACCAGCTCGCTTGATGCCTCTGTCTCTCCTATTGACAGATTTTCAGTTCTACTCCTTGTTATCAAATCAAACTTGGGTCCACTTGCTGGAGCACAATAAAGCCAATCTACTGATAACAGGCTGTGGTGATGGGAAGTGCATTTGCTGCAGGCACCAAGCAAGAAGTATAGGTAGCTAGTGTTTAAAAGACCCAAATTCCCCAGTGGCTTCCAGGGAAGGGATTTTTAAAGACAGGGTGAGAAAGATGTGTTGTGGGGTATATGATCAGTTCATGGACATTCTTCTGACTGGTTGGTAGTGAAGTCAGTATCATCAGCCTTCTGGTTCCATCTGGGGTCTTCATGTTTGTGTTCCGCATGTGGTTAATGTCTTCCTCTTGGTGGAGGTTTTAGGATCTGCAAAACAGATCAAAGGACATGGTTCAGGATATTATCTAAAGCCCTTGGGGAGAAACTAAAGGTCCTTGACTTTGTTTAGTGTCTAAACTTATTATATTGTCTTGTTTGCCCGCTTTCCTTTCTTTCTACATTTCCTCACATCTCTGATGTAATTTATTCGTTGGGACTCAGGGAAGGCATAGGAGGCTCAAGTTTTTCTACAAACAAGAGGCATGTGGAAAACATGGTGGGGGGTTGTATCTTAGGAAGGTTCCCATAGGCTCCTGCTTGGTTACATCCTTATCCGTCTTCTAGAATCTTCCGCCTCAGCTTTGCTCTTCATTCCTCAGACACCAGTGGCCTACTTCTCTTCACTCCAACTGGAGACTGTTATTTGCAGCCTCATTCTCTTCAAGGATTGTGCTTGCGAAGGCTGTGCATTTTCTGAATAGCAGGAAGTTCAATGCGGGTTCTGAACATTTCTCTAGCAGCTTTATCCTTCCTTATTTCATAAGTGACCTTGCTAAGTGGATTCATCCAGGAAGAACCCTAACGGGTAGAGGTAGACCTCTTTATTTGTCCCTGATGATAATAAGGGAGCCACTAACTTAATTATGGCAATTTCCATTTTATTGAGTATGGTGTTCCTTTTGATTTAGAATATTTTTACCTCTCCAAGTGCTTTTAAGGAAGGTTATGGCAGGAAAAAGTCTATTCATCTCTGCAGTATATTTGGTTGCTTTTCATAAACTGTCTAAATTGCATTTTAAGGGAGTGGAAATTGAATCTAGCCTTATTTTTTTTTAATTGCTGAAGCCAATTAGCTGCTAACGTATTTAATTATCAGAGAAGCATTCAGATCTACAACCAAGTAAAGCCCTCCTGAAGGAGTTTTTACCCCAGTTCTGCCTGTTCTTTCCCTTTTTGCTCCCTACTCCTATTCTCTAAAGAACCAGTTTCCCTAAGTCAGACAAAGAAGAAATATCACATGACATCCCTCAAACTAAAAAGAAAGGATACAAATGAACTTATAAAGCAGAAAGAGACTCAGTCACAGACATAGAGGATAAACCTATGGTTACCAGGGGTGGGGGAGGAAGAATGTGGGGAAGGTAAGGGAGTTTTGGATGGTTAGATACAGACTACTCTGTTTAAAACAGATAACCAACAAAGACCTACTGTATAGCACATGGAACTCTACTCCATGTTATGTGGCAGCACGCATGGGAGGGGAGTTTGTGGGAGAATTGATACATGTATATGTATGGCTGAGTCCTTCATCTGAATCTGTCAGAACGTTGTTAATTGGTTATACTCCAATACAAAATAAAAAGCTTTTTTTTTTTTTTTTTTAAACAAAACAAAAACCCGGCCTTTTCCTTACCAACCTTCCGTTTAGACCTGTGGCATTTCAGAGGCAAGTTGTGTGTGTGTGTGTGCGGGTGTCACTGCTGCTGTTACCAGGATGCTAGAGAGAGGTTGGTAGCCTGAATATTGACTCTCCTCTCTCCAGGGGTCTCACTCTGGCTCCAGGAAGACCACCTGGGTCAAGGGTAGAGGAATGAGTTTTAGAAAGATGCTCACTGGTATCTCAGATTTTTCTTCCCTGTCTGAGTTCTTTCTTCTCACTTTCAAGGTTGTGAGGAAAAACTTAAGGAGGTCAAAATGCATGATTAAACTGAAACAAAACAAAACGAAAAACCATTAGGTCCTTGTTGAGTATCAGGAGATTCAAAACGGAACTACTGGAAAATCCCTTGGGCAGTCATGACCTGGCTACACAGTCATGGTTCTTCTAAAATCAGAGACACCCTAGCATTCTCATCTGCTTGATGCCCCTATCCATTTCTTAGGACTTTTACTACTAACCTGAAGCAGGCTTTAGTGAACTATAGTCCACAGACCAGATCTATCTGCTTTTAAAGTTTTAATGAAACAACTGACAAAAGATTAATTTCCAAAATATAGAAGCAGGTCATACAACTCAATACCAGAAAAACAAACCCAATCAAACAGTGGGAAAAAGACCTAAACAGACATTTCTCCAAAGAAGACATCAGTTCAGTTCAGTCACTCAGTTGTGTCCGACTCTTTGCGACCCCATGGACTACAGCACGTCAGGCTTCCCTGTCCATCACCAACTCCTGGAGCTTATTCAAACTCATGTCCATCGAGTCAGGGATGCCATCTAACCATCTCATCCTCTGTCATTTCCTTCTCCTCCCGCCTTCAACCTTTCCCAGCATCAGAGTCTTTTCCAATGAGTCAGTTCTTTGCATCAGGTGGCCAAAATATTGAAGTTTCAGCTTCAGTGTAAGTCCTTCCAACGAATATTCAGGACTGATTTCCTTTAGGATTGACTGGTTGGATCCCCTTGCAGTCCAAGAAACTTTCAAGAGTCTTCTCCAACACCATAGTTCAAAAGCATCAATTCTTTGGTGCTCAGCTTTCTTTATAGCCCAACTCTCACATCCATACATGACTGCTGGAAAAACCATAGCTTCGACTAGACGGACCTTTGTTGGCAAAGTAATGTCTCTGCTTTTTAATATGCTGTCTAGGTTGGTCATAGCTTTTCTTCCAAGGAGCAAGCGTCTTTTAATTTCATGGCTGTAGTCACCATCTGCAGTGATTTTGGAGCCCCCCTCCCAAAATAAAGTCTGTCACTGTTTCCATTGTTTCTCCATATATTTGCCATGAAGTGATGGGACTAGATGCCATAATCTTTGTTTTTTGAATGTTGAGTTTTAAGCCAACTTTTTCACTCTCCTCTTTCATTTTTATCAAGAGGCTCTTTAGTTCCTCTTCACTTTCTGCCATAAGGGTGGTGTCATCTGCATGTATGAGGTTTTTGATATTTCTCCCAGAAATCTTGATTCCAGCTTGTGCTTCATCCAGCCCGACATTTTGCATGATGTACTCTGCCTATAAGTTAAATAAGCAAAGTGACAATACACAGCATTGACGTACTCCTTTCCTGATTTGGAAAAAATCTGTTGTTCTGTGTACAGTTCTAACTATTGCTTCTTGACCTGCATACAGATTTCTCAGGATGCAGGTCAGGTGGTCTGGTATTCTAATCTCTTGAAGAATTTTCCACAGTTTGCTGTGATCCACAGTCAAAGGCTTTGGTGTAGTCAATGAAGCAGAAGTAGATTTTTTTTTAAAATTCTCTTGCTTTTTTGATGATCCAATGGATATTGGCAATTTGATCTCTGATTCCTCGCTCTTTCCTAAATCCAGCTTGTACATCTGGAAGTTCATGGTTCACGTACTGTTGAAGCCTCGCTTGGAGAATTTTGAGCATTACTTTGCTAGCATGTGAGATGAGTGCAATTGTGCTGTAGTTTGAACATTCTTTGGCATTGCCTTTCTTTGGGATTGGGATGAAAACTGACATTTTCCAGTCCTGTGGCCACTGCTGTGTTTTCCAAGTTTGCTGGCATATTGAGTGCAGCACTTTCACAGCATCATCTTTTAGGATTTGAAATAGCTGCACTGGAATTCCATCACCTCCACTAGCTTTGTTCTTAGTGATGCTTCCTAAGGCCCACTTAACTTCTCATCCCAAAGAAGACATACAGATGGCTAACAAACACATGAATAGATGCTCAACACCACTCATTATTAGAGAAATGCAAATCAAAACTACAATGAGATATCACCTCCCACCAGTCAGAATGGCCATCAACAAAAAGTCTACAAACAACAAATGCTGGAGAGGGTGTGGAGAAAAGGGAACCCTCTTGCACTGTTGGTGGGAATGAAAATTGATACAGCCATTATGGAAGACAGTATGGAGATTCCTTAAAAACTAAGAATAAAATCACCATATGACTCAGCAATACCACTCCTAGGCATATACCTTGAGGAAACAAAAATTGAAAAAGACACATGTATCCCATTGCTCACTGCAGCACTAGTTACAACAGCTAGAACATGGAAGCAACCTAGATGTCCACCGACAGATGAATGGATAAAGAAGATGTGGTCCATATACACGATGGAATATTACTCAGCCATCAAAAGGAACACATTTGAGTCAGTTCTAACGAGGTGGATGAAAGTAGAGTCTATTATACGAGTGAAGTAAGTCAGAAAGAGAAAGATAAGTATCATATACTAACACATATATATGGAATCTAGAAAAATGGTACTGAAGAATTTATTTTCAGGGCAGGAGTGGAGACCTAAAGAGCTTCTTGATAAAAGTGAAAGAGGAGAGTGAAAAAGTAGGCTTAAAACTCAACATTTAGAAAACTAAAATCACGGCATCTAGTCCCATTATTTCATGGAAAATAGATGGGGAAACAGTGGAAACAGTGACGGACTTTATTTTTTTGGGCTCCAAAATCACTGCAGGTGGTGACTGCAGCCATGAAACTAACAGATGTTTGCTCCTGGGAACAAATAGGCTATGACCAACCTAGGGAGCATACTGAAAAGCAGAGACATTACTTTGCCAACAAAGGTCCATCTAGTCAAAGCTATGGTTTTTCCAGTAGTCATGTATGGATGTGAGAGTTGAACTATAAAGAAAACTGAGCACTGAAGAATTGATGCTTTCGAACTGTGGTTTTGAAGAAGCCTCTTGAGAGTCCCTTGGACTGCAAGGGGATACAACCAGTCAATCCTAAAGGAAATCAGTCCTGAATATTCATTGGAAGGACTGATGCTGAAGCTGAAACTTCAATACTTTGGCCACCTGATGTGAAGAACTGACTCACTGGAAAAGACTGATGCTGGGAAAGGTTGAAGGCAGGAGGAGTAGGGGACAACAGAGGATGAGATGGTTAGATGGCATCACCAACTCAGTGGACATGAGTTTGAACAAGCTCCGGGAGTTGGTGAGGAAGAGGGAAGCCTGGTGTGCTGCAGTCCATGGGGTCAGGAAGAGTTGGACACAACTGTGCAACTGAACTGAACTGAATGGAGAAACAGACATAGAGAATAGATTTTTGGACATGGGGAGAGGGGAGGAGAGGGTGAGATGTACGGAGAGAGTAACGTGGAAACTTATATTGCCATATGTAAGATAGATAGCCAACGGTAATATATATCAGGAAACTCAAACAGGGTCTCTGTATCAACCTGGAGGGGTGGGATGGGGAGGGAGATGGGAGGGAGATTCAAAAGGGAGAGGATATATGTCTACCTATGGCCGATTCGTGTTGAGGTTTGACAGAAAACAACAAAATTCTGTAAAGCAATTATCCTTCCATTAAAAAATAAATAAATTAGAAAAATAAAGTTTTATTGAAACACAGCCTTGGCCACTCATTTGCATATTGTCCTTGGTTGCTTTGGGGTTACAACGTGGGAGTTGAGTAGTTTTTTCCCCCTATAGCATGTGAAATTGTAGCTCCTTAACTAGGGATTGAACCCATGCCCCCTGCAGTAGAAGCATGGCATCTTAACCAATGGACCACAAGGCAAGCCCTGGGAGTTGAGTGGTTTTGACAGAGATCTTAAAGTTTGCAAAGCCAACATATTTGCAGCTGGTTCTTTGAGAAAATGTTTTTTCAGAAACGGACTCATGGACGCAGAGAATAGACTTGTGGTTGCCAAGGGGGAGGGTGGTGGAGAGGGATCAACTGGGGTTTAAGAAGCAGCAGATACAAACTATATAACATACATGAACAGCAAGGCCCTACAGTATAGCACAGGGAATTATATACAATATCCTGCGACAAACCATAATGGAAAAGAATATGAAAAAGAATATATATATATAACTGAATCTCTTTATAGCAGAAACAAACACAACATTATAAATCAATCATACTTTAATAGGATAAATTTGAAAAAAGAAAAATGTTTATTGACTTCCAGTTTAAAGTATAGAATGTGAAAAAAAAACCCTAATTCAGAGTTAACTCACCCCCTCTTCTTCCCCTCCTCCTCAGAAGAAAATGGACATGTAGAAGGCTAGTTTTTTTTTTTTTTTTACAAACTTCCCTGGTGGTACAGTGGTTAAGAATCTTTCTGCCAGTGCAGGGGACAGGGGGTCGATCCCTGGTCCAGGAAGATCCCACGTGCCACAGGACAACTAAGCTTGTGTGCCACCACTACTGAAGTCTGAGCACCGCAGACTCTGTGCTCCACAAGAGAAGCCACTACAGCGAGGAGCCTATGCTCTGTAACTAGAGAGTAGCCCCCACGCACTGCAAAAGAGAAAGCCTGTATGCATCAGTGAAGGCCCAGCACAGCCAAAACATAATGAAAAGATAAAAATTGAGAAGTTAAAAAGCAAAACAAAACACTCTTTTCCTTTGGGAAACTTCATGGGGCGGGGAGAGTGGGGGGCGGGGGGGGGGGCGGGCGGGGAAGTTCAGTGCTCTGTCCATGGTACTGGACATGCTTGCCCTTGACTCCTTAAAAGCATTGTTTGTCACCAGAGGTGGGGAAAAGAAAAACCAAACTGATTTTTAGGTGGCTGAAGACCAGCCACCATGCCCTTCACGTTGGAGGATACATCACATGTTCATTGTCCCTTCGGTTTTTGTGGCGTGAACAGGTGGAGGTGGCCCTTGTCAAGGAAGATTCCACGTGTCTTTGCTTTTTAATGAAGAGTAATGGCTTTGCAAGTGTTTGCATAGCCATTCGGTATTGAAAGGAGGTTCCCATCCTGGCATCTCTATGAATTATGTTTCCAGAAAGTGCCTGAAGGTCAATTAAAAGTATGTTTACTCTTTCACTGATACAGTCTGGCAGTGAGGTATAATATTTAGACAGCATGGTAGCATTTATGTTCTAAATGTGGACATAAACTTCTTGTTTTACACTGGAACTGAAATCAATAATGAAACAGAGCAGCACTACATCAAATCAATTCTGAAAGGCTCTTGAAGTTGATCCAAATTGCAGAAAGAGAGATGAAGTTAGTCAAAATATTTAGCCCAGCTTATTTTGTTAAGTTTGGGAGAAGGTGTAACTCATGGGAAATGAGGGTAGTTTGGAGCTTTTTTCTGTAATCCTGGTCTCTAAACCTTGACCACTCTTTTCTCCATGGGGACTTCTGGAATGGGGTAGCATCAATGTCTGCTTCTTTTGGTATTCCTCCTTCAAAGTCCCAACTGGCCAAAACTTAAAGAGGCAATCTGGAGGATCCTATGCTGATTTTTTGTTAAAAGATACACAAAAGTTTGGTTGCCTAGCTTTAGAATTAAAAAAAAAAAAAGACATAGAGAAACATCTGATACTTCTCTTTCTAATTTGCTTACATTATTTCTGTATTCCTGGGAATGGGGCAGGGGTCAAATTCTTACTTGGTATATTCAAACTCTCCACCACCTAGAATTGTTCAATCAACTGCTCTGGCAAGATCAGGGGGAGGCGGGAGCCATGTGGATGCTGGTGAAATGGTCCCATTTGAAAGAATTAGATGCTGTGATAGAGGTTCTGCGATGAGGGACAAGGGATCCTGGTGAGCCATGTCTGCAGCATCCCCTCCTGGTAACAGGATGAGGTTTCTGAGCAGACCATAGCATTTGCCTTATACTCTCCCCCCAGGGAGATCTGGCTTATCCAAATGCTGTGATAACCTTGTAAAAACTGGGTCAAACAGAAACAAAGTGGGAGTATTCCAAACAATTATTTTATTGCTGAGATGTGCTTAAAAAGTCGTGCTTTCTGAAAAACAACCCCCGCAGGGTCTAGTCTTATTTTTTTACTGCTGTTTAAAAACGCCCTCTGGAATCATTTGTAGCTGGAGCTCTGAAGTGTTGATACGCAGAACAGGATGACACATTTGTGTGAATCTCCTACAAGGACCAGGGTGCTGTGGAAGGTTCTAGTCTGTGTGCAAAACCTTTGGGGAAAAGAATCACTTCTTTTTAAAAAAAATTATTTATTTATTTGGCTGCTCTGGGTCCCAGGTGTGGCATGTGGGACCTAGTTCCCTGACCAGGAATCGAAACTGGGCCCCCTGAATTGGAAGAGTGGAGTCTTAGCCACTAAACTACCAGGAAAGTTTTACGAATCACGTCTGAGAGAACCGAAGAAATGGACAGAGGGAAGAATGAGTGGAAGGATGGCTGGATAAACAGATGGATGGATGGACATAGGGGAAAATGAATGGATGGGTAGATAGAAAGAAGGAAGGACTTCTGTGGACCATCAGTTCAGTTCAGTTCAGTTCAGTCGCTCAGTTGTGTCCGACTCTTTGTGACCCCATGAATTGCAGCACGCCAGGTCTCCCTGTCCATCACGTATACTCCCAAACTGTGGCAAAGACTCTGGAAGTCCCTGACTCCTGATCCTCTCATTATTTTATTTATTTATTTATTTTTTGCTCTGAGTCAGTGCTTGCTGGGGTGGGGGAGGCTCAGGTGTTTAGCATCTTGATAAGCAGTGACCTCCATCTGAGGATGGAAATCATCTTCTCTCTCTGCTCACTTGAGGCTCCAGCAGAGAGTGGAGTCTTCTAGAGACTCTCTCAGCATGTCTTAAACTGTTCCTGTCTGACCCAATGGGCTTGACATTTTCAGATACATCATGTGATGCCAGCTGATGCCCAAATTCTATCACTGATGAGAGTGATTCACTGGGAAGGGCCAGAGACTTGGGTGGCATTTTATTGTGGCAGGCGAGAGAGAATGTGAAGGTGTATGTGTGTGTGTGTGTGTGTGTATGAGTTCCTGTGGTTGGGGGATGGAGGATGGCTGAGTGCTCAGAGGTCAGAGGCTCAATCCATTCAGTGGGTGTTTTTTCTGGGAGGCTTGGTTCGGGCCAGATGGGCTCTGGGGAATCTGCCTGCATCCTGAGGAATACACGGGCCCCCAACTCAAAAAGACCATGAGGTAGTGACTCTTGAGCTGAGGAAGGTGTGAAACTTCTGGATAACGGGGCTGACAACCAAAGGGTAAATATAAAAAACCTTGTTAGGGGGTTAAAAGAAACACAACTCAGCTTCCTTTGGGATCAGAAACAATAAAAACAACGCATTTATGAGGTATAATTTAACTTGTTGCCTTCCCTCCAGCCCTGTGAAGTCCATGGGAGAGGCACTGGGGACTGCACTGCACATGAAAAGCGAGAAGAAAATGCTGATGGTGGTGATGATGACAGACTGTAGCTCCTCGTCACTGTGGGCTGTGTTCCAGGGACTGTGCCAAATACGCACCATGTCGCTTTTTGTTTTTCCTCAGGACAATTCTATGAGTTTATAGGTGGGATGGCCATGACTCATAAAGAGTTTCTTTCTTCCTAATTTTATAAATGCTGACACACCTCCACAACAACCCTGTGAGACAGGTATTATTATTATCACTTTCAACTTACAGATGAGGAAACTAGGCGTAGAGAGGGTAGACTTACCCAGGGTCACACAGCCAGGAGGTGGCTAAACCAGGATTCAAAGCAAAGTCTGAGCTGTCCAGGGCCACGCCATGCTGCTCTCCTGCCCTGAGTGGGTGGAGCGGCCTGGCTGAGTGCTTGGGACTCATTTCCTCAGTGTCCTGAACACTAGCAGTAGTAAGCCACTGCCTCCCCAGATCTTTTTCTTTTCTTTCTGACCACTCTCTGAGTAAAACGAGAGTCCATCAGGGAGCCCTCCAGGGACAGACCATGGCCATGGCCTCACTTACCTGAGGGAACAGTCCTGAGTCTTCTGGCCACTAGGACTCAAAGCCCAGCCATGAAAAGAAAGGGTCTCAGGAGTGGTCGTCTATTTGTACCCATCGGCGATGGACTGGGGCCTCAACTACTCTGTGGAGGAGCTCCAGAAGGCTCTGGCGGGAAGCTGGGCTGCCCCATTGCTCACCACGGGCAAGATTCTGTCAGCGGGGTCCTAGCTTTCATGGGGCCAAACAGTGCCACCCATGGGCAGCCGAGGCAGACAGTGTTCTTGGGTCCCTGATGGCTTCGTCCTAGTGGGGTGATTCTGAGATCTGCTAAGACTGGCTGTGAGCCCGCCATTAACTGGCACCTCTGTCCCTTGGCTCTGGACCATCCAGACGTGGTGCCCGGCAAGGCTAATGGGGGACCTGGACCCACAGCTGGTTAAAGTAAGACATCCTCTGTGGACTCAGGGTCTTCTTGCCCTGTTCACAGTCTCTAAATCCAGGAGTGGGACTTCCCTGCTGGTCCAGTAGCTGGGAGTCTGCTTTCCCAGTATGGGGGGCCCAGGTTCCAACAATGGGCATGGAGTTAGATTCCCCATGTAGTAACTAAGACCTGGAACAGCCAAATAAATACATGAATATTTAAAAAAAATCAAGGCACATCCCATAAGGGACCTAGTCTGTGCCCCGTTTCTGGCAGCCCAGCTTATCAGGGTGCATTGAGGTTGCTTGAAGCTGGGGTGGGCTGACTCCCCTACAGTGGCACGTGGGGCCTGACCACAGACATTCCTGGACGCCTCGAAGGAATTTGACCTTTATGGTGGGGCTGACGGAGAGCCACAGGGGTACCTGAGCAGGTGAAGGCCAGGTACAGACCTTGGGAGAGTCAGGCTCACAGGGATAGGCTCCAGGCAGTAGTTTCCTGTGGCCATTATAGCAAATGACCTCAAATAAGAGGAAGTTGATGCCGCCACAGCTCTGGAAGCAGATGTCCTGTATCAAGGTGTCAGCAGGGCTGTGGTCTCTCTGGAGGCTCTGCGGAGGTGGATCCATCCTGCCTCATCCATGGCAGCATCACATGGATCCTTTATGTTTTAAACTTTTTATTTTCTATTAGGGCCATCACTTCATGGCAAATAGATGGGGAAACAATGGAGACTTTGTTTTTTATTTTTTGGCTCTAAAATCACTGCAAATGGTGACTGCAGCAATGAAATTAAAAGACGCTTGCTCCTTGGAACAAAAGTTATGACAAACTTAGACAGTATATTAAAAAGCAGAGACATTACTTTGCCAACAAAGGTCAGTCTAGTCAAAGCTATGGTTTATCCAGTAGTCATGTATGGATGTGAGAGTTGGACTATAAAGAAAGCTGAATGCCAAAGAATTGATGCTTTTGAACTGTGCTTTTGGAGAAGAGTCTTGAGAGTCCCTTGGACAGCAAGGAGATCAAACCAGTCAATACTAAAGGAAATCCTAAAGTCCTGAATATTCTTTGGAAGTACTGATGCTGAAGCTGAAGCTCAAATACTTTGGCCCCCTGATGTGAAGAACTGACTCATTGGAAAAGATCCTGATGCTGGGAAAGATTGAAGGCAGAAGGAAAAGGGGACAACAGAGGATGAGATGGTTGGATGGCATCATCTACTTGATGGATAGGAGTTTAAGCAAGCTCCAGGAGTTGGTGATGAAGAGGGAAGCCTGGCGTGCTGCAGTCCACAGGGTCACAAAGAGTCGGACATGACTGAGCAACTGAACTGAACTGATAGCAGATTAGGGCTTCCCTGGTGGCTCTGTCAGTAAAGAATCTGCCTGCAATGTGGAGACCCGGGTTCTATCCTGGGGTTGGGAAGATCCCCTGGAGAAGGAAATGGCAACCACTCCAGTATTCTTGCCTTGAGAATCCCATGGATAGGGGAGCCTGGCGGGCTACAGTCCATGGGGTCGCAAGAGTTGGACATGACTTAGCAACTAAACCACCACCACCATAGTTGATTAACAATATGATAGTTTAAGGTGAACAGCGAAGGAACTCAGCCATACATATACATGTATCCATTCTCGCCCAAACCCCTCCCATCCAGGCTGCCGCATAACACTGAGCAGAGTCCCATGAGCATCTTGTGGATCTTTGCCTCAGTATTCAGGTGACCTTCTGCTTTCCTCCTTGTGTCTCTTATAAGAACACTTGTCATCAGATTCAGAGTCTACCTGGAGAATCCAGGATGACCTCATGTGGAGATCCTTAACTTCAGATCACATTTACAAAGACCTTTTCTGCCCCCCCCACCCCGCCCCGCCCCAAATTAACACTCACAGGTTCTGAGAGCTTCAAAAGTGGACATATCTTTTTGAGGGTCACCTTTGAACCTACTACCCTCTCCCATGGACTTGCCTGGTCTAAATACCAGGAATACATTTCCTCCAGAATTTTAGTGTATAGGGAGGTGACCAAAAGGCCGAGGAGAACAGAGTTGGGTTTATTCCTCTTCCCTTGGGTGGGGAGGGATCTTTTCAAATAATGGTGTAGCTAGCACATGGATCTCACCGATTGTGTCTGTGCACTCCACCAGGCTCCCAGAATAATCACAGTCCCTCTGGAGTCCCTCACTAATCAGTCTCCGCTGGTTTGTAACTCCCCTGGTGCAGCAACATCTTCCATTTTTAAAGGTTTCCATTGTGTTATGCTTTCTGTCCAGCACAGGCTGTAACTGTTTGTTGAAACTTAATTTCAGCATCAGCACATCCTCACATGTATAGAAGGACCAGCGGTCCCTTGTTCCAGTGTCTCTTGGAGTTGCTTCTGGGTTGATGCTCTGGGAGGGGTGCCCAAGGGAGGACTCCAGGGACTCCTAGAGCCACTGTTGTTTCTTGCGACGGGGAGGATCTTTCCAAAATCAGGCTCTTGCCTGGAGAGGGGTCAGGATGAGGAGTTGGGCTTCACTTTCATAGCTCAGATCTCTTTCCACTGCACTCTGGAGATGGCAGAGGGGACCTTGAGCCCTGTGCAGGTGTGTTTCTAAGCATTTTAGAAGGGCTCATTTCTAACTGAGGTCAAATCTGTGGTGAAACACACTGTCAGCAGAGAGGCTGCAGTTGTGGTCACAGCGCAGGCAGGCCAATTACTGGACGTTCTCATCTAGGTTTGGGAGGGGGTGCCCCATGGCACCCAGCCCACTGTGAGCCAGCCTCAGGTGCCCTTCCCAACTGGGCTGCTGGCTGGGGGCTTTGGACTTGACTAGCACATGCTTGTATCTCTGGGGAAATTTGGCTGCCTGAGCCACCTGTTCTCAGGTGATGATGTCCTTGGGCAGGTGACTATGAAATCCTGTTTCTGTGGCTGTCTGGGTTTATACCTGTCTTTCTGGTGTCTTCTGTTGAGTGTTTATCACATCCACTCTGATTTTCTCTCCCTCTTGTCTCCCTGTCTTTCTCTCTCTCTTTTCCTCCTTCCTTCCTTCATTTCTCTCTCTCTCTTCTTTCCTTTTCTCGTCCTCCTCCACTCTCCCACTGAAGTAAAATGACCATAACATACAATTAACCATTTCAAAGCAAATACTTCTGTGCTGTTTGAGACATTCACAATGTTAAGGGACCATCACAGGTTCCAAAGCAGTTCATCATCCCTAAAGGAAAGCTTGTAGCATTTAGCAGTCTCCCCCTTACCCTCTCCCACCTCACCCCTACTCTTGTCAATTACTAAGCAGCCTTCTGATTCTGTGGATTTACTGATTCTGGGTATTTCATATAAATGAACCTGTGGTCTTGTGTGTCTGATTCTTCTCAACAGCATAGCAGGGCTCTTCCCTGGCATGCACTGGCAGTGTAGCCTGTGTCTGCCATCAGTGATGAGACACACGGAGAAACTGCAGCCACCTGTCAGGGACAATGCCCTCTGCCTGGTTCTTCAGGTCCTGAGCTCAAGGGTGTGACTCTGAGAGTTGTCAGGACCCCCCAAGAAGTTGGGTGTCTGTGGTCAGGACTTAGGAAATCAGGATCTCACACAATTTGAAGGGATGCAGTCAGGGGCTTCCAGCTGCTGCTGGCCACACCACACAGAGCCATGGCTGGTCTTTCCCACCACATGGCTTGGCAGGGCCCAGGTGTTGGCAGAGAGATCCATGTCTCCAAGGCTCTGGGGAACCAGGGCCTTGTACCCAGTCCTGGCTCTGGGCAGTTAGAAACAGAGCCCGGGGCAGGGCTTGGCAGAGCCGCCCTAGATGCCCTGGCTCCCTGTCCACCCATAGCTACCTGTTCTGCCCCCAGCACGGGATGTGGGGTCCCTTCTAACTCCACTCTGGCTCCTTGAGTTTCTCCCAGGACTCCGTGTTTCTCAGAGTCCTGGGAGACAAGGACCTTGTCCTCAGGACAAGGCCAAGCCTGGGGGGCCTTCCTGTCCCCGGCTTCCATCTCCCCCTGCTCATCGGTGCTCCCATCCAGCTTTCTGAAGCCTTTTGTTTGGGTTTAACCCGCTTGTCAACAGGGAAGGCCTTTCCGGCCTCCCCCACATCATCCTGCTGATGTAACACAGGCATTCATCTGCTGGGAGAGGCTGAGCTTTCTGGTCAGAGTTGAGATCCCAGCTGATGCTCAGGTGGGCAGGTAAACTTGTGACCAGGGGGAGAGCCTGGGGTAACTGTCTCCCCAAGTTGGGTCCAAATTAGCGGCAGCTATCAGGAAATGGACCCCTGTTAGTTGACCCTCGAAGTTGGTTCTACCTGCACCCTCCTGGCCTGAGACGCTCCTCCAGGCAGCCGGATCCCTGCTCTCTAAGCACTGCCTTCTTGTCCTCTCTGAGACCCTGCAGCGGGGTCACAGATCTCACCAGCATGGTCCCCAGGGTCCCTGCCCTGGGTCTCCAGGTGGCTCTGCCAGGATGATGTCTGAGTTATTGAACTATTAGAGGCTCCTTTCCCCGCTCATCACTTTCCAGGACTTGCGGGACTGAGCCTGTCTTTGCTTGTGCTGAGTCAGTCCCTATGGGGCCTGGGGTCCCTGGTGGAGCGTTGGGACTTCTGCCCCACCCAGGTAGAGAAGACGTCACAGCTCTTTGGCTCCCCGCTCACCCTTCCCCCTCCATAAGCCTGGATGTGCCCCAAGGGCTTCAGCAAGAGCAGTGGTGGTCAGGGAGATCCATGCTGGGTTTTAGAACAAGGAGAAGGAAGCAGGTTCAAGGTTTGCTCTTGGGGGGTTCACCCCCTTCCTTGGCACCCAGGGCCCCCCACTTCCCCAATCCCTCTTCCCCTAGGGGTCTTGGCGGCAGCCTTGGAAGAGGCCTCTGGTTGCTGAGCATCTCCTATGACAAGTCCAAAGCCTCCAACCTGATGTTGCTCATTTGCAGGCTGATAAGATTAAGGGTCTGTCACAGGCCACAGAGGTGGGTGGGGGCTGGCCATGGCACCTGACTCTGGGCACTCTCCACTCCATCACCCTGCTGGCAGCTGCCAGTGAAACAAAACGGATGGGGGCAAAAGTGCTGGGTGAAATCGCAGCCCAAATGCCATGGGAATACAAATGGCTTTGGGGGGAAAACAGCCAAATGATGTCCTTGCTCACCTCACGTTTCTCCCACTTTTCTAAGAGAGCTGTCAGCGTGACTGATTGCTTTGGAGGGAGCCTGCTGATTGCCTAGTAGAGCTTTGACCCTTTCCTGGGGGGTGGGGATGGGGTTTGGGGGTGGGGGGGCTGAAGCAGTCGCAGGTGGAGAACTTAGAGCAGAACTCTGGAATCTCCCTGGAGATGGCAGGCATGGGACCCTCTCTGATGGGGGTCGGGGCTGCCGCACAGGAGCTCTCTGGGAGTGGTGGGTGGGGGTCTCCCTCCGGCTGAGGAGCACAGAGCAGGTGCTGGTCCCTCTCTGCTCAAAGGAGAGCTCCCCAAGACCCCATGTCCCCTTCCTCTTCACCTCACACTAGCTTCCGCTAAGTTGGACCGGAAGTTGATCAGATGAGCCGACTCCAACCGCCTGCCAAGGGCCTTGCCTCTGGCTGTGCTTCAAGCTGATGCCTTCCCTTTGTTAAATCTCATCTCTCCATTAAAGAAAAATCCCAGGCTTTTCTTTTCCCCTTAAAAATTTTTACTGAAGGATAGTTAATTTACAGTGTTGTGTTAGTTTCAAGGGTACAGCAGAGTGATTCAGTTATGCAGATGGCTTTTATATTCTTGACTCTAGGAAACTGACTTTTTCTCTTGAAGGACGAAATGGGATTCTCGGTTCTTCTGTGTGTCCCAGTTGGACACGTGTGGTCTTGATTTTCCAACAAAGAAGTGGGTTCACGGTGGGTGTGGACCACTTAGGTGAGTGATGAAGATTGGACTGCAACGACGGGAGCCATAGTGCTGGGCACACATGGGGCTTTGGTTGACTGTTTATATACATGTGTATATATGTGTGCACTTGCGAATATGCACATTTGTTATTCTTATTTAGTCGCTAAGATGCATCTTACTCTTTGCAACCCCATGGACTATAGTCCTCCACGTTTCTCTGTGGGGTTCTCCAGGCAAGAATACTGGAGTGGGTTGGCATTTCCTTCTCCAGGGGATCTTCCTGACCCAGGAATCGAACCTGTGTCTCTTGCATCTGCTGCATTGGCAGATGAGTTCTTTACCAGCTGAGACACCAGGGAAGTCATGGATATGCACATACTCCTGCACATGTGTGTGTTATGAATGTGTTTATGTGCATGTGTCCGTGTGTGCATGTGTCTGTGTGTGCATGTGTCTCTGTACCTGTGTGTGCATGTGTCTCTGTGTGCATGTGTCTGTGTGTGTGTGTATCTCTTTGCATGTGTATGTGTCTCTACTTGTGTGTGCATGTGTGTGTGCACACGTGTCTGTGTGTACATGTGTGTGTGCACACATGTCTCTGTGGATCCCTGTGTGTGAACAAATGACCTGCCCTCAAGCCGGACACTGGAGGGGACGCTCATGCACCCTGCACCACTTCAGAGCCTGGCCTCGTTCTGGGACTGGGAGCAGCCCCAGCTCTGGTCCTTACCGTTTTGGCTTCTGTATGGATGGGTCACATCCATCCCTGGAGACCACCTTGGTGGCTGTGCCCAAGCTCTGCTCACCGAGCCCCATGATGGATCCTCTTACCCAATTCTCATGACTTGCTCCTCCCTCTTGCTTAAATTAGGTCCCATAAAACATCTCCTGCTGAGCATTCTGGTTCAGTAATTACTGTATCTTTTAGGTTCAAAGGAACCGGAATCTCTCCTTTTAGTAATTTAACAGAACATTTCACTCTGTAAGGGCTAAATGCCCTCCAATTCCTCATCTTCTCCAAAGTAACTCTGGGAGGCATTGTTTTTTATTAGTGGAGACTATTATGCTTCTCTTCTTATTTCTTTCTCTTTCAGATGCCGCATGGGGCCCTGGCCTCCTGAGTGTGATACAAAAGCCTCAGTGAGTATGAAGTGAAAGTTGCTCCATCATGTCCAACTCTTTGTGATCCCATGGACTATACAATCTATGGAATTCTCTAGGCCAGAATACTGGAGTGGGTAGCCGTTCCCTTCTCCAGAGGATCTTCCCAACCCAGGGATCGAACCCAGGTCTCCTGCATTACAGGTCTCCCTCATTACAGCTGAGCCACCGGGGAAGCCCTTCAAAACCCTCAGTGGTCCATTTCCAAAGCATGAACCCCAGTAAAAGCTTCTGGAAGCTTTCCCTCTGCTTCTGGTGGCTGGCCCTGAGAAAGACAACTTGTTGCTCTCCTTATCTCCTTATATTCTCCTTAAAAGAAGGATATTTCCTTTCTTTACTTTAATACCTGCTCTACACTCTCGTGTTGGGGGTGCCAACAATCAAACTGAAGTGAGGACACATGAAGCTGCCTTCTATGGGGTATAAAGATCTGACTTGTTCCTGCTGTTGATGAAAATCATCAACAAACAACCAATAATAATAGGAATGAGTTTACCTGAGCCAAACTGAGGACTATAGCCCAGAAGCCAGTCTCTCAGATTATTCTGAGGATCTGCTCTGGAGAAGCAGAGTTTTCAGCATAGATTTCTGTCTTGTCAGAACAGAGAACATCAAGTCAAGGAGACCTTCCTTCTGGTTTCAGGAAACCAGATCCCCGCCTACCCAGGTCATCAGTGTGGCCTTGGCACCTGGGAAGGGAGTCTGACCATCAAATGAGTAACCAGCATTGTTGTCTCAGAAAGAGAGGCATTTAATCTTTATTTTTAACATAAACACTCCTTACTTCTGGTAAGTATGCCCTTCTCTTTAATAATTAAAGCGGATGTGCAATGTATGTTTGATTGGCCACAAACAGGCTGTTGTAGTCATCATCAAGTTCAAGGTAACACATGTAGAAGCCATCAGAGAGAGAGAGAGAGACTGCCAGCCTTAATCCCATACAGCCCCACCTGGGACTGAAGGGCAAGTTGTGGTTGCTTCTCACGCTCAGGTTCAAGGCCAAAGGCTTTCAGCTATGGTGAACTGGTAGTGCTGGGCCTCCCTCCATCCACCCATCCTCCTTTCTCTTCCTGGAAGATGTGTTTCTGGAACACTCCTCTCAGTCCTCTGCATCTGCTCTTCCCACTGCCTGGGATGCTCTGTCTGGAGTGGGCATGGCACCCTCCTGCTTGCATTCAGGTCGCTGTGATCTCCATCAGCCTTTCCTGATCACCTTCCTGTGGTCCTGCCCTCTCACATACAACACCTGACTCTGAAACCAAGAAGGACCTGTAGGGCTCCTGGGCACAGAAACCTTTCTGTGTCCCCCATTTCTTGTTTGTAGGAAGTAGATTTCAGTCTCCATGACCTTCCCTGGGTTCCAAAGGGCAGATTCAAGCATTTGCCAGTCAGGGAAGGGAGAGGATGCAGAGACAAGGGAGGAGCAGTCAAGAAAGAATAATGCAGCCTCGGGGCAGGTCCTGGTTCCTCTCAAGGGATGCACACAGCAGTATCTTTGAGATGTTCTGCAGAACTAAACGCCCATCAAATGGAAGATGCTCACTACTTGATGAAGCACTCTTCATTCCAGAGAGAAAGTCACAGTTCGATAACCTCAGAAACCACAGAAGCCCATCAGGAGGCCACCTGGGGCCAGACTAAAGCAGTGCAGGCCCTGCACGCACCCTGATCCTTTTCAGCAACCTTGCCCTTGAACTATTGCTATAAAACTCTGTGCCAAACTCCCCTGTGTGGGGACAGAGGTTTTCTGGGCAGGAACCAGCTGTGGCCCCCTTTGCCTGGCAAAGCAATAAGGCCATTCTTTTCTACTTCACCCAAAACTCTTGTCTCTGAGATTCAATCTGGCATAGGTGCACAGAGCCCAACTTTCAGCATCAACACCCCTGTATCTAGTTATTAACTCTTTTCTGCCTCCCCCAAATTGAATACCAGCTTGCTGAAGGCAGGAATTTTGCCTGGATTCTGGCCCTCGGCAAGAGGAAGGAGCTAGGCCAGCTTAGGGACAGGTGGGCTGTCTAGGTCAGGCTCTCTGGGCTCGGGGGAAGCAGGTGGGGCATTGCCTGTGGGCCTCCCTGCCTCACGCTGGGGCCACAGACAGCCGGCCCCACACCTGCTCTCTCATCTCAGAATCCACACAGCTGCTCCAAGGCAGTCCCTCACTTGTTGTCAGTTTGGACAAGATAAGCACAGACATTCAGAGTAAGTGTTTAGAGTCTGTGTAGCAATTTTCAGAGTAATTTCATGTCTGTTGAATCTAATAAAAAATTGGGGGCTCTTATTTTGTGTCTTTTCCTCATTTCATTTTTCTAGTTCATTTTTACCATATTTTACAAAAGTACAGGTTTGTGACAAATTGAAAATGAAAAAAACATGTCTTTCTCCAAAGATAGTGGATAAGCCAGATTGAAAGGACACTCCTATTTTTAGGGACAGCAGTCAGGGAAAGTCGGCAGCCCTGCACAGTGGCCTGAACAGGGGCTGAGGGGACAGGGCAACAGGGATGATCAGAGGAGGCAAAGGTCACCAGTAACTAAGTAGGAACTCATCATTCGGTTCCTGGGAATCTTCCAATACTTGAAATGTGGTCCTGAGCAAGGCCAACCACATTCATGTATTAGTAATTCCCATCGGTGTTGTGGTTCAGTCATAGTCGTGTCTGACTCTTTGCAACCCCATGCAGTACACTAGGATTCCCCGTCCTTTGCTGTCTCCTGGAGTTTGCTGAAACTCATGTCCATTGAGTCTGTGATGCCATCCAACCGTCTCATCCTTTGTCACCCCTTTTCCTCTTGCCCTCAGTCTTTCCCAGCATCAAGGTTGGCTCTTCCCATCAGGTGGTCAAAGTATTGGAGCTTCAGCTTCAGAATCAGTTCTTCCAATGAATATTCAGAGTTGATTTCCTTTAGGATTGACTCGTTTGATCTCCTTGCTGTCCAAGGGACTGTCAAGAGTCTTCTCCAACACTACAGTTCAAAAGCATCAATTCTTCAGCACTCAGCACTCCAGCTCTTATATCCATAGATGACTACTGGAAAAACCATAGCTTTGAGTGTATGGACATTTGTCAGCGAAGTAATGTCTGTGCTTTTTTAATATGCTGTCTGTTTTGTCTTAACTTTTCTTCCAAGGAGCAAACGTCTTAATTTCATGGCTGTAGCCACCTTCCACAGTGATTTTGGAGCCCAAGAAATTAAAATCTGTCACTGTTTCCATTTTTTCCATCAACAGGATTAGAATTTTGTCTCCGGAAGACAGAAACACATGCATACCTTGGAGATACTGCAGATCCAGTTCCAGACCATGGCAGTAAAGTGGGTATCACAATGCAACGAGTCAATCAATTTTTCCCAGTGCATATAAAAGTTATGATTACAGCCTATTGTAGTCTATTAAGTGTGCAATAGCATTATGTATAAAAAATGTACATACCTTAATTAAAAAGCACTCTATTGCTAAAAACTGCTAACCATCATCTGTGCATTCAGTGACTGGTAGTAGTAACATCAAAGACCACTAATCACGGATCACCATAAAAATATAATAATAATGAAAAATTGTGAACTATTATGGTATCACCAAAGTGTGACACAGAGACATGAGGTGAGAAAATGCTGTTGTAAAAATGGTGACGATACACTTCATCAATGCAGGATTACCACGAATCTGCCATTTGTAAAAAATGCAATATCTTTGAAGTGCAATAAAACAAAGCCCAATAAAGTGATGTCTGTCTGTATTCACTAAATGGGAGTGTGAATTAAAAAGTAACAGCCCATCCATCCATCTTCCTTCCTTCCATCCATTTTCCATCTGTCCATCTTCCTTTTTTCCATCCATCCATCCATCATTCGTCTATCCATCTATCTTCCATCCATCCATCCATCTTCCATCCATCATTCATCCATTCTCCACCTGTTTATTAAGCATCTATTACACTGATTATTAGAACAGCTCCCCCCCCCCTTTTCCAGCTGCTAAGTTTATAACAGGGAACAAAGCAAGCCAGCCCCTCCCCTGCAGGAGCTGACAACTTAATAGAGAAGGAAGATACCCCAGAAAGTAATCAAGCATAGAAATTCCACATTATGCTAAGGGCTACGAGATGGAAGAAAATCAAAAGTGGGAAGGATTGATTTTGGGCCAGGGGAAGGGTGACCGGAAGCAGGATAAGAGTCATTGTTGAGGGTGTTTGGGAAACGGGGAGCTGGGGGAAGAGGCAGAGAGGTGTACCCAAGAAGTTGGGAGACAGTGTTCACACACTGATGGAACAAATTGAGGCTGGAGAGTTAGGCAGTTCTGTGGGGGCCAAGCCTTGTGTGTCACAGCGAGTCCCACAGGCTATGTTCTGAGAGTAGAAGGATGCCCTGGGGACCTCAGCCAAAGGAGTGGCCTGATCTGATCCACCTGGAAGTACATCTGTCTTTGGATGGGAAAATTGCTCTCATTGACAACTGTCTAATAATGGGGTGAGCTCCCCACTCACGGAGGTATTCAGGTGGGATGTGATGAGCATCTGCCAGGCATGCTGTTTTCCTAAAAGTGATGGGGGTCCTTCTGAGGACCCTCCCACTGCTGAGAGTCTGGGATTGCAAAGCCACTGTTTCTGGAGTCTTTGCCCATCACGCGGCTGAGTGACAGCCAGGTGTGAGCGCCCACATGGCACTTTGGGGGCCCAGGTGCATGTGTGTGTGCTCAGTCATGTCCGACTCTTTGCACCCCCATGGGCTGTAACCCACCAGGCTCCTCAGTGCATGGAATTCTCCAGGCCAGAATACTGAAGTGGATTGCCATTTTCTCCTCTAGGGAATCTTCCTGACCCAGGGATGGAGCCTTATCTCTTTTGTATCCCGTATTGGCAGGCTTTTTTTTTTTTTTAACCACTAACACCACCTGGGAATCCCCCTTGGGGCCCAGAGAACTGGAGCAAGTCATCCAGGTGCCTCCTGTTGGAGGCTGCAGGAGGATGAGCCTGTGTCATCAAACCTTCAGCTTTCTCAAGCGAACCCAGAGTCTGCAGAAACAGGAGGAAGCAGCAACCTTCCTGGCTTTCCCGCCAGCATCTCGGTTCAGTTGTCACTCAGTCGTGTCTGACTCTTTGTGACCCCATGGACTGCAGCACGCCAAGCCTCCCTGTCCTTTACTATCTCCTGGAGCTTGCTCAAACTCATGTCCTTCGAGTCGGTGATGCCATCCAACCATCTCATCCTCTGTTATCCCCTTCTCCTCCTGCCTTCAATCTTGCCCAGCATCAGGGTCTTTTCCTGTGAATCAGTTCTTCACATCAGGTGGCCAAAGTACTAGAGCTTCAGCTTCAACATCAGTACTTCCAATGAATATTCAGGACTGATTTCCTTTAGGATGGACTTGTTTGATCTCTGTGTAGTCCAAGGGACTCTCAAGAGTCGTCTCCAACACCACAGTTCAAAAGCATCAATCTAGGTCCATCCACATCTCTGCAAATGGCATGCGTTTGTTCCTTTTTATGGAGGCTTCTTACTACTTGTCTGAGGTACCTTGTTCTCTGACTTAAACTCCGTTCTGTTTGTGTCTTCACCCACGATCCTTAGGAGACATGGAGGCTGTTCCTGGAACACTGCAGGAGAGATAAGCCTTCCCCCTCCCTCAACAAGGGCTCCTCCATGGGCGCAGGGGCCCAGCAGACCCACAGGAAGAGGGCACCTGTGCATCCAGGAGGTGCAAATGGTGGTGAGTAGCCTGTGGGAAGGAAAGCCCTTGGGGTAAATTTTATCTTTTTTCCTATTTAATGAGTAGTCCATCATTACTGTAGAATATTTAAAAAACACAGAGAAGCATAAGGAAGGAAAACCCCACCTAGGATCTCACCACTCTTAGAAATCAGTGGTTGACATCAGGGGCCATTCTGCTTATTTTGAGGAAGGATGTGATGGTGTTTAACCATGGCTGCCAATGCTTGGTCTCTCCTCCCATTGAGAAGTGGGGTCAGTGCCTTCATTTGGGAGGGTCTTTGTGACCAGCTCCACCAATAGAGTAAGGTGGACATGACCCTATGACTTCTGGGTTAGGTCATAAAAGGCCATGCTCTGTGCTCCTAGTTCAGCAGAACACGGGCCCTAGGAGCCCTGAGCTACCATGCTGGGAAGTCCACCATAGGCACTCTGTTTGACCGACCTGGCTGCCCTGTCCTTCAGGCACCCGAGCCCAGGTGCTGGGCATGTGAGTCAAGACACCATGTTGGAAGTACCCTCCAGTTCCTCATGAGCTGTGTGCACCATCTCAGCCAGGGTCCGCTGTGCCCAGGAGTAGAGAGGAGCCCACCTTTTATGCCCCCTGGCCATGCTGGGCCCACAGAATCCAGGAGCAGAACCATAGGACATGAAGTGTTTGGCTGGATTCTTACACAGCAGCAGGGAGTCGCAATAGACATCATTAGGAGCATCACGTATAGTTTTTTCAACTTGCTTTATCCCCCTCAATATTTCATGAGCATCTTTTCATGTCATTAAATGTTTTTCTACAATGTCGGCTTTAATGACTACATAATATCTTGTGGTATGGAGGGACTATAATTTATTCAGCCAACCCTGCAGGCTAGAACTGGTTTGTAACCAATCTTCCATCACCACTGTCTCTCCTCAGCTCCTGCACCACCCTCCCTGCTTTGCTTGGGTGCCAGAACCCTACACTGGCTGCTCCAAACCCCTATTCCATCCTCACACTGCAGGGGCTCCAACACCCCACAGTAGGTTGTTACCAGGGCAGTTCCCAGCTGCCCCGCTCCATGGGCCACTTCCCCTCTCATTCCTGTTCACAGCTGGCATGCTGTGCTACGTGGCCATGGCCCCTACCACCACCCCCTCCACCACCACGCGCCCCAGCCCCTGCAGCTGCCTGTCTGGGCCCTGACTAAGGGCTTTTGGACTGAACTGTTAAGTTGGGGATGAGGAAGAGAAGATTACAGGACTCCTTGAACCTGTGTCCGATACTGAAAGTTTCATTCTAAGCCACATGTACCTATTTTTCTAACACAGACGAATCCTTTCTTTTCACTTTGTCTTGTAAGTGCAGTTGTGTGATCTGAGTGGTCACCGTGGACTCTTGTTCTCTAAGGGGATTGTTGAAAGACTATCCAATACCTGCATTGCGACATGAGTGCCCCAGGAGTGTTGACCGCCCTGTGTAATTCCTTTGCCTCCTTGTAGAATGATTTTATCAGGTGACCTCAGGACATTCCAAACCCTACTGACTGAGGTTCTTTCAACACAACTCATCTTCTTTCAAACAGTACCTTGTGGTTCATAATAAAGTGTTACGAAGACCCCCCAGGATAGTAGTTTGGAGAACCAGCACAGAAGGCTCCCCCCTCATTTCTGGCAGAGACAGGATTGAGCTTCTCAAGAGACTCAGCTCTTGTCCTTTGAGCCGAAAGTTCTGTTCTCAAGCTCATCTGCGTGGTGAGTGGCTGAGGTCCATCATTCCCAGGCTTACTGAGACAGTGTTGACACAGAACATTGTGCAAGGTTAACGTGCACAACCAGGTGATTTGACACACTTATATGTTGCAAAATGGTCACCACCGACAGCCTTAGCTAACACTACTATCCTGTCACACAGTTACCGTTTCTTTTTTGTGGTGAGGACATTAAAATCTTTTCTTTTAGCGAGACTCAAATGTACAATACAGTATTTTATTTGTAAAGATTGAAGTGTGTATTTGATTTACAATGTCACGTTAGTTTCAGGCGTGCAGATAAGTGATTGAGTAATCTACCTATTGTATTTACCTATTACAGACTTTTATTTTCTTCTGGCTCCAAAATCACTGCAGACCGTGATTGCAGCCACGAAATTAAAAGACACTTGCTCCTTGGAAGAAAAGCTATGACCAACCTAGACAGCATATTAAAAAGCAGAGACATTACTTTGCCAACAAAGGTCTGTTTAGTCAAAGCTACGGTTTTTCTAGTAGTCATGTGTGGATGTGAGACTTGGACCATAAAGAAAACTGAGGGCTGAAGAATTGATGTTTTTGAACTGTGGTGTTGGAGAAGACTCTTGAGAGTCCCTTGGACTGCAAGGAGATACAGCCAATCAATCCTAAAGGAAATCAGTCCTGAATATTCATTGGAAGGACTGATGCTGAAGCTGAAGCTCCAATACTTTGGCCACTTCATTCGAAGAACTGACTCATTGGAAGAGACCCTGATGCTGGGCAAGATTGAAGGCAGGAGGAGAAGGGGATGATAGAGGACGAGATGGTTGGATGGCATCATCGACTCGATGGACATGAGTTTGAGCAGGCTCTGGGAGTTGGTGATGGACAGGGAAGCCTTGTGTGCTGCAGTCCATGGGGTTGCAAAGAGTCGGACACAACTGAGAGACTGAACTGAACTAAACTAAAGTGTCCGTGATTAAGTCACTTAACATGACAAAGGGCTTCCCAGGTGGCTCAGTGGTAAAGAATCCACCTGCCAATTCAGGAGATGCACATTCGATCCCTGGGTCAGGAAGATCCCTTGGAATAAGAAATGGCAACCCAGTCCAGTATTCTTGCCTAGAGAAATCCATGGACAGAGGAGCCTGGCAGGGTACAGTTCATGGGGTCACAAAGAGTTGGACACGACTGAGCAATTGAGCATGCAATTCACGGGCCTGACCTAATCAGAAGAGTTCTTGAATGAGACCGGACCTTCCAGAAGTCAGTCTCCTTCTGGCCTTGAAAGAGTGCTGCCATGTGTGATCAGGCCAGGTGGCTCAAACCTGAGGGTGGCCTGCAGGGGCTAAGACTGATGGGAACTAACCTCAGCCCTACAAGTGCTAGAACTGGGTTCTGCCAACACCCTGAATGGAGTTAGAAGAGGACCTTGGGCTCCAGATGAGAAGACAGCTAGCCAATACTTTGATTTTAGCCTCTGAGACCCTGAGTAGAGGATCCGGCTCTTCCGTGCTCAGAATCCCAGCGCATGGATACTGAGAGGTAAGGAACGTGATTGTAAACTGGTAATGTTTGTATTAACTAGTCATACAGCAGTAGATAGAAGTAGAAATGGTTAAAGCCAGCTTAGGATCTATCTATCCATTCATTTATATCTATCTCTCTGTCTCTATCTATTGGGCTTCCTAGGTGGCTCAGTGGAAAAGAACCTGCCTGCTGATGCAGGAGATTCAGGAGATGCAGGTTTGACCCCTGGGTCAGGAAGATCCCCTGGAGATGAAAATGGCAACCCACTCCAGTATTCTTGCCTGGAGAATTCTTTGAACAGAGGAGCCTGGTAGGCTACAGTCTATGGGGTTGCAAAGAGTCAGACATGACTGACTGAGCTTGCACACATCTTTATCTAACCATCCTTCCATCCATCCATCTATATCTATGTATCTATCCATCTATCTATCTATCTGTTTATTTTTGGTAGGATTCTTAGTTTAGGTTTTAATTAATCTCTTCCCTCATAGCCTTCTTCTTCTTTTTTAGTTTATGTTTTATTCTTAAAGGATGAACCCACGTCCTGAGACTTAGCTTTGGGTTCTTCTGGGCTATCCATTCCTTCTTCTTCTCATGTACAGATCTGATATCATCAAAGACTTTTGACATGTTCAGAGGGAACCAAAGATCAAACACCCAGTAATGTCATTCCAGGAGACTCATTCATGAATTCAAGAATTCAGGTTCTCTTTGACTCTTCATATGCTGGCAAAGTTGGCTACTTATTGCATCAAACAAGATGTTTTTCCATAAATCAACATTATCACCACTCATGATTAAGCAAAAATTTGATTTTTACACAAAGCAGGTTTGAAACTCACATGCTTTCCATACTGAAATTGAGAATTGGGCTCACTTGCCATTTCCTCTGGTTGGACCAGCCCTTTCTTGATGGTTCACCTTCCTGATCCCATGGAAATTATGCCAGCATGACAGAGTTCAGACAGGAACACCACTACTCCAGTCCAGGGCACATCCCTGGGAACGCAGGGAGGAACATAGAACAACCTTAGCCTGGCAGGACTGGCAGCTTCCACCTGTCCTTCTCCTTCTGCTCCTCCTCTTTGTTTTTCTCTGACTACATGGCCTGGGTTTCTCCTCCATCTTTGTGGCTGCCCTGGCCCTTGAGCTTGTGGGTTACCCCCTAGCTGCTTGGACAGGCAATTTCTTCACTCAGCTCCAACCCAACTGTCCCAGGAGGGGCCATCCAATCAGCTCGAATGGGGTCAGATGTGTGTTCCTGAGCTGCCCTCAGGGGTGGGATCATGTGGAATGTATGAGTTGCCAGGGGCCACCTTATAGATCAGGGGCACCTCCCAGAGAGGGGATATCTGCCTTGTGGGCAGCCGTATCTATAGGACAGTGTTTGGGAGATTGCTTAGTCATGGCTGACTGTCCAACCCATTGAGCTGATGATTGAAGGGTCGTCACGGTCAGCTCACCAACTACCCATGGTCTGGACTGCCTGCTGCTGTGTCCCACCTCTATCTGAAGCCTTCCAGAGTCTGCAGCCCTGCAGCACCAACCAGTTAACAGAGATATTCAGAGCTGTGTGTAATGCTCAATGATTCCCTGATGGCCCAGGCCATCCTGGGATCAACTTCAGTGGGTCGCCTTGGATCAGGTTCATCAAAGGCATACTCATGTGAAAGCATCTTAAACGTAAGAACCTCCTTGCTGGGGCACTGGGTTGTTGGCACGGGAATCAGCCTTGCCTTCGTCCTGACTGCCTGGAGAAGCACCAGCTGTGTGATCCAGGGTGTCTATCTGGCGACACTGCTGAGCAGTGTGGCTGGCCTCACGGCATGGGTTCTTTGAAGATGAATGCTGTCAACAATCAGATACGGAATCTTTATACAACATGAGCAATTCTATTAGGCGCGCTCCATCACAGCCAGACCGAGGGACTTCTATTTACATGAAACAATAGCTCCATGGAAGCTCGTTCGACAAGTTGCCAAAGTAAAAAATAAGCCTGGGCATGGAAAATGACAAAGACCTCAAACAGACATTGTCAAGATTTAATAAATTCCAGATGGATGACATTTGAAGTGAGGTTCGAAGCGAGACGTGGGTTGACGTTCCGGCTCTGCCTGGTGCTGTGAGCCAGAGGCACTGGCCACGTCCATCTCTCTATCCCATCCCTGTAGATGGAGCATGAAGAATGGTCAGGGAGGTGATGAATAAACATCACATTCTTCACATGCCAAGAGCGCAGGTTCACTCCAATGGAGACCCAAATGAAAACAGGGTACCTGGTGGGCAGGTATGTGTCAGTGCACCTTCAACTTCTGCATGTGGCCTTGGAGGGTTCTGGGATGAAGGGCAAGAAAGCGTTCATGTCTGAGTGCTGCACATTTTATTAGCAGCAGAAAGTCTGAGCAGACCCTTCCTGTGGTGGAGGATGCCCCATGGCCCTCATGGCTCTTCCCCGACACCGGCCAGGCTCCCAGCCTGGTGTCCCTGCATGGAGCCATGTACCTGTGGGCAGAGTGAGGGGCTGTGAGTTTTCCAGCCTTTTTTCCCTCACTGAGCCTCTGGTCTCTCTGGAGTAGAAACCATATTTCATCTCCAGCCCTCATACCCGGCAGAGCATCCTGCTTATGAAATGACTCTTTAGTGAGACTGAGTGGAAGGGAAGCAGTGCAGGGAGACACATCAGGCTCCACAATGCATCTTCTTTCTGTGGCTGCTGTGGGCTGAATGTTTGTGTCCCCAAAATCTTCTACTGAAATCTCAACCTCCCAAGGTGATGGTGTTGGGAGGTGAGGCCCCTGGAAGGTGATTAGGTCATGAGGATGGAGCCCTCAAGACTGGAATTAGTGCCCTAGTTAAAGTTACCCCAAGGAGCTCCTCTGGTGCTTCCTCATGGCTCAGATGGTAAAAAATCTGCCTGCAATACAAGAGACCCATATTCTATTCCTGGGTTGGGAAGATCCCCTGGAAAAGGCAATGGCTACCCACTGCAGTATTTTTACCTGGAGAATTCCATGGGCAGAGGAGCCTGGTAGGCTGCTGTCCATGGGGTCGCAAATAACTGGACAAACTGAGTGACTAATACAAGGAACTCTGTTCCCTCCCCCACACATGAGAACATGAGTAGCTGGCCATCTGCAACCTGGAAGCAGGTCTTCACTAAAACCTAGCCATGCTGGCGCCCTGCTCTTGGACTTCCTGCCTCGAGAACCTTGAGAAATCAATGCATGTTTTTCACAAGTGACCCAGTCTGTGGTATTTTGTTACAATGGCTGGAATAGACCAAGTCAGTGGTAAAATGGACGCAACCAGGCACTCTGGAGAACAGTATGGAGGTTCCTTAAAAACAAAAAATAGAACTACCATATGACCTAGCAATCCCACTCCTGGGCATATACCCTGAGAAAACCATAAAGCAAAAAGACACATGTACACCATGTTCGTTCCAGCACTATTTATAGTAGCCAGGACATGGAAGCAGTCTAAATGTCCAGAGACAGATGAATGAATAAAGAAGATGTGGTACATATATACAATGGCATATTACTCAGCCATAAAAAGCAATGAAATTGGTTCATTTTTAGAGATGTGGATGGACCTACAGTCTGTCATATAGAGTGAAATAAATCAGAAAGAGAAAAATCAACATCATATTGCTGCTGTTGTTGTTCAGTCCCTCATTTGTGTCCAATTCCATGGACTGCAGCACACCAGGCTTCCCTGTCCTTCACCATCTCCCAGAGTTTCCTCAGACTCATGTCCATTGAGATGATGATGCCACCCAACCATCTCATCCTCTGTTGCCCCCTTCTCCTCCTGCCCTCAATCTTTCCCAGCATCAGGGTCTTTTCCAGTGAGTTGGCTCTTTGCATCAGGTGGCCAAAGTATTGGAGCTTCAGCTTCAGCATCAGTCCTTCCAGTGAGTATTCACATACATGTGTGTAATCTAGAAAATGGTACAGATGAACCTCTCAGTAGGGTAGTAATAGAGATGAAGATGCAGAGAGCAAACATGTAGACATAATATGGGAAGGGGAGGGTGGGACAAATTGGGAGTGTAGCATTGACATATATAAAATAGATAACTAGCGGGAAGGTGCTGTATAGCACAGGGAACTCAGCTTGGTGATCTCTGATGACCTACAGGGATGGGGGTGGGATGGGGGAGGGGGTGGGAAAGAGATCCAAGAGAGAGAGGTTATATGTATACGTATAGCTGATTCACTTTGTTGCATAGCAGAAATCAACACAACATTGTAAAGCAATTACATGCCAATCAAGAAAAGACGTAAGGTAAAATTTACCATTTTAACCATTTTCGAGATGCAGTTCTGTGGTATTAAACATATTCACATTGTTATGCAATCATTACCACTATTGGTCTCCAGGACTTTTTCATCTTCTCCAACTGAAACACTGTCCCCATTAAACATCTACTCCCTCCCTCCTGGCACCGTCCCTTCTACTTTCTGTCTCTGTGAATTTGACTCCCCTGGGGACCTCACATCGGTGGAATCATACTGTTATCTGACTTTTTGGGTCTGGTTTAGTTCATCTGGGCTTCCCTGGTGGCTCAGATGGTAAAGCGTCTGCCTGTAATGCAGGAGAACTGGGTTCGATCCCAGAGTCGGGAAGATTCCCTGGAGAAGGAAATGGCAACCCACTCCAGTACTCTTGCCTGGAAAATTCTATGGATTGAGGAGCCTGGTAGGCTACAGTCCATGGGGTTGGACCCAACTGAGCGATTTCACTTTCACTTTAATTCACTTAGCATAATGCCCTCAAGGTTCATCCTTGTAGCAGGCACCCGAATCTCCTTCCTTCTGAAGGCTGAACACCCTCCACTGTGTGTTGAAAGGCACCCACTTACCTGAATGCACAGGCTGTGAAGGTGGGAGGCGGCCTGAGCCAGTGGCCACACTGGTTTTGGAGCTGGGCTCACCTGGGTTTGAGGGCTGGCTCTTGCCCCTTTTCAGGGCAAACCTTGGCCCTGTCTGAGCTCTGAGAAATGGGAGCAGAGATGGGTCCACCTCCCGGGGTCGCTGGGAGAGTCCACATTCTGCACACGAGGCCTGAGGGCAGCTACTTTCCCTGTGAAGTAACTGGGGGGTGGTGAAGGGTCCTGGGATCCTGGGCCAGTCTGGACCTCAAGGATTTTAGAGTGGAGGCAGTAGAGGTCTAATGGAGGTGAAGGGGGACCTGCCCTCCCCTTCACAGCTGTAGACAGACTTCCAGCTCCAACCAGTGGCCCGGGTGCCTAAACTCCTGCAGCCAAGCCTTCCCACCAGCAGCTTCCTGGATCAGCTCCCCCAGACTCTCACTGCCCGTCAACACCCAGGCATGCCTGCTCTTCCCCAGCGGCCAGACATAGGAACTCCTAGTGACAGGGCGTTGGGGATAAATTAAAACCAGTGACCTGCAAATTAAGGGTCTCAAATCCCATTTCCCGCTCCACAGACGCCTCACCCTCATTCTCTTCTCTCCCTCGGAGGTTGGGGGCCTGTCATCCGCTGTTAGAGCCGCCTGGTTATGAATCTGTCACATGGTGGCCGGGCTCCATTCTCAGCAGAGCGAATTGTCTTTGCATTTGTGAATTTTTTTTTTTTAAGTAATTGCCCATTTTACCCCCATTCTTCTTGTCTGCGTGTGAATGCTCTTATTTAAAGTGAAACCGGGGAGCTATTGTCAGCCCAGGCTGGATCAAGGGACCATACAAATGTGTTAAAATGTGCCATGACAAATCGAGGTTATTTTTCTGCAAAGGTATTTTGCGGGTCTGGGTTTAGAGTCAAAGGGAGCTTCAAAGTATGAAATGTTCAAAGTGTTCTCATGGGCTTTGATATGAGGCAGTGTGTCTGTCAGATCCGATGGGCAGGGGACAGGCTGCCCTGTGGATGGTCTCTGGGAGTCCAGTCTGCTTTCTTAGGGAGAGTAGCGGGCTTCTTCTGTGCAACCCCAGAGGTGGAGACCAGCCCGTGTGCTCTGTGGCCCAGGACTTGGGGTGACCGGCCCTGGGGTACTCTGTGGTGTGCCTCTGTGTCACCTTGGCAAGGTCCTTCCCTCCTTGGGCCTGTGCCTCTGCGAAGTGTGTTGCGGGGGGAGAGGGGCTGGGCTTCACAAGGCCTCTGGGCTTCTCCAAGTGAGTGTCATCGATTCCAGCATTAAATTCTATAAAGAGAGGAAGTGAGGGTCTGACCCCTCTCTGCTTCTGTTCTGGGGCACAGAGAGCTGGTGTTCACCAGCCAGTCTCTCAGCTGTGGTTTCCTTCCTATTAAGGCAGGAGATAGATGGGCCCCCGGCTGAACAGTCTCTCCCCTGTGGACAGAAATTGCATAAGAGCAGGATGATGGAGGAGGGCAGACCTGCCCAGATGAGAGATAAGAGACCAAATGTTCCTCATTCTCCAAGTTAAGAGGACTTCCCTGTCTACAGACACAAAGAAAGGCTCCTTAGAGATCAAGAGAGAGGGAGCATCACCTCACTTACTAGGGAGCATCACTTACTAGTGATGCAACTACCCATAGGCCTCCTTGCTAGAATCCATCTTGGCTAAGAGATGAGAGTGCACACATGGAAGGAGCCCAAGATAAACCAAATATGGACTCTCTTGTGCGTGCGTGCTCAGTCGCTCAGTCATGTCCTACTCTTTGTGACCCCATGGACTGTAGCCCACCAGGTTCCTCTGTCCATGGGATTCTCCAGGCAAGAATACTGGAGTGGGTTGCCATTTCCTTGTCCAGGCGGTCTTCCCGACCCAGGCATCAAACCAGTGTCTCCTGCGTCTTTTGCATCAGCAGGGGGGCTCTTTATCACTAGTGCCACCTGGGATGTCCCAGATACAGACTCAGAACCAGGCAAAGGAATATGGTTGGCAAAAAGAAACCTGGAAGAAATGCCCCTTAAAAGTGATTTAAGCTACCATGAGGGCAGGGCTCTCTGAGCCTATTTGTGTGTCTGTCCATATGTACGGAACTCTTTTTCCTCCTAATAAATGCTTTACTTGTTTTGCCACTTCCCGTCTCTGTGGGAATTCTTTTCTGCAAAGTGAAAGAGCCAGGGTCTTGTCACCGACCCCTGCTCCAGTGGCTTGGGTGTGGTGCTCTCACTGCCTGACCTCAGTCTCTGGCTGGGAATTGAAGCCCTGCTTCAAGCTGCTGCAGGCCAAGGCCACCTGAGACCACTAACTTCATGGAAATTATTTTGTGATTGACCTAAATAAATGCACTTGCCAAATGGTCAGTACTTAGGAGGTGGGTTTGGAAATCCAAGCTGGTTTAGAAAGACAAAACTGTGGTTTGCCACTGAGGGTGGGCTTGGTAGATGGGGTGGCGGGTGCTAGGTCTTTGGGGAGGGCCATCTTTTCTGAACTGGACTCAAAGTTGCTCTGGGGAAGTGCCCTGGTGTGTCCCAGGCTGTGCTTTCTCTAGAGGTCATTGTGTTCCCCGCCAGGGGCTGGTGAGCCAAGGGCTCCAGCGGGGGCCTGCAGGCTGCATGGGGAGGGTCTGGGGTCGTGTCCCACTCCGTCCTGCACATGCAGCCCCACTTTGCCTCTGGCCCTCCTGTTCCTTTTGTCTTTCTGTGTTTCCTCCTGCTCCTTTGTTTCTCTACCAGACACGGTGCCCAGCCCTGGGGGCCAGGAGGTACCTTGATGCATGAGACACAGCTGGACCCATGAGAGACCAGAGGAAGCCCTGGCATGAGCCAGGAATCAAAACATAGGAGCTCAGGGCCTTGGTAGAGACCTCTTCTCTGTGAGTCCCTGGAATATTTCCAGAACTTCAAGCTGCCATTTATCCAGTTGACACTGAGCAGGACCCAAGGTTCTGGAGTGGATGAACTGCTCCCTCAAGCTCCTACCCTGGAGAGACTGCTGCCCACCCTGCCTGCCCTGGTTGGCTCTGTGGTCTGTGGGGGTGGGCTGGGTTTGGGGAAGGGGTGTCAGAAGCTGGTGCTGCTCCGGCAGGCAGCTTGGGGGAGGTGATTTGGGGCGCACAACCAAGCTGTGCCCTGTGGTCCAGCCCAGACCTGCAGCTCAGGCCTGCTTCTTCCTTCCAGGAAAAACTGGGCTGGCTGAAAGGACAGGGCGCTAGGGGAGCTCAGGGGACTGGAAGCGAGTGTCCCTTGTATGAGCCTGTGTAGAGATGAGGGCCCTACAGATGCAGGGACCCCAGGCCTGGAGACTGCATGTAAAATCTGGCCCTTAGAGAGTTTTAAACAATATATACATTTTGGGTCATCCTGTGTTTAAAAAATAGTAAATAATTTGCCAACATTTAAAAATCAAATCGAAGTCTATATTTCTTTTGAAAAACAGGACGGTCTGGCCACATTTAGCCTCTATTTCCCCACAGTCCTGATCTCCTGGACTTGGGAAGCAGCTGCCCCTTCACCTGGACACACCCCGTGGTTTGCCACAGTCACCACCACTCCCTATAGCATCTGCAATGCTAAGCCCACATGTCTGTCTGCCATCTAATTTGTGGTCAGTCTTTTACATGGTGTACTCTGGGATTTGAGCTTTCGACCCTTGACAGTAGGATTGGAATTAAGTCAAGTCACCCTTGAGTCCAGTGGCCTATATTTGGAATCTAGGTTGGCTGACTGCTGACTGTGGAGTCATGGTCAAAGCACCTGACCTTTGGAGTCTCTGGTCTTCATCTGTACAATGGATAAATGCTTTCAGCCTTAGAGAGTGGTTGGGAGGACTAAAAGAGATGATGATTCATGTTAAAAGTTTAGTCTACTGCCTATCACTTGGCAATAATAATAATTTGTTTTTGTTGTTGTTCAATTGCTAAGTCATGTCTGATTCTTTGTGACCCCATGAACTGTAGCATGCCAGGCTCCTTTGTCCTCCTCTATCTCCCAAAGTTTGCTCAAACTTATGTCCATTGAGTCAGTGATGATACCTAACCATCTCATCCTCTGCCACCCTCTTCTTCTATTGCCTTCAATCTTTCCCAGCATCAGGGTTTTTCCAATGAGTTGGCTCTTCACATCAGGTGGACAAAGTACTGGAGCTTCAGCTTCAGCATCAGTCCTTCCAAAGAATATTCAGGGTTGATTTCCTTCAAGATTGGCTGATTTGATCTCTTTGCAGTCCAACAATGTCATAAATGGGGCGGCAGAGGATGAGTTGGTTAGATAGCATCACTGACTCATTGGACATATATTTGAGCAAACTCTAGGAGATAGTGGAGGACAAAGGAGCCTGATGTACTGCAGTCCATGGGGTTGCAAAGAGTTCTTTGCAACCATGGAGTTGGACTCAACTTAGTGACTGAATAACAACAGCAATCAATTTATGTGATAAAAGCTGAATTTAGAAAAGGCAGAGGAACTAGAGATCAAATTGCCAACATCCATTGGATCATAGAAAAAGCAAGAAAGTTCCAGAAAAACATCTACTTCTGCTTTATTGACTATGACAAAGCCTTTGACTGTGTGACTCACAGCAAACTGTGGAAAATTCTTCAAGCGATGGGAATACCAGACCACCTGACCTGCCTCCTGAGAAATCTGTATGCAGGTTAAGAAGCAACAGTTAGAACTGGACATGGAACAACAGACTGGTTCCAAATTGGGAAAGGAGTACGTCAAGGCTGTATATTGTCACCCTGCTTATTTAACTTATATGCAGAGTACATCATGAGAAACGCTGGGCTGGAAGAAGCACAAGCTGGAATCAAGATAGCTGAGAGAGATAGCAATAACCTCAGATATTCAGATAATACCACCCTTACGGCAGAAAGTGAAGAACTAAAGAGCCTCTTGATGAAAGTGAAAGAGGAAAGTGAAAAAGTTGGCTTAAAACTCAACATTCAGAAAACTAAAATCATGGCATCCAGTCCCATTACTTCATGGAAAATAGATGGGGAAACAATGGCAACAGTGACAGACTTTATTTTCTTGGGCCCCCAAATCACTGCAGATGGTGACTGCAGCCATGAAATTAAACGACGCTTCCTCCTTGGAAGAAAAGCTATGACCAACCTAGACAGGGTATTAAAAAGCAGAGACATTACTTTGCCAACAAAGGTCCATCTATTCAAAGCTATGGTTTTTCCAGTAGTCATGTATGGATGTGAGAGTTGGACCATAAAGGAAACTTAGTGCTGAAGAATTGACGCTTTTGAGCTGGGGTGTTGGAGAAGACTCTTGAGAGTCACTTGGACTGCAAGGAGATCCAGCCTGTCAACCCTAAAGGAAAACAGTTCTGAATATTCATTGGAAGGACTGATACTGAAGCTGAAACTCCAATACTTTGGGCACCTGATGCGAAGAACTGACTTATTGGAAAAGACCCTGATGCTGGGAAAGATTGAGGGCAGGAGGAGAAGGGGATGACAGAGGATGAGATGGTTGGATGGCATCACTGACTTGAAGGACATGAGTTTGAGCTAGCTCTGGGAGTTGGTAATGGACAGGGAAGCCTGGTGTGCTGCAGTCCATGGGGTTCCAAAGAGCTGGACACGACTGAGCAACTGAACTGAATTGAACATAACATAATAATTATAGTATATGATCTAAGAGCTGTAACATAATAATAACAACAATATCCATCACATCCTGTGTGCTTGAATGCTTGTCTTGAATGTCTGGACCTGGACTAGTTCATCTAATTCTCACAATAGCTCCTGGGATGCAGATCCCACTTTCAGCATCAGGCCCTCATTTTACAGATGATGAAACGGAGGCCCAGAGAGGTTAAGATGCTGGACTGTTTTCCAATAGAAAGAGGCAGAGCTGGGGTTTGAACCTAAGCCATCTGGCTCCCGCTTCCGTTTTCAGTGTAAACACCAGCTTGTCGCCTCTACTCCTGGAATCCAAGTCCTTCACCTCTGACATTTACTGTAGCATCTGAGGCTTGAAGCTGTCCTGGGGTCTTGCAGCTCCAGCAGATCTTGGATCTTGGGCTTTTTGGACAAACCGGAATGAGTGGGGGATGGCAGCTGGGCAGGGCGGCAAGCCAGGGTGAATGGGAACTGCTGGTGGGAGCCAGGGCTCTCGGTCTCCGCTGCCCTCACCAGGGCTGTCTTGCTTCTGTCCCAGCAGCCCCCCAGCCCCTGAAAGCATCTCAGCAATACACACAACAGGCTGAAGCTCTGGTTGGCGGGAGCTTCTGGGGGATGCATGGGAGCGGGGATTCCTGGATTTCCCGCCCTCTTTGCTCCTTCGAATCAGAGCTCATCTTGTCAGGAGCAAGGCAGCAGTAGAGCACTCGCATGCTGGATTAATCCTGTTAAACAATTCACAGATCTGACGCCAGACAGCCCTTTTGAAACCTGGGGGTACAGACTGCAAGTGAAGCATGAGTCTCACGTCGCTTTCAGTGGCTTGTCTCCTGGCAGAGCTGAAGCGCCAGGGAACAGAGAGGGCAAATGAGGCAGTGTCTCCGGCACTTCACTGGCCAGATTCATGCTCACTGCGAGCTCTTCTCCTTTCCCCTGACTGATGTGCAGAAAAGAGACGGACATGAAAGGGAGAGGTTGCCCCTCACCTCCCAGCCGGGCCTCTTCCTCCCAAACCCTTGCAGGGGACAGCCCAGCACACTCCCATCACTCCACTTTGGCCGATGTGGGAGAAGGAGTCTTGGCCAAGGGGCTGAATGCCCAGGGCAGAGAGTCCAATGCTCAGACAGTCATCAGGGGTGGAACTGAGCCAGACAGGATCCTGCTCATCATGTAAAAGCTGATGGTCCTCAGTTTTCTCATCTGCCAAGTGGAGACTGTAGTCCCACTGACCACATGGAGAGGTGAGCAGGTTAGAAGAGTGTCAGATGTCCCCCAGTCAAAGGCATCAAGCTTAGAGGTTGGCAGGGCCTCAGGGTCCCTGTGGCCCTGGCAGGGTTCCACCTGGCAGGCTTCCTTATCCTGGAATACCTCCCCTCTTACCTCTGCATGGACAGAGCTGCCTGTCCCCCAGCCCTGCTGGCTGTCTTCTTGGGCTGTCCTGGGTGGTGGGTGGTGGGCAGTGGGCAGAGGAGAGGCTCTGGAGTCCGAGGCCTGGGCTGAATTCCAACCTTGGTCTGCTGGCTGTGGGGCTGTGGGTGCCTTGTTTAACCTCTTGGTGCAAGGAAGTGGGAATAAAGGTCATTGGATAAAGGTTAAATGCATTTGTGCCTCTAAAGCCTTTCCCATAGCCTGGCTCAATGAATGCTGGTGGTCTCATCATCACCTCCTCTGATGGAGGCTGAAGCCGTGTGTCAGAGTCTGTGCAGTGTTTGTGAATCAGGGCCCTGACCTCTGTACCGAGGGAGCCATGGGGCTGTAGTCCCCCAGCACTGGTGGAGCCTCTCCTAGTAGCTGTTGGCTGTGACATCTGTGTCCTTCTCTGATGTCCCTGCTGGGCTTAGTGCAGGGGCTGGTCCTCCTCCCCAGCCACTGCTCAACTCTGCAGGCAGGACTCTTGGCTTTAGACCAGGTTCTCCAGGAGTTCCCTGGCTCTTCTGTGTCTGGGCTCTGATGATGTTTCTGGGTGAGGATGGTGGGCAGCCAGGGTTATGCTCTCTATAGAAAGTGCCCTCAAAGACTAATTTCTGCAGGCAGTGAGAGCCCAGGCCCTGTCTTGTCCCTCTGACTTGAAGTCTTAGCACAGACCTAAGGGCCCTCGACACACCAACCAGCACCTGACCTCCCAGAAGACGATTCTGATGTACAAGCAGACAATAGGGGCTGCTGTCCCTGGGCAGGACCAGGGTTGGGTGGGTGAAGATGTTCACCAGCTGGGCAACAGAGAAGACAGAGGGCTGTGTGGGCCAGGGAGCCCCAGCTGATAGTGTACAGTCTCAGGGGAGTGGAAGGGAGAGGAGGGGAGGAGAGAAGAGCGCGGGATGGGAGGGAAGGTGTAGAGATGGTGGGGGAGGGCAGGGGGAGGGTGGGAGGGGAGCTCCCTCAGGCCAGGTGAGCGGGCCAGGTGCTGTCCAGGACTTCTGTGGTGCTCAGCACTGGGTGCTGTCATGGTCAGGAAGCACCTGGCTGGGTGCCTGCACACCCCCTCTGTGTAGCAACCAAAGAGCAACTACTGTTTACTAAGCATTTACTCTGTGACACTGTGGTGGAGACTGATCACTTTATCTGCTCAGCCTGCATCACATGCTCCCAGCCGGCCAACTGCAGAACTCTATCCCTCAGCCATGGTGATTGGAGTAGCAGAAATGGCTGAAAAGCAGAAAAAAAGGGAGCATGAAAGATAAACTGTATTGCATTTTTGTGTTAGCTGAGACCAGCTCTATCTATATTTAGCCAAGGCTTAAGCAGGACCAATCAGATTCACCTCTGGGATTTTTGCTGGAGTAATGGGGAAAGACGCCCTTTTTCTCTTTCTCATTCTCTCTCTTTCCTCACCTGCCATAACATAGCAAAAGCCAGGACCTCCTGGTCTGCTGGGGGCCATGCTGCTGCCATGTGGGGAGAACTTATCTGAAAATGAAGCAATGCAGAGGAATGGGGAGCTGAGAGAGGCGGGGAGATAGAGCGTGTGAGGAGGGTGGACACACACATGCGGCCAGTGACATCTTCAAAAGAGCCCTCAAGGTTGGCTCCACCCTCAGATGTCCGACTCTTTGCGACCCCATGGGTTATACTGTCCATGGAATTCTCCAGGCCAGAATACTGGAGTGGGTAGCCTTTCCCTTCTCCAGGGGATCTTCCCAACCCAGGGATCGAACCCAGGTCTCCTGCATTGCAGGCGATTCTTTACCAGCTGAGCCACATGTGTATCATGAATTCTGATTCTCACTGTGACCCTCAGGGGTAGGTATTCTTATTATTCCTGCTTTCAGAAAAGAAAGGCCGAGACCGAGAGGTGACACCACCCACTGAGCTCTGGCTCACAGGCTCAGAGCTGGGATCCACGCCTGGAGCTCTCACTCCAGAGCCCATGCTGGGGGGACACATGTGAACCTCCCCAACCCCAGCTGCCCATCAGAGGCATCAAATAAGTGTTTGTTGAATTAAACTCATCCTGGCTGTTGGGAATCGAGTCCAACTCCTCTTCCTTCTTTGGAATCTGTGTGTCTGCTCTGGACTTGCCCAAACCCTTTGCCTCTGGCTCCTGGGTTCTCATGGAGGCTGAGTCCCTCAGCCAAGGTCCTCACGCAGCGAGACTGGACATCCCACGGCCAGGCCATGGACACTTCAGCAACACCACGTATACAGGCATTGAGATACAGTCTCAGGACAAGTCTGTGAGCCATTAGAGAGTGAGACGGGCTGGGTCCCCTTAAAGTCAGCTCAGACAGAAATTGTTGCACTGAGCCTGCAGATGCCTTGTTCCCATTAAGAAGCGACTTCCTTGTTTGATGGGAACAGAGACAGTCCTGTCAGCCTGTTCTTTGGGAGATTTTAAAAGAGGCCAGAGGTGTGTTCTGAAGAAAGCGAGTGAATCGGGCTTCTTGGCTCCATGTGGTAAACTCGGAGCAATTTAAGGAAGATCAGAAGCATTGCATGTCTTCCTTGGTCTAAGAGCTCAAAGACGCGGTCAGTACAGATGATCTCATTTCCAGAAAAGTCCCTGAGAAAATGCAGAGAAACTGGTCAGCTGGGGCCAGTTGGGGGCTGAGGGCCTGCTTCCATGCAACCACACAGCCCACTCCCCCTCTGAATTTTGTGAGGTTTGGGGAGGGCCAGGGAGACAGTTGGAGAAGGAAATGGCAACCCACTCCAGTGTTCTTGCCTGGAAAATCCCAGGGACGGGGGGAGCCTGGTGGGTTGCCGTCTATGGGGTCACACAGAGTTGGACATGACTGAAGCGACTTAGCAGTAGCAGGGAGACAGTGGAAAGGGTCGTGGTGGGGGCGACGCTGGGAAGAGGGGAAGAGCCTTTGCTCCACACCAGCTTCTCTTTCACTACAGGCTCGCTCCTTGCTGGAGGTTGAAAGGGGCTTCCCAGCAGTGGACCCCTGCCCCACTGGCCTCTCTCTTCCATCTATCACTGGCCGGGGTGAGGTGAGTTAACCCCTGAGCATTTGTGTTTCGGGTGAGCCGGCAGCTGTGGGCAGTGATTTCTAGAAAGGATCAGGGTCTCTGGGGCAGATAGTCCTGGGCCCTCAACCTCTGTCTTAGGTGGGGTCTTCTGAAGCAGACGTTGAGAGAAGGATGTGATTGTGAGCTGTTGGTGGGGAGCTGGACTCTGGGGAAGGGGATATGATGGGGCTGAGAAGGTGGTGGGGTTGTGGCCACTGACCCAGTCTCCCCGGGGACCTCTGCACAGTGTGCAGAACGGTTTCCCGGGGGGCCCTGGGGCTTGTGAGGTGCAGATCCTGGCCCAGCAGGTCTGGGGCAACTTGAATCCTGCATCTCGGACAAACTGCCGATGAAACTGAAGCTGCCAGTGCACAATCCACATGGCCCGGCATGCATCTCCCAGTTGTCAGGGCTTGACTTGTGTCCCCAGGAGACATGCTGAAGCCTTAACCCTGCACCTGTGAATGTGACTTATTTGGAAAGGTTTTTGCAAATTCAACATAATCAAGGTAAGACCAAGGCATACTGGGTCTGCTGTTGTTCAGTCGCTTGGTCGTGTCCGACTCCCTGCGACCCTGTGGACTGCAGAACACCAAGCTTCTGCCCTTCATTATTTCCCAGAGTTTGCTCAAACTCATGTCCCTTGAGTCAGTGATGCCATTCAACCATCTCATCCTCTGTCGCCCCCTTCTCCTCCTGCCTTCAATCTTTCCCAGCATCAGGGTCTTTTCCAATGATTTGGCTCTTCTCATCAGGTGGCCAAAGTATTGGAGCTTCAGCTTCAGCATCAGTCCTTCCAGTGAATATTCAGGGTTGATTTCCTTTACTGTGTTTGGGTGGACCCTAATCCAGTGACTGGTGTCCCTAAAAGAAGAGAACAAACATGGAGGGAAGAGGGAAGACGATCATGTGAAAATGGAGGCCGAGAATGGAATGATGCTGCCATGAGCCAAGGAATGAGTGGATCCACCAGACGCTGAAAGAGACAGGAAGGACTCTCCCCTGGAGACTCCAGGGGGCCCACAGTCCTGCCCACACCTTGATATCAGACTTTCTGGCTCCAGACTGTGAGAGGATAAACTGCTGCTGCTCTAAAGCCTCCAGTTTGTGGCATTGTCACAGCCACCTGGGAGGGTCATACAGTAGCTAGAAGGTGAGGGAGCCATCCGGGGCCTCAGCCCCTCAGCACCTCCAGCAGGACCTGGGAACTGACCAAGGTCAGCAGGTGTGGGATTTCTACCCAGAAGTGGTCCAGGCCAAGGGGAGGTGGGTAGGCCCTGCTCCCATCCTGCTTAGAGGTGACCAGGTCCCTTCCTGGAGGGTGAGGGGCTGGTGCTCTGGGCAAGCACAGGTTGATGGGGCAGAGCTGAGAACAGCGATGGGACAAGCTGATGAGGGTGAGAGGAAGACTCCCCTCTTCAACCCACAGGGATATGTCACCCTCCCCTTTAAGGTGGATGGAGAGGCTCCCGGGGAGAGATGGGCACAGTGTAGAGTCCTGGGAGGAGGGAGGCCTTTAAACCAAAGGGCCCAGGTAGGAAGCCTGACTCCACTGCTAACTCACATCTCTGAGCCTCAGCTTCCTTGGCGGCATGAGTGCAATGACAGGAGGATTGTGGGCTAGAGACGATGCATGTCATCATCTAGGACGGCCGGGCACAAAGGAGGGTCAGCGGAGCAGGGAGACTGAGTGGGGCTCCTCCTTTCCAGGGTCCCGCCCAGCACCTTCGGGGAAGGTAAGCTCCAAGGGGCAGTGGGCCAGCCAACACAGTCCCCTTGTTTCCCAGGTATGCTGTTCTTCTGGCTGATGGAGACTGTGGCCCCCTCCAGCCTCCCATTTCCCCTGCCACCTCAGCTCTGGATTTCTGGAAGCTCTTTAGAGAGGCAGATGTTTGCAAGTCAGCCCAGTGCTGTTGATTTACGCCTTAGCAAGCCTTGCCTTTACGATGATTAATATTTGATTTACGCCCTGGGTCTGTCCTGTTTCTGATCTCTTTCTAACTCATTAAATCTCCTTTAATCGAGTCTCTAACTTTATCCTTTGGAACTTATCCTTCAGAGACAGCTTCCGGTTCTCCTGGTTGGCTTCTGACCCATTTATTTGTTTTTTGAAAAAAAAAAACAAAACTAAACAAAAGCACATTTGGCTGGAGCTAGTCCTAGAGGCTGGCTGCCAGGAGGGTGTGGTGTGTTAAATGTCAGTAGCTGTGCCTCTGCCATGGAGCTCCTTCCACTCATTGAATTACTTGTGCTGAAAGGGCCAGGCCCTCCCATCAGAGGACAGGGCTGGTTTCTGGAGGTGCCTAGCAAGAGTTCGGAGAAGGCAATGGCACCCCACTCCAGTACTCTTGCCTGGAAAATCCCACGGATGGAGGAGTCTGGTGGGCTGCAGTCCATGAGGTTGCGAAGAGTCAGACACAACTGAGCGACTTTACTTTCATTTTTCACTTTCATGCATTGGAGAAGGAAATGGCAACCCACTCCAGTGTTCTTGCCTGGAGAATCCCAGGGACAGGGGAGCCTGGTGTGCTGCCCTGTCCCTGTCTATGGGGTCGCACAGAGTCAGACACGACTGAAGCGACTTAGCAGCAGCAGCATCAAGAGTGACTTGGCCTGCAAGTGTCTGTTCCTGGGGAGGGTGATGGGCAGAGGGGCTGGGAGCTTTGGCTGGCAGGGACCTCGCTAAGCATCTGAGGCTGCAGTGGGCCCACTTTCCTTCACTTCTAGGCCAGTGCCTGGTAACAAAGGTGGGCCTCTCAGATGAACCCGATAATGAGGATGAGCTGAACTCCAGGAGTCTCGCACACATGCTGGATTCGTCACCAAGCACTTTATATTCACTTCCACATCTGAGTCTCACAACACCCCTGGGAGATGGGTTCCCATTTTACAGATGGGGAAACTGAGGCTGAGCCATGTGCCCAGGTGACTAGGCAGCTAAGGGGCAAAGAGGGGGTTCCTGCCCAGGTGGTCTGAGCCTCCTCAGCTGAGCCCTGCTGCCCCTGTACTGCATCCCCTGGGGGAGAACAGTCAGTCAGTGAAAGTCGCTCAGTAGTGTCCAACTCTTTGCGACCCCATGGGCTGTATAGTCCATGGTATTCTGTAGGCCAGAATACTGGAGTGGGTAGCCTTTCCCTTCTCCAGGGGATCTTCCCAACCCAGGGATCGAACCCAGGTCTCCTGCATTGCAGGTGGATTCTTTACCAGCTGAGCCACAAGGGAAGCCCTGGGGAGGACAGGAATATTGCAAAACATCCCACAGTGAGGTGGACGACCCACTGCAGAGTGGTCACCCCCAGAGTCAAGAGTCCCCCCATCATTGTCGGGAAACAGGCCTTGACTTTGAATGGCCGGTCCCCCTCGGAGTGTGCAGTTGGCTTCAGATTTATTTATTTTTGAATTCTGAATGTGGCCAAATATTAGGTTCACTCATGGGTCGTAGACTTCATAACAAAGAATAAAAAAAGGAGTAAACACTCTTATTGTAAATAGAACATGCCACCTACCTGTATTGGGTGCAGAAATGATGAAATTGAGTCATCAAAGACCACATACTGTCTGATTCCATTTACATGAATCATCTGGAACAGGCAAATCCATGGAGACAGAAAGTAGACCAGTGGTTGCCAGGAGTTGGGGGTGGTGTGAGGAGTCAGGGGGTCCCGGGAGGTGGGGTGAGGGAGGGTGCTGAGAGCTGGAAAGATGAATGCATTTGCCTTCAGTCCAATTCTCCCTCTGACTTTTCTGCTTTCTTTTGTGTTCTAAGCTTTCCATTATGTAGCTTATATTACTTCATGTTTTTATTAGGGTGATAAAACTATCAGTGTTTTTTTCCCCTCCTTTTCTGTGTTTGCTGATTTTTGTCAAATGCGCATTCATAATGCTAAGAAAGAGAGTTAATAAAAAACAATTGCTTCCCTGTCCCTTGCACACAGCCACATTCAACAAAAGCAAACAAGGACAGAATTTGACTCTCAGGGAACCAAGCCGGGTTCCGCAGGTGGCTCTGGTCAGGGCACAGTGTGCTCTCCACAGACCCTCTGCCCAGTTGGGGAGGAGGCCTCTGTCCTCTGGCCCCCGTTCCGAGCCTCTTCTATGGAAGTGCCCAGGCCAGAGCACCACCATGAGAACCTGGACACGGCTGACTTCGCCTCCTGCCCCGTGGTCCCAGTCGGCCTCAAGTCTTCACCCCGGGGTGGGAGGTGGGTCCTCATTGACCTGACCCTCCTGCAAGGGGCCTCAAGGGGTGGGGACGAGATTGGGGGTTGGGGAGGAGGGAGGTCCTGGTCTGAGCCTCCTCCTCTCATCCAGCTCCCCTGCTGCTTTGTATTTTCATTCTCGTCTGGTCCAGGAGTGGTGGCCTTCCTGCTTCCATCCCCCCTTGGCTGGGCGGGTCTACGTCTGTGGTCAGTTTAGCCTTCACAGAAGCCTGAATGAGGTATGGGCCTCTGTGAGGTGTAGGGATTTACTGACGGAGCTTTAGACTAACAGAGGGGAGAGTATCTGTCCATTCGTGCCATATGCATGAAGATTCTTCACCGTGCCCAGGGACTGTCTCTTCCTGTTGAAGTTCAGAAACCTTCTCCGCCTGGTCTTTACTGTTAAATGCATCATTCTCGGTTAATCTCATCTCTCCAGCTGTGAGCAAGAGGTGGCAATATTGTGATGACTCAGAGCCATGGCACTTTGGAGCCTGACCTCAAACCTGTGCCTCCTGATTCCATATAGTCAATGCTGGCTACATCATCACTCATGATGCTGCATTATCCACTGTGGAGGTTGTGAACCCTGGCTTCCCGCAACTCTTTGCCTCAAAGGACCCTGTGCTTCATTGATGATGACCACACATGCTAGGCTTACTCAGAGTTGTAGGAAGATGGGAACAAAAAATCTGCTCTCTGGTTCTCACGTTACAATCACTGCTTGTAATTTCACTGACACAGACATTGAAATAGACATATTTCACTGACATAGCATAGAGATTGAGCCGACTCATTGGCAAAGACTTTCAAGCTAGGAAAGATTGAGGGCAGGAGAAGGGGGCAACAGAGGATAAGATGGTTGGATGGCATCATCGACTCAATGGATATGAGTATGAACAAACTCCAGGAGACGGTGAAGAACAGGGAAGCCTGGCGTGCTGCAGTCCACAGGGTCGCAAAGAGTTGGACATGACTGAGTGACTGAACAACAACAAGCCTAGGCATAGAACAAGTCCTCTTCCTACTATGTTTTCTCTTGAATCTTTGGGCCATAATCATTGTATCCTTAGGATGAGATCGTCTTTGTGTTGAGCCCTGCCCCCCGCAACTTTTCAAGCACTGACATCAGCAGGAAGGGTGTGTAAGGGCCCCATCTACACAGGCAATGTCCTTCTGTCCTTGGGCAAAGCTCAAGACAGACCCAGGAAAACACAATAGCACATTGAACCTCAGTTGGAGGGGCTTGCTTGTTTTGAAGAACAATGCTCTAAAAGCCCAGATTATGCACCTTAAACACCACTGGAGCCATATAGGAGGAGGCCAGGTGGAGAACAGGGACTGTCATCCTTGCCAGATAGTTATGAGGTCCCCCTTTCCTGTGGTATCAGCAGGGGAGCCTTGACTTCTGCCACCACCTGGATGTGTTGAAGTGCCCCTCCCTCTCCTCTCTATAGTGCTAATAGAGGGGGTCTAAGGAAGAGGCTGGGCTCCCCAAGTGGCGTGAGTGGTAAAGTGCCTGCCAATGCAGGACACATAAGAGATGTGGATTTGATCCTTGGGTTGGGAAGACCCCCTGGAGGAGGGTATGGCAACCCACTCCAGTGTTCTTGCCTGGAGAATCCCACTGACAGAGGAGCCTGGCGGGCTACAGTCCATAGTGTCTCATGGTGTTGTACACAACTGAAGCATAGCATGCATGCACACAATGAAGGGTCTGACCTTCACCATCACCAAGCACCGGTGAGGCCACCCCAAGTGTGATGTCAGCGGAGACCATGTGGGGATGGGGACTCCCATCTCTTCCCAGCAGTAATAAAAGCCTCCTCTCCTCTAGTCAGGTGTCCACAGAGGCAGATTGAGGAACCTTCACCTGGCAGGAATGAAGCAGTACTCCTCTCCCACCTCCACCGCTGCAGCAGTGCCAGAGAAAACCATCTGAAACGGAAGGTTTCAGTAAGATCCAGAGTCTCAGCAGAATACAACAATGCCCAGGTTTCAATCAAAATTTGCTCATCGTAGCAAGAACCAGTAAGAGCTCAAACTGATTGAAAAATTACAATCAATGAATATCAACACTGACATGGCAAAGAGGTCAGAATTATCTCACAAAGATTTTAAAGCAGTCATGGTAAAACTGCTTCATGAACAACTGTGAATACTTTTGAAGAAAATACAAAATTAAAAAGGCTAAGCCATAGAATAGAAGATATAAAGAGGAACCAAATGGACATTTTAGAACTGATAAATACAATAACAGAAATAAAACGCTTGGTAGATGGACTCAGAATAAGGAATGAAATAGGGGAAATCATTACAGACTCCCCAGTCATCAACAGGACAATAAAGGAATAACTACAGAAAACTGTGTGCAGGTTAATTTGGTTAGTTAGGCAAATTGGACCACATCCTCAGAAATGAACCACATCCACAAATTACTACAACTCACGCACTTTGAAATAGATTAATTGAGTAGCTCTGTAAGTATTAAGGAAATTAAATTTGTAATTTAAAAATACACAAAAAGATATCTTCAGGCTGAGCAGTTTTCACTGGAGAATTCTGTGAAATATTTAAATATCAGTTCTCACAATCTCTTTCGGAAAGTAGAAATGGAAAGAAAACTTAGCGATTCATTTTGTGAAGCCAGTTTTACCCTGTTATGTAAATCAAAGACAGTACAAAAAAGAAAACCAAAGGCCAAATTTTCTCATGAATATAGACTTAAAATCTTCACAAAGCACTTGCAAATAAAATTTAACAATATGTAAAGATAGTTATACGTCGTAACCAAGGAATTCTAGGAATGCAGATTTCGTTCAGTATTTGAAAATCAATCAGTACAACCCACCACATTTACAGACTAAAGAAGAAAAATTACATGATCAAATCAATTGATGCAGGAAAAAAAGCATTTGACAGAATTCTATGCTGCTGCTGCTGCTAAGTCGCTTCAGTCGTGTCCAACTCTGTGCGACCCCATAGACGGCAGCCCACCAGGCTCCCCTGTCCCTGGGATTCTCCAGGCAAGAACACTGGAGTGGGTTGCCATTTCCTTCTCCAAAGTATGAAAGTGAAAAGTGAAAGTGAAGTTGCATTCATTGACAAAATCTCACAGGAAGTCCTGCCCAACTGATTTTTGACAAAGGTACAAAAGCAATTCAATGGGAGAAAAATGCATCGTTCCAAATGCTGTTGGAGTAACTGGACACAGAGGCCAAAAAATTGAAGCTTGAACTCAATCTCACACCTTACAGAAAAATGAGTTAAAAGTTAACTATGAACTTAAATGTAAAATATAAATGTAGAAAAATATGAGAATATCTTTGGGGAAATAGTCCCGGAAAAGAGTTCTTAGATCTGACAGCAAAATCATAATCTGTTAAAGAAAAAATGAACAAATTTGGCTTCATCAAAAATAAAACTTTTGCTCTGTGAAAGACCTTGTGACAAGGATTAAAAGACAAACTATGTCAACATGAATCCGCCGCATGTTGATGTATGGCAAAACCAATACCATATTGTAAAGTAATTAAACTCCAATTAAAATAAACACATTTATTAAAAAAAGACAAACTGTAGAGTGGGGACAAATCTTTGCAAGCCACTTATCTGACAAAGGAGTAGTATCTCAAATATCTAAAGACCTCTCACAACTCAACAATTCGAACTATCCAATTAGAACATGGGCAAAGGTGATGAGCAGGCTTTTCACCGGAGAAGACCTGCAGATGGCAAGTAAGCACGTGAGAAGATGTTTAGCTTGACTACCCATTGGGGAAATGCAAATTAAAACCATCATGAGGTATTCCTACACAGCTTTCAGATTGGCTAAAATTTTAAAAAGTGACCATACCAAATGCTGGTGAGAATGTGGAGAAACTGGCTGCTGGGAACGTAACATGGTGCAGACTTTCTGGAAAACAGGTTGGCAGTTTCTAAAAAAACTAATCTTGCAACTACCAAGCGTCCTAGTGATGAAATCTGTAGGCATTTATCCCAGAAAAGTGAAGACTTATATTCACACACAAAAACCACATAAAAATGTTTATAGCAACTTGATTTGTAATCCTCAAAAGCTCCAACAAACCAGATGTCCATTCACAGTCTATGGTTAAGTGAACTGTGGTCTCTCCCTATCATGTGATAGTATCTGGCCATACAACTATTGATATTTACTACTCCTTGGAAGGAAAGTTATGACCAACCTGCTGCTGCTGCTACGTCACTTTAGTCGTGTCCGACTCTGTGCGACCCCATAGACGGCAGCCCACCAGGCTTCCCGTCCCTGGGATTCTCCAGACAAGAACACTGGAGTGGGTTGCCATTTCCTTCTCCAATGCATGAAAGTGAAAAATGAAAGTGAAGTCACTCAGTCGTGTCCGACTCTATCGACCCCATGGACTGCAGCCTCCCAGGCTCCTCCTGGGAGTCCATGGGATTTTCTAGGCAAAAGTACTGGAGTGGGGTGCCATTGCCTTCTCCGATGACCAACCTAGATAGCATATTAAAAAGCAGAGATATTACTTTGCCAACAAAGGTCTGTCTAGTCAAGGCTATGGTTTTTCCAGTGCTCGTGTATGGATGTGAGAGTTGGACTATGAAGAAAGCTGAGTGCCGAAGAATTGATGCTTTTGAACTGTGGTGTTGGAGAAGACTCTTGAGAGTCCCGTGGACTGCAAGGAGATCCAACCAGTCCATCCTAAAGGAGATCAGTCCTGGGTGTTCATTGGAAGGACTGATGCTAAAGCTGAAACTCCAGTACTTTGGCCACCTCATGCGAAGAGTTGACTCATTGGAAAAGATTCTGATGCTGGGAGAGATTGGGGGCAGGAGAAGGGGCCGACAGAGGATGAGATGGCTGGATGGCATCACCGACTCGATGGACGTGAGTCTGGGTGAACTCCTGGAGTTGGTGATGGACAGGGAGGCCTGGCATGCTGCGATTCATGGGGTCACAAAGAGTCGGACACGACTGAGCGACTGAACTGAACTGAACTGAACTGATACATGGATGACTCCCCAGGGAATATCACTGAGTGAAAAGAGCCAATCCCTAAAGGTTATTTGCTGTATGATTACGTTTATATAACATGTTTGAAATGACAGAATTGTAGGAATGGAGACTTAGGGTAATGGTTGCAGGAGCTCTAGGATGTGGCTTACAGGTGGGTGTGGCTATAAACTGGCAGCATGTGGAATTCTGTCCTGATGGTAAGGTTCTATATCTTGATTATATCAATGCCTAGGTCTTCTTTAAAAAAAATATTTTATTGAAGTATAGGTGATTTACAACGTGTTAATTTCTGCTGTACAGCAAAGTGATTCAGTTATACAAACATATACACACGTACACATTCTTTTTCCCATTCTTTTCCATTATGATTTATTGCAGGTTGATGAATACAGCTCCCTGTGCTATACAGTAGGGCCATGCTGTGTATTCATTCTACATAATAGTTTGCCTCTACTAATCCCACACTCCCACTTCACCCCTCCCCCAACCCCTTGTGGCAACCACAAGTCCGTTCTCTCTGTGAGTCTCTCTCTGTTTCACAGAAAGTTCATTTGTGTCATATTCTAGATCCCACATGTAAGTGATGTCATATGGTATTTGCCTTGAAATGTCATATTTTTGTATGATATTTTTCTTTCTGACTTACTTCACTTAGTATGACAATTTCTAGGTCCATTCATGTTGCTGCAAATGGTATTATTTTGTTCTCCTTTATGGCTGAGTAGTATTCCATTGTATATACGGACACGTCTTTTTTATCCACTTATCTATTGATGGGCATTTAGATTGTTTCCATGTTTTGGCTATTATGAATAGTGTTGCTATGAAAATTGGAGTGCATATATCTTTTTGAACAAGAGTTTTGTCTGAATCTCCAGTTATCTTTAAAAAGTTAATTAAATAGATATTTTGAAGGAAGTTTAAGTAATAGTTTATGTTCAGCATTAGTATGTGTGTGTATAGCATATATACAGTGCATATGTCAGTGTGCTCAGTCGTGTCTGACTGCAACCCCATGGACTGTAGCCCACCAGGCTCCTCTGTCCATGGGATTTCCCAAGCAAGAATACTGGAGTGAGTTGTCATTTCCTTTCTTCAGGGAATTTTCCCGATCCAGGGATTGAACCCACATCTGCTGCATTGCAGGTGGATTCTTTACTTGTTAAGCCATTCATGTTCAGCATTAGTTTGTATGTATACAGTATATACATAGTGTATACTGCCAATGAGGACGTGTTGCCTCATCAGAAAGCTCTTAGTAGGCACCTCACTGTCCATCAAGATCAGATAATAGTCAATGCGGTTGTCCCTAAGCATCCATGGGGGATTGATTGGTTCTGGGATCCATTAGCTCCCAGCTGCTCTGATGTTCATCCTCCTGTCCGAGTTGGGAAGTGCTCAGCAGAGGTGAGTGGCAGCCTACCTTGGGAAGGATGAAGAGGCAAGGCTCCGGCCTGGGTACCGCCAGGATTCCCTGTGAGGTGCTTCTTTGTGTGGGCATAGGCTGGATGCACGAGGTCTGGCCTTGCCCACAGGGAGCCTGCATCCTTCTAGCAGATACAATACTTGGGGAAGTACTAATGAACAGTTTCGGACTCTGCTCTGGCAAGGCCAATGTTGCGTGGGGCACCACCTCAGTGATAAGGTGGGGAGTGACTGGAGGGACAAGTTAGGCCAGGAAGTCCCTGAAAGTCTCCCCACAGCAGCCAGAGCCATGCTTTTTAAATCTTTCAATGACTTTCTTGCACTAAGATTTTAGCAGTGCCTTCCTTTAGACCCTCAGGCCTGCATCACCCTGCCCCCATCTGCTGGGCTCCCCGAAACTTTCCTTGTAATGACCCCCCTTTATCATGCCTGCTTGGGATCTTTGGGCAGGCCCTGCCCCCACTATAATTTCACCACCTCATCCTCAGGAAACCACCAGGAGTGTGGTGGTGATCACGATGTTGTGGGTACTGACTCGGGACATGGGAGCTGTTTGTTTGTCCCTCGGTGGGCACGGCTATGTAATCTACACTGTGCAGGCCCTGAAGTTCCCCACTGTGATCTTTGGGCAGGAAGGACACCATGGCCAGACAGTCACTAGGAATCTTATGTGGCTTGTGGCCGGGACCCAGAGGCCTGGGGCAGAGGTGTGCCCAGGGAGCGGGAGCAGACAGGCCGCACACACAATGTCTCCTGTTGGCTGGCCCAGGCCTGTGACCTGCCCTGCAGGCTGGAAGGCAGAGCTTAGGCTCAAGGTTGAGGCAGGGCTCACTTGCCTTTGAAGGCCAAGTCTGCCAAATGCCAGACTGCAGAGACCATGACGAGGGCGCCAGGGGACCCTGGTGGACACAAGAGCAGAGCAAAATGATTAGGGAAAGCCCAGAGAGCAGCTCCAAGCAGGGAGAGGAGAGAGCAGTGCCTGTGTGTGAGTGCATGTGTGTGTATACATGCATGTGCATGAATACACAGGACTGTATGTGTTTGTGCATGTATATACACATGGTTGCTTGTGTATGTGTACACACATACTTGTTTGTGTGCACACACATGCACTATGCACAAGCAATCACAAGTGCATATGTGTGCATGTGTATACATGCGTGCACATGTGTACATACATACATATATATGCAGGCACATATGGGTACCCGTGTGCACGTGTACACACGTTTATGCATTTGTATATGTGTGCATACATCTATGCATTATATGTACACATTTATTTGTGTCTGTGCATATATGTCTGTATATGAATATGTTTATATGTATATATGTGCATGTGAATATAGGCATTGTCCATGTGCTCATGCACACATATATTTGTATGTGTGTACATGCATGCACACACATGTGTGTATGATAATATGTGTACATGTGTGTATGTGTGCATACTCCTATGTATTACAACAGATGTACACACATGCACATGTATATATTTATGCACATGTGTATATATGCACATGTATATATTTACATATGCAAATATGTACATATGTGCGTGTGTGTGTGCAGACATGTATGCAGATGTTTATGTAAGTGTGTGTCTGTGTCTGTGTATATGTATACATGCCTGTATGTGTGTGTGTGATCTCTTAACACCAGGCCACCTTGCTCATTAGGAAGTGCAGCCCTCTTGGGATCTTGATTCTGGCCGCATCAGTTTCCTTGTCTTGGGGAGGGATTGAGGTGGAGTGGAGGTGAGAAGGGGGAGAAGTTTCCCCCTTAGATGTTCGTGATGTATTCAGGAGAGCAGGCATTTTGTCAGATAGGAAGAAAGTGTGAGTCCATTTTTAGAGAGCTCGTTTTAGAAAAACAGAAATGAATGCTTAGGAAAATCACTGGAAGGATGTACAAAAACATGTCAAGTGATACATTCGCAGTTTGGAATTTGGGCTAATTTTTATTCCCTTCATCTGGCTTGTCTGCTTTTTCTAAAATTTCTACAATAAACACCCATTACTTCGTAATAACAACCAAAAAGTTATTCTAACAGTTGGCCTAGAGCTGTGACAGTGTTTAGATGAAGTTGCCACCAGAATGTGCTGTGTTCTTTCCTCTGCCCAGAGACCACGGGGGTGTGGTACAGCCGTTGCTGAGATAATCACGGGCTTCCTTCCTCGAAGGCATCTTGGCTCCCAGCTTCGTGCTGCCCAAGTGTTGAAAAGTCCATCTTCTTGGGGTGCGTAGGTTTCACAGGCCCCTCAGTGGGTTGAGGACTTGTCACAGAACCCCTCCCACTCCCCCAGCCCCCAGTGCACAGACTCATGTGGGTTTCTGGGGTGGGGCTGGTGTGTGCTTGGGGCCCTGACTCCAGCTCTGCAGACCCTGGGTGTTCAGTGTGGTCCTGGTTTCTCAGGGCCTGGCTGAGAGCTGTTTTGACACTGGGCTCCTGAGCTCTTTCCCTGGGCTCAACAGTGATGGCTGTGACCTTAGGCAAATCCCTTAGCCTCCCAGAACCTCTGGTCCCTCATTCAAGAAAGGGGCCCAATTAGAAGAGTAAGAAACACATGATGCATCTAAAGCTCAGGAAGACAATAAACACTAAATGAGTGTTATTGCTATTGTTGTCTTGCGATGGGTACATTAGTGTACAGAGTAACGGCCTCAGAGATGTCCACATCTGAATCACATAACCTGTAAATGTGTTAGGTTACTTGGCAGAGTGTGGATTAAGGTTGCAGATGGAATCAAGTGTGCTCACGAGCTGACCTTGACCCAGGGAGTGTGTGTCCTGAATTATCCAGCTTGATCCAAAGTGGCCACTGGGTCCTTATAAGTGAAAGGAGGCAGAGGCCAAGGCAGAGATGTGATGATGGCAGAAGCACGGCCAAAGAGCATCTTTGGCTTTGGAGATGGAGAAGGGGGCTAAGAGCCTAGGAGTGCCAGGTGGCCTCTGGGAGCTGGAAAAGCCCTGCGAGGCCCGTGACATCCTTTTGAACTATTCAACTATGAGATAATGGATTTGTCTTGTCTCTGAGTTTTCAGTCTGTATGGCAGTGACAGAAAATTACTGCAGGTGCTCTCAGCTTTTCTCACTCAAGAAAGGGCTGGAAGATGGGCAAGGTCTCAGGCCCCCAGCATCTCCTCCTGCAGCCTGTGAGTGGAGTGAGTTCCAGTCATGGGCCTGCCTTACCTGTGTAAGGTGTGGGCCCCTCTTGCCAGCTCTCGGGTGTGATTTTGGTGGGTGGGTTTGATGCTTTGGAGAGGCGAGCATCTCCAGCTTCCTGACGTCAAATATGGCCCGCCTGGTGCCTCCAACTGGATCTTATTTCCAGAACTTTCACCTGTCCCCCTGCCTCCCAGATGCCACCTTTGTAGGTGCTTCCTTGAGGATGCACAGGGGAAAGCCTGCCCCCCACTCACTCAGAGCTGAGGAAGATCTCAAAACCTCCTCAAGACCAGTCTGTGAAGCCTCCCCAAGTAGTTCTGACGAGTGCCTGCTCTCTTGCCAGAACTGGGAGAGGTTTGCAGGCACTCTTATTAAAAGCTCCTCTTCTGGTGTGAAATCTCATCTTCAGAAGTGCTGTTGGGGAACAGACAGGGGAGGGAAATCCTTCTCCAGGGATGGAGGACAAGCATAGGCATCAAAGCCTCCTACCTCGGGCCACCACATCTGCTCTGGCTTCCAGGGACTGGGTCAGCAGGGCTGGGGGCTTGCCTGCTATGCTTACCTTTTAGTCTGTCTTCCAGGACCTGGACAGCTCCTGAGCTTTGCAGAGAATCCCCTGGAGGCCTCCTTTCCAGCCATCCTGACTTCCCTCAGCATTGCAAGGTGCTCACTCTGACAATGACCATAGGGTCTAGCAGGGCTCTAAACCTATTTTCTGAATTGCATAATTTAGCCTTTGGATTCTCAGTGTGTGAAAGTGTTAGTCGCTCAGTTGTATCCAACTCTTTGTGACCCCTTGGACTGTAGCTGGCTAGGCTCCTCTGTCCATGGAATTCTCCAGGCAAGAACACTAGAGTGGGTAGCCATTCTCTTCTCCAGGGAATCTTCCTGACTCAGGGATCAAACCTGGTCCCCCACAGTGCCAGCAGATTCTTTACCATCTGAGCCACCACAGAAACCTGGATTCTCAATGTAAGAAGCATTATTATCGTCCCTATTTTACAGAGGCACAGAGAGGTGCCTCAATTTCCTCAAAGTCACTCAGCTAAGAAGGTAGCAGAGCCAAGATTTGTGCTCAGGCAGTGGGACTCTGGCCCCCGCGGAGTTCCCTGTACATATGGACCAGGGACACACGCCAGGGTGGGGAGGGGCCCAGCATCTTGCTCTGCAGTTACACCTATGTGAATAAGAGGCAGCTCCAGCCTTTGTTTTTCTACAAGATTTAGAGGCAGAGCATCAGTTTTTGGTTCAAAAGTATAGATATACACTGGAGAGTGGAATGCAAAGCTCAAACAGGAAACTTTACAGACGGTTGGGTTTTCAGTGGCTGCCTTGGGCAGGGGTCCCTGAGAACCTTAGGTCATGCCCTTTGTTGTTCCTGGAGTTTCTCTGCAGGCATAGGAAACCTGGTATTGGGCATGACAGTCCATTGTGAGTGTGAGGTTCTTGGTGGGGGTGGGGTGTCTTCAACCACGTTTTTCTCACTTGCCTGCTGGCTCCTGGCCACCTCCTCATCCCAGTTCATCACCTTCCAGGGGCCATTCACACACTGGACTCAAGTGTCCACAAGAAGGGAGAGTTTATAGATGGGTGGAGGAAAGTGCCTTGAAAGTCTGCAGCTTAAGGGCTAGAATCCCTACCAGGGCTATGTATATGGTTTTGGGAAATCATCTCTACACCAGGCTCACACCTCCCTTTAAGGATGGGCAGGGCCAGTTGCTGACAGACAACCTCTGGACAGCTGCCCAGCCCCCAGCTACAGGGGCAGGTTGAGGAGCTGAGAACTGGAGGTTGTTTGTGGCCTCAGCTCCATGTTGGGTCAGCAGGTACTGGGGCTGATGTTCTGTCCTGGGACAGAGCTCAGTCCCCTCACAGGCTTGGTCTGCCTCCATCCCTTTCTCATCCCTGAGGGCCAGTGCCCCACCAACACGTCACCCTAAGACCCTGAGCATGTAGGCTCACTCACCATCAAGATTCAAGTCAGAAGCCGGATGTCTTACTGACTAATCTGCTTAATCCTGTTCAGTAATGCAAGGATGAAGACCATCCCAGGAGTCGGAATTTGATGTGTGCAATCCTTTCTCCTCTCTGGACCTCAGCTTCTTTCCTGTGAAATGGACCTTAAGCTGTCTTGGTCTGGTTTAGTTCTAAGCCTCCCCCATCTCATAGCTTTATCCAACAACTTTCCAGCATGGGGGTGCTGGGTAGGGTCTCCAGTGATGGGTAAGGACAGACTCAGGGCCAGGACAGTAGGTTGGGACAGTGTGGGCAGGACTCTGAGCCAGAGGGACTGAGTTTGTCTCCTGGCTGGGCTGTGATAAACTTCGGAAAATGATGCAATTTCTTGTGCTTTGGTTTCTTGGATTGGAAAATAGGAGTAGTGACAGTTTCTACTTCCAGGGTTGTTGTGTGCTAAAGTGCCATATTTAATCTTAGTAGAAACTTTCAATAACTTTGTTGTTGTTCAGGTGCTAAGTCATGTCTGACTCTTTGTGACCCCATTAACTGCAGCACACCAGGCTTCCCTGTCCTTCACTATCTCATGGATAACTTCAGCTATTCTTTGTATCAGTATGATTTTTAGCTTTTGTTCCAACCCTTCCTGGTTTCTCTTCATCATGACATGACTGGGTATCTTTCAGGGCCCTGGGCATGAAGCATCAGCTCTGGGTACCAAGGACATGGCAATTTGTACTCGCAGTGGGTGCTTTAGTGCCATGGGTAGATGTTACTTTGTATGGCTGACTCAGACCCAGAGGACCCGAAGCAGAAAGGGCTCAGGCTGTCCATTTATTAAGTGCCCACAACATTGGGATCTGGGGTGAGATGGCAGCATCTATTGTGAGTCAGTTGATCTCTAGGAAGCAGGCCGTAATCTCCAGCATCCCCTCCCCAACTCAACTTCTTATGAAATCTGGTGACTTGATTTCCACCCACAGCTCCTGATACCTCTGTCTGCTCCTTCTGGCCCCAGGGCCTGGTGCTCATGCTTTCTGGAGTTCCTGAGATCTCTGCTTTGTCTCCAGTTCATTGGCATCACTGAGGCATCTGGTCAACCTACAACGGTGGCCAACAGGGTTAGAGCCTTCTTGCCTTTGTACTCACTCCCACCTCCCCTGCCTCAGGGAGGGTGTTCAGGGCCTGAGGGGATGAGGGGGTGCTTGTCCTCCACCTGACTCATGGCCTTGAATTGACAGTGGGGGGATCTGGCTCAGGGCACAGCTGCAGCTCAGGCCTGTGGGTGCTTCTGTGCGTGTGGCCAGCAGGTGACAATGGGGGGAGCTCTTGTCCCTGGAATGGAGAGGGTGAACAAGTGTCTAATCAGGATACTTATTCTCCCCAAAAGGCTCTTTAAGTAGCTGGTTTGTGCAGAAGAATTTGCATGGGATTTGCAAATATTCCTGCTCCTTCAGGTCTGAGAGCTGTCTCTCTTAATAACGGAAACTTGTTGCTATTGTAGGAGCAGCACACGCTGGATTCGAGTGGCAGACGGGAGGCTTTATTTAGAACAATTCCAGATAAACAGTTCTGTGACCCTGGTTAGTGCCTGTGCTTGAAGCATCTCAATCTCTCTCTGGTTTTGGAAAATCAGTTCCCTGCTTGGGCTGCTGCAGATGCTCCAGGGAACAGCTGCCTCTCACCATCCCTGTCCTCTGCCTCTGCCCTTCCAGGGCTCCCCCTGGGGAAGAGTGAGACAACATTCCTGCCTGAAGTGGTAAGTGCCATGGATGCAGGGTTGAGATAACCTTTCAAGACTCTTCATGTTCAACCCAACTTGCTGGGCTGCTCCTACTCAGAATGAGGCTGAGGGCAGTGGCATTTCTTGAGCAGCAGTCCCCAACCTTTTTGGCACCACACACCAGTTTGATGGAAGACAATTTTTCCATGGACTGGGGGGGAGGGAGGATGGTTTCAGGATGATTCAAGTGTCTTACAGTTATAGAGCACTTTCAGTTCAGTTCGGTTGCTCAGTCGTGTCTGACTCTTTGTGACCCCATGAATTGCAGCACGCCAGGCCTCCCTGTCCATCACCAACTCCCGGAGTTCACCTAAACCCACGTCCATCGAGTTGGTGATGCCATCCAGCCATCTCATCCTCTGTCGGCCCCTTCTCCTCCTGCCCCCAATCCCTCCCAACATCAGAATCTTTTCCAATGAGTCAACTCTTCACATGAGGTGGCCAAAGTATTGGAGTTTCAGCTTTAGTATCAGTCCTTCCAATGAACACCTAGGGCTGGTCTCCTTTAGGATGGACTGGTTGGATCTCCTTGCAGTCCAAGGGACTCGCAAGAGTCTTCTCCAACACTACAGTTCAAAAGCATCAATTTGGCGCTCAGCTTTCTTCACAGTCCAACTCTCATATCCATGCATGACCACAGGAAAAACCATAGCCTTGACTAGCCTGGACTAGGTCCATCCAAAGATGGACCTTTGTTGGCAAAGTAATATCTCTGCTTTTTAATATGCTATCTAGGTTGTACTTTATTTCTAATCTAATGCTGCCACCGATCTTGGTAAGAGGTACCAGTCTGTGGCCCAGAGGTTGGGCCCCTGTTCTAGAGAACACTTGGGTTGGTAGCTCATTGTTCTACTTGTCAGAGTTTCTACTGGATTCTGAGGGCTCTAGAAACCCTGGTCTTGTCATTTATATTAATCTGCTAGAAGTAGAGACATCGCTTTGCCAACCAAGGTCCATATAGTCAAAGCTATGATTTTCCCAGTAGTCATTTATGTGAGAGTTGGACCATAAAGAAGGCTGAACACCAAAGAATTGATGCTTTCAAACTGTGGTGCTGGAGTAGACTCTTGAGAGTCCCTTGGACCACATGAGATCAAACCAGTCAATCTTAAAGAACTCAACCCTGAATATTCATTGGAAGAACTGATGCTGAAGCTGAAGCTCCAATAGTTTGGCCACATGATGCGAAGAGCTGACTCATTGGAAAAGACCCTGATGCTGGGAAAGATTGAAGGCAGGAGGAGAAGGGGATGACAGAGGATGAGATGATTGGATGGTATCACTGATTCAATGGACATGAGTTTGCACAATCTACTGAAGATGGTGAAGGACAGGGAAACCTGGTGTGCTGCAGTTCAGGGATCACAAAGAGTCAGACATGACTGAGTGACTGAACAACAAACAACAAGGGCTGCTGAAGCAATGCACCAGAGACAGGAGACTCAGACAACAGACGTCTGCTGCCTCGCAGTTCCAGGGGAACCTGAGGGTTAGCAGGTTGGTTCCTTCTGGCTGTGAGGAAGAATTCAGTCCATGCGCCTCCTCTGTGTGTATCTCTGTCCTAATTTCCCCTTTTAATAAGCACACAGTCATCTTGGACTAGGGTCTACTCTAATGATATCATCTTAACTTGATCATCTGCAAAGACTCTGCTTTCAGATAAAGCCACACACACAGGGACTTGGGGTTAAGACTTCAAAGCCTTTTGAAAGTGTGAAAGTGTTAGTTGCTCAATCGTGTCTGACTCTGCAACCCCATGGACTGTAGTCCACCAGGCTCCTCTGTCCATGGAATTCTCCAGGCAATAATACTGGAGTGGGTAGCCATTTCCTTCTCCAGGGCATCTTCCTGACCCAGGGGTGAAACCCATGTCTCCTACACTGAGGGAAAATTCTTTACCACTGTGCCACCTGGGAAGCCCATAACACCTTTTGGAAGAGATAAAATTCGCCCTGTAACATTTTCTTCCTAGAAGGGGTTTTTGGTCATTGGCAGGGAAAAGATGGAAAGGATTTCTAGGGTGAACCTGTTTTCCAAATGATGCTCCTGCTGGGGGTTCTGTCACACAAGGCTTCCTTACTGACTGCTCTGTCTGTCCTAAAAACAGAAGAGAGTGTTTTCAGAATAAAGAGGGTTGAGAACCAGAAACCAAAGAGGAAAAATCAGATTTTCAGAAATAGCAAAAGGAACTCAGACTGTGGCATCAGAGGGCCTGTTGGAGGAGGTCACCTAGAGGACCTCACTGCCAGGTCTCTCTAGCTGGCCTTAGGCATCAGAGTTTCCTCACCTCTCCTTGTCCTTGAAAGTCTACCATTTTCACAGTGGGAGCTGTTTCCAAGGACACAGCCCTGGGAAAGCAAGGTGTTAAGACCACCTGAGCCCCTTCAAGGCCTCTCTATGAAAGACCCTGATGCTTGGAAAGATTGAAGGCAGAAGGAGAAGGGGGCGACAGAGGATGAGATGGTTGGAGGGCATTACCGATTTGATGGACATGAGTTTGAGCAAACTCCGGGAGTTGGTGGTGGACAGGGAAGCCTGGATGCTGCAGTCCATGGGTTGCAGAGTTGGACACGACTGAGTGACTGAACTGAATTGAACTGATGAACCTTTAGGATTCAGTGGGCAGGTGCCCAAGACAAGCCTTGTGAGTAAGTTCTCTGCTCATTGACCTGCCCCTGCCAATCTGGGTTGTCAGCCTCTTTAGTTTCTCCTCACCCTCCATATTCAGGGCCCAGTTGGTGAATCAACATTGGTGAGCCCAGCATGAAACAGGGGACTTGGACAAAAGTGTCCTCAGGAGAACTTCTGGGCCTGCCGTTACCTTCTATGTGAGGAGGAGAGCCTGTATGTCAGATGCTTGTGGATGTTGCATTAAGTACACAAATGCTGAAAACGCCGGTTGCTTTAATGCACTAGTTTGAGAAGCCAGGCAGAACACTCTATGACAGACAATAATGGATGGCTGTACAAAGGACTGGCCTCCACCATAGGCGGGTCAGCTGGACCCTGATGCCCAAACAGAGGCTGAAGCTTGAGTCAGAAAGCGGGAGGGAGAGCTGAGATTAGAGGAGGATGTGTGCATGTCCACCTCTCTGCTCCCTTTGGGCTGGCAGATGAGGTAGGGAGCAGGAAGATAAGTAGGAGACCGTCAATTCAGTTCAGTTCAGTTCAGTCGCTCAGTCGTGTCAGACTCTTTGCGACCCCATGAACCAGAGCAAGTGTGCTATTTTGCAAAGCTGGGGAAGTCCGAGCGCTTATGACAAATGTGATCAGGACATTAAGAGATAGATTCTCTGGGAAAGTGAGGAGAATGAAGATGAGGAGAATGAAGCTGTGGTGATTGACAAAGAGGCAGGGTGCCCCCTACCATATACCCTCCAACACAAAGAAAATTCTAAATAGTAATTACCCTAGAATTATGGTGATAGAGAAATGTATCCCAGAACTTCTGGGAGGAGACTTGCATCCTTTCTCTTTTCTTTTTTTCTCATCCTTTCCCTAACCCTTGAAGTTGTAACTCTTATCGCATCTGAGGTGTAAGCACCCTGAGAAATGACTAAAACACTGCCCGTGCTTGCTTAAGATTGAAAAAAGGGGGAAGGAAGCTTTTTATAAATACAGACTACTATACAAGCTCCCTGGAGAAGGCAATGGCACCCGACTCCAGTACTCTTGCCTGGAAAATCCCATGGACGGAGGAGCCTGGTAGGTTGCAGTCCATGAGGTCGCTAAGAGTCGGACACGACTGAGTGACTTCACTTTCACTTTTCATTTTCATGCATTGGAGAAGGAAATGGCAACCCACTCCAGTGTTCTTGCCTGGAGAATCCCAGGGACAGAGGAGCCTGGTAGGAGGCCGTCTATGGAGTCGCAGAGTCGGACACGACTGAAGCGACTTAGCAGCAGCAGCATACAAGCTCCCTTGCCCCAAATCTGGTCTACAGCCTCCATAGGATGACTTGTCAAGGACAATACAAATTTAAAAACTCTTCTCTACAAATATTAGCATTTAGCCATGTGAGTAGATACCTGATTCACAGTTAACAGTTTTGGAATGAAAGCTATGAGGTTGTGTCTGTATGCCTAAAAAACAAAGATTCTGTGTTTTATCAGCATAATTTCCTGTGCTTCATCTTGTCTTTGTTTACTTAAGAAAAACAAATCTTCTCTATTAAAAGAGCCAGTTATTATTATTATTTTTTAATAACTATGTAACTTTCTATATTTGCCTGAGAAGTCTTTAGTTGTCCCTTTGGTTAAATGGATAACTAAGTTTTGTATCACAATGACCTATAATCCTATTTAATCAAGTATTTTAAGCCTTTTGATATTTTTGATAAGCTTCCCCCAAGTAAGGGTCTTCCCTGGTGGCTCAGCTGGTAAAAAATCCGCCTACAATGCAGGAGACCTGGGTTTGATCCCTGGGTTGGGAAGGGAGAACAGCTACCCATTCCAGTATTCTGGCCTGGAGAATTCCATGGACTGTATAGTCCATGCAGTTGCAAAGAATCGGACACTGCTGAGAAAATTTCACTCCCCCCAAAATAAAACTCTAAACAAAAGTCTTGTTGATGTTGAACTTTGGGATTTTCCAAAAGGTCCTTGAAACATCTCAAAAGATGTGTTTTTCTCTCCTTGTGAAAGAGAGATAGTAAACTAATTAGGCTTATTTCATATGTTAAATTACACAGGAAGCATTGTCAAATGAGGAGTGATACTCAACTTTCTTTAGGGTATATTTGTATGAAATTTCTAAAAATCTGATATGTCCTGATATAATGTTATCAGTTATACTTTTGAAGTGTATGTCACAGAAACAATCCAATTTCCTTGTTAATTTCATTATAATGAAGTCTTATCAGATTTTAACCATGACTATTTTAACTTGACAACCTAGAGGGTTGGGATGGGGAGGGAAGTGGAAGGCAGGTTTAAGAGGGAAGAGAGTATGTATACCTGTGGCTGATTCATGTTGGTATATGGCAGAGACCAACACAATATTGTAATTATCTTCTAATTAAAAATAAAAGAAGGTTTTTTTTTTTTGTCATTTAAGGACAATTTTGTTTTACTCTCATGTTTTTGGAAAAGTGTTCCTGATAAAAGTCTTCATCTTCAAGGAGATTCATGGAAAAGACTGACAAGTGCAGGTTTCTGATAACTAAAATCAATTTGCCTTCCTATGGGAGGAGGAATAGGGACCTCGTTTCCAGTGCATCCCCAAGGGTACGTGCACAGCAGCCCCTGCATGCCATGGGATGGCAGCCCAGAATCTGTCCCACCCTCCCTCCCTACATCAGTAAGAAGAGCCCTTACATGGATGATACAGTGTTAGCACATGAAGACTGGCCTCCGCTGAGGATGCTCTGCAGGCTTGGCTGGGCCATCTGTGAGGAAGAGGATGGGCAGTGGACCCACAGAAAAGCAAGGCCCAGAAAACCACCATAAGGTTTTTGGGAGTTGTCCCAGAGGCTGTGACTGATAAGGTACAAGCCTCTTTTTTTGTGCTCAGTCGCACAGTTTTGTCTGACTCTTTGCGGCCCCATGGATTACAGCCCACCAGGCTTCTCTGTCCCTGGTATTTTCCAGGCAAGAATGCTGAGTGGGGTGCCATTCCCTTCTCCAGGGGATCTTCCCACCCCAGGGATTGAACCCAAGTCTCTCATGTCTCCTGCATTGGCAGACAGATTCTTTACCACTAGCGCCACCCGGGTAGCCCACCCAAGCCCTAAGAATGTGAAAGAGATGTGAGCCTTTGTGGGGATTTGCAGTTTGGAGGACTTTTATTCCTAGCCTGGCACAGAGCCTCCATCCCTGGGCCTGGGGACAAGAGCAGCCTCTGCCTTTGAGAAGCAAAGACACTAGCCCAGGAAGTGCTGACATATGTGTGTGTGTGACTCTGGACGAGGTGAACTGGGCACTGTGGCAGAGACACAGAGGAGAGAGAAGCCCTTGGATTTGGTCCCTGTGAGGACGTGACCCCCGGCTGACCCTCGAGCTGGACCTTGGTCATCAGAGGATCTGTACCCCTGCCCACCATTCTTGCAGTCAGAGTCGTTTCTAAGCACGCAGCCCCGAGAGATATGTACTGTTAAGACCATCTGAGCCCCGTCAAGGCCTCTATGAACTTTTAAGATTCTGGAGGGTGGATCTGGGGATACTTTGGTCTTTTGGCCCCAAGATAAGCTCCGTGAGTCAGTTCCCTCTCCCTATGCCTGCCCTGCTGACTTGGAGTGCCAGCTTCTAGCTTCTGTCTCTGCTTGCCCTCTGTGGGATGGAGCCAGTGTGTGAACCAACACTGAGTTCAAACCCCAGCTCTGCCGATACTTGCTGTGTGACCCTGGAACAGTTATTTAAAGTCTCGGAGCCCCTTCCCCAATCTGTGAAATAAGGGTAATAAAAGCACCTGCATCACAAACTCATTTCGGAGGGGCTAAGGTGAGGCAGGTGTGGACCCGCTGCCCGCCTGCTCCCCTTCCTGTGTCTTCCGAGTGGGATCTCGCCTGTAGGGGAAGAAAATACCTTTATTTCCACTCTTCTAGGGTGTCCGCTGGGAATCCATAGCAAACAAGAGGAATGCATACAGGTTTATTCAATATAAGTTTTATGTGATGTAGGAACCTTTACAAGAAAATGAAGACTCGAAGAAATGGTGAAGCCTGAGTGTTTTTTTGTTAGGTTGAATGAAGAGTGAAAAGTTATGGGGAAACGTGATGGGACAAGGGTGTGGACTCAGGGTGGTGAACCAGGGTGGGGCTGTTTGCTCAGATCACTCCTGCGATCTGAGATCCTCTTGTCTTGGGGATGTGGACACTTCTGTCCTCCAGGCATGGGGGGGCGGTTCCCCATCACAGGAGGGCCTTTGGACCTGCTTCAGGGGATGGTCAGAGAGTCCTTCTCACTCCTGCCTTCACCTGAACAGGTTCCATGGTCCACCATGCCCAGTCTGGGGTCTGAACCCCGACACACTGCAGGCCCTTCTTCCATCGGAAAGAAGTGAAGCATTGTCTTAGACATACAGATGTGCTCTCAGGAACAATTTGGAAGAGTCTAGACTCTTGACTGGCTGGGGCTGACTGATGGGACTGCTTGGGGAGGGGTGCTCCTGGAGATTAGGGTGGGGAGGCCAGGAAGAGGCTGGGTGCAGACAGACAGACAGATAGACAGAGGGTGTGGTATCCCAGGCAGGCCAGGCCTGGTTACAGGGCCGAGTGGTTTCTGCTGGGCTGGCTGGAGGGGCTGCAAGGGGAAGGCACTGCAGAGGGGGATGCTCCAGGTGCCAAGTGGGGCCCGAGGAGGAATCTAGAATCTGTGCCCTGTGACTAGAGGAAAATTTAACCTGGAAATCGAGGGGTGACATTCTGGGGTGACATCTGGGGTGACATTCTGTCACCTCAGAATGTGACAGGCTGCCCCCAAGCACCAGGCCCAAGCAAAGCCCAGCAGCTGCCTGGGTGGAGGCACAGTGTCCCGGGTGTCCTGGGGTGGGACTGGCCCCGGTCCCCATCTTCTCCGGTGGGACACACAGTCTGCTCCCCTGCAGTGTAACCTTCACCCCTGTGCCTCTCCTTTTCTCTGTCCCTCCCTGTCTTTCTCTCATGTCCTGAATAGCAGCTCTAATCCCCTTGTAGAATTTTTATTCACTCCTGTCCTCCCCTGTCTGCTGAGTTGAGAGCCCCAGGAGAGCAGGGGTTGTACACAGAGCCTCTGACCCACGTGCTGACGTACAGCAGGTGCTCAGTAAAGTCCTCAGGAGCGCTGTGAGTGCTTGGCTGCTGCACCTCCAGCTGTGCCCGAGAGGGTCGCACTAGCTTTGTCTGGCCCAGCATCCAGGTGAGGGTGAAATGCCCTGGTGGGCTGGCTGGCATGTCAGTGGGTCCCAGTGTGTTTCTCTCGGGAGTTTGTCCTGGGCCTGGCAGAAATCTGAGGCTACTGGAGGGGATCCAGGGGCAGGAGGGACCAGCCACTACCAGTTGGGACTGTGGTTCTGGGCTTGGGTCCTGTGCCAAGGAGGGCTTCATGGTGACCCCTAACTTCCTTCCTGGGCAGTTGATCAGGATCAGAGGCCCAGCCTGCAGGTGGGGTTGCACCTGGGACCTTCTCCCAGGCAAAGGTCAGAGGCGAGTCTGAGTCTGCATTTTGGTCCAGCTGCTTCCAGGGAAAGTTATTCAAATTCCCTGTGGCTTTGGTTTTCTCATTTCTAAGTTGGGTCACTAATCATAGTGAGAATGAACTTAGAGTAGCACCCAGCTCATGTGGGTTTAGTGCAGTATTCGGTGACCTGATGCCAAGTCCCTGGCTTGTCACAGACATTCGTAAATGGCAATTATCCCTCTTAACACTGTGACTGTGGCTCTTCTTAGGTTTGAGGGGTATGGTTGGAGCCAGAGTGTCAAGCGCTGATGAACGTGAACCTCAGAGACTTTGCTGACTCCAGGCAGACTTGAGAGCTGGGGGAGATCAGCCCAATGCTTGGGGGGCAGACAGCCTGGAGCCCCCATGTGGCCCCATCATAGAGGGAGTCATGCTCCCACCCTGGGGTTAAACCACTCTCTGAATCCAGACTCTGTGAGCTCCTTGTCGCCGTGACAAAGTTTCTGGCGTCTCCGGGAAACCTAGTCACATTTGCAAGCCTTGCTGACTTGGGGAGGAGACTTTGCCGTGGTGTGCTGGGAGCCTGGTCATTCTCTTTCACCCAGTTTTCCAGCTGGAGTGTTCTCTCTGGCCGGGGCCCCAGGCTCTTCCAGACTCTCTCCCAGGCTCTCTCCAGCATTGTCTGGGGGCCTGCTGATGCCATTCACCTCTCTAGGTTCCCGGGGATCAGACAAAGAGGTTGCCAATTGGCAGCCCAGGTGGTCTGCATGGCATTCTGAGGCTGCCCACCCGGGACTCCCAGAGGGAGTGTGGTCCGATTGGCCAGTGCCATTCTCCCCTATTTCCTGAGGACTGTGCTGCTTAGAATGGTTGCTGTGTTGAGCTTAGCTGCTCAGTCGCGTCTGACTCTTTGCCACCCCATGGACTGTAGCCTGCCAGGCTCCTTTGTCCATGGGGATTCTCCAGGCAAGAATATATTGGAGTGGCTGTGTATTGCTGTGCCCTCCTCCAGGGGATCTTTCCAACCCAGGGATCTAACCCAGACCTCCCACCTTGCAGGTGGATTCTTTACTGTGTGAGGCACCAGGGAAGCCTTTGAATGGTTGCAATAGCCTTCAAAGTGACTCACTGGTACAGCCCTGGAACCACATGGGGGCCTTTACAAGGGTCCTTCCACCCACTCATGCTCTCTGCCTATTTCTGCTGGGCCCCGTGAGACTGTTCTCTTTCATTCACCCCCTCCCCAAAATCTCAAGTTTCCCCAAGATGATCAGAAGTCTGTCCCTGAGTCTGGAGGAAGGAGCTGGTAGGAAAAAACTGGGGGAGGGGCAGCAGGGGCCTGGGGAGGTCTGCCTCATGTGGCCAGAAGCAGAAGCGGAGCAGGTGTGCTGGGTGGGACTGGGGCCAGGCCGAGCCTTGGGTGGGGACGGAGGGTGGCTGTCCCCCGGCTGACCACTAAGGCAGCCTCGAGGGGAGAGGGGCCTCCAGAAGAGTCTGGAGGAGGGCCACACGTGAACCTCACTGAGCAGCTCTCGCGTGGGGCTCACAGTGAGCTGTACCTCTGGTCCTCAAACAACCTGTGAGGAGGAGCCACTTCGATTACATTGAAGAGATGGGGAAACAGGAGGATCAGACGGAGGGAACCTGCCCAAGGTCACAATAGTAGCAGACTGTGCTCTGACCCCTGGATCCATGTTGTTCTCTCCTCCCTTCTCCCATCAACCTACTAAAGTGCCTTCTGGGGGCCTGTCTTTCCCAGAGAGGAGGCTCTGCCCAGGACCTTGGGGGTTGCGTGAAGGTCTGAGCCTCAGAGCCACTTGGTCTTCTCTCTCCATGATGCCCCTCTTATCTGGGTAACGCACAGCTCGGGGTGGGGGATGCCACCTACTTACCCAGGCCAGCCTGCCCTGACTTCTCCGTGAGGGATGTGTAAAGGGACAGCCCATGGCTCCCACCCAACAGTCTGGGTCACCGAGTGCTGCCCACCAAAGGCATGGCAAGCCAAGGGGGTAGAAAGCCTGGTTCCCCATGTTTGGTAAAGACGTGGGAACCTGCGGATATCTCTGGTCTCTGCAGGGTTCCATGAGGAGCTGCTGTGGTCCTGGAACTCTAGGATACCAGAGCCCACAGTTCCAGCAGTAGAGACCTGGGTCGTGGGGCCAGGGTGTGGGCCCCTCAGAGTCTTCCCCCAGCCCTGAGAGGACCTACTGGCCCATGTCCCTGCCGACTGGGACACAGAGGAGCCGTTGGCACCACAAGGCTCCCCATGGACAGCTCTGCAGGATGGGCCGAGACAGGCCGGCAGCCCCCTGGGTCTGACACCCCCTGGGGACGGCAGTCACTCTGCACACTGCTCCCTCACTGTTTGAATTGTAAGTCCTCTTATTTGGAATAACACGGACTTGCACATCTGAATAGTTCAAGCAGGAAAAATTTAATCAGATGCCAACTGAGTAAATACCAGGGGCTTTGAAGGAAGAACTTTAGAGTGACGGGTGGATAAACATTTGGGTGAAAGGCCCCTGCTCGTGGCTGCCACCGCGGTGGCTCCGTCTGCACCGTCTGCTGGGTGCTGCTCAGTGTTAGCGTCCAGCCTCAGCCCAGCACCGTCTGTGCACAGATGTCGTGCTGCAGAGCAAGCAGGGGTTTTGGGGGGCTTGAATTGAGGGTGGCTCCTGGGGAGCCTGCTGTGAGCCAGCACCAGCATCAACCCTTGGGGTCCGGGGTCCCTTCCTGTGGGTGGTATGCAGGGCCCTCCTCCATCTAAGACCCTGCTTGGGATCCAGCATGGGATCCTATGCCTGCAAAATCACTTGATGCCTTTGGGAAGGACCACAGGCCTCAGCCCACTTACTGAAGTGAGACAGCATTTCAGTTTCCAGCAGATGCTGGGCGTGCTTATTGGCTTCTCTATTCACTCCTGATCACCTTAAAACATGTTGGGTGCCAGCTAAGTTTCCCCTCCTGCCCTGCTGTAAGCACCTTCCAGGAGATTCTCCCAAGGGAGCCCCTGGGACTAGTGCCTTCCTTGTGTGGGGTCTGGGAGGAGGCCCACATCTCAGTGCAGTGCCCCCTAGCTGCCACCAGGGGTCACTAGGCTCACAGCAGGTTGGAGGGTGGACACCGGGTGGCTGGAAGCAGCCTTAGGGGCAGGGGCAGACAGCCCAGGGGAGGAAACCAGTGGCAACCTGGATGTAGATTTTATCGATGTCGAAGGTCGGCCCAGCCCAGGCCCTCTGGCCAGCTGAGCTATGGGCTTGGGTGTCCTGGGAGATGAATTGCCTTTCTAGAGCTGCAGGCACCGGGGGTCCTGGGGTCTTGCTGCTGGTGACTTTCAGGAGCCATGAGGCCCATTACAAGGCTTAGGGGCATGGTGGACTCTGGAATCATTCTGAGATGGCTTTAGATCCTGTGTGGACTTGGGCCACCTCTTTAACCTCAGCAAGCCTCAGCTTCCCCATCTGTAAAATGGGAGAAATGAGCTAGGGAAGGATTCAGTGGGGCTCTCAGCCCGGGCCTGCTGAGCTGCCATCACTCGGCAGATGGCAAAGACTGCTCTTGCTCCCGTTGACAGCGTTTTTGGAGGGACTGTCCTTTCTGTCGCCGTCTCCTCCAAGATGCTCTGCGGCCCCTGCTGGGTTTTAATGTTCCTGATCTCCTGTTGATGATTCCTGGGGCTTCAACTAAAGAAGCGCTTCCAATGAAAGTGCTCGGCACAGCGCTGAGCTGGGTTGCCGTGGCAACAGGAGCAGGGATTTCAGTTCTTCCCTGGAATGTACACACACGTGTGTGACAGTCGTCGTGTAGGGTTCTGCCCGTGTGTCTGGTTGTTACCAGAGTCACTCCTGTGGAGCCAGAGCTGGCAGGTGGCTGGAGAGAGGAAGGAAGATGGGGTGTGGGTGTGATGCTGAGGCCCTCTTCTGTGTGGAGGCCGATGTCAGCTTGGGAAAGGCTTTGCCCAAGTGCTAGGCCCGTGTTGGGAGGAAAATGTGGATTTCCTCATGCAAACTTGGCCTTTCAGGCAATCTCAAGGCCTCTGATGAGTCAGGTAGGTGGGGTGATGCCCAGGGGTTCCACAGCCTTGGCCGAGTCTCTGTGTGCTGTGCTTAGTTGCTCAGTTGTGTTTGACTCTTTGCAACCTCATGGACTGTAGCCCGCCAGGCTCCTCTGTCCATGGGGATTCTCCAGGCAAGAATACTGGAGTGGGTTGCCATGCTCTCCTCCAGGGGGTCTTCCCAACTCAGGGATTGAACCCAGGTCTCCCACACTGCAGGCAGTTTCTTTACCATCTGAGCCACAGGGAAGCCCCTCATAGATGTGTGTGTCTGCATCTTGTCTGTGTGAGGATGACTGTGTGTGTGTGTGCCTGTATGTATGTGTCTCAATTTGGCTATTGTAGCTGAACGTCAGACTTCTGAGCTCAGATAGTCAGCTCTGGCCGGGGATTGATTGAGGTTCAGGGACGGGCCGAGGCAGAAGCAGTAGAGGCTCACTGTGACCTCTGGATTCTCAGAATTCCAGACGCTTTCAGCACCAGTCCTTGTCTTAAGCACAGGATGTTCCTGGAAGGTAGGCTTGCTGTCTCATATGTGGGTTGGCTGGGATTTTTTTCAGTTGAAAGCATCAAAGGCAGCTTGTGCAAAATCAAATAAATAAACAGAGGCATAAAGGAAAGAAAGAATGTGTGTATGCACACACGAAAACACAGACTCATATATGCTCACATGCAGACAGGCAGACACATACAGACTCACACACACACACATATACACACACACACGCATACACACCATATGGCCCAGGTAATTGGAATCCAGGCTTGGCCAGCTGCCTGTACAGCTGGATCTGAGCTCTGACCTCCAGGTCTCAGCCCCACCTGGCCCCAAGGGAGCCTCCCCCGGAGTGGAGGGGAGTCTCATTCTCCGGGGAGGAGACATTTCTTCTGGCCACGTTGAGGAAGCAGCTCTCATGGGTGGATTTTGCTGGGCTGTGTCCAACTCTGGTCACTTATGGTGCCTGGGCCAGTGGTCCTGGCCTGGCCATAGTCTTCTCTTCCCTACACCATCCAGCCCTTAAGAGATTGCATACCTTTCTTCTGGACCATTCTCCCATTGATAGGTTTTCTCTTAGTTCAGCCTTCACCTTTGATTTTGTTATTGCTTTTTCTTTCACCCCTCCTCCATCTGTCTATCTTTTCCTTTAAAAAAGTGTGTGTGTGTGCTCAGTCACTCAGTCGTGTCTGACTTTATGATCCCCTGGACTGTAGCCCACCAGGCTCCTCTGTACATGGAATTTTTCAGGCAAGAATACTGGAGTGGGTTGCCATTTCCTTCTCCAGGGGATCTTCCCAACTCAGGGATCAAATCTGCATCTCTTGCGTCTCCTTCATTGGTAGGCAGATCCTTTACCACTGTGCCTCCTGGGAAGCTTCAAAAAGTGTACTATACACCAAATGATGTTCAAACATAAAAATTATTGCCATGAAAAACAGACCAAAATCATGCTGTTATAGAACGTACGTCTATGTATCCAATTATCTCTCTCTCTCTATCTGCACATCCTTCCACCCAAGTATGTGTCTATCTATCCATCTATCCACCCACCCATGCATCTGTCTATCCATCTACCTATCTATGTATCTATATCTATCTACCTGTGCATCTATCTATCCACTCACCCACCTATACATCTATCTACCTAAGTATCTATCCATCCATCCATCCATCCATCTGTCTACCTACTTATCCATCCTTCCATCTCTCCAGCCAGTCATCCTATATCTGTGTTAGAAATCAAAGCACATGATTTGCTTTGGCCAATGAAATACGAGCAGAAGTGAGTGATTCATGTCACCACTGGACAGACGTTTGGAGGCAATTCTTGCTCTGCCACATTCCTTTTCCTCTGCACAGAGGCTGCCACATTCTAGGTATTTCCTGCATTGTGGACGTGGGCCCTTGAGTGAGGATCACTATGACCTGCAAACTACCCTCTTCCCCTGCATAGCAACCATACTCTTTCAGACATGTGATTTAAGAATGGATCAAAACTTTCTTACCAGCCATTGCAATGTTTGGTTGTTTTTTCTGTAGCACACCCTGGCCTGTCCTGGCTGATAGATACAAAGTGACAGATTGTTTTCCAGATGGTTATGCCAATTTACTTTCCCATCCTGAGTGTCTCTGAGTGTCTGTTTCACTCTATTTCTATCTGCCTGGAATAGTCTCTTTCTAATTTATTAAAATTTTTTGATCAATTTGAAAGGTGAAAAGGAATCACATTTTAATTTCAATTTCTGGGCTTAGTAGGGAGGTTGAACATACATGTAATGGCTATTTGCGTCTCTTTTTTCAGTAACCATTTTTCTTTGTGCCTACTGAGTGCTGGAAACATTTATAAGAAGTTCTGTTCAGTGCTACCCAGAAGAAATCAGGGGCAAGCTTGAATTATAGGCATACAAAGGACAGGAAGGAAATTCCCTTGTGAAATAAAAAAATGTCCTGAAGGAAATTCCCTGCTGGGGGCGGAGCAGGTTTATGGACAGCAGAAGGGCTGGACCCGTGAGGGCAGGGAGGGAGTAGAGAGAGAGCAGAGGAGCTTGGCTCTCGAGCCTGGAGCCCCTTAGAGGGCTGGCAGGCATGTGCTAAGTCTGGTTTATAAACATCCCCTGTTTTGCTTCTGTTTTTGGTCTCCCCACGTCTGCAGGGTCTACAGGTGGGTGATGGGAGCCCCTTGGGTCCCACGTGGCCCCGCTCTGGCTTGCCCTGTGCTGAGTGCCCCACTCTGCCTTCCACAGCTGCACTGGAAGGCCTGGTGCAGACGTGGGGCTGCTCATCGCAGCAGATCATTATCTCTGAGCTTCTGTAAATGCCTCCTGAGGTGCCCTCTCTGGCCCAGGTCTTTAGAAGTAAGCTGCTTACATAACGACTTCGACGGTTCATTTGAATTAATTTCCAACATTAAATTTACTTTAGGATGAAGTCTACTGAAGACCTATGGGGAGTGGGAGGGGGGGTGGGCTCTAGGGACAGGATCCTCCCAGAACTCCCAGTTCAGCTAAGAGCTGGTGGCTCCCAGGAAAACTGTTAAGAGGCAGTGCTTGGGAAAGGCCACCCAGGATTCTACGTTTCTCCTCACTTTATGCCATGATAAATGACTCAGGTAAATTGCTCTGGCCTGTGGGAAGAACCAGATCATGCAGAGGACAGGAGCCATGAGGTTGATGGAGCAGAGGCGACTGGGCCTGCCGTGAAGATCAGGACTCGCGGGCGTTTTTGATTGTTTCACAACCCAGGAGAGTCCTCCAGGGACCCCTGCCTTTGAGAAGTAGCTGGATGGCCAAGGGATGTCTGCTCCTCCACTCGGACTGGTTCCACTTGTCCCCTCCACATTTCCCCTGAAAAGCTTTTGGAAGAAAGGACTGATGCGTTGAGATGTCTGGTGCCTGGGGGCACAGAGTCAGGGAAGCTTCATCCTGGAGACAAAGAGGAAAGAGGTGGGAGAGACAGTGAGGTGGAGAGCTTGGAGAAGGCCAAGACTTGAGCGGATGGAAGTCTGAAGATGGAACCCTCAGGGACTTGCAGAAATCTTGGGAGGGCACAGAACGTGGACACACTGCAGACATGAGAGAAGTACTGGGGTCCATGAGGACCCAAACCCAAAGGACCCGTGCTCGTGGCCTGCTCCTGGGTGATCAATGGGTCCAAGGCTGTGGGATTCCCAAGGCCTCACCTGATTTACCTGTGGACCCCAGAGGCTGCAGAACAGTGGCATGTGTGCGTGTTAGGAGGGGAGTCCCCTGCTTGTATCTCCTGGCCCCAGATCAGAGCTCTCGCGTGCGTACACACACACACACACACACACACTGCCAGGTGAGCCCTTGGGTTTGTGTCACAGACAGCCAGCTGGCCTGCCAGATCAGACGAAAGCCAAGGAAACTCCCTCCCCAGGGCCAGAGGTCAGGTCAGGGGACAGAGAGTTGGCCAGGTCCCCACTGCCCTGCAAGGGTGAGGCAGGCAGGAAGCCTGACAGTTTGATTAAAAAAAAAAAAAAAAAAACTTTATCTCTCTCAAATCCCAAACCAAATCCATCAGAAAGCATTGCAATGAAAACACAATCCCCAAACTGTGTTTTCAGTGAATCAAGCATCATCTGGGAGACACAGAGCGGAGCATGGTCCACATTCCCTGCCTGCTGCCCCCGGCTGCTCTGAACTGGGGGCTGGGTGAGGAGGAGCAGCCCAGCTGTGGGGTCATTTATACCCATGGTCAGAAGCTTGCGCCCCAGGGGCTGTGTCTTCCTGGAGAAGGTCACACAGTTCTGCTGGGGAACTGTTTTCCCTTTAATTATTCAGCAGTTGCGCCGCGTGGGGTGCGGGCCCTGTGAGCGGAGACTGAATGTGAATAACCTTTCATGCCAGCAGAAAAGCTTAATAAGGTGACATTAGGGCCCAAGATGCCTCGGCAGGACGTGGCCTCTGCAGCTTAATAGCCCATCAAGAGACGGCTGCTGGAGGATCCATTTTTTCTGCTGCTTGCAGGCCATCAGCCCAGAGCCTTTTCTACCCAGGGGGCAGAGCCCTGCCCTGGGATGGGATGCGTCCTGAGGGGAACAGGAGGGCTGGTAGCTGCGTCCCGCCTCCCCAACTTTCTAGAAGCTGGCTCCTGGGCAAGGCATCTCTGTTCTCTGAGCCGACTTCCTTATCAGGTGTTCATTAAGAGCCTAGGTGTGTGGGACACTCTTATACCTGTGTCCCCTCTGAGCAGAGACACAGACAGTTCTGTGATCTGTGGCTGCCTCTAGCCCAGGAGTGTGTCATCCGGGCCCCACACCTGTAGGCTCTCAGGGAGGTCGCACTGGCTTGTCCTTCCTTCACCCACATGCTCACTCAGCATGGTGTTCCTGGGTGCTGCCATGGGGAGCCTGAGGCTGGGCACTGAGGATGTGGGCAGCCATGAGAGGGCCTGGCAGGTGGGCCCAGCAGAGGCTGAGCAGGCTGCACGTGGCACGTTCCCCACACTAAGCTTTCCTGGTCCTGAGAAGTGGCTGAAAAGCCCGTCTTGGTCTCCAGGCGCCCCTGCCCTCAACTCTCGGTCCTCCTCTCTCTTTCTCGCCTTCATCTCTCCCTCCCCTTTTCCAATTTTCCAGTTTTTGAGCATTTCTTGGGCGCCAGGTATTCTTCTGGATACTGCGGATTCAGCAGAAAACAGAACAAAGTCCCCACTGTGTTTGCCACCAGGAGGGGCCTGGAGCCGGGTGGTAAGTCCCTGGGAGTCTCCAGGTTTTGGCTCTCACAGTAGAGGTCAGCGCTCCATTTCCTGCTGCAGAGCTGGACAGAACCCCCGTGAGTCCAAACGTCCATGGCTTGTGCACCCTAGAGCCCAACGGACTGTGGGAGGGAGGGGAGACTTTCAGACTGTGGGACTCTGCTGAGCTGAGAAGAGACGACTCTATAAATGGGCATCACCAGATGGTCAATACCGAAATCAGATTAATTGTATTCTTTGCAGCATAAGATGGAGAAGCTCAATGCTGTGCTGTGCTCTGCTTTGTCACTCATTTGTGTCTGACTCTTTGCGACCCCCATGGACTATAGCCTGCCAGGCTCCTCTGTCCATGGGGATTCTCCAGGCAAGAATACTGGAGTGGGTTGCCATATCCTCTTCCAGGGGATCTTCCCAACCCACGGATTGAACCCAGGTCTCCCACATTGCAGGCAGATTCTTTACCGTCTGAGTCACCAGGGAAGCCCGATAATACTGGAGTGGGTAGACTATCCCTCCTCCAGGGAATCTTCCTGACCCAGGGATTGAGTTAAGGTCTCCTGCATTGCAGGTGGGTTCTTTAACAGCTGAGCTACCAGGGAAGCCTGGAGAAGCTCTATACAGTCCTCAAAAACAAGACCGGAAGCTGACTGTGGCTCAGGTCATGAGCTCCCTGTTGTGAAAATCAGACTTAAACTGAATAAAGCAGGGAAAATCACTAGGCCATTCAGGTATAACCTAAATCAAATCCCTTATGATTATACAATGGAAGTGACAAAGAGATTCAAGGGATTAGATCTGATAGACAGAGTGCCTGAAAGACTGTGGACAGAGGTTTGTGACATTGTATAGGAGGCAGTGACCAAAACCATCCCCAAGAAAAAGAAATGCAAGAAGGCAAAATGATTGTCTAAGGAGGCCTTACAAATAGCTGAGAAGAGAAGAGAAGTGAAAGGCAAAGGGGAAAAGGAAAGATGGAATCCTGGTCTGTTGCTTATCTCTGTCTCTATTATTGAAGCATAATTGATTTACAGTGAACAGTGAAAGTTGCTCAGTTGTGTCTGACTCTTTGCGACCCCATGGACTATACAGTCCATGGAATTCTCCAGGCCAGAATACTGGAGTGGGTAGCCTTTCCCTTCTCCAGGGGATCTTCCCAACCCAGGGATAGAAACCAGGTCTCCGGCATTGCAGGCAATTCTTTATCAGCTGAGCCACAAGGGAAACCCAAGAATACTGGAGAGGATAGCCTATCCCTTCTCCAGGGTATCTTCCCAACCCAGGAATTGAACCAGGGTCTCCTGCATTGCAGGTGAATTCTTTACCAACTGAGCTATGAGGAAACCCCAATTGATTTACAATGTTGTGTTAATTTCTTTGTTGTTGTTGTCGTTCAGTCACTCAGTTGTGTCTGACTCTTTGCAGCTTCCCTGACCTTCACCATCTCCTGGAGCTTGCTCAAATCCATGTCCATCGAATCGGTGATGCCGTCCAACCATCTCATCCTCTGTCCCCTTCTCCTCCTGCCCTCCATCTTTCCCAGGCTTACAGTCCTTTCCAGTTGGTCGATTCTTCACATCAGGTGGCCAGAGTATTGGAGCTTCAGCTTCAGCTTCAGTACTTCCAATGAATATTCAGGGTTAATTTCCTTTAGGATTGACTGGTTTGATCTTGCAGTCCAAGGGACTCTCAAGGGTCTTCTTCAATACCACAGTTCAAAAGCATTAATTCTTCAGTGCTCAGCCTTCTTTATGGTCCAACTCTAACATGCATACATGGCTACTGGAAAAACCATAGCTTTGACTAGATGGACCTTTGTTGGCAAAGTAATGTCTCTGCTTTTTAATATGCCGTCTAGGTTTGTCATAGCTTTTCTTCCAAGGAGCAAGCGTCTTTTAATTTCATGGCTGCAGTCACCATCTGTAGTGATTTTGGAGCCCAAGAAAATAAAGTCTGTCACTGTTTATATTGTCCTCCCATCTATTTGCTATGAAGTGATAGGACCAGATGCCATGATCTTTGTTTTTTAAATGTTGAGTTAAGCCAACTTAAAAAAAATTAATTTATTTTAATTGGAGGCTAATTACTTCACAGTATTGTGGGTTTCTTTTTTGCCATACATTGCCCTGAATCAGCCACGGCTGTCCATGTGTCCCCCATCCCAAACCCCCTTTCCACCTCCCTCCCCATCCCATCCCTCTGGGTTATCCCAGTGCATCGGCTTTGAGTGCCCTGTTTCATGCATTGAACTTGGACTGGTGATCTATTTCACGTATGGTAATATACATGTTTCAATGCTATTCTCTCAAATCATCCCACCCTCGCCTTGTCCCACAGACTCCAAAAGTCTGTTCTTTATATCTGTGTCTCTTTTGCTGTCTCACATATAGGGTTGTCATTACCATCTTCCTAAATTCCATATATATGCACTAATACACTGTATTGGTGTTTTTCTTTCTGACTTACTTCACTTTGTATAATAGGCTCCAGTTTCATCCACCTCATTAGAGCTGATTCAAACGTGTTCTTTTTAATAGCCGAGTAATATTCCTTTGTGTATATGTTGCACAACTTTCTTATCCACTCATTTGCTGATGGACATCTAGGTTGTTAAGCCAGCTTTTTCACTCACCCTTTTCACCTTCATCTCAAGTTCTTTAGTTCCTCTTTGCTTTCTACCATAACGGTGGTGTCATCTGCATATCTGAGGTTATTGATATTTCTCCCAGCAATCTTGATTCCAGCTTGTTATTCATCCAGCCTGGTATTTCACATGATGTACTTTGCATAGAAGTTAAATAAGCAGGGTGACCATATACAGCCTTGACATACTCCTTTCCCAATTTGGAACCAGTCTGTTGTTCCATGTCTGGTTCTAACTGTTGCTTCTTGACCTGCACACAGGTTTCTGAGGAGCAGATTAGGTGGTCTGGTATTCCCATCTCTAAGAATCTTCCATAGTTTGTTATGATCTACACAGTCAAAGGCTTTAGTGTAGTCAATGAAGCAGAAGTAGATGTTTTTCTGGAATTCTATTGCTTTTTCTATGATCCAACAAATGTTGACAATTTGATCTCTGGTTCCTCTGCCTTTTCTAAATCCAGCTTGAACATCTGGAAGTTCTCGGTTCACGTACTGTAGAAGCCTAGCTTGGGGAATTTTGAGCATTACTTTGCTACAGTGTGAAACGAATGCACTTGTGCAGTAGTTTAATTTCTACTGTATAGCAAAGTGACTCAGTTATACATACATATGTACATTTTAAAAAATATTCTTTTCTGTTATGGTTTTTCTCAGGATGTCGAATATAGCTCCTTGTGCTACACAGAGGACCTTGTTGTTTATCTGTTTTCTGTGTAATCGTTTGCATCTGCTAACCCCAAACTCCCACTCCACCCCGCCCCCCGCACCTCCGCCTTGGCAGCCATAAGTCTGTTCTGTATGTCTGGGAGTCTGTTTCTGTCTCATATATAGGTTCATTTGCGTCATATTTTAGAATGCATGTATAAGTGATATCATATGGTATTTGTCTTTCTTTTTGACTTCTCTTAGTGTGACTGTCTCTAGTTGTGTCCATGTTGCTTCAAATGGCATTATTTCCTTTTTTATGGCTGAGTAATGTTCCACTGTGTACATGCAGCACACCTTCTTTATCCGTTCACCTGTCCGTGGACATTCAGTTGCTTCCTTGTCTTGGCTATTGTGAATAGCGCTGCTGTGAGCACAGAGGTGCATGTATCTTTTTGAATTACAGTCTTGTCCAGATACATTCCCAGGAGTGGGATTGCTCGGTCATATGGCAACTGCGTTTTTAGTTTCTGAGGATCCTCCATACTGTTCCTCATAGTGGCTGCACCAACTGCACTCCCACCAACAGTGCAGGAGGGCCGCCTGCAGCATATTTCTCGACTGTGTGACCTTGGACGTGTGTCTCTCACTAATGACTGTGGATGGTCTAATGTTTTTCCCAACCACCCTTTCACGGATGCTGGCAGAAGACATGAGAGAGGGTCTCCCTGGCACAGAGACAAAACTACTGTAACTCTTTGCACAGCAGGCAGCACCAGCTTCCCTGGTCTCCTTGTCTCCTCTCTGTCCCCCAGTGTCCCAGTGTGACACCCTATGACCTAGGTGCTGTGTGTGCAGGATCCTGACTTTGGGCTTTAAAAAAAAAAATTTTTTTTTTAATTGCAAGATACTTGCTTTACAATTTTGTGTTGGTTTCTGCCATCCATCAACATGAATCAGCCACAGGGATACATATGTCCCCGCTCTCTTGAACCTCCCTCCCACCGCCCTCCCCATCCCAGCCCTCTAGGTGGTCACAGAGCGCTGGGTCGATGTCCCTATATCACACAGCAGATTCTCACTGGCTATCTACTTTACATGCAGTGATGTATATGTTTCCATGCTGCTCTCAGTTCATCCCACCCTCTCCCTCCCACACTGTGTTCACAAGTCTGTTTTCTATGTCAGGGTCTCCATTGCTGCCCTGCAGATAGGTTTGTCAGCACCACCTTTCTAGATTCCATACACATGCGTTAACATACAGCGTTTGTCTTTCTCTTGCTGACTGCCTTCATTCTGTACAATAGACTCTAGGGTTCATCTATCTCATTAGGACTGATTCAAATGCATTCTTTTTTAAAACTGAGTAGCATTCCATTGTATTTATGTACCACAATTTCTGTACCCATTCATCTGTTGATGGACATCTAGGGCCATCTTTTTGAATGAGCTACAGGCAAACTTGCCTCCTTTTGCCCCGGAGAGAGACATTATCTTTACGATACTGATGCAGACAAACCTGCCTCTGCCCAGGAGAGAGATCGTCTCCTTGTCCCCACGATGCTGTTTGCTATTTAAACACCCTTGGAAAGATAGTCTGCAACCAAAGCTGTGGGTACCTCTCTGAGATGTACAGAAACCTGAGACCAGGGAGAACTATGCCTCAAGTTAGCTCATCCTAACTCTTTAGCCTGTCCCCTCATTTGGAGAAGTGACAGTCGTGGAACCACCCAGAGCCAAGGGTTCCTCCAAGCCAGATGTTGATACTGGCTGTCCCTCTTCACAGTCCTCCCCCCACCCCCCACTCTCACCTGGCCTGTGGTGAGGGTGGGGGAACCAGAGGAGAAGCTATACAGATGTGGGTGGTCCCATCTACTTCTGGTCATTTTGTGAGCTCTCCTGCTGGTTTGCATTTGGCATCTCCCAGCAGCTTCAATCTGCTGGGACCCCTGCTCCAGGTGCTGCACCCTGGGCCACCTGAGGTGCCCTGGCTGGCACGCCCTTCTCCAGTGAGGGGTGACTGATAACTGATGGCTGGTGAGACTGTGACTCTCAGAGATGAGAAGTGCCTTTTCTGCTTTATTGTTCATCACTTATGTGAAGCAATCTACATTTCCAGCTGTTAATGAAGGATTATAGACGTGTTAGGAAAAAAAAAACCCTTAAAACCTCTATTCTTTGCACTTGGATAGTTAATTAAATTCCAGAGCTCCATTTTTAAGTTTTAATTAATAGCACAGAGCACTTGGCATGTTGGCCTCATATGGAGTCGGTCCCTCCCTCTGCCCATCTTGGGGGAAGTTCTTGGACCATGTTTCTCTGTGGCAGGTCCCAAGGTCCTTACTCGGCAGGGCTTATGGGCTGGCCAACCTCCTCTGGAGGGTGACCTGGGCTTTGCTTTGCTGGTGTTGCTGTCAGGAGAGAGCGAGGGAGGTGCTTTCCCTCTTCGGAGTTAGTGGATTGTCAAAGGGTCACCTGAGTCCTTGTTCCTGGGGCTGGGGTTGCAGGCTGGTGGTGTGAGGGGCATTTGTCAGCCCTTTGATGGGTACCCTGAAGTTCAGGAGCTGCTACCCATGAGCTGGGGTCATGGAATCAACAACTGGCTTCCTTAAGCTGAGAACTGCTTCATGTCGATTGTAGCACCGCAGCTTTCTCTCTGAAATTAGAAAGCTTCATAGAAATCACAAAGTAATAGTACTGGCTTTGGTTCATTTCAGCTTGCAAACCTTTGCTGAGCACACACCAAGTGCTGGGTTCTGTGCTGCCTGGCTGGGAGGATCGACTCCAGGGCTCCTGGTGGCAAGACGGGGGTACGTGTAGGTTCTAATGTTGGCACAGGTTGAAAAAAAGGGCAAGTACTAAAAATCACTACCACTCAATCCCTGGACTTGAGTCCATGGAGCTGAGGTTCAGAACCCAAGGTCTCCTCTTCTGTTTTTCTGTGTTCTAGCTCTGTCCTCCCTGAATGAAGAGGACCAAGATCTAGTTTGGACAGTGTTGGGGCTATGAGACAAGCTCAAAAAGTGATGGTTCTTTATTCTCTTCCATGAAGCCCCAAGGGCTTCCCAGGTGGTACAAGTGGTAAATAACCTGCCTGCCAATGCAGGAGATGCAAGACTTGTGGGTTCGATTTCTGGGTCGGGAAGGTCCCCTGGAGTAGGAAATGGCACCCTACTCCAGTATTCTTGCCTGAAAAATTCCATGGATAGGAGCCTGGTGGGCTACAGTCCATGGGGCTGCAAAGAGTCAGACATGATTGAGTGACTGAACACACACACACAAAACCCCAAGATGTATAGCTGAGTTCTTACAAGTTAATTTCCATTTAATGCCAACAGTTTATACAAAACAGCAAAGTGCAAAAGAGTGATCTGTTTAGCCTGAAAGAGGACACAGACGGTATGTGTAGGGGGACTAAGGATTCAGGGTCCTTCGAGACTGTCATTCTGAGCAAAGGAAGGCCGACAGAGAAAGACAAATATCCTATATTGCTTGTGTGTGGAATCTAAAAAAAATGGTATGAGTGAACTTATTTGCAAAATAGAAATGGAGTCACAGACATAGAAAACAAACTTATGGTTACCAGGGGAGAAAGGGGTGGGGAGGGATAAGTTGGGAGATTGAGATCGACATATACACCCTACTATATATATCAACAACCTCAGATATGCAGATAATACCACTCTAATGGCAGAAAGTGAAGAAGAACTGAAGGGCTTCTTGATGAGTGTGAAAGAGGAGAGTGAAAAGCTGGCTTAAAACTCAACATTCAAAAACTAAGATTATGACATCTGGTCCCATCACTTTTTGGCAAATAGAAGGGATAAAAGTGGAAGGAGTGATAGATTTTATTTCCTTGGGCTCCAAAATCACTGCAGATGGTGACTGCAGACATGAAATTGAAAGACACTTGCTCCTTGGGAGGAAAGCTATAATAAGCCTAGACAGCATATTAAAAAGTAGAGACATCACTTTGCACACAAAGGTCCATTTGGTCAAAGCTATGGTTTTCCCAGGAGTCATGTATGGATGTGAGAGTTGGACCATAAAGAAGGCTGAGAGCCAAAGAACCGATGCTTTCGAATTGTGGTGCTGGAGAAGACTCTTGAGAGTCCCTTGGAAAACAAGGAGATCAAACCAGTCAATCCTAACGGAAATTAACCCTGAATACTCATTGGAAGGGTGGATGCTGAAGCTGAAGCTTCAATACTTTGGCCACCTGATGGGAAGAAGTGACTCATTGGAAAAGATCCTGGTGCTGGGAAAGATTGAAGGCAGAAGTGAAGGGGATGAAAGAGGATGAGATGATTGGATAGCATCACAGACTCACTGGGCATGAGTTTGGGCAAACTCCAGGAGATAATGAAGGACAGGGAAGCTTGGCGTGTTGCAGTTCACGGGGTTGCAAAGAGTCGGACACAACTTAGCAAGTGAAAAACAACAACAACAACAAACATATAAAGTAGACAACTAATAAGGACCTGTGGTATTAGCACAGAGAACTCGACTCAGTACTCTGTAATGATATATGGGAAAAGAATCTTAGAAAGAGTGGATAGGGATTCCTCCCTTGTGGTCCAGTGGTTAGGACTCTGGGCTTCCACTGAAAGGGCCCTGGGACATGTAGAGTTTGGTCAGGGACAGCTTGGTCAGGGAACTGAGCCCCACATGCCGTTGTTGTTGTTCAAGTGCAGCCGAAAATAAAATAAGATAAAGTAAAAAAGAGTGGATATATGTATGCGTATAACGGATTCACTTTGCTGTGCAGCAGAAACTAACACGAAATGTTAAATCAACTATACCCCAGTAAAGATAAAGACTCAGGTCCTGCAGAGAAGGCTCAACTGACTCGGTGAGGGGGTACTCAGAGGAGTGGGGAGGGGCCCTGGGCCCCCAACTCTGGGCTTGGGGACGATTTCCAGGAGATGGCACGCTGCTTCCTGAAGATTGCATTTCCTAGCTAAGAGGATGCTAGATGTGGAGCAAGATTTAAAGAACTAAACATCTAGGCACATCCGAGTGCCTCCTCCACTGTAGATGAATGTCACACTGTGAACTCTACATGTTACCTGTGCCCTGCACAGGGTAACTGCCTAATAAATATTTGTGGAAGGAATGGAAGAATATTTATTATTTTTCTCTCCTTTGAAAAGAAAACCTTAACTTGTCCTCTCACTAATCCAGTGGTTCTCCACCAGGGGCTATTTTGCCTCCTAAGAGACACTTGTCTGGGGACATTTTGTTTGTCACAATGGGGAGGAGGTGTGGGGAGTGGGGTAGAGGGGAGAGATGCTCTTAGACATCCCACAATGCACAGGAGAGACCCCCATAACATAGGTTTATCCCCAAATGTCAATAGTTGCACCCCCAGTACCCAGGGCATGAAAGATTCTGGGCTGGAACCTGGTGATGGGAGGCTGACCCTTATAACCCTGCACCCCGCCCTCTGCGTTCTTCTCACCTGAAATCTTGTCTCTGGTGGGGAGGTTGGTATGTGCTGATGGATGGGCTCAGGACCCCCAGAATTTATCTTCCTGTGGCTCCTGCAGCTGGTCCTTCTCCTTACCACCCTACAGTCTCAGAGCTGATAGACTTCTCGCCCTCTGGACCCTCAGCTAAGGCCTTGCCCTTCCCAGTTCTGGGGGATCCTATGGCCTTTCAGAGCAGGAACTGGGGGCCTCCCTACCTTCCCTCTGGTTGCTCTGGGTACCACCCCTGCCTGACAGGCAGGCATCGTTACCCTGCCTTTGGATTCCTCTGTCTGCCCCTAGGCTACGCCCCCTCCCAGACATCCCCCCACCCCCACCCCGCTGCCAGGCTGCCCACCCCCCTCTTCCATCCTGTTCTGTGACACCACAGAGCACAGTGCTATTTTCAGCCTTTGGACGATTCTCCCTGGAATCAGTCCTGGGCTTAGTGCTAGTGAAGTCCGTGACCCTCGCCGAGACCCTAATACACAGTACTTGAGTCTGCTGAGCTTGTGCCAGCTCCGCACTAAATACCAGCCATGTGTGATCACAACAGTCTAATGAATGGATGGTCCTATTGTCAGGGTGGGAGGAGGCAGAGGCTGGGAGTGGAGAAGTAAGTGCTTTCACAGTAGGGCTGGGCTGTGGATTGGGGAGGGGGTGGCCAGCTAGGACTGGCCCTCTGTGCCCCTCAGGATGGCTGTGGGCATGTGGCAGCACTTGGTGAAGACCTCATGGTATCCGTGCCTCTGGATGTCCTGGTCCCTGCTCAGTTTTACATTTAAATACTAGTTCAGTCCAATCAAATAGAATTGTCAGTAACTAATCCAGATCTGAAAGTGAAATTTCAAAATGGCATTTATTTATTTATAAGATTATTTTTTATAAGGGGCAATTCTGAAAATGTCTTTATTGAATTTGTAACAATATTACTTCTGTTTTATTTATTTATTTAGTGTGTGTGTGTGTGTGTGTGTGTGTGTGTGTGTCTGTGTGTGTGTTGGTTTTTTGGCCGTGAGGGATCTTAGATCCGCAATCAGGGATCGAACCCATATCTCCAGCACTGGAGGGTGAAGTCTTAAACACTGGACCACCATGGAAGTCCCTGAAATTTAGTTCAGACTTAATCATGATTTCCAGTGGTCTTGAAGGCATTAATTGTTTAAAGACACTTAATGAAACTTAATCAGTCTATCCAAACATACCACAGGTCTGAACAATTTGTTCACACCATGGCCAGGTGCTTCCAGAGGCCTCCCAGTGCAGGGCGCGGGTGCAGAGGGGGCCATGGGAGAGAGGGGCACTGGCTTGTTCTTCCCTCCAGGAGCCTTACTGGGCAATGTCTCATGACATTGCCCCCATGTGCCCCCATCTCTAGGTTCCTGTCTTCACCCTGTACTCTGACCATTGTTGCTGGTTTCCAGGGGTTTCCCACAGGTCCCTGAGAGAGCACTAGAATTCACGTCATGTTCACTTGTATTATACCATTTAAAGGACAGCTGGGGTGGAGTGGGGCTGTGGCCTCTCCAGGACACACCAGGCTGGGTCTCAGGCCTCCTGACCCAGACCCCTATGCTTATGTCCTGCACTGATGCATGGACGAAACTCCCTCCCCTCACCCCTCCTGCCCTGGGGTGAACTCACGGCAGTGTTGGGTGGAGGGTGCATGGACCCACAGCCTCTGTCTGTAGGCAGTGAGCCTACTCTGGCTGAGGGATTTAACCCATCTAAATGGTCCATCACATCCACCCAGGGCACAGAGCAGCAGCATCTTTGGGCTCAGGCAGGTAAAGGGTCTGCTTGCATTGGCCCAGAGCCCACAGTTCATGTCGGCCATTATTATTGTTATTATTACACCTGCAACATTTATTATGTCAGCCCTAATGATAGGCAGGCACCTTGCCAAGTTCTGTGCATGCCATGGCAAACACAATCTTTGCCTGTGGGGGAGATAAGTGAACCGATGATTACAATTCAGTGTGATGTTAGCTTTTATATCCATCTTGCTCCAAATGGGATTAAGGTAGCAGCAAGGCGTGCTGGGGGCTTCCCTCATAGCTCAGTCAGTAAAGAATCTGCCTGTAATGCAGGTGACAGGAGTTTGATTCCTGGGTGGGGAAGATCCTCTGGAGAAGGAAATGGAAACCCACTCCAGTATTCTCGCCTGGAGAATCCCATAGACAGAGGAGCCTGGCAGGCTACAGTCCATGGGATCGCAAAAGTCAGACACAACCTAGCGACTAAACCACCACCAAGGCGTGCTGAGGATGGTGGGCAATGTGCTCAGGTTCTCCAGGAGAACTGGGAAGGCCCCTGTCTTGCAGCAGAAGGAAGTCAAGGAAGGCTTCCTGGAGGTGATACCTTGAATGTGTGTCTTGTCCTGAGAAGTCATCTCTCCCTTGTCTCCATTGGGGAGGGTGGTTGTGGCTCTTTAGGCTGTAGTCTGATGGAGCTGAGGGTTCTAATAAATTATTACAGGAGGGCACGCAAGCTGTGACCTCTCTCCCAGAGGGTGAAGGGTTTTTAAAAAATATTCTTTTTTTTTTTTAACTCAAGTACTCGATAGTGGCTCAGACAGTAAAGAATCTGCCTGCAGTGCAGGGGACCCCTGGGTTGGAAAGATCCCCTGGAGAAAGGAATGGCAACCCACTCCAGTAATCTTGCCTGGAGAATCCCATGGACAGAGGAGACTGATGGATTACAGTTCATGGGGTGGTGAAGAGCTGGACATGACTGAGTGACTAACACTTTCACTTTTCATAGTTTATTTACAATGTTGTGCCAATCTCTGTTGTACAGAAAAGTGACTCAGTTTTATATTGGGTTGGTTAAATGTTCATTTGAGTTTTTCCATAAGTTCAGTTCAGTTCAGTCGCTCAGTCGTGTCCAACTCTTTGCAACCCCATGAACCGCAGCACGCCATGCCTCCCTGTCCATCACCAAGTCCCGGAGTCCACCCAAACCCATGTCCATTGAGTCGGTGATGCCATCCAACCATCTCATTCTCTGTTGTCCCCTTCTCCTGCCCTCAATCTTTCCCAGCATCACGGTCTTTTCAAATGAGTCAGCTCTTCGCATCAGGTGGCCAAAGTGTTGGTTTCAGCTTCAACATTTTCCATAAGACGTAATGTAAAAACCCACACAAACTTTTTGACCAACCTGATACACACACACATTCTTTTTAAAATATTCTTTTCCATTATGATTTATCCCAGGAGATTGGATATAGTTCCCTGTGCTATACAGTAAGATCTTGTTTATCCATTCTAAATGTAATAGTTTTCATCTACCAACCTCAAATTCCCAGTCCATTTCTCTCCTCCCCCATTCCTTGTGAGTCTGTTTCTGTTTCATTGATAGCTTTATTCATGACATATTTTAGATTCCACATAGAAGTGATATTGTATGACATTTGTCTTTCTCTTTCTGACTTGCTTCACTTAGTATGACATTCTCTAGTTGCATCCATGTTGCTGCAAATGGCATTATTTAGTTGCTTTTTATTGCCTGGAAAATCCCATGGATGGAGGAGCCTGGTAGGCTGCAGTCCATGGAGTCGTGAAGAGTCGGACATGACTGAGTGACTTCACTTTCACTTCTACTTTATGGCTGAGTAGTATTTCATCATGTATATGGACCACATCTTTACCCGTTCATCTGTCAGTGGACGTTTAGATTGTTTGCATGTCTTGGCTGTTGTGAATAGTGCTGCTATGAATGTAGGGCTGAATGTATCTTTTTGAATTAGAGTTCTGTTCAGATATATTCCCAGGAGAGGGATTGCTGAATCCTTTTTAGTAACTCTGTTTTTAGTTTTCTGAGGAAACTCCATACTGTTCTCCATCTTGGCTGTACCAACTTACAGTTCCACCGCCAGTGTAGGAGCATTCCCCAAAGGGGTTTTTAATACCCCCAAATGGAAGAGCTGGGTTTCTAGGCACATGGCTGTTCCTTTCAGCTCAAAGCTTATGTGGAGCCAGCCATTGTCCACGGGGTCCTGGCCATGGGACTCTCTGGGCCCCATGGGCTGCTACAGGCCCAGCTCGAGGCCAGCCAGCAGCCCCCTCCTGCCCCCTCACAGAAGAGGGCCATGGGGTCTTCACGTGCCCTCCAATAGTGCCCAGGCTTTTTCAGAGCTGGGGGCTCCTAGGCTGACATGTTTATATGTGGTCCTTTTTGAACCTGTGTTGGATTAGTTTTATTTTTAAACTAATTTTTATTGGAGAATAGTTGCTTTACAATGTTGTGTTAGTTTCTGCTGTACAGAGTGAATCAGCTGTACGTATACCTTTATTCCCTCTCTTTTGGATTACCTTCCCATTTAGGTCACCGCAGAGCACTGAGTAGAGTCCCTGTGCTATACAATAGGTTCTCGTTAGTTATCTATCTTACATATAGTAGTGTGTATATATGTTAATCCCATTCTCCCACTTCATCCTATCCCCCACTTGGTATACATAAGTTTGTTTTCTGTGTCTGAAGTGAAAGTTGCTCAGTTGTGTCTGGCTGTTGGCAACCCCAAGGAATATACAGTCCATTGACTTCTCTAGGCCAGAATACTGGAGTGGGTAGCTGTTCTATCCTCCAGGGTATCTTCCTCACGCAGGGATTGAACCCAGGTCTCCTGCATTGCAGGTGGGTTCTTTACCAGCTGAGCCACCAGGGAAGCCCACTTCTGTTTTGCAAATAAGATCATCTGTACCATTTTTCTAGATCCCACACATAAACATTGCTATACAGTATCTGCTTTCCTCTGTCTGACTTACTTCACTCTCTACGACAGTCTCTAGGTCCATCCGTGTCTCTTTGGGTAGGTTTTGTGCTTCAGTGGCAGTGGCATTGTCATGAGAGCCACCATGGCACCCAGTGGAAGGTTCCAGAGGCGAGGAAGCGGCGAGTGGTGGTGGCAGTGACAGCAATGTCAGTGGGGGCTCCGGTGGCTCCTTTACCCTCCCAGAGGCTTGACTGCTCTGTACATCTATTTCCAATGACACACGTGACTTCTGGACACTCTCAGCCACTTCCAATCGCTGCGATAAGTCAGACCCTTGACTCTGTAACTTTCCTTTTACTCCAGCAACTGGTCAGATGCACGGAGTCTGTATCAACCATCACAGACTAGCTCTCAGCCAAGGAGGCTGGGACAGCACGTGTCACTAAGGCTATTCCTGACAATTTAAAACGCAGGATTTCAAAGGCTGGATCCAGGGTGGTTTAGGAGAAGGATGGGTCTTCTTCACACAGTGATGGCAGCTGGCTGTGGAAGTTGCACGATGGGACAAAGGGGCAGGACCTGGTGGAGGCCCCAGCCCTGCATCTCTGTTGCCATGGCGACACGGGTGTCTGGGCCTGTCCCCCATCACAGACTTCTAGGGTGACTTCTAGGGTCCTGTTTTGTTCTAAGTTTCTCTGTCGAGCTCGCCCCCTTACACTTGAAAGTTTCGTGTTTGGAGACATGTTTTATTACAGAGACTGATTGGCTTCACTTTGAAGACTATTCTCTTGTGAAGTTCTACACTGGATTTTGACCAGGACATCCTAGCCTGTGGGGCTATTGGCTCTCCTGAAGGGAAGACTACCTGAAGAGGAGAGGGGGCTGGGTCCTTGTGGGGCTAGCTTGTTGTCTCTACCAGCCATGACTCTATTTTCAGATGTGAGCTCCGACCACAGCATCTGGGGCCAGCGTCTCAGGAGCAACATGGCTGTAGGAGGAAGAGGTGTTGGAGAACAGATCACTGGGGTCCGAGTCTTCTCTGAGGCTGGGCTTGGTGAGTGGATGGGGCTCCTCTGATCTGGCCTTTGTGGGGTGTCCACAGTCGAATATCACTTCCAGAAACATCTGTCCTTAAAAGGTCAGAACTGAACTAGATTGGGGGGCTCCGTTTACACACCCTGGATGAACCACAACCCGCTTCAGCCTCCCTGGCATCCAGAGAGTGGTGCCCAGGCTGCATCCTGGTGATTGCTTTTCTGCAGGATCTAGTTTTAGAAATCACGTTCTCCTTTTGGCTGACCTTTCTGCTTTAAAATTGCCTCTCACCGAACATGTTACAGCACGAGGTTAGGATGTCCCTTCTTTTCATTCTCTTGCTGGGGGGAAAAAAACTCTGCAAAAACAGAACTCACGACACTGGCAATTCAGCCACACCACACGTTGCTGTACTCTGGAGGGTCCCTCTGGCCCTCGCAAAGGGAGACTGAAGGGGATGCTTTATTCTCTGGTTTCTAATGGAGGCTGCTGCTTTCTCCAAGCTCTCCTCCTAGTTTGGGGAAAGAAGGCTGAGAGGTGGGGTTCACCTGCAGGACCCCAAGAAGGGGTCCAGGTTTGGCCTGGGAATGCTGGGGAGGCGGCAGTCCCCAGAACACAGCACCTCTCTCTTTAAAAAAATTTTTTTTAAAATTTTGTATTTGGATATAGTCAATTAGGGCTTCCCTTGTGGCTCAGACATTAAAGAATCTGCCTGTAATGTGGGAGGCCTGGGTTCGATCCCTTGGTTGGGAAGATCCCCTGGAAGAGGGCATGGCAACCCACTGCAGAATTCTTGCCTGGAGACTCCCCATAGACAGAGGAACCTGGTGGGCTCCAGTCCATGGGGTTGCTAAGAGTTGGACATGACTGAGCAACTAAGCCCAGGCCATAATCAATTAACAAATGTTGTGAGTTTCAGGCAAACAGTGAAGGGATTCAGCCATACATATACATGAATCCATTCTCCTCCAAACTCCCCTCCCATTCAGGCTGCCCATAACATCAAGCAGAGTTCCATGTTCTATACAGTAGGTCCTTGTTAGTTATCCATTTTAAATATAGCAATGTATACATGTCCATCCCAAACTCCCTAACTACCCCATCCTCCCATCCTTCCTCCCTGGCAAATGTTATATTACACACTGCTCTTGAGGGAGCATTTGCTCCTCTCTGATGGTTCCCATCCCTCATTGATATTTTATGGGTCAGTCACTCCATCGTGACTAAGTTGCTTCAGTCATGTCCAACTCTTTGTGATCTCATGGACTGTAGCCCATCAGGCTCCTCTGTCCATGGGATTTCCCAGACAAGAATACTGAGTGGGTTGCCTTCTCCAGGGGATCTTTCTGACCCAGGGATTGAACCCTCATCTCTTATGCCTCTTGCATTGGCAGGCAGACTCTTTACTGTTAGGACTACCTGGGAAGCCCTGATCTTTTATGAGTAAAATGTCAATTCCCCAAGGGTTTTGAAACATAGCTTTGCTTGACTTGGAAATTTTAGACTTGTGTGCGGAGCACAAGCCACAGGACTCAAGTCGGTCAAGGGTGGGCTGTGCCTGGGGGTGCTTTCAGATGTCTCCATGGCGTGCAGTTGGCTGGCCCTGGCTTGTTTGGACCTGGCCCTGGGTAGGGAGGGCAAGGCCTCCCAAGTGCCCTGAATGGTTGTGCTGGTTGTGTACTGCTTGAGGGCCCCTGGCCTCGCTGGTGAGCTGGTGCTGCAGTCCAGCCTGCAGCAGCTGCTTACCAAGCCTTGTGCCTGGCTCACTACCGTGTGCCCTGGAGGAGGGAGGACATTCTCCTTTGCACAAAAGCCTCTGTGTGGGTGGCCCTGGGACCCTCCCTGGGCTGATTCCAGAGGGGATATGTATTAGGCATATCTTTTAGTTGCTGTTTTCTGATGCTTTGACAGCTGGGGCCTTGCTGAGCCTGGGGGTTCCCCATCCCAGAACCAACCAGTTCCCAGAGACAGACCCAGGGCGATGGTGACTTTCAAGTCCAGAGCTCCTCCGACACACACCTTCTTTATCAGACCCTGAGACTCTTGGCTACTATCCATCTGCTTCAGTTACCCTAGGGCAGGTACTAGCCAACGAAGGACTGCTGGTGCCCCGGAACCCACTGAAATGATCCAAACCAAACCAGCTGATCCTAAGCCTGCTTTCTTTGCCCCACTGCTGGTCTCTTCTACAGAAACCACAATGAAGGCTCCTGCTCACAAGGCTACCTCTTCAGGCCAGCTACCCTCCCCTCTGAGACAAGTCAACAAGACCCTTCCTCCTGTCAATAGGACATTCCTGTGGCACTGAGCTGGGATTTCGCTGCCAGGGTTGGGTGGGTGTGAATGGTAGCCAACTCAGAGTCCAGGAAAACTAGGTGAAAACATCTTCAGAGGCTTTCCCCACCAGGAAGACTATGACCCATCTTAGAAATTCCCTGTTGCCTTGATGAGGGTACATAGTCCCCAGGCCCCAAATATCACTTTCAGCTGTTTAGCTCAAAAAGTCAGCTGTAAAAACATCACTGAGAACAGCAGCACATGCTAAGAGTGAGGAGACAAACCCAGAGAGGTAACAAGAGTGTAACAAGAGGCTAGGCATAAGGCATGCTTTTTCAGAATCGAAACGCTTTGCAGAGATGCCCGGTGGCTGGATGGGGTGTCAGAGAACCAGGGATTAACTCAAGTCCTTAGTGATGATTAAGGCCCGTAGGTGTGCATTTCCTGCTTTCTCCCCCACTAGAGTCTTCAAGGTCAAGCCATTACCTCCACTTTGTGGCTGAAGAAAGTGGACTCAGGGAGGAAAGTGACTGCCCAGTTACACTGGCTGTGACTTTAGGAACATGCTTGGGTCCAGCTCAGCCTTCTTGTACCTTACCCCTTCTTTGGTTCCTCCTTGATTTTCAAAGCATGAGAGGTGCATACTTCAGGGGTACCCAGAGAGTCGCACCTCCTCTGGGAGTTGGGTAAGACAAGTGCAGTGTGGGAGGTGGAAGAGTCTCAAGCCCCACATGCTGACCTGGCAGTCACATGGAGGTCTGGCCACCCAATCATCAGTCTTCTGTGCTGAGGGTGACAAGGGCATTTCATGGGGGAGGTAAGAGTGCCATAGAGATAAAGCTTTGGTAACCAGTCTCCTATTGGTGTCAAAGTTTATTGAATCTCTGTTCACAAGTTTGCTGAGCATCTGCTATGTGCCAGGTGCTGCCTTAGGGCTGGGGGTGCAGTTGAGTGACAGCCAGTCAGCTCTCGCTGAGCTTACCCTATGCTCTTCCCAAAACCCTGGTACAGAGAGAAGGAGCTGGAGGAGGGCCTTGGATGGGTCTCACTTGCCAGGAAAGAAAAGTACACAGGGATTGGAGGTCAGGGAACAGAGGAGCAGGTAGACCAGATGGATGGATGCTGGGCTTTAGGATTAGCCCATCACTGGGGGCTTCCGAACACAGGCTGGGGATTGTCTGGGGCTGCTCTGGTTTTAACCTGCCCTTCATCACTGCTCAAGGTCACAGACAGCATCCCACACAGGCTGCACAGCTACTGTGCAGGTCCCTGAGTCTGGGGGCAGGCCCTTGATCACCCCCATTTCAGAGCATACTGGGGAGCCTGCCTGGTGCTTTCCCATTCAAACACTGCTGGTCCACTGACCCAACTGCTGGGTGACTTTGGCCTCAGTTTCCCTGCTCTAAATGACCCCGGTGGGAGGGAGTGGGGTAGGGGGCTTTCCTTGCTGGGTAAAAGTTCCCACATGTGCCAGATGCGAGCTTTTTGACCAGCTGCTCATGAGCTGTGACGCAGTGCCTTTCCACCAAGGACAGTGAGAGATTTATCTGATGGTAGGGCTCTTTTCCTCCCCACTGCGTCTGGCAATAATGACGGAGCGCCCGGGAGTGCCAGAGCCATTTTATTTTTATTTTATTTCTTCCTGAAGTTCAATACTTTCCAAAGCACCTCCACATGGTAATGCTATTTTCCTGGCAGGAATGCGTTTATTGGAGCTGTCACTCATCGCCAGCCGTTCCATCTCAGTTCTGCAGCAGGCCTGACGGAGCGATACAGCCGTCTATAATTTAAAAACTGATGAACCCCAATTGCCAGCCCAGACCTTGCCGGTGGCACAGGCTCTCTGCAAATTGGTTACTAGTTAGTTCATGGCCCTAAGTGACTGCACTTTCTCTCTTGGCCAGTTTCCCTTCTGGGGTTGGCTGAGGGCCCACTTTGCCTCCTATGATGGCCCCTGCCAGCCTGACTTGCCACTGTGGGTTAGGGGGTGCCCTGCTGCTACATTCTATGTCTTGATTGACCACAAGAGGGTAGGACCCTAATGAGGGAACAGGAGGCTGGGGGTCATGACCCAGCAATGACCCAGGGCACATGGCAGAAGGAACACGGGTTTGAGAGCCAGATCTTGGATTTGAATCTGAGTCTGAATCCTGTTTGCTCCTTCTTGGCAGTGAGCTTCAGGTTTTCCATCTGTGATGGGGGCCAGGGGTACCCTGGCTTCTGGGGCATTTGTGAAACGACAAGGGGTTCTGGGCAAAATGGAGGGCTTGGGACAAAGCTGGTGCTTCTGCCTGGGTGGCTGTCTTGCCCAGGGTGGTCTCAGGTCACCTGTCCACACCTCAGGATTCTAGGTCTGGCGTGGGGGGCAATGTTGACTCCCCGCGAAAGCAGAAGAGTTTCCCCCCTGCATCTTGGCACTGGATCATTCTCCTTCATTCTCCTCCATGGGCTGTCCATGTCCCCCATGGGGTCTCTCATCTCCCCTAAAGAAGCACCTATTTCATTTGCTCCACTGGGAAGCAAGAAAAATAGCTATTTAAAAAAACAGAATCTGCTGCAAATCCAAGACCATATAGAAGTTAGGTGGGACAGGTTGCCTGCAAACAACCAAGTAAGATGATTTCTGCTTAAAACATTCATGAGCTGTAGGCAAATGAGGTTTTAAAAATACTTAAAATGGTTTGTTTTTCTAAGTAGACTAAACCTTTTCCCTTGCTGATTTGTCATAGTAACTTGCTAAATATCACTTTCTTTTATCTTTTTTTTCTCATATCTTCTTTTAAAAATTATTTTGTCTTTCTGTGAATCCATCCCTCCAGCTGAGTGACTACACCTTTCCCAGGAATGATCAGAACCAAAGTAGGGGTATTTGCATTTGTCAGTAGTGGTTGGAAATATTAATAGCAGGAACACAGCCCACACTGCCTTCAGCTCACCACATCTAACCAGCGAAGTGGATGGCGCTGGTCCAAGGGAATGGGGCGTGAGAGCTGTCAGCCACACCCTGCCTTGGTTCTGCATGGGGTTTTGTTCCTTCAGACATGTTGCCTTTCCACGACCAGAGCCAGGGCTACAAATGACCTCCTTTGCCATCTTCCAGCCTTGGACAAGACACTCCCTTCTCCTATCTGGAGGGAGAAAAATCCCAGGACAGGTATCTCATTGGTTCAGCTCACATTGCATTCCTACTCCTTGACCAATCAGTTTGGCCTTAGGGTTCAAATGTATGATGGACAGCTCCCCTCACCAATCAAGTGATTGGACCCTAGCAGAGTAGGAAAGAGGAGACATAAATGTGGCTGGCCCCTAGCCACATCCCCTAGAGGGGATCCTAGCATCTAGGAAGCTTATTTGCATCCCCTGGAGTTTCTCTTCATGCTGCTTTCTCCCTGGGGAGAAGAAATGGAGGCAGCTCAAACCAGATTTCTCAAAGAATACACTCTAGGCCTCGGCTTCTGTGACATTGAGAGAACAGCCTCAGGATTTCCACTCTGCCCAACTTCACAGGAGGGAATTGCGCAGCTGTAATTGGCCTTCTCCCACGTTCCCAGGAACACCAGGTTTTTCATTTTAGCTCCCTCCTGTCTGAGGGAGGATGATTAGTTGGTAGAGCAACATCCTAATGTTTTGGCTGAAAACCAAGGCACTTGGGGAGAGTGTTCAGGCTCATCAGATACATGTGTTCCCACACATCACACCCCCTCTGCCCCCGCCCCACTGCTGAGAAGATGAAGGGAGAAGCAGGAGGAATGGGGGGCGGGGGGACCAACTCATCTTCACAGACACAGTCCTGGCTGCTGGGATGCTTTGCATTGGTTATTTTTTGCCTCCTCTGTGCACAGGGGTGATGTGAGGGCTGAGAGTCAAAGGCGTTTTTGATTCTCCCATGATGAATTTTGTAAGCGGCCACACCTAGGACTCCCAGGTGACTGTATGGGGAAGGAGGAGCGGGGGGTGGGGAGGTGGGGGGAGAGGGACACAGGTGACTCCCCATCTCTTGGCCTTTCTCTCCATCCCAGGAGAACTGTAGCCAATGAGGCAGAGCTGGGTCTCTTCTTCCCTCTAATCCTTGGAGACATGTGCATGAGTGGGAAGCTTGGGGAGGCTGGGGGAGGGATGTCTTGGATAGACAGAGTTCACCTTGGAGAATTCTGACATTGAGACCCGAGAATGGGGTGGGCTGGGCTGGGGTGCACACCCTTCCTGGGGGTGGGTAGGGAGGGCTGAGCCCAGGGGAGCCGATCCTGAACCTGAGTCTATTTTCCATCTCACTGCACAATTGATTAATCAGGTTCTTTGGTTTTAATAAGTCGGTAGGTCCAGATGTTTCCCATTGTATGTTACAAATGTTAATTATCTTCTAATTACTTATTAACCAAGGCTGCGCTGGCAGCGAATGCCCCAGAAGCCCAGCCAAATGAGTCCACAGCTTCATAGCAGAACTGCTTCTTCTGGCAGCAGCTTCCAGAAATTTCTCATCCCTCATAGGGGTTTTTCTCCAATAGTTATTCTTTTTGGAGGAGAGAGACCCGGTAGCCTCTGCACGAGGGACCCATAAGGCTAAGTGTTTGGAGCCCCATGGGGCAGCCTGACACCAACCATACTGGTTTATTTAAGTTGGCTGCTCAGCCAGGGTATGCCCAGGGCCCAAAAGGGTTAGTGAGGTGCAGGAGCCTTATTCTGGCATCGGAGTGCAGGTTCACCTCCAGGTTCACTGGGGCTGCTTTTCCTCCTAGGTGTCCCTCAGTCTTTCTCTTCCTCCTGGAGTGGCTGGGCATCCATTCCTCTGGACTCAAGTCAAAGTCAACAGGATGGACAGTGTCCCAAGCTGAGGCTTCAGTGAGGTTCACCCTCCAAGTACTCATAGTGGGAGAGACTGGTTTCTCATTCTCTAATGCCTGGATTTGCACCTTGACAGGTGGCTCTGTCCCCAGGGTCTTGGTCCCATCTAATCTTAGCAGTTGGACCCTCTCTTGTTGTTGGCCAGCATGTGCCATTGAGGTGCCTGCCAAAGATGGCACTTGGGAGCTGGCATCCCCTTCTTGCTGCCCCTTGCTCAGCTCAGCTGTCTCACAAAGAGATTCTTCAGGACATCCTCCTTCAAGAAAGGACCTGCCCCATCACCTCCCTGGGGACAGGCACCAGTCACGTTACAGCAAACCCTCCTGTGGCTTCCCCCTTTGAGACCCCTTGTTATTCACGAGGAATAAAAATAGGCTATGTGGAAAGTAAAACCAGATGGATGTCATCTTGATCGGGGTGGTTGTGACAGTCATGTAGAAAATGATGACCTATTGTTTTCCTGGTGTTGAGGCTGCCTTGATCTCCTTGGAATCTGGGGGTGTGATACATGCATGCTCCCAGCATCATACTCTGAACTGATTTGTGAGCATGTATAGGCATGCCATGCATCCGGCAGACTCCTTGCAGCTTCTGGTGGCTCCCCTGCGTGTTCATTCATTCATTCGCTTATTCATCTGTTCATCTACCCACCCATGTACCCATCCACACACCCATGCCATTATATCCACTTATCCATCCATTCAACCATCCATCCATCCTCCCATCTGTCCTCCTACCCAAGAAACTTTGAGTACCAGACAGCCAGTGAGCTGTGATGCTTAGAAGGTAAACTGCAGGACAAGGATGGTGTGGGTGTAACCTGCCAAGTGAGTCTGCTCAGGCTCACTGAGTGACTTAACAGAATTTATTATCTCACAGTTGTGGAGGTTACAAGTTGAGATCGAGGTGTTGATGGGGCTGTGTTTCCTCTGGAGGCTCTGGAGAAGGATGTTCCAGGCTTCTCTCCTGGCTTCTGGTGGCTCCTTGGCTTGTGTTGACATCACCCCTAGTCTCTGCACAGAGTTCTTTCTCTGTGTTGTCTGTGTCCAAATTTCCTTTTTTTTTTTTTTTTTAGGACATTATTCATATGGAGTTAGGGCTCATCCTATTTACCGCCTCTTAACTAATTGCATCTAAGTTTTTTGGAGTGACACAACTCAAGATGCCTGCTGTTTTGTTGTTCAGTTGCTAAGTCGTGTCTGACTCTTTGTGACCTTATGGACTGCAACATGCCAGGTTCCTCTGTCCTTCGTTATCTCCTGGCATTTGTTCAAATTCATGTCCATTGAGCTGGCGAGGATGCATCATTCGAGGTGCCGTCTTCTTCTTTTGCCTTCAGTCTTTCCCAGCATCAGGGCCTTTTCTGATGAGTCAGTTCTTTGCATCAAGTGGAAAAGGATTGGAGCTTCAGCTAGAGCAACAGTCCTTCCAATGAATATTTTTCTTCCCAAAGAGCCATTCTAGGCCAAACTGGGGCCTGGAGATCCAGGTCCAATCACAGCTCATACCTTCTCTCCTGGCATGGAATCTTAATGAAGTCAGCCCGCAAATGCCACATTGTCACCTGCCTACAAGTTCCATTAGGCACTGATTTCAGTAAACTCAGTGAATCACCTTGGCTTGGCATAGAGAGTGAAACCCCCATACCATGCTTTTCCTATTTGAGGCAAACGAGAGGCCGAGCTAACCATGCCCTGGGTATCCACTGATTGCATGCCAGGCTGGGAGTGTGCTTGGTGAGATGATATACATGAGGGGTCCTTGATTGTGTATATCCATTTGGTTAAATTCTGGATTTGGTTGAATTCTGCAGTATTTAATCAAAAGCTTCCCAGCAGCAGTATCTGAAACAAGATAAATATTTTATATCACTTTGTGTAACAGTGGTTTGGAGGTGGGCATCTGTAGGAAATTGTTTAAGATCAACACTCCAGCATGGCTTCATCCTCATGATGCAATATGGGTGCTGGAACTCCTGCCATTTCATTGATGGCCCTTAGGGAGACTTTCTGGAAGTACCACACCAGGCTCACATCTCATTGGCCAGTGCTGGATCACATGACCACATTTAGTGCAAGGGAGGCTGGGATATGTAGTCTTTTAGTTGGGTTTATCTTCACCCAGCCAGAAACTGACTTCTGTTTCTAAAGAAGATGATGAGATTGGGTATTGGGCAGGGAATTAGGAGCCTCTGTCCCCACTGTCAAAGGACTTGTCTGGCTGCCTCTCAGCAGTGGGGGCCTGAGTAGATTTGGGGTACACAGTGTGTGTGTGAGGAGCTTCTCCAATAGCTCAGTGGGTAGAGAATCTGCCTGCAATGAAAGAGATGCAGGAGATGTGGGTTTGATCCCTGTGAGGGGAAGATCCCTTGGAGAAGGAAATGGCAACCCCCTCCAGTTTTCTTGCCTGGGTAATCCCATGGACAGAGGAACCTGGTGGTGTGTGTAAAGATGCCAGGTTTGGTGTGTGGGGGAGGGGGTGGGCAGGAGACAACAGCAGGGAGTCCCACCCCACTCTCCTTGAGGTGGGCCTTCGTAGTGTTTTCAGTCCCTCGACGGCTAGAGTTCTCAAGTGGTCAGCTCGGCTTCCAAGGGGTGTCCAGGGCCCAGGACAGCTGCTTCTGTCCTTCAATACTTAGGTGGCCTCTGGTTCTTCTGCAGGCTGCAGAAGCCTTTCCTGGAGTGAAGAAGATCCATGAAGTATGCTGAGCACTTGACATGTACAACTCATCCAGACCCTGTGATGTCCTGGTCCCTCTCAGAAAATAAAGTCTTTTTAAAGAAATTTAATTTATTTATTTTAATTGGAGGATAATTACAATATTGTGATGGCCTCTGCCATACATCAACATGAATCAGTCACATGCACACATGTGGCCCCTCCCTCCCCACCTCATGCCTCTGGGTTGTCACGGAGCACCGGCTTTGGGTTCCCTGCATCGTACATCAAACTCCCACTGGCTATCTGTTTTACATATGGTAATGTTTATATTTCACTGCTATTCTCTCAAATCATCCCACCCTCTCCTTCTCCCACTGTGTACAAAAGTCTGTTCTTTATGTCTATTGGATCTAGAAAGAGAGTACCAACGATCCTAGGTGCAGGGCAGTAAAGGAGACACAGACATAAAGAAAATACAGTCTTACTGTCTGTGTTAGTTTCAACAGCTGTCTGAGTTTTCCTTAAAGCAGGGTGTTTAGTCCAGTAAAACACTCGAAACCTGATCTCTGTCCCACATCAGTGTCTGCTTCTAGGGGTAGGCCTGGCCGAGGCCATAGCCGTGGTGTGGGCTGGCTGGGGACTTCCTTGCTCTGGCCAACCCGAACCCCACTGCCCACTCAGTCCCAAGGTCTGTGGTCTTTCTGAGGTTGGAGTGAGAGGGAAGATGGTGGGGTAGAGAGAGCATTTGGTGCTGAGGCTCTGGGGCTTCTTGGAGAGGTGCTGCTCTCTGGCTCCCCCATGTTAGCCTAGTCATCCTCACTCTCCCGTACTTCCCTGACAGCCCGGGGCACCTGCCACCAACTCTCCAGAGATGCTCCCAACCCATCAGCCCTTCAGGCAGCCTACTAGGAAGAATCTTTTTAAACTGGACCCAGTACTGTCATTTGTCCTCAGGAGTCCCACAGCTTGCCCTGTACTGGGTAGCCCGTGACCCCACAGCCCTCTCTGACTTCGGCCTCCTGGAGGAGGTGCTGCTCACAGCCTCTGCTCTGGACTCTTCTTCAGGACTCAGCTGACTTCTGTCTCCACTCCACACTCTCTTGGGGAACCATGTCATATTCTCCCAGAATCTCCTAGAAGGTCCTCCTACTCCTCCAGGGGAGAGTAGGGACACTCCCACCTATTGCCCGGAGGGGCTCACAGCAGACTGGCCTCTTTCCCAAGAAGTGGACTTGCTGATTTCAGCCTCCTTCTCTTGAGCTCTGATGCCCTGTGCCCTCCAGGTGGCTTGGGCTGAGGACCTAGGACCAGTTTGCCGGTCATACACAGATGCTGGGGCTCTCTGCTGTGGACAGTGGAGGTAACCATGGTGTTTCTTGATTTTTGCCCTCAGCAGAAACCAAGTCCAAAGACCCATTGTGGCATCCTGTCCAGCGCAGAGAACTGTCTGAGGAAGTGTTACAAAGGAGGATTCCTGGGGACTGTGTTGAAGTGTTAGTTACTCAGTTGTGTCTGACTTTGCAACCCGATGAATTGTAGCCTGCCAGACTCCTCTGTCCATGGGATTCTCCAGGCAAGACTACTGGGGTAGGTAGCCATTCCTTTCTCCAGGGGATCTTCCCATCCAGGGATCGAACCTGGGTCTCCTGAATTGCAGGCAGATTCTTTACCGTCTGAGCCACCAGAGAAGCTGTAGCCACTAGGGAAGTCCCAGGATCTGGCTCAGCAGGGCTGAAGTGGGGCCAAGGAACCTGCATGCTTGAGTGGCACCCCAGGTGAGCCAATGCTGGGTCCTTCAAGGACTTTGGGGCTGTTCTGAAGGATGCAGCACGTGCTAGCCACCCACCCGATCGTTCCGAAGCCTGCCAGCCCCCAGGCTTTCCATGGCTAGGCAGCATTTCCAGACACTGTGTTAAAATGGGTGTTTTATTTTTCCATAGCCCACTGATCGAGTCAAATGCCTATAATACAGCAGTGTTATCTGCAGGAGACACGCATGCTTTCTTGACCAGATTTCCAAGAAATTTTATGAAAGGCTGATTTTCTTCGTGAGTACTGGCTCCTTTATGGGCTGGAATAGAATTGGTTGGAATTGATATTCTACAGCCCTCCCCCATCCTCTGCTGGTCTAAGATGTTATGGTCTCTCCTCTCCCTTCTTCGTCTTCAAAGGCACAGCATAAATTAGATGAAAAAGGTTTTTCAAACAGTATTTAACCTCTCCTTAACTGACAATCACAGACTCACTCTTATGATTGCAGAGCCCTTCATAGAATGGACATGGCATCAAAAACACCGGTGAGATGAACATGGCTGCGGGAGTATCCTGCAAACTCCTGACAACCCCTAGACCCCCCATTGACCTCTCTTCTCACCTAGCTCCTGCTGCCTCCTCCATCTGCCCTCTCAGATTCAGTCTCCTGCACTGTGGCTGGATCCCTGGAGGGTCTTGGACCCCCTGCTCTGCCCAGGCTAACCATGTGTCTTTTCCAAAACCAGCTTGGTTTTTATCTCCTCATTAGTCATGGATACCTATTCTAGCTTATGTATGTACCATCTTATAACAAAGGTCATGTCATCTGCCTGGAGGAGGTGAGGACTGGCAGATTCTGATCACATGGTGGGTTCTCTTGACCACCAGTCCCCATCCTTAGGTGTAGTGCCAAAGTAATCTGATTTTTTTTAATTTGTTTGCAATAGTAAGATTTATTAAGACAATTTACATATGCAAAATTACTCTTTTCAATGTACAGTTTGATGAGCTTTTATAAACATATACAGTAAGTGTAATTGTCATACTCAAGATACAGAAAATTTCCATCACCCTCCAAAGTTTCCTTGGGTACTTATACCATCTACCCTCTCCCCAAGACCCAGCTCTGATTTCTGTCCTTATAGTTTTTCTGTTTCTAGATTGACAAGGTCCATGGGGTTGCAAAGAGTCAGACACAACTGAGGGACTGAACTGAACTGAGACTGACATATAGATAGGGTCAGATAGTGTGCAGCCAAAGTCACTTCATTAACATAAGAGATACCTTTGCTGCTCTCATCACTAAGAAATTCCAAAGGTTTTAGGAGCTCTGTGCCAGAAATGGAGACGAAGACCAAATGTGTGTTTCTTTTAATCACAATATCACACTAACCTGTGTATCAATGAATTGTTTTTCAGTCGCTCAGTCATGTCTGACTTCTAGCGACCCCACAGACTGTGGCACACCAGGCTTCCCTGTCCTTTATTATCTCCTGGAGTTTGTCAGACTCGTGTCCATTGAGTTGGTGATGCCATCCAAACATCTCATCCCCTATTGCCCCCCTTTTCCTCCTGCCTTCAATCTTTCCCAGCATCAGGGTCTTCTCCAATGAGTTGGCTTTTCACGTCAGATGGCCAAAGTATTGGAGCTTCAGGTTCAGCATTGGTCCTTCAAATGAATATTCAGGGTTGATGTCCTTTAGGATTGACTGGTTTGATCCCCTTGCAGTCCAAGGGACTCTCAAGAGCCTTCTCCAGCACCACAGTTTGAAAGCATCAATTCTTTGGCACTTAGCCTTCTTTATGGTCCAACTTGCACATCTGTGCATGACTACTGGAAAAACCATAGCTTTAGCTACATGGACCTTTATCAACAAAGTGATGTCTCTGCTTTTTTAATATACTGTCTATGTTAGTCATAGCTTTTATTTCAAGGAACAAGTGTCTTTTCATTTCTTGGCTATAGTCATTGTCTACAATGATTTTGGAGTACAATGCCTATGTGCAATATCTTTTATCTCTAGTCCAACAGACGCTACTCAATTTCAAATGTACCTTAGGTTAACATTCCCCTACAACCCCTTCAGTGAGGTTATGTCATGCACTTATATTACATTAAATTCTTTTGTCGCAATCTCCATGCCATCCTGGAATCCCCTGATCTTTTCATTGATTTTTTTAAAATTTTATATGCATTAAAGCTTACTCTTTAAAAAAATATTTATTTATTTGGTGGCATTGTATCTTAGTTGTAAATGCAGACTCTTTGTTGGGTCACGTGGGATCTTTCATTGCAGCACGCAGACTCTCTAGTTGTGGCACATGGGCTTTGTTACTCCATAGCGTGTGAGATCTTAGTTCCCCGACCAGGGATAGAATGTGTGTTCCCAGCATTGCAAGGTGGGGACCACCAGGGAAGTCCCAAGGTTTACTCTTTGTGCTGTAAAAATTCTGTGTGTCCTGACAAGTGCATGGTGTTGACATCATTCAGGATTAGTGCACTGTTCTAAAATATTCTGTGCTCCACCATTTCAACCTCTCCCATCCCTAAACCTCTGACAACCACTGAACTCTTTTCTGTCTCCATAGATTTGCCTTTTTCTGAATGTCATCTAATTGAAATCATAAAGTATGCAGTCTTTTAAAACTGGCTTATTTCACTTAGTACTATGCATTTAAGGTTCCTCCATGTCTTTTTTGGTGACTTGACAGCTTATTTCTTTTTAGCACTGAATAACGCTCCATTGTCTGGACCTATCACAGCTTGTTTACCTCCTGACCTACTGAAGGACATCTTGGTCGCTTTTAGTTTTTTACAATTGCTGATAAAGCTTCTGTGAAGATTCTCATGCAGGTTTTTGTGTGGACAAGTCTTCAACGTGTTTGGATAAATACCAGGGAGCATGATCATTGGAGTGTACGGTAAGATGAGTTTATCTTTGTAAGAAACTGCCCATCTCGCCTCCCAAGTGGCTGCACCAGGCTGCATTCCCACCAGCAGTGAGTGGGTGTTCTTGCTGCTCCACATCTCCAGCATGTGGTGTCATCAGTGTCCTGGATTCTAGCCACTCTGGTCCATGTGCCTTCGTATCTCATGGCAGTGTGGCTTTGACTTCACCCTTTACAGGGGAGGTTGGTGTGCCCAGTCCCTCATTGCCATGGGTACCTTTGTAGGGCAGATGGGAGGTTCTGCAATCCTGGCAGTGCCCTTTGTTCTCTCCTGTTGGGGATGGGTCCCTTGGACTTTGACTATTTCGATTCACTGTTTGAGTGCACACAACTGTCTGCATGAAAAGCACTCAGAAAACCTAGAAGCACAATTCACCAATGGGTAACTTCATGTTTATGCAGCAATTATCCAACCTGGTGACATCACTCTAGTGCAGGAAATATAGATCTTTCCCTCCTGATAAATCAGCTGGCCTTCACTGCCATGGGCATCTGTTTTCAGGAATGGTTCCTGAATAACCACCACTAAATTACATGTGGACTTTCTCCCTTTATGTTAAAAGTGTGGTTTCTGCCTAGCAGGTGGAGGCAGCAGAATAAGGATAACCTCTGAGTTAAAGGAAGTTGAGCAGAAACACAGTGGACTCTGGGAGAGGCATCTGAATGAAGTCTTTTCTTTCTGCTTCTTTTCCCTTTTTTCTATTTGTCTGTGTCAGTTTTTCAAAAGTGCCTGTTGATTTGATTTTTGAGATATGAAACCTTCAACTTTTCTTGTAGTATTTCTCAGCAGAGCAGAAAAACTGAATCCTATTAAAATGATACAAACACCCTGGATGTGTGTGTGTGTGTGCACATTTTTTGATAACTTTTGAAAAGATTTTGGAACATGTTGAGCCCAGACTTGAATGTTTACGGAAAAGTAACCAGGGCTTCATTCAAAGACACGTCCCTGTGAGATGAGACGGATAAAGAAAACAACTTGCCATTCAAAGCAAGTCTTTGTGCCTGGGAAGTGAGCTCTGGCAGGGACAGGGGAGGCAGCTGGACTGGTTGCCAAGGACCCTGGGGGGACATAAGAGTTTCTGGAAGACCCTGCTGGGGGTGTGCTGCAGCTCAGCCCCTCCCTCCTTGCAGGAGATGCTCTGCTTGTTGAAACTGCCTGCTGGGGACCTAGAGCCCACACAGTAGGGATGACAATGAGGAAGCCCCTGGGACTCCTTGGCAGGAGCGAGGCCCAGTGAGGTCCCAGCTTGCCAAGATCATGAAGCTGGGAAGTGGCAGCTGGGTTCTCAGACTCGGCCCCCTCCTTGGCTCTAAGTGATCCGAACAGTGTGAGGTGTTTCCAGGACAAAGTGTGTGCTCAGTTGCTTAGTGATGTCTCACTCTTTGTGACTCTATGGACTGTAGCCTTCCAGGTTCCTCTCCATGGGATTCTCCAGGCAAGAATACTGGAGTGGGTTGCCACTTCTTCCTCTAGGGGATCTTCCTGACCCAGGGATTGAACCTGCATTGTAGAAATATGCATTAGTAACTTCCTCATGGGAGGGCCTGGGGACTTCCCCCATGGTGGTATCCATCCATTCATTTAAATAATGTTTGTTGACTGCCTTCTATGGGACAGGCCCTGCTAAGCTGCCAATCAATGGGGCAAAGGTACTGATCTTCCAGATCTTGCTGGGGGGAGGGTGGTCTGGGCGCCATGGAGACCCATCTGCTGTTGCAGAACATCCTGGTCGACCCCATTGTCTCCCTTTGGCCTTCCTCAGTCCTCCAGAGGGCCTGTCCATGTTCCCAAGTTTGCATCAGCTTTCAAAGATCCCCCTGAGTCCCACCCTTTGTATTCAGTCTTTTTGAGCTGGTTAGAGGGAAAGGATCATCAAAGTGGGAAGTGGAGAGCTGCCTCTGAGTGTCCTACCTGAAGCCATTACCTGCCTTTTCTGACCACAGGCATATGAACTCTTTCCTGCCTCCTTTATTGTCCGCCACTCATTTGGGGCTTCCCACATGGCTCAAGTGGTAAAGAATCTGTCTGTAATGCAGGAGACCCAGGTTTGATCCCTGGATTGGAAATGTCCCCTGGAGAAGGGACTAGCAACCCACTCTAGTATTCTTGCCTGGAAGATCCCATGGACACAGGAGCCTAGTGGGTTACAGTCCATAGGTCGTCAAGAGTCAGACATGACTGAGCAACTAACACTTTCGATTTAAACAAATGTTTATTGGCACTGACTGATTGCCAAGTTTTGTACTGGCATGGGTGTTCAGTTACTAAGTCGTGTCTGACTCTTCTGTGACCCCCATGGACTGTAGCCCGCCAGGCTCCTCTGTATATAGGATTTCCCAGGCAAGAATACTGGAGTGGGTTGCTATTCCCTCCTGCAGAGGATCTTCCCAACCCAGGGATTGAACCCGCATCTCCTGAGTCTCCTGAATTGCAGGTGAATTCTTTACTGCTGAGCCGCCAGGGAAGCCACTAGAAAAAAGCTTAAAAAGAGAAACAGGCTGTGTGTGGTCCCAGGCGTCAGGGCCCTTGGCCTTTTGCTTAGTCAGTGTGGATGGTGCTGAGATGAGAAACCCCGGACTCTAGGAACCAGCCCTGCTTCCAGCCCATCTCCCAAGGGCTGAGGCCGCAGTGGGGTGAATGGGCAGAGTTCAGGGTTTGTCAGCATCAGGGACTCCTCTGTCCAGGGTGTGGAGGATGCCAAAATGTCAGGCTTTGGAGCCATTCCTGAGCACCCAGGAGTCCTGGCCTGGCCCGTCTCCCATGTGTGGGAACTGATGTCAGCAGAACACTGCTGCTCCTGCTGGCAAGACCTGCCTGTTCCCAGGCACTAGGGGCTCCATTAAATTGTTAATACAGCCATCAGAGTGCCAGCATATTATCTCTCTGCCTGGGAGGGATCTGATGGTATTTGCATTTCTGTCACTTTGTTTTTATTTATGTAACTTTCACCTTGATGGAGAGCACATGTATATAAAGTCCTGGTGGATGGAGAGACCTAGGAACCAAGAGACAACCCCAAGGGGGTTTCATATGGGCATGGCCCAGGCTGCTTGTGGGTCCTGCAGGGGTCATCCCAACACCAGAAGCATCAGTGAGGTCAGGCTACAGCTGAGCCACCAGAGACTGCCCTGCCCTGGTTGGTTCCTTACCCTCCAGCCCTTTGGTTGGGTGCATATGGCCAGCTTGGGTGCCAGGAACTGCGCCAGGTGATGGATAGGGAGGGAAGGAAGGCAGATGTCACCTGTGCCTTTGTGGAGTTCAAGGTTTGCAGAGCAGTGGCCCTTGGTCATGGGGAGTCCTGTCCCCAGGGGATGCCTGGCTAAGTCTGGATCATTTCTGCTTATCACACTGTGAGCAAGGAGGGATTCAACAGGGAGCTGTCGGCGAATGCCTGCATGCGGCTAAGCACCCTGCAGTTCCCAGAGGCTGATCCAGCCCCTGTGATGACAGAGCTCTTGGGAGGAAGATGGGGTTCAGGCAGGAAATGCCAAGGTGTCTGGTTAAACTGACACTCTAAGGAGTAGGGGAAATTAGCAGGGGCAGGTGCGTGCCTGTGTTTGTATGTGTGTGTGCACATATTTGTGTGTTGGGAAGGGAGGGAGGACATGAAAGGGAGGACATGAAAAGAGTGTCACATGCAGACAACATGTGTGACAAAGCTGGGAGGCAGGCAGGAAGGTCCTTGCAAGCGGGGCTGGGAGAAGCCAGTGCCCTTGCTGGTCCTGGGGTTGAAGTAGATGGGAAGCCCCATCAGCAGGGCCTGTGATCTCTGCTGAGATTCCAGCCTCTGCTGAGTGCAGGGTGATGGGAAGCTTTTAGACGTGTTTTTTGTGTGTCATTGCTATGACACGCTCAGGTTTTTAAAAATTTCAACTGCCTTTTAGAGACAGCTGTATTTTTGTTTCCTGTGGCTGCCATCCCAAATGACCTCAGACTGGGAGCCTTAGACAGTGCAAATCCATTCTCTTTCAGTCTGGAGGTCAGACGTCTGAGATCCAGGTGTGGGCAGGGCAGGGTCCTTCTGAGGCCTCTCCCCCTGGCTTGCAGACGGTGGCCTTCTCCCTGTGTCTTTGAAGCATTTCCTCTCAGTGTGCATCTCCCTCTGGGTCCAACTTTCCTCTTTCAATAAGGACACTGTCATACTGAATGAGGGCTCGCCACGATGACCTGGCTTCAACTTGATCACCTCTCCAAATAAGGTTATGATCTGAGGTCCTGGGGGTGAGCACCTTACTATGTCTTCCTGGGAGGAGGGGGAGACATGAGAGGCACGGAGATGAGTTGTGTTGTCATGATCAGGTGTGAGGGGAGGTGGTTGGGACAGGAGGTGGTGGCAGCGGAGGGGTGGGCAGATGGCCTGGGAGGAGCCCGGTGGCAGGACCTGGATTAATTGGGCCCCATGGGGTTTGCTTTAGAATCTTGAGAAACCATCTCCAATAGATTTTACCTTCATTTCTCTCTGTTGTTAAGAGTACAGCCTTGCAGTGTTAGGGGAAATTTGACAAAAGGCCAACTTCATGCTGAGTCTTCATAACTTTATATAACTGTTTTCAAATGCCTAACTCTTAGCCCTGGCCATAAATTAAAAAAATTAATTTATTTGCTTTTGATAAAGTCATGCATACTCATCTTGGGACATCGATGATTCAGAAAGTCCGGAAAAGCATAAATTATAAGACAAAAACCACCCATAGTCATTTAAATGGCAACTTGGAATTCCTTCGCATGGTTATTTAAATGCTCTCCCCAGGTTGGATGTTTGAATTATTGTAAAAACTTTCACTGTATATTAAAATGTCAGCACCCCGCCCCCCCACCTCATTATCATAAAAGTGTTTGTCTGCACTTTGAAAGCGGCACTTCATCAGTATGGCAGTTTGCATTTCTTTAAACAAGGAGGGTCATATCTCTCATATTTTCCTCTCATCCTGCCTGAATGGTGCCAGCCTGCCTTTGTCCTTTCTTCACTGAGTCTTGAGGATGTTCTCATAGCCCCGTGGGAGTTCATTGTGAAACAGGAAGGAATTCTTCCAAAAAGAGAGGGTAGATGCCAACTAAAACCAGCTTTGAGAGTTCGCCCACCCCAACCCAGTGTGGCTCCAACCACATGCTCTGCCCAGCTGTCTCTGCTTCACATGAGGACAGGGACAGTGTAGACTAGGGGTGTGGGGTGGGCATCAGACCTGTGGTGCGTCTCATTTGGTCCTCCATGCCAGGGAAAGAACTCCAGCGACTTGCCCCCATCTTGCTGGGAGCTGGCTGAGGTAGGGCCTGAATCTCATAGTCAGACCCTGAGCCCCAGATCCATGCCCTTGTGCCCTCCTGGCTGCGTGCAGCAGGGCTGGGTCCACACAGGAGGAGGGGGAAGTTGACTCCTTGGGCACTTTCTGTTTTCTGAGATTCCCACTGCTCATGGAGGTCCCCCCTACTCAGGCCGAGGCCTAACCTGGTTCCTTTCTCTTGTTATAACCCAAGCTGGAACCTGTGCGTCTCTGCCACCAGGGAAGATGAGCAGCCCAAGGTCTCCAGAGGGAAACCTGGTCAGCCTGGACATCTGACTGCAGCAAGGAGATTCCCCAACATGGAGGGAAAAGTTAGCATGCCCAGTCAATGCATCATCACCCTCATCTGCACTGCTGAGTGATTATTTCCATTCTACAGATGAGGAAGCAAAACTAGAGATGCTAAGTAATTGCTCTGAAGGCCTGTCAGTGAACAGCATTGGAGCTGGGGTCTGAACTCCCTCTCTGTCAAGGTGAACTTTGGGGACCACACTGGCTTCATGTCCTTACTTCAGGACGGCCAGTCACCTTGGATCATACACACATACACTCCATACGTGAACATATATACACCCACACTCTCAGGCTCATGCTTTGCTTTGTTTGCCTGTCTACACATTTATGACTGTCTCCAAACAGACACCGGGCTGTACAAGGTCTTTGTCTCACTGGGATATCGACTCTGTCATGTTCAATGCTGTTACTTCCTCTGGCCTATTGTTTTTCTTTTTGTTCTAGTTCTGTGTGCTTTCACTGTACAACTCTCTCCTTTCCTCTTTATTCTTCACTGCCTCCTTCTAGATGTGTTTCTGTTACTGGTGACTGCACATTGTTCTTGGAAGGATGTGCTGATTTATACACGTGCATGGGACTCCATGTGGTGGGGGTGGGTCTTGGATGTTGGAGCTGGAGGGTCCCAACCATGGCTGGCCTGGGTTGGGGGGTGGGCATCTGTGGGGAAGAGGGGGTGATAAGGATGGTGGGGGGCAGAGCAGTGGACATCACGGCTCCTTGGTGGGGTTGCATACAAAAGGGCAATCTTTCAATTCTGTGAGCTAAAAAGACATTTTTCCAGGAACTATTGTTCTGGTGACTTCATGTGGTTTCAAACACAGGGAGACTCTTTCAAGGGTTTGGGAACAGTTCTCCTTCTACTGAAAAGGGTAAATTTCATGCCCTCTCTGTGGATCCTGGGAGAAGCTATTCTTAGAAATAGTCTGAAAAATTCAGTATGCTTGGAAATGCCATAGATTGCAGAAGATTTGAAGGGGAGGGAAACTATAATTCCTCCAAACAATTGTCTTCTTCTGTTGAACAGAGATATCATTAATTCTATTTTTAATCAGCAAATGCTGTATTTCCAAATATAAATATAAAGGGGCCTCTCCAGCTATCGGCCCACTCGGAAGGGGAGCCCTAGAACCTCAGTCTTGCCAATAGAGTTTGGCCAGGATTTCGGGGGAGGCAGAGGGGCCTTGACCCCAGGCCTGCCCATGGGTCTTCTGGCTCAGGTGTCTATGAGCAACAAAGATCAATTGCCTGCTCCCCTCCACCGATAGGAGGGTGGAACAGGGACAGGATCTCCCCTCAGAATTAATCACACTTTTCTATGAAATCAGGCTTGGTTGGGAGCACCACATGGACAGACTCTTTCGATGGGCAACTCTGTCCAGCTGGAAGGATGAACTGGGGGCCACACCCCTCTTTGGGGCTGTTATCCTGAGCCTCTAAATCCATTTGTTTATCTCTGGATGGGACACTGTTCTCTCTTCACCACGTGGCTGTTGCAGTCTTTTCTCAAAATGTTTACTTTTACCACTTGTGGTTGGGAAGAGCTTGACTCTTCCAGACCCATGAGTCCCTGAATTTGGGAATTCCCTGTTCTCCCTCTCATTTGTATCTGCAAACCAGCCCTTTCCTTTCCAACCTCATCTCTCTCTTGCAACACTTTGCTAAATTCTGACAGCAGCCCACACAGGCCCTTCAGTCTCCTTTCCAGCTCCTCCCCCAGGGCAGTAGCTGTGCTGGGTACCTGATTCACTCCTCAGGTCACCACAGGTGATCATGTTGTCAAGTGTCCACCACCACCTAACAACAGCTACCATCTTTCCAGCCTTGAGTTTTCTCTCGTTGCCTGATCATGAAGCCCAAGTCACACATTTTGGATTTTTGTTGCAGCAGCATCTTACTTCTGGGATCAACTTCTGTACTGGTTAAAACGGGCTTGATTTTGATGAGGTAGCAACCAGCCCCCAGATTTCAGTGGCTTGAACATATTTCTCATGCTCCCTGTCCATGCTGGTTTGGCTGTGGGCTCTGATGCATGCTGTCCTCCCTCTGGGAATCAGGGTGCAGAGGCTTCACCATCTGCAGTGTTCCTGGGCACCAGCGGACTGGTGAAGGCAGCATGGTGGCTCATAGGATTCTGCTCCTCTGCCATTGGTCAAAGTGTGTCACATGACCAAACCTAACTTAAGCAAGTCTCATGACCATGCCTAGCTTCTGCTCCCACTTCACTGGCCAAAGCAAGTCCATAATCATACTTCACTTGAGCTTCCATTCCATTGGCCAGAGCAAGTCACGTGACCACACCTAACTTGTGCTCCTGTTCTACTGGCCAGAGCAAGTCAACATGAACATACCTAACTCCAGGAAAGGTGGGAAGAACAGAGCCTCTTCTCAGAAGAAAAATCCTGGATGTTGGGAGACTCTGTAAAGGACATAGGTTTTAAACAATAGTAATGGTTTCTCTTTGATCTGCACTCCTGCCAAATACGGAGAAGGCAATGGCACCCCACTCCAGTACTCTTGCCTGGAAAATCCCACTGACGGAGGAGCCTGGTAGGCTGCAGTCCATGGGGTCGCTAAGAGTCAGACACAACTGAGCTACTTCACTTTCACTTTTCACTTTTATGCATTGGAGAAAGAAATGGCAACCCACTCCAGTATTCTTGCCTGGAGAATCCCAGGGACAGTGGAGCCTGGTGGGCTGCCGTCTATGGGGTCGCACAGAGTTGGACACGACTGAAGCGTCTTAGCAGCAGCAGCAGCCCGCCAAATAAAGACTCAGTTCCTTCAACTGTTTCTGATAATATTCCAGACTCAGCTTCTTTCCAGAAGCCTTCTCTGGGTTCCTCAGTTTCTCTCTTTTCTGGCTACAAGCTATTATCCACATTTAACATAAACTCCGGAGCTGAGAGTCAGTGCTTTGGGAAGAGTAGAGAACAAGGCTGGGTGTGTTTTGTGTCCACATATGGTTCAGGTGTCAGAATGGCCAGTACAGACAAGGGAGGGGCTGGGAGCACTCTGTCTCCAAAGGAGAGGGCACTTTCTTTCAGGTTGCTTTCCTAGATTTTACTTCAAACTCCCACCTCCCCACCGAGAAGGGGCTCTGGGATGAATCAGTGCCCCTTCTCTTCCTCTCTTGCGGTGTCACAGTCAACATGGGCAGTGTGGGCTGGGGCTCTGAGAAGCTCCTTAGTCAAGATACTTCTTGCACTTGGATTTTGTAGTTTTGTTCAGTTTGGTGTGTTCCCAACCTATTTGATGAGACAGCCCTCTCTTTCCCCTATCCAGGGCAGGGCAGCCTGGAAGGACTGCTGTCCCAGGACCAGAGGCTGGCCCTTCCCAGTGGAGAAAGCCTTCTTGAGTCAGTATACTGCCGCAGGCTCTGGTTTCCAGACACTGGATTCAGCAATGGTCTGGCTATTAATCAAAGTAGGCAGCTGTTTATTGTTCGGTGTGCTCCAGAGTTGGAGAGATTCTTCCTTAATTATAGTTTAGAGGTTTCATCCAAATGAATTAGTAACTACAGCCCACCCCACACCCCACCACCCTCTTGTGGTATGTCTTCCCTCTCTGGTGCATAATTCAACTACTGCTCTGTTTCCCAGACCCACTGGACTCTTCCCTATGGCCTGGATTCCCTCAGCTTAGCTCCCGAAACTCGAAGGCGTGTAGGCACAGAGCGCTCCAACCAATCTCTGCAAGAAGATATCTCTGAGCCTTTGAGATCTTTGTATTTCTGTGCCTGAGCTGAAGCATTGGCTCACTTCCTACTTTGGGAATTTATTTCTTTGAAAAGCAGAGTGACACTTCCTTTTCAGATGGTTGCTGTCTTGCCAGGAAGAACCAGGGTGGGGGTGCTGCCTGCCAAATTGTCCCCTCTCCCATTGCCCCAACCCCACACAAAAGAGCTGTTTCAGAGGAACCTTTAAAAATGGACAAAAGACAAAGTGACAAATGGAATCCCTCGTCCAACTGAGCTCATTCTGCAGGGGCGCTTTACCAGGCTCCCTCCCAGCCTCAGCCTTCCCAGCCTGCCCCAGACCCCAACATCAATCAGTTCTCTCCAAAAGGTCACAGCCTTCTCTTCCAACATTTTAAAAGGCAGTGAACAAATCACCTGACTTTAAGATAGTTATGCCTTGTGTCCTCACGTCTCCTCTGGCCAGTGTCCTGAGAGTATGTGATGTGATAAAACAGCTCAGGCGCAGTTTATTCATCCATTCACAAACGTGTATTTCAGCTGAATAACCCACATCGCATGTGCCTGGCAGCGGGCTAACTCTGGAGATGTGTAGAGGCATAAACCTGATTCCTGCCTTCCAGGCGCATGTGGTCTGCTGGCAGGGAGAGGTGAGCAGGTGTGTGAGGCTCTGCAGGGACAGGTGGGCAGGCTCTGCGAGGGGAGAGGTGGGCAGGTGTGTGAGGCTCTGTGCAGGGGCAGGTGGGCAGGTTCTGTGCAGGGCCTGGTGCCATGTAGAGGAGGGAGATATCAGCTGTTCTTCATCCAAGAGGGCAGGGAAGACGTCACAGATGAGCTGAAAGGCTCTGGAATCCAGGAGAGACTGGTCTGGATGAAACCCAGGTCTGCGTGCAGGCCATATTGCGGCTTCTCCAGTGCCTCTCCATCAATCCCCGGGCATCTGGTAAAGGGCAGGTTCTGCCTCAGCAGTTCTTGGGTGGGGCCAGAGACTCTGCAATCCCAGCAAGCTCCCAGCAGAGACCAACGCTGCTGGAAGAGGACCACAAAGATGGAGAGAGGTGGAAAGCTGGGGGTGTGACAGAGAGAAGGATCTAGAGCATCGAGGGTCCTGATGTGTGTAGCAGAGTACGTATTGGGATAGGGAAACAGAAGCAGAGTCCCATCTTCAGGGCGTTATATGACTGAGGAGTGCTGGGTTCTTCTTTGGGTTTCTGGAACGTTCTCTTCAGGTGTCTTCTGACCCTTCATCCCATTACCTGTGTTTTCTTTCCCCCTTTAGCACATATGAGATGGGTGGGTTACTGTGTCTTTCTGACACTGAGGGTGACTGGATCCACCTGCCTTTTCTAGGCTCTCCCAGGTCTTATTCACTTAACTTGGTATCTCTGTGCCTGATATGTAGAACTGACTCAATTCATGCTTGGGAATTTAACTTCTTCATCTATGCATCGAAAACTTCTTTGCTTGCTTGCTGGCATTGGAGCCCCACAGTAGTGGGCAAGGTTGCCATATCTGGTTGCCCAGGTTGGATACTGTGGGAGTTGTCCTGCCAACAAGGCCTGAGCAGGCAGGAATTGTCCTAGTGAGGCAGTGTGTGCTGGGGCCCCCATTCTTTGGGCCTAAAGTAACATCTCACCACCAGTTGCTGCTTCTTGCTTCATCTCCATCCTGCAAAGGCCTTCAGCAGGTCCTGGCCTGGGTTCCGATCAAAGTGAGGAGAGGCAATGTCATCCATCTAAGACGGTTGTGAAAGTGTCACATCCAGGCTGTGATTCCTGTATCCAGGCATGTAACACACCTGCTGCTGCTTCATGTGTGAGAAAACAGCTGTTCCTCGTGGACAGAGTGGTCCCTGCTCCCTGTGGATGGATTGGTCCCCAGCACTTGACTTCCTACTGGGGCTCCAGCTAAAGACGACCAGGGGGATGTGGGGGGTGATTGGCACTGGGTAAGTTGGCTGATGCTGAGCTGGTGTGGCCTGAAAGTCTTGTGGCCACAGGAGGTCCTGCCTGGGATCGCTGTCAGAGGGGACTGACTCTCCTGCCGACTTGTGAGCCTTCTGCTGTGGAGTGAGTGGAAGCTTCAAGGTGACATGTCCTCCCAGCCTCCACAAGCCTGACTGACAGATCCAGGTTAAAAACCAGATGGATGCACAGTGATAACCACACCCTCTAGTTTTTCACAGAGCAGCTCATGAAGCACTGGCCACGCCTTCCTGGTGTGGGATTCTAGAACTCTCGGTTGTGTCTCTTGGTGGTGGGCTGATTAAGTGTGGGCTGATTAGGTCTGGGCTGGGAGCTCAGGACATCCAGAGGGAAGGGACAGGCCATGCCTTTGTGTCCTCAGAGCCACCTACTTTGTAACCGTCTGCAGAACTGGGTGTCTTCTGTCTGTTGGCTGATATCTGAGTGGAGCCTGGGGTGCTGAGCCGTGGACAACTGTTACCATTTCCACCAGGGTCTGGGGCTCAACTTCTCAATGTTCTGTTCCCACATGGATCCTTCTGCTAGGAGCAGGGTCATTCTCTCTCTCCCCCTGGCATCTTTGCAAAGGAGCTTCTCTGTCAGGACGGATTCTCCAGTGAGCACTGCTGTCCTGAGCTGGAGTGTTAGACATGGTTTGCTCCAAACCTTGAGATCAAAACCTGAGCTCAAAACCCCAGACTGTAAGCTTTGAAAATGCAGGCCTTTCAACACTGGGTGCAGAGTGGGGGCTGGAAAGGTTTCGGCAGAGGCGGCTCCTGGCTGCTCTTCCTCTCTCCTTGATCCTTCTCTCCTAATTGCTGGTGCATCCTCTCAAAGGCTGCTTGTCCTTTTGTACCAGGAAACAGGAAGCCATCTGCTTAAGGTCCCAGGCTCCAGAACCCAAGTGGTTCAAATCCTGGCTGCACAGCTTACAAGCTCTGTACCTTGGGGTCAGTTGCTTAGTTAGGCTGATCCTCAGTGTGCAGCTCGGCAAAATGGCGACGTAAAATGAGGTGGCCGTGCATGTGAACTGGGGACATTGTGGGCAGAGCATTTGGCAGCATGTAGCATGTGGAGAGTTCCCTACATGCTGGTGGTGCCTGTGACTCAGTGAGGCTGCGGGGAGGGTAAGGCAGGCAGCCTGAAGCCTGGGGGCTGTTCCGTGACTCCTGAATCAATATGACTGCTTTCATTGGTTTTGACTCAACATGAGGTTCTCAGTTCCAAAGCTTTTCATGAAGCTAATTGCTAACACAGTGTGACAGTTAGATGATGACATGGGCAATACAGACAAGTCAGTTAGGACTGGGACTCCAGCCAGGTGAACAAACAACAGGTGTTACAGGGTGAAAAGGATGTCATAAAATTGATGTTGACTTCATTCACTGAAGATTGGGCAGGGTGAGGAAAGGAAAGAAAGATGGGTGAGAAGGGCTTCCCAGGTGGCACAGTGGTAAAGAACCTGCCCGCCAACACAGGAGATGCAAAAAATGTGGGTTCGATTCCTGGGTCAGGAAGATCCCCTAGAGTAGGAAATGGCAACCCACTCCAGTATTCTCACCTGGAAAATTCCATGGAAAAAGGACTCTGGTAGGGTACCGTCTATAGGGCCACAAAGAGTCAGACATCACTAAGCAACTGATCACACATGTCCGAGGTCTTGCTCCTTGGAGCTGTGGTCCTGGAGCTCATGAGTCGGGGGGTGGGTAGGTGGGTTTTCAAGGCTGGAGTTGCTCTTGGATGGACTTGCTGGGCCAGAGGGTGAGGTGGGAATGGGTGGCTGACGGGTCTTCTGGAAGCCTTGGGCTCTCCTTCTCATCCCAGTTGGAATATCTCCTCTTTTGGTTTGAGTCTCTATGTCCGGAATGTTGAACTGGTCCAAACACATGCCCTTGAGCAAAAGGCTGCTCTGATCAGTGAAGCAGGAAAGTTGTGATCCCTTCCATGAAGTCAACAAGGACCAGAGTACTCAGTAGGAAGAGTAGAGATAAACAGAGGGAACAGCTATTGGGAGGGAAGTAAAACACTTCTCTTTTATGCTCTGACATGTCAAGTATTCTATTAAACTAGTACAAAGAATTCATCCTTTTCTTGTTGTTGTTGTTCAGTAGCTAAGTTGTATCTAACTCTTTGTGATCTCAGGGACTGCAGTGTGCCAGGGTTCCCTGTCCTCCACTATCTCCTGGCATTTGCTCAAACTCATGTCCATTGAGTCAGTGATGCCACCCAATCACCTCATCCTCTGCTGCCTTTCCTCTTCAAACGTGAACAGAATGGGGTGAGAATCCACAGCCAATATTTTCAGTGGTTATCGGCCACTTAGACCACAGTGAGAATGAGTTTCGAGAATCCCAATTTAAGAACGAGGTTCTGTAGAATAAGGCAGAAGTGGTTTTGGCAGGCAGAAGGCAGGATGCAGATTGGGTGGGTAGGTGGGTGAATGAATGGGATGTTCGGGAAAGAGAGACTGGATGTCAGAGAAGACTCGGCCACCAGACTTGGGAGTGCCAGGGCCAGGCTCAGCAGCTCCGTATGGCTCTCAGCATGGAGAAAGGGCTTGTGGGGAGTGGGGCTGTGCTTCTTTCTGGGGAGGGGACAGAGGGCAGGCTTGAGGACAGAAGTGGCCATTACTACTGTTTCTGCAGCCGTGGTTCTTTTCTCCACTCTGGGTGGAACTAAACCAAGTGGCTGCTTTCACTTAGCCAGCAGCATAGGGGCCGAGCCATAAATTACAGACATTAGTCTCAGTCCAGTTGGAGAAGGACCCTCTTGGAGGATGGAGGAGCAACAGCTGCCAAGGGTTGTGCATGCATGTGTGTGCTCGCATGTTGTGTTAGCTGGTGCTGGGGTGTGGTGGCCAGCTGGCTAGTGTGATGAGTAGGTCGATGTGGTCAGGAACATAGGCAGACTTGGGCTGAAGGGACAAGAGAGTACCGGGGGCAAGACCAGACCAGTGCTTTGTCTCTTGGGGCAGAATTCCTGAACCACGAGAATTTCTCTGCTGCTGAAGCTGGTTCCACAAAGGCTGTAATTAATTGAGACAGGACAAGATGCTTTAAAATTTTTACGATCGATTTGCATAATGGATCTTTGTTTTAAAAAAAGAAAAGAACAAAATGCAAGCTCTCAGGCATCCTGGCAGTGCTCCACTTGCAGACGCAACCTGGCAGGAGCTGGTGCCTCTGACCACAAAGCTTTTCTATGAAAAATCAGGTTTACTGTGGGTTTTTTTTTTTTTTTTTTTGGTCTGATTATAAACATCATGCAGGTTCACTGTAGAAGGTTTGGAAAATGTGGAAAAGGATAGGCATGCTTTAATGTCTTGCCATGGGGAGGGCCTGGCAGTGATGGGTGAGGTGTTTTTTGTTCTTACCTTGGAAGTGGTCCCCTGACGACCTTTCTTGTAGTGATACAAGCTTCTGTGGAGTTCATAAATCCCTATGGCAGCCCAGCTGATGGCTCTGTGTACTTTCATTACTGAAGGCTAATTGCTCCATATCCAAGTGCTCCTGGGATGGAGGGGGATGCTGAAGGTGTGGAGAGGGGAGGGTGGTGCTCTGGGGAAAGTGTGTCTCAGTGCTGATGTCACCCTGGGAAGACGGATGGGAGCAGGCAAAGTCAGGCATTTAGTGAGTTCTCCTTGTACCCTCAGCCACATGCTTGTGTCCTTTAACTTTCAAAATGACCTAGCAGGTGGGTACTATTATTGAATCCAATTTACAGATGAGAAAAAGGAGGCACAGAGAGGTGAGGTGGCTTGCTCAAGGTCACACAGCGATTATGAATCAGAGCAGAGATTCAAACCAGGCAGCCTGAGCTGCAGTGCCACAGAAGTCAGGCAGCCTAAGTACAAAAGTGTTGTAAGCTGTGATAGGCATATTTTTAAGGTGGCCTTTTGGGACACACCCGTGGATAATCCCCTCCCCTTGAGTGTGGAGGGGCTGCGAATGCAATGGGATGTCATTTGTCTAATTAGGTTACTTTATACGGCACAGAGAGTGCAGAGATGATTGTTGTTCAGTCGCTAAGTTGTGTCTGGTTCTTTGGGACCTGTGGACTGCAACACTCCAGGCTTCCCTGTCTTTCACTATCTCCCAGAGTTTGCTCAAACTCATGTCCACTGAGTCAGTGATGTCATTCAACCATCTCATCCTCTGTCGTCCCCTTCTCCTCCTGTCCTCAGTCTTTCCCAGCATCAGGGTCTTTTCCAATGAGTCAGGTCTTCACATCAGGTGGCCAAAGATATGATAAATGTTCCTAATCAATTAACTTTAAGTTCATGAAAAAGGGGATTGTTCTGGGTGAGCCTGACCTGACCTAATCAGGGAGCCTTTTAACAAAAGAGCCCAGAAACCAAAGACTGAAAAAGTCAAAGCTGAAGCTGCAGACACCCTTCTGTTGACCTTGAAGAAGCAAATATCCATGCTGTGAAGGGGACCCCATGGAAGGGAACAGTGAGTGGCTCTGAGGAGCTGAGGGTCTTAGTCCTACAACCACAGGGAACTGAATTCATCCAACAGCCAGTGAGTTTGGGAGAAAATCCCAAGCTTCTCACGTGAGAAGCTCCCTGTCACCTTGATTTCAGCCTCTTGAGACTCTGTGTAGGGGACCCACCTGAACTGAACCTAGACTCCTGACCCTGGAAGCTATGAGATAATGCATGGGTGTTTTGTTTACATGTGGAATGTAAAAAAATTGTACCAAGAAACTTATTTGCAAAACAGAAATAGAGTCACAGATATAGGAAACAAACTTATGGTTACCAGGGGGTAAAGGGGGAGAGGGATAAATTGGAAGATTGGGATTGACATGCATATTACTATATGTAGAATAGATAACTAAGAAGGACCTACTGTATAGCACAGGGAACTCGACTCATTATTCTGTAATGGCCTGGCCTACATGGGAAAAGACTCTAAAAAAGAGTAGATATATGTGTTTGTATAACAGATTCACTTTGCTATACATCTGAAACTAACACAATATTTTTTTTTTAGCCAACTATATTCCAATGGACATGAGTTTGAACAAACTCTGGGGGACAGTGAAGGACAGGGAAGCCTGGAGTGCTGTAGTCCATGGGGTCTCAAAGAGTCAGACATGACTTAGAAACTGAGCAACAACATATTCCAATAAAAATTAAAAAAAATAAATGGGTGTTGTAATAAACCTGCTGCGCTGGTGATTATTTATTACATGGCATTGGTAACTAATACACATGCAGACTAATGCAAATGAGACACTGGAAGGCACAGCACCTGTGCAGAGCAGGGGCTTAATTAGCATGTCCCCACCCCCATCTTCATCCCAGAAGCCATCTATTTTGAGCGAGGGCTGGGTGCCTCTGCACAGGCAGGCGGGCACGATGGCAGACATGTTTAGGACACCTCAGTCCTTGGACAATGTCAGGTGGCCCAGACACTTGTTACTTAAGAAAAGCCAGCTAAGACTGGATTCCTTCTCCAGCCACCAAAGGCTCTTAAGAAGTCATAGCAGTCACACGGTTGCATAACTCTTTCCCTCTAGGCTTAGAGGCTTAGAAATGAAAATATTTTGTCTCTTTTGCTTGGCGGGGGAGTGTGGGGGTGTTGGAGTCCTGCAGATCCTTCAGCTGTAATACATAGCACCGTAGGCAGCCCTATTACCAGCCCCTAAAATATGCAATCCAGGGGAAAATGGATAATGAGATGAGGTTTGGAGAGCGAGCTCTGCCCTGTGTACGAGCACCCAGAAGATGGAAAAGGAGTCATAAACATCAAAAGTGGAAGAGAAAATGTAGCAATCATGTCCTTTGAACAAACACCCTAATCATCTTTCTAAGATCTCATGCCAGGTTGCCACAGGGCATGTGTGTTAAGAATGACACCCTCCACTTCTTCTGCTCCAACAAATCACAGCTGAAAAGCCCCTCAATGTGCTTAGCAAGATTCAGCTTCATGAGGCAGAGGGAAGGGGTTGTAAGGACTCTGAGATCATATGCTCTAAGCTAGAGGCGGTATGCTCTCACAGATGAACAAATCCCCTGGGGCCTGATAAGGGGTCCACAGAGTTACAGTGTGTTCCACTTCCCCAGACTTCAGAGAGAGACCCCAGGGTGCTTGTCATCTCCCTCCCCCCATCATCTGCCTAATGTTTTCCTGTTCATCTGTGATAGTCGCCTCCTCCAGATAGCCTCTCTGACTGCAGTCTGGGATAGGCTCCCTGTCCAGGGTCCTGATGTCCACTGGACTCTCAGAGCAACTATTACAACTGTGGTTTTCAACCTTCTTGACTTACTATCTGACTTGACATCCAGATCCTAAGGTTCAGGAGGGCAGGGGTAGTGTCTGTGTGCCCCAGTGTCTAGTCCAGTGCCGGACATGCAGAAAGAATATTTGTAAAATCATACTGGGAAGATGGGTAAGAGGCCATGCAAGCCATCTAAGGAGGGGTTGCCCTAAAGGTTTTTTGGGGTGTTCTGCCTTTCTTTTCCACCCTCATTTTGACCTTGAGGTGAGTCCAACCTCCCTTGTTTTACACAGAAGACTGAAGCCCAGAGAGGTGAAATAGGCTGATGGTTCTAGATCTAGAACCATGCAGATGGCTGTTCTGTTACATCGTCTTGTCTCAGTGGAGGATCAAAAGACAGGAGGTGGAACAGACCATTGGAACACCCTGAGCATTTGCATCACATCACACTGACAGACATCTGTCTCTGATGGAATGTCAATTTCACTTACAGAAGAAGTAGAAATGTATGGGAAATGCTAAATGGGGTTAGGATTAGGGTTAGATGAGTAAGGTTCCTAGGGCATCAAGTTCAAGACATGTTTACTTGAGAGCACTTGCCTGACTCTGAGAGTGAGCCCCTCCATACAGTTCACCTTATATCAGACCTGACATTCATTCATGATTAGGACCATGGAAAGTGATGCTGAAGGACTGAAGACTTGGAGACAGACCATCTCAGGAAGATCTATTTATCCATCTATTCATCCAACATCCACTCATCTGTCCAACCTACTATCCATCCATTCATTCACACATCCATCCATCCACCTATCCTTCCACACATTGATCCACCCATCTACCTATCTGCTTTTGCAAGTTTATATTTTCAATGAATCCTTTAATTGTCTTTCATTCTTTCTTCTCTTTCTCCCTTCTTCCTTCCTCTTATGCTTTGTCATCATCATCTATCCACACACATATATTTACCCTGTTTGTATATCTTTATGTACAGATCAACTGTCTTTCCTTTAGACAATGGAATTCACTGCTTATTACCTGACATACACACTCACCTCAGAGCCTTTGTACATGCTGTTCCCTAGACTGCATTTCGTTCCACTTTCAAATGTTTGTTATTTATTCTCCAGTCTCAGTTCTAGGCAGTGTCTCCTCCTGTGGTTGACTTTTCTGGGGCTGCTGCATCTGTTCTCCATGCCTAATAGCACCTGATTTTTAAAAAATAATCTTTGCTCCCCTCTTAGGAATAACCTTGATGGGGCAGCAAACATGAAGATGTCTTTTTGTTACCCATCCAAGGGGCAGGGGCATAACACAAGTGAGACCAACTGGATTCTCCCTTCTTCACTGTAATTCCCAGGGTTTTGGTCTTGAGTAGAGAGAAGAAAGGAGGGAGGTAGATATATGGTTGGCAGGTGTACTTTCCAGTAGCTTCGTCAGGGGTGGTTTCTTCTGCCAGACCCTTAGAGAACCCCACCGCTGACCACCTCTGAACTCTGGCCCCTACCTCATGCCCTTTTACCCTGATGGACACAGAGGTGGTATTTCTTGCTTATCCAAAGGCTCCTAACAGACCAACCTCTTCAGAGAAGACTTGATTACTTCCCTTCTTTTAAAAAAAATTTTGCCATGCCACACAGCATGCAGGATCTTGGTTCCCTGACTAGGGGTTGAACCCATGCCCCCTGTGGTGGAAGTGTGGAGTCTTAACTGCTGGACCACCAGGGAAATCTCTGTGATGACTTTCTTTAAGTCAGTCCCTCTCCACCCTGCCTCAGTTTCCTCCTTGTTTGCTTAATAGCAATCAACACAGTTTGTGTTTGTTTTATTTATGTTTATGCACTTGTTTGGTTCTATTGGTAACATCTTTGCATATGTTTGTTGTCTCTCCCAGTAGAATATAAACTACGAGCTTCCTGAAGGCAGGGGCTATGTCTATCTTGATCACTGATTTCTGTGTCTGGCACAGTGCCAGGCACAGAGTAGGTACTCAACACATATATGCTTAATTATGATGAAATTTTGAAATTGTGATTAAGAAAGTAAATTTTCCAAGCCTTCTTCTCAGTTGTGGAGTTAGGGCCTGAGTGCTGACCTTCTGGACCTCAGCTATGTCATCTCTGTCCCACCACCCTATTTATTTCCTGCAGTGTTTATATGATCCTGGATTTAAAGATGATTTAGAAAAAAAAAAAAAAAAAACCCCTTGAAAGCTTGGAGTTAGAAGTTCTGACTCTGGATTCAGAGAGACCTTGGCTCCAGTTCAGTCTCTGCACCTTCCTGCCTGTGGGACTTTAAGCCTCAGTATTATCATCCCTAAAATGGGAATAGGCGCATCCCCATCAAAAGGTTGCTGCAAGGATTAAGTAAGGTACAACAGGAAAGAGCTTAGCACAGTGTCTGGCATCTGGAAAGCATCCAATAAATATTTATTGAATAGGAAAAAAAAACCCATGAATGAAGTTTGAAAAAGTAACTGTACTTGGAAGAAAATGTTCTCTCTCAGAATCCTGATGAGCCATAATGCATTTAAAATGCATGCTGTTGCCACCATCCCATTATTACTCTTCAGTTCCTCTCTCCTTCCTCCCCACCCTCCGCCCATCTGTGCCCACCTGGCTAATCACAGGAAGCTATTTTTATACTTGACGTAGTGGAAAGGTAGCAGATTAACAACCCCAGAGACATCCACTGCTTCTATTAATATTAAACAGGGTATTAATTTTACCAGTAACTGAAACATTAAACATGTATATCCATTAGCGGTCATTATTTTAATCTCCAGAAGCTGTCTAGCGTATTCCAGGAATAGGTCTGATCCACTCTTTGCTATATCCTTTTCCTAAATTCACTGGTGAATCAAGGATCATGGTTTTCATTTCCCTGAGGGGACCTGGATAATTATAAACTCCTAGCTGTTAAAGGAGAAAGTCTGAGAAACCATCACGTTCAATTCCCTAATTCAGTACTATGAGACCCCCGAGACTAGACTAGACTAATATGTGGAGTGCTTGCTGAGAGTGGTCTTCATGGGACTCCTCTCTCACAGGGCTGCCATCCTGATGTGCTGACTCGGAGCACTGGCTCTTAACTATAATTGTTGAACATCCAGATCTTGGCTGGTAATGACCCCAAGTGGATCTAGCTCAGCACCTTTGGAATGATGATATGAGCAGCTAAGATTAGTTAATCATGATAGGCTGCACACTATGGAGTGAGTGCTGGGCAGCTTATTAAGCAGTAACATAAGGATATCCAATGTCAGCTAACAACTAATAACACACAGAATAGTGCTGACGGCAACTCCCAATCACTCCTCTCTAGGAAGCTAGAGAAACCCTCAGGGTGAGACTGAGGGACACGTATGGCCCAGTGGTTAAGAGCGTGGCCTCTGGTGTTAGACGTGCATGTTTGCTGCATGCTCAGTCACTCAGTTGTGTCCGGCTCTGTGACCTTTTGAACCACAGCTTGCCAGGCTCTTCTGTCCATGGGATTCCCCAGGCAAGAATATAGGAGTGGCTTGCCATTTCCTTCTCCAGGGGATCTTCCCAACCCAGAAACTGACCTACATCTCCTGTGCGTCCTGCAGTGGCAGGCAGATTTTTCATCACTTAGCCACCTGGGAAGCCCTCTAGAGTCAGACAATTTAGGCTCAAATCCTAACTCTACAACAGGTTATCAGAGACATCAGGCAGTGTAGGACAATGGTCCCTGAGAGAGCATAAACAATTCAATGGAGCCACATGGTTATATATCCCAACTTACTGCTTATAACTGCTTAATTCCCAGGACATGGCCCAGGGATGGAGACTTTGGGCTGAGTCTGGTGTTATAGCTAAGCTGTGGAAAGGGAGCTGGAGCTGGGATTCTGGGGAGACCAAGGCAGATAGATTATGCAGAGTGAGTACCCAGATATTGGAGAGGAGAACATTGCAAAGGGAAGTCTCCAGTCTCAGCATGATACTGATCAGTGCATGTATGTGAATAAATCACTCAAGTCTAGGGGGAAAGGAATCACCTGGAAGGAAGAGAAGGAGCAGTGCTTGAACTCACACAGAATTGGCACGCTTCATATTCTCACCAGCAATGGTGAAGAAACCTTAACTTTCCAGGACATTGGGTAGAGTACTCAAAAAAAAAAAAAAAAAAAGTCCCAGTTGTGTGGAAAATTAATGCCAAGACAAAGTTGCTCTAGTCCCCCTTTAAAAAGATTAAAAGAAAGTCTTCAAAGGACCAACATCTTTTCACTTAACTTAGCTGCATCCCAGAGCAAAACTCAAGAATATTTATAGAAACAAAATAATATACAGTACATGGTAAGGTAAAATTTTCATTGTCTGTCATCTAATAAAAATTACCAGGCATGTGAAGAAATAGGAAATTACAATCAGTAATGAGAAGAAAAGTCAGTAAGATACAGACACAGAAACAGCACATAGAATGAGTAGAAAATTACATTAAAACTCTTAATATCACTAGATTTTCCACATTAAGAAGGTAAAGGAAACTTAAGCATGTTAAGTGGAGACATGGAAGACCAACATTGAGATTCTAGAGAAGAAATGTATAATGTCTCCGATTAAAAAAGTATTGGATGGGATGATTAACAACAGATTAAACATTGTAGAAGAAAAGATTTGTAAACTTGAAGACATATGCAATAGAAACTATCAAAAATGAAACATAGAAGAAAATACTGAAAAAAATGAACAGAGAATCAGCCCCAACAGATACAATATATGTATAATTAGATTTTCTAAAAGAAGCAAGAATGAGAGAAGAAAAAATATTTGAAGAACCTATAAAAAAAATTCAAATTTGATGAAAAGTATAAACCCAGATAGCTAAGAATCCCAATGAACCCCAAGCATATGAAACACAAAGAAAACAACATCAAGGCACATAATAATCAAATTGCTCAAAACCAATGAAAAAGAAAATATAGTAGAAGAAGCCAGAGGAAAAAATACATGACTTAGAGAAGAACAAACATGAAAGTGTTGGCAGATTTCCAGTCAGTAACAACACTACCCAGGGGATAGTGGGACAGTGTCTGTAAATTATGAATGATGAAACAATTGTCAACCTAGAATTCTATACCCAACAAAACAGTCTTTCAAATATAGCAGTAAATTAAAGACTTTCAGACTTAAAAAGCTTAAAGAATTCATTACTAGCTGATTATCTCTATGAGAAATGATAAACAAAAGCTTTCAGGCAGAAGGAAAATTATACTAGATGGAAATTTGGATTTACACAAAGAAATAAAGCACACCCCAAATGGTAAATACGTAGGTAAAAGTAAAAGCATCAAAAATGTTTTTAAACGTAGTTGACTGTGTAAATAAAAATAATAACATTGGGGTATGGGGTTTATAGTGTATGTAGCAGCAAAATGCATGAAAACAATAATACAAGAGCCAAAGAGATGAAAGTATTAATTTAGGGTTCTTATTCTATATGTGAGGGCTTCCTAGGTAGCTCAGTGGTAAAGAATCTGCCTGCTAATGCAGAAGACTTGGGTTCAATCCCTCAGTCAGGAAGATCCCCTGGAGAAAGAAATGGCAATGCACTCCAGTATTCTTGCCTGGAAATCCCATTGACAGAGGAGCCTGGTGGGCTACAGTCCATGGAGTTGCAAAGAGCTGGACATGAATTAGTGACTAAACAACAAAAACTGACATGTGAAGCAGCATAATGTCATTTGACAGTAGCCTATGATAAGTTAAAATGTGCACTATCAACTGTAAAGCAACTACTAAAAAATCAAAGCCAAACCAAACAAGATCAGATCAGATCAGTCACTCAGTCGTGTCGACTCTTTGCGACCCATGAATCGCAGCACACCAGGCCTCCCTGTCCATCACCAACTCCCAGAGTTCACTGAGACTCATGTCCATCGAGTCAGTGATGCCATCCAGCCATCTCATCCTCCCTCATCCCCTTCTCCTCCTGCCCCCAATCCCTCCCAGCATCAGAGTCTTTTCCAATGAGTCAACTCTTTGCATGAGGTGGCCAAAGTACTGGAGTTTCAGCTTTAGCATCATTTCTTCCAAAGAAATCCCAGGGCTGATCTCCTTTAGAAAGGACTAGTTGGATCTCCTTGCAGTCCAAGGGACTCTCAAGAGTCTTCTCCAACACCACGGTTCAAAAGCATCAATTCTTCAGCACTCAGCCTTCTTCACAGTCCAACTCTCACATCCATACATGACCATAGGAAAAACCATAGCCTTGACTAGACGAACCTTTGTTGGCAAAGTAATGTCTCTGCTTTTTTAATGTGCTATCTAGGTTGGTCATAACTTTCCTTCCAAGGAGTAAGCGTCTTTTAATTTCATGGCTGCAGTCACCATCTGCAGTGATTTTGGAGCCCAGAAAAATAAAGTCTGACACTGTTTCCACTGTTTCCCTATCTATTTCCCATGAAGTGGTGGGACCGGATGCCATGATCTTCGTTTTCTGAATGTTGAGCTTTAAGCCAACTTTTTCACTCTCCACTTTCACTTTCATCAAGAGGCTTTTTAGTTCCTCTTCACTTTCTGCCATAAGGGTGGTGTCATCTGCATATCTGAAGTTATTGATATTTCTCCCGGTAATCTTGATTCCAGCTTGTGTTTCTTCCAGTCCAGCATTTCTCATGATATACTCTGCATATAAGCTAAATAAACAGGGTGACAATATACAGCCTTGATGAACTCCTTTTCCTATTTGGAACCAGTCTGTTGTTCCATGTCCAGTTCTAACTGTTGCTTCCTGACCTGCATACAAATTTCTCAAGAGGCAGATCAGGTGTTCTGGTATTCCCATCTCTTTCAGAATTTTCCACAGTTTATTGTGATGCACACAGTCAAAGGCTTTGGCATAGTCAATAAAGCAGAAATAGATGTTTTTCTGGAACTCTCTTGCTTTTTCCATGATCCAGCACCTAATAAGCCAACCAAGAAGATAAAATGGAATAAAAATACTCAACTCAAAAGAAGACAGGAAAAGATGAAAAAGGGGATAAATATCAGACAGGGTAAACTGAAAGCAAATGATGAGAAGACAAGTTTGAACCCAACTCTCTGATGTTCCACCAATTGTGCTCAATTATTTAACAGATTTGTGCCCAAACAACAACAGTTTCTGCACACAGGCTTGCCAACACATGTGATATCTACACCCAAGAAAGCACTCATTACTACTCATGATTGCTGCTATTGGCAGAGAGAGTGTTTATCAGTCATGTTGAGAGATTTCTTCTCATTGTCCTGACTCCCCATCCCTCCTTCTTAGATCCCTTTTGATACTTCTACATCCAAGCTGTCTCACTGGGGAAGAGTCACGGCCTCTCACTCTGCATGTGTTCCAAGTCCATGAACTGAAGATTTCACAAACATCGTACTGTTCATTTAGCTACCACTTTTGCACCCAGGAGGGTTGCCTGCTTTCCTGCAGGAAGTCTGAGGTTGGTGATACCAAGAATGTGCACTCTGCGCCCTCTCTTTTCTAATGGAGTGTTTCTCAGATGCACTGCATCCCTGGGGAGACTTCACAGGGATGACTATGCATTTCAGGAGGGAGAAGACAAGATGCCATTTGTGGACTATTCATAAATGTTCCTGATGCCCCAAGGCGGACTTGGGGCCAGGATTCTCGTCTCTTTACCCAACACCTGCCCCCTCCCAGGTTGGCTGCAGTAACTTGACTTTGCTGTTCAGCTATGGAAATGCCTACTCTGGAGAGACTGCGGCTTGTTTTATGCCCCAGCCAATAGCACATGAAGCATCTGCTCAATACATACCTGCAAAGGGATTTCATCATTGCTGTGCCTGTGGGGGACCCGTGGCTGATGAGATGCTCAGGCTACACAGTTGGTTGAGGCTCAGCCAGACCTGAGTCCAGGCCTTCTGGGCTCTGCTCTGGAACTATGTTGATGCTGCACAGGCCTCTCATAGCTGCTGTGCCTGTGCTACTGCCACTGTGGGAGTGGGGATGTGGGATGCCTCTGCAGATGGAGCTCATCCTTGGGATAATGGTCCAGCTTTGTGCTGAAGGCCTGGAAGCATCCATCAGTTGCTTCCCTCTTCCCTGACTCAGGCCACCCTATCCTTTACCTATCTCACTGTCCTTGGTTGCCTAGCAATTAGAGACCCAGGGATGTTTGCTGTTAGTTCTTGCACTTAGCAGCTGTTTAGTGGTAATGCCTAGGTGGGAGAATTCTCTTTTCTGTTGTTTGGTAAGAACATAGGTACTTCTTCCATTCTCCAGACCTCACTCCTTGATTACATCATCCCCTTGAGGACAGGACATGGGGACACAGAGCCTGAGGCTTCTTCCTCGGTGAAAAGCCACCATTCTGTGCCTCTTGCATTTTCTGTTGGTTTCCAGACAAGAGATCAAAGGTGAATACACTCCAGAATCTCAAAACATTGCCGTTTTTTCTCCTAAGCTCAGGGCATTCCCTCTGCTCCCCTGTTGCCACCCCAGGCCCCCTCAGTCCATACCATAAAATGTACAATGTCAGTTTGTTCGACTAAGGATCCTGCTGAGTATTTAATCCTTACTTAAGGCCAATGTTTATTTTATTCTGGAGTTTAAATTAATCAGCCTCAGGATACAAAATTAGATAAGGCAGGGATTTAGTTCTCCTGGAATGATTCATTTTGCATCGAGCCTTCTTAACTCTGGCTGTGGGGGATGAGTGTCCATATCTTTCTCTGCAGAGCTGCCCCAGGGACTGGACAGGTGAATGACTGTGTTCCTGCCTCAGCATCCTTCCAACCCAGGGCATGCCATGCTCATGACACAGTGGGTCAAAATACACGCTTTTCTATCATAACAGTAATATATTCTTATGAAAGGAAAAACGAGAATATAAAAGCAGAAAAAAAGAAAAAAGAAGCTACCTATAAGCCTACCACCTAACGATAACCATTGTCATCATTCAGGCATGCTTCCTTTCATGCATATCATCTCTTTAAAACTATTACACAATCTTACAAACACACCAAACAGGGTGCAGAATAATGATATCCAGCTTTCATGTACCTACCAGTTAGACTTAATGCCTGGCAGCTTTATGACACATTTGCTTCAGAGTTTATTTTTTAGGGAATAAAACATGACGGAATCAATTGAAGCATGAGTTTTACACCCCTTATCTAGTCTGCCAGCTCCCCCCATGTTCCCCACTATTTTGAAGTCTGTGGTTATTCCTCCCATCCACATTTTAATACTGAGTATGCCTGTCCATAAAGAAAATAGAGTCTTTTTTGTGTGTGAAATTTTATACAAGTTGTCCATACAGTTTCTTCTGTAGTTTGCTTTTCCCTTCACCAACATTTTCTGGATGAGTCTAGAATTCTGCACATCTGACAAGCAAGTGGTGCTCTTGCCTCCCTCAGGTGATGTTGATGCTCTGGTCCTCCCCCCCTCCCCCACCACCTTCACAGTGTGGTTTGGGGTCTTGGGATCTTCCATCTTCAGTTCTGCTGATGAAACACAGCCAACTGATCTTCAAGACGGAAGCTTCCCTTTGCAGCTTCATCAGCAGCACGCAATTTCCTGTTTGCTCATCGTCATATTCTAACATCCTGCCAATCTCTTGGTGTGAAATAACATTTCCTTGTTGCAGTGTGAGGTGTCCTGATACTGTCCTGCCTTGTAGTCCTGGGTCTTTTGAGTCTCTTCACTGATGCATTGCATTTTCATCTCTGGATCTTTGGATTCTCCTGCTAACTTCTATGTGCTGTGTGTGTGTGTGTGTGTGTGTGTGTGTGTGATCTGAACAGTGTTTTTGTGGCCAAATATCTGAAAAACACGTTTTCTCTAGCTGTGCATTATCTTTGTCTTTTAACTCTATTCATAGTCTCTCTTGTCAGATCCTATTTTCCACTTGTAATGTAGCTACATTTGTCAGTATTTTTCTGCACGGTGCTGGCTTTTCTGTGTCTCATTGTAAAACAGCCTCTCCACCCTGTTGTCATAAAAACGTTGTGCCCAATTTTCTTCAAAAAATTGAAAATTTCTTTTTCCTATTGTATTTTTTAAATCCTTTAGCTGTTTGTTCTATAGGAAACATGGAATAGGTATCTATATTTCTTAAATCATGCTGCATAACAAACGACCCCAAATCTTAGAGACCTAGGTCATGGGGAAGCGTTTCTCACTTGCGAGTCTGTGGGCTGGTGGGGTAGGTGGGTGGCTCAGGCAGCAGCAGCCAGCGTTCTCTGCTCCAAGTGAGATGGGGCCTGGGACCATTTGCTGCAGTGCTTGCTCCTGGACAAACGTCTCCTTCGGCAACAAAATACAAAGAAACTATAAGGGGCTAAAAATAGCTGTATGTGTGCACAATTGGGATAAACTAGGGACAACAAGAAACAAAAATACCAAAAAACAAAACAAAACAACCCAACAGCCACCCAACTGCCCTGTCTGAAGAACTGGGAGCAAAAGCAGGGTACTGCTCATGTCCCCTGCATACACCACCACCAAAGGGGTGGGCAAACCACTTAAGCCGCCCCTCTGACCTGACCCATGGACACATTGCTACCCTTGCTCCATATAAGGAATCAGCTTGTCCCCCTTCCCCACCTCACCCCACTCAGGGAGCTAACAAGGGAATCTGTTGTTTGTTTTTGTTACCCCTGCTATAGCAGGAGCTCCAATAAAGCCTTGATTGGATTTCTTCTCTGGCCTCTGATGGCTCAGTGGTAAAGCATCTGCTTGCCAATGCAGCAGACATGTGTTTGATCCCTGGATAGAGAAGATCCTGTGGAGGAGGAAATAGCAACCCATTCCAGTATTCTTGCCTGGAAAATCCCATGGACAGAGGAGCCTGGTGGGCTACAGTCCATGGAGTTGCAAAGAGTTGGACATGACTTAGCAACTGAGCACACACAAGGAAGCCAAGAGCCCGGTCAGTATCACAAGCATCTCTTACTCCCCTTCTGGGGGCAGGGCTAGTCTGGGCACGTTCTTCTCATGGCAAAGGCAGAAGTGGGTGTTGGTGGGGACAAAAGGAGGCACAGAGGTCTCTCTTAATTTCTGGGCATTGGGACTTGTTCAGAACCCATTCCACTGGCCAAAGCAGGTCACGTGGCTGCACCAGAGGTCATGGAGCAGGGAGAAGTTTCAAGGTGGACCCAGTGGCCATGTGCTGTGGTCACCTTCAATGTGTGGTGGGCACTCAACTTCTTGAGGCTAATTTCTTTCTCGCCTCCTCCCCAAATCTCAGAAGACACATTTCCTCTAGATTCCCTGACCCAAAGGGCAGCTTTATTCTTGTGTGTAAGGAAGAGGAGAGCTTGAGATCCCAGGCTTTCCAGTGGACTGATCCTACTCTTCCACTTTGTGACCACCAAGGTCATGTCCCTTGTCCTCATCTAGGGCTGGGGTTTTGTCCAACTCCTCCCCTTCTTCCTCCCCAGGCATCAACTTCTTACTCTTCTGACTATGTTCCTTCCTGTCACATCCATTATGTGAGGGGTGTGCATTGTTGTTGTTTAGCTGTAAGTCGTCCAATTCTTTGCAACCCCATAGACTGTAGCCCGGCAGGCTTCTCTGTCCATAGGATTCTCTAGGCCAGAATACTGGAGTGGGTAGCCATTTCCTTCTCTAGGGGATCTTCCTGACACAGAGGTCGAACCCAAGTCTCTTGAAGTGGCAGGCAGATTCTTGCCTTTGAGCTACCAGGGAAGCCCTTTTATGTAAAGGTATTCCTTTTATTTATTTTTTAAAATGTCTGGCTTTATTTTGGTATGATGCACCCAGCCACAGCCCTACCTTAACCCTGTGTCCCACTGCGTAGTCAGCAAGAGCAGGTCTTCCCCATCTTCTCTCCCAGGAGCCCATATCCTGGAGGCATCAGAACTAGACAGATACTTGGGAGACCTGAACTTTGGTTCCAATCCTGCCATCATGTTTCCATGGGAACTTGGGCCAATCACCAAACATCCTTATGCTTCAAATATATATTCTCCAAGCAATCTAGAAAAACTAACTTCTGTGTATAAGTAAAGGCAGTGAATCAGTTCTCCTGTTGTTGTTCATTTGGTAAGTTGTGTCACACTGTTTGTGACCCCATGGGCTTCTCTGTCCTTCATTCTCTCCTGAAGTTTGCCTAAGTTCATGTCCTCTGAATCGGTGGTGCCATCCAACCATCTCATCCTCTGTCACCCTCTTCTCCTTTTGCCTTCAATATTTCTCAGCATCAGGGTCTTTTCCAATGAGCTGGCTGTTTGCATCAGGTGGCCAAAGTATTGGAGCTTCAGCTTCAGCATCAGTCCATCCAATGAGTATTCAGAGTTGATTTCCTTTAGGATTGACTGGTTTGATCTCCATGCAGTCCAAGAGACTCTCAAGAATCTTCTTCAACACCATGGTTTGAAAGCATCAATTCTTAGGCACTCTGCCTTCCTTATGATCCAACTCTTTCATTGCATCTGCAGCTCCCTCAACTCCCCCTACCCAGTTCTCTGTCTCCCATAGCCTAAGGCTTTCATGCCTGGGCACGAAGGAGGGTAACATCAGGCACAGACATTTATGGGCTTTCATTTAAGAGAAGGAAGTCAGGGGACAGAGAGGAATGGGGAAGTAGGGTCTTGGATCAATGATGGGGAAAAACTGCAGTGCAGGTTTTCAGGAGTTCAGATGGGTAGAAGTCTGGGTCCAAGCAGGATGTGAACCACATAGTAGGTTAAATGGGGAAGTTTAATGTAAAGGATTATTAGTGATGATTAAAAAAAAGTGGCTATAAGGTAAAAGGAAACCCTATGTGGTCCTCTAGGGCTGTGGGAGGGCATCGAGGAAGCACAAGTTTGTTTTATTTTTTTATTTTTTTTTACTTTCTTTTTGAGCAGAGAAAGGCTTATTGCAAGGCCTTGCAAGGAGATGGATGGCTTATGCCCTAAAAAAGCCCCAAACTCCAGGGAAGCACAAACTTGAAAGGGGTCCAGACATTGTTGGTGAAGGTGTAGTTCAGATCCTGGATAAGAGAAGTTTGTGGGTTTTGCTAGGATGGAGCTGGCCTGGAGCTCCTGACTATACTCTGGAGTTTGATGGAGTTGCTGGAGGGCAGGAGGCTGCAAGACCCAGGAGCCATGTGGGGTCCTGCAGAAGGACTGGCTCAGTGTGGACCCTCAGGATACATGTGGGTGTGTGATGGCTTCACGGGGCACGCAGAGGGAGTCTGGGTGGCCCTTGCAGGGACCTTCAGATCACATGGGCCTGGGGTTTGTGTCAAGACAGTGCAGAATAGTGATCACCAGGCGGAGACCACGAGACTGCAGAGGGATCACGTCTGTGGCTGGGTTCTCCCATCACCATGCCTCTTTTCTCAACCAAGTCTCTCCAGCCTCCTCTCCTAAGAAAGCCCCAGATTGTGCTCACTTGGAAGAAGTACTGAGAGAAGTCTGGTTGTTGAGTACAATGCTCACACAGGAAGGTGCATCTGGGCACTGGAGGCACTGAATTGGAAAGGAACATAGGAAACTTTTACTCCAAGGAGTGAGTGGGGGATGGGCAGAAGCCGGTAGGAAACACTGGGTATTTGATGTAAATGATCTGCACCTTTGTTTCCATTCCTTCTAATAGAATGATGATTCATCTGGAGTCTCTTAAGTAGGGTGTGGCCAGTCAGCCTGCTGGTTTTGGGCAACACCCTGTGAGCAGAAGTGATGGTACCCCTTCAGGGCAGGTTTAAGCAGCAACATGTGATTTGTCACATTTTCTTTTCTCTGCCTCTGGAACTGAGGAAGCATCTTTGAGATGGTTGTCCATTTCTCCGAGCCCCTGAGCCAATGAGCCCCACCTGTCTCTCCTTCTCCACCTGTGACAGACACAAGACCAGAGTGGAGTCCATTTTGATAGTTGAGTCGCTGAGATGCTTTTATTATTTTGTTACTGTAGCATAAACTGCTGAGCCTGACTGATGTGAGATCCCATTGGCCTTCAGCACAGCTTGTGAGACAAATGGCCTTGCCCTTATTTCACAAATGAAGAAAATGAATCTCGGGGAGGTCAGCAGCTGTCCCAGACTCTCACAGCCAGGGCTGGGGTCAGGCTCTGGATCCAGATCCATCTAGCCCCAGAGGCTGTGGCAGGATTCTCATATGCCATCGCTGCAGCTCTCTGGCTTCTCAGGAACCCGTGCATGACTCACTGGATGGGCTGGTTCAGAGGTTGAGACGTAGGAGAGGATCATAAACCCACATGCCGAGTTATTCCTTTTCTAAGAGAGATCAGAAGTTTCGAATGTGATGATGTGGGAGAAGGCACTTGAAAAGCGAACCTGGCATTATCACTAGTGATTCTGGGATGTACTTCTGCTTGAGCAGCCAGTTAGGGAGCCAGGGTTCAGTGCTGCTGCCCTGGGCTAGGAGCTCAGCAGCTCCCTGAGAGGACAAAGAAGGAAGTTATCTCGGGTGGCCTCGGCCTGCAATGGCTTGGAGTGGGGCTTAGTTCCCAACCAGAGATTAGGCTGGGTGCTGGCGGTGAAAGCACCAGATACCAGCCACTAGACCAGTGGTCAGTGACAAGGGCCTAGCCCTTTGGGTTTGCAGAAAAGGATTTCCATAAAGTTGGAAGGAGTGAAGCAAGTAAAGTATCTACCAAGAGGAAAAAGAGTACGGTACCTGAGGATAGATACACGTGCAGGACCGGAGGGCAAGTCCCTGGGTTGCTGAGTCACACTCTCATGGTAGTTTGAATTACTTTTATGGGGTATTTCTTCTGGGTTTCCTTTGTCCAATCATTCTGATTTGGCTGGTTCACAGTCTGTATTTGGTATATCTCAGGATCCTTCCCTGTGTGTGCACACATCTCGTAGCCAAGATGGATCCTACCGAAAAGTTGTCTCAGTAGAACATCCCTTGACATGACTCTCCTTTGGCCTCCAAGAGGCCTTTTCCACGTGTGTGTGGTCAGGGAGGTCTCCTGACTTTGGGAACAAGAAATATGTGGCCTTTGCAGGGTCCAGCCTCCTCCTTTAATTGCCCTGCTATTCTCGTCTTGGAGTTTTGGTCAATGGAGAATGAATCTCCAACTTGCTTTACCCTTGGGGGCCCATCTTCCTCCTGCCTCAGAAGCACATGACACACCTGCCTATCTGCCACTGTGAGTGAGCCGAGATGCACGCCCACACATGCATGTGCAACGTGCACACACAAGCACACATGCATAGAAACAACATGTGCACGTGTTAGCATTTGTTTCCCTGACACATATGCACACACAGAGGCACAGCCCTGCTCCTGGCTCATGGCAGGCAACTGGGGAGCTGGTCCTTGCAGGTATTTTTTCCCCTGGGCTCTGATGCTTTTGCTTCCCGTGTGTATGTGTCAGTCCCAATTTCTGTTTCCAGCACTGCGTTGTGGACAAACCCACTTTGCGCAACCACAGGTTTTATTGAACCTTTCATTCATATTTCATAGGTGAGTGTTTATTCTCCTGGGCAGTTTTAATCCAGCTGTCAAATCCCAGGTTGTGAGGCTAGAGGGGAGCCTTGAGGGTCACTGAGTCCGGCTGGCTTCTGTGAGGTTTGTGCATTCAGGCTGATTCCCGCTAATCTGGGGGCTTCCCAGGTGGCTCTAGCAGTAAAGAACCCTCCTGCCAAGGCAGGAGACATAAGACATAACCTGTGGGTTCAATCCCTGGGTCAGGAAGATCCCCTGTAGGAGGGCATGGCAACCCACTCCACTATTGTTGCCCGGAGAATCCCATTCAGCCTGGTGAGCTTCAGTCCATGGGGTTGCAAAGAGTTGGACACAAACAGAAGCGACTTAGCATGCATGCATGCTACTGATTTGGATCCACTGGTGAGCGGAGTGCCCCCTGGCTATTTCACTCTCAGTCTGGAAGGTGGGGTCCTCTGAGCAGCATCTTGTCCTGAGCAGGGACACCTGGACACCTGCTGCCCAGGTGGAGGCCCTCAGGCCCTGCCTAGGCGTGCCCGTCGGTATACCCAACAGAGGTTCTGGCAGGAGTGCTTGGGGTTGGGTGGGAGGAGGCGGGTGCGCCCTCAGTACATGCTCTCAGGGGAGGAGGCCCACTTTTTAAAATTAATTTTTATTGGAGTGTAGTTGCTTTACACTGCTGTGTTAGTTTCTGCTGTACAGCAAAGTGAATCAGCTATACTTATACATGTATTCACCCCCTAACCTTTTGGATTTCCTTCCCATTTAGATCATCATAGAGCACTGAGTAGAGTTTCCTGTGCTCTATAGTAGATTCTCTTTAGTTATCTATTTTATGTGAGTGAGTGAGTGACAGTCACTCCGTTGTGTCTTACTCTTTGTGACCCCATGGACTGCAGCTCACCAGGCTCCTCTGCCCATGGAAGTCTCCAGGCAGAAACACTGGAGTGGGTAGCCATTCCCTTCTCCAGGGGATCTTCTTGACCCAGGGTTTAAACTTGGGTGTCCTGCATTGCAGGCAGATTCTCTACCCTCTGAGCCACCAGGGAAGCCCTATCTATTTTACACCTAGCAGGGTACATATCCTGTCCTCTTCCCACCCTGGTATGGGAGTGAAGTAAGTAAGAAAGAGAAAAAGAAAGATTAGGTAACGTGGAATCTAGAAAAATGGTACAGGTGAACTCACTTGGAAAGCAGAATAGACACATGCATAGAGGAAACCTGTTTGAGGAAGTGTTTAACGAGTATCTGGCGATGCCTCAGTGTCCCAGAGGCTGGGTTTCTAGGTGAGGCACAGATCTGGGATGCAGGCCCTGTCCCACTCAGGCTGTGTAACCCTGGGGGAGAGACTCAGCCTGTGTGAGCAGTTTGCTCACCTGTAAAATGGGGATAATTAGGGTCTCCTGTACAGACCGATGGGAGGATTGCAGCCCCTCTGTGCAGAGCTGTCCTCCACCCCCAGCTTATTCCCTTGTAGGCAGGAGAGAGGTAGGAAGGGACCGGGCAGGGTGTCTTCCCAGTGGTCCAGGTTCTGCTCCTTCTCCCCTGGGGGGAGGCTGACCTGAGGTATGTGTGGGTTTGGGGGGCAGGGCAGGGCAGGCAGGATGTGCCTCCCCCTCCCCATATGGAGACTGTCTGCCCACAGCCCATTTGACCACAGAGCTCCAGGGGGTGGAGACCACAGCCCTGCAAACTGCAGGAGAGGCAGGTGCTGCTGAGCAGGTTAAAATCCCCAGGCACGGCCTCCTCGAGCAGCAGCCAAAGATTCTGAAAACAAACAAGTGAAACAAACCAAACGTGACACATAGCTGGGCCCCTGGGAGCGTCCAAGCCAGTGGGTCCCAGGTGGGTGAGGCCTGGGGTCTGCCAGTCTACCCTCCCCGCCTCAGCAGGGGCTCCAAGTGCCTCTCCGCCCTGCTCTGAAGTCCCACTGTCAGGCTGGCTCAGGGAGCCCCTGAGAGGGGCTGAGAGGCAGTCTGGCTGGACCCCACAGTCCTTAGCTGGTGTACGGTTGCCAGGTAGGCCTGTGGGTAATGCGAGAAAGTGATTACAACCCCACTCCTGGGTCTCCCCTTCCTGAAGCCCAAAGCCCACGTGGGTTCCAGGAAGTCGGCCTTGTCAACGGCCACTGGAGTGGAGCTTTGACATCCCATCAGGGGTGGATGAGTTTCCCTGGTGGCTCAGTGGTAAAGAATCTGCCTGCAATGCAGGAGATCAGGGTTCCATCCCTGGATCGGCAAGATCCCCCAGAGAAGGGAATGGCAACCCACTCCAGTGTTCTTGCCTGGAGAAATCCATGGATGGGGTGGTTGGTGGGCTACAGTCCATGGGGTCACAGAGTCAGACATGACTGAGCAAATAACACACACAGAGGGGCTGGACAGGAATGAAGTGCCCCTAATATGTAATAGTAGGGCTCCTAACATAAGCATCCAGGAGGAGTTTGTAATTGAATTAATTGGGGCCTGCCTGGGGAGGCTGGACCGTGAGTGCAAAGTGAATGGGACCTGCCAAGGAGCCCTTATGAGATGTTAGGGAGGACTCTCCTGGTGGGGAGGTGAGGGTGGCCGGGAACTGGACATCATTGCCCAGGGGGAGCGTTTTATTGTCTCAGGAACACGAGGGTGGAAAGGACCAGGCTTTGGAGTGAGGCCCCAGGTCCTACTCTTGGCTTCTGGAACCATTTGCTCTGGGCCAGTTCATTACTGAGAGCCTTGGCAACAGTCCCCAACTCGAGGGCTCTCAGAAGTGGGGAGATAGTCTGCCCCGAAGGGCTGTCCTGACAGCAGGGCAGGTGGGCGTCCTAAGTGACAAGCCTCTGGGTCCCACCAAGAGTAAGCTGCCAACCCTCTCAGATGGGGTGGTCCCCACTGTAGACAGGATGATGGTTCTCCCCACGCTTGTCACACAGAAGCCAGGTTTGCTTCCTTGGTCATCCCCCTGCCGGATTTTTGCTGCAAATCAGGGTTAGAGAAAGAGGGTGGAGTGTGGGGCTGGACCCCAGGGGCCAGGCTCTTGTGTCCTGGTGGAATGGGGATCCAGGGGAGCTGAGGCCAGGCTGCATACGGGCCCCAAGTGTGGGGCGCCAGGCAGCTTGTGGTCACTAATGTCCTTAGTAATTATGGTGATAACAATAATCACGCAGGCTCACTTGCACTTAATGAGTGTGTGTGTGTCTGTACAAGTCACAGGATGGTTAGGAAGTGCTGGGCACCCAATAGGAGGTGGCTTCTGGCAGGAACAAGGCTATTATACAAATGGTGGCATGGGGTGGGGAGCTGAGCAAATTTCCCTGGAGGTAGAGGAGGCAAACTTATGAGAGAGAGAGAGAGAGAAAGCTTGTGTGGGCTCCCACTCCCCACGTCCATGCATAAAGATCCCCAGCTCCCCCCATGCCATGAGGCTCTGAGCACTGGTATAGACGTGGCCAGGAGCAGGAGAGATTTGGCTCTAGGTTCTGCCAGGCTCACAGCAGGAGACCAGAATTTTCCCTGAGGGACGCACTGATTTGTATGTTTGCCCCATTATGAGGGGATACATTGACCTGACCTGTGTGTATTGGAGGGGTGGTCAGAGAGTGTCCAGGCCAGATGGGCCCAAGCAGCAGGACCTAGGGTGTCAAGACGAGGAGGCTGGAGCTTGGGGACATGGGATGTTTCACCCAAAGTCACACCCTACCAAGTAGAGGAGGTGAAGTTTAAACACATGTCTCTCTGAGCGTCTCACACCATGTCACCCACCTCCCCAGGGACAGCAGATAACAAGCAACCACCTGAGATAGGAGGGTCCAAACTACAGAGCCAAGGGTCAGGTGCCAGAGGACTTCTGGGGGTGGGACAGGCAGAGCAGGGCTGAGGGGCCAAGGGTCAGCAGTTTTAGCCTCCAGGTGAGTTTGGGGCCAAGGCTTGAGTTATTGATTGCTATGGGTTGAATTATGCCTTCCCCAAATTCACACGGGCTTTCCAGGTGATATTAGTGGAAAAGAACCTGTCTGCCAATGCAGGAGAAGTAAGAGATGAGGGTTTGATCCCTAGGTCAGGAAGATCCCCTGGAGGAGGGCATGGCAACCCACTTCAGTATTCTTTCCTGGAGAATCCCAAGGACAGAGGAGGCTGACAGGCTGTAGTCCATAGTGTCGCAGAGTCAGACATGAATAAAGGGACTTAGCACACATGCATGCCAAATTCACACATTTAAGTCCCAACTCCCAGAAACTGGGACGTGACCTTATTTAGAAATAAGGTCATTGTAGATGTAATTGATTAAGATGAGGTCATACTGAAGTTGGGTGGCCCATATCCAACGTGACTGATGTCCTTGTAAAAGGGAGAAATCTGGACAGAGACACACACGTGAAGGATGCAGTGTGAACATGAAATCAGGACCTGGGTGACGTGTCTACAAGGCAAGGGATGTCAAGGATGGCCAGTCCACCCCCGGAAGCTGAGGAGGGGCCTGGGACAGAGTCTCCTCTAAGCTTCTGAAAGAACCAGCCCTTTGACACCTTGATCTTGGACTTCTGGCCTCCAGCCTGTGAGACAGTGCACATCTGTGGTTTTAAGTCACTCTGTTTGGCTTTATTACTGAGACAGGGCTGGGTGAGAGCAGAATAAGGGAAGGCCAGGCCCCTCCTCATGAGGCTTGCTGTCAGGATACCAAGGGAGTGTCCAGATTCCAACCCCCTTGGTCCTTCTGTCCCGTTCCAGGCTCAGCTTAGGTCTCCTGCCTCCCCCCGGGGCAGCCAGGGACACATGGAGCACATTTGGGGAGAATTACAGGACTGGAGGCAGGAGGAAGGAGGCTGGCAGAGGCCATCGCTGCCCGAGGCAATTATCCCCCAGGGATGGAGACTATTTTATAATAGCAAGGTTTTTTTTTTATTAATGTGTTAATCAATGCTGTCTCCTTGGGTAATTGCCTGGCCTGAGTGGAGCCTCGGTCATCTCTCGTCAAGCAGGCCTCTTGCTTCTCCTGTCCACGACAAGAGTTTCTGTTATTTTTAGTTTTTTAGTATGGTAGAGAACTAAACTATTTAGCATGGCAAAGAAGTAAACTATTACTGACTGTTACTAATATATGTTCCCACCAACAGCTTAGGAGGGTTTCCTGGTCTCTACACCCTCCAGCATTTATTGTACATAGGTCTTTCATTGTTGGCTGTTCTGACTGATGTGAGGCGATACCTCTTTGTAGTTTTGATTAGTGTTTCTCTAATAGTGATGTTGAGCATCTTTTCATGTACCTCTTGACCATCTATATGTCTCCTTTGGAGAAACATCTATTTAGATCTTTTACCCATTTCTTGGTTGAGGAAGTATGTTGGGGGAGGGATTAATCCCAGGAACTTGGGATTAACATACATAGTACTATATATTGGAGAAGGCAATGGCACCCCACTCCAGTACTCTTGCCTGGAAAACCCCATGGATGGAGGAGCATGGTAGGCTGCAGTTCATAGGGTCTTGAAGACTGAGCGACTTCACTTTCACTTTTCACTTTCATGTGAAATATGAACCCACTCCAGTATTCTTGCCTGGAGAATGCCAGGGACGGCGGAGCCTGGTGGGCTGCTGTCTATGGGGTCGCACAGAGTCGGACATGACTGAAGTGACTTAGAAGCAGTACTATATATTGCTGGGAAAGATTAAAGGCACAAGGAGAAGAGGGTGACAGAGGATGACATGGTTGGATGATAACAGTGATACAATGGACATGAACTTCTGGGCAAACTCCAGGAGATGGTGAGGGACAGAGAGGCCTGGCGTGCTACAGTCCATGGGGTTGCAAAGAATTGGACATGACTTGGTGACTGAACAGCAACAACAGCAAGTATTATATATAAAATAGATAACCAAAGAGGACCTACTGTATAGCACAGGGAAATCTACTCAATAGGCTGTGATAACCTATATTGGAAAAGAACCTGATAAAGAATGAATATGTGTATATGGATAACTGAATCACTTTGCTGCACACCTGAAACTAACACAACATTATAAATCAGCTATACTCCGGTAAAAATTAAAAAAATAAAAGAGTTTTGACTAAAGCCTTAGACAGAGCTGCAGACCTATTCCGCAGGTGAGTGGGTCTCCGGGCCCCCGTGTAGGGATGACAGACTGGGTGAATGTGGCCTCTGGGCTGTGAACACAGCTGATTGCTTCTTCATGTATTTAGTCAAGCTTCACTGAGAACCTGCTATATGTCAGGAACTTTCCAGAGTGCTGCGTATACATTGGTGATTAAGACAGACGAGACCCCTGCCTTGGAAGCTTCCACTCTCAAGGGAGAGGCAGATCATAAAAAAGTCAAGACAATTTCAGCAAGTGACATGTGCTCAGGGGAACACAAGCTGAGTCCTGGAATTTGTGAAGTCAGAAGAGGGAAGTTCCAGCTGGGTGACCCTGGGGCTGAGCCTGGACTGGCCAGGATGGGCAGCCGTGAGAAGACCCACAGAAAGAACATTTTAGGGAGAAGGAGCAGCATGTGCACGGGCCTGGGTTGGGTCTGCAGGGCTGAGGGGGCCTCTGCAGCCCTCGAGTTGATGGTCAGTCCTGTGGGCATCAACCTTGTAGGGGGCAGGTCGAGAGGGATCTGGAGTTCAGAGAGAAGGGAATTCCCCAGGAGGCAGGGAGGAAGGACTCTGTCACTAGAGTCTTAACTGTCTGAGCCACCAGTGACATAAATGAGTGAATTAACCTGTCGTGATACAGCGGGTGCCTATGGGAACATGGGTAATGAGGCCAAATGCAAAACACTGGAGTGGTATTTCAGCCTTGGATTATCTTCTGAGACCCATGGTAGAGTAGGAATATGGAGGCTGACCCCCATAGGGGTGTCATTAGAGACTGAGGCCCCCAAGTGAATGAACTTGGCTGCAGGGACCAGCCCTCTCCATGTGATGGGGGTTGATTTGGGAGGGAATAGCCATGACTACACTGGCTGAGACTTGTGTTCCAGAGGCTGACGCCATGGTCCATTCTTGGATGGGCATTTTGAATGACAGGCCACACGTAGATCCCTGAGTGTTCTGAGATGTGAACGCTGGGCAATGTGACTTATGGAAGGAAGAAGAAAGTCACAAGGCAGGATCACTGAGGCCCTGGAAAGCAGTGGACAAGAAGCCCATGGCCTGTCATCTCTCTGACTGGGCTCTGATCCCAGGTATCCTGAGTGGTTGTAAGTGGTTCCCACATTGACTCAAGAACCCAGAAAACATAGCAGTCCTGAGGGGGCCTTGTATTATTAAGAAAATAAGATGAAGAGTAAACAGTTTCCTACAAAAGGAGCACTGAGCCCAGATGGGTGTATGGAGAAGTTTCATAAATTTTAAAAGAACAGGTCATTCTAATCATATGCCAAGCAGTGGCAGTTCAGACTATGAACACTTACCTTTTCATGAACTATGTCTCCAAGAATCTGTAAACTCAATGGTGGATTGGTGTACATCTTGGAATATCCTTGAATGTTATGGATTTTTTTTAAAGAAATAGAGGCCCTTGGGCTTCCATGGAGGTTCAACTGTTAAGACTCCATGTTTGCAATGCAGGGGCTCAGTTGCTCCCAGGTTGGGGAACTAAGATCTCACATTGTGGCCAAAATAGAAACAAAACAAAACAAAACCCTTTATGCCTGTGGTGATAGTTACGCAACTCTTTAAAAATACCAACAATCATTGAATTGTACGAGTAAAGCAGGTGAATTTTGTGGTATATAAATTTAACTCAATAGAAATTACAAAAGAAATAAGAAGCCCCGCTCGTATTGAATTTTAATTTGTTAAGAATCATCAGTTGGTGGAGATCCTCCACGTATTTACATACACCCCTATCTTAGGTGGCTCAGACAGTAAAGAATCTGCCTGAAAGGCAGGAGGCCCAGGTTTGATCCCTGGGTTAGGAAGATTCCCTGGAGAAGGGAATGGCTACCCACTCCAATATTCTTGCCTGGAGAATCCCATGGACAGAGGAGCCTGGCAGGCTATAGTCCATGAGGCTGCAAAGAGTCGGACATGACTGAGCTACTATCTTACAGAAATGGGCATGTTCTACCCAGAGTTCCCCATGTGGCATTTTTAAACCTAGACAGCATGTTAAAAAGCAGAGACGTTACTTTGCCAACAAAGGTCTGTCTAGTTAAAACTATGGTTTTTCCAGTAGTCATGTATGGATGTGAGAGTTGGACTATAAAGAAATCTGAGTGCCAAAGAATTGCTGCTTTTGAACTGTGGTGTTGGAGAAGACTCTTGAGAGTCCCTTGGACTGCAAGGAGATCCAACCAGTCAATCCTAAAGGAAACCAGTCCTGAATATACATTAGAAGGACTGATGCTGAACCTGAAGCTCCAATACTTTGGCTACCTGATGTAAAGAACATACTCATCAGAAAAGACCCTGATGCTGAGAAAGATAGAAGGCAGGAGGAGAAGGGGACAGCAGAGGATGAGATGGTTGGGTGGTATCACCGACTCGATGGACATGAGTTTGAGCAAGCTCTGGGAGTTGGCGATGGACAGGGAAGCCTGGCATGCTACAGCCCATGTGGTCTCAAAGAGCTGGACATGAGTGAGGCACTGAAATTACTAATATCTTGGACATTAAAAAATTTTTTTGTTTGGCTGTGCTGAGTCTTAGTTGCCAAATAGGGGATCTTTTGTTGAGGCATGTGTGTGCCATGGGTGCTCAGTCATGTCCAACTCTTTGCAACCCTATGGATTGTAGCCCACCATGCTCCTCTGTGGGATTTTCCAGGCAAGAATACTGGAGTGGTGTGCCATTTCCTCCTCCAGGGGATCTTCCTGACCCAGGGATGAAATCTGGGTCTCCTGCGTCTCTTGCATTGCAGGCAGATTCTTTACCTCTTGAGCTATGGGGGAAGCCCTAACTGAGGCATTTGAACTCTTAGTTGCAGCATATGGGATCTAGTTCCCTGACCAGGGATTGAACCTAGGTCCCCTGCATTGGGAAGGTGGAGTCTTAGCTGCTGGGCCACGAAAGGTCCCTTGGACATTGTTTATGAATGTCTTTTCTTTATTCATTCTTTTTTTTTTTTAACTAGCTGCATTGATGCTACTATGAATGATCATTATTTAAATAACCAATCTTCTATTGAATAACCCAAATGATTTCCAGGTTTTGTTCATTAAGACAATGGTGTGATATTTAGTCTTATTCACATATAATTTCAGATATCAGGAATGTATCTGCAGGGGAAATTTCTGGAAGTGAAATTGCGGAACCAGAAAGTACATCCATTTGGAATTTTGGTAGCTATCGTTCAATCACAATGGATAAAATGTGTTCTAGTTTATAGTCCCAGCAGCAATAAATGAGCACCCCTGTATCCTCCCACCAACTGCTTCAACAATGGCTTATCAAACTCTCCATCTTTGCCAAGCTGATGAGTGAATAATGTTATCTTGATATGGTTTTACTGGCTTTTATCTTATTCTGAGTGAGGTGGGTCATACATTCATATATTTAAGAGGCATTTATAGCCCCTTTCCTGTGAGCTATCATCTTCTATTGGGCTACTGGACTTTTTTTCTCATTTATTTTTATAGAAACTCTTTAGATAAAAAATTAAATCTGTGTTTATAGGACTTGCAACTTTTTAGAGTTTATCCTTAGGGAACAAGACAAAACAAAACTCTCTTTATGGTGGCTTTTATCTATCAGAAAAGTTTCATTTTTATGTGATTGTTTTAACATTTATCTTTTTGGGACGCCTAGATTTTGTGTCTTTGCTAAAAGGATCTTTACCTTAAAAAAAAACAACAAAAAAAAAAACAAAACAAATCCATGGTTTCTGCAAATACTTACTTTAACGATCTTTCTCTCTTCCTTCCTTCTTTTCTCCCTTCCTACCTCTCTCTCCATCCCTTCCCTAACTCTTTAGGTAGGTTTAGTTGCTAAATTGTATCTGACTTTTATAACACCATGGACTGCAGCCTGCCGGGCTTCTCTGTCCATGGGGTTTCCCAGGCAAGAATACTAGAAAATGGGTTGCCATTTTCTTCTCCAGGTGGTCTTCCTGATCAGGGATCTAACTTGGATCTCCTGCATTGCAGATAGACTCTTTACTGGCGAGCCACCAGGGAAGCCCCCCTAACTCTTTGGCCCATCTGTTATTTCCTCTGGTATAAGGTAAGGATCCAACTTTCTTATTTCCTTTTTTCAGATGACTTCTGGGTGATCTATCTAAGATGTAAATCTGATAGAGCTATTTTCTACCAGGGACATTTTGTACTAATCCACTCCCTGCCTCCACCCTGGCCAGGGCTTACAGCTAACTCCCACCCCTGCTCCCTAGACTCTGGCTCCCTCCCCCTGATACACTCCTGTTGCCTAAGAATTAGCACATCCACCAGGGTCTCTCCCTGCCTTTTCTTCTGGGTGGAGGGTGAGCACTCAGATGAAGGGCTGGGCTGTGCTGGGAGCAGGGCAGATGAAGAGATCCACCATGAAGCCACATCCTTGGAATGTTCATTTCCTGTACAGAGCATAGAGTGCGGCTTTGTGAGGAGATGATTTTAGGGGGGCTTGGCCTGGAGGCTTTCTTTACCACCCACTTCTTGGGATGCTGTCTCTCCCCTTGCCCCTTCTCCCTCCCTTCCTCCCTCTGTCTTTCTCTGGTTTTGGCATGTCCTTTGTTCACTGCCAGGGCAGCATCACTAAACTTTGCCCACAGGCTCAGAAAAGGCATCCAGCTCCTTGATATTTACCAAGTGGACCAGCTCTAATATTAAACCAAAGCATCCAGCAATTAGATTTCAATTTATCCTTTGAGCCCTCATCAATGTCAGGTAGGGTCCAGCCCATCAAAATCCCGAGACTTGTGTCCATCACATATGCTCCTGCTCCTTGGACCTGGCCACGATGCCTGCTGATGGTCTGTGGAGGCCCTGGTCCTGATGCCCTCAGCTACCCCTTCTGTCTCCTAGCAACGCTTCTCAGCAACCTCCTTGCACAGTGAGCTCAGGTGGCATTCCTGGAGCAGCTTCCACCTGTGATTATCCTGGTGGAAGGGGAGCAGGTATAGTCTGGACCCCAGACCAGCTGGAGGAGCTTCAGGGATGGGCAGAGTGGGGTGCACCTCCTGTATCCTATGGCCTGGAAGCACCTGAATCAACTGCACCCCACGGTCAGCAGAGAACAGTATGTTCAGATGGTGCATCATTCCCCTTATCTCCCCAGCCTGGGTCACATTAATCATTTTCTCAGGGCCCCACTGATGCGTCAGCTCATTCTGGCTCATGCTGTTTTGAAGGCAGGACTTGGAGGCATGGATGCCCAGGAGTGGTCCTCAGCCATCCCTGTGCTCCAGCGGCCTCCACTCAGGGCAGAGACACGTGGTCAGGCGCTTGACCACTGATGAGCTGGGTGTCCTTGGCCACAGACCTGACTGCTTGGCCTCAGTTTCCTCACTGCAAAATGGGGATGCCTACAGTACCTGCCTCTGAAAGTTGTTATGAGGATTGTGTGATGCACTAAAGGGGAGGTGCTTAGGTTGGTCCCCTGTACTCAGTAACCCCTGTTTACATTAATGATTAACTGCTCTTCTCTGTGGTCCAAGGTATAAAGTGATACTGACATCACTGTTGTTGTTCAGTCGCTCAGTTGTATCTGACTCCTTGCAACCCCATGGACTGCAGCACGCCAGGCTTCCCTGTCCTTAACTATCTCCTGGACTTTGCTCAAATATATGTCCACTGAGTTGATGATGCCATCCAACCATCTCATCCTCTGTCACCCTTCTCTTCCTGCCCTCAATCTTTCCCAGCATCAGGGCCTTTTTCAGTGAATTGGCTCTTTGCATCAGGTAGCCAAAGTATTACAGCTTCAGCTTCAGCATCAGTCCTTCCAATGACTATTAGGGATTAATTTCCTTTAGGACTGGCTAGTTTGATCTCCTTGCAGTCCAAGGGACTCTCAAGAGTCTTCCCTAGCACCACAGTTTGAAAGTATCAATTCTTCATTGCTCAGCCTTTTTTAGGGTCCAATTTTCACATCTGCACATGACTACTGGAAAAATAGCTTTGACTAGATGGTCCAATTCTCATATCTGCACATGACTACTGGAAAAATAGCTTTGACTAGACAGACCTTTGTTGCCAAAGTGATGTCTTTGATTTTTAATATGCTGTCTAGGTTTGTGATACTGTAACTTACTTATCTTTAGTGCCTTAGCAGAGGACTTCTTGGGAAGAGAAGGGTGCACATGTCTGTAAACAGTCTGTGAGACCTGCAGCCAGAATGACCTGGGTTCAAACTCTGCCCCACCACTTACTCACTGAGTGACCTGGGCCGGGTACCTCACTTCTTTAAACTTATTTCCTCACATGCTAAGTGGGGGTGATGACACCTGCTAGCTGGGTTGTTGTCAAGGTAGAAAGGGTCAAGGTCAGCCCAGGGCCTGACACACAGTGAGTGCTCAGAAAAGGGCAGCATTCGTGTCTCAGTCCCACTTGGAAGGATTCTCTTCTGCAGAGATGGCTCCCATGTTGGGGCTCACACCAGATCTCCCACGTCTGAATCACAGTCCTGATTCCCTCTGACACTCTGAAGCATCTGGAGCTGGCCCCTTGGCTGCGACTGACGCCTAAAGCCTTTCCTTGGGGGACCATTGGGGAAACTGAGTCTCATGCTGTGGGGTCATCCTGGCTTTTAGGGCAGCTGCTTCCTCCAGCTCTGGCTCCTCAGCTCTTCAGCAGGCAGGGCCCTGGGCTAGCCTTGACTGTTTCTGTGCCAGGTCAGCTGCTCATACCTCCGCCCCTCTCAGGCGTTGTGTCCAGCTGGGAACACCCTCTGGTCCACATGAATCCCACATTTTCCCATACATCCTAGCCCGTGCCTCACTCTGCCTGGAAACCTTCACTGCTGAGTCCTGTGGTCCTCCAGCTCCTCCTCCTTCCCGACAGCCTGGACAGGGCAGGGCGCTGCCAAGAGGCTGTGCCGTGTGCGTTTCAGGCACTACTGTATTTTCACAGCCCTGCCTTGATATGTAGTCCACCAGAATGTCTCCTCGCCCTATGTAGCTTAGAGAAAAGTAGAGGTCAGAGTCCAGCTGTCCAGGAGCAAGTATCCAAGTTTGAATTCTCACTCCTGTCTATCGGGATGCTTAAGCCATGACAGTGAAGATATACCAGGGGCTTGTCTGGTTAGCCTGAACTCACCCACCCCACCTTGCATCCCCTGAGAGTTCCTTGGGGGTCACGAAGGTGGCCCAGCGTGGTGTCCTCCACTGAGACCTGGTCTCTGGGTAGGTTGGGGTGGTGTGCGGGGTGAGAAGGCCCATGTCTTCCACGTCACCCCCTTCTCTTCTCCCTCCTACACCCACCTGTTCCTTGTCACCCTTGGAGCCTCCCCAGGCATCCTGGTTGCTATGCTCCCTTTGACCTTCAGCAGGAGGTGGCTGGGCAAGTGCGGTGGCCGCCCCAGGCTGGCTGAGGACTCTGTGATGGGAAAGGTGACCCCAGGCCGTCCGGAGCTGTCCCATCTCCCCACAGGCCCGAGCTGGCTGAGAGATTAATGGTGTGTGTGCAGAGCAGGAGATGGCCATCAGTCAGCCAGCTCAGCCAGTTCCTGCCTCTGTCAGAGACAAATTTCCCTCTCCTGACTCTGGGAGACCAGAGCCTCTGCCCCGGCAGAGAGTGGGGCCCCTGATTCTTGGCATCCCCTGCAAGGGCCTCCCCGGCCGGTGCTGGGAGTTTGGGGTCGTTCATTGTACTTCCACCCCTCCTTCCAAAAACCAATTACATCCGGCCAAACAAACCCTGGCTTCCACGCTCCGGTTAATTACTGAATTCTCTGGGCCTGAAGATGTTTTTCTATTTTTCACTGCCTGGATGCTCTGGAGAGTGTATTGATTATCTGATTCATTTGGAAGGAAGATGCTCCAGCCTGGGACACAGTAAAGAAGGCAGAGGCAAAGTTCGGGCTCTAGGTGCTCCTTCTCATCCCAGCCCTGCAGCCACCAGAAATAGGGTGACCTTAGAGCATCCAAGAAGGTGATCTTCTGAGGCACCCTCCAGGCCACGAGAGGCAGGAGACATGCAGGGGCTGGGGCTGGGCTCCCAGGTCAAATCCCAGCTCTGCCTTCACCAGTGGAGGGAGCCTGGAAATTGCCCTCACCTTCTGGGGGAGGTGTGATATGAGGTGACTAATGGCACGTATGCTGTGGGCTGTCACTCCTCTGGTACCATATATGTGTTTATTCAGTTAATCTTTATAAGCCCTGCATGCAGCAGGCAGTACCATCATTCCTACTTTACAGATGAAGAAACTGAGGTTCTGAGAGGCTCCTGAGCTCAGAAGGGTGACGTCAATACATCACCTTCTGGGTGATGATGAATTAAGTGAGTTTGCAAGACGCCAGTGTTGGCCTGTGCCTGGCATGTGGTGAGTGCACAGTGGATCTGAGCTACTGCTGGTCCACCTAAGATCGTCCAGGCTCACTGTATGTCTGCATTTTCAAGCGACCAGGATATAGGCACCCCAGTGTTCATTCAGCACTATTCACAGTAGCCAAGACATTGAAGCAACCTGAATGTCCATCAAGAGAAGAATGGATAAAGAAGATGTGGCATATACACAATGGAATATTACTCAACCATTAAAAAGGATGAAATAATGCCATTTGCAGCAACATTGGTGGATCTAGAGTGTCATACTGAGTGAAATAAGTCAGACAGAGAAGGAGAAATGCCATATGACATCCATTATTTGTGGAATATAAAAAGAGATGATACAAAAGAACTTACTTAAAAAACACAAAGAGACTCACAGACTTAGAAAATGAACCTATGATTTCCAGGGAGAAAGACGGTGGAAGGGATAGTTAGGATGTTGGGATGCACATGTCCATGCTGCTATATTCAAAATGGATAACCAGCAAGGACCTACTGCAGAGCGCATGGAACTCTGCTCAATGTTATGTGCCTGGTTGGATGGGAGGGGGTGCTGGGGGAGAATGGATACATGTATATGTATGGCTGAGTCCCTTTGCTGTTCACCTGAAACTACCACAGCATTGCTAATTGGCTATGCTCTAATACAAAATACAAAGTTCAAAGTTTGAAGAAAAATGAAGAGGCTAGGAGGAGAGGCCAGGCCTTATCCTCAGAAACCAGGACTCAGGGCATTGCCAAGGTCACAGTTTTAGATGGAGTTCTTCCCCAAGGAGTCTCTCATAAGTTCTCTCCTCTGTCCCCTGTCCTCCTTGCTTTCTCTGCTAGCGCCTAGTAGGATACAATCAGCACTGGATGACTGATGGTGCCTGGGGAGTGCGGGCTGTTTGGAGAGAGATCGCTAGTGAGATGCCACAGGGCCCTAACTTCAGCCTGGCACTGAGAACAGTTTTTCTTCGGTGACTTGGTTGCAGGCTTTTTTTATTGCCAGTCCTAGTGCTCACACTCAGCTCTTTCTCAAAGCCAGGCCTAGCTTCAGCCGTCTGTGTCTAATGAGCCAGCCATGTTTTTTTCCTCCAGGGCTCACACAGCCCTGGGAGGGAGGGTTACCATCCCCCATCACAGCCTGGGAAACTGAGGCACAAAAAGCCACAGGGCCACAAGCTCAGGGCCACAGATCTCCCAGCGCACATATCGGGATTCCTACTCAGGTGGTCTGGCCTGACTCCACATTCCTCACCGCCTCCCGTGTGGTCTCCTGTGAGAGCTGTAAGCGGGGGTAGAATTTCCGGTGACAGAACCAAGGCTTTAAACAACTCTGACAGTCTCGGTGATAGGATCAGTTCTAACAGGATGAAACTTAACAGGGAAAATGCAAGGCCTTGCGCCTGGGTCCCTGAGTGCACGGCGTGCTCACAAGATGGAGACGCTGTGGATTCTGAGTGCCATGGGCTACACAGAGCCCGGGAGTGAATGCATGGGGTGCTGGGGGGACACTAACCAAGGTCAACGTGCTTTGAGGTCGAGTTTATGGGACAGGGTCCAGGGAAAGGAGATAAATATCAGAGATAAACACCTGCGTGTCCAGAGAATTGCAGCCGGTGAAGAGGATCGGGGAAGAGGCACTGTATAAGAGTGCTGGATCAACTCAGGGGGAGTCCCGGCCAGGGTTCTCATGAGCTTCAGAACCTTACACGGGGGTGTGCTTGGCCGGATCTCACCTGGCCTGCTTTTGTAGAGATACAGGTTGGTTGGCAGGCAGCCACGCCTACTCGCATCCCTGTCCCCCCGCCGGCAGCTTCCATGCTGTCCAGGCAGAGCCCATGAATTGCAACAGAGACCACATGCCCTGCAAAGCCTCCCATATTTACTCTCTGGCTCTTTCTGGAAATGTAGCTTTACTGGCCCTGATATCTGAGCTCTTTTGTCTCTTGAGTGGCCCAAGGTCTCCCAGTGCCAGGACCTTCCTGGAATCATTTCCTGGAGGCTGAAATTCTGACCCCACTTCTCACCTGGTTAGTCTGGCTCTCAGTCAAATGACCTCTTCCTCCAAGACTCTGTACCCACCAGCCTATAAATGTTGTCACTCACTGAATCCGTCCTATCCCTTCATGACTGCTGTTTCTGAGCACACTTTTGTGCACCATGGCTTTGCTTGTCTGTCCATGTGTGTTTCATTCCCATGGCGACCCCTGTGTGCATTTTGGGTCCCGGCCACGCATCCTATCTTTGATGGCTGATGGATGGCGGGTGAATGAACAGCTCCCCTTGCTCCTTGCTCCTTCCAGGGGTCTCTCCTAGGATACCCCATGGGCACCTCAAACTCCTTGTGTATCAGTGGGCCTCCTCACCACCACTTGGGCACTCTGCTTGCAAACACTCTCACTCTCCAGCCTTCCAGACTGGACTCCATTTTGGCCTTCATGCTGCAGTATCAGGGAGCAGTCCCTCAGACCACTCTCATGTCTGGTGCTGAATGCAAGTTCCGGGGTCCGCAGGACCACTGTCAGGTTTGAGAACTCCCATGGGAGCCGTTCCACCCTTGGTTATGCTTTATCACAGTGAAAGGATGCAGATTAAAATCAGCCCAGGGAAGGGATGCACAGGACAGAGGCCAGGAAAGTCCAGGAGCTTCCACTGGACGCTTGGACAGTGCTGTCTTCTCCCAGTGATGACACAATATGTGACAATAACACAGAGGGCAGGGCCAACCAGGGGAGACGCCCCAAACCCTGATGTCCAGAGTCTTTACTGGGGGCCCATCCAGTCACATAGACCTGGCTGGTCACTCACATGACTACTGCAAGCTTGCCAGGATGATACCTCGTGATGCAAAGCCCGCCTCCCAGTCACATCGTTAGACTGTCTGATAGTCAAGCCCCCCAGGTAAACAAGGACTCTCTTATCTTAGGGATCATCTTCCAGGAACCTGGGGCAAATTTAACCTGTCTCTGGGCTTACTACACTGCTGCTGCTGCTGCTAAGTCGCTTCCGACTTAGTTGTTGTCCGACTGCTAAGTTGTGTCCGACTCTGTGCAACCCCATAGACGGCAGTCCATCAGGCTCCTCTATCCCTGGGATTCTCTAGGCAAGAACACTGGAGTGGGTTGCCATTTCCTTCTCCAATGCATGAAAGTGGAAAGTGAAAGTGAAAGTGAAGTCGCTCAGTCGTGTCTGGCTCTTAGCGACCCCACGGACTGCAGCCTACCAGGCTCCCCTGTCCATGGGATTTTCCAGGGAAGAGTACTGGAGTGGGGTGCCAGTGCCTTCTCCGACTATCTATGAAATAGATAACTAATAAGGACCTACTATATAGCACAAAGAACTCCACTCAGTACTCTATAATGACCTATGTGCAAAAAGAATCTGAAAAAGAGTATGCATATGTGTGTGTAAAACATTCACTTTGCTCTACACCTGAAACTAACACAACATTGTAAAGCAACTACACTCCAATAAAAATTAAAAAAAAAATTAGTGCACACACTCCATTCTTTCCGGCTCCATCTCCTCCCACTGTCCACCCCCAAACTTGTTCACTCCGTCTTCATCAGTCTCCTGGTCCAGCCCCTCCCTTGAGTTCTCTTGCCTTTGCAGAGCCTTCATCTCCTCCTGTGGGGTGCTGTGTCAGCCTGCTTACTCACAAGCCTCCTCTGCCTCCATGTCCATCCTATAAACTCGGGTCATGCTATTCCACAGTGGGCCCTCCTCACAAGCTGCGGGGGCCTTCTCCGGCCTCCTTGGACCGTGTCCACCATTGTTCCCAGATGCCTATCCTGACTTTCTGCCACTGCCCCTTCCTCCTCCTCCTTAGATGCTCCCATCAGGCTCTGCAGGGCATCTTGCATCTGCAGGTGATCCCAGCGCACATGCATGGTGAGTTCTTCGTGGGTCGGTGAGCTCCGGGAGGGTAGGGAGCTCACTGTAGTTTCTGGGGGCTGGAGGAGCTCCTGGCAGAGCATGGGGCTCTGTGCTCACGGGGCACCGGATGAGTCAGCCAGAGGAGCAGGCACTTGATCCTCAGGGGAAGGAGTCCTGAAGTGGACCAGTCCAGGAGGCGACAGAAGACAATGCCCCGTGGCTGAGAGCGAGTGACTTGGAGGGCTCCCGTGGGCTGTGGTGTGTGTGGGCCTGGCCTCCCTCAGGTGTTTCCTGTTTGGTGCATATCACCGGTCCCATCACAGCCTGTCCCCTGAGTTCCCCCACACAGAACAGCTAGATGGGGCTCAGTGGGTGCTCCTGGAAAGGGTGGCTGCCCAGGAGGCTTGTCTGTGTATCTTTCGGTTTTGGTCACTGATCTTGCTGCTTATTCCTCCCAAATTTGGGGCCAAGCAGAGTAGGGAATGTGTGGGTTTAGAAAAAGGGCATTTTTCTGCAGCAACTAGAAAGCTGGATTGTGATGTTCTTGAGTGAGGAGGTGGCCCCGCTCCCTACCTTTAGGCCTAAAGAAACCCTAGTTCCTAATGCTAGCAAATGCCACTTGGGTGCAAAGGCCTTTCTCCCGGGTCCCCCTGCATCCCTGACTACATGTCCTTGGGCAAGGTCATGAGGCTGCTTCCCTTGTCTCTGGCTTAGGTCCCAACAGCTCCTTTCCTGCCCACCTTGCAGGCTCTCTGATGAAAGGGTCTTAAGGCCTCCTGGGGCCAGGACCCTGGATTGGCTTTTAGTCTGTCCTGTTCAAATCCCCAGGAGGCTCCCTTCCCACCTACCTTCATCATCAGATTGAGTTGGGCTGAAAGGTGCCTCATTCAAAACCACAGACTCTGAGAGCCACAGGGGTGGGGACTCAGCCCTGGGCTGGGCACATCCTAGACACTTGGAAATTGTTGCTCATGGACAAAGAAAAGGGCAGGGGTCGGGGATGAGCACCTGGCGATGCAGCAGCCCCTGCTGCCACAGCCCCTTCCTTCCATGCGCACACTGAGGTCCAGACTCTGAGCAGGGGGGTGGGGTGATGGAATGGGGAGGATGGGAGGCAGACACTGGAAGGGGAGCTGGCCTTTGTCCCTTCTGGGGGTGACTGATCAGATGCAGGGAAGGGGGATCCAGGAGCTCGGGTATCACTTCCCAGAGCTCCCCCACCATTCAGAGCACATCTCTGCCTGCATCGCCGGAGTCCCTTCTGAGATCAGTCTCATATCGTCTGCCTTCTGTTCTCACCTCATTTCTGCCTTTTGTTTGATTTATGCCTCCCACCCTTCATTCTGCTCCTTCTTGCTATGTGGGCCTTAGAATTTAGGTGTTAAGGAACTTTCCTTGTGGTTCAGCAGTTAAGAGTTCATATTGCAATGCAGGGGACACGGATTCCATCCCTAGTTGAGGAACTAAGATCCCACATGCCGTGGGGCAACTAAGCCTGAGCTCTTCAACTAGGTAGTCCTTGGGCTGCGATGAAAGACCCCACATGAGGCAACAAAGATCCTGAGCACTGCAACTAAGACCTGACATCACCAAAACAAACCAATAAATGTGTTAAAAAACAATTTAGGTGATAAATATTCCAGACTTAGCCCCACCCTCAATGTGCATGCATACTAAGTCGCTTCAGTTGTGCTCGACTCTTTGTGACCCCATGGACTGTAGCCCACCAGGCTCCTCTGTCCATGGGATTCTCCAAGCAAGACTACTGGAACTGGTTACTATTCCCTTCTCCAGGGGAATGTCCCTGACTCAGGGATGGGGTCCGTGTCTCTTGTTTCCTGCATTGGCAGGCGGGTTCTTTACTGCTAGTGCCACCTGGGAGGTGCTTAAAAATAGAATTTAGGTGTTAAATATCCCAGCCTCAGCCCCACCCCCAGTGAAACCTGCTCATTGCCCCAAGTGGGGACACGTACCCTAGGAAGATGCCATGAATGCCAGAGAACAGAGGAAAGCACAGCATGTCTTGGCTCAAAACCTTTTCTGATTCCTTCTTTTTAGTTATTTTTTGGGGGGCAGTCTTAGGTTGATAGCGAAATTACACAGAGAGTGTGAGGGGTTCCCATGTCTCCGCCCACTCCTCCACCACAGTTCCTTCTGTGAGTAACATCTGGTTCTGGCGTGGAACTTTCTAACAACTGATGAACCATCAGATCAGATCAGTCGCTCAGTTGTGTCTGACTCTTTGCAACCCCATGAATCGCAGCATGCCAGGCCTGCCTGTCCATCACCAACTCCCAGAGTTCACTGAGACGTCCATCGAGTCAGTGATGCCATCCAGCCATCTCATCCTCCGTCGTCCCCTTCTGCTCCTGCCCCCAATCCCTCCCAGCATCAAGGTCTTTTCCAATGAGTCAACTCTTTGCATGAGGTGGCCAAAGTACTGGAGTTTCAGCTTTAGCATCATTTCTTCCAAAGTAATCCCAGGGCTGATCTCCTTCAGAATGGATTGGTTGGATCTCCTTGCAGTCCAAGGGACTCTCAAGGGTCTTCTCCAACACCACAGTTCAAGAGCATCAGTTCTTCAGCGCTCAGCCTTCTTCACAGTCCAACTCTCACATCCATACATGACCACAGGAAAAACCATAGCCTTGACTAGACGAACCTTTGTTGGCAAAGTAATGTCTCTGCTTTTGAATATGCTATCTAGGTTGGTCATAACTTTCCTTCCAAGGAGGAAGCATCTTTTAATTTCATGGCTGCAGTCACCATTTGCGGTGATTTTGGAGCCCAGAAAAATAAAGTCTGACACTATTTCCACTGTTTTCCCATCTATTTCCCATGAAGTGCTGGGACCAGATGCCATGACCTTTGTTTTCTGAATGTTGAGCTTTAAGCCAACTTTTTCACTCTCCACTTTCACTTTCATCAAGAGGCTTTTTAGTTCCTCTTGACTTTCTGCCATAAGGGTGGTGTCATCTGCATATCTGAGGTTATTGATATTTCTCCCGGCAATCTTGATTCTAGCTTGTGTTTCTTCCAGTCCAGCGTTTCTCATGATGTACTCTGCATATAAGTTAAATAAGCAGGGTGACAATATACAGCCTTGACGTACTCCTTTTCCTATTTGGAACCAGTCTGTTGTTCCATGTCCAGTTCTAACTGTTGCTTCCTGACCCGCGTATAGGTTTCTCAAGAGGCAGATCAGGTGTTCTGGTATTCCCATCTCTTTCAGAATTTTCCACAGTTTATTGTGATGCACACAGTCAAAGGCTTTGGCATAATCAATAAGGCAGAAATAGATGTTTTTCTGGAACTCTCTTGCTTTCTCCATGATCCAGCAGATGTTGGCAATTTGATCTCTGGTTCCTCTGCCTTTTCTAAAACCAGCTTGAACATCAGGAAGTTCATGGTTCACATATTGCTGAAGCTTGGCTTCAAGAATTTTGAGCATTACTTTACTAGCAGGTGAGATGAGTGGAATTGTGCGGTAGTTTGAGCATTCTTTGGCATTGCCTTTCTTTGGGATTGGAATGAAAACTGACCTTTTCCAGTCCTGTGGCCACTGCTGAGTTTTCCAAATTTGCTGGCATATTGAGTGCAGCACTTTCACAGCATCATCTTTCAGGATGTGGAATAGCTCAACTGGAATTCCATCACCTCCACTAGCTTTGTTTGTAGTGATGCTTTCTAAGGCCCACTTGACTTCACATTCCAGGATGTCTGGCTCTAGGTCAGTGATCACACCATCATGATTATCTGGGTCATGAAGATCTTATTTGCCATACTGATGCATTTTTACAACCAGTGGTTTAGTCTTCCTGTTGTGGTTTACCGAGTCTTCATTTTGTCCTCATCCCAGGAGCAAGACAGGCCCTGCAATGAAATTACAAACTCAGAGCTGCAGGGGGTGCTGGGCTGGGGCAGGCAGAGCCTGGCCAGGTACCCAGAAATGCTTCTCCATGTCCACCCAGAAGCAGGGTTCAGAGCTGTCAGCACCAGGTGGGCACAGCATCCACCCAGGAAGTGGCCTCAGTGGTGTGGACTCTGCAGGAACGCATGGCAGCTGTAGGCATCAGCATGCAGCTACTCTACCGGAACGGCAGATGACCAGGTGCTCTGCCAGCAGGGCGCAGCTCTAGGTCCCAGGACATGTGGTGCAGGAACCAGCTGAGAGCTGGGTGAGCAGCCGCCTGGGGGCACAGTCTCAGTGCCCTCTCCTCACCCTCTGCTCTCGACTCTCCTCTGCCAGCTGGCTCCTATGACATCCCCAGACCTTTTGGCTCAAATCCTCATCTTGAAAGATGCCAGCAGGCTCTCAGCTGTCTTGAGGAGGGCACAAAACCATCGCAACCAAGTTGGTTATGATTTATTAATACTTTCAAAATGTGCCCTATGTTTTCTGGATGCAGGAGAGGAGACAGTAACTCACCTGGGTCTGCAGTGAGAAGTGTGGTTGTGGCAGAGGCAAGGTAGATGGAGCAGGGCTCTCAATTCCTCAGGCCATCATTCAAGGACACATTTCACAAAGAGAATGGCTCTTAGATGTATGAAAGATGAGAAACTTCACGCTTAGTGTTGAAACTTCCCTGAAATGGTGTTTTTAAATCTATCTGATTGACAACAAGGATAAGGAAACAGTTGTTCTTATGGTGGGAATGTCAATTGGAATGACCTTTCTTTGAGGGGTGGGCAATTTGCTGACATCTATCAAGATGTAGGGCTTCCCAGGTGGCTCAGTGGTAAAAAAAAAATCCACCTGTAAAGCAGGAGATGCAAGAGACAGAGTTTCGATCCCTGGATCGGGAAGATCCCCTGGAGGAGGAAATGGCAACATGCTCCATTATTCTTGCCTGGGAGATCCCATGGACAGAGGAGCCTGGCGGGTTACAGTCCATGGGGTTGCAGAGTCGGACACAACTGAACACAAAGAGGTCCCGTATCAAGAGGCAAGATACAAATGCCCTTCATTTCAGCAAGTTCATGTAGGATTTGATCTTAAGGGTATGTTTGCACATGTGCATAAAGATGTATGCGCAAGAATAAACACTGGAGGAAAAAAGGAAAGATACATACATCTGCCAAGAAAGGACTGGATCCACGCACTGTGGAGTATCCTTACAATGGAACCATTTGAACTCTAACCCTCACCCTTCAGAGAAAGAGGCAGAGCTAAACATCTGGGTCCAGGACAGTCTTCAGGAGACAGCCCTAAGACGGTGACACACAGACGCCACGGCTCGCTCTCGTGTTGCAGAGGGACACGTGTACCTGCAGACATGCTTATGGATGCACAGCTCGTCTAGAACAATACGCGGGAAACTTCCTTCTTGCGTTTACCCTTTGATTCTGTCAGAACGCTTTCCCTTGTGCGTGTGTCATCTGTTCGAAATTGATAACAGAGCTAGCTAACCCATCCATGCTTCTTTGTGACAAACAGAGAGATCTAATTACCACTCCTGCACCCCAGATACTCTGCAGTGCCTTCCAGGAGGAAGATCACTCTTCCTCATTAGTCTCAGGAGCCAGGAAGCTGTCACATAAAGTTTTCCCCTGTGGTTTGCAATATGCAAATAGCTGGATTTCTTTCCTTTACATTTATTTTAAAGGGCTTCCATATGTAGCATGGGGCTCTGTCCTTCTCTCCCCAGGGGTACCCACGTTCCAGTGTAAGCTTCATGAGGACAGGACTGCCGTTTGCTTGGCTAACCACTGTACCTGCAGCCCCAGAAGCATGGCGCTCAATGAATATTTTTTTACTCCATCAGGTACTCCCCCCGTAGTGTGGAGGTGCGGTTGAGGGTGGAACATGTCCCTCCATGATCTGAGAACTTCTCTTGGCCTTTGGAATGGAACCAACTGAACTGATGAGACATCAGCTGAGGTCCTGGTTGAGAATAAGGGAAATTTCAATGAAAAGAGAGACGATAACCATAGAAGCACATGGTCCTGATGCTGGGAAAGACTGAAGACAGGAGAAGGGAGTGACAGAGAATGAGATGGTTGGATAGCATCACTGGCCAATGGACATGAGTTTAAGCAAGTGACCAGAGACAGTGAAGGACAGAGAAGCCTGGCATGCTGCCAACCATGGGGTCACAAAGAGTTGGATATGACTTAGCAACTAAACAACTACAACACAGTCTTCTTACTTTTGTTTTTTAAAGTATTCGTTTATTCATTTGGCTGTGTCGGGTCTTAGTTACAGCGCGTGGGATCTTTAGCTCAGCATGTGAACTCTTAGTTGCAGCATGTGGGATCTCGTTCACTGACAAGGAATTGAACCCAGGTCCCCTGCATTGGGAGCTCAGAGTCCTAGCCACTGGACTCCCAGGGAAGTCCTTGACCACATTTTAATAAAGATTTGGGAGTTGGAAGCCAGCAGCCTTTTCCCTCTTTTGATTTGAAATATTAAAATGAGCCTTGAGGAATTGTATTTCATATTGGAAACCTTTGAGCTATTTGCTTCTTTAATCCTGTTACAACAGTGACACAGGAAGCTGCTCCAGCAGCAGATGGGGTTGGGCGGTGCAGAGCCTGCTAGGCTGGGGCCGCCCTGCTGAAGCACGCGTGTGTGTAAGTTCTGGAGGAGCTGCATGGGCGAAGTGACCAAGCCTGTGAAAATTACTCCACAAAGTCCTCTTAGCTGCAAAGTAACACAGAAGCTGGGGTGGGGGAGGGGGGCAGGCCCTGCCAGGGGCCTGACCCAAAGGGGGCTGTGGGACACACCATGAGATGTTTCAGTTCAGTTCAGTCACTTAGCTGTGTCTGACTCTTTGCGACTCCATGGACTGCAGCACACCTGGCTTCCCCATCCATCACCAACTCCCAGAGCTTGTTCAGTCAGTGATGCCGTCCAGCCATCTCATCCTCTGTCATCCCCTTCTCCTCTTGCCCTCAGTCTTTCCCAGCATCAGGGTCTTTTCCAATGAGTCAGCTCTTTGCACCAGGTGGCCAAAATATTGGAGCTTAAGGTTCAGCATCAGTCCTTCTAATGAATATTCAGGACTGATTTCCTTTAGGATTGACTGGTTTGATCTTCTTGCAGTCCAAGGGACTCTCAAGAGTCTTCACCAATACCACAAAAGCATCAGTTCTTCGGTCCTAGCTTTCTTTATGGTCAAACTCTCACATCCATACATGACTACTGGAAAAACCATATCTTTGACTAGACGGACCTTTGTTGGCAAAATAATGTAACTTCTTTTTAATATGCTATCTAGTTTGGTCATAGCTTTTCTTTCAAGAAGCAAGTGTCTTTTAATTTCATGGCTGCAGTCACCATCTGCAGTGATTTTGGAGCCTAAGAAAATAAAGTCTGTCACTGTTTCCATTCTTTCCCCATCTATTTTCCATGAAGTGATGGGACTGGATGCCTTGTTCTTAGTTTTCTGAATGTTGAGTTTTAAGCCAGCTTTTTCACTCTCCTCTTTCACTTTCATCAAGAGGCTCTTTAGTTCCTCTTCACTTTCTGCCATAAGGGTGGTGTCATCTGCATATCTGAGGTTATTGATATTTCTCCCTGCAATCTTGATTCCAGCTTGTGCCTCATCTAGTCCATGAGATGTTTATGTTTGCCAAAAGGGTCCTGAGTTTAAAGAACTTTGAGAAAGATCATCTACTAAGGAAAGGGGTTTGACTTGTATGGTTCAAGGTAACAGAGCATGAGCCTACCTGAGACCCCTGCAACCCAACAAGGCGCCGTGGGGACTGCTGTCCTTTGTTAGAGAAACCAGGGACAGCTGCATCCCCAAAGGAGCCCTGAGGACTGCAGCCCAGCTCAAAAGAGCCTAGTACACAGTGAGTGACAGCTGTCCCTTCCAATCAGAAAATGGCTTTCCTTCCCCTAGCACCTCTCCTCATCCGTGTTTGTCTCAGAAGACTGATCTCAAGTTACATGGATAAATGTATGCTTTTGTTTTCTGTTCCCACTGTGTGGTCCACTGTGGCTGAGACCTGGTTCTTGTTTGTGGTACCCAGAGCCCACGGCACACAGCACACAGGTGTGGGGGCATTGACTGTCGTGTTTCCTCTCCTGCTCCATCATGATGCCCTGCAGGTGCACAGTAGATGCCAACAAATGAGCTGTAGCCACCTATTGTGTTCATTTGCTGTGCCTGTCATGACAAGGAACTATGAACTGGGTGCTTATAATAACAAAAATGCATTCTCTCACTAATGTGGAGGCCAGAAGTCTGAGATCAAGGTGTTGGCCAGCCGTGTTCCCTGGAGGAGGGCCCTTACTTTCCTCTCCCAGCTTCTGTTGTCTGTTGGCATCCTTGGTGTTCCTTGGCTTGTAGAGGCATCACTCCAGTCTCTGCTCCATCTTCACTTGGCACCTCCCTCTGTATGCGTCTCTATGCATGTGTCCAAATTTCCTTCTTCTTATAAGGAGAAAAGTCACTGCATTAGGGCTCAACAGAGCTAGTATGACCTCATCTTAACTCAGTTACATCTGCAAAGACCCTCGTCTAAGTAAAGTCATGTGTACAGATCCCAGGGGTTAGTACTCAAACAGGTCTTTCTGGGGACACGATTCAACCCACAACACTGATGGACACAAACATGACACTGAGACAGAAGCCTGACTTTGCAGCCAGGCCTGTGCTATACTTTGTTTTTTTTTTTAATTAATTTATTTTAATTGGAGGCCAATTACAGTATTGTAGTGGTTTTGCTATACATTGACATGAATCAGCCATGGGTGTCCATGTGCTCCTGTACTTTGAAAGCAAGGAGTTAATGGTGAGTGAGGACAAGGCTGATGCAGGGCTTTCTGCTCTTATACACGGGGTCATTAGGTGAGGAGGCTGACGGCGATGAGGCACCACTCCAGTCTCTCATCACTCTCATTCTCTGAGTGATGCCCTGTGTCAGGCTCTGCACTAAACATTTTCTGAGGATCGTCTCGTTTAATTCCCACGATGGCCCCACAGTGGAGCCGTTCACCTGCCGATGTCCTGATTCAAAACACACTTAGCGTTTCTTCCCCTGTGCCAGGCAGTGGACGGGTTGTGGAGCAAACATCTTCGTTTCCGGAGCCGAGAGTCCAGGGGAAAGCGTTTCTGCTGGGTTTCCCGTCCTCCACCCGCTTCTCCCTCTCTCACTCACGTCGTCATCACTTTCCTCCTCAGCGTGCTGCCTCCTCATAAATTTTGTAATCGTCAACTCACATTGCTGTAATCTGCCCATTTGTTTCATTACCTGACGATAAAGAGAAGGTCAGAGTCCGTAATCCCCGATTTTGGGAGCGTTTACTCATCGCTGATAAACAGAAACCCTTTCTCCGAAAAGGCAACATGGTAACATTCAAATTAAAAAAAAAAAATGTTGTTGGAATATTTTTAAGAGGATGGTAACCTTTCCGTCTGACCTGCTCTTTGGTGAACAAATCGAATGACACAGTTATGTCTCCCGTGAACTTCAGCGGCTTTGAGTCTCAACGCATTGGATGTGGCTTGACATATAGGACAGCTTTATTTTATAATGATCAATGTCTCCAAACACCATGGGTGTTCTGGAAACTCGGTGCCTGCCCGCTGCAGAGGCTGGAGATTCCCACCTGACAGAGACCAGTTCCTGGATATTATTCTGAAGGCTACTCGGTGAGTGGGAGGGATGCAAACAATCAGCTGAACACCCACTAAACATGCACGAGTGCTTATGGATATTCAGCAAATGAATTCCCTAACTGGTTGACTCACTAATTCTTTCATTCATTCAACAAGCACATTTTCAGAACATTTTTTTTAGCTTTACTGAAATACCATTAATACACAAAAATATTGCACATTTTTAGTGTATACATTTTATTTAAAAAAATTGAAGTATAGTACTGGTTTAGTGATAAAGAATCCTCCTGGCAATGTAGGAGATGCAGGTTTGATTCCTGGGTTGGCAAGATCCCCTGGAGAAGGGAATGGCTACCCACTCCAGTATTCTTGCCTGAGAATTCCATGGACAGAGGAGCCTGGTGGGTCCACGGGGTTGAAAAGAGTCAGACACAACTAACTGAGTGACTAACACCACAACAGCATGGTTCATTCACAAAGTTGTGTTAGGTTCAGATGTACAGCAAAATGATTTATTTATATATATTATATATACTTTCAAAACTGTTTTCCTTTATAGATTATTACAAAGCACTGACTGTAGTTCCCTTAGCGTATACATTTTGATGCGTTTGGGCAAGTGCAAAATACTCACGATACCGTCAAGGTACTAACTGTATCTATCACCTCCAAAAGTGTCCTTATGTTTGTGTGTGTGAGTAGTAAGAACACAACATGAGATATACATTGTTAACATATTTTAAATTACCCAATACAGTATTGTTGATTACAGCTTTCTGTTCTATCATACATGGGGCTTGGTGATGAAGATCAGTGGTGAGCAAAATGAAACATGGTCTGGGCTCTCAAGAAGCTTCTGGAATTGTAGGTGCCATGACTGGCAAGGGGGGTAGGGAGCTGGGGGCTCCAGATGAGGGTACCTCTGACCATGACCTTGTCTAGAGGCCTAGCTTCCATAACTCTCAAGGAGGCAGTAGCTCTCGAGCATGAGGTCAGCATCACTGGTGCAGTACCCTTCTCCCATCCAGGGAGGCTTTAGGCATGTGGGTCTTGCCCTGTTTAAGCTCCTGCAGATGGAGTGAAAGGTTTATGTATTAATGGCCATCAGAGCCCAGATATGTTCCGCCTGGTTGGGGATGGCGAGGTCCCAAATGGCCACCCCCACCCACGGATGGAACCTCGGCTGTGTTACTTTAGCCATTTAAAAAACGCACATGTCCCTTCCCTGCTCCCACCTGGGAGACCAGACTCCTTTCTGGCACCATCTGTGTGCCTTTGAGACCTGATGTCCTGCCAGCAGCCTTCTGAGCCTTGCTAGCTGCTCTGCTGGAGGCCTCTGCTTCCTTTACTCAGCTGTGGTCTCAGGGGAGCCCAGTGGGCCTTGTTCCTTTTGGAAACTGGGATGAGAATGGACTGCCGAGGTAGGGAGGGCTGAACACTGCTGTTGCCATGGACATGGATGGTTACGGGGAACTGAGAGCCGTCACTTTGCATCCAAACCCCAGAGAGAAGCTGTGGCCTCCTTGCTCGTGGGTGCCCTAGGGAGCCCAGGAGAGGGTGAATGTGAGCTGGGGTCCTGGCAGGTTCCACAAGGTGGCAAGAGAAACCGAGGCATCCAGACCATTCTAGGCCTGCAGGAGGACCCTGGGTTCTGGCCCAGACCCATGAGAACAGGCTCTGGTCCTGTCATGCCCCGTAGAGACCAAGGGGATCCTCCACTATGTAGTCCAAGTGGCGATGCTTTGGTGTGAACTCCCAGAAATCCTCCGAAGGGAGGAGAAGGGGAGGGGGCCCCCAGGGCTGCCTAATGGCAGAGTGTGGGGCGGGGGAGGGCCCTCAATCACTTGACATTGGCAGCGGGGGACTCACGGCAAAGCAGTACTAGCTGTGGGCAGTGTTGCTGCTTCCTCAGTCTTTGCCTTCCTTCTTCTCGATCCCTCTTCAAAAGCCGGGAGGCCCCCATGGGGCTGGGTCACTGGGTGGCCTTCATAATCTTCTGTACCTGAAAGTTGGCCCTGGAAAGCATGCCCCAATCATCCCTCCAGTGGTCCTGTATCACTGGGCGGGGAAGGTGGGTGGGTCGGGAGGAGCAGGTTGCAGAGGGGAGCAGGTGGAGTGTATGGCCTCTGGGGACCACTCTGGGGTCAGAGGAGTCCATTGTCAGCTCCAGAAGGCAGCCCGCAGTCTCCATCACCCTCACCACATCTAACACTGAGAACCAGATTCTCCATCCCTGGGTTACCTTCAGAGTCCTCCATGCCCACAGCTGGAGAGGAAGTCCTGGTGGGGACTTCAGAACATGGTGGGTGCCCTGCAAGGTGGCCACGCATGCTGGTTGGGAGGGGAGTAGTCCCCTCGGGCTTGGAGTACACGGATACACAGAGTGTAACCAGGTGCTGTGGGCGGGGGTCTTTGTGGGGACAGGACTGTTCTGTATTTGCATTGTGGTGGTTATGGGAGTTGACACGTGTGATGAAATTGTGTAGAACCACACACACACACACAGACCCAGGCAGGCACTTACTGCCAGATACCCAGCACACATGCACACAGACATGCACACATGCACATCCATACACATGCATGCACAGACATCAGCACACCTGCCTGTAGAATGCAGAGTGTTCATTTCCTGTCTGGTATTTTCTACTCTGATTGTGTAAGATGTTCTCCTGAGGCCAGAGTACATCGGGGACTCTCTGTGCTGTTTTTGCAACTTCTGTGACCCTATAATTATGTAAAGTATAAATATAATTTAACAATTTAACATTTAATACATTTCTGAACATTTAGTGTGTTTGTCTTAATTCAATTTAATTGATATGAAAAATAAATTAAATTTTATATAATAATAAATTAATACAAATAGCAATAAGCAAATGCTTGTAGGTGGTTTAGATATTTAAATCATGTACTGGCAGTTTTTAGATGATTTCCATCCCTAATCACACACACACACACAATAACCAGAGAAGCACAAAATCAACAAAATGACAGCAACTTCCCATAAGTGCTAAGAAGCAGCTCACAGGTCTGGGATAGATGAGAGAAAGGAAGCTGTTTTACTACCATGTGGTCAAGGTGATACAGGATAATACCAGTGCCAGCTTCACCTTATTTGTATCCTGTCCTCATGGGTGTGTATAGTCCTTTCAGCTCTAAATTCAAGTCCAAGGGAAGCCCCTGACCTCCCCTTTAGGGGGTTGGGGGCGGAAGCACCATCAAGCCTCTGCCCATGGATGTTCCTGCAGGAAATTTCTGAGCAGGCAGAGCTGTGTGTCCTGAGCATCACCCCCCTGCCCCTCCCTGCCACCCACAGCCTCCTGGCCATGGACTGGGACGGGGAGTGGGCACCCTCCTCCAGGGTCTCCCTATTTCCTCGGCTCTCTTGGCTTTTTCAGAGCATTCGGTCCCAGCCATAAGGGAAACATAAAGATCACTTTGGATAGCCATTAAAAAAAAAGTGATGAAATCACCTATAAACCAGCAAATTATACAGGGAGGTACTTTATGTCTTGTGTTCTTTACAGCCATTCTGATCGGGGGCATAAAAGTCACTGGAAAGTCTCGGTTTCTGCCACCTTCGGGCCCCATTTCAGACTCCATGGCGGGACGCACTTGTCATCAGACATCCTGCCTCTGTGCCAACACAGAGTGGGACAGGCAGGGACAGCCTTTAGGATTCTATTACCAAGAGGAAGCGAATATTTTCCCTGTGTCATGAGGAGTGAAATTTCCTGGCTCTTGTGAGCGGTACGGGGGCAGTGAGGCATGGAAGAATTTGGAAAGCAGAAGCCAGTCCTTAGCCCTCAGGCTCAGTCCTTATCTGCAGCCTCCAAAAGTTCCCTTGGTGATCCCACCTCTTTTACCGTCCTCGGTCAAAGATGGAGACAATGACTGACAACAGCCTTTGGAGTCTCTGCAGCTGCCCCTGTGGGTGGGGCTTTCCATAATTGCTCTTCCTAATAATGAGGCTCAGAGCTGGGAGCTTGAAGGTTTGCAATAGAATCAAGAATTTACCACCGACTGTCCTTGGGCCCTTGGGAATCACTTATGATTCTGTGCCTTGCTTTTATTGTCAGTAAAATGGGTGAGAGCGTTTGTCACTGTGGAGAGTGATCTGGAAGAAAGATGAACTTGTGCATGATGTTTTGAATTAAGCAGGGAAAAGAACTGTCTAGAGCTTTGCTGGGGCACATTCATGTCTCCAGCTTTTATTCAATTCCATCCTAGCACGGAGGCTGCAGGTTTAATTATAGACAGCAATTGGCAATCATAGAGAACGGAATAGCTTCCAGAAAATTAGAGGAAAGAAAATGTTCCAATTTCAATATGAGGAGAGTGGCAGATTCTAGAAACTCTACAGGTCAGAAAGCATTTGAATCTGTGTCCAGAAGCTGAAAGGTCATGGTCTCACTGTATTCTGTATTGGCTAGACCTACCTGTGATGCCTTTAGTGTTGGATGGTATTATTTATAAGTCTAAACAATTCTGAAGGGGTTGAGGCAACTAGCAATGTTTATCCTGGAATATAAAGGCTGGGTGTTTGGCATGGTGGCTGCCTTTGAATGTTGGGTGGATATTTTTGTAGATGGGAAATAACTCATTTCTCCCTGTGACCTCAGAGGACAGAACTGAGGTTTCAGAGAAATAGGTTTTCATCTGATGAAAGAAAGAAGCTTCTCAAAGTTTGAGCTGTTTAAAGTTGGAACAGACCACCTAGCCAGGCAATGAACAGCCTCGCCCCTGGGGCTGTCCCAGTAGAGGTTGGCTTGACTTGGGTAAGACTCATGCAGATGGATGCTTCATGGGGTTATGGGGAATGGATTAAATGGTACACAGGTTACATAGAAATTTCTGAAGTCTCAGAGTATCTGCACAGGAAATTCTCTTTTGAGAGTTTAAAGGGCAGGCTTTTAGCATCTTCCCAATAGGAATCCAGTGTGTGACTCTGGTACGTGCTTCTCTGCTGATGGTCATTACTATCTTGTTTCATTTTACTGGGGCTGCAAAGGATGATGTTCATGTGGTGATAAAACTCAGCATTTAGCCAGACACTCTCCATCAGAAGTCTAGGTTCTGATCCTTGCAGAAACAAGCCCCCATCTGGACGCCAGTCTGCCTTCTTATGTGTAGGGGGAAGGCCGTCTCAGCAGGGCTGTTCCTACACTGTTTTCAGCACTGAGTTCACCACTTTGTAACCTTAAAAATAATTTTATTTATTTATTTATTTTTGGCTCTGCTGGGTCTTCATTGCTACGTGGGCTTGTCTCTAATTGTGGTGAGCGGGAGCCACTTTCCAGTTGTGGTGTGCGAGCTTCTCATTGTGGTGGCTTCTTTTACTGAGGAGCATGGGCTCTAGGCTGCACGGACTTCAGTAGCTGTGGCCCTCAGGCTCTAGAGCACAGGCTCAACAGTTGCCGCCCACTGTCTTGGCTGCTCTGCAGCATGTGGGATCTTCCTGCTCAGAGGTGAACCTGTGTCTCCTGCATTGCCAGGCAGATTCTTTACCACTGAGACACTAGGGAAACCCCACTATGTAATTTTTAGCAAACCCAGGAGTCAATCAGAATCTTTCCTGTGTCTTGTGCTTGGGGCATCGTGTCCCACACGTAAGTGCCACTGTGCACTAGGAGGACAGGATGAGAGAGAAAGAGGCATGGTCAAGAATCACCCATCACCATCCAGATGGTGAGTTGGTAGTGTGCCCTGTGCAAGGCAGGGAAGCCTGGCTGCAACCCATGGGGTCACAAAGAGTCAGACACGACTGAGCGACTGAACAACACCAACAGCAACAACTTGTGCAAGATGCCACATACCATTCTAGCCGTCCCCTTCATCATTCAGAAACTGAACCTGACCTGAGCTGTTGCAGGCTGGAATGATCCCTCTGGAAAGGTTCAGATTGCTCATGGTAGAGAGTGAGATGATGGGAGACCAGGAGCATTCTTGTTTTTAGGAAAAGTCCAGTTCTCTTCTCTCCATTCTCAGCATCAGAGCCTGATTGCTGGCTTCCTGGCATCCTGAACCTACTTTGTCATCACTGCCACCTTCTAACCCATCCTGCAGGCAGCCAAATTTCCTCTAAGCTGCCTCTGCCACCTCTTTTGTTCCTTTAATTTCTTTTGCTTTCTATCTGGGCAGCATTTTGCCTGTCTTGCTCAGCCTTTGATGAAAGCAGAGGAGGAGAGAGAGGCGCCAATTACACAAGATAGACATTCTCCAAAGTCCAACCTGACTTTGGAATCAACAAATTTGTTGGTTTGTAAAGCTTTCTTAACATGCGGTGATGTTGAGAATATTTGCAGAACTCTGCTTGTGATATCTTGAAGGGAATATCCTCTTGAAAGGTGTCATTGCTTTGGCTTTGCAAAAACATCTAATTAAAATGGCATGATTTCTTTCTCAGTATAAGTCTAGATCAGTGATTTGTAGACACTTAAAAATAATTACATTCTTTAATTTCTAAACAAAAATTTTCATGGAATTACAATAAGCAAAGCTGGCAAAAATGAATTGCTCTGATTGAGATAGGGGACAGGTATAGATACCGCCCCCCCACCGCCCCCACCCACAACCCCGGCAGACATCCAAGGCAGCTTCTAAGCAAAATATTGTTGTTGTTCAGTCGCTAAGTCATGTCCAACTCTTTTCGACCCCATGGAATGCAGCATGCCAGGCTCCCCTGTCCTTTACTCTCTTCCAGAGTTTGCTTAAACTAATGTCCATTGAATCGGTGATATTATCTAATCATCTCATCCTCTGCTGACCCCTTCTCCTTTTGCCTTCAATCTTTCCCAGCATCGGGGTCTTTTCCAATTAGTCAGCTCTTGAAATATTCAACCCTGAATGCTCATTGGAAGGTCTGTTGCTGAAACTGAAGCTCCAATACTTTTGGCAACCTGGTACAAAGCAAAATATTAGCCCATTGCTATAAATACAGGGGAAGCTGTGCATGGAATTTGCTCCAGGCAGGAGCCTTCATTGGCTCAGGACTTCCCATAACAGTTTATAGCCCAATTTATTCATTTAACAAACATTTATTGAGCACCCACCATATGTCAGGTTTTGTTAGGTATTTGGGATACTGCAATGGATGAGAAAAACAAGACCCATACTTGATAGGGCTTGGATCCCAGTGAGTGACACTGGCATATTGTGGTAAATGCTGTGCAGGAAATAAACAGATTAATGAGATAGAGAACAGAGTGGAGGCTGCTTTAGGAAGCCCTATTCTCCATGGGAAGGCCTGTTCCCTGTGCCTGAATTGGTTGTAGCCCTTCTCTTCCAGGCTTGCTTGTTTTTCTAAGCCATGGTGTCATCTGAAAAAGACCCCCAAGGAGCTTCTGTCCAGCAAGTCCTGGGCAGATATTGTCGCAAATTAAGGAGGCAGATACGTCTTCTGGGGAGGATGGATAGAAAAAGAGACATCTGTAAAGCATCATTTTTTACCTTGAAGATGACTGAAATGTCACACATGTGTGAACATTTGTGGACAGATTGAGGGTGATGGCAAACTTATCTCTTCTCTCCAGAAATTGTCAATTGCTTACATGGAAGCAACACACACTTAATTTGTGTCCAGGAAGACTTGCAGAGAGATTGTTTAGCTATCAGAGCTTCTGATAAATGGAGGTGACAAATTAACAAGAAAGGCCCTGCCAGTCCAAGCTGAGCCTGGAAAAGGCTCCTTTCAACTGGAAAGGAAAGGACTCCTTTCCCTCAGCTGTTCAGGTCTGCAGCCCCTGCTTGTCCTCTGTGTGGACTACAGGGTCATCTGTCTCCAGGGTGAAGCTAATGCAGTGAAGCATGGAAAGTTACAAGAAAAGGGGAAAAGAAACACACAGGCAGGTCTTATTTCATGTGTGGACGCCAAGTTACCGCAGTCATATCTGACTCATTTCTACCCTATGGACCGAAGCCCACCAGGCTCCTCTGTCTATGGGATCCTCCAGGTAAGAATACTGGAGTGAGTTGCCATGCCCTCCTCCAGGGGATTTTCCCAACTCAGGGATCTAACCCAAGTCTCTTATGTCTCCTGCTTTGGCAGGAGGATTCTTTACCACTAGCACCACCTGGGAAGACTTCATTGCTAACAATTGTGCTCAACCATACTTGGATGAACCAAATCCTATGCAACGGAAGAGTTCTTTACTAACCAAACACAAACAAAGTGTGAAAATAATGTATTTATTTTTTAAAATCAGCTTTATTGAGGTATAATTAATGTATAAGAAATCACATGTCTTTAAGGTGAACAAATCTGATGTTGGCGTGTACCCATGAGACCACTTCTTATGAACCGAATCATGTGTTCCCCAAATTCATGTACTCAGTCCTAACCCCCAGAACCAAAGATTGTGACTGAAAATGTCTTTAAGAGGCATTTCAGTTAAATGAGGTCATTAGGGTGGGTTCTAATTCAATATAACCGGCATCTTCATAAGATGAAGAGATTAGGACCCCCACACAAAGACGGAAAGACCCATACACAGAGAGAAGAACATACACAGAGAGAAGATGCCATCTATAAAGCAATGAGAGATGGCTAGGAGAAACCAACCTTCCTGACACCTTGACCTCAGACTTCCAGCCCTCATTGGTTGGTTGGTTGGTTTAGTCGCTAAGTCATGTCTGACTCTCTGCGACACCATGGACTATAGTTCATCTGTCCATTGGATTTCCCAGGCTAGAATACTGGAATGGGTTGCCATTTCCTTCTCCAGGGGATCTTCCTGACGCAGGGATCAAAACTGCATCTTCTGCTTGGCAGGCAGATTCTTTAGCCCTGAGCCACCTGGGAAGCCCCTCCATCCCCTATAGAAAACAGTAATTTTTTTAAGCCACTCAGTCTTCGTACTTTGTTACAGTGACCTGAGCAAATGAATATACCATCAAAACAATAAAGATAATGAACATGCCTATGACCCTAAACATTTCCTTGTGTTGATTTAAAATCCTTTCCTTTTGCCCCGCCCATGTTCCCCTCCCTTAACTTTTCCTGGTCACCACTGGTCTGTTTTCTGTTACTGTAGATCAGTGTGCATTGTATAGAAGTGGAATCATAGTGTACCCACTCTCTTTTTGCAGGGCCAGTGGTGGTCTAGATTCTTTCATTCAGTATAATTATTTTGAGATTCATTCATGTTGTCACACATAGCAATAGTTCACTCCTTTACTGGAGGATAATTGCTTTACAATGTTGTGTTAGTTTCTGCTGTACAATGAAGTGAATCAGCTCTCTATACACACATATCCCCTCCCTCTTGGAGCTCCCTCTGACCTCCCCATCCCACCCATCTAGCTCATCACAGAGCACCACGCTGAGCTCCTGTGCTGTACTGCAGGTTCCCAAGAGCATTCATTTTATGAAGAAAGTGTGGAGATAAGGGAATCTTCTTGTACTGTTGGTGGGAATGTAAATTGATACAATATGGAGAAAAGTATGGAGATTCCTTAAAAAACTAAAAATAGGGCTACCATGTGACCCAGAAATTCCACCACTGGGCATATGCCTTAAGAAAAATCATAATTCAAAAAGACGCATGTACCCCAATATTCATACAGCACTATTTACAATATCCAGGACATGGAAGCAATCTAAGTGTCGTTATTCCTTTTTAAAATTACTAAGTAGTATTCCACGAAACATTTATCCATTCACCTTTGGTGGACTGTTGGGTTGTTTCCAGTTTTTTGACTAACATAAATAAAACTCCTAGGAATATTTGTATACAAATCTTTGTATGAACATATGCATTCTTTCCTCTTAGATAAATGAAAATCCCTAGATGTGGAATGTCTAAATCGCATGGCTTAACTCTTTAAGTGAAGTGAAAGTCAGTCATTTCTGACTCTGTGCTACTCCATGGACCATAGTCCATGGAATTCTTCGGGCCAGAATACTGGAGTAGGCAGCTTTTCCCTTCTGCAGGAGATCTTCCCAACCCAGAAATTGAACCCAGGTCTCCTGCATTGAGGGCAGATTCTTTACCAGCTGAACCACAAGGGAAGCCCAAGAATACTGAAGTGGGTAGCCTATCCCTTCTCCAGTGGATCTTCCTGACCCAGGAATCAAACCGCCTTGCAGGTGGATTCTTTACCAACTGAGCTATCAGGGGAGCCCTAAAAGTGAAAGTGAAAGTTGCTCAGTCATTTCCAACTCTTTGCAACCCTGTGGACTATACAGTCCATGGAATTCTCCAGGCCAAAATACTGGAGTGGGTAGACTTTCCCTTCTCCAGGGGATCTTCCCAAACCAGGGATAGAACCCAGGTCTCCCACATTGCAGGCAGAGTCTTTACCAGCTGAACCACAAGGGAAGCCCTAACTTTTTAAAGAAATTCCATGATGCTTTCCAAAATAATTGTACCATTTTACATTCCCATTAGCAGTGCATGAGAGATCCCAGTACTTCCACATACTCATGAGTGCTTGCTGTGGTAAGCCTTTTTAATTTTAAACATTCTGATAGATGTGTAGTGGGATCTTATTGTGATTTTAATCTGCATTTCCCTAATGACTTGTGATATTGAGCATCTTTACATAATCATTTGCCATCTGGACATCATCTTCAGTGAAGTATCTATTCAAATATTTTTCCATTAAAAGAAATTGGGTCATTTAAAAACTACACTCTATATATTCTGGATACAAGGTCTTTATCAGATATACTTTGCAGTTACTGTTTTCTCAATCTGTAGCTGTCTCTTCATTTCATTAATAGTGTCTTTCAAAGAGCAGAAGTTGTACATTTTGATGAGCTCCTATTTATTAGTTTACTCTTGAGTGAGATCATGACTTTGGTTTCATATTAAAACACTTTGTCCACCCCAAGGTCACAAAAATTTTATGCTAGAAGTTTTGTAGTTTTATACTTTTAGGTGCTATGGTTAGAATGCTGATTCATTTTGAATCAATCTTTGCATATGGTACAGGTTTGAATCAGTTGCTTTTTTTTTTGCATATCAGTAACTGTCATAGCATATTGAGTGCAGCACTTTCACAACATCTTTTAGGATTTGAAATAGCTCAACTGGAATTCCATCACCTCCATTAGCTTTGTTAATAGTGATGCTTCCTAAGACCCACTTGACTTCACATTCCAGGATGTCTGGTTCTAAGTGAGCGATCACACCATCATGGTTATCTTGGTCATGAAGATCTTTTTTGTATAGTTCTTCTGTGTATTCTTGACACCTCTTCTTAATATCTTCTGCTTCTGTTAGGTCCATACCATTTCTGTTCCTTATTGTGCTCATCATTGCATGAAATGTTCTCTTGGTATCTCTAATTTTCTTGAAGAGATCTCTAGTCTTTCCCATTCTTTTGGTTTCCTCTATTTCTTTGCATTGATCTGCGAGGAAGGCTTTCTTATCTCTTCTTGCTATTTTTTGGAGCTCTGCATTCAAATGGGTAAATCTTTCCTTTTCTCCTTTGCCTTTGGCTTATCTTCTTTTCTTAGCTATTTGTAAGGCCTCCTCAGACAATCATTTTGCCTTTTTGCATTTCTTTTTCTTGGGGATGGTCTTAATCACTGCCTCCTGTACAGTGTCACGAACCTCCATCCATAGTTCTTCAGGTACTCTGTCTCAAAAAGCAAGAGACTCCCAGATAAACGTCTACTGTTGGTTTATTGACTACGCCAAAGCCTTTGACTGTGTGGATCACAACAAACTGTGGAAAACTCTTAAAGTGATGGGAATACCAGATCACCTGACCTGCCTCCTGAGAAATCTGTAAGCAGGTCAAGAAGCAACAGTTAGAACTGGACATGGAACAACAGACTGGTTCCAAATCAGGAAAGGAATGCGTCAAGGCTGTATGTTGTTACCCTGCTTATTTAATTTATATGTGAAATGCCAGGCTGGATGAAGCACAAGCTGGAATCAAGATTGCAGGGAGAAATAGCAATAACCTCAGATACGCAGATGACACCACCCTTATGGCAGAAAGGGAAGAGGAACTAAAGAGCCTCTTGATGAAAGTGAAAGAGGAGAGTTAAAAAACTGGCTTAAAACTCAACATTCATAAAACTAAGATCATGGCACCCAGTCCCATCACTTGATGGCAAATAGATGGGGAAACAATGGAAACAGTGAGAGACTTTTTTAGGCTCCAAAATCACTGTGGGATTGCAGCCATGAAATTAAAAGATGCTTGCTCCTTGGAAGAAAAGCTATGACCAACCTAGACAGTATATTAAAAATCAGAGACATTACTTTACCAACAAAGATCCATCTAGTAAAAGCTATGGTTTTTCCAGTAATCATGTATGGATGTGAGAGTTGTACTATAAAGAAAGCTGAGTGTCAAAGAATTGATGCTTTTGAACTACGGTGTTGGAGAAGACTCTTGAGAGTCCCTTGGACTGCAAGGAGATCCAACCTTGCAGCCTTTAGTCAACCCTAAAGGCAATCAACACTGAATATTCATTGGAAGGACTGATGCTGAAGCTGAAACTCCAATTTGGCCACCTGATGCAAAGAACTGACTCATTGGAAAAGTCCCCGATGCTGGGAAAGAATGAAGGCAGGAGGAGAAGGGGATGAAAGAGGATGAGATGGTTGGATGGCATCACTGATGTGATGGACATGAGTTTGAGTAGGCTCTGGGAATTGGTGACGGACAGGGAAGCCTGACATGCTGCAGTCCATGGGGTCACAAAGAGTTGGACACGACTGAGTGACTGAACTCAACTAAACTGTTATAGCAATATTTATTGAAAAGATTTTCCTCTCTCCTTTCAACTGCTTTTGCATCTTTGTAAAAATATCAGTTACCCACATATATGGGGTTTAGTTCTGGGCTCTCTATTTTATTCCATTGATCTTTTTGTTGATATTGATGCCCAAACTACACTGTCTTTTTCATACTGTTCATGGGGTTCTCAAGGCAAGAATGCTGGAGTGGCTTGCCATTGCCTTCTACAAATAGCTAAGAAAAGAAGAGAAGTGAAAGGTAAAGGGAAAAGGGAGAGTTATACCCAACTGACTACAGAGTTCCAGAGAATAGCAAGGGAGGATAAGAAAACCTTTTAAAGAGAACAATGCAAAGAAATAGAAGAAAACAATAGGACGGGAAAGACTAGAGATCTTTTCAAGAAAATTAGAGATACCAAGGGAATATTGCATGCAAAGATGGGCACAATAAAGGACAGAAATGGCGAGGAGCTAACAGAAACAGAAGAGATTAAGAAGAGGTGGCAAGAATACATAGAAGAACTATACGAAAAATATCTTAATGACCTAGATAATCACAATGGTGTGGGCACTCATCTAGAGCCAGACATTCTGGAGTAAGAAGTGGGCCTTAGAAAGCCTTACTATGAACAAAGCTAGTGGGGATGATGGAAGTCCAATTGAGCCATCAAAATCTAAAAGGTGATGCTGGTAAAGTGCTGTACTCAATACAACAGCAACTTTTGGAAACTCAGCAATGGCCACGACTTGAAAAGGTCAGTTTTTATTCCAATCCCAAAGAAGGGCAATGCCAAAGAATGTTCAAACTACTGCACAATTATGCTCATTTCACATGTTTACAAGGTAAAGCTCAAAATCCTTCAAGCTAGGCTTCAACAGTGTGTGAACCGAGAACTTCCAGATATTCAAGCTGGATTTAGAAAAGGCAGAGGAACCAGAGATCAAATTGCCAATATCCATGGGATCTTAGACAAAGCAAAGGAATTCCCCCCAAAATCTATTTCTGTTTTAACGACTATGCTAAAGCCTTTGAATGTATGGATCACAACAAACTGTGGAAATTTCCTCAAGAGGTGGGAATACCAGATCACTTAACCTGCCTCCAGAGAAACCTATATGCTGGTTGAGAAGCAACAGTTAGAACCACACATGGAACAACAGACTGGTTCCAAACAGAGAAAGGAGTACATTGAGGCTGTATATTGTCACCCTGTTTATTTAACTTATATGCAGAGTACATCACGTGTAATGCTGGGCTGGATGAAGCACAAGCTGGAATCAAAACTTTTTGAGAGAAATATCAACAACCTCAGATGCAGATGGTACCACTCTAACAGCAGTAGTGAAGAGGAACTAAAGAGCTTCTTGATAAAGGTAAAAGAAGACAGTGAAAAAGCTGGCTTAAAGCTCAACATTCAAAAAACTAAGAATATAATATTCTGTCCCATCACTTCATGGCAAATAGATGGGGAAAAAGTGGAAACAGTGACAGATTTTATTTTCTTGAGCTCCAAAATCACTGTGAACTGTGGCTTCAGCCACAAAATTAAAAGGCTCTTTCTCCTTGGAAGAAAAGCTGTGACAAACCTAGACAGCATATTAAGAAACAGGGATGTCACTTTGCCAGCAGAGATATGTATAGTCAAAGCTCTGGTTTTTCCAGTAGTCATGTACAATGTGAGAGTTGGAACATAAAGAAGACTGACCACCAAAGAATTAATGCTTTGAAATTATGGTGCTGGAGAAGCCTCTTGAGAATCCTTTGGACAGCAAGGAGATCAAATAAGTCAATCCTAAAGGAAATCAAGCCTGAATATTCATTGGAAGGACTGATGCTGAAGCTGAAGCTCCAATACTTGGCCACCTGATGCAAAGAGCCGACTCACTGGAAAAAACCCTAGTGTTGAGGGCAGGAGGAGAAGGGGGCAACAGTGAAGGAGTTGGTTGGATATCATCATCAACTCAATGGACATGAGTTTGAGCAAACTCCGGGAGAGAGTGATAAACAGGGAAGTCTGGTGTGCTGCAGTCCATGAAGTTGCAGAGAGTTGGATAAGACTGAGCAACTGAACTGAGGGCCTTTGTATACTTTTCTATATGAATTTTAAAATCAGTTCATCAATTTGTAACAAAAAACTTGTTTTTTTATAATGAGGTCACATTAAACCTATAGATTCAATTGAAAAAAAATGTCAGCTTAACTATGATGAGTATTATGACTCTGCACCACATATTTTCCCACTTGTTTAGATCTTCTTTAATTTCTCACAGCAATGTGTTAGTTTTCAGGGTACATATTTTTCACACTTTTATCAGATTTATTCCTATTTGATTTTGATATTAAGCTAATAATATTCTTTTAAATTTCAATTTCTGATTGTTTAATGTGAATATATAGTAGTACAATTAACTTTCATATGCTGATTTTGGGTCTTGCAGCCTTGCTAAACTCATTTATTCATCTGTAGGATCTGTGGTGATGTCACCTCTCTCATTCCTGATATTGGTAACTTGTGTCTTCCATCTTGTTTATTGGTCAGCTAGAGGCTGACCAATTTTATCAGTTTTCTATAGGACTTCCCTGGTGGTTCAAACAGTAAAGAATCTGCCTGCAATGCAGAAGACCCAGGTTCTATTGCTGGGTCTGGAAGATCCCCTGGAGAAGGAAATGGTAACCCACTCCAATATTCTTGCCCAGAGAATCCCATGGACAGAAGAGCCGGCTGGGCTACAGTCCATAGGGTCACAAAGAGTCAAACTTGACTGAGTGACTAACACTTTCACTTTCTCAAAGACCAACTTTTTCTTTCATTGATTTTCTCCACTTTTCTTCTATTGGGTTGGCCAAAGCATTCATTTGGGTTTTTCCATAAGATGTTATAGAAAACCTCAAACTTTTTGGCCAACTTATCACTGGCTTTTGTCTTAATTGTTATTATTTTCTTTATTCTACTTACTTTGAGTTTAACTTCCTCTTCTTTTTCTAGTTTCTTGAAGTAGGAGTTGAGGTCATTGATTTGTGCTCAGTCTAGGGATAATAATTCCCCATGACTGAAGCAAGACCCTTGTGTATATTCTGTGTATTCTACCCAAGGCCCTATGAATTATAAGGCTTTTTGGTCAAGTTGGGGTCATTAGCAGCAGCCCTGCCTCATGTGAGCACAGAATTCTGTTCCCTCTAATCCTTGGTGAGTCTTTCTATAGACTTGATTAGTTTCCTCACACACGTGTGCTGACCAGCACTCAGCACGTTCTGTCTGTGCCTTCATCTGGAGACACAAGGGAGACAGTTAGGCAATTTTAGGACTTGGCTCTTCCCATCTCTCAGGGTGACATCATTGCTCATATCCAAAGTCGTGCATATTCTTGGTCATTCTAAAATTTGAACTACACATTGACTCTCCTGGGTCTCCATCTGCTGATGTAGCCTCCAGATTTTGTTACTGGTCAGCTTATTTAATCACATGAGTCAGTTCCTTATAATAACTCTTTTTCTATATATATGAGTATTTATATGGACTTCCCCAGTGGCTCAGCGGTAAAGAATCTGACTGCAATGCAGGAGATGGAGGTTTGATCTCTGGGTTGGGAAGATCCCCTGAAGAGGGAAAAGGCAATCTGCTCCAGTATTCTTGCCTGGGAAATCCCTTGGACAGTCTATGGGGTTGCAATAGGAGTTGAACATGACTTAGCGACTAAACAATAACAACAACAAAATAACAACAATGCATATTTATATAAACATCCCACTTGTCCTGTTTATCTGGAGAACACTAACTCACACAGATATTTTTTTGTTTCAGGCAGGAGGGTAAGTACGGTCTTTGTTACTCTATTTTGGTCAAGAGTGCTAAATATTGTGATTTTTGACCCAAAGAATGATGTTGTGTGATGGGGATAGCTTCCCCATCTTTTGTTAATTTGGGGAAAATTTGGGTCTGTTTCCAGTTGTTTCCTCATGAGAAATCATGGCCACCATGAGGGCACATGGCTGGAACTCAGGGTCAGGGTCAGTGCCGGGTGGAAAGGACTTCCATGATGGAACTCTGCTCTGCATGGTGCACATTCTCTGGCTCCAGCTCTCCAAAAGGCAACCCAGATGGTACACAATTTGCTCGTAATTTCCCAGTCCTCCCCTTATTTGACCAAATGGATGCATGGCAGCCAGGGTGCTGGCCATGGAGAAGCTGAGGTGTGGCTGGTGCACTTTCTGATTCCCTCTGCCTTGTTGGAGCAATGGCTTCAGCCCCCCATCCACATATTACAGGCTCCATAAAGCAGGCTTGATTACACAGTTATGTTAGCTCGCTGACACGTAAAGACAGCCGACCCTGGGATTAATCAGCTCCAAGCTGGCTCTCTGGACACAATGGCCATCCCGAGTAACATTTGTTGGCATGTCTGCCCTGAGTATTGCACGGACAAAAGCCATTTCTGTTCCTGAGAGGGCTTTCCATCCTGCACTTAAGAATTTTTTATGGGTTTGTGGTGACATTTCCATTTTAATTTGCTAATTATTATTGGTGAAATTGAGAGGCAACTCCAGATTTATTACATTTCACAGTCTGTTGTGTTCCGTATACAGCTGTGAATTTTAACAGCCAGGAGGGCAACCCGCCCGGCACAGCAAACATTAACCTACTCAGCACCAGGGGAGCACAAGCTGCCAGGTGTGGCCTCGATCCTACAACATAGGGGCCACATGGGGGGGGGGGGGTGAGTCAGTAACCACTTCCAGCCTCCTCCCTGGGCTGGGTGACTTCATAGAGATCAGACGCGGGTGCAGCAAGAGCCTTGGTCCACCTGGCATTCAGGCCCCTTGGGACCCACAGCCTGATCTTCTTCCATTCCTTCCAGGCCCCCCTGGCTTCTAAGAATCTCAGTACCAGCTGCAGACTGGACACCATTCTCTTGCAACACACGAAGAATGGCCAAAGAGTCTTTGCAGTGGCTCTGTTGTGACTGATGTAATTTTTAAAAAAAATTAAATTAATTAATTTATTATTTTTGACTGCCTTGTGTCTTTGTTGTGTTGTGAGGGCTTTCCCGAGTTGCAGAGAGCAGGAACTACTCTTTGCTGTGGTGTTCAGGCTTCTTATTGCTGTAACCTCTCTTGTGGAGCCTGGGCTCTAGGGCAGCAGGCTTCAGTAATTGTGGCACATGGGCTCAGTAGTCGTGGTTCCTGGGCTCTAGAACACAGACTCAACGGCTGTGGCATGAGCTTTGTTGCTCTGCAGCACGTGGGATCTTCCTTCACCAGGGATTGAACCTGTATCTCCTGCTCTGGCAGGTGGATTCTTATCCACTGCACCACTGGGGACATCTGTGATGGATGTTTGCACCAGGCCAATATCTCTGTCTTTCTCAAGAATTAGATTTCTCTGGAATTACTGTGTGGTGCACACACTCCCCCCTCCACACTTTTATTTATGGTTGGCACTACCTTTTAAATATTTTTATTCATGTCTTTTTTGTTTTTCACAACACCATCTTTCCTCCTATTTGTATGTGCTTTTGTGCTCTTCCATCATTGCTGGGTATGTATTGCCCCCTCCATCACCCTCAATAAATTGCAGACTCTTAAAGGATAGTGATCATGCCAGTTCCTCATTCCTGGAGCCCTGTGGCATGAGACCTAGCAAAGAAGAAACATGGATGCCTTGATAATTAATAATTTGTTCCATATGTTCACTGAAACATTTACAACACAAGAGCCCTGGAAATAAATGACCAACTACAGAAAAAGACTCGGGTAAATGATAGTGCTTGAAGAAACATAACGGTGATTAAAAATTAGGCTTATGAATCCATAATAATAAAGGTGAAACCCTGATGCCTTACATTGAATTGAAAAGGTTGGACTAAAACACAGGCAACCTATGATTCTTACTACATGGATATGTTATTATTTTGTTATTTATTTAAACCTGAAGTTGTCTCCAAAAGAATTTAAGGCGAACCGTGCAAATATTTCTGTAGTTACACACGTCTGGAAAAATATTAGTTCATAAAATGGTTTGTTCCCTTCCCTACCAAGTGGCATCTGGGAAAAAGAACATCATTCTTTGTGGCGAGATCCTTGCTTCCACAGAAATGAGATGATTTGGGGCTCCTGTCCCTCCTTGAGGGGTCTGTATAGCAGATAGGTTTGGAAACCCATTGTCTGCCTGGAAGACAAAACAAAGCCTTTCGGCTCTGGGCCCCTGCGGTGAGCAGACTCTGTGCCCACATGAGGTCTCTGAGAGTCTATCTCTCATCCTCACCATGCCCGGTGATGCCCACAGATGCTCCAGTGGAGAGGAGGCTGAACACACCTGAAGCCTCGTGGGTTAGGCTCTGGCACTGGAGTCTTGGCTGGCCTAATTGGGGGCAGGCATGGCCCTGCTTCCCTTAGTGCTGCAGGTGGTGGGGTCCTCGCCCTGCTACTTGGATCACTGGAGCTGCCACCTGCTGCGCCTGTGGGTGACGATGCTTGAAAACCTACTTTTTATTTAATTTTATCAAAACTCTTTTTTTTAAACTTTTAAAAATTATCTATTTCTGGCTGCACTAGGTCTTCCTTGCAGTGTGCAGGCTTTCTCTATTGTAAGCAGAGGCTACTCTTCAGTTTCGGTGTGTGGTCTTCTCGTTGTGGGAACCTCTCTCGTTGCGGAGAACAGGCTCTAGGGCATGTGGGCTTCAGTACTTGTGCTACAGGGGCTTGGTTGCTCTGTGGCATGTGTGATCTTCCTGGACCAGGGATTGAACCTGTGTCCCCTGCAGGGGCAGGCTGATTCTTAGCCACTGGACCACCAGGGAAGTCCAAACACCTACTTTTTAGATATTTGGAGGAACTCAGCTCTCCAGCCAGGAGTGGAAAATCCAGTCCTAATTGAGAGTGTTGAGATCACCCAGGAGTTTTTACTTTGGGGTGATTTGAGGGTGGGAGGGCCCTTATTGAATTCCCTAGTGGCTTGGCAGAGCGTACAGCTCCTCATGGCTTGGATGTAATTAATATGGTTTAGAGCTGACCACCAGCCCCTGATCGGCTTCCGAAGAGGTTTGCACGTGGGAAAGAATGAAACAGGCTCTCCTGGGACCTCAGTTTTACTCGGGGTTACTTATTTAGAACATCACCTTTCTCACGGGCTCTGGTCCCTCATGTTTCCCCTTCTATACCTGCCTCTGAGCAGCACAGCATCTAATGACTGCTGTTTCTTTTTTCTTTTTTAATTGATTTTATTTATTTATTTATTTACTGGCTGCATTCAGTCTTTGTTGCCCTGTGCGGGCGTCAAGTGGGGCTGCTCTTCACCGCAGTGCTCAGGCTTCTCATTGCGGTGGCTTCTCTTGCTGTGCAGCACGGGTTCTAGTGCGTGGGCTTTTGCAGTGTGGTGCTCAGACTTAGTTTCTCTGTGGCATTGGGCTCCTCCCAGACCAGGGATGGAACCCACGTCCCCTGTGCCGGCGGGTGGATTCTTGCCCACTGTGCCACCAGCGAAGTCCTGAGCAGTTTCTTTCCCTTGAAAGAAGTACAGTGTTCTTCTCAAGACAGCATCCAGTCCTTACTGGATGCAACCTCTTACAGAAGCCTCCACACCTTGATGGGAAGAACCCCTTCCAGTGAAGCAGGGCTCCTTCATGGTCCCTGGTGAACATGTCTTCCATGGAGCCCCTGGATACACTAGTTAGGTGCTAGATATTCAAAGGGGCTGCATGGCAACTGCTTTTTGTTTGTTTGTTTGCTTTTACAATATTGAGAATAAGCAGTTGTTTTAATATACTTTTTCTTACCCCATGAAGCATGACTCTCCAGTTGACACTGGGTATCAGGACTTCGGCAACCCTGGGGACCATGAGGATGCTAAGGGACCACTGTCCCCCACTGGGAGGTTACTATTTCATCACCACATAAGGCAACAGGTGGACTGGCCTCCAGGACCCTATCCAGGACTCAAGGCACATTTGCCATCTCACCTTGACCAGAGTGATCCAGGTTGCTGGCTTCCAGCCCAGAGAGGGTGAGGGGACTGAGCCATGTGAGCTGAAGGCCATGATGGATGAGAAATGACTCCTGGGGTGCAGTGAGCCACTGCAGCGGCCTGCTGATGGATGGAGAGCTAATGGCATGCGATAGGCAGCCTCAAGGAGTGGTGAGTAGCAGGAGGGAATGACTTGAGTCCACAGTGCAGAAATTAGTTTGTGGGGAGCCTGGGCTAGCAGGTGAAGGAATCCAATCTATCAGCAGCCCTCTCGGTTCTGCCTTCAAGGTTGAACCAGAATCCAGCAGCTTCCCTCAGTTCCACAGTGACTGCCTTGCCCAGCCACCCCGTAGCCTCTCTAGATCATTGCAGCAACTTCCTAACTTGCCTCCCTGCTTGCAACTCTGCTACTTCAGCCTATTCTCCACACAGCTAAAAGGACTCTTAAAAACCTAAGGCAGGGACCTCCCTGGTGGTCCAGTGGTTAAGAATCTGCCTTGCAATGCAGAGGACACCAGTTAGTTTGATTCCTGGTCCAGGAAGATCCACCATGCAGAGAGGGAACTAATCCTGTGCATCACAACTACTGAGCCTATTCTCTGGAGCCCTTGAACCACAACTACTGAGTCCACATGCCCAGGAGCCTATGCTCTACAAGAGAAGCCACGAAAACAAGAAGCTAGAGAGAAGCTACTGGAGTGTAGTTCCCACTTGCTGCAACTAGAGAAAGCCCGTGCAGAGCAACAAAGACCCAGTGCAGCCAAAATAAATAAATTTTAAGAAAATGCTAGAAGAGTAATTACCTTAAAAGAACAGAAGTCAGATCATGTCATGCCTCTTCCCAAAACCCTCCAGGGGTTTCCTTGTAGTGGGTTGGATAGTGTCCAAACCTTCATGTCTACCTGCCACCTCAAAATGTGGCCTTGTTTGGAAGTAGGGTCTTCACAGATGTCATTAGTTCAGGGTCGAGGTGCAATCATCCTGGATTAGGATGACCCCTTAAGTCCAATGACTGGTCCTTAAGAGGAGAAGACAAGGTGGAGTCACAAAGGAGGAGATGAAGCAGAGTCTGGAAAGACGTGAATGGGTCAGACCAGGAATGCTGAGGATTGCTGGCTCCATGAACTCCCAAGCCCATGCCAGGCCCTGAGAGCAGCGTCAACCCCACGTTCAATCCGAGTCCAGCTCTCCCCACCTGCTGAGGTCACAACAGTTCCTACCTGGAGGTGGATGGGCAGCCTCCCAAAGCAGTGATGATACAAGCATTTTGGGAGCAGTAGTAATGCTGCCTGTTGTCTACATTTTGTATATGCATAGTCTGTGTATAGAGTGAGATTTTGAAATACATTATATTAACATCTATATAGGGCTTCCCAGGTGGTGCTAGTGGTAACGAACCCCCCTCCCCACCCCCTGCCAATGCAGAAGACATAAGAGATGTAGGTTCAATCCCTGAGTTGAGAAGATCCCCTGGAGGAGGGCGCAGCAACCCTCTCCAGTATTCTTGCCTGGAGAATCCCGTGGACAGAGGAACCTGGTGGGATATAGTCCATGGGGTTGCAAAGAGTTGGACATGACTGAAGCAACTTAGCACGCAGTATACAGCACCTATACACACAAGACACAGGGATGAAAGGATGGGACTCTTGACCCCAGCAGAAACAGGGTTGTTGACTGTTTCCTGAGGCTTGAGGTTTGTTCTGTTATGGGTCATGGTTTGCCCATTTTAATACCTCTCCCCTCTCAGCCTCACTCTCTGCTTCTATGGCACCAGGGCAGCTGGCACGGTGGATGTTTACAACAGAATGTGTAGGTAGTTGTTTCCTGAACGAGCAGGTTTGCAGCCTGTGCTCCTCCTGGGGCCTCTTCATACCCCCTCTGCCCACTGCACGGGGCCAGTCCAGCCTCACACCAGTGCCCAGAACCCCTGCCCTTGGAGCGGTGACCTCTGGGTTAAGGAAAGGTCCAGAAAAGAAAAAAAAAAAAAAGAGGGGGAAAACCTTCTGCCATGGGCTTGTTGGTTTTAAGATTCTTTTTTTCTTTTTATTTGGCTAGAGTCTTGGTTGTGTCCAGTGGTATCTGGTTCTCTGACAGGGACTGAACCCAGGCCCTCTGCGTTGGGAGTGCAGTCTTAGCCACTGGACCACCAAGGAAGTCCTGGTTTTGAGATTCTTGAGAAGGAGAGGCCACAGCTTTGAGGTGGGTTTCTAGCCTATGGGCACCAGACTACTGGCCCTCTTCCCCTGGAATCTTCATTGTTTCACTGCTCGGCGGTGTGGCTACAAGGAGGGGCCGGAGCCTCTGGCTGTGTCCTGTGATCATTTGTTCCCTCTCTTGTGTTACTCAGTCTGCAGTGGTGGGTCGGAGCTATGGCCCCGTTGTTTCTGCGGGAGGATGTCTTGGGAGTCAGAGCTGCGGCCCATGTGCACAGCCTCAGTCCCCATCCTAGTGACCTTGCCCTGACCCAAGTCAGGCCACATGTGGACAGGCTCCCAGCACCCCTGTGGACATGGACCATGGATCCCTGGAACTTTGATCATGCCCTCAATCATTCTCTGAGGGCCCCTTCTTGGAGATCTCAAGCTGGTTGGAGCCAGGCAAGGGTCTTGGTTGAGCATCCCCACACTTCACAGCTCTCCCTGCAGCATCTTCAACAACCGCCCTCCCTACACGCCCCACCCCCACCCCAAGGCTCTAGTATCTTTCTGTTCCGTAGGTCAAGTTGTGGCCACCTGCCCTGGACTTCTGGCTACATCATCAGCACATGCATTCCCCACCCCTTCCTCTTCTTCCCTGTGTGGTCAAACTGGTCACATCATCACTGCTCACTCTAAGGTGGAGACGAGACACAAATCACCCTTGCGTTGCAAAATTCAGTGGAAAAATGCTCCCTCCCCTCGAATTGGATGTTCTGGGATCCCTGCCACCTACAAAGTCCAACTCTCCCCACATGTGACACCAGCTCTCTTGATGGTCTGTCTCCTCCACAGACTCCCTGCCTTAAGCACATAGGGCCAGCCACACCCTCCAAGAGTCCACCCCAGATCATCCTCGTGGCCTGTCCAGAGAGCTGACACCACAGAATCCATCCAGTTGTCTTCACTTCTGCATTTTCCACCAACTCCTCCATTTGTGTCTGCTCAGAGCCCTTCTTCTCCCCTCCCTTCACTCCTTTCTCTGTCTTGGTGAATGGTTCCTGGGCTGGAACTTGGGATCTTTCTGGAATCTTCTCTTTTGGTTCCTTCCCATGGACAGAGGAGCCTGGTGAGCTACAGTCCATAGGGTTGCACAGAGTTGGACATGATTGAAGTGACTTAGCATGCCCGCATGCATGTCCAGCAGCTTCCCAAGCCCTGGCTCTTTTAGCCTTTGTATCCCCTGGAATCAGCCTCCTCCTTTTGTCAACCCCTACTTCCTTTGGTTATCATTTTACCAGGATTGTATCCAATACCTTTGGACTGGCCTCCCAGACTCTGTCTACGTGTGCAGACCCATCCATCTCTGCGAGACTCCAGGAGGGAATGTTCATGGAAGCACCTGGTTAAAGTCCCATAAAACACAGGAGAATTTTCAGGCAAGACACACACTGAGCTGGCAGGGCAGGTAAGTAATTTGTCCTCCAAATCTTAGGATCCAGGCTTAGGAACTTGAGAGCCTGGGACAGGTAAACTGAAGATAAAGTGAAGGAAGGCTTTCTCATGCAAGATACCTTCATCTCTGGAACCAATCCCCACAGAGGGAGCAGAGCCTGCCACCATACCCGGCATCACCAGGGCTGCAGAAGAGCCAACAGTCATATTTTCATGGCATCCTTCCAGAAGCTGCAGAGGGCTCTTGGTTTCTGGCCCATTTTTCTCTGGCCTTGAAAGCCACCTTTGTCCCACTGCTGCTGCTCTTACTGCCAACACTGTCACTTAACATTTATTAAACATCTAAGCATTTATTGCAAACCAGCCCTCCACATACACTTTCCCCTTTAGTTCTCACGACAACCTTCACTTTTTAGATGCTGACACAGAGATGAAGCCAGGTTAAGGGACAGAGGCAGCCTGTGGTGGAGCCGTGATTAGAACCAGAGTCCAGGTCCCAGAGCCTGCACTCCTGACCTTGGCGATGCTATGTTTCACACTGTGCCAGCCCTCAGCTCTCCCCATCCTTTCTTCTTCCTCTGCCTCTTGTGGAGAGAGGTAAGAACTGGTCAGCTTCTGCCTGTAACTGTTCTCCCTGGGACCACTCTCTGGGCTGGTGACATCCTGGTTGCTGGAGAGCACTGACTGCTTGCTTGGCACCCACGATGCACTGGGAGCTTTCTGTGTGTGCTATTCAGTCCCCATGGCGACCCTGTGGAGGGGCAGCAGGATGCAAGCCCCCCAGAGCAGAGTCTCCCCTCTCTCCTTCATCTGTTATGCCCTGGCATATAGAAGGACTCACTCATATTTAGGGCAGATTCACTTCTACCACGATTCCCAGCTCTCTGATGGGGAACCCCAGATTGAAAACTCTACCTGTGAGGTTTCCACCCCTGACCAACCTATTCCTTACAAAGAAACCAGTAGCCCTCCTCTTCTCAGTGACATCTGGCCAAGAAAGAGCTTTCTCTTTCCCAGGGCAGCACAGCCCAGCTGACCGTTAAGCATCATCCTTCCTCATATCTTTCACCACAATTTATTTGGTGATTTGATGGGCAAAAAATATTCCTGGTCCATACCTTTAATGTAACGAGGGCATTAGCGATGTGTGATGGAGGTGGAAATCACCTTCTAATACATAAAACATAAATATAGCAAAAGTCCACAAATGGACCATGACGCTTCCCTTTTTCATGGTCGATAAAGAAAAAAAGCCCCACAATCTTTCCTCATTAATTTGGACCAGGATGAAACTGTGGGGCTGCTGATTTTCCAAAGTGCTTTCTGCAAAATAATGAGGCTGTTTATTAACATCTAGAAGGGAGAGCTTGTGGCTACGATGGTTTCTATAGCAACTGCGAGAGAGGATGTGAGGCACAGCTGGCGGTGTCTGCGCCATTCCCTGCCCCCACCCTGTAATTGCAAGTGGCAGACCCGTGGCCCAGGGGGCTGACAAGGTCACCTGGTGCTGTGTCCCCTTGGTTGAATTTGGTAGAAGTAGCATTTGGTCAGAAAGGACATTGGTCTTATGACTGTCCATAGCATGATACCTCTCAAAATTATGGTGGTCTGTGTGCAGTCTGGCTGTGGAAAAAAAGCAAAGGACAAATTTCTAAAAAGCATTTCACATCCAGGAGAATGGCCACAATATGAAAGACAGATAATAGCAAGTGTTGGTGAGGATGTGGATGTATTAGAACACACATTCTTTGCTGGTGGGGATGTTAAATGGTGCAGGCTCTTTGGAAAACTATGTGGCAGTTTCTCAAAAATTTCAACACAAACAACTGTATGATCCAGGAATTTTGTTTCTACATATGCAACCAAGAGGAATAAAAGCGAGGAAATCAAATAAAAGCAAAGAGATCAAACCAGTCAATCCTATACGAAATCAACCCTGAATATTTTTTGGAAGGACTGATGCTGAAGCTCCAATACTTTGGCCACCTGATGCCAAGAGCAACTCATTTGAAAAGACCCTGGTGCTGGGAAAGAATGAGGGCAGGAGGAGAAGGGGACAACAGAGGATGAAAAGGTTAGATAGCATCACCAACTCAATGGCCATGAATTTGAACAAACTCGGAGATAGTGAAGGACCAGGATGCCTGGCGTGCTGCAGTCCACGGAGTCCCAAAGAGTTGGACACGACTTAGCAACTGAAAAACAACAACAACTCAAGAGGAATTAAAAGCAGTTGTCCATACAAACACTCATATATGAAGCATTGTTCCTGTGGCCCCAAAGTAGAAACAACTCAAATATCCATCCCAAGATGAATAGATAAGGAAAACATGGTATATATCCATATGATGGAATATTACTCAGCCATAAAAAGAAATGAAGTGCTAACACCTGCTACTACATAGATGAACCTTGGAAATATTATACTTAATGAAAGAAGAAAGCCACAAAAGACCATGTATTAAATTAGTTTTCTAGGATTGCCACAAGAAAGCACCACAAAGTAGATACCTTAAACAACAGAAATTTAATCTCTTGCAGTTCTGGAGATCAGAAGTCCAAAATCAACATGTCAGCAGGGCTGGTTCCTTCTGGTCCATGTTTCTCCTCTATCTTCAGGGGGTTTGACTTGTGGTTGGTGTCCTCCCTGTGTCTTCACATTATCTTCCCCCTGTGCATGTCTGTTCCTCTGTCTAAATGTTCCCTTTTCTTAAGGATGGGAGTCATATTGGATCAGGCACCTTACCCAAAAGGGTGGGGTCTTAACTAATCATATGTGCAATGTATTAACTTGTTACCTGTGTAGTGGCTTTGTTTTAGGTAATTATATGTGCAGTGGCCTTATTTCCAAATAAGATCACATTCGGAGATACTGGGGATTAGGACTTTAGCATATGGATTTGGAAGTGGGGCACCATTCATCCCATAAGAGATTCCATTTATATGAAATGTTCAGAATATGCAAATCCACAAAGAGACAGAAAGCAGATTAGTGCTAATGTGGAGCTGAAGAGGTTGGTGGGAAATGGGGAGTGACTCCTGATACGGGTATAGGGTTTCTTTTGAGGATGATGAAAATGTTCTAAAATAAATTGTGATGATGGTCACACAACTCAGTGAACTAAAAACCATTGAGCTGTACCATTTAGATGAATGAATTGTATCATGTATGAATTGTAACTCAATAAAGCTTTTAAAGAGATCCTTGAACATCCAAGAAGTTATTTTTTGTAGATTTCTATCTGGCAGATTTTCCTACTTGCTGCTTTGACCAGTGACCACACTGGTCAAAACCAGGTCAAAGCCTGTTTCAGCCTCCCTTGCTGCCCTGATCACATTGTCTCCATTTCTTAGGATGGTGTCTTCTTGTCCTTTCTTTGTCCTGACCATCTTCCAAGGGTCCGGTCAAGCTGCCCTCTTTGTGAAGCCTTTTCTGATGACTTCAGTCTTCTGGAAGCCCCTCCTCCCTGAATATCTACAGGACATCCTTTGACTCTTGAGTCTCCATAGGTCTGTTTGTCTTATTCTCTGATTGTTCTTGAGTCCTTTGCTTTCCCAATTGGGTTGCATGTTCCTTCAGAGCAAGGGCTATGGGACCCCTTCCTAGTAGACCCTGGGTGCCTGGCTGAGAGCTGGGCATGTAATTGGTGTTGTGCACATCACTGATAATTAGACTTACCATCAGAGTGAAGAGAAGACAAACCTGGCTCCCATTCCTGTCTCAGGCCACCAGCTCTACACAGGAGAGCATTCAACTGGCCTGCTTATTATGAGTTGCTGAGCCATGGTGTCACCTGCCCCTAGTCGCTGAGTCAGGGTCACTGTTGCTCAGAGAAGTCTCTCACTTTTGGAAAAAGATCCTAGCTTTATGAAGAACCAGAAACCAATATCCTGGGGTCTGGGCTGGCCCAGGGGAGCTCATTCCAAATGTAGGAGAACCCCATGCATAGCCCCCACCCTGCATGATCAGTTCTTTGAAAGCCCATGGTCAGGGAGTAACTTTATCACGTTCCTTTGGCTCTTTCAGCTTTTTCTTCCCTGTTCTGAGTCCCTGGAACCTTTTCCAGACAGCAAACTGATCTCCCTGGATTTCAATTGATGAAGAGAGAAGACTGACTTAGTGCATGACTCATTTGCATTTTAATTCCCCCTTCCAGAAGCTAGGGGAAGTGTTCTAGCTCAAAGTTCTAGGAATGTTTCCCCAGAGATGGGATTTTAGGCAGCAGTGCAGAGGTAGTTAGGACACCGAGTGCTTTACACTGAGTCTTTACATTATTCTTGGTTATTCAACTGGAGAAGTTCCATTATAAGTGTTTCCTCTCTAGAAACCCTCTCTGCCAATTTTCAAACACTTTTAAAATCAGCTGTGGGGCTTATTATTTTTTTTTCAAAGGAAAAATTCACAAACTCCAGTATATAAAGCAGATTAGAGTGGACTTCTGGCCAGGAGGCTTCTGTAAGTTTATACTTCAAGGGCAGACTCAAAACTGAGAAAAATATAAAAATGGAAAAGTTACAAAGGCATGTCTATCCTAGTGAGGGATGTTAAGATGTATTTCTCAGGAGTTCATAGGACAAGCAGACAAAATAATCTGTCAGGAAAGAAGATCTGAACCATACAATTAAACTAACCTAACTGACATTTACAAAACATGGCACTCAAGAAAGACAGAATGTGCTTTCTTTTCATTGAATAAATGAACATGGAGCTTTTGCCAAAACTGACCATACAGTAGCTCATACAGCCAGTCTTAACAATTTTAAAAGGATTAAAAAAATTTGGGTATGTTCTTTGACCACAGTGCAAATAAGCTAGAAATCAATAACAAAATGATAACTAGAAAATCTCCAACTGCTTAGTAATTAAGCCACACATTTTTATGTGACCCAGGATTCATAAAAGAAATCACAATGGAAATTAGAAAATATTTTAAACTAAATGGTAATGAAGACATATCATCATACTTGTAGATTATATATATGCAGAAAAATCAATAACTAAAGCTTTAATTTCAAAGCAAGGAAAAAAAAATTAAGCCAAAGAAAATAGAAGGTAATAGAAGGACAAAAGATTAAATAAGTGTAATACAAAGCAAATCTACAATAGAAAAAAAACCAGTAAAGTCAAAAGTAGGTTATCTTAGAAGATAAATGAAACCTGTGAGCTTCTAGTAAAACTGACCAAGAACAAAAGAGAGAAAATATATTACCAATATGAGGAACGAGAAAAGGGAAGGGAAGAACTCTGCAGATGTTACAAACATTATATAGGTAATAAGGTATTATGAATACATAACTGCTAAAGCTCTTCTATCCCAAATAGATAATGAATCCATACAACTCAATAGTAATAAGGTAAAAATGGCCAAAAGATTCGAACTGATACTTTACCAAAGTTGACATAACAATGACAAATAAGTACATGAGAAGATGCTCAACATCATTAGACAGAAAATTAAAATGAAACTACAAAGAAATGTCATTACACACCCACCACACTGGCTAAAATTAAAAAAGACTCTCCGTTCCAAGATTCGGCAAGAAGGAGGAGTAACTCTGACAGAAAAATATCAAGTCTAAGTAGACCATGATAAGTTAGGTAGTAACTTATATACTACAATTCATAGATCAAATGTTAAAAAATAATACAAAGAGATACAGCCAAAAATCTGGTAGAGAAGCTAAAATGAGATACTAAGAACAAATGAGAAGTGAATAGAAATAGAGAAGACAAACAAAAAACAAACAATACCATTATTGACCTAAATTTAGCCATAGTAATAATCACATTAAATGTAAATGTTAAGTATTCCAAGTGTAAGGCAGGGATTGCCAGATCAGCTAAAAATATAATACCCAACTATATATTATGCACAATAAATCCTCTTTGAATATAATGCTATAAATAGATTAGAAAACAAGGATGGAAACATATTTCATGTAGAAACCAATAAAAAGAAAGCTTGTCACGGCTATACTAAGATCTGACAAAGGAAACTTCAAAACAGGGACTCCTTCCAGGAATAAAGAGAGGCAGTGCATAATTATAAGGTCATAAGGGGGTGTATTCACCAAATAGATCTAATAATCTTGAGTGACTATTCACAATAGAGCTTCACAATACATGAAACAGAAACAGAACTGATGGAGAAATAAACAAGTCCACAATCATGCTTGGGGACTTCAATGCTCATCTCTCAGTAATCGATAGAACAAACAGACAGAAAATCATTAAGGATATAAAAGATCTAGCAACATTTTTCAACCAAGGTGACCTAATTGACATTTATAGATCATTCTACTCAAAAACAGCAGAATTCACATTCTTCTTAAGTGCATCTGGGACATTCATCAAAATAAACCCTATTCTGTGAAAAAATTTTTAAGTTTCAAAAGTTTTCAAAAGTTTCAAAGAATTGAAATGTTCTCAGATCATAAAAGATTTAAGCTAGAAATCAATAACAGAAATTAAATACCACATTTTAAAACTTCGGGGGCAAAGAGAAAACCAAGGGAAATCAGAAAAAATTTTAAACTGAGTAAAAATAAGAACATAACATAATAAAATTATGTAGGATGTGGCTAAAGCAGAGTTTAGAGGGAAATTTCAAGCACTAAAATTAATTAATAAAATAGTAAGTGTTTATTAATTAATTAAACATTTAATTAATTATATTAAAAAACTGAAAGACCTCACATCCATAACTTGAAAAGATACAAAAGAAGAGCAGAACTAAATAGAAAACAATGGGTAAAAGAAAACAATATAGACATAAAATGACAAAACTAAAAGAGAGAAGTAATAGAGAGAAGCAAAAATCCCCAAAGATATTTTTACTTAAAGGATCAAGAAAACTGATAAAATTAAAAGTCAAACCAAGAAAGAATAAAAAGGACACAAATTGCCCTTATTATGAATGTGAAAGAGGAATTATTACACATACCCAAATGCTCAAAGATAATAAGGAAATGTTAAGGACAACTTTATGCCTATAAATTTGACAATTTGGATAAAAATGGAAATTCCTGAAGGCCATGCACTACTTTAGCCCACTCAGAAATAAAGAGCTAATAGTTGTATGCCTATTAAAGAAATTGAATTTGTAATTAAAAGTCTTGCTATAATACTTCAGGCTTGATCAGCTAGATAAGTGAATTCCACCATATATTTAAACAAAAATTAATTCTAACTCTATATAAACTCTTTCAGAAAATAGAGGAGGAGACAGCATTTCTCAACTTAGACTCATATTATGTGGTTTCAAGACATCATAAAGCTACAATAGCCCAAACGGTGTGGTGCTAGAGGATAGTATAGACTTGCAAGTGCAGACATAAGCCACATAGGCACGGCCAATTGATTTTGACAAAGGTGCAAAGACAATTCAATATAAAAAAAGATAGTCTTTTCAGTAAATGATGCTGGAACAATTAGATATCTACTTTCAATAAACAAACAAAACAAGTAAACAAAACCCATCTGAAAACACACTTTTCCCCTTAAGATCCCTAAATGTAAAACCTAAAATTTTAAAATTTATAGAGTAACACTATTCATTAAAAGATACCATTTACAATAGGTATCCATTCAATATCTGTGCTTTCCAAAGAACTTTAAATTTTATTTAATTCTAATTAATTTAAATTTAAGTAACCACATGGATGGTAAACAGATGGGGAAAAAGTAGAAACAGTGACAGATTTTATTTTCTTGGGCTCCAAGATCACTGCGGATGGTGACTGCAGTCACTAAATTAAAAGTGGCTTGCTCATGGAAGAAATGCTTTGACAAACCGAGACAGCATAATAAAAAGCAGAGACATCACTTTTCTGACTAAGATCCATATAGTCAAAGCTACATCTTTTTCAGTAGTCACATACAGACGTGAAAGTTGGACCATAAAGAAGGCTGAGTGCTGAAAAATTGTTGCTTTCAAATTGTGGTGCTGGGAAAGACTCTTGAGAGTCCCTTGGACAGCAAGGAGATCAAGCTGGTTAATCCTAAAGGAAATCAACCCTGAATATTCACTGGAAGGACGGATGATGAAGCTGAAGCTCCAATACTTTGGCCACTTGATGAGAAGAGCTGACTCATTAGAAAAGATCCTGATGCTGGGAAATACTGAGGGCAAGAGGAGAAGGGGGTGACAGAGGATAAGATGGTTGGATGGCATCACTGACACAATGGACATGCATTTGAGCAAACTCTGGGAGACAGTGAAGGACAGAAAAGCCTGGTATGCTGCAGTTCATGGGGTTGAAAAAAGTCTGACACCATTTTTCTGATAACTTGAACTCATAGATAACTTGAACTCAATTGAGTTCAGTCACTCAGTTGTGTCCAACTCTTTGCGACCCCATGGACTGCAGCATGCCAGGCTTCCCTGTCCATCACCAATTCCCAGAGCCTACTCAAACTTATGTCCATCACATCAGTGATGCCATCCAACCATCTCATCCTTTGCCATTCCCTTCTCCTGCCTTCAATCTTTCTCAGCATCAAGGTCTTTTCCTGAATGGTTTGATCTCCTTGCAGTCCAAGGGACTCTCAAGAGTCTTCTCCAACACCACAGTTCAAAAGCATCAATTCTTTGGCTCTCAGCTTTCTTTATAGTCCAACTCTCACATCCATACATGACTATTGGAAAAACCGTAGCTTTGACTAGATGGACATTTGTTGGCAAAGTAATGTCTCTGCTTTTTAATATGCTGTCTAGGTTGGTCACAGCTTTTCTTCCAAGAAGCAAATGCCTTTTAATTTCATGGCTGCAGTCACCATCTGCAGTGATTTTGGAGCCCCTCAAAATAAAGTCTCCCACTGTTTCCATTGTTTCCCCATCTATTTTCCATGAAGTGATGGGACTGAATGCCATGATCTTATTTTTCCGAATGCTGAGTTTTAAGCCAACTTTTTTACTCTTATCTTTCACTTTCATCAAGAGGTTCTTTAGTTCTTCTTCACTTTCTGCCATAAGGCTGGTGTCATCTGCATATCTGAGGTTATTGCTATTTTCCCCTGCAATCTTGATTCCAGCTTGTGCTTCATCCAGCCCAGCATTTCACATGATGCACCCTGCGTATAAGTTAAATAAGCAGGGTGACAATATACAGCCTTGATATACTCCTTTCCTGATTTGGAACCAGTCTGTTGTTCATGTCCAGTTCTAACTGCTGCTTCTTGATCTACATGACATGACTTAGTGACAAACAGCACAGTCACATGGAGTTTGTTGCTGTCACACTGATATTAGACAATGAAGTTTGAGAAGAAAACACAGGAGAAAGTTTTGTGACATTGAATTCAGCAAAGTGTTCTCAAATATGACACAAAATATGATCAATACATGAAAAAATGGATAACTTGGGCTTCTTCAAAATTAAAAAATTCTGCTCCAAGAAAGACTTTCAAGAGAAAGAAAAGATAAGCCACAGACTGGGAGACAATATTTGCAAATCACATATCTGATGAATGGGTTGTATTCAGAATATGTAGAAACAAACCAAACAATTCATTAAAAATGGGGAAGCGATCTGAATAAATACATCAAAAAATATACGTGGAAAGAAAACAAGCACAGGAAGATGAGTCAACATCATCATTTATGGTTAGAAATGCCATTTAAAACCACAGTGAGATAACACTACATACCTTTTAGAAAGGTTAGAAAAAGAAAAGGAAAATCTGCCAATCCCAAGTGTTGGCAGGGATGTAGAACTGGAACTTTCAAGCATTACTGGTAGGAATGCTTGATACAGAGTAGATACTTTGGAAAATATTTTGGTAGTTTATCATACAGTTAAATATAATCTGGACATATGACCCAAGAGAAATGAAAACATATGGTCACAAAAGAGGCAGATAAGAATGTCAATACCAGTTTCACTCACACTAGCTTCAAGTTAGAAACAGCTCAATTATCCATCAAGAGGTAAATGGACTAACTGTGAGGTATCCATACACTGAAATACATTAAAACAATCAAAAAACCACAGATATATATACGTGAATCTGTGTGATTCACATATATGTATTCGCACATGTGAATCTCAAAAATATTATACTGATCAAGACCCCATGCTGATTCTATTTTCATGTGAAATTTAACAACTGGAAAAAATAATCTTGTGATAGAAAGTTCACCTGTGTTTGTCTGTTGGGGTGATGATAGGGACTGACTTGAAGGAGGCACAAGAGAACTTCCTGAAATGATCTATGTAAATATTAATCTTGATTGATATATTTCATACAATGTATAACTTGATTGAGATGATAACATTGGCATATATATTTGTCAGAATTCATTGAACTTAATGATTAAAATCTGTGCAAAATATTGAATTTACTTTTTTCTCAATTAAAGTAAATGAGAGGGGTATCTATTTGCAGATATGAAATGATATCCAGGATAAATGGAAAAAATCAAGGTGTAAATCTGTGTACATAGTTTAATACATTTTTATTCACTTTGATACTTTTTGAATAAACCTAAAGAAATGGTTACCTCTCAAAGGAGAGGTGGAAGATAGAGGAAGTGACAGGATGGAAGTGATGCTTTTCTGAATTCATCTTGGCTTAGGTTTCTACTTTGATATCATTTATAAAATTAAATTTATAAAGAAATTAAGTTTAAAATCCCAAGAGAAATAAAAATTGAAAAAAGTAAAAGAGCTATATAGCACGGCATAAATTATTAGTTAGTAATTATTAACACATAGTTAATTATACTCAGAGAAGGCAATGGCACCCGACTCCAGTACTCTTGCCTGGAAAATCCATGGACAGAGGAGCCTGGTAGGTTGCAGTCCATGGGGTCGTTAAGAGTCGGACATGACTGAGAGACTTCACTTTCACTTTTCACTTTCATGCATTGGAGAAGGAAATGGCAACCCACTCCAGTATTCTTGCCTGGAGAACACCAGCCACAGTGTCCCCATCCTGGACAGGGATGGGGGAGCCTGGTGGGCTGCCGTCTATGGGGTCACACCCCATAGAGTCGGACATGACTGAAGCGACTTAGCATTAGCATTAGTTAATTATACTATATTATATACTTGTATATTACATGCTCATATACTTGATACAGTATAATTAACTGTCAATAATTAACAATAACTATCGCTCTAATGGAAGAAAGTGAAGAAGAACTAAAGAGCCTCTTGATGAGGATGAAAGAGGAGAGTGAAAAAGCTGTCTTGAAAGTCAACATTAAAAAAACTAAGATCATGGCATCTGGTCCTATCACTTCGTGTCAAATAGAAGAGGAAACAGTGGGAACAGTGAAAACAGTGACAGATTTTATTTTCTTGGGCTACAAAATCACTGTGGATGGTGACTGCAGCCATGAAATTAAAAGACTCTTATTCCTTGGAAGGAAAGCTATGACAAACCTACACAGTATAAAAAGCAGAGACATCACTTTACCAAGAAAGGTGCGTATAGTCAAAGCTCTGATTTTTCTATTAGTCAGGTATGGATGTAAGAGTTGGACCTGAAAGAAGGCTGAGCACCCAAGAAGTGAGGCCTTGGAACTGTGGTGCTAGAGAAGACTCTTGAGAGTCCTTTGGACTGCAAGGAGGTCAAACCAGTTAATCCTAAAGGAAATCAACCCTGAATATTCATTGAAAGGACTGATGCTGAAGCTCCAATACTTTGGCGGCCTGATGAGAAGAGCCAACTCATTGGAAAAGACCCTGAGGCTGGGAATGATTGAAGGCAAAAAGAGAAGGGGGCAATAGAGGATGAGATGATTAGGGAGCATCACCTCCTCAATGGACATGAATTTGAGCAAACTCCAGGAGATAGTGGAGGACAGAAGAGCCTGGTGTACTACAGTCCTCGGAATCGCAAAGGGTCAGAGACAACTTAGTAACTGAACAACAAAAAATTATTTAGTTGAAAGTTGCTAAGTGAGTAGATCTTAAATGTTCTTACCAAAAAGAAATGGTAGTTGTGTGATGTGATGGAGGTGTGAGCTAATGCTATGGTGGTAGTCATTTTACAACATAAAAATTTATCAAATCAACGTGTACACCTTAAACTTATGTTTAAGTTTAATACATAACATGACAATGTTATGTGTCAATTACATCTCAATGAAGCTGGGGAAAAAGTACATAGTGAAAAAAGTTATTTTGTATTGCTTTAGAATATGGTCTTGTGATTGTACACTCTTAGTTGCTATACTGATATACTCAGGGCACAGTAGGGCTACACAAAATATTAAAATACGTTTTGAAAGTCTTACTATTTTTAATAATATTGGAATTTTAAAAGTACTGTATAGGAAAATAAAGCAAGTTAATATGTTATATTTATATTGTTAAGGTCCAAGATTTTTCAATGTAAAAGAAGAGAGATACTATTATGAAATCAAGAGATTAAATAAAATCCATATAATGATAAGTCTGAATTGGAAATTCTGTATTATCTTATGATATTCTTTGTTTTTTAAAAATGCAAGCGCAGTTGTTGTCCACTATAAAAGCTCAGAAGTAAAAAGCATCCTCAGCACCCAGATTATGGTCTCTGTACTCCATTCCCCATGAATAAGAACCAGGGCTCTGGAAAAAAGCTTCTGATTCCAGGTGTGGGGAGGAAATACACAAATGAGCCTGCCCTAGAATAGCTGCTTGTGGCCCAAAGCCAACAACCATTAAAAACTGTTGAGTTCTGTCAAAGAACAGAAGGGCCAGCAGGACAGGACTCCCAGTGTTCAAAGACAGGGCAATCTGAGCATAAGAATACTGCCCATAGCACATGGAATGTGTTTGCAAAAAATTCATAAATTTATAATGCTACTTCAAAAAGAGAAAGCAAAACCAAACCAAACCAGAGTGTCAGAGGAAGAGATAAAGATAGAGAAGAGATAGAGGTAGAGACAGAAAGAGAGAGGAAATGACAATTCATTAGCAGCCATTAGTGCAGTAGTAGTGTTAATTGCTCAGTTGTGTCTGACTCTTTGTGACTCCATGGACTGTAGCCAACCAGGCTCTTCTGTCCATGGGATTCTGTAGGCAAGAATACTGGAGTAGGTTGACATTTCCTTCTCCTAAAGATCTCCCTGACCCAGGGATCAAACCTTTGTCTCCTGAATTGCAGGCATATTTTTTACCGTCTGAGTCACCAGGGAAGCCATTGGAAGCATAAAATTCTTACTCTGAAAACTGGGAATTAAAAGGAAATAAACATGTGTCCTTCCTTCCTTGTAAGAATTATTTAACTCTGGTTGGTGACAGTTCTTAAGAATCTTAGCTAATAAATGTGGAAGGATTGTTGGAATTGGAAGAGGACTGTTATTCAATCCCTAGTGGGATAGTCCATTCAGGCAAACAGGGGCAATGATGGGGCCAGAAGTGCTGGGGACTTGTCACCCAGTGCATGCATGGCAGAGGTAGGATCTGAATTCGTGCGCTAGCAGCTGTAGTTGTAAACATGTCATTGTTTTCCTTCATGAAACAGGTATAGTGGTTACAATTATTCACTCATTCAACAAACTCATTGTGCACTTAAACCCCTGGGGATCTACCAGTGCACGGATCACACAGAGTTCCTGCTGTCGTGCTGATGAAATACCCCAGGGGTTAAATACAGGTGTGTGGATATGTGAGCGTCCATCAGTCTTCTCTGTACTTTGTTTGCACGCCTGAATGTTTTCATCACAAAAATAAGAAAAGGTAAATAAAAGATGAGGTTAGTTTATTATTAGCATCCATTGATCTTAATAGTTCAAATTCATCACATTTACTTATCAAATCAGAACAATAAAGCTATTACATATTGCTGCCTGTGACATTTGAAATTGGGGGTTATGGGAGATAGTCCAGAATCCACCTTATTTCAGAGGCTTATTATTCTGGGAAGGCTTGCACTTCCCAGGAATGTTGTTGTTGTTCAGTCGCTAAGTCGTGTCCAATTTTTGCAACCCCATGGACTGCAGCACATCAGGCTTCCCTGCCCTTCACTGCCTCCTCGCCTTTGCTGAGATTCATGTCCATTGAGTTGGTGATGTTATTTAACTTTCTCATCCTCTGTCACCCTCTTCTCCTCCTGCCCTCAATCTTTCCCAGCATCAAGGTATTTTCCAATGAGTTGACTTCGCATCAGGTGGCCAAAATATTGAAGGTTCAGCTTCAGCATCAGTCCTTCCAATGAATATTCAGGGTTAATTTCATTTAGGATTGACTGGTTTGATCTTCTTGCAGTCCAAAGAACTCTGAAGAGTCTTGAGAAGAGTCTTCTCAAGCACCACAATTCAAAATTATCACTTCTTCAGTGCTCAGCCTTCTTTACGGTCCAACTTTCACATCTGTACATGACTTTTGGAAAAAGCATAGCTTTGACTATATGGACCTTTGACTGAAAAGTGATGCCTCTGCTTTTTAATACAAAAAGTAGGAATAGAGTTTAAACAATAACACTTTTTTAGAAGTCCTCCTTACAATCTCAAGATTCTCTTGATTAAACTGGCACTGAAGTCTTGAAAGACAGATTTACAATATTGTTTTCAAGAACAAAATTGCAGAGGAAGCCTTCAGGTTTTTTGGAAGCATTTGACCATCCCCACAGGGGCAGAGTTCCCTTCATCCCACGCTACCTGGTTACAGAGGATGAGCCTGGCACTCTGAGCCTGACCCCTACCCCGAATTAATAGAGCCCTGCAGGTGGATGCTGCCAGCATGGACTAATCACCCATGCACAGTGCACCTGCAGCCTCCCTAATGAGTGATGCAGCCACAGGGAGGGCGGAGACTTTGTTCCAAGCCCTCCCCAGGAAGGAGGTGACCTGTCAGCCTGGAAATGGGTTGCTGGTCCCTGAAGTACGAAACTTTCCATTTAACACCTTGTTGAATGTGCTGATTTTTTATTACATCTAAAAATAGTTCAAGTATAATTACAGTGAAATTTTGTGTAATCATTTTTGGAATCCTTGAGCAAATTCTGAGGGGTCCTGGAATACATAGTTTGGAAACCCACCTTTTGTATCCTTTCTGAGACTGTCTCTCACTCTGCCTTGGACTGTGGGCTTGAGTTGGGAATTTTTCAAGAGGTAGGGGCTGATTCCTAGTCCTAAACTAGAGTTGAACTAAGTTCTAAGGCTACTGTTGCAGCCTTAATAAATACCTGGGAAATAAATAAATGAATTAATGTGTGACACGCCACCCCTCCACCCCTGTCTCACAGACAAGGAATGTTCATTCTTCTGGTGTCCAGGGAACCTGGTATAGGACCTGGGAGATGGTTGTAAGTCAGGGAATGAATTTATGAATGGATAGAGTCCTTGCCCAGTGGCACCCTCACAACATGCATCCCTGGTATCCATGTCATCTGGTCCTTGGCTTTAGAAGACTTGCCACAGTGACCCGTCATGTCCATACCTCAGTCCAAACTGCAGCTTTCACTGCCCAGCAGGAGGGGCCAACCTGAGTCACAAGTTGCTTGGCCCATCCCTCACATGCCAGGCCCCCAGTGATGCTTCCACATGTAGTCTAGGCCGTTGAGCAGATCTTGAAAGTGTTAGTGCAAGTGTTAGTCACCCAGTCATGTCCGACTTTTTGCAACTGCAGTCCACCAGGCTCTTCTGTCCATGGGATTCTCCAGGCAAGAATACTAGAGTGGGGTGCTGTTTCCTTCTTCAGGGGACCTTCCTGACTCAGGGATCAAACCCAGGTCTTCTGCATTGTGGGCAGATTCTTTACTGTCTGAGCCACCAGGGAAGGAATTTGAGGATCCGCTGCTTTTCTGAGATGGGAGTCCCCAGGTCAGGGGTTCATGTCGGTGGGTCCAGGAAGGGTATGGAGCAGGTGGCCGCTCTTCCCTATTCATCGCCCACGGCCGGTCTGCCTGGCATCCACCAGCTCTGGGAGGCCTTTCCTTCTGACAGGTTCTGCCAAGATGGTTGGGCTTGTCAGGACCCATCAGGGAAGGCTGCTTTCAGGCAGTGAATTGAATTTGCAAGCAAGATAATCAGTTATTGATTTGGAAGAGTGAGCCGTGGCTCCTGCCTGCCTCTGAGGAAATGAACTCCTCTTTTTGGAATATTTACTGGTCACAGCAAAGCAGAGATGGCTTTCCGGAGTGAGAAAGCTGGTCAGTTACAGGGGAAGGAGAAATGCAGAGTGAGCTGAACCTGGGCCCCTCTCCCTGACCCCCCACATCCGGTGTATTGATGTTGGTGAAACAGAACTAAACTCGAAGCCTTGGGGACCTGGGTGGCTCCATTGCACACCCAGGGAAGGCAAGGTTGTCATGGAAACCCAGGTTTCCAGGTTCTCCGTCTCTTAGAGGTGCTGCTGCTTCAGGTAAGACATCTTCTGGACCCAAGTGACAAGAGGGACCCTAGCCTGACCTTCCAGCCCATCCCCCTTACCTCTAGCTCCTCAGGTCCTTTATAGCTCCGGATTGGCCCCCACCTCTGGCCCCCACATTCCCAGGGAGGGTCTCCACCCTACAGAACCTGGGCCCTGAAACAGCTGCATCAGAATCCCTGAAAGCCCTGATTCTAAGTCGCCTCTGACTGTAGGGGGCTCCCCTGAGTTAACAACAGCATCCCGAAGAGGGCGTGAAACCCCATTAGAGTCAGCATTCGTTCTGATTATAAAATCTCTCTCGATTCCAGACATGATAATAAGAGAGGGGGAAAATGTGTCTTAGAATTAAAGAAACGTGGTGGTGTTATTCTCACTGTTCTCATTATTAATCTGTTTACATCGCACTCTGTACCCAGAGGGTTTGCTCCTGGGAGTTGAGATGGCAGCTTTCACATCCCTCAGCCATGTGTTGGCTAAGAGGACATCAGCCGAGGTGGCCCAGGGGTGCCCATGTGCCTGCTGAGTCCAGAGGTGTGTCCAGCCTGGGGGGGTCCTTCTGACCTCCTGACCTTCTCCGGCCAAGTGAGGCATCTGTGGGTCCTCCTCATCCCCTCCCTAATTTAGCTCACCCTCTGGTACCCATGGCCCCAGAATTTCTGCACCTGAAGCCATGAGCCAGGGTAGGACCAGCTCTTCTGTGCTGCTGTGTGTGCTCTAATGCTTAAGCCCAACAAGTAGGGGTTCTTGATCAGAGCCTGACCTTTGTGGTCAATGGGACATCAAGGCAGGAGGCCAGAGTCCGCTCCCTTTACACTGACTAGCCTGATTTCTGTATAGGCTTTCTTGGCTCTCTTGCCCTGGGCTTGCTGATGTTAGGCACGGGCTTCATATTTGCGGGATGAACGAAATAATGAGATCCATTTGCTTGCAGCACATTTTCTGCTTTTCCTTGGGCTCTGTGGCTCGGAGCTGGCAACACAAGTCTAGGCATCAGGGCATGAGTGTACCAGGCAGGAGCCTGTCTCCGCTTCCTCTCTGGGCTGCCGACCAGGGTCCCCATCCTGGCAGGATCATGCTCATGGTGACATTTTCCCCAGTGTTCTCACCTTTGCCAGGTGCAGCTTTGAAGCCAGTTTGTGAGGCTGATGTGTCCCTTATCCATGGGGCATTGACTCCAGGCAGAGGAAGCTCTGGAGTTGGAGTCCGAGTCCCCATGCAGTACCTCCTCCTCCTCATTCCACATCTGTCCAAAAGGGCAAGGAGACTTTGCAATCGGATCTCAGGCTGGCTGAAGACCCAGGTGTAATGATGTTCATGTTTATTCTGGAGGGAGCCCTTTCCATCGGCAAATATTAGCTAATCCTTGGCTTCGCTCTGGGAGAGACGTGGAGAGTTAGACAAAGGCTAGGGCCCGAGTCAGGAAGAGAATGCATGTGAAAATCAAAGGTTCTCCGGGGAGCTGAATCAATACACAGCTAATCCCTGGGCCTCTGACTAGCCCTCATCACAGGGAGTTTGGCCTCTGGACCCTGGAATTCTAGGGAACTGGGGATTCTGCCTCATTAATTTTCTGGTAACCTTGGCGTTCACTGGGGGACAGGCATACCTCCTCAAGGCAGTTTCGTGGTGGAAAATCACTGAGTTGTGCTTCCCCCTCCTTGCCTTGGGAAGAAGGTAGGATATTGATGGAGATTGGGGTGGCTGAGGTGGTCAGGTCCCCATTCTGGAAGCAATGTCTCCTTCTTGAGGGGTCCTGTGGAAGGTCTTGGGAATGTGGGCTCTTTCTTTTCTGGCCCCCAGGACACACCCTCTGAGCTTTTCACTTTCAAACAAGCCCTCTGGCTGGAGTCAGCTTTTCTTCTCCATGCACGGTCTTGTCTTCTCCAAAGCAGGATGGGGTAAACCATCCTGGGTAACTCAACAATGCAGCTGACAGGTTCCCAGGTGATAGAAGATTTGCTAGATTTTCCTATCTGTTCCCTTTTCTTCCTCTTTCTTCAGAATGATGACAAAGGGGAAAGAAAGCATGTTAAGCAATAGCTACTGGTAGGAGGTTAGGGGAAGAAAGCTGATGGGATCCCATTCAGGGTGCAAAGCTGGGCCATCCTGCTGGGGTCTGTTGTGGTCTGAATTCTGGCCCCTAAGTATGTATGTTGAAGTCCCAAGCTCTAGGGCTTTGGAATGTGACTGCATTTAGAGATGTTTGTGGTCAGTCATGTCAGACTTTTTGTGATCCCATGGACTGAAGTCTGCCAGGCTCCTCTGTCCATAAAATTCTCCAGGCAAGAATACTGGAGTGGGTTGCCATTCCCTTCTCCAGGGAATCTTCCTGACCCAGGAGTCAAACACGCATGTCTTATGCCTGAATTGGAGGTGTGGGTCTTTAAAGAGGTGATTAAGTTAACATGAAGCCCATGGGCCCCAATCCAGTCTGACTGGTGTCCTTATGAGAGGGACACCACTGACCCTGGAATGGGGAAAGGTCATGTGAGGTCACAGCGAGAAGAGTGTCGCCTACAAGCCAAAGGGGGAGCCCTCTGAGAACACCAAACCTGCCAACTCCCTCATCTTGGACTTGCAGCCTCCAGAGCTAGGAAAAAGGAGATTTCTGCTCTTTTAGACCCGTGGTACATGGTGCTTGGTTTCAGTGGTCAGAGCAGATGAACGCAGGCACCCAGGCTCAGCAGGGTGCTGAGGGGTACCCCCAGCATGGGTTCTCTGGGATCTGCACAGAGTCCGCTGCGTTGCAGCCCCACTGGGGCTGCCCTTCCTCCATCCCACCTGCTCCTGGGGGGATGTCATGCAGCAGCCCTGCCAAAGCCTCGGGCAGCTGGCCCAGATGTAACGCTGAGTTCAGGGTCTGTGGGGTGACTGCTAGTTTATCTCCACTAATGGGACTCCACTGGAGAGCCATGGTCCCAGAGAGCTGCCGTCTGCAATTTCCTGTTCTACAAATGCTGGTATTTCCACCAACTGGCCTCAAGTGAGAAATTTGTAATTAATCGAAAGAAGATCCCATTTAGATCACCCCTGGGCACCGGTTTTGGAGACCAGTTCCTGGACTGGCCGGACTCAGCCCGAGCAAACTCTTCTGTTTTCTTAACTAACAGGAAATGCCAAGCCAGGAAATGAATTTCTACTAGTTTTTTTAAGGGATAAAATAAACAGGTTCAAAATTCTGCCAGTGGAATTTGCTGGAAAAAGGAAGAATTAAGTCTATGGTGTAACAGCAATTGATTATCCCCCAACTTGACATTCTCCCCGCCTATGCATGTCCTTTCTTCTCTTTTCTATTTTTAAATTGACTGTACGGACTTCACTGGTGGTTAAGTGGTTAAGAATCCTCCTTGTCGTGCGGGGGATGCAGGTTCCATCCCTGATCGGGGAACTAAGATCCCACTTGCCGTGGGGGAACTAAGCTCGTGTGCTGCCAACTAAAACCTGACAAAGCCAAATGAATAAAAAATAAACGCTGTGAAAGAAGGAGGGCAAAAGGAAAAGGGGGTGGCAGAGGATGAGATGGTTGGATGGCATAACTGATCCAATGGACATGAATTTGAGCCAGCTCCGGGAGATGGTGGAGGACAATGGAGCCTGGGGTGCTGCAGTCCATGGGGGTCACAGAGTCAGACCCGACTTAGTGACTGCATAACAACCACAACAAATAGTTGATTTACAGAACTGTGTTAATTACAACTGTATAGCAAAGTGATCCAGATATATATACACACACACATATATTATATATTATACACACACACACATATATGAGAAAGTGGAACTGAAAGAATTACTTGCTCAGTCATGTCTGATTCTTTGTGACCTCATGGACTGTACCCCACCATGCTCCTCTGTCTATGGAATCCCCCATTCTCCAGGGAGTGGGTAGCCATTCCCTTCTCCAGGGGATCTTTCTGACCCAGGGATTGAACCCACCTCTCTAACAACCTAGGTGGGTCCTTTACCATTAGAACCACCTGTATGTATATATATGTGTGGGCTTCTCAGGCGGCGTTAGTTGTAAAGAACTTGCATGCCAATGTGTGAGACATAAGAGATGTAGGTTCAATCCCTGGGTTGGAAGATCCCCTGGAGGAGGGCATGGTAACCCACCCCAGTATTCTTGCCTGGAGAATCTTATAGTGAGAGGAGACCAGCAGGCTATCGTCAATAGAGTCACAAGAGTTGGATGTGACTGAAGCAACTTAGCATGCATGCATCAGTTCAGTTCAGTTCAGTTCAGTTGCTCAGTCGTGTCCAACTCTTTGCGACCCCATGAATCGCAGCACACCAGGCCTCCCTGTCCATCATCAACTCCCGGAGTTCATTCAGACTCACGTCCATCGAGTCAGTGATGCCATCCAGTCATCTCATCCTCTGTCGTCCCCTTCTCCTCCTGCACCCAATCCCTCCCAGCATCAGAGTCTTTTCCAATGAGTCAACTCTTCGCATGAGGTGGCCAAAGTACTGGAGTTTCAGCTTTAGCATCATTCCTTCCAAAGAAATCCCAGGGCTGATCTCGCATACATACATGTATATATATATTTCACATTCTTTTTCCATTATGGTTTATTACAAGATATTGAATATAGTTCCCTTTGCTATACAGTAGGTCCTTGTTTATTTTATATATAGTAGTGTGTATCTGGAGAAGGCAATGGCATCCCACTCCAGTACTCTTGCCTGGAAAATCCCATGGACAGAGGAGCCTGGTAGGCTGCAGTCCATGGGGTCGCTAAGAGTCGGACACAACTGAGAGACTTCACTTTCACTTTTCACTTTCATGCATTGGAGAAGGAAATGGCAACCGACTTCAGTGTTCTTGCCTGGAGAGTCCCAGGGACAGGGGAGCCTGGTGGGCTGCGGTCTATGGGATTGTACAGAGTCGGACACGACTGAAGTGACGCAGCAGCAGCAGCAGCAGTGTGTATCTGTTTATCCTAAATTCCCGATTTATCCCTGCTTCCCCCTTCCCCTTTCCCTTTTGGCAATCACAATTATTTTCTATGTTTGTAAGTCTAATTCTGTTTTGTAAATAAGTTCACACATATCATTTTTTCAATTTCACATAAAAGGGATATCATATGATGTTTGTCTTTCTCTGTGTGAAAGTCATGCTTACAAAGTGAAGGTGTGAATGGAGCATGAAGAAGTGTCAGTGAAAATGTCCTTTCCAGGCATGCAACTCGCTAATGGCAATTTCAAAGGGCTCTGGGCTGGGCTTTGTGGGTTGGATCTGTCTTATTGTTCAGTTGCTAAGTTTTGTCCGACTCTCTGTAACCCCTTGAACTGCAGCACACAAGGCTTCCCTGTTTTTCACTATCTACTGGAGTTTGCTCAAACTCATGCCCACTGAATCTGTGATGCCATCCAACCTTCTCATCCTCTGTCGTCCCCTTTTCCTCTTGTCCTCAATCTTTCCCAGCATCAGGGTTTTTTCCAGTGAGTTGGCTCTTTGCATCATTGTAGCTTCAGCTTCGGCATCAGTCTTTCCAATGAATATTCCGGGTTGATTTCCTTTAGGATGGACTGGTTTGATCTCCTTGCTGTCCAAGCGACTCTCAAGAGTCTTCTCCAGCACCGCAGTTTGAAAGCATCAATTCTTTGGTGATCAGCCAAATGTGGTCCAACTCTCACATTCATACATGATTACTGGGGTCTGTCTTGTTAGAGTAAAATATATGGCTCTTTTTTCCTCTCCCGGTTCCCCTTCATGAGCCACGGACATTTCTGTCTCTGCCACCGCAAACAGCACTGATTCATCACAGTGATGGGCAATTTTGGCTCAGTTTCTATTTTTCCTCCCTCCCTCCCACCTTTTTCTTCCTCCTTCCTACACCAAGCAAAGATCTTCTAACTGCGCCCCCTACACTGCCCCTTTGGGAGTGTCATTCACATTTAGGAGTGTCAATGTACCATCATGGCCACTGTAAGGGGGCCAGTCACCAGCCTCCTCTTCTTCCTCCTGAGAACCATAGTGACAGTCCCTGTCCCTCACGTGTAACAGCCCTGGCTTGTCTGTCTCCCCAATCCCACACAGAGAAATGTACAAATATGATCTCATGTTAGTGAGACCAGCTAAAGTTTAGAAATAAATGTTTACATGCATGTGATGCTCTTGTTTATGAGCAGATGAGCACCGAGACCAACAGAGGAGGATCATGGCCCATGGGGCGGGGTCTTTGCAGCAGGATAAGGTGGGATGTGAGGAAAAGAATTGGCCGTGGGAATAGACAGAGACAGAGACAGACAGAGACAGAGAGAGAATTCCTGTGTACAGACTGAAACCCGAGCAGGCGCTAATGCAGTAAACTGGACCTCTGCAGTGCTAGTAGGAAATCCTCCCACCTCCCAAATGTGTGGAAACCATGACCCGTGTAGTGCTCATGGCTGATGACCCAGACCCCAGAACTGAACTTAAACTGTTGCCACAGCTGCACAGATGAGATCTGTTCTCAGGTGACCCATGGGGAGGGGTTTGGAGACTGTTTGGTGGGCACGAGCCTTCTGCCGCATACCAACTAGGTTTCATTCATCTTCTCGAAAGTTCAGTTCCTCCCCATTGGCTGCTCTGTCCAGCTGTCCCAGGCGGCTGTGGTGCCCTCTGCTCCGGGATCCACACAGCTGCTTTGTGCTCAGGTAGCCCCAGAACCTATAGAAGGACTTTGTGCTGGCTGCTTGGTGTGGACGGTGTGTGCCAGGCTCCGTGCCACGTTGTGTGTGAGCCTGCTTCAGAAAACACAGATTATCTTATGGTTCTAGAGGTTTCACCCAGTCTTCCTTGTTGGGAGTGGGTGGGGTGGGCACTTCCTCCCCACTTCTGGAGCCACCCTATGGGTGGCGAGGCTCCACTGATAAGGCACTTTCTGTTTTGTCAATCCCTCTGGGGAGGAGGCTCCCTCATCAGGGAGGAGCTCAGGGTGGTGCCCACTCAGGAGCTCAGGAGTGGCACTCGTTCTCCTCCTTCTCTTAGACGCCCTCCACCCCTGGGGGCACAGTTCTCAGATTGTCTCCCATGGAAGGTGACATTTGGACTCCCATCGGCCACTTAGTTTCATTTCTCAATTAGTTGAGAATGCAGGTTGGGGAGGCGTCCCAGAGGCCCCACATTTCTCATCTTGAGCAACAGCATTACCTTCTACCTGTGGTTCCAGCCAGAGACCCAACTCCTTCCTTCCTTCTCTGTCTGTTCCTCAGCCTACACCCGATCTCTCAGTGAGCCCTGCCAGCTCTTCCCTCAGACGGATCTCAAGCATGTCTACAGCCTCCTCCCCAGGCTGAGCCAGCATTTTTGGGTTGTTGTAATAGTGTCCAATGGAACTTCTGGCTTTCCCTTCAATTCACTGAAATATAAATGAAATTCAGTGGGCCCCCCTTTCCCTTAGGATAAATTTCAAACCCACTTCCTTGGGCCTCAGTGCCATTTCTGTGCTGCCTCCTCCTGTCTATCTATCCTTCCCCCACCCCTCTCTTCCATCTCAGTGTGTCCCAGCCATAGGGGCTCCTTTCTGTCCCCTGAACATGCCATTTTATCCCCAAGACTGACCCACTGCAGCACATGATATGCCCTCAAGGAATATTTTCCAAGAACCTGAATTGTTTTATGTGCTGTCCAGGGGGGAAGGGTCTCAAATGGTGGATTTGGAGTGTCCTAGGGCCTTGGAGAGTCCATCTCTACAATGAGATGGATGCCTCAGGCTGTCTCCAGCTATGTGTTTGTCCTTGTTCTGACTCCATACTTGGCAAAGGATGTTCTGATTGTGAATGGCTTGCCTGGTCTGTCTTCATTAGGGAGAGAAAGGGCTTGCCTTGCAGACGTCAGTAGTCTGTCTCCTGCCTCTGCATGTTTATCCCCGTAAACTATCACACTGGTGTTTAGGTCATAAACAAACACCCATCGGCTTTGTCCTACTAGGATACACATCTACAAGATGGCCATGCCCTTGGTTTCTTAGCTTGCAGACTGAGAGCGATACTATGGTTCTGGAACATTGTCTAAAGTGATGGTTTCCTTGGGAAGTTCTTGGGAAACAAGTTGCAGGGTTTCTTCTGGCAGGAGAGCCCCCATCAGAATGGTTGCTTTGCTGGGACCGCAAGCCTTTCTTGGTTTGAACTTTTTAATGTGTGGGGTTCAAATTGGTGAGATTTCAGTGTTTACTACATTTTCCTAAAGCAAGAGCATCCTGGTTGCCAAAGTCCTCAGATGTGGGGTGAGACCCTGGGTGCTGAGATGGGCACTTCTCTAAACTGTAGCACAATAGATATGGACTTGCTTGTAGGATCCAGACTTTCTTTTTTAGAGAGTCCCATACTGAATGTGACCTGATTGGAAGCAGCGCTCTTCCTGCCCTCACACAGTCAGCTGGTGCACGCATGACCTATTCTCAGCCAATCAGATGCTTACTCACAGATTGTTGAATCTACATTGAATGATTCTCACTCATGGGAAGAATGCAGGTGTTAGTCTTCTCGGCAGTGGCAATGGTGGGCATGGGGATGAGGTAGTTTTCCTTCATGACTTTGCTGCCTGGACTTCCATAACTCCGTTGGCTTGTTCTCTATTTAAAGCCTAATACTTCATTTTCCTGTGGATTTTGAGAGGACTTGGTATCTTTCTTATATATGTGTTTGCATGTGCCAACTTTACCTGGTATCGTTTCTTTGCTTGTAGCTAAGAACTCTGATGTAGAAACTGATGCCAAGAGTGAAGTGGACACAACAGACACTTGAGGATGGGGATGGAGTTTGGGGTTTATATCAGTTACAAGATGGGCCCTGAGATGCTATACCAGAGATCCCAAGGCAGAGTGGCTGAAACAAGACATGTAACAGTGTGAGTGCTGGGAAGGCGTTGCTATTTCCAACATGTGGCTTCTTGGTTAAAGATGACATCATTTCCAAGCGATGCCAAAGAAGGAAGGAGAAACCAGAGGGCAATCATCTTTCTTCCTGGGGAACATGACCTAGAAGCTGCACACATCAAGTCTGCTGACTCTCATGGGTTTAACCACCTTGCCATATCCATCTGCAGGGGTGACTGGAAAGCTAATCTCCAGATGGCGAGCCCTATGCTCTTCTAGCATGTAGTAGGAACACTCTAAGGCTACGAGGGAGATCAAACAGTTTCAGCCATTAGAAATCAAGGTTGCAGGATGGGATGGGAAGCAGGCAAAGTCCGATTTATATTCTGGGATGCAAATACAGATGCCCATTGTTGTTGTGTCTGACTCTATGCAACCCCCTGGACTGCAGCACACCAGGCTCTCCTGTCCTCCACTATCTCCCAGGATTTGCTCAAATTCATGTCCACTGAGTTGGTGATGTTATCTAACCATCCCCACCTCTGCCACACCCTTCTCCTTTTGCCTTCAGTTTTTCCCAGCATAGCAGCCCACAGTATGAAGCTAATGAAATTGTTGCTTATATGGTGAACCAGAACCCAGTGCTCAGTAGAGAAGAGATATGGAGATGGAAGGATCACATTGGTATCATCATAAAACTGTGTAATGTGTGAACAATCTGACTGTGGGAGTGGCCTGGCCAATTTCTACTGTATGGAGTTACTAAAGGCAAAAGAATGTTGAAACTCCAAATATTCAATTTGTACTATGCCCCAGGCATAGTACAAAGCTCAAGGACATTCTATGACTATGCTGTCAGGATCTATCTTTCAGCTGGCAGAAATAGCAACAACAAATAACAACAAAACTCTCTGAGACTGTTCTGCATAATTCTGAATTACACCATCAGTTGAATTCACAGTTGAATTCACATGTTAGGGTTTTTTTGTTGTTGTTGAGTCACTAAGTCATGTCTGACTCTGCAACCCCACAGACTGCAACATGCCAGGCTCCTCTGGCCTCCACCATCTCCTGAGTTTGCTCAGATTCATGGCCATTGAGTCAGTGATGTTACCTATCCATCTCATCTTTTGCTGCTCCCTTCTCATTTTGCCTTCAATCTTTCCAAGTATCAGGTCTTTTCCAATGAGCCAGCTCTTTGCATCAAGTGGCCAAAGTATTGGAGCTTCAGCTTCAGCATTAGTCCTTCTAATGAATATTCAGGGTTGATTTCCTTTAGGATTGACTGGTTTGATCTCCTTGCTGTCAAGACTCTTCTCCAGCACCACCATTTGAAAGCATCAATTCTTTGGGTGCTTAACCTTCTTTATGGTCCAACTCTCACATCCAAACATGACTACTGGAAAAACCATAGCTTTGACAATACAGTTTCCCTAAGTCTTGTATATAAAACAACAGGATACTGATCAGAAAGAATGGAAACCTAGAAACTAGACTACAAATATGTGGAAGGATTTGCAATCCTTTCATTAGCATGAAGTCCATCCCTCCCTTGGAGCTATCCTGAGGATGCAGCCTCAGTCCTTGTCTGATGAGGTTATTCTGTTCTTACTGGAGAATACCACCCCTCCTTACACAGAGAGAGCCTCCCCGGGAAAGAAAGGGATAACCCTTAATTCTCTGCATGGTCCTCAGATTACTAGACCTTGGCATGTCCCAGGGGGTCAACTGCAAAATGAAATGGTAGTGGAAGGCTTGTACTGCAAAAGAACTGTAGGAGTTTGCTAATTTCTATCATAAAAAGTCTGGAGGCACATCTGTGGGGATGGATGTTTAGGATACTAACCCAAGAAGGAAGCAAATGATTAATGTCAGGTTCAACTGATAACTGTAGATGCAGCTATGGTGAGGTTTGAGGGTAAACATGAAAGCGTTAGTCGCTCAGTCATGTCTGACTCTTTGTGACCCCATAGATGTAGCCTTCCAGGCTTCTCTGTCCATGGAATTCTTCAGGCAAAAATACTGGTGTGGGTTGCCATTCCCTTCTCCAGGGAATCTTCCCAACCTAGGGACTGAATTCAGATGTCCTGCATTGCAGGCAGATTTACAGTCTGAGCCACCAGGGAAATCCTGGTGTTAGTTTCCCATAAATGCTGTTAAAAAAAAAAAGTATCACAAACCAGTTGACTTAGAAAAACAGAAATATTCTGTTGATAGCCTGTTGAGGCTATCTAAGCCTCAAAATCTGGAGGCTTAGATATCCAAAATGAGGGTGCTGGCAGGGCTGTGCTTTCTCTGGATATTCTAGAGAAGGAGCCATCCTTGCTTCTTCCTAGCTTTTGGCGGTTGCAGATAGTCCTTGGCTTGTAGACACATCCCTCCAATCCTTGCCTCTCTTGTTCAGGTCTTCCTGTGTGTTCCTGCTCCCTCCTTAACTCTCCCTTAAAGACCCCCTTCTGTAAGGACAACAGTCATTGCATCAGGATCTGCTCCAATCCAGGATGACCTCACCTGAACTTGGTTACATCTGTAGCATTCAATTTCCAAATAAGCTTCATTCATCAGTACTCAGGAGACATCTTTTGTGAAGACATCATTTAACACAATATAGACGTAATGTAACGCACCAGCCTGAACAGCTGAGAAGGAATCTAATATTTTTCTTGTTGGTTGACACTAGCCTGGGCTCAGAATGCAAAGGGATGTCCCCTATCACTGAAAGGACACTGATTAATTTGTAAAACTGCTAACCAGAGTGGCAGTGGGAAATGTCCCTGGAGATCAGAAGCCGGCAGCCACATGCAGCAGTCAGAGGAGGAAGAAAAGTGGACACAGTAAGCAGAAGGGTCAGTTTGCTCATCAGAGGTTTTTGCTGTGGTTAATCGATCATGGGGTTCTTGAAATGAAAATCAGATGGCAGTCCACTAAGGCCTATTTGACTTGTAAACTGACATAAATATGTAAGTGAGTAGTAAAGGTCTAGGTCTGAATCGTGACTTGAATTCTGTGGTTGAGAGTTCCCACACTTGAGTCAATTTATGACTCAAAGTCCTTGGGCAGAGGAGGGGGCTTAGGAAGAACTTGTAATGGTGTCACAAGTGTGTGACATGGACCTTCCTCCTAGCTTTACCCAGGGGACCCTCTCTGTTCACAGGCTTATTGTGCACAAGGTAAGGGAAGTGGCCAAGGTCTGGTCTCCTGGGCCCTGGCTCTGATCTGACACCTTTCCTTGGTCCACTGGTTAGACGGGATTGGTTGGATGGGGGCCCTCACATGGGGAGGAGGGTCCAAGTGAGACCTGTTAGCCTTCCCGTGGGCCCCATGCTGGGACCATTTATTGATCATTGCCCAGTTCCAGGGAGAACACTTGGTATCCTTGGCAAGAGGCAGGATCTACTTACAGTTCATTGACCCATGGAATCAGGGAAGACCCATGGAGCTGGGGAGAACTCATGGACCCAGGAGAGCCCATGAAACTCAGGACAACTGATAGGATCAGGGGGAAGTCATGGACCCAGAGTGAGCCTGTGAATCCAGAGGGAGCTGCATAACTAGAGCTCTAATGGAGGGGAGGCTGAGTGAGAGGACTTCAACCTCCCTCTTTGCCTCCAGGTAATAAGTCTTCACTTCCTGGAGGCTGGGGAGGTGGGTGTGGCCACTGAAGACCTAGAAGAGGCTGCCTTGGTGATCCTCATCATGTCCACCTAAGCACCTCCACCAGCACTCAAGGACCAGGTCGGGAGAGTGGACACTTCACCATTGCATTAAATCCTTCGAGGGTGGTATATTATCATTTGATGCTGGGAAAGATTGAGGGCAGGAGGAAAAGGGGACGACAGAGGATAAGATGGTTGGATGGCATTACTGACTCAATGGACATGGGTTTGGGTGGATTCTGGGAGTTGGTGATGGACAGGGAAGCCTGGAGTGCTGCAGTTCATGGGGTCACAAAGAGTCAGACACGACTGAGTGACTGAACTGAACTGAACTTTACAGATGAGAAAATCAAGGCTTAGGATGTTTCAGAAGCAGCCCAAGTCCCCAGAACTGGAAAGGCTGGGATCTGAACCCAGTGGTGTGACTTCAGTGCCCTAATCCTACCCACCTCTGAAATGAAGACATGAATGTATTTCCAGGAGTCATCCATCTCACTCTCCTGCTTAGGTAAAACCCTGGGGGATACTTCAGCAGCCTCTAGGACCTGAAAAGGGAACAGGGGTTTTTGTTCTGAGGCCTCAGATCTACCCAAAAGCAATCTAACCCCAGCTTGGCGCTCCATTGGATTTCTTTTCCCTTGAGAGCAAATCCGACTTGATGCCAACGCTCACCGTCCCAGGTCCAGGGATGTTCTCTTTGTTATATTCTGGGCTCCTGGGAATATAAGTGTCACCTAAATGGGTCAGGTTCTACTTGGGATAACTTATTTTGCTTCTTCTAAAGATTTTCTCGTCACTGAACCCCAGCGCAAATTTGGGTTGGTATGTGAGGTAGATGTTGATAAGCTGAGGAGAGTTGGGGAGAGAGGAAGTGGATAGAAAGAGATGATGAGAGAGGGAGGAAGAGAGAGAGGAAGAGAGGAGAGGAAAAGGGGAGGGGGAGAAGGAGGGAGAACCAGCTCCAAGCAGCAAATGGCCCCAGGTGGCAACTGAACACAATTCTCAACCCACCAGCCCAGCAGTCTGGCTAGAAAAACTAGGGGTAAAGTCTAGAGAAACAGGGAACTGAGTTTCCAGCAGGTCAGGATTCAAGACCCCTACTTTTCCCACTGGAAAATGGATTTTAATGCTACTCAATCCACTGTCTTGCTTTGTTTCTTGTTGCAAGTTGCTTACTGTTTGGGGAACAGAAGCAAGAACTATTTACTGAGAGTTTTCTATGTGCCAGGCACAGGGCTTTAGGTGGACATCTTGGTATATGAAGATAGAATTTCCTGTCCTGTCTTGGCTTATGGGCAATGGTGAGGGAGACATGATAAAAAATCAAAGCAAATTAGATGCAAAAATGTTCAAACTCTCACAGCCTGAAGATAAAATCAGGATACTTGACCAGCCTCTTAGGGGTGATGGGGGCAAATTTTCCCAAGTATCTTTGGTGGGTTGGCTAGACACAAGGATGTTCCCCTCACCCCACCCAGTCTATCCCATTTCCCCAAAGTCTGGTTTGAAAGCTTGGAGTGTACAAAAAGAATTGGTCACCAAGCTCTGGACATCAAAGAAAGACCATCACCTGTGGAGGGCAAGTAACACCTGCTGCCTACCACCAACTCAGCATCCATTCCCACAACTTCCAGTAAGCTCAACCCTGCTTTGTAGAATGAGCTCACACTACTTGCATGCAGCCTTGTCATTCAAGAAGTCCCTCCCTCACCTGGCCAAAGGGTGGGCACAGGACCCAGGCTCAGCCAATCAGACTCTCTCTCCAAGAATTCTGATTCTTACCAAAATGGAAGATGGTTGCAGTCACCCTAGGGAGCCTGCTCCTGGTTGCCCAGGTGACAGGAAGTGATCTGGTTCCCGTCCTTCATAGTATCTGGTGCTTCCCTTTTCCCTCTCATTTAAAAAAAAAACAAAAACAAGTGTCTCTGTTTTCTCTCAATAAATGCTTAAATTGCCCAGAGTTGACTCTATATTTTATATCCAAAGGACCATAAATGGTACAGATGGAGTATCTTAATTATTTCACATGATAGCCTTAGGAGCTAGACACTGCATTGTCCCATTTGATATATGAGAAAACTGAAGATTGTGAATGAAGTCCCCCAGCAGGTGGGTGATGCAGCTCTGCTCCTCACAGCTCCACTCTCCCTCTAGTAGCGATAATCCAGATGGACAGCGAGCCCCTTCCCCACCTCCCAGCTCAGCCAGCCTCCTTGGGGTGGGTGCTCCACCTGCATATCCCAGAAAATAGTGGGGCAGCCTGAGGAGGGTCTGTTTCCCCTGATTATTCCAACAAAGGCAGGATGAGGTTTCTGATCACCCTCTGGAGAGACTGGCCAGTTCCTGAAGCACAAATGACCTGCAACACCTGGAGGGTCCAGGAACGTGTCCTCCATCATGGAGCCTTGGTGTTGGTACCTCCACTGGATGATGGAGTTGATGACTCTGCATGAGTTAGGGGTCAGGGTGGGAGGCAGGAAAGGGGTTGGCCATTCAGGGGACTTGGATGGATTACATCTGAATGACATTTTTCAAGATGGTACATCCATCCATGTTGCAGGTCCCATCACTGAGTTTTATCACCAGGAAGTTGAGAATGTTAGAGCCACTTATCCAGACAGCTCCCAAAGAATCTATGGCAAGTCAGCTTTCCATCAACAAGTTTCTTGAGACTGTTGGGTCAGGGAGGGAACAAGTGCATTTTCTTCCAATCTGGGCAGGAGATGCCTGAGAGAGGGCCCTGGGGTTGATGATCAGTGTGGGGAAACCTCTGTGCTTGGGGCAGAGGGAAGTTGAATGACCCTCTCTCTCTTAGGGGCTAAGACTTCCTGACTGGGATATTCTGAAGCTGGAATGTGGGACTCTCCCTGGTACTGTGTGCGATGCAATGCTGTGAGTGGGCAAGAGCTGGGAGACGGGTCAATCACCTTGGAAAGGGCTTCGGGGCCAACCAACAAAGGTGATTCCTCTATCATCTGCCTCCCCGGGGGCTGATATTTCGCAGCCTCAGCAGCCAGCTGGGGTGGGGCTTGTTCCCTTGCAGAAGCTGTGTCTGCACCTGGCATCCTGCAAAGTCTTTCCTGTTGAGTTTTGGTGGTGGCTGCATCCCAAAGTGAGGATGTGGGGTGGAGGCTTCAAGGACCTGCTTTCAGCCTCAGCTGATTGGGAGGTCCAAGGCTTTCTCTGGGGAGAGTTCATTGATTCTAAAAGTGAAAGTGACAGTCGCTCAGTCGTGTCCGACTCTTTGTGACCCCATGGACTATACAGTCCATGGAATTCTCCAGGCCAGAATAGTGGAGTGAGGAGCCGTTCCCTTCTCAAGGGGATCTTCCCAACCCAGGGATCGAACCCAGGTCTCCTGCATTGCAGGCAGATTCTTTACCAGCTGATCCACCAGGGAAGACCAAGAGTACTGGAGTGGGTAGCCTATCCTTTCTTCAGTGGATCTTCCCGACCCAGGAATTGAACCCGGGTCTCCTGCATCGCAGGTGGGTTCTTTACAGCTGAGCTACTAGGGAAGTCCTCGTTGATTCTAACAGGAATTGAAAGTCTGCCATGGGGCAGGCACTGTGGGCCCCAGGGATTCACATGTGAACAAAGTAGACCAATGTCCTGCCTCTTGGAGCCCACATCTCACAAGGTGAGAGGTTGCTAATTGCTAGTGACCATAACAAGGATGCTGTGGTTGAGGAGGTGGGGAGGGCTGGCACCTGCATGCCTGTGGTGTGTGTGTGTGTGTGCATGCCTACAGTATGTGTGTATAGGCATACCTGTAGGGTGTATACCTGTGTGTACTTGCCTGTAGTGTGTGTGTGTATAGATGTGTGGTGTGTGTGTACAGGCAAACTTTGGGGTGTGTGTGTGTGCATGCCCATAGTGTGTGTATATAGGCATGCCTATGGGTGTGTGTGTGTGTGGAGGTAATACCTGTGGTATGAGTGTATGTATGTGTGTAGGGGAAGGGACAAGGAGGCACTGTCAAATGCAGTGGTCAGAGGATCAGACTTTACTGAGAAGGTGATAACTGAAGGAGAAGGAGGAGGTGGTGAGAGAATTAGCCCGGCAGCCTCTGTAGGGCTCAAGGAACATCACATGCTAATCCCCCAGTGGGGAGCAGCTTTGGTGAAGCTGGGAGAGCAGGGGAGCCAGTGGGTCTGGCGGGGATGGAGGATGGGAAGGTGAGGTCAGACAGGTGATGAGGTCACACAGGAGAGCTTGGAAGTATAAGATTGGTTTTCACCCTGATGGCAGCAGGGAACCATGTCAGGTTTGCAAAGGCGGGTGCCATGGGGGGCTTTGTTCAAGGATCTCCAAGCATCAGGTATGAACACAGTGTAGGAAAAGCAGAAGCAGGAGGATCAGGTGAGAGGCTGGTGGTCTGGACCAGGGGTGGTGAGCCTTGTTGAGATTCTGGACATGGTTTGAAGGTTGGATTTCCTATTACATGAGATTGGGAGGGGCACAGAAGAGTTTGGGACAACTCCCAAACTTCACCAGAGAAGGAGTCCCCAACAACTGAGATGGGGAGGAACATGGATGGAGCCAACATCTGGCAGGAAAGAATAAGTTCAATTTTGGATATACTGAGTTTTAAATGCCTAAAGATATCCAAGAGGAGTCAGTAGGGAGTCCCACCCCCTGAGGGGAAGTGAGGGACCTTTGGCTACTTTCACTTTGATTGTAGTGAGGGGCCTTCAAGTTGGTCACTTAGAGAGCTTGCCATGTACCCCATGACCATGGGGCAGGTGAATGACCACCAATAATGAGGGAAAGGATGCCTCAGTGTTTCTCCCAGATCAGACATAGACACTACAGAGACATTTAAAAACTGGTCCAGAATGTCTCCCTGAGACACAGTGAGAGCCCAAGGTGGTGTGGACATCCAAGATTTTGGGGATGGGAGTCAATAGAAATGGCCAAATGGAAGGACATGCATCTCCTGAACCATGTAAATTATGTGAATTACATCAGCGCTTGTTCGCTTGGGGGCGTTAGAAGGACCTGCCATGAGTCCCAGTGGTGGGCACTGCTTTGATCAAATGAGGCGGTCCGTGACTGGAGGAGACCAAGGCCTGGTGACTTTGGTCCTAGATGTGTGAGAGGCTTCCTGCCCCCCTACCTGCCTCCCTGCTCCAGTCAGAGGGTTGTCTGAAGGCATGGATAGGATTCGGGAAGAGGAGTGTGACAGAAGAGTCTGGGCCATCAAGTGGATCTTGGCTGGAACTGTGAGCCTTTCACCTTAAATGATGCTCAGGGTTTTGACTGTTAAATCATATTGGACATTTTCATTATTAAAGTGACAGGTTTTTGTGACCAAAAGTGCCTGGAAGCCTTTTTATTATCTGAGAATAAACAGGCTAGATCTAGAGCTCTCATGAAATTCAAAGCAAGATCAGGGAAGGCACTTGCCCCATAGGCAGGTCTGGCCAACAGGGAGATAATGGGGAGGGAGAATGCAGGAGTACCTTTGCTCAAGGTAAAGTGGCCTTGGTCAATGAGGGAGGCCAGGGCAATGGGGCAGCCGACAGGAGAGTGTTGATGGGAGAAAGAAGGGGAAGAGCCAGAGGATGGGGTATGGCTTGTGGTTGACAGTCAAGTCCAGACAGAGAGGAAGGCTGAACAAATGCTGTCTAATAATAATCCAGCTTTACTTTTCTGCAATAATCTTATCCTTTTCTTGGGAACAAATCATTTGTGTGTTTTTTCTTTGGTTTTAAAAGCAATGCATGTTTATTATGGAAAATTGGAAAATATAAAAATTGATAAAGGAGGAAACAAAAATCACTAATAAATCAGAAGTCAAATCATTAATAAACCAGGAGTAATTTCTCAGCAATAAATACTCCTATATTTTTGGTGTGTAATTTGGTATATTCCACAGACTTTTTGACCACTTTATTCCCTAACATATCATAGATTATCCTAATATATCATATATTGGGATAGATATTCATGAATAACTTTAAGCCAGTAAATTTGAAAACATACAAAATGGACAAAATCCTTAGAAAATATGAATTCCCCAAACTGAAGAAAAATGAAAAATCTAAATATTCCTATAACTACTAAGGAAAATAAACTTAGTTCTTTATTTCCCTATAAAAAGCACATCAGACACAGACAATTTTACATTTGGGTTTTACATTAAGAAATAAATATTGTTATTCTTACACAACTATTTTTCATGGAACAGTTTTACAGAATTAATGTGAGAAGTATATAATCTTGATTTCAAAACAAGGATAGTTTGAGAAAGAAAAATTATAGGCTAATCTCAAACATGAACATGGATGCAAAAGTCCTAAAAATATGCTAACCAAATACAGAAGCATAGAATAACACAGATAACCTATGTGGCTAAGCTGATTTTATTCCAAAAAGCAAAAATAGAAAACGTATTAATTTATTTCTTCCACATAAACAGCTTAAGGGAAAAAAGGATATGTTCAGTTTAATACATATATAGAAAGCATTTACTTAAATTCAATGCTCTTTTATGATAGAAGCTCATTTTACTCGAACTCCAGAACACCAATGCATATTCTAGAAAACTTTAGCAAGCATCATATACAATAACAAAATACTTGAAGCATTTCTTCAAGCCACAAATGCTCACTGTCTTTTTGCTATTCAGTACAGTATTGGAGGAGCTAAACAGTGCACAGAGCAAGAAAAAGGAATAAAAATATACAGATCAGAAAGAATAGCTAGAACTGTCAGTGTGTCCAGAATGATATGCTTGTCTCAGAAAAATCCAAAATAATGTAGAGAAAAATCTCATGAATTAATTGGACAGTTTATTAAGATTACAGGATATATTATAAATATCCAAGTTAACTACATTTCTACACACCAGCATCAATGAATTAAACATTTAAACTAAATAAATACAATTTACAAATAGCAATGTCAATAAAGGGAAACTGAGAATAAAGCTGATGGAAGTGATGTAAGATCTTTGTACTAAAATTTTAAAAACTTTGTTGGAGACATTCTTAAATTACTTAAAGAAATTAAGATATATTTCATAGCTTTGGATAATTCAAGACAATATTATAAAGATGTTTATTCTCTCCAAATTGACCTATAGGTGCAGTACAATTTCAACCAAAAGTCCAGTAGGCGCCTTGTGGAACTTGACCTGTGATTTCAAAATTTATATGAAAGAGTAAAAGTCAAAAATATCCAAAATGCCCTTGAATAATAAATATAGACTATGAGAAGCTTCCCATTCTGATACAAAGATTTATTATAAAGCCATAGAAATCAAGATATTATGGTCTTATCAAAGCAACAGTCAAAAGGATATTGAAGAGGCAGCCGTGTTGATTAGAGGAGAATGGAAGGGTTAATCTATCAATCAGTGAATAATGCTGCAACAATGGCTATTTCTTGTGAAAAAATGATATCATATGCTCACACCTTCAAGACACTCACAGGAATAATGAGTACACTCTAGACTGAGCACTTGAAAGTGCAAAACAAAACGGTAAGACTTCTAGAAGAGCACAGCGGAGAATGAATACAAACCCCCCAAGCAAAACCACATGCACATCACTAAATGAATCATCAAGGAAAAGGGCAGTGCAGCTGACCATACTAAAATCTAAATCTTTCTCTTTATCCAAAGATACCAGAAAGAGGGCAAAAAGCACACAGCCAACTGGAGAAGATATTTACTACTTCTTCACTGATAAAGGATTAGTACCTTCAAGATGCAAAGAAATCCTGCAGATCAATAGGAAAAGTAGGCAAATGTCACAAACGGGCATTTCATAGAAAAATATTTATAAATTTCCGAGAAGATTTATGAAAAGATGCCCACTCTTATTAGTAACCTTGGAAGTAAATTGAAATCAAAGCGAGAAACCATATCACCCCCAACACATAGGTACAAATATAAGGGTATGATGGACTGGCTATCTTCCTACCCTACTCTGCACCTTTCTGATGGGCCCCTGCGCGCTCCATCACTGCTGGCTTCTGATTGGCCCAGGCTGGGAGGTGGGACAGAGAGCGCAGGGGATTTCTCTGACTCCCCCCTGCTGTAGCTGCCCCTCTCCACACCCACAGCTCCTATAGCCAGCCGTTCTCCCTGCTCTCATGTTGATGGGCTCTGGCCATGCCTTGTCCCTTCATCCCTAGGGTGGGTACCAGCTTCCTGCTCTGCCAGTCTCCAGGTGCCTCACCACTTCCCTTCCTTCACTTATCCCTGCCCACTCTTTCTGAAGTAGTCTGTTCATTAACACCTCTTCATGGAACAATCTGCTTTTTTTCTGGGACTCTGACCAAGACATATAACAATGCCAGAAACTGGGAAGCCATGAAAAAGACAGTGGTCTTTATTCACTTATCATTGGTGAGGATGCAGATGGTGCCTGCCCCATGGGATACAGTTCGCCCTTCACTGCATTTGAAGATGCACTTACAAACCAACAATCATATCCTTACATCTAACCCCAGAGAAACTTCAGGACACACAAATGTTAACAGGTGAAATGAAGATGGTGATAGTCACAGTCCTATGATCCTCTGTTGCTGGAGGATTAGCTGAAACCATCTCACACAGAAGCGCTCACCTGGTAGATGCTGAGTGAAGATCAGCTGTTATTACTCGGGGGCTGGGCAATGGGAGGACCAGCTTTGGACATCCTTTCATGGATCCATGGCCCCTGACCTTTCTGCACAGGAGACCCCTCCCTGGATGCAGGACAAGCCCTGGGAGAAATCTGTGGGCTATGTCCCCTGTCATTCCTGGGCAGGCTTGTCCTAGCTCCCTACTCAGCTGAGCTCAGCATATGAAGGAACCCATGGCTTGTTCTGAATTCAAAGAGGAAGCTGGATCAGACTGTAGCAACAGTCTGCAATCACAAGGGAACAAAATTAAAGGATAAGTGCAAATTCTTCAAAAGATGGGAATGGCAGACCACTTTACCTGTCTCCTGAGAAACTTGTATGCAGGTCAAGAGGCAACAGTTAGAACCAGACACAGAACAATAGACTGGTTCAAAATTGGGGAAGGAGTACCACCTCAAGACTGTATATTGTCACCCTGCTTATTTAACTTCTGTGCAAAGTACATCATGCGAAAAGCTGGACTGGATGAATCACAAGCTGGAATCAAAATTGCTGGGAGAAATATCAACAACCTCAGATATGCAGATGATACCACCATAATGGCAGAAAATGAAGAGGAACTAAAGAACCTTTTGGTGAAGGTGAAAGAGGAGAGAGAAAAAGCTGGCTTAAAACTCAACATTCAAAAATCTAAGATCATGGCATCCAGTCCCATCACTTCATGGCAAATAGATAGGAAAAAATGAAAACAGTGGCAGATTTTCTTTTCTTGGGCTCCAAAATCACTGTGGACAGTGACTGCAGCCATGAAATTAAAAGATGCTTGCTTCTTGGAAGAAAAGCTATGACAAACCTAGACAGCATATTAAAAAGCAGAGACATCACTTTGCCCAAAAGTCTGTATAGTCAAAGTTACGGTTTTTCCAGTAGTCATGTGTGTATATGAGTTGGACAATAAAGAAGGCTGAGCACCGAAGAATTGATGCTTTTGAACTGTAGTGCTGGAGAAAACTCTTGAGAGTCCCTTGGACTGCAAGGAAATCAAACCAGTCAATTTTAAAGGCAACCAACCCTGAATATTCATTGGAAGGGCTGATGCTGAAGCTGAAGTTCCAATACTTTGGCCATCTGATACAGAGGGCTAACTCATTGAAAAAGACCCTGGTGCTGGGAAAGATTGAGGGCAGGAAGAGAAGGGGATGACAGAGGATGAGATAGCATCACCAAGTCAATGGGCATGAGTTTGAGCAGACTCCAGGAGACAGTGAAGGACAGGGAAGCTTGATGTGCTGCAGTCCATGGGGTTGCAAAGAGTAGGACACAACTTAGTGACTGAGCAACAAAGGGCAAACGAAGGGGACAGCAGAGGATTTGATGGTTAGATAGCATCACCAACTCAATGGACATTAATTTGAGCAAACTCCAGGAGTTACTGGAGGACAGAGGAGGCTGGTGTCACAGAGCCATGGAGTCACAAAGAGTCAGACACTACTTAGAGTCTGAGCAACAACAATAAGCACTTCATCTTGGATGCCAGCAAAGGTAAGTATCAGTTTTAGATCTTTTTATGGCACTGAAATTCAATACACACAGTGCCTCTTATGGCTTGCCAACTTTGATGAAACACAATAATCGAGGCCCAAGTACCGCTGTTTGACACTCCATTAACCCCTGCATGGAAAGGTTGGATTTAATAGGATTGCTGCAGTTGAACACAAGTGTCTCACTCCATCAACCTCCCTCTGGCTCAGGCCCACAGCTAAATTTATTTTTAGGGCAAAATCTCACTTACTTGTCCTTCCTGGGAGTGCTGTGGGCCTCTCCCCTGCAGTCTGGCCTCTCTGATATCCTCTCAGGGCTTCACTGATGGACAGCCTGGCAAAAGTGCTGGGGACAATGCCTGGCCCAGGGTGAACCTTATTATTATTATTATTATACTTACCTTTTCTTATGCACATGTAAAGTTATATATTTTGAATGTCATTGAGAACTGGGATGCTAGATTATTATCTTCATGCTTTTCATGATATTTTTCTCTGGGCTTGTGGAAAGTCCTAAGACCCAGAAGACATGGCCAGTTCATAAAGAGTTCACAAGACACCAGATAGGACCAGCTTGCACAAGTTCTCCCATCTTCCTGCTGCTGGGTATGGTCCTCTTTTACCAACACACCTCTATACCTGTCACACACCTGTGACAATGCCCTCCTCCCACAAAGCGTCTGGAACTTCATCCCTAGAGCCTGTGAATGTGTAATCCTACTTGCAAAAGGAGCTGAAGGTTTTAGATGGGATTAAGGCTGCCAATCACCTGGCCTTGAGATGGGGGAACTGTGTGATCCAGGTGGGTCCTGTGTCATCTAAGGGCAGGAAGGGAAGTCAGAGTGATGCTGTGCAAGGACTCAACTCGCCTTTTACTGGCTTTGAAGGTGGAGGGCGGGGCCATGAGCCAAGGAAAGTGGACACCTGTAGAAACTGGGACAGGTGAGGAAACAGATTCTCCTCTGGAGCCCTAGCAGGAAGGCAGCCCTGCCCACACCTTGGTGTTTGCCCAGCAAGACCCATGTTGGACCTCTGACCTCTGGAATTGTCAGTCATAGACTTGTTTTGTTTCAAATCACCAACTATGTCACATCAGCAATAGAAAACAAATGCAATAGCCCAGCCCACTGACTAGTTTTCCTTATTAGTCTTCATGCTTCAACGGGGGGCTTGAAGTTCCTCCCCAGGAAGCCCCCCTGCCTTCTGCTGCCCACAGGGACCCATCTGCCCTAGAGTAGAGAGGAGGTGTTCCTGCTGGTCACCCTGCTGCTGCTGATCACTGTCTCTGTGCCCTGTCTCTTGGATGATGAGCACCTGGAGGGCAAGGCCAGGCCTGTGTCCTAAACAGCAGCCTGTGGGTATCGTTGCTGATCCTAGTTTAAAAAATAAGAGAAAAAGATGTCTCTGTCTCAAAATGTGTGCTGCTGCCTGCCGTGACCCTGGACGCCAGAGCCCTGCCTGGAGAGGTGAGCTAAGGGGACTCAGTCTGAATTCGTAGCCAAGACCTGGAGGCTCAAAAGGGTCAGAGATTAAAGACCTGTTCAGTTTGGTTATAGGCAGATGCTCTGATTTTGTTCTCAGTCAGTCCATGGTTGGATGACAAAGTTCAGTGTGGTATGCTGCTTCTTGAGCCAATTTTAAAGAAAAATTTTAAAATTGAAGGATAGTTGATTTCTGCTATATAGCAAAGTGACTCTGTTATACATTCATATATATATATATATATATATATATATATATACACACACACACACACACATATAAAAGTGTTAGTCACTCAGTTGTGTCTCATGCCTTGTGACTTCATGGACTGTAGCCCGCCAGGCTCCTCTGTCCCTGGGATTCTCCAGGCAAGAATACTGGAGTGGATAGCCATTTCTATATCCAGGGAATCTTCCTGACCCAGGGATCAAACCTGGGTCTCCTGCATTGCAGGCAGCTTCTTTATCATTTGAGCAACCAGGGAAGCCCTATATATTCTTTTTTAAAAATCTTCTTTCCCATTGTGGCCCTTTCCCCCTTTAGCCAGTGGCTGCACTGTGTCTACCAGGTTGCCATACCATCTTGCATGGAGAAAGCATCTGGTGAGATCTGTAGAATGAATTACTAGAGGAATATGCCAACTACAAATTGCCATCTATCTCTATAAGGGTTAAATCAAGTGCTGCTGTAGCTGCTGATTTTCAACACCTCTTGAAAGGAGTTCAGGAATGAGTCACTTTTTGCTCTGAGAAAAACTGGTAGGACAGTCTTCAGACAGTTAGATATTTTCAGGAGTTGATTTTATGAGCCCAATTCTTGTGTCTCCTCATATCTAGAAAAGCACTAAAATCCTTCATGGTGATGACTGCTCTTCATGACTAACAGAGACTTCACGAGACGAGTAGGAGCCTTCTGGGACAAACGTGTGCTTGTTTGCATGTACTCTCCCTTCACCAAAATCACATATATATTCACCGTTCCCCCTGCCTCTTTGGAGCAGTTTCTCAGCGCTACCTGAGGTTCTGTCTCCTGGACTATAGTCTTCATTTTGCCCCAAATAAGCCTTAACTAGAAACTCACATTGTGCATTTTTTAAGTTGACATATAGATGGGTAGATCTGGGGATTCACACATACTGTGGGTTCAGGTCTGGTTTAGACAAAGCAGGAGGTGGAGAGGAAGTGGTCTGGACTGGGGTTGAGGACTCCAGCGTCTGTCTAATCCTTGGTCACAGTCTCCCAGAATGACAGAGGCCGGTTGCTTCCTTCTCTACATTGGAATGTGCTGATCTGCCAGAGTCAGAAGATTTCCTGCTTTCCAGGTCAGAGAACCCTAACCAAATATCGGGAGGTTAGGGCTGGAACAATTCCAGGTCATCGTAATGCCTGATTCATGTGCAAAGTCTCAGGTGCAGGTGACTGCAAGAAGTGCCCAGTTAGCAGAGGGGCTGGAGGGTGAGCCTGCTCTTGGCTGCTGCAGATCCCCTGGCTGGCTTTAAGCTCACACTCCTCGCTTGACCCTGTGTGCCTGTCTTTACCTGGCTCTCTGGGCTCAGGAGCACCTGGCCCTGGAAACATCTGGAAGGATACATCCCCTCTCCCCCTCACTCCCTCGCCTCCAGCTGAGTGGCCTCTTGATATATAATTTCCATACCTCTAATCTTCCTGGTAGGATTGCTGAAGGGAGGTTGGGTCCTGCTGGGCTGGCCCCTGTCCTGTGCTCCCTGCCCCACCCTACTTCCCTGAAGCTCACAGAGCCTTCTCCTACTTGCAGGAAGAAATCCCTCCTCCTGGGGTCTCTGAGGGGCTTTGTCAGAAACCTCCAGGGAGACTCAGAGCCTTAGGACACTCCCTGAAGGCCTAGCTGACTTCCTGGCTTGGCTAAGGTACCGCATCCTCGGCCACATGGCCCGCAGAGGGCAGGGGCTTGGGATGCAGAGCAGAAACCAGTCCATCCCTGTCTTCTGCTCTCGAGCCTGGAAAGCCCAGCACATTTGGACAGTGTCCTGGGATGTGGTGAGGACTTTCCCGAAGCAGAATTCTGTCCAGATCTGTCCCCACGGCCACTCCCTGCAATGCCCCTTACACCCATTTCTTGGCCAAGTCTCTGGCCCTCAGAGACCATACCAGGGTGCCTCTCTGAGCAGAGAGCAAAGTTGCAGCCATACAGCCCAGTTAGAGGGCATGCATAAAGACTGGTGCCCACCAGAAGAATCTCAAGTCTGGAGAGACCCCAGGTCTGGCTGCCTGGTGGTCTCTGAGTTCCTGGATGGGACACCTACCTCCCTTGGGCCTCAGTTTCCCCTTTCATGAAATTAGGACATAATCCTGCTTATCTCTTCCACTTGCATTCAGGCTTAAGGAGAATATGCAGGTGAAAGTGCCTTGGAAACTGTCAAGCTCCTCATAGATCCCAGGCTCATCTCTTCTGATGCTTGTCCACTTCCTCTGTCATCTTGGCTCTCACATCTCCAGCTCACAGAAGGTCAACAAAACAGGAGGCTGTCCTGAGGGAGGCAGATGCGCCCCTCCCTGCAGCCTTACCCTCCTTCTTCCACCATCTGTGTGAATGGCAGGCTGGTGTGAAGACTTAAGTCTGTGTTTTATCCTCCATCACTCAGCGGGGTGCTTGAAACAATTGCAGGTCATTGCAATGCCTGATTCGTGTGCAAATTCTCAGGTGCAGGTGACTATCCTGTTCCTTCATCGGTGAGAGACCCTTGGCCTCCTTGGGGTCCAGGCCTGTCAGAGGGTGGGACTAGAGAGGTGATGGTGAATGATGAAGGACGGTCACATCCTGAGGCCTCCTTCATGACCACATCTAATTCTAACCATCTTCCAAAGGCTACTATACTGGGGAGTTAGGGCTCCAATCAACAGATTTTGGGGGGACATGTTCAGCCCATAATGCTCTTGCACATGCCAACTCATGACAACCTAGGGGGTGGTACTGCTTTCATTGTCCCTATCTGGCAAGTAGAGAAACTGAGTCATAGGGAAGGTTCCTGTCCTGGTCGTGTATGTGCAACGGCAGGGCTGCTTTGGACCGGGCAGCTAGGGTTTAGTGTCTGTGCCGCTGACACTGAGAGCACTTTCCCCTGTGGTCTGGAAGGTGCCCTCGCCCACAAGTCACCCTCTAGTGGTGGGGGTTTAGCGAGAACTTGGTGGTCCACAGAGACCATCCACTCAGCATCAGGAGGTGATGGGAGTTTAGGGAGGACCTAGTGGTCCATAGAGGCCATCCACTCAGTACCAAGAGACATCCTGAGGCTGGAAACTTCCAGAAACTGTCTCGAGCTTTGTCAAGCTTCCATTGTGCCCGCCTCCTCCGTTAACCAGGAGGCAAAGAATTTTATTCCCTCCAGATCCCACAAGCTTTGGAATCAGACACCAAGAGACTTGTGGAATATTTGTCTCTGATTGGTACCAGTGAGAATAAGATGAGGTCATGTATCTTTCAGGCTTCCTTGGTGGCTCAGACAGTTAAGAATCTGCCTGCAATGCGGGGGACCTGGGATTGATCCCTGGGTCGGGAAGATCTCCTGAAGAAGGAAATGGCAACCATCCAGTGTTCTTGCCTGGAGAACTCCATGGACAGAGGAACCTGGTGGGCTACAGTCCATGGGGCTATAAAGGGTTGGACATGACTGAGTGACTAACACACGTCTCTTTCAGTGGATTCCATCCTTCAACACCAGCCCAGGCTCCCCGTCCCAGGAATATCCTGTAATTTAAAGGAGGTCTGCACCCCAGCGGGACACACGGGGCAAGCAAGGAACCCACCGCCCTGTATCTAGTGTCTCTGCGGCGTTGCTTCCTGCAGGGCCCTGGGCTGGCCGTGTGGTGACAGGTTCATGTCCAAGACAGGTCTAAAGTTTCTCTGGGAGGCTGAGACCTGTGACCCTGAGGACACAATAGGCGATATGACAGCTTTTCCAACAAGATCCTCTTCCCCTGGCTCCATGCCACCATCAGTGGCTCCCTTCCTCTCTCCCTCCCAACACTCATCATCTCTCCACTGTCGTCTTTCCTGGAGCCAAGATCTAATCTCTGTTCCTTGTCCCTCATTGTGTCTGTGACCACTGGACGTGTAGGACTCCCAGACCAACCCTCCTCCCATGCAGTCCTGGTCACCCTACTCTGATGCCATCTCCCACCCTCCCCCAAACTTAACCTCCTTCCATGATGTCATCAAGAACTTATGGCCAATCGTTTCTAAAATACATTGTTTTCCCAATGGGGCTTATGATGCTCTCATAATTCTATTTACTAGCTAAAACCTAGCTCTCCGTGCCCACCCAGCTCCCCTGATGGGGCTCTTTCCTTTGGCACAGGACCCCTTGCTTCTTTTGGCCCATCCAATAAAGCAGAAAAACATCTGCTTTATTGACTATGCCAAAGCCTTTGACTGTGTGGATCACAATAAACTGTGGAAAATTCTGAAAGAGATGGGAATACCAGACCACCTGATCTGCCTCTTGAGAAACCTATATGCAGGTCAGGAAGAAACAGTTAGAACTGGACATGGAACAACAGACTGGTTCCAAACAGAAAAAGGAGTATGTCAAGGCTGTATATTGTCACTCTGCTTATTTAACTTCTATGCAGAGTACATCATGAGAAACACTGGGCTGGAAGAAGCACAAGCTGGAATCAAGATTGCCGGGAGAAATATTAATAACCTCAGATATGCAGATGACACCACCCTTATGGCAGAAAGTGAAGAGGAACTAAAAAGCCTCTTGGTGAAAGTGAAAGTGGAGAGTGAAAAAGTTGGCTTGAAGCTCAACATTCAGAAAACGAAGATCATGGCATCCGGTCCCATCACTTCATGGGAAATAGATAGGGAAACAGTGGAAATAGTGTCAGACTTTATATTTTGGGGCTCCAAAATCACTGCAGATGGTGATTGCAGCCATGAAATTAAAAGATGCCTACTCCTTGGAAGGAAAGTTATGACCAACCTAGATAGCATATTCAAAAGCAGAGACATTACTTTGCCAACAAAGGTCCGTCTAGTCAAGGCTATTGTTTTTCCTGTGGTCATGTATGGATGTGAGAGTTGGACTGTGAATAAAGCTGAGCACTGAAGAATTGATGCTTTTGAACTGTGGTGTTGGAGAAGACCCTTGAGAGTCCCTTGGACTGCAAGGAGATCCAACCAGTGCATTCTAAAGGAGATCACCCCTGGGTGTTCTTTGGAAGGAATGATGCTAAAGCTGAAACTCCAGTATCTTGGCCATCTCATGTGAAGAGTTGATTCATTGGAAAAGACTCTGATGCTGGGAGGGATTGGGGGCAGGAGGAAAAGGGGACGACAGAGGATGAGATGGCTGGATGGCATCACCGACTCGATGGACTTGAGTCTGAGTGAACTCCAGGAGTTGGTGATGGATAGGGAGGCCTGGAGTGCTGTGATTCATGGGGTCACAGAGTCGGACATGACTGAGCGACTGGACTGAACTGAACTGAACTGACCATCCCTCCTCCCACCTCCTAGGACTTCAGCTCTGATACTCATCTTCCACCTCCCACTCTTTGTTGCCAGCATCTCTAAGGACCAGCTCCCTGCTGTCCACATGTGTCATTTTTTTTTGTATTTCATATCCATGGAGACATTCCTCCCAACACCCCAGTGTCCCAGCCCCTTGGTCTCTGTTCTCGAAGGATCATGTCCCTGGTACCCACAGGTGACTGTCCCTTAGGCATTTGCTCCCAGTGGGGCATGCTGCTTCTCACACCAAGAGGTGAGCACCCCCTCTTGATCTGGGTTGGCTCTGGGCATTTGAGGACCAGTGGGAGGTGGGCTACTTCTTCTCAGATCCAGCCTCCACTCTGAGGCCACTTCTGTCCTAGCTGCCTGTCTGTAAGTGAGTCATCTCTGTGTGCTAAGCCTGAGCCTCCCAATGACACCAATCCTGGGGGTGTCTGAAGCTGGCACAGGAGAGACCCCAAGTGAGACCCCCGAGCCAGGTCCACTCAGCCCACAGGAAGGTGAAAGCTAATAATAAATCCTGTTTTAAGCCACTAAGTTTTGATGTGGTAGATATTCAGCTGTAGACAGCAGAACAAAGTTGGAACTGGGAAGAGGAGAGTGGCCGCCACAAAAATCGAAAACAGCTGGCACCACCTTTGGAACTGAGGGACTTGGAGGACGAGGAGGTGCTGCTTTCAGAAACTGGGGAGAGTTTGACAACAGTGTCACCTTGAAAAGAGAAAATATACCTCATGAACCGGCGGAGCTGGCTCCAGACACTCCAGACAGAATGTTGAAAGCACAGACTGGTTGACTGCTGCCACAGATGATAAGGTGTGAATACAGAGAAACAAACACCCTCCCGAGCCGTAAGACTCTCAGGGTGAGATTCTCAAAGTAAGAGACGGCCTCAGGGTTGTTCAAGAGTGTGGTCCCCTGTTGACGCCTCAGGGATGCTGGAGGGCTCCTCGCAGAACCCAAGGTGGCTTTTGAGAGTGTGGAGGACTCTCATTCCTTGATGCCCTGACTCAGAGGTCAAGGTGGGGAGGGCAGGGGGACAGGCTCTCTGATCATCTTACCTGACCTACGCACAGCGTGGACGTCACTTGGATGTCACACTTTCCTGCCTTTCTTCCTCCCATGTTATTGGCTCCTCCGTCCCTTTCACCTTGGCAGAGTCCTGACGTCGGAGCCCAGGGTTCACTCTTTGGGTCTCTTCTCTGACTACTGTTGGCTAAGATATTCAGATTAATGTTTCCAAGTGACACCTACACGCAATAACACTCAAGCGCATGGTCCTGCCCAGACTTGCTCTTGAACTTGGGCATGGCCCCTTGACCACATGCTCCACATGTCCACTTGGCATCCACTGGATGCCTCAAAGCAGTGCCCTTCTCTCTGGAGTCAAAGGGTGGGAGCAATCCCACTGGGGTGGGGGCAATGTGGATGCATTTGCATTTGCATTTGAATGAGCAGAAATTGTAAAATAATAATAATGTGGAGAAAAGCCAGTCTGCTTGCTGTTATTGCCAAGTGGTAGCATTTGAGACACAGTCAGGGCTCAAGGCCTCCTTGCTGACCACAGGGCGTGTGCTTCCTGTTGACTGTTTTTCTGAACTTGATGTGTTTGCAAAAGCACTCTTGACATTCCTTTCACACTTGCTGTCCTCACAGCTTATCCACTGTGGCAAATGGCTACTTTCTTATTAGGCTGCACCTGGGACCAGCTCACCTCTGCTCCTTCCTCATACAGCCTGCAGCTGGCCATTCAGCAAATCTGAGAGCTCAGTTCAGTTCAGTCTCTCAGTCGTGTCCGACTCTTTGTGACCCCATGAACCGCAGCAGCCAGGCCTCCCTGTCCATCACCAACTCCCGGAGTTCACTCAGACTCACGTCCATCGAGTCAGTGATGCCATCCAGCCATCTCATCCTCTGTCGTCCCCTTCTCCTCCTGCACCCAATCCCTCCCAGCATCAGAGTCTTTTCCAATGAGTCAACTCTTCGCATGAGGTGGCCAAAGTACTGGAGTTTCAGCTTCAGCATCAGTCCTTCCAAAGAAAACCCAGCACTGATCTCCTTCAGAATGGACTGGTTGGATCTCCTTGCAGTCCAAGGGACTCTCAAGAGTCTTCTCCAACACCACAGTTCAAAAGCATCAATTCTTCGGTGCTCAGCCTTCTTCACAGTCCAACTCTCACATCCATACATGACCACAGGAAAAACCATAGCCTTTACTAGATGGACCTTTGTTCGTAAAGTAATGTCTCTGCTTTTCAATATGCTATCTAGGTTAGTCATAACTTTCCTTCCAAGGAGTAAGCGTCTTTTAATTCTATGGCTGCAGTCATTATCTGCAGCGATTTTGGAGCCCCAAAAAATAAAGTCTGACACTGTTTCCACTGTTTCCCCATCTATTTCCCATGAAGTGATGGGACCGGATGCCATGATCTTCGTTTTTTGAATGTTGAGCTTTAAGCCAACTTTTTCACTCTCCACTTTCACTTTCATCAAGAGGCTTTTTAGTTCCTCTTCACTTTCTGCCATAAGGGAGGTGTCATCTGCATATCTGAGGTTATTGATATTTCTCCAGGCAATCTTGAGTCCATCTCGTGCTTCTTCCAGTCCAGCGTTTCTCATGATGTACTCTGCATATAAGTTAAATAAGTAGGGTGACAATATACAACCTTGACGTACTCCTTTCCCTATTTGGAACCAGTCTGTTGTTACACCACCTCCCAAAGTTAGTCTTGCCTCCTAGGTCCCCCGACCTGCCCCTGCAGGAGGACTCTGCACCAACTCCTCCCTTGTTTGGTGGCTAAATCATGTCCGACTCTGTGACCCCATGGACTGCAGCACTCCAGGCTTCCCTGTCCTTCACAATTTCTCAGAGTTTGCTCAAACTCATGTCAATTGAGTCGGTGATCCCAGCCAACCATCTTATCCTCTGTCGTGCCCTTCTCCTCCTGCCCTCAACCTTTCCCAGCATCAGGGGCTTTTCCAATGAGTTGGCTCTTCTCATCAGGTGGCCAAAGTATTGGAGCTTCAGCTTCAGCATCAGTCCTTCTAATGAATATTCAGGGTTGATTTCCTTTGGGATTGACCAGTTTGATCTCCTTGCTGTCCAAGGGAGAGTCTTTTCCCACTCCGCAATTTGAAAGCATCAATTCTTTGGTGCTCAGCCTCCTTCACGGCTCCCACCAAAGGTCTGTTCTGAGAGCACCCAGAAGATCCTTTAAAACACACATCAGATCATGGCACTCCTTGGAAGCTTCCGGTGGCTTCCCACATCCTTAGGAGCAGAAGCCAGTCCTCACAGCCTCACAGCCCCCTGTGGTCCCTTCCTCAGCTCTAGCCCTGGCAGTCCATCAGGCTTTCTCCTCTGCGCCCTCAGCTCCAGCCCAGCCTATTCCTGGCTGCCCCAAGGATGTTCTGGTGTGTGTCCACCTATGCTCAGTGAGCTGGACCCAGAGTCCACAGCCCTGCCCCCAAGGGACACTGCCTCAGTGTCGGGGACAGCTAGAGAGCCCAGGGTGAGACAAGCCACCCCAGAGAAGCAGGGTCCAGGTGTCACGTCCAGCTCCAAGGGCCTCTGGTGGTGCAGCTCTGTGCCCAGCCTCCTTGTGTGCTATGGAGGAGTGACATCTGTGAGCTGTTCATCGCTGGGCACCCGATCCTGATGGAGGGCAGGCCACGGGCATCGCTGGGCAGGCCGTGGGTGAGGCACTTGACAGCGGGTGATGGATGCCCTTGAGGGAGCCTCAGCATCCATCCATTCACATTCTCCTCCTGTGAATTAGTGCCAGCCTCACCTGCACAGTGCCGCCTGGCTGATGGATGGGACCGACCAGAGGAGTCCAGGATGCAGAGACCCACTCATCTTCATAGAGGAATTAAAAGGGATTCTGCCTAGGGAATAAATCTCAGCCATAGTCTGGGCACCTGGCTTCTGTTTCTCCTTGAACTCCTGGGAGGGAGTCCTGCCCTCACTGGCTGTCCTGCAGGCGGGGGTCAGGACAGGCCCAGAGGAGACGACCCCACCCCCGCCCACAGTGCCCACTCAGAGTGCCCACCTGCCCCACTGAGGGCTGCTGTCTCCTGAGGACTGAGGGTTCACATGTCTCAGAAGAGCGACAAGATGTTTCCAAGTGCAGCTTCCTAGTCTCTGCTGGGGCGTCCACAGGGGAATGTGGTTATTGCCTTAGCATCTCTCTCCTTCTGCTTCTTGTCCTGCATGGTGGGGATGGGGCCTCCTGTGAGGGACTCCTGCTGCCCTTGGGCCTTGATGGCCCAGCAGGCAGAGAGTGGGGCTGGGGTTTCCCTGGCTCCCCTTGCCCCCTGTCCTCTAGCCCATCTCAAGAGGTGGTGCAGACCACAGATTTCCCAGAGGGTCCAAATGCAAAGGCCCCCCTCCCACCATAAAAACTCCCATAGCTGAAAGTCTGGGAGGCTGGCCCACGTGCCAGGTTGCCATGGAGAGTGGGATTCCTCACCTGTGTTAGAACCTCAGGGACCCCACTCCTGTCACTCCTGCAGCCACCGTGACATACCCTGTAGTGAGGTGGCCTTCATTCTGCCAGCAGGCTGGCGGTCTGCTCAGGGCGGGCACAGAGGGCCCCAGTCAGGGCCAGCCCTCGTTAGCAGGGATTTATGTCCGGCAGCATCCAGTGGGCCAGCTTCCAGGCAAGGGCACGGGGTGTTTACAATGCCCACATCGTCTCTGGGAGCAAGAAACTTCATTATCACCATTTCAATTAAAATTGTTCTTTGAAGCGGCAGGTCTCAAGGTGTGGCTATGAATTCCAGGTCTTCACTCAAGCCTCCCCTCAGAGTCCTGTGTTGGAAGGGTCTGTCTGTCTGTCCTGGGAGGAAGCAGAGGCTGACCAGGCAAAGGGTTTCTTGTGGCAGTGGTGTCAGTTATTAATACAATTGGCAAAGTGTTGAGGGTTGGGATGCAGGCTGTTGCAGGGTTGGGATGCAGGGTTGAAATGTCATCAGCTGTCACTTTTACAGGCTGTCCAGAGGATGGAGAACAGGTGGCCAGGAAAGAGGCAGCACTGGCCATCCAGGCCTGCCCAGCTGCCCCTGGTAGTCATTGATAATAACTTCCTTTTAACTGTAAAGCCCTCAGAGTTCATTATGGAGACTTGGAAACTTCAGAGGAGTATGAACACGGCATCACAACTAGTCCTCAATCCAAGGGGTCTCGAGGGATGGCTGTTGTTTTTTATCTTCTGCATTGTCTTCTACAAATATTAATTCTGCATGCTATGTGCTAAGTCATTTCAGTTGTGTCTGACTCTGTGACCCTATGGACTGTAGCCCACCAGGCTCCTCTGTCCATGGGATTCTCAAGGCAAGAATACTGGAGTAGGTTGCCATGCCCTCCTCAAGGGGATCTTCCCAACCAGGGATCAAACCCCTGTCTCTTGCCTCTACTGCATTGGCAAGTGGGTTATTAACTCTAAATATCACAAAATCGAAATGATATTGGATTCTTAGGTTTGCATCCTGAATTGTGCTGTAACCTAACAACTGTGGATAAACATTTTCCTGTGTTTTGAAATATTCTTTGAAATAATATTTCTATGGCTAGATAAGATTCTAATTTACAAGTGTGCCATAAATTGCATATAATTTTCACATCTTGAACTGCCTGTGAGAGTCCTTGGGGCCACCTGAATAGTAATAACCCATTTCTCATTCCTCATGGGGCACCTGCTGTGTATTTATTTGGCACCTACTGTGTGCCAGGCTTTGAACATGGAGCCTGCAGTCTAGTGAGTTCTGTCCTGGTTTGCTCCCCTCCCCCCACCAGGACCCCTTGCATTCCTGGAAGATGGTCTTCAGGTAACAGCCCACCTGCCCTCCCAAGGGAGCCCAGCCACTTCCTCTGCTGAGAACAATGCCAGGTGCTGCCAGCGCCTGCTTTCTGGCATCCATGGAGAGGGTCCAGGTGCCCCCTGCCTTGCCCCATCAGGGTGCAGAAAGACCACACGTGGCTCCATGTGCTTTGCAGGGAGACAGGTTTTAGGGGAGTAAGAGGAGTCTGGGATGGCTCTGGGGTCAGACACCCCTGGGTTTAACCCCAGCCCCACTTCTCCACAGTCTCTGATCAGGACAGTCAGTCCTCTAACTCTGGTCTTTCCCTCTGTGAAATGGGACAACAGCAATGTCTGCATCCCTTGGTCGCGCTGGGGATTCAGTGAGAGTTGGCTGTGGCGGCAGCACATTCAGCTTTTCCCTGAGCTTCTGCACTGGGCAGCGTGGGCAGGGCCAGGCCAGCTCCTTCCCGATGGCAGAGGCATGGCTACAGTGTCCAGATTGTCCCGAGGGGAGTTAATTTTCTCCCTCACACAGGCCACGAGAGGCCCAGCAGGGGAGCCAGCCCAAGACAGGTGGTAATACAGAAAGGAAAAACAGATCCTAATCCATGGTGGTCTGATAATAGGGACTCATTTTCTCCTAAAGATGGGTCTGGAGGCTGGAAACAGCTGGAATCCATTATAGTGCCCAAAGCTTCTGCCAAAGACCCAGGATCTGTCTGGCTCTTTTCTGTTTCCTTAGAATGTTGTTCCCTTGCCCCCAGCTGCCTATGTTTGTTCCCTCGTGGTCCCAAAATAGCTGCCACAGCTCCAGGCAGTGCATTGGTGTCCATGGGGAAAAAATGGCAAAGGAATAGAACCAGTGAATGCCCCTTTTATGTCTGACCTTAAAACAGGGAGAATAGGTTCCCCAAAACTCAAGACCATGCATTCACTCATGGTTCCTCTGTCATGAACAGGTCACCTGGCTGTGGGTGCATGCTAAGTCACTTCAGTCTTGTCTGACTCTGTGACCCGATGGACTGTAGCCCTCCAGGGTCCTCTGTCCATGGAGATTCTCCAGGCAAGAATACTGGAATGGGTGGTCACGCCCTTCTGCAGAGGATCTTCCCAACCCAGGGACTGAACCTGCGTCTCTAACTTCTCCTGCATTGGCAGGCAGGTTCTTTACCATTAGTACCACCTGGGAAGCCCAGGTCACTTGGTTACCCTTAGCTAAAGGGATGCTGGGGAAGTGAGTGCCTTTGAAGTGGGAGGTGAGCAGGCAGGAATGGTTTGGGAACAGCTGCAGGCTGGCTGACTCACCACAGATACTCCGGTCTGTGATCTGACTTCTCCTGCTGCTGGATAAGTAGGCTGCTTCCAATCCTTTATTGTAAGTAGCAGTTTAATGAGCCATATTTGTAATATTTTCCTAAGTTTATGATAATTCTCTTACAATAAATTCCTTTAAGTGGAATTATTAGGTCAACAGCACACGCTCCTTGCGGCTCCTAACATATATGAATGTAACTGAACTCATTCAGTCAATGGCAACTCAGTCTGTCCAGCTCCTCAGGCTGTTGCCCCCAGGTCCCCTGGGCTCCTCGCCTTCTCACAAGGCACTGAGTCCTCTAGCTCCCAGACTGCATCCCCCGTCGCCCTTCTCACCATCTCCGCGGTGGTGCCTCCTGCATTCAGAGCCTCCTGGGTCACCCTGCTTTTAATATTTGGTTTCAGTGTCCGGAATTTTATGATGCTATTAACACACCTCCTCCACTGGGGACCTCCAGGGCCTCATTTGTGCCCAGTAAAGGTCAAAGTCATAACAGGGGCTTACAAGGTCCTACTGGATCTGATCCCCATTATCCCCTGATCTGGTGTCTTACTGCCTCCCCCAGCCATCCCATGGCCCCCTGGCAGCTTCTCAAACCACCCCTCCTCCCCCAGCCATACCTCTCTCATGCTGTCCCCTCTGCTGGAACTTTCTCCTGGAATCTGCACGGCTCATTCCCCTGCCACCCAGTTTTGCTCCAGTGTCACCATCTAACTGTCCCTCCCTTGGAACGCACAGCCCCCAGAGGTGGGCGTGCACACCTTAGCCTAACACCTAGCACCACAACCCAGAGTGGCTTGTGAGCGATCCTGGCAATTTCACCCTGTCCCCAAGGGGCCATTTAAATTTTTATAGCTTCGTTTCTTCTTTGTAAGTGGAAGCCATTCCTTTATTTTTCTCTTTGCCCCTCATAAGCTAATTTGTTTGACAACCTTTGTAGACAGCCCCATAAAGTTAATTTGATCTACTGTGAATGTGTGTTATTGTTGGATATTCAATTTTGTTTGTTGGCTTTTTAGCATTTGATGTCTACGTGTGTTAAGTTTGGTTTTCAAATCCATTCCAGATCAGAGGTCTTTGATTTTCTCTGGCTCCTGATGCCCTGAGTACCTCCACCCTGTCAACTGGACATCTGGTTGACCCCACAGGACACGGGCTCCACGCTGTCTCAGGCAGAGCCCAGGGCTCCCATTACCCAGTGTTTGGGGAGGCGTTGCAGATCCCTGGTTCCTGGTTGCTAGGCTGTACTGTGGCTTCCTGCACCCTTTGATTCACTCCTTGTTGATGCTGTGGGGCAAAGCCATGGCCTGGCTCCCATGTCCCGTGTTCTCCAGGGAGCTCTGAGTCCCTTTCCTCCCAGGGCTGGGCTTCCACCACTGCTAGTCCCTGGAGCCCACAGCCCTAGGGCTCGGCTGCGCCGTGTCTGCATGGCAGTTCCTTTTCTGGTCCCTGTGCTTATATATCGGAGAAGGCAATGGCAACCCACTCCAGTGTTCTTGCCTGGAGAATCCCAGGGACAGAGGAGCCTGGTGGGCTGCTGTCTATGGGGTCGCACAGAGTCGGACACGACTGAAGCGACTTAGCAGCAGCAGCAGCAGCAGCAATGCTTCTTTAGTCACTGTTTGATTGTTTGTTTTAGCCCAACTACATCTTTCTTTACTTTCTATTCTTATTCCTATTCTCACTCTAATCTGATTTCTTTTTTTATCTTACATTTTATCCATCACTGCTCTGTATTTGGAGCCAAGATTATTAAGGTGGGAGCTCAGTGCTTGATCTGTCTCAGAAGCTGACTGTCTCAGCAGCACTGATACAAATACCTTCCCCCTGCTCCCCTTTCGGGTCAAACCTCTCCAACTCAGAACCTGGGGAAACGGGTGCTCACCTCATCCTCAGGACCCTGGATGGACGTGGCCTGCACTGCGTGCATGTTCACATTTGCAGGATCGGGAGAGAAGCCCCATCTGGCGCAGCAGAGGAATGATGAGCTTTGCGCAGAGATGTTTTTCTTGCTCAGTAGCTCAGTTGTTGTCGACTATTAACACGCCAGTCCTCCCAGTCCTTCATGGTCTCCCAGAGTTTGCTCAGATTCACATCCATCGAGTCGGTGATGCCATCCACCCATTTGATCCTCTGTTGCCCTCTTTTCCTCCTGACTTCAATCTTTCCCAGCATCAGGGTCTTTCCAACGAATATGCTCTTCACATCAGGTGGCCAAAGTATTGGAGTTTCAGCTGCAGCATCAGTCCTTTCAATGAGTATTCAGGGTTAATATCCCCTAGGATTGACTGGTTTGATCTCCCTGCTGTCCAAGGGCCTCTCCAGAGTCTTCTCCAACACCACAGTTTGAAAGGTGACTCGCCACTTTCTAGCTGAGACACCTTGCAACACATTTTACCTCCTCTGACCCTGGGCTTAGCCATCACCCATGGGGGTGATAGCTCCAGATTGTTGTGAGGGTCAGAGCTGGTAGTGCTCTTTGTGGGGTGCCTGGCTGTTGTTATCGGTGGCCCTGAACTTCATCAGCACAGGGTAACAGAAGGCTGAATTGGGTTGTGTCTTTCCATTATAGCGCATGTATTAAAAGGGTTATATGTGGAGGAAATAAGTTCGTAATGAAAAACGCTTGGCATTTGCCTGGCAGGTGTGTGTGGAAGGGGAGGGGGATGAACACTCAGAGAACAGAGCCTGGACACCACTGTAAATGCAGAAACTGGAAGCAGGTAATTAGAGCTGACCGGCCTGCAGCCGAGCTTAGGAAGAAGTAGAGAAGCCAACGGAGGTAATTTATGCATCTCTGTGTCACACTCCATCCTTATGAATACAAATACCCGTGAATGTGGATTGTCCTTGATAATTGCTTGCAATGTCATCTTTTTAATGAAAATTAAGTGCTTCAGTAGCACTAAGTAGGAGCTTTGCTGGCACATTTAATTGCTGCACGGGGAGTTGATAACCTCGTTTAAAAGCAAGGAAAAACCTGGGAGAATTGGCTGCGGCTCCATTAAAAACCATGGGGCCCATTAACTTAAAAGAAGAAAATATTTTCTGAGTTACTGTTGCCTGATTGTTCTTCCCTTTATTTTACCTCAAAGGGATGTGATGAATTAATTATCACACAATCTGTTTTCTAATCCAGACTTCCACGTGACGCATTATCTGGAGCCGCTTTGCTCTTGGAGTCTCTCTGGAAGGCGATTAGACCACGTGCAAGCGAGAGAAAATCAAAGTGGAGTGTTTAGGTGTCTACCCACCCTGGCTTCCTTTTGACTGCAGATGGGACTGAGGGTTAACTTTATTCCGCCAGGCGCGCTAAAACCAGCACGAGGAGGAATGCAGTCGAGAAGCAGCAGCCGGATGGGTAATCGGGCCAGGGGAATAATTAGTCCAGAACTTGAGCAAGCTCTCTGAGCTCGAATGTACTATTAATTGCAAATGATTCTTATCTGTTTATTAAAACAGGTTTCCTCAGCTCGACAAGGATAAAGCAATTAGTTACAAGGAAACTTCTGAAGTCGTCTTCTGTTGAAAGCCTTTGGTAGCCTAGAATATTTTCCTACAGTAAGCCTGAATTAATGAGATTTGCCTGTATTCAAACTCAGAAATTTAAGTTGACTTGTTTTCCCAGTTTTCTTTCTTAAACCTTCTAAAATGAATAGGCTTTGCAAAAAAAAAAAAGAGCTCTTGAGATGTAAATGAGAAAGGAAATGTCATTCAACTGGTAAGTAATGTGGGTGGAGATGGAGATTGTTCCAGACCAAAAAAAAAAAAAAGCATGACTCTGACATCTGGGTGGAGCAGAATAGTATGGGCTAAGTGTTCAGTGTCTGTCACGTCCTACCCCTTGTGACCCCATGGACTGTAGCCCACCAGCATCTCTGTCCATGGGATTCTCCTGGCTTGAATACTAGAGTGGGTTGCCATTTCCTACTACAGGGGATCTTCCTGACCCAGGGATGGAACCCACGTCTCCTGACTTGGCAGGTGGCTTTTTCACCCTACCTGGGAAGCCCCACTTTGCCGTGTGTCTTGTACCATATTCACAGACCTGGAGGATGTGAACATCTCTGGGGGGACATAATCAGTTTAGAGCATAATCCGAAGCAGCTTTATTCATTCATTGTGTGCACGTTTCCTGAGCACCTACTGTGTTCTGAGTTCACACCTCACTGGAAAGGACAGTCTGTCTTCCTATCCCACTCAGACCAGCACCAGGGTGGTGGGGGAGGGGATGGAGAAGTGCTTCACGGGTGGGCATGCCAGCCGAAGCACCCACGGCCGTGGCTGAGCAGGCACCTGCAGGGGCCAGGTAGGGGCCAGTGACAAAGGGGGGGATCAAATCACCCTGTGGCTGAATGGTGGAATGTTCGGGACCTGCTGTGTTGCCCAGGGGCGTTTTCACAGACTTCACATGCCTTCAGCCTCTTCTGCCTGACATCAGAGCCAGAAGATGCTTTAGAGGTTCTTCAAATTCTCAGTGCTTTCAGAAGAAATCTCCTTCAGGAGATATAAAGCAGATTTTAAAAAAAAGAGAGGAAGAGAGAGAAGAGCTTTGGTTCAAGGTGGGGTCACAGACAAGGTGGGGAATGGAAGAGGGGAGAAAGACCCTCTCTGACGAAGCCCATGGGTCTCCTGGGCAGAACCCCACACCCCTCAGAACTCAGCTTGAAAACAAAGAGAAACTTATGCCTGAGAAGAGCATCTTCACGAGCTCATTCAGCCAATAGCAATCGGGATGCCTAGTCAGTGCTTCCCCCTACACGGAGGGTGCTGATGACTTCAGGCTATAACTTTTAAGCCAGGCTGGCACTGGAAGTCCAATTTATCTTGGAAAGCCTGCTCTGAGGCATGTAGAAATTCCATCTATAATGAGGCACCCCTGGCCCGCTGCCGATTTTAATTCTGTTCCCCTTCTGCCTCCATCCCAAGATCTGAGGATGTGCAGACCTGTAAGCCTCTTGCGGAATATCTCAAAGCTCTTTCTTAAGAGCCTGGCTCAGCTCTGTCTCACAGGCAGGGCTGCCGCCTCCTTGCCTCGGCCACGTGTGAAGGAGGGTGATGTCAGGTTGGTGCCCTGTGGGGGCGTGCAGCCTCTCGCTGAGATGCTGACTCGATCTCTGCAGTGTGTTTTTTGTTTGAAGCTTGGTAGACTCACTCCCTTAATGTCCCTTCGGTGGCCCATCAGCTCAGTGTTTCCTGTGTCTCAGCTCTCCATGTTTGCCTACGAGACTCAATTACGTCCCAGTCTCCACACAGGCAGATTTATGGGGCCTTGAAGGCTGCCTGAGGCACAAAGGAGCAGCCCTGCCCGGAAAACAAGCCTTGGGCAACAGAGATGTTGGGCCTGGGGGCACAGCCTGCTGCCTTCTGGACCCTCTCTCTACCCGCTCTGCGTCTGGGTGCTTTTCAAATGCTCTGAGTTCCTGGCACTATGGTGGCCTGCGGGGCGGCTCTCTGGATTGGTCTTTGGGAGCTAGAATGACCAGCCTTTGCTGGTGGGCTTGCTCTATTTTCCAGAAGTTCAGGTTAACATCACCATTAGCTGTGGTCACTGGACAACATCTCGAGTCAGCTCTGCATGGAAATTTCACCCCCCAAGCTGCATTTTGAAGCCATATCAGTCACTAACACTCTAGCTTAAATTAGGTCCTGTGACCCTTTCCACAAGCAATTCTGTAGGATCAGAGAGCGCCCTCAGCCCAGTTCCAGTTGGAGGGAGGTAAAGGGGAAACATGGGGAAGGCATGAATGGGGGTTTTGAGAAGCCAGAGGGAATGGTATGGTCCCAAGGTTAGCAGGTGAGCAGGCTGCAGTCCATGGGGTCACGAAGAGTCGGAAACGATTGAGCACGCACTCACGTTTTTATTTCAGTGAGTCTAAAATATCCCTTCCAGCTCAAAAGACGAAACTTTTACCAGGGAGAACCATTTTCTTACATTTTTACCTTTTCTTAGTCATTATGACTGAAATGTAAGAAAATGATTCTCCCTGGTAAAAGTTTCATCTTTTGAGCTGGAAGGGATATTTTAGACTCACTGAAATAAAAACGTGAGTGCGTGCGCAGTCGCTTCCAACTCTTCGTGACTCCATGGACTGCAGCCCGCCAGGCTCCTCTGTTTATGGGGTTTCTCAGGCAAGAATACTGGAGTGGGTTGCCATTTCCGCCAGGTGCTGAGCACCCTTGTCTGATTTAGGGCGCCGGGATTCCCCGTTGTGCCCTGACTTAGTTCATGGGGTGCATTCTGCTCCGCGAGCTCTCGGGGTGGGGGTGGGGGGGCTCCTCCTTTCCCACCCGCTCACCTCCACCTCCAGAAAGTTGCCACAGCTGGGCCACGTGGCGGTGGTGCTGCCACCTGGTGGCCGGCCCTACGCACTGCAGGTTTCCCAGGCCTGGCGCGCTCCGGGTCCAGGACTCCAACGCGGCCCCCGCCTGGCAGGAACCCGGCCTGGCACGGCGCTTTTAGGGGCACGCATCGCCGTAGATGGGAAATGGGTCCCTTTCCATGAATGCATGCACCACCGCGAGCTGCGTTTGGCAGGGTCCTTCTGCCCAGGATGCCCAGGCTGGTGCAGATCTCCCTTCTCTATCTGCCTCCTCCAGGCAGATCCCCCCAGGCTGGGGGTCCTCCCAGGGGTCAGTCCCCGATGCATGGGCAGGAACAAGGGCCGAGGTCTCCGAGACCCGGCGAACTGCCCTCTCCCTGATTCCTGTGCAAAGCCCCGCCCCGTCCCCCGTCCTGCTCCAGAAGCAAAACAGAGCAGGTTCTGAATCTTGGCTGCTGCTGTCTCCTGCTGACACAGGCCTCACACCCACGCATGCGCTGAGCGGTGAAGCCAAGGCTGGAGGACTCCCGGACTGGATGCCCTGCCACCCTGCCTGGTCTGGAATGAGCTGGGGGAGACCCCAGGACTTAGACGATGGAGCCCCACAAACTCTAGGTAGTGTGGGAATCCAGGGAGAGCCCCGACCCAGAGTTTCTGATTTGTGGTTTCAGGTGGGAGCCTGAGAATATGCATTTCTAGCAAGTTCCCTTGTGACTGCTGTCCTGAGGATCCCACTTTGAAAACCACGGATACAGGCCAGTGGTTCTCACCTTTGGCTGCAGTTATAAAAAAGGCAGATGCCTGAGTTCCCCACCAGAGTTGCCCTGATCAGGCAGGGCTGACCTCAGGCCCTGCAGAGTTTAAAGGCCCCTTGGGAGAGTCTAATGTGCAACCAAGGTTACCAACTAAGGATGTAGTTCCCCTTCATTCAGGGGAAACTGAGGCCCCAAGAGTGGAAGAGATTTACCTGTGGGTCATCAGGCCAGTCAGTCCTTCTGGGGCAGGGTCTTCAGTCGGTGTTGCTGCACCTGACTTTTGGTGGGAGTGTATCTCTGTGCCCGGCAGCACAGGGATCCTAAGTGGGCGGGGAGCTGGGCTCAGGAGTAGGAGTCAGTGGAGGGAGGGGGCAGCTTCAAGGGCAAAGCTGTGTCCTACTGTGTCCTCCAGCTCTGCCTCACCCAGATCCAGCCCAGGAACGCACACAAGGCAGAGCTCCAGACCACATTCCCTGGTTAGATGCCAGGTAGGAAATCAGAGCTGCCCGGAGAGGGGGATGGGCAGGCAGCTTGTTGGATGCAGACAGGGGCTGAGCTGCAGAGCAAGATGGCCTGGGGTTGGTAGCATTGGGGGATGAAGGAGGGAAGGAATCAGGATTGAGTCAGCCCATGCTGGGGCCAGGGTGGACCACTGTGTGGTCTCAAGTTGACCTTGACCTCCTCTACCACCTTGGCCAAGATCCTCTGCAGGAGGCTCAGATGCCCCACTGTTACCATGACAGCACTGGACCCCATGGACTCTGTGATGGAGAGACAGTGCTACCCCGACGTCAGGAATTACTACAATCCTTACACACTCTCCCACCTGAACTGGGTGGACGCGGGATCACACACATCCTATATCAACTCTGTGGGGTCTCAGGGGCAGTTATACCTGATGTCAAGGCCCCACCTGCCACCTGCTCTGAGCACCTGACCACAGGCCATTCCTGCCACCTGCTCTGAGCCAATTAGCCACTTCCTTGGTTGGCACACTCGAATATTCTCCATGGAAATGTGGCGTGTCCGCAAAGCAGGGCTATAAATTCTCTAGTGAGCCATCTCCTCATTAGTTAAAAAGAGGAAGGGCTTCCAAAAGGAATGAGATAAGTGGCCCAGCGCCGGAATGTTCCTCTCAGCATAAGTGTAAATATTATAAATAAGCGTCTCCAGCGGTCCATCTGTCAACCGAGGCAAATTAACCTAGTGTCTGCACTCCTGGGGGACTCTTGCAGCCACTCACTGCCCAGCCCCCTCTTCCCTGACCCTGAACTTGCGAAGGAAGCTAGCAACCTTTTCATTGACCTTGACATTGGAAGCAGCGAGTCTAAGGAAGCGAGAGGGGTGACAGTGAGGGTTTTTCCCCAACCAGAGTACATCTCCGGGAGGAGTACCAAGCGAAGACTGACATCACTGTTTCTCCCCCACCTTAAATGAGGTCAGGAGTGCTGTGCTTGTCAGGGGAAAAGTCAAATTCTTTTTATGGGTCGGGGGTGTGAATAATGAATGAGATGATTGCTGACAGCACAAGGATTCTACGGGCACCTGTGCCAGCCGGGTCTTTCATCTGCTGTCTGTCTGCTGGTCCCTGCCGTTGGGCTCTCAGATGAGGTCGGGCATTCTTAGTGATGCCACGGGACAAGGCAGCATCATAAAGAGGGGAGGATGGAACCAGACTCTCAGGATGGTGGAGAATCCTTACATCATGGCTGTTTATCTGTCTCTCACCGCATCTGTGCTCTCAGGAAGGGGAGATGTGTCCCTCGGGAAGGGTTTTCCCCTCCCCTTCAATGTCCTGCCTTTCTCAATTCAGGTCCTGTGAGTGCTCTCTCTGCTACCCCCGCTGGAGGTAAGCAGCGCCCAGCCAGGTCTTCAGTGGGTGAAGAATGCCACTGGCCGGTCAGTCCTTCTCTCACTTGGCCAGTCGTTGTCCAGTTTCTCTGGCCAGGCCTCTTCTTTCTTGTTCCCTCAGTGGGAGCAGGCACAGTGCTGCAGGCTCTATGAAGCCTTGCTGATGATCTAGGGTGATGGTCAGTCTCCAGCCTGCTGGGGATCAGCAGCTGGCAACTACACCCCCAGCCTTGGACTTCAGTCTGTGTTAGCTGGTGGGGGACGCACGGTCCATTGTGGCCTGGTGATCAAGAGATGGGTTCATGTCCAGGCTCTCCTGTGGCTCTCTCCACCACACTGATCTCCCTTGAAAAATCTCCACTAACACAGGTGGATGTGTGAGTAGACTAGTGTCTTTGGCTTAACTCACAATAGGTTGCTACCAGTTCCCTGGCAAGGAGGACAGAGGGGCTGAATCGAAATCCAGCCGAGCAGGGCATGGATACTGCCATGGGTCCCAGGTGCTGGAAAGGAGGCTGGTCTTCACCAATGACCCCAGCTGACCCCGTGCCCAGATCCTACAAGAGCACAGCTTAGTGCTGCCCTGATGACAGTGGTGGGCGTCCCACGGGGTTGAGGATGGTCAAGGGCTCAGCTCCCAGAGAGAGGACACGGGGACTCCTTCCCAGGGCCATGGCCTGGGTCTGAGCATGTGGCCAATACCTCTGGGGCTAGCAGTGCTGCTGGGTCCTCTCTGTCACTTCTGTGACTTCCTGTGGGCTGGATGTGGTCCTGGGCCACGAGGAGCCAATCACAGGGGGACAGAGGTCAGACAGATGGCCCAGCTTCCCTGGACCACTGTACACAAGAGGCAACACTCCCACTTGGGGGATGCCTCTCTCACATATTGATGCAAAAACACGTGCTTGGCAGAGAAGGTTATTTCCTGCAAGCATTGAGTTGGAGGTGGAGACACTCAAACTAATTCATGTAACAGGTTTGTGTTGGAGGGGTCCCCATGGAATGAAGGGTGATAATGTTGGGTTCCTGCAAGCCCATATGGACTTCCTCCTTCAACCATGAATGGCCCAAAGAAGGAAGGGTTATTATCCCCCTCATTTGTGTTAGTCGCTCCGTTGTGTGTAACTCTTTGTGACCCCCATGGACTGTAGCCTGCCAGGCTCCTCTGTCTGTGGGATTCTCCAGGCAAGAATACTGGAGTGGTTTGCCATTTCCTTCTCCAGGGGATCTTCCTGACCCAGGGATTGAACCCAGGTCTCCTGCATTGCAGACAGATTCTTTACCAACTGAGTCACTAGGGAAGCCCATCATTTACTAGATCAGAAAACAGAGTCTCAGAGGGACCAGGTATCTGAGCAGACGTGCTAGAGCTGGGAAGAGGCCCGGGCAGATTTGGTGTGGCTGCTGTGCTCTAATTCCTGACATCAGATGGAGCCAGGGGGCAAGTTTTTACCTTCCCTAAGAAGTCTTTCCTGCTGGCTCATCAAGCAATTATTAGAATTCAGCGTGAGTCCCAAAGATTCAATTTGGTGCATTTAATCCTATTGCATCTATTACCAACACCCTATCACATTCCAGATTGTACACGACAAAATGCAAATGATAATTGGGTTAACACTGTATCCTCAAAAACAATAATAAATTAGTGCTCATTTAATAACCGACCTTAAAAGTGGAAATGGCTATGCTAATATATGATAAAATATCTCTCTGTATATACACAACACTCTGGAAAATACATTAAAAATTAATTATAGTAAAATCGATATGATTAGAAGCAAAAGTCCTTTATGCGAAGGCAGTAAATGTGCTTAAGATCTTACGGGAAAGAAAGGAAAGTAACGCCGTGTGATGAAAGAGCTGGGGAATGCTTTTGGAAAACTTTTAATAAACGTTCTCTCTGAGAACGTTTTACATGACAGATGCTGTAAATGACAATTCACATGACAGATGCTGAGAAGATGCTTCTCTCTGATGCAGTGACATGAATGATCTCTGTCACTCTTTCTTCTTCAGCTGCAACTTTGTGGTTTGGTCTGCTGTTGCCCAGCCTTATTGGAGGCCACCCTCCAGGAGTCCCATGTGGTCGTCTGTCTGCCCTGCATCAGTCATGGACTGGGTTGTGATGTGGTAACAAATAGACCCTGTGCAGGACCACCTGCTGTGCTGTAATGCTTCTCCCTCACACGCGGGCGCTGCAGGGCTGAGAACTGTCCAGAATGAACATCGCTTCATGGCACGGCTCAGAGATGAACCTCCCTGTCAAGGACTCTCCCTGAATCTCTGGCTGGAGAAGAACGTTCTGAATAGTCTCACATCAGCAGTTCAATGCCTCTGCCTGGAAGCCGAAGAAAGTCACTGGACCATTCATTCATTCCTTACATCACAGAGTGGGCGGGGACCGTCCCCACATTTCTGGAAGGAGGAGGAGGGGAGAAGTGGGGAGTCAATGCTGTCTTGGGGGTCCCTCTCCCAGGGGAGAGGTGGTCTGCACTGAATGGAAAGTGTTGGAAGCCTCTGAGTGAAAGCACCCCTCTTGTGCCCAAGTTCTGGAGCTGCTGGGAAGCATAACAAAGGTGCCAGTTTCCTGCATGGGGAGCCCAGGTGGGGATGTGGCTTAGATGTGCTGGTCAAGTGTGCTGGCTTGTCTGACCCCCAGATCTGACCAAACCTGCCCACATCTGCAGGGCCAGGCCTGTCTGGGCAGCCTGTCACAGTCTTCCTTAGGTAGAGAGTGACCACTCTGGGCCAGCCTGTCCACAAGAGGAGGAAGAAAGTGGAGATATACCAAGCACACCTGCTTCCTCCTGCGTTCAGTGTAGATCTTATTATTATTCAGATGTGTTGAGGTCAACAAGTCAGAGGATGATTGGCATTGAAAAGGTCATTTGTGACTGACAGTTCCCAAGTGGAGGGGGCAAGCCACGCCACATAGGGCTGCACAGGGAAGCAGCCAGGAGGGAGAGGAATGAGGGCAAGCACAGGCAAAACATGGGCAAGCGCCTGCATTGTGTTTCCTGCAGGAAAGAATGGATGAAGCAGGGTGAGTCTCAGGACTGGGTAGTCTGAATAATTCTAGAGGACTCGAGGGCATTGGGGCTGTCCCTGGCCATGTGGCTGCTTAGATCAGAGGAATAGTGGCTGGAGGGTGACAGCCCAATAGAGGAAGGAGGGGCACAGCTCTGCAGGGGTTGGTTTATGTAAGAAAAGTGTGTTTACAGACTGGTCTTCTACCATCTCTAGGAACCAGCTAGCCCAGCGAGGAGTGGCCTCTCCAGGACCAGTGAGGCCCCAGATATCAATGCATCAGAAATTCAGAAAATGAAGGAATGGTGAACACCTGTCCTTAATACTTACTGGAACAAGCTCAGGGCAGAGAGAGACCACGGTGCTTGTCAGGGAGCAGGGCAGGTGGACCTCTCAGTTACCCCTTCCTCAAGGAAGACATGGTTGTCCCCCAAACATGGTCCTGTGTCTCCCTAAATGTAGAGACTACACTATTCCATACGGCAGAGCTGGGGTCTGGACCCTCTTTACCTGCTACTATTAGGAGGAATCGCTTCCGAGTCTGAGTTTGCTGACTGGCCCCTTATGTAACCTGCATGGTCACCCAGCAAGGAAGGCTGTTATTCCCATTTCACAGGTGAGTAAGCCCAGGAAGCATCCGGCCAAGAGTCTCTGCGGAGGACTCTGTCATTTGGGAGACTTTACTGCAGCATTCTGTCCCTGCGCCTTCAGGGAGGATGCTGCAGTGAGTGGAACCCTTGTCCCAGGGACAAACATTCCCCAGACACTGGGCAGAGAAGAGGGGGTTTCCTCCCTGGAATGGACTCCGCGCTGACTGCCAGTGTCGTCCTGGCTGAGCGTACAAGCTTGTGGGCCTGTGTGTCTTCCGTTGTCACTTGGTCATTTGCCCCTTTGTTCATTCCACGCACATTCCAGCTGGGGCTGGTGGCATCTCTGAGCTACCCCTACATGGCCGGGTGTGCTGCCGGTGGCCAACCTGCACAGCCCCAGGGGGTGCCCATAAAAGCCTCTGCCCAGTCAGGGGCACTGTGCAGGAAGCTGGAAAGTACCAGGAGGTGTTCATGCCTCACAACACTTCTCCCCCAGGCCTGGGATTGGTCTTGATAAATCTCTTAATTTTGCACCAAAGTTCCGAGTCATCCTGCTTTTGAGCTTCCTTTATTCCTTGGCTCTTTTGGACACTGCTCAAATTCTCTGCCTCTGATTTATGACAGGGAAGCCATCTGTGCCAACAAGAAATCTGAGTCTCTGGGTGAAGGAGCTTTTAGGAATAAATCCAAACAAAACTTTAAAAAAGTCACACTTAATCACACTTACTCTTTGTATCTGGGACCCAGCCCAAGCACTGATTTGCAGCCCTTTAGTACAACTTGGAATTTGCTGGATTATCCTTTGTATTTATGCAGCTCGTAAGTCTCCCTTGACTGGTGGGATGCCTCCATAAATACTCTGCGGCAGGAGCGCGGTGGACGTGGGCTTGCCGGCAGCGGCCACATTCATATTTCACCAATGGCCGAATGGCAGGAGATAGACCTGGTCAGAGACGCCTCATTGGATTCTGCAGTCTTCCTCGGCCTTCGCAGAGCATGTGACTGGTTTGCTCTTTTTCTTCTCTTCTGTAACGCCCTTGACCCTCCCTGACCTCCATGTGCTATGTGTTCACTCTGTCTCCAGGGGGTATATCTAGAAGATATCTGTTTATTCTCACTGGAATGCCTGGCCATGGGTATAATATTCCCATTTTACACTGACGCCCGTAAGGTGGGGAAACAGTCAACTGTCCAAGGTCACCTGCTTGAGGGTTTGGGATTTGAACCTCTGTCTTTGGGCCCCCAAGCACATGTTCTGGCCCCCATGCCACATATTTAACTTGTAAAACCAAAAGGGAGACTTTCAGAACCCAGGACGAAGCCAGAGCTGATGCTTGATGCCCCCCAGTGCTTTCAAGGGTCAACCCCAAGGCACGTAGGCTGGATTTCAGTTCCTTGATGTGTGTGTACAGTCGCTACAAGGCTGACATACTGCCATGTCCCTGTCTGCATCAGAGCAATTCCCTCAATGAGCTAACCTTCTCCAGAAAGTGGGCATGGCTTCCAGGAAGGAGATGGGTTCATCCGGAAGGCAGGGCCTGGGTTTGTGGAAGAACTGGGAATGAAGAGCCCAACCTCAGGAAGGGGACCATCAAGGGCCCCTGAGTGAGGGTGGGGGCAGGGTGTGGCTGGAGGGAGCTGACACACCATGAAAATAAAACCTTGGATGTTAGCCAGGGGGCTGTGTGCTGTCAGCAATGTCACTAAGAATAGATCGAGCCAGTGGACTGGGGACAAGTAAGTCATGGTAAATTCTTCATGAAAGATGCTGCTGAAGAAAGGGGGAATTAAGACTCAAACTGTCCATGCTCTCAGCTCTCTGCGTCAGCCTTTTACAGTAAATCCTAGTTAATGCCACCCAAGCAAGAGCAGGCTCACTGTTGAAACCAATTTCTCCTCTCTCTGCAGGAAGAGGGCTGAAAGGGAATACCTGGGGTCTATGCAGGGCCTTGGAGATGCTGGGCCTCAGAGGAAGACCACCCTGGACCATGGCATTCTGATGGAGGAACATTTTAAACTGCTGCTGTTCCAATTTTTTGAAAAATTTGAAATTATCCATAGTATCATTTCCAGAGTAACGTCTTTTATTTTTTGTCCAGAATATTCATTTAATCAGGATAATCCTGGTACAATCATTTTGAGGAAAACATGCTTGTTCTGGAGGAGTCATCTGCAATTATTTACTTATTTATTATGATTTCATAAGAACAAAATTGAGCAAAATATTTTTGGTTCTGGATAAATGTCTACAAAAATCCAAATGTGACCAAGAGCCTAATCACAGCTTCTGTTTCCATATTTTATACTCCTATCTACATGTATCTAATATACATATATATGCACACTTATATCTAGGGTCGCACAGAATTAGACACGACTGAAGTGACTGAGCACTCATGCATGCATGTATATGTATGTTATGGTTTAGATAAGTGCATGGATAGATGCTTGGGTGCATAGCTAGATGGATGGATGGATGGATGAATAGATGCATGCATGGATGCATAGGTAGGTAGATAATAGATAATGGAGGGATAATTAGCTAGCTAGCTAGATGATAGAAGCATAGATACATATATACACAAACTGATGAGAGATAGACATATGATAGTAAGAGATGGGTGAATGATGGGTGGATGGATACATACATGCATACTTAGATGTGCTGTGCTAAGTTACTTCAGTCATGTCTGACTCTTTGCAACCATATGGACTGTAACTTGCCAGGATCCTCTATTCTTGGGATTCTTCAGGCAAGAATACCAGAGTGGGTTGCCACGCCCTTCTCCAGGGCATCTTCCTGACCCAGAAATCGAACCCGCGTCTCTTATGTCTCCTGCATCAGCAGGTGGATTGTTTACCAATAGCGCCACTGAGGAAGACCTGCTGCTGCTGCTGTTAAGTTGCTTCAGTTGTGTCCGACTCTGTGCGACCCCGTAGATGGCAGCCCACCAGGCTCCCCAGTCCCTGGGATTCTCCAGGCAAGAACACTGGAGTAGGTTGCCATTTCCTTCTCCAATGCATGAAAGTGAAAAGTGAAAGTGAAGTTGCTCAGTTGTGTCCGACTCTCAGCGACCCCATGGACTGCAGCCTACCAGGCTCCTCCGTCCATGGGATTTTCCAGGCAAGAGTACTGGAGTGGGGTGCCAGTGACTTCTCTGAGGAAGCCCTAGATATATATATAAAATATAAAATGGTAAAAATCATAGCTGAATAGATATCAGACAAATAGATAAATAAATGGATGAATAGGCAGGCAGATAGACACAGAAACCAAAACAGAGAGAAAAGTTTTTCCATCTAAAGCTTTTCTGACACCTGGGAGCTGGGGTGAAGTTTCTCTGTGTAGCCCAATTTTCTAGGACTTTCTTCTGTGTAGAAGTTAATGGTCTTTACAGCCTACCTGTTCTCCCAAGGCTACCTCGACAGTGACCTCAGCAGGTGGTCACATGGACTGTTTCTGAATGCCCCTGCTCACTGCCCCCCAGCCCTGCTCTGGCCTGTGCAGCACCTCGGCCCTCCCTGGCTGCACTGCTCTCATGTTAGCTTACACAGGCTCTGCTCTTGGTGAGGAGGGAGGGTCACTTTTTGCTCATGGCTGCATCCCAGCCCTAATACCATGTGGCACCTAAGAGAGGTGCTCCCTAAATGCTTTAGTTTATATATAGATTCACTTTTTATTGAAGTATAGTTGTTTTAGTTTCAGGTGTACAGCAACATGTTCCAGGTATGCATATATATATATATATATATATATATTCTTTTTTAGATTCTTTTCCGTGATAGGTTATTGCAAGGTACTGAGGATGGTTCTGGGTGCTACACAGTAGGTCCTTGTCGTTTATCTATTTCATATATAGTAGCGTGTATATGTCAGTCCCTATCTCCCAATGTACCCCTCCCTCATCCCTTTTCCCTTGGGCAGCCAGAAGGTTGTTTCCTGCGAATCTGTTTCTGTCTTGGATGTTCATTTGTATCACTCTTTTATTTTTTGTTTTACCTCTTTAGGCATGGTTATTTATTTACCTAGGCTGCATCAGGTCCTCGCTGTGGCCCAGGAGCTCTGTGTTGCAGCTCGTGGGCTCTCCTGTCGTGGCTCCAGAGCCTGCAGGCTCAGTAGTCGTAATGCATGGGCTTCGTTGCTCCACAGCACGTGAAATCTTAGTTTCCCAACCAAGGACCAAACTCATGTCCCCTGCATTGCAAGGTGGATTCTTAAGCACTGGACCACCAGGGAAGTCCCTGTATCACTTTTTCTTAGACTCCATAGATGTGATATCATATGATATTTGTCTTTGTCTGATTTACTTCACTTAGTGTAATAGTCTCCAGGTTCATCCATATTGCTGCAAATGGTATTATTTCATTCTTTTTTATGGCTGAGTAATATTCCATTGTGTGTATGTGTATGTATACCACATATGCATCGATACCACATTTCCTTTGTCCATTCCTTTGTCAGTGGACACCTATGCTGCTTCCATATCTTGGCTGCTCTGAATGGTGCTGCTGTGAACACTGAATGAACAGATGAGTGAATAGAACTTCATGTCAGGCACAAGTTCCCAGTTGGTAGTCCCCACCCACACCAGCCCAACCAGCATGCCTATGAGTCCTGACTCCCTGCACACTGGGGCCTGCTGATCATTCTGAAAAAGTGTTCTTTGTCCCCCAGACACTCGACCAGAGGCCCTGGATCTACCCTGGCAGAAGAGAACACCAGTTTGTGTCAAGAGGGATGCTCTGCTCCTGCCTTGGTTCTCGGGAGGGGAAGTGTGTGTCCCCTAGACACCTATGCCGAAAAGCATGTGGGGCCTGGGCTTCCATTTTGGGGACCAGATGTGTGACTCTAGGCCAGTGCTTCCACTTGGCTGAGCCTCCTGTTCTCATCTGCTGCAAGGATGGAGGAATCTTCTGGATGGGGCAGGGATATGTCTGACTTCAGTGCCTTGACCACCTTGTCTGGCTCCTGACTGAAGCCCAGAAACTGAAGTCTCCCTCGCCACCCCTTCCCAAGTGCTCCTGGACACCTGGAGACCCCAGCAGGGACGGGGAGGGAGTGTGGGCACGACCCCAAACCAGAGTGGCTTCCTTGCTGCCGATGTTAAGAAGACAGTTTTCTTTTTTAAGACAATGGCCCTCCACAGTTGGAAGACAGATTTGTTTGCGTCCAGGCTCCATTAGAAACAAATGTTTTATGGCTTTTATGTTAAACGGCCCCATTTATGTCTCATAATTTTTAGCATTAATATTCTGACAAGACTGAAAATCACAGGCCCGAAGAGAATACAGGTCTCCTGGTGATGTTTCCTAATTACGCCCATGTAATTAAATATACAGACAAACCCACACACACAGCACACACCTGCACATACATGCATACACCTGCATACCTATGCACACCACACACACATGCCTGCACGCACATGCCTATGCCTGCACACACACAGCACACAAGCATTTGCCTGCACATATGTGGACACACATGACTACACATGCATGCACTGCCCATGCTTGTTGAGCAACATCCTCCCCAGAGATGGGGGAGGGGGGCCTCAGGATCGGTGCTACAGGGGGTTGGCTCCGGGGCCACAGGAAGGAGCCCTGGTTTGAGGTGGCTGTGTGATGTGAGACAGCTGGGCCCTGCAGCCTGACCCTGGAGCTGGATAGATGGTGCCTTCCTGGCTGGGACGTCTAGGGCTTAGACCCACCTGCATCCACGCTGGGGCATGGAGTTGCCCCTCAGCCAGTCTTCCCTTAGCCTGTGGACTGCTGTCCATGGTAGCAAGTGCTTGTTCATTCATTCATTCTGCCAATGGAATTAGGCATCTATTTTGGTGCTGGGCATGTGATGGGATAAAAAAAAGATAGGGGGCTGAATGGTGGCCCCTCAAAGAATATGTCCATATCCCTGGAAATGGTGAGTAGGATTTACCTGAGCAGGATCTTTAAAGGTGTTACTGAGGATCTTGAGTTCATCCTAGATTGTCCAAAAAAAAAAAAAAAAATTTCATTGCTCAGTCATGTCTGACTCTTTGTGACCCCGTGGACTGTAGCCCATCAGGCTCCTCTGTCCATGGGATTCTCCAGGCAAGAATACTGGAGTGGTTTGCCACTCGCTTCTCCAGGGGATCATCCCAACCCAGGGATTGAACCTGGGTCTCCTGCATTGCAGGCAGATTCTTTACCTTCTGAGCCACTAGGGAGGCCTCCAAAAGAGCCGGGACGCTTAGTTGAGGTACTTCTCGGTTTTGAGCCCATGATCTCCTGTTTATTAGACAGGCACTTTAACCAACTAAGCCTTGGTGCTGCCTACATAGTCCAGGTGGGTCCTAATTCCAATGACGCATGTCCTTGTAAGAGAATGAGATGCAGACAGAGAAGAGGAGGGGGTCCTGTGCAGATTGAGGCAGAGATGCAGCCCCAAGTCGAGGAGCAGCTGGAACCCAGGGGCTGAGGGAGGAAAGAGTGGATGCTTACCTGGGGTCTCTGGAGGGAGCACAGCCTGGCTGACACCTTGATTTCAGATTTCTGGGCTCCAGAACTGGGAGATAATATATATCTGCTGATTCAAACCACTAAATTAGGGATAATTTGTTACAGCAGCTGCAAGAAACATGTACAGTCATAATAAAGTAGGATCAGGGTGGTGACAGCGGACTTGCTGGTGCCTGGGGGCCCAGGGAGCCCTTTTTCTAGTTGGGGGTGAGCAGTCAGTTTCAAGACGTGCATGCGTGCTAAGTCATTTCAGTCGAGTCTGACTCTTTGTGACCCCATGGACCGTAGCCCACCAGGCTACCCTGTCCATGGGGTTCCCCAGGCAAGAATACTGGAGGGGGTTGCCATTTCCTCCTCCAGAGGATCTTCCTAACCCAGGGATGGAACCCGTATCTCTTACGTCTCCTGCATTGGCAGGCAGGTTCTTTCCCACAGGTGCCACTTGGGAAGCCTCTGAACAAACACAGCTGGGTAGAGACAGAGGCCCAGGCTGAAGCGAGAGCTCTTCCCCACCCACTCGCCCAGTGCTTAGTGGGTGCCTGGGAAATGGCTGCCCATCCTTTCTGTTGGATCCTGAGCCACAGTGATCAGCATGAGAAGGGCAGATGTTTAGGAAGACTTTGTGGTCAGCCAAGAAAGCTCACAAACCACATCAGCATTTTGAGCCAGTACCTATCTGAATCATCTGTCACCTTCATCTAAATGGAAACAGAAGGGGAACATGCTTCCTTGCTCTGCCTCAAATGTTGCTACCTGTTCCCACCTGGAACCAGCAAAGGAGGGTCCTGATCACCTTCTGCCTTCAGGTCTCCCAGTGACAGTGTGTGAGGACTCTAAATGGCTATCATTCTGGCTCTCTCCAGGGTTGGAAGAGCACTGGACTGTCTCCCAGTCTCTGACACATCCCTCTCCAGTGGTTGTAGTGGCAGCAACTCCACCATATCTCCCGGAACTGCTGACCAAGAGCAGTGGGCTTCCCGAGGTCTCCCTTGAATCTTCACACATGGGGCCAGCATCCATACTTACATGTAGGAAGCAAGGGCTCCTGGTCCAACACTGGAAAATTCCAGATATAAAAGAATTTCCAAAGTGAAATCTGTCCAGTGAGAGAGGCTTTTCTGGGGCTTCCTGCAGAATCATGCAGAATGCTGGCTGTGATTGGATGTACATGGTCAACCTCCAGCTTTGCAGGGACCCTGGCTCCCTGGGGTCTGGCTGGCTGTGGGTGTTGCCCTGGCAGCTCTCATGCTTTGGGGATGGAGACAGCCCCACTAGCTGTTGTTGTCCTGCTGGTCACCTTCTTTGACTAATAACCACGTGTCCTCTCTGTGCTAAACACATACCTGGTCTTTCTTTTTAAAAAAATAAATTTTGGCTGATCTGGGTCTTTGTTGATGCACAGGCTTTTCTCTAGTTGTGGCAAGCAGGGGTTACTCTCGAGTTGTGGTGTGAAGGCTTCTCATTGTGGTGCCTTCTCTTTTGTTGTGGAGCACGGGCTCTAGGGCACATGGGTTTCAGAAGTTGCAGCTCCCGGGCTCTAGAGCACAGGCTCAGTAGTTGTGGCACACGGGCTTAGTTGCTCCACAGCACGTGGGATCTTCCTGGACCAGGGATTGAACTGTTGTCTCCTGAATTGATAGGTGGATTCTTTACCACTGAGCCACCAGGGAAGTCCCTCTGGTCTCTCAAGTATGTTATTTTGTTTAATGTCACAGCAACTTTGGAGGTGGCAATGATGAATGCCATTTCTGCTTTGTGGATGAAGAGTTGTACATGATTTATCCACACTCAACCAGGTTGCCTGGGGCAGAGCAGGGCTTGTGGTTTACTTGTGCTCTAAGCTCTGATCATCACCTCGCCAGACAGAACATGGTGGGTGCTGGAGAGCGGGTATAGAAGTATTTTTTCCAAGGTGGTCTTTCCTTGACAGTAGCCCAGAGTTCTCTGTGGTGGATCCCTCTCACCTCACAAGTGTCCAACCACAAATCTCTGAAGGACCACAGACACAGTCTTTTAACCACAGCATCTGATTTTCAGGTAAATAAACAAAAGTGCAGTTGTCAGCTCATGACAGTGCCTCCCATGTCATGCAATCACATGGGGAATTTTACCACATTAGTTTGTGTAGTTTGGGGCTGTTTGGGAATCTTGCTTTAATCTAATTTGCTGAGATTTGACTCGATTAAAGGGTATTGATCTAGGGTGTCTAAAATTGCTGCCATTCATCAATAGTGACTTGCTTGTAAAATCTCATTGTTAATAAATCACGTCCCAGCTGTTCAATATGTAGTTATTACAGTTGGAATACAGATGCCGCTTCCCCTCTGGCGGACTGTGACAGATTCATGCTATTAGATGTTGTCAACACGCCTTTCAGTGAGTCTACTCTTGGCTTTTATTTGAACTTTTCCTCCCCTATATCTTGGGCCTCCAGAGAAGCATTTAAAGAACTTAGAAGAGCTGTGAAGTTTCCGGAAGAAAGGCCAGGCTGGTGTTAGTGGGAGTAATTCCATATTGGGGTACAATGTGTCGTCACTTTGTTGTCTTGTTGGACAAATAAGAGCCCATCTGGTGGACCAAGTCTGCCTTGGGAGCCCCATCTTGACAGAACCTCAGAGAATGTTACTAGGTGCAGGTTGAGCGCAGGACCCCACACAGCAGGTGGTCTCTTAGAGCCAATCACGGCAGAATTCATGGCATTATTGGAGAAAATGAAGGGGCTTCCCAGATGGCTCAGTGGTAAAGAATCCACTTGCCAAAGCAGGAGACACTGGTTTGATCTCCAATCTGGGAAGATTCTACATGCCTTGGAGCAACTAAGCCCTCGGGCCACATCTATTGAACCTGTACTCTAGAGTCCAGGAGCCGTAACAACTGAACCTAAATGCTCCAACTACTGAAGCCCACATTCCTCGAATCCATGCTCTGCAACAAGAGAAGCCTGCATATCACAGCTGGAGAGTACGTCCCACTCATTGCAACTAGAGAAAAGCCTGTGCAGCAATGAAGACCCAGCACAGCCATAAGTAAATAAACAAAAGTGTTTTTTTTAAAGAAGAATTAAATCGGATCATTTGCAGAGATGTGGATGGACCTTGAGACTATCAAACAGTGAAGTAAGTCAGAAAGAGAAAAACAAATATTGTATATTAATGCATATATATGTGACATCTGAAAAAATTGGTATAGATGATCTTCTTTGCAAAACAGACATAGAGACAGAGACACAGACACAGAGAACAAAGTTGTGGGCACCAAGGAGGGAAGCAGGGGTGGAATGAATTGGGAGATTGGGATTGACATATATACACTGTCTGTGCCCTCAGTTGCTCAGGCATGTCCGATGCTTTGCAACCCCATGCACTGTAGCCCACAAGGGTCCTCTGTCCTTGGGGATTCTACAGGCAAGAATACTGGAGTGGATTGCCATGCCCTCCTCCAGGGGATCTTCCCAACCCAGTGATCAAACCCAGGTTTCCTGGGTCTTCTCCATTGGCAGGCAGATTCTTTACCACACACCACCTGGGAATCCCACATATATGTACACTACTATGTAGATAACTAGATATTCCCTTTATATCTCAGGGAACTCTACTCAGTGCTCTGTGGTGACCTAAATGGGAGGGAAATCCAAAAAAGAGGGATATATGTATATGTAGAGCTGATTCACTTTGCTGTGCCACAGAAACTAATACAGCAGTATAAAGCAACTATATTCCAGTACAAATTAAAAGAGAGAGAAAGAATGACATAAATTAATAAATGAACCAACATCTATGAATTCTGTCCTTTGTGGGAGCTGCTTGGCTAGAGGCACGACAAATATTTGTTAACACGCATTTTTGTGTTCCAGATAAGAAAGGTTCTTGATGGAGAGCTGAAACTCAAAAGAACCTGCTGATTCATCCACTTGGGGATCCTATTTAGAGAGGAAATAGAGGGTCTTCCCGCCAGATCAGCATGACTCTGACCAAGGAGACCTGGGACCTCAGGAGGGAGGTGAATGGCCATTTGTCCTGCTTCCGAGCCTGTGTAAGTGGGCATCAGTGTTCCTAGGTGTTCCCGGGGTGAAATCCACAGAGGCAGGAGACCTTTCAGAGCCTCCTTGGTGCCCTTGCCCTGCAGGGTTGTGGAGCATGTAGTCCTGGCCGGCCTGTCTCTTCCCAGGACACCTACCAAACCAGCAGCCTTCACAGCCATCCAATCCATCTGCCAGTTGCAATGAAAATGACAAAAAGAGGAACGAATTTTTTTCTTTCCCTTTTCTGAGAACAAAGAAGATAAAGAGAACAGTGAGCAGACCTGGACATTCCTATTTTTTTTTTTTTTTTTAACTTTAACTGCTCCTAACTCTGCATGTCTGTAACTAAGTATGCTTTTCTGCCCCTAACTTTGCAGGAGCTACACTTCACACCTATTTCCTTCTGCTGCTGCTGCTGCTAAGTCCCTTCAGTTGTGTCCAACTCTGTGTGACCCCGTAGACCGCAGCCCACCAGGCTCTGCCATCCCTGGGATTCTCCAGGCAAGAACACTGGAGTGGGTTGCCATTGCCTTCTCCAATGCATGACAGTGAAAAGTGAAAGTGAAGTCACTCAGTGGTGTCCGACTCTTAGCGACCCCATGGACTGCAGCCTACCAGTCTCCTCCATCCATGGGATTTTCCAGGCAGGAATACTGGAGTGGGGTGCCATTGCCTTCTCAGATTTCCTTCTGACTCCATGCTAAATACATCCTGAAGAACCAACTCATTGGAGAAGACCCTAATGCTGGGAAAGATAGAGGGTAGGAGGAGAAGGGGATGACAGAAGACAGCAACAGTCTGCTGTTTACCCTTACAACACCCTTCCCCTTGTAGTTACATATCAGGATAAAGGCCACAGAGCGACTGAACTGCCAGACTCAGTTACCGGGTTAGTGACGCCAGCCCATGACTGTTTTTGACAAGATCCCACACCTTTATTCCTCATCACTGACTCCCGACCATGATCTCTCATCTTATATAAGCCCCTAGACTCCTCCTGGAGCACCGGCACAGTTCTTGAGCCACAAGCCTACTGTGTTCCCCTCTCTGTCGGCTGAGAATTAAAACCACCTTTCTATTTCCTATCTCTATCTCTGTATTTTTTATCCTACTTCAGTGGGCAGAGAAAGCCAAGATTTTGGCCAGCAACATGCCCAGATTTCCATCTCTTCTGAGTCTCTCAAACTGCGCTGGCACCGGATGAAAACTTCTCTGAAAAGCCTCTTTCTTTCCCAGGCATTTCATCTTCTCGTTTTGAATCCTGAGAGATGTTTTCCCCTCCTCTCTGCTTTGTTCTGTCTTAATGCGCCTTTGCTGGAGTCCTGCCCCAGAGCAGGGGTTCCTCTGCAGGTTCCTTGGCATGTGGGGGTTGTCACACTGAACCCCTGCTCTAGAACTGGGTCCCCAGAAATTATGGACATAATTTCTGCGGAGGGCTGATTTTTGAATGGAGGCAGTAGTTCCAGGCAGCCTTGGTCAGCAGTACAGGAGGCCTGACGGAGGGCACCAGACACGTGTTGCATCACTGGTCTGTGTGTCTTCTGGCCTCCAGGGGTCCCCAGGAGCCGTGGGGCAGGAGCGGCTCGCATGCTTGAAAGATCAGCCTTCTGCATTTCCAGCAGGCTTGCCTGCTGGATTGGGGGACTCATCTTCCAGGAGAGCCCTGGGCGGGGCTGAATGGCTGGGCTGAGGGCACAGCGAGGATGTGCTCTGAGCTGTTTGCAATGCATAGAAATTTCCGGGGCTTGTTTTCTAGCATTGTTCTTTTATTCATAAGCTTGCCTTCGAGGCTTGTAAATGACATTACCCATTTTGCATTAAGCAGGCCTGGTAAGGCTGGTTGGCTTCCACACTGGAGGCTTCATTTGGAGGGCCAGATTGACTTACGGGCCAATTGCTTTATTAAGCATCTTAAGAATATGCCAGTATCTGGGCTTTTTAATCTAAACTTTATTAAGGGGCTTTGTGCTGGGGGGAGTCAGGGGCCCAGCACCCTGTTTCTGTGTCCTTAGAAGCAGAGCTGGCCCCTGAGTCCTTAGTCTTGTTCTCTCCTTCACCTCCAGGGAGGATGCTCACATCTCTGGGAGAAGGACTGTGTATGCGTGTGTATGTGTTAAGTTGTATCTGACTCTTTGCGACCCCATGGACTGTAGCCTGCCAGGCTCCTCTGTCCATTGGATTTTCCAGGCAAGAATATTGGAGTGGGTTGTCTTGCCCTTCTCCAGGGGGTCTTCCCAACCCAGGGATCGAACCCAGGTCTCTCGCATTGCAGGCAGATTCTTTACCAGCTGAGCTACCAGGGAAGCCCCAGGGCCTGTAAAGAAGGAGACGGTTATGTGTCTGCCAGTGCTGCATGGAGCGGAGCATGGTAAGGGCACATTACATGTTTGTTGAATGACTTCATGAGTGACTTAGCATTGACTCCCAGTTTCTGGAACCAGGAGCAGTGAAAAGAGGCATTAAAACAAAGCCCTTTTTTGGTAGCTTTTCAAAGCCCGAATGACATTCATTGGTCTTGCGGACACAGACTTCTGGAATCATCTTGGGGGTGTTGATGACTGCTGTATACATCCACACAGAAAAGAGACGGTGTGGTCAAATAAATTTGTCAACCAATAGGGTGAACAAAATATAATTGCTGTAGGACTTCTCAGGAACTTTAATCAGCTCCTGAGAACTCAGGAGCCGTCTGTAAGGGGCATATAGAAATCAGGATTTCCTAGTCACATTTGAATAAATGATTTTTTTCCTTCAAATTGAGAAATTCTGGAAGTGATTGGAGCTATTGAACATGACAGCTGCTAGTTACTTTGTAAATTTAAATTTATTAAAATGCACATAAACTAAAAATTCACTTCCTTGGTCACAATCATCATGTTTTAGGTGGTGGATCCTGAGACAGACAGTGTAGAAAAGGACTTTCTAATCATTCCAGAAAGTTCTTTTGGACAGCACTGGTCTAGGGAGATGTTGGTATTGAGAAGATAGCTTAGAGAGACCTTAAGGGGAGCTCCTTGGTCCTGGGAGCCATTGCTTTCTGAGTGCCTCTGTGAATGTCTTTCCTGAATAGTAAGGATAAAAAATAGGCAGTATATACCGGGCTTCCCAGGTGGCTCATACAGTAAAGAATCCACCTGCAGGAGAGACCCAGGTCCTATCTCTGGGTTGGGAAGATCCCCTGAAGAAAGGAATGGCAACCCATTCCAATATTCTTGCCTGGAGAATCCCATGGACAGAAGAACTTGGCGGTCTACAGTCCATGGGATTGCAGAGTCAGATACGATTGAGCCACTAACATTTTCTTTCATTTTACATGTATTAATACAAAGTGTTTACCGTCCATCAGAGAGTGTTCTCAGCACATCACATACTTATTTAATCCTCAGAAGAATTCTCTGCAGTAAGAACTCTTACATTCAACCTCCACAGACAGAGATTCCAAAGCACAGAGAGGTGGAGTGACTGGCCCAATGCCACACAGATAACACATTGATGAGGTCAGGAATAAAACCCAGGCAGTTTGAAACCAGAGGTCATGCACTTAACCACCAAAGTAAGCTCCACTGATCACCCTGGAAGCACTTAGCTGTGGGTCCGCCATCCACACCCCTGAGACCTCAGTCTTCATTCCAGGTAATCTGCAGAGGTTTCTGAAAACAGCTGTTGTTGTTCAGTTGCTCATTTGTATCCAACTCTTTGCAACCCCATGGACTGCAGCACGCCAGGCTCCTCTGTCCTTTACTATCTCCTGGAGCTTGCTCAAACTCATGTCCATCGAGTCAATGATTCCCTCCAACCATCTCATCCCCTGTCAACAGTGTCCAGCTTCAGTGTCCAGATGAACACGGTCCACTCTTGAGGATCTTGAGAATAATGTGTCCCAGCTCTGAGGATGCTTTCCAAAGAGGAGTCGAGGAGGGCGTTCCTGGCCCCGACCGCATGGTGTATGTTGTCGTGCATGGTGGTGCAAGGATGAGTGCATCTTGAGAACAGAGTATGTATTTCACGTGGTGTTGGAAGGATTGCATACGTGAGCATGAGTGGGCATCCCCCTGCACACTTATTTGTGGGCTTTGGGCAGAGGGGAACTTGCTTCTGTAGTCATAGAGGGGAAACATTTCCAGGGCCTAAAAAGGATTTTAAAAATAGCTCAAAGGGCTGAAAGCAAGACAGGAAAGGCAGTTTCACTGAATTTGATGCCTTCAGCCCGCCCAGATGCTGGGAACATCATTTGGTCCTATTGAACCAGGTGAGTCTACTCTGGGTCACATGTGCAGATTCATACACAGAAATGGGAGCCTTTGGTGGGGGCCTGTTGAGCTGAGCTGTCTCCACGTTTGCTGTCTTGCTGGACACAGAGGGTGAGGGGCCTGGGAGGGCTCAGGCCAGCCAGACACCATGTGCATGTGCCTGAGCTGAGACAACAAGGGGCTCATCCTCCGAGACTCCCTCCTTTACCCTCGTCCAGGTCTACAGAAGGGGGCAGAACCACCTGGAAGGGGAGGCAGGTGCTTCCTGGGGAAACTGTCCTTACACCAGCAGACTTACCCTGAGGGAACTCGATGGGCACAAGAGCTGTGTGTCCATGGAACCCCCCAGTCAATGTGGGCCATGCTTGGTTTCATTCTGTACTGTCTCCATCTTGAATTCTTAATGCTTTCTTAACTTTGAACTTGGGTTTTCTGAGCAAAGTCCTACGGCAATGATGTGTGTGTGAGCTCCTATGGCAATGACGTGTGTGTGAGCGGAACAGACACATGGGGTGTGTGTCCACTGTTCTTCAAAACCCCACTGGCACTTGGCATTCATGGTTATCCACAAGCACAGAACTCTGGGAGACCCATGGTGAAACCAGCATGACTCGGCATGGTCCAGGGGAAGCGAGTCAGGTCCATGGTGAAGGGCAGCGCTGACCATCCCGAGCAGCCACCCCTCCCATTTGAACCAGAACTTGCTCTGAAAGCAGAAAGAAGGCTCTGGCCTCCTAAGAAACATGAATGACCAAGGAGCCCTGTATCCTTTCTTGTTCCTTTCACTGCCCTGTGTCAGCAACCAACCACTTCTGTGGGAAAAAAATGATGCAGAAGTAAAGGGGATCAAGGATGACGCACCCCCACCCCCACCACTTCCCTTTGAAACCTTCCTTAATCCATGTGCCAAAGGCAGAGAGTGCTGGGAAAGCATGCCTGATCTGAGAGTGAATTAAAGACAGTTGTGTTGGTTTTGTGCAGACTTTCTGCTGCTCTGGGAAGAATGAAATACATCTTCATATACGAGCTACAAAATATGAATTGTACAATTTCGGTTATTCTGCATAGGAGTTAAATGCTCTTATGTTTGCATTTAAAATTGGCATTGCACAATATAAAGATGAACAGTAAAAATCCATGCTAATAATTTGAAATTTAAATTTTTCTTGACTTAGAATGGTACTGTACAGCAAATATAAATCACCATGATAAGTCGAAACAGAGACAGTGGAAGGAAGGAAAGTGGTTTATAGTTTCTTACCTTTAGCACTTTTTTTTGCTGCCTTTTGAACAAGGAGTGCCACATTTTCATTTTGCACCGGGCCTTGAAAATTACGTGACTGGCTGTGGGTAGACCTTCCTATCCAAAGTCCTCTAGCTGGGGTTTCAGGTGAGTGGTCTCCACCAGGGTCTTGGAGACCCCCTTCCTCTGACCTTTGTGGATGTGTTTCTTTGCTGTCTGAGGACAGACTGTGGAGGGTCCCTCCTTCCTGCCAATGCCCTCTGTCTTCCCTGACAGTCTGACAGGCCTCCCTGGGCTCCTGCTTCTGGGCTCCTGCCCTCACAAGCACATAGTTTTTCTGTGTGCAGAGTCAATAAGGACATGCTGAGCCCTTGGTCAGCCTTTGGCCAAGCTCCATGTGCCACATGGAAGCTTCTGAGACACTGACAACAAAGGTTCCTCTAAGGATTTCTGTTTCTGTGGACCCACCCTCCTCTGATAGGGTCTGCTCAAGAGCCACTCAGGTAATTTTCAGTGCATATGTGTATGTATGCATACAAGAGGGGTGGAGGGATGGATAGATGTACAGATGGTTGGATGTACAGATGGGTGGATGGATGGATGGATGGATGGAGGTACAGGTGAATGGATAGATGTACAGACGGGTAGATGGATGGATGGTGAATGGATGGATGATGGATGGGTGGTTAGTGGTTGACTGGCTGGCTGTACAGATGGATGGAGGGATGGATGGATGATGGACGGATAGATGGATGGAAGGATGGTAGATGAAAGGATGGATGTATAGATGAATGGATGAATAGGATAGGGCACTGAATGAAATGCAGACCCAGCCCAGAGGCATTTCTCTGTGGGCAGGAAGGCATTCAGGCAGGTGTGACCTAAGGCCATCAGTGGACCCCATGTGTTGCCCTTCCCCTCACCATCATGGTCCCTGGAAGCTCTGCTCCTCGCTCAGGGAGCTCAGTGCTGGACCCTGGAATAGAGACCTGGGGACTGTGCCTGGACCCAGGAGGCAGAGGTAACCGTCTGCAGCTGCAGCAACCTGGACATCCCAAATGGGGACCTGGAGCTTCCTGGGAAAACAGAATAGCCACCCTGAGGACTCAGCCTCCTTCTCTCTCAGCTTCATGCGGGGTGTTTCCAGAATCAAATTAGACCCGGGCAGTACAAGCATGATATACCTACGTGTTGCTGAACTGATGGTCCCTGGTGGTCCTCTCCTGGGGGCACATTTAGTCCGTGGGGAGAGTTGGAAGTGGAGGGTGAAGGCTACAGTGTAAAGAGGGGGCCCATGGCCTTGACCCCAATCCAGGGGAGCTGCCTGCTGTCATCCCCTTGCAGGGCCCACGTCAAAGTTGCCACCAGCCTGCTCTACCCTTTCCCAAGCCTCCTCCCTTCTTCCCTCCCCAGCCCTGGACCAGCTACTAATGTCCTGGTGACTCTGGGTGGGACCCTAGAGAGGCTGAGTGGTTGCCTGGCAACCCATCAAGGTCTGATGGATGGGCTGGGTGTCCAATGGCCGCTTCCCTGGGCATGGCACACCGTCCCCGGGACGCAGGCCTGGGCCAGGCCTCTCCGCCTGCTCTGTAGTTCCGCCATTGGGTTTGGGCAACGGAGCTCATATTTTCCTAGAAATCCAACGTTGGATACCAGCCTGGATTTATTTAATAGTTTTCAAAAGTGCCTAATGTGTTGGTAATCAAGGCCCTGTGCAGACTTCCCAGCGATATGGTGACCCTGGTATTTTATTCCTCGCTAACCTTCAATTTTGGTCCCTGACCTTTCTCCGTGAAATATTTCAATATAAATAATGCAGTTTTGCAAACACATTGCCCTGATTACTTTGTAGGGCCCTGATTCTCCATGTGTGAAAGTCTCTGAAGTAAGTAGTAATTTGTTCTCCTTTCTGGTAATTGCTGTTTTAGAAATAGCTTCTTCAGACGTCTGCCACAAATTGGCATCTCTCCGACTCTGCTCGCTCACCAGAAGCAGCTGCTGCATGCGCATCTCTTGCAAAGTCGGGGTGTGGATCTCAGCAACAGAGGCCCCCTGGCTGAGCAAGGAGGCGGGGGGCTGGCTTCTGGCTGCCCTTGGTCCACGGACTTGCATATAACTGCTGCTCAGACTCACGGACCTGCATATAACCACTGCTCAGGCTCCCAGGAGAGAGGAGAGGCAGGTGCTGTTCCCTTCACCCGCTGCTCTGGACTGTGAGACCTGGGGGGTCAGCAGGGGCGAGCTGGGCCCTGACCACATGCTGGGTGACAGGCACAGGCAGGCAGAGGGGCACAGCTCTGGTCTTGTCCTGGGAGATGCTCACAAACTGATGTGAGACTGGAACTTGCCTCTCACCAAGTTGCCCTACTCTTTAATGTCTGAAATGAAGCCACACACTCTGTACCCCTTCCCGGCTGTGCTGAACCCCCTGGGATTGTGCCATCAATGCTTTCTTCTGGAGGCAGCCCCCACTTGTCCTCTGAGCACAATTGTGGTCACTTGTTATGGCAGGAAACTGTGATGGGAATAAAGAGTGGAATAACACAGGGGTGGAAGTCCCCATGGGAAGATGGTGTTTGGAGGGGTGACCTGGCAGGGACTGAATGAGGGCCTCCCAGGTCCTCAAGAGTCAAGCCAGAGTGATGGACAAAGATGTTGGCCAGGAGGAGGGCTGGAAAGGATTCTGTGGATCGTGCCTCCTGCAGCATACCTGTCCAGGTCTGTGTGTCTGGGCCAGCAGCTCCACCTGGGGTCCCTTGCAGGTCCTCCCAGAATCCTAGAACAAAACCCTTCAATGTGGCATCACAATCATTCTTGATCCTTTTATTCTGTTTTTGTTCATGCATGCGTGCACTCACTCATTCATCTCTCCGCCTACCACTGTTCACCGACTTCTACTTTCTTCTGTGTTTCTCCAGCCTCACAGCCTGAGCTCCAGCAGCCCTAGGGCTCCAGCTCTTGGAACCTGTAATAATAGGGGCACCGGCAGCTATAGTAATAACAGTAACCATTTCTACGTGTGGGATTCCCTGGTGGTTTGGCAAAGAATCTGCTGCAATGCAGGAGACCTGGGTTTGATCCCTGGGTCAGGAAGATCCCCTGGAGAATGGGTAATTCCAGTATTATTTCCTGGAGAATCCCATGGACATAGGAGCCTGGCGGGCTGGAGTCCATGGGGTTGCAAAGAGTTGGGCATGGATGAGCGACAAACATGTGTAGCTTCTTACCTGCAAGTAAGACTTCCTAGGCCAGAAGACTGGTGGTCGAGAGGGCAAATGACTACAGAGTGACAACTTCATCACACAGCTGGTTGTTGGAGGCAGAGGCTGCGTCACGCTCTGAACCTGGTTCTGGCTGCTTCCCAGGCCTGACTCAGGCCGCTCCTTGCTGGAGAAGCTCTCCCATGGCAGACGCCTGCCCCTGCTTAAGATGAAGCTCAGAGCATCGTCTCCTCCATGAAGCCTCCCTGGCTTCCCCAGGAACCTCTGGCACCTCCTTTCTTGGGCTCCCAGGGTCCTTATGGTCCCCTCTGGCCATACTGTTGGGATCACATGATTCCGTGCCTGGGGTCACTGCTCTGAGGTCCGACTCTTTGTGATCCAATGAACTGTAGCCTGCCAAGCTCCTCTGTCCATGGGATTCTCTAGGCAAGAATACTGGAGTGGGTTGCCATTTTCCTCCTCCAGGGGATCTTCCCCACCCAGGGATCGACCCAGGGATCGAACCTGGGTCTCCTGCATTGCAGGCTGATTCTTTACCACTGAGACACCAGGGAAGCCCAGTATATCACAGGTGCTCAATAAATGCTCATATGGTGACTAATGACTGCATGAATTCACAAGGCACAGAAACCTGCTTTTCTTCCCTCTCTGTTGAGGCCAAAGCCCTTCTCTTTGGAGCATGTGAGGCTGATGTGTCTGTCCGATGGAGTGGGACCTGCCCTGGGTAACAGCTGTGGAGGAGGAGGTAGATGTCCAGGGCCTTTGGGCTGGCCCCAAGATAGTCATGTCTGAGTCAATGCTGGGCTTCTGGGGAGGGGGAGACGCTGTGAAGATGGTGGGGGGAGGGGTCCCTCTGCTCTATGTGACTAGAGCATGCCAACCTTTGGTGGCTTCTTTGAGCCATCTGGTGATTAATTTCCACAGAAGGTTAAGATCCAATAGGAGGGAAAAAGTCGATGACTAATCTATTAAGCTCCTGGGGTAACTTAATTTACATGTTTTTAATGATTACTTCCTCCCTGGGCTTTCCAGAAACAAAGTGTACTTGAATCGTTGAGCACCTCGGAGATGGGCTCAGAGGGATAAGGACCACAGCTGTGAGCAGGTGCGAGAGCCCCTTGTTTAGCAGAAGATCATCAGACAGAGAATGAGATGATTGGATAGCGTCACTGACTCAATGGACTTGAGTTTGAGCAAGCTCCGGGAGATGGTGAGGGACAGGAAAGCCTGGCATGCTGCAGTCCGTGGGGTCTTAGGGAGTTGGACATGACTGAGTGACTGAACAATGGATCACCAGTGAGTGAGCTCTGGGGTCTGGCTCACTGCTTCTCATCGAATGGTTGTGCTTGCCCATCTTTGGATGGTTTCTCTGGCAATAACCTGTGGGCCTGTCTGCTGCTGTGAGGGCAGAGGTTCTCAGTCCATTCCCAGGTGAGAAACCCACACACATCGGCCGTGCTGGCTGCCAACACCCATGTCTTCAACTCCAGCCTCAAATTTGACAAGCCATGCCCTCCAGGGGCCGTTCCTCCAGACCTGGTGATGTCCCAGACAACAGCCCGGGCTTGCATCTGGGTCCAGGACTAACAAGGCAGCTGTGACCTTCTCTGGCAGGAGGTTTGGGGCTGAATTAAGAGACCAGATAACTGATAATGCCTTGTGCTGCAAACTGCTTGAGAATATTGGGTCCATTGGTCCTTGCAGTGGGTTGAATGATGTCCCCCCCAAATTCATGCCCACTGAGGACTCCAGAATGTAACCTTAGTGAAGATGGGGTTCTTTGCAGGTGTCATTAGATAAGGTGAGGTCACACTGAACCCTAGGGTAGAACAGAGCTGTTAGGAGCAGGCTTGCTAGGGTCCAACTGTCCAATTTCAAATCCCAGATCCAGTCCTTACTGATGCTGCAGACCTGGACAATGATATGATTCCTTGAACCTTGGTTTCCTGTCTGTAAAAATCAGGGTGTTTATAACAGCACCAGCCTCCTGAATAACAGCATTGGTGCAGAGTGGGATTCAGGGACAGTCAGCCTTTTCAGCCCCTGCACCTGCAGTGATAAGCACCCACCATCCACAGGTGGGCTCTGGGGACACACAACCCTGTTCCGCATGTATAAGTCACATAATCCTTCTGTCAATAGGCTAAGCTAAATACCAAAAGGACTCTTTCAAGAGTGCTGTACTAAGTCACTTCAATCATGTCTGACTCTTTGCAACCCCATGGACTATAGCCCACCAGGCTCCTCTGTCCATGGGATTCTCCAGACAAGAATATGGGAGTGGGTTGCCATGCCCTCCTCCAGGGGATCTTCCCCACCCAGGGATTTAACACACGTCTCTTACGTCTCCTGCATTGGCAGGTGAGTTCTTTACTGCTAGCACCACCTGGGAAGCCCCTTGAGTTTAAATTACACAGGGGCTTAGAATAACAACAATACCCAGAGTGATCACTTTCTGGGGGCGTGTTTTGGGTCCATGCACCATAATCTGTGTACCATGAACACCACTCATTCAATCATTAAGAATGTGTAAGCCCTGAACCTTCTGATCAGGAGACGTGCTGAGACCCGAGGGCTGGAGAGATGCCCTGTGGATACTGTAGGCGACTGGCTATGTCCTGTCCAGATCCCTGAAGTCATCACTTACTCTCTAAGATGGAGCCCAAGGAATGCCCTGAACACCCCACGGGAAGTTTCCCTGCCTTCCTTTACCCCAGGGCCCCGCTCAGATTAGCCAGTGTTTTCTTGTCTCTCTTTCTCCACCTTGTTGTCAGCGTTCAGTGAAAACCCTTCCATCAGCATCAGCCCTAATAATTTCAGACAAGCCATTAAGTAAATCTCTTGCCAGTGGCTTCATTTCAAAGAATCAGGCTGAGATTGCTGAAAGCAATCTAGACAAGCGAACAGATGTGGCCAAAGAGGTTCCGTAGGCATCTCCCTGTCCCCCTGCCCCACTGTCTGCCTGTCCCCCGCCATCTGGGGGACACCAGCACGGGGAGGACCAGTAAGAGTGAGTCAGAAAGATACTGTTTTCTCAGCCCTGCAGGTTGAGCACCCAGTAGAGCCTCCCTGTGAGGCTGGGGGTCGCGTGGATGTCGGGTCCCCTTAGTGTCACGCTGGAGATGGACAGTCTCATTCTCACAGCCAGACAGGGTGGGCCTGATTGTGTTGATCCATCTGATGATGTCTGCTTACTTGGCAGTTGTGGGTACCAAACAGTGCTGGAGCCAAATCCACTGTGAGCCAGTGGTTTGAATCTGGCTCTGATGCTAACAGATGGAGCACTTTCTAAGCCCAGTGTCTAAAATAGAAATAATAATTCCTGTCTTTGAGGACACCTGGGACAGAGTGGAGGGCAGAGGGCCATCTCTGGCTCCAGACCACCCGCAGAGGCTCACCGGCCCATGGCCTAGATGGCCGAGCTTCCATCCTCGGATGCTCTTGAGACTTTAGTGTGTGTTGTGGGCTGTGGGGCTGGGCTGAGGTAACACATGGAAGGGGTTTCAGATGGTCCTGGGACATAGTACGTGCTCAATAAACTTAGTTTCTGTTACTATTTTTTAGTAGTAGTGTTATTTATGGAATTTGTGTCATAAACACAGTATATTCTGCATGGTTGTTGTTGCAAGTATGTCTTTATGTTCAAATATTGGGGAAATGCAGTAGGTTTCACCCAAGTGGGTTTCTCAATGAGTTGGAGAGGCCTAAGAAACACAAGGAAAGCCCAGATGCCGACATGCAGGTTCTGGTTATGTCTTGGCCTTTGCCAACCGTTTTGAGCCAACTGCCACCCACTCATGCTCAGATTTGCTCTAGCTTTTATTCATACTGACAGGGAGGGGTCTCAGTGTCCACCCGGAGGCTCCTGTTTTGGAAACTTTGGAGGGTCCCCTCCATCCTCAGCCTTCCTCTCTGCCTTCACTCTCCCCTCCCCGACAATGCCTGCGTCAGAGCAGCTGGTTCTGACCAGTTGTCTTGAGCAGGTCATCCATTGATCAGCTGCTTTGTCTCATGGACAGACGAGCCTGGTGGGCTGCAGTCCATGGGGGTCGCAAAAGAGTTGAACATAGCTTAGCGATTTAACATGCAACACATACATCCTGCGTCTCCCAGAGTCAGGCACACAGAGGGTGTTTGTGGGATGAAGGAAGGGACCCGTCCTTTGGCCAGGAAGACTGGCTTGCAGTGTGGTCACCATCAGAGAGCAGAGAAGATGCACAGATTCTGTCCACAGGGCCCAGAGCATCACCCCTGTGCCAGGGTGGAGACACATGTGGAGGACTTAGGGAGCAGGGAAGGGCGTGGGAGGCACTGAGAGTGAAAGGAACAGCTTCAGTGGAGACCCAGAGGCCAAGAGGGCAGAGCAAGGGCTGAGGCCACCGACTCGTGGGGCCAAGGAAGATGGGAAAGTCAGGCCATGTCTCCATGGGGCACGCTGGGCTCAGTGCTCCCGGCCCACAGAACTTTCATGGGCCATGCAATGTTTCAACAGCTTTTGAAATCAGAGGGGAAAAAAGCAGCTTTTAGGTTGAAGAAAAATGTTTCAATACATAAATCAAGATATGGATCTGTATGCCAATGACATTGTAATATGTTATTCTTGGTATTTTTTTATGGATGGAGCGACCCACGAATGTTGCAGTGAGGTCTTGCTTTTCCTTAGGCCATAGAGAGCTTCAGAGACCACAAACAAAAGTGGGACAATCCAGCCTGAGACTTAGGAAGGGCCGTTGGAGGCAGCCAAGGGGCTGAGGGGTTGCGATCTTGGAGGGAACATGCTCAAGGGCCAGGGGCATCAGTGAATCAGAGGTGACAGTGGGAGAGGTTCAGTTCCCTGGGGGCATGTTTGCTGGGTGGGGGGAGGAGAAGGAAAGTCCTGAGTTTGCACCTTCTGGTCAGGGAAAGGGCAGAGGCTGTGGCTGAGACCCATGGCACTGCACTCATCACCTTACTACTGGTCCTCTCTCGCCCCCAGACCGTGAGAGTCCAGCTAGCTCTTGCTCTGAGGTTGGGCACATCTTAGGGCTACCGTACACTGTTGTGCATCAATGATTGAGTTATTCCCTTGACTTTTGATTTAAACACATCCCATGGCAATTTAACCCACTCCAGTGTTCTTGCCTGGAGAATCCCAGGGACGGGGGAGTCTGGTGGGCTGCCGTCTCTGGGGTCGCACAGAGTCGGACACGACTGAAGCGACTTAGCAGCAGCAGCAGCATGTCAATTTAATGGAGTGCTGTCCATGGTTCTGAGATGCAGGGGGAGGAGCAGGTGCCTGCCTCTTGCCAAGTGAGATGATCTTGAAGGTAAAATGCCTCTGAGTTGGGAATTTGGGATGAATGTGAGCACCATCCTTCTTGTTACCGCCCTCCCCGTGTCCCCACGAACAGCTGTCTTCCAGAGTCTGTCCCCTCAGGCCATGCACTGATGTAACTGAGCAGGACCCTATAAGGCTTTCCCAGAACAGACCCCTCCCATGTCCTCCACCTGCCTTTTGTCTGTAGAAAAAACTTTAGTCAAAGAATAAATTTAATCGGAGTAGTGAGAAAATGCAGAAAGGAAAAGAGAACAGTCAAACAAGACAAAATAATAATACTTTAGCAGTTAAACAAAGTCAAGGACCTTTAGTTCCTCCCCAAGGACTATAGGTAATATTCTGAGACATGTCCTTGGAGCTGTTTTGCAGACACTGAATCCCCCATCAGGTGGGAGAAGTTAACTCTATGCTGCTTGCAAGCTTGCAGACTCCAGAAGGGTTGGAACCAGTAGGTTGATGATGCTGACTCCCCATTACCTCACCACCCACCAATCAGAATATCCATGAGCTGGCCAGACCCTGCTCCTTGAACACTATAAGACTCCTCACTACCCACCTCCAGGGCTGGACACACAATCTTGAGGGCATTAGCTCTCTGTGGCACCCTTTGCCTGGCAAAGCAATAAAGGTATCCCTTTTTACTCCACCCCAAACTCTGTCTCCATGTTTCTATTTGGTACCAGTTAACAGAGGTTGAGTTTTGGCAACACTGGGGGCTGCCAGGAGTGGGCAGGCCAATTATTCTTAGGGCCTGGGCATCAGTCATGAAAGGACTTTAATTAGTGCCTTTTAATCATCTGTCCTAAAATGGATGGATGCTTGCTGTTAAAATCCAAACACTTGCACACTTTATAAATGACTCAGGCCTAATTTGGAAGACAGAGAAGCTTTGATCAAAATCGGCCAGGAACAAATGGCTTATTTACTTGCAACTTGGACGTGGCCAGGGAGTGCTGGCTGCTTCTTGCTGGGTCCTTACTTGCCAGGCTAAGGGCTCTGGTTAGTGAGGACAGTGAAGGTCAAAGCTGTAGGTACAGCAGTGAGGAAGAGGTGTGCCAGGCCCCTGTCCAGGGCAAGGAACTGTATTGTCCCAGGAGCCTGCACCGTCCCAGCCTGAGGCCTCACTAAATAGCTCTGCCAGGTGAAGTCTGGTGCTGTGAACTGGATGTTTGTGTCTCCCCAAATTTATAGGTTGAAGCCCCAATTCTCAGTGTGACTGTATTTGGATGGGGGGAGGCTTTGGAAGGTGATGAGTTCTGACAGTTGTCTTAATTGATAGGATTAGTGGCCCAGAGCTGCCCCTCACCCCTGCTGTGTGAGGGCACAGCAAGAAGAAGGCTGTCTGTCATCCAGGAAGTGGGCTCACACCGGGTGCTGAGTCTGCTGACATTGATCTTAGAAGCTCCAGCCTCCAGAAAGGAGAGTGGTAAATGTCTGCTGTTTGAGCTGCCCAGTCTCTGGTGTGTTGCAGCAGCAGAGCCGACCAAGACGCCTGGGTCATGAAGAACGTCTGAGGTCAGGGGAGCCAATCATAGTTTTTAAACATAAGGAGAGGCTGAACTGAGCTTAAAAGGCAGAAGGAACTTAAATTACAACAGGAAGAAAGATGCTCTACAGCAGAGAAGCCTGAGTTTCCAGGGGTGATTTTGATCAGGACAAACACTGGACTTCCTGGGATGGCTTGAATGGAATCTTGCTGTGAAATGAGACCTGGAGAACATGACCTTATGAGGTCCTACTTTTCATAAAGATTCTGGGACTCAGTGGGTTCTGGGACCTTTTAAAGAGTGATCAGAAATGTAGCTCCATCAGGCCAGACAGCATCTCACATCTAGTGACAGATACCTGGATTTGCTCTAATGATGCCTTTGATTGGCAGTGTCCTGAAATGATGAATGCTCCCCATGTGAGGCAGGATTGAGGGTCCAGTGAGCACTGGGGTTATTTCTGAAATATCTATAGACTCCTTCATCAAAGTCTGCATCATTTAGAAAGCAGAGCCTGGAGCAAGGGTTAAGTGCTGATGCTGTGTTTGGAAGGTACACATTCAGCGTGGCAAGAGTGAGAAGGAAAGTGAGGTAAGGCAAGAAGAAAATGCAAGCAAGGTGGTGGGACCCGTTACCCTTCTTTTCACTGCTTTGTGAAGAGTGGTGAAGAGACACAGCAGGTGGCAGTCATGTTCACATAGCAAGGGGGCGTCTGTGGAAGGCTTGCAGAGAAGTAGTACCTGGGTGTTGTCTATGAAGGGGAGGAAGGATGGGGATTTGTCTGTCCCTCCTTGGTCCCAGGTCTCATTGGAAGGCTAGTTTCCCTGCACTCGGGTTGTGTTATCAGCCCCCCAGAGGTTATTGGTGATGTCAGACCCAACCCTTCTCCCCACATTATGGCATCTCATCCAGCTTGGTGACAGAGTGGCACCTCGTGTGCTGTGGGGTGCTAGCCAAGAGAGAGAAGGAATTGGAGGAGGTGTCCCCAAGCTTACGCTCACAAACACTGCACATGAGCAGCCTCTTATGTGGAAAAGACCTGTGACGGGCGTTTCATGGACCCACAGCTGTGGTGAAAATGTCCCTGCCTGGCAAAAGGCAAGGTGGTCAAGGAGTAAATCATACAAAAACAGCTCAGGATAGAATCTGAAGGCTGCTCGCAGGGCGATCATAAGCCCAGCCAAGTACTTGGATACCAAGAACCTACATTCTTTATTTTCTTGCTGTTCCACTGGCTTGATTTTTCTCAACTAGCGTTTTGGGAAAGAGCTTGGATGTAGAGAAAAAATAACAGACATAACTGGGTTATCCAGTGAAGTGAAATTTGGATAAAGTGGAAAAGCATGAAAATGCCATGTGTGTGCCATAAACGTTTTCATTTTCGCATAAAATATCTAACATGTATATTGTTTTGTTGATCATTTTGTGTAAGACAATGCCTGTTTCTTTGAGCTCAGCTCCCCAATAGGAATTCCAATCCCTTTGCTCCCTCTCATAAACCACACTTACACACTCTGTCTTTGATTTCTGCTGTAGGATGGAGAACTTGAAGTTGTATATAAAGCAACCTGAGGTTAGAATGCTTCTAGATTCATATGACTTATTTTCCAATCTCTTATGGTTGGCTTGCCCAGCCTAAATCAACAGCAATACATTAACTCACCTTTATCTATTCTTTCCAGGGAAGGCTAGTTTTCAGAGCAGAAGCTCTCCTTTCACACTCATATAGATTGGCTTATATAATATTTAACTGAATTACCTGGTTACAAGATAACAAAGGCAACTAGTATCAGCAGGCCTGGGGACAATGCAGTGGTCTCAGATAATGGGATCAGTTTCTATCTGCTGCTGTAACAAGATGACATACACTGGGTGGCTTTAAATGATTTACTGTTTTATCTTCATGGGCTCCCCTGGTGGCTCAGATGGTAAAATATCTGCCTGTCATGCAAGAGACTCTGGTTCTCCTGGATTGGGAAGATCTCCTAGAGAAAGGAATGGCAACCCACTCCAGTATTCCTGCCTGGGAAATCCCATAGACTGAAGAGCCCGGAGAGCTACAGTTCATGGGGTTGCAAAGAATTGGACACAATTGAGCAACTAATATTTACTTACTTTCAGTCCCATCCCCAGAGGCCAGAGATCTGAGATCAAGGTGTGGGCAGGGATGTTTCCTTCCAGAGCTTCTGAGGGAGGATCTGGTCCAGGCCTCCCCCTAACTGCTGGGGTTCTGCTGGTGATGCTTGGTGTCCTAGACACATAGGTATATCACCACTACCTCTGTCTCCATGGTAATAGGGGCTTCTCTGTGGAGGTGTGTGCCTGTGTCTTTCCTCTTACAAGGACACCATTCATACTGGATTTGGAGTCCACTGCATCTGGAATGGCCTTATAACAGTTTGAGGATGTCTGTAAGAACCCTATGTATTTCCAAAAGTCACCACAGATTCCAAGGGTTAGGACATCACCACATTTTTGGAGGGGACCAAGTTTAACCTATAACAATAAAGTGTAGCTCCTAGGGGGAACAAAAGGGCACAGAATACTCCCAAATGACCCCTTCCTGCGAGTCTTTAGTGGGTAGAGGATGATCCATGTTCCATAACTGGGCAGTCCCAGCTGAGAAAGGCCCATGAGCAGCAGTCTCATGAGGCTGGAGATCTCTTTGGCTTTCCCAGCATGTCTGCGTGTGTGTGGTTCGTGCAGAGGCATTGGGCATGGCTGTCCATTTGGCCTCTGTGCATTGGGAAATGTGGGCTGGTGGAACCAGGAACCCCTGGATCCACACCTTCTTCTACCCATCAGTAATGTGAGCTCGTTGTTCAAGGCACAGCTGTCCTAGCCTCTGGGCTGTCTGCCCTGCAGGGTCGTAAAAGCTGGAGAGCAGGTCTCCACAGCACCTGTCCACTTGAAACAAAGAGGGGTCTCGTTGTAAAACCTGCCCTGACATCTGCTGGCTACACAATCCTTACCATCAATTTACTGAACCCATCTCTTCCTCAGTTTTCTTGTCTTTTAAGACAAGGATAATGAGAAGGTTTTTCAGAAGATCAAATCAGATAATATAGGCTAATAAATAATACACATAGATCGGACGGACAGCAAGATCCTATTGTATGGTACAGGGAACCATACATGTGATAAACCAACATGGAAAAGAATATAAAAAAGAATGTACAGATGTATAATTGAGTCACTTTGCTGCAGAGCAGAAATTAACACGACGTTGTTAATCAACTATACTTCAATAAAAGTAAATAGAATAGGATCTTCCCTGGTGATCTAGTGGTTAAAAATCTGCCTGCCGTACAGGGGACATGAGTTCAATCTCCGGTCCGGGAAGATTCCACATGCCACAGAACAACCAAGCCCATGCGCTACAGCTGCTGGAGTCTGAGCTTGCGAGCCACACTGCTGAAGCTCTCATGCTCTAGAGCCTGTGCTCCACGACAAGAGAAGCCACTGCAAGGAGAAGCCTGCACACCAGAACTAGAGAGTAGCCTCCACGTGCCACAACTAGGAAAAAAACTTGTGCAGCAACAAAGACCCAGCACAGCCAAAAATAAATAAATAAATCTTTAAAAAAGTCTAAATTAGCAATAATTGTTAAAACGGCCTTAAAAGATCCTGGAAGCTCAGAGACACATATTAAATCATTTGTATCATTACCATTATTATTAGTTGACCAATAGGTAATTACTAGGTGAGCATCTACAGTAAAGAGACTTCCCTTTAAGAGAGGAGACTGAGCTGGTCCCGGGCAGTCCCCTCACCCAATGCAGAAGAACAGGAAGAGTGTGGACAGACACACGCACACAGGCAAGGATGTGCATGGATGTCTAAGGCTAAAAGCAGGACAGGAGAATCCACAGTTCCAGAGCGGGTAAGGGGAGTGAGGACCCAGCGGCCCCAGGATCTCTGGGCTGAAAGGGTCTGGCCGGGCTTGGTGCCCTTGCCTTGGGGACAGCTGGGACTTAGACCCCGGGTGAGAAACAGAAGTAATGAAAGGGATGCATTACATGCTGGGAAGTACAGAAAATGGGACAACTTCAAAGGAACATAAAAATAAGTGTGTTTCAAGTATTTTAAGAGATGAAGGGAAGAAAAGACACTCAAAAGCAAGAACATGACATTAGGGGAAAAAAAATTATAGCAGGTGTGTCTGAAAAAGGAGGAAGTAGACCCTCAGAAATTAAAGCCGAGAAAACTAAACAAGAAAAAATGAACATGTTGATAGCCCACCAGAGTTAGGGACTTAGGGAAACCTTCCAGAGCAGAAAGGTCTCAAGACCCAGCAAGAGGAGCAGATCGGGTATCTGCGCAGCGGCAGGGAAAGGCTGAGAATTGTACAGAAATTCTTTGATGAGAGGCATGAGACAGATGGAAAAAGCAAGTCTCTGGGCAGGATAAGTGAAATCGAATCCCCGCATAGACACATTTCTCTTCCTGTGAGGTGACTGTGATTCAAAGAGAAAAACCTTAGCTGCCATCAGAGAGAAAAATGAGCCTTTTCCGACAGTGCTGGAAGATGTGGATTGAGAAATCCTTTTCTGGGAGATAATAAGAGGTACAAATTCTTAAAAAATTCACAAACCCATTCACTTGTCATTTTTGCTTCTAGAAATTTCTTCTCAGGAAAGAGAGATTGATGTATACAAAGATTTGAATGCAGCAGTGTTTACTTTGGCCAAAAATAAAGGGGGGTGGGTGGGTGGATCTAAATGGTTTCTAAACAAATAAACATATAAAGTATGGTGATTGTTGCTGTTCAGTAGCTAAGTCATGCCTGACGCTTTGGGACCCCATAGATTACAGCATGCCAGGTTTCCCTGTCCTTCACTGTCTCTTAGAATTTTCTCAAATTCATGTCCATTAAGTATTCAGAGTCTTCTCCAGCACAATTTGAAAGCCTCAATTCTTTTGCAGTCAGCCTTCTACTAGCCATAAACTTGAATGTGACCCAGTCATAAAACTGTGCTGAAAAGAGTACGTGATGATGTGGAATGAAGAGCATAATTAATTAATGATTGAATAATTAATTCAGAGAAGGTGATGGCACCCCACTCCAGTACTCTTGCCTGGAAAACCCCATGGACGGAGGAGCCTGGTGGGCTGTAGTCCATGGGGTCGCTAAAGAGTCAGGCACGACTGAACGATTTCACTTTCACTTTTCACTTTCATGCATTGGAGAAGGAAATGGCAACCCACTCCAGTGTTCTTGCCTGGAGAATCCCAGGGACGGCAGAGCCTGGTGGGCTGCCGTCTATAGGGTCGCATAGAGTCAGACACGACTGAAGCGACTTAGCAGCAGCAGCAGAATAATTAATAATTAATTAATATTAAGAAAAAAGCAGATGAAAAAATTATGTTAGCATGTGCTTACTTCCACTCTGCATGAGTCCATGTGTGTCCATGTATGTGTGCATGTAATTAGCAGGATTTGACCAACACTACAGTAATTATCTCTGCATAGAGAACATACTGTGATTTCATTCTGTGTGTTTGCATTTTTCCATAGAGGTGTTGCCTGCATTAACTATAATAAATATCTATAACAAGAAACTTAGATATAGGTGATTCAGGGGTGCTGCCACTCAAAGATGCCACTGAGGACGCAGGTCCCCCCAGCACCTGTATCAAGTGATCTGCATCCTTTCCAGTCAGGCAGGGCTGGCGCTGAGGTACAGTGTCTGTTGTTTAGGCAGAAGAGAGAAGAAGGACAAGGAGTAAAAGGTATGAAGGAGGCTATGAAATGCTGATTCCTTTGGCTGACCCAGTGCCTTTCTTTAATGAGAAGTGAGAAGTGTGAAAAGTGAAAGTGTTGTTCGTTCAGTTGTGTTCAACTCTTTGTGAGCCCATGGACTATAGGCCACAGATTCCTCTGTCTGTGGAATTCTCCAGGCAAAGATACTGGAGTAGGTTAGGTCCTTCAGGGGATCAGTGGGTTCTGTTAATAAGAGAGCAGGGCTTAATGGATTTGGAATTGGCAACCAGCAGGGTCTGTCCCAGGGCTGGGATCTAGAGAGAAAAGAAGAAAGAATCTGCAATCCTTACATTGGGAAAATCTGTTACAGGATCATTTTCCTGGCCTCCAGTTCCTGGCACATAGTAGGTGCTCAGATAATTTTGGAGAACAGTTGAACTGTGCTTGAAACTTGAAACTGATACCTTCTCATTGAATATTTCGTTTTTCTGGTTGTTCTCCACATTGAATCAAATTTAGGGATTTCAGAGGACTGCAGGGCACCTCTCTTTGGATATATATGAACTCTGGGGGTGTGCATGAGGATGGCATGGCAGTGGTGGGTGGTGGTCATCAATTAGGATGGTAGGAGGAAAGAGTGAGACTTGGTTCTGAAAGGAAAGAAAGTCCAGCAAATTGGGGAAAGCTGAACAGTCCAGGTATCAAGTACTAAGTGTAACCAGCTCTGTGCTGAGGTCTGGAGATGCCATGATCCTAGGAGGACCCTTGAGTTTGAGCAGCCTGGACTTGAAGTGGAAGAATCTGGCAAGGTCAGGCAGAGGATGGTGGAGGTGAAGCCAGGGGCATTAGAAGGCCATGGAAACTGGGTGGAGTGTGTGATGTTTCTAGAACTGCTCCTTCATTGAGCAGTCATTGTTCCTTGTACTAGAAGTTACATGTCTAACACTGTTGATTCCAGAATAGACACCCTCAGGATCCAGTCCGGGAAGCTGGGTGTTCATAAAGGAGCCAAGAGGCCAAGAAAAGAATGGACATTTTGAAAAAAGGACCCTAAGTGTTCAATCTCCCATCACTACCACCTTCCTGAATGAGCTGGGTCCCTGGCCTGTCTCCTGTTTCCATAATGACACCAGGGAAGTGCTACCTTATGAAACAGGAAGGAATGATGCGGGGGGTATTGTGCCAATGGGGAAGAATTCTCAGTGGGAAGTGGCACCAAACACTTGCTAAAAATGGCAGCAAAAATTTTATTCAAGACTATTGCAATAGGGGAGAGAGTGGACTTGAGTCTGCAGGAAGAAAAGGCTGCAGGATTTTTAAACCTGGGTGAGGAGGGGAAGAGTGCTGGGCACCAGCTGCACTGCTGGTCAAGGTTGTTTACCCCGCCCCCATGGGTTTGCTATTAATAATTTTGGCTTAAGTCGTGGCTTCTCTTAGGGAAGTTAGGCTCCCACCATCCCTCCTGGAGACAGGGAGATCTGATTACATCTCAAAGGAATGACTCCCAAGTCCTTGAGAAAGACTTTTCTGGGCAGCTGAAGATTTACATCTCAAAGGGACTCAAGAAAGGATTTACAACTGCAAGTTCTTCTAAAGGAAAAGCTCTAAGGAGAGGGAGGTCAGGGGTCTAGAGTCCAGAAGAAGTCTGTGTGAAGTGTTGTCAAGTGAAGAGAAAGGTCAGGGCCGTAGAACAAAAAGAGAGTGGACCACCTGCCTCTTCAAGTCGTGGGGGCTGGGGTGTGGACGAGGGAGAAGCACAGAGGGAGATGGAAGAGAGGTCGGAGGAGGGTGGAGGGCAGAGAAGCAGGTGTCGTGTTTCCCACTGGGGTCCTGGACAAGACAATCTTGCATGTCCCCCGCCCCCCACACACACACAAAGCTGGGCCAGCACAGGACACAATGGTTGTGTCTGAGTAGGCACTGTGAAGCCTAATAAGGGGGAGGGGCCTTCCTCAGTCTCCCCAAAAGTCCACAAGGCAGGGAAGGTGATTTTGAATCTCACCTGCTGGTTAGAATCTGTTACCTTAAAAAAATGCACAGTGTGAGAGTTTATGAGTCAAGTTTTATTTGGGCCTAAATGAGGACTATAGCCTGGGAGACAGGATTTCAGAGAGCTCTGAAAACTGCTCCAAAGAGGCAGGCAGGAAGGTCAGAATGTGTGTGATTTTAATGAAAGGGAATTTCAGGCAACCAAGCACAGATTTTTTGTGTGTGTGTGTGTGTGCAGGTTTCTGCTACTCTTGAGGATCAGTCATTACCATGAAAGATTTTAGGGATTTTCTAGATATGAGGAGATATAAGAATTGGGCTCATAAAATTGGCTTCTGAAAATATCTATCTGAAGATCTGTTCTTCCAGTTTTTCCCAGAGCACAGAGTGTCTCATTTCTTTTCTCCACTTTGAGCTCCTTTCAAGGGGTGTTGAAGGTCAGCAGGTACAGCAGCACCTGACTTAATCCTTGGAGAGATAGGTGGCAAGTGCCAATGAAAAAGTAACAGTGTTAGTCGCTCAGTCGTGTCCGATTCTTTACAACCGCATGGACTACAGTGCTTCAGGCTCCTCTGTCCTTGGGATTCTCCAGGCAAGTATACTGGAATAGGTAGCTATTCCCTTCTCCAGGAGATCTTCCTGACCCAGGTATCAAACTCAGGTCTCCTGCATTGCAAGCAGATTCTTTACCATCTGAGCCACCAAGGAAGCCAAAGGCAGGTGCCAATTTGTAGTAGACAGACCCAAGGAGGGCATGTGATATACTTGCAAAGAAGGCTTCCCAGTGGTCCTCTAGCAGCTGGACCTCAGGGGATCATCTCTAGGAAGGGCCAGCTGGGATAGAGTCCTTCTGAAGGGTCACTGGTTCCAGAATAACCTGCAAACATCCCTCCAGTTTTTAGATCCCTCATCTGGCTGAATTCTGAGATTGTGAGTGGGGAAGGGGGGCATCAGTCAGTTTGACCAGGAGTGTGATTGCCAAAGAGGCCAGGAGGCCCCAGGGACCAGAACACAGGTAAGTCCCCTCCTCTCTCTGCCACACCAATGTCATGGCCAGCTGCCTGTGGCCTCAGATGCCATCTCGGGGAGAAGACAGGGGAGGCGCTAAGCTTGAAAGTCTTTGTGTGCATCTGTAAAGAGCATCTTAGATAAGAAGCTGTGAGGGCAGTGTTCCTTGAGACCCTGCAGACAGGTAAGTTTAATTCCATTAAGCCTCACCCCATCCTTCAACCCCACCACCCAGCAGGTGGAGGTCTATTAGGAAGACAAGATTAGTTCCAGAAAATAAAGAAGCATCATTTTCTTTGTGTGTCTGAGCGTGGGGAGCTGGTGAGGAGCTGTGCTACACTTTTACTAGGTGTACACAAGGTGCTTGGCGTTCTGTAGAGAATGCAGTTTAATCCTTACTCCATCCCTCAGGTGTGAAGTATTATCTCTGTGTTACAGCTGGGAAACTCAGCATTAACAGTTTGCCTGGAGTCACCACATTCTTGGGGTTCAGGCTGAGCTGCTGAAGGAAGGGGACTCTGATCAAGTGGCTTCTAGACAATAGAACTTCCTTTCCTTTCTCTTCCACACACTGCCTGGGAATGAGCCAGCCTGTGCTTTCCCCAAACCCTTGATTTCACGGTTATCACTCCCAAGCCATCAGTCTGGGCCAGGAGGTAGTAAACAGGGGGATGCTCCTGAGTGTGGCCCAGACTGTCCCTGGGAGGTCCTCCTTGTCCTGTATCCTTCAAGGTCCTGTGATATGTGTGGGTGGTGGTTTCCTGAGTGGGTAATGCATAGCTTTTGCATGCTGCTTCTCCAGATTTGAAAGCCTGAAGCCCCAACACAGGCTTCTGTAGGCCCAGCTTGAGGCATGTTTTTAGCAATAACATTCCTTCAAAACCAAATTGCTTCCAGCCTCCCCACTCCATGTGAAGGCAACCATCTCCCCAAGTCTCCGGATCTTAGACAAGCCAGATCCCTGCTTTGGTTCCCTGATGTCCGTGGTTGAGCTGATGGATCCCTTTGTACTAGTTTCCTGGAGCGGCTGAATGAAGTCCCGCAAATGAAGTGGCTTAAAGTAACAGAAGATTATTCTTTCACAGGCTGGTGTCCAGAAATCCAAAATCACTGTGTTCCCTCCTGAAGGCTCAAGGGCAGGTCTGCTCCTCCCTCACCCCAGCCTCTCAAGGTCCTCCTTGTCCTCCACAGTCCTCGGCTGTGACAGCATCAGTTCAGTCTCTGCCCCCATCTGTTCTTCCCTGTGTGTCTCTGGGTCTAAATTACCTTCCTTACACAGGACACCAGTCACGGTGGATTTAGGGCCACCTTAACTAAGGATGACCTCATCTTAACTTGGTCACATCTGCTGAGACCCTTTTTCTAAAGAAGGTCATTCAGAGGTACCAGATGGACCTGAATTTGGGGGGCATTATTTAAGACAGTGGGACTGCCCTCATGACTCAGTGGTAAAGATTCTACCTGCCAATGCAGGAGGTGTGGGTTCCATTTCTGGGTCAGGAAGATCCCCTGGAGAAAGAAACGGCAACCCACTCCAGCATTCTTGCCTAGAGAACCCCATGGACAGTGGAACCTGGTGGGCTACAGTCCGTGGGCTTGCAAAAGAATCAGACACAACTCAGTGACTAACAACAATGAATCATCCAGAATCGGTAAGTTGTAGAGACAGAGAGTGGATTGGTGGTGACCAGGGGCTGGGGGAAGAAGGGATAGGAAGTGACCACTTAGTAAGTGTTTTCTTTTGGGACAGTGCAAGATCTTGGCATGAGATAAAGGTGATGGCTGCAGTATACTGGGAGTGCACCAAAAGCCACTGAATTGGACCTTTCAAAGTAATTCACTGTTAATTTTATGTTATGTGAATTTTACCTCTTTTAAAAATAAAGAAATATACACTTGCAATTTAGGGAGAAAGTTGTGTCTCTTTTCCTGAGTTGAGCCAGTTCTGGGACTGGCTCACAGCCAAATATAAACCCCTCCCCCAGGGATGCAAAGAAAGACTGATTCTGGAGGCTTGGTTCAGAGGATGAGGTCATTTTGCACAAAGACTTAGACACAACTTGGTGACTCAACAATCGACAATAAGAATTTAAGACAGTACATCCTTTTTCTCTGTTTCATCAGGGTTACCCAAGGCCTTCTGAGAAAGAGGGTCCTATAGAAAAGAAGTGTTCATGGTTTGAACTTTGCAACTGGGATAGCAGTACGATGCTCTCCCCAGCCTGCCTCTGTGTCATTTCCTCTATCTGTCTGTCCCTGTGTCCTGATGTCCCTCTTTGTGTAAGGACATGAGAGAGGCTAGGATTCACCCTCACTGATCTCTTTTTAACCTTAACACCTCTGTAAAGCCCTCCAGCTTCCCAGTGGTACTAGTGGCAAAGAATCCGCCTGCCAGTACATAACAGACACAGGTTTGATCCCTGGGTGGGGAAGATCCCCTAGAGGAAGGCATGGCAACCTACTCCAGTATTTTTGCCTGGAGAATCCCATGGACAGAGGAGCCTATGGGGTCACAAAGAATTGAACGTGACTGAAGTGGCTTAGCATGCTTGCAAAGCCCTCATCTCCAAATACAGAAACATTTCAAACAACTGGGGGTTGGGATGTCAACATGAATTTTTTTTGGGTGGTGCTCAAGGCAGTCCATGACAGACATGTTGTTTGTAGCCTCACATGTCTTCGTCCCTAGCACCAGGCCCCCTTACAACGGGCACGTGGTGAATGGTGCTGGATAAGCACAGGAGTGTTTAAACACAGGGGCTGATGTGACAATCAGTGCTGCCTCATGCTGATTTTAAAAAATGGCCCATGTGAGAGTTCTGAGTTAAATTTTATTTGGAGCAAATGAGGACTGCAGCCTGGGAGACACGATTTCAGATAGCTCTGAGAAAATTCTCAAAAGAGGCAGGGGGAAGGTCAGTATATACGTGATCTTGGTGAAGGGGGAATACATGCATCAGCACATATTTTTTTGAAGTTTTCTGCTAGTCACAAGAAGCAGTCATCGGTATGAAGGATTTTAGTGCTTTTCTAGATATAAGGAGACACAAGAACTGGGCTCATAAAATCAGCTCCTGAAAATACTTAACTATCTGAAGACCTGTCCTGCCAGTTTCTACCTCTCCTCCCCAACATCAGCACAGAGGGCCTCATTCCTGCTCTCCACCCTGAGCTCCTTTCAGGGGGTGTTGAAAATCAGCAGCTGCAGCAGCACCTGATTTAATTCTTGTAGAGGTAGATGGGAAGTGCCCATGGCAAGTGACAATTTGTAGTTGATACTGGTACAGAGTCATCACCCTGATCCTGGGTGATGGAGGAGCTCAGGTGATGGAGGTGAATGGAACCAGAGGAAGGGGAGCAGGCCCAGCTCTGCAAAGAACCACTGACCCCTTGTCCAACCATGCTTCCCGTGTCCATGGAGAACAGAAACATCCCAACCTACCTAGCCCAGAGCTTTCCCCAGAGATGAGAAAGCACAGGATGCTGGCCCCATGTATCTGAGGTGCATATCAAAGAATGATTTCAACAGGCCTTGATTTTGCATCTTTGAATACATAGAAAAGCACTACATTCTTGGCTTGAGATGTCTGGTTTTTTTTAATTAACAACAATTTTTTGGTGTTCTGATTGCCTGGTCTTTGTTGCAAAACCCCCTATATATCCTGGCTTCTCCCTTACCTGTTTAGAGAAGTCCCTCTGAGCTGTCTGAGATGCTGTGTGTCAGACTTAAGTCCTCAGTTTTGTCCACCATATAAAACACAGTTCTCAACTTTAAGGTTGTGTAGTTTTTTCAGCTGACAGAGCTGCAGGTGTATCTCCACAGGAAAGGCACGGACACTTGGTCTGGAGAGCTCACTGCCTACAAAGGGGACGCTGGCGGCCTTGAATTTAGTTCCCTGTCATCCTAATTGGCTGGGTGGGGGCTAGCAGCCCCTTTCAACAGTGTTTGATGGGAAGGGATGGGACCTGCCCCAGGAAGGCTGAAACCGCATCGCTTACCCACCCATCCCTTCCTCCCCTCCCTATGATGAATGAGGTTGGGGTTCTACTGCACGGGAAGGGGGTGGGGTACCTGTGCTTCTGCCTGAAATATTTAAACACCAAACTCCACTGGCCCATAATGTTATCAAATGTTAAATTATGAAAGGTCTCTGGGTTCAGCTCAGTGGCCTTCTGAAAATGGATGAGTTTCAGTAATTCATGAGGCAAGCATGTCAGGAATAGCCACTGAGGGTGTCCTTGCATGGCTAGTGAGGAGCTTCATTCGAGGGGAGAGGCCAGAGCTCCAGCAGGTGCTGGGGGATGGGAGGAAGTGAGCCACCTGGGGGCTGGGTCATATCCTTTGTCTGCAGGCTGTGACCTCCTCTGGAGACACAGCTGTGAGCACCAGGGGTGGGGAGAATGGTAGTGGTCACTGACCCAGGGGGTTCTGCTGGTTACTGTGGATGGGCAGCAATACACCCCTTATCTTTGTGCATGAGCTGGGGAAGGGGTAGGGGTGTGGAGGGAGATCTACTCCAGTACTATGAGTAAACTCTCTGGTCTGCAGCTCCCTCAGAGCATGTTTAAATTGACATGCATGTTGGACTTGACCTCCTGCCTTATCCACTGATGACTTCTTGCCTTGGTCTGCTCTACCTGCTGTAACAAAAACACTGCAGGCTGGGGTGGGCCTGGTGGGGGTGCTTAAACCACAGACATTTATTTGTCACAATTCTGTAGGCTGGAGGTCCAAGATCAAGGTGCCAACAGATGTGGTTCCTTGGCTTGCAAACCCACTTCTGGGCTTGCAAATTGCTGCCCACTTGCTGGGTCTTCATATGGTGGAGAGATAAATGGAGAGAGGGAGACAGACAGAGAGAGAGAGAGAGGGAGAGGGGACTCGCTGGTGTCTCTTCTTATAAGGGCACTAATCCTGCCACGAGGTCCCCATTCTCATGACCTAGGGGGGAAAGTTTCAATATGAATTTGGGGGTATTCAGGCTTTCAGTCAATAGCATAGATCCCCTCTCTTCCTGGGGATCCCTAGGACCTGCCATTGTGCAGGTGACCCGGGTCCTCTATGGTTTTTGGATATTCATTATGTAACATCCTGCTTGTCCCTAGTCAAGCTTGGAACCAACCGAGAGAGAGTGAGATGTAGGTGAGAGGAAGGTGAAATAAACATCTCTTTATTACTGACTGAAGCTAGGGGTTGAAGTGAAGTGCAGTAAAAGTGTTAGTTGCTCAGTCATGTACAACTCTTTGAAACCTCATGGCCTGTAGTCTACCAGTCTCCTCAGTCCAAGGAATTCTCTAGGCAAGAATACTGGAGTGGTAGCCATTCCCTTCTCCATGGGATTGTCTTGACCCAGGGATTGAACCTGGGTCTCCTGTATTGCAGGCAGGTTCTTTACCATCTGAGCCATCAAGGAAGCACTAGGGACTAGAGAGCAGACTCCATTTCTTTGCCTTTTCCAACTTCTAGAGGTCGCTTGTATTCCTGGGCTTGTGGACTGGCATTACCCTGTCCTCACGTTTCTGACTGCCCCCTCTTTCCATAAGGGCCCTTGCAATGACCTTGTGTCCACCACGACACTCTAAGGTAATCACTGCATCTCAAAGCCCATCATCATACCTGCCCTGTCCTTTTAGCCAGTTAAAGTCACATATCCATGCATTCTGGTGATGAGGACGTGGACATCCTTGGGAGTCATTATTATGTCCACCAGGTATGCTCCTGGGCATGGGGTGTGCAGCCACAAATGAAAAAAGGACACGGTCCCTGACCCCATGGACGTGCGTTTTAGGGTCAAACACATTTCTCTCCATGACATCTTTTCTGCAAGGGTGGGGTGTGGAGCAGTGCATATCTGAAAACAGTGCTCTCCCATAGAATCTTCTGGAAGGATCTAAATGTCCTCCTTCTGCATGGCCAACACAGGAAGCCCCAGGACTTAAAATGTAGCCAGTGTGCCTATGTTTTATCCCATTTCAATTAATGGACATGGGAATGGAGATAGTGAGGGGTCATGGACAGCACACCACATGTGTGTCTCTCTGCGGCTCTCCCCTCACTCTGGGGGAGACCTAGCGAGTTCATTTCTCCAGGTCCACCTGCTCTTTAGTGTGGCCTGTATCCCCCTGACACATGCTGGCTGGCTGTGTCTGCCCCCTCTCAGGGCCTCCCTCCTTCCAGTTTCCCTGTTTTCTGAACCAGACACTTGTTTCTTCTGACATTTTTCTCTGGATTCTTTCCTGCTGTAAGAAATATGAAATCAGTAAGTCCTATGTCTGCCAAAACCATGGTTTAAACAAATCTTTTCCTCATCACCTTCCTGATTCAGAAGATGGCATTCCGGTATCTAATCCCTCCGGGCCAGCGTCCTGTCAGGCATGGTCTGAATAGACTCTTGCCCCCCCTGCCCCCTCCTCCCAATACATGACTGCTTATTTATTTTTCATTGGAGGATGATTGCTTTACAATTTTGTGTTGGTTTCTGCCAAACATCAGCATGAATCAGCTACAGGTATATGTAAGTCCCTTTTAGGTTGTCACCAAGCACTGGGTTGAGATCCCTGCATCATACAGTGAATTCCCACTGGCTTTCTATTTTACATATGGTAATGCATATGTTTCCATGCTACTCTCTCAAGTCTTCAACTCTCTCCTTCGCCTACTGTATCCGCAAGTCTGTTCTCTCTGCATCTCCATTGCTGCCCTGAAAATAGGTTCATCAGCACCATCTTTCCAGATTCCAAATATATGAATTAATATGATATTTTAAATTTTCTGACTTACTTTATTCTGTGTAATAGGCTCTAGGTTCATCCACTTCATTAGGACTGGCTCAAATGTGTTCTTTCTGTGACTGAGTAATATTCCATGGTATATATGTACCACAACTTCTTTATCCATTCACCTGTCAGTGGATGGTACCCATCTATGCTGGGCACTGCTGCATGCTTTGCAAACACTAATCTGCTTAATCCTCAATCAGTCTTACAATGTAGAGATCACACCAGCTCGTTTTACAGATGGAGATGCTGAGGTACAGAGAGGTTGAGTGACTTAATCCCGGGTGCACTGCAGCAGGGGACAGAGCTAGGACTGAAACACATGCTGTGACAGACGTGTGCTTGAACCCTCCCTGCCACAGTGCTGCCTTTGCTGGGCTTCATTCTAGAGCTCTGATTGCTTAATTTCTCTATCAGGGCACTGGCTACACCAGCCCTGACAGTGAGGTCCTCCTTGGAAGTTTTCTCCGTTTTCTGTCCTGTAGGCTGTCGAGGGTTTCGTTCCTGTAGCTGTCACTGTGCTTAGAAGGGGAGGATCCTGCTCACTTGCCTTAATGTTCAACTGCAGTTTCACTCCTGTCCAGGGTGCGGTGCTTCTTTGTGGGGGAGTCTCCACTTTTCACCTCTGAGGTTGGATTTTTCCAGTTGATAAGAATCCAAACATCTCCTTTCACCCGCTAAAGGGCTGCTCCTCCAGGATACAACTTTTTCTTTTAATATTGGCCTAACTTTCCTTACTCCATTAAGAGCAGTTAGACCTGAAAACTCTCATTCCCCCTTCCCACCTGCCTGGCACGTGTCCTAAGAGCTCTGTCTTCCTCCCAGGGATTCCCTGCCACATCTGCGCCTGAACTTGCACGTCTACCCCTGTCACGTATCCCTTCTGGCCTGGCCGCTGATCTGAGAGAGAGGGTCATTCTGAGGCATACTCTCAATCCTCCACTTCCTCCTTGGCTCCCTGAATGGAGCAAAGCTGGGTGCAGAGGCAGAAAGCAGCAGCCGGGCATGAGCCTCTGCCTAATTATCTTCCCCAGCCTTGGTCTGTGGCAAACCTGTATCCCACTCTTCACAGGAAGGATGCTCACCTTCCCACTTAAAGTTCTTCTGCATCTGCAGATGTGGAGACATCCAGGGACTCAGAAATCTAAAGCCATGACTGGAACATATATGACTAATAAATCCAGGTCTCTTGAGAGTGTTTGTAAGCGATGACTTGTAAGAGCCCCAGAGACTCAAGGTTAGTTCCTCTTTATCTCTCTTTTAGGCTTGAATCAATTAGAAAAAAAAAAAAAGAATCAAGGGGAAGGAAATTGGCCAGATGATCCGACCCGGTTCACTCTGTCAGGGGCATTGGCCAGCTAACACTCTGCAGGCAGAACACAGCTTCTCCTGCAGTTTCAGATCCTGGCTCTCTGGCCTGCCAGCCTGGCTGAGAGACACAGTTATAAAAGCAGCAAAAAAGAAATCGTTTCATCACCTGATGCCTTAAAGACCTTATACCCAAAGATTCTCCATCATCAAAGCTGTGGCTACACTGGGCTTGCTTAAAATGTCTCATCCTGCCTGCAGCAGCTGGGGCTTTCCCGGTGGCTCAGTGGTAAAGAATCTGCCTGCAGTGCAGGAGCTGCACGAGACATGGGTTCCATCCTTGGGTCAGGAGGATTCCATGGAGGAGAGCATGGCAACCCACTCCAGTATTCTTGCCTGGAGAATCCCATGGACAGAGGAGCCTGGAAGGCTACAGTCATAATGTCTCAAAGAGTCAGGACTGAAGCAACTTTGCATGTATGAACCTGCAGCAGCTAAACTATACACTTGCTTAAAAAAAAAAAAAAAAAAAAGCCCCTGGCCTGTGGTTAAAGCCTCCATAAGCTGCAGTGACCCACCAAGGTCAAGATCCTGCAGAACTCGTGTCCTTAGGCCTAAGGCCCAGTGTGGCCCACCCAGGCTGCGCTAGGAACACCAGTCATACAGCCTTAAGCCAGCCTTAAATTCTGGCTACGAGGAACCTCGGTGTTTTCACAAAGTCAAGATCCCCAGGGGCGATGGAGTGAGGCTCTGGCCACCTGCTCAGATGGCTCTCAAACCTCCATCTCCATTCTATCTGTACTCCTTGATTTTCTTCTTAGTTTTTCATCCATTCCTGGAAATATAACAGGGTTTAGAATTTGAGTGGGTGGACATAGGGCACACCCTCCCTTATCTCCCTCTTCCAGCTCCGGAGAAGGACCCAAGAATCAAGCACATAAAGAGTGAAAGGAAATCATCTTCATTTCTGGCAAGGCTGTTGGGGAAGAAGATCAAGGTGCTTGTTGGAATCTACAGACACTGGCTACACCCAGGTCTGGCCACCTGAGTGTTTATCACACTGTGACAAGGGCCAGGATGTGCCACCTCGTCAGGGAAGGCCTGGGGCTCCTGTGTCCACGTCCTTCTCCTGTGCTGAGCTAATTAATAATACTCCCTTAGATGTCCGTGTATGCAAAGAGATTTTGCAGATAGGATTAAAGTAAAGATCTTGAGACAGGAGATGATCCTAGAGTAGACACGTGGGTCCCTACTACCACAAGCATCCTCACAAGAGAGAGGAGAGAGGGTCAGAGTTAGGGATGGTGATGGGATTATGGAAACTGAGAATGATGAGGCCATGGGCCAAGGAAGGCATGCAGCTTCCAGAAGCCAGAAAAAGCAGAGAAATTCTCTCCTTAGAGCCTCCAGCCATCAAATCCATTTTTTGACTTCTGAATTCCAGAATTGTAAGGTAATAATCTTTGCTGTTTTAAGCCATACTATTTGTAGTCATTTGTTTCAGCAGCAATAAGAAAACAATGATTCCCCCACTAGCTGTCATTCCCCCATCAGGTAAGCCACTCCCCATCAGTTAAATCACTTCCCATCAGCTAAGTCCCTCCCCCTTGCCTTGAGAGGAGGGGATGTGTGGGAGGTGAAGAGCATTCAGGAAGGACACTTTAATCTGGTGCCTCCACATGGAGAAAAATGAGCTATGGGAGAATCACCTCCTGTCCTCGCCATCCTGGGAGGATGGGTCTAATGTTTAAACGAGGGACACAGAGAGGCTCAGGAGTGTGCAGTTACTGGTTCAAGGCCACAGAGCTGAGCAAACCCAGTGAGGACTTGTGCTTGACACTCGGTTCTACCCTTCTCTATGGATTCAAATCCCATCTCCCTGAAGCCTTGGGGAGCAGAGCTCCTTGGGGAAGAGAGGCAGGGAGACCCTTACTGCAAGGTCACTGCAGCTGGACAATGTGCTCTGAGCTTTGTGTCCAGATATTGACTGTCATTATTCATCCTAACCTATTTATGCCTCTTGATGGCATGAGTCAATTCACACCATAAGTACTTTTACTGCCAAGTGAACAGTGCATTTTGTTTTCCCATTTGGCAAGAAGAGCAGGACACAGAAACCAAGTTCAACTGGGTGGCCCCAAGTAACCCTGCTGGTCACCCTCCCCCACCTGCTCCTGGGGCGCCCGCAGTGGCCCCTGGTCTGCCCATGAATGGGCTTTGTGCTTTGCTCAGGTGATGACGTCACCTCTGTATTTTTGTCTATTTACTTATTCGACAGATATTTGATGAGTGACTGTTGTGGGTGGTGGGGACATACCATCAGCCAAACACTTTCTTGCCTTCACAGAGATGATGGTCTTGTGTGCAGGGCCGGAAAAAGAGCAGGTGCTCACACAATCGAACACACCCATTAGTGTCACAGCTGCTGTGAAGGGTGCAGGTTCAGAAACTGGTAGACTGGCATTTAAATTTCCCTCCAGCCCCTGGGCGGAGAAGGCAATGGCACCCCACTCCAGTACTCTTGCCCGGAGAATCCCATGGGTGGAGGAGTCTGGTGGGCTGCAGTCCATGGGGTCGCTGAGTCGGACGCGACTGAGACTTCAGTTTCACTTTTCACTTTCATGCATTGGAGAAGGAAATGGCAACTCACTCCAGTATTCTTGCCTGGAGAATCCCAGGGATGGGGGAGCCTGGCTGGCTTCCATCTATGGGATCGCACAGAGTCGGACACAACTGAGAAGCAACTTAGCAGCAGCAGCAGCCAGCCCCTGGGGGCTACTGACTTCAGGAGTGAGGCTGGACCTACTTCGGCAGTGCAGGATGCTGACCACACCTTTGCCCAGGTGGCAGGATGACCATGGCTCCAGTGCTGGCAGCCCTGCAGAGGTAGGCGTGGCATGTACAGCCTGTTGAGTTCTGCCCACGACCCACCTCACCAGCAACTTCAGCCCTCTCTCCTCCTATCTAATTGTCTCCTTAACCCTGTCTGGATAGGATGTTGGGAGGGCCAGGTTTTGCTCTGTGTTATTTAATGAGGTTCAGTGTACAGAGTGGTTTCCAGAACAGGGAGCACTGGAGACCTTCATGGGTGGTCATCTCCACACCCTCTTCCCTCCCTAGAGCAGAGCTTTCCCAACTTTACTGTAGTTGGGAGTCACCCGGGATCTTGTCAAAATGCAGATTCTGATTCCATGGGTCTGAAGTGAGCTCGAGAATCTACATTTTTTGACAAGCTCCAGGCTGATGCTGCCCTAGTTTAAGGACCTCACTTTGAGAAGCAAGGTCCTAGGGAGGCTGGTGTTGGAAATATCATGCCGGTTGAGGGTCGTGTACTTCTTCCTCTATGTGACCCTGGGGCCACACATAGTAGACGCTCAATTAATGTTGGCAGGATGTATGTGCAGGTAGCTATTTGATGTTGCGGACTGGCAGCTTGAATACTGTTCCTGAGGACAAAGTCCCTGGCCAGGAGCATTCAGAGGCTCAGCCTTTGTTCTGACTCTGTCCTTCCCTTGCAGAGTAGGTCAGGAAAATTCCTTGACTTTTCTAACATATTTCTTTATCTTTAAGATGCTACTGCTCATCTCTGAGGGTTGCCATGGGGATGGGAAAGACAATGTGCTAAGCAAGCGACTGAGGGTGTGATACCTCCTCTTCATGTACCAACAATTTACCTTGAGTGCTCTGACCCCCGCCCATCCTTACCCAGGGGATTCCAGATTCAGGAGTGACTTTGGAAGTTACTTCCACCCAGAGGCCCACCCTGATTCCCCGAGAGTGGATTATGCATCCGTCCTCTGGGTCCAGCGGTAGTCTGTTATCACCCTTGCCCAGAATCTGGCCTCCTGCAGGCCTCTCAAGAGCATCTGTATCCTTACACCAAGCTCAGCTTCTGACATTTTGGAGATGCTCCCCAAATGAAGAATGGTAAAGGAATCAAGTCTAGGAGAGTTAAGAAAGAGAAGAAGAAATGGACACAACCAGAATACCTGATGCTTTGAGGGTTCACCAAACAGCCCCCAGAAGAGAGGAAGCATATAACAGCTCAGTTTCAAAATTTAAAGGAGGGATGTGTTAAGGGATCTTCATGTTTCTTTCTGGTTTGACCCATTCACTTCTCCAATGTAGGGCCACATTCGGACCTCAAAGACTGTTAAGAAATAGTGACTGAATTTTGGTTGAAGTATTGATTTAGGGGAATCCAAACTTGTCAGAAGATGGCATCCTTCAATCCCTCCCAACGCTATTACGAAGAAAAATGTTCCTGACAACCTCCTATTCATCCTTCAAGACCCAACTCAAATGACCCCATCCCTCCACCCCTATACACAAAGCTCTCTGTGTTTCCCAGCCCCACTCAGGCCAAGATGAGGGCCCATATACCTGTGCTCCTCACCACATGGAAAGCCCCTGGAGAACAGACACTGGGTAAACACCCAGCCAAACTCCTAGGGTTTGGCTCACAATAGTTCCTCAGTGATCTTTTGAACAAATGGATGTCGTTTTGCACTTTTCACGTTCTACCTGCAGGGTACCAAATGGATCCCCTTCTCTTTATGGGACTTCTGCTGATTAGATTTTAAAAGCTCCCATCCTGTCCCTCTGCCTGGAGCCTGTACACTCTTGGCTGTTACGGGGGCAGAGCCAGCCCATCTGGAGTCAGTCCCCGGTGTCCCTCTAATGGGCTTGTGCGGAGGAGGCCTGGGGCGTGTAGCGGCCATTGATTTTCGTCTTTATGATTTAGGCTGCGATTGATTTTCTCAGGTGGAGGCTTTGCACTTAATGAAGTGAGGGCTGCTGTGCACCATCCAGACAGGATTACGCTCAAGGACAATTACCCTTCGGGGTGACAGTGTCTTTCTTTGTAAAATATACATAATGCAATGAAAATAGCCCAGCCGATGAGGGAGATGTGATGAGAAGTAGGTGGTGACATTACAGTGGGCTGCTTGCAAATCCTGCTACTGGGGGATGGCATGGTTAAAAAGTTTGTGTTATTATTATTATTTTGTAAACTTGAGAGAAATGAAAAGTGTTGATGTGGAATTAAAGGATGAAATATTTAATTTAGCAAGAGATTATTTTAGATTTGTTTTCCTTTAACTGAAGCTTAAGAGCTGACCTAGACTGAGATTCCTTCATAGGATTTAAGCTGCTTCCTGGAGAAGGTAAGGGGACTGAATAACTTCTCTCCTGTTCTGCGACTGCCCTCCCCTCCAGGCTCACCCCAGATGCTCTTAGGTGGGGTTCAGCCACTCTGGCCTGGCCTTTTATTAGACCTTTAAGTTGGCATGTGATGTAAATAAATATTGTTCAGTTCAGTTCAGTCACTCGGTCGTGTCCGACTCTTTGTGACCCCATAGACTGCAGCACGCCAGGCTTCCCTATCCATCATGAACACCCGGAGCTTACTCAAACTCGTGTCCATTGAGTTGGTGATGCCATCCAACCATCTCATCCTCTGTCATCCCCTTCTCCTCCTGCCTTCAACCTTTCCCAGCATCAGGGTCTTTTCCAAGATCCTGGGTCTTTCCCAGCATCAGGGTCTTTTCCAGGTTCTTCACATTGGGTGGCCAAAGTATTGGAGCTTCAACTTCAGCATCAGTCCTTCCAATGAATATTCCAATAAATATTGTTAGAATGATTCTTTTCCCAGAAATATTGAGGAAACCAGCTCTCAGATTATTTGTCTCATATTTGATAAAGGATCCATGTCCCATGGATGTGCTTTCTGTTTGAAGTTGGTCTCTAGGCCCATTTCTCTCAAGAAGCTCAGAGAGGGACCAGTTGTCCTCTTTTTGAGGGGATCATCCAGGCCTTAGAACTTAAAGTTTGCACCCCAGGGAACTCCTGAGTCTCAGGCAAAATAGGGCAAGTTCAGTCCCCGAGACTTGGATTGGTTCTTGAGAGACAGAGAGAGGACAGAGAGAGAGGATGAAGTGCAGGTTCCCCTCTGACATGGTAAGCACCCCCAGCCCCCTGCCCCTGATCTGATCTGCAAAGATGGAAAGCCAAGCCCCCCAGAGTGTAAACACAAATTTTAAAGAACTCAGGTTTTATAGGACTATGCTATTCAAGATGTGCTTCCCTGGTAGCTCAACTGGTAAAGAATCTACCTGCAATGCAGGAGACCCTAGTTCAAGTCCTGGGTCTGGAAGATCCCCTGGAGAAGGGATAGACTACCCACTCCAGTATTCCTGGGTTTCCTCTGGTGGCTCAGATGGTAAAAAATCTGCTTGCAATGTGGGAGACCTGGGTACAATCCTTGGGTTGGGAAGCTCCCCTGGAGGAGAGCATGGCAACCCACTCCAGTATTCTTGCCTGGAGAATCCCATGGACAGAGGAGCCTGGTGGGCAACAGTCCATGGGGTCACAAAGAGTTGGACACAACTGAGTGACTAAGAATAGCACATGTTATTTAGGGTGAAGAAAGCGTGGCAGAAGCTTTCCAAAGCTGAGGGTTTAAGCACCAGCAGCTCACTGAAGACGTCCAGATGAGCTCTGACCTTGGACTCCAGCAGCCCCTTGAAGACATGATCACTGGAGCTGCTGAATCTAGTTCCACATTTTCCGGAAACCAGAAGCCTTGCCCCAGGACAGCTGTCTGGCCTCTGGGGCCACGTAGGACCAGGCATCATCTTCTCCCCCATCCCCACCAAATGTCATCATAAGCATTTCAGGAGACCCACCTTCACGCAAGGTCAACGCTTCAAACATGTCTCCATGTCACCCTGAGTTAGATGCTGAGAACTGCGTACCGCAGCCTGGGCTGAAGACAATCCCCATCGTATTTGTCTCAGTTCCTCAGCCGCGTTACTAAGCAGCTCTGTTGGAACAGGGACCCCAAGATGCTATAGGCATAGCCACCACCTTTGCCTGAGACCTGCTGGGAGAAGTGGCCAAGGAGCAGGTGTGGAGACTGGGCAGAGAGCAGGAGGGAAGGGCTGGGTAAGGAATGGGGGCCTTGGAGACCCCAGTAGACTTTGGTGAGAGGATGAGCAGATGAGGGCACCCAGGGTGAGGGACCTCGATGGATTCAAGGGTCTGGGGGTACCGACTGGCATCTGGTGGGAGGTGAGTGTGGAGGAAGGTGAGTTTGAGAGGCATGCAGGTCTCCAAATGGCAGAGAAAGCACTTTCTCACCCCGTTAAGCATTTGGTGTCCATGACACTGGCAGAGTAAACATGGAAAGCAAGGGTGACCGGCCTCTGCAGTGTGGAATTCCTAGGAAGCAGGGGCACTTTGGGGCTAAAATAGGAAAGTTCCAGCAAACCAGGCTTATCCCGATCACTCTCACCATTGAGGAAATGGTGTCAGAGATGTCCCCAGCCATCTGGCTCCCACGCCCGTGCCTCCTGCAATGCCTCCTGGCCAGGGGACCAGGCATCACCCTATGACACTCAGGACAATGGGTAGGGCTCTTGGAACTGGGCAGAGGTCTAGGTGCCCTGGGCAGGGGTGCCTAGGATACAGCTAACTGTGAGTGTCACCCAGCCACGTGCAGGTCGCACTCTTGGCCACTGGCGGGCTTGGCTTATGTCTTGGCTGTTCCCCACCACCCCTCTGTATCTGCAATCTCATTCCTTCTCCACCAAAGGCTGAGATATTGACTCTGACTCTTACCTGACATTCTTAAAGTGAGCATCCCCAGGGTGGAATGGCCTGGCGGTGCAGTCGAGATGGCACCAACTGAAGCCCTAATTAATGTTTGTTTTATGATGTTCCAGGGAATGGTCTCTCGATAAGTTAATGCAATAGAATTTTTTAAAAGCATGTGTTCTGTTTAAAGAGTGGGGACTAACAGATGCCTTGTAAAGCAGCTTGTTGGAAACTGTTATTGTTAAGAAGTGATATTGTACTTCCTAAAATCTGTGCTTGGTAATCACCTCATTAATGTAAACAGGAGTGACTGGGCCCAGTCAGAGAAAAGATAGCCCTTCAGGAGCAGATGCTCCAAGGAGCAAACTTCCCAGGGAGAGGCCGAAGGCGTCCTGCACTCCCTGAGCCCTGTGGGGAAGCAGGGTCCTGGGAAGGGGGTGGGTGGGGGGTTCTGGGTTCTGGTTTGAAGTGTCAGTATCTCTGGACCAGAGCATCCCATGGGGGGAGAAGCTAAGGGAGCAGAGAGATCCTGGGTTCTCCCTGAGGTTTCAGAGCAAGTATTGAAGTTCTCCAAGGCTGTTGTAACAAGTAGCCCAGGCTAGACCTTTAAAGCAACACGCACTATCTGTGGTTAAGTCCAAAGTGGGCCTCACAGGTCCACAATCATGGTGTTGGCCAGGCTGCCTTCATTCTGGAGGCTCCAGGGGGAGTCAGTTTACCTGCATCTTCCAGCTTCTAGAGGCTCCTCATTCCCTGATCTTTCCTCCTTCTCTGAAGCCAGGGGTGGGTGGTGGAGTCTTTGTCACGCTGCCCTCCCTCTGGTTCTGATGCTTCTGCATCTCCTTTCCCACTGAGGATCCTGGTGATGACATCGAGTCCACCCAGACGAGGCAGGACACCATCTTCAGCTCCAGGCCAACTGCTGAGCAGCCTTAATGCCACTTGCCTCCCTCACTCCCCTTTGCCCTGAAAACAGACCTAGTCATGAGACCTGGGGATTATGACGTCACCATCTTTAGGGGACTGCTACTTTGCCTCCCACATTTTGCCTTAGGACATAACTGGCTTGCTTTAATTGATCTATTTTACTTATTTTGTAAGAAAAGAGGCACAGAAGGTGCCAGCCTCTGGGGACTGTGAGGTTTTGTTATGGAAACGCCATTAATTCGGTGTTGGACACTGGGATGTGGTCCACTTGGCCTTTCTGAGGTGCAGGGTACTGTCCTTTCAACAAGAATGGGGACACTTGTCCTGATGGCTGCACAGGGTCACTCCGGGGAAAAACAAAACAGGAAGTGGGTGTGGCAAAACTTCAAAAAGTGTCAGTGCTGTAAAACCAACTGAGGGGCTCCCCTCCCTTCTGGCATCAAATAAACCTCATGCACTGTCCCCAGAGGCCAGGGTCAGCAGGAGTATGGACACAGGTCTCTGGAAGATTCTTTCCACCTGCTGGTCCTGTCCCACCACACAGCAGGCACAGGAGGAGCTAGAAGAGTCACCCCTTTGAGAAGAGCTGGCCTCCCCTCACTTGGGCCCTGAGGTGGATGATGAGACTTGGTGCAGGCTTTTAGCCCTTTGACCAATGGACACTGGCCACGTGGGGTGCTTCCTGCAGAGGAGGCCACTGCTTTGTCCATCACTCTAGTGGTTTCGCCTTTGAAACCCAAATCTGGGAGATGTCCTGGATGAGATCTTTTGTCTTTCTTTTTTATTTTTTAAATCATGAAAGTATGATAACACATTTACAGGAGAGTTGGAAAATACAGAATGAAGTTTTATATATATACATATATGTATATAAGCTAAGCTAAGTCACTTCAGTCGTGTCCGACTCTGTGCGACCCCATAGATGGCAGCCCGCCAGGCTCCCCCGTCCCTGGGATTGTCCAGGCAAGAACACTGGAGTGGGTTGCCATTTCCTTCTCCAATGCCTGAAAGTGAAAAGTGAAAGTGAAGTTGCTCAGTCATGTCTGACCCTTAGGGACTCCATGGACTGCAGCCTACCAGACTTCTCCGTCCAAGGGATTTTCTAGGCAAGAGTACTGGAGTGGGGTGCCATTGCCTTCTCCAATATATGTATATAGTTCCATATAATATAAAGTTACAAGCAATATCTAGTTCTACTATATATTACAATTATAGTAGATATACTGTAGTAGATATACAATTTAAGTAGATAATAAAGATTTTTAGTTGAAGTTTCAATATCAAACTCTCAAAAATTAATAGAATGAATACACAGAAAAGTAGAAGGATATAGGAGACCTGAAAAGCACTATGAACCTATTCAACATGATTAAGATCTATACAGTTTTCACATAACAGTAGGATACAAATTCTATTCAAGTTCCCATAGACTATAAACTAGGAGACGCTGGAACATATCAAGGGATGTAAAACAAGGTGCAAAAATGTTATGCAGGTCAGGAAGCAACAGTTAGAACTGGACATGGAACAACAGACTGGTTCCAAATAGGAAAAGGAGCACGTCAAGGCTGTATATTGTCACCCTGCTTATTTAACTTATATGCAGAGAACACCATGAGAAACGCTGGGCTGGAAGAAGCATAAGCTGGAATCAAGATTGCCAGGAGAAATCTCAATAACCTCAGATATGCAGATGACACCACCCTTATAGCAGAAAGTGAAGAAGAACTAAAAAGCCTCTTGATGAAGGTGAAAGAGGAGAGTGAAAAAGTTGGCTTAAAGCTCAACATTCAGAAAACTAAGATCATGGTATCTGGTCCCATCACTTCGTTGGAAATAGATGGGGAAACAGTGTCAGACTTTGTTTTTCTGGGCTCCAAAATCACTGTAGATGGTGACTGCAGCCATGAAATTAAAAGACGCTTACTCCTTGGAAGGAAAGTTATGACCAACCTAGATAGCATATTCAAAAGCAGAGACATAACTTTGCCAACAAAGGTCTGTCTAGTCAAGGCTATGGTTTTTCCAGTGGTCATGTATGGATGTGAGAGTTGGACTGTGAAGAAAGCTGAGTGCCGAAGAATTGATGCTTTTGAACTGTGGTGTTGGAGAAGACTCTTGAGAATCCCTTGGACTGCAAGGAGATCCAACCAGTCCATTCTAAAGGAGATTAGTCCTGGGTGTTCATTGGAAGGACTGATATTGAAGCTGAAACTCCAACACTTTGGCCACCTGATGCGAAGAGTTGACTCATTGGAAAAGACCTTGATGCTGGGAGGAATTGGGGGCAGGAGGAGAAGGGAACGACAGAGGATGAGATTGCTGGATGGCATCACCGACTCGATGGACATGAGTTTGGGTGAACTCCGGGAGTTGGTGATGGACAGGGAGGCCTGGCGTGCTACAATTGATGGAGTCGCAAAGAGTCGGACATGACTGAGTGAATGAACTGAACTGAACAGGTGTTAAAATCAGAGTCTGTTCTCTTATCACTGTGGAATTATGTTAGAAATCAATATCAAAAGGTATTTGAAAATAACCCACATATTTTCAAATGCAATGTGACATTTACCAAGAGAGATCTTAGACTTCACCATGAAAAATTTGGATGAGTTTTTTAAAAAAAAAACTCTTTATTTTGTGTTGGAACATAGCCGATTAACAATGTTGTGATAGTTTCTGGTGAACAGAGAAAGGACCCAGCCATGCAAATGTGTGTTAGTTGCTCATTCATGTCCAACCCTCTGCGACCCCATAGGCTGTAGCCCACCAGCCTCCTCTGTCCATGCGATTCTCCAGGCAAGAATACTGAAATGGGTTGCCATTCCCTTCTCCAGGGCATTCTCCTCACCCAGGGATGGGATCGAACCTGGGTCTCCCACACTGCAGGCAGATTCTCTACCATCTGAGCTATTCTCTCCCAAACTCCCCTCCCATCCAGCGAGCAGAGTTCCCTGTAGGTCCTTGTTGGTTATCCATTTTAAATATAGAAGCGTGTACATGTCCAAACTCCCTAATTATCCCTTGCCATTAATGAGTTTTGGCACATGCATGTTCTTGTGCAACCAATAGCATATCACCATGACCCCAGAAGGTTCCCTCCAGCCCCTCCTAGTCAATTCCCTCGGTAGCCAGTGGTCAGAATGTTTTAAATCATGGATTCCATTCCTCTAGTCTAGAACTTCAGGACACTGGAGCCAGGCAGTCTGTTCTCGTGTTGTGGCTTCTGTCCTCCACCACCATGCTCTGGGTTTCTTCTCTGTTGTTGCCTGGACCCACAGTTCATTCCTCCATGCTGCTGTTTATCCCATCATATGAATGTGCTATAGTTTGTTTGTTCATCCTCCCACTGATGGACTCCTGAGCTGTTCCCAGTTTGGAGTTGTTCAATATAAAGATGCAATGAGCGTGCTTGTAAAGAAAAGAAAATCCAGACGCGTTCCTCAGTCCCCTGTGTTCTAGCCACATGCTCCCTGACTCGTGAAGGGAGACTGATATTACCAACAGAATGACAGCCTGGCTGCCACTCTAAGGGGAGACCCTCCTGCCAGGATGACTCTGGTGCCAGCCACCCCTCTGCAGGTGGGCAGGCGCATCCTCAGGGTGTCACGTTCCTACCCTGGGGGCTCTGGGCACCTGTGCCCTGGTCCTGTCTCCTCCCCTTGGCTCCTGGGCCTCGCTTCGTATTTGCTTATATATTTATGAGCCCCAGAATTGCTGCTTCCGGCAGACTATTTACTTAACAATATAACAGTAATTGTAGGATAATTGTGCTGCAATGAAGGAACAGTCAGGGTCTGTGCAGTAAGTGGATAATAAAAACCAGGGTTTATGGGTTCTGCTAGTGGGAAGATTTATAGCCTTAATATTGCATTATGTAACTAATCATTTCCCATTCAGAATGGCCTGGGATTTGCAGAGACCCTCAGCCAGCTGATGTTTATTGGGGGATAGGAGGAAAGAACAAGCCTGCCTGGCTTCTCCCCTCCCCTCCCAGCTGAGATCTCTGGATTCAAACCTTCTCCTTCAAGGAGGAAGAAAGTGATGAGCAAGAATCTCGATGTACCATCCCCTCCTCTGGGCCTCTGCCTCCCCATTTATAAGAGATGCTAGGACATCTAGACCCTTTTCCTACTGCAGCCCATGGGGGTGGCAAAAACTGGACCCCGACTTTATTAAGCTCCCCACCAAGCCCTGGGTGTCTGCAAGGAGCTTTCTGTCCATAGAGATTGTCCTGGGCTGACAGTTTCCAGCTTGTCTCAAGGTGTGGTGTCAGAGCTGGGAGGCCTGGGGGGTGGGTAAGACAGCAGCAAGTCCTCCCTGCGGACCTTGGTGAGGGGCCTGGCAAGGGTGGTCCATGTCCTCTGTCCTCTCCCTTTCCTGGGGCGTGGTCAGCTGGGTGAGCAAGCTGTCCCCAACCACGTGGGTCCAAACTTACCCAGAGGAGATGGCCAGAGGCAGCTAGCATTGACTCCAGACCTGTTTGATTTGCACCAAGAAAAGACAACGGGGTGTCAGATGGATGCTTTCCCAGGTGAGACAGGCTTCCCTGGGTCCCTCATTCCGAAGGAAAAAGAGCTCCAGATAAGAAGCGATATTGGCCCTGGGGAGTGAGAGAGCAGCTCCTGGGGATGATGGGGGTGCCTGTGCTGGGAATCTCCAAGGACATGGGAAATGGATAAACTCAAAGAATATGTGCTTTTAAATCCATCCTGTATATATTTATTTGCATTTGTTAGTCTCAAGCTCCCTGTCCTTCCCTCCCCCACCACTCCACTCTCTTGGCAATAAGTCTGTTCTCTGTTTCATAGATAGGTTCATTTGTATCATATTTTAGATTCCACATATAAATGATCTGTTTTCATTGTTGTTTAGTCGCTCAGTTGTGTCTGACTCTTTGTGACCCCATGGACAGTAGCCCTCCAGACTCCTTCTGGCCATGGGATTTCCCAGGCAAGAATACTGGAATGGGTTGCCATTTCCTTCTCCAGGGGATCTTTCCGATTCAGGGATTGAACCTGAGTCGTCTGCTTGGCAGGCAGATTCTTTACCACTGAGGCGCTTGGGAAGATATAAATGATATCATATGATATATGTCTTTCTCGTTCTTATTTACCTCACTTAGTATGATCATCTCTAGGTCCATCCATGTTACTGCAAATGGCATAATTTCATTCTTTTTTTTTCTGGTGGCTGAGTAATATTCTGTTGTATATATGGACCACATATTTTTTACCCAGTCATCTGTTGATGGTCATTTAGGTTGCTTCCATGTCTTGGCTGTTGCGAAAAATGCTGGTATGAACATAGGGGTACATTTATCTTTTTGAATTTTAGTTCTACTTTATAGCATAGGGGGATTCCCTGGTGGCTCAGAGAGTAAAGAGTCTGCCCACAATGTGTGAGACCTGAGTTCAATCCCTAGGTCTGGAGGATCCTCTGGAGAAGAAAAGGGAAACCCACTCCAGTATTCTTGCCTGGAAAGTCCCATGAACAGAGGAGGAGCCTGGTGGGCTACCATCCATGGGGTCGCAAAGAGTCGGATATGACTAAGTGACTTCACTCACTCACTTTATAGCACAGGGACTGTATTCAATATCCTGTGATAAAATGTAATGGAAAGAATATGAAAAACAATATATATATATATGTATGTATAACTGAGTCATGTTGCTGTATAGCAGAAATTAACACAATATTGTAAATCAGAATATGGTTTTATCTTTAATCCTCTTGCTTGCCAATGCAGCAGGGATGGGGCAGGCAACCCCAGAACGTCCCTCTGGTCTGCCTCCATGTACCCCCTCATTGCCCACTTGTGAGGGGAACCACAGACCAGTCCAGGGGCTATAAGGCACAGCAGGAAGGCAGCATTGCATGTCATAGGAAGCATACGTCTGGATTCGTGGGCTCTTTCCTGGGAGTTGTCTGCACAGAAAACCTAAGTTCCTGTATGTTCACTGTGGACAACGGTCCATGCACACCTCCCCCAGTGGCAGCAGGACACAGATGAGAGAGTCAGGGTCACGTGGGGCTCAGGAGACCCCACTTAAAGCTGGCCCAGCCATAGTCTCACCCTCACCTCTAGTGGGAGAGGGTCAGGGAGGTTTGTGTGGATGTCTGGAGGTGGTCGCTCTGCTCCATTGCTAGGCCTGGTTGTGGTGACTCAGTAACAGTTCATCAGCAGACACTTTGATTGGAACACTTTCTTAAGGGCACAGGATACTCCAACACAGCAGTGAAAAAATTGGGAGCACTTCTTCTTAATGATCATATGGAATGCTGATAAAAGTGAGTGGCCAGCAATCCTGATGCATTCTTCATGGGAGCATATGTTGGCAATTTAAATTCTGAAGGTTTATATTCTTTGACCAATTAATTTTACTCCTGGGAGTTTACCCCAGGGAGAGTATAATTTAAAGGAAAAATATGGGTACCAGGATGTTCATCTTTGCAATATTAAATAGTTTTGAAAGGCTCAATGTCCAGCAATTAAAAAAAAAAAGAGATCCCACAATATACCTGCTAGAATAACGAAAATAAAAAAGGCTGGTGATACCAAGTGTTGGTGAGGACTTGGTGCAACCAGAGCACTCACGCATCATGTTGATGGGGAAGAAAAGTTGTGTCAACACTTGGGAAAGAGTTTGGCTTTTTCTTATAGAGTTAGTTTTATATTTATGACTCAGCGATTACACAGCTAGGTTTTACCCAAGAGAAATGATGCCATGTATTCTCAAAAAGACATATATAAGAATGTCCATATCTGCTTTACTTATAATAGATAAAAAACCAGAGGGATGGTACAGGGAAGGAGGTGGAGGGGTGCGTTCAGGATGGGGAGCATGTGTACACTCGTGGCGGATTCATGTTGATGTATGGCAAAACCAATACAATATTGTAAAGTAAAAAAAAAAAGAAAGAAATGTGTGTGTTGCCTGCCATGAGGCTAGAGTGGAGGATGAGAACCTGCTGCTGTACGAGAGCTGAAACTGACTGAAATTAACTATTTATCACCTAAGCCTTCCCATGGAAGTTGCAAGCCTTCCATAGATCTCCCAAAATAAAGTTACATCACACAGAAAAAAAAAAAAAAACTGGAAATAGCCCAAATGGTCATGGAGAATGCATACACAAATTATGACATGTAAAGGTCTGTATAATCAAAGTTATGGCTTTTCCAATGGTCATGTTTAGATGTGAGAGTTGGACCATAAAGAAGGCTGAATCCCCTAAAATTGATGCTTTTGAGTTGCAGTTCTGGAAAACTCTTGACAGTCCCCTGGACAGCAAGGAGATAAAATCAGTCAATACTAAAGGAAATCAATCCTGAATATTCATTGGAAGGACTGATGCTGAAGCCCCAGTACTTTGGCTACATGATGGGAAGAGCCAATTCATTGGAAAAGACTCTGATGACGGGAAAGATTTAGGGCAGGAGGGGAAGGAGACGACAGAGAATGAGATGGTTGGATGGCATCACCAACTCAATGGACATGAGTTTGAACAAGTTCTGGGAGATAGTGAAGGATGCTAAAGCCTGGCATGCTGCAGTCCATGGGGTTGCAAAGAGCTGGACACGACTTAGCAACTGAACAACAACAAATGAGTCCATACTGATACAAATAACTAAATGAAAAAGTAAACTGGGGAGAAGGGCAAGTTCTCCTTATACTAGAATTCTACTTAATAAAGAAGAAAGGATTTAGAAAGTCATCCATGGGTGTTGAAACCAGTGGGTGAAAGTTTGACAATGAATGGAGTATTTATAGAATCAAAGAATTAAATTATTTATTAATTATAAAAGGAAAAAGGATAATTTTACAGGGGAGAGACCTGGAAGACATAACCTTAACCAGGGGATCAAGGATCTGTCCCAAGACGGGACACCCCATGCCTGATGGTCAGGACACAGGATCACCCCATGCAAACCGAGAAAACACACAGCCTGGATCTGATCCTAGGAAAGCACAAATAAACAGGGACAGAGGTGCATTCTAAAAGTAACTGTCCTTTCCTCCGCAGAAAGGTCAAGGTCAAGGAGAAGGAAGAAATATAAGGAACTGTTTCAGATTGGAAAAGCTAAAGAGACAGGGAAACAATATGTGCGGGTGGGTCCTGGGGAGCAGGACGCTACGGAAGGACGCAGGTGGCCTAAGATGAAATGGACAGTGGGTTAGATGACTGTATTGCATCAAGATTAAATCTCCTGCTTTTGATAATTGGGCTGTGGCTTCATAATATTTTTCCCATAGGAAAATGGAGAGGCAATGACAAAGGAAATGGTGCAAAATGTGAGCAGTTGGTGACTCTGGGTAAAGGGTCCATGGGAGTTCCTTGTACCATCCTTGTGACTTTTCTGCAGGGTTGAAATCACAGCCAAACATTAATAAGAGGTTTGGATGGATGAAGCTGGCAGAGTTTCTATAGGTGAGCTCATTGGCTTGAGACGAATGTGCCGTGGGGACCCCCTGGTCTCAGAAGAATGAAAAACTCAAGAAGGATCCAAATCAAACGCAATAGCTGTCTGGCTGTGGTGTCAAGCCAAACAAAACCTGTCCGGACGTGCCAGTCAACCCCAGGCGGCCAGCAGGTGTGGATCTTGCCTCTGGCGAGCATCAGAGCAGTTGAACAGGCTTTCTGGAGCAGGTGGCCTTGAAAATTGCCAAAGTACAGGATGCCTGTGAGCTGCCAGCTGAGCGTGAGGAAGGCTGGCAGCCCCCTTGAAGGGACAGTCTGCATCATGTTCATTTCTAAGCCGTGCTCTCCCACCAATGTTTCTTCGCAATTCGCCCTCCTACATGGAAGGAGGAGCTCATGTCTGACTCTTTGAGACCCCATGGACTGTAGCCTACCAAGCTCCTCTGTCCATGGAATCCTCCAGGCAAGAATACTGGAGTGGGTTGCCATTTCCTTGTCCAGAGGATCTTCTCAACTCAAGGATCAAACCCAGGTCTCCTGCACTGCAGGCAGATTCTTTACTATCTGTGACACTAGGGAAGCTGTAACACACATGAAAGGTTGCATGGCTCAAGGCGAGCACTTCGCGTGGGGAGGCGGGGGTCTTGTTTGGTGCTATTTTCCCAATATGTTAATACACATCTGTGGAATGGCCCTGCAGTCCCCCATGGCCATGGAGGGTGACTACAACTGTTCTTTTGCTTCTCTTTCTTTTTCTTTTTTTTCTTTTTCTTTTAAGGACTCCCTTAGTCACTGGCCTGGCAACTTTGAAATGCCGCCAAAAGCAGAGATTCAAGAAGGTCCTGGGAGGCTGGGAGAAAAACAAGTTTCTGGAGGAGAGAGCAGCTTAGGCAGGGGCTACTGGGCAGGATGCTCTGTCTAGCCTAGGTGTTTAGAGCACCAAACTTTTGTGCCATTGTCCAGCATAAGGGTCAGCACTGTTGAAGGGACACCAGGGAAGGCATTCAAAGACAGAAGGAGGCTGGCTGGCAAACACAGAGAGGGGATCTGCCTGCCTGCCTAGCTTTCTCCCCAACTCGGCATTCTCTGCTTACCACATCACTGAGGCTGCAGCCATGGGAGCACCTCCTCTCAGCTCACGTGTCCAGGAGGCTGAACCTCTTGTGGTGATGGGGGAGGGAGCATGCTGACCTTCAGGCTGGGCAGACACTGAATGTCCTGGCTGGGCACCTGTCTCAGGATTTTCCTGCAGGACATGCATGCTGGGGTGGTGGTAGGTGGAGCACAGAATCTTGTGAGGGGTCAAGATCCCAATGTCCTCCTCCACCGCTGGGCAAGTCTGTACTCCTGGCATGGAGCCAGAAACATCACTCGTTTTATTAGTCAGCATGTTCAGGAAACAGAAACAATAGGAGATGCGTGTGTGGAGAGAAAGAGAGGATTTATTATAAGAAGTTGTCTACACAATTATAGAGGCTGAGAAGTCCCACGACCAGCCATTCTGCCAGTTGGATACCAGGGGGACCAATAGTGTACTTCCAGTCCAAGTTCAAAGGCCTAGACCCAGGACAGCTGAGGTTGCAGTTTGAGTCCAAAAGCAGGAGAAAGCCAACATCCCGGGGCAAGGCTGTCAGGTGTGGGGAGTTCTCTCTTACCTGGAGGATAAGCCAGTTTGTGCTACTCAGGCCTTTGACTGATTAGACAAGGCCCATCCCCAGCAGAAAAGACAATCTGTTTTACTCAGTCTGTGATTCAGAGGTTAATCTCACCCAGAAACACCCTCATAAATGACTCAGAATTATGCTTGACCAGGTGCCTTGGGCACCCTGTGGCCCAGGCAAGTAGCCACACAAGCTGACACACACATTATGTAGACACCTCCCAGTAACTCTGCTTGTGTGTTTTCAGGGTTCTCAGTTTATAGAACCCAGCTGTCAGAGTGGTGAAGAATCTCTGCCCAGATCACAATGCCAGCAAGTGGCTGAGCTGGGAATAGAACCTGGTGTGTCTGTCTCCAAATGTGCTAAAAGGCTGCTTTTGGGATCCTCAGCAAGAATTAAAGCTGCCTCACTCCAGCTTCCCTGGGCTTACAGTGATGTGTTATCCAAGTCAAACAGGTTCTCCTGTTGGCCTTCTGGGTGGTGTGATGCATAGCTCTGCACTGTATGAGTTTCTATCGGCTGCTGTAACACATTATACAAACTGAGTGCCTTAAAACAATGAAAATTTATTATCTTAAAGTTATGGAGGTAAGAAGTCCAATACAGGCCTCAGAGCACTCAGGGCAAACACGCAGAGATGAGGGGGAGCACTCAGAGATGAAGGGGAGCACTCAGAGATCAGAGGGAGCATTCAGAGATGGGGGAGGGAGCATTGTGAGGGCAGGGGGAAGACTCATAGAGTAGGGAGAGCACTCAGAAATCAGGGATGGAGCACTCATAGAGCAGGGTAGCATTCATAGGGCATGGGAGCACTAATAGAGCAGGAGGACACCCAAAAATCAGGAGAGGGAGCACTCTGAGAGCAGAGGGAGCACTCCAAGTAGGGGGAGCACTCAGAGAGCAAGGAGGAACACTCAGATTAGGGAAGGGAGTGCTCAGAGATCAGGGATGGAGCACTCATAGAGCAGGGAGCACCACCAAATCAGAGGAGGGAGCATTGTGAGAGCAAAGGGAGTACTCATAGAGCAGGAGGAGCACTTAGGGAACAGGGGTACGTTCATAGAGTGGGAGGAGCACACATAGAATGGGGGAGCACTCAGATATCAGGGAGGGTGCACTCATAGACAGTGGGAGCACTCATAAAGTAGAGGAACACTCAGAGATCAGAGGAAGCAGTCAGAGATTAGGGAGTGATGGTCGGGGGATGGTTAGAGCAGCATGGACAGCAGTCTGGGAGAGGCAGGCTTTTAACTTGGATGAAGAGAAAATAAGTTGCTCATTCAAGTTGAAGGTCACTGCATAATCACTAGGCTGTGCGTTGCCCTTTGCCCAGTAGATTTGGACCCTTGTCTATCTCATTAACTCCTGGACATGTCTTATAACTGAGCCAGCGCCCAGTAAACATTGCAGGATTGCATTGACCCTTCTCTGGGGCTGTGGGAGTGGTGGCTGCCACCAAGTTGTGGCGAAAAGAAACCACATTGTTCCAGAAGTTCTCTTTCTGACAGCTGCACCTAAATATCTAGTCCAAGGCTCCCCAGCCTTGCTTCAGGGTCAGAATGTTCCCAAAGAATGGTCAATTTTTTAAAACTTCTTTTAAAAAATTAGCCTGGTTGTAGACAACTGGAACTTCCAAACCTTCTAATGACTCTTAGAGTCTTTTGATTAACTGGACGTTTTTGAACACACCGTGTCTCTGCTGATCTGCAGATAGTGGAGACTGAGAATTTAACAGGAAAGGAAAACACAGTTGGGCTCATTTCATTTCCGGAGAGCTGGGGAGGCGGAAGTCATTTTTTATTACTGCAGCTAATAAAGAGCCCTGTTTCTTCAACACAGAGGAGCATGGAACACTTTCCATAGGAGTGAACTGACAATTAAACAAATGAGTTTATGGAGCTGGGAGCCAACGAGGGCTGGTGTGGTTACTGTTTAGCTATAGGGACTGGTCTTAGTTCTTTGTTTTCACCTTGAGCTACCTGAGCTCAAGGCACACAGAGCTCTAGGTGCCTCACTCTGGCAAGTCGCCTGTCCTAGAAGACATTGTCACCTGAGAGGTGGCCTTCCCAGGGCACTTTAAGAAGTGTTTCTTGCACATGTATGCAGACATACATTTATATACACACACACATGCATGCACATCAAATGCTTTCTTGGCACAAAATAAAGTGATGCAGACAAAAGCCCAGGGCTTCTAGGATGGTAAAGAATCCACCTGCCAATGTAGGAGACATAGGTTCAACCCCTGGTTCAGGAAGATCCCCTGGAGAAGCAAATGGCACCCCACACCAGTATTCTTGCCTGGGAAATGCCATGGACAGAGGAACCTGTGGGCTACAGTCTATGGGGTGGCAAAGAATTGGACACGATTTAGCAACTAAATAACAACATAAAACACAAAGCAGACAAAAGCCCAACTTCCCCTGCAGATTCATTCCTCTAGTCCTGAACCCAGAGGGGACTCTGAGGTCAGTTCTCCGGCCTCATCTTGAGATGTGTTCCTACAACCCGAGTCCCGTGCATGACCACCTCCCTCCACCCAGCTCTTTCTCTCCCTTGTTAACCCTTTATCATAGGTGGTGGAGGAGAGGGGATCTCGCAGTCAGAGCCAAGGATCAGGGTCTGTACTTTTTTTATCATGGACTCACCACTTCCCTGCAGCTTCTTGGATGCTTCTGGAGAGAACATGAGCTCAGAGCATCACAACCCAGATTCAGGCCCGTGTTCAAGTCCCTTGTTACCATGTAAGGTCACCAGATAACAGACAGATCACCCAGCTAAATTGGAATTGCAGATAAATCATGGGGAATGTTTTAGTGTAGTTATGTCCCATGATATATTTGGGGATATACTTTTTAAACAAACATTATTCAGCGTATGTCTCAAATTTCAATTTAACTGGGCTTCCTGTATTTTAATCTGTAAAATCTACCAATGCCATGTGACCTTGGGTAGGTTTCTTAACGTTTCTGGGCCTTGGTTTCCTCATCTTTTCAACAGGGGGACGATGATAACAGAGCTGATCTGAAGGTTCAGGGAGGGAACAGGATGATCTGAGCACATAGAGCAAGCCTCTGCCAAGTGTGAAATCCGCTCACTCATCTGTGTGGTCGACAGCCCTGCTCCTGATTGGGGTGGGGAAGAACAGTCCTGAGTGTCACAGTTGCTGGCTCTTCCCTCTGCACTTTTGCTATGACATCAGTCCAAACAGGGGCCCTGCATGTGGCAGGTGGGCTGTTGGTTCCTTCACAGTTGTTTTCTGCTCTTTGGTGTGAGAATGCATTGGAGGCGAACCTTTGATGGGAAGATTAGCACTAGTCCCCTTGCTGTATGAACACGGCAGGTCTGAAGACCCATTGCCTCCTGTGGCACGAACATTCCATCTGAGTGTCCTGCGGAGACCCGGCTATTGTCCTGAGATGCTGCAGATACTGGCCATCCCCTGTGTGCATTGCCCGGACCAGCAGGGGAATGGCTGACTGAGCCCTGCTGGGGAGGCAAGGGAATGGAGGAGAGGTTCCTCCAAAGAAGCAGGTTGCTTGCTTTCCCAGCAGTGACCCTGCTTGTCCCCCTGCCTGTCCCACAAGCAGGAGCCAGGATGTAGCTCAGATCCTGGTGTGGACTGACTGGCTGGAGCGCAACACTTCAGAGGAGTGGGTCTTGCACAAACGAAGCTGCAGATCTGTGCAGTCTGAGCCCCTTGGGTCCTGTGCCAGGTCATCTGTCCACTGGCCGAGCAGGCAGTATCTGGATTCGTATCTCCAGGATCAGGGCACGCAGGTCCAAGACAGTGAGCTGGGCTCATCTCCATGGATGGCTGGTTCTACCTTCTGGGATCCACGGCTCCTTTGGAAACCTGATGGGAACTTGAGACTCCACTTGTAGGTAGAAAGACAAACATGTGAAGAATTTGATCCAAAATCAGCAGTTTCCTGGATCCTGGCCCCAATCCGCCACCCACCCTCCCCCCACCACCCAGGGATCGTGGACCCTGTGGCATTACTTGAGATGGGGAAGTGAAAGAGAAAGTGAAATTGAAGTTGCTCAGTCATGTCTGATTCTTTGCGACTCTATGGACTACCATGCTCCTCCATCCATGGGATTTTCCAGGCAAGAGTATTGGAGTGGGTTGCTATTTCCTTCTCCAGAGGATCTTTCTGACCCAGGGATGGAACCTGGGTCTCCCGAATTGTAGGCAGACGCTTTACCATCTGAGCCACCAGGGAGCTGTGCCCAAAGTTCAGAAGGGGGGGAGTGGGTGGAGTAAAACAAAAAAGAATGCAAATTTTGGAAACTCAGGCATCAGCAGGAGCGGGGTGGCTGGCGGCATCTGTGGTTCCCCCTCAGTGGGCCGGGATCCTAGGTGATTAGTGGATCTGGACAACTTACAGTGGCAAGATGGACGTGTGGGAAATACAGGAACCGCCCCCTCCAACAGGAGGTTGGCATGACCTGGGCAAGTTGGGAGAAGCAATGCTGGGCCCAGTGGGGCTATGGGCTGGTGGCCTGGTTTGGGGACTTCCTGGTCACGGTCAAGGCTGAGGGGTCCACAGTTCACAACCTGCATCAGTTTGCAAGGATGTAGGCGAATGCCCATCAGCAGCCCCCGTCAGTGTCCCCTGGACAGCTACCTCTTGTTCTGTTTTCAAAATACTTGCCTCTCCTCCTGCTCTTCATTAATGAACTCCTGGGAAGTGGCATGTGTGACTGTCAATCATGTGGCATCCCCAGCAGAAGCAGTGCCCACCCCCCCGCCCCACCCCGTCCCTCCTGACTCTCAGAGGGGATCACAGTATATTAAAGGAGCCTGGACTCATTTAGACAGAGCTTTTATTTGACATATTGCTATATTAATGTCAAGAAGTCCACCCTGGTGAGTCCTCTAAAGTCAGCCTTCAGAATTGCATTACTGACAGAGAGATTGGAGTTTCAGGGTTTGCTGCTGAAAAAAAAAAATCATCTCCAAGCTTCATTTTGAATTGTAGAAATCGGAATGAAAAATTCTATAATTGTCTGATGGGAAATCTATTTTCTACTAAGATCACTTTCATCGATTCTCTTTCATATTTGTATTAAAACTGAACAGCTAACAATAAGCTCACCTGTAGGGGACCGTGGGGGTGAGGGAGCAGTGGGCCATGGGGAGGCAGGGTGTGCACAGAGAAGAAAGTGGAAGAGGACGCATCCGGTGACCCAGACTTTTGTCTCCCCTCATACAAGACAGCGGGCGACTGAGATTTTGCAAAAGGGGCATGCCACTGAATTACCACTAAATTATCCCAGCACTATCTCCGTGTCTGCTTTCTCTGTGTTGGGAAACAATACTCGAGTGAGAATCCAGTCAGCGACCTTGGGTGTGTGAGAGAGACCTCTGCTGGCTGCCCTCTACTGCATCTGTGTAACGCTCATTACAGCACACGCTTTGGGGAAGGAAGGAGGGGCTCGTAAAACCCCATGACAGCATCCACAGCTGGTGGGTCACCTTGGCACCTGCATTAGGCATGGGACGTCCTCTAAGATGCTTGTTCAAATGGATCTGAAGCTCTGGACCCCAACCTCTGTTTGCTGCACCCCCACTTGACCTCTGACCCCATGCAAGTTACCTTGGGAGGTATCAGATGAGGATGCTTCTGCTTCTGCAAAGCCATGGACCAGTAGGATCAAGGCTAACATCATCAAAACGTACGCTGTGAGTCAGGAAGTGGGGCCTTTGGGACCTTGCCTCTGGTACTCATGCCCTTGTGCATCCCCCTCCTCGTGGCTCTGAGGTTGGTGTGACAGTGCACACACAGAACCGTCTGAGACTGGCTTGTGAGAACCACTGCTTCTGTCTTGGGTGCCCTCCTGCTTGCTGGTTTGCTCTCTTTCTTGCAGAAAGGTCTAGGATATCCTTTGGAAAGGCCATGTGGAGGAGATTGTGGAGGCCAAGAGCCCCCCGCCCCGGAAGGACAGCTGAAGCCCCAAAGCCAACCCTGTGAGAAAACCTTCCTGGAGGCAGGACTCCCCCACCCCAGCCTCAGTTGGGGCTTCATGTTGCAGCCTCGCTGAGACCTCCTGCGAGGCCCCAAACCAGAGGCACCCAGTTCAGCCCCTCTCGGCTTCTGGAGGTTCAGGAAAAGCATGAGGTCATGAGTGAGTGTTGTTTAAGCTCTAAGCTTTGGGGTGATTTGTTCATCAGCCACAGATAACAGATAATGAATATGGTCGGTGCTGGGAGCTGAAGCCAAGTAGAGATGGAATGATCTGGAGCTGGGGGAGGGGGGCTCCAAGGGGCTGTGGGTGGTGGTGGGGGGAGCCCAAGGTGAGGATGAGATATAGCTTGTGTGAATGGAGAGGAACCGGTACCCTGAATAGGAAGAGCAAACTCCAGAGCAGGCATGGGTTGGAGGAGAAAGGGGCTGGAGGGAAACATCCGTGGAGATTTCAGAACAAAGGCTCGTTTGGATGCTGCGTTGGGAATGCAGTTACCTGTGTTTTTCTTTATTCTGTTCTGACCTGTGCTGTGGTCCAGCATCTCTAGAAGAGGGGAGGGTGAGGGCATTGGTGAGCCTCACAGTGAAACAGGGGAACTTCTTGCCAGCAAAGGCCGGCCAGCCTCCCGCTTCTGTCCTGGAGCTAGTTACCCCTACCCCAACCGTGAGTTTGCTTCACTTCCCTCCTCTACCTCCTGAGTCACTGCACCCCTTTCTCTCACAGACGTGCTCTGGTCCAGCCACTGCCATCTCAGGGAGGAAAGATGCTTTCAGAGCACATCCCTGCTGTTTCTTGGCCTTTTTCTCCACCCCCACCCCCCAATTCCAGTGACACAAAGACCTCTGGAAATGTGTTCACAGGATCCAGTTTCCTCCTCATCTGTATTCAATCTCTATGGACTGGTCTGGCTTCCCACCTCTGCCCACCTCTCCTCTGCAATTGTGATGGTCAGAGTCACCCTTGGCAGCCATGGGGCCACACCCACTGCCTGCTTTTCTATCCCCAGCTCCCTGCACGAGGCTCCTGCTGGCCCTTTCTAGAAAGGTATTCTCTTGGTTCTGCCTCCCTGATGCCTCCTCTCATCTCTCGCTGTGTCTTCCTCCTCCCTTCCTAGGATCTGATCTGTGTCCCCAGTCAGATAATGTCAGACGCCTTTAGGTGAAGGTAACCAAGGTCGGAGCCGTGTTTTATGGGAATGTTTTAGAGGAAATTAAAGGGATGGTTGAGTGGCTGGCTCCCAGCGGTTTCAACATCTCCAGATCAGGCAGTGACGGGATGCCCTCTCTCATCTTTATGTTCCACCAGGACCCCAGGTGGTGATTCAGTTCTACGCATACCCTTCTGTGCCTGCAGCGACAGGTGTCCTGCCAGTGAATGTCACGCCTCAGACTCCCGAGGTAAAGCGCTGCTGAAGTGCCCCCACGGCCAGCAGCTTCCAAACCATCCAGCCTGATCTACTCTACTCCTCGCTCCTCAGAGTCACACTGGGCTCCCACAAGCCCCTCGATCAGCACAACCCCCTCCTTAGCCCTCCGGAGCTCCTGCCTTTCCCCTTTTTGTTCAGATCTTTTTTTTTCTTTCTTAAATGGATTCCTCACTGCAATGTCCTGGCTACATCCGCTGAAGTTGGATCTTCCTGTTTTTCAGAGATGGTCCTGCACCGGGAAATGAAGTTATCAACTTGGCAACTTATTTTATTATCAGTGTTCTTGCTGGAGTCCCAGGATCTCAGTGCTTTCCCACACCTGGCTCCTCGTTCAGGCCAGCTTCTGAGCTAGGGGTCCTGTCTACTCTCCTCCCTTCTCCCTCCCCTCCCTTTTCTGTTCCCTCCCCTCTCCTCTCTGCGTTCATGACAGCATCTCTCTCTCTTTTCCCTTCTTTCCCTCTTTCCTCCCTGTGTCTGTCTGTCTGTCTCTCTCCGTCCTCCCTCCGTGTTAATCAGAGAGCTACGAATCAGACAGATGTAAGCAAGAGGCTCCCTGTATCCACCCTTAGGCACAGAGCGGGAGAGGGGGCTCCCCCATCTCTCCCCAGCCCACTGCAGAGCAGACCTCCCTGCAATTGTAGCCAATCACAAAATAAGCCCCTGGTTGTTTCTGAGCTCCGCACAGCATTCCATTATGACATTCTGAAAACCTGGTTACTTATAAAGCAATTTGCTCCTACGGGCTGGTTTGAGATTAAAATGGTAATTATCTTGCAAATGACTGTAACTGTCTTTCATAAATGTGGTGATGTTTGAGCTGTGACTGACTGCGGGCCAGTAGCATAATGGGTTTAATAAACAATATCTTCGGTGTAGTGTAGGATCCGAGCCTATGAGTTTGCGGGGGACCATTCTGTCGTTTCAGTGAGATGGATCCCATTCTTTTCTGCAGCCAGTATCTTTCTCAATAGCATATGCTCATCAGTTTTTCTTAATAGGACATTTTTCTTTAGGATAATTTGTAAATTGTTAATCTGTTTCACCCACTCAAAGGGCATGATGAGTTTGAGCAAGCTCCAGGAGTTGGTGATGGACAAGGAAGCCTGGCGTGCTGCAGTCCATGGGGTCGCAAAGAGTCAGACAGGACTGAGCGAGTGAACTGAACTGAATCTGTTTTAATGATCTCTCATTTCCATGAGCCCCCCAGCCCCTTAAGTTTTGCTTTTCCTGTTGCCTCTGGGAATGGCTGTGCTGAGACAGACTGGGACCTGGAACCCTTGGCTGCAGTGCTTGCACCTGGACACACCTGTCCTCCAGCAACAAAATACAAAGAAACTGTAGGGACTAAGAATAACTGTGTGCATGCGCAGTTAGGGCAAATGCTGGACAAGAGATACAAAGAGACCAAAAACTCAACTGCTACTTTAGAAGAGCTAGGAGCAAAAGCGGGGTACTATGCATGCTCCCTGCACTCAATACCACCTACACCACACCTCTGGCCCAACCCTTGACATACCCCTCCCCTCCCCTCATATAAGGAACGAGCTTCTGCCCTAGGGAGCAGGCAAGGGAGCCTGTTATTTGTTCTCTCCCTCCTCGTGCAGCAGTGCGTTCGTGCTCAGTCGCTCAGTTGTGTCCGACTCTTTGCGACCCTATGGACTGCAAGCCCACCAGGCTCCTCTGTCCTTGGGATTCTCCAGGCAGGGATACTAGAGTAGGTTGCCGTTTCCTCTTCCAGGGGATCTTCCCAACTCAGGGATTGAACTTGCATCTCCTACATTGGCAGGCGGATTCTTTACCGCTGTGCCACCTGGGAAGCTGCAGCAGGGGCCCCAGTAAAAGCCTTGCCTGAATTTCTAGTCTGATCCCTCGTCAATTTCTATTGCTTAGGGAAGCCAAGAACCCACTACTCACGGCCCCCTCTACAGCACACATGGCTACTTCTTGCTTTCCTCCAGGTGGCAAGCTGGTTGGTCCCTTACATGGGGTGAGGGTAGAGGTGTGTCTGAGGGCCTGGCTGAAGGGGTGTCTTAGGTGCTTTTCCCACCCCCTTGGTGGTGTACCCTGAGGTACCCTGCTTTTGCTCCTTGCTCTTCAGAAGCAGCAGTTGGACTTTTTTGTCTCTTTGTATCGTCTGTTTGTATCTTGTAGGTAATTTTCCGCTACTGCTCATGCACATAGCTACTTTTAGTCCCTTATAGTATCTTTGTATTCTGTTGCTCAAGGAGATTTGTGTCCAGATGCAAGTACTGCGGCCAAGAGTCCCAGGTCCCAGCCTGTCTCAGTAGCCAAGGGTTCCAGCCCTGGATTCTATCCTGCATTGACCAAGGGCTTACCTTTGTGACCAAGCATTTCTCAGACACCAGCTGGGTGTCCTGCAATACAGCTCAACTCTGACACTGTCTGCCTGCAGGTGGTGTCCGATTTCACAGGGTGGGGACTCAGTCCCACAAGATTGCTCCCCACTTCAGATGCCAATCACAAGTTCAAGCAGTCATTTGCTCTTATTGCCAGTCTAACTGACTGGCAATAAACCAGAAGTTCCCATCACCCCCATCCCCACTCTGGGCTTGATGAATTTGCTACAGTGGATCACAGCACGTGGGAAAGCAATTTACTCCCTGGATTATGGGTTTATTACAGAGGATATTAAAAGGTATAGATCAATAGTCAGATGAGATACATGGATTTGAGGTCTTGAGCAAAGAGGCTCTGATCCTTGTGGCAGTTGGGGTCCAGCACGGTGGCACCTAGGAGCATTCTGGTTCCCCAGCCTAGAAGCTCTCTGAACCCTGCCTTTTTGTTTTTTTTTTTAATGGAGCCTTCATTGCATAGGTGTGATTGGTAAAACTATTGGCCATTGGAGATTGATTTACCTCCAGCTCCTCCTTTCCCTGGAAATCAGGAGCTAGGACTGCAAGTTTCAGTGCTAGAAAGAACCAACTGGAAGAACCATCTCTATTCCTGGTTGGTTCCCCTGGCAACCATCCTGCATCCTTAGATGCTCCTCAAAAGTCACCTCACTAACATATTCTCCAGTGTGGTGGAGAGAGGCTTGTCATTTCTACCAAGTCACCCATTTCACCTTAGTGGCTCTGACATGATTTCAGGAACAGAGGACAAGAGACCCAATATTGTAACAAAAGACCCACTGCTTTTACTGTTCAGGAAATTCCAAGAGTTTGGGGAGTTTGGAACCAAATACATGTGAGACCAAATATGTATAACCAAAGACCAAATATATATCAGAAAAATATTTTGACCATCTGAATACCAGATACATATTTCTCATAAATCACAATATGGCAGTAACTGTCTCACAGTCACTGACATGCCCAGAGCCGGCATCAAGGTGACGGAATCCAGGGCCAGCGTGCTGAGTATGAGAGGTACACACCTCCTTCCCCTTTTCTATAGATAGATGACCTCAAGAGGATAAAGGTTTTAGCCCCCTTTTTGCTACATGCCAGATCAAGAAGTCCTTCCCAACAAAAGGCTGGGAAATGTAGGCTACTCAGGTACGGAGTAGATCTGGTTCTTAGGACCCCAGGAGGCCAGGGAATTGGGAATGGAACAGGACCGAGGGATCCTGGCCTACTGATTGGGATTGAGAAAGGCACAGGACTCACAGGATTAGGGCTCGGGACTCTCCTGCAGGCCTTGGCCGTGGTCTAGCCAGTTCTCCTGGAATCTGCTGTGACAGAATGACCTGGTAGACCTAGGCATGGAATCACTGTTTGCAATGGCCTCAAAATACAGGTAATAGGTATGGAGTTTCCCTCCAGCAGGGTCTCCCTCAGTCCTTGCTTGGTGAAGGGGATGTATGAAGACAGGTGGGCCCAGCAGACCCAGAGGTTGGTCCAGTGTGGATCCCCTGCCTCTACGTGCACCCACCTGAGATCTCAGCAAGAGAACCTGAACTGGGCAGACATGCGTACATCACATGGCATATCCCGGGACCAAACATAGTCATTGGGATGTTCCCTGAATTCAGTGTAGCTGTGGATGAACATGCAGAATATGCCAGACCCAGGGTGGGACAGAGACAGAGAAACCACCAGTATATCCAGGAGGCAGGGATCAAAAGCCTCTGAGAATTCCTCAGAAAGTTAAACATAGAGTTACCATATGGCCCAGCACCTCCATTTCTGGGTATGGACCCCAAAGAACAGGAAACAGGAACTCAAGATGCCTGTACACTAATGTTCATAGCAGTGTCCTCCATAACTGGGAGGTGCAAACAATCCAAGTATATATCAGTGGATGAAAGGATGAAGAAAAAGGCAGCTTGCCCACAGGATAGGATAATATCTGGCTGCAAAAAGAAATGATCCACGCAGCTGACACATGGAAGAACCTCGAAAGCATTATGCTCAAGGACAGAAAAGACCACATAGTGTATAATTCCATTTATATAAATCATCCAGAATAGGTAAGCTCTAGAGATAGAGAGTGGATTGGTGGTAACCAGGGCCTGGGGGAAGAAGGGATGGGGAGTGACCACTTAATGAGTGTTTTCTTTTGGGATAAGGCAAGATCTCAGCATGAGATAAAGATGATGGCTGCATTGTACTGGGAATGCACTAAACACCACTGAATTGAACCTTTCAAAGAGATTCACTGTTAATTTTATGTTATGTGAACTTTGTGTGTGTGTGTGTGCGCACGCGTGCGCTCAGTTGTGTCTGACTCTGCGACCACATGGACTATATAGCCTGCCAGGCTCCTCTTGTCCATGGGATTTTCGAGGCAAGAATACTGGAGAGGGTTGCCACTCTGTTTAAAAAATAAATGAGCACTTAGGATTCAGGGAGAAAAGCGTGTCTCTTCTTCTTAGTTGAGCAGTTCTGTGATTGGCTCAAAGGCAAACCCCCCCACCAGGGATGCAGATAAAGATGCTGCCCAAACTCATTCTGGAGGCTCGGCTGCAAAGGGTGAGGTCGTGTTGCACTCTTGGTGGAAGGAGGAAGGAGCTGTCTGGGAGGAGTGGATGGCATACTGGGGGAGGTGGGTGCAGCTGTTGTGCCATTACAGCTGTGTTGTGCTCTAAGAGGCTGTCTAGGCAGACCATGGTTTAGTCCTAAAATATCCAATCAGATTTTTAATCCCATGGCTTTGTATGTGGCAGTACAGAGCAGCCACCTTCATTCAAAGTGCAGGACCCTGCTCATTTCACAAAACAGAAGCCTGTTTTGGTCCAGAAGCTGAGGATCCAACCCTGAGCAGCACCTGGGGTTCTCTGAGGGTCTCGGCATCCAGCTTTGTCCTCCGGAACCTAAAGTTTCTAGGAGCACGGATTTGAACTCATGTTTCATGTGCTAAATTCTGAAACAGGGAAGTTCTGCCTTTGGTGAAAGCCATTATATCTTTCAATGCCTTGATGTTTTTGAATCCTTTGTGGCCCCAAATCAAATAGAAATTTTTTACATCCACACCCGAAACATCCTAGTTCCTGTCTCCTTTCACTGAAAGGATTTCTCCCTGTGTGATTATCACAAATCACCTCTGAATGGTGCTTTACCATTCAGCTCTTGGGGCTTGGGCATTCATTAGAAAGGCAGACACATGCCTACCCATTTGCACGCGGCCGTTTTTAAACACAAGGCGTTGTCCGCGGATATTCATATACAGTATTCACTGGCACAGATGCCGTCTCCCACTTCCATTAATGAAATTATCCTTACAGAATTATCGTCACTAAGCAGTTGCCTTTCCACCACCCCATGACTCATTGTGATTTCTGCCATTTTCCATCACAATGACTACGGGCAATTACTCAGGCTTTGTAATTCAATGCCCGGCTTCCTGCCTATGGAGAGTGTTAGAATAAGATGCAGTTTTTTTATAGCTGGAAGAATGTTAATGGATGTCAATAGGTTGAGCACAAGAGAGCCAGTGCCTTGGAGAAGCAGCCATGTGGATCGCTATCTGTCCCTGCTGCGTTTGCAATAAAAGCTTTCTCAACTTTTCTGTTGCTTGAACAGCAATTACTAAAACATTCTACTTGGGAAAATGCATTAATTAGATGCTTTCTAGAGATTTTTCAGGTTTATCAACCCAAACTCCTGTATAAAAGTGCAAATGTTAATGGAGCATGAACCTCTGGTTCTGCAGCCTGGCCTCAACATTCCTCCTGCTCCTGGGGTGCTGGGGGTCTTATCTGGGAGGGCTGTTCCAGCCCTGGGCACAGACACCAAAGTCACAGCAGGGATGAGGACTTCTGGTTACTCCATAAAATGCCCAAAGGACTGCTCTGTGACCAGTGAGGGAAAGACATGTGATCTCTGCTCTGAACAATTCTCAGTTGGTGGCAATTGGTCCCAGCCTTTCTTGTCCTCCCAGTTGTCCCCAGTGTGTGGCTTTGGCAAATGTCTTAAACTTTATGGGCATCAACTCCCTCATTTGTAGAATGAGAGTGATAATAGCACCTCTGATCACCATAGGGTGGTTTTGAAAATTCACTGAGACAATACACACAACTTAGTTATAAATACAACACCTATTACACAATAAGGACGCTGTGAATGTCAGCTACCATTATCATTATATAAACCAGTCAATACTGAAGGAAATCATCCCTGAATAGTCATCGGAAGGACTGATGCTGAAGATGAAGCTCCAATACTTTGGCCACCTGATGCGAACGGCCAACTCATTGGAAAAGACCCTGATGCTGGGAAAAACTGAAGGCAAGAGGAGAAGGGGATGGCAGAAGGTGAGATGGTTGGATGGTATCACCGACTCAATGAACATGAGTTTGAGTTAACTCTGGGAGATAGTGAAGGACAGGAAAGCCTGGTGTGCTGCAGTCCATGGCATCAAAAAGAGTCAGACACAACTGAGCAACTGAATGACAACAACAACCATTATTATTACTTCTGTTACTGGAATGTCAGCTATGGGAGAGAAGGAAGCAGGCTGTTCTGTCCACTGTCACACCCTGGGGCTTAGAATGAAGCCTTGTGCTACTCAAGTCCTCAGCTTCTACTTCTTGAAGAACAGAATATAGTTATTATTATCCTTGTTATTGTCATCATCCTGTTAGAGGAGGGGCAATTGTAGGACAAACAAAGGTGGGGGTAAGGGGTATGGGGGAAGTGAGGATACTCCAGGCAGGTGTCCAGGAAGATCTGCAAGGTGTGGGGCTCAAGCTGGCCTTTCAGGGTGAGGAGGATGTTGGTGTTGTAATAAGCTGATTTTAGGAGCACTCATTACACGCTTGCATGCTTTTAGTGCTTCTCCTGTTTAAACTCATTCATGTCTCCTGATCTCCCTGCTCCGCCCATGTAGGAAGCTGGTTTCACATTAAATTGGATGGAATAACAGCCAGGGGGTGGGGACGTCCTGGTGATATTTGTCCCTCCTGATCAGGACTTTCCACAATCCTCTTGGAGAGGAGATTCACAGCCTCTGGCCATGGCCACCCCAGCCCATCCCTCTGGCTGGGATAACTGCCTCCACCTCCCCCACCCCCCCGCCCCCTGCCACTTCATGTTGTGTTCAAGCCTCATGGTACTCAGGGCCCCTGCTTCTTCTCATTCCACTCTTTGAGTTGCCCGATCCCTTGTTTAGAGAGGTGACCTCCATGTTTTTGGAATACAGTTCTGGACTGAAAAGAAGCCCCACTCCAGCCAGACGCTCATGTCCAGTAAAGATGAAGGCCTCTGTGAACCCATCAGGAATGAGTGCAGTGAGTTGCTGCCTCAGCAGTTTGTGTAGGAATGGACTGAAGTTCCAGGAGTCAGCAGCTGCTGTCCGAGGCCCCAGAGGCAGCCTGATCTGTCTGTACCAGAGACCATGTAGACTGATGGAAATGGCTAAGGACCTGGCATAAATTCCAAACAGGCCTGCCTCCCCTCTCCCAATCACTTTGGGGCCATCAGTCCCACTTCCCATTCACTGTTTACTTTACGGGACTTTCCTGGTGGTACTAGTGATAAAGAACCTGCCTGCCAAGACAGGAGACATAAGAGACATGGGTTCAATCCCTGGGTGGGGAAGATCCCCTGGAGAAGAGCATGGCAACCCACTCCAGTATTCTTGCCTGGAGAATCCCATGGACAGAGGAGCCTGGCAGTCTACAGTCCATGGGGTTGTACAGAGTTGGACACGACTGAAGCGATTTAGCATGCACACATACATGTTCAGAGAAGGAAATGGCAACCCACTCCAGTGTTCTTGCCTGGAGAATCCCATGGACGGAGAAGCCTGGTAGGATGTAGTCCATGGGGTCGCACAGAGTCGGACACGACTGAAGCGACTTAGCGGCAGCATACATGTTCACTGTATAGACCACCTTGCTGGAGTGGCAGGTAATAAGCAACCTTGGGGATACCAGCTGTGGATAAAGGTTCTGGAGGGAGTGGAAGGTGATGAAGAGACCCTGACCTCTCTCCAAGCTATAGTGGGAAGTATGGGCCAGCTCTGCCTGTGGACCTAGAGCAGAGATGCCCCTGGTATGACTGATGGAGGACAGCCTCGGATTGTTGAAGCCCCTCAAATGCAGGAGAAAGAAAGTTTTGCATGAACCCAACCTCTGTGTTTTCATGTAGAGTCACAGCACCTCTTCACCAGCCTGGGAAACTTCTCCAGTCTGCTCCTGCTTTCTGGACAAAATGATAAGACTTCCAGGGGCTAGGTGCCCAAGAGAATTTGTCCCTTCACAGCTGGTTTTTGTTTTTTAATGAACGTGATGAAGATTGGGCTTTCTGTCAAACTGTCCTCCAGAACTAATCTCTGAAGATGCAGCCACTTCAGAGGCAGAAGCTGACCTTGGAGAACTTGACGTGTGGGCAGAAGTGACAGACATCGATCTGACTATATCCCATCTTTGGGGCACATGCGGTTCCTTGAGAGAGATGCACATACAGCATGTATGTGGGTGATGCACCGCGCTGTGGAAGGTTCTGAAGAGGCTGAAATGTCACACTGGAGGCCCTTCCCTGCTGAGGAGAGGGTCGCGGTGCAGGTGTAAATAGTAAAAAATTTGAATGAAAGGGAGCCTGTTGGCTGGGGAGCTGCTCACCATGGAGGCAGGGGGCGACAATGGAGGTCAGGTCAGCAGAATGCTGAAGGCTCACTCATAGTGTTGACCTGGGCTGATGACATGGGATCCACAATTCAGTGACCTGGCCATGACCTGCACAGACAGGGTGCAGCAGCTGAGGGCCCTCTTAGTCCTCCTGGGGCTGGCTTTCAGGAGGAGGTGGGGCAGCAGGAACTTGGTGTGTGTGTGGGGGCTCTCCTGGCAGGCAGCTCACTTGGGGTAATTCTAAGGAGGAAAGGTTGCTTCTCACCAGGCAGCCCATGAAATATTACATCTGGAATCTTAGCTGCGTGTCCTTGCATTCCTTCAAGCTCTGCCCTTTCTCCACTGCTGGCCTGAGGCCCATTTCTCCCTCCTCCCTTCCCAGCCAATCTTGTTCACTTCTCCTGGGAAACCCCACCTATTCCAGGACTCACATCCCTGGAGACGGGGGTCATGTGTGGTGACAAGGAGGGGACCACACAGTTGGGGGAGCAGCTGTCCCCACACCAGGGCATCTAAGGGACCCTGTAGAGGTTTGCTGGGTTCCCTGCAGTTGCAGAGATGGTGGTCACAGAAAAGCAGGAAAGGGCAGTAGGGTAAAATATTCCCAAAGGGAAGGATACCAGGCCAGGAGGTGCCCTCTCACCCCCAGGTTTAGTCACAAATGTTCTGCGCATCAGATCATCAGGTCTGAGCCCCGGTCCCCTCTGGAAAAAAAGACTCCTTCCTCTCTGTGGAGTAGGATGGGGCAGCAGGTGGTGGAGGGTGCGTGTAAGGACTGTGGGTTCATAGTTCGAGTCCCTACTCTGCCCCACACTGGTCCTAGCAACTTGACAGAGGCTGGGCTGACCAAGCCAAGAATCATGAGCTTTTAAATGACAGCTATTCTAAACCTCTACATCTTGGGGTGGTTTGAGTTGAATTGAATAATTTGACCACTCTGAGCCTCGGTTTCTTTTCTGATAAGATGGAGAAAAGACACAGTAGATGCCTGTAAAGAACATCGTGGAGATGAAGCAAGATGGAAGTGATGAGCGCTTACCTAGTTCCCAGAGAGCACAAGCCACTCACCTTGAAGGCTGCTGTTCTAGAAAGCAGAGCAGAGGCATGGTCGTCCATTCCAAAGTGCTCATCTTTGTTTTTGAATGAATTTGAACAACGTTTTATCCCTCAACCCTCCATCTTGCTTGACACAGAAAGGGATGAACTAGTGAGCTGGGATGTCATAGCAATGTGGGTTCAACCTTAGGACAAGGGCAGCCCTGCCAGGGACTTAGTTCTTACTGAAAGTGTACGATGGAAAGAGTGACCATTCTCCCCCACACCAGCCATCAGAGGTAAGGATGTTCCCCCCACACATCCCAGCCCATCTTTGTAACCTGCTGGCTTCCTGCCACCTGTGATACATCCACACCTGGGTTCTCCTGGAAGGTGCAAAGGCCAGGAGGGCATGAGAGGCGGACGCTGCCTGCTGTGCACCTGCAGTGGATTCCCAGGTGATGGAAACACATTTTCCTGAGCTCATGTCAAGCCTTAGCATCTGGAACCTTCAGCATCCAGAATCCAGGGAATCTCTGTTCTAGGTCCACAGGCAGGGCTGGCCCATACTTCCCACTATAGCCTGGAGAGAGGTCAGGGTCATGGGAGGTAGCAGATTGAAGCAGCCTCTTCATCACCTTCCTCCCTCTCCACATCTCTCCTGCATAACTCTGCTAGACCTTCCTCAAAGCCTGGATCACCTGAAGAGTGCCTGGGTGGCCAGCTTTGGGGGAAGACGGAGTGTTGGGTGGAGGGTGTTTGAAGCCAGGCTGGGCTGCAGGGAGAGATTTGTTGGTGTGTCTTGGTGGTACCCTCTCGGTGCTGAAGAGAAGTTCACTGTGTAAGCCAGAGACACAGGAGAGAGAGGACAAAAAGGGGGCCTGCACTGTCCCTTCAAGAGCTGGTCACCATGGACAGGGGCAGCAGAGCAGCAGAACAAAGCAGAGAGAGGCCAGGGGAGCCCAGAGCTGGCACTGGGTCATGAGAGTGTCTAGCCTCCCTCAAGTAATGTGGGTCATGCGTCTGAGCTGTTGGCATCTACTTCCTCCTGTGGGTGGTTTTGCCTCTGGCCAGTGACTCAAAGCCTGAGCCTCTGATCATGGGCTGGGCTGCAGCTGTGAAGCACATCCTCAAGTGGTCACACACACACACATGTTCCTTGGTTTGTGCACACAGGTGCCCCTACGGATGTCTCATGAGAACATCCTTTCCTTTTAAACCAATTGAATTCAGAATCTTGGAGAGGGGTCTGCTCTGCTGTGTTCACTGCAGCATTATTTACAACAGCCGAGGGATGGAAACAACTTGCTTCCATCAGTGGGTAAACAGGTGAAGGTAAGCATGGAACAGGATATTATTTAGCCTTGAAAGGGGAAGGGGATCCTACCATTGGCATTAACATCGATGAACCTGGAGGACTTTGTGCTGAGTGAAGTAAGTCGGTCACCAAAGGACACACACTGCAGGATCACTCTTACATGTGGAGCCTAGAGTAGAGTCACAGCAGTGGAAGGGAGCGTGGTGGCTGCCTGTGACTGTGGGAGGGGGAGACGGGGAGTTAATTTTCAAAGAGGAATGCATAAAGAAGATGTGGTGTATATATATATAATGGAATATTACTCAGCCATAAAGAGGAACGATACTGGGTCATTTGTAGAGACATGGATAGACCTAGAGACGGTCATATAGAATGAAGTAAGTCAGAAAGAGAAAAATATGGTCTACTACCACATATATGTGGAATCTAGAAAAATGGTATAGATGATCTTATTGCAAAATGGAAATAGAAACACAGACATAGAGAACAAAGGTACGGACACCAAGAGAGGAAAGGGGTTGGTGGTGGGATGAACTGGGAGATTGAAAGGACATATATACACTATTGATATTATGTATAAAATACATAACTAATGAGAACCTACTATATAGCACAGGGAACCTTACTCAGTGCTCTATGGTGAGTTAAATGGGAAGCAAATCCAAAAAAGAAGGGATATATGTATACGTAAAGCTGATTCACTTTGCTGTACAGTAAGCCTGGCATGCTGCAGTCCATGGAGTCTCAAAGAGTTGGACATGAATTGGCGACTGAACAATAACAAGAAACTAATATAACCTGGCAACCCACTCCAGTATCCTTGCCTGGAGAATTACGCAGATGGAGGAGCCTGACAGGCTACAGTCCATGGGGTCGCAAAGAGTCGGACATGACTGAAGAGATTGATATAATATAACATTGTAAAGCAACTATACTCCAATAAGAATTAATTTAAAAAGGAAAAAACCAAACCAAAGGGTATAAAGTTTCAGCTATACAAGATGAGTAAGTTTTGGAGCCCCGCTGTATGCCTCATGCCTACAGTCAGCAGCACTGTGAGTGTATGCTCAATCGCTTCCATCGTGTCTGGCTCTTTGTGATCCCATGGACTGTTGCCCACCAGGCTCCTCTGTCCATGGGATTCCCCAGGCAAGAATACTGGAGTGGGTTGCCATGCCCTCCTCCAGGGGATCTTCCTGACACAGAGATCTATCAAACCCACGTCTCTTATGTCTCCCGCTTTGGCAGGTGGGGTCTTTACCATGAGTGCCACCTGGGAAGCCCACTGTACTATGCATTTAAACTTTTTTGAGAAGGTAGATCTCATGTTGTGTTCTTAGCAGGGTTTAAAAAAAGCTTTGATCATAAAGTTAATTTTTAAAAAGTTATCTCTACAATGCTGTCAGGGAAGTATTTAAAAGTTTTAAAAATTTTTAATTAGTTGTGATTTTTATCTTTCTGCATCAATAACCATTTTTGTGCACACACCCAGGAGAACTTGCTCAGTTTCATCTGGCCTCTACTCCATATGGCAGGATTAATTCTTGTAGTATTAAGATAGAACTATTAATACTTGGTACCTGATCCATTTCCAGCCCCCCTGAGACTTTTCCCAGTACAACCAGTACCATACGTTATAACACAAATGATGTCTTCAAGCTTAGCCCTTATGTGTAGGCAACGAAGCCAGTGGACCGATGATGCCACCTTGCCCTTCCTTGAGAGGTCCCTGAAGACACGTTATTGGGCAGCTTCTTCACTACGGAGGTGTGACCTGGTGTGTTTTCTCCTACATCAAAACGGTTTCATTCAGACCAAGATCCTAAGCCCTGAGTGAGTCTGACCTCTCTCTCCTCTCAAATAACTGTGAAGCCAGAGTGGGTTGAATCCACAGGTGCGAGAAGACACGAGCTGATCATGGTCCTCACTTGATCTACTTTTTCCTACAGCTGGAGTTGGTTTCCACATCCATCCTTTGATGACTCATGTAGCTTTGGAAGTGAAACATGCCGAATATGATGCAGGTGCCTTGTGAAACCTGGACGTGACACCCAGAGCATGTCCATTACCATATTGAAATGGGTTAGGCATGGAGGTTTGACATGGTAAAGAGTCTGCCTGCAATGAGGAAGACCTGGGTTCGATCTTTGGGCAGGGAAGATCCCCTGCAGAAGGAATGGCTACCTATTCTGATATTCTTGTCTGGAAAATTCCATGGACAAAGGAGCTTAGCGAGGCCACAGTCCATGAGGTTGCAAAGAGTTGGACGTGATTGAGTGACTAACACTTTCTCTTTCAAAAGTGTTTGCAGGGAAGAGAGGCAGGTGAGGGTGACTGGATGGAGACCAGGAACCAGTTAGCAGAGGAGACTCTCGGGGTCTGGGGGCCATGATGCAGAGAGCAGATTTACTGTCCTGACTGCTATAGAGGCTGCACTTGGGACATTTCACACCCAGCTGGCTTGAAATGACACCTGGGAGCACAGGGTAGGGATGAAGGGGGTGCGAGGAGGCAGTATTGCAGAGGGTGGCACCTCTGGGCAAGTGGTCCAAGCAAACGGTCCATCTATAGAACTCTCCCTCACTCAGAACCTCAGCAGCTTTCTCACGGTCCTGGCTAGAATCCAGATTCCTCAACTCTGGTCTCCTTATGGGGACTGCTCTCTGCCTCATGCTTACCTCCTGCTTCTTCTGGGGAGGTCCTTCACCTTCTCCATTGAAAGGCTATTAAGTCAGACAAATCTCCCTGACCCTGGGCAGCTTTCGGGTCACACGTTACATCTTTCACGGTGTCCTGCTCTTCCTCGCAGAGGCCCATTAGCGATGGTTTTCAACAATTATTTTGGAAGTCTGTTTGACTTGATAGGCTGACCATATCTCAGTGGGAAAAAGAACAATATATCATTCATTCATTCACTGGATTAATGGAGACTGAACTCTACCTCTGCTGACAGGCATTGGGGTGGCAGGCAGGCTGGGAGACGGTGGGGGGGCATACTAAAGGGAACAGGTACATCAACCATCTCGGAAGCCTGGGGGACTGTCTGGAGCAATAGCAAGGTCAGAGAAGCCCCCTCTCCCGTCCATTTTGGAACCCGACACTTGGTGGGTTACGAGGACTGATGCCCAGGTGAAGGACTGTGGGTGTCCAGCTGTAGGCGGGCCCAGCACACCCTTAAGACTCCTCCCTTGTGATCTGTGATGGCTTTGGTGTTCCCAGAGCCTCTTGTGCCTCTCTCCTGGCTCCATGCTCACGGTCTGGCAGAGACCCTTTGCAGACACACTGACGGGGGCAAGGCCTGAGGGTGATGGAAAAGGATGCTGAGCCCTGGGATCCATTTCAACTGCTGTGACCGTTTCATTCTCCCGAGGTTCACATGGATTAGACGCTGATTGGCCACGCCTGCAGGTGTGAATGTCAGGCAACTGAAGCGTGAGAATTCCTCCTGCCAGTTAGCTGCACAAAGGCAGGATGGCCCAAGGCGGAGTCCAGACCGGTCTGGAGGGCTGTAGCAGACTGAAGCCGGATGCTGTGCACCCCCCGGCACCAGGTCCCTCCTCTTCGGGCAAGATGAATCTTGACTTTGGCTCTGCAGTGTCTCCCTTGCCGAGAGTGGGGCCACACCCTGTTTGTGTTCGCATTGCCAGTCTCTGGGCACAGGGCAAAGAGCACAGCCTGTCCAGATTTGCCAAATCTAGGACTGAGTAATTTTTGGAACCACAAAGCTGCCCCTGCCTGGGAGGCCGCTGCGGGGTTTCCCAGCTTCCTGAGAGGGCACCATGATGCAAGAGCATGTCCTGGCTTCTGCTTCAGGGACCTCACTGGGTCCCTCCAACCAGAGGCTTCCATCCTAGAGCACAGCAGGGGCCATGGCCTCCACCCTACCCAGGCTGCGGTCCAGGCCCCACTTTCCTGAGGCGAGTGCTTGCAGCTCTAAAGCCCTTCAGCCAAGACCCCCAAGCCAGATTGCTTTCCTCAGGACCTGGGGATGCTGAGAGGTTAACCCAGTGTTACCTGCTGGTCCACCTCTCAGGGACTCACGTGGGGACTTTCTTGTGGCCACTTCTGAATTGCTACCACTGAGACATTGTTTTGGGCTCATCCCTTCCTTCCTTTTCCATCGTGTTAAGTTAGCTGTCAAATTCAGGGAAGCCAACCCAGGGGAATCATGGATGCATCTCTGAGCAAGCTCATTCTTATCTCAGGGTGCAAGTGTTCTCACAGAGAGGAGTAAAGGCAAGGTCCAATTTGATAGTGGGTGGAGCAGCAGCTCTCAGCCAGGGGAGTCCACAGCCGGGCCATCTGCCTATATCTGGAGACATTTTTGGTCGTCACAGCTGCTGGGCGTGGGAGGGAGTACCAGCATCTAGAGGGAGGAGGCAAGGATGCTTGTGAACATTGTCCAGGGCACAGGGCAGTCCCCTACAGTGAAGAGACGTCGGGTCAGAAGGCCAGTAAGCACTGAGGTGGAGAAGCTGGTGTTGGGTAAGCTTGGGGTGGTTATGTGTCCTTGGCGGTGTTGTCATCACTACTGCTGCCTGGAGGGAGCACATTAGGTGGTCAGAGGATGCCTCCGCTGCGATCCAGATGTGGGACCCGGTACAATCACGGTACAAAGCCTGCAGGTTCCCCTCTGCTGGGTCAGAATGAAAATGCCCTGGATACCACACCGTGTTAGGAGGCACAGCTGAGCTGCTGGAGACGACAGACAGCTTGGCAAAGTCTGAAGCCCTTTGTAAACACCAGGTGATATTTATCCACCTTCCTCCCAAAGCAGAAGAAAAGTCTGATCCCTAAAAGCCTTCCAGCCTGGAACTCCACCTTTCCTTGCCCAGACAATTCCCAGCAGAAATGACATTGCTTGAGTGTGCACATTTCCGCTGAGTCCTGATGTTCAGCCTGCGAGTTGTGTGCGTGTGGCTGGGACAGAGGAAGGGCTCTGAAAAGCGGGGTTTGGTTCCTCCTGGGCAGCATCATTACCCCACCATTGTTTTCCTATGGGAGGTCCACCATCTGCACATCAATTATGTTCCAATTCTTTTCGCTTTGAAGAGTTTCCTTTATCTCATTAGCGACTTTTTGTTTCCTGGGAGCAGGCCACCTCTAGGATGCTTTGTTTTTTTCGAGATTGTTTCTCAAGTTCCTGGGAAGCTCAGACTTGAGGAAGAACTGGAGGAGACGGAACCGTGGAAGAGCAGGAGTGTGGGGGCACGGAGGCCTCTTGGGGTGGGGGTCACATGGGTGCGCGTGCCAGATGGCAGGCGGAGGTAGGGGAGGGCAGACCAGCAGGTGGAACTCAGGTTGGAGGTCTGCAGGTGGGGTTTGATAGACGCTCAAGGGAGTGGAGTTTTGGTGGCAAGAAGTGAAAGATCCATGGACTCAGATTGGGCTGAGTGGAAATGAAGACAGAGGACAGCAAACGTCAGAGGAGGGTGCCCGCTCTAGACATCTCATTGAGGTGGGAGAGGTGAGAACTAGGGGGATGAAGGAACTGGGAAGGGGGAGGAGGTTGTGGACAGAGAGCAGACATCTGTCATCCCCACGAGGGTCCTCCCAGCTCAAGGTCTGGGTGAGGTCCTTGGAGGCGGTGCTTGAGGTGGGGTGGGGGTCCCTGAAGGCAGAGAGTTATTGAGGCAGAGTGGAGTCCTTGGGGCAATCAATAGAGGAAGGAGGTCCTTGGGGAGGTGACCAAAGTGTGGTGGGGTCTCTGAGGGTGTGACTGAGGTGGGATGGAGTCCATGGGGGATGACGTCGTGGGGGAGTTATGGGGGTGGGGAGCCCCTGGGCAAGTGATTGAGGTGTGACTGTGGACCCTCTAAGCCTCCCAGGAGCCTTGGGGGGTGGAATGGAGGTGGGTCTCAGAACTTTGGAAACCAGACTGGGGGACTAAATCTGGAAGAACTGACTCCTCTCTGGGGAGAGTGTGGAGCCAAGGCCCCCAGTGTATTGTGGCTGTGGACGCAGTTCTGCCACACTGTGGACAGCAGGACAGAGCTTGCTGTAGCAAATGGGATGGTGTCGCCTGTCACAGCAGAGGATCTGGTGCCTGGAGATGTGACGGGCAGTGGTGACAGCTGATAGCCCTGGGTCTGTGAGGACAGGAAGCAGGTGTGCCCCGTGGGCCGAGCCTAATCCAGGGGACCCAGAGGACACTGCCTACCCAGGCCTGGCCAGCCGTGGGCTGTGAGGCCCCGTGCTGAGAAGGGGAGCTGCATCGGCTACAGGATTACTCACCTGTGCTGACACATGGGCGCCCCTGCCCTACCCCTACTCCTCGGCCTCCGACCTCCACCTCCCAGCTCATCCTGACAGACCCCTCTCCTACAGGAGGGTGCGTGGGCTATGCTTCGGGCGGCATGCAAGGGACAGTGCTCTGGTGTGATGGAAGTCAGGCCGAAGCCAGGTGGACAGGGACAGTGCTCTGGTGTGATGGAAGTCAGGCCGAAGCCAGGTGCACAGAGGGCGAGAAAGGATGAATCTGGACACTGCCACCCTCAGCTTCTCCACCACTGTTCTTTCCAAGCCCAGTGTGGCCGTGGCCTCCTCTGTTAGAGGCTGTGTTCTATTTCCCAATCTCCATCCCCTCCCACCCTGTCAGGAATCAAGGAAGCAGGGGCCCCGAGAGGATGGTTTGGGGCCAAGAAGCATGGCTCAGAGTCAGACAGACCAGAGCTGGAGGCATCTTGGCCCCTCCCCTGGATGAACAGATGTGGAAGAGAACCAAACACCTACAAGTTTCTAACGGCCTTGGACCTGCCTGCTGGGTATCCCCTGTGCCTCCCTGTGACACTGGGCCTGGAGATGGACATACCTGGTCAGCATGGTGTCCCTCAGGGGGCTATGAGCTCCTTGAGGGAGCTCCTGGTCATTGCTGTAGCCTCAGGGTCTCACCCAGTTCCTGGCACAGAGTAGCCACAGTTCATGAACTGCATCACTATCTAGGAACCCTTCCTTTTTCCTGCACTGCTAACCATTCCAGAAAATTCTATCAATGTGACTTGTGCCTTCATATCATTCCTCTTCTGAAGCCCCTACTTCTTCATATGAGGAGAGGCTTTCTTTTGGATATCCAGGGAGGGTCTCAACACACTGTTAGAGGATAAATAAATGGGGATCAGAAAACCTATGTGTCGTGACATAGGTAGCCACTCGTTATGAACTGAACTGTGTCCCTGTGATCTGTTGGTTGAAACCCTAACCCCCAGTGGGACCTCCTGTAGGGAAGTAGCTAGGATTAAATAGGTCATAAGGGTGGGCCCAAATCCAATAGGACTGGTGTTCCTAGATAAAGGGGAAGAGACACCAGGGAGCTCTCTCTCTCTTCCTCTTTCTCTCTCCAGGTGCCCAGAGAAGGGACCAAGTGAAGACACAGCCAGAAGGTGGCAGTATGCAAGCCAGGAAGAGAGGCCTCCCCAGAAACTGACCCCACCAGTGCCCTGATTTCTTGGACCTTTCCTCCGAAACTGAGAGACAATAAATGTCTGTGTTTAAGCCCTTCAGGTCTGAGAGAGTCAATTCCTAAGTAGGTTGATAAGAAGCCCAGGGTCCCCGAGGAGGAGAAAGAGATCCAGAGCCCTCAAGGAGGAGACTGGGGTCTGGAGTTCTCAAGGAGGAGAAAAGGACAATCTTTTTTTTTTCTCCATTGCTTTGTCTTAGTCAATTTAACAATGTATCTTGCTTCAGTTCAGTTCAGTTCAGTCACTCAGTCGTGTCTGACTCTTTGAGACCCCATGGACTGCAGCATGCCAGGCCTCCCTGTCCATCACCAACTCCCAGAGTTTACTCAAACTCATCTCCATTGGGTCGGTGATACCATCCAACCATCTCATCCTCTGTTGTCCCCTTCTCCTCCTGCCTTCAATCTTTCCCAGTATCAGGGTCTTTTCAAATGAGTCAGCTGTTTGCATCAGGTGGCCAAAGTATTGGAGTTTCAGTTTCACCATCAGTCCCTCCAATGAACACTCAGGACTGATCTCCCTTAGGATGGACTGGTTGGATCTCCTTGCAGTCCAAGGGACTCTCAAGAGTCTTCTCCAACACCACACAGTTCAAAAGCATCAATTTTTCGGCACTCAGCTTTCCTTATAGTCCAACTCTCACATTCATACATGACTACTGGGAAAAAAATAGCTTTGATTAGACGGACCGTTGTTGGCAAAGTAATGTCTCTGCTTTTTAATACGCTGTCGAGGTTGGTCATAACTTTCCTTCCAAGGAGTAAGGAAAGCAGAGACATTACTTTTAAAAAGCAGAGACATTACTTTGCCAACAAAAGTCTGTCTAGTCAAGGCTATGGTAAAAGTGCTTGATGAGACTGGTGAGTGGGAGCACTCTCTGTCCCCCTTCTGATGTCTTGTCAGAAGCTTCCTCTGTCCCTTTTTATACTTGAATAAAACTCTGCTACACAAAAGCTCTTGAGTGATCAAGCCTGGTCCCTGGTCCTGAAGCTAAATCTTCTTCTTTGGAGATCATGAATCCGACATCGTTCACTGCAAGCTATCAGGCCCTGTTAAAGCAGCCCGAGTTCATTTCCCCACCCCAGTTGGAGGAGGCGACAGTCTCCTAGAGCTCTCCTCTCTGCTCTTGTGCCCATGGGAACTTGTCTGGTTTTGTTCAGGCTCTTTTAGCAGCTTCAATAGAGCACAAGCCAGCGGCTCCTTGCCTGGGCCCCTCCCACCGGGGTGAGCCAGGCAGGATGGGTAGAGGCCACTTCTGCTCTCTGACAACTTTCCAGAGTGGCCCTGAAGGGCAGCAAGAGGCAAGGCCCGGGGGAGGAGATGGATAGGACCCCAGGCTGTGCTCTGGCCACAGGCAGCCAGCTTGCATTTCCCTTGGTAGTTTATTTCGCTTTCAGCATCTCCACCGACCGCAGATAGCCATGAACCCAGAGGCTCTGCAAACAGCGGCTGAGCAGCTGAGATCCTTAGGGCTCACCTGCGGGATGATGCAGATGTCACTTCACCTGCCATCTGGGCTCTTGGTTGCTGAGGAAAGTCCACAGGGCCTGAGCAGCTTCCTGGAACCCGTGGTGTGCTCTGGAGGATGGACACTTGTTCTGTTTCCTGTGTTCCTAATTAACAAATATTTACGATGCCCTCTAGATACCCAGGTCCTACTCCAGATGCAGGACACATCGGCAAATCAGCCACAGAACATCTGTGCCCATTAACTTCTGTTTTGGTTGGGGGAGGGGTGCAGAAAATAAACACCTAGAAAACCCTCCAGTGGTGACAGCTGTTTTGAAGATAAAAGGATTACTGTGATGGTGGGGGTGGTGGAAGATAGGGAGGCCTCTCCAAAGAGGGGAGAACTGAGAAAGAAGAAGTAGCCAGGGGAGGGTCCGAGGAGACCCTCCAGGCAGAGGGCACACTAGTGCAAAGGCCCTGCGGCAGGAGTGAGCTGGAGGGGCCCAGGGAAGCTGGCTTGGCTCCGGTGCAGTGAGGGAGGAGACAGGCCCAAGAGGGAGGGAGGGGGCCCTGAAGGCTGGCTCTTCAGAGGTTTAGGATGGCAGGAAGCTGCGGACGGATTCAGTCCCGGGGGTAGGATGTGCTGACTTAGGTATCTGAAGGCTTGCTGGGCTGCTGCAGGGTGGGCCTGAGGGCGTAGGTGGACCCCGAGCCCATCCTTCTCCATGTCCTGCCACCGGCTGGTCCAGGCTGCGGCGTCTCTCCAGCAGTCTATCCTGACCCCTCCCCAGCCTCCTACCTGAGTTTTTGCTCCCACTCCCGCCTCCCTAGGGTCTAGTTTTTACTCAACCACCAGATAACACCCCTCACTCCTCATCTCAAACCCTTTGGGGGCTTCTGTCTCATTCAGAGAAAAGTCAAAGTCCTCACAATCCTGCCAGGACAGACATGACCTGTGTTCGCCACATGCCCTGGGGACATCACCCTGACTTCCATCATGCCTTTTCCCCAGTGTCCTCCTGGCTCTCACTGGCACAGTGCATGTGTTTATCACTGGTCTCCCTTCTCCAGGGTCAGGGTCCACGGTGGGAGCTTCTGTTTGGTTTGCTGCTGCCCCCTGGTGTGTAGACTTGTCCCAGCCCATGGCAGGGCTCAGTCAACATTGGATGGACCAGAGGCCTCTGCTGGGAGCCATGTCCAGGGTTCTGACTGGGGACAGCATCTTTGTGTTTGGAGGGAATCAGAGGGATCCAGATGGACTTCAAGACCTGTCTGCAGGCCTTGCTGGCCTGTCAGCAGTGGGGGCTACTGAGGGGAAAAGATTCCTCTAGGAGGGTCCCCAGGGTTTCAGCTTGAGCCTCTGAGTATGTGTGAGTGGATGCACAGTGAGGTGTGTGAAGGAGATGGGGCAGGACCCATGGGCAGACGGGGACACCAGGTTTCTGCTTTGCCCCAGGGAGGTTTGAAACTTCACAATTGGTTCTGAGTTGCATTAGAAGGAGGCAGCTTCACGTACCTCTGAGGCCCAGGAGAGGCACTAAGGCTGGAGTAACAGTGGGCATAGGGGCTTCCCAGGTGGCTCAAGAGTAAAGAACCTGCTTGCCAATGCAAGAGACACAGGTTTGATCCATGGGTGGGGAAGATCCCCTGGAGAAGGAAATGGCAACCCACTCTAGTATTCTTGCCTGGGAAATCCCATGGACAGAGAAGCCTGGTGGGCTACAGTTCAGGAGTTTGCAAGGAGTCAGACATGACTGAGCAACTTAACAACAATAACAGTGTGTGTGTGTGGGGGGGGTGGGGGGTGGTGTCAGGGACCCCAGATGTGCTATTTGGATCAGTGTCAGGTAGGACTCCATGGAAAGAACGTGGTCAAGCCAGGAAAGGCCATTGAGATTGAGTCTGGGGCCCTTCAGCATTTAGGCAAAGCAGTTGGCAAAGAAAGAGTGTGTCAGAACAATGTCCTTGTGTGTTGCAAGCAGTTCCGCTCCAAGGTCTGTTTCATTCAAGCCAACTGCCCCAGGGTCCACCCTGAAGTCCTCAGTGCTGAGAATGACTGGGAGATAAAATGGAAGGGCTATGTAGGGGTCTCTGCATCCTCCTGGATGGTGGATGCTGTGTCCACCCCTCAGAAGTAAACACATCCCTGGTTATACTATACTTTCTCATGCATGGCTGGGATCCCTGGGCCTCGAAGGAAGGTGTGGAAGCCAGGGTAGTGTTGTTCAGTCTCTAAGTCAGGACTGAATCTTTGCGAGCCCATGGGCTGCAGTGCGCCAGGCTTCCCTGTGCTTCACTATTTCCCAGAGTTTGCTCAGATTCATGTCCATTGATTCAGTGATGCTATCTAGCCATCTCATCCTCTGCCACCCTCTTCCCCTTTTGCCCTCAATCTTTCCCAGCATCAGAGTCTTTTCCAATGAGTTGGTTCTTCACATCAGGTGGCCAAAGTATTCAGCTTCAGCATCAGTCCTTTCAGTGAATATTCAGGATTGATTTCTTTTAGGATTGACGGGTTTGATCTCCTTGCTGCCCAAAGGACCCTCAAGAGTCTTTTCCAGCACTGCAATTTGAAAGCATCAATTCTTTGGCACTCAGTCTTCTTTATGGTCCAACTCTCTGAAGATTGAGTTAACAATCTTTGAGTTAACAGACGTGTGTCCTGGGACTTACAGCCTTCTTGCTGCCTGGGTCTCTCCAGTGAGCTCTCCTGGTTCTGAGCCATGCCAGGAGCATCCTGCCCCATGCCAGCCAGGGGTGACTCCCCAGAGGCAAGGCTGGGACAACCACAGCCCATCTCCCAGGGAGCATGTTGTCAGTTGCCCAACTTCCTGCCATCTTTCAATTTTCTTCTTGTGAACTGATGTTTTCACTGTGATTCTGCCCCAGCCCTTTTGACCTAATTCCAATTTACGTGCTGGATTTTCTTATTTCCTCTTGAGTCTGACTGGATACATGAGGATCCTTTATCACCAGGCAATTTTAATCTTCATACAAAGACTTCTTATGGTTTCTCATTTTCTGTGTTTCCTTTGAGTTTCAGCCAATAGGCACATAATGCCTGTGAAAGGTGCCTGGATTCCAGGGGCTGTTTGTTGAATTATTCAAAGTACTCTTTTATGATTTGCTTTGTGTGGGTTCATGTGGCTTCTTACCAGAGGTGTGGAGGGGTGACAGCCTACTGTGTGTCGAATGTAGATGAGTTGAAGGGGAGAAGCTGACTGTCAGTAAGGCAGAGAACACTCCTGGTCTAATACAGATGCAAAGACCATGGTCCAGCAGGTCAATGGTATGCTGTGAGGCAAGACTGTCAGCGAGAGCAGAGGTATTAGCAAGCTTATGGGGATGGGGAATTCTCAGCATTGTTGGATATGGGAACTGGGTCATTCATTTAGCCAATGAATATGTAGTAAGCATTGTTTTTCTATGCAAAGACTACAAGGAGGGTGGCCTGCATCCATCCATGACCTACTCATGACTTTATCCATTTATTCAACCACTTACTCATCCATCCATCCACCATCCATGCATTCCTCTATCCATTCATCCATTTATTCATCTGTCCATCCACAGATGGGATTAATTTATAAGATTAATTAAGATGGATTAATTTATAAGAGGACAGAGTCCAAAGAAGCCTCCCCCAAATAACCAAGATAATGTAGGAGGGTAACAACTGCTGTGAAGAATAAAGCAGAGTGGTGGTGCAGAGCTGGTTGCGGGGATGAGTGACCTGTCCTTCCAATAAACGGGCCGCCTAGAGCCTGAGCCGTGGGTGACTCAGTCTAGCTCCACCCAAGAGTGAAAGGTATCTTCTGACGGGTGCACAGGACAGGACTGGTCACAACCTACACCTCGAGTGGGAACTAGGGCCGGGTTTTGGAGATCCAGAAGCATTGTCTGTCACATACAAACCGGGGGCTGACCAGCTGGTGTATTTAGTGCACCAGGACACAGACTGAATGAATAACACTGCTGGCCAGCAGTTGGCCAGCTGGACGGGTGGGACTAAGCCAGTCTCCTTTTCCTTTCTTTGGCTGCACAAATCAATAAAGGATTAGACTTGGCTCTTGTCATTGCCACTGATTGATTTCGGAATTTAAAGGATGTTAATTTTAAGACGGCAGCGTTTGGGGACATTTCATTATATCCCATTAGGACATTGAGAGCACTGAATATTTTAATCTGGGGTACTGAATTATTTAGGGTCCAGCATTGACACGCCTAATGAAATATGATTCCTCCTTTTTTGGGGGGTTCCATATCTGGCTATGGCAATTATTCAATAACAGAGACAGAGAGAGAGAGAATGGCGTTATACTAGGGCCATTAAAGTGTTCTATTACTGATGATCTATAAAGGGAAAAACACTGATCAGACTCCACCAGGCACACTGGAACATTTGGAATATCATTAATTTTAATGCTCTCTTCCAAAATCACAGAGCTATTAAAATAAAACTTCAAGTTTTGGGGAGGGGGAAAGGAAATGTATTCTAAATTATTGCTAATGAGTGGGAAACATTTAAATCAAGCCAAATTGACCCTAAAGTTTTGCCTAATACTCTCATCAGACACAGATTATTTTATATTTGTTTCAGGCTGTCCTGAGCTTGACCAAACCCCTGTCCTCCTGGGTAGTGCCACAAGGCTTCTTGTAAGGGGTTCTGAGTCTGTATTCCACTCACAGGCCCTTACCAAGAAGAACCTGGGACTCAGAAGTAGGGGGCATCTCAGCTTTTACAATCAACCCTGAATATTCAATAGAAGGACTGAAGCTGAAGCTACAGTACTTTGGCCACCTGATGTGAAGAGCTGACTCATTGGAAAAGACCCTGATGCTGGGAAAGATTGAAGGCAAAAAGAGAAGAGGACAGCAGAGGATGAGATGGTTAGATAGTATCACCAACTCAGTGGACATGAATTTGAGCAAACTCTGAAAGAGTGGAGGACAGGGAAGTCTGGTGTGCTGCAGTCCATGGGGTCACAAAGAGTCAGACATGACTTCAAACCAAATAACAACAATGGCTAACTCAATGAATGGGTTGATTCTGATCAGAGAAGAAGGTTCATAAAGCAATGACTGAGCACACATCAGAGAGCCTTGTGTGGCACCAGCTTGGCAATGTGGAGGGCACCTTGATTCTCTTTCTCCCAGAGGCTTTTGGCTGTGTGGTCATATCAGGGAGGAGGATTAGATGTGTGTGGGTGTGGAAAACAGTTTTGGTAGTGCTGTCATGCTGGTTTTCAAGGAACATGGGTGATGGCTGGAATCACCAGGCTGTAACCAAATGAGTAAAGCTTCATTTCCAGGTTGGAGGGATTGGACACTGGAGAGGCTTTCATCCTTCTGGTCTGTGTCAGAGTGAGCACATCCGTTATCCACTGTGAGTCAAGGGGCCGTGGCTGGGCTGCTCACGGTGCTTGTCTCTTCCTAGATGTTTGCAACATCATCCTAGGCAAGTCACACTACATATTCTATGGGCTAGTGGCTGCCATGCAGCCCTGAATGCTGGTCACATTCAATGAGGAGCTTTGGCCATTGCCAGTGAATATCCGCTTGGGCCAGGACGGCAAACCTAAGACCATCACAGGATTCCAGGCACACATAACCCCAGAGAAGTGGTTTCACTGAGAGCAGGCAGAATTGGCCACTGAGGAGTTTCTTCCTGTCACCCCTGTTCTAGAAGGTTTTGTCATCCTTCGGAAGAACCCCAACGGTGACCTCTAAGTGGCCACCTGAGGCTCTGAGTAGCAGCTGATATGTCAGCGGGTCATACTTCCTGCTGCCAGGGCTGGATACTGCCCCAGACCTTGAGGGGAATTGTTACCTCCTGTTCTTTTGTTACTGAGTGAGATAACTTTGTTGAATAAAGACCTTTAAATCTGAAAAAAAGAAAAAAGCAGAGCAGCAGTAGGGTAGGAGAAGGGAATCTGGAACATCAGAACCTGATGGATATCTGTCACCAGCCAGCTGTGTGACCTGGGCAGGTGGCTTTGCCTGTCTGAGCTTTCATTAATTTCAATTCCCTCCTCATCCTCCGGGACTGAGCATAAATACTATCTCCTTAGAGAGGGCTTCTGGGACACCTATCCACATGGGGGTGGAGATTCATCCAATTTTTCCCTATGGTACTACTCCCCTCCACCTCCACTAGTGCGCTTCTCTCGCAACACTGAGCAGCATTGGAAATCACTGTCCACCACTTCATTTCTGTCTTTCCTACCAGAAGGCAAATTCCATGTGTACAAGGACCTTGTCATTTCTGCAAGTGCCTGGCTCTTCAGCATCTATAACAGTGCTGGGGCCATAGCAGGCACCTAGTGAAGATGATTTGAATGAACGAAGGTGTGTGAATGGACAGAAATACACCCTCTGGCCCACTCACTCGGGCAGGGGGAAGGATATAGAGTCTGCTTGGAAATTTGGACCAAGAGTGTTTTCAGTTGATTTACAGCACCAACAGGGCTAATAATAATAACAATGGCCTATAGTTATACAACACTGTGTTCTTTCCATTTGTATCTGTGTTTGTGTTCTTCTCTGGTCACTATGGCAACCCTGTCAGACTATCCTGAGAACTGCTTAAATAAAAGGCTTAACCAAGATACAGAAAAGTTGAGGGACTTAACAAAAGCCAGAAGGTGCTTGGGAGGTGCAGGGGGTCCTAAGTATCAGGAGCTTCACATGTAGTCCAGTCCCCTTCCTACCCCACCTTTCATAATGTGAAATATCTGTACGCTTAAAACAACCTAAAATTTAGAAAATCCATTGTTTTCACTTACATGGTGGCTGTATGTGGGAATTAGTGTTTACCTCTCTGTGAGCCTTGAACACCTTGAGTACCCATATACATGTACACGTACCATATGCTTTCTCTCTCCCACTCCTCTATGAGGAAGTGTTGTGCATGTGATCCAAGGCTTCCAAAAGGGAAGCAGAAGCCACAGAGAGCCTGGAGCCCTGAGGGCAGTCTGGTCATGGCCAGCAGAGCTTGGGGAGATGTGGGCTCTATGTGTAGGACAAAACCAATGCATGGCTCTGTGTTCTGTCCCTCATGGCCCTTTCCATGGGGGTGGACGTGAAGAGCACCACACAGCAGCTGAAAGTGGCCAGTGCAAACTCTTGCAAGGTGCACTGAGAAAATGCAGACCAGCCACGAGCAGAGCAAGCCTAGGCTCATGTGCTGCAATTTGCAAGGCCACTTAGTCAAGAACCATGCCTGGGGGACCATTCTTGATCAGCCAACCTCTAGCTGATCCATCAACCGACCATCAGTGTGTGCATGAGACTTGCTGAGCTCAACTGAGCCCTGTCCAGATTGACAGAACTTTCCAGCTAACTTACAGACCTTGAACCCAGTAAATGCTTGTTTCAAGTTGGCAGCCTCTGGGGTGGTTTATTATGCAGCATAGCTGACTGACGCACATCCCTTGGCTGAATGCCCACTCAATCCTGACTTCATCAGGAAACACAAGTCCTGGTCTGTGGTAGATTGCAATCTAGTGCTGGACCTAGTGTGTATATAACTGAGTATAATAAGAAGGAAGACTGTAATCTCAGTATTTGAGGTGCAAGCCAGGGGAGCACTAGGGGAGAAAGTGATATCTCCCAAAGTGAAAGTCAGAGAATTGGGACGAGTTTGAAGGAAAAGGAAAGAAGAGGTAGGATTTTCACATAGGGGTGTGTGTGTGTGTGTGTGTGTGTAGAAGCATTCCTGCTGGATGAAAAAAGAAAAAGCACAGGTCTCCTTCTGCAATCCTTTGAATACAAAGTGAAATATTCTTTGGAGAGATCTTGGTCTTTATTGACTGTAATTGTCACAAGATGAACCAGTCAACTAGATTTCAAAGGAAGCTACAGAGAGGGGTTAATTAAAAAATGGTGGATACCACATTTGGTAATTGACATAAAGAGCTATTTGCAAGAGGACAATATGCAATTTTCAATTAGCATGAAAAAAGGAATGGCTCAATGTCAATTCATATTAAGTGATCACGATTGTGTTCAGCAGAGGTGGGGCAGGAGGAGACCATCTCCTATTCCATGAGATGCTGTTGGAGGACAATCATAGTCACAAGAGCATCCACCTCCCCCAGGACCTCCCAGTCCATTCTGGGTAACTGTTGCTGCTGCTGCTGCTAAGTCGCTTCAATCGTGTCCGACTCTGTGCAGCCTCATAGACAGCAGCCCACCAGGCTCCCCCGTCCCTGGGATTCTCAAGGCAAGAACACTGGAATGGGTTGCCATTTCCTTCTCCAATGCATGAAAGTGAAGAATGAAAGTGAAGTCGCTCAGTCGTGTCTGACTCTTAGCGATCCCATGGACTGCAGCCTACCAGGCTCCTCCATCCATGGGATTTTCCAGGCAAGAGTACTGGAGTGGGGTGCCATTGCCTTCTCCACTGGGTAACTGTAGAACATTGCAAATTGTGTTTCAGGTCTTGGATGGTCATCTCTTAAAGTTTACTGTTTTATTTAGTACCAAAGTTGCTTCATTATTGGCAAGGAACTTTCTCCTAACTGAAGGCCATGAACACCAAGAATAGATGATAACATGGTCAGCAAGAGAGGAGGCAGGGGGTTATGGGTATTTTCTGGGGAGCACTCAGGTGGAATGAGGGCTTCCCTGGTGGCTCAGTGGTTAAGAATCTACCCATCAATGCAGGAGATGCAAGTTCAATCCCTGGGTGGGAAAGGTCCCCTGGAGGAGAAAGTGGCAGCCGATTCCAGTATTCTTACCTGGAGAATCCCATGGACAGAGGAGGTCTGAAGGGCTACACTCTGTAGGGTCACAAAAGAGTCAGACATGACTGAATCAGACATGCATGCAGATGGGATGGGCAGTTCTCAGGCAGAGACTCCTTCCCTTCTTCCCTCCACCTCTGCCTCCCCTCCCTTTCTCCCTCCCTTGCTTCCTCAGTCCATCCAGCCCTCCCTTCCTCCTCCCATCCCCACTTCTTTCCCTCTCCTTCCTTTCTCCTTTTTCCCTCCCCTCTCTCCCTCTCCTTTTCCCTTCTCTTCCTCTCTCTTTCTCTCTCTCGGCCTGAAGATTGATCAGCCCCAAGAGACAGATAACTCAGGTCAACCCAAGCTGTACAATTAAAACTGCAACATTCAGGGGGCCCCAGTCTAGTGCAGTTTGTGTTGGAAAGCTCAGCTCATCTTCATCCCCAGGGTCCTGGAAAGCAGGATCACTTTCTTTCTGCAGGGAGCCCCATCCTCCTTCACATGGGGGGCTGGAATTGGTACAAGAGCAGCTATAGGATGTGGGTGCTTTTTGGCTGTAGAGGAGGAAAGCTGTGCCTCCATTCTGTCTTCTGAAATGGCACACTGAGGGCCTCTGGCCAAGGTCCCCTCCCTTGGTCAATGCTGGACTGTCAGCACCCAGCATGCCTAGGGCTCCTTTTCCGAAGTCTCTGCTGATCAACCTCTCTCTGAAGATCTGCCATTGCCCTGCCCTGTTCTCAGAGGTGCACTTTCTGTGCTGTACCTGCACGTCATGGGTCTACCCACCTCCTTTATGCAGAGGTCTTAGGGGGGCACCTCATTGCAGCCCCAAAGTCCTAGAAGATTTATGGAAATGAGAAATAAATACAGAGGTAAATGCTCCTTTCACAAATAGACCTTCTGATTTATTCCAGAGTTTTCCCCTGAGCTGCTTGGATTATCTGGTTGGAGGTACAATAGCAAAGTTAGTATTTAAAGATGAGTCTCGACAGCTTAGGTTTACATTTTCCATCTGATGGAACTCTCCCTACAGCCTTCAGACAGACCTGGAATCCAAGACTAGAGAGCCCTGTCTCCTGACAAGATCAGTTGCCCTAGGGAGCGGTACTGTGATTTGAATCCAGCTGTGAGGAACCTGGAGTGACAACGTCCAGCCCTGTGACCACAGAACACAGCTAAGGTCAAGAAGTCAGGCCCTTGGTGCTCTGGGAATCACTCCCAGCAACCCTCCACTGACTATGTGACTTAGATGACACTCTCATACCCTCTTGCTCACCTGGAAAAAGACCAGACTCAGCTCTCTGTAGGCCCATGCCTTGCCTTGTCAATAATTAGCTGACAGTTCGTTCCCACCACCAAGGGGACAAAGTGCTTATTAATCCACCCTGTCTTCCTCTTCTCTCCACCCCAGGCCCACCCTCTGCTGGAACCAGTAGGCAACCCCTCCTGAGAATAGGCCAGCCTTGGGGTAAATGTTCTCTGATTTATTATCTGATCTCTTCTTCCTTTCAGAACCCTTCCCCACACCCGGTGCTTCAAGCCTGAAAAAGAAAAATGCTTTTGCCCGACTCTTGAGATGCTTGGAGACCCTATGGTCACAGGGACTTCCCTATGGTTGTATTCCTTATTAGATACTTATAGCCACCTGGGAAGCCCAGGTGGCCCTAGTGGTAAAGAAACCCCCTGCCAATGCAGGAGACATAAGAGATATGGGTTCAATCCCTGGGTTAGGAAGATTCCCTGGAGAAGGGCACAGCAACCCACTCCAATATTCTTGCCAAGAGAATCCCATGGACACAGGAGCCTGGTGGGCTGCAGTCCATATGGTTGCAGAGTCAGACACAACTGAAGTGACTAGACTAGCCCTTCCCCTAATTAGCATAGCTGCATCCCTAACCAGAACATCACCCAACTAGAATTACTACACTCCTAATTAGAATAAGACCTCCTCTAATTAGAATTGTTGTTTTCTTGGACCCTTTGTGACCCCATGGACTGCAGACTGCCAGGCTTTTTGTCCTTCATTATCTCCCAGAGTTTACTGAAACTCAGGGCCATTGAATCAATGATGTCATCCATCCATCTCATCCTCTGTTGCCTCCTTCTCCTCCTGCCTTCAACCTTTCCCAGCATCAGGGTCTTTTCCAATGAGTCAGTTCTTTGTATCAGGTGGACAAAATATGGGAGTTTCAACTTCAGCATCAGTCCTTCCAAAGAATATTCAGGGTTGATTTTCTTTAGGATTGACTGGTTTGATCTCCTCGCTGTCCAAGGATCTCTCAAGAGTCTTCTCCTCTAGTAGAATAATCATGCCCCTAATTAGAACAGCCTCTGCCAATTAGAATGGCCATGCCCTTAATAAGAACAGCTCTTTTAATTAGAATGGCCACACCTCTTGATTAGAATACTCCCTTCCCTACAGTGGTCCTTTTTCATCAGTTCATTCCTCATTGCCTTGAATTTCTCTTTCCTTTACAGCCTAAACTCTGAATCAGCTGCAGCCCCCAACGAATAAGCAGCGACTTGCCTACATCTGCTCTTGACAATGACAGTGGCCATTTCTTCCACAGAACTCCAATCCCTCACCCTGCCAGTCCTCACTCAAGTCCAGTGTCCTATATGTGACAGGTCCTAGAAGTGTCTGGTTCTGAATGACTGATGAAAACTAACAAAGCCTGGGGCAGGGCTCCACCTGCTGAGATCTGGAGCCCAGTATTCCCCCGCCCCGAGTGGATGACTTCCAACCTCTGATGAGATGAATGCAGAAATAAAGAGGAAGGAAACATCTAGAAACTTTTACAGCAATTTGGCAGTCATTTTATTTCCTTTGAATCCAACAATACCATTTTTTAAAAAATTGGAGGTTGTCTGTCATGTGTCTAGTTTACATATGCCTACAAAACTCTAGTCTTCATTTACCTACCAATTTACTTCCCTCCCCCCAGCTTTACTGGGGTGTAATTGGCAAATGAAAATTGTATGCATTTAAGATACACAACGTGATGTTTTGATATATGTATACATTGTGAAATGATTGCCACAATCAAACATAATTACCATTTTGTGTATGTGCAGCAAGAACACCTAAGATCTGACTCACTTAAAACATACTTTGCAAGAGCATTGGTTTGTGATTGGGTGTGTCTTCCCCTAGGACAATATGAGAAGCCAGACTCTGGAAGACCTGGCGTCTGCAGCAGTTCCCAGCCTCTCAGGGGAGCATCCTTCATCTGCACGGGACAGAGAGTTTAGTACACGAGGCTGAAGGCAAGACAGCAGAGGGACCAGCATTGCCACTGTGCACATCTGGGCAGCTTCACAAAGATGGGAGAGTGTGTGTGGGGGTGAGGATGCCAGATCCGAAGGAGCACTGTGATTCCTGGCATTTCTGGAGCACCTGCTCTGCGCCAGGCACTGGTTAAGGTCTCCAGGTGTCTAGGGGCCATCCTTTGAGGTACCTCTGACAATTCCTGACACTTTATAGACGAGGACACAGAAACACAGGCAAGTGCAAGAACTTGCCAGAGACGCACCAGGACAGAACCAGGGGTCAACTCAGAGCTGGAGTCTGGAGCCCAAACACAGGAATGCCACAGGGTGTGTGCACGTGTGTGCGCATGCCCACATGTGGGAGTGTGTGTGCCTGCATGGGTGTATATACACGTGTCTCTACACATATGTGGGTGCGTGCACGTGTATGCAGGTATGTGTGTTCACACAAGTGAGCATGTACATGGTGAGAATAAAACTGGCCTTCTGCCAATATGGAGGGGTCATCTCCTCCCCCTGCCCACATTCTTCCAGGCTCTGAATACCCGCCAAGTCCCAGGGTTCTGGTTGTAGCCCTCACTGATGGTGAGGAGGACTCATCCACCATGATGGTGCCTGGGCTGCCTCCAAACCCAGAGGCCAAGTGGATCTGTTTCCCCTTGCTCCACACATTCCTCCCCAGCAGGGGGAGCTGAGGATATGCCCCCCACATCCCAGTGGAGGGAACAGATGAGAACCCATGACTGACCTCAGCGGAAGGGGTGTCCCTGTAGGAGTCACCATCAGGACACTCGCCAGCTTATTGGGGCCAGTTCCCCGTGATCAGTGAAGGAGAAATGACCATCTGACGTGTCCACCTGTGTCCTTGTCCCCATGTTGGTGGCCTGTTGCTAAATAAAGCTCAGAGCAAGGTGTTTCCTCCTAAGAGGCAGGACATGGTCATCGTGGCTGGAGCCAATCCAGGCTGATCCACTGAGCCCTTCGTCTGTGCAGCCAGGCAGGTGCAGCTCACCTGCATCCTGATGAATGGTGCTTGTGAACCCGACCCTGCCTCCTGCACAGCTCCTCCCCTCACACCTCTACAGGGTCTTGGCTCTGAAACACTTCCTCCTCTGCCTTGGATTGGAGCCTTCCCAGCCTGGAGGTGATCTACAGTTGTACATCTGTCTGCCTTGAAGGAGGAGAATGGCCCCAGACCTTAGTTCAGCCAACCTCTTCCCACCCACCCCCCCAATTCAGCCTGATCCAGCAAATAGCCACAGTATTTCCTGTAAGAAAGCTTCCAGATACTTTCCTACCCATAATAGAGAAATGTTTCCTTCCAACTGATTACAGAAGCCTGAGCCCAGCAATAACCCATGGCCGGAGGAGGCCAATTAGCTTTCTTTCCCCATCTCTCAGCCTCTCTTCTCCAGGGCAGCCAACTCAGCAGGCTGTGGTCTGGGGTAAGCTAGTCACCCCCTCGTGTCTAAGTCTTGCAGATCCATGGTATAAGCAGGTGGGGCATGAGAAGGATGAATCCTCTGAACAGACATCAGCCAGGGGTAGCATCTGGTCAGTGGGTGGGACCACCACAGCTTGGCACTGCAGACCCTGAGTTCTCTGGGGCAGAACCAGCTTTAAAGACACTTTCCCCTGTGCCCCCCACCACCCACCCACCAGGCATCAGCACATACATGGGGATCCACTACTGGACACCTAAAATCCATCTTCTCAAATCACTGATGGACTTGGGAAGCAGCAGCAGAACATTGGTCAAATCATGCTTCTGTAAACACAGTAGTACTGGTTGGCAAAGGTTTTCACCTCTGAAATCTGGGATTCTTTTCTGATTTCAGACCATCGCCTTTCCCTGCTTGCTTAGTAATGTCCAGCTGATCCCACCATCTCCAAAAGGTATCAGAGTTGGGAGTAGAATGAGTTTGCTTTGCTCACAGTGGAAGGGGGACTGGAACACTGTGAGGGAGGCATGGCTTGATTTCGGGGGATCAGTCTGTAAGGGACAGAATGCCCCCCAGCAGCTGGGGGTGCAGGAACTAGGCCTCACTGCACCCCATGGAGGGGCTGCAAGAGTTTCAGAGTGTAGGATTCCAGCTGGGTCTCCAGTCTTGAGTGGTTCCACCCAACAGAGTCCGGGATTGTAAACTTGGGTAGTGAGCTGGGGCAGCCCCTACCTGCCTGAGACCAGTGTAAGCACCCACCCATCCCCCATGGCCACACTAATGTTGTTTCAGGGAAGAGCAATTCTGACTCCATGTTGAAACTGTTTCTTTTGCTTGCCTTCCATTGCCTCTGTCATTATAATCAAACATAATGGCCTGCCTCAGAGACCCTGCTCCTCTGCCTGACTGTTAAACTAAAGTGCCTTTTTTCAGAACCCTGTCCACTTGCATATGGCAGGAAGGAAGAAACTAACACATCTCCTTCCTGGAGCTGGCCATTTTTGGAGATATTTACAAGACTAATAGCATTTTTTCTTTGTTTCCTCAGCCCCCACCCATCTCTGTTCTATAAAAGAACTTGGCTTCCAGATCCCAATAAGAGGGCTGAGACATTCGTCTGCCATCTTTTCAGTCAGTTCAGTTCAGTCGCTCAGTCGTGTCTGACTCTTTTCGACCCCTTGGACTGCAGCACACCAGGCTTCCCTGTTCATCACCAACTCCCAGATCTTGCTCAAATTCATGTCTATCAAGTCAGTGATGCCATCCAACCATCTCATCCTCTGTTGTCCCCTTCTTCTCCTGCCTTCAATCTTTCCCAGCATCAGAGTCTTTTCCAATGAGTCAGTTCTTCGCATCAGGTGGCTGAAATATTGGAGTTTCAGCTTCAGCAACACTCCTTCCATTGAATATTCAGGGTTGATTTCCTTTAGGATTGACTAATTTGATCTCCTTGCAGTCCAAGGGACTCTCAAGAGTCTTCTCAAACACCACAGTGCAGGAGCATCAATTCTTTGGTGCTCAGCTTTCTTTATAGTCCAACTCTCACATCCATACATGACTACTGGAAAAACCATAGCTTTGACTAGACAGACCTTTATTGGCAAAGTAATGTCTCTGCTTTTTAATACGTTTTCTATGTTGGTCATTCCAAATAAAGTTGTATTTCTTGCCTCAACATCTGTCTCCAATTTTACTGACCTGGCATGTGGCAAGCAGAACAAAGTTGGACTAGGTAACTATATCAATTAGAGAGACCCAGGATTGTAGCTCAGACACTAAAGAATCTACCTGCAATGCAGGAGACCTAGGTCTGATCCCAGGGCTGGGAAGATTCCCTGGAGAAGGGAATGGCAACCCGCTCAGTATTCTTGCCTGGAGAGTTCCGTGGACAGAGGAGTCTGGCAGGCTATAGTCTATGGAGTCGCAGAGTCGGACATGACTGAGCAACTAACACTTTCACTTTCAGAATTGTAGCACAAAACCCCCAGAGTCCTATCAAATGTCTATGGCTATCCCGTTGAGCACTGGCAGAGGGAGGGGTGTCTGGCACCTATGCTGCATCCAGAGCATCTCATCCGGCCACACTCAGAAGTCCCATGAGCCTGACTTGGCCATCACCAGAACAAGCGGCATGTGTCCCCAGCTTCAGCTTGCCGGGCAGATTGCCTGAAATCAGAGCTGCTCACAATAAATGGATTTTTTAAGAGAAATACTGACATTTCCTAAAATAGTGGTCATTATTCAATTGGCAGTAAGTTCAGGCGCTGTTAAACGCGATTTGTGCCCACTGGGTGGCAGTTAGAGACAAAGCTCTTTGTGAACATGTATGTGTGTTGGGGTGGGGATGGGGGCAACTGTCTCTTCCAGCTTCTTGGTCATTGGTACACAGTGGGTCAGAATACAGTGAGGGTTTCATGCTCATGCTAGCTGGAAATGCCTTCATGTCCTCCTCTTGTAGTGCTGGGCACTCAGGACGGGACACACTGATCTTCTATTCTGTAGCTTATTTTAATTTCCTTTTCTTTGAAAAGAAGTACTGTTTGTTCATTTACCCACCTTTTTGGGCCAGATGAAAGCTGCATTGTGAAAAGAGGGGTAAAAAAAACAAACATTTCCCGTCATTGAAGCAAAGCAGAGAGAATATAAAAATATCTGAAATAGCATGTAGTGAAGAAACAGCTCTACTGAGAGACTCTAGGCTAAAATACATCAGCTTGGGTAATATCTCGGAAGTTCTTGGGAGAGATTCGGGAAGACAGATATTCAGGAGGGGTGTTGCTCCATTGAAATTTTACACCATTTTTTTTTAAATTGCCTTGGCAGGCTTGCAGAGTGATTTAAGTGACTGTGTAGTGCATTGTTCTTTCTCTCACCCTTTCTTTCGCATCCTTTTCTCTGTGCTCTCTGTGACTGCAGAAGGACACCAGGTGTCCCAGCGGGCTGTGCGGATGGAGGACCAGAAGAGAGCAGTATGCTCCCCTTCCCTTGATGTGTCTGCCTGGGAGCCTGTCACATCCCTATGAAACATGTCCTTTTTTGCAGTGATGGGAGGGGATGCACTCAGGGATGAGGCACCAGACCCTTCACTTTAAGAAGCCATCTCATTAGCTAAATGGCTGGTTCCTTGGCCTGATGGTTCTTCCCTGGAGCCTCCAGTAAATCTCACAGAGTCAAGGCCTTTGCAGGAGGTGTTGGTGCCTCTGCGATCTACGTGTCTTAGGAGAGCTCTGCTCCCAGCTTCCCCTCCCACCCTCTGCACACAATCTCTCATTAGAGTGTGCTGTGGCTTTTTGTTCCCATCCTCCCTCCCCCTGCTGACCTACCACACTCTGCCCACCCCAGCTGTCATATTCCATCTGTAAAAGCCTAACAGTTCTACACAGGTTAGAACAGAATTAGCCCCAATAGAGAATGATGTGGAGGTTCCTGAAAAAATGAAAAATACAGCTATGATACGATTCAGCATATATCCAGACAAAACTATAATTCAAAAAGATATCAGCAACCCCTATGCTTATAACAACACTATTTATAATAGCCGAGACAGGAAGTAACCTAAATGTCCATCCACAGATGAATCAATAAAGATGTGGTATACACATACAATGGAATGTTACTCGGCCATAAAAAAGAAAGAAATCATGCCATTTGCAGCAACATGGATGGAACTAGAGATGATCATACTCAGTGATGTAAGTCGGAAAGAGAAAGACAAATACCATCTGATATCACTTACACGTGGAATCAAAAATATGACACAAACGAACTTATTGACAAAACAGAAATTGAGGTACAGAGAACAGACTTGTGGTTGCCAAAGAGGAGGGAGAGGTAGACAGGAAGTTTGGGATTAGTTGATGCAAACTAGTATGTATGTCAATAGACTATCTCAATAGAATGGATAAACAATAAGGTCTTACTGTATAGCACAGGGAACTATAATAAACCATACTGGAAATGAACATAAGAATGTATATACACACATAACTATACAGTGGAAATTAGCACAAAATTATAAATCAACTATACTTCAGTAAAAAAAAGTAAACAGATAAAGGCACAAATAAAAAGAGCAGACTCTCGTATCATCCAGGAAATCCCAAAGGTTTTAGGAGCTTCATGCCAAGAACCAAGGATGAAGACCAAGTATATTGCTGCATTAAACCACAGATCTTCTCTGCCAAGAGAGAGTAGACTGCAGAACAAAGGTACAGGCTCATGGCTGAGGAGGGGGCCATATGGATCCTGTGTGGTCTCTCCAGCCATGCTGACTTCCACATTCCTTGTCCGCCCCTGTTTCCATGCACCCAGCATCCTCTGGAGACTTCCTCCTCCTCACGTTCCATAATTCCAGAAGCCATTTAACAGTGAAGCACAGACCATGACATGACCCCTCCTCCCAGGAGTTAGCAAGGAGTATTATAGGAAGAAGAACTGAATGATCAGATACATTTGGGGATCCCTGGAGCAAAAAAGTGGAGAATGACTGCAGGGGTCCTCAGAGCCTGGTGAGATTTGTAACTTTTTAAGAACCAAACCCATAATATCATGGTTTGTGTTTTTTATGGTTGAACTATGTACCCAAGTATGTGTTCAAGTCCTAAACCAGGCACCTGTGAACGTGATCTTATTTGTAAACAGGGTCTTTGTAGATATGACCAAGTTAAGATGAGGTCATTAGGGTGGGCTCTAATCCACTATGACTAGAGTCCTTATAGGAAGAGGGAAGTTTTGAAACAAGTAATATGAGGAGAAGCCCAGATAACAGTGGAGGCAGAGACTGGGTGCAGCTACAAATCAAAGATGGACGGCCACCCCACGAAGCTGGAAGAAGGAAGGAAACGTTTTCCCCTGAAGCCTCTGGAGGAAGTATGGCCCTGCTGACTCCTAGTCTCCTGGACTGGGAGAGGATACATTTCCCTAGTTTTAAGGCACCCAGATCATGGTGACTTTATTATGGTGGCCTGAGGAATCTTGTACAATAAACAGAGCAGAATTTTTGCTTTTCTACATCTACACTCATTTGTCCTCGTCTTCTGACCACTGTTGGCTCAGGCTCCAAAATCTCAGAGTCAGCATGAGTCCTCATTTCCCATCATCCTCCAGCCTCCAGCTCACTAGCAGGGCCTGGAGGCCCTCCCCAAACACAGCAGAAGCTGCTCCAACTCTCCATCTCAACTGCATCTTGTTCAAGTCCTAGCACCACTCTCCTGAAGAGCAAATTCCCAGCCATGCTCCCAGCTTCCCCTCTCGCCCTTTGCATGCACTCTCTCATCAGAGTGCGCTGTGGCTCTTTGTTCCCATCTTCCCTCCTCCTGGTGACTTACCACACTCTGCCCACCCAGCTGTCATAGTCCATCTTTAAAAGCCTAACAGTTCTAGGACAGAATTAGCAAGAAATTTTCTGTCATCCATTTCCCAGTGTCAACCCCTTTATTTATACTCTTGCTTCTACCCTGACCTTGATATTAGTAAATAAATGCTTATCTGATTTTTCTTTTTTATTTACGTTGCTTCTCCATCTATTTCCCACTGAGAGGATAAGGATTTTACTAAGCAAACTGTACCCTGCCAAAGAACAACAGAAAACACACACATGGCTCCTGCCCCTGTGCTCCCGATAGCATAATTTGTGGCTAGATCAATATTCAGCATTTACATAATTATGTAATTATTATTCACGGCTGAGCCACAGAGTAGTTTTAAGGTTGCATTTCCTTTCCTGAGCGCCTCTCGGTTTTCCCTAGAATGAATAACCACCAGTGTTTCCATTTTCCGGGTCTGTGTGCACCTGTCACACATGTGTCCCTGTACAGTCAACCAAAGTTGTAAGACCGTTCACGTGATGACCCACAATTCCAGGTGGTCTGCCAGTTCCACTTCACCTTTCTGGGCAATGTGACTCATGGCTTCCCCTTCCTCCTCCTCTACAGTGGATGCCCTGCCCTCAGACCTGCTATCACCTGTGAGTACCCTCACTACCCCCTTCTCTCTCGTCATTCACTCCTAATTCTGATGGATCTTATCTTCTCACAGTTTCATGAAAAGTGTGGCAAGAGAGCTACATTTTTTGAGATCTCCTGAATCTGAAATATCTGAATTCCACCCTCACATGTGACTCATAGTTTAGCTGGTTATAAATGTCTAGGCTGGAGATTTTCCTTCTGAACTTGGAAGATGTTCTTCCCAAACTGTTGCATAAAATACAATGCCATTTTGATACCTGGTCTTTTATTTTCTGGAGGCTTTTTGTATTATCTCTTAATCTCCAGGGTCCTGAAATGTTATAATCATGTGTCTTGGGTAGGTCTTGTTCATCATTTTGCTGGCTACTCAATAGGCCTCTTTACCTTAGAAACCTAAGTTCTTCCTTTTTGTAAGATGTTCTTTGCCTCTATTTTTGATGTTCCCTTCCTGGAATTTCTACCAGGAATTCTACCTGGAATAAGGCATTAAGCCTCCCAAATTTATCCTTTAAGTTTCTTCTCTCTGTCACTTTCCGTCTCTTTGTATTGCTGTTCTACTTTCTAGGAAATTTCCTCAACTTCATTCTCCTCTCCTTCTATTCAAATTTTAATTTCTACTAGCATATTTTTAATTTCTGAAAGCCTTTCCTAGTTTTATGAATATGTTCTATTTTAAATGGAACATTCTGCTTTTTTTTTTCAAGGATTTGATATATTCTTTTATATTTGGAATGCCATGAATTTTTGTATATGTGAAGTTCTCTCTTGTTTCTTGCATTATTTCTGACTCCTTGGAGTTCCTCACTTGTGTTTTCTTGTTTTGGTCTCTTGATTTCTAAGGTTTAGGCTTTCCTAAAACAGTTGTGTGCTTATATTTCAGAGTGAGGTGCAATAATAATAATAATAATAATAATAATAATAATAAAAGGGACTCTACAGGTCCCTAGAAGATCTGCATGCATGGAGGGGCCATTTCTGGTGGGGTTCCAGTGGACTGATCAATAGAAAATATTGGTGAGACTAGCAGCTTCTCTAATGTATCTCATGTTTGGAATTGAAACTTGAGCTCCAGCATTCAGGGAAAAGAGAGTGGGGTGACGTGGGCTTTTCCTATTCAGCCTGCACACTTTTTAGGTCAGTGTTTTATCCTTGTTCTCAGATGTGCAAAACTCTCCATACCTTGATGTCTATTTCAGCTGGGCTGGAAGAAGGGCTGACCCTTGACTGCACTGGGATTAAGGGAGCCTTGGGGTTGAACTGCTTCTGTGCAAACCCATCCCCCTATTTTCAGTCTACTTCCTATTTTCGTGTTTTCTTCAGAATCACCTGGTACACGCAAGCCCGGAGCTTTTCTGAGGGTCTTTGATACAAATTGCCTCAACCTCTTTCCCTGCAGGCTTAGATTTCAGCTTTCTTAGTTGGCTAAATCCATTGCTATTTGATCATCTGGTGCTCTGCTTCTAAAATGTTGTCAACTCAGTTCTCTCTCTTATCCTCCCTGGATTTCATTGTTCTTGCATGTCTGTGCTTCTTTTATTCCTTTATTGATATTTTGGTGGGGTTTTGAGAGGAAGCAGAGATAAATAGTTATGTTCAATCCATCACACTTAGCTGGGATCATCACACCGGCTTTCTGTCTCTTGTTGTACAAAATCCGTTCTACTCTGCGGTCCAGTTGCAGGTGGTCATACCCTCACTCTTTGCATGTCTCTCTTTTTTCCATCCTTCAGCTTGATTGTGATACTGTTAGAGGAACCCACAGACCTTCCCTTTTAAAAAAGTGGCTGTTAAGAGTTCAGCATCCAAAATAGCAGTGTGAAGAGTCCCGTGTACCTGCTTTTCCATGAAACAAGCAAATAAAGCTAAAAAAGGAAACTATTTAAGGTCTCTGTAAATTGTCCTAAGGGCACACAGCAAAGGAAGAAACCTTTGTTGAAGAATCTCTATTAAAAATTGGTAAGAACAGTGGTTCTGAAGCACTTGGGCCATGACCACTCACTCCTCTTCCTTCCTTGCTGTGTGGGGGTTAGTTAGGAAGATGGGGCTCCCTCTGCCCTCGATGTTGCGGGATGAGGCATCTCACCAGAAGAAGCAGGCTGCCAGCAGTTCTCATCCCTTTTAACTCAATCCTGAGATGCTAAGCTCCTAGTGAGGGACACAGAGAAGTCAGCAGTTTCTTCTTACACTAGCCTCCGCTCATGGGCAGAGACTCTGCTCCAGATGTGGCTCAGAATGCTGGGGACTTGATCATCCACACTCAGCTTGTTTATAGGATGGAGGATCTACATCTGGGCAGCAAACCTGGAAAACCAGAGGCTAACACTAGCAACAAAAGAAGAAATAGATAGGTTGTAAATCATCAAAATGGAAAACTTGTGCTTTGCGAGCACCATCCAGAAAGTGAAAGGGTAACAGAGTAGGAGAATGTTTATGTAAATTATGTTTCTAATAAAGAACTCTTGTAATTCAGTAATAAAAGGGCAACCTAGTTAATGTGGGTAAAAGAGCTGAATAGACATTTCTCCAAAGAAGATACACAAATGGCCCATAAGTACACGAGAAGATGCTCAACATCATTAGCCATAAAGGAAATGCAAGTCAAATCCATAATGAGAAACTCGTCACACCCACTAGGGTATATAGAAGCAAAAAGTCAGGCAAAAAGTTGGGAGGGAGTGGAGAAATTATAACCCTCATGCATTGCTGGTGGGAATGCAAAAAGCAGCTAAAATGGCGTAGAGCTGGAATTTACTCAAATTCTTAGAATTTCCATGTGATCTAGCAATTCTACTCCTGTGTAAAACCAAGAGAAATGAAACATGTCCACAAGCAATCTTGAACATGAATGTTTATAGTGTCAGTCTTCTTAATAACCAAAAGGTGGAAACATCCCAAATGCCCATCAACTGATTAAAGGATATATAAAACTTGCTACATCCATACAATGCAACACTGTGTGTGTGTGAGTCACTCAGTCATGTCTATCTTTGCCAGGCTCCTCTGTCCATGGGATTCTCCAGGCGAAAATACTGGAGAGGGTAGCCATTCCCTTCTCCAGGGGATCTTTCTGACCCAAGGATAGAACCAGGGTCTCTCACATTACAGGCAGATTCTTTACTGTCTGAGCCATCAGGGAAGCCCGCAATGGAATATAATTTAGCAATAAAAATAAATTAAGTATCAATACATGCTATAACATGAATAAATCTAGAAAACATGCTAAGTGAAAGAAGCCAGTCACAGAAAGTCATCTAAGTTTCCATTTGCACAAAATGCTCAGAATAGGCAAATCTATAGAGACAGAAAGAAGACTAGTAGTTTCCTGGAGCTGAAGCGTGGGCTGGGGGAAAATGAGGAATGACTGCTAATGGGTATGGCATGATTTTTGAGGTGATGAAAATGTTCTAAAATTGATCATGGTAATGGTTTCACAGCTCTGCGAATGTACTAAAAATCATAGAATCGCACAGTTTAAATGGGTGAACTGTAGATGTATGAATTACATTTTTACAAAGCTGTTATTAAAAAGATGTTATCTACCTTTACAACGGTATTACAATCTGAGTCTGTGCTTTTCCTGTGACAGCAATTTTTGCTACAGGGACTTCTTATATTGTGTCTGCCTGTTTTGGTCTAGAGTCTAGACTGGAAGCTGCCTGGAGTTAGAGGAGTTGTCTGTGATGATGCCTGTCAGATCCATACTTCCCAGGGCAGAGAAGGTTGAACAAGTATTCCTTGAGTCTCTTCTGCAGATTCATTACCCTGCAATCAACGTTGCATGCACTGCCCTTTGGAAAGCACTTGAGGAGAGCAGAGGCATTTTTTTTTAATAATTGTTTTTTTTTTTTTGATGCTGCTCCTAAGAATCCCTGCAGCAGAGGATAAAGATTAACAAGATTTCCAAAGTCGTGTGTTATGAGCTGAATTAAGGCCCCCTTGCCCAAATTCCTATGTTGAAGTCTTAACCCCCAGGACTTAACTGCATTTGGTGATAGGGTCTTTAAAGAGGTAATCAGAGTAAAGTGAGATCTTAAAGGTGGGTCCTAATCCAATAGGACTGGTGTCTTTATAAGAAGAAGGGACTAGGACACAGACCCATGCAGAGGCATGACATGTTGGGATATGGTCGTCTACGTGTGGTCATCCGAGACAAGACAGACATCTACATGTAGAGGAGAGAGACTTCAGGAGAAACCGACCCTGCCCACACCTGATCTCAGACTTTAAGCCTTCAGGACTGGGAGAAAATAAATTTCTCTTGTTTAAGCCCTCCTTTGTATCGAACTTTGGTATGGTTGTCCTACCAGACTAATAAACCATGGATGTTTCTGTTGCTTCCTGTAGGCCAGTATCTTTCAACTTGGAGGGCATCTAAAAAGTCCCAGCATTCTTCCAGGCCAATGAAATCAGTCAGGTTCCATGTGAGTCAGTGTTAGGAACCACCCATAGACTAAGATGGTATTATCAGATTGTGTTTCCTCATGAATAGGAACATAGAGACAGGTCTGATGGGGTAACTGTCCTACTCCCCATTTTCAGGGTGAGAGGAGGAAAAAGTGTGAGCAGAAACAGCAATAAACTTGTACCTGAGTTCTTGGGAATCCTGACCTTGGCTTTGGGAATCTGCTTTGGAAAATGTGTGTAGACCCTGCACCCTACCCTCTGGTACCATGGCTGCATCCTCCTACATCTTCTGTACCAGCTGAGCCCAGGAAAAAAGTCTGGACTTCCCATAACATCTAGGTGAGCAGCAGAAGATCAAAGACCTCAGTCATGCTGGCCACACCGGCCATGCCTGACTCTTCCACAGCCTTTTTTCCATAGTCTGTGCCAGACAGGGAGTGGATTTCATTGATTTATATGATCCTCCAGGCACTCTTCTTTCCTAAAATGTCGAGGAGAACTAATTAACCTGCAGTAATTAGAGATGTGTTTAGATTTCCTTTTGGTATGCTGAAACTGCTAATGGCCATGGCAAAAATGTTCTGAGTCACTCTGATGACTCTGACCCTCTCAGGCATATCCTAACTCCTCCTCAAAGTCAGAGACATTTCATTCACACTTTGGTATAACCAACTGTCCCCTCCAAGGGGAGAATCCATGTTGCAGGTCTTTGGGAGCATCTGTCCAGCAGGTGTCAGGCGTATGCCATGAGGCTGGTCACCCACTGTCATTGTGTCCCATCACACATTCAGCTGTTGTAGTCCTAACTTCCAGGACCTCAGAATGTGACTGTACCAGAGAAGAACAAACCTGGCTTCACGTGGAATCCATTCCTTTAGCTCTAACCCTGTGCTCTGTTGACTGTGCTGAGTCATGCTGGTTCAGCACCTTTTATAAAAAATGTTGCCTACAGCCTGAAATATGCAGGAGAGCTCATTCTCAAGGCCCTGACCCTTAAAGTTATATAACAGGTTTTCATTTATATAGGGATAAAAAGAGGTGACAAGGATACACAGAAGAACTATACAAAGAAGATCTTAATGACTCAGAGAACCATGATGGTGTGATCACCCATCTAGAGCCGTACATCCTGGATGTGAACTCAAGTGGGCCTTAGGAGCATCACTATGAACAAAGCTAGTGGAGGTGATGGAATTCCAGTTGAGCTATTTCAAATCCTAAAAGATGATGCTATGGAAGTGCTGCACTCAATATGCCAGCAAATTTGGAAAACTCAGCAGTGGCCACAGGACTGGAAAATGTTAGTTTTCATTCCAATCCCTAAGAAAGGCAATGCCAAAGAATGTTCAAACTACTGCACAATTGCAGTACACGCTAGTAAAGTAATGCTCAAAATTCTCCAAGCTAGGCTTCAACAGTTCGTGAACCATGAACTTCTAGATGTTCAAGATGGATTTAGAAAAGGCAGAGGAGCCAGAGATCAAATTGCCAACATCCACTGGATTATTAAAAAAAAACAAAAACAAAAACAAAAACAAGGGAGTTTCAGAAAAACATCTATTTCTGCTTCATTAACTACACCAAAGTCTTTGACTGTGTGGATCACAACAAACTGTGGAAAATTCTTCAAGAGATGGGAATACCAGACCACCTTACCTGCCTCCTAAGAAATCTGTATGCAGATCAGGAAGCAACAGTTAAAACCAGACATGGAACAACTGACTGGTTCCAAATCAGGAAAGGAGTAGTCAAGGCTATATATTGTCACCTTCTTATTTAACTTATATGCAGAGTACATCATGTGAAATGCCAGGCTGGATGAAGCACAAGCTGGAATCAAGCTGAATTGCCTGCAGAAATATCAATAATCTCAGATACGCAGATGACACCACCTTTATTGGCAGAGAGCAAAGACGAACAAGAATCTCTTGATCAAGGTGAAAGAGGAGAGTGAAAAAGATGGCTTAAAACTCAACATTTAGAAAAAGAATATCATGGCATCTGGTCCCATCACTGCATGGTAAATAGATGGGGAAACAATGTGAGCAGTGAGAGACTTATTTTCTTGGGCTCCAAAATCACTGCAGATGGTGATTGCAGCCATAAAATTAAAAGATGCTTGCTCCTTGAAAGAAAAGCTATGACCAACATAAAATACAGCATATTAAAAAGCAGAGACATTACATTATAGACAAATATCTGTATAGTTAGAGCTATGGTTTTTCCAGTAGCCATGTATGGATGTGAGAGTTGGACCATGAAGAAAGCTGAGTGCCAAAGAATTGATGCATTTGAACTGTGGTACTGGAGAAGACTCTTGAGAGTCCCTTGGACAGCAATGATATCAAACCAGTCAATCCTAAAGGAAATCGGACTCTTTGCCACCCCCATGGACTATATAGTCCACGGAATTCTCCAGGCCAGAATACTGCTGGGGGTAGCTGCTCCCTTCTCCAGGGGATCTTTCCAACCCAGGGATTGAACCCAGGTCTTCCACATTGCAGGCGGATTCTTTACCAGCTGAGCCACAGGGAAGCCCAAGAATACTGGAGTGGGTAGCCTATCCCTTCTCCATCGGATCTTCCTGACCCAGGAACTGAACCAGGGTCTCCTGCATTAAAGGTGAATTCTTTACCAACTGAGCTATCAGGGAAGCTGGTAAAGGAAGTCAGTCCTGAATATTCATTGGAAGGACTGATACTGAAGCTGAAGCTCCAATACTTTGGCTGCCTGATGCAAACAACTGACTCATTGGAAAAGACTCTGATGCTGGGAAAGATTGAAGGCAGGAGGAGAAGGGGATGACAGGATGAGATGGTTGGATGGCATCACTGATTCAATGGATATGAGTTTGAGCAAGCTCTGGTAGTTGGTGATGGGCAGGGAAGCCTGGAATGCTACAGTCCTTGGGGTTGTGTGGAATCAGACACAACTGAATGAGTGAACAGGACTAAATTGAAAAAGTTGCATTTGTCTTGTTGAAGGTTTATAGGAACATTTTGGCCAGACCTAAATGTTCACCTGCAAGAACAAAGGATTCTGACAAGAAGTTTGTAACAACCAATCTCATTTCCTCTTCTTTTAATATTTATAAAAGAAGTCTGAATTCTGACTTGCAAAAGATGGGTCTATGGGACACTAGTCCAGCATCTTCTTGGTCTGCTGGCTTTCTGAATCGAGTTGCTATTCCTTGCCTCAACAATTCATCTCTCAATTTTTTGGCCTGTTGTATGGTGAGCAGTATGAGCCCAACTTGGTAACAACTATATCTGGAGGTGGAGTCTCTTTAAAGAGAATTAAGGAAAAATGAGGTCGTTAAAGTGGGCTGTAAGTCAATCTGACCAGTGTCCTTATAAGAAGAGGAAATTAGGACATAGACACATACAGGGGGGATGACCATGTAAGGACATAGGGAGAAGATGGCCATCTGCAGTTCAGGAGAGAGACCTCAGGAGGAACCAGCCTTGCTGGTATCTTGATCTTGGATTCAAGCCTTCAGAACTGGGAGATGATACACTTCTGTTGTTTAAAACTCCCTGTCTGTGATTCTTGTAATAAAACCCGAGCTGACTAGGACACCCACTGTCTGACTGATTGGAGAGGTGACAGAGGTTGACTGTTTCCTTGGACTGGATAATGAAGCCCAGGGTCCCTTCACCAGACCTGTGTGATTTCTACCTGATGTCCTGGCATGACACCATGGCAGATGGCAGGACCATAGCCGACCGGGATTGTGCATGGCTGATGTGTCTTCTGTTTCTAACTGGAGCCATGAGGCTGCAAAGCGAAACAGTGGTGACAGATGCTCCAGTGAGATACCTCTCAGTCCAGGAGCACTGGTTCAAGGTTCTAGAGCAAGCTTTTGGGGGATTCATAATTTGTTTTGCATCCCAGCACACAGCAGTGCATCTCAGACTCCAGGGTGCAGGAGGTGGTCTGTGATGTGCTCCCAGCAGCCTCTGGAGTTTCTTTCATAAAGTATATGTTTTCCGTGGATCACTACCTAGAACAGGGGTGAACAGTGTCCGTATGGTGGGGACGGCTGCCTTGCACTAAAGGACATTTGCTCTGCATTTGCCTTCATTTTCCCTGGTGATGATGCCTAGTGGAGGTCACTCAAAGGACAAGGAAGAGAGAGGATGACTTTGGAGGTTGAGACACTGCAGAGCCCTGCATGCTGGAAAGAGCTGCCCCGTTACTCAGGACAAGACACTAAAACCAAAATCTGTTCTGCCCTGCCCTGCCTGAGGCAGCCAAGCAAGGCAATGTTCCATGAAGAATTTCAAGTTAGACCGTATTTACTAGTTTGTTCTTTAGTAATACATTTTGTGTTACTGTGTTTAAATGGATTGGTCCATTAAAATCATGGATCATTGGTTAAAAATGAGTTCATTGCTAAAAAAGAAAGTTAAAGACAATGATGATGATGAATTAATCGGTGGTTCATCATGCACCAGAACAGAAGACCTGAGTTGATTTATCAAGCCCAGAACATGCAAATACATCCTTCTTGTCCAATCCAGGCTACGTGGTATCAGGGAACAGCATCATCAGTCACTTGAGTGAGGTTAATCTGAAATTTATTGGTTTTTTAGTTTTGTTTGCATTTGAATTGTAAATTCATTTTGTTTCTATAGTTCCATGAGAGCTATAACAACAAGAAGTTTCTACCTAGTTTTCTATTTAGGCTTATTTAAATAACTTCATTATAAAAATAATTTGAGTTAAGCTATTCAAGCTGCCTACACAACATGATATCATTCTGGAGTCTAAACTGAATGTCAGTAGAAATAATGTAGATGTGTGTAAATAAATGAAAAATTATATGTATATATAAAATTGTTCATTATATATTTTTCTATGTGTATATTGTATTTCTATGCATTTATATATTTCTTTTATGTGATTTACATACAAAATGTATATACATATATGCACAAAATGTGTGTGTATATATATATATATAATTTCTAAAATATATATTTAAGGCCCCTGCATAGTACTTAATTTTGGCCATGTGGTCAGGGACATAGATTTTAAATAAGAGACACCTGGATTTCAGTTTGCCCTGTTATTTATTAGTTTGATACCTCTGTGTCTCGGTTTCCTCAAAAGTAAAATGAAAATAGAAATATAATAGAAAATAATAATTAAAAAAATATAATACTTATGCCATAGTGTTGTCAGGAGGATTGAACAAAAGAATGTATAAAGCCTGAACACTCTGTAAGCACTCAGTAGATATTTCTCTCTTCGGGTCTGAAGTTTGCAGGTGAGAACATAGCAGTAAAAACAAAGGGTGGCCTGGACATCCCTGGGGCAGTTGCCCTGGAGCCCATCAACGGGCCAAGAGCTCCCAGCAGGCAGGCTCAGGGTGAGGGTGGGAGCTCCAGGCTATGCCCTTAGACACTGGCTCAGAATGTAAGCCGTCTACACCCCCTGCACACATGTGCTCTGTGGCTCCTGTGCTGAAATGTGACAAAGGCCTGGTATCAAGGGAGAATTTGTGGAATGCCTGGCAGCGTGATGAAGATGTGCAGGGTGTCAGCCCCGCTGCAGGACCGTCTGTTTTCACTGGTGCAGACTTGCTGTCTCAGGGTGGTGTCCTCTCCGGCCCCAGGCCCCCTCCTTTCTTTGTCCTGTGTGACCTCACCCTCCATTCGCCTCTCTACCCAGCAAGAGGGCGGTTGAGGCCCGTGGCTTGTTGAGTGTCTAAGAGATGGCTGATCTTGACAAGCTATCCTTGGCACACTCTTCAACTTGGGTATGGTGTTCTACCAGATGGCCCACGTGGACATGCCAGCTAGTGTGGGCTAGGGAATAGAACCTTAGTTTGAGCAAAGAACAATTAGGAGGTGAGTCTGCAGGAGGACAACTGAATGCTGCACCCAAGTTGAGTGAAAACGTGGTGGGCAGAGCCCACAATTCACCTCCTCACACCAACACTTCACTGCTTTCTGGAACAACAGTTGCTGTTATTGTTCAGTCTCTAAGTTGTATGCAACTCTTTGCAACCCCGTGGACAGCAGCATGCCAGGCTCCTCTGTCCTCTACTATTTCCCAGAGTTTGCTCAAATTCATGTCCATTGAGTTGGTGGTGCCATCCAGCTATCTCATCCTCTGCTGCTCCCTTCTCTGTGCTTGTCCTCAAATTCCCAAGTCCCTTGACACACAGACTTGAAAATCTGAATCTGTGCCCGTTCACCTCCAGGGCTGTCCTGTCCTCGCATCCTCGCCTTGTCCTCTGTGGAATCACACCGTTTCCCTCCCATTCCAATGGGCTGTGAATCTTACCTCCCTCTCCTAAAAATGACTAGGTTCTCCCACTGCATTTTCTCAACTAAGATGATTTGTACAGCAATTTTCATCTTCTGAGAAAAATGTGAGGGGAAGAAAGAAGAGGTGCAAAATGGGAGTGCTCAGTAATTAATCCAGAATGGAGAAGCAGAGTTACATTCAGGCGGTAATTGGATTTTAACCCCACTGGGAGTTGTTTTCCATGCAGACACTAATGTCTGAGCTGTCTGTCTTCACAACATATCTCCCTCTTGGATCTGAGCGGGGTTGGACTCCAGGGAGAAAAATTCCTGAGTCAGATGAGCTGAATAAAGTGAGCAGGGCCATGGGTGATGCTGGAGGGAGATGTCCCTTCGGGTGGATAATAATGAAGATGGCCAGTGGGTCACCTGGAGGTGTCCAAGAGGATGCTAGGGGACCATTCTGTTCTCTCTTTTTTTCAGTATTTCTTTTGGGTTTCTAAAGTGGTTGCATTTCATAAACTTTCCAGAATATTGGGGAAAGAGCTGTTGCCCTTTTCCAGCACACCTGGAGGATCTTTGAGCTCTGATTGGGGGCGCAGGGGAGGTGAGACATGGATGTACAGGCTTATGGGCTCTTTCAGGTCAGTCTGTCTGCCTTGAGCTTGTGCTTCTAGTTGGTAAGCACTCTGGGTCCATCCCAGGTCATGATTTGGGGGTGGCTTATGTCGTGGTATTTGGGGGAGGTCATCTCTCTGCCGGGTTCCCAGGGCTGTCCTAGGGGCAAAGTGGGTGGCGAGGCTCTGGTGGGGGGCTGGGCTGTCTGCTCAGAGGCTCTCCTCTCAGGATATGGGGGGAGCCTCAGGAGTTAAACCCCCAGAGTTGTGGGGAGGTATGCAGTCACTCTGACAACACTACGACTTCCCTCCTTTTACACGTGTCAAAATCAATGTGCACAGTGCAGTCTTAAGGGGAAAATTTGCACCTGTGATCCCAAAACTAAAGTGGCCAAGAGCCCGTAGGTTGCCAGGCCGGAACTGGGATGCAGTGGATAGACTGGTTTTGGGGCACTCGACCGGGGCTGGTGCAGTGGTAAAGAATCTGCCTACCAATGCAGGAGATGCAAGAGACACAGGTTTGATCCCTGGGTTGGGAAGATCCCCTGGTGCAGGGCTTGGCAACTCCAGTATTACTGCCTGGAAAATTCCATGGACAGAGAGGCCTGGCGGGCTACAGTCCACGGGTTTGCAAAGAGTCCAACATGACTGAACATGCAGCATGCACACATACGCCAGGGGATACCCCTCCCTATTCTTTCTCCTTGTTGGTCGGCAGCAAGACGACCTTCCAGCCTTTCCTTCTTCAGGAGAATGTTGCAGAACATTCTCTGTCCTCCTCTGGATGTCCATTACATAGCAGCTGGCACTGTTTATAATCCAGTGGTTCTCTTTCTGGGCTTTGTGTGTGAGTCCCATGTCCTCTGGTCCCGTCTGTCCTTCCTGTATCTGCTCTGTGTCCAGGGACCTGCCTCGTGCACACTGCTTCCCAGATGTCCTTGTCACCTGGCTGCTGATGGTCTGATGGAGGCCCTGGTGGGAGATCAGGGGGTTGAAGGAAGAGAAAGTACACGTGTTTCTCCCTCCTCTCTCTGCTCCTTGAAGGATTTGTTCAATTTTCAGTTTCCCTCTTAGCCCTCAAGAGAAATTTTCTTATGTAGGAAGAGAGAAAATGGTGTCGTTTGGGGCATTTTCTGTTTCTGAGCTTCTGGGGGAGGGCGAGCTGACCGAAAGTGAAGAATTCTGGCAAATCTGCCAGTGTGACGTGGTGCTGGTTGTGAACACAGCTTGGGGTGCTGGCTGAGAGGAAGTGCTGCCCACTTTAAGCTTCATCATGTGGCTCCTGACCGCCAACCCCCGGATTCCAGTCCCTCCTTACCCCTTGGTGTCACGGATGTGTGTGGGCTACAGGTTTTCAGCAGGGGCCCTCCGGTTTTAGAAACAGGTGTGGACCTCCCCCTGGCATTTCTCTGCTCATCTGACTTGCTGATACTGTGTCCTAGAGAACTGCATGGTTGAATGGCAGGTTTGCTCACCTTGGTACCCAGATGACACATGATTGTAACAAGATGGGTAGCTGAGATGTATGGTGAAAGCAGTCTGAGTAAGTCTGTCAGGAGCAGACTTCTTGAAGATGAAAATCCAGCTACATTAACTCTGTTGCCTCTGGGGCTTGTGCATGTCACTCCCCAAGCACAGAACCTCCTCACACCCCTGTGATTCCAGAGACAGAGGAAGATACTTGTTTCACAGAAAAGGTTCATTTTGGTCATTAACTTTAATGTTTTGCTTTTTAACAGTTAATTTTTTATTGGCGTATTGTTGCTTTACAATGTTGTGCGGTTTCTGCTGTACAGCAAAATGAATCAGCTGTATACATATATATATATATATATTTCGGATTTCCTTCCCATTTAGGTCACTACAGAGCATTGAGTTGAGTTTCCTGTGCTATACAGTAAATTAGTTACCTGTTTTATCAGATCACATCAGTCGCTCAGTCGTGTCCGACTCTTTGCGACCCCGTGAATCGCAGCACGCCAGGCCTCCCTGGCCCTCACCAACTCCCGGAGTTCACTCAGACTCACGTCCATTGAGTCAGTGATGCCATCCAGCCATCTCATCCTCTGTTGTCCCCTTCTCCTCCTGCCCCCAATCCCTCCCAGCATCAAAGTCTTTTCCAATGAGTCAACTCTTCGCATAATACCAATAATGTATATATGTTAAACACAGAGAATTTTTTTTTTGCCACACCGGAGACATATGGGATCTTAGTTCCCTGGCCAAGAGATTGAACGTGGGCCTCCTGCATTGGGAGCACAAAGTCTTCACCACTGGACCACCAGTGAAGTTCCAGTTGCTGACTTTTGATCTGGCCTCCAAGGGGTTCTTGTAGAATAAACCACGGGGGTCAGAGCTCTGTGCTGTCCCAAGGCCACTCAGAAGTGCAAAAGGACCCAAATTTCTAGCAACATGTGTGATACCGGCCCCTATCCTGTCCAGGGGCAGCAGTGGGCCATCTGGCTCCTGCCTGGCCAGGCTGGCCTTGGTGCTGGGCTGTTCTTAGGTCCACACTCACATGGTGAAAATGTTAACCCATCCTGTTCTAAGTGTCCCTTTAATAATCTAGAGCTGTTTAAAAAAAAAAATTGAAGAGAATATAGAAAATAGACACAAGTACAAAAAAAAGAAGGCTGAACGCCAAAGAATTGATGCTTTTGAACTGTGGCGTTGGAAAAGACTTGAGAGTCCCTTGGACTACAAGGAGATCAAATCAGTCAATCCTAAAGGAAATCAGTCTTGAATATTCATTGAAGGGGCTGATTCTGAAGGTAAAGCTCCAATTTATTGGCCACCTGACGCGAAGAGCTGACTCATTGGAAAAGATCCTGATGCTGGGAAAGATTGAGGGCAGGAGGAGAAGGGGACGACAGAGGATGAGATGGTTGGATGGCATCATCGACTCAATGGACATGAGTTTGAGCAAGCTCTGAGAGATGGTGAAGGACAGGGAAGCCTGGCATACTGCAGTCCGTGGGGTTGCAAAAAGTCAGACACGACTGAACGACTGAACAACAACAAGACCAAAATCACTTACTATCACCAAACCCAGAAATCAAGTGAATGTTGTTTTCTCCACCCATTTTTAATGTGTGTATATTCGTAAGATCCACTTACATAAGATTGGATGATTCTGCATATTTAATTGAACACATTACTTTCAAAAACTGAACATTAAATGCAAGGCTGGTTGGCTTGAGGTATGTATTTGTGATCATTTAAACCCACTCCAGTGTTCTTGCCTGGAGAATCCCAGGGACGGGGGAGCCTGGTGGGCTGCCGTCTATGGGGTCGCACAGAGTCGGACACGACTGCAGTGACTTAGCAGCAGCAGCAGCAGGGGCACAAATATTCTTCCATTTTTAGTTTACCAGGAGTTTTATATGGAACGAGTGTTGGAGTTTATCAAGCCTTTTCAGCAGCTGTGAAAGTAAATAGATGTTTTCTTTTAAACAACATGACCTGTTGATGAGACATTTGTTATTAGGTGCCTCACCGTTACTTGGGCTTTGAGGTGGCACCAGTGGTTTAGAATCTCTCTGCCAATGCAAAAGATGAGGGTTCAACCCCTGGGCTGTGAAGATTCCCTGGAGAAGGAAATGGCAACCCACTCAAGTATTCTTACCTGGGAAATTCCATGGACAGAGGAGCCTGGTGGGCTCCATTACTTAAGGCCACTTTGCAACTCCTCTTAGGGAAGAACAATTCACTCAATAAATATTTGTTGAATGAATGGATATCGACTAGATGAGGGTTTTTGAATAAATTAAGGGAGGTGACCTTTCTCCTCTGCTCTTTTCAAAAGTTAGAGTGTTTTCAGAGCTAAGACTGGTAAATGAGAAGAGTGTGTAAGCCGAGTAATACAGGGTGAGTCCCCCAAATAAAAAATAAAGACCACCTTCGTCCATCCTTTGGCTGAATCTAATTCATTGGTGAATTATCCAGAGTGTCCCTGAAATATTACCCAAACTGCATTGTCCAGAATGCTGAGAAAATGTGAATTTTAGTTCAGCTCCTTTCGCTAGAACATGGAAGATAGGGCCCTGAGCTTGAATCTCAAGCCTAGAGCTTTTTTTGGTACCTGCTAAGCAAGGAAAGGAGCAAGTGGAGGTCCTGGAGAGGAAGCAAGTGGTAGCAGACGCAGAAAGGACACTCATCCCTCAGTACCCTGGGGAACTGGTTCTAGGACTGCCCCTCCCCCACATGGACACCAAGCTCCGAGGATGTTCAAGTCTCTTGCAGTCAGGGATTTGCACCCACAGGGTCAATCAAGTGCAGATGGAACAGAAGTGTGTTGAATCTGAGGATGAGCAGCCTGCAGATACAGAGAGCTGATTGGATGTGAGGGGCATGGAGAGGGGTCCCAGGTGGTAGAGGTGGGCAGGCCCTTGAGAGGGAAGGCAAGGTGAGTGGGTGTGTGCGCTCGGTCATGTCTGACTCTCTGGCAACCCCATGGACTATAGTCTGCCAGGTTCCTCTGTCCATGGAATTTTCCAGTCAAGAATACTGGAATGGGTTGCCATTTCCTCCTCCAGGGAGATTTCTCCTTATTCACTCCTATTCAGTGGTGGTGGGGCTTTCTCTTGCATTCCCATTCACTCATTCAACAGAATTTTTAAAGCACCTCGGTGTACATGTGCTGTGCAGGACCTTATTTTCCTGGTGTCCCTGAAGTTTTGACAAAGCTTCTGTGAAGTTCTAATTGGATGGTTCTTCCAGCGAGGTGAACCCGTGGGAAGGCATATGCCTTCAGGGGCCACTCCCCATGCCACCTGGGTGTCCAATGGTCACATCCCACTTTTTAGCATCACGTACCTGATGCAATCTGTACATTAGCTTCATGGTTATCAAAGGACCTCCTGAATACACTTCACATGCACACCTCTGCCCTTCTTTCTGTGCTTTTGTGCATGTGTCAACATCTATTTACGATCTCACCACAAACACTGAATAAATTCAGGAGCTGATGGACGGACAAATGAATGACACGCATTTATAATCGGCCAGGCTTGCTTAGAGATCTCCTGATGCAAGATGTAATTTTTTAGATTAATAAATGAAAAGCGACTTCCCCTCTGGAGCAAACGCTGTGTCAGCAGTCAGGCCGGCGCATGGCGCATCCATCTCCCTGGGGGACAGAGCCAAGGATAATATTTTGGCAGGATATCTCCACACAGTTACTCAGTACAACACTGTCAGTCAGAGGGCAGTTTATGAAGCAGGGATTTATAAAGTGCACTTGGAACTGGGGCTGGGGCCAGTCTGTCCCATGTAGCACACCTGTCTCTCTCTCTTTCTTTGATGAGTTCTGATCGGTGGTTGACTTGGAATCCACATGGAGTCCAGGCATACCACTTGCCCAGGTCCCATCGGCTGTGGCTGTCAGCCCGTGTCAGCTTGGAGTTGATGCTCAGGTGCCAGGAAAACTTATCAGAGAAAAGCCAGAGGATGTTCTTCCAGACGGGAGCTTGGTGATGGTGGGAGGTAAAACCAAGGGGGTGGAGGTGCAGGGGATATTGGAGCATATGGGCTACAATTCATCAGCTGTGCTTGCTAAGTCGCTTCAGTCATGTCCGACTGTTGTGACCCCATGGGCTGTAGCCCACCAGGCTCCTCTGTCCATGGGATTCTCCAGGCAAGAATGTTAGAGTGGGTTGCTGGGCCCTTCTCCAGGGGATCTTCCCATCCCAGGGATTGAACCCACATCTCCTGCATTGTCAGGTGGATTCTTTACCACTAGTGCCACAATTCATGAGGTAGAGATACATTTTCCCCACTTTTATTTGCAATTAAAATGATATATGTGTGTGCATATATATGTGTGTGTACTTGTATATATGAGTGCATATATGTATGTGTGTGCAGCTCTGCATGTGCATGCATGTGAGTATGCATGTGTGTGTAGTGAGTTTGTGTGTGCCTGTCTGTGTTTTGTGTGTGTGTGCAAGTAGGTCTGTATGCATGTGTGTATGTATATACTTCGTGTGTAAATGTACATGGCCTTGGGTGTGTCTATATACGCGTGCAAGTGCTCATGCACAATGTGTGTACACATAAGGCTGCTGCTGCTGCTAAGTTGCTTCAGTCGTGTCCGACTCTGTGCGACCCCATCGACAGCAGGCCCCCGGCTCCCCCGTCCCTGGGATTCTCCGGGCAAGACCACTGGAGTGGGTTGCCATTTCCTTCTCCAATGCACGAAAGTGAAAAGTGAAAGTGAAGTCACCCCTTCGTGTCTGACTCTTCTCGACCCCATGGACTGCAGCCCACCAGGCTCCTCCGTCCATGGGAGTTTCCAGGTAAGAGTACGGGAGTGGGGTGCCATCACCGTCAAGTATATATGTAGTTGCAAGTACATGTGCATGTGTGTGCTATGTCACTTCAGTCATGTCCAACTCTTTGCAACCCTATGGATTGTAGCTTGCCAGACTCCTTTGTCCATGGAGATTCTTTAGGCAAGAATACTGTAGTGGGTTGCAATGTCCTCCTCCAAGGAATCTTCCTGACCCAGGGATCAAACCTAGGTCTTATGCATTACAGGTGGATTCTTTACTGCTGAGCCACTGGGGAAGCCTGTAGTGACCAGGGAAGCCCATTGCACATACATGTGTATACAAAAGTGTACATACATCGTACACTGTATTGCATGTGTGAATGTTGTGTGTGTGCGTTGTGTGTATATGAGTGTGTGTGTGCGCGTATATGAGTGTGTGTGTGTGTGCGTTGTGTGTATATGAGTGTGTGTGTGTGTGCGTTGTGTGTATATGAGTGTGTGTGTGTTGTGTGTATATGAGTGTGTGTATGTGCGTTGTGTGTATATGAGTGTGCCTGAATGTGTGTGGGTGCACTTGTGTAACATAGTTCCCCCTGAGACTACTAGGGTTTTGAGGGAAGTGGTTCGCGTTCGTGAATCTCTGGATGTTCCATTGGCTGACATTTCTAATCATATAGTGAAAACTTCATAAATATTAGGCTCCGATGATTGCTTTTCCACTCTTCTCATTTAGCTCTTTTAAAAATATTTTTATTGATTGACTGATTGATGGATTTGGCTGCAATGGGTCTTACTTGTGGCACGCAGGATCTTCTTTGGTCTTTGTTGGGCACACAGGATCTTAGTTCCCTGACCAAGGATCAAACCTAGGACCCTGGCACTGAGAGTGCAGTCTTAGCCACTGGCCCCAGGGGAAGTCCCTTTCATGTAGCTTGGAAGGGTCTGGTCCTCTACAGTCAGCTGTATTTATGGAATCGTGCATGAGCTGCTGTTCCCCTCCTTGCTCTAGAATATAGCTCTTCTGCAAGCAGGGTCATTGCCATGTTCCTGGTGCCAGAGCATCAAAGCCTCTCATAAACCTTGCTGAGTGAACAACCATGATCTATGTTTCCTGATGCCCACCCCCTACTTGGGTGGTTGGTGCTGAGGGCAATCGTGGTGAGATGGAGCTCACAGCTGAGAAGTACAGGGGCCAGGCGACTCCTTTGCAGAGCCTGGATGGGTGATGTTTCCCTGGCTCCCTGCATGCATGGGCGTGAGGGAGGTGGGGGCTGTCTGGATGAGCTTAGAGCCTTTAGAGTAACTGGGCATCTGCCTCACCTCCATCTTGCCTGCTTTCCCTGATGGCGTGTGGTCCAGGGGAGAGTGAGGCTTCCAAAGACCTGTGGTAGAGGGGGCCATGCTCTGCATGGGCAGGGCATCCATTTCTGTCCCCATCTGCCTGGCTGATGGGCACTCTGCTGACCCCGGGGCTTTGAGCCTGCCTGGGGACCTCAGGGTCTCTCCCGGCTGTTTGACCTTATCTGGGCTCCAGGTGCCAGTGCAGACCCATCTGTGGGAGACTGTATCCAGTGGCATCTGGGCTGGTTCTTGGCTCACTCTGCACCTACCTCTCCTCCTCTCACCTCCTGTGCCCAGCCCTCCAGCTCACTGTGGGGGACGAACAAACTCCTACCCTCTCCATTTGTCTCTACCGCTTCAGAACAAGGGTGACATTGCCAGACCACCCTGGCCACCCAGTGGTTTCACCCTACCCAGTGGGTGCTGGACAGGAGGCTGAGACTTGGGCTCTTTCCAGGGTCTCACCTGGGGAACAGAGACAGAGCCCCACCACCCTTGGTGTTAGTCTTGCTCCTACAGTTCACTTGACTTTCTCTGGGCTGGATGAGGAGAGGAATGGGACACAATTTCCAACAACCTGGATCCTATACACCCCCTCCCTTTGGCCTTTCCTGGACCACCAGTGTGTTGATTGCTTGCTCACCTCTCACTTACTTCCTGGACATCACCTCCTCCTGCCTTCCTTGCTTCCCTGAGGTGGGGATAATTATAGAGCATCTTTGGCCAGGGCAGATAAACCTCTGGGAGTCCCAGGCTCAGCCGCTATAAAGGAATTTGCTCCTTTTTCTTGTGCTAATTGCTTTCTTCTGGCCCTGCAGTTCTCTTTGCATGTCCAAAGCCGAGTAACACCTCATTCTTTGATGCAATCCTCTGAAACTAATCCTGGCAGCTTCCTCAGAAGGTGGATGCTCCAGGCAGCCTGGGACACAGGTCTCTTACCTAGAAAGACAACAGAGGAACAAAAGCGAGGACAGGAGCAGTTTTCAAAATGGGAAGATGACACTCACTCCCTCTTGAGGAAGCCAACTGAGAAGCCTTGGCCACCTTGCTCACTCCTGCTTTGAGGTTTACTAATTTCATGCCCAGTTCTTTGTGTTACGCCCTTTAGAGGCGGGAGAGTGACTGGCTTCGTGGCTGGTATCTGCAGAGTTGATCTCAAGGACAAATTCATGGTTACAGAAGGGGAAAGAGGGGAGGGATAAATTAGGAGGTTGGGATTAACATGCACACACTGCTATATGCATAATAGATAAGCAGTGAGGACCTACTGTATCGCACAGGGAACTATGCTCAATATTTTGCAATAACCTAAAAGTGAAAAAAATCTAAAAAAGAATATATATATATATATATGTGTGTGTGTGTGTATGTATATATATAAGAATATATATACATATAAAACTGAATCAGTTATATATATCAATTCTATATATATCAGTCATATGTAACTGAGTCAATGTGCTGTATACCTGAAACTAACACGATATTGTAAATAAACTATACTTCAATAAAAAAAGAAACTCATGGGGAAAAAAATCAGTAACATGCTGCCAAAAAGCGTGGGAGACAGGACAGAAGGGATGTTGGAGTGGTTGTGCCTGCAGTGGGTTCCATTCACATTTTACCCCATTTGTGACGGGCCGTGAAGCCCTGTTTAAAGGGGTGGAGAAGAACAAAGAGAGTGGGAGCAAGCACAGACCATTCATTCACAGCGTCTGTCCCAGGGGGTCAGCCACACACTTGCATTTTGGTGGAAACACAAAGGCAGGCAGAGGAGAGGGGGGCATCAGAGAAGAAAAGGGGAAGTTTCAGGTGTGCCCTGATAGGGGCTGGTGGTCGAAAAGCTGTGGAGGGGAGGGGATGACTAGATCAAGGTGCTACATGTGATTAGTTGCGGGGGGCACATTTGGGTTTCTGTGATTGGTCCTACATTGGAAACAGGGACAAAATTTAGAGAAGCCGGCAGTTTTTAATCAGGTCCTGGCCTTTGGGGGCTGATTATTGCAAGATTGTCAACAAAAACTTGCCATCTGCCTCTATAAGGATAAAGTCACTGGCCACTACAGCTGCTGGCCTTCAACACCCCTCAAAAGGAGTTCAAGGTGGAGATCAGGAATAGAGTGCTCTGTACTCTGGGAAAAACTGGTGGAACAAACTGTTAGATATTTTCAGGAGATTTTATGAGCCCAATTCGTGCATCTTTTTGTATCTAGAAAAGCATTAAAATCATTAACAGTGATGTCTGTTCCTCATGACTAGCAACAAGCCTCTGCCAAAACGTGTGGTTGACTGCACCCTCCCCCTTCACTAGATCACATGCACCCATCCCCCCCTTCACTAGATCACATGTAACACTGACCGTGCAGGTATGCGTGCTACCACAGTCGTGTCTGACTCGCTGCAACCCTATGGACCATAGCCTGCCAGGTTCCTCTATCCAAGGGATTCTCCAGGCAAAAATACTGGAGTGGGTTGCTATGCCCTCTTCCAGGGGATCTTCCCCACCCAGGGATTGAACCTGCATCTCTCATGTCTTCTGCATTGGCAGGTGATTCTTTACCACTAGCATCTCTTAGGAAGCCCGACACTGACTTCTCCCCACCACCACCGCTTTTTCTGAGCAGTTTCTCAGAGCTATCTGGAATAGTCTCCCAGGCTATAGTCCTTATTTTGTCCCCAAATAAAACTTAACTCACATCTCTCACATTGTGCATATTTTTTTCAGCTGACAAGGGTTATCCTTTGGCTTCTGGAATCAGTTACCAAAGATAATAATCTGACTTCCTACAAGTCTGACTCGCAGCAGCCTGTTTCCCTGGCCAGCTGCCTATTGCAGATAAGGGTAGAGAGGCTTAGAACAGGCCTCCTCCACATGTGTTTCTTTGGCATTTGGATTATTTTGAGTTAAAGGCAGTAGAGATGCTGCAGCGCAAGAAAAACAACTACCTTTCCCTTAACCACCAAGAGGAATTTAAATTGGAGATTTTATTTTCCCCCAGAAAAACACTTATTACTAGAGATAAATTTTATCTAAGTGGCAGGGCAAGCATCTAATTACTAAACACCTGCTCTCCTTCTATTGTCCTGTGAATGACCCTCCAGGCTCATCCAATTCCTTCTCTCAGGAAGGAGTATTTACCTCATCTTACCTTTTCATCCCTGAATATTTCAGGTTTGTGGAGTGTCTGACCCTTTCATGTATGTGAATTCCTTTATGTGCGTGTGTACTAAGCTGATTCAGTCATGTCTGACTTTTTGTGACCCCATGGACTACAGCACTCCAGGCTTTCTTGTCCTTTACAATATCCCAGAGCTTGCTCAAGCTTATGTCCATTGAGTCAATGATGCCATCCAACCATCTCGTCCTCTGTCATCCCCATCTCTTCCTGCCTTCAGTCTTGATAACTATGTTTTAGTATCATTGGTTTCCTTTGTAATCCTTCATGTTTTATGCTATGCTGTGCTGTGCTTAGTTGCTTCAGTAGTATCTGATTCTTTGCTACCCCACAGACTATAGCCCACCAGGCTCCACTGTCCATGGGATTCTCCAGGCAAGAATACTTCAGTTGGTTGTCATGCCCTCCTCCAGGGGATCTTCCCAACCCAGGAATCAAACCCATGTCTCTTATGTCTCCTGAAGTGGCAGGTGGGTTCTTTACCACTAGCACCACTTGGGAAACCCCCTGTAGGTATGGAATGAAATTTGATTTTCTCCTATTGATCTGCCTCATGTCAAGTTAATTTTTAGATCAGCCAGAAGAACCTAGAAGGGCAGAAAAGAGTTTTCTTCCTCCCTCATCTGTATTGGTTTTCTGGGTTGCTTGCTGCCGGGTGTGGGTTAGAGTTTTATTTTTTTCTTTATGATCTTGCCATTGCCTATTAACCTGTTCAGTCTCTCAAAGATAATTACACCATCTCTTGGAAAGGCAACCTCAGATCTTAACATAGAGTACCAGTGCCTACCTTGCTCTGAGCCTCAGTCAAGAAAGTGTGTTGTCTGGTGTGGGGCCGGCCTGTCAAAGCCAATGATTGACAGCCTGACTGAGGCTGGAGGGAAAAGGAAGCTGGGCCCAATCTCCCATCACACAGGAGCCCCAAGAGGAAGGGCTTCACCACCCTTGAGGTTCTAATATGATAAATGGCAGCTCTGGAGCTCTGCATGGGAACCTGCTGGCAGAGATGTCATAGCGCATCTTACAATCACCTGTATCGCCTTCTCCATCCTTCCCTGTGCTGAGAGGAAGACTGAGACCCCAGTTAGGGCAGAGGACTGCATTAAGAGAGCAGCCCAGACCGACTTTCCAATTCAAACCAAAGCAGAGAGCAGCAGCCAGAAATTGCTCCATTCTACCCCACTCTGTTGAAACATAAAATGTTTAAATGAAATTCATACATGACCGTGCCTCATCCCATTGTGATGCTGGAGGCAGAGGCTTTTTGATGGGTCTTAGGAAGCAGTCCATCCCAAATGGTAATCTGCCTGGAAGTGCAGTGTTGACAAATTAAGCTTCTCCCAAAATTTTAGGACAAAAACCTGATGGATTCTCCCCAGTAGCTCTATAAGCCCCAATGGGAGGAAGAATTTGGGGTCTTGTAAGGTGTATACTCTATTCCTCCAATGAACGCTCTCCATACAGAGACCAGCCTTCTGTAGGTATTACAAAGTGTAATGTAAAATTCATCTATGAGACAATGTGCTGGGCTAGGAAATCCCAAGGGTGTTTGGTGTTGGAATTTGGGGCAGCAAACGAGAACCTGCTGGTGACCTACAGGATGTCCTGTGGATGGATCTTCTGGAGAACAAGGCGAGCAGAACTGAGAGAGGAGAACAGACCAGAAACCGTATCAGCCCTGGATCCACCCACAGCTGAAGCAGGAACCTCCCTGCTGCTGACTTTGTAGTTACATGGGTCACCCGAGCTCTTGTTCTTTCTGGAGCTAGCTCTTGTTCTTTCTGGAATTAGCACCTGGTCTTTGTGACCAAGAAAAATCTCATACCAACCACTGAAAACGGAGGGAGGAGGCTGATTTTAAAATTCCTTTCCCCTTCTCTCCAAAGACCTGTAGGGTTTTCTGTAGAGTCACAAATCCTATTTCCCACCAGGGCTGCTTTTGTTCCTTCCCACATTTTCTTAAACAACAGAAGCAGCAAGCAGGAATTGATGGAAAGCCTTTCAAGAGGTTGTCTGGGGTAAGTGAGTAGAAAAACAGAGGATTGAAGAACAAATATTATTATTAGGATTATATTATTATTGCTTTTGATATTTTAAGTAAGCCCTAAGGGGGCATCTTTAAAAACTGAAATTGCTTAGTAGGAGTAAATCTTCACAACTCCCATGGTGGGCCATAGGAAGAGCTGTAATTCAGGAGCACCCCCATCATTGTGCACCACCTCCTATTGTGTGTATAGGATATTTCCACAGAGTGTAGGGGATGGCTTGCACTTGTCATGATCTCTAATCAGCAGAAAGGAACAGGACTAAGAAGAGCCTGGAATTTATCTATGGTGGTTGCCAAGCCACAATGAACCTCTCTAGGTTGGGATGTGGGAGCACTCCAGGAGAGGCCTTGGCTGAAATGTTACAGGGAAGAGTCAATTTTGATTCCATGTTTCTGTCTTTTTGTGGGGGACTTCCCTGGCAACTCGGTGGTAAAGAATGCACTTGCAATACAGGAGACATGGGTTCAGTCCCTGAGTTGGGAAGATCATTTGGAGAAGGAAATGGCAACCCACTCCCGTATTCTTGCCTGGGAAATCTCATGGAGAGGAGAGCCTGATGGGCTACAGTCCGTGGGGTTGCAAAGAGTCAGACACGACTTAGTGACTAAACAACAACAAAACAACGTCTTTGATTTTAACCTTTGCTTTTCATTGCTTTGGTTATTATAATGATACATAAAGGCCTGCCTCAGAGAACCCTGCCCCTCTGCCTGAATGTTAAGCCAAAAATGCCTTTGTTCAGGATCCTTTCCACCTGTGGATCACTACAGGAAAGAAGAAATGAACACATCCCCTCTCCAAGGCTGGCCATTTTAAGAGATATTTGTAAAACTTTTGACCTTTTTACTCTACTTCCTCACCTCCCCCCAATCTCTGTTCTATAAAAGAACCTGGCATCCAGACTTTGATAAGATGGTTATTTTGGGACATTAGTCTGTCATCTTCTCTGTCAGCAGAGTGAACTTGGACTTAGTAACAGAAGGAACCTAAGGGATAGGAGGTAGATGTCGGCTTCTGTGACTTAGCTCAGGCCTGACAGATCCTGGCCTTCATCTTTTTATTTCTTCTGCAGTTTTTCTTTCATTTTCCAATATCCGAGGGTTCAGTTTATGGCCATAAATCTTCCACTAATTCCTATTTGGAATGGGATTCTGGTTCAAGGCTTCTTTCTCATCTCAGCTCTGTGTTCATTTCCTTAATAACACTTATTGTTATAAGTAGCTGGCAGTTATTTTATAACCTTGTCTTTTTAGTTGCTTGGTGAGGCTTCCGTCACAACCCCCACCCCAGGAGGGCAGGGACTATTCACTTCAGTTCACTCTTACATTGCCTGTGTTTAGTTAGAATAGGGTCTGAAATGCAGTAGGTACAGACTTGAAATTAAAAGACACTTGCTTCTTGGGGGAAAAAGCCATGACAAACCTAGACAGCATATTAAAAGGCAGAGATCACTTTGATTACAAAGGTCCATATAGTCAAAGTTATGGTTTTTCCAGTAGTCACGTACAGATGTGAGAGCTGGACTATAAATAAGGATGAGCACCAAAGAATTGATGCTTTTGAATTGTGGCACTGGAGAAGACTCTGGAGAGTCCCTTGGACAGCAAGGAGATCAAACCAGTCAATTGAAAAGGAAATCAACCCGAATATTCATTGGAAGGACTGATGCTTAAACTGAAGCTCCAATACTTTGGCCACCTGATGCAAAGAGCTGACTCATTGGAAAATATCCTGATGCTAGGAAATATTGAAGGCAAAAGGAGAAGGGGGTAGCAGAGGACAAGATGGATAGATAACATCATTGACTCAATGAACATGAGTTTGAGCAAACTCTGGGAGATAGTGAAGGACAGGGAAGCCTGGTGTGCTGCAGTTCATGGAGTAACAAGGAGTCAGACACGACTTACCGACTGAACAACTACAATTCAGTAGGTGCTCAGAAAATGCCTGTTGATGAATGAAAAACTGAGTGGGTCTTTTCCTAGCAGTCTTTGCCATGTGGACATCCACAGGCTGGCAAAGTTAACACACAAAATGTTGCATCAGATCACAGCTGCTTTGAGAGATAGAAGTAGGGATGGGGCATCCTCAGGTCATTGCACACGAGAAGGGCTGTGTTCTGTCTAGGGTAAGAGTTAGGGTTAGTCACTGTGTAGGCACATTCCTGGGTGAACAAGGCCGGGCTTGAGAAACCTTACTGCCACATCTCTGCAAGTCCTCCTTGCCAGGAACATAACGTATGATTCTGGTCACTGCTTAAGAAGCAGCCTAGTTGAAGAGACACCCACTCTATATTTGTTTTTGATCCACATTCTCACCTGTGCCCAGAAAGCAAAGCTCAGCTTCATTCTGAAATGTGTGCACATGCTTGTGTGCTAAGTTGCTTCCGTTGTGTCTGACTCTGTGCGACTTTATGGACTGCAGCCTGCCAGATTCCTCTGTCCATGGGATTCTCTAGGCAAGAATACTGGAGTAGGTTGCCATGCCCTCTTCCAGGGGATCTTCCTGACTCGGGGGTCAAACCCGCATCTCTTACATCTACCTGCGCTGGCAGGCGGGTTCTTTACCACTAGCGCCACCTGGGAAGCCCACATTCTGAAGCAGTCCATGGCATCTTAATATGGACCACCTGATACCTGTCAGTTCATGGTCACAGATTCTCCTGTCTGTGAAAGGAACAGGGCTTTTATCTCTGAAATGACCTGGGGCTGTTGCCTTTCATCTGTCTTGTTTCATCCTGTTTTGTAGCCTACACCATTTATCCAGTCACAGTGGCACAGAGCCATTGCTACGTGGCTCACCAAATAAGGCATGACAAACACTCCTGTTGTATGTTCTTTAGGGCATCCAAATGGCCCTGGACAACCAGCAGAGGATGAGAGCAGGGACAGGGCACCTGGGTGATCTATCTTTTCCTGAGTCCAATATTTGAGATTGGCCCCCACACCGGAGGCTAAGCCATTGTAAGAGCTTCCTGAAGATGCATGAGTCAAGGTTGGAGTTTTTTTTCCTCCTCTACATCCGTGAATTTCATGGACATGACATTTCATTTCAAGAACAAATCGATATTCCGATTAGCAAATAGACACAAATGTTGCATTCATTCTCCAAAATGTTACACCAACATGACAGGCACTTTTTGTCCCTAGTGGGGTGAAAGGGGATGTTTGAACACATTTTGCTCAAATAGAAATAAGAAGGGAATGGGGAGCAGAAAGGGCAAGAGGAGATGGTACAAAAACATTTGATTATGGAAATGAAAACAGCCGCCTGAGTTCCCTATTGGGTGCACGTCTCCTTGATCAAAGGTGACAGGATCTGAGCAGTGATGGATGATGTTCGCTTGGTCACCTGGCATGGTCTCTGTCAGGTGTGAGATTGGGTGTGACCTGCGGTTCAACCGAGATAGGCTCAGTGATGACTCTGGACTAGACTCTTGACCGGATGACCAGGAGACAGAGAAATGAGCTGCCCTAAAGACATCTCCCCTCTTGTTTGGAATCTTGCCCACTGCATGCTTCCTGGAGACAGACCCTCCCCCATGTCACTTGGCCCAGCCAAGGCTTTCCTTCAGATGTTACCAATGACACTAGCCATTTACAGGGTCATTGGTAGGCACACTGTGGCTTAGTCCTCAATGGCCCTTTGCGAAAGGCTTATCGCACACGAGGACAAAAGAGTCCAGAGAGGGTGGGGAGGGACTGCCTCGAGGCCACAGGCTGAGTGGGTGGCAGAACTGAATGCAAACCTCCATCTGCCTGAGTGGGCTGATGTTTTCTGGCAAACTGGGCTATTGAACCATAGATAACGTGCAAAGCTCATTAGGCATCCGACAAGGGCTGTCAGGTCCCTGCATGTTCAACTCACCCAGTCTCTGATATCCTTTTGTCTCCAAGTCTTTGAAATAATGCACATCTCTGAGCAATCCTAGAGACATTTCTCCTCCTTTTCCCCAACTGCAGATAAGAGGGAAACAAATAGAGGCAGCCTTGGTCGTCATCATGGCATGCTGGCATCTTTAATCTCTCTGGTGTTCCTGCTTTGCACATCCAGATAGCACGGGTGGTGTGCTAATGGGCTTCTCTGATTTGTCCCTGGAAGTGATGGATCTCTACGTTCCCGCCTGAGTGCCTTGTTCTGCACAGTGGCCCTGTGGCCTCTGGAAGGGGTCCCTGCCAGCCCTGTGTGCCAAGGTGAGTCCAAGGGCCAGTTGCTTCCCCTTGGGGTCACCCATGTCTCTGTCCCCTGGAGCCTGAGCGCACTGTGTGGCCACCCTATCATGGCTGCCAAAAGTGGATATTCCATATTTTTATATCAGAGGTTGCTCTTGGCTTCCATTCTTTTTTCAAAACCAAGAGCTGAAGAGATGAGTAGACCAAAGGTAGGGATCCAGACAGGAGGGATGGTAGCTCAGCTGGAATATCCCAGGGACCCCAAGCAGAAGAACAGTAAAGTGTCACTGGAGACCAAGTCTGACTGTAAGACAGAGAGCAAGTGTGCAAACCAGAGGGCTACATAGGCCTGGGTGCAAGGATCTTGGACTCAGTCTTTGAGAAGTTTTGGTAGATCCTCTGAAGCTTGGTTTGTATAAGTGTGTGTGTGTTAGTTGCTCAGTCATGTCTGACTTTTTGTGACCTCATGGACTGTACCCCACAAGGTTCCTCTGTCCATGGGATTCTCCAGGCATGAATATTGAAGTGGGTTGCCTTTCCTTTCTCCAGGGGATCTTCCCAATCCACAGATTGAATCCAGGTCTCCCACATTGCAAGCAGATTCTTTACTGCCTGAGCCTCCAGGGAAGATTTCCGAAGCTTGGTTTCCTTATCTGTAAAAATAGGTATGAATAAAATGGGCTTCTCAGATGGTAAAGTATCTACCTGCAATGTGGGAGACTTGGGTTCGATCCCTTGGTCAGGAAGTTCCCCTGGAGAAAGGAATGACAACTCATTCTAGTGTTTTTGCCTAGAGAATCCCACGGACAGAGGAGCCTGGAGAGCAACAGTTTGGGGGGTTGCAAAGAGCTGGACACTACGGAGTGACTTATTTAGATGTTAGATGCCTAAACTCTAACACCTGTTGTGAAACTAGAATGAGACAATTCACACAAGTAACTGATAGATACCTCTCCCACAGCAGGTGCCTGACAAGTAAGTCTTATGTTGGGTGGTCATTGTGGTGGTGTTGGTTGCAATGGGGGTGAGGGTGGTGGTAAAGGTAATGTATGTAGGTATTGTTTTTTGTTCAGTCACTCAGTCATGACAGACTCTTTGTGACACCATGGACTGCAGCATGCCAGGCTCCCCTGTCCTTCACTATCTCCTGAAGTTTGCTCAAACTCATGTCCATTGAGTTGGTGATGCCATCCAACCATCTCATCCTCTGTCGTCCCCTTCTCCTCCTGCCCTCAGTCTTTCCCAGCACCAGGGTCTTTTTCCAGTGGGTTGGCTCTTCACATCAGGTGGCCAAAATATTGGCGCTTCAGTTAGAGTATCATCAGAAAGGTATACTCCTTGACACTGGGCTGAATGCTAGTCTGTATCTTGCTAAATATCAAATCTATTAACCAAGAGAGTTGGATGACGCCGAAAGTTTCCAAACATTTTTAAAGTTATAGGGCTTTCCAAAATCCTATCCTGGAGAAGGAAATGGCAACCCACTCCAGTATCCTTGCCTGGAAAATCTCATGGATGGAGGAGCCTGGTAAGCTACAGTCCATAGGGGTGCAAAGAGTTGGACACAACTGAGCAGTGTGACTCACTCGCTCAAACATATTTAAAGATATTCTTTAAATTGTGTGCAGACATATGGTCCACTCCAGGTTGTAACATAAAAAGGTCTTTTGGCAGGAGAACTTTGCTTTCTCTTCAGTAACCAAGGAGATTAAACCTGTCATTCCTAAAGGAAATCAACCCTGAATATTTGTTAAAAGGACTGAGGCTGAAGCTAAAGCTCTAATACTTTGGCCATCTGATGTGAAGAGCCAACTCATTGGAAAAGACCCTGATGTTAGGAAAGGTGGAAAGCAAAAGGGATGTTCTTTTTCCCCGAATGTCTTCACCACCCTCTCCCCCATCCATGGTCCTCTTCTCTCCTTGAACTTCATGAGAACTGGAGTGTCTTCAAATAATCACCAAATTTTTTGTATCTGAGGACATTAGTACACCTGATCTCTCTGCCTATTTCAAAACATCTTTCTTCCTTGGTTTCCAAAACACTGTATTTTCAGCCTCCCTTCTTGCTTACTTTCCTTATGGGAGACATTGGCTATGGCTAAGTCAGCACTAACCATCCCCTTGCTCCCTTGTTCATGGCATGGTAATGAAGAATATACAGAAAAACTGTACAGAAAAGATCTTCACGACCCAGATAATTATGATGGTGTGATCACTCACCTAGAGCCAGACATCCTGGAATGTGAAGTCAAGTGGGCCTTAGAAAGCATCACTACAGGCAAAGCTAGTGGAGGTAATGGAATTCCAGTGGAGCTATTTCAAATCCTGAAGGATAATGCTGTGAAAGTGCTGCACTCAATATGTCAGCAAATTTGGAAAACTTAGCAGTGGCCACAGGACTGGAAAAGGTCAGTTTTTATTCCAATCCCAAAGAAAGGCAATGCCAAAGAATGCTCAAACTACCACACAATTGCGCTCATCTCACACGCTAGTAAAGTAATGCTCAAAATTCTCCAAGCCAGGCTTCAGCAATACGTGAACCGTGAACTTCCAGATGTTCAAGCTGGTTTTAGAAAAGGTAGAGGAACCAGAGATCAAATTGACATCTGCTGGATCATGGAAAAAGCAAGAGAGTTCCAGAAAAACATCTATTTCTGCTTTATTGACTATGCCAAAGTCTTTGACTGTGTGGATCACAATAAACTGTGGAAAATTCTGAGAGATGGGAATACCAGACCACCTGACCTGCCTCTTGAGAAACCTATATGCAGGTCAGGAAGCAACAGTTAGAACTGGACATGGAACAACAGACTGGTTCCAAATAGGAAAAGGAGTACGTCAAGGCTGTATATTGTCACCCTGCTTATTTAACTTCTATGCAGAGTACATCATGAGAAACGCTGGGCTGGAAGAAGCACAAGTTGTAATCAGGATTGCCGGGAGAAATCTCAGTAACCTCAGATATGCGGATGACACCACCCTCATGGCAGAAAGTGAAGAGAAACTAAAAAGCCTCTTGATGAAAGTGAAAGAGGAGAGTGAAAAAGTTGGCTTAAAGCTCAACATTCAGAAAACGAAGATCATGGCATCTGGTCCCATCACTTCATGGGAAATAGATGAGGAAACAGTTGAAACAGTGTCAGACTTTATTTTGGGGGGCTCCAAAATCACTGCAGATTGTGATTGCAGCCATGAAATTAAAAGACGCTTACTCCTTGGAAGGAAAGTTCTGACCAACCTAGATAGCATATTCAAAAGCAGAGACATTACTTTGCCAACAAAGGTTCGTCTAGTCAAGGCTATGGTTTTTCCAGTGGTCAGGTATGGATGTGAGAGTTGGACTGTGAAGAAAGCTGAGCACTGAAGAATTGATACTTTTGAACTGTGGTGTTGGAGAAGACTCTTGAGAGTCCCTTGGACTGCAAGGAGATCCAACCAGTCCATCCTAAAGGAGATCAGTCCTGGGTATTCATTGGAAGGGCTGATGCTGAAGCTGAAACTCCAATACTTTGGCCACCTCATGTGAAGAGTTGACTCATTGGAAAAGACCCTGATGCAGGGAGGGATTGGGGGCAGGAGGAGAAGGGGATGACAGAGGATGAGATGGCTGGATGGCATCTCACCGACTCGATGGACATGAGTTTGGGTAAACTCTGGGAGTTGGTGATGGACAGGGATGCCTGGTGTGCTGCCATTCATGGGGTCACAAAGAGTCGGACACAACTGAGAGACTGAACTGAACAAAGAGATTATCACATTCTCCAGGCTTCCTTAATTCTATAGATAGTGCCAGAAGACAGAGGGCTGACCAGTAAGCATAAATGATGTTCTTTGGCGACTGTGCTGGTAGAGCAGAGAGAAGCACCGCCACATGTGCCTGGTTCTGGATGCAGGTCTGCAGCAGTGGCACTCACCTTGGGACGAGGAAAGAAAGACCAACAGCATCACGAGACACCAAGCTTGACCTCACTGAGCTGTTGAACCAACACCAGCAGCTTCCACCTACAACTTCTCACTCTATACAAGAAAATAGCACCTAATTTTCTGGTTGATTTTTCCATTATTTGCAGGCAAAAGTATTCCTGACATATATAATTTTTGTTCCACACATTTTAAGTAAGAATTCTGAGGATTACTCAACTTCCTATGTCTTTTCTAGATGAGAGTGACTTTGAAGCCTGGATCTGCAATCCTGGCTCTTTCTCAAGTTCCTGTACTCCAGTTTTCTGGAAAGATGCCCAAGCACATGTCCTGTCAAGTTCAAATTCAACATGTCAAAAACTGAACTTCCCACCTTTCCTCATTCCTGGGTGTGTGTGTTAGTCGCTCAGTCATGTCCGGCTCTTCTTAAGTCCATAGACTGTAGCCCACCAGGCTTCTCTCTCCATGGGATTCTCCAGTCAAGAATATTGGAATGGGTTGCCATGCCCTTCTCCAGGGGATCTTCTGGACCCAGGGATTGAATCCAGGTCTCCCACATTGCAGGCAGATTTTTTTTTACAGTTTGAGCTACCCTGGAAGCCCCTCCTCATTCTTAAATTTCCTTGTTCTCTGCCTCATTTTCTCCTTCCTCCTGACAGGGCCCCAGTCTTCCATCTCTCAGGAAAAAAAGCTGGACTCACCTATATATTCCTCTCTCCTCTCAGCTAACCAATTATTTTCAAGCTCTGTAGATTCCGATACAATTTCTCTCTTCACAGTTTTGGGAGTTTGGGCTCTGGTGTCTTTCTCACTTTCTCACCAGTCTGTGAGCTCCTGAGGGTATAACTAGCATCTCAGTTACCTCTGCTGGCTACCCATGGTCCAGTAGAGTGCCTGGCACATAGCAGGTGGGTGACAATGATGCCAAGGGCCTGCTGTAGCCCTGGGCCCTGGCTGATGACCTTGGAAACTTATAACCCATGTGGGTGAGTCACAAGCTCTGGGGAGAGGGAGGCACCTCAGAAGCACTCTGCCGTCTTTGCTGGCAGGTCACATCTTCCCAGCATCAGTGAAACCCACTGGGGACAAATCAGAGCAGAGGATAATGAAAGGCAAGCAGCCAGTAAATGATGGCAACTCGACAGTCAGGACTCTGGGGCTCCAGCAATTTCAGCGCCAGTAGGTGCCTCTATAATGATGCAGAGGTGTCACCAGTAAGCCCTGTGGTCATCAACAAGCTGCACTGCCTCTCCAGGAGAGGGGGGGGGGGTTCACCTCCCCTCCCATGTGGTATTAATAGAAGCTTGATAAGTGTTTGTTGTCTCTATTTTTAGGACTCTTGTTATTCTTTCCACTTGTTACCTGTGCCAGCAAGTCTGGTAGCTTCCAGACTGGAGCCTGGATTGTCCTTGCAGGCCTGAGGAGTGAGAGGACCCCTCCCACGAAGTCATGATGAAGGAAAGATTCTGCCAGGGACAGAGACTTCTTGTTTGGGAATAAAGATGTGAAGTCGCTGACAGTAATAGGGGTCTGGGGGCGGGAGCTGCATGCTGAGGGTTTGTCAAAGAGGAAGCTGACCTCCCCAATGACCTTGAAAGACTTGGGCTTCCGAATCATGAAAGGAGGGGTCAAGGGAGACAAGGGTGCCCTTTCGTCTGAAATCTGAAGGGGATTCCAGCCTCCTTTGCTTTGTTCCATGACACACAGCATGTGTTGTGTGTTCTTGGTCATGGGCCTCTCTTTGCAGCCTCGTGGACTCTAGCCCACCAGGCTTCTCTGTCCATGGGATTCCCCAGACAAGAATACTGGAGTGGTTGCCATTTCCTCCTCCAGAGGATCTTTTCAACACAGGGATCAGACCCGCATCTCTTCCATTGCAGGCAGTTCCTTTACCACTGCGCTGCCCAGGAAGCTCTACTATGACACAGTAGACATGTGTTGTGTCCCCAGTGAGCCCCAGGCAAAGGGATTGGGTTACAACAGACAGAAGTGACAAGGGATCCTCAGCTAGGGGCTCCCAGTTCAATGAGGAAGGGATGGAGGTGGATGATGTCAGTACGGATGCATGGAAGAGGTGAGACTTGGGTCTAGAATGTGTGGGAGTACATTCTGGGAGCAGCTGGAACAATTTAGGACGATCTGGAGGGGGCTTAGAACAAGATATATTTATTCTCTTATAGTTTGGGAGGCCAGAAGGCCTAAACCAAGATGCTGGCAGAAGGACCCGCCCTCTGACGCTCTGGTGAAGGATCACTCAGCCTCCTCCGGCTTCCAGTGGTAAGGACAAGCCTTGGCACTCCTTGTCTTGCAGACTCATCTCTCTTATCTCTGCCTCGTCCTCACATGGCCCATTCCCTGTATCTCAAATCTCCTACTGCCTTTTTCTTAGGACAGCTGTCGTTGGATTTATGGCCCTTCTTCAAGATGGTCTCATTTTAAGATTCTTAATTATATCTCCAAAATCCCCTTTTCCTTATAAGGTCACATTCACAGGTTCTGGGCATGAGGACTTAGATGTACAGTTTTGGGTGATATCCGTTAACACAATACAGGAGGCACAGGTGCCTGCAGTTTAGGAAGACTTCCTGGAGGAAGCCTTGGAGATGAAGAGGAGTCATCTAGGTAAAGAAAGGAAGAGAGACATTTATTCCAAGCAGTGGGAGATGGACAGAGACAGGAAACCACAGTGAAGGAGTTTGAGGTGCAGAAGGAGGTGGGTTAGGGGTGCGAAGCAGAACAAAAATAATGAGTCTTTGAACACAACGCAGAATTCAGGAATTGGGGCTGTGTTTACATTAGTGGGGAGCCAGGGAAGACTTAAGGCAGAGGGAGATGAGCTCAGCTGTGTTAGAGCAGAAAGGAAAGGTGGGAGCTGACCACTGGTGGGGGTGCCCCCATGGGAAGGAGCCCAGGGGGAAGAATCCCCCTCCCTCCCTTATCTTGCCCTATTTGAACCACCCTTGCCACCCCCAAAGACACACACACACACACACACACACGTATCTCCCTCTCTGGAGTAGGTGGGCTGCATGTCTCTGGCCCTTTGGCCAGACTGGGGCCAGAGCTGATTGAGATTCTGAGTACAGAGTGGGCCTGGCAGCCCAGGCTGTGAGCTTGAGGACCTGATGGCCCTTTTTAGTACGCCTGCTGCTTCTGCTCTTCTGGCTCCTCAACTAGTCATCTATAACATTTGTGGGCCTATTAAGAGGGAAATACAATTTCATAGCTACAGATAAGAGATTAGACAGGTCAATTTGAAGTCTGTGAAACAGGCTGAATGTGGGGAGGGGATGGTTCCCGAATTACTATCTTGCTGATTTTGAGGCTATGGTTTTATTGGATCGCAGTGTGACTCCTGACAGTGAAGGGTATGATTTTTTAATGATGGGCCAACAGTCTATTGTCAAGTGCTTAAGTCCACTTAGGGATGTTGGGGACTGGGCCCCCTCAACTAGGGGTGTGGAGAGCCACTCTGACCAGAGTGCATGTCACAGCTTTTTGTCTATTACTTTTAGGTATGAAAAATTTTCCAGCCAGAGTGTAAAGTTATGGGCTATTCTGGGTGCTCTTGATCCAATGAAGTCTGGGGGCTAATGGTGTAGAATGAAATTACTGCTCACATGACTTCTCAGAGGATCCCTCTGTGAGGCTGCCACCCCTGTTCGTAGCCCACACTGCCAGCTGGATGATACCTGAGCAGGAAGTTTTCAGTCAGTGTCTGAAAAAGGTCAAAGCCTCCTCCTGCCTCCCCCTGCAGCTGGCCTCCGTCTGTTCCACCTCCGCACCAATGCCTGTTGGTTCTTATCTCTCTTGCTGTTCCCTTGTCACCCTGCTTGTCTTTTCCCACCTGTGATCTCAGCAGAAACTTCCTGCTAATGCTGCCCAACACAGCCCAGGCAGGTGTTCTTATCTAAGTCCCAAGAATTCTTAAAGGGCACTCAGGATTTTTTCTTACTTTCTTCCATAAAGCCAAAGCATTTTAAAGCTTTTCAGTTCTCAGTGTTGCTACTTGACCCTTGGGAATGTTTTCTAATCACTCTGTGCCTCAGCTGTCTAGTGGGGCCCGTTGTGGTGTCTGTATCATGGGGTGGAGGAGATGATGCATGGAAAAGGTTCAGCAGCAAGACAAACAGCAAGCCGTGCACAGATGTTAGCTACCTTTATTGTCTCTACCACCATCACAGTCATCCCATCATCATCACCATCATCACCATAACTACCACCATCACCACCCACCATCAGTACCACCATCATCACCACCATCACCTTCATCATTGCTTCATCACCTATTCATTATCAATTATCTAGTCAAACCTCCCCATGGTTTAGTTTGTTTTTTAAAAACATTTAAGTATTTTTAGAAACATTCCTTTTTTTCACCTTCTAAGAAAAAAAAATCCAGGCATAGATACAACATACGTGAGCACATACACACACACTCACACACACAGAGGGGCAGAGAAATTCAGTGAAGGAAAGCTGATCAAAGAAAGAAGGAAACACAGGAGATATACCAAGAGTCAGAAGTATATACATGAGAGTGTTTGGAAAATGATGGAGAAACACAGCAGAATAGATGTCAGTACATTGAGACCCGAGGCAGCAAGGCCCTGATCTTGGCTTTGATCGAAGCATCAGGCTCCATCTGACACCTTTATTTTAACAAGTGGAAGCTCAGGACTCTTGAAAATATTGTCAGGTTCGTGTTGTACACATAATGACGGTGATTATCAGTTAAGTGGAGGTGACATCACTTCTTGTCTCTCTGGCTAAATTAAATTGGGAAAAACCTTGGTTCCTCCTGTGTAGAACATGATATTAGTAGTTCACATTCTGACACAGAGAGTAGAAGCAGCGGTGTAATAGGTCATAGGACACTGGCCTGGCAGGATTTTCCCCTTGGTCTCGGAGTCAGAGTGCAGCCCCAGAACTGAGATCAATAGGTAATGCCTGTCCTCAGTTTCAAAGGACAAGTAGACTAGTCTGCACATGCAGAACTTTCTGAGAGACAGTGGGACTGGTTCTGTGACCCTGTCACCTGCCTCCAGCCTACATAAGAGAAGATGAGAAAGCCAAAGGAGATTGATCAGAGAGAAGGGTCCTCCAGACTCCATCCCTCCCTAGGCCAGGGCTAGCGTGAAGTTCCGCCAAGCCCAAGCGTGGGAAGCTTCAGGAAGACTACATGCCTATCTGTAAGAACCCCATTAATGATGCCTCAGAGCTGCATGGCTCCCTGTGCTGCTCATACTACAGTCACAGATAGTGATGTATAGGGGAATATCTGACCTGAGTCCTGGACTTTGTAGAGCCCGGGACTGGAGATGAATCTCGCCTTGAAGTGTAGAGGGGAGACACTAACCCGAGTACCCGTGACTGTGATGCATCTCTACTTCTTCCAGGATGTAGGGAAGAGTCAAGTTATATAGTTACTCCATGAGTTTATTAGGGCTTGTGGTAAATACCCAGACTTGAAATCTCTCAAGAAGAACCATTTCAAAAGAGCTGCCCACCTAGCTGAGCCAACCACAGAGGGCTGTGACTGTGAGGAGCTTGGGAGGGGAGATGTTAAGAATTCAATCAGGAGACAGAATTAGTCAGGCCAGCCCTGGTTGTGTTACACTCACAAAACCTCTCCAATCATGGCCACCTTGTAGAGGCCCCAGTCAAAGAGGATTTTATCCTATAAGATTATCTCCAACCCCCTCCAGCCAGCCCTGGAGGAGCCAGAGCAGTAGCTATTGAGAAAAATCACAGACCATGCTTGGTACTCCCTTGTGATTCACTGAATTCATGATATGGTTCAAAACTAGGGGCAGAAAGAGCATCAAAGTGGATAAGAAAAATCACAGTTTTGAGTTAAATCAGGTTGAACATTTTACCCCCTGGAGTGAGACTGCTCTTAGGGTCATCAGGTACAGTTGTATAAGTTGTGCACTGCACAAGGGTTTCTATCCAAATGGACCAGTAGGTGTTTAAACCCTTGCTGAGCTACATTTGCCAAGTTTTGCATTCCAGCAAGGGCATGGCATAAACTCACAGGGAGAGACACCCTTTGTCTAATTCATCTACCCATAAGGGACTTTTTAAACTTCTGCATTAAAGCACAGTATATACTAGTGGGTGGCCCTGACTATCATGTACCTGAAAATGCCTAGAAAAGCCTGGGGATCAGACTTTTGCACCCAAACAATGGTTCAGGATTGGGCCAGGGAGCTCCAGCCCAGCATAGTTGAAGAACATTGATGGGGGAAAGGAAATTGACATCTTCATTGAATTTTACTTAATTCATATGTGCATTCTCAGTCCTTTCAGTCAAGTCTGACTCTTTTGTGACCCCATGGACTGCAGCCTTCCAAGCTCCTCTGTCCATGGGATTCTCCAGGCAAGAATACTGCCATGCTCTCCTCCAGGGGATCTTCCCAACCCAGGAATCAAACCCATGTCTCCTGTATCTCTTTCATTGCAGATGGATTCTTTACCCACTGAGCCACCTGGGAAGCCCTTGCTTAGTTCAGTCTTACAATAAAATGATCACAATGTATCCTTCCAAGGAGGGAAAGGGAACTATGTGTAGACTAATTACAGGACTGGAGGGTTAATAGGAGTGGAGGGGGACCTGTCCAGGGTGCTGAGGACCTCTGCATGTGTCCCTGGGGTCTGTGGCTGCAGAGGTTCCAGTACCTTATGCTGTCACTAGCATATGGAGGCTTGGAGTTCATAGGCCACTATGAAGATGGTATTAATTCAAGCACCACAAAATGGGACCTGGGTCTGGACTAGCTGTTACACACACAAACTAGCTGTGACACCACTTGACGTCTCTGAATGTCAGTATCTGTTGTCTGGATGGAGACCAGGCCCCCATGAGCTGACAGTCTATGTCATAACCACGGTGACGATGACACAGCAACATCATCTGACATGGGATCCTTGTTAGGCAGCTGGCAGTTGTGAGCATGTTTCTAAATGGTAACTCATCCCCTTCAAGGAACATGCCTCTTTTATCCCTATTTCATAGACAGGGACACAGAGACTCAGGGAGGACAAGTGATTTGTCCCAAGGGTCACAGCTGTAAGTGGTGCAATGTGGATTTGAATCTAGTCTGATCTTAGGGTACGTGCTCTTAACACCAGGCTTCATCGCCCAGTGGGAGGCCCAGGACTCAAACCCAGCACAGCTTGGTGGTAAACCGAGAGCTTTTCTTCTGTGTTAAGCCTCCCTCTATCAGCACAGAAGGCAGAACTATGTCTGGGGTAGTGTTGATCTGTTGTGGCTTTCCCATTCAGCTGCCCAGTCTGGGCCCTAGAGAATCAGCCAGCCAAAGTTTCATGGCTAAGCAGGTAAAGAATCCGCATGCAATGCAGGAGATCCAGGAGACATGGGTTCAATCCCTGGGTAAGGAAGATCCCCTGCAGGAGGAAATGGCAGCCCACTCCAGTATTTGCCTGAAAAATCCCATGGACAGTGAAGCCTGGCAGACTATAGTCCATGGAGTCACAAAGAGTCAGACATGACTGAGCACACAAACACACATACCCACACACAAGCTCTCATGGGACCTGTGTCCCCAGGGACCAGTGGTTCTATAGTGTGTATGTAACAGACTGGACCCTGAGGAGGCAAGAATTCACTCCTGTTCTCAGGAATGTGGCTCCTACCACCTAAACCCGTCTGACTCCAGAGCCTTCTCTTTCTGGATTTTGTGAAGTTTTCTGAGGGACTCTTGCCTCGGACAAAGTCTTCTCCATCAAAGCAGAACTTGACATGGAGTTATTTTTGACTAGAAGATCAGAACTGAGCTTCTAGAAGTTTCGTGCTTCCACGGTTGCCTGCAGCTATGGTGAAAGGGAACAGTTGGCTCCACTTCAACCTTAAAGACGTGGCATCACAGGCAGGCTGTCCCTCCTGTCTGAAAGGATTCACAGCCGGCCACCAGCCTCTCAGAGCCTCCACCCCTGGAGCAGAGGATGCTGTGTGTGCAGTGCTGGAACTGGTTTGTATGGACGGTGCTGCCCCATTTTCCTGTTATATACAATGAAATACCCACCCGCCAGTTCTCAGGAACCCTCAGAATTCTAATTCTTTCCAGCTCAGTTGAAAATATATTGATTATGTCTCCAGAGTGATGTTCCCCGATATGGTAGCTGTGAGCCACATGTGGCTACCGAGCATTTGGAATATGGCTTATCCTCGTTGAGATGGGCTGTGTCAGATACTCACTGGTTTCAAAGACTTAGTACACACACAAAAGGATTTAAGTGTTTCATGAATAATTTTTATATTGATTATGTGCTGCAATGATCATATTTTTGATATATTGGGTTAAATAGTGTAATGTAATATAAAATAATATAGAGATAAATTTATCTGCTCTTCTTTGACAACTTTTAATGTGGCTGCTATAAGATATAAAATTACACATGCAGTTCCTGTTATACTTCAAGGGCTGCAGAGTGGCTGGGGCAAGAGCTCAGGGTTTCCAGAACTGTGCTTGGAACAGACTCAGGGAGGTTCTGGACCATAAGGAAAGAAGCTGTAGCATCTGCTTTATCCTCGCTTCTCCATCCTCACTTGAACCAGGTCTTGGAGAGTGTAGGGGGACGCTGATGATGGGCCATGTGCTTTGTGATGTTGCTTTGATGCTGTAAGAGTTGACGCTGATCACATACCCACCCCAGATACCTTCCTTATGTTGAGTTACTTAATCCTCACGACAATTCCACAAGCAGATGCCATTCAAATCCCATCTTATGGATGAAGAAAGTGAGTTTGGAGAGGTCTAGTAAAGTGTCCAGTGTGCCGAGTCCTGGGTGTGGACAAGGCAGGGCGGGAGTCCAGGCAGACTGGTTCCACACCTGCGGGCTCAGCTGAACACATCAGTGAGAGCTAGGATGAGAAGGACCAACTATCCTGACCACCTGACCAGCATCAAGAGGCAGAGGAACAGGAGCCCTGGAGGCTGGTGCTGTAGGCATCACATCTAGGTTTGGGATCCCCGGGTTTGGCTGCAGACAAGCAACCGGCCTCACCATCTTTCTGATGGGAAAATATCAACAATGACCTCCAGGTGTCACTGGGGAGACAATGAGGGGAGGGAGGAGAATGGCCTGGAATGTGGCAAATGCTTATTATTCATTGAGTTGGTTCCTTAGTTTGGGGAGGATTGATGGAAGCTTGCCCTGGCACTTCCCCCAGTCTTTCCTTCCTCATCCATCCATCCATCCAGCTCCTTCATGCATCAAGGACAGTAGCTGTGTTGGGCCCCTTGTGAGGTCTAAGGACCCCAACTCTCACAAGACATGGGCTGGGCCATGAAGAAGCTCTCTGGCCTGGGCATGTAGACAGGAAGGCAGCACTGGGAGGGCCACACCTATACCTGCCTGCATGGAGCCAGGTGCCACAGGGCACAGAAGGGGTGCTCAGGCCCCTGGGGAACCAGGAGGCAGAGATGATGGGGTGGATGAATGAGGGAGAGGATGGAACATCCCAGGGAAGAGAGAGAGAGGACATCTCCTGCCTCAGCTCCATCAGCTGGGGAGAATCTGTTCCAATGGTGAAAGTGAAAGTGAAGTCTCTCAGTCATGTCCGACTCTTTGCGACCCCATGGACTGTAGCCTACAACGCTCCTCCATCCATGGGATTTTCCAGGCAAGAGTACTGGAGTGGGTTGCCATTTCCTTCTCCAGAGGATCTTCCCAACCCAGGGATCAAACCTGGGTCTCTCGCATTGTAGGCAGATGCTCTACCATCTGAGCCACCAGGGAAGTCAATTCAAGGCCACCTGCCCTCCACTCTGAGACTCAGATTGGTCTCTCTGATAACACTGGTCTTATTCTCTCTGGTGAATGGGCTTCTCCATTCAAAGAAGTATTTGTGCTGCATGAATCTGGGGATATGGTGGAGAACAAGCCAAAGAGATCCTTGGTTTTTTACATTTCAATGGGGAAGATGCAAAATAAATAAGCACATAAGTAGATAAGATGACTATAGTAACACTAAGGGTGAGAAGGCTGCATGATTAGGACTCTGGAATGTCTATGTATTACTGTGGGATGGCCAGTGTCCAGAGAGGGAAATGAGTCACTGGTGTGCTATCGAACAGAGAGGATTTAATACAGGAATTGGCTTTGAAGGCACTGGAAGGGCCATTGGTGCAAAAGGAGGAAGGTATTGGTTACAGGTATTTAGCTTCCCAGGTGGCACTAGTGGTAAAGAACCTGCCTGCCAGTGCAGGAGACATAAGAGACTCAGGTTTGATCCTGGGTCAGGAAGATCCCCTGGAGGAGGGCATGGCAACCCATTCTAGTAGTCTTGCCCAGAGAATCCCATGGACAGAGGATCCTGGTGGGCTACAGTCCATGGGGTTGCACAGAGTTGGACAGGATTGAGCGACTTAGCATGCATTTAGCTTTCAGAAGCTGCTTCTACCTTCAGGGCTGGAGGAGTTAAATGAGGCAGTGATCCTCAGAACCACACACAATTGCTCTGCCATGCGTTTGGCTGCTAGTAGGACTGAGATTCTTGAGCTGAAACCTTAATCAATTCTTGCACCAGCTCCTGCTGCTGCTGCAGCCCCAAACCCAGAGAGCCTTGCTCCTCCTCACCTCCCTCCCAGCTCCCACCATGGCTCCTCCTTCGAGGACTGAACTGAGGGCCGGCTGGTGTGGGGATGGGGACTTTGAACTTTCAGGCTCCCTGCCACCTTGGTGGATGGACTGGTGCAGGATGCGGAGTGTGGAGGTGAGATGAAACAGGTACTCTGGCATGGAGGCTTTGGGTTGGCTTTCTGGTTGAAGCAAAGGTCTGGAACTCATCCTGAACTACATTTGCAGGACCAGCTTGCAATTTTTATTGAGATTGATATATGTATTGAGGGGGTGGCTTTTGGTGGCTAGTAAAGGTCAGGAGGGGCTGAGTTGGCAGCACCACTGGTGCCACTGAAGGAAAAGTTCTGAAGGTGGGAATTTGGGCTGAGACCTGCAGGAGGAGCCAGCCTAGAGTACTGTGGTCTGAAAACACACCCTCCACTGAGTTGTTGATGTGGTCAGGTGCCAAGTGGCCTAGCTTCCCCTGAACCAGGCTCTGCCACCGTAGTTTCCTTGCATGGTCCAACCTGGAATCCCTCCCCAGCCCTTCCTGTCTGGATTCCTTGGGCTTGCATTCTGGATAAACTTCCTGAAGCTGCCATAACAAAGTACCACAAAGTGGGGAGGAGTGTCTTAAAACAAGGCTCCAGGGAAGAATCCATCCTTTCCTCTCCTAGCGTCCAGTGGCTGCTAGCATCCTCGGTAAATGCATTATCCCAGACTCTACCTCTATAGTCACATGACCTTCTTTCCCATGTGTCTTTGTCTCCTTTTCTCATAAGGACCCAGTAGAATAGGATTAAATCAGTCAGCTACTAAAAAGAATGAAATAGTGCCATTTACAGGAAGATGGGCCAACCTAGACATTGCTATACTAAGTGAAGTAGGTCAGAGAAAGAGAAATATCATATAACGTCCTATATATGCTCAATCTAAAAGAAATGATACAAATGAACTTAATTACAGAACAGAAATAGGCTCACAGACTTAGAGAAAAACTTCTGGCTGCCAGGGGGAAAGGCATTGTGGCAAGAGACATTTAGGGAGTTTGGGATGGACATGTATACAGGTTGCTATATAACCAACAAGAACCTACTGTACAGCACATGGGACTCTGCTTAGTGTTATATGACAGCCTGGGTGGGAGGAGAGTTTGGGGGAGAATGAGTACATGTATATGCATGGCTGAATCCCTTTGTTGTCCACGCGAAACTCTCACGGCATTGTTAATAAGCTATATGCCAATATAAAATAAAAAGTTTTTAAACAATAATAAAAGGTCCATCATACTCCAAAATGATCTCTTCTTTACCAATTCCATGTGCAATGACCCTACTCCCAAATACAGTCATAACATGAGGTTCTGGGAAAGAAATGGATTTTGGTGGGACACCATCTCATCCAGCACACGTCCCACAGTCGTGTCTCATGCAACTGTAAGAACATCTCATTATCTTATTCCCAGCCTCTAATCCCACCTGCCTTCACACATTAAAACTGAAAGGCTCTGGGTCGTGACTCGTTTTTCTGGTGGTGAGAGGCGAGCTGCAGAGTGTGGAGTCTGGAGGGAGCCTGGCAGAGTGCTGCCAGGAGCTCACAGCCAAGGCAGGGCTCCATGAGACAGAACTCATTCCAATATATTCCTGATTTTTTTCTTTTCTCAGTTACTTACAACACACACAAAATCACCTACCAGCTTGCAGTGCCAATAAATGAAAGTTCTCTCATTTCTCTACATCCCCCTCCAATCTTTGCCCCAAGCACTGAATTTTTTGGTGGTTGTATAAACACAGCACAGACACAGTTTGTTTTATGCCTTCACTTACTTCCTCTCAGAGGCATTTGCCGTATTGCTACAGCCTTCATAATTATCACTTTGAAAGCTGCATAATGTTGCATTAGGAGGATGCCCCGTGATTTACTTAACTAAATGTCTAGCTGTGGCAGAACAGTTGTTTCACTATTTAAATAGCGTGATTATGAACATCTCTGGAATTTGATTTTTTGATTCTTATTTAATTCTTTGAAAGATTACATTTAAAATTAAACATTGCATTTTCACTTTCTTTAAATAAATGATCTCTCCAACATCCTGACATTTTCCTAAGAATTTGGAACTGAAGATTGATTGTAATATATAGGACTTTTTGTTTGCCTGTTTGACTTTTCCTTAGCATTTCCTTGTAACAGTGAAGCCACAGTCCTCGGGGACTGTCCTCCCTCTACTTGGCTTCCACGTGCTCTGGCTGGAGTCAGACTCATTCCAGAGTTGGGGGTGGTGTGTGAGTGGGCTAAGCCAGCCAAAAGATCCAGTCCCCTTGGCCATGGAGATTGGCTCTGGGATGGGCAAGTGGCCTGATGTGTGCCTAGGCATGGGCTAGGATTTCTATAGGAATCATTGGGAGGGTAGACCTCTTTTTCTGGAGCTATGAAGATGGAAGCCTAGAGTTGCTGGCAGCCGTTCTGTCACCATGAGGTGGGAATCTGTCTGGGAGCAAAATAAAATAGAAGGGAGTGGAGAAGAGAGATGGAGAGAGATATAGGGGGAAGAGGGAAGAGGAGGAGATGAAGAAGAAAAAAAAAGAGGTGAAGAAAAAAGGAAGGAGGAAGAGAGAGACTGAGATTGTAGTCTGAGACCCTGGGATGGACAGATCAGGTACATAAGCCATCAGATTATCCTTTTTTGCTTAAGGACATTTGAGTTGGTGTCTGTTTCTTGTCACTGCTGGGTGCTCTGTACTCACATTTACACACTCACAGAGCTCAGAACAGAGGCATAGTTGGTGATGATTCTAGGGTGTGTCAGGCACATTGCACACACCCACTGTAGGGGACTCAAAGAGCCCTGGCTGCAGAGTGCAGGTACCTGGGTGGGGCTAGTGTCAACTCTTCTACTAACCAGCTGTGTGACCCTGAGAAGGATGAGTGCCGCTCCAAGCCTTTCCTCCGACATCCACACAAGGAGGGCGTAGAGTAGATTCTGAGACGTGTCCAGCCATGGGGCAGGGGGTGGTGTTGGGTACTGAGATGGCCCTCCTGTCCTCCACCTGGACCACTGAACTTGACCTCACACATAAGAGTCTGCATATGAGTTCATCTGAGAGGAAAAGAGTACCAACAGAAACTCAGGGCTCCACTGGACAAGCAAACAGTTGGGAATAGCTGAGCTCCGTGGATGATACTGCAACTCACCCCCCCGCCCACACACACACCCTCTCAGGAGCCATCCAGCTCCAAACCCCTAGGATATTGGGATGGGATGCCTTGCTCTCCGCTGTGATCTGTAAACACTGCAGCCAGCTGCTGGGCTTGGTAGCAAACATTCCAGTCCCCTTCCAATGAGAGAAAACCATTGTTCTCATGCCTTCCAGACCCCAATGTCCCAGGCATCGTGTCAGATGAGATGAAAACAGCACAGGGTGAACCCAGTGTTTTCTGAAAATGCAGTGCCTCCCATGGGGAACAAGTGGGTCAGCTTCTCAGTCAAAAAGACAAAGAGACACAGTCCAGAGACGTGTATTTCATTCAAGTTATTTCACAGCATTGGGTGTAGGATCCCCTATCATCCTGGCATCTTTGACCCAGCCCCTGCTTGCATTCATTCCATCCTGAGATTCTTGACATTTGGAAGACTCCATTCTGACCAGGAGGCATTGTCTTTTAAAAGCATAGTAGGGACTTTCCCCGGTGCTCTGTTGGTTAAGAATTCACCTTCCAATGCAAGGGACTTGAGTTCAATCCCTGGTCGAGGAAGTAAGATCCCGCATGCCATGGGGCAACTAAGCACATGCACCACAACTAGACCGAAGCCAGTGTGACACACTGAAGATCCCCGATGCTTCAGCTAACACTCGCTGTCAAATACATACATGCGCACATACCCTGGAGAAGGGAATGGCAGTGCACTCCAGTATTCTTTCCTGGAGAATCCCATGGACAGAGGAGCCTGGTGGGCTACACTCCACGGGGTCACAAAGAATCAGACATATACATACACACATACATAAAAGAGTCAAACATGACTGAGCAATTAAGTGTGTATATATACACATAAAATAAAAACATAGTAACTGCCTTGAGACCATCTTGCCATGGCCCTTAGTTAAGGGGAACACTTTTGAAGGTCATGCCAAAGACACAAAGAAATGTGTTTCATGTTATTCCGTAGTCGTCGCCGAATAATTTCTGGCTGGGTTTGGCATTTGTGCCCTTGACTCACAGCTAATGAGTTCAGTGGAGATGTATAGGGCTAAAAGAGAATACTCATTCTGAGAGAGCTCCTTATCTGCTCCAAAGTGGCTTTACATTAATTTCCTCACTGCCTTCTTCCAACATCCCTGTGAATTAAGGAGAGAGCAGCTCGCAAGATCTCACATTTACAGGAGAGACCGGAGGGCCCAGAGAGGTTACCGGACTCCCCCAAGGTCACTCAGGGATTAAATGGCAGAGGCCGCATGACAACTCAGGTCTCCTGCCTCCTGGTCTTTGTTCTTTTCATTAAACCTAAGTTTGCACTTAACAGCTTAGTAAACTTTGAAGCATACGGTTTTACCTACAGGTTGTTGTGTTCAGCTTTAATGACCAGGGAATTTGTTGCTTGATTTACTGACTAAAAGCAGAATAGTTAATTAAACATAGAGACAGCAAGCTTTGGTAGCACACACATACACACAAACTCCTATGTTCATTGTTCTTTTGCTACATAATGAGAAATTGTGGAGCCATCTGTCGAAGGTGGTAACCCCAAGTGACAAGTTATTGTTCTTTGGTTATTGTTTCAAAAACACAAAACCTAGAGGCTTCTGGGCACAGGTATAGAAAGGAATTCAAAATGAGAAAAGAGTGTGGGATCATGGTTCACATGAGTTAATTTTCTTAGTCTTTTGGAAAAAGAAAACCAAGCAAGACTTTGAATATGTTCCCGTGAATACCAAAATGAGATGAAATTCATCTAAGGACTTCACTAAGGAAGCAGCCAGGGGGATCCAACCACAAGGAATGGCTGACCGAAAACATTAGAAAATTAGAAATGAGAGACATGTTGGGTGACCCAGGAGATGGTGGAGGTGCTCAGCTTGGACAGTAGCACATTCTTCCTGGTTTTGTGTGAACAAAACCACATGATTATCTCCCCACAGAAATAACAGCAACTGGTAATGAATGGTCAGTGTTTCTCCCAACCTGAACTCCCATGTCTACAGAGCCCAGAATTGAGTGGAAAGATGCTTTGAAAGTCTCACCTTCCACTGGCACAGAGATGTGACCTGTCTTTAGTCAGACAAATAAATGAGCCACATGGGACAATGGAATCTCCATGGGGATCAATGAAATAATTGCCTTCCTTCTATTGCCTGAAAAACATCTACTTCTGCTTTGTTGATTATACCAAAGCCTTTGACTGAGTGGATCACAACAAACTGTGGAACATTCTTAAAGAGATGGAATACCAGACCACCTTACCTGCCTCCTGCCTCCTGGGAAAGAAGTACCTCAAGGCTGTATATTGTCACCATGCTTATTTAACTTCTAAGCAGAGTACATCATGTGAAAAGCCAGTCTAGATGAAGCACAAACTGGAATCAAGATCACCAGGAGAAATATCAATAACCTCAGATACTCAGATGACATCACCCTTATGGCAGAAAGTGAAGAGGAACTAAAGAGCCTCTTGATGAAAGTGAAAGAGGAGAGTGAAAAAGCTGACTTAAAACTCAACATTCAAAAAACTAAGATCATGGCAGCCAGTCCCATCACTTCATGGCAGATTGATGGGGAAATAATGGAAACAGTGAGAGACTTTATTTTCTTGGGCCCCAAAATCACTGCAGATGGTGACTGCAGCCATGAAATTAAAAGACACTTGCTCCTTGGAAGAAAAGCTATGACCAACCTAGACAGCATATTAGAAAGCAGAGACATTAATTTGCTGACAAAGTTCCATCTAGACAAAGTTATGTTTTTTTTCCAGTAGTCATGTATGGATGTGAGAGTTGGACCATAAAGAAAGCTGAGCACTGAAGAATTGATGCTTTTGAACTGTGGTGTTGGAGAAGACTCTTGAGAGTCCCTTGGACAACAAGGAGACCAAACCAGTCAATCCTAAAGGAAATCAGTCCTGATATTCACTGGAAGTACTGATGCTTAAGATGAAGCTCCAACACTTTGGCCACCTGATGTGAAGAACTGACTCATTGGAAAAGACCCTGATACTGGGCAGAATTGATGTCAGGAGGAGAAAGGGATGACAGAGGATGAGACAGTTGAATGGCATCACCCACTCGATGGACATGAGTTTGAGCAAGCTCTGGAAGTTGGTGATGGACAGGGAAGCCTGGCTTGCTGCAGTCCACGGGGTCACAGAGAGTCAGACATGACTGAGCAACTGAACTAAATTGAATTACTGCCTTGTTGAATTGTGTTTCTCCCAAATATATGCTGAAGGGGCTAACAGAGGATGAGATGGTTGGATGGCATCACTGACACAATGGACTTGAATTTGAGCAAACTCTGGGAGACAGTGAAGGACAGGGTAGCCTGGCATGCTGCAGTCTATTGGGATGCTAAGAGTCAGACATGACTGAGTGACTGAACAACAACAAATACATATTGAGGTCCTAATCTCAGGTACCAGTCAGTGTGAACTTATTTGGAAATGGGGTCTTGCAGATGCAATCACGTTAAGATGAGGTCATTAGGGTAACCCTGACCCACTATGACTGCTGTCTTTGAAAGAAAAATCAGAGATACAAGGAGAAGATGATGTGAAGATGAAGGCAGAAATGGGAGTGGTGTAGCTACAGACCAAGGAATGCCTGGAAGGTGAAAGAAGCGAGTGGTTGTGGAGTAGGGGGTCCTTTCTAAGGGGCTTTGGAGACAGCCCGACCCTGCTGACTTCTTGATTTCAGACTTCCAGGCTTCAGAACTGAGAGAGAGAATAAATTACTCCGGTCTGAACCTACCAGTTTGTGGTACTTTGTTATGGAGGCCACGCAAAAGTAGGGTCACACCCAGAAATCCCAAAGAATAGCTGCAGTGCAGTCTTACAGCTCTGTGCATGGAAGCTGTCCACCCTATAACATGTGGAGCCAGGGAGGGCATGGATGGTGTTCAGACAAGAGGCAGCCGGAAGCCTGGGGGCTGGCAGAGCGTCTGTGGGCAGAACCCCATCTGGCCTCCCTTCTGAGGAGTGTCTGTAATTCCCACCGGATGCCACATGAGCCTTGAGTTTACCACATGGCTCAGCCCATCTGGTTCAAATCCTTGCTCAAAGGTCACCTCTTCTGAAAGGCCTTCTCCAACTGTAAGCAAGCAGGACCCTATGAGGCCTTCCCAAATTAGACCCCCCACCCATGTCCTCTGCCTGCTTTTTGTCTGTAGAAAAACCTTTAGTCAAAGAATAAGTTTGATCAGAGAAATGAAAAATACAGAAAGAAAAGAAAATAGTCAAGCAAGAAAAATAATCATACTTTAGCCATTAAACAAAGTCAAGTATCTTTAGTTCCTCCTCAAGGACTATAGATAATAGCTGGAGCCATGCCCTTAGAGCTGTTTTGCACACATGGAATCCCCCATCAGGTAGGAGAAGTTAACTCTATGTTGCTCGCAAGCCTATAGACTCCAGAAGGATTGGAACCTGTTCGTTGATGATGCCGACTCCCCATTACCTCACCACCCATTAATCAGAAGAGTGTCCATGAGCTGACCACGCCCTGCTCCTTGAACACAGTAAAACTCCTCACCACCCCACTCCAGTGAGGATACACAGTTTTGAGGGCATTAGCCCACTGTGGCCACCTTTGCCTGGCAAAGCAAGAAAGCTCCCCTTTTCTACTTCACCCCAGACTCTGTCTTCATGTTTCCATCTGGCACAGGTGCACAGAGGCCGAGGTTCAACAACACACCTACTGGACTAGAAATACAGCCCCACCAAGCCTGCACCCTTCTGTCTTCTCTGTTTTCGGTTTCTTCACGACAGTAATTATCTTCTTATTCTTGAGTTTTGTCTAATGTTTATCTCTCCACTGGAAAAATTTTCAGCGAGCCTGTTTTCTTCACTGATATATCCCACAGAGTAGTCACTTTATAAATATTTATTTGTTGAGTAAATGGATAAATGAATGAATCACAGCTACAGACATTCAGATATGTTGGGTCGGCTGTGTCTGGATCATTCATTTCTGTTCCTAACACAGTTCTGAGAGCAGTGCTCATCTCTGCCGAGATGAGGGATCTTTTCCTTTCATGTATCAAATCTAAAAATCAAGACTTTTTGCATAGATTCTCATGTTTCCTATAGGAGAAGTGTGGCCCATTGTAACTTAAGCACTTCTATTTTTTTTTTTTACAGTTTTTTAAGTATAATTAATTTACCATGTTGTGTTAGTTTCATGTGTGCAGCAAAGTGATTCATATATGTATTAATATATATGCATTTTCAGATTATTTTTAATTGTAGGTTATTGAATATAATTCCCTGTACTCTACAGTAGGACCTTGTTATTTATGTATTTTATATAGAATAGTGTGTATATTTTAATCCCAAACTCCTGATTTGTCCCTCCCTCCTCCCCCTTTGATCACCATAAATTTGTTTCCTATGTCTGTAGGTTTGTTTCTGATTCGTAAGTAATTTCACTTGTATCATTTTTTTTAGATCCCACATGTAAGCGGAATCAGTGGCATCATATGCTTTTTTTAAGCAGTTAGAAAAGGGGGGCTGAAGTTGGGCTTGAGTGTCGTCTTGTGTTGGTTTGTGGTGCTGTCATAAAAGCACCAGAGCCCGGCAGCTTAAACAACATTTATCTCTCATAGTTCTAGGGGCTGGAGGTCCAGAGCCAAGGCGCTGGCCAGCTGGGTGTTTGATGAGGGTCCACCTCCTAGTTTGTAGACGGCTGTCTTCTGTTGTGTCTTCACATGGTGGGGACAGGATGGGAAGAGGGTGGGGGGGGTCTTTCTGGGGTCTTCTTAATTGGGGCACTAGTCCCATTCCTGAGGGCTCCATTCTCATGATCTAATCCCTCCCCAAAGGCCTCCCCTCCTAACACCATCCCACTGGGGGTTAGGGTTTAACATACGAATGTGAGGGAACACAGGCATTTGATGTGGAGCAAGTGTAAAGTGTGAACCCTGTCCTTACACACATGTGCTGACTGTTCATTCATTCATTCTTTCATTCACCAAGTGCAGGGCATGGGAGCATGCCCAGATTCCTTCTTTAATGAGCTCTGGGTTATTTCAGAGCCAGATGGAAGCCTCATTTGAACAAATGATAAAACAAAGCAGGAAGCCAATCAGCTTCCTGGGTGAGTGACCTGTTCAGCCACACAAGGCTTGTGCTCAGAAGAGCCACGGTGGCTTTAATGCTCTGCTGTCATCATATTTGAAATTATTGATGATTTTCCCTTTGATCTTGCATTTTGTAAGTGAAGTTGCTGGCCCAAGAGGAGCACATGCAGAGCAGAGGAAATATGTATTAACACATGCCAAATGTGTAATAATCACTTCTGCTGCCTGTTTGCATGTACTATTCTCAAGGCCACACGGATCCCACCTCCCTGAAGCTGGCCCTTCCTGTGACACATGCGTGCATGAGCTACAAAACCTGAATGGCAGTGTATTAAAAAGCAGAGACATCACTTTCTCGACAGAGGTCCATATAGTCAAAACTATGGTTTTTCCATCAGTCGTTTACAGATGTGAAAGTTGGACCATAAAGAAGGATGAGTGCCGAGGAATTGATACTTTTAGACTGTGGTGCTGTTAGAAGACTCTGGAGAGTCCCATGGACAGCAAGGAGGTCAACAGTCCATCCTACAGGAAATCAGTCCTGAATGTTCATTGGAAGGAACGATGTTGAAGCTGAAGCTCCAATACGTCGGCCACCTGATACGAACAACTGACTCATTGGAAAAGACCCTGATGCTGGGAAAGGTTGGGGGCAGAAGGAGAAGGGGGTGACAGACGCTCAGATGGTTGGATGGTATCACTGACTCAATGGACATGAGTTTGAGCAAACTCCAGGAGGCAGGGAAGGACAGGGAAGCCTGGCATGCTGCAGTCCATGGGATTGCACAGAGCTGGACATGACTGAGCAACTCAACAACAATAGTTCTGGTGAATCCACGTACAAGTTTAGCTTTGCCTTTATAACAGGCATTGTGCCATATAAAGAGGAATGATAAAATGCAAACTAATAACTTAAAACTTTAATGTTTCTTTACTTAAAAAGACATTAAATGGAAAACATTTCTTAAAAAGTGACAGTCAAGACAGATTGTGGAAGAAAGGGGAAAACTTTATGTTTTAGTAAGTCTAATGACAGTGGTCGGAAGCTTCAATGGTTAGTAATAGTAATCATATTCATATGAAGGAGTTCCAACGTCAAAGTAGTTTATAAAACTACTAAATATTTTCTAATTCCTTGTGAAATTTAATAGTATAAGATTATATATTACAATATGATTCTAACTGATATACTCATGAGAGACCTTCTTGTAAAGCTTTATGGACCAGTGAATGTTCACATTCCATAGTAGCTATTGACCAAAAAATACCAGGCTATTGTGAATTGTGGAGAAACTATTCCCAAATTTTTCTAAATAGTTACTTACAGGAAAAGTATTAATAAATTAAATTATAAGCACTATGTCATATATGGGGCTTCCCTGGTGGCTCAGTGGTAAAGAATCTGCCTGCAATGCAGTAGACGTGGGTTTGATCCCTGGGTCAGGAAGATCCCCTGGAGAAGAAAATGGTAACCCACTCCAGTATTCTCACCTGGAGAATTCCATGGACAGAGGAGCCTGGTGGGCTACAGTCTATGAGGTCACAAGAGTCAGACACAACTCAGTGACTAAACAAAACAAAAACTAACAGCACTTTCTTGCTGCTTTTTAACAAGGACCCAACACTTTCACTTGGTCCTGGGCCCTGCAAAGTAAGTAGCCAGACAGTAGGAGGTTACTGATGCTGTTAAAGAGAAAAATATAATGTCCTGAGAGAGTTCAGAGAGAGATAACATCCATATAGGGGAATCAAGGACTGCTTCGTGGAGGAGGCGGCTCTGAGTAGCCTCAGAGGGCACAGGAGAATGCATCGTGACCTCCTGCCTTTGCTGGAGGGAGCCGTTGTGCTGAGTTAAGACCAGGCTGGCAGGTGCAGGCATGAGCCAGGGTCCAGCTGAAAACATGCCTGAGCATCTTAGCTTTGGGTGTCCTTACAGAGCAGGAGGGTGTTCAGGGCAGTTGGAATTCTGAGGCTAGCTGTGGTCTGAGTGGCCAGATAAAGGGAGGGGCAGTCCCAGGGGCCACCAAGTCACCAGCCATCAGATCTCAGCCTGGCTCTGAGACTCCCCATCCAGGCTGCCTTTGGTGGAGTCCCTCCTGTGACTAGGAGCAAGTTCAAGACAAGCCAGTGTCTGACCAAGACATCCCTGGACAGCAAACAGGGAGGCAGGAACACTGGCTCCATGGAAAAATTTTTCCAACACTGGGATGCTCTCAAAATGTGGGTTCCAAGTGGGGCCACACAGAATCCAGTAACCTTGCTGGTGCCCTGGAGAGACACAGTGGTTGGGTCACCAGGTGTAAGCTGTAGAGGGAAAGAAGAGAATGTTTTCACGGTAGCTGAAAGTCACCAAGCCCCTCCTGTGGTCCCGGGGCCTTGACACGGTCCTGTGAGATGGGAGGCACTGGGATATGATTTCATGTAGGCTGATCCACAGCCCAGAGAGGGTGTGTGAGTTGCCTTGGACATCTGGACAGAGCCAGAGTTAGGATCAAAAAGGGATTTGGGCCTCTGAGGCCAGGACTTCCTGTTTTCCCACTGGCTGCTGGGGTTGAGGAGCTCTGTGCATCAGAATGGCTGCCATGGGATGTGTGATCCTTGGGGGTTTTCTATAGGGATGGCTCCTGTCTGCTCTTTACGATGGGAGTCAGATGAGTTACAGACCCTGAATGGCAGGAGGAGCATCTCACATACAGGGAGAGTGGAGTCGAGTCCAAGGTCCCTTACCTCTGGGGCAGACGCCTGGGGCCTGGCTCCTGAGCTGGCCATCCTAGGGCCTCCCTGTTGGGCCTGCGGACTGACCAGCTCCTCCTAGCTTCCTTCTGATATCCTGCTTGTCCCTATGGAAACAATCTCTCTTTCTCCCTTTCTCTCTCGGAGCTGCCTTGGCCTTGTTTCTGTGTTCCCTGCGTCTCCACCACCCACCGGCTCATCACCGTCTCGCCAGTGGCTCTGCCCGGGCTCAGAAGCATCCCACTCACACCAGCACCCTCTCCCTTTCTGCTCATTTTCAGAGTTATTTGTGTTTGCATGAAATAGCGATCAAGAGGTGTGGGCTGGAGCTTGGGGAGAGGGGTTGTTCCAGAGCTTCAGAAGGCCCAGGGGGGTTAACTGAAGAGTTGTGTGATAAGAATAATTACAGTCTGTGACGACTGCGTGGAGGGATGAAGAAAGGCCGACTGAGCCTAAAGGGGTGTGTGCTGGCCTTCCTCCCAGGAAAACCCAGTGGTCCTGGGAGGGACCACTTCTGGCCTCTGCAGCAGAGATCAGCAGAGAGAGGCCAGCCCCACTGACACACATGTGCAGGAGCAGGAGGGCCAGACACCAGTGATGATGGCATGTAGGGAGCCAGATGGGGGGCTGAGTCCTGGCTGCTGAGCTCTCCCTGGGCAGGAATGGTCAGGAGCCATGAGAAGGACATCCACACCACACACCTGGGCCTCTGCCCTCGTCAAACAACCTGCTTCTCCCCGTGAGCCTGCCCAGCTGACTTCTTCTGCTGCCCTTGGGTCTCCCTGAGCCCCTGGCCCCAGCCCTGCCTCCAGCATTTCCACATTGCCCTGGGAGTCTCAGCTGGAGCACTGGTAAGACCTACAGGGTCCTGAGGTCATGCTGCAGATGATAAAGACGATGGGTGACCCTCTTCCAGGCCTTCAGATGGCCTTCCTGGTCAACAGAACTGCTCCCCAACAGCCATACCACCAGGGCACACTTCAGCCAGGCTTTCCTCCTTCTCTGAAGGCTCTCATTCTGCCTAGCCCCTGGAATCTGCCCACAAATCAACCCCCTGCCCCCAAACCCTTTGCCTCTGGCTCTGCCTTGGAGATGCTAAGACTCCCTGGCATTCCAGTCCATGGCCTCTTGGGGTCTTAGTGACAGCCCCACTGCTTTATTTTCCCTCACCCCTCCTACCTCCTGGCAGCGTCAGTTAGTTGGTCTGGAGTGGGACTGTAGGTGGGGGTCCCAGTGTGTTTACAGATGAATGGATGGACAGTTTGGTCTGATTGGCTCAGGACTGGCAGCTTGATTGACATTCTCTTCTTATTGGTCACTAACTTAGGGAATTTAGGAGTGAATACACATTCTTTGGGGCTTCAAATACACATGGTCTAAGGGGAGAAGAAAGCAAGCTTTGGATGCAGGGGGCGCTAGTGGTAAAGAACCTGCCTGCCAATGCAGGAGACACAGGAGAATCAGGTTCAATCCCTGGGTTGGGAAGATCCCCTGAAGGAGGGCATGGCAACCCTCTCCAGTATTCATGTTTGGGGAATCCCATGGAAGGAGAAGTCTGGCAGACTCTAGTCCATGGGGTCTTAGAGTCAGACATGACTAAAGTGACTAAACAACAACAACCCAGGATTTCTGAGAGGTCCTGCCAGGCATCAAGCACAGTCTGCTCCAGATAGCACCCGTCAAGGAACAAAACTCACCCCTAAGTACTAGTTAGGGGGTGCCCCTAAACCCCCAGAGATAGAATGACCAAGTTGCCTTCTTGGGAGGAAAAACAAACACAAATTTTACTCACAAAAGCACACTATTGCCATTTGGGTAATAAAGCTGGTTTTTCAAATAGATTTCCCAGATGAGCTTACAAAATAGGTCAGCTCCTGGGCCCTTCTTGCTCTCATTTTGTACCAAGAAAACTGAGACTCAAAGAGGCAAACTGATCTGCTCCCGAGGGTCACATGGCTTCCCAGGTGACTCAGTGGTGAAGACTCCACCTACCAATGCAGGAGATGCTGGAGACTCGGGTTTGATCCCTGGCCTTGGGAAGATCCCTGGAGAAAGAAATGGCAACCCACTCCAGTCTTCTTGCTGGGATAATCCCACGGACAGAGGACCCTGGCAGGCTACAGTCCATGGGGCTACAGAGTCGGACACAACTGAGCACAGATGCCCTAGGGTCACATGGCTGTTTGAAAGTGAAAGTGAAAGTCGCTCAATCATGTCCAACTCTTTGCGACTCCATGCACTATACAGTCCATGGAATTCTCCAGGCCAGAATACTGGAGTGGGTAGCTGTTTCTTTCTCCAGGGGATCTTCCCAACCCAGGAATGGAACTGGGGTCTCCCGCATTGCAGGAGGATTCTTTACCAGCTGAGCCATCAGGGTCACATGGCTGCTTGCTTGGAGCGAAATGCAGAGCCCAGGGGCTGGTGCCTTGGTGCAGGTCTAGCAGGCACCTACATTCACACCATGAATCCTCCCCAGAAAGCCCAGGCCCTCCTGGGACAAACAGCCCATGAAAAGCAGAGGAGTTACTGATACCTACAAAGAGAAAGCAAACAAAAGCAGAGTGAATTGGGAGAAGCATCCTCGTGAAAAACAAGATTAGTCATTTGAGGGGAAAAGAACAGAAAACATTAATAGAGGACAGAAAATAATTCCCCTGGACAATGCTGAGCCACCAGCCTGCACTGTACGTTCCATTTTGGTACAATTTGTAAAGGCGCCATCCCCCTTCCCCGCCTACTGTCCTCCCCCGCCCCCCTTACTCGTCTGGTCTATGCTCAGGCACAGGAAGAGCCATTCCTCTCGTGCTGCCCATTTGGTTTTCGGGAGTGTTTCTGCTATTTCCCCACATCCATTAATCTTCCTTTTTCTTCAAGGGAACTTACATCCAGCTCCAGAGGTCAAGAATCACAAAGATCTAGTGAAAGTTTTTGAGAAGAAAAATGGCAAAATTTCATTTTGCCTCCTACTGTCCTCAGCCACGAGATTTTAATTTAAGTCCTGAAATGGCAACATGGCCAGGGCTGCCAGAGGGTTAGTGTGTAGGAGGCCCTGAGGTTCTTAATTTGCCTCCAAGCATTTGGGGACCAGGAGGATGTAGGAGGGTGTCTTAGCAAGATGTCGGTGGTGAGGGGGCAATGAGGCGCTTGGCGGAGAGGATCTGTGGTCATCCGTTTGGAAAACTGAGGGTCTCACAGAACAGGGTCTCACAGAAGAGGGTCTCTTCTTGGACCTATTTCCTCGCCGGGTCCCTTCCCAGCTACTCATTCATCTGAGACACGTGGTGGTGGTTTAGTCACTAAGTCGTGTCCGACTCTTACGACCCCATAGACTGTAGCCCGCCAGGCTCCTCTGTCCATGGGATTCTCCAGGCAAGAGTACTGGAGTGAGTTGCCATTTCCTTCTCCAGGGGATCTTCCAGATCCAGGAATCAAACCCGGGTCTCCTGCATTGCAGGCAGATTCTTTACCAACTGAGCTATGAGGGAAGCTGAGACATAATCCCTGCATTATTATAAACATTAAAAACTACATCACTGGTTCTCCTTTTCCCCAGGAGCTTTGTTGTTACTGTTCAGTTGCTCAGTTGTGTTCAGCTCTTTTCAACCCCATGGTCTGCAGCACACCAGGCTTCCCTGTCCTTCACCATCTCCCAGAGTTTGCTTAAACTCACATCCTTCGAGTCAGCTATGCCATCCAACCATCTCATCCTCTGTCATCCCCTTCTCCTCCTGCCCTCATCTTTCCCAGCATCAGGGTCTTTTTCCAATGAGTTGGTTCCCCAAGAGCTTACAGGATATAAATGAACTTTTCAGGCCACACTGAACCCAGATGCAAATGAAGATCATCTCATACCAACCAGATAAAAATATGATTAAACAATATTTTGCCAAGCATCTCCCTCCCATTTAATATCTTCCACCAGTTATCTGGCTTAGATCTGAGTAGATGTGCTGAAAAATCAGAATCACAATTAACTCTTCTCAGCTCCTTGTATCTGGTGGAAGAGAAATTGGTGGCTCCTTCTGTACCCTGGGGAGCAGAACCTCTTTGCCTGACAGGGCTCTTGAAATCACAAACCTTAACTTAATAGAAGAGGGTAAACACATTATTTTGCATGAAATTATGTTTCTTAATGAATTAATAATAGGGTTACAATCCTCAGTTCAACAAGCAGGGAAATACAGGGTATAAAATAAGGGCAAGCAACTGCATTATAATTAGTTGGTCTTTTCAGGGCTTTGTATAACAACACATTAGCTCAGATTGCAGGGAGGGAAGAGGGAACTGTGGGCAGGGGTGAACCTCACTTCTGGGGAGCTCACCTGCGGTAGAGAAGAGGAAAAGAGGCTGCAGTTAACATTCCTAGAATAACAATGGCTAACTTCTGCCTCCTGACCTGCTCCATCCGGAGATTCCAAGTCTTCCCCATGGTCCTCTTCTACGGTAGCAGTACCCCTCAGCTCTGTGACAACTTCCTGTGGAGTCTCCATCAAACTTGTCCTTGAATTTGAGTGGCTGCCTCTGTTGATATGCTTTTGGAATCAAGTATAATTTGTCTTAAATGGAACTCCTGGGCTTATACACTCATGACCTTGCTGACTACACTCTTCTCACACCACCCCAACACCAAGTCAGCAGTCTCTTTTCTGGATCCCTGCAGAGTAAAAGAATTTGGGCTTTGCCTAAAGAGGGATTTGGCCTTGACTTCAGGTTCTGAGAAGTAATTTTTAAAATCATACCTGAAAGGGACATCTTTGTTTAGCTTGGCTAAACACTGCCTCCTGAGGTGAAGGTTGGCTATTGGCATCAGTCAAACTGGAGACTGAGTCCAATGATATGGGCAACCTATTGGGCAACCTATCTTTCAACCATGCTTCCCTGGTGACTCAGATGGTAAAGACTCTGTCTGTAATGTGGGAGACCTGAGTTTTATCCCTGAGTCAGGAAGATCCCTTGGAGAAGGGAATGGCTACCCACTCAAGTATTCTTGCCTGGGAAATCCCATGGATAGAAGAGCCTGGTGGGCTATAGTCCATGGGATCACAAAGAGTCAGACCCAACTGAGCAACCAACATTTATGCAATGAGACTCAAGTAAAAACTGGAGAGTGAAGCTAGAGAGAGCTTCTCTGGTTGGCAATACATCACACATGTCCGGAGAAGGCAATGGCAACCCAATCCAGTACTCTTGCTTGGAAAATCCCATGGACAGAGGAGCCTGGTAGGCTGCAGTCCATGGGGTCACGAAGGGTTGGACACACTGAGCAACTTCACTTTCACTTTTCACTTTCATGCATTGGAGAAGGAAATGGCAACCCACTCCAGTGTTCTTGCCTGGAGAATCTCAGGGACGGGGGAGCCTGGTGGGCTGCTGTCTATGGGGTTGCACAGAGTTGGACACGATTGAAGCAACTTAGTAGCAGCAGCAGCAGCAGCACACATGTAACATTGATTCAGAAAACACACATGTCCAGACTCTGGAGGGGAAAAAACAGTGGAAACTTCACCTCTGAACCCTTGTAGGCTCTGCCCTATATGCTTCTTCCTTTGGCTTATTTTAGTTCATAGTCTTTTTTTTTTTTTTTTGTAATAAACAGTACTCATGAATGGAACTACTTTCACTGAATTCTGTGTCTTTCTAGAAAATTATCAAACCTGAGGGTAATTTGAAGACCCTCTGCATGTGTAGTTGGCATCAGAAAGCAGGGGGTCCTTGTGGAAGATTGTGAGCCCAAGTCTACTGCCTGGCTAACTCGGATAATCACCTGTGTTTTCCAAAGTCCTATTTCCTATTCCCTGTATCTGAGGCCTGGCACTCTCTCTGGCTATCTTGTTTGATATTTGGGCTGATTTAGCATGTGTTGGATGTGGCTGGGTCTTTATTTTTCCATGAAGAGCTATACAAAGCAATTATCTTTGCTGCAGTTGCTCAGCTTTTTGATCTAAGGAAAATCTTGGTTCAACCACCTTCAGGGTTTTAGGTGATGGCTCAGAACTCAGAGCACAGCTGAGTTTAAAGAATGACTCAAACTGAATGTTATAGAGCCATCAGCAACAGAGATGGACACACTCACCTCTCATGCTTCTGTAAGAATTATGATATCTATGGACTTTTGAGGGCTGTTGCTGGGTTTCTCCTAGAGCCTCAATGAGGGAATCAAAAATTTACTGAAAGAGAGTTGGCCTGGGTCACAGGGGGCAGGGGCTGACCTATATGCTTTATTTCCACCCCTTTCCTTGATTTGTTCCAAGGGCATACCAAATACCCAGTAAATCTTTAAATGTGTCGTGCTCCTTTCTACAGGGTATAGTAGATGGTGAAAATCTTGTGTTAGCTAGGGAGAGAGAAACATATGATGAGGATGAGGAGGAGGTTGAGGAGGTGGAGGAAGAGGAGGAGGAGAGAAGGTGGAGGAAGAGGAGGAGGAGAGAAAGGAGAATTTGTTATTCAGAAAGAACATCTTATATGCAGCCGTATCTGAGCACCTGGAGGAGTCAGTGACAACTCCAGAGACTCAGTGAGCCATGATGCTGGACATTTAGATTGTCATCAGCTGTAAAGCCCTTCAACTTCACCTTCATCCCACACAAAGACCCCTCAGGCTTACAGATGCCTTGCAGGTGATTCTCCAAGCCACCTTTTCTGTGTCCACACTACTTTGTGCCTGAAGTTGAGTCAAAATGCAGGAGTGGGGCTGAGAACCGATGTGTGATAGCCCCTGTTAGCAGGTGGTGTATTAGTAGGTTTTCATGTAAAAAGCACCTGTACAGGGACTTTCATGTCTCTGAACAATTGAATGGTACTGGAGGCTTGTGAAGTACCTTCTGGTTCAGACAAGTGTGGGTCTGAATCCCGAGTCTGCCACTTTCCTGATCACTTGGCCTCAGGTGTGGTTGTTTGCTTATGTGTAAAATGGGGATGCGTTACCTGCATCTCCAGGTGCTGATGCAGGTGAAGGGCTTAGCCCAGTGTCTGCTTCAAGGAACAGTTTCTAGTTTAAAAGGGGATAAAGGAGTCCTTTCAAAGAGTCCACTTTAGGTGATGACCCAGACAAGCAGCTTCTGAAAGGCTAATAACATCCAACCACAAAGACTACAAGCACAGCACAGGTGAAAGGAGAGCATCTTGAATGGTTGCCTTTCTCAGAACAGAAGCAGTTCTGCTGGTTTGGCCCTGGTGGTGATCCTGGGCTTTATTTGCTATTAACCTAAGCAGGAGAATTCAAATAAAGTTGCTGTCAGGAGCATATTTCTTCCCAAATCCAGAGCATAATAAAAAGCAATGACCGATCTGGATGTCAGAAGAGTAATTGAAAATTCTACTTGCAGCAAATACAAATAGTACTTGCCATTAAAAGGACAATATATTCCAGAAAGAGAGAAAAATCACCAGATGACCGGCTCCATAACTTGCCGTTGACTCAGTGTGGTTGTTTTGGGACTTGAATTGAAAAGGAAATTAAACTCTAGTGTTTTCCTCCCAGAATTTTTTCAAGAAGGGAACATGTTTTGAGGCAGAAAAAGGCATTTTATAACATGAAACAGATATTTTTAGTTTTCATAAGATTGGGTTATGGATGACTTTGTAGTAATCAGAATGTGTTGCAAGTAATAATCACTCATCTCAAACTGGTTTAAGTAAAGGGGGAATTTTAACTCACATACTTGGGAGATATAGGTGTAGACAGACCTCAAGGTACACTGGATCCAGGAGATCCAATGATGTGTGTGACTTACATCACCTTCATCCCTCAAGCTCTGCTTGTCTCTGGTCATTGGGGTTCCCTGGTAGCTCTCTGCAGATAGCAGGCAGGATAACCAGACAATATTATTAGCAAAGACTAGGGCAGTTCCTGCCCATAGCAGATGCTCACTAAGCATTACACACTAGATCATGTATTTCTTATTCAGGTTGCTCCTCTGAGGGAGGGTGCAGTTATCTGCCCTATCTCACAGGTGAGGAATCCAAGGAATAGCAGAAGCACCACCAGAACCTAGGGGGTCTGCCCATAACACCCAAACCCTCAACCTCCAATCTGCCTGCCTGGACCCTATTTCTCTAGCTCCCAACCACTGGAGGAGAAAAGCTCTCTTCCAAGTTTCAATGACACAGGAGTCTCTAATTGGACCTGCTGGCATCACATGACCACCCTTGACCCAATCACTGTGGTTGAGGGAATGGAATATTCTCATTGGCTGGCCTGAGTTACCCACCCACTTCTGAGATGCAGAAGGCAGGAATGGGGCTCTGTGATTGACAGGTCTCCCAAAGGCACCAAAAGAAGTGGATGAGAAATGATGATCCCACATCCTTGGTCTCTTTCCAGGCCAGTCTGATGTGAGTACACTCCAAGTGAGTACCTCAGTGTATGTGTCAGAGTGTGAGGGAAGGCATGCGGGGGAGGGGTAATGTCTAGGGGGAGGTGGACCTGGAAAATTAGTATCTTTGGCATTCCACCCCCAGTTCCTGAAAAATAGCACATCTAGTAGGCTCCTGGCATTTAAGAGCCTTGTTGACTAAATAGACAGGAGCTTTGAATGCATTGGAATGATTTGTGGAGCCCTCACCTGAATCCCGATGGACAGAGGAATGTGGAGGGCTATAGTCTATAGGGTTGAAACAGTCAGATATGACTGAGCACACCACACAGCACCTGAATCCAGGGCTTCCCAGGGGGTTCCAGTAAAGAATCCACCTGCCAATGGAAAAGATGCAAGAAGTGTGAGTTCAATCTCTGGGTCAGGAAGATCCTCTAGAGAAGATAATGGCAACCCACTCCAGTACTCTTGCCAGGAAAATCTCATGGACAGAGGAGCCTGCAGGACTACAGTCTATGGGGCCAAAAAGAGTCAGGCACAACTGAATGACTGAGCACCACCTGGATACAAAACTTCAGGACTTCATGAATAGTGTGCTAATTTGGAGCTTGGAGAGACTTGAGTGTGCTTGTGTATCTCAGTAGAGCCTTCTGTGGCAGTCCCAATTCAATCACATTGTTCAAAATGATAAATGTAAGAATCAGTTATCAGACACAATCTGTCCAAAGATCTTACAGGACTCAGTCTGGTTTGGGAATTAATGAGCCACATGCCAACCAGTGGAGATCCCTTCTGAGAGCAGCATCTGGTTCAAGGTAAGAGTCACCCTTCTTCCTGATTGTTGAGCAGGCAGTAGAAAAATCTTCACATTTAATATGCACAGTCTGTTTCCCATCTTCCTTGTAATAAACTGGTCTAGCATCTTGCACAGCTATATCATTAAGGAGACTGAACTCCAGAGGCCAGTTATAAATGCACAAAAATAATATAGAACTAGGTACATAAAATAGAAGCTGATTCCTTCATCTATGCTGATGGGTTTTAAAGAGAGAAAATAATGGAGGATAAACATCAGGTGCATGAGAAATTAAAATTCAGTTGCAAACTCCCTAATTCATGCAAGAAGTCCAGTGTACAATCAATGATTCACGGGAGCAATTTTTTCGGAATAAAATCTCACTTCTCTGATTTTCACAGTGGCAGAGCTTCATAAAAATGAAATAAATCACATTGTACACTTTGATGTCTGTCTCTTTTGCTCAAAGTAATGTTTTTGAGATCACATATTTTTATTTGAATAAGCAGTTTTTCTCTTTTTAAGGCTGAGTAATTTAACCTTGTATGAACACATCACAAAACACTTTTCCATTCACTTAATAATGTACATGTGGGTTAGTTCAAGTGTGAGGTGTTTTGAATAAAGATATTGTGAATATTAACTCACCTGTCTTTCTTATAAGCATGCATTTTCATTTATCCTGGGCAGAGAATACGTGAGGGTAGAAATGCTAGGTAGACATATGCTCAATTCTTTTTTTATTTTGAAACGGTTTTCTTGAGGTATAATTTACTGCCATAAAGTCATTCATTTAAATATACGATTCCTTGATTTTTCTGTAAATGTGCAGAGTTTCGTAACCATCACGTTTCCACTTTAAAACAATTCCATCCATCTCTGCACAGGGGCCTGCAAACTTGACCATGTTGGCTACATTTGACAAAGTCAGCCCCTCCTCCTTGAAATGCATCCAATGCTTAGCTTCCAGTTGAGTAAATTCTAATCATTTTATGATTTGTTGTTTCATGTATTTTGTTTTTTCTTCACTGGCCTTTCCTTTTCTATCTCCATTACTGATTTCTATTTTTCTCCCAAGCCTCTCAGCATTAGTTTTGATCCAAAATGTAGTTCTTGGACTACTTTTGACCTCAGCAACTCATCCCCTTGCTTATCTTACCCAGTTTCCTGGCTTCTTCTTCAAAAAAAAAAAAATAATGATATTTTAGTCTTGGCGCTCCAACTTTGTACCTTATACACCATTATCTAGACCTACTGGATATGCATTTGTTAGATAAATGGATGGAATATAGAATTGGTGGGAAATATCATAAGCTTAGGTTCTAGTCCTCAGATAAGACAAGGAGGAGTTTGATCAAAGCTACGCTGTTGTTCAGTTGCTGTGTCCAACTCTCTGCAACCTCGTGGACTGTAGCTCACAAGGCTTTTCTGTTCTCTACTATCTCCAGAAGTTTGTTCAGATTCATGTCTATTGAGTCGGTGATGCATCCAACCATCTCATCCCTGGCCACCCCTGTTACCTTTTGCTTTCAATCTTTCCCAGCATAAGGTTTCTTTTCCTGTGAGTCAGCTCTTCTCATCAGGTGGCCAAAGTTTTGGAGCTCCATCTTCAGCCTCAGTCCTTCCAATGAATATTCAGAGTTGATTTCCTTTAGGATTGACTAGTTTTGATTTCCTTGCCGACCAAGAGACTCTTAAGAGTCTTCTCCAGCACCACAGTTTGAAAGCATCAATTCTTTGGTGCTCAGCCTTCTTTATGGTCCAACTCTCATATCTGTACATGACTACTAGAAAAACCATAGCTTTGACTATATGAACATTTGTTGACAATGTGATATCTCTGCTTTTTAACATACTGTCTGGGTTTGTCAGAACTTTCCTTCCAAGGAGCAAGTGTCTTAATTTCATGGCTGCAGTCACTGTCCATAGTCATTTTGGAGCCCAAGAAAATAAAATTTGTCACTGCTGTGAGAATAGTACAAACTAATTAGTATTTGGTTCAGAGAAGAACAGATGTGTACTTGAGACCAAGCTGGTCAAATCCATGGACCACTGCCCCCATGGATTCTGGGCCACAGAATCCTCATCACATACTGATGGCAGAAGCATTGGCAATAGCAGAAGTGCAATTTGTCTTTTTGTTATTATCTTTTTTTTAATTTTAAGGGAACATTTTTCTAAATTCAAAAGATACTTCTATTGGAAAAAATGAAATTAGAATATGAACTATTGTCCCTTTTTGCTGAGAATTGTAAAAAGTATCCTGTTTTTATAAAAGTAGTTTACTTCAAAAAGTAAGATACATCCATCAATATTTAGCAATTTATCTGACACCTCAATGTATTAATCTATTATTGCCTGGTACATATTTTAATAGATTTTAGATTCATGTATAAGGTGATTGTACAAATGTATATTTCCCCTTTGATATGCAATCTCAGAAGATACCAGAACACAAGAAGCATTATTTATTTACTGTATATTCTACTTCTCCATACTTTGTGCCCCTTAACTTACTATTCCAAGAAAGTTATTGTTTAGAAAAGGAAATGGCAACCCATTCCAGTATTCTTGCATGAGAAATCCCATGGACAGAGGAGCCTGGTGGGCTACAGTCTATGGGGTAGCAAAGAGTTAGTGACTAAGCCACAACCAAAGACAGCTTCAAACAGGACAGCCTTAACATTTAATAGCACTGGGTTTTCTGAGGTTGACACTGAGGTTGGAGACAACACTGGACTCCAGAATACTGGTTTAGGTAGCCCTTTTCTTCTCCAGGGGATCTTTATGACCCAGGGATCAAACCTGGGTCTCCTGAGTTGCAGGGTGGAAATACAATGCTTTACCTTGAGTAAAAAAATGTTATTGTTATTATCTTGTCTTTAGCCTTTATTTGTGCTTTACAAGTGATATATCCATTACCTTTACTTTATATTTACCTATCCAATGAGATTCATTCTTTCACATGCTTTCTTGTTACTAATTTGCACCTTTTTTTTTCCAGGTTAAAGATGTTCCTTTAGCATTTCTTTTAAAATCAGTTTAGTAGTGATGAAATCCTTTAACTCTTGCTTATCCAGAAAATTCATTATCTCTCTTTCCTTCAATTCTGAATTATAAGTTCACCAGGTAGAATATTCTTGATTGGAAGTTTTTTCTTTAGGCATTTTGAATATTTCATGTCATTCCCTTTTGGTCTGCAAAGTTTCTGCTGAAATTCTGCTCATAGTCTTATGAGAATTCCTTTGTATGTAACAAGTTGTTTTTCTCTTGCTGCTATCAATATTCTCTACTTGTCTTTAACTTTTGACATTTTAGTTACAATGTTTCTCATATATTATAATGCTATATATATATGTATATATATGATGCATACATGCTAAGTGACTTCAGTGGTGTTTGATTCTGTGGGACTTTATGAACTGCAGCCTGCCAGGCTCCTCTGTCCATGGGATTTTCCAGGCACAAATACTGGAGTGGGTTGCCATGCCTTCCTCAAGGGGATCTTCCTGACCCAGGGGTCACACCCGCATCTCTTATGTCAGGCAGGTTCTTTGCCTTTAGCACACAGGGGAAGCCCATATATACATATATACATGCATTATATGTATATATATATATTTATTTAATATATTTTCTATATTTATTTATTATACAAATGGCAACCCACTCCAGTATTCTTGCCTGGAGAATCCCAGGGACAGCGGAGCCTGGTGAGCTGCCATCTATGGGGTCGCACAGAGTCGGACATGACTGAAGTGACTTAGCATAGCATAGCATACACACACACACACACACACACACATATATATATGAATATAGGTTCCCGTACTCTGAACTTATCCACTCTCCTTCCCTCCTTTCCTCTTTGGTAACCATAAGTCTTTGGGATTTCTTTGGGGGGAATGATGCTGAAGCTGAAACTCCAGTACTTTGGCCACCTCATGCAAAGAGTTGACTCATTGGAAAAGACTCTGATGCTGGGAGGGATTGGGGCAGGAGGAGAGGGGACGACAGAGGATGAGATGGCTGGATGGCATCACTGACTCGATGGACATGAGTCTGAGTGAACTCCGGGAGTTGGTGATGGACAGGGAGGCCTGGCGTGCTGCGATTCATGGGGTCGCAAAGAGTTGGACACCACTGAGCGACTGAACTGAACTGAACCATAAGTCTGTTTTTTTTTTTTTTTAATTTCTCTGAGTCTGTTTCTGTTTTGCTAATAAATTAAATTGAATTATTCTTAGATCCCACATATAAGTGACATCATATAACATTTGTCTTTCTCTGCCTGACTTACTTCACTTCAGTCCATCCATGCTATGTTTCATCTCTTTGCTGAAGCTCTCACTGTGTTCATCCACCCTTTTCCCCAGTTTGCTGAATGTCTTTATGACCATTACTTTTAAATCTTTATCAGGCAAACTATGAGACAGATGAGCATATTGACAAAACAGAAATAGATGCAGAGAAGAGGCTTGTGGTTGCCAAGAAAGAGGGGTTTGGGAGAGGAATGGAGTAGGAGATTGGAGTCAGCAGATGCAAACTAACATCTATAGGATGGGTGAACAATAAATGATTGGGTGACTAACACTTCACTCTAACCCCAGGGCTCAGAAAGGCAACAACCTAGGAACACGGTCTCTCTGTGCAGGAGGACTATCAGCTATTCATCATGGCTACAGCAATATAACCCAGGGAACTATATTCAATATCATGTGATAAACCATAATGGAAAAGAATATGAAGAAGGGAAATATATACCTATCTATAAAGCTTCCCTGGTGGCTCAGTGGTAAAGAATCTGCCTGCCAATGCAGGAGATGCAGGTTCAATCCATAGGTGGGGAAGATCTCCTGGAGAAGGAAATGACAACTCACTCCAGTATTCTTGCCTGGGAAATCCCAGGGGCAGAGAAGCCTGGTGGGCTAGAGTCCACGGGGTTGCAAAGAGTCGAACATGATTTAGCGACTAAACAACAGCAATTCATATCTGTATACAAATATACCTGCTTTACTTTGCTGTAGAGCAGAAATTAACACACTACATAAATTATGGAGAAGGCAATGGCAACCCACTCCAGTACTCTTGCCTGGAAAATCCCATGGACAGAGGAGCCTGATAGGCTGCAGTCCATGGGGTCACGAAGGGTCAGACACAACTGAGCAACTTCACTTTCACTTTTCACTTTCATGCTTTGGAGAAGGAAATGGCAACCCACTCCAGTGTTCTTGCCTGGAGAATCCCAGGGATGGCGGGGCCTGGTGGGCTGCCGTCTATGGGATCGCACAGAGTTGGACACGACTGAAGCAACTTAGCAGCAGCAGCAGCAGTACATAAACTATAGTTAAAAAAAAAATCATCCCATGGGCAGTAGATCGGGGCACCAGACTCATAACAAATCTGCCTTCTGGGAAATGAAAGTGTGAAGATGGTGCCTACCAGTCACTGTCCCCAGAGAGTGGTCCAGGAGGCTCCTAGGTGTGTGCATTAAATTAGATATCTGCCTCTTCTGCAGATGCTTTAAGATTCTTTCATTTTAAGTCTGACAGCAATCAACTGCCTCTGCACTGGGCCCTGGGGTGGTCCCAGGACATGGACCTTTATGAGCTGTCTCCAGATCACCACAGTCTTACAAGTCTCAGGATGCAAGTTTATTGGTTTTCTAACCTGAATGTTTGGGAACATGTCTTTAAATTGCAGGTCCTAAAAGCTGAAGTATCCGATGAAGGTTTGAACGCTTTGCTCCTCAGAGAGAAGCTCCAGGTTTTGAGTTTTCTCCTGGTTTCAGGTCACCATGAAGGGTTGGGCTTTATGATAAGGTTGTGGCCCAGCCTCTCCTTCAATGTGATTTTCTTCTCTTTCCCGCCTTGTGCAGTCACCTCTCAGCCAGCTTTGAGGTTTTTAAAGAGGGAATTCTTCCATACATATCTGTAGACTCAGTGTGTCCTGGGAATGGGGTGAGCCGCCATCTTGAACAGGAACCCTTCAACCTCACACATTTTTATATTAACCAACGGCTCCATGTTTTGAGATGCCGCTGCACAGTGTGTTTGGGTTGCTGTTTCCTCACACCATATTCCATGCATGTACTTGAAATCTGCATTCATTTTTTAAACCCTAAAGGATTTAAAACTTGTCATTTGTGGGTTATTGTTGCACAATTTGGAAGTATCTCTTTATTAAATTCAGAATACTATTTGTTTTCAACAGCCATAATGAATTGTTCCCAATTGTATGTTTATTTTAAATAAGTTTTCCTCTGATTGTAAATATAATGTATGCTCATTGTAGGAAATCTAAAAACAGACATACACATAAAGAACAAAAATAAGTTCCCTATATCCAGCAGCAGCTGCACTTTGCTGGAGCAGCCATGAAGAGATACCCCACGTCCAAGGAAGAGAAACCCAAGTAAGACAGTAAGTGTTGTGAGAGGGCATCAGAGGGCAGACACACTGAAACCATAATCACAGAAAACTAGCCAATCTGATCACATGGACCACAGCTTTGTCTAACTCAATGAAACTAAGCCATGCCATGTGGGGCCACTCAAGACAGGCGGGTCATGGTGGAGAGGTCTGACAGAATGTGGTCCACTGAAGAAGGGAGTGGCAAACCACTTCAGTATTCTTGCCTTGAGAACTCCATGAACAGTATGAAAAGGCAAAATGATAGGATACTGAAAGAGGAACTCCCCAGGTCGGTAGGTGCCCAATATTGCTACAGGAGATCAGTGGAGAAATAACTCCAGAAAGAATGAAGGGTTGGAGCCAAAGCAAAAATAACACCCAGTTGTGGATGTGACTGGTGATAGAAGCAAGGTCCGATGCTGTAAAGAGTAATATTGCATAGGAACCTGGAATGTCAGTTCCATGAATAAAGGCAAATTGGAAGTGGTCAAACAGGAGACGGCAAGAGTGAACGTCAACATTCTAGGAATCAGCAAACTAAAATGGACTGGAATGGGTGAATTTAACTCAGATGACCCTTATATCTACTACTGTGGGCAGGAATCCCTCAGAAGAAATGGAGTAGCCATCATGGTCAACAAAAGAGTCAGAATGCAGTACTTGGATGCAATCTCAAAAACGACAGAATGATCTCTGTTCACTTCCAAGGCAAACCATTCAATATGATGGTAATCCAAGTCTATGCCTCAACCAGTATCACTGAAGAAGCTGAAGTTGAATGGTTCTATGAAGACCTACAAGACCTTTTAGAACTAACACCCCAAAAAAGATGTCCTTTTCATTATAGGGGACTGGAATGCAAAAGTAGGAAGTCAAGAAACACCTGGACTAACAGGCAAATTACTGAACTGAACTGAACTGATCCAGCCACTCAGAGTTAAATCTAGCTGATGTTTTCTTTCTTTCTGTACCTATGTGTATATATATATATGTGTGTGTTTGTGTGTCACAAAAATTGGATGGCATTGCACATACAATACTGCATTCTAATTACTGCTTTTTTTAAACTTAACATTGTACCTTGAATAATTTGCATTTTTATTAAATATGTTTAAAAGTCCTTTAATAGTTACATAATATTCCATCATGCAGATTTCCTTAATTTGTGAAGCCATTCATCAGGTTCCCCTTGTTAATAATACTACCATAAACATCTTATGTAATTCTTTATTTATGCATTAGACTCTATGTTTACTCTGAATTTGGTTCTGTGGTATGGGCTTCCCAGGAGGTGCAAGTGGTAAAGAATCTGCTTTCCAATAATGCAAGATATGTGGGTTTGATCGCTGGATGAGGAAGATTCCCTGGAGTAAGAAGTGGCACCCCACTCCAGTATTCCTGCCTGAAAATTTCATGGGCAGAAGAGCCTGGCAGGGTAGATTCCACGGGGCTGCAAAGAGTTGGACATAACTGAGTACATATATTTGGAGAAGGAAATGGCACCCCACTCCAGTACTCTTGCCTGGAAACTCCCATGGATGGAGGAGCCTGGTAGGCTACAGTCCATGGGGTCGCGAAGAGTTGGACACAACTAAACGACTTCACTTTTACTTTTCACTTTCATGCGTTGGAGAAGGAAATGGCAACCCACTCCAGTGTTCTTGCCTGGAGAATCCCAGGGACGGGGGAGCCTGGTGGGCTGCCGTCTATGGGGTCGCACAGAGTTGGACATGACTGAAGCGACTTAGCAGCAGCAGCAGCAGCAGAGCACATATATTAATGTAATTTAAATCCCTAAAGAAATAGCAGATAAGATGGCAGACATGACTTCCTTGGTAAGTAATTTTTTCATCAGTCCTTTAGGATAGAAACCTATATGGGGAATTGTTTTTTAAAGCCTCTTAATACCTACTGCCTTAAAACTTATCACCAAAAAAGTTGTGCATAATTTATAATTCTCTATTGCACACATAGATAACTCTCACTGTAGAATTTTTGTTGTTCAGTCACTCAGTCATGTCTGACTCTTTGTGACCCCGTGGACTGCAGCACACCAGGCTTCCCTGTCCTTCATCATCTCCCAGAGCTTGTTCAAACTCATATCCTTCCAGTCGGTGATGCCATCCAACCATCTTGTCCTCTGTTGTCCCCTTCTCCTCCTGCCTTCAATCTTTCCCAGCATCAGGGTTTTTTTTCCCCCCAGTGAGTCAGCTCTTCATATCACGTGGCCAAAGTATTGAAGCTTCAGCCTCAGTATCAGTCCTTCCGATGAATATTTAGGATTGATTTCCTTTAGGATTGACTGGTTTGATCTCCTTGCAGTACAAGGGACTCTCAAGAGTCTTATTCCCCAACACCACTGTTCAAAAGCTTAAGTTCTTTTGTGCTCAGCCTTCTTTATAGTTCAACTGTCACATCCATACATGACTATTGGAAAAACTATAGTTTTGACTATACAGACCTTTGTTGGCAGAGTAATGTCTCTGCTTTTTAATATGTTGCCTAGGTTTGTCATAGCTTTTCTTCCAAGGAGCAAGTGTCCTTTAATTTCATGGCTGCAGTTACCATCTGCCATGGTTTTGGAGCCCAGGAAATAAAGTCTATTACTGTTTCCGTCATTTCCCCATCTATTTGCCATGAAGTGATGAGACCAGATGCCATGATCTTCGTTTTTTGAATGTTGAGTTCTGAGCCAGCTTTTTCACTCTCTTCTTTCACTTTCATCAAGAGGCTCTTTAGCCACTCTTCACTTTCTACCATAAGAGTGATATCATCTACGTATCTGAGGTTATTGATATTTCTCTTGGCAATCTTGATCCCAGCTTGTGCTTTATCTAGCCTCGCATTTTTCATGGTGTACTCTGCATAGATGTTAAACAAGCAGGGTGACAATATACAGCCTTGATGTACTCCTTTCCCAATTTGCAACCAGTCCATTATGCCATGTCTTGTTCTAAATGTTGCGTCTTGACCTGCATACAGATTTCTCAGGAGGCAGGTAAGGTGTTCTGGTATTCCCATCTCTTTAAGAAGTTTCCACAGTTTGCTGTGATCCACTCAGTCAAAGGCTTTAGAGTAGTCAATGAAGCAGAAGTAGATGTTTTTCTGGAATTCTTTTGTAGGCTTACTGTGTGCTAAGAGCCTTGCATGCATTATCTTATCCCTGGATGAGGAAAATATTATTCATATTCTCATTTGATATACAAGGAAATAGACCTGGAGAATTAAGGTACACAATTTTAAGAAGTGAAGAAGACCAAGGAGTCTGACAACATGAGCAGATCCTATCTGCTCTACTATAAAGGATCTTTGTTGAATCTCTGCCAATTAGAAAAGAGAAGAGTGTTTCACCATGGGTTTTAATTCTATTCTATTGGTTATTAGTGAACATACATATGTCTTTCATCTGTTCTTTGCAGACTTCTGAGTGAACCATTAACACCAACTTAATTTACCTCCACCAACTGACACAATTCCTTGGTACCCGCCTCCACCTTTCCAAACAGTGTATACTCTGGAAGCAGACATCAATTTTTATATTGAACTGAGTAAAGCATGGGGTTTACCATGTGTCAGTCACTCTTAACTAATCCAAACATGTTTACCAAAGACATTTTAGGAATATAAAATTATCCAAGGTCACAGCTGAGAAACTTTTTTCTGTATTAGTTGTTCCCTCTTATCTACAGTTTCACTTCCTATGGTGCCAGTGGCTGGATATGGTCAACTGAGGGTCAGAGAATATTAAAAGGGAAATTGTAGAAATAGACAATTCCTAAGTTTTGAACCACATGCCATTCTGAGCAGCGTGAGGAAATCTCGTGCTGTCCCTTCCTGTCCCGCCTAGGATGTGAATTTCACCTCATCACAAGAAGAAAGTGAGTACTATATATTTTGAGAGAGACACCACATTTATATCTTTTTTTTTACAGTGTATTGTTTGTTTTTTTTTTTAATTTTTTTTTATTTTTTTTAAATTTTATTTTATTTTTAAACTTTACATAATTGTATTAGTTTTGCCAAATATCAAAATGAATCTGCCACAGGCATACATGTGTCCCCATCCTGAACCCTCCTCCCTCCTCCCTCCCCACACCATCCCTGTGGGTCGTCCCAGTGCACCAGCCCCAAGCATCCAGTATCGCGCATCGAACCTGGACTGGCAACTCGTTTCTTACATGATATTCTACATGTTTCAATGTCACTCTCCCAAATCTTCCCACCCTCTCCCTCTCCCACAGAGTCCATAAGACTGTTCTATACATCAGTGTCTCTTTTGCTGTCTCGTACACCAGGTTATTGTTACCATCTTTCTAAATTCCATATATATGCGTTAGTATACTGTATTTCTGTTTTTCCTTCTGGCTTACTTCACTCTGTATGATAGGCTCCAGTTTCATCCACCTCATTAGAAATGATTCAAATGTATTCTTTTTAATGGCTGAGTAATACTACATTGTGTATATGTACCACAGCTTTCTTATCCATTCATCTGCTGATGGACATCTAGGTTGCTTCCATGTCCTGGCTATTATAAACAGTGCTGCGATGAACATTGGGGTACATGTGTCTCTTTCCCTTCTGGTTTCCTCAGTGTGTATGCCCAGCAGTGCAATTGCTGGATCATAAGGCAGTTCTATTTCCAGTTTTTTAAGGAATCTCCACACTGTTCTCCATAGTGGCTGTACTAGTTTGCATTCCCACCAACAGTGTAAGAGGGTTCCCTTTTCTCCACACCCTCTCCAGCACTTATTATTTGTAGACTTTTGGATCGCAGCCATTCTGACTGGTGTGAAATGGTATCTCATAGTGGTTTTGATTTGCATTTCTCTGATAATGAGTGATGTTGAGCATCTTTTCATGTGTTTGTTAGCCATCTGTATGTCTTCTTTGGAGAAATGTCTATTTAGTTCTTTGGCCCATTTTTTGATTGGGTCATTTATTTTTCTGGAGTTGAGCTGTAGGAGTTGCTTGTATATTTTTGAGATGAGTTGTTTGTCAGTTGCTTCATTTGCTATTATTTTCTCCCATTCTGAAGGCTGTCTTTTCACCTTGCTAATAGTTTCCTTTGATGTGCAGAAGCTTTTAAGGTTAATTAGGTCCCATTTGTTTATTTTTGCTTTTATTTCCAATATTCTGGGAGGTGGGTCATAGAGGATCCTGCTGTGATGTATGTCAGAGAGTGTTTTGCCTATGTTCTCCTCTAGGAGTTTTATAGTTTCTGGTCTTACGTTGAGATCTTTAATCCATTTTGAGTTTATTTTTGTGTATGGTGTTAGAAAGTGGTCTAGTTTCATTCTTTTACATGTGGTTGACCAGATTTCCCAGCACCACTTGTTAAAGAGATTGTCTTTAATCCATTGTATATTCTTGCCTCCTTTGTCAAAGATAAGGTGTCCATATATGCGTGGATTTATCTCTGGGCTTTCTATTTTATTCCATTGATCTATATATCTGTCTTTGTGCCAGTACCATACTGTCTTGATAACTGTGGCTTTGTAGTAGAGCCTGAAGTCAGGTAGGTTGATTCCTCCAGTTCCATTCTTCTTTCTCAAGATCGCTTTGGCTATTCGAGGTTTTTTGTTTTTCCATACAAATTGTGAAATTATTTGTTCCAGCTCTGTGAAGAATACTGTTGGTAGCTTGATAGGGATTGCGTTGAATCTATAAATTGCTTTGGGTAGTATACTCATTTTCACTATATTGATTCTTCCAATCCATGAACATGGTATATTTCTCCATCTATTAGTGTCCTCTTTGATTTCTTTCACCAGTGTTTTATAGTTTTCTATGTATAGGTCTTTAGTTTCTTTAGGTAGATATATTCCTAAGTATTTTATTCTTTCCATTGCAATGGTGAATGGAATTGTTTCCTTAATTTCTCTCTCTGTTTTCTCATTATTAGTGTATAGGAATGCAAGGGATTTCTGTGTGTTGATTTTATATTCTGCAACTTTACTATAGTCATTGATTATTTCTAGCAATTTTCTGGTGGAATCTTTAGGGTTTTCTATGTAGAGGATCATGTCATCTGCAAATAGTGAGAGTTTTACTTCTTCTTTTCCAATTTGGATTCCTTTTATTTCTTTTTCTGCTCTGATTGCTGTGGCCAAAACTTCCAAAACTATGTTGAATAGTAATGGTGAAAGTGGGCACCCTTGTCTTGTTCCTGACTTTAGAGGAAATGCTTTCAATTTTTCACCATTGAGGATAATGTTTGCTGTGGGTTTGTCATATAGCTTTTATTATGTTGAGGTATGTTCCTTCTATTCCTGCTTTCTGGAGAGTTTTTATCATAAATGGATGTTGAATTTTGTCAAAGGCTTTCTCTGCATCTATTGAGATAATCATATGGTTTTTATTTTTCAATTTGTTAATGTGGTGTATTACATTGATTGATTTGCGGATATTGAAGAATCCTTGCATCCCTGGGATAAAGCCCACTTGATCATGGTGTATGATCTTTTTAATGTGTTGTTGGATTCTGATTGCTAGAATTTTGTTAAGGACTTTTGCATCTATGTTCATCAGTGATATTGGCCTGTAGTTTTCTTTTTTTGTGGCATCTTTGTCAGGTTTTGGTATTAGGGTGATGGTGGCCTCATAGAATGAGTTTGGAAGTTTACCTTCCTCTGCAATTTTTTGGAAGAGTTTGAGCAGGATAGGTGTCAGCTCTTCTCTAAATTTTTGGTAGAATTCAGCTGTGAAGCCGTCTGGACCGGGGCTTTTGTTTGCTGGAAGATTTTTGATTACAGTTTCAATTTCCATGCTTGTGATGGGTCTGTTAAGATTTTCTATTTCTTCCTGGTCTAGTTTTGGAAAGTTGTACTTTTCTAAGAATTTGTCCATTTCTTCCACGTTGTCCATTTTATTGGCATATAATTGTTGATAGTAGTCTCTTATGATCCTTTGTATTTCTGTGTTGTCTGTTGTGATCTCTCCATTTTCGTTTCTAATTTTGTTGATTTGATTTTTCTCCCTTTGTTTCTTGATGAGTCTGGCTAATGGTTTGTCAATTTTATTTATCCTTTCAAAGAACCAGCTTTTGGTTTTGTTGATTTTTGCTATGGTCTCTTTTGTTTCTTTTGCATTTATTTCTGCTCTAATTTTTAAGATTTCTTTCCTTCTACTAACCCTAGGGTTCTTCATTTCTTCCTTTTCTAGTTGCTTTAGGTGTAGAGTTAGGTTATTTATTTGACTTTTTTCTTGTTTCTTGAAGTGTGCCTGTATTGCTATGAACTTTCCCCTTAGGACTGCTTTTACCGTGTCCCACAGGTTTTGGGTTGTTGTGTTTTCATTTTCATTCGTTTCTATGCAAATTTTGATTTCTTTTTTGATTTCTTCTGTGATTTGTTGGTTATTCAGCAGCGTGTTGTTCAGCCTCCATATGTTGGAATTTTTAATAGTTTTTCTCCTGTAATTGAGATCTAATCTTATTGCATTGTGGTCAGAAAAAATGCTTGGGATGATTTCTATTTTTTTGAATTTACCAAGGCTAGCTTTATGGCCCAGGATGTGATCTATCCTGGAGAAGGTTCCATGTGCGCTTGAGAAAAAGGTGAAATTCATTGTTCTGGGATGAAATGTCCTATATATATCAATTAAGTCTAACTGGTCTATTGTATCGTTTAAAGTTTGTGTGATCTATCCATAGGTGTGAGTGGGGTATTAAAGTCTCCCACTATTATTGTGTTATTGTTAATTTCTCCTTTCATACTTGTTAGCATTTGTCTTATGTACTGTGGTGCTCCCGTGTTGGGTGCATATATATTTATAATTGTTATATCTTCTTCTTGGATTGATCCTTTGATCATTATGTAGTGACCTTCTTTGTCTCTTTTCACAGCCTTTGTTTTAAAGTCTATTTTATCTGATATGAGTATTGCTACTCCTGCTTTCTTTTGGTCCCTATTTGCATGGAAAATCTTTTTCCAGCCCTTCACTTTCAGTCTGTATGTGTCCCCTGTTTTGAGGTGGGTCTCCTGTAGACAACATATGTAGGGGTCTTGTTTTTGTATCCATTCAGCCAGTCTTTGTCTTTTGGTTGGGGCATTCAATCCATTTACGTTTAAGGTAATTACTGATAAGTATGATCCCGTTGCCATTTACTTTATTGTTTTGGGTTCAAGTTTATATACCGTTTTTGTGTTTCTTGTCTAGAGAATATCCTTTAGTATTTGTTGGAGAGCTGGTTTGGTGGTGCAGAATTCTCTCAGCTTTTGCTTGTCTGAAAAGCTTTTGATTTCTCCTTCATACTTGAATGAGATCCTTGCTGGGTACAATAATCTGGGCTGTAGGTTATTTTCTTTCATCATTTTAAGTATGTCTTGCCATTCCCTCCTGGCTTGAAGAGTTTCTATTGAAAGATCAGCTGTTATCCTTATGGGAATTCCCTTGTGTGTTATTTGTTGTTTTTCCCTTGCTGCTTTTAATATTTGTTCTTTGTGTTTGATCTTTGTTAATTTGATTAATATGTGTCTTGGGGTGTTTCTCCTTGGGTTTATCCTGTTTGGGAGTCTCTGGGTTTCTTGGACTTGGGTGATTATTTCCTTCCCCATTTTAGGGAAATTTTCAACTATTATCTCCTCAAGTATTTTCTCATGGTCTTTCTTTTTGTCTTCTTCTTCTGGAACCCCTATTATTCGAATGTTGTAGCGTTTAATATTGTCCTGGAGGTCTCTGAGATTGTCCTCATTTCTTTTAATTCGTTTTTCTTTTATTCTGATTCATTTATTTCTACTATTCTATCTTCTAATTCACTAATCCTATCTTCTGCCTCTGTTATTCTACTATTTGTTGCCTCCAGAGTGTTTTTAATTTCATTTATTGCATTATTCATTATATATTGACTCTTTTTTTATTTCTTCTAGTTCCTTGTTAAACCTTTCTAGCATCTTCTCAATCCTTGTCTCCAGGCTATTTATCTGTGATTCCATTTTAGTTTCAAGATTTTGGATCAATTTCACTATCATTATTCGGAATTCTTTATCAGGTAGATTCCCTATCTCTTCCTCTTTTGTTTGGTTTGGTGGGCATTTATCCTGTTCCTTTATCTGCTGAGTATTCCTCTGTCTCTTCATCTTGTTTAAATTGCTGAGTTTGGGGTGTCCTTTATGTATCCTGGCAGTTTGTGGAGTTCTCTTTATTGTGGCGTTTCCTCACTGTGTGTGGGTTTGTACAGGTGGCTTGTCAAGGTTTCCTGGTTAGGGAAGCTTGTGTCGGTGTTCTGGTGGATGGGGCTGTATTTCTTCTCTCTGGAGTGCAATGAAATGTCCAGTAGTGAGTTATGAGATGTCTATAGTTTTGGGGTGACTTTGGGCAGCCTGTATCTTGAAGCTCAGGGCTGTGTTCCTTTGTTGCTGGAGAATTTGCTTGGTATGTCTTGCCCTGGAACTTATTGGCCCTTGTGTGGTGCTTGGTTTCAGTGTCGGTATGGAGGCATTTGATGAGCTCCTGTCAATTAATGTTCCTTGGAGTCAGGAGTTCCCTGGAGTCAGGGTTTGGACTTAAGTCTCCTGCTTCCGGTTATCGGTCTTATTTTTACAGTAGTTTCAAAACTTCTCCTTCTATACAGCACCATTGATAAAACATCTACATTAAAGATGAAAAGTTTCTCTACAATGCGGGTCACTCAGAGAGGTTCACAGGGTTACATGGAGAAGAGAAGAGGGAGGAGGGAGTTAGAGGTGACCCAAATGAGATGAGGTGAATCAATAATGGAGAGAGTGGGGTAGCCAGTAGTCACTTCCTTATGTGCACTCCACAACTAGACCACTCAGAGATGTTCACGGAGTTATACAGAGAAGAGAAGAAGGAGGAAGGTGACAGAGGTGGCCAGAAGGATAAAAGGGGGGAATGAAAAGGAGGGAGACAGATCCAGCCAGTAATCAGTTCCCTAAGTGTTCTCCACCGTCTGGAACACACAGAAATTCACAGAGTTGGGTAGAGTAGAGGGGTTAGGGAGGAGACACAGGCGACCTGGTGGAGAAAAAGGAGAGTCTAAAGGGAGAGAGAGCAGTCAAGCCAGTATTCTTGCTCCCTAGTGAAAAATGGGTCCTGAAGATTGGGTTCTTAAAGGTACAAAATTGGTAACAAATACATAAAAGCAAGAATTAAAAATCTAGAGTAGAGTTTGGAATTTCAAAAATACGATGTTAAAGAAAAGAAGAAGGAAAAGAAAGAGAGAAAAAACGAACAAACAAAAACTAACAAGGTCGCGAAAATTGTAAAGAAAGTACAGGTACAAAATTGATAACTAATACCAAAAAGCAAAAATTAAAAATCTAGAGTAGAGTTTGGAATTTCAAAAATACAATGTTAAAAAAAAAAAGAAGAAGAAGAAAAATAAAGAGAGAAAACAGACAAACGAAAACAAACAATGTCACAAAAATTATAAAGAAAATACAGGTACAAAATTGATATTATTCAGATATACAATGTTATATAGAAGAAGAAGAGAAAGAAACAGAGAAGAAGAAAAAAAGAAGTCACAGAAATTATATAAAAATAAACTATAGGTACAAAATTGATAACAAATACCAAAAAGCGAAAATTAAAAATCTAGAGTAGAGTTTAGAATTTCAAAAGTACAATGTTAAAGAGAAGAAAAAAAAAAAAAAGAAAAAAAAAAAACAAGGTCAAAAAATTATAAAATATATATATATGAAGTTTGCTGAAGAAGAAAAAAATAGGGTCTTTTTTTTTTTGCAAAGTAATAGGTTATAAAAGTGAAAATTAAAGGAGCAATAGAAGACTTAAAAAAAATTTTTTTTTTTAATTAAAAAAAAAAAAGAAAGAATGATCGTAAAAATACTAAAAATATATCTAGGACTTTCTTGGTGGTGTTGTGGGTTCAGTTCATTTTTGGCTAGTTCCTTGGTCAGACTTATATTTCTCAAGATCTATAGGCCCCTTCCTATGTAGTCCGTAGTAACCACAGGGTTTTGGTCTATTGCCTGTAGCTTCCAAGGCGTTTCCCTCTGTTATATCTTCTTCTGTTTGCTGGTCTCTTCAGTATCTGGTTTCCGCCCTGACACAAAGGGGACAGTGGAGGACACTTTTTTTTTTTTTTTTTAGGCTTACTTGTTCAGTCGCGCTGTGGGGAGGGAGGGAGGAATGCTGCAAACAAATAACACTGGCGTGGGCTCGCAGTGCCTCAGCCACCCTGGGTCTGCCCCCGCTCACGGCGTGTGTAGCCTCCCTGTCCACACTGCTCGGACTCTAGGTTGTTCCGCCGGGAACAATCCGAGGCTGGCCCTGGGCTGCATGCACCTCCCAGGTCCAAGCTGCTCAGGTTCAGGCACTCGGGTAGTCCTCAGAGGCGCAGACTCAGTTGGGCCTGCGTTTTGTGCTCTTCCCAGGTCCGAGCAGCTCAGGTGATGAGGTGTTTGGCGAGCGCCAATGCTGCGACTTACCGCCTCCCCGCCACTCGGTTTTCTGGTTGTAAAACCGGCACACCTTCTCAGGCAGATGTTGACCGTCCAGACCCCCAAGAAGTTTTAGTTAGCAAAGAAGCCCGCTTACAGTTTTATAGATAATGTCTCTCTGGGGCTGCGATTGCCCCCTTCCGGCTCTGGCTGCCTGTCACCGGAGGGGGAAGGTCTGCAGCCGGCTATCTCTGTTCAGTCCTTTGTTCCGTGCGCGGGCCTGGCGGTTTTAGGTTAGGACTGGCTTTTCGTGTGGTAGATATCCCACAGTCTGGTTTGCTAGCCCAAATTATTGCGCTCAGATAGCGCTCAGGGTATTCAGGTCAGATTCTTACTCTCAGCGATGCAGCCCGTGCCGCGCCTCCCTGCCCAGCCCCCGCTTGCTAATGGCGGATGCAGGCGTCTGCACTGCTTCTCCGCTGGGGGAGTTACCGTAGGGCTCGCAATCTGCGAGTTTTAATTGTTTATTTATGTTTCTCCCTGTTATGTTGCCCTCTGTGCTTCCAAAGCTCGGCACAGATTTGGCAGTGAGAAGGTTTCCTGGTGTTTGGAAACTTCTCTCTTTTTAAGATTCCCTTCCCGGGACGGAGCTCCGTCCCTCCCTCTTTTGTCTTTAATATTTTTTCCTACCTCCTTTCGAAGAGTTGGGTTGCTTTTCTGGGTGCCTGATGTCCTCTGCCGGCATTCAGAAGTTGTTTTGTGGAATTTACTCGACGTTTAAATGCTCTTTTGTTGAATTTGTGGGGGAGAAAGTGTTCTCCCCATCCTACTCCTCCGCCATCTTGGCTCCTCCCCTCCTACAGTGTATTGTTATAATTGTTCTATTTGTTATTAATCTCTTACTGCACCTAATTTATAAATTAAACTATCATAAGTGTGTATGTATAAGAGGTTAAAGGGACAACAGAGGGTGAGATTGTTGGATACCATCACGGACTCAATAAACATGAGTTTGAGCAAACTCTGGGAGATAGCGAAGGAGCGGGAAGCCTGGCATGCTCCATGAGGTGGCAAAGAGCCGGACACGACTGAGTGACTCAACAACAATATGTGGTTTGGCTGTGTGCGGTTTGGCTGTGCACGGTTTCAGGTATCCATTCAGGGTCTTAGAATGTATAAGATTAGGTGGGAGGGGGTGGGGGGATAAGGTGGGATAAGGTGGGAGGGGGTGGGGGGATATTGTATTCAATTACCTTCGGCAGCACATTCCTTAAAATTTAGTTTTGTAGTTTCCCTCCTTCACAGTTTTGTTACCCAGCAAAATTTAGTGTTAAGGGTAGCCTGAAATCCCAAGTCATTCCTATTTTCCATCTCAGTGATCAACATATTTTTCTTCCTGGCCAAAGTCCACTGATCCATCTATGCTCTTCACTGTAGAGCAGGTACAATATTTTTTCATGGAATGTTACCCATCACTCACTCAACCTCCCTTATTCTCAACCTCTGTAACTTGAGTGCCTTCTGCTGCTTTCCCTATAGACACGCTCAAGCATTTCCCATTTTGGAAACCTTCTCTTGCTCACATTTGCCACTTGAGTTAACAATTTCTCCCCCCCCCCCACCCCGTTTATTTATCTAAGCTTCTCAAAAGAACACTCCACTGACTATTTCAGCTTCCTGGCTTCCCATTAGCAACTCTGGCTGCCTCGTAGTTCTCAGTACTCTACTGAAGCACACTTGATGAAGTTGCAAAGTGCTTCTTAAAGTCAGGTGAAGTGGATCTTGTGATCTTTTCCTCCGTGGATCTTCCTGTTGTATTTGACACTATCAGTTTTTCCTGAAAATCTCTCTATGCCCTCTGTTTTCCCTGCTCTATGATTCTTTCTTCTTTGTTAAATTTATCATATTCTGACTTTCCTTCCACCTCTCAAATATTGTCCCCCCGGGGCTCAGTCCTCAGCTGTTTACCCTTTACACATTACATATTGTCCATGGGTAATTTAACTTACACTTGTGGTTCAACTGTCTTCTGTATCTTAATGATTCCAAATCTACACATCCAGTCTGCAGTTACTCTTGGTTTGAGAATCATATACCATTAAATTCCAATAATCATATAGATGCTCTATGAGTAACTCAGTGTGTCTCATTCATAAACCCCCTCCTTTTTTCGTGTTCTTGATTTCAGTTGCAGACACTACCATCCATATATTTCTTAAATTGGTGAAAGCTAAAGTCATTAATTTGAGACTTCTCTTCTCAGACAGGTGTTTAGTGCTATAATTTCCCCTTAAGTACTATTTAGCAGAATCTCTAAAATTTCACATATAATATTTTCATGTTCCTTTCATTCCAAATACTTTCTAATTTCTCTTTTTCATGTCTTACTTTACCAATGGGTTACTTAGGAATGCACTATTTAGTTTGCAAACACTTTGGAATTGTATTTGATATATCTGTAATTTATTTATAATTTAATTCTATTTGAGAGAAAGGGCATACGTTGTATATCTTTAATCATTTCAGATTTGTTAATATTGTTTTATGGTCCATAGAATTATTTATCTCTTGCCACATGTCTCTTGTATACTTGCAAAGAAAGAGCTTCTGCTGTTTGGGGTAGAGTATTTTATAAATGTTAGGTCAAGTTAGGTGACAGTGCCATTCAAAGTCTACATTATTTCTGTTTTTCTATCTATATAATTTCTACAATTATTTTGAGGTGGAGACATTGACATCTCTGACTATAAATCTGTAATTTTCTCCTTGCAAATCTTTGAATTTTGCTTAATGGATTTTGAAACTTAGATACATAAGCATTTAGAATTGTTTTGTCCACTTGGCAAATTGCCCTTTTATCGTGATGAAATGACCTTCTTCATTCCTCCTAATATTCTTTATGCTAAAATCAATGTTTTCTAATATTAACATAACAATCCCTGCTTTATTTTCATTACTGGTAACATGTTATATCATTTTCTCCATCCTTTAATCTGTCTTTATATTAAAATATATTTCTTATAGACAACATAGAGTTGAATCTTTCTTTTTAATTCAGTCTTTCTATCTCTGACTTTTAATTGGGTATATTTAGATCATTTGTTGGAGAAGGGAATGGCAACCCACTCCAATACTCTTGCCTGGAGAGTCCCATGGACAGAGGAGCCTAGCAGGCTTCAGTCCATGGGGTCACAAAGAGTCGGACACGACTGTGTGACTACCACTTTTACTTTTTCACCAGTGCTAAAACCCCTCATAGCCCCAGTGGTTCTGGGAACAGGGGTTTTGTCTCAGTGTTTCATTGGGTGAGGAAACAGAGCATTTCACTTATCTTTCTCCTTTATACTCTGTTTTATACTCAGCACAGTTCAATGACTACCCAGTATCCATCTTCACACACCCTTTTTGCATTCCCTTTACATCATAATCCCTGTTTCTGTTCTGGCTTTTTAGACTAATTCACTGGTACTCTTTAAATGGCCACCAAATCTCATTGTATAGTCACCCACATATTTTGATCTCTGTTGCTTCCAAGGTTGGGTGTCTTTAGTGGCTCAGCAGTAAAGAATCCACCTGCAATGCAGGAAATGCAAGTTTGATCCCTGGGTAGAGAAGATCCCCTGGAGAAGGGAATGGCAACCCACTCCAGGATTCTTACTTGGAGAATCCCATGGACAGAGGAGCCTGGTGGGCTACAGGGGCAAAGAGTTGGACACAACTTAACAACTAAACCACCACCATCTTCAAGGTATTAGTCATTTTTACATTCACCTATTCATTGACTTCACTTTCACTTTTCACTTTCATGCATTGGAGAAGGAAATGGCAACCCACTCCAGTGTTCTTGCCTGGAGAATCCCAGGGATGGGGGAGCCTGGTGGGCCACCATCTATGGTCGCACAGAGTCGGACACGACTGAAGCAACTTTGCAGCAGATCATTTATGCTTAATGATTGTTTTAATGATTAGATTTTAAGCTATTTTGCTATCTGTGTCATTTTCTTCTTTATCCTCTTTTTTTCCTACCTTTTTTGCCTGCCTTTCTATGAATTAACCAGATATTTATTATGACTCCTTTTAATCTACTTTCTTGGATTACTAGCTTCAACTTTTCCTTTGTTATTTTAATGGTTACTTTGGGCTTTATAGTGTATACCTCTAACATCACAGGCTGCCTACAAGTCCTATAATAGTTCTTTCCATTTAATATGAAGACCTTACACTACTCTATCTCCATTTCTTCATTTCTTCCCTTCATGCTGTAGGTGTTATACAGTTCAGTTTTACATATGTTATAAACCCCACAATATATCATTATTTTTGTTTAAATAGTTAAATACATTATAAGGAGCTGTAAATAATAATAAAATAATCTTGTATATTCGCCCATATAGTTACCATTTCCAAGACTGTTAATTCCTTTATTCAGAGCTAGATTTCCATGTGGAATCATTTTCCTTTTTCCTGAAGGAGAATCTTAAACATTTCCTGTAGTTTAAACATTTCCAGTTCTGCTGGTGATAGATTCTTTCAGATTTTGTACATCTGAGAAGATCTTTATTTTGTCATTTTTGAAAGACATTTTTGCTGGGTATAGAATTCTAGGTTGTCAGGATTTTTGGTCTCAGTATTTTAGAGATGTTGCTTCTCTGTCTTCTCACTTGCATTGTTTCTGGTGAGTAATCAGCGGTCATCTCAGTCTTTATTTTTCTGTCCATCAGGTATCCTTTTTCTCTGGCTGTGTTTTTAAGATTTTCTCCTTATCTCTGGTTTTCAGCAATTTGATTATGATGTGTCTAGATGAGATTTCTTTAGCATGTGCTTGGGGTTTGTTGAACTTCTTGGATCTTTGGGTCTATAGTCTTCCCTGAATTTGGAAAATTTTCAACCATCATCTCTTTAAATAATTTTTCTACTCCTCCCTGCCTCCACTCCTACAGAGTTATAGTAGCTTTTTTAACATCCGCATCTGCCAATTTGAACATTTGTGATAGCTTTAGTGTGATCAGTTGATCCATGTTTTCCTCGTCATGGTTGTGTTTTCCTTTTTGTTTGCTTTGATTGAATGCTGGACATTGTGGCTTTAGTCTTGGTTACAAGATGTTTTTATTTTCCTACAAACGTTATTGAACTTTGCTCTGGGATGCAGTTAATTATTTTTTAATTATTATTGTTATTTTTTTGTGGATGTGGTGGGTCTTCTTTGCTGTGTCTGGCTTTCCCTAGCTGCAACTACTGGGACCTACTCTCTAGTGGTGGCGCATGGGCTTCTCATTTCGGCGGCATTTTCTTGTTGTGGAACATGAGCTCTAGGGAGTGTGGGCTTCAGTAGTTACTGTGTGTGGGCTCAGTAGCTGTGGCTTACAGGCTTAGTTGTTCCATGGCATGTGGGATCTTCCCAGACAAGGAATCAAACCTGTGTGCCCTGCATTGGCAGGCAGATTCTTAACCACTGAACCATGAGGTAGGTCCCTGCAATTAATTATTTTCAAAGAGTGTGATGGTTTAGGGTCTTATTGTTAAGATTTGTTTGGAGGGACAGTAGCAATCCTCATACTAGGGTTAATTATTCCCCGCTATGAGGGCAAATCCTTCTCAAGTCGTCTACTCAATTCTCCTTGAGTCTGAAAGATCCTTGGATGGTGGGAACAGACGTTATACCTGGCCCTGTGTGAGCACGGCACACAGTTTGCTCTAATCATTTTGGGGTCGTTTTAATCCCTGGCCTTGGGTGGTTTCCCCTTACCTGTGCACTCATTAGTACTTGGCTGAATGCTAGGGGCTTCTTCAGATCCCTGGGGTTCCTCTACATTTCTCTCCTCTCTGGGACTCTGTCTTGCAAACACTGGCTGCGTTTGTCTCCCTGGATTCTCAGCTCTGTCTCTTCATCCAAGAAGTCTGCCAGGCTCCAGAGCACATGCAGTGCTCAGACAATCATAGGGCTCACCTTGTTCATTTCCCATTTCTCTGGGACCCAAATCCTCATTGTCTGAAGTGCAGTGTATTGCATCTATTGTCTAATTTGTGTTAACAGCTTCACCAGAGAGTTAAATCCTGTCCTTTGTTTTATCCATCAGAAGTGAAGGTCTCACTATGAGGGCTTTTGCCAATGTCTTTGTATCTGTCTCCCCCCACCAGTCCCCATTTATGGTGCAAGTGGCTTGAAGACAGAGTCCTTGCCTTACTCATCAGGACATGTCTGCACTGAGTGTGGCTCTGGAGGTCAGGCTGCCTGGGTCCTCATTTTGATCCTGTCACTCATTGCTTAAGATCTTGGGTGAGTTACTTAATTTCTCTGTGCCTTTGTTTTCTCATCAATAAGTGAGCAAAATAACAGTACAGCTGTTTGTGGTTATTTTGAGGATTCAGTGACACATGCAAAGTTTTTAGTAAGGCAGCTGACACACAGCTGTCAATAAATCCTTATATTAACCTAATAATAATACTTGTTGTTTGCTGCTGTTCAGTCACCAAGTCATGTCCAATTGTGACCCCATGGACTGCAGTGCACCAGGTTCCCTGTCCTTCACTATCCTCCAGAGCTTGCTCAAACTCATGTTCATTGAGTCGATGATGCTATCCAGCCATCTTATCCTCTGCTGCCCCCTTCTCCTCCTGCCCTCAATCTTTCCTGGCATCAGGGTCTTTTCCAATGAGTTGGCTGTTCACATTAGGTAACCAAAGTATTGGAGCTTCAGCCTTAGCATCAGCCCATTCCAACCCTAATATTGATATTATATTCTGATCCTCACTAGTAGTGAGTGACATAGTTGTTGTTCAGTTGTTCAGTGGCTCATTGTCTGACTCTTTATGACCCCATGAGTGACAGATTGGCACTCAAAACATTTTGGGTGAATAGGTGAATTTTGACCCTCACAAGATTCTCGTTGTTGAGCTTGTGTCAGATGCTTCCTTCTCAAGTGAAAACCTTCACCCCTGGTTCAGATGTTTACTCACCATCATTGCAGAGCTGGGGTATCCAGTGTGATGAAGCCTTCACCTCCTCTCCTCCCCCACCAAGCAGCCAGACGTGTGCAGACATTGTCTGTATCAGATACTATGTTTGATTTGCTGAAATTCATCTCTCCCTTGATCCAAATAGCAGAAAGCTGTCTGTGGGCCATGCAGGATATAATATTTTACGGAATCAGTGATGCCTTGAAGAGAGCTGCAAGCAGATAATGTGATGAAAGAACAAATATATCAGCACTTTCCTGATTAAGCTGGTGCATTAGAATTGGCATCAGACCACTGAATCTGGTGCGATCATTTCATCCTCATTCCAGAGGAATGGTGGCAGGGATATTTCAACTATTAGAAGATTTGGGGGGAATTTAGGGAGTGATAGGTGTACAGATGGAGGTTCACTTTTTATAACTGATTTTAAAAACATGTCACAAATGTTATAGATTCCAATACATGATATAGAGTTCTTTTTGCTGTTATAGAATCTTGATCACTTTGTTTTCTTAGCTGGTAGATTTTGACTCTACACCAGAAGGTATGTGTGCAAAGCATCTTGTTTTCTGCATGTCTTAGGCATAAAATTCTTGACCATCAAGCATGGGTTTCTATATGATAGACTTTAATTTTATGACAATATTGATTTTTATACATCCAGCTGATCCCCCCAGTCTTATGTTTTCTCTTTGCTAAGAGCCCTGTCTTCAAATGATCCTAAGGATCATTAGGAGAGGCGCAAACTTCACCTAAATAAACTTGATCATGATAAATAAACCGGACAGGGCCTTCTTGGCTTCCCAGATCTGCAGATTTTTTGTTTGAAATGAAGACAAATAGCAGTACCCATCAAAGAGGATGTTGGATTTATGTCTTCATGAGGATGGGAATCAAATTTTTCTTTCATTTTGTGGGCTTTTAAAGAACGGCAGACACATGAGAAAATGAAGTGGATTGACTGGTTTTTGCATCTGCACACTTGCAGGGACTGACATGAGGACACCCTTGGCCTTGGCCTACAGCAGCGCATAAAACGGGCCATTAATCTGGGAAACAGGCACTTTTTGCATCTTAAGCACAAGTTGTAAGTAATTATCTTTATAGTCAAAACTGTTTTAGGTGTGGAACTGATGCCTTTGCTGACAGAGAAATGGAAGGAAAGTTACTTTACAGACTGGGACCTGCATAAGAAATTATTCCCAATGCCAGGGTTTGGGGAAGAAAGGGGGGTCTTAAGCCTATCCTCCAGTGGAGGTGTGGCATGATCTTGATTTTTACATTTCTACTTCTTTGGTATGTAGACTTCATAGCTGGTTGTATTGTTATTTACAACTTCCTTGTTATTTACAGGTGAGAAATTTTGCTTTCAAATAAACCTGTGATTTCCGCAGTGGCCATACACAGAGAGGTGTATTTTTAAAAGTCTGAGGGGCTTCTCTGGGCTTCCCATGTGGTGCTAGTGGTAATGAACCAGGCTGCCAGTGCAGGAAATGTAAGATGAGGGTTCAGTCCCTGGGACGAGAAGACCCCCCTGGAGGAGGGCAAGGCAACCCACTCCAGTATACTTACCTGGAGAATGCCATGAACAGAGGAGCCTGGTGGCTACAGACCATAGGGTCACAGAAAGCTGGACTGAAGTTATCTAGCATGTACATGGCCCAGGACTTCCCTGGTGGCTCAGTGGGTAAGTATCCACCTGTTAATGCATGGGACATGGGTTTGATCCCCAGTCCAGGAAGATTTCACATGCTGCAGGAGTGACTAGGGCCACCTGCCACAACTACTGAGCCCTCAATCTAGAACCCACATGCCACAATTACTGCAATTATGTGCCTAGAGCCTGTAGCCCACAACAAGTGAAGCTACCTCAATGAGAAGCCCAAACAAAGCAGAAAAAAATACCCTCACTCTCTGCAGCTGGAGAAGCCTGCACAGAAGCAAGGAAGAACCAGCACAACCAAGAAATAAAGAAATAAAACTTTTGAAAATGTACATACCTTAATTAAAAATACTTTTTAGAAAATTTGAGTATTTCCTTGCATTTATTTTGGGTTGTTTTTTTTTTTTTTTTTGGTAATATTCCATTTATAACAAATAGTGACAGTTTTCCATCTATGGTGAAAAGTGAAAAAGTGGAAGTGTTAGTTCCTCGGTTATGTCTGACCCTTTGTGACCACATAGACTGTAGCCCACCAGGATCCTCTGTCTATGAGATTCTCCAGGCAAGAATAATGGAGTGGGTTACCATTCCCTTCTCCAAGGGATCTTCTTAACCCAGGAATCGAACCTGGGTCTCCAGTATTGCAGGCAGATTCTTTACCGTCTGAGCCACCACAGCACCCAAATTCTTCCTAAAAGAATCAATCGTGAGTGAATTAAACATATTAAGTGAATGACAGTACAGATGGTATAAGCAGATCACTTAAAGCATACAGATGCTAAACAGATATCCAGGGAAACACCATCATGGACAGCTTCCTGGCCAGGGAGAGGGGATTCTGGTCTCCACCCTCACACCAGGTGCAGTCATGGGCAGGGAGCTGAGAACAATTTTGTGACTGACAAATAAGCTTCCTGTGCATATTTTAACCCCAGGTAAGTTTTCTTAACTCCTCTGTACCTCTGTTTACTTACATGCAGACTTGTAGAAGTTAATAGCAGTTATCTGGAAAGGAGGCTGTGCAGGTTGACTAGCTCTGTGTCCATCATCTGCTCTGCCCCTGGAGGGCACCATGGCACCTGCTCAACTTACTTCCAGGGGGCTTTGCCCTGAATCCCAAGGAGCACATTAAAACAGGGTGCCGGGAGCCAAGGGTGGATCCAAGGGCAGAGCCAGGCCTCAGCGACGTGCAGGGGGCCCCTCTGGTCTTGTGATTCTCTCCACCTCACATGGCCTCCTACTTACCCTGGGAAGGTTCTAGAACTTACACACTCAGGTAGGACCAAGAACTTTTTAAAGTAGCATCTCTCCCAGGGCATTTTTACTGCATCAGGTTAAGAAGAGAGTTTCTGTATCTGCTGTCGAGATTTATTGAGGAGAGCCTTCCTTGTATTTTCTGTTTCCTTCCTCCTTTCTTCCTCTCTCTTCCTTCTCCCCTCACTCCTTTTCCCTTCTTTCCTCCCTTCCTACCTTTCTTCTCTCCTCTTTCTCTACAAAAATTTATTGAGCACCTACTATGTGCCAGGCACTAGTCTAGGAACTGGAGACACAACAGAGAACCAGACAGACCAGCTTCCTGCTCACCTCTGGTTGTGGGAGGATGCATAATATATGATGTCTACAAAAAGTTTTAAAAGAAGAATATTGAGTCTAGGATGGAAGAGAGCAGCAGAGCGACACAGTTTGAATGGATCTTGGGGGGTTCTCAGTCACATTACCCCTGGAGCTGTGAGGTGGGTTCTGGTGAGTCAGGGCAGTCCTGGTGCTGGTGGGATTTGCTGGCATAGTTAATGGGACCGCCACAGAATCACTGTGACTTCTACAGTTTGCATATTCTCACATTCAAACGTCAGGGTGAAAATTGATCCTCCAGTTAAACTTTCTATTTAATTCCTCAGACCTGAGGCATATTAAATGATCACTACATTGATTTGCACTGAGAATATATTCTGAAAACATCCTGATCAGCAGCTGTGGTACCAGGCATTGCAGACAAGGGATGGCCCCTGCCCTTCCCACATAGAATCAAAATAATGTCTCAGGTGGTGATGGGCTGGCTGGGAAGTGGGAACCGGGGCTGAATCCAGGGTCCCCGTTTCACCAGCTCTGAGGCTTTATACAAGTAACGGGAGGTGGGATGGGGCTCACTGTCACTTTACCTTTGTACATTATTTACATGAGCATCAGTGAGCAAGAAAGGTGTCTGTGGGCTTCAGAGTAGCAGGCAGAATAGGGTCCTTCTCAGAGATGAGCAAGTTGTACAACCCACAATTGTGAACATGAGATCTTCTGTGGCAGAAGGGATTTGAGATGGGAGATGATCTCGGATTGTCCAGGAGGGTGGATAAAGTCAGCACCTGATCCTAAGAAGGGAAAGAGAGGAGCCCGAGAGGGTATGTGATGGTGGAAGCAGAGGTAGAAGTGAGCTGATTCCTGGATGGGGCCCCAAGTGAGGAATGTGGGCACCTCTAGAAACTGGAGGGACCAAGGGAAGGGATTCTTCCCTGGAGCCTCCAGAAGCACATAGCTCTGTCCACACTTTGGTTTTAGTTCACTGAGACCCATTGTTGGCCTTCTGACCTCCAGAACAAAACAATAATAAACTGTATTGTTTGAAGACATTAAGATTGAGTCAATTTGTTTGTTACAGCAGTCATGGGAAACCCATAAGACAGTCCTTTAGTCTAAATCCAGCTGCAGCCTGTTTCCCTGCCGACCGTGAGCTGAGAATGTTTTTTTCCCACATGAATATTGCAGTTGAATTAATGAAATGAATCACCAACTTTAACCCCAATTAAGCAAAATGTTATCCAAGAAAGAAACACTTTACTCTTGTATTACAAGAATGTTATTCAGTCATTATAACAGCCATCAATAAAAACATGTGGAAATTTGTTTCCTCTTGTTATACAAGTACATATATCAACAACAAAGTTCCTATTGTATAGCACAGGAAACTATTTTCAGTATCCTGTAATAAACCATAATGGAAAAGATTATGAAAAAGAGTGTGTATATATATAACTGAATCATTTTGCTGTACACCGAAACTAACATAACATAGTAAATCAACTATATCTCAATTAAAAAATAAGTACATGCATCATATTCTCAATTTCTTCTTGACCCACAAAGCCTAAGAGAGTTACCACCTGGATCCTTCTAGGAAAGCCTCCTGAGCCCTGAGTAAGCCCTGGGGATGTCCTGGCCTCATATCCGAGCAGGTGTATGTTTAGCACTGGTCACTTTTACCAACACGTGTGACTGTGATCACGTCCCTCTGTGGGTATGTGGTCATCCACTAAAAAGTCTATTTCTGTTGTATGATGGTCACAGGGAGCCATTGAAGGGGAGGCACATACCTAAATGATTTTATTCAACACTATTAGGATTGCAGCAGAGTCCACTGTCTGGAGAATCCCATGGACAGAGGAGTCTGGTGAGCTACAGTCCATGGGACCTCAAAGAGTCAGACACAGCTGAGCATGCACATACGCTCACATCAGGTGGTTGTGTGGTGGGTGTCTGTGAAACCTGCCAGAAGAGGCTCTTGAGAGGGGCCAGGTGCACCATTCATGGGAGGGGAGAAGCAGGCAAACAGTCATAAATGTTGCAGGCTCTCACACCTCCTGCCCACTGGCACCTTCTGAGAGAGGCTGTCAATGCCAGGCATAGGTTTCTTTCTTGAGTGAATGAATGAATGAATGCATGATGGGGGTGGTGTTTATTTTCTCCATTTCATATCTGGGGACACTCTAGCCAGAGGGGTTGCTGCTGCTTCCTCCAGCTCAAGGAGGCAGGCTGGTGCCCGAGTGAGACTGCCCTGGTGGAATCCTCTGTATACTCACAGCTGCGTGGCAGTGCACAAGATTCTTAACCTCTCTGTGCCTAATCTCCAAAATGAGAGTAATTATGGCCCCCTCTCTCTGGAGTGTCATGAGGATTCATCACTATTTGCAAGAGCCTGGATGGTGTGTGAGGGGTAACAACCACCTCATGTCTATGATTCAGACAGGTTTCTGCCTGCAGACCTGTGATCCTTTTGCTTCACCACATCTGCCTTTGTAAAGCGTGAGGACTCAGACATGTCAGAAAGAGCCAGTGCCGTGGGGGTGGTCAAGGAATGCTGCACCCATCCCTCATGGGAGCAGCAGCACACGGAAGAGGTGCTGGGTCACCCGTGTGTGGATGACGGTCCAGCATCCACCACCTGCCAGTCAGGGGCCAGGGCGATGTGGCAAATCGTGCAGGCTTGGCCCTTCCCATGGGGACCTCGAGGAGGGGGCGACTTCCCCTACAAGGGGCTAACGACAGGGAGGGCATGGGGTGTCTCCATTCCCATCCTGAAGATGTGGTGTGGAGCAGAGGTGGGGATGTTTGGAGCTAAGAGTCTGTTGTTCAGTCACTAAGTCACGTCCGACTCTCTGCGACTCCATGGACTGCAGCACACCAGACTTCCCTGTCCTTCACTATCTCCTGGAGTCTACTCAGGGTCATGCCCACTGAGTCAGTGATGCCATCCACCATCTCATACTCTCAGGAGAAGTCCTTAACTAGCACTGATTGTCCTGTATCTCAGCACAGGCTAGGATAAGAGACCAAAAGTACAGCCCTGGATTTCTTAACCAGAGTGGGACAGAAAACAGCCTCTCTCTTTAGGTGGGCTTCTTCACAGAGGGGTGGTGCCTTGCTCTTCGTCATTCTCAGCTCTGTAGAGACTCGTTTAAATCATGTTCAGTTTCCCTCCATCCTCTCCTTCCTCTTGGAGAACTAACATTTTCCAGAGTCATGAGATTCCCCAAATGCTTTCCCTGCATCAGTGATTCACGTCTCCCTTTCCAGCACATCTCTCCAGCAGAAGACGTCTCACCACCCTGATGGCTCAGAGCCGATGTTCTTTAGTTTGCCAAATGTTAGACTTTCTCTCCTGGAGGGCTCCTGACAGGAGTCAAACAGCCTTCGCTTTCCTAGGTGGCAGGGTGGGGGTTGGGAGGGCAGGATCTCTGCTCGCATCTGAGTGGAAACCACAAGATCCCCCATGTCCCTATTTTCCTTCAAATTGCACGCTCTGTGGACCCCTAGTTTGTCAATAATTCTCCCCAAAGTGACAGTTTGTCAGCTCCTCTTAGAAACAATTTTGGCCCCCAAACACAGTTTGATGAGAAGGACCTAGAGTTACAGGAATCTTTTATAAAATATAATGAATGTGAACTTTGCAGAGCTTTCTCCTTTCTGTAAATTGGTTTTTCTCAATGCTGTTGTAGTTCACGCTCAGGTCTTCTGTCGAAAAGTCTTAAAACGGGCCTCTGTTCCCCCTGAGTCATCTTATTCATTTCTGTCTCTGAAGCTTCTCTATCTCTTTTATTTTTAAATTTCTCTCTCTTTTTCAAAATTGAAGTAGAGTTGATGTGCAATATTGTATTAGTTTCAGCTATACAGAAAAGTGATTCAGTTACACACACACATATATAGATATACATATTTTTTTCAGGTTACTTTTCCTTACTTGCACATGTGTCCTCAGCTGTGTCTAGCTGTTTGCAACCTTATGTAGCCCTCCAAGGTCCTAATCCCAAATGTTAGGCTGTATCTCCTGGGAGGGTTCCTGCCAGGAGTCAGGCATTTTCCAAGCAAGAGTATTGGAGTGGGTAGCCATTTCCTCCTCCAGGGGATCTTCCCGATCCAGGGATCAAACCTTCATCACTTGTGTCTCCTGCATTGGCAGGCAGATTCATTACCAACTGGGTTGGGTCTAGAGTTCTTTTCAATCAAGAAGCAAACTTACGCTTCCTGGGTCTCTGTAGTCTTCTGAGTGGCCAGAAGAGGGACCTGCATTTCTTCTTCTTTTCTTTTTCTGTTGGAGTAGTGTGTGTGTTCGGAGAAGGCAATGGCACCCCACTCCAGTACTCTTGCCTGGAAAATCCCAAGGACGGAGGAGCCTGGTGGGCTGCAGTCCATGGGGTCTCGAAGAGTCGGACACGACTCAGCGACTTCACTTTCACTTTTCACTTTCATGCATTGGAGAAGGAAATGGCAACCCACTCCAGTGTTCTTGCCTGGAGAATCCCAGGGACGGGGGAGCCTGGTGGGCTGCCATCTATGGGGCCGCACAGTCGGACACGACTTAGTTAGCAGCAGCAGCAGCAGCAGTGTATCTGTTATGTGTGTTAGCTGCTCAGTCGTTTCTGACTCTTGGGACTCCACAGACTGTAACCTGCCAGGCTTCTCTGTCCATGGAATTCTCCAGGCAAGAATACTGGAGTGGATTGCCATGCCCTTCTCCAGAGGAACTTCCCAATTATAAACTTGATTTATAATGTTGTGTGAGTTTCAGGTATACAGCAAAGTGATTCAGTTATATATACATATATATCTATTCTTTTTCAGATTATTTTCCCTTATAAGTAAAATAGTGAGTATAGTTCCCTGTGCTATACAGTAGGTTCTTTTCAGTTATACAATTTATATATAGCAGCATGTGTCTGTTGGTCCCAAACACCTGCATTTCAGTGTGGAAAGAGGATCACTGCCTGCAGAGGGCTGGTGGGCTGCTGGCCACTCTGCGCTTGCAGATGATCTCTGCCAGTGGCCTGGACCACGCTTTTCTCTGGCTCCCCCTTTCAGAAATAACCTCACACTTCTTTCCCACACCCCCTTGGCTGAGACTATGTTCCTCAGCTACTCCATCCTCCCTGGTGGAACAGTCCTTCTGCAGGTCATGCATCACCGTCGTCTCTAGTGGCAGGCCAGAACACCGAGTTGCATTTCATTCTCAGATGTGATTTAGATGAGGAATAAAGGACATGGCCTGATTAGGAAAAAAGCCACTCAGCACAATACAGCTCTCTGCTCTTAACCCAGTGGGGGAGCCCACACTTTTCCATGTGGATTTGTGTACTTCTCTGTTAAGTCATCAGTTTCTTTTGTACATGTGTGAGCTTCTCCTTTTTCTTTTCATTAAACGCCAGCGGCACTCTTCATGGTGTTCAGTACCATGAAATAGAAAGCAAAGACTTTGTTTCCTCTTGAGAGCGGGTATAATTTTTACTCACTAAATCACCTTATAAAGCTGGCTAGTTTTCACAAAAGCATGCTTAAAGATTAAATAAGATCCCCCTATCATCAGTTAGATGTGTGTCCTTTGTAGAAGGGTAAAGAAGAATATTACAGCAGAGGGAATTTGAGTTTATTATGGAAAGTCCTTTTCATTTTGGGAGGCAGATACTCAGGAGATGCCATGTCTCCATCACCTCCATCAGATCTGTTACTGGAGGACGGCAGCAGCTGTGACACAGAGGCTCCCTTTGTATTTTCAGCCAGCATTTAGTCCCCCTTCTAACCCACTTGTCATCAGATATTCAGGGAGTGCAAACTCCTTACAGCAGTAGACTACTCATGGAGGGGTTCCCCAGTACAAAGAAAAACCGCGTTGGAGCTCCTGCTACACAACATTTGAGGGGCAACTTTGAATACAGCTTCTCTGGGACTTCCTGGGCATCGCTATGGATAACAGCGCTGCTTGTTCTGGGGGTCCTACAGGTGCAAGTTCCCCCAGAAAGTGACCTCTCCTGCCATGTCTCATTTGTCTCTTCCTACTCCCAGTCCTGACATAGACCCTCAATTTTATCTTGTAGACCATCACAGATCTCGCCTTAATTCTGCCCTCTGCTGACAGATGTCCAATCGCTCTGTGATCGTGTAAGTGCCTGCTGTGTGCCAGGGCTGGTGCAAGGTCCTAGGGGTGCCATTTAGTAGTTTACAGACTGGTAGAAGGACAAGTATACTAACTTAGAGGGAACAACAAGGTCCTTCTGTTTAGCACAAAGAACTATACTCAGTATCCTATGATAAACCATAATGGAAAAGAATATTTAAAAAGAATGACATGTACACACTGGTATATTTAAAATGCATAAATAATAAGTCCCTATTGTATAGCACAGGGATCTCTGCTCAATGTTATGTGGCAGCTGGATGGGAGAGGATTTTGGGGGAGAATGGATACACATATATGTACATCCAGCTCGGTTTCACCTGAGCTATCACAGGGTGAAAGGTGATAAGACCTTAGTGCCACACGAAAGATTTTGGCCACATGACTAAAGGTTGCCCTACGATGACGCCTGTGTCTTCAACTCATACTCAGACAAGCCACCCTTGGCCACTGCATACCTGGGCTCCCTACTGTAAGCGGAGCCAAGAGAATTTAACTCAGGTGTAGGAGTGAATTAAGCTGTTCACCTGAAGCTATCACAACATTGTTCATTGGCTATACCTCAATACAAAATAAAAATTCCCTGGTGGCTCAGACGGTAAAGCGTCTGCCTGCAATTCGGGAGACCCGGGTTTGATTCCTAGGTCAGGAAGATCCTCTGGAGAAGGGAAATGGCAATCCACTCCAGCACTCTTGCCTGGAAAATCCCATGGATGGAGGAGCCTGATAGGCTATAGTCCATGGGGTCGCAAAGAGTCGGACACGACTGAGCGACTTCACTTCACTTATAACTGAATTAGTTTGCTGTACAGGGAACTATATTCAACATCCTGTGATAAACCATAATGGAAAGAAATATTTTTTTAAAGAAACAAGAAAAAAAGGTATAAAAGAAAAGACTATGCTTGCAATAATTTACTAACATGACATTGGCTAAAGCATGTCCCTTGGCCAAGCCCAGAGCCAGGAATGGTGCCTGCCCACAGTGGGCATGGAATTATCTGACTGCAGTCTGCTAGGGATAGTTAGAGAATTCACTCTTACGCCTGAGTTAAATTCTCTTGGCTCTGCTTACAGTAGGGAGCCCAGGTATGCAGTGGCCAAGAGGGGCTTGTCTGAGGTGAGTTGGAGAGACACACATCATTGTAGGGTGACTTTTAGTCATGCGGCCACAATCTTTTGTGTGGAGTTGAGATCTTAACACCCCGAACAAGTCTGAATCTTCTGCAATGAAATTGTTCCTCTCTTTCTGGGGGGGATGAGGAGGGGGCAGTGGTGATGTGCAGGTTTATATCATCACTCAGGAGACATCTTATCTAAATCCTCATAACAGATGTTTGGCTAAAGGTGAGACTGAGACATAAGCCGCTTAGAAGTATTGTCAAAACCCTCATAATCTCTCCCAACATATTTAACCAGTGCGGTCTCCACCCAGGGTGGCTGGCACAGCAAACCTTATCAATGTTCACCAGATACAGCTCGGAACAGTCAAGGAACAGGTGACTTTGAAACAGAGAAAGGAATCTTTCTTGCTAAGGAGCATGGCAGTGCACAAACCATGGGATATTCAGAGGAAGATGCACTATTGGGTCAGACAAGTTTTATCTGTGTGTGTGTTTTAAGGAGAAAAACAAAGATCATTACATCACCAGCCTAGAAGGTGTCCTGACTGTCCTGTATACCTTCTCCTACCTTCCTTGCTTACAAATGTTCCATGAAGGGTTTTGAGTTTTCCAAGAAAAGCCGATCCTGAAGTCTCCAGTCATGATGGTTGTCACTTCCCTACAGCCTGTTTGAGGTCCCTGTCAAAAAAGACACACTTAACGAGGATCTTTCCTTTGAGACTTCAGGATGAGTGCTTGATGAAGGAGCTGTAGGTGAGAGTTGGGGTAGGGTTGCATGGAGGAGGGGGTGGCCTCCTTAAATGATGGCCAAGTTAAAGCTGAAAGACTGGAGATCATTCAGGCAGAATCTATCGCCTTCTAGCTCAGGGGATCCACAGGTCCCTCTGACTCCTCTAGTCTAGTCTGAGTTCCTCAAGGCCAAGGAGATGTTGCTTTCCTTGTGTATCTCTGAGTACAAGTTTCTGGCTGAGAAAAAGTTCAGAAAATGTGAACGGAGAGAAAGAAGAAAAAAAGGGGGCGGGGAGAGAGAAAGTTTGAGGCTTCCCAGAACTTGAGAGATTGACATAAGGCAGCCAGGTGTCCCCTGCTGCTCAGTGGCCATGACTGTCTAGACACTCTTAGTCTTTAAGGTCCAACTCAAGTTCATGCATCCTATTAAGATCCTGGGGATCCCAGCTGCAGACACAGTGGAGGGATGTCTGGACTGTTGGCACTCAGCTCTGCTTCTGACTTGCTGCGCACTCTGTGCTGCAGACAAGTCAAGGGACCTCTTCGGGGCTCAGCTTCCTCATCTATAAATGGATTTGTTTTCTTTTCTTTTCTCTTTCTCTGTCCTCCCTCCCTCTTTCCCTTCTTATCCCTTCCTTTTTTCCCTCTTTTCCTTCCCACTTACTTTGTACCAATCTATTTTCTTTTGGAAGTTTATGATACAGGAACCCTTCTTCTGACAGTCACAACATCTCAAGGATCCTTGTGTAACAATGACAACAATGTTAACAAACAAGCCAACCAACAAAGACAACTATTATGCCACTTAAATGTGATTTGAGAAAAGTTGTGACCATGTATGGCCAAAAGGCTCCAGTTCAGTTCAGTCGCTCAGTTGTGTCTGACTCTTTGTGACCCCATGGATGGCAGCACGCCAGGCTTCCCTGTCCTTCACCATCTCCCAGAGCTTGCTCAAACTTAGGACAATTGAGTCGATGATGCCATCCAAACATCTGATCCTCTGTTGCCCCCTTTTCTTCCTGCCTTCAATCTTTCCCAGCATCAGGGTCTTTTCCAATGAGTCAGTTCTTGACATCAGGTAGCCAAAGTATTGAAGCTTCAGCTTCAGCATCAGTCCTTCTAATGGATGTTCAGGACTGATTTCCTTTAGGATTAACTGGCTTGATCTCCTTGCAGTCCAAGGGGCTCCAGGGGAGAACAAAGAAAAATGAACCTTATTTCAAAGGGGTCTCTTTCCACCCTGGTCTGTGTGAATCATAGATGCTAGTCTCCCACAAAGACACAGAAATCCATCCCTCCAGGGTCATAATGTGGCCGAGGATGAGATGAGATGGTTGGATAGCTTCACCAACTCAGTGGACATGAATTTGAGAAAACTCTGGGAGATAGTGAAGGACAGGGAAGCCTGGCGTGCTACAGTCCATGGGCTTGCAGAATTGGACACAACTTAGTGACTGAACAGCAACAACTGTCATAAGCTCACCATGACATTCGTAGCAAATGTACCTTTGTTTCTTTCACCATCTCGGTTTCTCTGAGCCAAGAGTGTCATCAGGTTCTCGAAGACCCTTACTCTTCTAGCTTTTTTGTTTACTGGAAAGGAATGCAGAGCACATGCCATGACGCAAGATGAGTTGGGGTCTGGTAGGAGTGTCCAGACTCATTACAGGACCAGTGGGGTAAGCAGGGAGAATACCTGTGTAGGTGTCCAGACGAGGGTGGGGGAGAACTCTGGGTGGTCCCTGCTTCCTGCAGGCCTTGTTGCTGTTACCATCAAGCCCCTATTACCCTTGGCTCATGTTAACACCACAGAGATGAATGAGGAATTTGGGTGTGTCACTAGGGTCAGCTTCCTGCAGAGGTGACATTGCCCTTTCCAGGACTGGATCCAGGGCTCCAGGTAGCAATTTCCCCACCAAACCTATTCCAGGGCTGTATCTTATCCTCTGAATTTTTAAGTGTGAATGAGTCATTGCATACAAGGTCTTACTGTCCCCTCCTTTTAAGCCAGTTCACTCTTCAGGTATGACCCTGGCTAGGATCCTTCCTCTGGGTCAGTGGGATGCTGTTCCCTTATCACCGATGGGAAACCATCCATGCAATGCCACAATGAGGTATGTGATAAAAATGATGGGGTAAAGTTATGTTGTAATTAAAGTGAATTGATTATGCATTTTTTGAAACTTTAATTAAGAATTATTTAATGAATGTCTCGTTTTGATCAATCTTAAGGCATTGATACAAATGAAAAACGTCTTATGAAAAGGCAGTGATGCAGCAGCAAATGTATTTAATTCTCAGTTGAATGAATTTTAATCAGCAGTGATATTATAGGATCTGGGTGCAGAGATAACCGACCTTGCTAGAAGGGAGATGCGTTTTATTTATAGGGTCTGGGACCTCCTTCCCACCCAGCTGAGGCCAGTAAAGAAAAATCTCTCTTAAACAGAAAGCTGAGCCCCAGAGAAAGGAAATTCTGGTTAAATGACTGTTCAGAGAATGAAAGTATACAATTGCCTTTCATCCCAGCTTTGTTACAGAAAATCCTAACAGGATGCACAGGGCCACCTGCATGGAGAATAAGGAATATTTTTTTTGTAAGCTTTTTAAAGGGAAATATAACATATGCAAGCAAGTGTACAAACCACACAGTTTGATTAATGTTTGTGAAGGGAGCACAACAGTACCAGAATGACAAGGGCCAGGCTGAAGGACATTTCAGCCCTCAGGAGTCTCCTCAGGCCCCCTCCCAGCTGTTACAACCCCCATCGTCTTACTACCTTCTGATATCTACAATGATCAGTTTGCTTTACCTGTTTCTTTCTTTCTTTTTTTTTTTTTTTGATTTCCTATGAATATAATCATAAAGCTTATACCCTTTTCTGTCTGGCCTTTTCCCCCTTAACATCCTGTGAGATTAATCCATGTTGCTCTATGTAGCAATTCTTTTTCTTTTTACCATGGTCAAACCAGTCTACAGTTTATTTACTCACTCCATTGTGGATGGGCAATTGGATTGTTTCCGGTTTGGGTCCACCATGAATACTGCTGCTGTGAATATCCTTAAGGGATTTTGATGACCAGTAAATGCGTTTCTGTCGGAGATACACTGGGGACCAGGAGACCTATTCTCTAGCTGCACCAAATTTCCAAGTGACTTCCTCTCATCCTCGATGTCTGATGATGAGCCTCTGTATTGTCATAAAACTCTAGCTCTGAATTGGGAACTGCTCAGTGCACCTGCCCAGCAGGAAGATCTACCTGGATATACACTGTCTTCATTCGAGGTGTGAGTGAAGCTTGGGGCATTGCTGCCACTCTCTGATCCAGCCCCTCAGCGCACCCCATTGGCTCCACCTTTGCCTCAGGTGCTATTGCTGTTAACCACTCACCTCCACATTTGTTACACCGGAAGAGTCAGGTATTAGGACAGAGCCCAGGGGGGACATCTTGCTACTGCTCCATGGAGTGTGAGACTCAGCTGGAAGACTGGGATTACTCACTGGCTTGGGGCTGGGGTCCTCTGGAGGCATCTTTACTCACGTGTCTGGTGTCTAGTCAGGATGACCAGTCAGTAGCACTGCTGACATAGACTATTCCTGGCCTTTCCATGGAGCTTGGCTTCCCCATGGCATGGCCGCCTTGGGGTGGTCACTCTTCTCCTACTGGAGTGTTCCAGTGGCTTCCCTGGTGGCTCAGTGGTAAAGAATCCCCTTGCAATGCAGGAGATCTGGGTTTGATTCCTGGGTCGGGAAGTTCCTCTGGAGAAGAGAATGGCTACCCACTCCAGGATTCTTGCCTAGGAAATCCCATGGACAGAGGAGCCTGGTGGGCTACAGTCCACGGGGGTCACAAAGAGTCAGATACAACTGAGTGACTAAATAGCAACAACAACAACGTTACAAGGAATTTATCATAAATGCATATATCAGCTTCCAATGCATCGCTCAGACAGCCTGGGTTATGGTGCAGTAATGAGCAGCTCCAAGCCAGCAGCTCTGCACAGCCAAGGTCTGTGTCTGCTCACACGTAACCTTCTGAGAGTCCATGTGACACTCCATGTCTGTCACCTGGGGTCTCTCAGGGACCCAGAGCAATGGAAGCATCACTGTAGTGGCAGAGGGGGTGGACAAAGCCAGAGGGTTTCCTCAAGTGCCCTGTCCAGCAAGCACATGGATGCCACTGCCCACTGGCCCAACCAGTGACAGGTCCCACCCAACTGCAAGAGAGGTGGGGAAAAGGTGGAACCCCAACACGTGTCTGGCAGGGCATCAAAGCATAAGGGGGTAAGGACAGACTCTGTCTATACCATGTTTTTTAAAATACAGGTTTTATTATTATTTAGGTATGGCAAGGCCACCAGATCAAGAAATAACTGCCATTGAAAAGACAGTTTGTTGGGCTCACATATCCCAAGGGGAGGGGACACGTCTCTCAGGGAAGCACCAGGGTTGGTCAGGGGTCAAGAGGGAGAAGGAATAAATGCAGGCAAGAGCCTTTAGTGTGGTTTCTGTGCAAAGTGACAGACAAGGTGGGGTAGTCGGGTTTAGGATTGGCTAGTGTGTGGCTTCCTTGATAGCTCAGTTGGTAAAGAATCCACCTACAATGCAGGAGACCCTGGTTTGATTCCTGGATTGGGAGGATCTGCTAGAAAAAAGGTAGACTACCCACTCCAGTATTTTGGGGCTTCCCTTGTGACTCAGCTGGTAAAGAATCTGCTTGTAATGCGGGAGACCTGGGTTTGAACCCTGGGTTGGGAAGATCCCCTCTAGAAGGGAAAGGCTACCCACTGCAGTATTCTGGCCTGGAGAATTCCACGGACATATATAGTCCATAGGGTTGCAAAGAGTCGGACGCGACTGAGTGACTTTCACTTTCATTATCACTTTCAATGTGAATGATGTCAGTGGATTTGGGGCAGTCCCTAGTTGTCTGGTACCTGCCCTGGGGTGATGAGGGCAGGTGGATAGTACCCTGGAGTTGATGGAGGAGGCAAAGAGGGAGTGGGCTCCAGATTGGGTGGTGTTGCATTGGAAAGCACACTATCTCAGGGATTGGCTGGTTCTTGGAGGGGCAATCCCTCGAGGATCAACAGGGTCCCATGATGTCAAAGCATCAGAAATACAGGAAACCAAAGAAGCGGTGACACAACCACACCTGGGCACTGAGGAGGTGAAACAGCGGTAGATGCAGAAGTTAATGACTCCTGGCTCTGACCTGTCTCCCTGTCTCCTCTTGAGCCTCTGTTGTCACTGGTTTCCTGCCGTCCTAGTTCTGGATGTCCCCCGATGCTCCACTGCCCTCATCCACTTCTCACAGTGTCCTGATGCAAAATCTCAGGAGGTGATGCTGGTTGCCACAGCTCATCTCTCCTCCCCCGGTCATCAGTCACTCTGCACTACGTATAAAATGCCCTGAACCAGCTGTGTCTGACCAGGGATGAGGAGCCCCCAGGTGGCAGGGAGCAGTCCTTTCGGAAAGAGCCCTGGCAGACAGTACCAGGGGTTCACAACTCTATGGATTCCTACCTCCACAAAGTACCCTTTGGGACCAAGCAGATTTGGCTGGGTTGCTGATTGAGAGAAGCAGACAGAAGCCGTCATTTAAAAAGCACCAGGGGCCACACGTGGCAGGACTCATCTGAAATGGGTTCAGGGCTAGCTGGGACCTGGAGTGGCCTGGCATCTGCAGGGTCCCCAGGAAGTGGCCATTAGCTCTGGGCAGATTCCTGGGGACCGGGATGGTGCACAATGGAAGGTTACGGGGCGCCCGGCGGCTACATTGTGTGTGTCTGTCTCAGGCTGATTATCTCATTTTGCTGGGCCCCACGCTGCCAGAACACAGAGCGCTGTTTACTGCCTCTGTACTCGATCAATCACTTATTCATACGGTTGAAGATTATGGCTGCTCATTTGCTACTTCCAGTCCAACTTGTCGTGGCGCGTCTCTGGGGAGACATCCACACAGCTGTGTTAAAGCCATCCAACTCCTTCTCCATGGCAACAGCTGGGGAGGCTGGAAGCCCCACCGGCCACTGTGCATGAGTTGGAAGCAAACTCCCACTCGAGCCCACCTGCCCGGAGCAGCAGCGCACAGGGGGCACTCTTCATTAGCACCTCCACGCCTTCCAGACAAAGCTCACCGTCACGCTTGGCGGGTTGTGAGCCATTTGTCATTGGTGGGGCAGATGGGCATGGCTGCCAGCTCTCAACAAGGTGCACTCACTCTTCCGGGGCGATAAGATTCAATCTATGGACTGCTTATTGAGAGAGCCTGTGAGCATCGACCTTGGGGGCTACTCGCGAGTTTTATTAATCAGGCTGCTGTTTCCAGCCAGCTCCAGCTCATAAGAAGAGACAGACAGTATCTAGCATCAGGGGGGCTGACTGCCCGGAAGGAAGCATGGCCTCCACTCCATCCTCTGGGAGCTGCAGAGCATGCGAGGAGGGGAAACCCTTATTGTGGGAGGGGTCCCTGGGGGCTGCCACTGCCCATTTTTGGATGCTGCAGGTCAGCAGGGAGGCAGGCAGGGAGTTCTCACCAGCAGGCTCTGTGGGTTTTAAGGGAGTGCCTCACACCTCTGTGGATAAGCAGCCAGATTCTTATCTTGTCCAAGAGGTGTGTGAGCCACTGATACTTGATCAATACTCTTAGGGTCAGAGTTCACCTTCAAATCAAGACAACCCACTTCTGCTTGGGGTCTCAAGTATACATCCCCAAAAGAAGCGTCCTGGACACAGCTGATGGAAGAGAGGCATACAAGGGCTTTCTCTCGACCTTCCCCTGCTCTGCGGTCCTCTCTATCCCCAGAGCAAAGATACGTCTCTGGCATCTGGCATCTCATCTGCAGGTCACAGGGAGCCCCTGCCTGTGCCAAGCCCATGAATGCCTCCTGGCTGCACATCTTTTTGGAGAGCCAGTGTTTAACTAAGTAGTCTGGCACTTTCCGAACAGAAAAGTCTGCTTCTGGTATTCATCTCACGCTATTTGGAAAACCTCATTCTTTCACAAAAGGTTCCTGGCACCGCTAAAGTTTATGCTTGGTTCTGACTTGACCCGGCACGGAAACTGCCAGGGAGGTGGCTCTCTGAGGTCTGCAGTGTCCGATTGGTTATTAATCACCGTAAATCTGGAATAATCTCTGCAAACATATTTTGTTCCCTACAAATATATTTGTGCCAACTTTCTCTAATAAATCTCATGTCAGACGGGCTATTGTCTCTCTTCACACAGCGGCTCCCAGCTGAAATATTTAAACAATATATGAGCAATAATAAAAAACGCTTGCTGCAGTCACTTTTGTTTTAGGAAAACAGACGACAATAGGTAGCAGATTTATTACTTACAGAGGCCTCCATTTGGGGCTGTATTTCCCCCCCCACCCCGGCGGACTATTTGCTGGCTTTAAAAATCACAGAAGAACTTTATGTTTGTCCCCGGCTTTATGCAAAAAGGACAAGACATTATTCTTTCTAATGAGAAAAGATGTGAAACAACCTAAGAAGGAAAAATAAGAAGCTTCTTGGAATTTAGCTCCATTATTTTCTCCCAGGCTCTGATCTCTGATAAGGAAACACAAGGAGATCTCCAGCTTTCATCCCAGACTTGTCGCCTCGTGGAGTTCCCTCCTTTGTGAAAACTACCATTATACTTGCCCTAAATTTCCCCCACAACTGTGATGAGCTAAAAGTGGGGCTTGAAGAAGAGTCAGCGGGATGTGTAGAGAGGGCATTTTGGCATCACAGTTGTACAAAAGAGGGATGACTCAGGATGCTTCCCCAAAACTCTCTTGCTTGGGAAATCAAATGGTACAACTAAGACCCATCCTTTCCCTGGATTATTTTTTCAGAATCACCCAAAGAAATATTTATTTCCCTAGATTGTACCTGTCAACTAGAAAAAATGTACAGCTTAGAAGTTGAGAGTTAATGTTACATTTGGTGGGCATGGTTCTTGTTCAGTTGCTAAGTCATGTCTGACTCTTTGTGACCCCATAGACTGCAGCACGCCAGGCTTCCCTGTTCTATACCATCTCCCAGAGCTTGCTCAAACTCATACCCATTGAGACAGTGATGTCATCCAACCATCTCATCCTCTGTCATCCCCTTTTCTTCCTGCCTTCAATCTTTCCCAGCATCAGGGTCTTTTCCAATGAGTCGGCTCTTTGCATCAGGTGGCCAAAGTATTGGAGCTTCAACTTCAACATCAGTCCTTCCAATGAATATTCAGTGTTGATTTCCTTTAGGATTGAGTGGTTTGATCTCCTTGCAGTCCAAGGGACTCTCGAGAGTCTTATCCAGCACCACAGTTGAAGAAGTTTGGTGGACATACTGAGGACTTAAGCCTAGGACATGGCACCTCAGATAGCTCAGAGGGACTGCTCAGAAGAGGTAAGGGAGGAGCTAGGATATGCAGGAGTTTCTGCAACAAAGACCAGGTATTTGGAACATCAAAAGATTACTGCTCATTGAAGAAATCCAGTTGTATCAAGGTAAGGAATTTAGCATTTTTCTATATATTGGAAGACAAAAGAGTCTGGGTTAATTGAAATCATTCCTTTGATATGTACCTCAGCTATCTGGGGCCAATACCTTGGGCTTTCTCATCCTGAGTCCCCTCAGGGTGCACCTCTGGGGGTGGGAATCCTGTTTGCATCCTGAGTTCCCTCAGGGCTCACCATCATGGCAGCTGTAATGTGATGGCTTGAAGGCAGTAGCATCCTTTGTTTACTGATATGGCAGCAATGTTTTCATGGACACACTCCATTCCCATTAAGTAAGTTCCCAGACAGGTGAATGCAGTAAATAGGAAGAGCCTGGCATCTCCCTGAGAATAGGAAATCCAGAGGAAACATGGCAGGAGACAGGAGAAAGGTGTGGAAGAATAAGAGGCTACAATCTACAGTGAATTCCATGGCAGGTCGTGGTGCTGCCATTTTGTGAGGTATTTATCAGTCATCAAAGATCATTATCAGGTTAATCAGCAGGGGAAATTGCACTGGGTGGTGAAGGACACTTGGCTGCTTGTTGCGTGGGGTGAGGATCATACAGCTGGGGTGGGTGCATGGGAAGATTGGCTTCTGCTTTTCCCATATGTTCTCATGTAGGTGAAAATATCTGAGTCGCCCAAACAAATGGCTATGAATCACACAATGGGACATTTAAAAAAATCAACTACAGCAAAGAGTGTGGGGATCCACTTCGAGTTTCTCATGAGAACATTAGGATGGGGGAGAGTCATCTGTTATGTAAAGGACAGTCTAGGTGGAGAGCTACTCAGGGGATATTCGTGTGTGTAGTACATTCCTGGCTACACTTCAGCCACATCAAGACATCAGCTGGTGGTGCCTATCTAACTTAGAAGTGCTGCTTATAAGATTGCTTTTCTGAGAAGTTCTACATAAGGCTGGTTGCCTGAAGAAGGTGTGCTCTTTGAAATAACCCTTGTGTTGGGGGAGGGATCGCCCCTTTTATTTATCATCCTGCAAATCCAGACTTTGCTGTGTTATCATGGCTTTGTGCCAGGCCTGTCACCCCTTTGGAACACCTGCATGCTTCAGGCTATATTGAAAAACCAAGGGAAGGATGATGGTGTCCAACTTTCACAGGAGGTGGGAGAAGCGAGTCAAACCTGGAGAGATGGTGGCTGTGGACCCTGGGAGGGGCCTGGGACCTACCTACATGTCCAATCAGGTGGTGTCTACATGAGGAGCCAGGTGAGAAGCTGGGGACACAGATCAGCACAGGGCTCATGGGGCCAGAAATCCTGGGGTCCAGCAGAGGCAGGGAGCTGAAGTGGGTTTTCAGGGTACACATCCCTGAGATGTTCCACTCTCTCCATCTGAAAGAGGACATGGGGACTTTAGCCCAGAAGACAGGATACTAGCACCAACCAACAAACACCAAAGCAATGCTGATATGCAGCTAAGAACAATAGCCGAGACATGGAAACAACCTAGATCGACAGAGGAATGGATAAAGAAGATGTGGTCCATATACACAATGGAATGCTACTCAGCCATTCAGAAGAATGAAATAATGCCATTTGCAGCTACATGGATAGACCCAGAGATGACCATGCTAAGTAAAGTGAATCAGAGAAAGAATGAGAATCATATGATATCACTTATATGTGGAATTTAAAACACGACACAAATGAATTTATCTATGAAACAGAAACAGACTCACAAACAGAAAACAGACCTCTGCTTGCAGAGGGGTAGTAGAGATTGGGGAGGAAAAGACTGGGAGTTTGGGATTAGCAGATGCAAACTATTATGTATAGGATGGATAAACAGCAAGGTACTATTGTATAGCACAGGGAACTATATTCAATATCCTGTGATAAACCATAATGGAAAAGAATATGAAAATGAATAATATATGTATGTATAACTGAGCCACTTTGCTATATAGCAGAAATTAACACAACATTGTAAACCAACTATGTGTGTTCAGTTGCTCAGTTGTGTCTGACTCTTTGCTATCTTTTGGACTGTAGCCCCCCAGGGTCCTCTGTCCATGGGATTCTCCAGGTAAGAATACTGGAGTGGGTTGTTCCTCCAGCGGATCTTCCCAATCCAGGGATCAAACCCATGTCTCCTGAATCTCCTGCATTGTAGGCAGATTCTTTATTGCTGAGCCATCAGGGAAGCCATAAAACCAACTATACTTTCATAAAGTTAAAAAGGAAAACAAAAGCCACGTGGCAGAGGCACCGATGTCCTCCAGGAGGTGCAAGGAGAAGCCTCCAGCCCTCACGGAACTTAGGCTGAAGCAGGGCTGTCCTTCATCATAAAATCAAGATGCCGAGGTCTCCAAGAAAAGCCTACAGAAAGCCCCCCATCACCTTTCCACTCCTGGAGGGAGGGCTGGCTCTAGGGACTCACCAAGCCTGCTGGGATCTGGAGTCTGGGGATGGCTCACCTGCCCCTCACCTTTGTGGCCAGTTTCAGCATGAACCCTGTGCTCCTTCCTTCACTCTTAATCCACAGGCGCTGCAGCTCTGGGGTCCAGGTGGAACAGGGAGGTGCTGGTGCCCCCAAGGATGCAGAGACTTCACAGTCTGCAAGGGAGATCCTTCGAGAGTGCAGGCCAGTTGGCAGGAGAGCCCTACCAAGTGGGGAGGGGACAGTGGGTGGGAGTGCCCCTCCACACCCCGAGCAGGCAAGAGGGCAGAGTATTTTCTACAGAGAATTGAAGAACAATAATCTAAGTTCATTTCCCCCTTATTACCACGTAGAGATGATGTTTTACAATGTCAATGATAAAGTCTCCACCCTGCTGGGGTGGGTGCTCCCTCCTGCCCCCTGCACAGCACTGGGTCCAGGGACATCACATTCAGGGTACCTGTGCCTTTTACATACCCACCGTCACCCAAGACAGAAAGAGTAACTGATCATGGGCTCAAAGTCCTTCACAATGCAGCACTGCAGGCTGCTGCCTTTGAGTGGAGCTGTCCTTGGTCCTTAGGAAGAAAGCCTGGAGCCCCCTGTAGTCACTTGGGTCCTGAGTCCCCTATGAATCCTGCCCAGGTAGCACTTTGGGGACCTCTTTGGTTCTTCCCACTTCACAGCAATGTTCTCTCTGTGCACAAAAATCCCCTGCCTTGGGCGTCTCTGAGAGTCTCATCCCCCGTCCTCTTGTCAGCCTGTACAGGTTGGGTCCCAAGGCAGATTAATGGCCCACGTTTGCCTGCATGATTATTTCTAATGGGCTGATTTGAGAAATACGCTATTAATCGCTGTCACATGCTGGGCTAACATCATCTCAGGGCGGCAGAGAATCCAGCATCTGCTACGTGACTCCGTGGAATATTCCCACTCCACAGGCTCAGAATCGGCTGCTTTTCACATGTTCCCCTGTGGTTTCAGCCAAGAGAACGAGTGGACATCCAAGGCAAAGGACTTGCCTTTTGCATCCCTATCTCCTTTTTTTTAAAAAAATCATTTTCCTATTTATTTCCCTCCAAATCATTCTGGGGCCACAAGCTAGGGTTTTGAATGGGTTTTAGAGTCAGGGACTTGGGTTTAGAGTCAGGGACTTGGGTTTAGAATCAGAGACTTGGGTTTAAATTTGGCTTGACCCCCTTACTGGCTGTAGGATATTCTGCGTGTTATCACTTTCTGAGTGCCCAATTTCCTACCTGTGAAATGCGGTTAATATTCCCTCTCTTCTGGGAGATGTTTAAGACATGGGACATGAGACATATTCTTGGCACTCAGTGAATGAGATCTTCTCCAGGGATTTGCCTACATGATTCCCAAGAATACCCTCCTGCATCTTATAAGGACATGCTCCTTTCTCCTCTGCCCTGACACAGCCATGTCTCCCTGACGGTGAACTGATGTGTGGGAATGGTGGCCTCTTGTTTTCTCTTTTCTTTCCCCGTCTCCTCATCACTAAGATGTCCATTCAATGCCTTTTCATCCTTGGAAAATGTGCTGGACAGACAGGGATGTGATTTAGGGTGTCTGAGATCTAAGGTTCTGCCTGCTATGATTATGGAGGTCACTGGACACGGTCAGGTCCAGAGAGGCCAGTGTCAAGGGTCTAGTTGGGCAGGAGAGGTCATGGTCAGTGGTGGAGAAACAAGAGTGAGAACTCAGGGAAGAGGGCTAAAGTGGTGGGGGGAGGGGAGAAAAGGCTGGAAAATGACAGGCCTGAAGTCTATGATTTGTGAGAATCAACTAGAGGAGCCCTTGGATCCCTAGATACTATTTATTTCCTCTCTTATTCCTTACAGTCTTACATAGGAGTAATGATGCTAAAATTAGTTCACTATCCACTCATTTACCCATCCGACCGTCCCTCAATCCATCCATCCATCCATTCATCCATCTGTCCATCCATCCATTCACCCATCTATCCATCCATTCATCCATCCACCCTTACTGTGAACCCACTCTGTGCCAAGCACTAGGCACCGTGGGATGTAGAGATGAACACAGCATGCTCCGTTTCTTCATCATTGAGAGGGAAACCTGACTGCCAACAACCAATGGTGGTAAGGGCTAGAAACTCTCAGAGGAAGGAAACATCAGTTCCTCCTGGAGGAACTGTGGATGACCTCCAGAGCTAAGCCTTAGAGGATATGTGTTAACTTATCCAGAGGAGGGATGAAGTTAAGAAATTTGAACAGATCAAAGCAGGTGGCCTGATGGGCCAGACAGTGCACAGTGTAGCTGGAGTCCCTAGGAAGGAGCCCTATACCAAGCCAGGAGGACAACTAGGGCCAGATAAGGAAGAGTGTGGCATGCTATGCTGGATTAGCCAGGACCACTGAAGCTTCTGAGCAAGACAAGCAACAAGGTCCATCCTGAGTGTCTAACAATGAGTGCTATCCATCCATCCTATGGTTATCCATCCAACTTATAGAAATCCATCTATCCTGTGGGTATCCATGTATCCTATAGATACCCAGACATCCTTTAGGAATCCAGCCATCCTGTGGGTACCCACCCATCCTATAGTTATTCATCCATCTTATGGGTATCCATCCATCCTATAGGAATCCATTCATTGTACAACTATTTATCCATCCTATGAAAATTCATCCAGCCTATAGCTATCCATGGGGTTTCCCTGGTAGCTCAGCTGGTAAAGAATCTGCCTGCAATATGGGAGACTCCAGTTCAATTTCTGGGTCAGGAAGACCCTCTGGAGAAGGGATAAGCTACTCACTCCAGTATTCTTGGGCTTTCCTGGTGGTTCGGATGATAAAGAATCCATGTGCAATGAGGAAGACCTGGGTTCGATCCCTGGGTTGAGGAGATCCCCTGGAGAAGGGAATGGCTACCCACTCCAGTCTTCTTGCCTGGAGAATTCCATGGACAGAGGGTGCCTGGCAGACTACAGTCCATGGGGTCACAAAGAGTCAGATAGGACTAAGTGACTTTCACTTTCATAGCTATCCATCTATCCTATAGGAATCCATGCATCCTATGAATACCCATTCATCCTATGGCTCTCCAGCCATCCTGTGGGTATTCACCTATAGGCTATCTACATGTGGTTGATGAGAAGTAGAGGCAGATGCCAGGATGAGTATAATAGTACTGCCCCCACCTAAGGTTGGTGCTTTTCAAGGTGGACCCAGAGAAAAGAGGTACCTAATGTGAAGGCACATAATTGACTTTGTACCCATGGCAGTTACTACATTGTCCATGAAGGAGCTGTGACATGAGAGAATCCTTTAGTCTTGCTGGGACTGGCAGCAAGCCACAGCGTCTCACTTGAGGCTGACTGTGTTTTGAAAAGGTTCGCCTCTGCAGTGGTTGCATTTTAGCAGCCCAACCAATGCCCAAATAGGGAGCATCCCCTTGAGTTGAGAGATGTATGGGGTACTGTGGGAAGCACCAGAAGGAGCCTGCAGTTCACGGGGGCATCAAAGGAGCTCCTAGCTCATGGTTGGATCCAATAGATGACTTTGGGGAGAGTGAATGGAGCAGTGATAATGCTAATGTTTATTCATCTATCCCAGGGCTTCACATGGATGTTTGAGAGATGTCCATGAGACAGTCGCTATTATAACCCTCACTTTATAGATGAGCATGTGAGGCACAGAGACGTTAAGTAACATTGCCAGGATCACACAGCTGGGGAGAGGCAGCTCCAGAAATGGCTCTATGTTATTTTGACCTGCCAACTCCCTTTGAGTTAAAGAGTAGGTTCCAGGCTTCCAGCCTGGATAATGCATATACTCCCTCCTCCCTCTCCACCCCTTGGACGCTTGCCCCCTCTAAGCTGAAACACAGTTTACATGGATCCTACATGCCCCAGCAGATTTTCCGGTTTATCTGTGAAGCTGAAGAGCAGGAGGAGTTTTTGGAGTGAGCGTCAGCGGTGAGGCCGGCCGGCGTGGCTAAGTGGCAGCTGCGCCCCCTGTGGAGTCTGGGACGGAGCACAGCAGCTGTTCGCCGGAGCCCAGGCCGCCTCCGCCGCCTTCGCGCTGCTGCTAGCACAGCGGCAGGGAACTGTTATTGATTCTAACCAGCCATTTGTTATTGGAAAATGAAGGTGCTGGCATTTGGCAAGCCGCATGCTGTGTGTTTATTCAATTCAGAACCTACACAAACACATTCCTGGCTCCGGAGGGCGTAGCTGGACTTCGTGTCCTCTCCTTCCGAGGAAAGTGTTGCTGCTAAAGCAGACCTCAGTTCCCGGATATACCAGCTGAGGCTGGGTTATAGCCGGGCAGAGTCCTCGAAGGCTGACATCCAGATGGGGGAGCCGGGAATAATCAGGGAAGCGCCTGCGGCTCCTGATGGCTGAGGCTCCTTAGCAAATGAGACTGATGCCTGGGTGGGGCAGGGAGAGTTTTCAGGACGCTGTGGATGCACTCTGTGCCAAGCATGAGGCATTGTGGGATGTAGAGATGAACACAGGCTGAATAAAGAAAGGAAAGACCTTCACTCTTTCATCTTTCACCTGGTCCTCCAGGCCTACTGGTCCTGCTCTGAGTCAAGGAGACCTGGCCACTCTTACTCTGCCAGCGACTCTTCTGTGTCCCTGGTCAGCTCAACTTTCCATGCTTTCCTCAACCATTCCACCTGCTCTGCACACACTGGACCCCAGCCTGCTTGCCCCACCCCAGCCTTATCCCGTAGAAGAAGACTTCACCTTTGCTTACAAAAAGAGAAGGGCTTTCCCCATAGCTCAGCAGGTAAAGAATCCACCTGCAATGCAGGAGGTGCAGGAGATCTGGGTTCGATCCCTGGGTTAGGAAGATACCCTGGAGTATGAAATGGCAACCCACTCCAGTATTCTTGCCTGGAACATTCCATGGACAGAGGAGCTGGTGGACTACAGTCCATGGGGTTGCAAAGAGTTGGACATGACTGAGCAACTAAGCACACACACACACACACACAAGGAAATAAAGATACAAAAACCTATGAGATTATCAGCCTGGAGCAGCTCATCTTCCTGGTACAAGGCTGTCATCAAACAGGAACCAGGTGTGTGGGTAGGACTCTTCATTAGATGGTCCCCAAGATTCCTACGCCTGGTGTATGTTCCTTGTACAATCCCCAGAACCATGAATATCACAGATTCTACTGTGCAGCCAGGGTATGTGCGATGTCCTAGTCGGCCTTAAGGGAGAGAGCTTACCCAGGTGGGGGCCTAACATCATCAGGTGAGCCCTTAAAGGGGAAGTGGCTCTTTCAGGCATGAGAACATCAAGCATGAGAGGGAAGTGATGGGAGAGCGATTCTCCATTGCTGGCTCTGAGGATGGAGGGCCACATGGCCAGGACAGCACGTGGCCTTTAGGAACGAAGTAACTTCTGGATGACAGACAACAAGAGGATGTGTCTGCAGTGTCCCATCCCTAAGGCATTTGATTCTGCCAGCCATCCAAATGAGGAAGTGAGGAAACTTGTGCTCAAACACAGATGTCATGAGTATGAGACCCTGAGCAGAGAACCCAGCCACACCGCATCCCAACTTTAGACCCACAGAACTGGGTATTGTTCCCAGCTGCTAAACTGGTGGCTCAGATGGTAAAGAATCTACCTGCAATGTGGGAGACCCAGGTTCAATCCCTGGGGAGGGAAGTTCTCCTGAGAAGGGAATGGCAACCCAGTCTAGTATTCGTGCCTGGAGAATTTTATGGACAGAGGAGCCTGGTGGGCTACAGTCCATGGCGTTACAGAGAGTCTGACGTGACTAAGTAACTTTGGAACTTTCACTTTCACACTGTGGTGATTTATTACACAGTGTAGATGACTGATACATTGAGAGGCAGCCTGTACTCCTGGAGTGAGCCCCTCCAGCCCCACTGTAGACTTGATGACTTTGAGGAAGAAGCAGAGCTAGTGCCCAACACTCAGTCACACGAGCCACAGCCACCTTCCTCATGCCCGCAGCTGGAACCAGGAGGTACAGGGAACTTCTCACGGTCTGAGTAAGACCGTGCCTCTGCTAGCCTCCTTGCCGCCACCCACAGACCTCTGCCCAGCCCAGGTGAGCCCCCAGCCTCCCTGCTGCTTCTCTACCCATGTCTGCCTTTGGGCTGTCAAGGCCAGTCTTACCATGTCCTTCACTGTGGGGCTCAGGACTGCTAGCCATCCCTGGTCCCCCAGACCTGAATCCCCAGGAGGCTAACTTCACCTCCTGTTCTAATCCCATCTCCTGTCCATCCCAAGATCCAAGACAATCTGCTGTGCTTTTGAAGCCCACGATCAGTCAGGGATCAAATATCCCACATCCTTCCTTTTTCCTGAATGGAACCTTCCCTTTGCCTTTGAATACATCCTGGTTGTCCCTGTTGACACTGACATCCCCCCAGGGCCTCACTCTGTGGCCTGAAGACTGCTCTGTCTCTTGTTCCTTATCTCCCATGCCAGCCATCTCTCCCCCTCTTCCCTTGAATCTCCCTGAAGACCTCTGCACCACAGACCCTTCCCCCAACAGAGCACCCCAGCACACTCCTGCTTTCCGGGAGGATGTTCAGCTCCTGGCTTTCTGTTCTTCTCTCCAGCATGACTCCTGTTGTAATTTTTTGGTGTTTGTCATAGGTTTGGAGTGGATTCTTGAGTGCTCCCAGGAAGCATGTCTTATTTCCTGAACCATGCACATCCCCACTATCCTGGTCTTTCTGTGATTCCCTCCTTCTTTACATCCCCATCTTTTCCGCCTTGGTGACCCATAGACTATAGCCTTCCAGGCTCCCCTGTCCGTGGGGATTCTCCAGGCAAGAATACTGGAGTGGGTTGCTGTGTTCTCCTCCAGGGGATCTTCCCTATTCAGGGGTCAAACCCAGGTCTCCCACATTGAAGGAAGATTCTTTACCATCTGAGCCATCAAGAAAGCCCAAGAATAGTGGAGTGGGTCACCTATCCATTCTCCAGGGGAAGCTTCCCTACCCTTGGTGGCTTAGACGGTAAAGAATCTACCTGTAGTGCAGGAGACCTGGGTTTGATCCCTGAGTTGGGAAAATCCCCTGGAGGAGGGCATGGCAACCCACTCCAGTATTCTTGCTTGGAGAATCCCCATGGACAGAGGGAGCCTGGTGGGCTACAGCTTATGGGGTTGCAAAGAGTAAGACATGACTGAGAGACTAAGCACAGCACAGCCTTTCCCCCTAAAGTTAGTCTCAGCTGAACACATGGCTTCCTGTTTCATTGAGAAAATGTCCTCTGATCTTGTCTGTATGTGTCGGCCCTTCTTCCTGCACATAATCCACTTCTACTTCTGTTGCCACGAAGGACTGCTGTGCTCTAAGCAGTAACCACCACCCCCAGGGCCAGACCCCACTTCTTCTGCACCCGGATCCCCTCACTCTCATCTGCCCAAGGACACTGCCACATTCTCCCTCCTCTGTCAGGCGGCACTGTTTTGTCCTGTGCTTTGGACTGTTTCTCTCAGCATGCAGACAAGCTCTTACCTTTCCCCTCTTCAGAACAGCCATCTCTTGATCAGCATGCCCTTTAAGCTGCTGCCTGTGTCTCTTCCTCCCCATGCTGTGAAATTCTTCAAAGGAGCTGTGTGCACTTGTCCTCAAAAGTTTCTCTGCAACTCTCTCCCGATCCCACCTCACTCAGCTCTCATCTTCACCACCACCCCAGCATTGTTCCCTTACGGACAAGAGTCAATGGTGCCGTGCTGAATGCAAAGGCCATTGGGATGGTAAGTTTTATGTGGTAACTAACTAGACTGGCCTTGGATGCCCAGATACTTGCTTAAACATTATTTCAGATGAGATCAGCATTGGAATTGGTGGGCTCAGTAGAGAAGATCTCCCTCCCCAGTATGGGCTCCTCCAATCTGGTGAGGCTCTGATGAGAAGAAAAGACAGGAGAAGAGAGTTCAACCCCTTCTGCCTGATGGAGGGGCTGGGACATCAGTGTCCTGCCTGTGGACTGAGACTGATACAGTCAGCCCCCTGATTCATAGGACTTTGCCACTGGGTTTCCTGGGTCCCCAAACTGTAGATCATGACACTTCTATGCCTCCATAATCACCTGGACCAATACCTCAAATAAATACATTTCTTTCTATCTATTTATCTATCATCTCTCTGTATTTCTATCTAACTATCATCTATCTAGGGCTTCCCTGGTGGCTCAGATAGTAAAGCGTCTGCCTGCAATGCGGGAGACCTGGGTTCGATTCCTGGGTGAGGAAGAGCCTCTGGAAAAGGAAAAATGGCAACCCACTCCAGTATTCTTGCCTGGAAAATCCCATGGATGGAGGAGCCTGGCAGGCTACAGTCCATGGGGTTGCAAACAGTCAGACACGACTGAGTGACTTCTATCTTCTAGATGAGTGATTTCTATCATCTATCTATATTTCCATCCATCCATCTATCTATCTATCTATATTTACATATACCTATATTGCTATCTGGGCTTCCCAGATCATGCTAGTGGTAAAGAATCTGCCTGTCAATTCAGGAGACATAAGAGATGTGAGGTTGATCCCTGGGTTGGGAATATTCCCTGGAGGATGTCATGGCAACTCACTTCAGTAATCTTGCCTGGAGAATCCCATGGGCAGAAGAGCCTGGTGGGCTACAGTTCAAAGAGTCGGACATGACTGAAGCAACTTAGCATGCATGCACACATATTTCTATCTATTTATCTATAATCTGTATATATTTCTATCTATGGGCTTCCCCCATAGCTCAGTTGGTAAAGAATCCACTTGCAATGCAGGAGACCCAGGTTAGATCCCTGGATCAGGAAGATCTGCTAGAGAAGGGATAGGCTATCCACTCCAGTATTCTTGGGTTTCGCTTGTGGCTTAGCTGGTAAAGAATCTGCCTACAATGTGGGAGACCTGGGTTCGATCCCTGGGTTGGGAAGATCCCTTGAAGAAGGGAAAGGCTACCCACTTCAGTATTCTGGCCTGGAGAATTCCATGGACTGTATAGTCCATGGGGTTTCAAAGAGTCAGGCATGACTGAACAACTTTCACTTTCTATATTTCTATTTATCTTTCTATATTTCTATCTAATTTATATCTATCTACCTATCTATATTTCTGTCTTTCTATCATCTCCTGTTGGTTCTGTTTCTGATCAAGACTTCTGTGGTCCTGAGCCCAATGCTGAGTTTTCAGCCTGTCTCTCCTGATTCGTCAGCAGAGCTGAGTTCAACGCTGACTATTCCTCTTCTACAAACTCTTTACTTGGTCTTCAGGACCCGCCCCCTCTGACCTCCCCCACTTCCCTTTAGGATCCACTCCTTCCTAAGTCTCCACTGCCTTTGACTCTGTGTCTGCGACCTCCTGTGTCGGTCCCTCCTATCGACATGACGTCTTATCGCTGGAGTGACCAGTGCTCAGACCTGGGAGTTCTCCCCCTTCATTTATGTGTATACTCACCCTCATGGTGGTTTCATCTGCTTTAAAGCAGGTCTGCATGTTGAGGACTTCAGCACCCACCTCTCCAGCTGGACTTTTCCAGAACTCGGACTCTCCGTTTGATTCCTGACTCATCATGCCCACTTGGACGTCCAGCAGCCTTATCGTGACCTGACACATCTCGAGCTGAGTCCTGCTGTCCACCTCCACCCATAAGGGCATTCCCTCATTCTGTTATTCAGCTCTACCCCTCCAGATTCTGGGGCCCATGGGGCTTGTCCAGGACACACCATCTTTCTAGAATAGGCTCTTCTCTCGTCTTTCATGGGGCCCTTGCTTTACCACTTATTGTATTCTTTGTGGCCTCCTCTTTCTCTACGCAAAATTAAAGGCAGAGGGACTCCCTAACTGTTCATGCTGGCTCTGTAACTGAGCGGGACCCTATGGAGACTTCCCCAGACAGGCCTTCCCCTACATCCTCTGCTGCAGCTCCTCCTTGAAGTACCTGGATAATAGTACTTGATGCACATTTCCTGAGTTGTTTTGCAGATGTAAAAAACTCCCCTTCTCCAACAAATGGGCTTCCCAGGTGGCACTGGTGGTAAAGAACCCATTTGCCAATGAAGGAAATGCAAGAGATGTAGGTTCAGTCCCTGGGTCGGGAAGATCCTCTGGAGGAGGGCAGGGCAACTTGCTCCAGTGTTCTTGGAGAATCCCATGGACAGAGGAGCCTACAATCCATAGGGTCACAAAGCGTCGGACATGAATGAAACGACTTGGCATAGCACAGCTCCAACAAATGGAAAATGTTAAATGCTTGATGACTCTGAGTGTCTAACCCCAGGCCTCCTGGAGCCTAAGGACTGATACAGTTAACCCCTGTGACCCCATCCTGTGGCCTTACTGTCAGCCAATCAGAGGATTGTGCACAAGCTGATCACAGACCCTGGGACTCCCCTCCTTCACCTGGATTTAAAAGTACTTTGGTGAAACCCTTTGTAGAGCTTTCTTCAGGGCAGGAGTGACCTGTTTCCTTGCAGGGCCCTGCAGTAAACCTTTCTCTGCTGCAAACTCTAATATTTCAGTTGGTTTGATCTTACTGCGCATCAGGAACATGAACTTGCCTCAACAGCCCCTCTCCTCTCCTTGCCCCAGACAATCTTGTCCATAAGCAGACATTCACCCCACATGACATCCCAAGCCTCCCTTCTCAACTTCTTACATTCTAACCGGTCCCTTCCTTGAACAGTCTCCTTGTGTGTTGCCAAGTCACCTTACCTGCTCAGATGAAAACTCTTGATTCCCTTTAAATTCTCATTTTCTTGCAGCTTTTCTTCCCCTGTAAGAGTCACAGAAAAGACTCCTGGGAGTCAAGAAATCTCCCTCTTGTTCCCCTCTCTGAGCAAAGATCACGTCCTGCTGATCCCGCCCTCCAGTCATGTCCTGCATCTCCCCATCTGTCTCCATCATCTTATCTCCCACATCTCTCCGTCTGTCTCCATCATTTTGTCTCCTGCATCTCTCCATCTGTCTCCATCCCCACTGGCACCTGGGTCTGAGCCTCGATGCCTCACACTGGCTCCTGCATGGACACCCATACTTGGTCCCGGTCCTTGACTCTCCTCACCTGTAACCAGTGTGATGTCGTCAAAATCCAGCTGTGACCTCATCCATGCAGCCTAAACCTCCTCAGTGAGGACTTACTATGAAGACAAAATCCCACACGAGGCCTGAGTCTTGTTGCCTCTCCCACCTTATCCCCGGTCTCCCTTGTTCCAGATGCACTGACCTCACTGACCTTCTTTCCAGGCCCCTGGACTCCCCATCTCCCACCTCCAAGACCCCCATACATGCTGTTCTCTCAGATATCACCTCTGTCTCTGCCCTACTTTGGCTGGATTGTGCTCATTCCTCTTCCAGCTCACATCCCTCCCTCAAGGGAGCTGTGTAAGTTTCCTGGAGCAGCAAAGTACACACACCAGGTGGCTTAAACAACAGAAGCTTACTGTCTCACAGCTCTGGAGGTTGTGATCCTGAGATCAAGGTGTAGGCAGGTACATACCGTCTGAGGCTGGGAGGGAGCTTCTGTTTCAGGTGTCTCTCCCAACTTCTGGCAATTTGGTGGCAAGTTTTGACATTCCTTGGCTTTGTTGAAGTGTCACCTGAACATCTGCATTTATCTTCCTGCATGAGTGTCTGAGTTCAGATTTTCTCCTTCTATGAGGATGCCAGGTATATTTGATTAGGGCCCATGCTGTCTAGCATGACTTGATATTGTTGTTCAGTCACTAGGTCATGTACAACTCTTTGTGACCCCATGGACTGCAGCACACCAGGCTTCTCTGTCCTTCACTATCTCCCTGAGTTTGCTCAAACTCATGTCCATTGGGTCGGCAATGCCATCCAACCATCTCATCCTCAGTTATTCCCTTCTCCTCCTGCTCTCAATCTTTCCCAGCATCAGAGTCTTTCCCAATGAGTCAGTTGTTCACATCATGTGGTCAGAGGATTGGAGCTTCAGCTTCAGCATTAGTCCTTCCAATGAATATTCAGGGTTGATTTCCTCTATGATTGACTGGTTTGATCTCTTTGCTGTCCAAGTGACTCTCAAGAGTCTTCTCCAGCACCACGATTTGAAAGCATCAATTCTTTGGCACTCTGCCTTTTTTATTGTCTAACTCTCACATTTGTACATGACTACTGAAAAAAAACATAGCTTTGACTATATGGACCTGTGTCAGCCAAGTGATGTCTCTGTTTTTTAGTATGCTGTCTAGGTTTGTCATAGCTTTCCTTCCAAGGAGCAAGAGCCTTTTAATTACAAAAGTTGAGTGAAACCAAAATGCACCTGTCAGGCAAATCTGCATATCTGATGAGTTCTGGCCTCTGGGTACAGGAAAAGGCTTGCTCTTGGACGTGGGAGTGGGGGGTGCATTGTGCATTAGTCAGAGTTCTCCAGGGAAGCAGCTCAAATAGGATTGTGTATATGAAATCTACATTTATGTATATGAAGAGATAGAGAACTTTTATTTTTTTATTTTCATTTTTTTATTGGAAGATAATTGCTTAACAATGTTGTGTTGGTTTCTGCCACACAACAACACGAATCAGCCATATGTATACATATATGCATTCCCTCTTGAGCCTGCCTCCCCCAGCTCCATCCCACCCATCTTGGTCATCCCAGAGCACTGAGCTGAGCTCCCTGCACCACACAGCAGCTTCCTGCAAGCTATCTGTTCTGCACATGGTAGCATATACACGTCAGTCCCAGTCTCCAAACTTGTCCCACCCTCCCCTTACCTCCCTATGACTGCAAGTCCATCCTCAGTCTGTGTCTCTATTCCTGCCCTTACAAATAGCTTCATCAATACCATTGTTTCTAGATTCCATATATATTCAAGAATATAGGACATTTGTTTTACTCTTTCTGACTTAGATTGGCCCACACCATCATGGATCTGGGAAGTCTGAAATCTCAGCATCTTCAGGGCGGGCCAGCAGGCTGGAGGCCCAGGGAAGAACTGATGTTTCAGCTCATTCCCAAGGCTGTCTGGGGGCAGAATTCCTTCCTTGGCCTTGGTTTTTCCTCTCAGTGTCTTTACCTGATTGTCTGAGGCCCACCTACCCAGGCTATGGAGGGTGATCATCTTACTCCAAGGATACTGACTTAAACATTAATTGCCTCTAAAAATATCTTCAGAGACATCTGGACTGATGTTTGACCAAAAACTGGACCCCATGGCCAGCTAAAATGACACAGGAGATAAAGTATCAAATTAAGTGTCATCAGATGGGGTTTTCTGATGGCCACAGTCCTCAGCCTCACACCCACTTCAGTGGGCCCAGAAGCAGGCCCAGAAGCCGGGGGTCCGTGGAAGTAAGCAGAGAGCTCAGCATACGTGTGCAGATAGCCTCTCAGATAGCACGGAGGGAGGAGATGCCTACGCCAGGGGAGAACCCTGTGTGAGTTTCACAGGCCCGGTCAGGCTGGTGCCCAAGAGGTCACCAGCCTGCAGGATAAGTTTGGACAGACAGGGTGAATGAAGGGCTTGTGGGCAACCCAGCTGGGAGAGCCCTGGGTAGTCCAGCCAGGCCTGAGGGGGAGGGGTCCCCTCTGTGCAATGTGACCTCACGGACCCAGGCCACCCAGGTGCTATTTGTCCTTAGATGGCAAGAGCAGGGACAGAGCACTTGGGGGCCCGAGCAGGGGCTGGGTTCAGAGGGCACCTCGCACCCTTGAGCCTCCACGCACACCACTCACCTGCCACCCACTCCACCCTCCTTCCAGAATTGTCTGCTTGGCCAAAGAGGACCTGGGATTGGGTGCCCAAGTTGAGAGCTCCGTGGCCATCACCTAAGCCAGCGTAAGACCCAACTTGGACTGGCACAGGCCCCTTTGTGGGGAACCTTCAAGGATCATAGTTGCCATAAGGCACTGGTGTAGGAGGAGTCCACAGTCAGGCAGTGGACCCTGGTGGGGGACCCAGAAGAGGGGCTTGGCAGAGCTCCTGGTAGTCTGTCTTTCTGGACAATCTTTTCCTCTGGGAGTTAATCTTTGATGATGCGCTTTTGTTAGACAACTGAAGTTTACATGTGTGACCCCAAAGCTGTAACACACCCCAGGTCCTGTCTCCTGCATCTTTATTATCAGGACAGCTTTCTCTGTGTCCCCAGCCCATACCTTTATCACGCTGCATCAGCGCTGACAGCTTGCACCCCCTCCTGCCCTTGGGACTGTGCTCCTGGAGGCCGGGAAGCAGCTGCTCTCTCCCCTTTCTCGTAGGGAGAAGGCCAAGTCTGCCTGTGATGGTCAGCCGCCCCTCCCCGCTGGCAGGGGTTGTTCCTGGAGAGCCCTCCATCACACATTCACCCCAGTAGATGCCGTGTCTGGGACCAGAGCTGCACTTCCAGCCATGGGATGTTTATCTGCCCCCAATCCACAGGCCCCACCCCTGAGGTGTCCACCATCCTTGGTCAGCCTTCTGCCTTTGGCGCTAGACAGCGAGAGGGGCACAGAGGGTGTTCTGTAACTCTGTATCCTCTGGGTGAGGGTGAGTCTCAAGCCTGGGCTCCAGTCCAGATCTCCAGTGACCTCACAGCCTGACCCAGGAGGTCCCGGTTCCTCCCACCATTTTCCCATCTGCAAACCTAAAGACTAGACGATGGATTGTCATGTGTGCTCCTTGATTCCCAACAACTGGGGAAGGAGGAATCAGGCTGGAGGATGGGGCACAGACTGCAGGCAGGTTGGCAGGGAGAGAATACGGGGGAAATAGTTCAGGGACCACATTCCTTGTCTCCACTTGCTGCCCTACAAGTGAGAGGCTCTCTGACGCCATCTGCGTTCTCTCAGGGTAGCTGGAGCTCCGTTTTCCACCTGCTACTTAGCACTTTGGGACACTGGGAAGTCTCCCTGGAGCCTGTCACTGGATTTCTTTGTCTTGCCTTCTGGTGTTCTCCCCAATTCCCCCTGGCTGTTCCTTCACTAAATTACAAGTTCCCCACATTCCCCAAGGCAATTATCTACCACTTCATGGCTCCCTGGCCTTGCATCCATTTGCACAGAAACATACAGTTTAGGGTACGCTGCCTTAATTAATTTCTCTTGGCTGGGTTTCCATTCTCATTTCACCCTTGGAAATACAGACCTGAAGTGAGGCCTGTTGTGTCTGTGGGGCACCTTGCTCCACCACTGATCTTTCTCTGAGCTATTCGGGTGTCACCTCTGGATGGAGGAGCTGCAGCTACTGCTTGGCCGGCTCCTCTCCATGATCTGTGGGAAATAGCCCCAGCCTTGGCCTGTGATGCCTGGGTCTGGCCGTGGTTGGTGGTGACGGGTTCCTGGAAATGCATTCGCCCTATTGCCAGTCCTCTTCTTTTTTCCCACCAGCTCCATCACTGGCCTGGGCTTCACAGCTGTGGAGACCCTGAATCTCCCTGTGCTCAGCTCTACTCAGAGCTGAATGGATCTTCTGCCCGAGTGACAAGTCCAAACAGTGACTGAATCATGCTATCATCTCAGAACAGCAATGCCTATCACAGCCACGTTGCAACAAAAGGATGCTCCCATCAGGTTCTTTTGTGAGGAAGAGCAGCGGGGCCAGGATAATAGGTGAAATGGATCCACACGATTAGAAGCCGAGGGGTCCAACAGCATCTGATACAGAAGGTGAGGCTGAGACTCAGACTACGGGGCAGGGATGCGGGTCAGTGGAAGTCCTGGGCGGGGCAGAACCATAGGAAGCTGTGCATTGAGCAGGTCCTCAGTGGAGCTGCTCTATGTGTTTCTCTCAGGTACATCTCCTTGAATCTTCATGCCTTCTGTGAAGAGGAAACTGTAGGCTTCATGAGCTTACACAACCTTCCCAAGACCCTTCAGGGAGGCAGTAAAAGAAGTGGGATTAGCTAAGCCAGCACCCCTGACCCCGGGTTGGAGCAGGAGCTGCCCATCCTGGGATACTGGGGGCTTGTTGGATATGCTGAGTCTTTGGTCTTCTCTGACCTAAACTGCATCCTTGGTCAAGGAAAGGAGACCCCAGGACAGCCTCTAAGAAGTGCCCAGGAGCTGCCTGTGCAGGGTAACTGGACAGAAGCCCTCAGCCCATGAGAGTGACCAGAGGAAGATGGGCTGTGATCTGAGGATGTGTGTGTGTGATCTGTGGCTGTGATGTTGCTCAGTTATGTCTGACTCTTTGAGACCCCATAAATGGCAGCACGCCAGGCTTCCCTGTCCTTCACTATCTCCTGGAATTTGCTCAAACACATGTCCATCTAGTCAGTGATGCCATCCATCCATCTCATTCTCTGTATTCCCCTTCTCCTCCTACCTTCAATCTTTCCCAGCATCAGAGTCTTTTCCAATGAGCTGGCTCCTCTCATCAGGTGGTCAAAGTATTGGACTTTCAGCTTCAACATCAGTCCTTCCAATGAATACACATGGTTGATTTCCTTTAGGATTGACTGGTTTGATCTCCTTGCTGTCCAAGGGACTCACAAGAGTCTTCTCCAGCACCACATTTTGAAAACATCAGTTCTTCAGTGCTCATCCTTTTTTATGGTCCAGCTCTCACATCTGTACATGACTACTGGAAAAACCATAGCTTTGACTATTCGACCTCTGTCAACAAAGTGATGTCTCTGCTTTTGATGCTGTTCTGCTTTGTCATAGCTTTTCTTCCAAGAAGCAAGTGTCTTTTAATTTCATGGCTGTAGTCACTGTCTGCAGTGATTTTGGAGCCCAAGAAAATAAAGTCTGTCACTATTTCCATTTTCCCCCAATCTATTTGCCATGAAGGAGCTGTGATGGGGTTAACTCTATCTGTGGTGCTGGAAGCAGCTCATTTGGACACATCAGGTGACTCTTCCTAATGAGAGGCATCATTTTCTTCTAGCTGCTGGTCAGTTGGTGTCTTTCTCTACTAGGAAGAGGGACCCCACATGGAACACCCCTCAGCATCCCCACTTCTCCTACTCCCTCTTTTCCTTTTGTCTTCCCAGTTCCTTTGTTTGGTGCTCACACCCCTGGTTTCACCAGGGTCAAATTTTCAGCAAGGTGAAATTACAGGAAACCTCTTTCTGAGAGGGCATGGCCCCAACTTAACCTGGAGGATTCAAAACAGAATAAAAATGGGACTGTAGCCTCGAGGAGCATGCTATCTAGCTGCAGGGGCGGGGGGGAGGGATAATGTACACTTAGAAAGCTGCACGTATGTACATGGCGGAAAATACGCCCACACGCCCACAGACTGAGGGATGGTGTTGGAGTCTCACCAGAGATATAACAGCTGCAGAAGTGGTAAGTGAGCTATTGGCTGCATTTCAGGTCAGCAAGGTGTGAAGGGGGCATTCAACTTGAGTGAAGGGAAAATAGTGTCTTCCCAAGTGCTGGGAGGAAGGGATCTCATGCTAACCATTTGTAGAAATTATCACATAAAAAGTCAAACATAAGACAGACTCCAGACCCTGGCAGGACATGGATGTGATCAACGACCACCATCCTTTCTCTCCAAGGATAATTCCTCCAAAAACTTAGTGAATCTGCTCCCTGCTGCAGCTCTACCCCAATTCCAGGACCTGTAAGTAATGCCATGTGTATTATTATTCACTCATGTTGATAAATAGGCAATAAAAATGCACAGAGAACTCAGTTGGATCAATTTATTTCCATTCTCTTGACACAGTCATGGTAGTGGCTAAGACAGAGACTCCCGGCAACGCTACTTCCACGGCAGAAGTGGCGTGATGTCAGGTGTAAATTATCCTTAAATGTCACATGATAATGAAGCTGCGTTTCCCATGATTTATCTTTTCCTTTCTTACCCAGCAAACACTCCAGGCTGGCAATCAAGCTGGGCAGCGATCATGACACAACCTTTATGGCATGAAAAATGTCCCCGAAAATTTATGAGAGAGGCTGCTTGATGGCTTCATGAAGGCTCTATTTACAGAAGTTCCCTCTCAAGATTTCAAATGAAGGAGCAGGTATGCAAGGAGGAGACCTGAGTGTGAGGCTCAGGGAGTGAAAAGGATGCTTGAGACATCCCAAGGGCTGTGACAGGCCCTCCCATCTCTGTGCTTCCAACCCCTTTGGGCTGAGTTTTCTGTTGCCGGCCAGCATGCCCACCTTGGTATTCCAGAAGGGAGCATAATCTCCAGGAATGCAGGCTATCGCCTGTTGTAATGGGTCCACAGTTAAACTGTATTCCTAGTTGGAGATGAGAGCTGGTCTCAAGACTCAAGGGGCAGCCTGGGGTGTTTGGTGTCAACCTCTGTTACTCCCAGTGAGCATTGGTGCCCACTGCAATGGAAGAGGGTGATGCCAGTCAAGAGGAAGCAGGGCTCGCTGACATTCCACTCCAGGTTTCCTGAAGGTGGTCTTCCTAAAGTTCACCTGGGGACCCCTGTGGTGATGTGCAGGCTCTCCAACGGAAAGTCACTCAGTTGTGTCAAACTCTTGTGACCCCGTGGACTGTAGCCTGCCTCCTTTGTTCATGGGATTCTCCAGATAAGAATACTGGAGTGAGTTGCCATTCCCTTCACCAAGGGATCTTCCTGACCCATGGATGAAACCTGGGTCTCCTTCATTGCAGGCAGATTCTTTACTATCTGAGCCACCAGGGAAGCCCCAGATACTCTACTAGTAATGCTCAAAATCCTTAAAAAATTTTTTTTTATTTTAAAAAATTGTTTTAAACTCATCCACCTCCTGCTTCCCAACACCTGTGAACACTTCCACCCTGCATTCGGACTTGTCATCTCTAGCTCATCTCCTTATTTATGTCCTAAGCAGATTCACTTGAATTTGATTCTGGTGGGGGTAACTAAGCACCTCTCCCCAACTACTCTTCTCACCAGAAGCACCAGGATTTTTGCAACATTCGATATGAAATTTGCTTCCCCAAAGCACAGTCTTGGTCATGTGCATCCCAGGATATGGCTCTTCTGGGAGGTTCCCCTGACTACCCCGGCAGGTGACAGACCAGCCCACTGATTCAGAGGAAGGACCTTGCTTCTCACTGTTTAGGATGGCGTCCAACCTGTCATCTCTCCTGAGCCGGAGCATGAATTCAAAACCAAATTGAAATCACCTTTCAAATCTCTTGGTGGAAATTCAACAAGCAAGGGGCTGTCGGAAAGTGAATTAGTTGTCCGCTGAGAAATCAGAAATCTCAGGCTTTGCAAAATGAGAGGAAATGTTTGACCTTTGCAGGACAGTTTCCTTCCTCACTCTTCTGGAGCCCTCTCCCTCCCTGGTCGAGGTCTGATGGCTGAGTACCACTCTCCACTCTGAGATGTTAATGGGAAATCCCAGGGCTCTCCTGTCTGTGTGGGTTTGTTATGTCTTCATCTCAAAGAAAATTTCCCTGTGCTGCTTCTTACCTCCCTGTGTCCCTTCTTGCTCAATCCCACAGTGGTTTCCTTGCTCCTCTCAAACCCTTTTAGAGCTGTTTCTCATCCATGTCTCAGCTCAGCTCAAGGAAAAAAACCCACAGCCTTGCTGCTGATTCTTTTGTCCTTTGATCCCACACACACCTGTTGAGTAGCTATTATGAGCCACGCCCAGGGTTCTGAGTTGTGTTTCTAACAGTGAACAGACCAGAGAGAATGGTCACCCTGTGGAGTTCACAGTCCAGTGGGGTCCTGGATGGAAAGCAAGCCAACAAAATCATCCTTGTAGATGATGCTGCTGTCTGTAAAAGGGCTGCCTGATGTTGTGATAAAGAATTCCAGGAGACGCTTCCCTGGTAGTCCAGTGGTTAAGAATCCACCTCCAATCAAGGGACATGACTTCCATCCCTGGTCCAGAAAGATTCCGCATATCATGGTGCAAATAAGCCCAGAAGGTGCAACTACTGAAGCCTGTGTGCTCTAGAGACCATGCTCGGCAATGAGAGAAGCCACCGCAATGAGAAGCCCTCTCATCACAGCTGGACAAAGCCCACATGGAGCAATGAAGAGCCAGCAGTCATAAGTAAATAAAAAAGAATTTTAGGAGAGCCACGGAACACCTATCTCCCACCCTGACTTTGACACCTGGGGGTGGCACACAGTTCTGGAAGATGGAGCACCCTCCGGAAGCAGCACCAGAAACACTCACTGACTTTGGCAACTGATGCTCCCTTTGTGTCCCACATAATGTTGGTACCCAGCTTTTGCCAGGCAGGCACTGCTCTGAGGGCTTTGTGGCCACTCGTGGGAGGGAGGGCCTCTTACCGCTTCCACTTCCCAGTGAAGCTTCACCCAACTGACCTTGGTCATGGGGCTGGCAAGAAGCTGGCTGGATCCACACCTGCCGGCCTCCCTCTGGAGGCTGCAGGCTGGGTGTAAGACTTTCCTTTTGCTGCTGTAACAGAAGACAACAGGCTTAGTAGCTCAACACAGCACACATGTATTACCTTGCAGTTCTGAAGGCCAGAAGTCTGAAATGGGTCTCCCTGGCTAAGTCAAATACAGGCAGGGCTGTTTGCTTCTGGCTGCTCTGTGGGAAGAGCCCACTTCTTACATTTTCCAGCCTCTAGAGGTGCCCACATTTCTTGGCTTGTGGCCCCTTCTTCCATCTGGAAAAGCACATCATTTTTTAATCTGATTCTGACTCTCCTGCCTCCCTTCTGCAAGGGTCCTTGGGGTTGAATTTGAGCCACCTGGATAAGCCAGGGTGAATCTCCATCTCAAGGTCCTTAACTTAATTACACCTGCAACATCCTTTTGTCCTGTAAGGTGACAGTTCACAGTCTGGGGGTCAGGATGTGGGCATGCCTGGGGTGTGTGTTTTTCCTCTTCTCAGTGCTCCATGGCATCTGTTTCCCATCCTGAACCCCCCAGGGCTGTCACTGCCCCTCTGTTTCCATCGTGATGGGCAGTAGCTGTGGAGTTAGAGCACCCCATCATCTGCCATCATCAGCTGCGTGATTCAAGGTCAGTCAGCCTCAGTCTCCCCACTTCCATCCTGGGAATGACAGCAGATGTTCTGATGATTAATCCAAAGAGTTGTGGCCCTGGATCGGTGCTTTTCTTACTTTCACTGCCATCGGCTACCATCACTCATGCCTGGGACGGAAGGCAGCAGGTGACAGAAGGAGCGGGGGCTGGGGCAGGACTTCCCAAGTTAACACAGAGCAGATGCCCAGGGGCCCCTGTCCTGTTTTTAAAGCAAACATCATCACCAAAGAGCCCTCTGTGGATGAGTCTAATTTTCCTGTTCAAATGTGTGTTTGAGAATGTGTTGAATTCATTTCCCCATCTTGTCCTCCTGTCGCCCCTGTGGATTTGGGCTTTGCGACTAGTTGACACTCAAAGGAGCTCAAAGGAAGAACAGCTGTCCTGCCTGGACCCACGACATCCATGTCTCCCTCCAGCCCGGTGAGAGCAGCAGGCAGTGCTGGCTCTGGACCCCAGGCTGATGATAGTCAACTTCCCTGGAAATCCTGTGCCCTTGACAGCCAACGACTTTCATCACCCGGCATTGAGGATGTAGAATATTTACTGAAGCCCTGTCCTGGCACGTTCCACGAATCACTCATTGACTCACTCAAGAGGCAATCGTATTTGCTCTACACAGAAGTGTTAATTGGGTAACTGAAGGAGAGAACCCTCTAATTTCACAGCTCAGGAAACCGAGGCCCAGGGAGAGGGAAGGACTTGGCTGGGGTCGCTGAGCTTCCAGGGGAGGACTCAGCTTTCTCCTTCCAAGGCTGACCCTGTGACTGGCTGTAAGAGGAGGCTGATTTTAAAAGGTCAGAATGGCTCACTCCCCTATCTTGAAACAAGAAATCCAATTAGCAGGGGCAAAGCTTTCCCTTCCATATTAGGTGCATCATACGTGCTCAGTTGTGTCAAACTCTTTGTGATCCTGTGGATTGTAGCCTGCCAAACTCCTCAGTCCATGGAATTCTCCAGACAAGAATGCTGGAGTGGATTGCCATGCCCTCCTCCAGGGGATCTTCCCTACCCAGGGAATGAACCTGCCTCTCCTATGTCTCCTACATTGCAGGCAGATTCTTTACCTGCTGAGCCATCAGGGAAGCTCACAGTTAGGACTCAGGGTTAAAGCCAATGTCAATTTGCAAGTAAGTTAGAGGAGCTCGGCAGGATCAATGGGGTTCAGGTACCAGGAGAACAGAAGGACTTTAAGCACAGCTGAGGACTTGTCACTTCTGGGTTTCCTGATGCTGCTTTTGGCCCCAGTGGGATTTAATGGAACAAGGGACACAGGATCTTGTAGAGAGAGACAGAGATGGATAGACAGACAGAGGAACAGAGGGAGGAGTGGTCTCTGTCTCAGAGGGTGAGGGTGAGCCCCTTTTGGTCTCTGTCCATCCCAGTTCGTGCAGATAAGCTACCACTTCAAGGACTGACTATTTATTTGCAATTCAAGGTTCTTAATTACCATCCCAGAAACCATCTCTGCTACTTAAGCAGACCGGATTTACTGAAAGGCTCATGGGTAGCTCATAAGACCTTCTTGCTGTTGCCAGGATAGCCCAGGCAACTGCAGAGGCCAAGGAAAGCTGGCTGGACAGAGTCACACACTGGACATGGAGTCCCTGACTGCCCACAGCCCGCACTGACTCCACCCCAAAGTTTCAGGATCAGTCACGTGAGAGCCAGAGGCTGGGGCAGAACCAATGCTGGGTGCAGTCTTCATCCTTTGCTCCACCTTCAAGGGGTCAGAGGGTGGACAGGGTCATCTTTTGTTAATCTTCCAAGATGGGAGGTGTGTCTGTTCCCCAGGCCTCCACCCTGGAGGGTTCCCCAGCACAGGGTCTGGGATGGACAGCCAAACTTAAAACAGGCATGTAAGAGACCAAAGAAGGGGGAAGAGCCAGAGGAGGGTTGACAACAAAAAAAGTCACAATTAAAATACAAGCATAATCACAATTCAACGAAAGTGGTGAAATGTAACAACCATCACTTACCAGGCCACATGCCCTGGGCTCTCTGGGTGCGCTCACGTGTTCTCTGCGTGTGCTCACATGTCCTCTGTGTGTGTTCACGTGCCCTCTGTGTGTGCCCACATGCCCTCTGCATGTGCTCATAGCAGTTGCATAGAGAACACATAGCTGTCTTCCCATTTTACAGACTGGAGACTTGGCAAGGAGATTATGTGCCTGAAGTCACAAGACCATGAGAAAATTAAATTAATCTTAAAACAACAGCAACAACTAACTCTGTTTGGCAACTAGGCTCAGTTCCAAGCTTTGAAAACTATACCTGAAATGACTGAGGGCCGACGTGAAGTGACCTTCGGTGCCAGGGCTCAACTCTGAAGCCCTCTGCCTGGTCAGGCATGCACACTGTCGCCCATCCTGGCACACGGCTTCTTCCTCCCCTTGGGATCACACCAAGGGCTCATCCTAACTTGAAGGGCACTGGTGGCATCCCCAACATGTCCCTCTTCCTGTCCAGGTTCTGTAAATCAGGTGCTTGGTGCTGCTGTAGACACAGGTCTGGGAGCAGGAAGGCAGGTGACAGCTGCCTGTCCCCAGACCTTAACATCTCCTGTGGGCCCCCAACCCATTTGTTGGTTTGGTTTCCTTCCAAGAACTGAAAGCACTCTTCAGGTAATTTGGGGGTTTTAGGGTGAACAGGGAAGCCAAGTCACCCTCACCTGAGGTTGCATCCTCACCTGGAAGGTGACTGCTCAGCACCTCCCCACTGGACTTTTGTTCCCTAAGTAGACTCCCTGGCACGTCATTCCCCTGTCTTTGGGGGCCAACACTTCTCTGGAGCATCACCTTCATGCCTCCCCCACCCCTCCCACAATGTCTGATTTAAGGGGACGCTCAGTGCCCCAAAACACCTCAGTCCCCAGTTACCTACATCATGCCCCTCATCACAGCATACTCCAATTTCCTGCCTACGTGTCCCCATTTCCCACCAGCTCATGAGGTCCCTTTCATCCCTGCATCCCTGGGGCCCAGTGGAGGGATGTTTTCATAAAAAAGGGCTCATCTGCATCTTGTTGCAGGAACCGCTCTCCACATAGTCTGTCTCCAGCCTGTCTGAGACCTTGGGGCAATTTCTGTGGTTATTTATATGCGCTGTGCTGTGCTTAGTCACTCCGTCATGTCTGACTCTTTGTGACTCCATGGACTGTAGCCTGCCAGGCTCCTCTGTCCATGGGATTCTCCAGGCAAGAATACTGGAGTAGGTTGCCATACCCTTCTCCAGGGGATCCTCCCAACCCAGGAATCAAACCCAGGTTTCCAGCAATGCAGGCAGATTCTTTACTGTCTGAGCTACCAGGGAAGGCCAAGAATACTGGAGGAGGTAGCCTAGCCCTTATCCAGGGGAACTTCCTGACCCAGGAATCAAACCAGGGTCTCCTGCATTGCAGGCGGATTCTTTAGCAGCTGAGCGACCAGGGGATGAGCTTGCTACGAATGTTCACATTTGCCAGATCCCCTGTTTGTTGTGTATATCATAGAGATCAAGGTAACCATGGTGAGAAGAGTGGAACAGAAAAGAGCTGAAGTGTCTGCCCTCCTGGGATCCCCTGTCAATCCCTCTCTGTCGGCGTCACCCCTCAGACAAATCAGGGCTCGAGGAATGCTGGGAGTTTAGATCTTTCCTGTAAGGTGGGGCAAGGAGCTGGCCTCAAGCGCTTTCACCATAACAACTCCTTCCGAGTAAAGTGGTGCCAATCAACAAGCTGGGCGCGATGTGTGAACGGGCTGTCAGCAAGATGTCACCGTCGAGTCTGCTGGTATGTGATGGGGACCAAGCTTTGATGAGCCTTGGCATGCTCCCGGAGGCACGCTTCACTCAGGAGAATGGATGAAATCTGCATTCTGCACTGCTCTTGCGCAAGTTGGTACATAGGTGAGTGGCCGGAGTTTGGCACTGAGGCTGTCTTCCCTTGACAGTACTAGCTTTAAGAGGAACCGTGGCTGGTGGGACCGACGAATGAGTCTGAATGCAGAGAGGCATCCTGAGGCCCCCAGTGACTCTGCTTCTAGAAGAAGGGTCCAAGGAGGTGTTCTGTGCCCTGGCTGCCCTGTGGCAGGTTTTGCCACAGCTGGAGAAGTAGCCCAAGTGTGGAAGGTGACTCTCTTTTTTTCGATGGGGACCATTTAAAAAGTCTTTTGGAGAAGGCAATGGCAACCCGCTCCAGTACTCTTGCCTGGAAAATCCCATGGACGGAGGATCCTGCCTGGTAGGCTGCAGTCCATGGGGTCGCTAAGAGTCAGACACGACTGGGTGACTTCACTTTCACTTTTCACTTTCATGCATTGGAGAAGGAAATGGCAACACCCTCCAGTGTTCTTGCCTGAAGAATCCCAGGGATGGGGCAGCCTGGTGGGCTGCTATCTATGGGGTCGTACAGAGTCGGACACAACTGAAGTGACTTAGCAGCAGCAGCAGCTTTAAGAAGTCTATACTGAATTTGTTACAATATTGCTTCTGTTTTCTGTTTTGGGAGGTATGCTTGATCTTAGCTCCCCAACCAGGGATCAAACCTGTACCCCCTGCACTGGAAGGTGAGGTCTTAACCACTGGTCCAGAGGGAAGTCCTGAAGATGCTTTGATCTGAGCAAGTCTACATGGATCAGGGGGATCCAATGAGGGCTCTGGTGGCCCCCGACCTGGGCTTGTGAACTCTGTTGCAGGGGCAAGCTACCCCACATGGGAAACTTGAGTGGTAACCAAGTCACACATGAAACCTCGGAAAAGACTCCAGAAGTTCACGTTTATTTGCTCGTGTCTCAGTTTAGTGACCACCAAACTACTAGAAACTGGTTCTGTTTCTGTTGTTCAGCGCAACTCCAACTTGTCCTTCTTCGAATGTATTTTACAAACACGATGTAATGACTTTCTGTCAGCTTTACTGCCCTGTGCTCACTGGGGATTTCCAGAGAGATGGTATTTGTTTTCTATCATCCTGTTTGATCTGCCATATTCAATAGACGAGTCGACTGTACCGGTCGACTAAATATGCATGAACTGCATTGAAGAACTGCATTGAAGCACCGCGCGGGTGTGCAGATTCGAAGCTAAGGTGTGTATTTTCTGGCCATTGACCCCTGGTTACAGTTTTCCAACCTCCTACCTCTCATGTCCGATTGGATACTGGCATGCCTATTTAGTTTCCTTGGGGAGATCTGTGCAAGGGTTGTTTTTATTTCCCGTGCATGCCCACACCTCCCAGTGTTTAGGACTCTCAGGCACAGACCCACATTCTCAGAAAGGCATCTCAAGACAATTTCTTAGTAACCATCTGGTGCCTCCTGGGATAATTCTCCAGGCAAAATAATGGCAATGGTGATAACAGCAGCAGTCATAACCATGATGGCAAACGTTTAAAGGGAAATTTAAAAACATGTCAGGGCGCTCAGGCTGCAATGAGTATGTGAGATTCACTCTAATAAGGACCTTTCCCCAATGGCTCTCATCCAGGGTTATCAGTCATTTATAGACAGTTGTAAATTGCAGATCATCAGAGGCTTTTCTTTTGCCCCCTGTACTTTGGTTTTATTGTCCATTCATTAAGAAAGACAAAATCATTACCTAAATGGCATGCAAACAAGTCCAAACAAAATCCAGAGGTCAGTGTGCTATTGAGAAGTTGCGAATGGGTTCACTGTTTGCTAACCAGCATTCCAGGTGCAGCTGTGGTCACACACACCCACACACATGGATGCATGCACACACGTGGGGTTAGAGTCTGCTCCAAACGACTGATGCATGAAGGACCTTGAGAGTCCGCTTGTGAAGGGTAAACTAAGCACAGAGGGGTAAATCGACCTGCTGGAAGGTACCAGATGGTTAGTGCAGTCTCCTGACCTTCAGAACAGTGTGGGCTGACTTTTTATTGATGCATTATTTTTTCAAGAACATCTATCCCAAGATGGGAAGGTGGAGGGGGCGAAGTCCTTAGGAAGTAAGAGAACTTTATTTTTTTAATCCATATCCTTAAACATTGCCATCTAAAAAAGGCGAAATCTCTATGAATAGCATTTCATTTTGAATTGAAGGGCACCAAGGAAAAGAATTCAAGTAGGCATTAGCATATTAAAAATGGCAAGATTTCCCCAATTTCCACAAGTAGCTCCAATATGTCTAGAAAGCAATCATATTGTGTTCCCTAATGGTGCGTGTGTGCATTCCGCCTTCTGATTTGTACTTGAACCACTGAAGCTAATGATACAAAATTACTTTGTCAGCAAGAACGGGAGACTGTAGTAGTTCAGATCTATTTAGCGGGTACTTTATGAAGGTACTCACAAGAAGTCCATTAAATCCTTCCAATGGATGGCAGATAATGATTTAAAAGCTGTAAGAATCTCTGAAAATACAATTTGAACACATCTAAGCGGTCGGGAATTTCCGACAATGTAATTGTCTTGCCGTGCATATGAATGCTCCCCACACAGAAATCAATTACAGCCCCGCACCAAAGACTTTTGTCAAAGGGTCTCGCACAAGGAGTTATTATGGACCTCTGCAGATCCAAGAGTTGGTGCAGTGTGAGCGAGGTCTTACCTGCAGGAAGCCAGGTTGGAGGAGGGCAAGGCTTGTCACACAGGGACATCCATAGACACGTGCATCTCAGAGCAGGTGGCATTGCCAAGGCCAGCAGAACTCATTCTTTCTCCTTCCTTCTGTCCAATTAACAGACACTAATTAAGGTCCTACTGTGTGCTTAGTAGCTGTGTGTGTGTGTGTGTACTCAGTCGTGTCTGACTCTTTGAGGCCCCATGGACTGTAGCTTGCCAGGGTCCTCTGTCCATGGGATTTCCCAGGTAAAAATATTGGAGTGGGTTGCCATTTCCTTCTCCAGGGCTTGGCAGGTGGTAGGGTTTAATGATTAATAAGGCAAGTTCTGGAGCCAAGCTGCCTGTGTTCAAATCTCAGCCCTGCCACTTAGCTCTTTTTTATTTACAGTTTTATTGAGATATAAATGACATGTAACATTGTACAAGTGTAAGGTCTATAATGTGACGATTTATATACTATATATTATGAAATGATTTTTACAAAAAGGTTAGCTAGCATATCCATCACCTCACTTGGCTATCCTTGTGTGTATGTGCATGTAGGAGTGTGTGTATGTGTGTGTGGCAATGATTTAAGATCTACTTTCTCAGCACTTTTCAGGTGAATAGTGCAGCATTATTAACTGTAGTCGCCATGTTGCTTGCTATATCCCCACAAGGTATTCACTATATAACTGGAAACTAGACTCTTTAGCCAATGCTTTTCTTTTCCTCCAACTCCAAGCCCCTGAGAACCAGCCACAAAACAAAATACTTTGTTTTGAAGTTCAACTTTTTTAGATTTCATATATAAGTGAGAGCATAAAGTATCTGTCTTTCTCTAACTTATCTCACTTATCATAATGTCCACAAGGTTCATTTGTGTTCTTGCCAATGGCAGGATTTCCTTCTTTCTCATGGTGAGCAGTATTCCACTTTAATCCCATATACACGCCACATTTCTCTGCCCATGTGTCAGTCAGTGAATACTTGGGTCGCTTCCATGCCTTTGTGGTTGTGAATAATGCTGCTGTGGACACGGGGGTGCAGATATCTTTTCCAGAGAGTGACAGTTTCCTCCAGATCTGTACTCAGATGTGGCATTGCTGGATCACAGGGCAGCTCTGTTTTTTACTTTTTTGAGGATCTTACCTACCATAAGATTTCCATAGTGGCTGTGTGGCTTCATAGCTCTTTGACGTTGGGTGGCACACAAACTCTCACTCTGCCTTCATTTCTTCACTTGTGAACTGAGTTGATAATAGAAGTTGAAGTGCCTCGAAGAGAATGAAGAGAATCCCATGGACAGAGGAGCCTGGCACACCACATTCCATAGGGTCACAAAGAGTCTGACACGATTAAAGCAACTTAGCATGCATGCATGCACACTGAATACTAGCTCCGTTTCCATATCAGGTGTAGAAAGCAGAAAATGTCACTTCTACGATAATAAGACAAAATCAGAAAATCTACCATACTCCACTCTTCTTGAACCCATCAGAAAGCTGAGGTCACAGGGGAACCAACTAGCCTGAAATCCCAGGGCGAGCAGGTCCCCCAGGGGGTCTGGGACATATGGACACATCTCATCACAGCAAATAGATGGGGAACAAAGTGGGAACAGTGACAGACTTTATCTTCTTGGGCTCCACAATCACTGTAAATGGTGACTTCAGTCATGCAATTAAAAGACGCTTGCTCCTTGGGAGAAAAAGCTATGACCAACCTAGACAGCATATTAAAAATTAGAGCCGTCACTTTGCTGACAAAGGTCCCTCTACTCAAAGCTATGGTTTTTCCAGTAGTCATGTGCTGATGTGAGAGTTGGACCATAAAGAAGGCTGAGCACCAAAGAATTGATGCTTTTCAAATTGTGGTGCTGAAGAAGACTCTTGAGAGTCCCTTGGACTACAAGGAGATCAAACCAGTCAATCATAAAGAAAATCAACCCCAAATTTTCATTAGAAAGGCTGATGCTGAATCTGAAGCTCCAATGTTTTGACCACTTGATGTAAAGAGCTGACTCATTGGAAAACACCCTGGTGCTAGGAAAAATGGAAGGCAGGAGGAGAAGGGAGCAGCAGAGGATGAGATGGTTGGATGGCACCACTGACTCAATGGACTTGAGTTTGAGCAAACTCCGGGGGATGGTGAAGCACAGGGAAGCCTGGCGTGCTGCAGGCTGTGGGATCACAAGGAGTCAGACGCGACTGAGTGACTGTACAACAACAACATCCATGGTAGAAGATAGGAGGAAGAAAACAGGAAGAGGTCAGCTGGATGTTAATGAACTGCTGAAGGCCAGGTGCGGCCAGCTTCACAGCATTGAACCCTGGGAGCTGCAGACACCTGTGGAACTCTTTCTGTCTCTGCGTAGGGTGCTCATGAGAAAGATTAGTGGTAGGGCCCCTTTGGAAAACAGTTTCACAGTTTCCTAAATGGTTAAGCATGTACCTGTCATATGATCCAGCCAATGAAATGCCCTCCTAGGCATTTACTCAAGAAAAGTGAATGTACTTGAACATTCATACAAAGGCTTGTTCACAAATGTTCATTGTAGCTTTATTTGTGGCAGTTATAAATAGCTTTGACCCTGACACTGGGAAAGATTGAAGGCAGGTGGAGAAGGGGATGACAGAGGATGAGACGGTTGGATGGCATCTCTGACTCGATGGATATGAGTTTGAGCAAGCTCTGGAAGTTGGTGATGGACAGGGGAGCCTGGTGTGCTGCAGTCCATGGCGTCGCAAAGAGTCGGATCTTACTGAGTGAGTGAACTGAACTGATTATAAATATCTAATAAAAACTAGAAATGACCCAAATATCCATCAGGAGATAAATGCATAAACAAACTGGTTTGTCCATATGATGGAACACTATTCAGCAAGGAATAGGATCAATCTCAAAACAGACCAGGTCAAGGGGGAAAAAGCCGGACAGAAAACAATACATACTGTATGATTCCATTAACTTGTGACTGAGATTCTAGAAAATGCAGTTTGACCTATTGACCTACATCTGCAAGCAGATCGTCAGCTGGGAGGGGCAAGAAAGAAGGATCACAGATTTCTGAGGGTCGGAGATGTGTTCCTGATCTTTATTGATTTTACAGACATATGTACATACATATGCACATCTATGTGGGGCTTCCCAGGTGGCCTGGTGGTAAAGAACCCACCTGCCAGTGCAGGAGACATAAGAGATGTGGGTTCAATCCCTGGGTCAGGAAGATCCTTTGGAAGAGAAAATGGCAGCCCACTCTAGCATTCTTTCCTGGAGAATCCCATGGACAGAGAAGCCTGGCAGTCTACAGTCCATAGGGTTTCAAAGAGCCAAACATGACTGAAGCTACTTAGCATACGTGCTGGTACATCTTTGTACACATAAGCTCATAGACACACCTCTATGTCAAAACTTATCAAATTGTACACTTTAAACACATACATTTTATTTTATGCCAATTATACACTAATACAGTTTTAAAAAGCATATACTGGAAATGAAGCAAGCCTCTCTCCATTCAGGACTGTCCACTCTGGCTGCATTGCAGTGATGCCTGTCAAGGTTATGAGGGACATAACCCAGTTGGAGGATCTAACCCTGGTTGGAGGATCCAGTGGTTGAATTCCCAGGGCTCATCTTGCCTAACCTGTCAGCATCACCTGAAGCATCCTACCATTGCTGAGTCTCTCTCACTGGTCTCCCCACTGCCCTTGTCTCGCAGGAGAGCCCTGGGCTCGGGGCTGGGCTTCTTGGTCACTTTATCTATGCTGCACACTTTGCTGGGTGCTCTTATGCCTTTTGGAGATTTTTAAAACTCCCACTTATTGGGTAATGACACAAAAATTCGTCTCCCTGCCCAGAGCTGTTCCTCTGAACACTGGATGCCTGGACACTCCTACTTGTTTACTTGTGCTTCAAGCTTAGATTTTCTAGACTGCCCCCTATGTGGTCATCTCCATTTCCCCAGGGGTCCTGCCTGACTCCTCTTTCCCTCATCCAAGTCATCACCAAGTTCTGTTGGTTCCACTGTCATGATATACCCAGGACCCAGGACTCCTTCCCCATCACTGCCCTGGCCCATCACCTCCTACCTGCCTAATCCTGATGGCCTTCTCTGCTCTTTCTGCCTCTGTCCTTGACCCCTACAGTCTCACTACAGCCCTGGGGTCCTAAACCACAAACCAGATTCTCCACCCCTCTCTCAAAACCCGCAGCTTCTCCACATCAGAGTCACTTCTTTGCTGTCCCTTTGGGCCCTTCACGCTCTGCTCCTGCCTACCCCCTACTCCACAAGATCACTGGGAGCCTGCAGCCGCCCCTCCTCATGCCTCCTCATGCCTCCTCATGCCCGTAGGTGTGCTTCCTGTTCTTTTGCTGGACAACCTCAGGACCACACTGAGTCCTTCTCAGGTCATGTCTCATCTCATCTCTAGAATCATACTTCCATCCTCTCCTTCAGCCTTCCCTCTATCTTCCCCTACATCCTTCCCTCCATCTTCTCCTCCATCCTCTCCTCCATCTTTCTTTCCATCCTCCCTGCATCCTCCCTTCCCTCCTCCCCTCCATCCTCCTCTATATCTTCCCCTCCAGCCTCCCTTCCAGCTTCCCACCATCCTCCCGTCCATCTTCCCCTGCACCCTTCCCTCCATCTTTCTTCATCCTCCCCATCCATCCTCCTCCATATCTTCCCCTCCAGCCTCCCCCTATCCTCCCTTCTGTTTTCCTCTGCATCCCCCCTCTCCATCTTTCTTCATCCTTTCCCTCCATCCTTCTCTACATCTTCCCCTCCAGCCTCCCCTCCATCTTCTCCTCCATCCTCCCTTCCATCTTTCTTCATCCTCCCTTCATCCTCCCTTCCATCCTGCCCCCTCCATTCTCCTCTATATCCTGCCCTCCAGCTTCCCCTCCAGCCTCCCCTACATCCTCCCCTCCATCCTCCCCTCCATCTTTCTTCATCCTCCGCCTCCATCCTCCTCTATATCTTCCCCTCCAGCCTCCCCTCCATCTTCTCCTCCATCCTTCCCATCATCTTTCTTCATCCTTCCTTCATCCTCTCTTCCATCCTGCCCCTCCATTCTCCTCTATATCCTGCCCTCCAGCTTCCCCTCCAGCCTCTCCTCCATCCTCCCCTCCATCTTTCTTCATCCTCCCCTCCATCCTCCTCTATATCTTCCCCTCCAGCCTCCCCTTCAGCCTCCCCTCCGTCTTCCCCTGCATCCCCCTCCATCTTCTCCTCCATCCTTCCTTCCATCCTTCCCTGTCTCCCCTATATCTTTTCCATCCTCCCCACCCCACTCTGCCCTCTCCCTGACCATCACTGACTTCCCTCCTTCATCTGTGTCTCTGCACAGCTTTTTTCATCACCTCACTTGTTAATATAATTTGCTTACCTGTTCCTTCATTGCCTCTCCTCAATAGATTTACCCCATGAGAGAATGGGTGGAGGTCCATGTGGTTCAGCCATGTACCTGACCTATAATAGAACTGGTACTTGGTAGATGCCATCTGTAGCATCTCGAGGAATGAAGGCATGTGTATCAGTTGCTCAGAAGTGGTTGCTGTCACTGCAAACAAAGAGGAGCGTCCCAAGTGGATAGTCCTGCAGAACTGGCCAGCAGTGGACAGTGGGTGTCCTAGCTCACAAGGGAAACCGGAAGCAGACACTCAGAGCGAGCAGATGAAGTGACAGGGTTTGCATCACTGACCGCCTCTGGAATATTGGAAGGGGCCCCAGGTGGCACTAGTGGTAAAGAATCCGCCTGCCAATGTGGGAGACATAAGAGACATGGGTTCTGTCCCTGGTTCAGGAAGGTCCCCTGGAGTAGAAAATGACAACCCACTTCAGTATTCTTGTCTGGAAAATTCCATAGACAGAGGAGCCTGATGGGCTACAGTCCATGGGGGTGCAAAAGAGTCAGATACGACTGAGCAACTGAGCATGCACAAGAACACACACCAGGCAGGAAGTGTGGAGACCAAGGGTGGGCGGATGATGCCCTCTGCCTCTCCAGAAGTGGATTTCTGCAGATTAGGGCAGACTCCCACCTGCTCCTCCTGTGCAGTTCAAGATATCCTAACAGGTGCTAAGTGGGTAAACTGCAGAGAGAAAAACCCAAATGCAAACAACATTTTGGCTGCAGCGTTTCTTCTGTTGTCAGGACTGGAATTGGAATAGCACTAAACGGAGGTGCCCGTGGAAAGCAGGGCTTCTGATGAGCAGTGTCGGAGGGAGCCAGCCAGCTCGGTGTCGCTTGGTGTCTAATTGGCTGCGGTTCACTGGGGTTCGCGTGAATTCCATCAGATCTGACATGCGGAAGAAGGAATTCTCTAGGAGGAACGTGTGTTTATTCTGGAGAAAAAGATTTCCTGGCAGCACCAACTTCTTAAACCCCCGGTGAAGAGTGACAGGCCACACATGTGCATCTCTGCTCAGCAGAATGTGACACCACCGAATAAATTATCAACAGCCGTCCACATGATCATTTAGGTCACACTTGCTAGGGGCTCCTGGAAGCTTCTGAGCCTGCTGCTCCTTGCTCTGCCCCCTCGCATCTATCCAGATTCTCACAGACAAGACCCTCTATCTCTCCTGGGTCTCATGTGCAGTTAAAGGTCTCATTAGGACTTTGCCTGGTGGGCCAATTGCAGCCCTATCAGGGGTACCAGCATCCTGTCCCCATTAGGTATTCCTATCTGGGAAGATGAAAGAATCTTCGGGAGATAATGTAGGCAACCATCTTGGCTAGATGGAGAGCATTTGGAGTCTTGGCTTCAAAGCAGCATTAAGTTAATGCTGACCATCTGTGCTACATCAACTCCATAGTTGTGCGAGGCCAGATTCAGGAAGGGAGAGGCCATGAGCACTCACAAGTCAGGAGTTGGCCCTTCGAGATGCACAGAGAGAACCTGCCAGGCACTTTAACCCCTTCCCCATGAGAGAAGATCTAAGACAGTCTGAGGTGTCCCTAATAGGAGCTGGTCCTAATGGGATAGAATTCTGAGCAGGCCTTAGGTGGAGACCCCAAACAGAGCCTTTTCCTGGGTTGGTTTAGGGTTTTCCACACTTGAAACTTTGAAAAGAGGTTAGGGCATCATTGATTTAACAATTAGCAAGTCTTTAGGTTTTTTTTTGCCCCTGTACTACAGAACTGTATTAAGAAATCAAATTCTCTACCAGACCAGAAGCAAGCAAAACAGCCCTGTGGGAAAGTAGCTGCTGTCTGAGATGGGAAGCAGGCTCTTGAAACATCCCCTGGTTTTCTGTAATACTGACCCTGGGCAGAGCTTTTTTATTAAATCAAATTACCCCTTAAGGGAAGTCTTTATCCAACACTCAGCTTTTGCAGTAAAATTACAATTATTATACAGACACAGAAATAAAAGCCCAGGGTAACCCGTGTAATCTGAAACAATTCTCTTGTAAGACCATTATCAGCATTTTTTCCTCCCTGCAATCTATAACTCGGCCAGGCCACTTTTCTCCCCTCTGGTTTCTGAGTTTGTATGTCATACCCAGAATGCAATCCAATAAAACTCCTGATCTGTGATATTAAATAGGTCATAAAAATGTCAGCAAGAATAACTTATTTTTTTCAACTGTCATTAAAAATGATATACAATTAAGGTGGGTCATAAAAGATGATTAAAATCACAATCCTCTAATAAATTCAAGAGGGCTTGTGTTTTTGCTATTGTGTGCAAAATGGTAATAGCCAGACGTACATTTCAGGGGAAATCATTTCAAAAGAGACAAGCCAGAAACATACCAGGAGAGTGAGCATAAACCATATTTGTCTTTTACAAGATAATGACGAGCATGTGGGGCTGTTGGGAGGGGATGTGCCTAGAAAAAAAGCAAGGCAGTCAGGCTGCAGGTTCTTCTAAAGGTGGGAGACTATGACTCATGCATCTGGGTAAACTCCCCCCACCACCCCATTCCAGGAATTGCGTGTTACAGATGTTCCATCTCTAGGAGATTGTTTTAAATGTGTGAAGTGATGCGGTGTGGTAGGAGATGGACATTCTGGATGTGAGAAGATGTAGATCACAGTCCAGCTCCTGCTGCTCATCAACCAGCGAGTTGCACTCTTCTTTGGGCAATTTTCTCATCTGTTACCTGATGCTGGAAAGACTGAAGGCAAAAGGAGAAAAGGGAGCGGCAGAGGATGAGATGGTTAGATGGCATCACCAACTCAATGGACATGAATTGGAGCAAACTCCGGGAAATAGTGGAGGACAGAGGAGCCCAGCATGCTGTAGTCCAGGGGGTCACAGAGAGTCAGACATGACTTCATGACTGAACAACAACCACCACCACCTAAGGGATGGGATTATAATGATAGTTTCCACTTCATCAAATGACTGGACTGAGTCACTTGTGATATTTCACTTGGAACCATGTGATGCTTGTCTGTGGACTTGGCCTCTATATGTTGTGTTTCCTGGGCTCCTAAGTCCTTGGCTTCTAGATGATGTGGTTCATCAGGGCTCAGGAAGGTGGGGAGAAGGTGGGGTGTTTCTTGCCCACGCTCTCTGCCTTGTGCAGCATCTCTGGCAGTGGCTACATCACCTCTGTGTCCAGCACCCTCAGGACAGATACTGCTGAGGTTTCACCTTCTGCCAGGTGGTCCCCGTACTCCTTGTTCCCACGTGTCCATTGCTGTGTGTCTGTGCCCATCTGGGTGCAAGTGACCACTGCCACCCAAGGTTTAAAAAAAGATTCTGGGATAGAAAGGAAGATTGAGAAACTGTTACCATTCACACGGCTTTCCTTCTGCAAATTGGGAAGACACCACTGTTGTTTTATCAGAGTAGTGTTTATACTTAGCTTATTGTGGCCAGAGTGACCTTCAGTGTCCTCATCGTCCCCTCCTGACCCCAGGCGTGATCCTCACTCTGTATAGGTCTGGAAGGCAGGACCGCGACACTCTGTGAATTTGAGGTGTCTTTTCAGGAAGGGAGGTGGTGGTATGTTGAGATATTCCAGGAGTAGGGGAATGTAGGAGGTGTTCAAGGTGCAGTGATGGAGCCACCCCACAAAACTGCCACTGTCACCCGAGTGCACGTGGACCTACTGCATGCCAGTCCCACCCTGGCTGTGTGGTCTCCATGGGTACCATCCATACCCGCACAGGACATGAAGACAGGCAGACAGGTGATGACAATGCAGGTGGGGCGTGATGACAGGGACAAGCAGGGAATGGGGCACATAGCGGGGACAGCTAACCCAGGCTGGGCAAGGGGGTCAGGGGTCTCCTGGGCGAGAGGCTGGAAGGTAAACTGAGAAAGGAAGACCAACATCCAGTGTTGTTTGGAAAAACTGGAAAAGAAGAAATAAAATTATCTCCAACCACAGGAAACATGATTCTATATATTGAAAATCTCAAACACACACACACACACACTTCTACTAGAGTTAGTAAACTCAGAGAAGTTGCAGGACATCAGACCAACACATAAATCAGTTGCGTTTCCATCCACCACCAATGAACAATACTGAAAGGAAATTGAGAAAACAATTGTGTTTTTGATGACATCCAAAAAAATAAAATACCTAGGAATAAATTTAGCCATGGAGGTGAAATGCTTCTGTACGGAAAACTGTGAAAAGCTGCTGAAAGAAATTGGAGATCCAAACAGGGAGGAGGATGAAGAGACTGAATGGAGGATGGGGGTTTTTATTTGGGTTGGCGAAATGTTTTGAAACTAGATAGAGGTGATGTTTGCACAACCTTGAGGATGTACTAGATTGGTTAATTTGAGTTATGTGATTGTTGCCTCAGTAACAAAAATATACTAAGCACCAAGATAAAAGGAAGAAGAGACAGGAAAGGTGGGAGGGAAGCAGGGAACCAGCTGAATGTGTCAGCTCTGTCACCTTTCCTCCTAGACTAAGCAGGGAGTCTTAAGGTCACAGTCTTTCCCTTCAGTTGTCAGGCTCCTTGAAACCATCCTGTACATGAGGAAGGATGGAGCTTGGTGTGGAGTTGGTGGGTGGCAGAGACAGTCAGCTATCCTGAGCAGGGAGAGACCCAGGTTCCTGGCTTAGGTTTAAGTCCCTGTGCATTGTCCCTTTAGCAGGGATAGCCCTGTCCAAACTCAGAAAAAAACAAAACAAAACAAAAAACAACTTAGTTTCAAGGTTTCCTTTTTCTTACCTTGGACAGCCTTCTGGCTCCTGCCTCCTAAAGTCCATTTCTGTCTCCCCATCTTCAGAGTCTCAAGGTTCCCGGTTTTCTACCTCAATCAACTGAGCAAAACATTTTCTTTGTCAGCTCTTCAGTCTCATAGGGTGAGTTCACATCACTGGTTTCCTCCTCACCATGTGTTGTGGATCCAGACCCAGGTGGAGTCAGCTCATGGGAGCACCTCCCGCCATGAGTGGTGGATGCCACACTCACCGCCATCGGGAACCTGCTGCTGGCTTCTTGATCATCTCACTGCAGCCAATGCACTTTCGTCTCGGTGGGAGTTTCCCCATCAGAGCCAGCACATTCCTGGCCTGGGTCCACTCTGCCCTCCAGCAGTCACCCTCAGTCCTGTTCTTGGGAGAACACCAGCTTCCTGTCTTCTTGTAATCATTTGCCTTCATGAATCCACAGAGAAGTGACCATTCGTTCAGAAATTCAGAGGATCTAAAGGAAAAAGCAAATAGATCTCAAAAAAAGATCTCCTGGGTACCTGCCTGGTGCCAGCGTGAGGAACTCTGCCCGTGGCAAAGGTCATGAGGAAGGAGGCTCGGCATACGCAAAGGCGGGATCGAGCCTCAGGAGTCCTCCTGGAAATTCTCAAGCATCTACCCCCCAAACCAGAGTCTGCCTATTTATTGCTTTGTGCTCTCACCTACACCTCTGACTTTACAGGGGGCTGTCCCCCACCACCATCTCTCTCTCTGAAAAAGAGTTAACTTACAGCTCCAGTTAATAAAGTTCCTGGGCATGACAAGACTGTTTTAGTTCACAAACTCCTTTGGAAGTTCTCTAGCCTGCCTGAACAGATTCTTCTGGCCACATGTGATTGTTCACAGCCTCCCAACTGTGAGAGGCACGAGATGTTCTAAACTTTCTAAATACAGATTCCTTTGAGCAGTTAGAAGATTATTAGTATAGTATAGTGGGTTGATTAGAAATTATATTGGTGAAGGGTTTTCATTTATTGGGCCAATGTTTGCTGCTAAGTTTCCATATCCCTTACCTACTGTGTCCCTGGGAGTGTATTGATTAATATAATTGGTGTATAGGGATGTAAGTAGTAGCTTTAATGTTTGTTACCTTAGACCCTTAAGTTAATTCTTTTCTTGTCATAGCCCACCACACTTTTGCCCTATAGGAATGCAACTTTATCTAATGCTTTCGGAGGGTGGCGCCTGACTTTAGAATAATCATCTTTAGAGAAAAATAAGTTTTCTGAAGAAAGGGTCATAAAATGTTAACAGGCCTCCTGGCCAGAAGATGATGTAAATCACCTAAACTTTTGCATATGATAAGTTTGCAGTAAGAAAGGCTGGCTTCGATAAGGATCAAGGACTGCTGACCTTGCATGACTCTACCCCTTCCCCCATTACCCTCTATGCACAACTTAAGGTATAAACACTACTTTGGAAAATAAAGTGTGGGCCTTGCTCACCGAAGCTTGGTCTCCCTGTGTTGTTCTTTCTCTCACCTTCTGGCTGAATTCCTATCTGGAGCTGGAGGACCATCAAGCCTACTGATTTTGCCTGGGCTTCTAAAATCTGACCAGGGAGGCCTTAGTGTCTCCTCTCCTTTGGGAGAACGGGAGGATGCCTGCGGCCTACGTGGGTGGTGCAAACTCCTTGTCTTGGAGTTTTATTGGTTTTCCATGTAAACCAAGTTATTCAGCCTCTTTTCTCCACTGAATTTTTTCACTGAGCTATCCCTATTTAACCACTCTTTATATCTCTAATTAACGCTTAATTAAGCTATTGTCTCCTGATTGCCGACGCCGTCTCCCCTTCGAATTCCCTGGATCCACCGGGGCTGGACCCCGGCAGGTACCACCCTCCCCACCCTGCTGGGAGGCCACACCAACAGGCTCTGGCTCTGCCTCAGTAGTTCTGATTAGCCCACCTGGGATGCAGCGTGGTGGGATTTCAGAGGCAGCTTCTCCTTAAGGGGTAACCATCAAGGATGACTAGCAGGCACTGCTTCCAGTGACCCATCCTGTGTCCTGCTTCTTGACATGCTCCCAGCGACAGGGCGGAGCAAACAAGGCAGAGGGGCTCTGGCATCCACAGCCCTGGAGGCTCTGATGTGAACATCCATCCGTCCACTGTCCCTGTTGGCCCTGTGCTAGGAGGACCTCGGACTAGCATCCCGCAGCTACTCCACGGGGTCTAACTCAGTAACCAGCAGAGCTCTCAGACATGGAGTCACCAGCAGAGCCTCAAACACAGAACAGGCCTGGCCCTCTGGGCCTTCCTGTAGCCAGGTAAGCTCGGCGAGGCCCCAACTCCCCCCATACCTGCAGGAACACCAAGGACCCATCAACTCCCACCAGAACCACTATGCCTACTTCTAGGGATTTTGTGTCGCATGTGGGTTTCTGTGGCCATTAAGTAACTGAGGCTCAGATCTGTGCTCTGCAGAGATCAATGACTCAGATCAATTGAAATCTTCACCACTGAACCTAAAGTTCATGAGCTGAGCTGAGAGAGGGGCTGTTCTCTGCCAGCTTATGCACATCAAGCCTGGCTTCACCCATGCACCTAGTACCAGCCCCACCACAGCTGAGGGGCTGGGGGTTCCAGGAGGGAATCCCAGCCAGTAGGAGCACAGGACAGACCCTCGGACAACACATCAGAGACCAGGAGCTTGAGGGCCAGAGGGGGCCTCTCCATAGGAGACAGGTGTTCCATTGAGGGCTCTGGTGGCTGAGGGATGCTGGTGCCCCAAGGAGCCCATGGCTTCCTGCCACCTTAAAGCTTCTTCACCTGTGCCCTTGGTCATTCAGCAAGAGGAGATGCAGGGCAGGGGACCTGCCATACTCATTCAGAGATGTGGACTGAATGTGCTTGGTCCCCTCAAATCCATACTTGGAAGCCCTAACCCCCTGATGTGGTGGAGTTAGGAGGTGGGGCCTTGGAGAGAATTCAGATTAGATGAGGCTGTGAGACTGGAGCCCCATGATGGGATTGGTCTCCTTTCGTAAAGAGACACCTGACACGTGAGGATGTAGTGAGAGAGCGGATACCGGCAGGCCAGGAAGGCTGTCCAGGCCAGAACCCCCCATGCTGGCAACCTGATCTCAGAGTCCAGCCTCCAGGGCTGTGAGAAATAAACATCTGCTGTTTAAGCCGCCCCATCCCTGGTGTTTGTTACAGCAGCTGTTACTGACTGAGATGCCTACTCCACATACTTCTTCTGGGTGGCTGGGCCCCAAGACTCTGATGAAGAATGGGAATGACTGGAGCATTGACTGGGCAGGGGTTCCTGCTCACTGACCCACAGCTGGGAGAGAACCCATCACCCCAGGTGACCCCTGACGCCCCAGACAGATGCCCCCGGCCCCACCCTGCATTCAGGAGCCCAGAATCCACAACTGCTGCAGGAAACTGAAGTGAACAGGTCTTTGTGCATGGAGCAATTTATGGGTGAGGATATTCTAGGATGCTCGAGGAATAAGGAACAGCTTGGTTCATGATTTTCTAAATCAAACAAAACTCGCTTTAGTTTCTTCCTCCAGAATCAGAAGGAAATGAAATTACGGTAACTGCTAGGCCTCACCCAAAAGCAGATGACAGACCAGGGCTCTCGGGTCCCATCCTCCATCACTGCCTTGGTTCAGAGGTCTTGCCCAGGCCTCCAGGTCATTGCCCCCACTCAGGAGCCCACAGCCCTGGGCTGACCCAAGCGAGCATCCACCTGCCACCCCTCAGCCTCTAAGAATCCAGGTTCTGGGTCTCTCCCTTCCCATCACCACCTCCCTCCCCACAGCCCTCATGCCCCCCTGACAGCTCAACTCTGGACCTCAACACTGTCTAGAACAAAGGCATCAAGACTCTCTTTGGGGGCAACTACTGGGCTCTCATTCCAAGACTCACTGTCCTCTGGAAAGAAAACAGCTCCCTTCTTTGCTGATACACTCACAGGCAGGAACAGTCACCTTTAATCTGGAAGCATGACAGACCTCCATGTCCATCACTTGTTCTGCACAACCTCTTGCTCTATTTGTTGTTGTTCAGCTGCTCAGTCATGTCTGACTCTTTGAGACCCCGTGGACTGCAACATGTCAGGCTTCCTTGTCCATCTCCAACTCCTGGAGTTTACTCAGGTTCATGTCCACTGAATCGGTGATGCCATCCAACCATCTCATCCTCTGCTGCCCTCTTTTCCTCCTGCCCTCAGTCTTTCCCAGCAGCAGGGTCTTTTCCAATGAGTTGACCCTTTACATCAGGTGGCCAAAGTATTGGGGTTTCAGCTTCAGCATCAGTCCTTCCAATGAGTATTCAGGGTTGATTTCTTGCTACATAAAGCTTTGTATGGAGGGGCAGACCCTGAGGGTTTCCTGGATGCAGAGCCCTTTGAGGAAGATTTGGAGGATGTCCAGGAGGTGCAGGTGGTGGGAGGTGGAGGACGATGATTCTGGAACTGAGTGGTGTATCTGGAACACCTTGCCGTGGGCAGGGACAAAGGCAGGCAGGGGCCAGAAACAAGAGTCGGTGATGGGGCAGGAGAGTCGATGGGGGCTGTAGCCAGGCTGAGAAGTGTCAGGATGGGCTGATAGCATGGAGGGGACAACCTCACACAGTGCAGTTCTCAGAGGGGCCCTCAGATGGAAGCCTTGCATCTCCTGGGAGCTCAGCAGAAATGCAGAGCCTCAGGGCCCCCAGGCCCTCAGAATGGAATCTGCATTCTACCAAACTCCCCAGCCCTTCTCCCAGTGCCATACTTCTACGGAGTTCAAGCTCGCACTGCTCATCGCACAATGGGCCAACCAATCAAAAGATGAGCTGTGGGGACAAGAAATAGTTTATTCAGAAATCCAGCAGATGGAGAAGAACCATCTTGTCTAAGTTATAATTCAGGCTTCTTTTATACTAAAAGGAAGAGAATAAAGTCAGACACTTCCTGGGCTTCCCTGGTGCTCCAGTGGTCGAGAGTCCACCTGCCAATGTAAGAGCCACAGCTTCACTCCCCGGTCCAGGAAGATTCCACGTGCCGCAGAGCACCTAAGCACAACTACTGAGACTGTGCTCTAGAGCCCGGCAGCCGCAACCACTGAAGCCCACAGGCCTGTGCTCCACAGCAAGAGCAGCCGCCACAATAGGAGGCCCATGTACCACAACTAGACAAAAGCCCAAGCCAAGCGATGAAGACCCATAGCTGCCAAAACAAACAAACAAACAAATAATCAAACACTTTCCGGTTTCCATTAGCCTCCCGAAAGGGACGCATTAATTTTTTCCTTCTTGTAGCCATTCACAGGTGAGCCTGGTCAAGATACTTCCCATGAGCCAAACAAAGATATTTTAGCTTAAGGTTTGTTTCCCGGGAGGCAGGGATCTGGGAGATGGCCCATTTCGTATAACTGAAGCATCCCTTTAGTGATTAACTTGTATAGAATAAAAAGGTTCTTCCCTATTATGGTATCATGTGGATTACAGGGCAGCAGGGCAATGAGCCAGAAAGTTGGTCCCCAGTGAACACCACAGCTCAACGGATGGACAAATGGACACTCACTCACGTAGAAGGTCCTGAAGCTGGGGTTTGTCCCAGAGCCCAGCACACCATGAGTGCTCCATAAACATCTGTGTTCAGAAAGAAACAAATCGATGGAAAAGAAAAATGAATAGCTTGTTCAGGGCTCCCAAACAGGACTTCATTTTGCACAAGAGTCCATCCAGGCAGGAGCAGGGTTTTTCAGAGCGTGTAAAAAAGAGTGGCATCCGATGTTATTTATAGACAGAGAAGTGAGATGGGTCTATTGGGCATGAGTGTTTTGATGCATTCACATCCAGCTCTTAAAAGCCTCCTGGTTCTGAGCCCAGCTCCTGTTCTCACTAGTGAACCCAAGTGCTCCCTCTTCCCAGCTCCTACATCAAGGCTGGGTCTTCCTCACTGGGAAGGGCCTCGGGGAATCCAGGGTCTGCTACAGAAGAGGTTCACTCAGGTGGCCCAAGGATGTGACTTTGCCCCGAACACCAGGCTCTCAGCTTGGCTGTACTTCACCCTCAGAAAAGTACCCTTCGTTGTCTCCTGGGGATGTGACAGAAACAGGGAGGGGGTTTGCAGTCATTTGGAAGGCCAGCAGGAGGTTACAGGCCACCAATTCAGAGTTATCTCAATTCAGACATTCCCCAAGTCTTGTAAAACTAATGAAAAATGGCAGCTCGGGCCTGACGCGGCCATCTTTGAAAGGAAGGTGTGTGACAGCCCTTTGAAACTGGGGTAATAACTTCAGGCCCAAAGGCAAATAAGGGAGAATGAGTGACAAAGACAATCTTTATATAAATAGTACTTAAAGCGGGAATGATGAATTGGCATATGAAAGCATAATCCACACAATTACATCCCAGGTAGAGAGGTAAATCTCTGCATCCTGGCACATGGGGAGGGCTAGAGGCCACCAGTATGGGCAGGGTAGAGATATCCAGGGAGGGCAGATGGTCCAGGGTACGCCTGGGAGCTGTAGCTGCTGGGCCCACAGTTGGGTGGAGAGAGAAATGAGTGGAGTAAGAGAGAAAGCATGTCAGGGATTACAACATCATGGTGGTTTAGTCGCTAACTCTTGGGATTCCATGGATGGTAGCCTGCTGGGCTCCTCTGTCCATGGGATTTTCTAGGCAACAATACTGGAGTGGTTTGCCATTTCCTTCTCCAGGGGATCTTCCCAACCCAGGTATTGAACCTGGGTCTCCTGCACCGCAGGCAGATTCTTTACCGACTGAGCTAAAAGGGAAGTCCAACAACATCATAACGGGAATGATAAGAGCTGCTCCACATGTGCGCCAATCTTGAGCAAGAGAATTAACAACTTGGTGTAGGAAAAGCAAGCAAGTCAGGGATTGCAACAGGGAGGCTGAAAGCAGCACGGCCCTGCATGGGCCCAACCGTGAGAAGGAGGGTTAATAACCTGGTTCTTAAACAGCAAAAGCATAGCCCAGGGCAGGCAGCTGGTGTCATCAAGACCCGAGCTCCCTTGCACAGAAGCATCGTGGAACTGATGGCGTTACTGTGCTTCCCTTCTCCTTTGTGGAACCAACTCCTTGATGCACCTGAACTCCTTTCTGTTGGCCCAGGGTGCAGTGGATGTCAGCCACGGCCACGGCCAGGACCCAGGGTGATGGCCTGAGGCTGCTTCTGTCCTGGCTGCTCATTCTTAGCCAGTACTTCCTCTCTGCCAGGCCTGGTTCTAATCACTCTGCTCCTTAATTCATTCATCCTTCACGGTACCCTGACCAGGGAGCCCCACATTACAAGAGCAATGATCTGGGGGTGATCATTCCTGCTTTTACAGTGCCCAGCCCGGGGTCTCTCCTGCCCTGGGGAGGGAACCAGCTCCCTTTGGCATCTCTCCATTGCTGCTGCTACTAGGTACCTGACCATGCGTGCACTCTGGTTGGTTGCATTTGATCTCCTGGTCTCTCTGCTCCACTGACCTAGGGCACTTTTTTTAGAAAGTTGCCACACAGAGAAGGCACTCAGCTCTACTAAATGGCAGCTGCCAGCTCCTGGATGGCCTGGCAGAACATTCTAGAGGGTGATGCCTGGCATTCTCCCAGTTCTTCACATCACAGACCAGCAAAGCTCAGAGCCCAAGCAGGAACCAGTCACACGAGTGACCCATGCAGGAAGTTGGGAGGCTTCTCAGTCCACAGGAGGGATGACATTTGCACTCAGCCTTGGACAGTGGCAAGGCAGTGGAAGGAGGAAGCACATTCCAGTGGCCGAGGGGACAGCCGAGAGCAGAGAGCCCCAGGCAGAGCTGATTGGATGGAAGGGCATACGCGGCTGCCCAGCACTGCTTCAGACTCTCTGGTCTTTCCCATCAGGGTCACCTTCACACCTGCATGCTCTACTCTGAGCTCCTTCCTCAGGTGCACACAGAGTGTGGAAGTCCCAACCCTGACTGAGCTCCCAATTGAAATTGGACACATGAGTCACCCTCAGTGGTACATAGGTGGTGGAGGAGGGATAAGGATATCCAGCCATGCCCAGTCAGCCAACAGGACATGAGAAAAAACACATGGTTACTGCTTAAACCTCTCTGTTTGGGGCTGGTTGTTATGCAGCCAGGGTTGATGCACACACCTGGGTGGAGGAGCTGCTGGCCAAAGGCAGGAGGGAAGAACGTGGAAGGAGCTGTGATCTGACACTGAAGTCCGCCGAACTGCTTCCAGATCACAGAGAGCTGCTATATATAGGGTTTTCTCTCCCTGAGAGAAGTATCGAGTTCCCTTCTTTTCTCTACCCGCTAACAACTCAAAACAGCAAGTTGTATGGGTGTTACATAAGCCTTTTTGTATAGAACAGAAATAACCCTCGTGCGAAGTGGCCAATTGAGTTATTTATGGCATTTTCACAGCTAGTTTGCATAGCTCTGCAGTGGATCCAGATTCCAGATGATTATTTCTCAATCAGCTGCTAACACAGGCAAGGAAAAAATAAAATCAACGGCTGTGCGGCAGATGAGTAACCACAAATAGATGCAGTCAGGCTGAACCCAAAGTGGACCCCACGTGACTGCGGACACCCAGGCAGGGCCAGTGGTTGGCCCGCGAATGTCCACATTTGGACTTTTCTCCTTGATCACCCATGTCGGGGATCTATCTGCCTTTTCTTGTTGATGTATCTGTGAACAATGACGCACTGGTGAATAAAAAGGGTCGGGGTTTTTCTTTTCCAGTGTATTCAAAAGACAAATAAACGGACACTCTTTCCCCCCTTTCCTTCCCTGGTTTTAGACCTCAGGTGCACACAGTTGGGTAATTACATGCTTCAGTTCACCTCAGGCTGCCATTATTGTCCTGGCAAGGCACCTCTCTTGGTTTACTTTATGTCATTTTATTTTAATGTTTCCTCTTCCCCTTCACTTCCACACCCACCCTTGTAGGCAGTAACTTTAATGGATTTCATGTCTGTCCTCGGAAATACCACAGTGTTCCTTGGGCACTCACTTTGCCAAACCTCATCTGACTAATTGCCAACTACTGCACATCTGTACCTGGGCTCAGAACATGGAGGAGGGAGGAGAAGCAAAACCTCATTCCTGGTTGGGCTGTACAGAGGCAACCACCATCCTGAAGGGGTCTTTGGTGGGGACTGTAAATGTAACTCTGTGCTTAGTTACTCAGTCGTGTGCAACTCTTTGCTACCCCATGGACTGTAGCCCACCAGGCTCCTCTGTCCATGGGGATTCTCAGGCAAGAATACTGCAGTGGGTTGCCATGCCCTCCTCCAGGGGCAATCTTCCCAACTCAGGGGTTGAACCCAGGTCTCCCTCATTACAGGTAGATTCCTTACCATCTGAGCCACCAGGGAAGCCCCACAGAAGAACAAATCTGACTCCATTGTGGATCTGTTTCTTTACTTTAAACTTTGTATTCTGTTGCTTTTGCTACAAGTTAAGAATGTTCCCCAAGTGGTTTCCCTGGTGGCTCAGATGGTAAAGAATCCACCTGCAATGCAGGAGACCTGGATTCGATCCCTGGATTGGGAAGATCCCCTGGAGAAGGGAATGACAACCCATTCCAGTATTCTTGCCTGGAGAATTCCATGGATGGAGGAGCCTGGCAGCTATAGAATGTTGCCTATAGCATGAAATATATAGGATAGCCCATTCTCAAGGCTTTGACCTTTAAAAAATATAACTCTTTCCCATTTATAGAAAGGTAAAAAGTTGCAGAGTAGAAAACAAGAATTTATCTTGTTGGAGGAACATCTTGACCTGACCTACTTGGACAGCTGCAAGAACAAAGGACTCAAGCACTAAGATGTCCGCAACAGCCAGCCACAACCCCTCCCCTTTTAGTATAAAAGAAGCCTGAATTCTAACTCAGGCAAGATGGTTTTTCAGGGTACTAGTCCACCATCTTCTTAGTTTGCTGGCTTGCTGAATAAAGTTGCTACTCCTTGCCCCAGCAACTTGATTTATTGGCCTGTGGTGTGGTGAGCAGTACAAGCTTGGACTCAGTAATACAAATATCTAGTCCATCTATTCCCTGGTTCCAAGAAGGATTATTTCACACCTTCCTTTGAAATTCTCCCTTGATAGCAATGACCTTGTTCCCAGTTCATGGAGAAGCCAGAAACATCCAGAAGCAAATTACACATGTCCCCACTTTCAAGGATTGTTGGTTTACCTGCATCGATTCTGCCTCTCCTTCTGTTAGGATGAGAGTTCTTCCTTACCCTCTGCCAACTCCTGGACCCTCTCACCCACTCCAGGACATTATCCAATAATGGCCACATTTCACCTTTCTTCTAGGTCATTTCCATGAGCATAAAAGCATCCAATAACATCTCCTATTGTTTGTCAGAAAATATCTTTATGTCACACACACATATAAGCATCCTGCAGTTTTGAATGACAATATCAAGGTGAGAATCGTTTGAAGACTTTATTCTGCTATTATCTAGCTGCTTTTTTTTTTCTATTATAAAACCTACAATTTATGTGATTTTTTTTGGATAATCTCCTTATCTCTAGCTGATTTTAAGATTTTCATGTTCTTTGATTTCAACACAGTGTTTAGGTGTGGATTTCATCTAATACTGCTTGGGATTCACTGCACTTTCTGAGACTGAGACTTGAATGTTCAAATTTATTCTGCAAAATTTCTACCTACTTTCATTTTGAACATCTCTATCGTTACTCGAAAAAATGTTTTTCTCCTTCTGAAACTCCTATTAGAATTTTCACTAGACCTTTCATTCTGCATTCTTTGTTTTGATCATTGAGTCTCTCATTCACATTTTTTGTGTCTTTCACTCTATACTGTATTCTGAATAATTACTTCAAGTCTATTTTCCAGTTTACTTCCTGGTGGCTCAGTGGTAAAGAACCTACCTGCCAATGCAGGAGACTCGGGTTCAATCCCTGAGTTGAGAAGATCACCTAGTGGGGTAAAGGCAACCCACTCCAGTATTCTTGCCTGGGAAATCCCATGGACAGAGGAGCCTGGTGAGTTACAGTAAAAGAGTTGGACACAACTTAATGACTAAACAGCAGCAGCAAATGTCTTTAGCTGTGACAATTTTAAAAACCAATCTATTGAATTTTTAATTTCAGGCATTTTAATTTGAATTTCCATCTATTTGGTCTTTCTTCAATTTTATGTAAACATGTTGATCATTTCTTTTATTTATTCATGTCTTCAAACACTTTATTTCATTTTATACATGTTTGCTTCCTGTTCTATACATGGCCATCCTAATATGTGAAACCATTATAGGTCTGCTGATGCTAAGTCATTTCAGTTGTGTCCAACTCTGTGTGACCCCATGGACTGCAGCCTACCAGGCTCCTCCGTCCATGGGATTTTCCAGGCAATAGTACTGGAGTGTGTTGCCATTTCCTTCTCCAATGCATGAAAGTGGTAAGTGGAAAGTGAAAGTGAAGTCACTCAGTCATGTCTGACTCTTCACGACCCCATGGACTGCAGCCTACCAGGCTCCTCCATCTATGGGATTTTCCAGGCAAGAGTACTGGAGTGGGGTGCTATTGCAATCATGCTGAATACTGTTCCTGTGACTCTGCTGCTTGGTGGCTTGTTCCTGTGTGTGTTTTGTGATTTCCAATTGTGAGCTCATGTTTAACTGAGGAACCCTTAGGATCCTGGGCTGGGATGCTTTCCTCCAGAGAGGATCTGTGTTTACTTCTGCCTTGCACCTGGAGGCACTAAAATCCAGGACCTTGTTCAGTGTTTTCCCTCAACAAAAATTCCGTATAGAGCTTCCTGCCTGCGAGACACTGTATTATTTACATCCTCCCTTGGAGACAGAAATGGCAACCCACTCCAGTACTCTTGCCTGGAAAATCCCACTGATGGAGGACCCTGGTAGGCTCCAGTTCATGAGGTCCCAAAGAGTCGGACACGACTGAGCGACTTCACTTTAAAGATGGGGAAATGGAGATAAAAAGAGATTGTGCAATTTGAGCCGAGTCACATAGAATGTCTAGGCAGAGCTGGGTTTGAACTCAGGCACCTTGGTGCTAATAACTATGCTTTCAACCACTTTGCTATGATGCGTATTTCCTCTACAGAGGGTGTGGATTCAAACTGCAAACCCCCATGGGGCCATGGTCATCAATTCTCGCCTAAGGCTGAGAGAATTTCTTGCCTTGTATCTGAGTGCCTTTGGGCTGCTATAACAGAATAGCATCGTGGTATTAAACAACGGTGGAGAAGGAAATGAATACCCACTCCAGTATTCTTGCCTAGGAAATCCCATGCACAGAGGAGCTTGGTGGGCTACAGTCCATGGGGTTGCAAGAGGCAGACATGACTTAGTGACTAAGCCAACACACCACCATTCATACATTAAAATCTGAAGGTCTGTGGCTTTGATTGCTGAGTGTGAGCTCTTTTACAGATCTGTATTTGTTTATTTATTTGGCTGCATTGGGTCTTAGTTGCAACACATGGGATCTTTGTTGTGTCATTGTGGTGCCCAGACTCTCTAGTTGTGGCATACTGGATTAGTTGCTCGGCAGGCATATGGGATTTTAGGTTCCTGGCCAGGGATCAAACCCTTACCCCCTGCATTGCAAAGCAGATTTTTAACCACTGGACCACCAGGGAATTCTGAGCCTGGATTCTTAATGGTTACTGTGTGGTAAAGGTTCTGAAGTTTTGTATTCTGCCTACACTTACACAACAGCTTGTCCATGTGCAGAATCCCAGGGTTGTAATTCTTTTCCTTCTACCTTTGGACTTCACATTTCTCAACAGCAGATTGGAGTCACATAAGCAATATCTTCAACCTTACTCTTTTATCATGGCAGGTTATCTGCTCTACCCCTTTGAAAGTTTTTAGAATCTTCTTTTTTCTTTGATGATCTTAAATTTTACCCTAATGTGTCTGGGTAAAGTTTATTCTTTTTTTTATTTTGTTCTGTAGTTTTCATCTATCCAACTGGGCCCTCTGTGAGCCCTTTTCAGCCGAGAACATCTTTTCCTAAGTCTGTGAAATTCTTGATTTTTTTCTTACTTTTCAAAAAAGTTTCTTTCCATTTGCCCTTCTCTCTCCCAGTGGGGCTTCTATTATGTGGATGTCTAGAACTCCTTCTGCCACATCCGCTGTCTTCTAGCCCTTTTACCCTCTTCATCCTTCCAGGTGAGCATCTCACTTGACCTCCCACCTCCTTTTGTTCCCTCTGGTGTTCTGGTATGCCATCCATCTACTGAGTTCCCTGTAACTCAGGGAACTCAAACAGGGGCTCTGTGACAATCTGGAAGGGTGGGATGGGGAGGGAGATGGGAGGCAGGTTCGGGAGGGAGGGTAGATGTGTGCACCTATGGCTGATTCTTGTTGATGTATGACAGAAAGCCACAGAATTCTGTGAAGCAATTATCCTTCAATTAAAAAAGTAAATAAACGCAAAAAAATTATCATTTTAGATAACACTTTCTCTGATGCTTCTTCAGAAATGCTTGAACCTGCTTCATGTTTTTATCTTCAGTAACTACTCTGAGGACATTTAAAAAATTTTTATTTTTATATTCTTGTTCCATCTGATCCATTAATTCTGTTTCGTCTGGCACAAGCTGTCTTTCATTAAATAGCATGTATGCATCTCAAACATCTCCCCACTTTTCCTTTAGAACTCTCAGCAGCTTTGGCTGATAGGTGCATGTGACAGACGGGTGGAATCTTCAGCCCTCATTTGAGCTCTGCTCAGAGGGTGGGCTTGGTTTTTTTTTTTCCTTTTTCCAGTGGAGGTAAAGGTAGTTAGAAAGAGAGACCCTCCAGGGTTGCACTCTGGGCTCATCCATCCCTCTTTTCTCTCCCACTCCACAAGGCTTGTCTGCAAATATTTCAGTCCTAAGCCACGACACTGTTTTGGTTGGGAAGTGATCCCAAGGTTTTCAGCTTCCCAGCTTAGAGCATGGAAATGGAGCAGAAGAAACACAAAGGCCCGGGAAGCCCACCCAGTGGGCACCCCTCCCAGTTCAGCTGCAGCATTGCCCTGGGGATGCTATGTCTTCCTTGTGAGATGGCTGGAGTGGAGAGGCCACTGCTGCTTTCCCCAGGGTGGGCCATGGTGTTGGGTGGGGCGCAGAGCTCAGAGGGCTCCAGGGGTGCAAGACATGTCAAGAGCAGTGTGCTGATGGCCAGGAACCTAGTGAAAGGTTTAAAGATGGTCAGCAGCTTCCTAATCTCCTGGGCATTGTGGCTGCTCACCATTATTACAGGGGATGGTGCAGGAACTGGGACCTGTGTTCTGATGAGAGTGAATAAATGGAATGGGTGTCATTTGGGTAAAGCAGAAAAGTTGTGACACTCCTTTAGCTAAAGGAGGACAAGTAGGTTTGAATCTCTGTACCAGCAGAGATGAAGTGGGAGTGGCAGTTCTTTTCTTGCAAATGAATCACTGGAAGATGTGGCCAGAATGCAGACTTTGACTCAGTAGGTCCTGATGGAGTTGAGTTTCTGCGTTTCCAACTAGCTCCTATGTGATGACTACACTACTGGTCAATGTCCATGGACCACACTTTGAGTAGCAAGCTTCCCAAACCCTATGTCCATGTGGTTGATGAGGCCTCCATGGGGTCCAGCAGGAAGACTGGGTCACATGGTTATGTCTGCAAGATGGTGGGGGAGGAATTTCAACACGTAGCAATTTTTATCTCTGATTTGGTCATTTGGCTTTTTAATTCACAATTAAATATGACTTGGAAAAAAACCTTTTTTTTAATTCTGTAAGTTTTCTCTGTGGTTTTAGGCCACCTTCCATTCACTTCACAATGCAATCAATCTTTATTCATTTATTGATAATTCATCCATTAATAATTAATTCCTTCATTCATAATTTCATTAGTGAATCAATCATTATTCATTACTTTATCTGGTAAACATTTATTCAGTGCCTACTCTATGTTAGGCATTGGTCTAGTGCAGAGAATACAGCAGTAAACAAAACAGACGGCACCCGCCCCTATATTTTTGTAGGAGGAAAAGACAATGGATGAATGATAAATGATTAGATATAGGAATAAGTGAATGCACACATAAGAAGCACATGAGAAGTATGTAGGAAACACACAAAGGAAATGCACAGACTTAAAAAAACTGCTAGGTGAGTGGTTGGAGGGTGTGGCAGTGCTGGTTGGAGGGCAGCACTAAGGCTGGGTCTGCCCTGTGAAGCTGACATTGAACAGGAGACCCAGGCACTGAGGTCCTGGCCAAGGGCTCTGGGCATATTCTGGCCACAACAGGAGCCCATATGTAGCTGGAGCATAGCAGCAAAGGGGAAATTTTCTGGAGATGTGGTCAGATCAGTACTGAAGGCAGGTGATGCTCAGCCTTGATGGACATGAAAGAACTTGGGCTTTTACTCTGAGAAATGGGGCACAATTGAATGGCCTTGGGCAGAGGAGTTCCATGACGTGATGTTATTTACATTTTAAAGAGATCATCCAAGCTTCTCTGTGCATAGTCTGGAGGCAGGAGAAGGAAGAAGAGTAGAAGCTTGTAGACCAGTTAGGTCATTAATGCTGCTCAAAGGACATGACAGTTGTGTGGGTGGTAATAAGAGGGTGGAATTTGTGTCTGAGGAGATGGATTCCAGTGGGATGTGAAAGAAAAGACGAGGGGTATCAAGGATCACTCCAAGACATTGGGTCAAGAAAGGAGAAGACCAGCATTTCTAGGGACTGAGATGTTGGAATAATAGGCTTAAGGTTGAGGAGTCTGTTAGATATGCACATGGGCGTGTTAGTAGGAAGCTTGAGCAGCACGTCTGGAATTCAGCATGGAGGTCCAGGGAATGGAGAGTTACCAGCCTAGGGAAGGGATGGAAGACATAAGGGCAATTTTACAAGTGAAATATACACTAGGCATGGATTTTAATTTTTAAATTAAAATATTTATTTGTTCACTTGGCTGAGCTTCCCTGGTGGCTCAGTGGTAAAGAATATGCCTTCCAATGCAGGAGACATGGGTTCCATCCCTGGGTCAGGAAGATCCCCTGGAGAAAAAAATGGCAACCCACTCCAGTATTCTTGCCTGGGAAATCCCATGGACAGAGAAGCCTGGTGGACTACACTCCATGGGGTCTCAAAAGAGTCGGACACGACTTAGCGACCAAACGATTTATTTGGCGCTGACAGGTCTTAGTTGCGGCGTGCAGGGTCTCCCTCGCGTCACACAGGATCTTTCGTGGCACCCTCAGTATCTGTGGTGCGAAGGCTTCAGAGGGCTCAGGCTCAGCAGTTGTGGCAGGTGGGTGTAGTCACCCCTGGGGTTTGTGGGATCCTCCCAGGCGGCAGTAGTGGCAAAGAACCCACCTGCTAATGCAGAAGACGTAAGACACCTGGGTTCAAACCCCGGGTTGGAAAATCCCCTGGAGGAGGGCATGGTGACCCACCCCAGTATTCTTGCCTGGAGAATTCCATGGACAGAGGAGCCTGGTGGGATACAGTCCATGGGGTCACAAAGAGTCGGACATGACTGAAGTGACATAGCACACATGCGTGCGGAGTCTTAGTTGCCATCCAGGCATTGAACCAGTGTCCCTGCATTGCAAGGACTTTTCTTAACCACTGAACCACCAGGAAAATCCCTGGTGCATATCCCTAGGCATCAGTTTTAGACTTAGAGCTTGAGGTTCTGTAATATCCATGAAGATCCTACTTCAGTGTTTTTGTAAATTTTGGATTTTGTATGTTGAGTTTACTTAAAATAACACAAACATGAAGAAACACACAATTACTTTCAAATGAGTCAATTTCGTATTAAAATCCTCAGTATATATGTATCCACATGCACAGAATAGAAATAGCACTAACATTTGTTTTCTCACAACAAATATTCTGAATCTGAAATTAAACTTCACCACCTCTTGGGTTTTGGATCAAAATCTTGAGATGATTTCTTTGCTCCATTTCCAACTCAGTTCTTTGCCATCTCTCTGTAATTGGCATCCCAGATTCCATTTTGCAAGGTGCAGATCTATGTGAAATTCCCCCCAATTTTTCCCCTCTCAAAGCCAAACTTTGAAAGGGTGGTATATGAGTGACTTGGCAGGGGCAATCTAGAGTAGCTAAAACTCTGATGCTGGAATTCTACTCATTAACAAGTTGCTAAATAATTAATAGGTTTGTGTTTAATTGCTTCTGTGTATATAATCTTGCATTTTCTGAAACCATCATTAATTTTCAGTTAGTTCCACTCGAAGTAACAAGGCCTAATGCTTCCAGTTGGAAAAAAAATGAATATTTATGAACATTTATTCTATCGGAAGCAAGAGGAAAACTAGGATTATTCAGATCCTTAATGTTGAAAAAGCAGGGTGCAGGAGGGAGAAACTTGTCCATCTTAGAATCTGACAGTATGTTTATTTGGCAAGTTTAGATCTCTGGCCTCAGCTAATTTCTCTAGAGAGCTTGTTAAATTTTATTTTAAGTGGAAATTCTATTCTCAAAAATCTGGTTTTCTAAAGACTGCACTATGGCACACCTTTCACGTAAATGGTAAGCAACGAAGCTGGTCTGACTTGGATGTCAGTGGCACAATGTCTATCACTCGGGCACAAGTGAATGGTCATTTGACCTAGGAGTGTGAGATCACTGATGAGAAGAAATTGACTCTCTGGAGCCAGGGACCTTGCAGCTCAAACTGACAAAAGTCCTTTTGCAATGCAGTTCCTGTGTAGACATCTCTTGCCTTAGCTCTGCCCTCACAACAGCTGGAAGACATCAAGGGGATGCAGCCTGACATTTTTCAGTCTTCAAAACAGAAGACAGTCTCCCATCAGAGAGGCTTTAAAAATATGTCAGATGATTGGCAATGCTATTTCTTCCTTTTTAGCTCTTGTGTTTTCCAAATGATTTATCATTACTAGGTAACACAGTAACACAGAAATATTCACTCACCGAGGCTCTTAAGAAAAAGATGTTCAAAAGTCATTCTGAGCTTATCTGGTTTTGCCTCACTGTTTCACTGACTTTCTTTAGAGACTGGAAGGAAAAGAAGATAATTCTACATGTGGGTCTCTAACCTGTATATTGCTGAGTCTTGGAAGTTTCTGATTTATATAAAAATGGTAACCTATTGGATGTGGTCTTCTGGGATCTGTATTTTCATGCAACTTTATGTTTCTAAGATTTATCTTGTTGTATGTATCTATGTGGGCTTCCCAGGTGGGTCTAGTGGTAAAGAACCTGCCTGCCAATGCAGGAGATGCAAGAGATGCAGGTTCGATCCCTAGGTCGGGAAGATGCCCTGGAGGAGGGCAGGGCAATCCACCCCAGTATTCTTCCCTGGAGAATCCCATGGACAGAGGAGACTAGCAGGCTACAGTCCATGAGGCTGCAGAGTGGAATTGACTGAAGTGTCTTTGCACGCATGCACACACACGTATCTATGTATGTGTATGTGCTCAGTCATGTCTGGCTCTTTATGGCCCCATGAACTGTAGCCTGCCAGGCTCCTGTGTCCGTGGAATTCTCCAGGCAAAATACTTGAATGGATTACCATTTCCTATTCCAGGGGATTTTCCTGACCCAGGGATGGAACCCATACCTCTTTTGTCTCCTGAATTGGCAGGCAGGTTCTTTACCATTAGCACCACCAGGGAAGCCCACATAGATACATACAACAAGATAAATCTTAGAAACATAAAGTTGCATGAAAATACAGATCCCATAAGATCTATGGATCTATAGCTCATATACAGTATGAATCTATAGCTCATTCCTTTTTAATGGTACATCACAGAGGCTTGTTTTCTCACAATATTATACTATCAGCATCACCCATGTTGCTGTGTTAACTATAGTTCATTCATGTTAATGGTATTTAATATCCTACTGTGTGGGTATACTACATTCTTTACCACTGTCCTATTAATGAACCTTTGGGTTGTTCCCAGGTGTTTTTTTTTTTTTTTTTTTTTTGCTAATCTGAACTGTGCTGGGTCCTGGTGCCCCTGGGCAAGAATTTCTTTTTTTCTTTTAATTCATTAATTTTATTTATTTACCTTGGCTGTGCTGGGTCTATGTTGCAAACACAAGCTCTTTGTTGCGCTGTGCAGACTTCTCTAGTTGTAGCTCAGGGGCTTAGTTGCCCTATGGCATGTGGGATCTTAGTTCCCCAACCAGGGATTGAACCTTTGTCTCCTGCATTGGAAGGTGGGTTCTTTATGTCTGGACCACCAGGGAAGTCCCAGGAATTTCTTAGGGTGCTAGAAAAATTTATCACTAAGTCCTCATATATGTGTATGCTCAACTTTACAAGACATGCCAAATTGTTTCCACAGTGGCTGTACAAATTTGTACTGATCACTGTTTCATAAGTTTATTGCATGTATGCGTGCTAAGTTGCTTCAGTCAAATCCTAATCTTGGTGACCCTGTGGACTGTGGCCTGCCAGGCTCCTCTGTCCATGGGATTCTCCAAGCAAGAATACTGGAGTGGGTTGCCATTTCCTTCTCCCAGGAATCTTCGTGACCCAGGAATTGAACCTGTGCTTCACACGTTTCATGAACTGGTAGATGGGTTCTTTAACTCTAGCGCCACCTGGGAAACCCACCATAAGCTTATTAGCTGCTGCCACACCCATGAGTGGAGAAGGCAATGGCACCCCACTCCAGTACTCTTGCCTGGAAAATTCCATGGGCGGAGGAGCCTGGTGGGCTGCAGTCCATGGGGTCGCTAAGAGTCGGACATGAATGAGCGACTTCACTTCCACTTTTCACTTTCGTGCATTGGAGAAGGAAATGGCAATCCACTCCAGTATTCTTGCCTGGATAATCCCAGGGATGGGGGAGCCTGGTGGGCTGCCGTCTATGGGGTCGCACAGAGTCGTACACGACTGAAGCGACTTAGTAGTAGTAGTAGTAGTATACCCATGAGGGTAAAACGGCCTATCATGGTATCTGAATTTGCCTTTGCCTGGCTTCTAATGAATTATCCTCATTGTTTTTTTATTAGACATATGTGTTTCTACCTCTGCGAAATGACAGTTCAAGTCCATTACACATTTCTCTCCTGGTTTCTTTTCTTCTAGGACTTCCCTGGGTGGCTCAGACGGTAAAGCGTCTTGCTTATAATGCGGGAGACCTGGGTTTGATCCCTGGGTTGGGAAGACCCTCTGGAGAAGGAAATGGCAACCCACTCCAGTACTCTTGCCTGGAAAATTCCATGGACAGAGGAGCATGGTGGGCTACAGTCCACTGGATCGCAAAGAATCAGACACGACTGAGCTACTTCACTTTCACTTTCACTTTTCTTTTCTTCTTGTTGATTTAAAGGACTTTCTCATAGATTCTAAATAATAAAACCTTTCTGTTTTCAGTTATATGTGTTGAAAATATCTTCTTTCCAGTTTTAACTTTCTTTACAGTAGTTTTAATACATTTTAAATGGCAATTTAGACAGAAGTATCTATCTTTTAAAGCTATTTAATATTTTTGGTTCTATTTAAGTGCTCTTCCCCTTTTCCAAGGTCAGAAAGATGTTATTCTGTATTTTGTTTTAAACACTTAAGAGTTTACATCATTAAAAAATCTCCAATTAACAAATGCTGGAGAGAGTGTGGAGAAAAGGAAACTCTCTTACCCTGTTGGTTGGAATGTAAGTTGGTGCAGCCACTGTGGAAAATGGTATGGAGATTCCTCAAAAAACTAAAAATAGAGCTACTATATGATCCAGCAATCCCACTCTTGGGCATATATCCAGACAAAACTCTAATTCAAAAAGATACATGCACCTCTATGTTTATAGCAGCACTATTCACAACAGCCAAGACAGGGAAGCCACCTAAATGATGTCCATCAAGAGATGAATGGATAAAGAAGATGCATATATACATAGCACTCAGTCATAAAGCAAGAATGAAATAATGTGGTTTGCAGCTACATGGATGGAACCTAGAGATTATCATGCTAAGTGAAGTGAGCCAGTTAACAGAGAGAGACAAATACCATATGATATCACCTATATGTGGCATCTAAAATATGACACAAATAAAGTTATCTACAAAGCAGAAACAGATTCACAGTCATAGAGAACCGACTTGTGTTTGCCCAGGGGGAGAGGGGTAGGAGAGGGATGGATTGGGAGTTTGGATTAGTAGATGCAAACTATTACATAGGATGGATAGACAACAGGGTTCTCCTGTATAACACAGGGAACTACATTCAATATTCTGTGATAAACCATAATGGAAACGAATATAGAAAAAGAATGTATGCATGTATACTGAGTCACTTTGATGTACAGCAGAAATTAACACAACACTGTAAATCAACTATATATTAATAAATTCTATAATCAATAAATTTTATTGATTTTTTAATTCATTTTAAGATCAATAAATTTTAGAAAATCTAACATTTTATAGTTCTGATTTTTACTTTTAATTTTGTATAACTTGAGGTCGATAACCTAGTTCACTTTTTTAAAATATGGATAACCAATGGAACTAGTGCAAGTTCCTCTTCCCCCATTAGTCTGCACTGTCATAACTTTTTATCATGCATGGGTCTAATTCTAGACTCTCTATACTTTATGTCCAGCCAATTTATCACCTTCCTTGGCAACACAACCTTGCCCTACTTGGGGCTGCTTAATGGTGAGTGCTGACAGGTGGTGGAAACCCTACGTTCTTGTCATTGTTTTTACTGTCATTTTTGGTTTCCCACACTTCCATGTATATTTTATAGTCAATTTGTCAAGTTCCATAGAATTCATATTAGAATCTGAATTGGCAATATATTGCACCCATACATCAATTTAGGGAGGATTGATGTCTTTTTGATGTTGAATTTCCTTACTAGGAACATGGGCAGATTGCACTCTCTAAAAAGAAGCTATTAAGAAATAAGAGTGGAAAGTAACAAAGACTTCTAAACAAGGTTTCTAAAAGGAATATTCTATAGACAGCTAGAGAGCAGAGTGAAAATGGCTCAGAACCATCAACGAGTTGGGAGATGAAATGAGGCAAAGAGAGAAACAAGGAAGAAAAAATTAAGAAACATGAGTAATACATCCAATTTATCATCCAATAATGGATGATTCAAAAGAGAAAAGAGCAAAAAATTAATAACAAAACAACAGAAGAAACACCGTTATAGTAAGAAAGATTTGAATCAAAAGGACCCATTGAATGCTAAGTAAAACACACAACTGTACGTAGCCCTAAATACAGCTAAACTATTTTGAAATTCAAGTTAAAAAAAAAAAAACTAATCTAAAAATGTATAGAAGAGAAGCAGACTATTTTCCAAATATCAATAATTAGAATGGCATCAGTTATCATTTTCTGGCATGAAATTCTAAAAACAGTGGGCCTATATCTCTGAAGTTCCAAGGGCAAAGGGTCTGAACTGAGAATTCTATAGTAAGCTGGAGTGAGTCAAAAAAAGAGGACAAAACTCTCTCCCAAACATGCAGATTTTTAAAAATTGTAGCACCTACAAAATATTCCTGAAAGGAAATTGTCCAGCATTTACACCAGCAGAATAAAAGTTGGATCCAAGAAGAAGCAGGCATATTGCACAGGAAAAGTACAGCTACAAGGAAAAAAGTGAAATGAAGAAGAGAGAAATAAGATCCAATATTAGTCAAAACCTTCAAAATAGTGTTAATGTCTAATTTTGAATAAAATTATTATGCAAGGTTAAAAAGACTCAAAAAGTTAAAATCAATTTTTAAACATAAAAGGTTTGAGTTTAAAAGTTTAATTTTTATGTGAAAACCGTTTGAAACTAAAATTTGACAAAACTTTGAATAATATCGAGTTTACAAAGAGATGGAATATAGAAAGATTTAAGCTGTCTTATAAAGAGGTTATAGAATCTGATTAATTTTAGAAATTTACAAGAAAAAAACATATATTGGTTCATTGGCAAAAATTTTACAGGTAATTACTAGTTTACCAGAAATAGGGTGCAGATATTCCAAACTTCTGGAGGGGAAATGAAATAAAACAAAGTTAATAAATAATGGAATAAAGCAATAAATAATAATAAATAAATAATATATGATAATAATATTTTGGCTTACCTGGTGGCTCAGTAGTAGAGGCTACCTGCAATGCAGGAGACCTGGGTTTGATCCATGGCTGGGGAAGACCCCCTGGAGGATGGCGTTGCAACCCACTCTGGTATTCTTGCCTGGAGAATCCCAGGGACAGAGGAGCCTGGTGGGCTACAGTCCATAGAGTTACAAAAAGTCGGACATGACTGAAGCGACTGAGCACATGTGCACAATAATAATATTTAATAATAATAATTAATAAAGCAAATTTCAAGAGGGAGGAAGAATTGAGACAGAAATACCAAGATGATAGGAATGAAAGAAGATGTGATTTCAATAATTGTGAAAGAGTGAAAATGCAGGTTAAAGCCAAAAAAATGTTCTTTACCCTGTAAATGTCCTCTACCCCATGAATCAGAGCTCCTGGGAGAACCACCTTTCCATGTCCCCTTATCCATCTCTCCCTTTTTGTTTGGCAATGTTCTGAAACCAGAGTCTCTCCTGGTCCTCCATGGACCACCCCATGACAATCTGACTATTTCAGAGAGAAAAGTCCTCTTGTCAAGTTCAAGGGATAGTGAAGGCTCCAACTGGTGTCCAACTGGACTTTCATACAAAAAAAGAAGGTTGTATGAGAGCAGAAACTTTGTTTCCTAAGATATCTGGAGCTACTGCTTGCTTTGCTAGGGCCTTTTAGCCACAGTGTGGTCCATTGTCCAGGCCTCTGTCCCTTGTATCCAAAGGCTGGTGTTGCTCCTGTGCTCCTGTGCTGCTGATCTGTGCCCACTGGGAGGCGGAAACAATGCCCTGCTCAAACAGGAAAGAAAGAATCCCAGGTATCAAGCCATGCCTGTTCCATTTAACTACAGGCAGGTAGACACACGGTGAAGCATCGTGAGCTGTTGTTTCTGAATGCCAGGAGGTTCCCGCAGCTCAGCTCCAGCACAGCATTGTAGTTATTTTAAGACGAAACAAATCACTGATTCTGTGATAGAGAAAGAATGTCCCCAGGATGCAGCACTGGCTGGCTTGCCTTCTCTTATCCTGCACAATCCTTCTTTTCAACCACAATTCCCACAGAGCAGAGTCTAGATCCGATGAAAACTTAGCCAGGGTCCTTCAGGTACTGTAAGGCAACCGTGATAGGCAGACCGGACTCATGGGATGGGCACCAAGGGTCCCAGGTGGCGGCCTCAACTGGGGAGCCCAGCTCATCACCTCACTTCTCCACCCACAACCTTCTGCCTGTGCTTTCTTCCTCCAGACTTTCTCTCATCTTTTTTTTCTCTGTCTACATGGGCTTAACCTGCTCCTCATCCTTGTCCCTTTGGAAATCCAACCCAGGCAGCAAGGAGATTCAGAGTATAGAACTTAGGATTAGAATCAAAGAGCAGGATTCAAACTCAGCATTGGCTGGGTTGTATGGCCACAGTTCAGTTCGGTGCAGTCGCTTCAGTCATGTCCGACCCTTTGAAACCCTGTGGATAGTAGCTCTCCAGGCTCCTCCATCCATTGAGTTCTCCAGGCAAGAATACTACAGTGGGTTGCCATGCCCTCCTCCAGGGAATCTTCCTGACTCGGGGATCGAACCCCTGCTCCTTTATGTTTTCAGCACTGGCAGGTGGGTTCTTTACCACTAGCGCCACCTGGGAAGCCCTACAAGAACCAAAACCACCATTTATTCTGTGCCTGGGTAGTTTGTCACTAAGCATTCACCTCAATGCTGAGATTAGGTATATTATCTCTGTTTCACAAGTGAGTTAAATGTGTGTCCAAAAGTTCAAGGAAGACCTCGTATTGTATGATTCCATTTGTGTGAAACTTCCAGAATTGGTAAATCCATCGAGACAGAAAGCAGATTAGTGTTGGGCTTCCCTTGTGGGTCAGCGGATAAAGAATTCACCTGCAATGCGGGAGACCTGGGTTTGATCCCTTGGTTGGGAAGATCCCCTGGAGAAGGGAAAGGCAACCCACTCCAGTATTCTGGCCTGGAGAATTCCATGGACTGTGTAGTCCATGGGGTCGCAAAGACCCAGATGCGACTGAGTGACTTTCACTTTCTCTTGCAGTGGCTGAGGGAGGGAGGATGGGGAATGACCACTTAGTGAGCAGGGCTCTCTGTTGGGGTGGGGAAAATGGTCCAGAACTTGAAGGTGTTGATGGTTGCACCATATGATAAATTTACCAAATGAAATTGCTCACTGAATCTCTCATGTTAAGACAGTTAAAATTGTCAATTTATGTTGGGTGTATTTTACCATAATTTTTAAAATGTTCAGGAAAATCCTGCAAGTCTGAGTTCAAGGCACGTGGTTTTACTCATTCAGGTTGGGTCCTTCCTTAGCTGCCCTAGAACCTGGAGGGTACAATGCCTCATGGGTATCACATCTTTTTCTGGGGCCCATTGCAAAATGAAAATGTAGCATCCCTTGTGAGAAAATTACTCAGAGTATCAAGACAACAATGAGAAAGCCTTAAGCTTAGTGCTGGGGCCTTTTGAATGTGGGACCAGGTGTGGCTGCATGAGAAAGGCCCTGAAGCTGCTTCACAAGAGATAATGTGCATGAAACTGTTATGTTGGGATCTCAATGTGCATCATCGCTGAACCAAAGGCTGCCTCCCTGGCATATCCACCCTGGGCACCTGGACCTTCCCTGAAGTTGTGGGGAGGGTTTACCTGCTCCAGACACTTAACAGTTCTTGAAAGGGTTCTTTGTGTCAAACATAACAAAGATGGTGAGAAGAGAGAAAAAAAGAAGTAAAATCCATCATTTTAGCCAACTGGCAGCATGCCTGTTATAGAGTAAATATTAATTCACTTAATCCTCAAGCTGAAACACTAGCAGGACCCTGTGGGGCTCCTGGACACAAAAGCCTTTCCACAGGGCTTCATTCACCCTCCTTGACCTTGCCTGAATTCCAAAGGGCAGGTTCAAACAGTTGCTAATCAGGAAAGGGAGGGGATGTGAAGACAGGAAGAGCAGAAAAGAAACCACAGGGCAGCCTTGGGGCAGAACCTGGTTCCCCCTCAAGGGAAGCACAGAACAATATCTTTGAGTTGTTCAGCAGAAATAAAACCCCCACCAAATGGAAAATGTTAACTACTTAATGAAGCACTTTTCATTTCTAGGAGAAGGTCACAGTTCAATAACCTCAAGAACCACAGAAGTCCATCAGGAGGCCACCTGATACTGGATTATCTCTGGATGGAAGGAATGCAGACCCTGCAGGCACCCTGATCAAATCCCACTGACCCCACCTGCCACCACCACCACCTGCCCCGGGTTGGGACATACAGTATTGAGGACATTAACCTGCTGTGGTCCCCTTTGGCTGGCAAATCAATAAATCTATTCTTTTCTAGTTCCCCCAAATTCTGTCTCCAAGATTAAGTTAGGTGCCAGTGTACAGATGCCAATTTGGGGTGTCAAAGCCACCTGTGAGATGGTTCTTGTTAGGATAAGACAAGGTCGGCAGCTGCTTGGCATCACACTGCTGGTCAGTCGTGGAGCCGGGGTGTGATCTTATCACAGCACTCATGCTCTGATGGCCATCAAGTGAAGCCCGAGATGGAGTCCATGTGACGGAAGGACACAGATAAAGGCAGTTCTGTGGAAGAGCTCTGCCACTGACGTCTGACTCCTCCCAATTGGAAACTGGAGGAACTCTCAGCCAGGTGCTGCTCAAGAGAGCATCTTTGTTTTGGACTTAGCCATGTCGACTAAAACAGATACACAATGTGAGGGTTGCACGTTAAATTTTATTTGGGGCAAAATGAGGACTGCAGCCCAGGAGACAGCACCTCCAATAGCTCTGAGAGACTGCTCCAGAGAGGCAGTGGGGAAAGGTCAATACATAAGATTTTGGTGAAGGGGGTGTTCAACGTATCCAGCCCGTACTTTACAAAAGGTTTTCTGCTAGTCACAAGGAGCTGATGTCACCATGAAGGGATTTAGTGCTTTTCTAGATATGAAGAGGTGCAAATGTTGGGATCAGGAAACCAGTTCCTGAAAATATCTAACTGTCTAAAGATCTTTCCTCCAGGAGCACAGAGTGCCTCACTGTCCACCCTGAATTTCCCTCAGGGGGTGTTGAAGTGTGGCAGCTGCAGCGGCACAGAGTTCAGTCTCCACAGAGGCAGATGGCAAACACCCTTGCTGTTGTTCAGTCACTGGCAGATGCTCTCGTTGAGTGCCAACTTGTAGTTGACACCGGGATATTTCTTCTCTAGGTCCTCCCTGCCTCACACCTCTGCTTCACATTTTACCTTGGGGTGCTTCATGCCACATGGAACATTCTTGATCTCTGAATTTGCAGCTGTTTGAAGTTACAGCTAGAGTACAAACTTCATCATCTCTCTCTACAGTGAGTTTTAATTTACTTTGGCTAAAGTGCCTTCTCTGAGTGGCCCAGTGGCATCCCCAGTTTCTCTGAGATCCTGGGGTTAAGGGTGGGAGGACTGTGTGCTTCCGTTTTCTCTGGTTTGTCCCAGAGAAGGAGTTTCAGGTTCCTTGACTGTTGCAGAAGAGATCAGCATTGACAGTGTGGAGCTGGATACAAACTGCTCCTACTCCTCCCCATGTGGAGTCTCCACATTGCCCACTCCCCAAGGTTACAGCAACCTGTTCATCTAATTGCACCCAGTCAGCCTGCTGCTGCTGCTAAGTCGCTTCAGTCGTGTCCGATTCTGCGGCCCCACAGATGGCAACCCACCAGGCTCTGCTGTCCCTGGGATTCTCCAGGCAAGAACACTGGAGTGGGTTGCCATTTCCTTCTCCAATGCATAAAAGTGAAAAGTGAAAGTGAAGTCGCTGAGTCGTGTCCGACTCTTCGCGACCCCATGGACTGCAGCCCACCAGGCTCCTCCGTCCATGGGATTTTCCAGGCAAGAGTACTGGAGTGGGGTGCCATTGCCCTTTCCGCCCAGTCAGCCTAGGAGACTGCAAAGCATTACATAATAGGCATTTCTCCAAAGAATATATACAGATGGTCAATAGGCACATGAAAAGACAACATCGCTAATTATTAGAAAAATGCGAATCAAAATTGAAATGAGGTATCACCTCACCCAGTCAGAATGACCATCATCAAAAAGTATACAAATAGTAAATGCTAGGGAGGGTGTGGAGAAAAGGGAACCCTCCTACACCGTTGGTGAAAATGTCAATTGGCATAGCCACTACAGAGAATAGTATGGAAGTTTCTTAAAAAAACTAAAAATAGAGCTACCATATGATCCAGCTATCTCACCCTTGGGCATATATCCAGAGAAAACTGTAATTCGAAAATATACACAATATGCTTATAGCCAACTTTCAGAGCCCAGATCAAATGCTCCCTCTTTCTCATGGTTTAATTTCTCTTTGCAAGGATTCTGGCCCATGACATGTCCTCAAGGAAATGAAATCGATAAGCTTTGGGGGAGAAGAACAAATAGAATGCCTAACCAAGAATGTGTTAAAACATGCATTGCAATCACACATTCTCCAAAAGACCCTAAATGACATAGCAGTAGCATTGTTTCTGGAAATATAAGGTCTATGCAGGTTTGGATTTTCCACCATGTGGAGCAAAAGTGAGAATTTTTGTATGGGAACAGGGTTTGCGTGTTGGTCTTTGCTGACAGGGAGTGGACCCTGCTAAAAAAACCTTTTCCATCACTTGCTGCTTAAGGAACCATGGAGGTTGGCAGAGATCACTTTTGATAAAGTGTGCACAAGTCCATGCTTGAGCCTGACCGACACTAAGTTCTCAACACACAGTGGATCTTCAGAGAGTAGGTTCAAGTGTCAGGATGGGTAAATGCTGTGCGGGGCTCTGTGGGGCTGCCCCTGAGCGATAGCGTTCCTCCAGCTGCCTGTCAGGGCTCTGTGTGGGCCTCCTCCGCCCATCCTTTGCAGCTGGGCAGCCTCATGGGCCCCCCGCTCCCTCTGCTTGCCTGCTGCCTGTCAATCATCTTTTCTCATCCGAATCCACCTGTGTCCTGTGTGCTCCCCCCTCACCCTCTGCTCTGTTTTATTTTTTTTGTTGGTCTGTTTTCAGTCCATCTCTCTTCTCATTTGTTGCTTTCTGGAGATGTTTCACATTACCCCAGTGGGTTATTTTTCATCCTGTGAGGATGAACAAGGCTCACCCCATGCATAAAAACTTACTGTTCTCTAGACCCATCTCTGTGCAGCTGTGGGCAGGTCCCTCCTTTTCTGCATCCCTGAGGATGCTCTGGGTGTGCGTCCTTCTGCAACAGCGGATCTCCCTCCATGTTCTTTGTTGTCAGCCTTGTGTCTTCCTGTAGCTCCAGAGACACCGGGAAACTCCCTCCAGAGCATCCCTCCACCCAGTCGGTGGGTTGTGCACTGCATGGAATAGGGGTCTCCCCAGTTTCTGGACCTCTCCATGTGCTTTTTATGGCACCTTGTCCTTGCTTCTCTGGCCAATGTCATGCTGACATTCTCCCTGATACCCAGGGAGGTTGCCTATAAATGATGGATGATGAGCATCCTTTAATTTGGGGGGAAGGGCAAAAGCAGGAACAGGTTTATGCAGCACAGTGCTTTTCTAATGCCTGTGTTGCTTTCTCAAGGAGTTGAACATAGTATCAAGCATCTCATCCTTAGGCGATCCTTTTCTTATTTTCAGTTAAGAAACCAGGGGAATAAAGAAGCTATTCCTAGGAACTAGAACTTTAAGAACCCATGAATTTTACTTACCAGTTAGAAAACCAGTGTGCTAACTGGTAATATTTTCAGGTATCATTGATAAGGATACCATTGGTAGGGATCTGGCCGTGGCACTAATGGTAAACAACCCGCCTGCCAATGCAGGAGATTTAAGAGACATGAGTTCAATCCCTGGGTCAAGAAGATTCCCTGCAGAAGGCCATGGCAACCACTGCAGTATTCTGGCCTGGAGAATCCCAAGGACAGAGGAGCCTGGTGGGCTATAGTCCATGGGGTTGCAGAAGAGTTGAACATGACTGAAGTAACTTGGCACATCACAGAATCTGCCTGCAATGCAGGAAACCCGGGTTCAAATCCTGGGTTAGGAAGATCCCCTGGAGAAGGAAATGGCAACCCACTCCAGTATTTTTGTCTGGAGAATCCCATGGACAAAGGAGCCTAGTCAGCTACTTCCCATGGGTTCAGAAGAGCCGGACATGACTTAGCAGCTCAACCACCACCACATCATTGACAGAGCAGGTTTAACAATAACAAGAGGGCTTCTCTGGTGGTTCAGATGGTAAAGAATCTGCCTGCAGTAAAGGAGACTCTGTATCCTGAAGACCCCCTGGAGAAGGGAATGTCTATCCATTCCAGTAGTCTTGCCTGGGGAGTTCCATGCACAGAGGAGCCTGGTAGGCTGCAGTCCTTGGGTTGCAAAGAGTTGGACACAACTTTCACTTTTTCAACAATAACAAGAATAATGAAAATAATGATAACCCCAGGCTGGACACATGGTAAGCCTCTCCTAAGCAAGCATCCCCTAAATAAATATTATCTAAGTGTGGAGGAACAGTAGATATCTATTAGAAATCTAATAGATGTTAAAAGAGCGTCTGCAGTGAACCCTTGACAAGCAGAGAGCTTTCTTGCTTTTCTGAGAAAGATGGCAGGAGTGGTTTGGGGTGGTCAGGCGTGGCATAACGATGCTCTTCGGTTGCTCACTAAAGTTCGCCCAGTACCACTGTCAGGTCTTCCGGGTGAGCCTGGGACAGCGGGAAGGGAAGGTGTTTTTAGGAATATTTAAGATCTAGTGTTTGGGGCTGTGTGCCGCTGCTCCTGGCAGATTTGAAATATCAAAGGCTAGAACAAGGCCCTGGATTATCAAACAGAGACCCTGCAGGAGACAATTCAAAAGTCGCAGACACAAGTTAATGAATCCTATCTCATGACTGAAGGCCCCCCACCGCGTGTCAATAAAATTTTCAAAGTGCTGGCGAAGATGTCAGATGTATTTTTAATGGAAACTCCCTTTAGTTGGGGAAGCAGAGGAGGGACAGAGAGGAGTTCTGGAAATAAGGACACTAAGCCCTTGATATATATTAGATAATTCTGCTCTCATAACAACCCTAGGGCATCCCAATTTTACGGATGAAGAAACTGAGACCTACTGAAGTCCCACAACTTGTCCAGAGCCCTGCAGCCAGCAAGTTGCAGAGCTGGGATTGGAGCACATGTCTGTCCACTCGGAGATGGGCTAGGACCTGGGACACTTTGCTGCAGTGCTGCTCCTAGAAGTATGTCTCCTCAAGCAACAAAATACAAACGGCACGAGTGCATGCTAAGTTGCTTCAGTCGTGTCTGACTCTTTGTGACCCTATGTAGCCTGCCAGGCTCCTTTGTCCATGGAATTCTCTAGGCAAGAATGCTGGAGTGGGTTGCCATGCCTTCCTGCAGGGGATCTTCCCCACCCAGGGATGGAACCTGTGTCTCTTATGCCTACGTGCACTGGCAGGCGGGTTCTTTACCACTAAGGCCACCTGGGAAGCCCAAAATACAAACTCTAAGGGACTAAAAATAACCGTGTGCATGCGCAGCTGGGACCAACTCAGGACAAGATACAAAAAGATCCCCACCCCCCAAAAAGGCAACTACCACTTCTTAAGAGCTCAGAGCAGAAACAGGGTGTCAGGAGCAAAAGCAGGGTACTGTACACGCCCCCTGCACTCAATACCACCGGCTGCTGCTGCTGGTGCTGCTGCTCTGGCCCAAGCCCTGGACAGATACCTACCTTCACCCCATTTAAGGAACAAGCTTGCCCCCCCACCATGAGGAGCCAGCAAGGGAAACTGTTACTTGTTCTCACTCCCTCCTGTGGCCTCAGGAGCCCATAGAAAGCCTTGTCTGAATTTCTTGACTGACATCTAATCAATTTCTATTGATTGGAAAAGGCCCAGGACCTTGCTGAGTTTCATCCCCAAAGCCTGTGCTGCTTACCATCCTCTGAAGGACTTCATGGGATGGCTTAGTTCCCGGGCAGCGTTAGGCCTTCTGTAACAGATTGCGGGAAACAGAAACCACCCGTGTGTTCGCCAGAGTTAGCATGGCACGTCCCAGAATGCACTCTTGGAGTGTTTAACTTTTGCCAAGTAAGTGGCTGCGAAGAGCTTGGAGCAATTTGTTTCTCGCTGTGACTTCACACCTGCACCCAGGAGCCCAGACATAACACGGTTCAGTCTCGATCGCGGTTTTGCAGATCTCTGCACGCCCCACTCAACAGATGTCTCGTGATTCTGCAATATTTCCAACTGTCAGAGCTGAAAAAGCAATAAATAATAATGTTTCCACATTTACATAGCAATTGAACACACCGCATAGTAGAATGACTTTGTTCCTTTCCATTTCAATATTTTGTAATGCCTTCTGAGTTCTTGGGACATTTGCATATCATTCCCAGGATGCTTGTGGAAAGCAAATATTTAGACTACGGGGACATTTACTCAGTCTCAGAGTGTATTTTTTTCTGGAAAATAATTGTTACTTAAAGCAGATGGTGCTACTGTCTCTGGTGCACAGCTCGTAAGCCTCCTTAATTTATTTCTACATTCTTGGTATGGTGCTATCTTTAAAACATTCCTTACGGCAGCCACAGATGTGTGTGAATTTTTGACCATCTTTCCCCCAACCCTTTTTTTTCCCTACTGAAGGTCTGTACTGTGCTGTGCTTAGTTGCTGGGTCATGTGCCACTCTTTGCAACCCCATGAACTGTAGCCCATCAGTCTCCTCTGTCCATGGGATTTACCAGGTAAGAATACTGGAGTGGGTTTCCATTTCCTACTCCAGAAGGTCTGCACAGAAATAAATTAATCCCAAATCAGTTCCAGCGTGAGTATTCCTTGATTTAAAGTGTGCTCTCTGTTACATGGCCGTCACAACAAACGCTCAAGAATCTGCTTGGAGATTGTGATGTGCTGGCATGTCACACCACCCAGTGCTGGGAAGGAACAGACATGATTCTATCTGGAAAAACTTCTGATTATTCTGAAACTTTGTTGGAAAGTTGGTGGTGACTTAAGACCTTTGTCATTCCAGGCTTTGCAGCATTGAGTGAAGGTGAGAATTCCAATGAGAGGCATGAGCTTGGTGGTATTAGCTGTGCCTAAGTCTCAGAATCCATGAGTTTTCTCCATTGTGGTCAAAATTTGTGTATTGGGAGGAACACAGGGGTGGTGGCAACATAAAGAATTGCAGCCTGGGGGCGGGGCATGGTGGGAAGAATTGGGAGATTGAGACTGACATACACACACTATTGATACTATGTGTAAGATAGATAGGGCTTCCCTGGTGGCTCAGTGATAAAGAATCCGCCCGCCAATGGAGGAGGTGCAGGAGATGTGGGTTCTATTCCTTGGTCAGGAAGACCCCCCGGAGAAGGAAATGGCAATTCACTCCAGTATTCTTGTCTGGAAATCCTATGGACAGAGGAGTCTGGCAGGGCTATACAGTCCATGGGTTCGCAAAAAGTTGAACATGATTTAGCAATTAAACAACAACAACATAAAATAGATAACTAATGAGAACCTACTGTGTAGCACAGGGAACTCTACTTAATGCTCTGTGTTGATCTAAATGGGGAAGAAATCCAAAAAAGAGGGGATATATATGTACACATAGCTGATTCGCTTTGCTGTATAGCAGAAACCAATACAACATTATAAAACAACTATACTCCAATGAAAGTTAATTTAAATATTTCCTGTTGTTCTGTTGCTCAATCATGTCTGACTGTGCGACCCCATGGACTGTAGCATGCCCAACTTCCCTGTCCTTCACCATCTCCTGGAGCTTGCTCCAACTCATGTCCATCAAGTCGGTGATATCATCCAACCATCTCATCCTCTGTCATCCCCTTCTCCTGCCTTCAATCTTTTCCAGAATCAAGGTCTTTTCCAATGAGTTGGCTCTTCATATCAGGTGGTCAAGTATTGAAGCTTCAACCTCAGCATCAGTCCCCCCAATGAATATTCAGTGTTGGTTTTCTTTGGGATTGATGGATTTGATCTCCTTGCAGTCCAAGGGACTCTCAAGAGTCTTCTCCAACAGCACAATTATTTAAATAAATATGTATATGTATTTAAATATAAATTAAATGTAAAAATAAACATATTTAAATATAAATTAAAACATGGTCATAAAAAGAAAATACAACCAGACCATTGAAAAGGCAGCTTAGAACTTGCCCACCCGAGTGGATATCCTTTGGTAAGCAAGATGCTGGGCTTAATCACAAGGAGTCGCATTTCATTTAATTTAGCTTCCCTGATTATCGAAAAATGGTTACAGAAGATTAAGCTGTAAAAATTATGGCATTAGCAAATAGCTAAGGGATGTGGTGATCCATCAATCCACAAGGCACTGGGCACCTCAGCTTCCTCTGACTCGATTATTAATAATACTGAATAATCATAGCGGGGCTTTAGGAGCAGCTCTTGCTCTGGAACTCCAAGGCGCTGTCCCAGCATTAACCTGTTCACTCACATACCTTTGCAATTTTGAAGTCCAAGGTAAAAGAGCGACACACATCAGTCGTGAGCCTCATGGAGCGGGGAAGATGGCTCACAGGTGAATGTGAGATCTCCAATCTAAGGTCTCTTGAGATGCCTCTTGGTTGGGTTATTTTCCACCCAGTAAGGGGTGCTGGGGCTCTGTGCAAAAGGGTCACAGTCTCTGGCTTTTAGCACTGGCCCTGTCACTTCCTAAGTCTCAGCTGACCCATCTATTAAATGGAGGTGAGTGATGGGGCGAGATTAAGACCTTGAGGCTTTACTGGTTGCAGTACATAAGGTGTGCAAGCCACAGCATTTAGAAAGTGATCGATAACTCTGCATTCCACACCTTCTATTTGCAAAATGGGAAGTCTAGTCTTGCCCTTTCTCACATGAGTATCCCGAGGGCCAAATGAGGACCAGCAGAGATTTATTGAACAGACATTAACCTGGTTTCCAAAAGGTCTTTGGTACCAGGATGGAGCCAAGTACCTACAGCCAGGAGCCGAGCCCTTGAAACTCATGCCCATGTTGGCAATAGAGGAAAAATACTGTAACACTCTGTACCATAAGGGAGGGGTTACCAGGGATTCCACAGACTCAGAGTGGGCAGAAAGCTAACATTCTGACTCATTCATTCAATCATTTACTCATTTGTTCATGCAAGAAATTTAACTGAGCACCTACTATGCACCTAGACCATTAAAGAAGGCTGAGTGCCGAAGAATTGAGGCTTTTGAATTGTGGAGCTGGAGAAGACTCTTGAGAGTTCCCTTGGACAGCAAGGATATCAAGCCAGTCAATCCTAAAGAAAACCAACCCTGAATATTCACTAGAAGGACTGATGCTGAAGCTGAAGCTCCAGTAGTTTGGTCACCTAATGCGAAGAACCAACTCATTGGAAAAGACCCTGAGCCTGGGAAAGACTGAAGGCAAAAGGAAAAGGGGGCAACAGAGAATGAGATGGTTGGATAGCATCATCAACTCAAAATACATGAGCCTGAGCAAACTATGGGAGATTGTGAACAGAGGAGCCTGGCGAGTTGCAGTCCACGGAATCACAAAAAGTTGGACATGACTTGGAGACTGAACGGCAGCAGCAACAGGCATTATTCTAGGTGCTGGAATTAAAGGAGGAAACAGATCAGCTCCCTTATGTTGATTTCCTTCTCAAAAGAGGATAGACAGGAAATAGAAGCATGAAGTTCAGGTATGTGGTTGCCTGAGAAAGCTCCCTCCACCAAGGGGATCGTGAGTGACCAGCACCCATGCTTCAGGGTTCTGAATCTGTCACTGAATTTGTGCCCAGGTCACTCTTCCTGTGGGCTGCTCCTCGGATCTGAATGCTGGGCTCCTAATGCAGACCGGGTGCTGAGAGCTGAGGGACCCCCCATTTGAACACTTGGGCTCAAGGACTCTCCAGTGGCTTGGCTGAAACCCCCTCCAGAGACCACCCAGAGTTCTAGGCTCTCACCTGCCTTCTCACTGTTCCCACTCACCTGGGTCAGACCTGAACTGGCCCCAGCCACGCTCCCAGCCTTTTCCACCTCCTTCCCAGTTTCTTTGACTGGCATTTCTCCTAATAAAATGCTGCATGCTTAATCACCTCCACTTCTGGTAGTACCCAGATTACTGCAGATGTTTTGTAGAATAAAGCAGGGAAAGGAGGAAGAGAGGAATAGCATGTGAGGAGCTCTGGGAACTGGCCATTTGAATATTGGAAGCAGGAGAGCCCCTAGCAGAGAGAATGTCAAGGCAGTGCTCCTGAGAGATAGTCATAACTGGCGTCTATGTGGCTAAGGGAGAAGCCCAGTGTGGCTGGAGCAGAGTGAGTGAGAGGGAGGGTCAGGGAAGGGACTGACCAGCCCTGTTCTTTTTTTTTAAGCACTAATAAGTGATTTATTGATTTACTGTTTATTTAATCACCAGGTCGTAGTTGAGGTACACAGGATTTTAGTTACAGCATGTGAACTCTTAGTTGTGACATGTAGGATCTAGTTCTCTGACCAGGGATGGAACCCAGGCCTCCTGCATTGGATTCCTGGAGTCTTACTGATGAACCACCAGGGAATTCCTTACCCTTAAGTCTTTTAGACCAATTGTGGCAAGGATTCTGGATACCATCTGAATGAAAAAACAGCCATTGGAAGCTGAAGTGCTTTTGTGTGTGTGTGAGTCATGTCCAAATCTTTGCAATCCCATGGACTGTAGCCCTCCAGGCTCCTCTGTCCATGGAATTTTCCAGGCAAGAATGCTGAAGTGAGTTGCTATTTCTCCTTCCAGGGATCATCCTGACTCAGGGATTGAACCCAAGTCTCCTGTGTCTCCTGCATTGGCAGGTGGATTTGGTACCACTGAGCTGCTTGGGAAGCCCGGAAGAGCATAATGAAGACATGATCTTGGTAGTTTTAGAAGATTCTCTCTGATGTCTGGCTGAGAAGAAAGCTGTGCATGATGGGAGAAGGGGGAGTTGAAAGGGAAACAGAAAACTGGTTTGAGGTCCACAGCAACCCCTCAGAGCAGAGGCGCAGGTGGCTGGGGGCAAGTTGCAAGGATCTATTTGGCAGATAGAGTAAACTGCAGCTTCTGAGGTCTGGGGACAGAGTGCATGAAAATGTGTCTGGTCAAAGTGAATCAGTGGGAACCCTGTTTGTTTGTGCGGGGACACTGAGAAGAAGCAAATTTAGGGGGATGTCAATGCCTTTCTTTTGGGGATGCTGACTGAGAAGCCTCGAAGACATCCACATAGAAATGTTTAAAGGTAGAGGGACACCAAATCCAGACCTTGGGGTGATGTTGGAGCTGGAAGGACAAAGGAAGTATGTGGTCTTTGGAGGTGAACCATGAATGAGGGTGAACTTCTCATGGTAGAACATTGGTGGAGCACAGGACAGGTCACAGGTGGGAGGCAGGTGCAGCAACCCTTCAAGAGAGCACCTGGGAACCTGATAGGCCAGGTGAGACCTGATGACAAAGAGCTTCGGGCATTGGCTTTGAAGCTGGTGGCTCTTCTGTAGGTTTCCAGAGCCACTGAAGTTCCACAGAAGGGAAACTGTGAGTTAGAGACAGGTTGGGGGTTGAAGGGAAAGGGGTGATCTTAAAGTGATTCTAACCAGTTGGTGACAGGAAGATTAAATGGAATGTGGCTTAACCTCCTACTTGGAAGGGTCTATCACATGAGGCAACTGCCTGGGAGTGAAATGATTGAGGCCAGAAGAGCTTGGGAGGTGAAGATGGTTTAGTGAGTGTGGCTAACATGAAGCTGAAAGTTATGTGAACAAAACTGAGAGGATTAAAAATGTGAGAGTCCTCAGAAGAGGCCCTTAGAGACCTAATCCAGTGTAGGCTCTGAAGAATTAGAAGTCAGGTCTAGGAGAAGCTGGACAGAGCCCAGACAAGAAACACAAGGGAGCGCTGCCTTTCCAGGAGGTTGATGCTGTTAGACTTACAGAGGTTAAAAAAAAAAAAAAAAAAGGTGAGAATTCATTTCTTCATTTGACTAAATTTATAAAGTGACAGCAAGACAAAAACCCAGTTCTGTGTGGAGTCCTGCCCTGAAGAGTCTTAGATTTTCTGGTTAGGTACATTTATTTTCCCCTGCATTTGATGATTAAAATTTTCAAACATGGAAATTTGAAAGAATTATCCTGTGAACAGGCTATTCTGGCGGCCAAGTGGTAAAGAATCTACCTGCCAATGCAGCAGACGAGGTTCAATCCTTGATCTGGGAAGATCCCCTGGAGAAGGAAATGGCAACCCATTCCAGTATTCTTACCTGGAAATCCCTATGGACAGAGGAGCCTGGCAGCCTGCAGTTCAAGGGATTGCAAGAAGTCGGACATGATTTAGTGACTGAACATTCTGTGAACACCCATGTACTCATCATCTTAATTCTACAATTAAAATTTTGCTATTTTTGCTTTATCATCAATATATCTATTTATTTATCTATCTAAAATCCATCTTACCTTTTATGCATTTCAAAGTAAGTTGTAGACTTAGTCATGTCTGACTCTTTGTTACCCTATGGACTGTAGCTCACCAATCTCCTCTGTCCAAGGAATTTTCCAGGCAAGAATACTGGGGTGGGGTGCCATTTCCTCCTTCAGAGGATCTTCTTGACCCAGGGATCAAACCCATGTCTCTTGCCTCTCTTGCATTGGCAGGTCAATTCTTTACCACTATAACACCTGGGAATCCAGACATCAGTGTACTTTCTCCTACATATTTCAGCAAAAATAGTTAATGATATTAACTAGAGTTGAATATTTATTTATGAATCACTTTAAGATGGGTATTCCCAGGTGGTGCTGGGAATCCTCCCACCAGTGCAGGAGACATAAGAGATGTGGGTTCGATCCCTGGGTTGGGAAGATCCCCTGGAGGAGGACATGCAACCCACTCCAGTATTGTTGCCTGGAGAATCCTGTGGAAAGAGGATCCTGGTGGGCTGTAGTCCACAGGGTTGCAAAGACTTGGACATGACTTAATACACACACAAGATGAAATTTACTTAAAGTAGAACACACAGATTTTCTAAATGTTTATAATCATATTTCTTTTGGAGAATTTCCTTTTCTCTCCTTTTCTATTTTATTGTGGTAAGAACATTTATCATGGGACCTGTCCTCTTAACAAGTTTTTAAGTGCATATAAATGATTAACCAAAGGCAGTGCTGCTGCTGCTAAGTCACTTCAGTCGTGTCCGACTCTGTGCGACCCCATAGACCGCAGCCCACCAGGCTCCCCCGTCCCTGGGATTCTCCAGGCAAGAAAACTGGAGTGGGTTGCCATTTCCTTCTCCAATGCATGAAAGTGAAAAGTGAAAGTGAAGTCGCTCAGTCGTGTCTGACTCTTAGCGACCCATGGACTGCAGCCTACCAGGCTCCTCCGTCCATGGGATTTTCCAGGCAAGAGTACTGGAGTGGGGTGCCATTGCCTTCCCCTAAAGGCAGTACAGTAGATCTCTATAGCTTATTTATCTTGCATAACTGAAACTTTGCATCTGTTGGACTGCAACTAATATAAAGCCTTCCCCACCATTGTGTGAATATAGTAAAGTCTGGTTAGCTCTTTTCCTTGTGATGGGGCTATTTCTAGTTTTTGACTATGATGACTCAACTACTATGAACATTCACACACAATTTTTTTATGGTCATATGTTTGTATTTATCATGTCAATAAACCCAGGATTGGAAGGTTGGTGGTTTTCTAGATTTTATGAGAAAATGCCAGACCATTTTCCTAAGCAGTTGTGCCATTCCACACTCCCATCAATGATGTGTGAGCATTCTAGTTGTCCCCCTTCCTTACCAACATATTGTGTTGTTAGTCTTAATTTCAGCCACTCTGATGGGTGTGCTAGCACATTGTGATTTTAATTTGCATTGATAGGATATTGATTGATACTGATATGATGACCATGATGTTGGGCATTTTTTATGTGTTTATTGACCATACATATATCTTCATATGTAAAGTATTTGTTCAAATATTTCTTTCTTTTTAATTAGGTTACTTTATTTTTTTCTTTTACTTTTAAATTATAGGAGTTCTATAGTCTATAATGCATTTTCTATTTTATTACTTGTCCATTCATTTTATTAACTGAGTCTTTTTATAAGCAGGAATTTTAAATATTGATGAAATCTAGCTTTTTTTTCTTTTATGGTTATTGCTGTCTATGTCCTACTTAAGAAAATGTTGCTTTACCCTCATTTCACAAAATATTTTCCTATAATTTTTCCTTCTACAATTTTTTTCTTTATAGTTTTATGTTTAAGTCTATTTCAAACTTAAAGTTTGTGTAAAGTATGAAGTGGGCTTCTCTGGTGGTTCAGATGGTAAAGAATCTGCCTGCGATGCGAAAGACTCAGGTTCAATCCCTGGGTTGGGAAGATCCCCTGTAGAGGGGAATGGCAACTCGCTCCAGTATTCTTGCCTGGAGAAGTCCATGGACAGAGGAGCCTGGTGGGCTACAGTCCATGGAGTCAGAAAGAGTCAGACATGACTGAGCAACTAAATAATGCTTTCATTTTCACTTTTTCAAGGTATGAGGTAGAGATGAAGATTCATATTTTATAGAATGGATATCTGTTTCAGAACCATTGGTCACAAAAGGATATTATTTCTCCATTGAATTACCTTGGCACTCTTGAATATCAGCTAACCATATATGTGTGGGTCTCGTCTAGACTTTACATTCTATCCAATCAATCTTATGTCTATCCATACGTCAACACTACACTGACTTGGAATTAGGTACTGTAAGTTCTCTATTTTTTTTTTTTTCAAATTCCTTTAGAAAGGTTCTTTGCATCTTCATACAAATTTTAGATTCAGCTCTACACATCTTACCTTAATACTTGCTGGAATTTAGATAATTGAATCTATAGATCGATTCTGACAGAATTAATATCCTAATGGTACTGAGTGTTCTATCCCACAGACATCTCTATTTACTTAGATCCTCTTCCACTACTTTCAGTAATATTTTATAGTTTTCAGTGTACTGCTCCTGCACATCTTATATTAAATTTATACTGGACTATTTTGTAATTCCAAAGCTTTTATGAATGAGATTGATTTTTTTAATTAAATTGTCAATTGTCCATTTCTAATTTATAAAACTACAATTGATTTGTGAGTATCTCCACAGCTTGTCTCCTGTGACATTGATATATTCAATTATTGGTTATGGTAGTTGCCTATAGATTACTCATTATTTCTTATTAAGATAGTCATAACACTGTGAGCAGAGAGAGTCCTTTTTTCTTTCTAATGTTTTTGCCTTTGTTTTTCTTGACTCATTACAATGGATAGAATACCTACTAATGCCAAATGAAAATGATGAGAGTAAATAGCACTCTCTGTCCTTATTTTAAGAGGAAAGCAGTCAGTAATATAGTATTTTGTGTGAAGATAGCTATAGATTTTTTTTTTACAAGTCCCTTTACAGATCAAAAAATCTTTATATCCTCATTTGATGGGTTTTAGCATGAACTGGTATTGAATATTATCAGATGTTTAATTACACACTTGATTTTACCTTTAATTGTGCTAATATGGTAAATTCTGTTGATTTTTCACATATTGAATTCATAGTATAAGCTAACATAATGTATTATCTTTTTATATATTGCTGACTTTGATTTGCAGAACTTCATGGATTTTTTTTCTTTTTAATAGATTTTCATATTTTAGTATCTCAGTTATGCTACCCTCATAAAACAAATTTGCATGTATTTCCTGCTTCTGTAGTTTCTGAGAGAGTTTATGGAGGATTAATGTAATTTTTACCTTGAATGCTGGATGGAATTGGCCATGTGTAACCATCTGAGCATTAAGTTTTACCTTTTATATTATAAAAAATGGAATCATTTTGCTTAACAGATACTGGGCTATTTGAGTTTTCTATTTCATCTTATGAGAGTTTTGTTAAGTGGCATTTTTCAAGAAATGTGTCTATTTCACCCAAGTTTTTTGATTTATCAGCAAAAAAAGAAATACTTTTAGTATTCTATTACCATTTCTGTAATGTTTGTAGGATTTGTAGTAATGTACTCACCTCTGATCCTGATATTAATTTCTGTTATATCTCACTTATTTCTCAGTTAGCTTCAGATTTATTATTTTCTTGATTTTTTTCAAAATATAAACACTTGGTTTCATAATTTTTTTCTGCATTTTGTTTTCTATTTTGATTTCTGCTTTTACATTTTTTATTTCTTTCTTTTTATTACTCTTGTTCAAGCATTTTTAGATTGAATCATAGACCACTGATATTAGACTTTTGTTTCTTTCCAGCATAAACATTTAAAACTATATATTTCCTTGTATTACTGCTTTTGCAGAATCGCATAAATTTTGTCACAGTGTATTTTAGCGATCACGCAGTTTCCTTCTCAGCATGGTGGGGAGAAGGCCAATCTGTGCTTAGTCTCCTTGGACTTGGCTGGCTGCCATGCACATTCACAATTCAGGGGTCATCCAGAGATTTTGGCAGCATTTGTATGAAGAATATCTTGCTCCCTCTTTGAGGCTCTCTTCCTTCTATGACCACCCCCTCCCATCATTTTTCTAGTTTTTGCTATTGCCCCAAATTCTTCCCTTGGCTTTTCAGACCTGCAGGATGTTGGTTTCTCAACCTAAAGTCAGTGAATTAATGAGAACTCTTTCAAGCACTGTGAGGCTTCTGATATTATTTTTCTCTCAACCCCACAGAAACTAATCTCTGCTAGGGTTGGAGGAGTCTCATCCTGGCCAGCTACTCATGGGGAATCCCTTCTGTGCCTCTGTTGTACCTCCTTGCTCTCCAGGGTCCTGCCTCACAAATTCCATCTGCTCCAGCAGCACCAAACTCCAATCTCTATGTCTTCAGCTCATGGGACCACTGGGCTCTTCCCTGTCCCCAGGAAGAGAGCTGGGCTGAAAGTCAGATTACCTCATATGTTTTCTTCTCTCAAGAGATTTTGTTTCTTCACTTCTTTCCAATGCCTGAAAACATTTGTCTCATATGTTTTGATTTGTTTGAGTTTATAGATGTTGACAGCAGGAGAGAAAGTTCAGTGCCACTTGCTCTTGCCAGAAGCAGAAGAACATTCCTAAAATGAACACAGACAAACTCTCTCTAATCATGGCCCAATAATGAGTCTTATCCAGGCAGGTACTTGGTCACGAAATTAAGACATTGTTTAAGACTGTCAGTTGTGTCCTTTGGAAATCAGCTCCACAGATTTCCCTTCCTCATTTTCCCAAAGATATCATCGGCCATTTAGATGGAGAGTCTCTCAGAATTTGACCTCTCAAACAAGAAGTCCATCAACCTCTGGTTCCCATCTCCCTTCCAAGCCTTATTTCAATATCTACATTTGGGAAACAGATATTAAACTCATTCACTCAATGTCTCTGCCTTGTCTCCACATTTCTAATTGTAGGATGATACAAGCATCCTTGACTACCCTCGACTGAAGCAATCATTCTCCACTCTGACCTCCTGTCATTACTGTCTGAACAATTCACTTGGCAATTAATCATATCTTGCCTTAGGTTATTTCTTTTCTCATTGTCTAGAACTGACATTTGAATCTCTTATTATATAAGTGTTCACAGAAATGTCTTACTACACCATTACAATGTAAGCTTCTTGATGGCAGGGCCCATAACGCTACAACCAGTACCCCGCCTAACATAGGGATGTTGTGGGTCAAAGAATATATCTATATATTGATCATGGTCACATGCTTGCTAATGAGAATGTTAACTTGTTCTGGGACACAGGAAATTACATTTACAGAAGAGCCAAATTGGATGCTAATGCACTAATTTAACAGACCTAGTGCATGTGTCGGAGAAGGCAACGGCACCCCACTCCAGTACTCTTGCCTGGAAAATCCCATGGATGGAGGAGCCTGGTAGGCTGCAGTCCATGGGGTCGCTAAGAGTCAGACATGACTGAGTGACCTCACTTTCACTTTTCACTTTCATGCGTTGGAGAAGGAAATGGCAACCCACTCCAGTGTTCTTGCCTGGAGAATCCCAGGGACGGTGGAGCCTGTTGGGCTGCCGGTCTATGGGGTCGCACAGAGTCAGACATGACTGAAGTGGCTTAGCGGCAGCAGCAGTGCATGTGTAGACCCAAATTACTTGTCCCTTTGGATTAAGAAGGAGGCTTGTTTATCACCTCTCCTCTTGAGGCTTACATTCAGACAGAGGAAGCTTTGACTTTCTGGACTCTTATCCCAGGACGTTAGAGAGTACCACACACTATCTGAGCTGGTCCTGGATCCCTTCTTCACTTTTCTCCCTTAGTGGTGGAGTTTCTGAGCTACGTAAGCAGACAGGAAAGACCTGCTTCTCTGCCTCCTTCTTTCTATCAGTCTCCTAGGGCTAGGGTTCCCCAGTGATGGTGCAGGTGTAAAAGGTGATTTGGGGAGGGACAAGCGGGGAGAGGGAAGGAATCTGTTCTTTGAATCTGGGCTGGGGTAGAGATTTCAGAGGGCAGGGAAGAGGTCTGGTGGTATCTGAAAGTTTCAACAGCTGATGGAAAAAATCTCTAACTCGAATCATGACCATTTGTTTTAGCTATGGATTCTTATATAACCATCTCAGAATGGTTAGTGGTAAATGTAAGTCCTGAAAATGTTTCCCAGATCCCTGAAGGCTTTGCTCAGCTGATCAAAGAATATTTTTTTGAAACTTTAAAGACATCATGCAAATGTAGGAGAGATTAACAGAATGTGGGAATGGACCCAAGGTGGGCCTGTCTGTCCCATTCCCTCCGGCTCTGAAACCCATGACCTGGGCTGCAGGTGTATTGGTGGTCCTCGTGGTGAGCGGGGAGATGTGTTTCCTCATGTTCTGACAGGTATTTGGGTTTCCTGCAGCATGTTTAAAACCAATCATTCCCTCCCTCTCTCTTTCCTTGTCTTCCTGCATCCCTTCATTCTCATTCTTTCTCAGTTGAGAATACTTGAAGCTGTAAGCCTGAATATGAGACTTAATCCATGTGCCCATCTGTCCCAGCTCACAAGGAGCCTGGAATAAGTCAGTGCCAGGGTTAGGCCACCTCTTGGCAATGTCAGGACTCTGAGCCAGTGGTCTCGGTTAACTTTTGAACTTTATCTTATGGTTTGAAGATTGTCATATATACACTACCATGTAGGAAACAGATAGCTATTGGGAACCTGCTGTATAGCACAGGGAGCTCAAATTGGTGCTCTGTAATGACGTAGAGAGGTAGGAGTTGGGGGATGGGATGGGGGTGGGAAGGAGGCTCAAGCAGGGGATGTATGCATACCTACAGCCAATTCACACTGTTGTACAGCAGAAGCTAACACAACATTGTAAAGCAATTATTCTCCAATTAAAAAAAAAAAGGTGGCAGCCAAGTTCCAAGTGTTGCAATCTCACGCAACTGTGTTCATCAGGGAGAAGAGGGTAGAAAGGAAAGGAATAAAAAAACATTCCCCCTTATTTCTCTCTCCTTTATTGGGAAGGAGACCTTTCCTGGTAATCTCAAAAAGTTGTTGTTGTTGTTGTTTAGTTGCCATACTGTATCTCTTTTTTGACCCCATGGACTGTAGCTCACCAGGCTCCTCTGTCCATGAGATTTCCCAGGCAAGAATACTGGAGTGGGTTGCCATTTCCTTCTCCAGGGGATCTTCCAGACCCAGGGATTGAACCTGCATCTCCTGCATCAGCAGATAGATTCTTTACCACTGAGCCACCTGGGAAGATTAATACCAAATAGATCTCCTAAATCACCGGAAACAGTTGGCAAAGAGGAGCTGGAGTCCCAGGGTTGTCTTAGAGCGAGAATGATGCATCTTTAGGCCTGGGGAAAGGACCCCTGTCTCATGAGCGCATAAATATATGTACCCTAACCTAAAAACACTGGAGCTATAATAGAACAAAATAGATAGAGAATGACCCAGGGGAGAAGTTAATACTTCATATCTTTTCTCCTTCATACTTCAAAGAAGGTCGAGAATCAGCCTTAACACAGTTGACAACTCTACTTGGTTTAAAGAGGGCTCATGATAGCAGGTTATTGTGTGAAAGAGAGCATGCAGTGTGGAATGAGAAGTTTCTGCCTCAAATCCTGGCTTTGCTACCAATTAGCTATAAGATCTTGAGCTGGTTACTGAACTCACCCTGGCCTCAGATTCCCAATATGAAGTAGAGATAATGTTGTCCTTGATGAGGATGCAAACAAGCATGGGTACCACTTGTTAAGGGCTTGTGTGTGTGTTCCAGGAAAACTCAGCAGTGGCCACAGGACTGGAAAAGGTCAGTTTTATTCCAGTCCCAAAGAAAGGCAATGCCAAAGAATGCTCAAACTACCATACAATTGCACTCATCTCACACACTAGTAAAGTAATGCTCAAAATTCTCCAAGCCAGGATTCAGCAGTATATGAACCATGACATTCTAGATGTTCAAGCTGGTTTTAGAAAAGGCAGAGGAACCAGAGATCAAATTGCCAACATCCGCTGGATCATCGAAAAAGCAAGAGAGTTCCAGAAAAACATCTATTTCTGCTTTATTGACTATGCCAAAGCCTTTGACTGTGTGGATCACAATAAAATGTGGAAAATTCTGAAAGAGATGAGAATACCTGACCTGCCTCTTGAGAAACCTGTATGCAGGTCAGGAAGCAACAGTTAGAACTGGACATGGAAAAACAGACTGGTTCCAAATAGGAAAAGGAGTATGTCAAGGCTGTATATTGTCACCCTGCCTATTTAACTTCTATGCACAGTACATCATGAGAAACACTGGGCTGGAAGAAGCACAAGCTGGAATCAAGATTGCCAGGAGAATATCAGTAACCTCAGATATGCAGATGACACCACCCTTATGGCAGAAAGTGAAGAGGAACTAAAAAGCCTCTTGATGAAAGTGAAAGAGGAGAGTGAAAAAGTTGGCTTAAAGCTCAACATTCAGAAAACTAAGATCATGGCATCTGGTCCCACCACTTCATGGGAAATAGATGGGGAAACAGTGTCAAACTTTATTTTGGAGGGCTCCAAAATCACTGCAAATGGTGATTGCAGCCATGGAATTAAAAGACACCTACTCCTTGGAAGGAAAGTTATGACCAACCTGGAGAGCACATTCAAAAGCAGAGACATTACTTTGCCAATAAAGGTCCATCTAGTCAAGGCTATGGTTTTTCCAGTGGTCATGTATGGATGTGAGAGTTGGACTGTGAAGAAAGCTGAGCGCCAACGAATTGATACTTTTGAACTGTGGTGTTGGAGAAGACTCTTGAGAGTCCCTTGGACTGCAAGGAGATCCAACCAGTCCATTCTAAAGGAGATCAGCCCTGGGTGTTCATTGGAAGGACTGATGCTGAAGCTGAAACTCCAGTACTTTGGCCACCTCATGCGAAGAGTTGACTCATTGAAAAAACTCATGCTGGGAGGGATTGGGGGCAGGAGGAGAGGGGCATGACAGAGGATGAGATGGCTGGATGGCATCACCAACTCAATGCAGAAGAGTTTGGGTGAAATCTGGGAGATGGTGATGGACAGGGAGGCCTGGCATGCTGTGATTCATGGGGTCGCAATGAGTCAGACACGACTGAGCGACTGAACTGAACTGTGTGTTCCAGGCACAGTGAGAGGCAGAATTTTAAAATGCACCCCCCAAATTCTCACCTCCTGTGTGAATTGCAATCTGTACAAGGCCCTCCTCTAGAGTTCCAGCAGGATGTCACTTCTAAATGATATTATGTTGCAAAGGAAAAAAGATTTACTTAAGGCACCTAATCAGTTGACTTTGAGTTAACCGAAAAGGAGATCCAGTTCAGTTCAGTTCAGTCGCTCAGTCATGTCCTACTCTTTGCGACCCCATGAATTGTAGCATGCCAGGCCTCCCTGTACATCACCATCTCCCAGAGTTCACTCAAACTCACGTCCATCGAGTCAGTGATGCCATCCAGCCATCTCATCCTCTATTGTCCCCTTTTCCCTCCTGCCCCCAATCCCTCCCAGCATCAGGGTCTTTTCCAATGAGTCAACTCTTTGCATGAGGTGGCCGAAGTACTGGAGTTTCAGCTTCAGCATCATTCCTTCCAAAGAACACCCAGGACTGATCTCCTTTAGAATGGACTGGTTGGATCTCCTTGCAGTCCAAGGGACTCTCAAGAGTCTTCTCCAACACCACAGTTCAAAAGCATCAATTCGTTGGCGCTCAGCTTTCTTCACAGTCCAACTCTCACATCCATACATGACCACTGGAAAAACCACAGCCTTGACTAGATGGACCTTTGTTGGCAAAATAATGTTTCTGTTTTTCAATATGTTATCTAGGTTGGTCATAACTTTCCTTCCAAGGAGTAAGTGTCTTTTAATTTCATGGCTGCAGTCACCATCTGCAGTGATTTTGGAGCCCAAAAAGATAACGTCTGACACTGTTTCCATTGTTTCCCCATCTATTTCCCATGAAGTGATTATTCTAGGTTAAAAAAAGTGGTCATTCAGTTGTATTTGACTCTTTGTGACACCATGGACTGTAATCTGCCAGGCTTCTCAGTCCATGGAATTCTCCAGGCAAGAATACTGGAGTGAGATACTATTTCCTTTTCCAGAGGATATTCCTGACACAGGGATTGGAACTAAGTCTCCTAAATTGCAGGCAGACTCTACCATCTGAGTCACCAGATGAATCTGACCCAATCAGGTGAGTTCTTTCAAATAGGACCTTCCTTGAAGTCAGAAGCTCCCAAAATCAAAGACTCTTTCTTTTGCTGGCTTTGTCATGAACCTCCCAGAAATACATTCTGCCACCCATCTGAGGGAGCTTGATAGTGGGTCCTGCCCTGGTTGAACCTTCAGATGAGAACCCAGCCCATCAATACCTTGATTTTTTTTTTTAAAGAATTTTTTTTTTGTGGGACATTTTTAAAGTCTTTATTGAACTTGTTACAATACTGCTTCTGTTTTATGTTTTCAGCTTTTGGCTGAGAGGTATGTGGGATTCTTAGCTCCCTGGGCAGGGATGGAACCTACACCCCCTGCATTGGAAGGCAAAGTCTTAACCACTGCACCACCAGGAAAGTCCCCAAGAGTATTGTTTTAAGCCTCCAAATTTGTGGTGATCTATTATACAACAGTCAAAAAGTAATGTGGGTGGCAGGCTAGACCCTTTATAGATCTTACCCATCTGAGGCTCACCACATCTCATAGGATTGAGACCATCATCTCTTGGATCTATGGATGGATGAATTACAAGCATATGATATCAGCTGTGTAATAAGCACACTATCCAGGCACCAGTCGGACTCTGTTTCTCTTGTTACCCATCTTCAGGTCTGCTTCTGCTTCCTGGCTCCTTTAACTTAGAGAAGACAGTTGGATGAAAGTAGGTGGAACTCCAGCTTGGTAATGGGATTTCTTATTGACCGCATGGCAAGCAGCATAGTTACAGATACCCTGGCCTCACCCTTTATGTCACAAACTCCATCTTGGCACCCAGTAGGCATTCAGTCTTCATGGATTGAATTAAGTTCGGGGAAGTGAACTGAGGAAGCTGCTTGAAATAAAACTTTTAAATTGTTTGAAGTTGCTCCTTAGCTCACGCTATGCTGAGCTCCAACTGCAGTGTGTAATTGGGTTTTGATGATGCCCTACTCAGCATGAGCATTTAGATCTGCAGTTCCCTGTCTGGGACAGCAAGGACAGAATTTTCCCAGGCATTGTGATTCTTATTGACCTAAGCAGTGTTGACTCTCATCTCAGGCCCCTGCAGTTCAGGGTCACTGGGTTTATTAGTGCCGACATGAGTAGAGACTTGGGGTTGGCAAGTTCTGGAGCACTGGGTCCTTGCTCTTTGTTTTGCATTTTCACATTGTGGGGGGAGTGCATTTGGAGTGGACTCAGGGGCGCATGTATCTGGCTCTGACATCTTGCAATCAAAGAACATTTTGCCCAACTGCCTTTTCATGGAAGACTTGATAATATCTGATTTGGAAGTGAATAAACAGGAAAATTCTTCTTGAGGGAGAAACAAACAAAATTAAGACAAGCCAGGGAGGCTGGAGCCAGATGAATTGCCCCTATGGAGCTCAAGAAATTAACCCAGCATGGAGGTGATGTCTTCCCAAGTGCTGTGTGCATGTGGCCCAGAGGAAGTCTGTCCCTTGCTGACTCTGAAGTAGAGAGAACACTCTCTTTTGGAAATTTGCTTGCACTGTCAACCATGATCTCTTCTTCTCTGTAGTCCAAACTCATATGCAAAGGGGATTCATCAGATAAGTTCATTTCATCATCCTAACAACTTCTTGGCCTTTCAACTCAGTGAATCTGGTGAGCTGCCTGCAGCTAAACAGGTGGGGCTAAGGCTTTTGCAGAGATTTCATCTGCGGTTCTGTCCACTCAGAGCGGCTCTGGTCCTCCTCTGAGATATGTTTTTAAATTCCCCATCAATATCTTCTCTGGTATGACATACTTGCTTTGGTGCCACCTTTGTTAATGAGCATTGCCCTCCATCAATCGGAAATCAATCCTTTCTTCCCCAGGTGAACTGGAATGGAAATTATGTTGAGTTTTGTGCAGAAAATTTCCCATTTATTATTAGTTTTATTTAAGACTCATTTTTTTCTAGGAAAATTTCCATAATTCTATAATGCCTTGTTACATTTAAAAATATTTCGTATGAACTTACTAGAAGTATACTTGTTTGAGAGTCGTGTTGTTATTTATGACATTTCTGGAAACAAGAGGATGACATCAGATTGAGTTGCAGGTGAAGGAAGCCTGTGGCATTTGAAGGTGATGCATTTGGTTCCTAACCAAAGACTCCCAGTAAGCACAGTAGCAGGAATGCAGAATGCTGCCCCGTTTCCATACAGCCAGTCTATTTAAATGCCAGTGGTCTCTAAGAGCTGTGTCTTGCAATTCCAGGAGAAAATAATGCTGAAATTAGTGGATAAGAAATAAGAGCTCTTTTGAGAATTTAGCAGAGCTTTGTCCTGTGCACTCAGGAGAAACATCTATTGTCTGTGCCTGTGCTAGGGGAGGTCAGGACCTTTCTGCAGAGTGAAGGTGGCCAGGTGCTCTCTCCAGGTATGTCAACGTCTTAGCTCTAAGTCCAGACCACTGGGCTCCCACGTGTGGAGTTTGGGCTCTGGTTGGTCCACAGTGGACTCTCCCCACATAGAGAAGGCAGCAGCTGGTCCTATCAGGGGCTGCTTTGCTCTGCCATGGGCCGTGGGGTGGGGATGAAGACAGGAGGCACCATCAAGTAACACAAGAGGAAGCAGCGCTTCTCACAGTGGGTAAGATGCTCCATGGAATTTTTTATTGGAAAGGCTGAAAGTTTGACTAGCTATTTACATAGCATAGGCAGAAGTGCAGACAAAATAGCTTAAGTAAAATTTTCAGGGGAAATGAGACATTGAGTGGGTGAGTGTTCTCAAAGCCTTGAGGTCTCCTGGTGCCCCATTATAAGCTCAGCACCCCATCCTTGCTTAGAACATGGGTCTACCTTGGACTCATCCTTCCTGTGTTGGTTCATACACTTCCCTTATTTGAAGTTGCTCTGTTCTCTGCATAAATCTATCTTACAGACATTGTGGTTCTAGGACTCTGAATTTATTTAGCCCCATTCCCCCCCAAAACCCACTTCAGCCCATAAATATTCAGTAGGTGTCTACTATTTGCACTGTATGGCACGTGGGCAGGAAAGAGGGCCAAGTAGCAGATGTGTGTTTGTGATGGAGATAGGGTAGGGTGAGACCTCCAAATATAGGGAGTATAAGACCCAGCCCCTCAAGGGGGGTGGCTGTTTGCTGCAAGCTCTGGCTAGGGAAATGAGACAAAGACAGTTACATGAGTGAACCTGAGGCATCGGCACTAACCTGCTCATGCCATGGTTGATTCCAAATACATGGCTCAGTCAGGTGCATGGAGTTAAAGGTGGTAAAGTTATGATAGGGATGGGGAGGTGTACTGCAGGCTATGGTTGGGAGGAGGGGTATGGACCAGATTTCCAGGCAAGATGAAGCTTCAGGTCTTGAACAAAGGATGGAATTGAGAAGCATGGGAGGAAACACCAGCAGGGGGATAATGTGTGTAAAAGTATGGAGCGAACCAGCCTTGAAATAAGGGTGAAATTATCCAAGATCGGCAGCCCCAGTGTTATCCTTTATGATGCTTGCTGGTGTGCTGTCCTGTGGGGGATTCGATTTAGGTTCAAAGTCTTGGATACAGGAAAGCCTCTTCCAAACCTGCTATTTGTTTGAACGAGGGCATTGCTAGGAGATTAGAAGCATCCTGCACTCCTTCTGAGGGCTTCCCCGGTGGCTCAGATGGTAAAGAATCTGCCTGCAATGCAGGAGACATGGGTTCAATCCCTGGGTTGGGAAGATCCCTTGGAGGAGGGCATGGAAACCCACTCCAATACTCTTGCCTGGAGAATCCCATGGACAGAGGAGGAGCCTAGTGGGCTACATCCTATGGGTTGAAAAGAGCTGGACACAACTGAGCGACTAAGCACTCACATATGCATCCCTCCCGTTGCATCACCAAGGCTTCCTTCCCTCTGGGTTTGGCCAGTGGTTTAAGGAGAAGGGCAAAGGTGAGAAATATCGAGTATGCTTCCCGCCTCTCACCCCCTGCTTTAGCATCATAGCAGTTGTGAAAATGGCTACAACTTCCTCCAGCTGATCCCTTTTCCTAAGTTCCTCCTCTCATGGGCTCTGATGACACGAGGCTGTGGCTAGTAAAGCCTTCTACTCCTGCTGGTCCCAGCTAGTTCCTTTGCCTTAATCTGTCTCTGTTTTTTGTTTCCAAGGACTGACTGATACAAATTCCTTTCCCACCTGTCGAGCACCTGTATCAGACAAATATTTTTCTGTATAATAACAGAAACTGTTTTTAAATATCTTATCAAGTAAAACAAATGTGTGGCCTTATGAAGCCAAAGAGCTCAAGGTTTGCATCTAGCTCCAGGCACAGTTGGATCCAGGTGGCCTGCGTTTCTTGGCTCTTCTTTTTACCGTGCTGGCATCACCCTTAGTTAAGTTCTTCTCTTGTAGTGGAAAGATGGGGCTCAATGGTTTTCAGGCTGATGACTCCACCAGCTAAGCAATCACACTGCAAAAATATCTGTTCCTTCTCCCAGAGTTCCAGCAGATTTTTGAGGTTCGCTCTGGTGAAGCCTTGCTCGTATATTCTACTACTCAAGTGGAGGTGGGAGGGGGAGAAGAGGTGGGAGGAAAGTGAACAGTGGACATCCCTTCCCCATCACATGCAATGAGAATGGGGGAAGTAGACTTCCCACTGAGAGGAGAATGCTGGGCACAAGGTTAGGCCATGAACTGAGCTGTGTACTGAGACATCTCAACTCCATGGTTTTTTTTCTTCCCAACCTCCTTCAATAACCATGCTCTGTCAAACCCTTCTTTCTTTACTTAATGATGTCTTTGTAGATTTAATTGACAGATCTAATTTCTAGTCACTATTGTTTATGAAAATCAATCCAGTTCAGTTTAAAACTCTCTTTTGGTAAATGTTTCAAAACACTTTCTAATCCCGTGTGGGCCAGACCCTCACATAAGGGGCTTAGAAAATGGGTATGCATGTAGGGGGTGGCATGTAGGGGTGCTCACTCCTGCGGCTTTGTGCTTTTCTACCTGCTAACACTTCTGAAGTGGAGGATCCAGGGGAAAAGAGATAGCGACACAGTGGTCATTTAATGCAGGGAGCAGCTATTGGTTGTGGGTGAGCTGTCCCTGGTCTTGAAATTCTTCCCTTGGATTTTGTCAATTGCTGATGGCCTCCCTGATGGCTCAGCAGGTAAAAAATTCTGCCTGCAATGCGGGAGACCTGGGTTCGATCCCTGGGTTGGGAAGATGCCCTGGAGAAGGAAACGGCTACCCACTCTAGTATTCTGGACTGGAGAATTCCACGGACTGTATTGTCCATGGGTTCGCTAAGAGTCAGGCTTGACTGAGCAACTTTCACTTTCACTTTCTGTGTAGAGGCTGAGTGTAGTTTCCTTGGGGTGTTGTGTTCATGTTTCTGGAAGAGCCAACATCACTGAGGATGGCTCAGAAAGGTGTCCAGGTCTCCATGCCCCACCTTCCCTAGCTTCAGCATCCCCACAACTTCTGCATCTCCCCCAAACCTTCTAGTTCTTTACATAAAATCACTAGAACCCCAGGAGGTTTCTCTGTGCACCCTGAAGGCTGTGGGGGTGGGGGTGGTCAGGACAAAGGGGGAGTTGCTCTTACTCCCTTCACAGAATTGTTGTGCATCCCTTCCATCTTGCCCTGCTGGAGCTGATATCTCATCCAGCTTTCTCCTTTCAAATAATTTTTTTTTTAAGGGCATGAATCTATGTCCACATGTGCTCACCTCCAAAACTCAGAGGACTCATGCTGTGTTCTCACTAGGACCCTCTTATGATCCCCCAGGACCAGAGTGGGACTGCAGGTCTTGCAGCTCAACAAGGTCTAACCGGGAATGAGCAGCTGTTTAGTCATAAGTGACCACAGAACCACTTGTCCAAACCTAGACACTTGGTGAGAGTGAGAGGGACGCTATGGTGGCACTAGTGGTAAAGAATCAGCCTGCTAGTGCAGGAGACATAGAGACGCAGGTTCGATCCCTGAGTTGGGAGATCTCCTGGAGGAGGGCATTGCAACCCCCTCCAGTTTTCTTGCCTGGAGAATTCCATGGACAGAGGAGCCTGGCAGGCTGCAGTCCACGGGGTCACAAAGAGTTGGATACGACTGAAGCGACTTAGCCCTGCAACAATAGTTGAATCTGTTCCAAGCAAACCAGGTTGCACTACTGACCTACTTATTATCTATAAGCAATTTTTCTATAGCACTCCACTCTCTATTTGGTTTTAGGGAGAGTAGGGTGAAGCTCTCATCCCCTATTGGAAGGGGAGGAAGGGACCTCTTCCCATAGTCCCATGTTCCTGCTCCTCAACTCCAGCCTGACCATCTTGATGACTCTGGCTCTGTTTCCTTTATTCATGCTCAAGGCAACAAGTTGGTGTGACTGCGGATGGGAAATGGCTGTATTGCTTGAGTAAGCTCAGATGAGGTGCCTTTATGTCTTCCCAGCTCTCCTTAACTGTGCTGGAGTCTCCTTTACTTGGCTTTGAGGCCACAGCAGCAACTTTGAGACCACAGGAGCAGTCCCGCTTGGCACGTACTGACCATCTTTCTCACTAGCAAGCAACAGGAGAAAGCCTTTGGCCAATTTAAGTAGAAAATGAATTTATCCAAGGACATTGCCTACTGAGCCCTCTGGGAGGGCCAGAGAACCAGGCTGTGAGCTGCATGTTGAAATCACATCCCAGACCTGGTCCTGCAGCACTAACCCACCGATCCTCCTCCATGGCTTTGTTGGTAAAACCGCTGCCACTGAAGCTGCTCAAAACGTGACACACATACTGCTCCTCCCCTCTTGCTGGAATCCGTTCCCCACATCCCTGCTTTAAAATAATAATAATTGGAGGATAATTTCTTTACAATGTTGTGTTAATTTCTGCTGTATGACAATGCAAATCAGTCATATGTATACATACATCCCCTCCCTCTTGACTTCCTCACCCCTCTAATCTACCACTCTAGGTCTTCAGAGAGCACCAAGCTGAGCTCCCTTGTGTTAGAGAGCAGCTTTCCCCTGGCTATCTATTTTGCACATGGTATTGTGTATACATGTCAACACTACTCTCTCAGTTCATCCCACCCTCTCCTCCCTGTGATGGGTCCACAAACCCATTCTCTACATCTGTGTCTCTAGTTTTGCCCTGAAAATAGGTTCATCAGTACTATTTTTCTAGATTCCATATATGCACATTAATATATGATATTTATTTCTCTCTTTCTGACTTACTTCACTCTGTATGGCAGGCTCTAGATTCATCTAACTCACTACAATTGACTCAACTTCATCCCTTTTTATGGCTAGTAATAATCTATTGTATATATGCCTCTCAACTTCTTTGTCCATTCATCTATCAATGGACATCTAGATTGATTCTATGTCCCGACTATTATAAATAGTGCTACATTGGGGACCATGTATCTTTATGAATTACGGTTTTCTCAGGGTTTATGGGCTTCCCTGATGGCTCAACTGGTAAAGAATCTGCCTGCAAACCTGGAGACCTGGGTTCAATCCCTGGGTTTGGAAGATCCCCTGGAGAAGGGAACAGCTACCCACTCCAGTATTCTGGCCTAGAGAATTCCATGGAATGTATAGTCCATGGGGTCACAAAGAGTTGGACATGACTGAGTGACTTTCACTTTCACTTTTCTTTCACAGGGTTTATATCCAGTAGTTGAATTCTTGGATCATATGGTAGTCTTATTCCTAGTCTTTGAAGGAATCTCCCATACTGTTCTCCATAGTGGCTGTGTCAATTTACATTCTCAGCAACAGTGCAAAGAGGGTCGCTTTTCTCCACATCCTCTCCAGCATGTATTGGTTGTAGACGGTTTGATGATGGCCATTCTGACCATGCCTGCTTTTATGCACCATCAGTTGCTGAATCAAAACCTGGGTGTGTGTATCTGGCTGCTGGAGCCTGGGTCCTGGCATCAGAGGAGGAGGGAGGGCAAAGATGGTGAACCTGTACCTTCTGGTGGGAGGCTGCCTCTGCATCCCAAGTGCTGTTTCCATGAGCACAGAGAGAAGCTTCAGATTCTGTGTGATCAAAAGTTGTGCAGGATCCACCCACCCAGGGTGATTAGCTGAAAGATGGCCCCCAAGAATATCAGATCTTAGTCCCTGGAATCTGTGACTATGTTGCTTGGTATGTCAAAGGAACTTTGTAGATGGAATTAGATATTTATGGGGAAATTGCCCTGGATTATCTGGGTGAATCCTAATGTAATCACCAGGTTCCTTATAAGAAGGAGGCAGACGGGGGTGTAACCACCAAAGAAAGAGGTTGGAGGTATATGAGGAAGGGGCCGTATAAGCCCAGCAATGCAGGCGACTTCCAGAAGCTATTGACAGAAACATCAAGGGAGAAGATTATCACTGAGAGCCTCCAGAAAGAGCTTTGATTTTAGCCCCAGCAGACTTATTTTTAACTTATGGACTCCAGAACTGTAAGAGAATAAATGTATATCAATAAAGAGAATAAATAAAAGCCACCCAGTTTGTGATCATTTGTTATAGCAGCAAATATTTACATCAAGTAAATATGTGTGGACTGAACTAAAAGCAAGAGAGTGTTTTTTCCAGCTATTTGAAGGCACACAGTAGCTGAGAACAGCAAAGTCTGGGGCCTTCAGTTACTCCTGCTGGAGAGAGGAGTCTGAAAAATCATCCTTCTCTCATGCTCTGTGGCCTTGGAGTGTTAACAGTAAAAGAGAGAAAGATCTTTCCAAACCTCTCCCGGAGAAGTCAGAGAAAGGAGAATTGTTTGAAAGCAAGAAGCCATTCGCAGGCCCATGATTGAAAAACAACTCATGCTCAGGGGCTTAAGATATCTGAAGGAAACAGCAGTGTTTAGAGAGGAATTGTTGAGGAAATAGCTCTTATATCAGCTGGAAAATTCAGCACACCCTGTTTCTGTTCTCTTGCCAATGGCTGGGCCTCTTCGTGAGCCTCCATTGGGGAGAAAAGTTCCTCTCATTGGGCTCCTCGGGGTTTAAAGCTCTGTTCTCTGCCACAGGGCTCCCTCTCCCCTCTATCCTGTCGTGTTCTCACTGCTTCAGGTGGTGTGGGGAAAATAGTGGGATTCGTGGTTTGTTCTGAATTATAGGGTGTGTAAGTGGGATGGGGGCCAGCAGAAATGGCTCCAGCTTCATGTGTATTGGTTTCAAAAATCAAAATGTATTACTGTTTCTCCCACTGTATAGACTGTGAGCTCTTTAAAAAGCTTCTTAAAAAATGGCGGTTCCATTTGGGTGACCCGTGTTTTTGCAGGAAATAGTCAAGTCCAGGGTCTAGAAGAGAAGGTCTTGGGGGCTCTGGTTCCCTGGACTGTCTGACCTCACCGCTGTCCCCACTGTGTTAGAGGGTTGGTTGAAACTATACATTAAACCAACTATCTCAGCTATGAGGAGGCAGTTAGCTCTACCAGCACTGGATTAGAAGGGCGGTCCATTTAGCTGTTGTTCAGTCGCTAAGTCATCTCTGATGCTTTGCCACCTCGTGGACTGCAGCATCCCAGTCTCCTCTGTCCTCCACTATCTCCCAGAGTTTGCTCAAATTCATGTCCATTGAATTGGTGATGCTATCTGAACATCTCTTCCTCTGCCAGCCCCTTTTTCTTTTGCCTTCAATCTTTTCCAGCATCAGGGTTTTTTTTTTCCAATAGTAGGTTGCTGCTGCTGCTAAGTCGCTTCAGTCGTGTCTGACTCTGTGTGACCCCATAGACGGCAGCCCACCAGGCTCCCCCATCCCTGGGATTCTCCAGGAAAGAACACTGGAGTGGGCTGCCAATAGTAGGTTAAGTCCCTGCAAAGAACTACTGCACAGCTGTTAAAATATATTTATTTGTGCTGATTTAAGGTTCACAGTATTTTGCTTTTTTGAGATGATACTTTTTTGAGTGTGTGTGAAAATGTGTGTGTGTTCACTGGATTTAGGGAGGACGTTTGTTATCCGTGCATTCTTATGTGCTACGTGTGCTGCGCTCAGTCACTTCAGTCATGTACAACTCTTTGTGACCCAGGAACTGTAGCACGCCAGGCTCTTCTGTTCTCCACTATCTCCCAGAGTTTGCTCAAATTCATGTCCATTGAGTTTGTGATGCTATCTAACTATCTCATTCCTTGCCAGCCCCTTTTCCTTTTTGGAATATCCATGCTTATTTATTTGTTTGTTTGCTCATTGTCTGTTTGCCAAAGCCTTTGACTGTGTGGATCACAATAAACTGTGGAAAATTCTGAAAGACATGGGAATACCAGACCATCTGATCTGCCTCTGTATGCAGGTCAAGAGGCAACAGTTAGAACTGGACATGGAACAATGGACTGGTTGCAAATTGGGAAAGAAGTACATCAAGGCTGTATATTGTCACCCTGCTTATTTAAGTTATATGCAGAGTACATTATGTGAAATGCCAGGCTGGATGAAGCACAAGCTGGAATCAAGATTGCTGGGAGAAAAATCAATAACTTCAGATATGCAGATGACACCACCCTTATGGCAGAAAGTGAAGAGGAACTAAAAAGTTTTGTGATGAAGGTGAAGGAAGAGAGTGAAAAAGCTGGCTTAAAACTCAACATTCAGAAAACTAAGATCATGGCATCTGGTCCCATCACTTCATGACAAATAGATGGGGAAACAATGGAAACAGTAACAGACTTAATTTTGGGGGACTCCAACATCACTGCAAATGGCGACTGTAGCTATGAAATTCAAAGACACTTGCTCCTTGGAAGAAAAGTTATAACCAACCTAGGTAGTGTATTAAAAAGCAGAGACATCACATTGCTGACAAAGTTCTGTACAGTCAAAGCTATGATTTTTCTAGTAGTCATGTATGGATGTCAGAGTTGGACTGTAAAGAAAGAGTTGATGCTTTTGAACCGTGGTGTTGGAGAAGACTCTTGAGAGTCCCTTGGACTTCAAGGAGATCAAACAAGTCAATCCTAAAGGAAATCAATCCTGAATATTCATTGGAAGGACTGATGCTGAAGCTCCAATATTTTGGCCACCTGATGCAAAGAACTGACTCCTTAGAAAAGACCCTGATGCTGGGAAATATTGAAAGCAGGAGGAGAAGGGGATAACAGAGGATGAGATGAGTGGAAGGCATCACCAACTTGATCGACATGAGTTTGAACAAACTCCGAAAGTTGGTGATGAACAAGGAAGAATGGTGTGCTGCAGTCCATGGGGTCGTAAAGAGTTGGACATAACTGAACAACTGAACTGACTGTTCATTGTCTGTGCCCCTTGGCCAACAGAACCTGAATCCCCTGCAAACTCAGTGAATACCCATGGCTTATTTTGTTTATGGTATAGACAAAGGGCAAATAAATCTCCTTTGTCTGTCTTTGTATTTACATGTGGTGGGAAACCCAATGGGCTGACACACTGGCCTCTCTCCCTCACTTACTTCTTGGGTGACTTCTGTAGTTGGGAATTTGGAGCCAGAATGGGTGCTGCAAAGCTCCCCGACAGGGTCTACCTGCCTAGACAGACTCAGCTGCAAGGTCTCTGCCCTGTAGGGGGCTGGGTTGCTTGCATTCCATCCATACTTGAAACTGGATGCTTGATTTGCCCAATTCTGGCTTTGGTGTTCCAAGTCCTTTATTGCTGCACTGCCCCAAGCCAGCCTCTTTCGGCATTGATGCCGACGTTCTGATCATCTTTGTAATCCTGTTTCTATACCTTTATAGCTCCCAACCTGGTCAGATGGCAAATGGTCCTCTGTTGGACTCCTTGAATCTCCTGTACACAGACACATCTGAAGTACCTGGAATAGTACCTGACATACAGTAAGTACTCTATTTTTACTGTTTAAATAAATGGATTCATGGATGAATGAATCCAAAGCTTATTATAGTATTGCAGATACCAGGTCTCATAAGTATTGTTGAAGTAGTCCATTAAGTTAAATAGATATCTCCAGAATCCCTACTAAGCATGTAGCATGTTTTCTAGGTCCTACCTGTATTTTCTGGATTAGTCTAAGCAGTTAACACTGATCTCAGGATGACTCTGAAAGGGCTAAATTAGTGTGGTACTGTTAGTGCTGATTATCTCAGCAAATATCATTACCAGCTAAAACTTCGATCCTCCAAGCAAACCAGCCAATGAGATCCCTAAATCTGCCTACCACTCATGTTCATCAGAATCCCCAGTTGAAGGTACTCTGATGAAAGAAAATGAAGTTTGGTTTTCTCTCATTTTTGTCTTCTCCCATCTGGGTTTGCTTGTACTAAACAAAACAGAGGTTTGACTATTCAAAATAAGAGTTTTCTTTACTGATTTTCACTGATATTACCATGCTTGACTCAGTTGTCCTAACGACCTAAATTTGAGAGGAATTTGTGGGTTTAATCCCTGGGTTAGGAAGATTCCCCAGAGGAGGAAATGGCAACCCAGTCTAGTATTCTTGCCTGAAAAATCCCATGGACAGAGGAGCCTGGTAGGACAAGAGTTGGACACGAATGAACATTCACATTGGCAGTTTGGCTTGGAATTGGTTATGTAGGTGGATAATAAATCAATCTGAATTAGGTAACTGTAAATAGCAACATAATGTGTGTGCAAGTGTGTGTGTGTCCAGATTTTCTTGGTTTAAGAGCTTGGATTTCTGAATAAGCCCGAGGAGAATGCCACTGAGGACACCTCCTGTAAGTGCATGTCCCAGATGATGGATGGGTCTTGCTGGTGCTATTTGCTGGGACAGATTCTTTTATTGGAAATGATACAGGTGTATCCTAATAGGACGTTATGGATCATTTCCTTGAATAACTCTCTTTAGGATTTCAGAAAATGGGTGCTTAGGGAAATAGAATTTAAGACATTAAAGCAGGTTTTCTGTGTATTTGGAAACTTCCCAAACCAGGTATGAAGCCTATCAAACATGTGTGAGCCTTTTGGATGAAACAGGGGCAATTTCCATTTTCATCAAGAAAATGTAAACAAGAAAAAACTGACTTATCTGTTTGCCTTGTAGAGTGTGTTATGGACTAAACATGTGTGTCCTCCACCCCTAGCCAAATCCATTTGTTGAAATCCTAAATCCTAATGTGACGATGGTAGGAGATGGGGCCTTTGGGTGGTGATTAGGTCATGATGGTGGAGCCTTATGAACGGGGTTAGTGCACTCTTAGAAAAGACCCCAGAGAGCTCCCTTTACCCTTCCACCACAGCCATCTATGAGCCAGGTTTTTCCAGTATTCATGTATGAAAGTGAGAGTTGGATCATAAAGAAGGCTGAGTGGTGAAGAATTGATGCTTTCAAATTGTGGTGCTGGAGAAAACTCAAGAGTCCCTTGGGCAGCAAGGAGATCAAACTAGTCAATCCTAAAAGAAATCAACCCTGACTATTCACTGGAAAGATTGGTGCTGAAGCTCCAATACTTTGGCCACCTGATGTGAAGAGCTGACTCATTGGAAAAGATCTTGATACTGGGAAAGTTTGAAGGCAAAATGAGAAGGAAGCAGCAGAGGATGAGATGTTAGATAGCATCACCAATTCAATGAATATGAATTTGAGCAAAGTCTGGGAGATAGTGGAGGACAGAGGAGTCTGGCATGCTGCAGTCCATGGGGTTGCAAAGAGTCAGACAGGACTTAGTAACTGAACAGCAACAACAATGTGAACCAGGAAGTCAGGTCTCATCAGATGCCTTGATCTTAGACTCCCAGCCTCCAGACCTGTAAGCAACAAATGTTTGCTGTTTAAGCCACTTAGGTTATAGCGTTTTTGTTATAGCAAGCTGAAGTGATTAAGACAGTACGTATATGTGCCAAGAAGTACATCCACTAAAACCTCTAAATCTCTGATATTTGGATGGTCTAAAACCCCAAACTCAGCTGCCTGTCTAGAGCATTATGTTACCTCTGTCAGTATTTCAGTTAATAAATGTCATGCAGGAAATAGCCTTCCTAGATTGACCAGACCTGGAGGAACCATCTGCCATAGTCAGGCCAGGGATGCCTGTCCTGGGACCTGACTGTGCATTGGTTTCTCTTCCATATATGACTGGCCCATATTTGGAGGAAATTTTGATTGCTGTGCTTCATTTTGTGTCTTTCCCTGCTGAGGAACTGGAGTGAAAAAGCAGGTACAAGGAGATGGTACTTTGAGGGAACTAATTCTAATAGGGCTTCCCTGGTGGCTCAGACAGTAAAGAATCTGCCTGCAATGTAGGGGACCTAGGTTCGATCCCTGTGTTGGGAAGATCCTCTGGAGAAGGCAATGGCTACTCACTTTAGTATTGTTTCCTGGAGAGTTCCATGGACAGAGGAGCCTGGTGGGCTACAGTCCATGGTGTCCCAAGAAGTCGGACATGACCAAGCAATTAACTTTCACTTTTTCATTTGTGCATCCAGAAGAAGGATTTCTGGAAACCCCCTCATAGAAGACTTAGGAATCTAATTGACTTAATTACAGGTTGGAAGGGAGAGAGTTACCATGTACAAGCCAAGAGGGACCCAGATGTCACTTTGAATCATTTTGTCCCCTGGTAACTGTTTTCAAACAGGAGAAAGAAAAGGCTTGAAGCTTAAACAGAAGCAGCCCAGCTGGAAGCAGACGAACTCACTGACGCTATGGCAATGTGACCACTCCAGCCATGAATGGCTGCAGCCTGCCCTCAGAGGCCCTGGTGAGCCTACATCCAAGGTCAAGTTAACAACACACACCTTCCATCTTCTGTATTGACAATGAGTGACAGCAAGCCATGGGCTGGCAGGGCAGTCTCAGACTGGATCCTATGAGCAATCAAAGAGGATTAATGGGCTTCTGCAGTTTTGGATTTCACTTGCATTGGAAATAAATATTTGCACATTCCTGGGGGTATATTCCAGAATAAAATCTATAGATATATAGATACATATACATTTATGCATATATTCATATTCTTTTCCAAATTAGATTTAACCATATTTTCCCCCAAGCATCTGACTATAGCTTTGCACAATGTTGAGAAGAATAAGAAATGGGTTGACATGTTATTTGAATAAATCCAAACAGAACCTTTTAGTCATCCTGAAAATATGAAGGCTCAGACCCTCTCACCTTCACCTGTCCTAATAGGACACCATCCTCTTATTTTACTTTGGTGTCAAAACTGGGTCATGACAGTGATAAAATGTTCATCCCAAGGCTACCCAGGGGTGATGAGATAGGAACCCAGAATACCTGAGTGGTTCATCTTTAACTCAGTGTCAGTTCAGTTCAGTCGCTCAGTTGTCTGACTCTTGGCGACACCATGGACTGCAGTACACCAGGCTTTCCTGTCCATCACCAGCTCCTGGAGCTAACTCAAACCCATGTCCACTGAGTCGGTGATGCCATCCAACCATCTCATCCTCTGTCATTTCCTTCTCTTCCTGCCTTCAATCTTGCCCAGCATCAGTGAGTCAGTTCTTCACATCAGGTGGCCAAAGTATTGGAGCTTCAGCATCAGTCCTTCCAACGAATATTCAAGACTGATTTCCTTTAGGATTGGCTGGTTGGATCTCCTTGCAGTCCAAGGGACTCCCAAGAGTCTTCTCCAACACCACGGTTTAAAAGCATCAATTCTTCAACATTCAACTTTATTTATGGTCCAACTCTCACATCTGTACATGACTACTGGAGAAACCATAGCTTTGACTAGTTGGACCTTTGTTGGCAAAGTAATGTCTCTGCTTTTTAATATGCTGTCTAGGTTTGTCATAGCTTTTCTTCAAAGGAGCAAGCGTCCTTTATTTTCATGGCTGCAGTCACCATCTGCAGTGATTTTGGAGCCCCCCAAAAATAAAGTCTGTCACTGTTTCCACTGTTTTCCCATCTACTTGCCATGAAGTGATGGGACTGGATGCCATGATCCTAGTTTTTTGAATGTTGAGTTTTAAGCCAACTTTTTCATTCTCCTCTTTCACTTTTATCAAGAGGCTCTTTAGTTCCTCTTTGCTTCTTGCCATAAGGGTGGTGTCATCTGCATATCTGAGGTTTTTGATATTTCTCCCAGCAATCTTGATTCCAGCTTGTGCTTCATCCAGCCTGGCATTTCACATGATGTGCTCTGCATATAGGTTATGTCTCTGTAGTCTCTTTGTTCTCTAAAGATTGTCCTTTGAAGAGGGATAGCCTGATTATTCAGCTTAAAAAGATACATGTTCATGACATTTAATCTAACACAGTAAGTAGAGGGTGGAAAGTGAAATGTTTCTGGCACTAACATCACATTGTCTGTTCACAGCAACTCTGAAGACACAGGCACTGATGCACCTGGGCAGAAGTGAGTCTTTTCCAAATAGAATAACACCTGCCTGGAAGCTCTGGCATCTTACTTGGATGCTTTGGCAGATTAAGCCCTTCAAGATTAGCGACCATGTCTTGTTCATCTTTGTTCAGCTCAGTGCCTGGCTTATTGATGGAAGATGCTAGTCTACCATTCAATAAGAGAGCATAGAGGTTGCAACTCCTGTGCCCACTCTGTCTACTCTGGGACCTTTGTAAACAGGGAATTACATGGACGATGCAAGATAAGATACAGACCAAGTTTGTGACCCACAGAACCCAATATTAATTTAAGTTGAAGAAGATAAGACAGAGTGTTTATCTGGGAGACCATGGGGGTTATCTCATTTGAAATAGTATCTGTTCTGTCATGTTCTACTAACAGGAAAGAGAAACAGGGAATAAGAATGTCTCTCAACAGACTTTTGAGTAATTAAGAGAGGAAGGGAATTCTGGGTATGGAAGAAGACATGACCATGTTCCCGCCTGCAGGAGCCTTGGCCCCTTAAGGGAGATGTGCCACCCTCCCCTTTACCTCAGCTCACACTGTACTGTAGAGGACCCCAACAGAAGGGATGGCAAAGCTTGACTGGGAGAACACAGAGAAACTGAGCAATGTGACTGTGAGAATATAAGAACACCTCTTGGAGGAGGTGATTTTTTCAACTGAGCCTCAAATAGGGTGTCATTTGAACATTTGGGGGAGTTCAGAAGGGCATTCTAGATAGGAGGAGCCATGGAATCCAGAGCATAAAGTCAAGAGGTCACCAAGTAAAGCACACAAGCAGTTAGATGATAGCACAGCTTGGGCAGATGGAGGAAACAGAGAGTCTGACTCATGTGCCCAGGGACCCCAGACCGCACACTAGGTGCTGACTCTGAAGAAAGGATCAGAAATGCAAAGACTGATGAGCAGATATGGTATTTCCCGTTATGATGCTTTCTGTTGAGCTGGAGGGTCAGACAATAAGTGAAAAACACATGATTAAATGCACAATTACAAATTGTGTAGGACTCTAAATGAAAATTTAAAAAGGGTACAGTGACTAGAAACACTAGGAGTCTGTCTTACAGAGTGACATAAGTCAGAGAAAAACAAATAATGCACATTAACACATATACGTGAAATTAAAAAATGTACACATGAACCTATTTTCAGGGCAGGGATAGAGACGCAGATGTAGAGAACGGATGCATAGACATGGGTGGGAGTGGGAAGGGGAGGGTGGGGTGAATTGAGAGATTGGAATTAACATGCATACATTGTGCATGTGTACTAAGTCACTTCAGTCATGTCCAACTCTTTGCGACCCCATAGACTGCAGCCCGCCAGGCTCCTCTGTCCATCCAGGTGAGAATACCGGAGTGGGCTGCCATTTCCTCCTCCAAGGGCTCTTACCGACCCAGGGATCAGATCAAATCCAAATCTCTTGCATCTCCTGCATTGGCAGACAGGTTCTCTACCACTAGTGCTCTCTGGAAAACCCCATGTATACACTACCATGTGTAAAATAGAGAGCTAGTGGTGGGAAGTTACTGTATAGCGCAGGGAGTCGTGTGGTGACCTAGGGGGTGGGCTGGGGTTGGGTAGTGAAGTCAAGAGGAAGGGGCTATATGTATACATATCGCTGATTCACACTGTTGTATAGCAGAAACTAACACAGCACTGTAAAGCAACTATACTCTAAAAAACATGAAAAAAGAACATATCAGAAAGGGACCACTTAGATTTGGCAACCCTGAGGAGAGAGCTGAGAACAGAAAGGCAGGGCAAGAGGCCATCCAGGGAAAGGGTAAGAAGAAAGGACCCCAGGCAGAGGGGCTCCCATGAGATAGGAACGAGTCTGTGCATCTATGGAATCAATGAGTCCAGTGTCACAGAATCTTAGTGGTCAGGAGGAAGTATGCCCCAGGATGGAGCTGGACAGGGCACATGAGCCAACCATGACCTTGTTGGTCATGGGAGAAGTCTGCATTTTGTTTGGAGTGCAGTGAGGTGTCGCTGCAGGGTGTAAGCAAAGCAATAAAATTCATTTTTTGTGTTAGTGTTCACTTGGTCTTTCAGGTGGGACATTGTCAAAAAGCAGAGAGAACTCTGAGAAAGATTTTGCAGGGATCTGGGTGAGAGATGGAGGTGGCTTGGACTAAGGTGATGGTTGTAGGTAAGGTGATGTGACTTAGAGCATTTGGAAGGCAGAATTGATGAGACTTGCTAGAGGGTTGGGTTGGGATGCACTGGGAGGAAGAGGGCACAGTTTAGGATGACTCTGAGTTTCTGGCTTGAGAATTTGGCATATGATTATGTCGCTTATTAAAATGTAAATGATAGGGTGTGGGAGGTGCAGGTGAGAGGGTGAATGAAGATCGAGATCTCAGCTTTGAATGTGAAATTCTAGAGACAGGAAAGTTGAGAAGCACAGCTGGAGTGGCTCAGGGGAGAGGGCACTTCGGTGGGGATAAAAATACGGGTTTATTGTAGGAATGCTACTTAAGGCCACAGGATGAGATCACTGGGGAGATGCAAAGATAAAGAGGAAAAGGACAGACCTTGCAAGAGGCCATCACTCAGAAACCAGAGTAGGAGGAATCCCTGACAATGAAAGCGAAAGGGAAACCAGACAGTAAGTGGAAAACCAAGACAGCAGTGTTTGCAGACTGAGAGACAGAGTTCAGAGGAGGAAGGAAGGGGGCATCTGGGTTATATTCTGCTGCGAGAACACATTAGGGGACAGGAAATTTTTCCTGTGTGCTTTGTAACTTTAACCCAAGCCTGGATATTCATTGGAAGGAATGATGCTGAAGCTGAAGCTCCAGTACTTTGGCCACCTGATATGAAGTGCTGATATTGGAAAAGACAATGAAGCTGGGAAAGATTGAAGGCAGGAGGAAAAGGGGGCAACAGAGGATGAGATGGTTGGATGACATCCTTTCTTGTTGTTCTATCGCTAAGTCATGTCTGAATGATTGTGACCCCATGAACTGCAGCACGCCAGGCTCCTCTGTCCTTCATTATCTCCTGGGTGAGTTTGTTCAAACTCATGTTCATGAGAAAGTCCTGAACAGAGACTGCATGTGGGAAGTAGGGGAGAGATGATCCATTCACATGTCTGAGAGGGCAATGGGACAAATGTTCTTTACTTTTTAAGAAGCTTACTAGAGCTTATTCTATGCTAATGGATAAATGATCAAACAGAAATTACTAATGTAGCACAAAGGGAATGACCTAAGGTAGAGCTCCTCAACTATTTTGGTATCAGGAAGCAGTTCTGTGGAAGACAATGGTTTCACGGACCTGGGGGTGAGTGTGGGGATGGTTTGGGGATGATTCACACGCATTACATTTGCATTTACATTTACATTACATTACATTACATTGTGCACTTCATTTCTATTATTATTACATCAGCTCCACCTCAGATCATTAGGTGTTAGATACTGGAGGTTGGGGACCTCTGCCCTAAGAAGTGAAATCCTTAAAAAATGGAGGATAAAAGAAGATGTGGCTGTATACATACAGCAGAATATTACTGAGCCATAAAAAAGAATGGAATAGTGCCATTTGCAGCCACGTGGGTGGACCTAGAGTTTATCATAATGAATTGAAGTAAGTCGGAAAAAGGCAAACATCATATATCACTTACATGTGGAATCTTAAAAAATGATACAAATGAACTTATTTGCAGTGCAGAAATAGACTCACAGACATCAAAAACAAATTTATGGTTGCCAAAGGGGAAAGTCAGATCAGATCAGATCTGTCACTCAGTCGTGTCCGACTCTTTGCGACCCCCATGAATCGCAGCACACCAGGCCTCCCTGTCCATCACCAACTCCCGGAGCTCACTCAGACTCAAGTCCATCGAGTCAGTGATGCCATCCAGCCATCTCATCCTCTGTCGTCCCCCTCTCCTCCTGCCCCCAATCCCTACCAGCATCAGAGTCTTTTCCAATGAGTCAACTCTTCGCATGAGGTGGCCAAAGTACTGGAGTTTCAGCTTTAGCATCATTCCTTCCAAAGAAATCCCAGGGCTGTAGGTGGGATAAATTAAGAGTTTTCAATTAAAATATACACACTGAAAAAAAGTGAAAGCATTAGTTGCTCAGTTGTGTTCGACTCTTTGTGACCCTGTGGACTGTAGCCCACCAAGCTCCTCTGTCCACGAAATTCTTCAGGCAAGAATACTGGAGTGGATAACCATTCCATTCTCCGTGGGGTCTTCCCAACCCAGGGATTGAACCCACGTCTTCTGCATTGCACACAGATTCTTTACCATCTGAGCCGTAAGGCAAGCCCAAAATATATATACATATATATATATGTATATATATATAAAATATATAAACAACAAGGTCCTGCTCTATGGCACAGGGAAATATATTTGATATCTTGCAATAACCTAAAGTGGAAAAGAAACTGAAAATTAATATATATATATATATATAAAATATAACTGAACCTATCTAAATATCTTTATCTGAATTGCTTTGCCATGCACTTGAAACTAACATTTTAAATCAACTATACTTCAATTAAGAAAGTGATGGGCCACTTCTTACTTTGTAAGAGGAGGAAAGTAGGAGGTATGTGGGCAGGGTTTAAATTTGGCCGAGAAAGATGCAAGTATTGCTGGAGGCTTCTGCAAGGTGAGGTCATCAGAGCAGTGAGAATGTGGCTGAAGAAGAGAAGCAAGAGGAGGAAATGGTTGTGTCAGGAGCTACATGAGCAATTGGACTTGCCCAAGGACCAATCCAGTGCTCAAGCCAAGGTTTCCTATCACAGATTTAAAGTAAGCCAGTCAGGGATGGACCTAGAAAATGTCATAATAAGTGAAGTAAGTCAGACAGAGAAGGAGAAATATCATATGACATCCCTTGTACGAAGAATTTAAAAGGAAATAATACAAATGAGCTTACTTAAAAATAGACTCACAGACTTAGAAAATGAACTTGTGGTTGCTGGGGTGGGAGGGTGGGTAAGAGGGAGAGTTAGGGAGTTTGAGATGGTCATGTACACACAGCTATATTTAAAATGGATAACTAACAAGGATCTATTGTATAGCACATGAAACTCTGCTCAAAGTTATGAGGCAGTCTGGATGGGAGTGGGGTTTGGGGGAGAATGGATACAGATATACATATATGGCTGAGTCCCTTTGCTGCTGACTTGAAACTATCACAACATTGATAATCAGCTATATCCCAATACCAAATAAAAAGTGAAAAAAATTAAGCCAATCAGCTAGTCTTTATTTTTTAACCCCCAGAAGATTTTTGCCTCTTGGGTAGATGGTAGGACTTAGTTCCAAGAATCAAGGGAGGATGACCAAGGAAGTTGAAATCATTTACAAAGGGTCTTATTATGACGGTCCTGAAATCCAAGTTGGAATGGGCAGAAGGATGAGACCAATTCATTGGAGACCTCTCAGGATTAAGGGACTATTATATAGAAAGTCCTGGAACAAGACATTCAGAGACTAAGGCTGGAGAGGGGCCTTGAGAGCCTAAAAGTTCAGTCCTTCTGTAATCCTCATCAGCTCCTTGAGAACACCCCCAATCAGCATGCACTCAGAGTGAAAATACAGTGCTTGCCATGCAAATACAACTGCAGGACAAGTCCTCAGTCTCATTTCACTTCTACTGAAATTGCTACTTCTAAGTCCCTCTGCTCTTGCATTGACCTGGGGACCTCAGGGCCACAGAAAACTGTCTTTGACCTTCATCAGCAACCATCCATGGCTTTTCCATTGGATGAGTCTACAGGCTCCAATGTTATACCGTTCCTCCCCACACCTGGGAAATCAGCAGCACCTGAGATGCTTCCGCTCTCCTGGCTCTGGTGGCTATTTCCTGTGGTCTCTATCTAATGTAACCAGTGCAGCAGTCAGAATTTCAAATCATCTTTATTGCTGCTGCAGATTTTATCAGCTGCCTGAGAACAGTCTTACCTCCACATGATTACTAAATGACAAACGTTTCTCTCCTTTTCCAACATTTTCTCTAGAGGGTTATTGATGTCTCAGAGAGCAAAAAATTCCAGAAAATACGGTGTCCTCAGCCACGCTGGAGTAGTCTTGTAAAGATCAATCTATAACAGTAAAAACATGATCTATAAAGGCAATAGGCATAGGAGAGAGAATGGTGAAAGTTACTGGCAGAAGATAAAATTGACTTCATAATGGGAACAGAGGCACTATAAATGCCCTCATAACTGCCCAGAACCCTGTGGACATAGCTTGTCACTTGCTTATTTAGTCAATATGTTGACTGTTTATCTTTACCGTGTATCAGAATGGTCTAGACCAGGTTATTTTGGTTAAAGTGATTTTCTTTGCCAGTGATGAGCAGTTGACACTGTGGAGAGAAACCTGTTATTTGCAAAATTTAGTTTTGGCTGGATAAGGGCCAATAGTTTCCTTCTGAATTAAAGAGAAAGTGGATTTATTAGACAGGTCTTCTACTAATGGATCTCACAGCCCCTTAAGCCGATTTCCCCTTAAGTCAGATGTAATAAACAGTGGTTTCCACCTCGCGTGCCTTAGTTGGGATCAAGGCTGTGATGTGTGGCTCTATTTTTTGGAACATCAGGTTGTTTTGCAGATAAAATCCTCAATTCCAGAGAGCAGAGCTGCTTTGTGAAATTAGTTGGTTTTCTCTAAATGAACTGCAATGATTAATTTTATGTGCCGACGTAACTGGATCACAGGGTGTCCAGATATTTGGCTGAATATTACTTCTGCATGTGTCTGAGAGGGTGAAATTCCAGGTGAAATTAGTGTTTGAGTCAGTGGACTCAGTAAAGCTCTTTGCCCTCCTCCATATGAGTGGGTGTCATTAAAGCTATGGAGAGCATATGCAGAAGAAGAAGAGAAAGGAAGAATTCATTTCTTTCCACCTGATTGCTTGAACTGGGTGTTCTATCTTCTTCCCTGGACACTTATGGTTCCAGCCTTTGGAATTGAACTGAAATTGTATCACCAGCTCCCCTGGGTCTCCAGCTTGCGGAGGGCAGATGATGAAACTTCTCAGCCTCTATAGCAAGCCGATTCCTCATGGTAAATCTCTCCCTACAGATATATCCTGTTGGTTCTGTTTCTCTGGAGAACCCTGGGTAATACATGGACTGATTGCTCGGGTATCAGGAAGCATGTTCAGGAGAAGCAGAGCCCTCATAGTGCTGCCTTGGCTGCTCACGCTCACTAAGTTATTGGTTTCCCTTTGCTTAAAGAGAGAGCCTAAGTTCCCCAGTGAGAGACCATGGCCTGCTAGGAGAGGTCCCTGCCTTTTAATTCAGACTATTTCCATATTTTCCTGCACATTCTCAGGCTCCAGGTAAAATGAACACCTTCCTCTTCCTCAAATCCAACTTTTGCTTTTCCAACTCCATTTCTTTTCTCTTGAAAACACCTCTCCTCAGAGCAATTATCCTTTCTCAGTGAAAGCCTTTTTTGATCCCAAGTGTGTTCACTCACTTATTCATTCCTATAATAAATATTTATAGTACACCTTCCATGTATCGGGTGCTTCACTTGGATAGACTGTTCAGAATTTCTGTGGTACTTTGCAGAATGATTAAAATATTTAACAAATATTTCATGAATGAATGAATGAATGATTTGCAATTTGATTTTAGCTTGTTGACCTTATAGCCTCTTGGTTACAAGCTCTGTATGGACTCAGTGTGTGGGTGTTACTCCTACTCCCTGTGAATGTAGTAGACGATTTATTGTTTTAAATTAGGTAAAGTGAACTCTGAGGTCAATTAAATCAGGAAAATCCATCAATTGAATTAGCTTTCATCATGTCCCCAAATCGAAATTATCATAGGGGCCACATTCACAATACTGGATATCACCAGTTCATTCTTGCTCAGTAATTTACTCTTGGTGATAATCAGCCAGCTATTCTAGTATTTCCAGTTATCTTCATTCACTATCTGACTTGACTAGCAATCTTTCCAATACTGATAGGCATTAAATATTCTGGTCCAGTCCTGTGAGAGACTGTAAATGGAGTAGATTAGAATATTTTATACAAAGCTACTAGGACTTCAGTCCTGCTGTTTTAGTTTCGAGCTATAGCCAACACACGGTGTTCACTGTCAGTGCTGTGTCTGTGTGCCCATGTCAGTGAGAAATCCTTGTCAAATTAGCTCCACTGGGTGAATTATGAGGGCAAAAATCCCAAGAACTGAAAAGGATTGCCAACTCCTGAGAGAAGGACAGAATACACTAGAGTCATGGGAATGAAGGTCAGGGAACGACCAGACACCACATATTTGGAGACAGAGACTGGCCACTGACATATGCACATGTTCAGTATTTGCTGAATTAATAAAGGACCCTACATAGTCTCTCAGCCTGCACCCAACTTTTCCCTCAAGCTCATCCTAGTAGAAGGATGCCCTTCTGAGCAAGAGGGGATTGTTTGTAAAGCAAAGATTGTGTTTTTATTTTAACCTTGGACTGGCAAAAGATTCAAACACTAACAGAGCTTGATGAATTTTTGTTGGATAGAGAAGTTGATACATATGTCCTTCAGGAAGGCGACTTGGAAATCGTCCCTATGATTAGGCTCAAAGAAGTGAGTGTTCTGTTGATAAAATGACAAGCGCTTCCGTATTTCCATTAACCAAATGAAATCATCTGGAGCATCTTGAGAGAGTAGAATTTTATGTAGCTAAAGGTTATTCTAATATAAAGGTGCTTCTGACTCCATAGATGTCCAGCAGAATTTTGGATGTATCAGGTGCCCATCAATAAATTACCTTTCATTTCATGTCCTTCTAAGTAGGATCTCAACTCTGCTTTGGATGTGTTCAGTTGCTAAGTCATGTCCAACTCTTTGTGACCCCATATCCACTTTGGAAGTCTCAGGTTGCTGATCTTAACAACTCATGAAGGACACAGAGAGGCCCTGGTTTTATCCAGGATGTTTAACATGTGTGTGTCTTTCCCTAAGAATTTGCATGTTATTCAGAGAACTTTTTTTCTGTATCATGTGATTGGGACAAATGGAAAAATAATTATCTTACATAATAAACAGCCTACCTCTTTGCTTTCATCTGGCTTAAGTGCTTTCTCAAAGCTTTGGAAACCAAGATCTAACAGAGTGCAGTCAAGCTTCCTGGGAACCAAAAGAGTAGATCATGGTGGGAGACTGAGAGCCCCCAGGAAGATGCTCTCCACCCTAAAAGTGAACACTCGATGGACAATCTCCTTTACTGTCAACTAGGCCACTCTGGCTGTGCTTGAGAAACACTTAGAGAACTCCTAAGAATGACAAGAGTATCCAGCCCTCACATTAATGCCTCCGGCCACTGGTCAGATTGGAAAACCACATTATTTAGAGGACACTGGGTAAATCATTCAGAAGAGTCTTTCTGCAGCAGTGGAAGTTAATTAGCCCTAGACTAAATGCTGCTCTGATCTAATCTAACAAATCTTACAAGCAAGACTGTAAAGGACTGAACTGTTTCTGAATAAATGTCCATCACTTTAAAGGGTAAAATTTACAATATCTAAAATCCAATCATGAGTTACCAGGCATGCAAAAAAGCAGAAAACATGAAATATGAGGAGGAAACAAAGTCAATTGACATTGATACAGAACTGATACAAATTACAGAATTAGCAGATGAGGATATGAAAGCAATTATTGGAACTCCATTCTATGCTCAAAAAGTTGAGTAAAGACACTGAACATATTAAAAAGATTGAAATCAAATTCCAAGAGATGAAAACTACAGTGTCTGAGATGAAAAATGTACTGGATGGGATAAATGGCCAATAGATGTTGCAAAATAAAGCAAATTAGTGTGTCTGAAGATATTAATACTAACTACCGAAAGTGAACCGCACAGAGAAAAGAGGATCAAGAAGAAAAGAACATCTGTTAGCTGTAGGAAACTTAACTTAGTCTAATATATGCATAACTGGAATCCTTGAGGAAGAGGAGGAAGAAGGAGGGGCAATAAAAATATTTAAAGAAATAATGGCCCAAATTCTTCCAGAGTTGATGAAAATTCTCAACACTATATTCAAAAACTCAACAAACTCAGAGAAAGTCAAAATAAAAGAAACATGCTTTAATTAAAAAAATTGTATTAAGGCATATTATAATCAAGTTGTTTAGAATCAGTGATAAAGAGAAAAGTCTTAAAAGTAGAGGAAAAGGGCATAGGTTCAGAGGAACAAAGATACAGATGACAGAACATTTATTCTTGAACCTTGTCAAGCACAAAAACAGTGGAGAAACATCCTTAATGCAATGAAGAAAAAAGTTGTCAAGCTAGAATTACATTCCCAGTGAAAATATGCTTCCAAAATAAAGGCATAAAAAGACTTTTTGAGACATAAAAAAAGCTGGAAGAATTTATCATTAAGATTCATGCTAAAAGAAATGTAGATAAACAAAAATGTCCTACCATATATCAGGGAACTATATTCAATCTGTATATATGTATATTTAATATATGCATATTTATTTCATACATACATCTTTTTTCATATTATTTTCCATTATGGTTTACTGCAGGATATTGAATATAGTTCAATTTTATACATACAACTGAATCACTCTTCTGTATACCTGAAACTAACACATTATAAATCAACTATACTTCAATAAAGAACTTTTTAAAATGTAAATAAGAGTCTTTAAAACTCTTTAAAACTTGTAAGTGAAACAGAAGGAAACTGATATCAGATAAAAATATAGATCTACATAAAGAATCAATAACATCATAATTGGTAATTACATGAATAAATATAAATATGTACTCTTTTTTTCACTATTTAAATCTCTTTAAAAGAAAATCACTTAGAAATAATAAAAATTGAATTTGGGATTTACAACATATAAAAATGTAAACAATAATAGCACAAAAGCTAGGAGGAGAGAAAGGTAAGTATACCTTTTTTAAGTTCTTATACTATATATGAGTAATATAGAAGCATTTGAAGGTATACTATCATATGTTAAAGATGTAGATAGTAAACCCAAAAGTGACCACTGAAATTAAAAAGTGAAGAGTTATGGTTAAAAGCCAACAAAGGAGATGAAACAGAAATCAAAAATAAAGTAGAAAAAGAAGAAAAAGAGAATAACAGCACAAACAGAAAACAAAGAAGACAATAGACTCAGATCTAAGCTTTATTGATAGTTATAATAAAAGTAAGTGGCCTAGGGCTACCCTGGTGGTCTAGTGGTTTAGAATCTACCTTGCAATACAAGGGACACCTTTGATCCCTGGTCTGGGAAGATCCCACATGCCTTGGAGCAACTAAGCCCATGCTCCTCAACTACTGAGGAAACATGGGTGAGTCCCAAAATAATAATAAAAGTGAGAGGATCCAGACGGGAAAAAAATAGTATATACCGTAAAATTCCTATTGCATAAAACTCTATAAATACAAACAGTCACAGATCATGGTTGCCAGTGTGACCGTACCTAGAGAAAACTAAGGTTAAATGGGGCCAGTGGGGTGGGTTCCTTCTCCCATGCAACTGGGGTCCTTAGAGAAGAGGAAGAGACACCAGGGATGCGCACCGAGAGGGCGCACCATGGGAGAGGGCTGTTGTCTACAGGCCAAGGAGAGAGACCTCAGGAGAAACCAACACTGCCCCCACCTTGATCTCAGACTTCCACTTCCAGGAGTGCAAGCAGACACATTTCTGTTGTTTAAATCAGCAGTTTGTGGTGTTCTGTTGCGGCGGTTGTAGCAGACAGATACAGGGGGCTTCTAGGCAGTGGTGTTTTCTAAAGCTCCCAGGAGCTTCTCATGAGTACTGTACCCATCCCACGTGGCATTAGGCCAGGTTGCCTCCTTGTCCATTGCAGACTCAGCTGGACTGTGCTGTTTGGGCTCCTTGATGATCTGACGCTGATGTCAGGACTTTGTTAACTGCCTTTGGGCTTGCACTTCTCTTTCTGTGGCCACATGTATCTTACACCTAGATCTTTTTGCACAGCAATCAAACAGGTTATTTATCAAAATAGAATTTTGCCACCATTCAATTGAACAAATACTTTGTGTATACTCCACTTTAGATAGCAAAAGTTGTAATAAGACTTGGCCAGATAAGATGCATAACTTTCTACCATTGAAATTTCATACCCTCCGAAATATCTTTGGGACTTTCCAGGTGGCACAGTGGGAAAGAATCTGCCTGCCAATGGAGAAGTGGGTTCGATGATCTCTGGGTCGGGAAAATCCCCTGGAGAAGGAAATGACAACTTGCTCCAGTATTCTTGCCTGAAAAATCCCAAGGTCTGAGGAGCCTGTCGGGTTACAATCCATGGGGTCACAAAGAGTCAGACACTATTGAGTGACTAAGCAGGCATTCACGCACAGCATCTGTCTACATATGGCATTTTACAGCGTCCACCTGCACATGGCATTTTAAGCAAACTGAAAATGCTTGCTCCATGTAGCTGTATTATAGCCAGGTTTTGGATATTCTGTTTGTTTGTATTTTTACATTAAAACAATCAATGAGCAATTTATATAGGAACTGTTGACTAATTCTGAAAACACCCAGGCTCCTAAAATGAGTGCAAAGGATTTGAGTCGCAGAATTAAAAGCAGGTTCAGACGGAGTCTTCAAGCCAAGAGTAATAATTAGTGCATGCACCATAAAACTGAGTTTTAATTAAATATGTCTTTGAATAAGAAAGACGTTTTATGAAGTGTTGTGCACGTGGAAAGCTCTCGAAATGGCACTGATAACATCCAGAGAAATGTCAAAGACTAGAGAACTTTAAAAATGTAACTCATTTTAAAGGGAATCCAAAGTAGAAGAGCAATAATTCACTGAGACATACCCTGACTCTATTCCATTTACTCTTAAATGCGCAGAATACCATCCACAAAGATTCTCCAGTGGCCATACTGCATCTCCCCCATTGCCTGTTCTACTTTGCCTTCGGCACACTGTCCAATGCCAGTGAGCACACGGCAAGTGTCTGCCTCACTGAGCTTTGAGAAAACACTGAACTTTTCTACCCCAACACGTACTTAGTAGAAGGGTCAGATGGAGAAAAGTTAGTAGCTGTCACTTTAATATTTCATGCACAAAAAAGACCCGATTGCCATCTAGGTACATTGCTCTGTTATATTGTTTCCAATTAAAATGGTCCTAAATGAATGTTTAATGACAGAACATGGTGTCTCTGCAGATTTAGAAGCTGCAAATTAGGCTGGCCATCTCCATCAGGAACATCTGTCTGCCTCCATATGTGCTGTGATAGATGGAGAGAGGTGATCTTTCCCTGGGTCCCTGCAGATGCGCGGTTCCATTCGGTGGCTCCTGAAAGTGCAGCTCTGAATCCTAATGACAATCAAGCATTTAAGCTTTACAGGATGTGCCAGCTTGATTTCCTTATGGCTCCAAACTGACATGCCAGATAGCTGACATCTTCCTTGATGAAAGGTAGAGAAATGGAGGTAGTGTGGTCCTTGTAACCAGTGAGATGCCCACTTTCACTCATAATGACAGTGGACAGCATTAACCTCTGGTGGCCCAGGGACATTGTAAAAGAGCCCTTCTCCAGTGCCTCCAGTCCACCTGCCAGCTCATACTTTCCTAAGGCAAAAACTCGAAGAAGAAAGAGAAGTTGGAACATGAGACAACCACTCCCGACACTCAAGCAATAGCAAGTGGGTTTCTTTTTAAATTCAAAATTCTTTTAAAATGCACTTCCTACTTAGCAAATCACTTCTGGCTCATTCATACCACACACAATGTAATACAAAAAACATCTATTTGATATGACAATGTCTGTGATGTACTGTCTCCTTCTATGAATAAACAGTAGCTTTCAGCAAAGATAAGGCATTGCTTACACACTAATAAGGACTGGAATTACAGTGAAATTCTAAATGGATGGTACTTATGGTAATTAGTTAAAAACTACTGACAAACAAAGTCCCCAGCTAGAATAACATCATTCAAACTTCAGCCTTCATTAAAACGGAAGCTACTGATTCTTTGAGAAAATGGTCTTTGTAATTTCTTATTTTCCACATGAGCGGAATGTCTGCAGCTGGTGCAGAGTCTGGATCTTGCCTGGTCCCCTTGTGGGGCTCCCCAGCCCCCAGACGTACCTGCTCTAGTACCCAAGATGCTCTCTTGGGTTGAAGGAAGTGATCCACACCCACCATCATCTCTCTTTACACTGCTGTGTCAGACAACTGACTTCTCTTGGGCCTCCCTTTCCATGCATTCTTCACACTGCTCTGGTGGTCTTACCATTTCCTGTCAACTTCACTATACTTTGAATAAGATCCAATGCCTTCCTGTGGCCAGCAGACTCTGTGGCCCTCAGCCATGACTTTACTTTCCCTGAATGCCTCCTACCATCCTCCCCTCTATTCTTCCCATCTCCTTTCTTCTTCTCCGTGACACCAGCCTCACTCCTGGTTCTATACTCAGTGGGCTCTTCAATCCCTCTTCCTGCCAACACTGCCTCCCAGTCCTCTTATGGCAACAACTTGGGGGCATTCGGGACTCCCTTTGCATTCTTGTTACCCTATCTCAAGATTTTGGTAGATCAAGTATTTTCTGTCTCTACAAAGACAGCTTAGTTTTCAATGCTTTGCACAGGGTCTGATATAGAGAATACCCTCAATTAAGAATGTTGACTAAACTTGGCTCAAGATGTATGGTAATGAGAGCGCGTTGGCATGAGAAGTTCTTCACGTTACAGAAATCCTGCATACTCACTAATGTACCCCAAGACAGACAATCTCAGAGCATGATGACTTTTCAACTCAGCCACCATCTTCACTGACAGCTTACCAGGAAGTAGGAGTAGCAAGGAGAGTAAATAAAACCCAAGTTTCATCTGGGATCCTGTCTTCAGATGTCAGGAAACTATACTTCTGGTTGACAATATTACAAACTGTGAGTTGTGTTGAAAGACTGGTCTTTGTAGGGTCATCCCAGAAGCCAACCATTTCATGAGCTAGAAGATGCAATATTCATTAAAGGGTCCAGCATTCAATGAATATACTCTCCAAAGACTTTGGTTCAGTAGCAGCTTGGCAGTTATTGTCTTGAAACAGTCAAGAAAGAAAGTTCTTCATGCAAGGAGTATGTTTTCCTCCATCAGTACAATGGGAAGGGCAGCAGTCATTTGGTTCAAATCAGAGCTCTTAAGAGAGAAGAGAAATACAATGACTTATAATGAATGTCTTTCTGATGTCCCGGCCAGAGTCAAGTTCCTGGCCCAATCTTTCTCTGTGGAATTTACTTCTCTGTGACTTGAGTGCCAAAGCCACTGCTCAAAAATTCTTTCTTCCCTGATGACTCTCGTGTGTGTGTGTGTGTGTGTGTGTGTGTGTGTGTGTTTTGGGGCTGGGGAAAAACAGCCACGTTCTACCATTAGTTCAATTCAGGTTGGAATGGACAGGGTCTAGCTCTGACCTTATCAGGTTTGTAACCTTATCAGGTTTAAGATCTCATGAAACAATTTATTGTTAGCAAACCATGTTCATTAACACATCAAACATGATTAGAAGGATTTCTTAGAAGAATCTGTCTTGGAAGGCAGGGGCTAGGTTTGGTCCCTAGTCAGGGAACTAAGATCCCACACGTTGCAGAGCAACAAAGCCCAGGAACCACAACTAGAGAGTCCGTGTGCCACAGTGAAAGACTCTGCATGATGCAGTGAAGATCCCACATGCCACAGTTAAAACCCAATGTAGTCAAATAAATAAAAGTTTTTAAAAAAGCATGCTTAGAGAAGACAGATAAATGCCTTATAAATAAATCATCATTTTAAAGAAATGATTCCTAAAAATACGTATGAACAACGCAAGTCACTCAATAGGCTGATGGGCAAAGAATATAACAGACAATTCATCAGAGGAAACCTGAACAGCCAAAATGCAGGAAAAGATATTTAACTTCATTTGCAATCAAGGAACTGTTTATTCAAACAGTACTGAGACACCACCTTACACCAATCATATTGGAAAAAAACAAACACAAAGCTGTCTCATTCCATCAACTGATAGGAAGCATCCATTTTTAGGTGTGTTGGTGATCACGTTGGAGGATACACATATCCTGCTGCTGCTGCTGCTGTGTCGCTTCAGTCGTGTCCGACTCTGTGCGACCCCATAGACGGCAGCCCACCAGGCTCCCCCATCCCTGGGATTCTCCAGGCAAGAACACTGGAGTGGGTTGCCATTTCCTTCTCCAATGAATGAAAGTGAAAAGTGAAAGTGAAGTCGCTCAGTCATGTCCCATTCTTAGTGAGCCCGTGGACTGCAGCCTACCAGGCTCCTCCACCCATGGGATTTTCCAGGCAAGAGTACTGGAGTGGGGTGCCATTGCCTTCTCTGACACATATCCTAAGATACAGCAATTTCACCACTCAGCAGGCATCCTCAGGGGGCATTAGGATCTGTGCATTGAGAAGTCACAGCCAAGTGATGGTAACTCTAAGTGACTGGAAACTATTTGAATGTCCACCAATATGAAAATGGATAAATAGATTTTAATAAACCATCTGAGCCACCAGGGGAGCCCTTAGATTTTAATATGCTCGTACAGTGGCATGGGAATCATCCAGATATGTATGTACCTGCACAGGCAAACGTAGAAACAATGGTCAGAGAAAGAGCAACAAACGATGCTCACAGAAAAGAAAAATAAGGACCAAACTGAAAAGCGTAAAGGAGGAATTGAAAGATCATTAGTCTCATGTCCCGATACAATTATATTAATCTTTCAGTAATACTGTCTTCCCACTTTTATATGTATATATAGGCTTCATATTTATTTTTACAGACTGTGTATGTATCTTTACATACACATTGCATTGTATATAAATTTATATATTTTTTAAATTCAGAAATAAATCCATAGCACATGACTTTCCCCAAGCTCTTAATATTCTGCAAAGGCAGGCTTTTCAATGGCGGCTGGAGAGACTCCACGCTTGGAAGTTTTCATGTCTCAATTGAACTGTGTCTGCACCGAGAGTGATTTTCCACCATGGGGCAGTGGTCACCGTGAGTTCATAGATAAGACACAGTTGAATTAATTCCCTAAATCCCCACTCGCTTCTAGAAAAGATTAGAGGGTGAATTAAATGAGCAAAAGGACAGTAACGAAGTGATGAAATCTGTGTGAATGATTCGGGGGCAGGAAAAAGAGGAGGAAAGTTAATTGTAGCTTGAAAAGTTCTCAAGAGAGGACGTGCTGTGACGGCAGAGTATGAAGCTTTGTTCTGAACGTCGTGGCAGGAAGGAAAACGGGTGTGTGAAGAGGTTCATGGCCTTGGCATCTCAAACAGAGAAGCCCAGCACTCCTTCTAACAGGGATTTGTCCTGTGGGTCACCACACATTACTTTAACACTGCAATGACCCATATTTTTATTATTCTGAACTTGAGGCCCATCAAGGGCAAGCTATACATTGTCATTTAGGGGAATAATCAGGACTGAAGCAGAAGTGGGTAGCTTCAAATGAGGCTTGCCCCTTTCATGGGTGAGGCTGGAACTCTTAACTAGCAGCCCTGGGATGACATAATTATGTCAGCAGAGGCCTGGATGGATGTGGGATAGAATGTACCTGATGCAAAGAGCCAGCTCATTGGAAAAGCCCCGATGCTGGGAAAGACTGAAGGCAGGAGGAGAAGAGGGCGACAGAAGGGGACACGGTTGGTTGGCATCACTGACTCAATGGACATGACTTTGAGCAAACTCCAGGAGATAATGAAGGACAGGGAAGCCTGGCATGCTGCAGTCCATGGGGTCGCGAAGAGTCGGATATGACTTAGCTACTGAACAATAGAATACACCTTCAGAATAGAATATCTGCAGGGTGCTGTGGGGTTGTCGGTCCTTCCCTTGGCCTGTTGTCACATCCTACAGATCCAGTCCCAAATTCCTAGCTCAGGAGAACCTTACCTGGTCCCAAGGCTGCTTCTGCTCCTGCAAAACAGAACCCACTACACCTCTGCCTCCTACAGCACCTGGGGATCCCTAATGATCCTGGCTCATCTCCATGTGCTTCATTTTCTTCTGATCTCTGAACTCCTGATGCCAATGAAGTAACATTTTTGGATAGAAGATGGTAATCTGTTTAGATTGTTTGGGGTGTAAAGGAAACACAGTTGGTATTTGGGATGGAAACTCAAAGTCAGACCTGGTATCCTTGGTAATGGACAGCTAGCTCACTTCTGGGATAGTGTGCGAAGTTCAAGACCTTTCCCAAGGAACATCTATGGACTGACTAGACGAGATGACCCAGGCCTTGAGAGTTTTCAAGGTAGGAGTTACTCAGCTTCCATCTCCAGGATGGAAGAATCTTTCTAGGACTCCACTGTCTTGTGGGATATTCACAGGATATTCTGTGAATTAACTCTTACTCCATCCTTAGAGTTTTGTAAATGCTTCCCCCCAAATAGATTAGGTTTACTTGTTCAAGAAGCCTTTGACACCTCCCAGCCTTTGAGGATGCCATCTGTCTCCCTCGACCCCATCCCTCCCCTGCTCTGACTCTTGTGATCTACACCAAGGGCCTGGAAGCCACAGTGAACTTTTACAGCTTGGCTTTTAACTTGTTCCTGTCTATAAAATTAAACACTGACAATAGATTAATAAGTGCTGTAAAATGTCTTAAATTCTGAACCACTCGCTCAATTAGGTGGAAAAAACATAACAACGTCTAACTGTGGATTGCTCCGGATTTGTGCAGAGTGTGAGATTTAAGGACTGCAGTTTATGGAGAGGCAATCTGGGATGGAGCTTAGAGGAGAAATAGAGGATGATTCTTCCTGGTGAGTAACAGCATTACAGTGCTCTTATCACCCTGGCTCCAGTCACCATCGGCTCTCACGGATTACAGCAGTGACCCATGAAATGAGCCTGCCAGCTTCCCTCCAAACACCTCCCTCATTCCTGTCTCAGTTCCTATATGGAGGGACCCTTCGTGAGATCATGGCCAGATGGCTTCTTTGCTCAGAGTCTGCCAACAGTGCCCTTCCAACAGTGTCTCTCATAGTCAGAGTCTGGTGGCTCAGATGGTAAAGAATCTGCCTGCAAAGTGGGAGACCTGGGTTTGATCCCTGGGTTGGGAAGATTCCCTGGAGAAGAGACTGGCCATCCACTGCAGTATTCTTGCCTGGGAAATCCCATGGACAGAGATGCCTGGCAGGCTACAGTCCATGGGGTCGCAAAGAATCAGACACGACTGAGCGCCTAAGCACACACCTCTCAACGTGGACTCTCAGACCCTGCAGGGTACATCCTCCATTACTTATGCAACTCTAGAGGACTTTCTCTACTGCCCTTAACCATATGACCTTACAGCCTGGATCCCCATCCTCAGAGATATAATACCTGATGATTTGAGGTATGTGCTTGTGCTCAGATGTGTCCGACTCTTTTGTGACCCCACAGACTGTAGCCCACCAGGTTCCTCTGTCCATGAAATTTTCCAGGCAAGAATACTTCAGTGGGTTGCCTTTTCCTCCTCCAGAGGATCTTCCTAACCCAGGGATTGAACCTGCATCTCTTGCATCTCCTACATCGGCAGGAGGATTCTTTATTACTAGCACCACCTGGGAATCCATGATGATCTGAGGTGGAGCTGATGTAATAATAATAAAAATAAAATGCATAGGAATTGTAATACACTTGAATCAACCCCCCATCCACAGTATGTGGGAAAATTGTCTTCTACAAAAACAGTCTCTGATGCCAAAAATGTTGGGGACAACTTCCTGGCTGGATTTCCCCCCTCCCATTCTTGCCTATTAGGCCCTAATAGATATCCTGCCAAAAAATGTTCAAACTACCGCACAATTGCACTCATCTCACATGCTAGCAAAGTAATGCTCAAAATTCTTCAAGCCGGGCTTCAGCAGTACATGAACCGTGAACTTCCAGATGTTCAAGTTGGATTTAGAAAAGGCAGAGGAACCAGAGATCAAATTACCAACATCTGTTGGACCATTGAAAAAGCAAGAGAATTCCAGAAAAACATCTATTTCTGCTTTATTGACTACGCCAAAGCCTTTGACTCTGTGGGTCACAACAAATGAAATTTCTTAAAGAGATGGGAATACCAGACCACCTGACCTGCCTCCTGAGAAATCTGTATGCAGGTCAAGAAGCAACAGTTAGAACTGGACATGGAACGGTTACAAATTGGGAAAGGAATATGTCAAGGCTATATATTGTCACCCTGCTTGTTTAACTTTTATGCAGAGTACATCATGTGAAATGCCAGGCTGGCTGAAGCACAAGCTGGAATCAAGATTGCCAGGAGAAATATCAATAATCTCAGATATGCAGATGACACCACCCTTATGGCAGAAAGTGAAGAGGAACTAAAGAGACTCTTGATAAAAATGAAAGAGGAGAGTGAAAAAGCTGGCTTAAAACTCAACATTCAGAAAACTAAGATCATAACATCCAGTCCCATCACTTCATGGCAAATAGATGGGGAAACAATGAAAACAGTGAGAGACCTTATTTTCTTGGGCTCCAAAACCACTGCAGATGGTGACTGCAACCATTAAATTGAAAGACATTTGCTCCTTGGATGGAGAAGGTGATGGCACCCCACTCCAGTACTCTTGCCTGGAAAACCCCATGGACGGAGGAGCCTGGTGGGCTGCAGTCCATGGGGTCGTGAAGAGTTGGACACAACTGAGCAACTTCACTTTCACTCTTCACTTTCATGCATTGGAGAAGGAAATGGCAACCCACTCCAGTGTTCTTTCCTGGAGAATCCCAGGGACGGGGGAGCCTGGTGGGCTGCCATCTATGGGGTCGTACAGAGTCAGACACAACTGAAGCGACTTAGCAGTAGCAGCAGCTCCTTGGAAGAAAAGCTATGACCAAACTGGGCAGCATATTAAAAAGCAGAGACATTACTTTGCCAACAAAGGTCCATCTAGTCAAAACTATGGTTTTTCCAGAAGTCATGTATGGATGTGAAAGTTGGACTATATAGAAAGCTGAGTGCCAGAGAATTGATATTTTTGAACTGTGTTGTTGGAGAAGACTCTTGAGAGTCCTTTAGACAGCAAGAAGATCCAACCAGTCCATCTTAAAGGAAATCAACACTGAATATTCATTGGAAGGACTGATACTGAAGCTGAAACTCCAACACTTTGGCCACCTGATACGAAGAACTGACTCACTGGAAAAAACCCTGATGCTGGGCAAGATTGAAGGCAGAAGGAGAAGGGGATGACAGAGGATGAAATGGTTGGATGGCATCACCGACTCAATAGACATGAGTTTGAGTAAGCTCCAGGAGTTGGTGATGGACAGGCAAGCCTGGCATGCTGCAGCCCATGGGGTTGTGATGAGTCGGACATGACTGAGCGACTAAACTGAACTGAGATATCCTGCCCCACTTATCAGACCTGGGGGGTTACATCCTCTCACCCATTAAGTCCTTCACAATTTGGCCCTTGGTACTTATCAAACGTACAGAATATTGACCTGCTGCTGCCTATCAGACCCCATAGGATTTTGTCTCTATCACCTTGTATCCTCTGTTCAAACCCATTGCCCTCTTCGCAGCATCTCCAGAGCATCAGGCTGCTCCTACCTCAGGACTTTTGCACTTGCTCCTTGTGTTAGCTGCAATGCTCTTTCCCCAGACCTGCACTTGCTCAGTTCCTTCAAGTATTGATGGAAATGTCCTTCTCAGTGAGGCTTTCCCAGCTATTTTGTTTCAAATCTCAACATCCTTCTCCCTGTCCATCTCCTTTGCTTTGTTTTCCTTCTGGTGACTTACCTCTGACATCCTCCAGTCTTCCTTATCCACCTGAACTGTCATTGTTCCATCGCTGGAGTGAAGCAGGGATGCTCTTCTGTGATTGTGTTCCTTGCACATGTCATATGGTGCTTGGTAGCTGTGGCTGAATGGATCAGGGGGTGTATCAGCATGTGCCACTGTTCTCTATCACACAGGCTTGGTGAAATAATGAACTCTTATCAATAAACAACAAAAGCCCTGGGTACAGTCACTAATATACCAGCTCATGAGCCTCTTGTGGGATGGGTGCATTGAGGAACACATTTTGAGATGACCTCTGAGTTCTTCCTGAGCACCCGCCCCTGTGGAGAGAGATTGGGGGACGTTGGGGCTGCCTTTTCAGCTGTGTCTTAGGGTCTCCAGGCCATCCGCCTGGGTTCTTGGACTTGGTTCAATGAAGAACTTGAGTTTCACTGCAGTGCTTATCAGACCCGTGAGGGAGACTCAGGGCCTTCCTGGTCATCCCCCTAGGTTTCTCTTCCTTTCTGATGACCCAGGCAGAAAGCAGCTCATCAGATGACCATCACTCTGAGTCACAGGATCACATTTTGGAGCCAGCAGTCTTTGAAGGAACTGGATTCACTGAGGGTCCTGTGGTTAACAGTGCCCTAACTGGGCAGAGACGGTCCCTTCGGCCTGGTGTCCAGAGCTGCTTCTCCCCAGTGGACAGGTTCAAGGGCATTTATCATTGCAGGAGCCCTGACATCCATTTTCAGAAGAGATATATCCCTCTTTTAAAGAGTCATCTATTTTCCCAGCTAGAGACCCTGATTTATCCTTCTTCAGTATGTTTGTCCTGGTCCTCCTCCTCAGATACTCCTTTTCTCCCAAATGAACATAAATGTATGCAGAATTCTCCCCTCCCCTCCCCTCCCCTCACTGGCTCACAGACCAGGTGAGGGCAGCAGTTGCAGGTGAGCTGCCATTGCACCCAGACAGTGAAGCCATTGTAGACTGGCTCTGATGTGGTTCCGAGGCCCCAGCTTCTGGTGTTTACACCGTCTCTCCTGAGTGCAATGCATGCAACCAGGGACTTGAACTTAGCCAATTGAATGCAACCACTGTAGAGACACAGGCATGAACAAATATATGGATAACAAGGTAGAAAGGGAGGAGTGGAATTAGAAGATGGGGTTGACGCATATGCACTACTGATTTATTGTTCAGCCGCTAAGTCATGTCCAACTCTTTGTGACCCCGTGGACTGCAGCACGCCAGGTTACCCTGTCCTTCACTATCTCCCAGAGTTTGCTCAAACTCATGTCCATTGAGTTGCTGATGTCACCCAACCATCTCATCCTCTTTCCCCCCTTTTCCTCCTGCCCTCAATCTTTCCCAGCATCAGGGTCTTTTCCAATGAGTCGGCTCTTTGCATCAGATAACTAAGGAGAACTTACTGTGTAGCACAGAGAACTGTGCTAATGCAGCGTGGTGACCTGAATGGGAAGGAAATACAAAAGGGAGAGGATATATGTATAGGTACGGATGATTCACTTTTCTCTACAGCAGGAACTTACACAACGTTGTTAAGCAACTATATTGCAGTAAAAAATAATTTAAAAAAAGAATGCAGCCACTATAACAGGACGTATGGGATTCCTTGTATGTAATCCTGTTATATAAGATGGTAAGGTCTGTCTTTCCAGGTGACTCACTCCCTTTCTAGGCGAAGAGCAGCTTCCTGCCTCCAGCTAGTGGGAAATTGAGGCCCTTGGTCAGGCAGCCTGGAAAGAACAGAATTGTGCCAGTGAGCACAGTGCTTGGGGCAGACCTTCCCCAGTCCAGCCTCGAATGAGGACTCAGCCCCAGCGGACAGCTTGATCACAGCCTTGCTAGTGACCAGCTAAGCTATGCCTTGACTTCTGACCCTCAGAAACTGCAAGATGATAAACATGTGTTGTTCAAAGCCACTGAATTTATTACAATATTGTTATGCGGAGATAGATAACTAAGACGTCTTCTCTTCACAAGTGTTTCTCTTCCTAAGAGCTTTCACTTTGTTGTTGTTCGGTTGCTAGGCCATATCCAACTCTTTGGGACCCTGTGGCCTTGCCTGTCCCCCACTATCTCCCAGAGTTTGTTCAAATTCATGTCCGTTGAGTCTGTGATGCTATTTAACCACATCATCTTCTGCTGTTCCCCTCCCCCTTTTGCTTTCAATCTTTCCCAGCATCGTGGTCTTTTCCAATGAGTCGGCTCTTCACATCAGGTGGCCAAAGTTTTGGAGCTTCAGGAGCAGTCCTTCCAATGAATATTCAGGGTTGATTTCCTTTAGGATTGACTGGTTTGTTGTCCTTGCAGTCCAAGGGACACTCAAGGGTCTTCTCCAGCACCACAGTTCAAAAGCAGCAGTTCTTAGGCACTTTCATTTACCTGATTCCCTTTAGACTTCTCAGGCACTGTTGTGCAATTTGACCAAAGTACTCCAGTATGGCTCACGAGAATACCTTGGCCACCCTCCACACACACGCACTTGGGGCCCAAGATGGTTTGAATTCAAGCTATGTCCTTAGGTGAAGCTCTCTGTGTCAGGAATACGAGTGACCTCCTGAATGCAAGAATGGTGGCAAAGAGAAACAATATGGCACCCAATTCTTTCTATCCTTGTAGAGCTCAAGTTGCCAAATTCTAAATTTCAGTTTTGTCCTTGAAGGTGAGGTGTTTATGACACTGCATGGTCTGAGTGCCAGCATCCTAGGATTTTAGCTGATAAATAAAGTATGTTCCTTTGCTACACAGTTGAAAAGGTGTCTCAATCATGGGGTTATTTGATTATAGGATGAGGCAGATATACAACCAGCTTTCAAACATAGAATGAGGAATAAAACTCACGCTGCAGACGTCACAGTGTGCCAGGTGCTGAACTAGGCGTTCTGCACGCACTTGCATTAAATTTGGCCTCAGATAGACTAAGAGATATGATGAAGATTCATGTGCCATCCAACAGCCGGGAACAGTAAATGCCCATCAGTGCTGCTGTGGGTTTCAGCTGCTGCTCGCTGTACTAGATGCTTTATATGCATTATTTCATTTAAATCTAACAACAGGCATAGGAGGTAGAATCAATGATTTTCCTTCTTGCTTTTTTAGAGAAAGTGAAATTGGGCCTTAGAAGTCCAATCATTTGCCTGAGGGTGTTGATGCTCAGACACTGACTGGCCTCCTGGTACACGCACATTCCTTGACCGTCTCCATGTATTAACTCTTTAGAAAGTGGCAGAGCTAGAAACCAGAGTCAGAGCTGTATGACTCCACTTTATCCTAAATTATGCTGCCTCTGCTTGAGGGAATTTACAAAGAAAACAGTGTGCTGGATGCCTCAGGCCCTGGAAGCCACCATTTACTTCACAGCTGGAATTTCCTTAGGGCATATTTGCAGCTATGCAACTTGGGAAACTCATTTCTGTCATTTTCCCCTTTCGCTTTGTTGCTTTATGCATTCTCACAATCCAGGGATGGTAATTCATGAATCTGAGCAACCTCTCAGATTCAGGGAAGGACAGAGAAATCTGGCTTGCTCTGGTCCATGGGGTCACAAAGAGTCAGACACGACTTAGCAACAGAACAACAAAGTTGTAAACTCCATTGGTTCCGTGACTTGCTGTCTGACCAATTCTTTCTTATTTTTTAAAATATTTTTTTGGATGTGGACCATTTTCAAAGTCTTTATTGAATTTATTACAATATTGCTTCTGTTTTATGTTTTGTTTTTTTTGGCCTCAAGGCTTGTGGGATCTTAGCTTCCTAATCAGGGATCAAACCTGCACTTCCTGCATTGGGAGGTGAAGTCCTAACCACTGAACAACCGGGGACATCCTGACCAGTTCCTAAAGCCGGTACCAACAGTCCCCCTCTTTGCCTGAGAACCTAAAACTCACGTTGTTGGCTGTAAAACAGTGGACACAAAGACAGCACGAGAGCACTCATCATTCTGAACGCAGCAAAGCACCGTCAGCTCCGCGGAAATTAACCACAGGATCGAATGATGGAAAGTCACATCTTTTGCTTTAAGATTTCTCCCCATGAAGGGCAATTTGTCATTTATGGGTCTGGCTGAGTTATATTGTTTCCTATTAAGATAAGTCTAAATGAATCTTTAATGGCAGAACACTGTATCTGAACAGATTTAGAAGCTGCAAATTAAACTGGCCGTCTCCATCTGGGACATCAGCTTCCTCCCAGAGCCATCAATCACCCCCAGAATGGGTGAGCTGCCGGAGGTCCCCACAGATGTGCAGTGCAGCTGGAGGGACTGCACCCCGGAATGCTAATCTTGTGCGGTGCTGTACACTTGGAGGAGGCTCCTGGGAAGGCACGGCCAGCTTGGAGTCAGGGTTCTTGGTGCTCTTCTCAAGTCTCCCTAGTCTCTCTAGACTGCATTTCCACCCAGATGCTGGCATCAGCCTTTTCTCTGATGTCTCCTCGGCATCTATCCCACAGAGCAGATAACAAGAAGCTCCCCAAATTCACATGATCAGACCATCATATTTGTTTGAAACCTTCCCAGACACCCAACTTGTCTTAAAGTAGAGATCAAATTGAGGCCATTGCCTCCAGCATCTTGCTTGATGGCCCTGCCCAGCCCATCCCGCCACATGCCTCCATTGCTCCCTTGTTCTCTCTTGCGGTCCTGCTGGATATTCTTTAGGGCCTCTGGTCCATGCGTGCTCAGTTGTGTTTGAGTCTTTTCAACCCCATGGACTGTAGCCCACCAGGCTCTTCTGTCTATGGGATTCTCCAGGCAAGAATGCCGGGTTGCCACTTCCTCCTCCAGGGGATCTTCCTAACTGAGGGATGGACCCAGCATGTCCTGCGTCTCCTACATTGGCAGGTAGATTCTTTATTACTGAGCCACCAGGGAAGCCCTTAATGCTTCTGGGGCCTCAAGTTTTCTCTTGTCATGAGGGCTTCTGAACTCTCCCTTCCTGCCTGGGACACTCCTTCCTTTGGCCCACCTTGCTCATTTCCCTTTTCCTAGCCACTCACTCCCCAGCCATCAGGCTTCTACTGACATATGACTTCCCCGGGGACACCTCCCTCCATACCTGCACAGGTGAGGCCTGGGTCACCCATGACCACCTGTCCCAGCTGCAGTTGTGTGTGTGTGTGTGTGTATGGTTATGTCACTGTGACCTTTCTTCCTCATGAGATGGTGAAGCCTGTGTGTGCCCATCACGCTCTTCTCTGTATGTTTTCAGTCATGATGCCAGCACCCTGCTTGTCCCTTGGCAAGCCCGGGGCGAGTCCCTGCAATTGAACACATCAGACGCAAAGCTGTCATTCCTTCCAGCAGGAGAGTGAAGGGTGGCTTTTCAGCTCTCTTTTATCAGCCTTCTTTCATGGGTGTGTGGATGTACATGTGGATAAAAACAAACACCAAACTCCAGAGAGAGGTAAGGAGATGCAGGTGCACTCCTGCCATGGTTACTGACCAGCTGTGTGTCCCTGGGCCAGGCAATTCACATGCTGGTCCTTACTGCCCCATAAGTCAGAGAGAAATAACAGTGCCTGTCCTGTGGACCCTCAGGGGTATTCTTAGGATCACAGGGACACTGCAAAATTGCTCTGGAAAAGACTGAGAGCTCTGCAGATGTGCAGTGGTCGACAAATTCATTAAATATACAACACACTTTTCTAGTTCGTGGTTCATGGATACAAAGCCACAGAAGATGTGCACGTGGGCAAGGCAGTCAGGGAGTGGGGTACCAGGCCACCTTGATCCTGCACTTAATCAGGGTTTGGAGAAAAGATAGAGCCGGACAATTGGATTTTAGGATGAGAGTGAATCGAATATGTGTAAGTCTCCCAGGTGGAATGTGACACTTAGTTAGGCTTTAGAAGGAGGGAAGAAGGGCTCTCAGCACTACCTCCCCTGTAATAGAGATGGTGGTGATGTCCCTGGGGGTCTAGTGGTTAAGACTTTGCCTTCCAATGCAGAGGGTGTGAGTTCAATTCCTGGTGGAGAAGTTAAGATCCCACATGCCTCAAGGCCAAAAATAAACAAAACTTGAAACAGAGGCAATCAATCCTAAAGGAAATCAACCCTGAATATTCATTGAAAGGCCTGATGCTGAAGCTAAAACCAAATACTTTGGCCACCTGATGTGAAGAGCCAACTCATTGGAAAAGACCCTGATGCTATGAAAGATTGAGTGCAGGAGGAGAAGGGGTAAAAGGATGAGATGGTTGGATGGCATCATCAACTTGATGGACATGAACTTGAGCAAACTCTGGGAGATGGTGAAGGATGGGGAAGCTCTGCATGCTGCAGTCCAAGAGGTTGCAAAGGGTCAGACACGACAGAGCGACGGAACAGCAGCACCATTTATTTATTTGGATGTGCTGGGTCTTAGTTGTGGCATGCAAGATCTAGCTCCCTGACCAGTGATCAAACCCTGGCCCCCTGCATTGGGAGCACGGAGTCTTAGCCACTGGACCACCAGGGAGTCCATACCTTTAGGATTTTTATTTATGGGTGTGACTGAGTGACACCACATGGAGGGGCCAGTGTCGTTGAAAGAAGATGACATCATATCCTGCGGTGCCACATGGAGTGCCCCAGGTTTTGGTCCAGAGCCAGAAGCAGGAGTGAGTGAGGAGACCTAGGCCATGGTCTTTCTTGGCATCTCCATGGGAAAGACAGGGCAGGGTCAACAGCGGAACTGTCCAGTTTGAATAATTCCAGTGAGCTTTGGGCTTGAGGGGTGTCCTCTCGTTGCCTGGTACCTGGTCTGGGGTGATTTGGGGAAGGGGAAGTACTGGCTTGTGGGTGAACGTTAGAGAAAGGAGGGTGATCAGGAGCATAGATCAGAGTTTGGTGGGTTTGCATCTGAAAGGTGTGCTCCAAGCCCTTTGCTATCTTCGAAGATTTGGCTGTCCTGGGCGCAGTCTCTCCCCAGCCAGGAAGATGGTAAAGATGTCAAACAAAAAATGCTGGAGAGAGTGGAGAAAAGGGAACCCTCCTACACTGTTGGTGGGAATGTAAATTTGTGCAGCTACTATGGAAAACAGTATGGATGTTCCTTAAAAAACTGAAAATAGAGCTACCATATGATCCTGCAATTCCATTCCTGGGCACATGTCCAGAGAAACCATAATTTGAAAAGATACACACACATACACACACACACACCAGTGTTCATAGCAACAAAATTAACAATAGTAAAGACATAGAAGAAGCCTAAGTATCTATGGATTGATGAATAGACAAAGAAGATGTGATACATATATACAAGGGAATACTATTCAGCCATAAAAAAGAATGAAATAATACCATTTGCAGCAACATGCATGGACCTGAGAGTGTCATACTGAGTGAAGTAAGACAGAGAGAGACAACTATCACACGATATCACTTATATGTGGAATCTAGGTGATATAAATGAACTTATTTACAAAATAACAAAAGAGGATTTTTAAGATGTCAAAACATCATACGACACAGAAAATTAAAAATAGGATTAACTCAGCCTTCTATTGATGATATTAAGCTAGGGGAAATGAGGGAGCCCACATCCGCCTCCTGAAATTCCTCTTCCCCATGTGTCATCCTTGAAGGAGAACTTCCTATCTTTGGGGCTGTTTAATTCATGGTGGGTGATGGAGCCTGGTGAAAAAGGAGGTACCATTGGATACTGGTGGTCTTATCCCTCTCCTATCAAATGCCAGTGTTCAGGGTGTATCCTTGAGATGCTTTTATTACATCCACAGCATGGACTCTGGTGGTACTCAGCAGCCCCTGCTTCCCAAGCTGATCTGCTTCTGCTCTTGGCTTCTCTGACCCCACTTCTGGGACAGCCAGATTGTTTAGTCCCATTTTCAGCAGAAAGTGGGCCTGGCAGAAGCTTGGAGCTGCAGCTGGACACTCTTAGCCCATCTCTGTGACACGTGGCAGATGCTCCTCACATGTATGATCTGTGCCCCTGGGCATATGCACCCCTTTGCAGCAGCCCTCCAATCAGTCACAAACTCCTGTATTTGAAGGGCATGTACAGCTTTGGGGCGTGTTTTAGATGCATTATTCTGTAGCTTCTGTATGGTTCCCAGGACAGAGGACATGTTTCTGACTCCATCTGCTATGTCCCCATCCAGAAGGCTGCAGTGGAGGCAGAGGACTAGTTCACCACATCTCCTTTCCTGCTGACACATGGATACCTGCAGCCCCCAACATCTGGGTGGGACCCTCTGACTCATGTTGTCCACTGAGATGAGGATGGAAGGGATGTACACAGTTTCAAGGTGGCCTTCTAAAATGTCTGGGGATTCTCTTGCTGTTGGACAGATGCAAAGAATCTTGGGGATGATTCTGAGGTCTCACAGAAAAAAGAACCACAGGATGGATGAGAGGAACGTGGCTCCCTGACTTATTACTTGGAAGGCTGTCTGAACCCAGCAAGAAGGACATGAGGAAAATGCAAAGCTCTTGTGCAAGGCGACTGACATCTGGGGACTTTTTGTCATGGAAGCAAGAAGTAATCCCTCTAACTAGTCCATGAGGTTAAGAATGCAAGTGAATGGGACTGTGTTACAGGGAAGAACAAAACCTGACTCCATGCTAGACCTGTTTCATTTATGTTAACATTTGCCTCCCATTGCTTTTGTTCACTAAAATGATAGATACCATCCATACATAATGACCTGTCTTGGGAAACCCTGCTCCTCTGCCTGAATACAAAAAAACCAAAATGTCTTTGTTCAAGACCCTGTCCATCTGTGAATGGCTACAGGATGGAAGAAATGAACACATTCCCTCCCAGAGGCTGGCCATTCCGGGAATTATTTGCAAGATTAGTGTCATTTTCACTCTACCTCCTCACCTTCCACCATCTCTGTTCTATAAAAAAAGCTAGCATCAAGACCCTGTCAAGATGATTATTTTGAAACATTAGTCTGCCATCCCTCTCAGTTAACTGGCTTTCCAAATAAAGTCATATCCTTTTCCTCAGTACCTCATCTCCAATTTATTGGCCTGTTTTCTGGCAAGCAGAGTGAGCTTGGACTCAGTAAACAATGTAAAGTTAGAATCAAGTCTGATCTTGAACCTGATCTAGTGAACTTAAAAAAAAAATCAACATTATTGAAGTATATTGAGGCATGCAGTATCACAAACACATTTTAAAGGCACAGTACTCGACTTTTGACAAGTATATTTACCCAGGCATCCACCACCACCATCAAGATGTTACAACCTGCCCATCTTCCCAAAAGTCCCCTTGTGCTAAAAAAACCTCACAAAATGAATGACTTGCAGAATTTTATTCTTATCTTCCATTCATACAAGTCATTTTTTGAGGGGGGAGTTGCCTAATTTATCATATATTGTGAAAACTATTTCATGTTAAGCAGAAATGTGATCTGAGAGATGTGACCATGACCATGTTCATCAGCTTATGAACTGCCCAGAGACTGACCCGAGCCTGTGGGAGTGGGATTGGAGGGGAGCAAGTCCCTGACTGTACACAAGCCATGGAGACAGAAGGAAATAGCTCATTAGATGTGAATTATAGCAAAATTAAGGAACAAAGGTGACTTAAGCTTCTCATCTGGCTGAGAGCTGAACGTGGCAGGTTTCAGACATGCTGCTCATGGATGTGGTGGCCTGGGGACATCCAGGTGGTGTTCTGATTGGCAATCAGGCATGTGGCGCTTTGGCTCAGGAGAGGAGCTAAAGTTGGAGGTGCAGACTTCAGAGTCACCTGGTGTTTGTGGCAATTAGAAGCACAGGATGACAGGAGAATACGCAGAGCGAAAACAGAGCTGAGGTTGGGGTCCTGAGAACTATCGCACTTGAGGGAAGGGAAGAGAAAGGCTGCAAGAAGAAAACAGGGGGAAGAGATCCAAGGAGTGGGAGGACCGCCCGAGTATCACCGCAGGCAGACACTTTCCTTGACCCTGGTGATGCCTCCTCCTCTGTTCTTCCCCAGGGAGGCTGCCCTGTGTGTGTGAACCCCGGGCCCTTGTCGGTCCAGATGGGCTTGGCCATCAGGGAACAGTTGTAGGAGATGGGGCAGAAGGGGAGGCTGCAGTATTTACTCCACTAGCCCCCACTCATGGTCACTGCATGCTGGTGGGGACCTGGGTTGAAGACACAGCTTCCACCAGGTGCCTCTCTGTCTCTCTGGGTCCCAGGAGCTGTGTGTTCCCTCCCTTCAGCCCAGAAGGGCTGAAGTAAAAGCCTAGCTGTTACTAGCCCAGGACACTGCCCACACCTTTGTGAAAAGTCTGTTTCCTAAATTCTCCTCGAATACCCATTTTGAATGTGCCATCTGTTTCCTTTTGGAAACTGATACTGACACCTGTCACTGGTTTAAAAAAGAAATTTACCTTCTATCTATTCCAAACTGGTCCCCCCAAATCCACTCCCAACTGCTGCCCAAGTTTCAGAAGTTACCTCCTTCCTCATGCCAAGGGGTCACCACCCAGAGGGGAGGCATGTCTCCCAGGACTGGATCACTACAAATAGATGATCAGGTGATCAGGTTACCCCAGAAGATTGCAGAATGGAGCTGCCCAGTGGGTGTGGCTGCAGGTAACACATACACACACATTTCAGAAGCCAGGAAGCATCTAGCTCCCTGGAAAATCTGTTTGACACCCAATTCTACATATATCAGGAATTATCCAAAAATGTTATATGTAGTTTTTTTTCCTCTCACTTTCCTTTCAGTAATGGCTCAGACTCTGGACTCCTTTTCTGAGCTCCAGGTTCTTTGTGAGGCCCCTTTCAGAATGCTCATCATTTTCTCCCTCTGGGTGTTGCAGGTTTGGGGCTCAGCTCCCCTCCTCCCCTGCAAGGGCAGGGGTGTGTCTAGTCCCCCTTCTCCCTTGTAACAGCTCTGATACCTGGCAGGAAAAATGACTGCCACAAAAGTTCCATCAGTACCCCCACCCAGAGGCAGGGAACTCCTCTTCTTATCTACAGATGGATGGCCCTACTGCTCTGCATTCTTTAAGTGCCACCTTCTTTTGATATTGTCTAAGTTTATTTTCTCTGTGATTGAACAACGTGGATGTGTTTCTAAACTCTCAATAATTAATTATGGCAAGAAATATACAAACCATAAGAAGAAACTTTAGAACATCATTCCATTCATCCTTTGGGATAGGCTGGTACAGCTGTCAAAGAAAAGCGGGATTCATATTTCAGCTAACTCTTTAAATAGCCATTGCTTCAAAAAAAAAATCAAATTATCTCTGAAAGAGAAATCAGAGGCTGATAAAGCCAGAGGGGGGAAAAAGCAATCCGGCCAATGACTTTGCCACAGGGACTGAGTCAGAAGCAAGGAGAAAAACGATATGACAGCGGCAGCTTCGTGTTCAGTCTCTCCTAATGTATTCAGATTGTCTGTGAGAAGACTTGTTTTTAAGTGAAGTTCAAAAGCCCATTTAAAAAATACCACTCTGTGCTGTAAAGCCAGAGCTGCGGTTCTCAAATTTGAAAAGAATTCTCACTAGCTGCCGTACATCAGCTGGATCACATCCGATTGTAACCCTGCATGTCATTTTATCACTTAATGTGACATTAAGAACATGGGCAATTTCCACATCAGAAACTGCAGAGCAAAAAGACACTCAATTTCCCCAGAGGAAGCTCAAGTAGTGCATTAACAGTGTCACAAACAGCTCTGGACACCCAGCAATGCTGAGCTCCAGGGCTCTGGACTGATGGCTTAAGTCTGTCTGGCGCCTTGTCCCCTTGCCCTCTGTGTGGCCAGTTAAGAGAATTGTATTGACAACTGCTGCTTTTCTGGCACTGTGTGTTATTGAATTGTCTGAGCTCATGTGCAGTTGTTGTTCAGTCGCTCAGTTGTGTCCGACTCTTTGCAACGCCATGGACTGCAGCATGCCAGGCTTCCCTGTCCTTCCCATCTCCTGGAATTTTCTCAAATTCGTGTCCACTGAGTCAATGATGCCATCCAATCATCTCATCCTCTGTTGCCCCCTTCTCCTCCTGCCCTCATTCTTTCCCAGCATCAGGGTCTTTTCCAACGAGCTGGCTCCTCACATCAGGTGGCCAAAGTATTAGAGCTTCATCTTCAGCATCAGTCCTTCCAGTGAATATTCAGGTTGATTTCTTTTAGGATTGACTGGTTTGATGCAGGACCCAGGACAATTTCACCACAGGGCAAGGTCTTTGTGGGTGGAAACACATCAGCTTCATCTACAACCAGGAATTCTCCCAGAGTAAGCAAGCCTTTAGTCAGTCCACAGGGTCCCTGCTGGAAGGCCCTTTATGGGGGTAACTGCTCTGTGTGACCAGATAATGTTCATCTGAGTTGACAAAATATCACAATGTCATCACCGAAGACATTCTCAAATATGTCTGTAATAAGTGTGTATGGTGTCAACATGGGTTTAGAATTTGATGTGGGTGTGAGTCACAATTTACCATAGTAGACACTGTAAGGAAGGGTCATCTGATCACACACCCCACTGTCCTGGCATCATTTAACCCCCTGGGGGTCAGATCAGGGCACCAGAGTAGCATCAGAGAGAAGACTGTTTGAGGAGCAGGTGCAGAACCCCTGCCCCAGGTAAACAGCTGGGCTTTGAGTGCGTGAGCTCCTACTGCACTGCCTGCATTTCAGCTTGATGGCAAGTGGGTCTGAGACAAAAACAGAGGCTTCAGTTCTTAGTGTCTCTTAACTAAGCTGTGTGGGCTGACTTGTGTCCCAACCGTGGGTATACATCAACCTCCTCACTCTAGGGACTCATAATGTGACTATATTTGGAGTCGGGTGCTTACAGAGGTCGTGAAGGTAAGAGGGTCATGGGGTGAGGCCCTAATCCCATATAATCTAAAAAGCCTCTTGATGAAAGTGAAAGTGGAGAGTGAAAAAGTTGGCTTAAAGCTCAACATTCCGAAAACGAAGATCATGGCATCCGGTTCCTTCACTTCATGGGAAATAGATGGGGAAACAGTGGAAACAGTGTCAGACTTTATTTTTGGGGGCTCCAAAATCACTACAGATGGTGACTGCAGCCATGAAATTAAAAGACGCTTACTCCTCAAGGAAAATTATGACAAACCTAGATAGCATATTGAAAAGCAGAGACATTACTTTGCCAACAAAGGTCTGTCTAGTCAAGGCTATGGTTTTTTCAGTGGTGATGTATGAATGTGAGAGTTGAACTGTAAAGAAGGCTGAGTGCCGAAGAATTGATGCTTTTGAACTGTGGTGTTGGAGAAGACTCTTGAGAGTCCCTTGGACTGCAAGGAGATCCAACCAGTCCATTCTGAAGGAGACCAGCCCTGGGATTTCTTTGGAAGGAATGATGCTAAAGCTGAAACTCCAGTACTTTGGCCACCTCATGTGAAGAGTTGACTCATTGGAAAAGACTCTGATGCTGGGAGGGATTGGGGGCAAGAGGAGAAGGGGACGACAGAGGATGAGATGGCTGGATGGCATCACTGACCCGATGGACATGAGTCTGAGTGAACTCCGGGAGTTGGTGATGGACAGGGAGGCCTGGCGTGCTGTGGTTCATGGGGTCCCAAAGAGTTGGACGCGACTGAGCGACTGATCTGATCTGATCTGATCTGATAGAAGAGCAGATCAGAACACAGAAACACGTAAGGGCATGGGGAGAATTCGGCCATCTACACACCCAAGAGAGGTGTGGAAACATCCCTTCTGACACTTTGATCTTGGAGGCCCAGGCTCTAGGACTGAGAGAGATCAGTGGCCCTTATTGAGCTGTTTACATTGCCCCATCTGTGGTGCTAGGTGACCATAGCCCGAGCAGACTGACCCAAGTAAGTGCTCAGGCAAAGTTCCCCGTTGGTGGTGAGGCCAATGGTGGAAAAGACAACCCGAGAGGGACAGGGTGAGTGGTGAGGAAGAGGGGAGGGGATGGTATGGAGACTTCAGTCCTTCCCAGCTTCCCAGGGTATGGACTTGTGACTTGTCCAGGAGAGGGCCATGGGGGCAGAAGAAGCAGAGAGACTCTGACCCCATAGAAGATCTCCAGGAGAGTACCCTCCTGCTCCTGCCTGACCCTGGGTGAGCATCAGGTCTCTCTGTATCATTTCAGGGTCCCTGAGGCCATGGGCTGCAGCTGATCTTATTTCTAGTCCACCTACACAGAAAGGAGATATCCTTGTACCTGCCTGCCCCAGGGTAAATTCATAGCCCTCACGTGCCTCATCCCTTCTCTGACCACCCTTGATGGGACCTTGGGAGGACCCTGGGTGACCCAGGCTCCCCTGGAGCCACTCACGCCTCTCCCATGAGGGTTTGGAATTGGCGACTATAACTTTGTTTTTCAGATCAGGAGACCTGTCCCATGTAGGTTCTGAGGTGGACCAGATGTCTTTAGAGCGAGGAGCAGGGGGTATACTCAGAAACAGAAACAGAGCCATGGGGACATCATGCCCAGTTTCCCAAAGCTTCTCCCAGAAGCTCCCTTGCACACCAGCTCTGGGAGACATCCCACAGCTTTTTAATAAACATCCACCCCTGCCCCTCTGTTTCTGTGGCTCTGGCTGTTCAGGCTAGCTTGACCAGGCTGCCAGGACTTGCAATCCTGAAGGCCCAATTAATTCTGGCTGCACACCAACATTCTTTTATTTTCTGTGTACCGAAGCAAGTGACAAACACACCTGATTGCAGGATTGATTTCTGGTCCATTCGCTGTTGGAGAAGCATGTCAGCTCACTGTCTGAGGACTCCCAAGAGCCCAAAAGTCCAGGACCTCCACTGCTGCCTCCTTCTCACGACCCCTACCTGGGACTTCCACAGGGCCTCTGTGCTCATTTGTTTCTGGGGTGTTCAGAACTCAGCTCAGCATGAGAATCAGCTGCTGGACTGAAGCAAAAGCCACCTGGATGCCATTGGAGACCACACGCTTTTCCTATGCAAGAGAATTTGTCTTCCAACATAAATATGCTTCCCCCATTAGGCCCTAATTACTCCAGAGAGAACCCGTCTGCCAATCAGCGGCAGACACCCGACTCAGGTTGATAAGCAGAGCAGATTTCTCCAGCCTTAGTCCTTCGAAGTATTTACTCTGCTCAAAAAAGCCGTTGTCCCCTCCGGGCTTCCAGGGCTGTTTCTCCCTCCTCCCCTCCTCTGCGTGCACACACACCTAAACTGATGCTCCAGCCCACTGGGGCTCCCTCCCTCTCTCCACTCTCCCTTTTCCTTTGTTTCTCTCCTACCAGCCTACCATAATGCAAAACAGAAACGAATATTCAAAAAGCACTTTCTGTTTTTAATCAGGTTTGGGGAAACAAGCCTGCATGCTGCTTCCCCAGTCAATAAGATGTTTGACATTTAGCAGGGCCTCGGTGAAATCTTGTCTAACAGCTCCATTTTTAAATGCCACTCCAGATCTCCCATCTCTGAGTTGTAGAAAGCACTTGTCCTGCAAAGTATTATCATTGGTAAAAATATTAAGCAGAATCTTCATCTACTCAGAGTCACCGGGTAATTTGGCTGGAATATAGATCACCCACCACCCCCGAGGGGGAGTAGCTGGCATCTCCTCTGGGCGTGAGGGTGGCTCACAGGAGGAGGGGATGGACCGGGGATGGGGGTGCTCTGCCTTGCCCCCCAGGTGTTCATGCCACTCCTGCACTGTGTCCTTGGGCGTCTCCTGGGCACTTTCTGGAATCCTGTGACAGCTAATGTCCATGATGGGGACTCAGGCAGCGGGAAGAGCTTGGGTCCCAGTGCAGGAGACTGGCACTGTTTCCTGGTCGTGTAGAAGGAACTTGCTGGTCAGTGGTGTCAGGGCCTCTGGCTGCCTCTGTGTAGGGATGGCAAACTTCAGGCAGCTAAGGTGAACAGACACGCATCTTTCAAGGGAATTTGCACCTTTATCAGTGTTCAGCCCCAGCCTGCCTTTATGTCAGCTGAGGACGAGGTGAGCTCCACGTGAACAGTTTGAGCTCCGAGGGTGGCCGTTGTAGGTCACCTGTGTTTTATGTGTCCTCTGATTTATCCCTAATGCTTGAATATAATCAACTATTGCCCTTACAACACTTCCAGAACTCAGGCATGAAAACATACTTTTCTTTGATCCCTATCACTGTCTCCTCTAGAGGGGCATCTGTTTGGGTGGGCACTGCTTGCTGGAAACCCTCACATTAACCAGGAGATGTTTAAGGAAGAGTCAACCTACTTGGGCAGACTCCGGGAGACAGTGAGGGACAAGAAGGCCTGGTGTGCTGCTGTCCATGGGGTCGTAAAGAGTCAGATACAACTTGGCAACTGAACAACAGCAGCAGCAATCTACTGAACTTTGAACTTGAACTCTGTTTTGTTTTGTTTTTTAAGTTTTTGATACAGCATTGCTTCTGTTTTAAGTTTTGTGTGGTTTTTTTTTTTTTTTTTTTTAGCCAGGAGGCATGTAGGATCTTAGTTCCCTGATAGGGATTGAACCCTCACCTCCTCATTAGAAACCAAAGTCTTAACCACTAGACCATCAGGGAAATCCCTGAACTCTGGTTTTAAGAGGTCTGGAGCCACATCCACTCTGCCTCTGTGTGAGGGGATTCCCACCACTGGAAAAGGGCTGTGTACCTCTATTGGAAAAGCTTCCCATCGCTGGAAAAGGACCACGTGCCTCTCTCTGCTGTGAAAGTTAGAGAAGGTCTCCTGCAGCAAAGAGTCGCCTGGCTCCAGTGACTTCATCCCACAGGTAGTAGGAGGAGGCAGTAAGAAGTTGTTGAAGGTTTTGAGTGAGAGACCGTTTCAAAGCGGTGGTCAAAGAAAGTGAGTCGACTGGAGACGCTGGATGCGGAATGCAGGATGCAGGTACAGGATGGCAGTGCAGGGGTGGTCCGTGCCCTGGAATCCTGAGCCACAGGGTGGACGGGCAGGAATAGACACAACAGGGTAGGTGTGAGACTCTAGGCATGCGGCTCACGGTTTAGCTGGGCAGGAGTCAGGAGGAGAGACCCCGAGGGTACCCAGGATTCCAGGGGCATGTGGGGACCTGAGAGTGTGGGAGACGAGGCTGCTGGCTGGTGGGCTCGGGCTTGATTTAAGCCCTTTTGCTTTTGAGATTACTGGATGTGTACTTGAATTTTTGCCTTTGAGTGGAAGGGGATATGGCAGCTCTTCCTTCTGCTTTGGCAGAAAGGGGTTGTCTGGCTTGATCAATGAGTCTGAGTGTGAGATGGTATTCTGTGCATCCATTGAGGACACTGAGGTCTGTGGCAGAGGTGGGGGGATGTGTGTATGTGTGTGCTCACACACCTGAATTGTCTCATTACTCTGGACCTGGGGTTTCTTTGGACCAAGCTCAGATTTTTAGCTCAGATTATATTCAGATGAACCTGGCCATATGGTAACATTGGTTATGTGCACCGTGTTTGTATGTGTGAGCATGTGTCACCGTGTGCTCAGCCCCTCAGTCGTGTCTGACTCCGTGTGACCCCAAGGACTGTAGCCCACCAGGCTTCTCTGTCCATGGGATTCTCCAGGCAAGAATATGGGAGTGGGTTGCCATGTCACTGTATGTGCACATATGTGAGACAGAGGGAAGGTATGAACAGCACAATGTGGAGAAATGTCTTTATGGAGAAACAGATGGCCTTGGGAAAAAGGGTTGAACCCAGGAAACCTTCCAGCTGCAGCTGTGTCCCCTGGCATGCACCTCCAAAGACACTTGAGCAAATTCTGTCTGATTGCACTCACTCCAGACCTTCTTACCCAGATGAAGTAAGTATGAAACAGACGCTTCTGCCTAATGAGAATTTAAATTTCTAACTTTGTTAGAGGCATGGGGATGGGCGTGACGTACATTGCTAATATTCAGAGTGAGAAGAGGCTGCCCAGTGCCCAGCTCTCCCCTCCCTCCTGAGTCCCCAGACCAGACCCAAACAGTGCAGAACTCAACTGGGACATTGATATGGGCATCGTTATAACATAAGAACCTTCTGACTCAGAGTCCAACTGGCTTCCCTGAGTCCAAGAGTGTTTATTGAAAGTCTTCTGAGTGTGAGAAGGACGACCTATCCCTGGAGAAGCAAGACTCTGTTGTCTTAACTCACGGGAGAGCACAGAACCTGGGGCGTGGTCTTGGACTCGCTTCTGCCACTGCTGAGCCCTGTGACCTTGAGCAGGCGACTGAACCCATGGAGTCTCCATGCTCACGTCTGTGAAATGGGACCACATATCTGTCTCTTGAGTTCTTGTGAGGACTCACTGGGTGATGTATGGAAAGCATTCAGTCCCATGCCAGACACACAGTAAACACCCAACTAACATGATTTGAAGAAGTGTGCTCACACACCCAAAACAAAAACGATGCTTTCAGGGTGATGTCATTTATTACTTTCTGGAATTACTTTTTAGAAGCATTCATAAGCAATTATTTATTGGAAGGACTGATGCTGAAGCTGAAGCTCCAATACTTTGGCCTCCTGATGCAAAGAGCTGACTCACTGGAAAAGACCCTGATGCTGGGAAAGAATGAGGTCAGGAGAAGGGAGCGGCAGAGGATGAGATGGTTAGATAGCATCACCAACTCAATGCACATGAATTTGAGCAAACTCCGGGAGATAAAGGAGGACAGGGAAGCCTGGCGTGCTACAGTCCATGGGGTCACAAAGAGTCAGACACAATTTAGTGACTGAACAGCAACAACATAAGCAATTTCAAAGGACTTTTCCACATCTTTGTTCCTAGGTGGCTTATTTTTATGTTGCATTAGTTCTAGCCTACCAAAATCATTTTGAGAAGGAGGTTTATGCATCACAAACAACACTCTGTCCTTGTGTTTACAGAATCGATGCCGAGGGTGCTCTGAGATGAGCAGAGGAGAGGATCTGGGTGGGCAGAAGAGAAGCAGGATCCCGCTGGTGGGCCTGGACAGGTGGCCTCCCTGAATGGAACTCGCCTGAATCCCTGGCTTATGGCTGAAATAAGTTCTGCCCCTTCCTGCAGAGTTTTCTCTTCCCAAACCCAGCCTCTTGGGTTCCTCTTGGCGCCTTGGTCCTACAGAATCCTCATCTACTCTGTGCTCTGTTGGTGCAGAAGAGCAAGGCAGGTGGGTCATCTTGGCTTTTTTTTGTTTTCCTCCTATTCTGGGATCACCCCCCACCCCCCCAGAGCTGGCTGTGCTGCAAATCCTGTGCCCCTGCTATAGTGGTACCAGGATCACAAAGAGTAATAAGGACCCCAACATCTACAGAGGCCCCCATATCACCCCAAGCGTGTGTGGGTGTTTGCTTTCATCACCCAGCACAGCAGAGTTGTTCTGATCCAGGATGACTCCTGGGGACACACACTGGGGGTGAGGTGGGGGATCACTTGCCCTGCTGCACAGTGAGGACTGGGCAGAGCAGGATGGGGATGACCCCCTCCGCATCCACCTCCCACTGTGTGGTGGCCCCTCCTTGGCCCCCTCGTGGCTATTATCCTGAGCTGGGGGCTGCTTTAAGGACTCCTCAAAGCATTGGCATTCGGAGCTCAGGGAGAATTCAGGCTTATCTAGTTTTACATAAAATGAAGGAGCAGAGGAAAAAACTCATCTCTTGGGAGATGGGAGAAGTTGATGGTCATTCCCGTTTCAAACCCACCCGGGCTTTTGTGAAATGTGCCCTTTGAAAATGATGGCTCTTATCTCAAATTCTTGCTGCTAACTTCACTTCCCTATGGACTCGGGTTTGACCCCTGGATGGGGAAGATCTCCTGGAGGAGGGCATGGCAACCCACTCCAGTATTCTTGCTGCTAACTTCACCTCCCTGCAGAGCCCAGGCACAGATTCTGAATCAGTGCTTCCCTTTGTATCATCTTTGTGATCATGGAAAACTGCCCTTGGCTATGACATCAGTTCTTTAGGACCAACACAAACCCCCTCCTTAGTTTGGAGTTTTATCCTTGGGAATTAAGCTTCTGGAAGTCATGTGGCTAGTGGACTCATTGGCCATGACTTGACCTGCAGGCGTCAACCAAATGAGGACTTACTGAGCAATCAGTGCCTCCATGTGCTGCCGTGACTTCTGCACACCCCCGCCCCCGCCCCCGCCCCACTGATGGAGAACGAGTCTTCCTGCCTGACTTCCACAGCAGGTTCACACTTTGCCCCCGAGTCAGGGTGCACACCAGAGCCACAGCTGGTCATAGACAGAGACCATGCCTTCAGCTGACATTGTTTTCCTGGCATCACTCTAGCATTGCCCCCACTGGCTTGAGAATATCCTACAAAAGTAGCCTTAGAACAAGGTGTTCCCTGGCTCTTGTATCCTGTAGTATTTAAAAAAAAAATTTATTGGAATATAGATGATTTACCATGCTGCATTAGTTTCGGATGTACATCAAGTGAATCAGTTATACACATACATGTGTTCATTCTTTATCAGTGGGCTTCCCAGGTGGCGCTAGTGGTAAAGAAGCTGCCTGCCAGTGCAGGAATAAGAGTTCGATCCCTGAGTCAAGAAGATTCCCCTGGAGGAGGGCATGCAACCCACTCCAGTGTTCTGGCCTGGAGAATCTCCCATGGACAGAGGAGCCTGGTGAGCTATCGTCCATAGGGTCACAGAGTCGGACACGACTGAAATGGTTTAGCATGCACATTCTTTCTCAGACTCAAATAGGTTATTGAAGTGAAGTTGCTCAGTCGTGTCCAATTCTTTGCGACCCCATGGACTGTAGCCTAACAGGCTCCTCCATTCATGGGATTTTCCAGACAAGAATACTGGAGTGGGTTGCCATTTCCTTCTCCAGAAGATCTTCCCAACCCAGGGATTGAACCCCGGGTCTCCCGCATTGTAGGCAGACACTTTACCATCTGAGCCACCTTAAGGAATACTAAATAGAGCTCCCTGTGCTGTACAGTAGGTCTTTTATTTTATATATACTAGTGTGTATATATAAAATGTTAATCCCAAACTTCCATCACTTCCTTCCACGTTTCCACTTTGGTAACCATATGTTTAATTTTGAGATTAGTGAATCTGTTTCTGTTGTATAAATATGTTCATTTGTATCATTTTTAATTAGATTCCACAAATAAGTGATATCATATGATATTTGTCTTTTTCTGTCTGACTTACTTCTTTAGTATAATAATCTCTGGGTCCATCCATGTTGTTGCAAAAGGCACTATTTAGTTCTTAAAAAAACTAAAAATAGAGCTACCATATGATCTAGTAATACCACTCCTGGGCATATATCCAAGAAAAACCATACTGTGAAAAGATACGTGTACCCCAGTGTTCATAGCAGCGCTGTTTACAGTAGCCAAGATGTGGAAACAACCTAAGTGTCCATCAACAGATGAGAGGATAAAGAAGTTGTAGTATGTTATTTTGCACTAATCTTAATGGTGCTTTGCTCTCTTGCTTGCCAACCTTTCTGAATACACACAGTACACCTTTTTGAACGTTTATTTTGAAGTGATTTTCTCTTTACAAAAAAAGTTGCATCAATATTACAGAGTATCCGCTAAAACCCTTCACCCAGCTGGTTTAATTACCCAAACCAGGAAATTAACCTCAAGATGATGACAGCATCTCAGTTCCAGACCTTATTTAAAGTGTCCCAGTTTGTCCTTAAATGTCGCTTAATGGTTCCAAGATCCCACATTGCCTTCAGGTGTGAAGGAGCAAATTTAATGTGCTCCTCCATCCATGGGATTTTCCAGGCAAGAATACTGGAGTGGGTTGCCATTCCCTTCTCCAGGGGATCTTCCCAACTCAGGGATCAAACCCGGGTCTCCTGCATTGTAGGCAGACTTTTTACCACCTGAGCCACTAGGGAAGCTATATAAGTAACACACTCACATGTCAATCAACTTAGACGTCTGTATAGGCGTCTATGGACAACTGCCCACATGACCTCTCATTAGGTGCTTTGATCTCAGAATTTCAAATTGAGTGTTTAGTTTGCCACTGGGGAAAAAAGGTTAGCCTGTAGAGTTCTTGGGGGGGCTCCCTGGTGGCTCAGATGGTAAAGAATCTGCCTATAATGCTGGAGACCCAGGTTCAATCCTTGGGTCAGGAAGATCCCCTGGAGAAGGGAAAGGCAACCCACTCTAGTATTCTTGTCTGGGAAATTTCATGGACAGAAGAACCCAGCTGGCCACAGTCCATGGGGTCACAAAGAGTCAGACAAAACTGAGAGCCTAACACGTGGGGCTTCCCAAGTGGTGCTAGTGGTAAAGAATCCACCTGCCAAAGCAGGAGACATAAGTTTCCAGGGTTCAGTCCCTGGGTTGGGAAGATTCCCTGGAGAAGGAAAGGGCAACCCACTCCAGTATTCTTACCTGGAGAATCCCATGGACAGAGGAACCAAAGAGTTGAACACTTCTGAAGCTATTTAGCACACATGCAGAGTTCTCAGACTCCCTGAAATTTGCAAGAAGACACTCTCTCCTCAGAAGCGTTTTTCTGCTTAGTTTTTGACACATCTGTTATTTTCAAAAACAAATAACCTTGAGCTTCTGTCCTGCTTTCCCGATGGAAAACATGACAGTAAGTCCTTTATAATATATCAGTAAATGGTGGTTCCCCCACATAAATACAACCTTCCCTCCACGGTGACCGAATCTTACTTTGTCAGAAGAGCATTTATGTTCCTTTGCAAGAAAGACGCTGCGGAGAGTAATAATGGAGAAGCTGACAGCAGTGTCCCCTGACTTATTTTAAAGAATAAAAATAAAATATATATAGAGATATGCAGGTTTTTTTTTTGAAAAGAAAATGAATCATTCTTTGAAAGTTAGTCAATCTCTTGGGGGCACGGTGTGGAAAATTAGCTTTTAATGGCTTTGAAATTGAGGTTCCTTGGGTCAATAGGACTGGATACTTGAAGTAAAATGACAAATCTATTAGAAGAAAATCAAGCATTCTGTCGCCCGTAAGAAAGGCACTCAGAGGACAGAAAGCATTTTCTTGGAACTCTTCTCGCACTAGGCGGGTGGGGGTGCGGGCATCAGAAAAGCTTGGGCTTGGGCTCACTGATTTGAAATCCCCTGAACAAGCATCACTCATGGCCTTCTTATCACACCTGGAGTCGGAAAGTTTCCTGGTTCCTGGCCACTGCTGCACAGTTTCATTGAAGGTAGAAGGCAAGGCGTGCGTTTCACATGCATTTAATCCTAACACTGCATGGAACGCACTGTTATTTCTCAGCTGCTGTCCCACCACCGGTCTCAGTGTGAGTCTGTCTAGCTGCCTCAGCCCAGCCTGATGTGTCGCTCTCACACTTTCAGTGGGTTGTGAGGCTGGCAGAGCCACTCTGTGCAGGAGCCAAGTCTGAAGGTTGTCTTGCGTTTCTGAGTCAGAATCTTATTTTCTAACGTTATGCAGAAATGAACACACAAACCATCTATGGGCCGCATCCATTAATGAAGCCATGCATTTCTTTCTTTTTTTTCCTTTTTATTTTTTTAAAGCTTCATTTTCAATAGTACATGTACATGGTACATAATTCAGATGATTATCTGCAGGATAAAGTAAACCTCCCTCACTGGGCTTCCCAGGTGCAGAGGTAAAGAATCCACCTGACAATGCAGGAGACACAGGGACTTAGGTTTGATTCCCAGGTTGGGAAGATCCCCTGGAGCAGGAAATGGCAACCCACACCATTATTCTTGCCTGGGAAATTCCATGGACAGAGGAGCCTGGGGGGCTTCAGTCCATGGGGTGTCAGAAAGTTGGACGTGACTGAGCACACACACACAAGGTAAACCCTACCCTCCCTGTCCACTAGCTAACCTGTTCCCCTCTCTGGAATCCATCATCATTACCAGTTTTGCTGGGTATTTAGGAAGTTTTCTGTAACAGTCTGATGTGCAGATATATGCTCTGAGTCAATCTTAAATTTAACTAGGTTCTTTTTTCTTTAGGCCTGACCTATGAAATGTAATGAGTGGTATTTGTACCACTTATGATGCTATTCCTTCATGTCCAAGTTCAGCCTTCTTCACTGCCCACTTTGACTTTGGAGGATGATAGTGCAGTAGAAATGGCTGCAGTAGCAGTCAATGGAGGTTTCCAGAAACTCAAAGATCTTTCTTTTTCAATCAACCACAAGGTTACAGAGGAAGGATATAGAAACTTGTTTTGAACAGTGGACAATGTGTCCAACTCGCTAGAGGTAACTATTTCCAGGCATTTCAAAGAAGGTATCAAAGCTCAGGCCACACAGTCAAGTCTTTGCATCATTGTGTGTTATGACTGCCAAGTCTTGTGAGACTTACCATGATAGGTTGCCTCCTGGATGCAACAGAAGCCATGCATTTTGTGATTCCTTCACCAACAGTTACTTTGTGTTCATGAAGCACTGGATGCTGTGTTGGGTGATCAGGATACAAATGTGGACCTTGCATTCTTATACTTAATGGTCTAGTTAGAGAAGCATCAATGGAAATGCAGATTTATTGTTGCTGTTCAGTTGCTAAGCCATGTCCAACTCTTTGCGACCTCATGGACTGCAGCATGCCAGGCTCCACTGTCCTTCATTATCTCCCACAGTTTGCTCAATTTCATGTCCATCAAGTCAATGATGCTACCTAACCATCTCACCTTCTGCTGCCCTCTTCTCCTTTTGCCTTCAATCTTTCCTAGCATCAGGGTCTTTTCCAGTGAGTCAACTCTTTGCATCAGGTGGCCAAAGTATTGGAGCTTCAGCTTCAGTATCAGTGCTTCTGAAGAATACTCATGGTTTGTTTCCTTTAGGATTGACTAATTTGTTCTCCTTGCTGTCCAAGGGACTCTCAAGAGTCTTTTCCAGCACCACAATTCAAAAGCATCAATTCTTTGGCTTTCAGTCTTCTTTATGGTCCAAGCAGATGAATACAGGCTATAAGGCAAGTACTACATAATGAGATCATTGGATCACGTGGCTGGGCATCCACTAGAACAATGTTCCAGGAAACACGCATTGAATTTCAAGGAACCACCTTCACCACCATTACAAGAAGAAGACTCCTCTGACTTTCCATGTGAGCCACTGAGGAGTGGAGACCCATGGCGCTGGTCCCTGGTCACTCAACTAATGGGAACAGATGGGCAGTGTACCTCAGATACTCCCATATTCTTCTCACTGGTGAAAATGGGTTTCCTAAGAAGCTTCTGCTATTTATTCTTAGTCTGTTGGGAGGAGGAAAAAGAGGATGAGATAAGAGCTACAACAAATCTAGACAGCATATTAAAAAGCAGAGACATCATTTTCCTGACAAAGGTCCATATAGTCAAAGCTATGGTTTTTCCAGTAGTCATGTACAGATATGAGAGTTGGACCATAAGGAAGACTGAGTGCTGAAGAATTGATGCTTTCGAACTGTAGTGCTGGAGAAAACTCTTGAGAGACCCTTGGACGGTAAGGAGATCAAACCAGTCAATCCTAAAGGAAACCAACCCTAAATATTCATTGGAAGGACTGATGCTAAAGCAGAAGCTCCAATACCTTGGCCCCCTGATGCAAAGAGCTGACTCATTGGAAAAGACACTGATGCTGGGGAAAACTGAGCACAGGAGGAGAAGGGGGCAACAGAGGATGAAATGGTTGGATGGCATCATTGACTCAATGGGCTTATATTTGAGCAAACTGTGGGAGATAGTGAAGGACAGGGGAGCCTGATGTTTTACAGTCCAAGGGCTCGCAAAGAGTTGGATATGACTTAGTGACTGAAAAACAGCAACAAGAGCCTGGGACTCTGCAGAGCATAGCAGACGTGGGGTGGGGCGGGGAAAGGCGAGTTGAGAGGAAAGACAACACAGGCGTGAGGTGCAGGATGGCTCCATCCAGTGGGACAGCTCTCTGACTTTGTTGGAGGAAATTGTCAGTTTTCTAGTTCTGGTTAACTTTGTCTTGATGGCTTTCAGTGAGGCAATGGAGCCCTTTCCATCACATTTCCTGGAGACAGGAGACTTTGCTAGGGAAGGGGGTGGGCGGATCAGTTCAGAGGCAAAATTAAGATCCAAAATCCCCTCCTCTGGATCCACACCTACCCCCCATCAGGAGTTCATCCCTTCCAACTCCCTGTTTTGTCCTCCCAGGCTGCAAGAACGCCCCACTGCCTGCTGTCTGCAGAAGGAAGGAAGGGAGAATGGGGAGAAGAAGCAAATAAAAGAGGGAAAGAAGGAGGGAGGGAGGGTGGGAGGCAGGGAGCATTCTTAAAATTGAATTATTTTAAAAATAGGAACCATTTGGTGTCAATTAAATTCTGCCTCAGCTCCTGAGTGGTGACTCATGTGGTGACAATCTCAAGACTCAGTTTACTGGCACCCAGAGCAAAGATGCCAAACCATCTAGACACAGCAGCAGTTCTTGGCCACCACTGCCCTGCCCAGGGTTGGCCCTGTTCCAGGAGCCACATTAAAGGAAATTTGACCAACCGGAGCACTGTCAAAAGAGAAACGAAGCCAGCTTTCGGAAGGGGAGAAGGATGGGTGGGGTGGGGCCAAGTCACCAGCAGATGTGTTTTGATCTCAGATGAGTCAGGGGGTTCACAGGGTCTCCTCACAAGTGTTCAGGGTCTTCTCCTTCTATCTCCTGCTTGCCTCTCCCCTCCTCCTTACACACACACAAACACACACACACACACACAGTGTTTGCATAATATGGTGGGGCTTATTCCAGGTACTTGTGATGGAGAAATGGCATGTGTGACTGTCGCTCTCAGTATCTTTAGTGTCCACGTGGTACTGGCAGCTCAGGCCTTCGTTGTGGTGGCCATGGGGTACTGGCAGCTCAGGCCTTCGGTGTGGTGGCCTGGGGTCCTCAGTCCCCCAGGCTGTGTTCACTCCCCTGGCTGAGACCCCTCGCTCTGCCCACACTCAGAGCCTCCCTCCTACCTCTGCACTTTGTTCCTGCTGTTTTCTGTCTGGTCGCCCTTCCTCGCTCTACTGCCCTGTATGTTGTCCACTTTTTTTTTAATGTATCATTTTATTCATTTGTTTATTCATGGCTGTGCAGGGTCTTCGTTGCTGCACAGGTTTTTCTCTCGTTGCGAAGCCTGGCGGCTACTCTCTAGTCGTGGCGGGCAGGCTTCTCATGGCCGTGGCTTCTCTTGTTGTGAAACCTGACTCTCGGGTGCTCAGACTTCAGTAGTCGAGGATCAATAGTTGTGGTGCACAGGCTTAGTTGCTCCATGCCATGTGGGATCTTCCCAGACCAGGGATTAAAACTGTGTCTCCTGCATTAGCAGGTGGATTCTTTACCATTGAATCCCCAAGGAAGCCCCGCTGTCCACTTTTAACCCAACGGGAAGCCCCAAGCTCAGGCACCCTCAGTTCCAACCAAACTCAACTGACTTCCTCCCCCCTTGATAGAAGGAGCCCCTCCGCCTGGACACTGCAATCTTGGAAGAGTAGCTCTTGGCATAACAGTGGGGTCCCACTCCAGACAATTGAACCAGGGGTCCTGAGTGATGTGACGAAGATGGGAGTTTCTGGGGTGCTTAGGTGAGGAACCTGAGCTGTTTGAGGCCAGCACAGGGTTCCAGGTGGGGAATGAGGTGGCCCGATTTATGTTGGATAAATAGAAAAGCATGTATGCTGTGAGAAAGTTGACAGGGAGGGAGATTGTGGGTGGAGGAGCTGGACAGGAGGGCTGTCCACAGCAGGCTGGAGATACAACATCTCCAGTGGAGAAAACAGCTGGGGTGGGTCTGCTTTGTCACATTCCTGCCTGTTCATCTGTGGGCTAGGATTCTGGGCATCAGGCTGGCCTGGAGAAGGCGCTTGATAAACACTGAGATAAATGGATGTAGCTTGAAAATTCTGCCAGTGATTCAAATGTTATTACAAGTTATACGCCTGTTTGGTTTTTATCTTAATGAGTTTCCTCTGTTAAATAAAATCATGGAATCGGAGAGCTGGGAACACCCAGGGTTTCAGCATTTCTTTAACCCCCTGTGATTGTTTGGTAAACATAAACATCTGGTCTCCCCAGATTCCAAGAATGAGCCCACCCTCACCCCTGAGATGCTCCCAGGAATCTATCTAATGATCTCAGGAAATTTATCAGAGGGAGGACTGTTTGTCCTGGATCCCATAGCTGCTTGGCGGTGGGTTTGGGATTCCAAAGGCTCTGTACCCTCTGGAAAGCTGCCCTTCCACCCCCTACCCTGGGCCTGCCGCTAGAACCTGCTTTTAAATATGAAAATTACCTTTCTCTAGACTCTGAGACAGTGCTAAGCAACAGAGCCTGGGAGTTCATTTAGTGAACAAATGCTACTTTTCTAGACCCAAGAGGTTAACCTGGTGCCCTGACTTATGTTCCAGAAAGACACTGACTGTGATGGAATTATGTTTAATAGAAAGTTGCCACCCCTTCCCAGAGAGGCTTGTAAACATTTGGGAGAAGGTGGCAGTTAGAGAAAAGTCCTCTCTGACCTCCCTCCTCCTCTTCCTTTCACTAATTAAAACACAGCCAATGCCAATTAAAACAGAGCAAGAGCTATTATTGTTTTTTGTTTATCCACAGATCCAGGATAATGCAGGGAAATGAGATGGAAACTCCCTGCCTCCCAGCTTGGCCATGGGTTTGCTGGGACGCATGCTCTGCTTCACTGAGAAAGTGGTGCGCAGAGTTGGGGGTGCGGCTACATACCTGAAGTGGCTTCCCATCATGGGCCAAGTGACTCTCAGGCCGGCAGGTGCCAACAGCCACTGCTGGAGTTGGTGGGTCTACAGTCTCTGAAAGTTGCACCTTCTGAGCCCCTGGGGTGTGAAACACAGACCCATCCCTACTGCCCCCACCCGCAGCTCAGGCCCAGGAGGGAAGCTGGTGCTAGCACCGTGTGAGCCACTCAACACCACCCCTCACCTACCCCTGCTCCCCAGAGGCTGTGCTGAAAGTCCCTAGAATGTGTTGTCAGTTTGGTCTCTCAGTCGTGTCCAACTCTTTTGTGACCCAGGGACTGTAGCCCTCCAGGCTCCTCTGTCCATGGGATTTTCCAGGCAAGAATACTAGACTGGGTTGCCATTTTCTTCTCCAGGGGAGCTTCCTGAGCCATGGATGAAAACCGCATGTCCTGCATGGACAGGCAGATTCTTTACCACTAAGCCACCTGGGAGGCTGCCCAGAATTGTGCCACTCTCCAAATAGCAGAGCACTAACCAGCTCCCTGAACTTCTGGGGTCCCTTAGGGAAGCTCTTTGTCCTCTCCTTTTTGCTCAAGGTGAAGTGTTTGTGATTCTGCACTTGTTCAAAAGTCCTGAAAGAAGCAGAGTGTGGTGTGAGCTAAATACATGACCTCAGAAATGAAGCAAGGTTGGGGGTCAGAGGGAGCACCCCAAACTGCTCGCCTCCTCTTGAGAATCAGGAACATGGACCCCTCCTGTGCAGCATCATCCCTGGATAGACATTGTCACCCCATGGAAGTGGTGGGTGCTGCACCTTGTGCAGAGGCTGCCCCAAAATGTCAGACATACCTGGAGCCATCCCTGGGCCAAGCGGGGGTGATGAGTCAGATGTGGGACAGGTGCGTTACCATGAGTCTAGCAACCTTTGCTGCACTTTGGAAGCACCTAGAATGGTTTTTAAACTCCTAACTCCTGGGCCATGCCTGGACCACACTCAATTAAATCAGAATTTCCTCTGAGCTGCCCCAATTCAGAAGGATTGATTTAATGAAAACAGTCTTTCTCACCTCTGCTGCATAAAGCCTAGTAATTCCTAGAGGGTGTTGAGGGACCATTAATAGACTGAATGGGTCCTTTCCAAATCTATATAGTGAAGCCCTAACCCCCAGGAAAATGGTCTTTGGAAAAGGGCCTTTAAGAAGTGACTGAGTTTAGAGCAGGGGTTTCCCAGGCAGCTCAGTGGGAAAGAACCCACCTCCCAGTACAGGAGATACAGGTTCAATCGCTGGGTTGGGAAGATCCCCTGGAGAAGGAAATGGTAACCCACTCTGGTATTCTCGCCTGGGAAATCCCATGGACAGAGAAGCCTGGCCGGCTGCAGCCCATGGGGTTGCAAAAGAGGTGAACATGACTTAGCAATTAAACAACAACAGCAAGGTTTAGAGCAGGTCATGAGAATGAGGCTCTCGTGGTGGGACCGTGTCCTTACAAGAGGAAGGGACCAGACCTGGCTCTGTCTCCAGGCTACAAGTGCACGATGAGAAGGCAGCATCAACAAGGCAGGAGGAGTCCTCACCAGGAACCAAATCTGCCTGCCAGCCCCTTGACCTGGAACTTCCAGCTTCCACAGCTGTAAGAAATACATGTCTGAGATTTAAGCCACCCAATCTGTGTCTTTGTGCCTGAAGTGACTAAGACAAGCCCACAATGAAGGATTCTGTGTACAAATCCTTCTGAAAAAGCTGGTTGTGTCTTGGAATGTTCTTTCACATCCATAGCATTGTCACCCCTCACCCCGAGAATGGATTGTGCCCCTCAGAGCCTGGCAGTGTGTCCAGAGCCCAGGTGTAGATGGATAGAGCATCTCAGATGCCTCCTGAGGCTTCTATCCCTGCCAGAGTCAGAAGGCAGAAGCCAGCAGGACAGGCAGAGCGAGGCACCCCACAAGACCTCCATGGTTTGTGCATCAGACCAGAAGGACCAGTGCTATTTGTGTAAATCCTACTTTGGGGAAATGAGGTTAAAGACAAATCCTTTTGTAAGGGCAGAGACAATAAACACTCATGACTCATAGCCAGACTGCCACGTGCAAGGTGCTGCATTGGGTGTAAAATTCAGGGAGGGGAGATGCACAGGTGATCCTGGACTCTCATAAACACCTCCTGCCCACTATCTTCTCTGAGCTGGAAGGGGGTGTCTCAGACCAGTAAGGATGGTGTGTGTGTATTTGGATGTGTGAAGGGCCTGAGGCTGATGGAGCAGCAGGTCCAGATATAGAAGGTGTGGTTCTCACCCAGCTTGTCTCTACGTCCGTGTGACCTGGATCAAGTCCTCACCTTCACGTGGAAGCTCGGTCATGGGCAAGCAGGCTCAGGGAGATGTCAGTCCAAATACCAGCCATGATCACCAGGGGGATTTCAGAAGGTAGCAAAGCATTTGTTGAGTTCATGAAAACAGGGATTACAAATGTATGAGAATCCCCCAATCAGATGTAGAAGGATTTCTGTACAGGAAAAAGATATCCCCTTCTAATTAAAAGAAGCATAGTTAAGATCCAGGATCACAAACAGACTTCATCATGCATCCCATTACCTGGTGGTGACTCCCAGGGATGTGGTGCCGGGAATGATCATGAGGCTAATTCTTGATCCCAGAACCAGAGGTGGAATCAGTTGTTGATGTTTTTCATGGGAAGATGTTGATGGTGATTGGCCACATCCAACCCATTGGTCTCAGCTGGATTCTTGTAAAAAAAAAAAAAAATCCTCTGTATTTTTGCTTAGCCAGAAACATACTTAGTCTGCCTAGCAAAAGATCACTATCTTTTCCAAGAAGGCTATTATCTCCCAGAAGGCCCAATCAGCAAATCTAAGGATACGAGACTGTGGTCAGCATGATCCACTGGGGTGTTCCCTCCTCGGAGGCTTCATAGCTGAGTTCGAGAGTTGAGATATATCCAAGGAGGCAACTTGGAATTGTCCCCAAGTTTGGCCAGGAATAGCACTTATTAGAAAAGACCCTGATACTGGGAAAGATTGAAGGCAAAAGGAGAAGAGGGCAGCAGAGGATGAAATGGTTAGATAGTATCACCAACTCACTGGATATGAATTTGAACAAACTTCAGAAGATAGTGGAGGACAGAAGGGAGTGCTGTATTCCAAAGGGTCTCAAAGAGTCAGATATGACTTAGTGACGGAACAACAACAACAACTACAAGCACAGCCAGGAAGACACAGGACAATCCATGTGAGAGTTGCAAGCATTCAAATGATTTATTTGGCTTAAGATAAAACGAAAGAAAAAAACTCCCATGCTCTTTCGAATCTGCTTACTTGCATTTCATCTCCTGGTAGCAAGAAGCACTTCAGCACTAAAGATCAAGCTGGTTTTTTAATAACCAGAGTGAATCAATGTCCTCTGATCTTTCCTAATTTTACAATAAGGTGATTACCAGGTATCCGTGGTTTAAATATTTATAGAAATGCAGAGAAGCTGCTAATGGCTGAATCAGCTTCAGATGGCAGGTGATGACAACATGCTTAATGAACACAGATTCTGCTTAATGCACACAATGAGAGAAAATGCTGTGACAGGGATTTACAATGGAATCTAAGAATGAGACTCTGAAGAGCTGCTGCATTTGCTCCTCGGCTTCACTTCTATTGGAAGAGTACAGGTCTCATCTCCCTGTTGGAAATCGTGCCCAGCAATGGATGCCCTTGACACTGATATCTGTTGAGAAAGAGTAGGACCAAAGAGATGGATGCCTTCTGTAGTCTGTAGAAATGCCTATACCTGTTATTGGACTCCCCGGTGGAACTGATGTCCATTGGCATTAACTCCTATTCCTTAAGTGAGATTGCATGTTGAGCAGTTTTCATTCTGTTTTGCAGACAATGAAAGTTATGCCAAAGTGGTGACTGTCCCTGAGTCCAAGATTACATGGTGATTGGCCTTGAACATCAGAGCCCAGGATATTCTGATTCCAGTTCCCTCACATTATTCCCCTTGGAACATCCGTGCCACCCAGCTCCCAGGAGGTGTCTGCCTAGCTTTCAGGCATCATTAGGGCTGAGCCCTTCATCTTCCAGAGAAGCTCCTCAGATCCAGGCTCCCTCAGTGGACGGGCATCCTCATGTGCAGAGAGCAGCGTCCTGTGGGGACCCAGGCTTGATAGCTCATCCTGTCCTGCAAACAAGCAGAACAGCTATCCAAACTCTGTGCTGGCACAGACACTTTTTCTTCCCAGGAGGTTTAAGCAGCAGCTGATGTGCGGGAGACGGGAGTCGGGGTCTGGGCCCTATTCACCCTCTCCCTGTCCACAGCCATGCTGAGCCAGGGGCCAAACCCACTGCAGGACTGTGACTCCCAGTCTGCTTGTGCTATGAGGCCATTTATGTTGTGTTCAGATCAAGTCACATTCTCCAACTAAATGAACTCCTTTGAACACCAAGTAATATTTCAAGCTTAAATGGAATTAAGCAAAGTGAACTCTGAAAGTCAATACAAAATGAAAAGAGAAAAGGTATTGTGTTTTCAGTTCTTCTGTCATCTGAAGGTGCCAAGCATTAGGCCAGGCCTCTCTGTTCAGGTGGGATGTGGGATGTAAAGGTGGTAAAGCCAAACCAGCATCAGATGGACAGTCCCACCTGGTGTCATGTGGGGTTGAGGGAAAAGGAGAGAATTCCCTCATGAGACGCTGCTGTGCTCTCGTATACACTGGCTGCCCACCCACCTCCTGTTTCCAAAACATTGTCCTCCTGTTTTGGGAATCAAAATTCTAACTTTAACTCTAACTGAGAAAACTGCTGGTTTGGGGGGAAAGATCAGAGGATAAAGTAAAAGGCCAGGGTCTTCTAACATTCTATGAACAATCTGGCTAACAGAAGTCATTTTCTGGGACTGCCCTGATGGTACAGTGGCTAAGACTCAGAACTCCCAATGCGGGGGCCCAGGTTCAATCCTTGGTCAGGGAACTGGATCCTATACACTATAACTAAAGAGTTTGCATGCTGCAACTAAAGATTCCGAGTGCCACGACTAAGACCTGGCACAGCCAAATAAATAAATGAAAGTGTTAGTCGCTCAGAAGTATCTGACTCTTTGTGACCCCACAGACCATAGCCTGCCAGGCTCCTCGGGATTTCCAAGGCAAGAATACTAAGTAGGTAGCCATTCCCTTCTACAGAGGATCTTCCCTACCCAGGAATTGAACCAGGATAGCTTTTCAATGTAGGTGAATTCTTTACCATATGAGCCACCATAAATATTACAAAAAAACAGGAGTCATGTTCTGTCCATTAAGCCAAAATTGTTAGTGGGTCGTTTGGCCCATCCTATTCAGCCTCAACTCACCGGGAAGCTTTCTTTTCACTACCAAGAGAATGGGTTTCTCCACATGATGGAAGACACACTCTTGTAGGTCATCCTCTCTTAGAAGTCACCTGCTTCAGCATCTGCAGAATGCTTGAGGTCCTTTCCAGTGTTTTTGGCAGCAGGAAAACGTCCGGGGTTGCGGAATAGAAAAAAGCCTCATCCTGGGTAAACGCACGCCAGGCTGAGGTTCTAACCACCCACCTGGCCTGACATGCAGCTGACAACATCATTGTGGCTTTAAAGCAGCTTCCCTGGTGGCTCAGATGGCAAAGAACCTGCCTGCCATGCAGGACATGAAGTGTCCCTGGGTGGGGAAGACCCCTTGGAGAACAGAATGGCTAGCCACTCCAGTATCCTTGCCTGGAGAAGTCCCTGGATGGAGGAGCCTGGCAGGCTTGCTAGGGGTTGCTAAGACTTGGACATAACTGAGCAACTAACGTGAGAAGCCTAGGCTAGTTGGTGTCCAGAACTGGCCTGGCGCTTTCTGCCCCTGCCAGCTCAGGCCCCTGACCTAATTCAACATCTAATTGTGCATACACCTGAGAAAAACAAATGAAGACACTTGCTACCTGTCAGCATCATTAATTTCGTGGTGATTGCTCATTAAAATGGTTTGTTTGTACTAGGCTGTGCTAGCCGCCCTACCCTAATTAAACTGTGGAGCAGAATCTGCTTATAATTTGCTTGTGGGATAGTTTAGGACATCACTGTAATCTATTTCACTCTGGCTGGGCTTGGATGCAGCATTTTCCCTTTGATCATCATCCTAACCTCTCCCTGGGGAGTCCTAAGTTTACCTGTTGCTCTGGACTTCTTCCAGGGGAGTTGAGAGTATGATGACGCTGACCCAAACCAATATCTTCACTGCAAAAATGTTGCCTGTGAACATGTGGGACAAGGATGAAGACAAAGCAAAATCTTTTAAATGAATGGAGTAGCTTGACCTCATGTCTTTTTCATAAGAGCTAACCATTGCATAAACAGTGACAACTGGCCTTTATAGAATGCTTATTGTGGGAAGGCACCACACCAAGTATTTTAAGGAAATTATTTCAGGATTTCCCTGGCAGTCCAGTGATTAAGTATCCTCCTTTCAATGCAAGAGAGGCAGGTTTCAATCCCTGTTCAGGGAATTAAGATCCCACATGCTACAGGGCATCAAAGTCCACACACCACAATTTCTGAACCCATGTGCTCTGGAGCCCCAGTGCTGCAGCTCTAGAGAATCCCCCGCACCACAGCTAGAGAAACCTGCTCACAGTAACGAAAGATCCTACAAGCCTCAACAAAATGCCCTGTGCCACAACTAAGATCTGATGCAGCCAAATAAATGAATGTGTGCTAAGTCACTTCAGTTGTGTCTGACTCTTTGCGATCCTGTGGGCCTTGGCCCAACCAGCTCCTCTGTCCATGAGATTCTCTCAGCAAGAGTACTGGGGTGGGCTGCCATTTCCTTCTCCAGGGTATCTCCCAACCCAGGGATTGAACCCACGTCTCTTATGTCTCCTGCATTGTCAGTCAGGTTCTTTACCACTAGTGCTACCTGGGAAATCCTAAATAAATGAATAAATATTAAAAAGATTGAAGGCAGAAGAAGAAGAGGGTGACAGAAGATGAGGTGATTGGATGGCATCACCAATTCATGAACATGAACTTGTGCAAACTCCAGGAGATGGTGAAGGACAGTCAGCCAGACATGACTTAGTGATTCAACAACAACAACAAAAATAAATAAATAAATAATTTTATGTAACCTTTATAAAGTTGGTTCCATTATTGTCCATTCACTCATGCATAGGGTACCTGGAGTGCTGATTCTGTCCCCAGGCTCTTTGTTAAGTGAAATAAAGTAAAGTGAAATAGCTCAGTTGTTTCTGACTCTTTGCGACCCCATGGACTGTAGCCTACTAGGCTCCTCTCTCCATGGGATTCTCTAGGCAAGAATACTGGAGTGGGTTGCCATTTTCTTCTCCAGGGGATCTTCTCAACCCAGGGATCAAACCTGGGTCTCCCACATTGCAGGCAGTCGCTTTAACCTCTGAGCCACCAGGGAAGTGCTGGGAATTAAAGGATTCACATAAATGTACCTGTTCTTGGGAGCTCACAGCTAAGCAAGGATGATAGCCCAGATCTGAGTTGAGTCCTGAAAATGCATGTATGTATGTTTATGTGAGTTTGAGTGACTGTGAGTGAGTGTGTGCACGTGTGTTGGGTTCCTACCTAGGCAAGCTCATTGCCCAGCCCTCGACACAGGTCTGATGTTATTGTCCCCGAGGGTCTGTCTTTTCCCACTGCCCGGAATTCTCCTTCTGGACTTCAGAGTGGAGAGAGATTGATGCTTCTACACATTGAATTATGCCAACCATACACATTTTATTAATTTATGGAAAGTCAGATTGCTTTAACTATTACACTGAACTTCTGTCCTCCAATAAATGGCTTCATTTCCTCCCAAGGATAAAGCACTCCAGTGTTTTCGGCTGACCAATTCAGCTCAGGGCGCTCTAATGTTTTCTGTCTACTTGGAGGACACATACTTCACCAGGATGACTCTGGGGTAATGACACCAAAGGCCCATTTCTAATGACTGTCACGGTCTTGGCAAAATGCATTCCATATATTAATGCTGATGCCTTTCCCTGAGCTGGGTTCATGCTCTGGGGGAACAAATGACCTTTTCTCCCAAGCTCTCCTCTGCTTGTGACTTGAGAAGAAATATCTCCTTGTGTAATGCCAGGGTTGAGAACAGCCCCTAAACATGGAGAAAACAGCCTTGTTCCTCACACAGTAGACATATCAAAATAAGAAGGTCCATCTGCAGAGGTAGCCAAAGACTGTTAGAAATACCAGCACCCCGTCTGGGGGGCAGCAGATCTTCATTTACCATGAACCTGAGAGCATCTCACAGCTGCATGATAGCCGTTAAATCTATATTCCTATCTATAATGTGGGATTCTTTCTTAAAGAGGACCCGTCCTCAATTTGAATAAGCATGAGGTCCTCTGAAACCTGGATCTGGCCTAGGGGAGATTAATATCCTAGGTATGGACGTTCCACTGCATTGGGATCTTGGGAAAAGAAGGATGAACCATTGAACATATTGAAGGGAAGCAAAATATGCCAGCTCCACAAGCACTAATTTGGCAGAAGGATTGTTTTGAGCCAATAGAGAGGGAACAAATATAAGGAAAGCTCTCTGTCCTTCTTGTATTTTCCTAAAAGCAAGACTTAGATTTGTGAAGGTGTTCTTCTCCTCTCTCTACAAGAAAGGACAAGGCCTTAATCACTAGAGTCAATTCGTGACCCCGATCAGCACCAGAGACAGCGCCAGAGGGATCCTCAAAACACACTTTATTCACTGGCTCTTGACTTCCATTAATTCCCCATATATTTAGTTTCCCACAACTTGCCACCTTAGAAACTCAGAGTCCTTTTCCTTTGTATTGTCACTTATCTCTAAATTCACTATTTCACTGCTAAGATTTTAGATAAACCCAAGTTCTAAGCACATTTGGGTTACTCATCACTGGGTGCCCCTGTGAGTACAGGTGTAGATGTGTTGTTAAACATCTGCTTGCTTTTCTTTTGTTGCTCTGCCTTGTGTTGGTCTGTTTTACAGTTGGAGAACCTAGAAAGGCAGAGAGGAAGAGTTTTCTCTTCCCTTGCAGTTTTCAGTCCTTGCTTTCCTCTTCCTAGGAAGAAGGAAGCAAGCTTGCTCATGACATAACATGTTCTGTGAACACCCAACTGCAAAACTGGTAAAGTCCAAGTTGGGGATGCTCCAACAACCTCTGTAACAGAATCAGCTGGGAAGATATTAGAAGTCCCCCTGCAAGCTCCACCCAGATGATGTGAATCTGAATTTCTGGAGGTAGTAGTGATCCTAGTGTGCAGCACACACAGCTGTGGGGGTCTTGTCCTTGCTCAATGGTGGAATCCCATGAAAAGTATTAAAAATGCAGATGTCTGGGCCACATCCATGCCCACATCAATCCAAATCCCTGGACTTGGATTCAGGTGACTCCATACCCAGACTTTGTGTGCCTGGATGCTCAGGAGTATTCAAATTATAACATACTGGGCTAGCAAATTAAATGTTGGATGGGGTGGGGGTGTATACGAGGGTGGTCAGAGGTGAAGCCATGTGGGATTAATCAAGGAGTCTTCCTGAGTGCTGAGGTCAGATCAGTCTTGAAGGAATAGGGTACACTCAAAAGGTATACTTTTTCATCCAAATATCTAGCTAGACCAGGTCCCCACATCTTTGAATAAGAAGTCTCAGAAAGAATCTCCAGGGGTCATAGGGGTCTCAGTATATAGGCAAAAGGAAATCAATCCTGAACTTTCATTGAAAGGTCTGATGCTAAAGCTCCAATACTTTAGTCACCTGATGCAAAGAATCGACTAACTGGAAAAGACCCTGATTCTAGAAAAGATTGAAGGTAAAAGGAGAAAGAGGCAGCAGAGGATGAGATGGTTAGATAGCATCATCACTGACTCAGTGGACATGAATTTAAGCAAACTCTGGGAGATAGTGAAGGACAGAGGAGCCTGGTATGCTGCAGTCCATGGAGTCTCAAAGGGTCGAACATGACTTAGCAACTGAACAACAAAAACAACAGCTGTACAGGTAGGAACTCATCCAGAGTGAAAACCATGAATTTTACTTTTAATGTCTGAGTACAACTAATACTAGATGCCACTTTGGCCAGCTTTTACCACCTTGATATTTGGAATTTTAAGAAATCATAGGTTAGTGAACAGCAAACCCCTTTTCCAAGCTGATTCAAATCTGTAACTAAGGATGGAGAAAGTGTGTAGATTTGAGGAAGTTCAAGAGTTAATTTCCACTGGTGTCATCTTTTCTCTACAGCTACTATTATCATCATCATTTTTTATAAGACAGTAGTAGTGTGTCCGTGCTCAGTCATATCTGATTCTTTGCAACCCCATGGACTATAGCCTGCCAGACTCCTCTGTCCATGGGTTGCCATTTCCTTCTCCAGGGATTGAACCAAGTCTTCTTCATTGGCAGGCAAATTCTTTACCACTGAGCTACCTGGGAAGCCTTTTATAAGACAACTTTAATGTAAAACCCAAGGAAAGGGACTTCCCTGGAGGTCCACTAGTTAAGACTCCATATTTCCAATGCAGGGTGTTTGGGTTTGATTTCTGGTTGGGGAGCTAAGATCCCACATGCCATGCAATGTGGCAAAAAAAAAAAAAAAAAAAAAGAAAGTTTAAAAATAAAGATACTTTTAAAAAAACAAGAAAGATGATCAAAATCATTTTTTGATCAAGAATGTTTCAAGGAGAGGCTCAGAGTTTTGCCATTGTGGATGTGGGTGTCAATGGGGAGACTGGCGCTGCTGCTATAGCTTAAGAAGGCATCAGCTGAAATGAAGAAAAGACACCCTGTAAGAAATCTCGGTCGACATGGAATCCACTGGTGGGATTTTTTCCCACCCTCATCCTCTCCACTCCCAGAGAAATTAGAGAAACAGTGATGCCTTCAAGAGTAATAAATAAATCAGTGGTGCTGATAGAAATAATGGACTAGAGCTCATTCACAATCTTGTTATGAGTCCCATCTCTGGGTTGATAAAATCTGGTGGAAACTGCCATTGTTGTAGGAAATTAAGAATAAGCTCATTAGCCAGGCGATTTACGCCATTCATATGAAGATGACAACTTCCCGGACTTGGAGGCGAAAGATCTTGTATTCTTTCCAGCACATTTTCCTGATCCTTATCTGCTCTTGATAAAGAAGTTCTGAGAGTGACTTATGTTGTGAGGACAATGACAGGGAATGGTTTTCTCAGCCCTGGTAAATGAATATGACCTATAAGAAAAATACTCTGGGTTATGTTTACTTGAGGAAATAAATCTTTTCCTGGGCACATCTTTCTTCTCCATCCTGTCAGAAGAGAATTCACTTTCTCCTTTCATTTTCCTCAAGTTTGCCGCCTACTCCTAACCTCCTTGGCTAGAAGTGAATGAGAAATAAACGTTCAGCTACTGGCTTCAGCCATTCCAACCAGGGTTTATAGTTTTGGAGGGGAAGCCTAGATTTTCCTGGGGTTTTATCTGTCTCCAGATGTCCTGTGTCCCTCAGATCTGAGAGGGTGGGTATGGAGTCTCTGGCCTCTGAGGAGATTGTTTGCTGTGAATCCCAGATGAAAAGAAAATTTCTCACAGCTCCAGATAATTATCTATGAGCCTTTTCAATCCCATCATCACCCTACTTGATTGACCCCTAATGCCCAACCAACACAGACAGACTCAAAGGATAGCCTCATCATTCCATAGTCCAAACCTCTCACTAATAAACCAAATAGTGGTTGATTTCTAGAAACCGTTTTTGAACCTATGTTTTTCCAGCTTCTTCTGCTTCTCTGGACATTTTCAAGAGACCCTCTACTGAGGCCATTTTGAGCTGGTGAACATGACTGCCCCAGGTTTCCACTGCTGGGATTCTACTTTCTCATGCAAAAGTAAAAACATGTAACAATTGAGTCTCTATGCACAGGCACTGTGCTGGCAACTTTACATCTTTTCCTTTGCTTCAGAGCGTTCCATCCTCCTATTTCACTTTTGAGAAAACTGAAGGAAAGAACAGTGAAGAAGCTTGCCCAAAGCCACACAGCTAACAGAGAAGAGTTGGAACAATGACTCAGTTCTGACGAGCCCCAAAGCTCCTGCTGCACTTCTTCACAGAGTTCCTCCCTCTGGTCAAGGGAGAAGGGAGTCTTCTCCTCAGTTCAGTTCAGTCACTCAGTCCTGTCGGACTCTTTGCGACCCCATGAATCGCAGCACGCCAGGCTCCAGAGTTCCTCTCTCTGGTCAAGGGAGAAGGGAGGCTTCTCCTCAGGGATCCACAAATATTCAAGTCCTTCTGGAAAACTGCATTTATTCAAGCCCAGAAGGCATGTCTTTTTTCAGTCCCAAAAGGGGGGCATCGGTTGGGTTGGGTCAGACACACACATCCACTTCTTTCTGGATGGTCCTCTTCTGAGCAATCTCATCAATACAGGACAAAGAACATGCTGCTCTAGAAGCAGGTCCCAAGAGCTCCGCCTGGGCACAGAGCCCTGTATCCCTGACCAGTGTACCTGCCCCCAGGGATGAAGCCAAAGTCACAGCTTTCTGCCCTGGAATTCTTTCAGCACACCTTGGGGAATAAATTGAGAGGACTTGAGTGCTCTGATTGTCTGGCTTTATTCATGTGGAGTCTAGAGGAGGAAGCTTGCTTCCTGTTTGGCCAATTTCCAGAACTTTCTTCCTACGATATATATATAGCTCTCTCTAAAAATTACTCACCTGGGGCTTTTGATGTTTTCAGAGAGATCATCAGTGTTAAGTGTTCATTCTTCTAGGTTCTCATGGCTCATCCATGGGTAACGTTAGACCTTTAGAAAACATTTTACTTGGAGCTTATAACACATTTATAATTTGTGTGAAATGTCCTGATATAACACTACCTCTTCAGCTTTCACTGAAGGGAAATAGAAGCAATGTCCATTTGAGAAATATTTTTATTTCTTCCCCACAGCAATAGTCAGACATCACTTGTTATGTTAACCCTTCTCTCTTATCAGGATTTATGTCATTCCTCTGGAAGGTGCTGTCAAGTTTCGCTCCAGCAGCATGCTTATGCATCCCTTTATCAGACAAATTCTATGATATATAAAAATCTTCATTTTCAGCTTAACCACCAACATATTTAGCTCTAAAATTAGTGCTCAATTTCAGACACAATACCACTCTCAGTGCTCAGTATAGGTAAATCTTTCCCTGTTTGCTAAGTTATTAAACAGTATATGAAAATATTGATTTTTTTTGTATTTAAAATGCATGCTTGTGATAGGTTATTTGCAGGGTGCAAAAAAAAAGAATAAAGTGAAAGAAAAAGTAATACCTTAAGCATTGAAATCCCACCACTGATAAGAGAGATAATAAAGACATAATCAAACACTTGGAGTTCTCTGGCTTTAGATTTGTAATTTAAAAATTTTCAACTATAGTAGTAGTCATCTCAAACTTCCATAACAGAATAACAAAATACCACAGAGTTGGCGGCCCAAACATCAGCCCTTTATTTCTCAGAGTTCCGGAGGCTGGGTGGCCATGACGAGGGTCCACTTGGTCTGGTCCTGGTGATGTTTCTTTTCCTGGTTTGCAGATGGCTGCCTTCCAGCTGTGTCTCCTTGTCTCTGGTGTCTTTTTTTAAAAAATAAGAGCACTATTCACATCAAGGGGACCCCACGGTCATGATCTCATCTGAAAATCATCATTTCTATGAAATAAAATTCATATTTTATGGCAAAACAAGAAAAATTTAAACCTAAAACATTTCCTCTGCCCTTCAGCCTTTTTTCCTTCTCTCTACTATGCATCAGGTATCTGCATTAGACTTGACCAACCTCCCACATTGGCAGAAATACCTGCTCTTCCATAAAGAGCAATGTTCTCCCAGCACCAAAAAGATAATACATTTTCAGGTGAACAGCAAAAAGACTCAGCTATACATATGCATGCATCCATTCTCCCCCACACTCCCATTGCCTCTCATTTGAAACTATCACAACACTGTTAATCAGTTATACCACAATACAAAATAAAAAGATTTTAAAAAGGATAATGCCTTAAAATGTAACATTCCTTCTTGATCTTGTAAGGAGCCACAATGAGTCTTAGATCTAGATTGTGCAAACTGTCAATAATATGTGATTTAATGCTCAGTTCTCTGTCTCAAAAAAACATGTATAACTGTTTCCTGACTTCTAATGGTCCTGAGAGCTTTCTGAGATGCTCTTCCTGGATTATAATCCTTAAATTTGGCTCAAATAAAAATTTCCAATTCTTTCTTAGATCGACTGATTAGTTTTGCATCAATACCTCCTAAAGATTACATCTGCAAATTCCACTATCTCGGGGGTTAGGACATCAGCATATTAATTTGTTGTGACACAAATATTTCAGTCCATAACAGCCATCTTGAACAAAGCCAGGTAGATATCTGCTCTTAAGGTGCATTTGTGGCACATAAATACTGAGACCACCTCTGTCAAGCTGGAAGGGTTGGGAGGAAAGTGAAAAGGGAGCAGGGACTGGGGGGACAGTCTTGGAGTCCACAGGCACACACAGCCCCTTACCTTCAATGCCAGTACCCGTCCACCTGCCTCTTGAGAAACCTATATGCAGGTCAGGAAGCAGCAGTTAGAACTGGACATGGAACAACAGACTGGTTCCAAATAGGAAAAGGAGTACGTCAAGGCTGTATATTGTCACCCTGCTTATTTAACTTATATTCAGAGTACATCATGAGAAACACTGGGTTGGAAGAAGCACAAGCTGGAATCAAGATTGCCGGGAGAAATATCAATAACCTCAGATATGCAGATAACACCACCCTTATGGCAGAAAGTGAAGAGGAACTCAAAAGCCCCTTGATGAAAGTGAAAGAGGAGAGTGAAAAAGTTGGCTTAAAGCTCAACATTCAGAAAATGAAGATCATGCCATCTGGTCCCATCACTTCGTGGCAAATAGATGGGGAAACAGTGGAAATAGTGTCAGACTTTATTTTTTGGGCTCCAAAATCACTGCAGATGGTGATTGCACTCATGAAATTAAAATACACTTACTCCTTGGAAGAAAAGTTATGAGCAACTTAGATAGCATATTCAAAAGCAGAGGCATTACTTTGACAACAAAGGTCCATCTTCAGGCTATGGTTTTTCCAGTGGTCATGTTATGGATGTGAGAGTTGGACTGTGAAGAAGGCTGAGTGCCGAAGAATTGATGCTTTTGAACTGTAGTGTTGGAGAAGACTCCTGAGAGTCCCTTGGACTGCAAGGAGATCCAACCAGTCCATCCTAAAGGAGATCAGTCCTGGGTGTTCTTTGGAAGGACTGATGCTAAAGCTGAAACTCCAGTACTTTGGCCACCTCATGCGAAGAGTTGACTCATTGGAAAAGACTCTGATGCTGGGAGGGATTGGAGGCAGGGGGAGAAGGGGACGACAGAGGATGAGATGGCTGGATGGCATCACTGACTCGATGGAAATGAGTCTGAGTGAACTCCAGGAATTGGTGATGGACAGGGAGGGCTGGCGTGTTGCAATTCATGGGGTTGCAAAGAGTCGGACACGACTGAGCGATTGAACTGAACTGACCCGAACTGACCCTTCCACCTGGATCACATTCCTTCCTCCTTCATCTCCCCAAGCAGAGACCTCCCTCATCCTTCTCAGAGCAGTGCTAAAAGTGCAGGAAGCCTAGTGGATAGACCAGGTGGTGGCAATGGGGAAAGAGAGGGAGGGACAGGAACCACAGAGGGTCTCAGTCTGGGATGAGTGATGGTTGAAGAAGCAGAAGGAGCCATTCTGTCTAGGGTGGTCTCACACTCTGGGCTTCTGTCTGCCTCTGAGTGTCTGGAATACCATTAGGTTTTAGAGACACAGAGCCTGGTTTGGAAGACAAGGATACTCCTGACTCCTGACTCCTGACTCCACAAACAAGCTGGCGACTTGTTTGTGTGTCACTTCTTTAACTTCCTCGTCTGGACCCAGAGTAGATAATCCTACATCAGGGAGATAAACGCAAATCTTGGCATCTTGAGACTCATTACCTGACCTGCATTTCCTGCCTGCCCCCTCCCTTATCAGCTCCCTCTCTCTCACCTCATCGTCATTACGCAAGTTCCTGGGACTGGATAGATGCTGGTGACAATATGTGGAATAGATCAGGGGATGGGAACTCCCTCTCCTATTACCAACTCTGCAAGCCCTGTTCCCCCACCCACACCCTCTTCTCCCTTTGTTCCTGCTCTTAAGTCATTGAAAGAAGTGGCTGTTTACAGGTTCAAAATTAATCCCTCCGCTCTTCCTCTGGCTTTTATTTTCTCTCTACTTCCACTTTCTCAAGGAGTTTAATCTCTAATTAATCCCACCCTTCTATGTTTTTAACCAAGCCTCTTCTCATCAACATTTCAGCACGAGTTGAGAAAGTTTAACCTTAAATAAAATCCCCTGGACTCACATTTTTTCTCCGTCATTTCCATAAGTACATGCCCTCTGCTATCACTCTTTCCCATGAGTTGCTTCCTTTCTTCTGCCTTCCTCTCAACCTTCCAATCCAAGCTTAAGCGTCAGAAATCTGGCTGCCACTCTTGTCTCCTCGCTGAAGCTGCACTTGCCAAACACGAATTTCGTGAAAGCTGCAGTTCAATTCTCAGTCTTGCTCAAGCGGAACCTGGCACTCTGGAACATTCACTCTCTTTCAAAATACCCTCTTCTCCTTACTTCTGTTGCAATGATCATTGGATGGCTAATTCCATCTACTCCAATGGCTTTAATTTTCATTTGTATTATTGAGGACACCCAGATCTGTAATTCAACCCAGACAGCTTCTGAGTTATAGATGTGTACATCTCCGTAAGTCAGGCAGGCTAAGCTAGTCTGCAGTAAGAAAAAAAAAAACAACAGACAAAAACATCACTGTCAGTTAACCCAATAAAGACTGATATATATGAAACTGTGCATGCCTGGTACACTTTTTCATCTTATAGATGTGTCATTTGTAACAGTATTCTTCAAATTCACCACAGCAGTGGATGACAGGGCTAGATGATCAAGCAAGATATTTTAAGTCAAGCCAGAAAATGGTTGTTATGTGCTGAACTGTATTTTCCACAAATGACGAATTTTATATGCTGAAGTCCTAACCCCACTATTTCAGAATATGGCTGTATTTGGAAGTAGGGCTTTTAAAGAGGCATTTAGTTTTACTCTGTTTTTTAAATAAGTTCACTTATGTTATTATTTAGATACTGAGTAAAAGTGATATCATGGTATTTGTCTTTTCTGTCTAACTTACCTAGAGAAAGAACTTATGGTTACTAGGGGGAAAGGGCAGGGGGTGGATAGATTGGGAATTTGAGAATAACATGTATAGACTGCTATATTTTAAAAAGATAACCAACAAGGACTTACAGTAGAAAGACAGAGGGAGAGCAATTAACCTAAAATGAAGTCATTATGTGTTAGTCCCTCAGTAGTGTCTGACTCTATGTGACCCCATGAACTGTAGCCCACCAGGCTCCTCTGTCCATAAAATTCTCCAGGCAAGAATATTGGAGTGGGTAGGCATTCCCTTTTCCAGGGGATCTTCTTGACTCAGGGATAGAACCCTGGTCTGCTGCATTTCAGGCAGATTCTTTACCTTCTGAGCCACCAGGGAAGCCTGAAGATGTGCAAGTAGGCCTTAATTCAAAAACAGTGGTGTCCTAATAAGAAGAGGAGATAAGGACACAGACACACGCTGAGGCATGACCATGTGAGGACATAAAGATGGGCATTGGCAAGTTTGGCAAGACAAGGAGAGAGGCCATTGGCAAGACAGGGAGACAGGCCACAGGGCACCAACCTTGCCCACACCTTGATCTTGGACTTCCAGCCTCCAGGAAGAGGAGAGAATTGAATTCTGTAGTTTAAACTGCCCAGTATATGCTACTTTGTTATGGCAGCTCAAGCAGTTGACTGCAGAGGCTGCCATCAGGGCAACTCATAGCTTCGGGCCAGAACTCAGACATGTGGATGCATTCCACAACTAAGGCAACGAGAGTACTTCCTCCCTGGAGGCCAGGAAGAAGTATCAGCTGGTGAGAACAACAACATTGTCTTCGCCACCAAACCTGCCAAACTAAGAGCATTGCTAGTGGTCAGTGCCACAGGTTTTGGGGGTTGTGAGTCCAAGAGTAAGATGTCTTTTTCCAAGAGCCCATCCCTCCTCTTGTGTCCCTCTCGTGGTGTCCATCACACCCATCTGTCTGCCACCTGGGGCCGTGCATTGCTTCTTCCCAGTCCAACCTGTCCGCATTGTGATGCATCACCCCTCACCCTCTCAGTCCATCTATGAACTACATTTTCACTGGCATTCATCAACATAAGGATTAGTTAGATGTGCTTTGATTCTTACAAAAGTCCTTTCTTCCATAATGCCTCCCTGGTGCTTTGCCATTGTATTTATGATTGTTCATCTGCTTCAGCTAGACTGTGAGCTTGTAAGGGCAGGGCCAATGTCTTTGTTTGGTATAGTACAAAGCCTAGCACACAGTAGGTATTTAATAAATGTTTGCTGAATGTTTATCATTTGCCGTCACATCCCTCCTGCCTTACACTGATGGTGTGGCCCCATTTGTTGCCCATTCCTCATGATTTCATGGGGAACTTCCTTAAATTAATATCCCAGATCCCTCAATGTCTACACATTCACCAGATGGGAAAGATTGTTGTTCAGTTGCTCAGTTGTGTCTGGCTCTTTGTGAACCCATGGACTGCAGCACACCAGGCTTGCCTGTGTTTCACCATTTCCCAGAGCTTGCTCAAACTCATGTCCGTTGAGTTGGTGCTGTCATCCAACCATCTCAGCCTCTGTCATCCCCTCTCTTCCTGCCTTCAATATTTCCCAGTATCAGGGTCTTTTCTAATGAGTCAGTTCTTTGCATCAAATGGCCAAAGTATTAGAGTTTCAGCTTCAGCATCAGTCTTTCTAATAAATATTCAGGACTGATTTCTTTTAGGATTGATTGATTTGATCTCCTTACAGTCCAAGGGACTCGCAAGAGTCTTCTCCAACACCACAGTTCAAAAGCATCAATTCTTCAGTGCTCAGCCTTCTTTATTGTCCAACTCTCACATCTATACATGACTACTGGAAAAACCATAGCTTTGACTAGATGGACCTTTGTTGGCAAAGTAATGTCTCTACTTTTTAATACATGGTCTAGGTGATTCATCATAGCTTTTCTCCCAAGGAGCAAGTGTCTTTTAATTTTATGGCTGTAGTCACCATCTGCAGTGATTTTGGAGCCCACTAAAAATAAAGTCTGACACTGTTTGCATGTTTCCCCATCTATTTGCCATGAAGTGATAGGACCAGATGGCGTGATCTTCGTTTTCTGAATGTTGAGCTTTAAGCCAACTTTTTCATTCTCCTCTTTTACTTTCATCAAGAGGCTTTTTAGTTCCTCTTCACTTTCTGCCATAAGGGTGGTATCATCTGCATATCTGAGGTTATTGATATTTCTTCCAGAAATCTGGATTCCAGCTTGTGCTTCTTCCAGCCCAGCGTTTCTCATGATGGACTCTGCATATAAGTTAAATAAGGGTGACAATATACAGCCTTGACGTACTCCTTTCCCAATTTGGAACCAGTCTGTTGTTACAGTTCTATCTCTACCTGCTGCTTCTTGACCTGCATACAAGTTTCACAGGAGGCAGATAAGGTGGTCTGGTATTCCCATCTCTTTAATAATTTTCCACAGTTTGTTGTGACCACATAATTAAAGACCTTAGCGTAATCAATGAAGTAGAAGTAGACTCTTTTCTGGAATTCTTTTGCTTTTTCAATGATCCAACAGATGCTGGCAATTTGATCTCTGGCTCCTCTACCTTTTCTGAATCCTGCTTGAACATCTGGAAGTTCTCCATTCACGTACTGTTGAAGTCTAACTTGGAGAATTTTGAGCATGATTTTGCTGGTATGTGAGATGAGTGTAATTGTGCACTAATTGGAACATTCTTTGTCATTGCCCTTCTTTGGAATTGGAATGAAAACTGACTTTTTCCAATCCTGTGGCCACTACTGAGTTTTCCATATTTCCTGCATATTGAGTGCAGCACTTTCACAGCATCATGTTTTAGGATTTGAAATAGCTCAACTGGAGCTCCATCACCTCCACTAGCATTGTTCATAGTGATGCCTCCTAAGGCCCACTTGACTTCACATTGCAGGATGTCTGGCTCTAGGTGAGTGATCACACCATCATGGTATTTGGTTCATTGAGATCTTTTTTTGTATAGTTCTTCTGTGTATTCTTGCCACCTCTTCTTAATATCTTCTGCTTCTGTTAGGTCTATACCATGTCTGTCTTTTATTATGCCCATCATTGCATGAAATATTCCCTTGGTATCTCTAATTTTCTTGAAGTGATCTCTAGTCTTTCCCATTCTATTGTTTTCCTCTATTTCTTCTCATTGTTCACTTAGGAAGGCTTTCATATCTCTCCTTGCTATTCTTTGGAATTCTGCATTTAGATGTGTATATCTTTCCTTTTCTCCTATGCTATTCACTTCTTTTTTCAGCTATTTGTAAGGCCTCCTCAGACAATCATTTTGCTTTTTTGCATTTCTTTTTCCTGGGGATTTTTTTGATCACTGCCTCCTGTACAGTGTAGCAAATCTCCATCCATAGTTCTTCAGGCACTCTGTCTATCAGATAATCCCTTGAATCTATTTTTCACTTCCACTGTATAATCATAAGGGATTTGATTTTTGGTCATACCTGAATGGCCTAGTGATTTCCCCTACTTTTTTCAATTTAAGTCTGAATTTGGCAATAAGGAGTTCATGATCTGAGCCACAGTCAACTCCCAGTCTTGTTTTTGCTGACTCTATAGAGCTTCTCCATCTTTGGCTGCAAAGAATACAATCTATCTGATTTTGGTATTGACCATCTGGTGATATCCATTTGTAGAGTCATCTCTTGTGTTTTTGGAAGAGGGTGTTTGTTATGACCAGTGCATTCTCTTGGCAAACTCTGTTAGGCTTTGCCCTGCCTCATTTTGTACTCCAAGGCCAAGTTTACCTGTTACTCCAGGTATCTCTTGATTTCCTACTTTTGCATTCCAGTCCCCTATGATGAAAAGGACATCTTTTTTTTGGTGTTAACTCTAGAAGGTCTTGTAGGTCTTCATAGAGCCATTCAACTTCAGCTTCTTTGGTATTAGTGGTTGGGGGGTGAGGAGCTTCCCCTATTAGTGAGTTTGGGTAAGGTGCCGAGAACCATCACCTCATCTTTCTCCTCACTTCTGTTTTGGAGATCTGCCTGGATTAGTCAGCTTGGGCTCTACAGTAGAGCATAACAGACTGAGGGCCAGGGAGGTTGGGGGTTTTAAAAAAATAGACATTTGTCTTCTCACAGTTGTGGAGGCTGGAAGTCCAAGTTCAAGGTGTCACAGAACTGGTTCCTGGTGATGCTTGTGGATGGCTGACTCTGCCTGTGTCTCACATGGTCTTACCTCTGTGGGTGTAAGACAAGAGAAGGCCTCTATCTCTCCCTCTTCTTATAAAAACACTGCCCTGATGATGTCACTCAACTTTAATTACCTCTTGAAAATCATATGTCCAAATGTAGTCACATTGGGTGTTAAGGCTTCAACATAAAAATTTGGGGGTCACACAATTCAGCTCCTAGCACTGTTTGAAGAGAATGTTCCTATGTCTGCTCCCTGCCAGGTGGTGGAAGTCTCACCCCATGCATGGGGATGCCTACCATTAGTTACCCTGGAACTAAGTAATTACAGGTATTCCTGATGAAGTGTGCATCTATCAGCTTTAATCAGTTTTGCTGTAGTAACAAACAGTCCCCATATCTCAGTGGTTATGGATACAAAAGTTCTTCCCACTCACCTTCATGGCTTTCTGTAGGTTGGCTTCAGATCATCTGTGTGTTTTCAGGCAACTTTCCTGGTCTAGATTCCACTTCTCAGGCTTAGAGCAAAGTAAAAGGAGGAATGGCAATACCACTCCTAAATAGTTCTTAAAGTTTTTATCCAGATCTGATTTATGGGTACATCACTTTTTGTCACATTTTATTGATCAAAACAAGTCACATGACCAAGTCTAGCAGCAATAGGGATATCCTTGCTTCATCTCACAGGAAGGGACATCAGAGAGCTGTTCCTAAGCAACAGCTGCAGTAGGGAGGGGCAGCAAGTACTTTTAATAAAGAACTCAATCTACCAAAACACCATATATATATATATATATATATATATATCCCTGGGAACTAACGTTCTAAAAACTTGTGGGGTTGGTGGGAACACACTAATGGCAACATTAGGATCCAGGGAAAGCTATCCAAAACCTATGCTATCTTATAAGCAGAGCATCAGTAAAAAACAATACAAGTCCTTAAAAGCCCCTTGCATAGCTGATATGATATGTGAGTGCCTAATAAGTAAAGAAGTGCTCAAGCAAATACAGTCTTTAATGAAAAAGATCAAGGTAGTTTGATAGATGGAGGTGATGGGCCAAAGCTGCTGAGAACGTTGGCTCAGAAGAGGCAGGTGCAGAAACAGGTCCCACCTTTGAGAGGGTTTCCTGGTCCTATGCTGCTTTACACACATTAGGGAGCACCTAGCAAGAAGAGCTTCCAAGTGGGCAGGTCCCATGGCCAACCTGGACCAAAGGACAGGCCAGTGTAAATACACATCATGTTCCACAGAGCATTATCTCATGGGGACTTTTCTTAGCAGGCAGGTGTGCATTTAGCTGTTGTTATTGCTGGATAGCGCTGAAAATTTGATGTGATAGGAAACTGTTTTACATAGTATTCTAACTCCATCCCTCTATTTAGCAATCAACTATGCAGGAGATCCCCATTCAATTCCGCGGTTGGGAAGATATCCCTGGAGAAGGGATAGACTATCCACTTCAGTATTCTTGGGCTTCCCTAATGGCTCAGCTGGTAAAGAATCTACCTGCAATATGGGAGATCTGGGTTCGATCCCTGGGTTGGAAAGATCCCCTGGAAAAGGGAAAAGTTACCCACTCCAGTATTCTGGCCTGGAGAATTCCATGGACTGTATAGTCCACAGGGTCACAAAGAGTCGGACACCACTGAGTGACTTTCACTTTAACTTTTCACTATGATCTGATCTACAAATGTATAGACTGATACTCTCCCCAAACATGGTACTGGTGTGATTCAGTTGGTTCCCAAAAATGTCAAAATATGGCACATTGCCTGGAAAGCTTGAAAGCCAGGCAATGTTAGGCACTTGGGAATCAAGATAGCAGTTGGAGACTGGCATTTCCTGTAGGGACTTGATTTGAGACTCTGAGGTCTTATGTGTTAGTCTGAACCATGAAGAATTTTAAGGTTACCTGCTGGTGCAGACATTGGTAACCTATCATCTAGGCAACTTACCATTCTTTATAATATAATGGTTTATACATTTATTGAGCACTTAACATGTGCCTGGCATTACTGCAACCACAAGACACATATTATAACAACTTTAGTATTTTTCCCATTTTATATAGTAGGACGTTGAAGCAAGGAAAATAACTTTGAATTATAATTCAGTTCAGTCTCTCAGCCATGTCTGACTCTTTGCAACCCCATGGACTGTATCATGCCAGTCTTCCCTGTCCATCACCAACTACCGGAGCTTGCTCAAACTCACGTCCATTGAGTCAGTGATGCCATCCAGCCATCTCATCCTCTGTTGTCCCCTTCTCCTTTTGCCTTCAATCTTTCCCAGCATCAGAGTCTTTTCCAATGAGTCAGTTCTTCTCATCAGGTGGCCAGAGTGACTTGAAGGAATTATAATTCCACTCAACTCTATGGAATTATAATTACTACTCTGGAAATTAGTAATAGAGGAATTGTGTGTTTAAAAGTGGGATGCCTCTATGTTTTATTTAATATCTGCAGCAGGCAGGGTAATAACAACCCCTCTACACAGCAGATATCCACACCTCCCCAAATACCCCAATTCTTTAAATATGTCACTTTGCATGGCAGAACGATGGTTGGATGGCATCACCAACTCAATGGACATGAGTCTGAGTAATCTCCGGGAGTTGGTGATGGACAGGGAGGCCTGGCATGCTGCAGTCCGTGGGGTCGCAAAGAGTCAGACATGACTGAGCAACTGGAATGAACTGAACTGAACTGATATGGCAGAATGGACTTTGCAGATGTGATTGTGGTTATGGACCTTATGAGGGGGAGATTACCTTGGATTATTTGAATGGGATCAAGCTAATCACTGGAGCCCACAAAAGGAGGAAGAAAAGGAATTCAGGAGCAATTCAGTAGAAGGGGATTTCACAGAGATTCCCAGCAGAGAAAGGCTAATGCATTGAGGCTGGCTGCCAGATAGAGGGGCCACATGCGAAGACTCTAGAGAGACTTCTAGAAGCTGGTGGTGGCAGTGACAGCATCCAGAAAACAGGCATCTCAGTCCTACAACAGCAAGGAACTGGATTATGCCCACAACTTGACTCAACTTGGACGTGGATCCTTCTCAGTCTTCTGGATTCCAGCCTTTTGAAACTCAGAGTAGAGAAAGCAGTCTATCCAAGTCTGGCCCTGGCCTACAGAGCTATGAGATAACAGCTGTGTATTGTTCTAAGCCACTGAGTGAGTAACTATTTGTTAAAGCAGCAGTATGCAACTAATACAATGTCACTGGACAAGATCTAGAGAAAAATTGGACCACTGGGCACTTCCCAGGTGATGCTAGTGGTAAAGAATCTACCTGCCAATGCAGGAGATGTAAGAGACACAGGTTCCATCCCCTGGAAAAGAGTATGGCAACCCACTCCAGTATTCGTAACTGGAGAATGCCATGGACAGAAGAGATTGGCAGGCTACAGTCCATGAGGTCACACAGAGTCGGACACAACTGAAGCAACTGACCACACACACAGGCGCAGGCACTTCCCAATCCCAGGCTTCTCCTGGTCCCTTTCTTCCTCATCCCCAGGCAACTGGTGAGTTTAGAAGAAGGAACAGGGCCTGATCCCCTCTCTCTACTCTTTGGGATCTTTCTGCTCACAGAAAACAACTATTCTCATAGCATATAGAGGGATCCTGCCACTGTCAGGCTCTAGCTGGAGAATGTAATCCTTTGACGTATGGTTAGCAAATCCATTGTGCTATAGATCTAAAGTTTTATTTCTCAGGTCCAGCTATTTACTAGTAATAAAACTAAGATATTTATTTCCTTCTGTCTGACTTTTGCCACTGACTTTCAAATTGATTCAGAATTCAGGAAAACAGGAGATATTTATTAATCCTCTGAAATCCCAACACATCAATCTGGTCATATCATTCCCATTTACGCTGAACATCATTCAAACCTCTTAGGACGACTTTTAGGGCCCATCATAATCTAGCACTGCATCACTCTCTAGCCCAGCAGGATGTAATAAAAATAGAATGTAAACCAAAAATACAATTTATAATATTCTGATAGTTGCATGGAAAAAAAGTATATAGAAGGAGGAGAAATTAATTTTAGTAATATATTCTATTTAGCCTAATATATCTAAAATATTATCATTTCAACATATTTACCAATGTAGAAATTATTAATAAGATATTTTGTATCCTTTTATCTTCTAGTAATACTTTGAAATTCAGTGTGTCTATATACCTACAGCAAATCTCACTCTGGACCAGTCACATTTCAAATGCTTGACAGCCGCATGCATGACTTGAGGACACCCATTACTGTAGAAACAGCATCATTTTTGGCCATTCCCATCTTTGAAGCATACTCTCTAAAAAGACTGCGTTCTTTCATTGTCCCCATTGTTCTTTACTGTCCCCTGCTCTTGATTCCTTGGTGTGAAGCACTCTGCTCCCTCTCTCCTTCTTTGAATACTTTCTACTAATGATTTTGATCCTATCTTTCTCCAGAAAGGAGGGAACTTCTCTGCCCCTGCCACCCCCAAGTTGGTTAATTGCCTTTCTCTGAGTGTGTGGAACATTCTGCACCTCTATTCTCATTAAATGTGCTAAAGTTTGCTCTAACTGGCGATTCCATTTTCATTTAAATAAGGAAGGAAGTGAAATGACTTTAAGAAATTTCCAATTTCAGACTTTTCTTGAAAACTACTGAAGAGCTGAGGGAAGCCTTAAGGTCTAGCAGGCCCAAGATGTTATAGTTCTGAGATGTAAGGGCATCTCAGCATTTGGTCATGAAGCTCTGCTGGGGAGACAGATCTGAATCCACTTGATGTAACCAAAACTTTGGTAAATGCCCCAATTCAACTCCTGTTAATACCACAACCTGCTCAAATGAAAGACTGATATTAACACAATACACAATTTCAAGAATGCTCATGGATTGCTAGTGGGAATATACAGTAGTACTACCACACTATAAAACCATTTAGCAGTTTCATATGTGGTTAAAGCTACTGATTCAGGAGAATAAAAATGAATTTCCACAATATTGACTTCTACAAATGCCCAAAGTGGCTTTATTTTCAATAGCCAAAAACTGAAAATAATTCCAGAATCCATTAGCAGGGAGTGGGGCGATGTGATATATTCATACAGTGAAATATTGCTCAGCAATATTAAAAAACTACTGACACATGTCACTATATTGACAAATCTCAAATATATGATTTTGAACAAGAGATGTCAGAGATGATTGTATTTATAAGAAGTTTCAGAATAGGAGAACTCTGCTATGATATTTATCAGATCAGGGTTGCCTGGGGAGGGGGAGGTATTGACAAGTTTGCATTTTAGGGAAATGAAAATATTCTAAATCTGAACTAGAACCGTGTTTATTTATTGATTACACTAAAGGCTTTGACTGTGTGGATCACACCAAACTGGAAAATTCTTAAAGAGATGAGACTGTCAGAAACCTTACCTGTCTACTGAGAAACCAAGAAGCAACAGTTAGAACTGGACATGGAACAACGGACTGGATCAAAATTGGGAAAGGAGTATGACAAGCCTGTATATTGTCATCCTGCTTATTTAACTTATATGCAGAGTACATCATGCAAAATACCAGGCTGGGTGAATCACAAGCTGGAATCAAGATTGCCGGATGAATTATCAACACCCTCAGATATGCAAATGATACCACTCTACTGGCAGAAAGTGAAGAGGAACTAAAGAGCTTACTGATGAGGGTGAAAGAGGAGAGTGAGAAAGCTGGCTTGAAACATAACCAAAAAAAATAAGATCATAGAACCCAGTCCCATAACTTCATGGCAAATAGAAGGAGAAAAAGCAGAAACAGTGATACATTTTATTTTGAGGGGCTCCAAAATCTCTGTAGCCATGAAATTAAAAGCCACTTGATCCTTGGGAAGAAACTTATGACAAAACTAGACAGTGTATTAAAAAGCAGAGTCAGAGGTCTATATAGTCAAAGCTATGATCTTGCCAGTAGTCATATACAGATGTGATAGTTGGATCATAAGGAAGGCTGGGGGCTGAAGAATTGATGCTTTCAAATTGTGGTTCTGGAGAAGACTCTTGAGAGTCCCCTGGACTGTAAGGAGATCAAATCAGTCAATCCTAAAAGAAATCAATCCTGAATATTCATTGGAAGGACTGATGCTGAAGCTGAAGCTCTAATACTTTGACCACCTGGTAGGAAGAACCAAATCATTGGAAAAGACCCTAATGCTGGGAAAGATTGAAGACAAGAGGAAGAGAGGGCAGCAGAGGATGAGATGGTTGGATGGCATCACCGACTCAATGGACATGAATTTGAGCAAGCTCCAGGAGATGGTGAAGGACAGAGGAGTCTGATGTTCTACAGTCCATAAAGTTGCAAAGAGTTGGACACGACTTAGGAACTGAGCAACAACTCATTGGTCAAAACCCTTCAAACTGAAAGTTTTAAAATGGATGCAATTAACATTATGTAATCATACCACAATAAAGGTAATATTAAAGCATCTTTTATAACAACTAGCTCAGGGTTCCTCAACCTTGGCGCTCTTGGCATTTTGTTCTGCATCATTCTTTGTTTTGTGCAAGCCTGTCTTCCTCATAGGAGAAGGCAATGGCACCCTACTCCAGTACTCTTGCCTGGAGAATCCCATGGATGGAGGAGCCTGGTGGGCTGCAGTCCATGAGGTCGCTAGGAGTCGGACATGACTGAGTGACTTCACTTTCACTTTCCACTTACCACTTTCATGCATTGGAGAAGGAAATGGCAACCCACTCCAGTGTTCTTGCCTGGAGAATCCCAGGGACGGGGGAGCCTGGTGGGCTGCCATCTATGGGGTTGCACAGAGTCGGACAAGACTGAAGCGACTTAGCAGCAGCAGCAGCAGTCTTCCTCATTGTGGGACATTTAGCAGCCTTCCCTGCTCAAAGCCACTAAACTTCACCATCCAGCTCCCACTCCACCTGTAGTTGTCACAAGAGACAATAAATGTCTCCATAAATTGTCAAATATCACTGTTAGGGAAGAGAAAAACCTTTCCACTACTCTTAGATTCATTACCTGAAGTGTTTGAATTAAATTAACAAAAGATAGATATATGGGGAAGAAGTTTATACATGCAAAGTGCATACACACTGAGAATTTAGTGATGAGAAACTCAAAGGAGTTATTGAACTTGGGGCTTGTATACTATCCTAATTGAAGGGGAGCAGTGAATGGCACTTACCAGAAAAAAAAATACTTTTTGGGGGGAAAATAGATGGAATTTCAAGAGAACTAATAGCAAATAAGGAAATTTAAGATAATGTTTATCTGTACAAGTATGAGTGGTTTTTCCATATTCTTCAGGGTCATAAAAATCTCCTGTAAAAGAGATTTTGATAAGTTTTATTTATGTTCTCCCTTTGGGAGTAATCCACCCTTAAGAAGAATTTATAGCAGCCTTATTTCCCCAAAGTTGCTTTTAGTCAGATAAGAGGACAGGCCAAGGAGAATTCTTTATTTGTTTAATTTCAAATGAATTTAGCTTAGAGTAATCTTTATACCAAAGTGGCATATTTTGGGACGGAGTATTTTGATATCCTTCGTCTCCCCCCAAGGCAAAATTTGCTCCTGGTTGAAAACTACTGTGCTAGCTTAACTCTCCTTGCTTAGACTGTTCATCCATTCACCTGTTTATCTGTTCATCGATCCATCCATCCATCCATCCACCAACTCATCCATCCATCCATTAATCCACTAACTCATCCATCCATCCATTCAGCAGACTTGTTAATTTTTATCCTATGTTTGCATTGTTAGGAGCATCTGAGGCACATCAAAAAACAAAAGAAGCAAATGTCACTGTCCTCATGGAGTTTGCATCTCAATAGACCTAGAGAAGCACAATTTAAATAAATGTGTGTCTCAAATGGATAAAAGGTAAAGTCAAGCTGAGTAAGGGGGTTTAGGAGTGCTGAAGATGGGACTCAGGTTGCCCTTGTTAAGGTATTGAAAAGTGACAATTTAGAAAAGATTCACGCCTTTGGAGGTGATCATGTATGCAATGTTGTTATCTAGGATAAAAATGGTCCAAGAAGAGAGGACAAGGAGTCCAGGCAAAATCTGTAGGGCAGTCCGTATCTCATATGTTGAAAGTAACTCAACAAGGAGTCCAGCATTTCTGGAGCAGACTGAGGAAAGAGAGAGACTTTAACAAACAAAGTGAGGGAGAACAAGGCAGGGTAAAATTGGGAGATCCCGCAGGTCTGTGTAAGGATTGTGAATGTCCGAGGAAGGGGGCTGCAATGGGATAGCAAGAAGTGGTCGGATTTTGAACATATTTTGAACATGGAGCTAATCAGATTTGCTGATGGATTGAGTTAGTTCCCTGAGGGCAGAATCTGTTTGTCTTGTTCACCTTGATGTGTGGCTAGTACAACTCTTGGTCCATAGACTGGCGTTTGATAAATGATGGATGCATGGATGGATGGGTGAACAGGTGGATATTTAGATGAATGGATGGATGGGTGAATACAAAACTCCCAGCTTTGTTATACATGATATATTGTATTAATATATGATACCATTAGCACACTGCTTGGTACTTCTTAACCATTTAATGAGTGAACAGAAGCTTTTCATGTTTTATTATTTTAAATAAAGTTGCTACTGAATTCTACTCATTACGAAGGATGTCATTCAAATTATTTCCCAACAAACTGCTTGGAACCACTCCCCTCCTTGCCTGCAAAGAGCCTTCACTCCCAGCAGAACACACAGGTGCTGAGTGGGGCTGAGTTCTTCTCACTTCCGGATCAGCCACACAGACAATGCACAGTTGCTAACTGCAGCCTAAATGTGGGAACAGCATGCCAGGTAATCAGTCAGGCGGTGAAAATATCACAGTCAGGGTCGGGGTCCCTGCCAGTTCCTGCTCCAGCAGTTACGAATAAGAGCATCAGGACCCGTTCTACCTTGTAAAGTGAGCACATTGGGAGTAGAAGCCATGGTTGCCTGTGAAATTTAACAAATATAAGGTACAATTCTGGAGTAGCAGGTTGCTACAGATAAGCCCTCTTTAAACAGAAATGCTCACAGCATGTGATCAAAATCCTCAGGGCAGAGTTTGCCCGGCCATGGTTCCCTATGGCACAGGGATACCAAACAAGGGCAGAACCCAGCGCCTCTGCCTTCACAAAGCAGATGTACAGACACATAACTTGGGAACACATTGCTTTGTCATGCAAGTGATCACTGATATCTGTACTCAGGAACCTGACTTGCCGGGGACCAGCCCCGGCTGATCCAGGGTATTCGAAGGAGAGACGGCGTAGGCGAAGATCAGGAAACAATTGCTTAATTAAATGTTAATTAAGGATATAAAGAATAATAGAATGAGGATAGCTCAGTGAGGAAATTCAGTGGAGAAAAGAGGCTGAAATAAGGATAGCTTGGTGAGGAAATTCAGTGGAGAAAAGAGGCTGAATAATTCAGCCAGAACGACATGGTGAGACCAAGTTTCGGTGAACAAGGCCCGCACTTTATTTTCCAAAGTAGTTTTTATACCTTAAGTTATGCATAGAGGATAATGGGGGAAGGGGTAGAGTCAGGCAGCAAGCCAGGCTTTCTTCCTGCAAACTTATCATATGCAAAAGCTTAGGTGATTTGCATCATCTTCTGGCCCGGAGGCCTGTTAACATTTTAAGACCCTTTCTTCAGAAAACTTATTTTTCTCTAAAGGTGATTGGTCAGGAGCCACCCTCCAAAAGCATTAGATAAAGTTGCTTTCCTACAGCGCAAAGATGTGGTGGGCTATAACAAGAAAAAGAATAAACTCAAGGGTCCCAGGTTACAAACATTAAAGCTACTACTTACACCAATTATATTAATCAATACACTGCCAGGGACACAGCAGGTAAGGGATATGGAAACTTAGCAGCAAACATTGGCCCAACAAGTGAAAATCCCTTCACCAATACAATTTCTAATCAATCTTTTAACTACTCAAAAGAATCTGTGTTTAGACAGTTTAGAACAGCTCCTGCCTCTCACAGTTGGGAGGCTCTGAACAATCACATGTGGCCGGAAAAACCTATTCAGGTAGGCTAGAGGATTTCCAAAGGAGTTTGTAGGTTAAACACTGTCACACCCAGGAATTATTAACTGGAACTGTAAGCTAACTCTTTTTTCAGAGAGAGGTAGTGGGGGACAGCCCCCAGTAAAGTCAGAGGTGTAGGTGAAAGCTCAAAGCAGAAAGTAGGCAGACTCTGGTTTTGGGGGTATATGCTCGAGAATTTCCAGGGGGACTCCTGAAGCTCGATCCCGCCTTTGCGTGTGCCGAGCCTCCTTCCTCATGACCTTTGTCATGGGCGGAGCTCCTCACGCTGGCTACCGGCAGTGATAGAATTCCAGTTGAGCTATTCCAGATCCTGAAAAGTGCTGCACTCAATATGCACTCAATATGCAATATGCCGGCTCCCGGCACTGACTTAAAGATATTTCTACTGATTAATGTTCTATCTTTTCTACTTGTCAAGATGACATCAGTGATTCATTCATTTGTAGGGGTAAAAATGTGTTTCAGTGGAAAGTTGCATGGTCTGTATCCTGCCCTTCTGGGTTATCAGATTCTAGCCCTGCCCATTATCTCTGAACTATCTGGCAACCATTTGTAAGTTGTGAGAAAGTGATAGATATGTAAATGTTATTCTTCCTGATAGTGGTTTAAAATGACTTCTTCCTTCTTTGAAAAACAGTTTTGTCTCTCTTTACAACTCACTTCAACATTCCCTTGTTAGATATAAATTTGTGCCGTTTTGACTTTCCCTTTCAACTGGTTATAACATCCACCTAGTTTTGCATTATGAGTAAAGCAGAACTGTTACCAAGCGTTCATTTTTATACCCGTAGGTGGGTCATGATTTTATCTTTCTGAAAATTACCTTTAACTTACAAAAAATGTTTACTGAAGAGCAGCTATGCAGGAAGGACTCTGCTAGGCCCTAGGAATATAGACCATTCCTGACATAACAACGGTTCGATTTAGTTTTTTCTTTTCACTTTACGATGAGGTGAAAGCAATCCACATTCAGTAGAAACGGTACTTCAAACTTCGAATGTAGATATTTTCCCAGGCTAACCATACACGACACAATGCTCTTTTGTGGTCCTGGGCAGAGGCAGTCTCATCTCCCAGTCAGCCTCGAGATCCTGAGGGTGAAAATCTGATATACTTACAATCACTGTATCCCCAGACAACCATTCTGTTTTTCAATTTCAGTAGAGTACTCAATTATAGGACATTGTCAACATTCTATTATGAAATAGGCGTTTTGTTATGTGATGTTGCTCAACTATGAAAGTGAAAGTGTTAGTTTCTCAGTCGTGTCCAACTCTTTTCGACCCCATGGACTGTAGCCCACCAGACTCCTCCATCCATGGGATTCTCCAGGCAAGAATACTGGAATGGATTGCCATTTTCTTCTCCACGGAATCTTCCTGACTTAGGGATTGAACCTGGGTCTTCCACGTTTCAGTCTCTCTTTACTGTCTGAGCCACCAGGGAAGCCCTTATAGGGCTAATGTAAATGCTCTGAGAACATGTAAGGTGGTCTAGGATAAGCCATGATGTTCAATAGATTAGGTGTATTCAATACATTTTTTTACTTATGATATTTTCAACTTACAAGAGGTTCACTGGGATGAAATGAAGATCTCCTGGAGGAGAGCATGGCTACCCACTCCAATATTCTTGTCTGGAGAACCCATGGACAGAGGAGCCTGGAGGGCTACAGTCCATGGGGTCACAAAGAGTCAGACACGACTAAACACGCACACACAATCCCATCATAAGCAGTGGAAGACCTGTACACTGGTGAATAAGGCAGTGCCTGCTCAGAAGGTAATGGCATTGGCCATCTATGGTGCAGAAGACTAGGAGGACACAGCTACTTCTTTCACAAACCTCTGGAGCCCACACGCCTCTGAGTCTGATGATGAAATCTTGGGTCTCTGTGTGCTGATGCCAGACAGAAGTACGGAAACAGACTTGTAGAGGGTAAAGAAAGAGTGGCTTTATGTCTTTGCCAGTCAAAGAGGGAACATGGTAAGCTTTGTTGTTGTTGGGAGAGATTATATAATACAGCAGGAGTATGTGATAAGGATCAAGGCACTAACCATCTTACATTCATCTTTCTTCTGCAAAGTTTCAAAAGGGTGGGGTTGCTGACAAGATTAGGGTGTGTGCAGGGTATCAGGTACGCTTCCCAGGTGGCTCAGTGGTAAAGAATTTGTCTTCCATGCGGAGACCCAGGTTGGATCCCTGGGTCAGAATGGTCCCCTGGAAAAGGAAATGGATACCACTCCGGTATTCTTGCCTGAGAAATCCCACGGACAAAGGAGCCTAGCAGGCTGCCATCCATAGGGCCACAAGAGGCGGACACAACTTAGCGAGTAAACAACAACAGGGTTTCAGGTAGCTGTGTCTTCCAATCTGGATGAGCTTCTCTGGTCACTTTTTTCTCGCCTCAGGAGGTTTTGTGGCTGCTTTTCCCTTGATTAGCAACTGTTCTGCCCTTTGGAATTCAAGGAAGATCATGGAGGCTGGAGTCCTGTCTGTAAGAAATGGAGGACAGAAAGGCCTCCATGCCTGAGAGCCCCACTGGGCCCCATTCAATTTTGAGCTGACTTCCTGAGAGCTGAAGCTGGGTTAGCCAATGCCAGCCAGACTTTGTTCTGAGTCAATGTTTTCCATGGCTGATTCAAGCCATACTCTTTGTTCTTGGGGTCACACAGGCTATACATAATTTTGTATACTGCTTGTAAAGTATATCTGATGATTGAGGAAAGCAGTGCATGCTCATTATAGAAACTTTGGGAAGTCCAGAGAAGCATGAAAAAGAAAAAAGAAAAAAGGCATCCATAATTCTGCCCTTTATAAATATAAAAAGTCCTCCCTACTCTCACTTCTTCCCACCCCACCGCCACCCAGCAGACACCTCCACCATCTCCCCAGAGCCAAACCCATCCATAGGATCGTCAAAACTCTGATTCTCTGCTTTTGCATCCCAAACTCATCTACTACTAAAGGCTACCACCGGAGCATGACTATTTACACTGAGCAAACATTAAATCTGTTGAAGACTCATCTGCCTCAGAGGCAAGGAGCACCGCAAATAACAAATTCACACGCATTTCCCCAGCACATCTGTTGGCTGTTTAAAAAGAGGAGTTGTCAGACAGTTTTTGTTTCAGAGCCGAATCCACAAATCCTGTCTCTTCTTATATTCCTTCAAGAGAATATAAAAAGCAACAGAGGAGCACCTAAGATTTACAGTAAGTGCTAAAAAGATAAAATATCTATAATATGATATAATTCTGATGTAATGAGCTACACTTGGTATTTCCCAAGTGGCCTGTGGTAACACAGAGTCAGAAATAGACCCAGTCAAGCATGAGTCTTCCATCACTCAAAACACACATGTGCTATGGTGTTGTGAGAGTGAACATGAGATTTCCCAAATTGTAAATGGACGCTTGCACGGTACAACCTGCCAGGTCAGTGACGCACTTAGAAGTTTAAATGCATGAGGATGTGGAGAGCAGATCAATTCTCAGCTTGTTCTGAGGTCATTATCCAAGGTAATGCGTTGGGCATGTCACCGTTAAGATAAATTTTGGCACAGAATGCATCTGAATGCACAATTTGCTTTTATCAAGTTTTAAACCTGCAGCACCTCTGAGACGTCTGTGTGCCACCCTGGTAATCACAGAACAGAGCTGGAAAATAAAAACAAGGGAATAAATTTATATAGTGTTTAGTAAATGTGAGAACAGAACAAAACAGGTGGTTTTTAAATTTTTTATTTTCTATTGGAGTATAGTTGATTTAAAATGTGTTAGTTTCAGGTATACAGCAAAGTAATTCACACACACACACACACACACACATATATACAGGTATGTTATATATATTCAGATTGTTTTTTCCCATATAGGTTATTACAGAATATTGAATAGAAATCCCTGTGTTATACAGTAGATCTTTCTTGTTTGCCTGTTTTATTTATAGTAGTGCTTATCTGTTAATCCCAAACTCCTAATCCCCCTTCCCATCTTTCTCTTTGGTAACCAAAAATTTGTTTCCTAAATCTGTGAGTCTGTTTCTGTTTTATGAACAAGTTCATTTGTATCATTAAAAACAAATGTTTTTATTTATTTATTTGCTTTTTAAATTTCACAAGCATCCATCTGTTCTGTGGAATAAAGCATATCCTACAGGTTAGATATTTTGATGCCTTGTAGAAGCAGATGAAGAATAAGGTAGCATAATCTCACTTTGCCTTCTGAGTTTGCTGTTAAGAAAACAGATTTCTTTAAAGCTAGTGCTTCCTCTTTCTTGAGTTTTGCAGTATGATTATTACCTGGTTGTCTGATTGAATACATTATATGAGAATAATATATTTCCTGAGCATTTATTGATCTCGAGGTATCTTTCGATTGCTTTAATGCATGTAAGACAGCTCCATTAGACACAAATCAGAGGGACAAACGTTCACCTTCAAAACCCTGTGGACACTGCAGAACTAGTGCCAGAAGAAACGGAACAGAGAAGAGATTGCACCCAATGTGACTTTTTCTTCTTCTTTTATCCTTGACCCACTTAAAAAAAATAATTTTTCCCTAGATACATCTAGATATAAATAACTTTTCATTAATTTTGTCTGAAACAGTCCTTTGAGCTGCTTGATCAGATGGTTGGTTTTAACATAGAAATTTTCCATTTTAAATATTTCTTCCCACCAGTGAGTCTTGTCTTCTCTCCCCCCCCACCCCCCCACCCCACCCCCCCCGGCCCCCGCACTCAGAGGGAACAACCACAACATCTGTTATCTGGGTGGCGTGTCCATCACCATATTCTTCCTCATTCCATCTGTCTTCTTTCTCTGCATTCTGGGAAACTAAATCCAGTGTTCCCTCCTTTTCATTCACTTGACTTCCCATGTGTCATTTTTGCTCTTTTTTCTCCTCAGTGCTGATTTTATTTTTAAGTTAACCATTTCATTTTATTTCCATTTTCTGACATACCTTTTGGCTTATTTATTTTGGCGGCACCTTGTGGCATGCAGGGTCTTAGTTCTTCGACCAGAGATTGAATCAGTGCCCCCGGCGTTGGGAGCTCAGGGTCTTCACTATTGAACCACCAGGAAAGTCCCTCCCCTGTGCTGATTTTAACTTTACTTTTTCGTATAAAACTTATGAAATAAGTGAATGAATAAAAGTTCCATACCTACCCACCAAAGAACAGATGAAAATATGTATGAACAATTAAAAGATCTGTTATAAAATGTCTATTCATTGACCCATGACTGAGGTCAAGAAACAGATCAGAATCACGAACCAAACTTCCTCCCTTGTGTGTGCTTTCTTCTCAATCCCGTGGATCCACCTCCTTGAATTATCACATTCAAAATTTACTATGAATCATTCCCTTGATATTTCCCCCTTAATTTACTGGTATTCTTATACTTACTTTCGTCAACTTTGTAACTAGATAAGTAGGATAACGCTGCTCATTGTTCTATAACTGTTCTTTTTTTACATAATACAGAGATTTAACGACGCTGGTGCACACTCTGTCACCCTTACCGTACAGTCAGTGGTGTGCTGGTGAATGTTTAACAACAGGCTCTCTAAAGAACAAAGATTAATATGATTTGCCCATTTCTGCGGTGTAATGTAAAGCTCTTCCAAGCAGAGTTGGGGAAGAAAAGTGTACAATGATCTCTTACAAGGCAGCATAGCTGACTCTAGTGCTCACCAAGAATATTTCACTATGAGAATACACACTTTAATTATCTGTTCTACAGTTGATGGACTTTGGATCATTTCAACTTTTTCACTATTATGGACAATGGTGTTAAAGACTGGTTTGGATATGCCTTGGTGGAAAGAAAAAAAATGAAGGAACAAAGAATGTCACTCATCAACCAGTTATACAAAGAGTTAATTATAAAATGGATACCTAATGAGAACCTACTTATAGCACAGGGAACTCTACTCAGTCCTCTGTGGTGACATAAATGGGAAGGAAATCCAAAAGAGAGAGGATATATATATATGTGTGTGTGTGTATAGCTGATTCACTTTGCTGTATAGCAGACACTACTACAACACTGTAAAGCAACTACACAATAAAAATTAAAAAAGAAAACTGCAGCCCACTACAGTTGCCCACTGTTAGTATTTGCTGAAGGGAGTTCAGGATGAGAAAAATATGATGAGGCAGTCTGTGCTTTGCATAAATAGTCCCTAGATGGTTAAGATGCATAGCTCAAGAAAAATTTCAATGACCGCAAATTCTTATATCTTCTATTACATAGAAAAGCACTAAAATCATTAACTCAAGGTATCTGTTCTTTTTGATGAGCAGTAATCTTTTACCAAGATGTATGTTTGACTGCATGTATTTCATAGCCAAGAATTTCATATATACTGCTTTCTTCCCTGCATCTTCAGAGCATTTCCTCAGAATTATCTGAAAGGCTGTTTCCCAGACTATGGTCCTCAGTTAGACCCTGAAATAAACTTAAAGTCACAATTTTCCTATCGTGCATTTTCCTTTAGGTCAATATCTTCTGTTGCACATGTGCAAGAGTTTGTGATCTAAACTTTGTCAGAAGATTTGTGCATGCTCAGTTTTCCTGAACATTTTGTAGGAACTATGGCTGAGCACTGAAGAATTGATGCTTTTGAACTGTGGTGTTGGAGAAGACTCTTGAGAGTCCCTTGGACTGCAAGGAGATCCAACCAGTCCATTCTGAAGGAGATCAGCCCTGGGATTGCTTTGGAAGGAATGATGCTAAAGCTGAAACTCCAGTACTTTGGCCACCTCATGTGAAGAGTTGACTCATTGGAAAAGACTCTGATGCTGGGAGGGATTGGGGGCAGGAGGAGAAGGGGACGACAGAGGATGAGATGGCTGGATAGCATCACTGACTCAATGGACGTGAGTCTGAGTGAACTCCGGGAGTTGGTGATGGACAGGGAGGCCTGGCGTGCTGCGATTCATGGGGTCGCAAAGAGTAGGACACGACTGAGCGACTGATTTGATCTGATCTGATCTGATGATGCTTATCAGGACTTCTGTCTGTTTAATCCACCTGCAGTGCAGGAGACCCTGGTTCGATCCCTGTATTGGGAAGATCCCCTGGAGAAGGGATAGGCTACCCACTCCAGTATTCTTGGTCTTCCCTTGTGGCTCAACTGGTAAAGAATCCACCTGCAATGCGGAAGACCGGGATGTGATCCCTGGGTTGGGAATATCCCCTGGAGAAGGGAAAGGCTTCCAACTTCAGTATTCTGGCCTGGAGAATTCCATGGACTGTATAGTGCATGGAGTCGCAAAGAGTCGGAGACGACTGAGTGACTTTCATTTTCACAGTTTGGTGGAGCCATGCAACAAATTTCAACTGAAACCAATGGTTCTATAAAATGAACATGTGTCAGCTAACCAAAGAATGAAACAGCCACTGCTCTTGTAAATAAAGTTTCAAAATAGGCTTTCACTCTTTTGAATAGAATTTCATTTAATTTTGGGCAGAATTGAGAGTTTTCTGTTATTGAAATTTGTAAAAATAAGTGTTATTAATATTCTGTAAATTTCTCTCTGAAAATTTCTATATTTTTGTTAGATTCATCTCTAGATAGTTTTTGATACTGTTGTAAATCTTCTAGCTAAAGGTCTACCTGTTGCTGTTAGTTTATAGAAATACAATTGAATTTGTCTATAGATTGTCTACCTAGTAATTTTACTCTTTTTCAATTATCAAAATGATAATTTTGACATTTAATCTGCAATGTTTTCATTTTCATTTCAGTAATATTATCTCTAGATAGCATAATAAAGAGTCTGTCTTTGTTTTTGATGTTTGACTGCTGTCAGCTCTGTAGTCTCCTTCTATTTTCTTTCTGCCCCACATTTGAGCAAGCTAATGAGAAAGCCTGTGTGGTCAAGCATGACATTTGAACCATTCAAGCCCCAGGCCATGCACATGGAAACTTTCAGATTGGCCCCACCACCTAAACACCATGAAAACCCCCAAAACTCCTTTCTGTTCTCACCAGCAAGTCTTGTTATGTGAATAATAATCTTTTTCATTCCCTTTTTGCATATGTGTGGTGTCATCTGTCTCCATAACACAAATTTTGAATACAAACCCACAACATGAGAGCTGTGAGTTCCAGTTTTATTGAGGGACTTACTGAGGACTATGGGCTTCCCAGTACTAGTAAAAAATCTGCCTTCCTAGTAGTAAAGAATCTGCCTGCCAGTACAGGAGACTCAAGAGAATCAGGTTCAGTCACTGGGTCAGGAGGATCCCCTGGAGTAGGAAATGACAATACACTTCAGCATTGTTGCCTGGAAAATTCCATGGACAGAGGAGCCTGGTGGGCTACAGTCCATGGTGTCACAAAGAATTAGACCTGACTGAGCAACTGAACACGCAAGGACACACATGCTGAGGACTATAGCCTCGAGATAGCTTTGAAAAATTGCTCTGAAGAGGGGAAAAGTGAAATCAATATACATCTGACTTTTGAGAAGGGGTACATGGAACCAAGCACACATCTTGGCTGGAGATTAATGCTAGTCACAAGGCACAGATACCTTGCTTGCTAAGTTACTTCAGTTGCATACAACTCTTTGTGACTCCATAGACTGTAGCCCACTAGGCTCCGCTATTCACGGGATTCTGCAGGCAAGAATAAGACTGTAGAGGGTTCCCAGGCCCTCTTCCAGGGGATCTTCCTGACCCACAGATGGAACTCACATCACATTATATCTCCTGCATTGCAGGAGGGTTCTTTACCATTAGTGCCACCTGAGAAGCCCAAGGATACCTTGAAAGTGAAAGTGTTAGTCATTCAGTTGTGTTGTCCCCATGAACTGTAGCTTACAAGGCTGCTCTGTCCATGGGATTCTCCAGGCAAGAATACTGGAGTGGGTAGCCATTATCTTTTCCAGGGGATCTTCCTGATCCAGGGATTGAACTCAGGTCTCCCTCACTGTGGGCAGATTCTTTACCATCTGAGCTATGGATCAGTTCTAGTAAATGATTTTAGTGCTTTTCAAAGTATGGGAAAATGAAAGAAATTGGATTCATAAAACTTTCTCCTAAAAATATCTAACTATGTAAAGGCTTATTCTTCTGGTTTTCCCAGAACACAGCAAGCCTCCTTCCTGACCTCTGCCCTAGATTCCTTTCAGGGTGTGTTGAAGGGCAGCAACTGCAGTGGCTAATGACTCAGCCCTTGTAGAGCTGAATGGTGAGTGGACGTTCTTTAGCTGGCCAGAGTTTATTCCATTCCTATAGGGCAACTGTAGTAGAAAATAAGCTTTGTTTCTTTCATTCCACTTTTTATGTTGTAATTTCTTGCCTTACTGAACTGGCTAAAACCTTTTAGACAATGTTAAACACAATAGTGAATCCTCTGGTGTACTTTCAAGAAACTGATTTTAATGTTTCATTATTAAGAATGAAATTTGATGAACTATGTTTCTAAATGTCAGTCAGTTCAGTTCAGTCACTCAGTCATGCCTGACTCTTTGAGACCCTGTGGACCGCAGCATGCCAGACCTCCCTGTCTATCACCAACTCCTGGAGTTCACTCAAACTCATGCCCATTGAGTCAGTGATGCCATCCAACCATCTCATCCTCTGTTGTCCCCTTCTCCTCCCGCCTTCAATCTTTCCCAGCACTGGGGTCTTCTCCAGTGAGTCAGTTCTTCTCATCAGGTGGGCAAAGTATTGGAGTTTCAGCTTCAGCATCAGTCCTTCCAATGAACACCCAGGACTGATCTCCTTTAGGATGGACTGGTTGGATCTCCTTGCAGTCCAAGGGACTCGCAAGAGTCTTCTCCAACATCACAGTTCAAAAGCGTCAATCTTCAGTGCTCAGCTTTCTTTATAGTCCAACTCTCATATCCATACATGACTACTGGAAAACCAAAGCTTTGACTAGATGGACCTTTGTTGGCAAAGCAATCTCTGCTTTTTAATATGCTGTCTAGGTTGATCATAACTTTTCTTCCAAGGAGCAAGTGCCTTTTAATTTCATGGCTACAGTCACCATATGCAGTGATTTTGGAGCCCCCAAAAATAAAGTCTCTCACTGTGTCCATTATTTCCCCATCTATTTGCCATGAAGTGATGGGACCAGATGCTATGATCTTAGTTTTCTGAATGCTGAGTTTAAGCCAACTTTTCTACTCTCCTCTTTCTCTTTCAGAGAAGGCAATGGCAACCCACTCCAGTACTGTTGCCTGGAAAATCCCATAGGCGGAGAAGCCTGGTGGGCTGCAGTCCATGTTGTCGAGAAGAGCTGGACATGACTGAGCGAATTCACTTTCACTTTTCACTTTCATGCTTTGGAGAAGGAAATGGCAACCCACTCCAGTGTTTTTGCCTGGAGAATCCCAGGGACGGGGGAGCCTGGTGGGCTGCCGTCTATGGGGTCGCACAGAGTGGGACACGACTGAATCGACTTAGCAGCAGCAGCAGCTTTCACTTTCATCAATAGGCTCTTTAGTTCTTCTTAACTTTCTGCTATAAGGGTGGTGTCATCTGCATATCTGAGGTTATTGATATTTCTCTCAGCAATCTTGATTCCAGCTCACGTTTCATCCATTCCAGCATTTCTCATGATGTACTCTGCATATATAAGTTAAATATGCATAGTGACAATATATGGCCTTGACGTACTCCTTTCCTGATTTGAAACCAGTCTGTTGTTCCATGTCCAATTCTAATTGTTGCTTTTTAACCTGCATGCAGATTTATCAGGAGGCAGGTCAGGTGGTCGGGTATTCCCATTTCTTGAAGAATTTTCCACAGTTTGTTGTGATCCACACAGTCAAATGCCTTGGCATAGTTAATAAAGCAGAAGTAGATGTTTTTCTGGAACTCTCTTACTTTTTCAATGATCCAATGGATGTTGGCAATGTGATCTCCGGTTCCTCTGTCTTTTCTAAATCCAGCTTGAATATCTGGAAGTTCTCAGTTCACATACTGTTGAAGCCTGGCTTGGAGAATTTTGAACATTACTTTGCTAGCTTGTGAGATGAGTGCAATTGTGTGGTAGTTTGAGCATTCTTTGGAATTGCCTTTCTTTGGGATTGGAATGAAAACTGACCTTTTCCAGTCTGTGGCCACTGCTGAGTTTTCCAAATTTGCTGGCATATTGAGTGTAGCACTTTCACAGCGTCATCTTTTTGCATTTGAAATAGTTCAACTGATATTCCATCACATCATCTCCACTAGCTTTGTTCATAGTGATACTTCCTAAGGCTTACTCTACTTTGCATTCAAGGATGTCTGGCTCCAGGTGAATGATCACACCATCATGATTTTCTGGGTCATGAAAATCTTTTTAGTACAGCTCTTCTGTGTTTTCTTGCCACCTCTTCTTAATATCTTCTGCTTATATTCTACCAAATTAAAGAGGTTCCCTTTCCTTAGTTTCTAATGAAGTTTTGCCATGAATTGATGTTTAAAATTATTGAAAACCTTTCTTCTGCATCTATTGAGACAATCTTATGATTATTCTCTTTTAATCTATTAATGTGGTGCACATGAATTTATTCACAGTGTCTTCTTATTAGTCTTTATGTTGCAACATCATCCTTAATATCTTTTATCTGTGCATTTTCCCTTTTTAAGATAAATCTTGTCAAAAAGTTATCAACTTTATTAGATTCATGAAAGAACCAGTTGTTAACACTGTTGTCACCATATTTTATTTTCTAGTTTTCAGTTTTTCTTTTCTCTTTATTATCATCTTACATCTACTTATTTTGGCTCTAGATGTTCAATATGTACCATTTTTATTTTCCTAGTCAGCATTTCTTCTACTTTCTATTATGACTTAGTGTATAACTAAATAGTTATTTAGAATGGAGTTTTAAAATATCCAGACACATAGGATTTCTCATAACTATCTTTAAGAATCAATTCCTGTTATTTTTATTTACATATGTGGTTCATATGATGTCAATTCTTTGCCATTTGTTGGGATTGGGTTTACTACTTAGTGTGTTTGATAAGACTATGTATTTTTTTAAGTGCAGTATTTTATATGACAATTAGGTCAGGTGTTTAATATCAGCCAATTCAAATCTACTATACACATATTTTGTTTGTCAGATTATTCTATCAATTCCTAAATGAAGTGTTAAAAGTCTCCTAGTGTGATTTTGTATCTACGTGCTTCTCTTTTCCTCTTTCTTCCTTACTTCTTTTCTTTCTTTCTATTTTTGGCTTTGTGTATTGTGACCTGTGTGTATATGCTGTGTATCTGCTTAGAATCTTCATGCTTTCCTGGTCAATCAAATCACATGTCACTATGAGTAACTTACTCTCAGGTATTAGCTTTTGCCTTCAAGTCCAGTTTGTCTGATATTAAAACAGTGATGCTAGGGGCTTCCCTGATGGCCCAGTGATTAAGACTCCACTCTTCCATGGCAGGGGGCATGGGTTGGATCCCTGAATGGGGAAGTTCCACACACTGAGCAGTGTGGCCAAGAAAAAAAAAAAAAGATATTAGCTTTCATTTGTTAGTGTTTGTCAAGTATGCTTTTTTTTTTACCCTTTTGCTTTTAAATTTACTATAATATTATATTTTAGATATGTCACATGAACAGCAAATATGACAATAGTTTTAATGGGGATTGTAAAAGATGATATATTTTAATTTCACATTATATGATTTTATTATTCATATTTTTCTCATATTCCTATTTTCCTTTTCAGTTTCTTTTTTTAAAGCATATTTTGACTTGATTTGTTTTCTCATTCTTTTTTTCCACCCTCATGCTTTGAAAGTCACATTATTGTGGTTATTGCAGAAATTATAATAGCATACATCCAACCAGTATGAGACCAAACCAGTCAGTCCTGAAATCAATCCTGAATTTTCATTGGAAGGACTGATGCTGAAGCTGAAGCTCTAATACTTTGGCTATCTGATGCAAAAAGCCAAGTCATTAGAAAAAACTCTGAAGCTGGGAAAGATTGAAGGCAGTAGGAGAAGGTGACGACAGAGGATGAGGTGGTTGGATGCTATAACCGATTCAACATCAGTCCTTCCAATGAATATCCAGGACTGATCTACTTTAGGATGGACTGGTTGGATCTCCTTGCAGTCCAAGGGACTCTAAAGAGTCTTCTCCAATACCACAGTTCAAAAGCATCAATTTTTTGGCACTCAGCTTTCTTCACAGTCCAACTCTCACATCCATACATGACCATTGGAAAAACCATAGTCTTGACTAGACGGACCTTTGTTGGCAAAGTAATGTCTCTGCTTTTGAATATGCTATCTAGGTTGGTCATAACTTTTCCTCCAAGGAGTAAGCGTCTTTTAATTTCATGGCTGCAATCACCATCTGCAGTGATTTTGGAACCCCCCAAAATAAAGTCTGACACCGTTTCCACTGTTTCCCCGTCTATGTGCCATGAAGTGATGGGGCCAGATGCCATGATCTTAGTTTTCTGAATGTTGAGCTTTAAGCCAATATTTTCCCTCTCCTCTTTCACTTTCATCAAGAGGCTTTTTAGTTCCTCTTCACTTTCTGCCATAAGGGTGGTGTCATCTGCATATCTGAGGTTATTGAGATTTCTCCTGGCAGTCTTGATTCCAGCTTGTGTTTCTTCCAGCCCAGCGTTTCTCATGATGTACTCTGCATAGAAGTTAAATAAAAAGGGTGACAATATACAGCCTTGACGAACTCCTTTTCCTATTTGGAACCAGTCTGTTGTTTCATGTCCAGTTCTAACTGTTGCTTCCTGACCTGCATATAGGTTTCTCAAGAGGCAAGTCAGGTGGTCTGGTATGCCCATCTCTTTCAGAATTGTCCACAGTTCATTGTGATCCACACAGTCAAAGGCTTTGGCATAGCCAATAAAGCAGAAATAGATGTTTTTCTGGAACTCTCTTGCTTTTTCCATGATCCAGCGGATGTTGGCAATTTGATCTCTGGTTCCTCTGCCTTTTCTAAAACCAGCTTGAACATCAGGAAGTTCACGGTTCACATATTGCTGAAGCCTGGCTTGGAAAATTTTGAGCATTACTTTACTAGCGTGTGAGATGAGTGCAATTGTGCGGTAGTTTGAGCATTCTTTGGCATTGCCTTTCCTTGGGATTGGAATGAAAACTGACCTTTTCCAGTCCTGTGGCCACTGCTGAGTTTTCCGAATTTGCTGGCACATTGAGTGCAGCACTTTCACAGCATCATCTTTCAGGATTTGGAATAGCTCAACTGGAATTCCATCACCTCCACTAGCTCTGTTCGTAGTGATGCTTTCTAAGGCCCACTTGACTTCACATTCCAGGATGTCTGACTCTAGGTGAGTGATCACACCATCGTGATTATCTTGGTCATGAAGATCTTTTTTGTACAGTTCTTTTATGTATTCTTGCCACTTCTTCTTAATATCTTCTGCTTCTGTTAGGTCCATACCATTTCTGTCCTTTATTGAGCCCATCTTTGCATGAAATGTTCATTTGGTATCTCTAATTTTCTTGAGATCTCTAGTTTTTCCCATTCTGTTGTTTTCCTCTATTTCTTTGCATTGGTCACTGAGGAAGGCTTTCTTATCTCTCTTGCTATTCTTTGGAACTCTGCATTCAGATGCTTAATCTTTCCTTTTCTCCTTTGCTTTTTGCTTCTCTTATTTTCACAGCTATTTGTAAGGCCTCCCCAAAAGCCATTTTGCTTTTTTGCATTTCTTTTCCATGGGTATGCTCTTGATCCCTGTCTCCTGTACAGTGTCACGAACCTCTGTCCATAGTTCATCAGACACTCTATCTATCAGATCTAGGCCCTTAAATCTATGTCTCACTTCCACTGTATAATCATAAGGGATTTGATTTAGGCCATACCTGAATGGTCTAGTGGTTTTCCCTACTTTCTTCAATTTCAGTCTGAATTTGACAATAAGGAGTTCATGGTCTGAGCCACAGTCAGCTCCTGGTGTTGTTTTTGCTAACTGTATAGAGCTTCTCCATCTTTGGCTGCAAAGAATCTAATCAATCTGATTTTGGTGTTGACCATCTGGTGATGTCCATGTGTAGAGTCTTCTCTTGTGTGGGTCTGGTAAGACCTTTATAATCTTGAGACATCCTTTTGATTTACTGCAATAACCAATTGAGAATGTATATAGCTCCCTTGATAACACTAGGAGGTGGGGCACTCTCCACCCCCTTCTAATGTGTATGTCAGAAGCTTTCTCTGTCCTTTCTCACTGTAATAAAACTTCTGCCACCCAAGAGCCCTGAGTGATCAAGCCTGATCCTTGATCTTGAAGCTAAATTTTCTTCTTTGGAGATGACAAATCCAAATCTGTTCACCATAAGCTATCAAGGGGAGGCACAGAACACTTGTAAACTGTAATAAAAATCTTTTTTTTTTTTTTCATATCTGTGCTAATACCTGGTGAGATGTTTACTGGACTGGTATTTGCATAGAAGCATGTTATATTGCCTTGGGTCCCATTTTCTCTCTACTTGAGTGCAATTTGGAATGCATCCTCTAAAGTACAGATGGAAGATAGGAAAATGAATGTGGATTATAGTCAAATTCTCAGTGTCTTTCTTGTAAAGCAGCTCTGCTAGGCTGAGATGAAATTATCTCTTGAGCCTGCTACCTGTGGTCAACACCTGCCAGAGTATATGTCACTGACAGAGCAACCTCGATTTTCCCCAGTTCTGTCCTTTTACTTTAGGGGAACTGCAGTTCTTGCTCTGGAGAGTAGGACATGTCTCTTCCTGACCAAAGGTGCCCCCATGTTAAAGAGATGGCTGTCCAGTTTTCTAGTTGATAATGCAAGGAAGCAGATAGTCAAATGTTGCTAGTGATTCTGGCCAAGCTTATTAAATTTTAGTGAACCTATGAAGTTGATCCAGAGATGATGGTTTCCAATTTACTATCTTCAGCTTTGAGAGTGGAGAACTTTTTCTCTGATTCTAGAAAAATTTTGATAATCAAAGCGAGTTCTTGGTAGTGGCCTAATTTTCTTCCTTCTTAGCACTATCCAAAGTCTTTTAGTGAAAAACTCCTCACCAGATGTCATTTTAAACCATGAGCCCCTGCAGGCACAATGGATGGAAAAGTCAGCTTCCTTAGAGTCTTTGAGATTCAATCTACAGAACAATTTCCAGAAGGCTTCCCATTCTGTGAAATGGCATATGGCCGGTGCTTGAAGCAGGCCTGGATGGTTTCCATGTGAGCATGAACTCCCATGCCTAGAGTGAGGTGTTGTGCTGAGACTCCAATGCCAATGTGTTGAGATAATTATAATGATGGTGGTGGCATGATGATGACGATGATGTAATCAATAAGCCTCTTCCAGATGGAACTTTCTCTGTTGCTTCATCTAGGGTTTGGTAATTACTTGCAAGAGAGACTCTGATGAGTCTTCTCAATGTGGTTACTTTAATTAAATGGAACTTCTGATATTTTGGTTTTACTCCCTGTTTGATCCACTGCTGGAACTAATGGCTACGAATTACATGCAGAGTTTACAAGACACACCTATAGGCCCTGATGGTGGCACTGACAAGGTCTTCTTGCAAAGGATAAGAACAAGTTGAGGGATGAGTCAGGACACAAGCACACCAGTTGCAACCCGAGTCTTCCATCTTTCAAATATCTATTAGGATAACAAAGGTATTGGGATAAAGCAGTCATTATCTCTCCCCTTCCCATTTCAGAGATGACAAACAAATAGGCCTTCTGACAGCTGGGAACTCAAGGAAATATATGGAAAAGAAACAACTATATTCTGGAACTAGAGAGCTACGGTAGAGTTTTCAAAAGGAAAGCAGTGGGGTCCTTCAGGAGATCAGAATGGGAAGAGAGGAAAGAACAGTGCTGCGAAGAAGGCTAAGATCTTCAGTTCCGACATGTTGAAATACTGATGGATAATTGTAATTAGCTTTCAGAATTTTAAATTATAGAAATGATATAAATAATCACCCGTCCCAGCTTCACTAATGAGAGTACTTGTGCTCAGATACACACACAGGCTTTTGTTAGAGGTCTTTCAAAGTGCACCTGCTAATTAGGCATCTTGCAGGCAGTGGAGTTTCCTGAGAAGCAAGATTTATACAGTGATATCAGATTCATAGGAAGAGGCAACTGGTATCAATGAAAGGTCACTAAAATGAAAATTCAGACATTGGTGGAGTTTGGTTTGCTTTTGTTCAAAAGATTATGCCCTGTCATGTTGCAGGCTGTGGCAAAGCAAAGTTTGCATCCAGGTCTTTTTGATCTCAAAGCTCCTGTTTTTGCAACATGCTACATGACTTCACACAGATGTTCAACACCTATTGGCCATGGGGTCAAACATTATCTGCAGCCCTTTCTTGGTCAATCAGCTACTTAGGTGTTGTGTCAAAGGTGGAAGATTCTCCAGATTCCCTCCTTCTTCTAAAAATAAGAAATAATTAAAGTCCTATTGATATAATGCCAGTGAAACTGGCCATCATTATTCATTTCTGCAAGTCTTAATGATCCAGATAACCATGATTGTTCCTGTTAGCTCACCCAGAGCTGGACATCCTGAGTGTGAAGTAAAATGGGACTTAGGAAGCATTACTATGAACAAAGCTAGTGGATGTGATGGAATTCCAGCAGAGCTGGAATCCTAAAAGATGATGCTGTTAAAGTGCTGCATGCAGCATGTCAGCAGATTTGGAAAACTTAGCAGTGGCCACAGGACTGGAAAAAATTTTCATTCCAATCCCAAAGAAGGCAATGCCAAAGAATGTCCAAACTAACTTCCATTGCATTCATTTCACATGCTAGCAAGGTTATGATAAAAATCCTTCAAGTTAGGCTTCAGCAGTATGTGAATCAAGAACTTCCAGGTGTACAAATTGGGTTTTGAAGAGGTAGATGAAACAGAGATCAAATTGCTAACATTTGTTGGATCATAGAGAAAGCAAGGGAGTTTCAGAAGAACATCTACTTCTGCTCCATTGACTATGCTAAAGCCTTTGCCTGTGTGACTCGGAACAAACTAGGGAAAATTCTTAAATAGTTGGGAACACCAGATCACCTTACCTATCTCCTGAAAAACCTGGGTGAGGGTCAAGAAACAATAGTTAGAACCAGACATGGAACAACAGACTGGTTCAAAATAGGGGAAAGGAGTACATTAAGGCTGCATACTGTCACCTTGCTTATTTAACTTATATGCAGAGTATATCATGTGAAATGCTGAGCTGGATGAATCCCAAACTGGAGTTAAGATTGCCAGGAGAAATATCAACAACCTCAGATATGCAGATGATACCATTCTAATGGATGAATGTGAAGGGGAACTAAAGAATGTCTTGATGAAGGTTAACGAGCAGAAAAGGCTGGCTTAAAACTTAATGTTCAAAAAACTAAGATCATGGCATCCAGTCCCATCACCTCATGGCAAATAGAAGGTAAAAATTTGGAAGTTGTGACAGGTTTTCTTTTCTTGGGCTCCAAAATCACTGCAGACTGTGACTGCAGCCATGAAATTAAAAGATGCTTGCTCCTTGCAAGAAAAGCTATGACTATGACTAATTGAGGCAGTGTGTTAAAAAGCAGAGATATCACTTTGCCAACAAAAGTTATATTGTCAGGGCTATGACTTTTCCAGTAGTCATGTAAGGATGTTAGAGTTGGTCCATGAAGAAGGCTGAGCACTGAAGAATTTCTTTCAAGTTGTGGTGTTGGAGAAGACTCTTGAGAGTCCCTTGGACTATAAGCAGGTCAAACCAGTCAATCTTAAATGAAGTCAACTTTGAATATTCATTGGAAGGACTGATGCTGCAGCTGAAGCTTCCATACGTTGGCTACCTGATGTGAAGAGCTGACTCATTGAAAAAGACCCTGATGCTGGGAAATATTGAAGGCAATAGGAAAAGGGAGTGGTAGAGGATGAGATGATTAGATAGCATCACTGACTCAATGGACATGAATTTGAGCAAATTCCGGGAGATAGCAGAGGACAGAGAGGCTTGGCATGTAACAGTCTGTGGGGTCACAAAGAATCGGACATGATGTGGGGACAGAACAACAGCAACAAAATGTTCTGATTTCTCTGTACTTCATCACTGACACTGTTCATAGGATCTATCAGTAAAAGGGAGTGTCTTAAAACCTCCTCTAGAGGCATTTAGTTGGGAAAGGATCAAGGACCTTTCCCCTAATACCTATCCTGTCTCCCTTTAGTAAAAGAAATCTATATTGATTTGTCAGTGACGCTGCTTCCAGCCTCCCTGGAACAATAAGCAGCTAAGTGTTACCCTGTGACTGAATTCTAACTAATGGTGAGAAAGTGGAAATAATATATGCTAATTCTAGGCTATGGCCTAAAAATGAGGGATATGCACTCCTGTCTTTTCCCATTTTCCTCATCACACTACAAGAAGGTGGATGTGTAATGGGAGGAGCTCCAACAGCCCTCATAGTCCATGAGTAAGAAGCTTCATATAGAAAGGATGGTGGGACAATATGACAGAATAAACCTTTGTTTTTGATGAGTAGAGAAACCACCATATCAGCTTTGAACTGCCATTAGAACTTTTGAGAATTGTGAACTATCTTATGTAAGCACACCACTCTTATTTTGGGTCATTTTGTTATAAGAACAAAGGCTGCATTCTGGCTATTAAATGCTATAGTTGTCAACCTCAAGAACAACATTTTAGCATGGTTTCCATACATTTGTCAAATAATGTTTATTCCTGTTGATTCCTAGAAATAGCCATAACAGCATAAGGATTGCTATGGGCAATTATGAACTAACAGAAATTGACCAAAAAAAAGATGTCCTTTTCATCATAGGGGACTGGAATGCAAAAGTAGGAAGTCAAGAGATACCTGGAATAACAGGCAAGTTTGGCCTTGGAGTACAAAATGAAGCAGGGCAAAAGCTAACAGAATTTCACCAAGAGTACACATTGGCCATAGCAAACATCCTCTTCCAACAACACAAGAGATAACTCTACACATGGACATCACCAGATGGTCAATACAGAAATCAGATTGATTATGTTCTTTGCAGTCGAAGATGAAGAAGTTCTATATAGTCAGCAAACCCAAAAGTGGGATCTGACTGTGCCTCAGATCATGAACTCCTTATTTCAAAATTCAGACTTAAATTGAAGAAAGCAGGGAAGCCACTAGGCCATTAATGTATGACCTAAATCAAATCCCTTACAATTATACAGTGGAAGTGACAAATTAATTCAAGGGATTAGATCTGAAGACAGAGGGCTTGAAGAATGATGGACAGAAGTTCATGACACTGTATAGTAGGTGGTGATCAAAGCCATCCCCAAGAGAAAGAAATGCAAAAAGGCGAAATGGTTGTCTGGGGAGGCCTTACAAAGAGCTGAAAAAAACAAGAGAAGTGAAAGCAAAGGAAAAGAGGAAAGATACACCCACCTGAATGCAGAATTCTAAAGAATAGCAAGGAGAGACAAGGTCTTCCTAAGTGATCGATGGAAAGAGAGGTAAACAAAGAATGGGTAAGACTAGAGACCTCTTCAAGAAAATTAGAGCTATCCAGGGAACATTTCATGCAGTGATGGGCACAATAAAGGACAGAAATGGTAGAGACCTAACAGAAGCAGAGATATTAAGAAGAGATGCCACAAATACACAGAAGAACTATACAAAACAGATCTTAAGGACCCAGATAACCATAATGGTGTGATCACTCACCTAGAGCCAGACATCCTGGAAATGTGAAGTCAAGTGCACCTTAGAAAGCATCACTGTGAACAAAGCTAGTGGAGGCAATGGAATTCCAGCTGAGCTATTTCAAATCTAAAAGATGATGCTATTAAAGTGAGGCACTCAATATGCCAGCAAATATGTAAAACTCAGCAGAGGCCACAGGACTGGAAAAGGTCAGTTTTCATTCCAATCCCAAAGAAGGGCAATGACAAAGAATGTTCAAACTACTGCACAATTGTACTTATCTCATATACTAGCAAAGTAATGCTCAAAATCCTCCAAGCCAGGCTCCAACAGTACATGATCCAAGAACTTCCAGATATTCAAGCTGGATTTAGAAAAGGCAGAGGAACCAGAGATCAAGTTGCCAACATCCCTTGGATCATAGAAAAATCAAGAGAATTCCAGAAAAAAAAAATCTACTTCTGCTTCACTGACTACACTAAAGCCTTTGACTTTGTGGATCACAACAAACTGTTGAAAATTCTTAAAGAGATGGGAATAACAGACCACCTACCTGCCTTGTGAAAACCTGTATGCAGGTCAAGAAGCAACAGTTAGAACTGGCTATGGAACAACAGACCGGTTCAAAATTGGGAAAGGAGTAAATCAAGGCTGTGTACTGTTAAAGTATCTCAGAATTCCCAAACTGAAAAATCTTATGTAACTCTACTTTCTCCCTTAAATAGAACTTTTGAAAAATTAAATATAAGTCTTGTATCAAACAGTACAGAAAATTTGAGTTATATCTATACAAATGATCACTGAGTGAATGTCTAATTTATCATCATACAAGTTGTAAGAAACAGAATGTTGCAGACAATGTAGAGGCTTCCTCATGCTCCCTCTCAATTGCCATCTCATTTCTTTTAAGTCTTCCCCAAGATGACTACTGTCATCACTGCTAACACCATAGAGAATTTTTTTCAGTTTTGAACTTTATATAAATAAAAAGCATGAGGCAGTCCTTTGTGTTTTGCTTCTGTTTTTCAACATCATGTCTGTCATTTGTTGGATGGATCCTGGTTTATTCAGGTTCTCTGCTATACAGTATTCCACTGTTGATTTATTTGTTCATTCTAAAATCAGTAAACTTTCGGATCATTTCCATTTAGGGATTATTGTGACAAATGTTATTGTGAACGCTCTTGTAGCTGTCTCTTCCTAAGCATGCAAATGTGTTTCTGTTGTTCATATACTTAGGAGAGGAATTGCTAGATTATCAGATTTGTGTGTGCTCAATCACTCAGTCATGTCCAACTCTTTGTGAACTGTAGCCTGCCAGACTCCTCTCTCCATGGGATTTTCCAGGCAAGAATAGTGAATCAGGTTGTCATTTTCTACTCCAGGCATCTTCCCAACCCGGGACTCAAACCCATGCCTCCTGCATTGGCAGGTGGATTCTTCACCACTGTGCCACCTGGGAAGACCAGATTATCAGATATGTCTAACTTAATAATCCCAAGAGCTTTCCAAAGTGTCTAAACTAGCTTTCACTCTCACCAGCACTATATGACAGTTTGAGTTGATACTGTTGGATACTTTAATTTTCATTTTTCTGATGGGTAAGAAGTAATATCACATTGTGGTTTTAATTTTCATTTAGCTGCTAACTGTTGAAATTGAATCTTTAGAATTTTTTAATGGAATATCTAGTCAAGTCACTTGTATCTTTTTTATTGGGTTATTTATCTTTATTTTTGTATGATTTGTCAGCATTATTTGTATTTTTTGTGACTTATTTCAGTCTCAACATTATCTTTTGATGAAAAGAAGAGCTTAATTTTGATATAGTCCATTTTTATTCATTATTTTTATATTGAATGAATTTGTGTTTTATTAATAAAAATTCTCTATCCTATTCATTAACATATCCTAACAATGTTTTCTAAATTTATACTATTTCGCCTTTTACATTTAGGTCCATCCTTCATCTGAAATTTACTTTTTTGTGTGGCATGACATAAGACTTTGCATTTTTTCCATATATAAATCCAATTGGCCTAACATCGTTTACGAAAACACTTGTTTTCTCCCATTATACTTCACCACCATCTTTTCTGTAAATCAGGTATTCATATATTTATAATCTGTTTCTGGACTCTACTCTATTTAACTGGGTTATTTTTTCGTCATTGAGTCAAAGTACCACACTGTCTTAAGAACTGTAACTTAATAAGTCGTGGTACATAATTTAATTATATAATTTATACAAATGTAATGTCATTTAACTGTTGGTAAAACAATTTCTCTATTTTTTATTCTTCAAGAATGTTTTGACTATCTTCATTTTTGTTTTTATTCTTTACTGCTGCTGCTAAGTCATTTCAGTCGTGTCCAACTCTGTGCGACCCCAAAGACAGCAGCCCAGCAGGCTCCCCCATCCCTGGGATTCTCCAGGCAAGAACACTGGAGTGGGTTGCCATTTCCTGCTCCAATGCATGAAAGTGAAAAGTGAAAGTGAAGTCACTCAGTCGTCTGAGCCTTTGTGACCCCCATGGGCTGCAGCCTGCCAGGCTCCTCCACCCATGGGATTTTCCAGGCAAGAGTACTGGAGTGGGTTGCCACTAAAAAAGTTTTCAAAATCTGTCAAGGTGATTATAAACTTTTGAATTTCTATTTGTAATTCTGTTCATCTTGCTTTAAAAATATTTAAATATACATCAGTGAGTGTTTATACTCCGATTGTAAGCTGGTGTTTTTCTCTTAATGAAATGTCTCTGTGTGTCTCTTGCAGTGTGTTTTGCCTTAAAGTTTACTTGCTTGATAGTAATATAGTTTCACAAAATTTGTTTTGTTAATATTGCATGGTATATGTTCTTAAATGTTTTTATTTCAAGCTTTCTGTATTCTTATTTATTTTTATGACTTTTATAGGCATCGTGGTGCTATTTTTATAAAAGCATACAGTCCATTTACATTTAATGTAATTTAGACATTTGGTTTTAAATGAACCATATTAATATTACTTTCTACTTGTCCTGACTATGTTTCTTGTTCTCTCTTTTTGTCTTTCTTTGGACTTATGAAACAGTTTCATCTCATTTCTTTCCACCTCTCCTTTTCTGTTTAGTTGTCAAAAACTCTTTTACTATTCTTCTCATAGATACCTTAGAGGTTACATTTTTCATTATTAACTTATCAAAGTGTAATATCACTTGGCAATTTAATCTCTTCTTGGACAATGCAAGGATTTTAGAATACTTTAACATTTGTCCTTTTCCTAACTTATATACTATTGTTTTTGTGTATTTTAATTTTATGTCTACATTTCTATCCTTTAATTAAAGTGTGCTAAACATGGATTACCTGATATTTACTTGTTTGTAAATAGTTCACTTTCATTCTTGAAAATATTCGCGTTGCACATAGAATTAGATTGACAGTTATTTTCTTTCAGCACTTTGAATGAATATGTCATTGCATTGTCTTCTCTTTATGATTGTTTCTGTTGTGATATGAGTTATAAGTCTAATTTTGCTCTTTTGAATGGAATGTGCTTCTTATTTCTGACTGTTTTTGAGATTTTACTCTTTGTCTGCAGATGATAGCAGTCTTTATCTTGCTGCATCTGTGTGTGGTTTCATTTTTATTTATTCTTCTGTAGGTGTATGGGCTTCTTGGATAAATGTTGCTGTTTAGTCTCTAAGTCACGTTCAGCTCTTTTGTGACACCATGAACTGTAGCCCGCCAAGCTCCTCTGTCTATGAGATTTCCCAAGCAAGAATACTGGAGTGGGTTGCCATGTCCTTCTCCAGGGGATCTTCCCAACCCAGGGACCAAACCCACATCTCCTGCATTGGCAGGTGGACTCTACCACTGAGTCACCAGTGAAGCCCTCTTGGAAATATAGCTTTATGTATTTTATTAGTCCTAGAAAATTCCTAGACTGTCTTTTCTACCGTATGCTCTCTTTCTTCTTTTTCTGGGACTGCAATTTCAAATAAATTCTCTGGACTTTTCTTATGTTTCTTAGCGTCTCTTTTGCATTGGGCTTTCCTGGTGGCTCAGACGGTAAAGAATGCCTGCAACATGGGAACCTGGCTTCAATCCCTGGGTTCAGAAGATCCCCTGGAGGAGGGCATGGCAACCCACTCCAGTATTCTTGCCTGGAGAATCCCCGTGGATAGACGAACCTGGTGGGCTACAATGCATAGGGTCCCAGACAGTCAGACACAACTGAGCGACTAAGCACATTGTCACTGTTTATATTTCATCCAGGATGTTTTTCTTCTGATGAATAGTCCAAAGTTCTAGTTCTCTTTCCAAGTGTTCTTTACCTATTGTTATATCTGCCCATCTGTCCATTGAGCTTTGACTATCAATCACTGTATTTTTCAGTTTCTATTTTATACTTTCTCATGATCTTTATTTCATTGCCAAATTTTCAATTTTGCCATTTTATATTTTTAAATATAATAATTATGGTCCTTTTAAACTTAGCATCTGATATTTCCAGTTTCTGGTCCCTCTATAGGTCTATTTTTTTAATATCTGTTATGTCTCTTGGTTTTCATTAGTGTTGTCTGGACTTCTCTATCTGGTTATTTTTTAACTAAGAGTTGGAAGTTGTGTCCAAAAACATTATAGACATAACTTATGGCTTTAGCAATGTTAACTTACCCACAGAGATGTATTGCTGTTGTTCAGCAGCTAAGTTATGTCCCACTCTTTGTGACCCCATAGACTGCAACATGCTAGGCTTCCCTGTCTTTCACTATCTTCCAGAGTTTGCTCAGACTTATGTCCACTGAGTCGGTGATGCCAACCAATCATCTTGTTCTCTGTCACCCTCTTTTCCTCCTGCCCTCAATCTTTGCTAGCATCAGAGTCTTTTCCAATGAGTCTACTTTTCACATCAGGTGGCCAAAGAATTGGAGCTCCAGCTTTAGCATCAGTCCTTCCAATGAATATTCAGGATTAATTTCCTTTAGGATTGCCTGGTTTGATCTCCTTTCTGCATTTTCTCCAGAGAGGTCTATTGCTTCTTTTTTTTAATTTAGTTTTTATTTTATATCGGCAGACAGCTGATTTACAATGTTGTGTTAGTTTCAAGTGTACTAGATGCATACTGCTTCTGATAAGCCGCTCAGGACACCGGCCATCAGGACCTATCTCAGTCTAATTTCAGAGACTTAAGATACTATGAAAGCAAGGTTTGGTCCTTGAGAGAAATAATGTATTTACCACCCCTCGTCCCTTTACTGCTAGCATGTGTCTCTACTGGAGAAGGAAATGGCAACCCACTCCAGTATTCTTGGCTGGAGAATTCCATGGACAGAGGAGCTTGGCAGGCTACGGTTCATGGGATTGCAAGTTGGACACGACTTAGCACTATCTTTCTTTCTGTGTCTCTATAGAGGCTCGACACTAAGTACGTGGATTTACCAGGGCTCCCTACATCGGACCCTCAACTGCAGTATTTGTCCCTCTAGTTCTTTGTGCCTCTTAACAATGTTGTACAGCTTCTTAGCTTCTCAGCTATTTTTTCCAAATCAGTAGCCATCTCCTGGGGAAAAGGAATTCTAAATTCCAGGGTTACCTTTATGGGTTTCTTTCCTCTTCTAGATTTTAGCTCCATAATTCCTTACTGCATTGTTAGCTTAAAATTTTCTGTTCATATTTTCTCAGAAATTCTATTTGTTTTTAGCCAGAAAAATTAGATCTAGTTTCCAAACTCATTACACAAAGAGGAAATCCCTATTTAACTTTCTTTAACCCTTATGGCAGAAAGTGAAGAGGAACTAAAAAGCCTCTTGATGAAAGTGAAAGAGTAGAGTGGAAAAAGTTGGCCTAAAGCTCAACATTCAGAAAACTAAGATCATGGCATCTGGTCCCATCACTTCATGGGAAATAGATGGGGAAACAGTGGAAACAGTGTCAGACTTCATTTTTCTGGGCTCCAAAATCACTGCAGATGGTGATTGCACTCATGAAATTAAAATATGCTTGCTCCTTGGAAGGAAAATTATGACCAACCTAGATAGCATATTGAAAAGCAGAGACATTACTTTGCCAACAAAGGTCCATTTAGTCAAGGCTATGGTTTTTCCAGTGGTCATGTATGGATGTGAGAGTTGGACTGTGAAGAAGGCTGAGCACTGAAGAATTGATGCTTTTGAACTGTGGTGTTGGAGAAGACTCTTGAGAGTCCCTTGGACTGCAAGGAGATCCAACCAGTCCATCCTAAAGGAGATCAATCCTGGGTGTTCACTGGAAGGACTGATGCTGAAACTCCAATACTTTGGCCACCTCATGTGAAGAGTTGACTTATTGGAAAAGACCCTGATGCTGGGAGGGATTGGGGGCAGGAGGAGAAGGGGACGACAGAGGATGAGATGGCTGGATGGCATCACTGACTCAATGGACATGAGTTTGAGTGAACTCCGGGGGTTGGTGATGGACAGGGAGGCCTGGTGTGCTGTGATTTATGGGGTCGCAAAGAGTCAGATACGACTGAGCGACAGATCTGAACTGAACTGAAGCCAACATTGATCAAACCTACTTAACACAAACATAATTTTTCATGCAAAATTTAAGACACTTGGTGAATACAGATTTTGGAAATGATAACATAATTAATCCAGCACATTAGTATATATCCTGTATGGTATTTTTGTATACAAATGATTCCAAAATATCACATTTACCATTTTACATTTAGTATATCACATTTACCAATGTTTTCAGAGAAATCATTGAGCATTATGAACATGATTTATTGTTCTCTTAATGAATCAAGGTCACAATTATTTTTATACTGCTATTCACATTTTAATAATGATATATATCTATATTTATATTTTCATCTCTAATTATTGAGTTATATTTTATTCACCATTTATCTTCAGATAAAATACTGAATATTTTATTCAATGGAACAAGGTCATGATCATCAGCATTAGTTATTACAATTTTCATATGATAATTTTTCAGAGGTTGCCATGGCTTATTCATCCTCACTATTGAGCACCTGATATGTACCAGGAATTATCCAAAGGGTTTTCTTCTACTCATTCCATTCCCCAAAGGGCAGATGCAACAAGTGCTAATTTTACACCTGATTTTCAGATAAAAGGTATAGAGTACAGAAAGATCTGGTAGCACGCCAGGTCACACACCTGGGGGAGGAGAGCAGCGGATTCATAAAAAAACTTACTACTTGGCATGAATGGGCCAAAAGAACCCATCATTTGTGTTTTTCAAATGACTAATTTTCATTTTCTCACCTCTCATTTTGAGTATCCATCATTGGATCTCTAAATTACACATGCTTACACAGTCCCAGATGTCACTAGTGGTAAAGAATTCACCTACCAATGCAGGAGAAATAAGAGTCGCAGATTCGACCCCCGGGTTGGGGAGTTCCACTGGAGAAGGAAATAGCAACCCACTCCAGTATTCTTGCCTGGAAAATTTCATGAACAGAGGAGCCCCACTGGCTACACAGTCCATGGGGTCGCAAAGAGTCGGACATGATTGAGTGAGAGGACACACACACACACACACACACAAACACACCCCGTGTGTCTGCTTTGTCCACAGACAGTGAGAGTAAACGTGTTCTGATGCGGGTGGAAGGTGCATCCTGTGATGCAAACACAGACTTTTGCTGCCTAAACACCTGCTTCCGCGGCTCAGAAGGCGATTCTTTGTTTTCGTTTTGCTTGCTTCCACATTTTTTAGTGTAACAATTGTTATGTTGATTACATTAAAAAACAGAAGACTGAAAGATGTGTTCTTTATTTCGTTTACCACATTTGCATACATACTTCACGAAATCTCCCCATTTTGACAAGATCCCACAGCAAACACTTGTGACCGAAAAAGACAGGTTTACAAACACAATCCAGTTCAATAGAAACACTGGCTTTGGCACTGCTAACAGCAGCAATCCACCTGCTTTCTAATGTTTAAGTACTGATTCCCAAGAACTGGCAATTTGAACATGGGGTAGGAGGCACTTGGGGAGCATCATTCTGGGAATTGCACATTGGTGTTTTACACTTGAGTATTATCTGAAGATCAGCCCTGAGATTTCTTTGGAAGAAATGATGCTAAAGCTGAAACTCCAGTACTTTGGCCATCTCATGCGAAGAGTTGACTCATTGGAAAAGACTCTGATGCTGGGAGGGATTGGGGGCAGGAGGAGAAGGGGACGACAGAGGATGAGATGGCTGGATGGCATCACTGACTCGATGGATGTGAGTCTCAGTGAACTCCGGGAGTTGGTGATGGACAGGGAGGCCTGGCTTGCTGTGATTCATGGGGTCGCAAAGAGTTGGGCACGACTGAGCGACTGATCTGATCTGATCTGATCTGATTAACTGTATGTGGACAATGCACTAGTGATACAGAAATACAAAGGCGTGCTATCTCACCTATCCCCTAGAGAAAACTTCAGATCAGAAACACAGCTGGGTAAGTGTCCACTGCAGCTTTGCTTGCAAGAGTAAAAACTGGACAGGCTCTCATGTCCACTGGGGATGAAACAAAATAAATCTTAGCATAGAAAAAATGAGATTTTTCACATCATTAAAAATGAATTAAAATAGATTGGTATGTAAATCACAGGTAAATCTTTTAAACAGAATGCTGAATGAAAATAGGTAATTGAAGAATAAAATATATAAATATAAATGAATTATATAATATATATATATTATATACATATTTTGCTCACTGAAGTTCATCTTTCAAAACCTGACTTTCTCATGTAGACCATGACTGTATGAATCCAGGATCTCTAAACGAGATAATAAATAGTGTAAGTATTTTAAAGCCCTTGACCTTAATACATTTTCTTGTTTCACATAGTCATTGTCACTAGTATCCTTATCAACTACTTCCTAAAAAAACAACTTCAGGGCAATGGGGTAAAAATGATAAAAGAGGATGTATGTACACACATATGTGCATGTTTGTGCATGTATGTGTATGTGTGTGTTATAATTCCCAGATCTATAGTGTGTTATTAGCCTGTTTAGACTGCATTAATGAAATATCATAGACTGCATAGACATGTCTTTTCTCACAATTCTGGAGGCTGGAAGTACCAGATCAAGGGGCTAGCATATTTGGTTTCTGGTGAGGGCTCTCTTCCTGACGTGGACAGCTGCCTTCTCTCAGGGTCTTCACATGACCTTTTCTTAGTTCATAGATTTGGGGAAAACTCTCTGGTGTCTCTTCTTACAAGGTCATTTTTCCTAGTAGATCAGAGCCCAACCCTTCTAACCCCATTTAACCTTAATTACTTTCTCAGAGGCATCCCTTCAACTATACCCATACTTGAGCTTAGGATTTCAAATATGAATTTCGGGAGAACACATTGAGTCTGTAACACAGAAGACTGACTTAGACTCATTCAAAAGCAGAACCTCAAGTCTTTAGTTAGTGAAATTGTAGATGCCAGGGAAAGAGAACAGAATGGGATGATAGAAAAACAATTGGAAGAGAAAACCTTACCAGAAGCACAGAGGTGGGAATGTAGTCTTCCAAGGAAGATGCTATCAGGAGTCACCTTCTGCTTAATCAGAAAGCTTGCTCATACAGCAGGGTTAACTCCTCCACATACACCATGCAAAAGTTAACAAGTAATATAAAGTCTCCAATACCTCATCAGAGAAGACAAAGGCCATAGAAAATGTAAGAATAGAGCTTCTCTTGGCAAACTTTTTTGTCTGGGTACAAAGCAAGATGCAATTGGCAGGTGCTGGTAGAGATGAGAACTATTACTCCTACTCACCTGCCAAGACCCAAGGGACTCATTTTTCAAAGGTTTTCCTGAAGGCATCCATTTTTACCCCTATAATTTTTAGGCTCTGTCATAGTAGTTTATGAGAGTAATTATGTTTATCCTTTATTTGGCTAAAACTAATGAACCAGTGGTAAACAACTCAGCATTTTCTCCCCTGTTGAATAATGAATATTAATTTACCTGTCAAAAGGGGACTGGCACTCACTACCAACCTTGGCACTGACTCATTTGTATGCCAAGGCATCAGAGGACTACCAGTTTTTGAAAGGAAAGTAGGTTCAGATGTTCTCCCAGAGCTTAAATTGCTGATGGAACCAATTTGTGGACTCAGCCACATGGGCTACCAGGGACTGAGTTTTGGCTCCAAACACCTGACTGGAGCTGGAATCTTCTGATGGCATCAGAGCCTGTCATCCGGCTCCTCAGTAGTTGATTTGAAAATGCCTGTGCTCGGGAAATACATCAGCAGCAAGCATGAGGAACGTGGCCAAGGGCAGTATCAGTACCATCTTTGGTGACATATGGTGGTATCTGCGTTTCTGATGGCGCCAACATATGGACAGTTGGGTTCTCCTCTTGGGAGGAGGAGCTGATGTGTTTAGTTCCATGGACTGGGTTTCTGCATAAACACAGCAGTGCTTCGCGTGAGCATTCAGAGTTGGCTTTGTTCTGAGCATTCTTTGGAAAGCATTTATTAAAACTATCTTTCCAGATGAGCAACAGATAGTCTGATCTGGCCAAAAGGAGGCAGCAGAACAGACAAATTTCATGGCAGTTTTGTATTTTTGTAGAATTTCAGAAAACAACAACAACACTTTCTTAAATGCAAAAGAGATGACTTGCAGGAAATAGTAGGAAGTTAAATTATCTCATATTATGAGGCAGATATTTTTAATCTAAATTAATCTGGAGTTAATGAGAATGTGCATGGAAGTTGATAAATTATTAACTTTTCTGCTCTCATGAGGGAATAGTTACTCCCCACAGCCTCCAGTTCGGCCAAAACTTCAAAGAACCAAGTGGAATCAAACAAGATAGTTTGACACCTCACTTCTTGTCTGCTCCTCTCACCCAGAATCCTGACACAGGGTCTTCCATTGAGAATCACTGCTTGGGTCCAATCTTTCTTTTTTTCTTTCTTTTTAAACTAAGGGGAAAACCAAGGCCATAAAGCATTTATGAGTTAGCCTTGACCTGTCCCTCATTTATCCCTCATTACCAGATGAAAGCAATATATAACTACACCAGTGCAGTATGTCTTTAAATTTAAAAAGGATTCCATCAGTGAATAAAAAGGAGAGAGACAAAGAGAGAGAGAGAAAGGGAGAGAAAGCAAAAGCAGAAATGGGACAGTCAAACAGCTGTTGTGTATGTTAAGATAGAGTGGATTTCAGGGTCCTCAGCATTCACCTCCGCTTATGACACCAATTTCAAGTTCAGGGATTTCTCAGAACCACTTTTAGTCCCAAAACTCCCTGGAAGAATTCACATAACACAGTGAAAGCTGTAATACACATGGTTATGGTTTATTACAGAGAAAGTTCAGTTCAGTCGCTCAGTCATGTCTGACTCTTTGCGACCACATGGGCTGCATCATACCAGGCTTCTCTGTCCCTCACCAACTCCTGGAGTTTGCTCAAACTCATGTCCATCCAGTCAGTGATGCCACCCAACTGTCTCATCTTCTGTCATCCCCTTCTCCTCCTGCCTTCAATCTTTCCCAGCATCAGGGTCTTTTCCAGTGCGTCAGTTCTTTGCATCAGGTGGCCAAACTATTGGAGCTTCAGCTTCAGCATCAGTCTTTCCATTGAATATTCAGGGGTGATTTCCTTTAGGATTGACTGGTTTTATTTCCTTTCTTACAGAGAAAGGACATCCATTAGATCAACAAGAAGAGACACACGAAGCAGAGTCCAACAGAGTCCTAAATGTATCCTTTCACTGTAGAGTCATGGAGAACACAAGGTCCTCATGGGAACAACACATGACAACATGTATAGAGTATACAGAGTATGGCCAACCTGGAAAGCTCCCTCAGTCTCGGTATTCAGAGTCTTTATGGTGGCCCCATGGTCAACTGCACACATGGTTGACATTTAGCCTCCAGGTCCTCTGGGAGTAGAGTGGACACTACAAGATCCAAACCCCCATCATAAATTATACTGCTAACTGTCCAGTGGCCAAGGCCCACAGGTGAACAAAAATACTCCCATTAGGGAGGACATTTCAAAGACTTAGAGATGCCTTCTGGGCTTCCCTGGTGGATCTGTAGTTAAGAATCCACCTTCAATGCAAGAGACATGAGCTCATTCCCTGGGTCAGGAAGATCCCCTGGAGAAGGAAATGGCAACCCACTCCAGTATTCTTGCCTGGGAAATCCCATGGACAGAGAAACCATGTGGGCTACAGTCCATAGGGTAGCAAAGAGTCAGATACAAGTTAGTGACTAAACAACAATAAAAGATGCCTTACAGTAGCTTTGGACGAAGACCAAAATTAGATTCTTTACTCTCCAGAAAGTTACAGTCATTCCAATAATTCTAGTATTTTACTGAGGAATTAACCCAATTGAGGTTCAAGAGCAAGACAACAGGTTTAAAGGGTCTTGGGTGCATGCTGGGAAGTTGAGCCCTTATCCTGAGAGCAGCAGGTAACTATCCAGGTGTTGAAACAGGACCAGATATGGGCCCTGGGAAATCGAGTACAGTGGCATGGAGGTGGATGAATTTGGGAGTGGGATGCACAGGAGCAGACAAGAAGAAAGAAAGCAAAAGTGAAAACACCTGATGATATGTCTCTTAATCTCTGGTGGTGTTCAGTTGCTAAGTCATGTCCACCTTTTGCAACCCCATGGACTGCAGCACACCAGGCTTTCCTGTCCCTCACTATCTCCCAGAGTTTGCTCAAACTCATGTCCATTGAGTCAGTGATTCCATCTAAGCATCTCATTCCCTGTCGTCCCCTCCTCCTCCTGCCCTCAGTCTTTTCCAACATTAGGGTCTTTTCTAGTGAATTGGTTCTCTGCATCAGGTGGCCAATGTATTAGAGCTTCAGCATCAGTCCTTCCAGTGAATATTCAGGGTTGATTTCCTTTAGAATTGACTGGTTTGATCTCTTTGTTGTTCAAGAGACTCTCAAGAGTCTTCTCCAGCACCAGTTTGAAAGTATCAGTTCTTTGGCGCTCAGCCTTCTTTATGGCCCAACTCTCACATCTGTAAATGACTACTAGGAAAACCATAGCTCTGACTATACAGACCTTTGTTGGCAAAGTGATGTCTCTGCTTTTTAATACGCTGTCTAGGTTTGTCATAGCTTTTCTTGCAAGGAGCTAGTGTCTTTTAATTCCATCACTGCCATCACCATCCACAGTGATTTTGAAGCCCTAGAAAATAAAATCTGTCACTGCTTCCAGTTTTTCCCCACCTATTTGCCATGAAGCGATGGAACCAGATGCCATGATCTCAGTTTTTTGAATGTTGAGTTTTAAGGCAGCTTTTTCACTCTCCTTTTTCCCCTTATCAAAAGGTTCTTTAGTTCCTCTTCACTTTCTGCCATTAGAGTGGTATCTGTTAATCTCTGAGACAACCAAATTCATCCTCTGGGAAACAGAACTTTGTCTCTGAAGTCCAAACCAGCTTCAGAATTGATCAGAAGAGAAAGTACATTTGCTTTTTCCACTTGATTTATTGAAAGCAGAATTTAAATCTCAAGGGGGGAAAAATATGGAGAAATTGACCAGGTTTTGCTATTTAAGCAGGTTGGATGTTCAGGGTGAGTACATATATAGTACAGAGGGATCATGGGTGAGTGTGTGCTGATTCAGTGAGCACAGCAGAATGTGAGATGGAGGAATGATGCACAGAAGGGAGTGTGTGAATAGAAGCTGTGATGGGCTGAGTACAATGTTCCCAAGCTAAACATAGGGATGGGAGGCAGAAAGGATGGTCAGAGGGAGGGAAAAGTCCCTACTCTGTGCCATGGCACTTGACACGGGGAAGCTGTAGGTCACCTGAGTTCTCCCAGATAATAATGACTTCTTTTTCCTTCCATTCAGAATAATTTCAAGACCTCCATGTCTCTCTGAATTTTCACTGAGAAATTCACTTATTTTAGCAATAATCTTTTCACAGCATTTCCTATTAGCCATAAGAAGAGCATCTCATTGGTAAGTGAACTAAATCTTTCAGTTGCTGGTCTGTATTCATCCATCCTTGGGAGCCACAAGATACGCTGGTGAGGGAAGGCAGATAGAGAAACAATCTGTAAAGCACAGACTGCACTTAAAATTCTGACTATTTGAATGGGAACACAGTGGTCTCCCCCAGGACTGAGGACTTTGCATAGACAGAGCCCATCTGGGGCTTGTGGATGCAGAACGAGCCACGGAGGCATTCCAAAAACATCTGGGAAGACATCACCCTATGCACATAAAGAGCTACAAAAGCGCTCACTGGCAGGATGTGTTGCAAACCTCTGAGAGACAGAAGAAAAAGAGTTGGACAGTTGGGGCATGCCAATCTCTGAACAAGGAAAGCCTTCAGGAGACTGATGAGTCAGTAAAACAGACAAAGCTTATAGGACCTGTATGAGGTTGCTGAGATGGGACCTGTATTTACAATGAAAGTGAAAGTTAGTCACTCAATTGTGTCCAACCCCTTGAGATCCCATGGACTGTAGCCCACCAGGGTCCTCTGTCCATGGGATTCTCCAGGCAAGAATACTGGAGTGGGTTGCCATTTCCTTCTCCAGGGAATCTTCCCAACCCAGGGACTGAACCCAGGCCTCCTGCATTACAGGCAGATTCTTTACCATTTGAGCCACCAGGGAATCCTGTATTTCTAATAACATGCTGTTATTAATATAATCCAGAGAAGCTGTAAGAAGGGACATGAAATTACTGATTAAATTGCAATGGGCAAAGGTTCTAGTGAAACTTCCCAGGGATATAAATGGGTGATCCTCAAGACACATCTCTGTCCCTCAAAGATGGAAGCTCAAAGCTCCTTTGGGGAGTATCTCCAGGGACTTTGCCCCCAGGATCCAGAAGAGATAAAGGACTGTGACAGAAACACAGTTGAAGCAGCCCCTAGAGTAATTGTCACTGTGCCATGGGTTGTCATTATGGGTGTAATTAAGGATCGGAAGGTGCTCTATTGGGGGAAGCACAGAGTGATTATATAAATGAAGCCTCATAAGATAGGTTAAAGAACAGGTTATTCTAAAAATAAGTAAGCCAAATTGTCCGTCATGTTCAATTTATTTAGCCACTGTTGGAAAGGAAAATTCGCACATGAGGAAAGATAATTAGGATTTCAGGAGATTGTTTTGGTGGCTGTGATTATGGGCAACATTGGAGAGCAGGTTTGATTGATGCTGTCCACATCCTGGTAAGACTTGTGTTGGCCAGTGTGAGCTGGTCTACGTGACTAGAGCCCCAGAGGCCCCTGGATACACTGTCACCCAGGCTTTTAGCACATCTTTTTCTTAACAGTGATGTCTATTGCCAGGGAAAGGCTTTTCTGGACAAACATAGACACTTGCTCAAATAATCAAAATATAATGTAGACATTCACCAACATTCTTTCTTTACACTCCCTTTTGTGATGGGGTTTTCATCAGTTTCTCAGCTACTATAAAAAAAAATACCACCGTAGATGGCTTAAACAACAGGAATCTATTCTCTCACAGTTCTGGAGGCTGGAAGTCTCAGACTGAGGTGTAAGCAGGTTTGGTTCCTTCTGTAGCTGTGGAGGTAAGGGGGTGGAGTCTCTTCTTTGCCTCTCCCCCAGATCCTGGTCGTTTTCTGGTGATCTTTGGCATTTCTTGGCTAATGGCAGGGTAACTCCCATTGAAACAGGAGGGGAGAGGACAGGACACAGTCGTTGAAAGAATGACATAGCTCTAGGCAACAACATAAAGTGATGAGAACCAAATGGTTCCAAGACTGCAGCCAAGTTGACTTTCACTAGGCCTTGGGCCACAGTGTAAGCTCATTTTAATACATCAGCATGCTAAATGACATACAGGTGCCATGACTGTTCCACAATTGACTGTAAAGGTCAGTAAGTGAGCGGTGGCCCAATTCTTGGAAATCCCCACCACTTCACCAAAATAGCTGGAATACTCCTCCTACTCATTAGCCTATGAAATTATAGTCCCCAAAACTAACCACCCCATATATCAGGGCTACTCATGGCTTCTGAGATGGCCCACAGTCTGTCGGTGGAGTGTGTATCTCTCTAAATAAATCCATTATTACTTATCACTTTGTCTCTCATTGAATTCTTTCTATAGTGAGACATCAAGAACCTGAGCTTCATTAAGTCCTGAAATGGGGTGTGTGATCTCAGTTAAAAGACCATGAATTCAAGTCCTCATCTGAGTTCCATGGTTTCACAATCTCTTCTTTCGTTTTCCATGGTTATCATTTCCCTGTATCTCTTTACATCATCTCCCTCTCTATGTGAGTCTGTCTCTGTACACATGTCCTCTTTTTAAGGACAAGTCAGGGCCACCCTAATGACCTCATTTTAATTTAATCTGTAAAGACCTAATATCTAAATAAACTCACCTTCTGAAATTCTGAGGATTTTAATTTCTCAGAGGATAAAATTCAACCCATAATAGGGTTGCATTAGATTTCTGTAATGTTTGAATTTGAAGGGATACCAAAGTGTGTCATCCACAAATATATCTATTTTTAGTGTATCTATGTAGATTATTTTGAGCTGAAGTTTATTGAGAACTGGAACATGCAGAAAACTCTATAAAAAACTGGGGGAAAAGTTTTCCTATGTTAAAGGAAACTTGAATTTGTAAAGGAAATTTACATTTGTGAGATGTGTACCTCTCCTTCTTAAAGGAAGAGCTTACTGTTGCTGTTTAGTTGCTAAGCAGGGTATGACTCTTTTGCAATCCATAGGCTGTCCATAGGATTTACCAGGCAAGAATACTGGTGTCCACTACAAATTGGCACTTGCCAAGAGAATTTGCCAGTGGCTGAATACAACAAGGGCATTTGCCATCTGCCTCTGTGTAGATTGAATCCTGTTCAATTGAACCTGGCTGCAGCTGCCAACCTTCAACACTCCCTGAGGGGAATTCAGGGTGGAGAGTGAGGCACTCTGTGCTCCAGGGAAACTGATTGAACAGGTCTTTAGACAGATTTGTCTTTAGACAGATCCTGAATTCAGTAACTGATTTCAGGATCCCAATCCTTGCATCTCTTTTCTAGAAAAGCACTAAATCCCTTCACGGTCACAGTTCCTTGTGACTAGCAGAAAATCTTTTGTAAAGTAAGTGGGTTTTTCTTTTTTTTTGCATTGAACTCCCCCTTCACCAAAAGCTTATATATTGACCTTCTCCCACTGCCTCTTTGGAGCAGTTCCTCAGAGTTATTTGAGGTGCCCTCTCCCAGGCTGCAGTCTTCATTTTGCCCCCCCAAAAACTTTACTCACAACTCTCTTGTTGTGCATCTTTTTTAGTCTGAACTTCAGTAAGTCCTGACATCAAGTGAATGGTTTGTCATGCGAGTGTATGTTCCTCGGTTCTTTGTCTCATCACAACAAAGATTTGGAGCAACGGACATTAAAGCCCTCGGCGTGTCACAGCTCTCGGGTCTTGGACAAACCGTGCTACAGCTCTTAGGCAAATCAGTGTTACAGCTCTATTTTATTTAGTAGATAGCAGGAGAATCCATCCTCGAAGCATGAGGGCATGCCAACCCAAAGACTCAAGAAGAAGAGAAGAGAGTGGAGGAGCACGCGGGGGAGGGAGAGAGAGAGTGAGAGAGGGAGAGAGAAAAAGCGCACGCACACGAGAGAGAAAGAGAGGGAGGAAGCTCTTCGGCTCCTCCTTTTATATGTTTTTTTCCTCCACCTGAGCCTGCCCTATGCAAATTGGGCTTAGCCAGGAGTGCTGTTTGTTCTACCTGAAGTCTTCACTCTGGTCCTCGGATCTTCCTTTGACCTTCCTTTGTTCTATTTTCGCGGGCTTTTCCCTTCCTTGTCTTTTAGCCACTGGCATTTTGGACTCCTTTTCCCTATTCTACCTATCTAACAATTTCAATTAAAAGACAGTAGATTTGAGTCCCCTCCTAAATCAGGGAGCATGGGTTCAAGTCCCATCCAAGAAAGAATAGGGTTTCACAAGTTTTAACAACATTTTTGAGCTAGTTCTCACTAGGTGCTTTCATGTACACACACAATGCATTTGTTAATAAACTTTCATTTTTCTCTTGCTTATCTGTCTTTGGCCAGTCTCATTTACAAAACTCCAGCCACAAGCCTAGAAGGGTAGAGGAGAAAAACATTTTTCCTCACCAACAATTTCTTCTAGATTATAAGAGAAAAGATTCAAGCCTGGATGACCACATTTTACATGAAGTCACCAAATGGAAACAGGGTGCTTCATGGATGCTCTTGGGTGGATGGCCACCAGGTTTGACCTGTGTATCTATAGGCTCCTCCCATCCATCCACAAACAACTGCTCTGGAAGGTGAGCAATGCAGTGTCTCCCATGAGGCCAGCATGGTAGCTTTTCCTGCCATAGGTTCAGATTCAGGTTTCTGTACCATGTTCTGCCATCTTGCCAAGGGAATTATAGATTTTGCATATAGTAGCACAGAACTATCCAAAAGCAATGATTATAATTATAGTGTCTTCAAACTTGATTTCCTGGCATTAAATGGACTGTGACTGATGTATTTCTGGAGAACATTGCCTGGATCTTCCTTGGTGTAGCTTACGAATAATGATGTTTTGTCCCAATTGAATACAGCAAATTGGGTGCAGTGGAGCAAACACCAGACAGCTCAAAGGTGCCATCATGGCTTTGCAGGGCGAGATGGTTTGGTGAGAACAAATAGAGACAGAGATGGAGAAAGCTGGTGGGGGCATGGAAAGGAGCAAAGGCCCACCCCACTGCTAACATCTGCCCCTGCTGCCCTTCCTCTGATTCCTAAAACTCTGGATATGGAGCTTAGAACCGCATCAGAGGGTGCTGACTTTAGGGTCTGAATTCCAGATGAGATATGAGCCAGGTGTGTATCTTTGCATGACTGTCTGAGGCTCCTCTTCCTTCTCTGTAAATGGGAGGGCTAAGAACTGCCTTAGAGAATCAGAATGAAATGTAGCTGTGTTGTGAGAGCCTTAGAGTTGATCCCAGACTGTGTTTCTGGTAAACAGTGACTATTTCAGAAAGCCCCAACCTGATCCTTCTGTGCTCTTAGAAGTGGCTCGCTGCAAAGACCCTCTTCCCACATGACTTTGATGACCCCCTTGCTTACCTAAAATGAGGCCTGACGTAGACCCTCCAAATTCCCACTCTTTGCCTCACAAATGACTTGCTTATCTGCGTCCACTGATCAAAAAATATAAAATGCTTGTTAGTAAAACTTTAACTGAAGTTGTCTCCTTCCTCTGGACCCGTGGACATTGACCTCTGACTCAGCCTGAGGCAGCCCACAGTCCTTCCTGGAAACAAGCTGGCATCAGTGTATAAGAGTCTCTGATCCACTGTCCCACCAGCCACCCTTTAATCCCTCCCTCCCACACCCCTTTCTTTCTTGTCCTGTTGACACTTCCTCATGAAAGGAAAACCTATCCTGCCTGGCCTTTGAGATACTTGCAGAGCTCACAGTGAGGGTATTGCCCCCGCTGCAATAGACCTTTCTCCTTCTCACACTGATCCTTTTAGAATAGTCTCCCTAATTTAAGTCTGCATTTGTTTTTTACTCACAAGGCATGGGCGACCTGCATCTGACGTGACCTTGCACAAATGTCTCCTTCCCTTGTTCTGTTAAATGAAGATGTTGAGACTTGCTTCAGAGAATGGAAATTAAAGATAATAAAAATGGGGAGATACAAAGACAGGGCATATGGGCAAACAAAATGGTTCCTGTTATAGACTGTTGCTTAGATGACCCTGTAGTCTGTTCTGGGCAATAAACTAAATCTTGAAAACTATAGGATGAGCATGACAACCTTTGGGGCCAGTTCAAAGTCCATGGGAACCTAAAAGATCCTTACCATTCTGTAGTAATTGGGTGGAAAAGCTCTAAATTGAGATTCTGGAAATACTAATAGCACAGCAACAAATCACATTTATTGAGTTCTCCCACAAGGTTTACTTGTAAGTCTATGAATTCTTAAAAGTAGGTGGCGTTTTCTGGTCTCCAATCAACTTCCCCAATAAGCCTATTACCTTTCTGTACACACAGAATTTCAGTGTAAATCAAAGTACTCTGGGGTGAAGGCTCACAATTAATTGGCATCTTGGTAAATAAAGAGACATGGCCGTATGCTTTGAATGTGCATGGCTAATGCCCTGTCATTGTAAATTAAGGCACAAATTGCTTCCGGAATATTGATGTTCCATGAATCCTGGAATTGCCAGAGAGTGGAGCTGCTTTATGAATGGGACCCTGGTAGGGAGGACATAGGCTTGCATTTCCACTCTCCTCACTCACTGGGAAAATGTGAGTGAAAGGCATTGACTTCCAGGGTTTGACTCAGAAAATTTGGAAACACCCTCCCTTAGAATTATTGCGTGCACTTGTGCATTGACACTCACTCTGGTCTATGAAGTTGTTAATCTACTGTCAATATTTAATTTTCAATATATTAAAAACATGAGCCTTATAGTAACATAAAATGAACACATGTTAAAGACCACTGTTAGTTATGACTGATTCACATTATTGCATGCAGAAACCAACACAAAATTGTAAAGCAAGACTCCACAAATTAAAAAATAAAAAATTTGAAAAGGACCACTGTTTAACACATTTCCTGTTGAAGAAGTCAAGACAATGGTAAAGCTGATTCATATGACATTTAACACACATGAATTTTATAAAACAATAAGAAAAGTTAGAGACTATTTGCTGAAGAAAAGTGCACAACCTGAAGTTAGGATTTTAGTTTTATTTGGGGGGACCTTGCTGAGGACTATAGCCTGGGATGGCAGTCTTTCACATAGCTCTGAGGAACTGTTCTAAAGAGATAAGATGTATATGAGGATTTTTTTCCCCTTGCCTTGGGGAGGGCAGGAGTGGTAAACATGTAGTGAAGAAGTGAACATCAAAAGATTACTGCTAATCAAAAAGAACAGACATTTCAAATGAATGACTTTAGTGTTTTTCTATGTATGGGAAGATGCAAGAATCTGAATTCACTAAAGTTATTCTTTAGATATGGATCTTAACTATCTAGGACAGGTATTCAAAGCATGTTCAAACTACCATACAATTGCACTCATTTCACATTCTAGTAAGGTTATACTCAAAATCCTTCAAGCTAGGTTTCAGCAGTACATGAACCAAAAACTTCTAGATGCACAAACTGGGTTTAGGAAAGGCAGAGGAACCAGAGATCAAGTTGTCAACATTCCCTGGATCATAGAAAAAGCAAGGGGAATCCAGAAAGATGTCTATTTTTGCTTCACTGACTATGCTAAAGCCTTTGACTGTGTGAATCATAACCAACTGTGGAAAATTCTTGAAGAGATGGAAAATACCAGACTACCTTACCTGTCTCCTGAGAAGCCTGGTATGTAGGTCAAGAAGCAACAGTTAGAACCAGACATGGAACAACAGACTGATTGAAAATTGGAAAAGCAACATGACAAGGCTGTGTATTGTCATTGTGCTTCTTTAACTTATATGCAGAGTGAAAGTGGAAGTTGCTCAGTCGTCTCCAACTCTTTGTGACCCTCATGGACTATATAGTCCATGGAATACTCTAGGCCAGAATACTGGAGTGGGTAGCCTTTCCATTCTCCAGGGGATCTTCCAACCCAGGGATCCAACCCAGAGCAATCCATTGCTGGCTTCAATCCTGCATTGCAGGCGGATTCTTTATTAGTTGAGCCACATATGCAGAGTACATGCTCAGTTGGATGAATCACAAGCTGGAATCAAGACTTATGGGAGAAAAAGCAGCAACCTCAGGTAAACAGATGATACCACTCTAACGGCAGAAAGTGAAGAGGAACTAAAGAGCCTCTTGATGAGGGTGAAAGAGGAGAGTGAAAAAGTTGACTTGAAACTTAGCATTCAAAAAACTAAGATTGTGGCATCTAGTCCCATCACTTCATAGCAAATAGATGGGGAAACAACTAGAAACAGTAACAGACTTTATTTTCTTGGGCTCCAAAATCACTGCAGATGGTGACTGCAGCCATGAAATTAAAAGACACTTGGTCCTTGGAAGAAAAGCTATGACAAACCTAGACGGCATTTTAAAAAGTAAAAACATCATTTTGCTGAAAAATATCTGTCTAGTCAAAGCTATGGTTTTTCCAGTAGTCATATATGGATGTGAGACTTGGTCCATGAAGAAGGCTGAGTGCTGAAGAATTGATGTTTTTGAACTGTGGGCTGGAGAAGACTCTTGAGAGTCTCTTGGACTGCAAGGAGATCAAACAAGTCAATCCTAAAGGAAATCAGTCCTGAATATTCATTAGAAGGAGTGATGCTGAAGCTGAAGCTCCAATACTTTGGCCACCTGATGCGAAGAGCCAATTCATGGAAAAAACCTTAATGCTAGGAAAGATTGAGGGCAAAAGGAGATGGGGGTGACAGAGGATGAGACGGTTAGAAAGAATCACTGACTTATTGGACATGAATTTGAGCAAACGATAGGACATAGTGAAGGACAGAGAGCCTGGTGTGCTGTGGTCCATGGGGTCACAAAGAGTGGGACAAGACTTGAGACTACAACTCAAAGCACAGGATGCTTCCTGTGTTTCTCCATCTTGAATGTTCCTCAGGGTGCACTGTGAGTTGGCAGCTCCAGTGGCTAATGACTTGATCCTTACAGTACTGAAAGTGCAGGCAACATTCTTTGTTTACAAAACAAAAGCAGTTAATGCTCTATAGAACAATAAAATCATCACCTTTGAGGCCTGAAATATACAATGCAAATCTCTGGATTACAATGTAACTTCACAGAAACTGAGCAAGGTTAAAACACAAATATTTCCCTAGAATCAATACCATCTGATACAACCCTCTGTGATACTGGAAAAGACCTATGTATTGTATAAGACACCAGCCACAGTCACATGAGTTTAGGGAGCATTTGAAATATGGCTAGTGTGACTTGGAAATTGAAGTTTAATTTTCTGAATTTTATCAATTATGAAATTAATAAGTTAATTTGATTAAAGTTTAATTTTAAATAGCCACATGTGTCTGGTGGCTCCACAGCTGGAGGGCAAATTATAATTAAATATCTTTGACTGAGCCTACTATAATCCCCCAAAGTGACACTGCAAGTGTTGCAGATAAGGGGACCCCTTCTAATCTTAGCAAGCCAGGAGTGAGTGGTGGTGCAAAGGGACATCTTAATTCCCTGCCCAGGAATTCAAACTGGGAAGCCAGTATTCCTAGCCACCAGACCAGCAAGGGCTAGAGGCTGGAAGCTATTTTCCATGGATCTTTGCTCTCAGTGAAAAATGCAATTATCACAGAGGCAGAAGCTGTAAATGCAGGTACAAAGTTTATTATCAGAAACATAGCACAACAAGAGGGAGAGCACACAGAGAAGCAGTTTGTTTAGATGATACAGAAACAAGGCAGAGATTCACTGCCGAAGAGAAAGGATGTGGGCATCCCCTTGTGAGGAGCACAGTAAGGGGGCAGTCAAGTCATTTATTAGGTCAATTCTTCTGGGTCTTTGTCTTCTTTCAGGCCAATTATCTGGTTTCTTTTTCCACATCTGACCTACCGTGGGAGCCTCCCCTGGGTGTGCATCTCAAAGTGGAGTCTTCTGGGAGGAGCAAGACTCATTAACGCCTGGCTTTATCCCCTGACTTTTGACCCACAAGGAGCCTTTCTGCACATGTGTAGTGTCTCTCTTATCCCAAAAAAAGGGGAGTGGAGATCCCTTAATCTTTTACTCTAACAGGATTTTGTCCATCTTTGTCCTTGCCATGACTATTACCTTGACTATTGCCATGACTCTTACCTTAAGGTGTTTACAAGGGACAAGTGAGTGAAGTCACTCAGTCGTGTCCTACTCTTTGTGACCCCATTGACAGACCCCCTTCTCCGTCCATGGGATTTCCAGACAAGGGTACTGGAGTGAGTTGCCATTTTAAGACTAGCTATTTACCCTGTTTCTGTTGTGACTTCTATTTCAAAGGGCAAACAGGAGCCTGATTGTAAATGCCTTAACTGGATCCCACCTATTTTTTTTTGTCTCAAGAAATGCTGCTGCTGCTACTGCTATGTCGCTTCAGTCGTGTCTGACTCTATACGACCCCATAGACGGCAGCCCACCAGGCTCCCCTGTCCATGGGATTCTCCAGGCAAGAGTACTGGAGTGGGGTGCCATTGCCTTCTTCTAAGAAATGCTCACATCTTTGTGCTCCATGAAATGCAAACAGGCCAGTTGTAAATGTCTGACCTGGAACCCATCTATTTCCTGACTCACTTCTAAGGCCAGAGAGTGGGCTCTTGTCTAACAAATGAATTGTCTGAGGAGACACATAAGCTGACAAAGTAAGAGAGTTTATTGGAAAGGGGTGCAAGGGCAGAGAACAGCAGAACAAGAAAACTCAGGAGAACTGCTCTGCCACATGGCTCGCAGTCTCAGGCTTTATGGTAATTAAGTTAGTTTCTGAACTGTCTCTGGTCAACTGCTCTGACTCAGGGTGCTTCCTGGTTGTGCATCACTCACTCAACCAAGGTAAATTCCAAAAAGAATTCTGGGAGGTTGATAGGACACATGGACTGGAGTCTCCTCTTTCCTTTTGACATTTCCCACTTTCTTCTGGTTGGTAGTAGCTTGTTGTTCCCACATTCCTTACCAGGACTTTCTGTTAAAGAAAACTCATGCAAGGGGCGCTGTCTTGCCTGTCCAGGATGGGCAGTTTCAGTCAGTCCTTCCCCTAACAAAAGGGTCACCTGCCCCCACCTTTGTAACCAATTTTCAAGTTTTACTTTTTCTTAATATAACCTTCATAGATATAACTATTTTGGTTTAAGGAGGCTTTTTATTTTTTTAATGAAATTCATGTTCCTAGTACCTATTTAACTCTTTTTCAGTTCAGTTCAGTTCAGTCACTCAGTCGTATCCGACTCTTTGCAAACCTGTGGACTGCAGCATGCTAGGCTTCCCTGTCCATCACCAGCTCCTGGAGATTGCTCAAACTCATGTCCATTGAGTTGGTGATGCCAAAGTAGGCAAATAGATGAGGGCAGGTTTCTCAGGGAGAAGTTAAAAAAAGAAGAAGAAGAAGAAATGGTAAAGTGTAGAACAGTTCTGAGTCACTTAAGTGTTTGTTTTTTTCTATTTTTTGAAAATCCCTCCTGGTATTTGTCAACCACCACTTCCCAGGTGAAGGGTAATTCAGTTGATGGGGCAATTATTTCATCAAAGTACAGATTGGACAGTCTGGCAAGCATTATATTTACATCATATCAACTTTGATGGTCTTTGATGGTGAAGAGGTCTCAGGGAGGACAGGTGAATAAACAAGCCCACTGATGTGCACTTTGACCCACATTAGCAGTTCTATTCCAAACTTCTGGATCTGGGTAGATATCTTCACTAGTTCTGTTTTGGGTAGCACATGAGACTTTCTTAAATATAGGTAGACTTACAGGGACTTGTGAGCTCTGCCTAAACAGAAAGAAACATTAGGAGTCACAAAAAACATTGAGATGCATGGTTCTGACTTTGATGGAGCATGAGTGACCCTTTCCTGGGAAGAACAAGAGGACTCTGCCTTTGTGATTCATCAAATCCAGTTTTGTAAGCTGGAGTAACAGGAATGAATTGGATAACTGGCCAGATTGCCTATTTTTCATTCTACATGTCTGCCTTCCTGGCAGTATGTTGGCATTCCTCTCAGGTTAAGGTGGTTATTTTATTGTTTCCCTTCTTTAGATAGAATTAGTAACAGTTGATGGGTCCTTTACCACATTCAAGATTCTGTTCAAGGCTCTGGAGATACACTGATTAGCAACACAGGAAAAGTTTCTGTCCCAAGAGAGCCTAAATTCATAAATAGATCTTGAAAGTGTCTAAAGAACAAGAAACTGACGTCAACATGACAAAGACATCTGTCTTCATGCATCTGGACACTCCATGATGTTTCTAGAACTGTCTGGGAAAACTAAAGAACATATTATGACTTTTTATTCTCTGATACTTGGAAGGGGCTAATTATTTCCACCTCCCAGCTACCTCTACCCCTCCATATTCAATCTACAAAGAGGCCAAGGGTGCCTGCTAGTATATTATTTATCACACACTAGGGATGTCTCTATAATAAGACGCCAAATGCATCATTTCATAAAATTTACTGAGAAGTAGCAAAGAGAAATTAAACATAGAGAGCTGTTAGGTACTATGCAAAATTAAACACATTACTTGCTCCACTCTGCCAGCTCATGTTTCTGAGTGATAAATCCATCTACACTAGAAGTGTGTGGTTGTAATTAATATCTACAGTGTAGACTGAATCATTTTTAAGAGGCACCTGAGCTGGGAAAACCAAAAAGTGTTCCGTTATAAAGGCATGAACTAGTCAAGGAATGTCCTTCTTTGAGGGAGATGAATAGTAACGCCCACCTACATACAGACTGAGCTGAATAATGTTGTGAACAGCTTAGGGTAGCAAAACAGTGAAAGTAGCTCAATGCTCATAATTCTCTTTATCTTGGAAGGAGAAAAACACCCATTGCAGTTGTTGATTTACTCATTAATAGATGTGAAAAATTTGAGATACTGTGTAATCAGCATTCAGTCATTAACCAGAACTTTGTTGATGTCTGTGAAATCTCCTCATTCTCCTTTAGTCACTAACCCCCACAATCAACCCACCCACTCATGAGGAAACACTCTCTTGACTTCTAGCATCATTGATTAGCTTTGCCCTATTTTTTGAACTTTCTATAAATGGAACCTTATGCTATATACTCTTTTGATCTGACTTGTTTCACTAAACATTTTATCTATAAGATTTTTCCTTCTTATGAATGTTGGAGTTTATTCATTCTCTGGGAATGAACCAAAATTATGTTATTACTATGATCTCTGAGGAAATTTTCAGGCTGAGGCTATTGCAAATAATGCTGCTGTGAACATTCTTGTGTGTGTCTTTTGGGGAAAACATATGTCTATATCTATTTGGAGTACAAGACTAAGAGTGGAATTGTTGGGATAGACAGTCAGTTTTCGTTATTCACAGAACCTGTCCTACAAAGTAACTGCAAACACTGAATTATCAAATACTGAGACATTGCTCCTAGGGGAGATACAGGGTTAGGTTCCTGTGAGCCACATGTTAAAATATTTTCATCACCTGATCAATACATGACTTTGTCTTATGTGTGTTTCTGTTTAAAGACACCTGATTTAATTTATACTGCTAACTCATTAACCTTGAACTCACTGCCAACTGCACTATAACTGGTGCCTGAATGAAACTTATCTAACACATCTGTTTCTCCATAAGGCACATCAAACCTTCTTAGAAACACTGGAAAGTGCTCAACACTATGCTTGGGAGCATTTTTAAAGCAAAAACACCAACAAAGGGCACCAAAATGTGAAAAAACATGACACTAAGTAGTCCATTAAAAGGACAGCTGTTTACTGCACGAGAGCTGAAGCAAGATGGCAGACCATAGTCTTAATTACCTCAGTTGCTCTGTGTATGTCCATGAATGCCAGTGGAAGGCCATAAGCATTGATTATGGGGTTACAAATAAGTTTTAGAGAGTATATCAATATGCAAATACAGAACCTGCAAATAATAAGAATCAACTGCATATTCAGTTTTAGTAGATATGGACACAGTGTTTCCAAAGTGGTTGTACAAATTAAATTTTTGAGAAATGAGTAGGTGAAACTGACATTTTAAATTTCATTTTTTAAAAGGTGAGTATGACAGCCTTGTCAGTCAATGAAACTATGAGCCATGCCGTGTAGGTCCACCCACGATGAATGGGTCATGGTGGAGAGTTCGGACAGAATGCGGTTCACTGGAGAAAGGAATGACAAACCACTTCAGTATTCTTGCCTTGAGAAAGCCATGAGCAGTATGAAAAGGCAAAAAGATATGACACTGAAAAAATAACTCCCAAGGTTGGTAGGTGACCAATATACTACTGGAGAAGAGTGGAAAAATAGCTCCATAAAGAATGAAGAGACGGAGCCAAAGTGAAAACAAGGTTGACTGGTGATGGAAGTAAAGTCCGGTGCTGTAAAGAACAATACTGCACAGGAACATGGAATGTTAGGTCCATGAATCAAAGTAAACTGAAAGTGGTCAAACAGGACATGGCAAGAGTGAACATCAACGTTTTAGGAATCAGTGAACTAAAACAGACCAGGATGGGCAAATTTAATTCAGATGACCATTGTATCTACTACTGTGGGCTAGAATCCCTTAGAAGAAATGGAGTAGCCATCATAGTCAAGAAAAGAGTCTGAAATGCAGTACTTGGGTGCATTCTCAAAAACAACAGAATGATCTCTATTCATTCCCAAGGCAAACCATTTAATATCACAGTAATCCAAGTCTATGCCCCCAACCACTAATGCTGAAGAAATTGAAGCTGAACAGTTCTATGATGACCTACTAGACTTTCTAGAACTAACATAAAAAAAAAAAATCCTTTTCATTATAAGGGACTGGAGTGCAAAAGTAGAAAGTCAAGAGGTACCTGGAGTAATAGGTAAGTTTGGCCTTGAAGTACAAAATAAAGCAGGGCAAAGGCTAGTAGAGTTTTGCAAAGAGATAGCAAACACCCTCTTCCAACAACACAAGAAACAATTCTACACATGGACATCACCAGATGGTCAATACTGAAATCAAACTGATTATATTCTTTGCAGTCAAAGCTCTATACAGTGAGAAAAAATAAGACAAGCAGTTGACTGTGGCTCAGATGCTGAACTCCTTATTGCAAAATTTAGACTTAAATTGAAGAAAGTAGAGAAAACTACTAGATGATTCATGTATGACCAAAATCAAATCCCTTATGATCATACAGTGGAGGTGACAAATTAATTCAAGGGATTAAATCTGCTAGACAACATGCCTGAAGAACTGTGGGTGGAGATTCATAACACTGCACACGAAAGTGAGTGAAAGTGAAAGTCACTCAGTCGTGTCCGACTCTCTGCGACCCCCTGGACTATACAGTCTATGGAAATCTCCAAGCCAGTATACTGGAGTGGGTAGCCTTTCACTTCTCCAGAGGATCTTCCCAACCCAGGAATTGAACTGGGGTCTCCTGCATTGCAGGCAGATTCTTTTGCAAACTGAGCTGTTAGGGAAGCCACAACGTTGCACATGGCGGTGATCAAAACTATCCCCAAGAAAAAGAAATGCAAAAAGGCAAAATGGCTGTCTTACAAATAGCTGAGAAAAGAAGAAATGTGAAAGGCAAAGGGAAAAAGGAAAGATATTTCCATCTGAATGCAGAGTTCCAAAGAGTGGAGAGATAGGAGAGATAGGAAAGAGAGATAGGAAAGGCTTTCTCCATGATCAATGCAAAGAAATAGAAGAAAACAATAGAATAGAAAAGACTAGAAATCTCTTCAAGAAAATTAGAGATGCCAAGGGAATATTTCAAGCAAAGATGGGCACAATAAAGGACAAAAATGGTATGAATCTAGCACAAGCAGAAGATATTAAGAAGAGATGGCTAGAATACACAGAAGAACTATACAAAAAAAAAAGATCTTCATGACCCAGATAACCATGATTGTGTGATCACTCACCTAGAGCCAGACATCTTGGATTGTGAAGTCAAGTGGGCCTTAGGAAGCATCACTATGAACAAAGCTAGTGGAAATGATGAAATTCCAGCTGAGCTATTTCAAATCCTAAAATACGATGCAGTGAAAGTGCTGCACTAAATATGCCAGCAAATTTGGAAAACTCAGCAGTGGCCACAGGACTGGAAAAGGTCAGCTTTCATTCCAATCTCAAAGAAAGGCAATGCCAAAGAATGTTCAAACTACTGCACTATTGCACTCACCTCACAGGCCAGCAAAGTAATGCTCAGAATTCTCCAAGCTAGGCTTCAACAGTATGTGGACTGAGAACTTCCAGATGTTCAAGCTGAATTTAGAAAGGGCAGAGAAACCAGGGAACAGATTGCCAACATCTATTGGATCATAAGAATGCAAGAGAATTCCAAAAAAACATTTGCTTCTGCTTCATTGACTATGCTAAAGCCTTTGACTATGTGGATCACAACAAATCGTGAAAAATTCTTAAAGAGATGGGAATACCAGAGTATCTTACCCATCTCTTGAGAAATCTGTATGCAGGTCAAGAAGCAACAGTTAGAACTGGACATGGAACAACAGACTGGTTCCAAAGTGGTAAAGGAGTATATCAAGGCTGTATATTGTCACTCTGCTTATTTAACTTATATGGAGAATACATCATGCAAAATGCTGGAGTGGATGAAGCACAAGCTGGAACCAAGATTCCTGGGAGAAATATCAATAACCTCAGATATGCAGATGGCACCACTCTTAAGGCAGAAAGAAGCTAGCTTAAAACTCAAAAAGAAGATCATGGCATCTGGTTCCATCACTTCATGGGAAAATAAATGGGGAAACAATGGAAGCAGTGACAGACTTCATTTTCTTGGCTCCAAAATCACTGGATGGTGACTGCAGCCATGAAATTAAAAGATACTTGCTCCTTAGAAGAAAAGCTATGAGAAATCTAGACAGCGTATTAAAAAGCAAAGACATCACTTTGCTAACAAAGATCCATATAGTTAAAGCTATGCTTTTTCTAGTAGTCATGTATGGATGTAAAAGTTGGACCATAAAAAAGGCTGAGTGACAAAGAATTGATGTTTTTGAACTGTGATTTTGGAGAATACTCTTGAGAGTCCTTTGAACTGCAAGGATATCAAACCAGTCAATCTTAAAGGAAATCAGTACTGAATATTCATTGGAAGGACTGATGCTGAAGCTGGAGCTCCAGTACTTTGGCCACCTGATGCCAAGAACTGACTCATTAGAAAAGACCCTGATGCTGGGAAATATTGAAGACAGGAGGAGAAGGAGATGACAGAGGATGAGATGGTTGGATGGCATCACCGACTCCATGGACATGAGCTTGAGCAAGTTCCGGGAGATAGTGATGGACAGGGAAGCCTGGCGTCCTGCAGTCCATGGGGTCACCAAGAGTCGGACACGACTGAGTGATTGAACTGAACTGATGACTGTTAATCGGTGAAAGAGTTGTTTGCACCACATTCTCATTGGTCTTTTTTTTTTTTTTTTATAATTTTATAAACTGCAATAGCCTCCTGAGTGGTCTCACATATTCTCTTCCGCCCCAGTAATCCATTCTCCTCACTCAGCAGAGGTCTCTTTTAAAATGTAAATACCATGTCACTCTCTTTCCTGAAACTCTGCAATGAATTCCCATTTCATTTGGAATAAAATCCAAACCTGGTTGAGGCCTTTAGTGATCAAGTTTCTCCTTGCCCCTCTGACTTCATCCCCTCTCATTGTGGGTGGTGTCTCACCACAGTAGCCACACTGGACTTGTTGGCTCCTTGAACACGTATGCTTACTTTACATCAGAACCTCTGCCACTTTCTTTGACTTCTGCCTGAATGCACTGCCCCAACATGTTCTTAAGTGTAGCTATTCTCTTCACTCAGATATACTAGTTTGAATATCTTTATATATTACCTGTCTTCCTCCTAGAGACCTTCTTGTAGGTGTAGTTGATAACATAGTGGTATGAGTTTTCATTTCTGATAACAAATACAGTTGAGCATCTTTGCATGTTTGTCAGCCACGTGGATATTCTCTTCTGGAAATGCCTGTTCATGGCATTTCCTATTTTTCTATTGGGTTGTCTGTCCAGTGGATATTTAGAAGTTAGTTATCTATTCTAGACATGAGGCCCTTGAAAGACATATGTATTAAGAATATATTCTCTCATTTTGTAGTTTGCTTTTTTCATTCTTTCAGTGCTATTGTTGAACATATGACCTTAATCTTAATATTATATAATTTTATCACATTTCCCCAACATGTTTAGTGCTTTTTATATTTCATAGTAAGAAGATCTTTGAGTATTCCATGTTTACAGAGATGTGTTTGGACATTTAGGACTCTAATGCATCTGGGATTGATTTTTCAGCATGGTGTGAGTTAGAGATGAAAGCCTATTTTGTTCCACATGATGTCAACTTGACTGAGCCCCAGCTATTGAAAAGACCATGCTTCTCTTACTGCATTCCCATGTCAATTAAATGAATTGAGTTAATTATTCAGTATCTTTCCACAAAGAATGTCTCAGCCACAACTGACTTCACTGGTAAATTCGTCCAAATATTTAAGGGAAAAATAACACTAATTTCATGCAAACTCTTCCAAACAATGGAAAAAGGAAGAACACTTCACTTTCGTTTTATAAGACTAGCATGCCTTTGACAACAGACCTGACAAGAATGATGTAAGAAAGAAAAATTATAGGCTTATCCCTCATGACCACAGATGAAAAAAAATCTTTAAACAAAATAATACCAGATTGACTTTATAAATGCATTTTTTAAAGGATAATACATCACCAACCACTGGATTTTAGTATATGAATTCAATATTGAAAAAAATCAATAAATAAAAATTGCTACATTTACATAAAAGGATGAAAAATTATGCCTTCACTTCAATAGTGACAAGAAAAGCACTTGACATACTCACCCATTCATAAAGAACTCTCAGTAGATGGTAAAAAGAATGGAACTTCCTTTATCTGATGAATGCTGCTTACTATGAACATTATGCTTAGTGGTGAATTAGTGAAAACTTTCTCTTTGTAGAAGGAATAAGACAAAAATGAACAATTCAATACAGTTTCTAGGAAAGAAGACTGAAGTCTCTGAATTAATTATAGATTTACTTTCATTTCAGTTCTACCAGTTTTCTTTAGGTGTTTTCAAGCTTTGTTGTTAGGTACATGCATATTTAAGATTGTCAAATATTCTTAGCAAATTGACCCTTTAATCATTTTTAATGTCTGTATTTATATTTGGTATTAGTTCTTCTTTTGAAGCCTACTTTGTCTGAGATTAAAATAGCCACTTCAGCTCTCTTTGGATTATTGTCTTCATAGTACATCATTTTCTATCATTTTTCTTCGTTCCTTCCTCCTTCCCTCCCTTACTTCCTGCTTTTCATAAAAGCTTTATAGATATACAATACAGTTGCTATAAAATCCACCTTTCAGTTTATACAACTCAATTTTTTTATATTCACAGAGTTGTACCACCATCACCATAATCAATTTTAGAACATTTTCATCATCATGGAAAGAGATCCTGTACAAACAAGCAGTCACTCTCCACTTTCCCATTCTTCCCACTCTCCATCCAGACCCCACCCCTATACCACAGAGCCCTAAGCAACCATGCAACCACTAATCTTTCTCTATAGATTTACCTATTTTGGACTGTTCATATAAATGTAATTATACAATGTGTTTTCCTTTGTGACTGACTTCTTTCACTTCAGTTCAGTTCAGTTCAGTCGCTCAGTCGTGTCTGACTCTTTGCAACCCCATGAATCACAGCACACCAGGCCTCCCTGTCCATCACCAACTCCCGGAGTTTACCCAAATTCATGTCCATCGAGTTGGTGATGCCATCCAGCCATCTCCATGAAATTACTTAATATCATGTAATTTTTTCAAGGTTGATCTGCACTGTAGCATGTACCAGTACTTCATTTCCTTTTATTGCTGAACAATATCCCATCATAGGCACATTGCATATTTAATTTTCTCTGTTCATTTGTAGATGAACATTATGTGGGCTCCACATTTTAGCTGTTATAGATAATATTGATATAAACACACTTGTGTTATGGTGGATGCACATTTTTATTTCTCTTGGTTAATAGTCAGGAGTGCAAGTGCTGGGCCATATGGCAATTTTCATGTGTAACTTTTGGAGAAACTATCAGGCTGTTTTCTAAAGTGGCTACACCATTTTACACTCCCATTAGCAGTATCTAAGGTTTTGGATTTCCTCACATTGCCACTAACATTTATTATTATCTAGCTTTTGATTGTAGCTATCTCAAGGGTATAAATGATATTTTTTCATAATTTTGATTTGTATTCCCCATATAAGTAATGATGGCATGCATCTTTTTAATGTGCTTAGTAAATAAATGCTTAGTTGCTCTGTCATGTCTGACTCTTTGTAACCCCATGGACTATAGCCCGCCAGTTTCCTCTGTCCATGGGGATTCTCTAGGCTAGAATACTTGAGTGGGTTGCTATACCCTCCTCCAGGAGATCTTCCCAGCCCAGGGATTGAAGCCAGGTCTCCAGCATTGCAGGTGAATCCTTTACCGTCTGGTCAACCAAGGAAGTCCAATATGTGTTTACCAGCCAGTTGTATACCTTCTTTGGAGAAATATTTATTAGGCTTCTTGTCCATTTTCTGGATTAGGTTATTTATCTTTTTATTATTGAGTTGTATGAGTTCTAAATATAAACATTTGTCAATAAGAAAATAAAAGATTGGACATTAGTGTAGAATGACTTTATTAATTTTGTAATGGGAGAAAGTGAAAGTCAATCAGTTGTGTCCAACTCTGTGACCACATGGACTATACAGTCCATGGAATTCTCCAGGCCAGAATACTAGAGTGGGTAGCCTTTCCCTTCTCCAGTGGATCTTCCTGACCCAGGAATCGAACCGGGGTCTCCTGCATTGCAGGCAAATTCTTTACCAACTGAGCTATGAGGGAAGCCCAAATGAGGTATTATAACAGGAAAAATTCTCTGACCATAAATCTTAAAGCATCTCAGGCAGAAAGGGATTTACTTTACAGGGAGGAGTAGGCAAAGATAGAAAAAGCCAGTTGTGGAGACTGAGATGAGCAGATGGTTTGACTGGACAGTTGAGCTTGAAATGTTTGTGTCTGAGGTCAGTCAATTCTCAAAAAGGATTTGTGCATGTTCCAGTGCTTGTCTAAGCTCACGGATGGGTCAAGGCTCAGGGTCGTCAGGAGGAGAGAAGCCTAATTCAAATTTAATCAAGTAAAGTTAGCAAGCATTAAACCCAGATTAATCAGTGTGGCCAAACAGTTTAACCAATTATTTATAAGAAAACAAATGACAGTTTTGAGGGGCTGTGTCTAGCCTTGTCATTAATAAACAAGCGGGTTTTCTTCAAGTATTAGCTAAGTCATATGAAAAAGAGTGGTTATGTGTAGCTAACCATTTCCTGAAATACAAAACGGTGGGGGGATTTCATAACCATTGTTGTTTTGTAGGAACTCACGACTGAAGTGACTTAGCAGCAGCAGCAGCAGCAGGTAAAATTCAAAGGTCTCAAGTAAACTCAAAGTTTTTCATCCCTCATCTTAAGTCTAAATTGAATTTTTTTGCCATCCTATGAGTAGTCTTTTTACTTAATTGGTGGTGTTCTTTGAAGAAAAGAAAATGATTCTTAATTTAATGAAGTTTATTTTACCTGTGTTTTTCTTTGCTTGGTTGTGCTTCTGGTGATGCATCTAAGAAATATTGTCCAATTCACAGTCATGAGGATTTATTCTTAGAGTCTGTAGTTTCAGCTCTTATATTTAGGACTCAATTTGAATTTACTATTGTGTATGGTGTGAGGCAGAGGTGAAAGTTCATTCTTTTACATATGTATATCCAGTTTTCTCTGTGCAATTTATTGAAAAGACTATTATTTCCCCATTGTTTAATCTTGTCATTCCTGTTAAAAGTCAGTTGACTAAAAATGTGAAGGCTCTTTTTGTTTTTCACAATTCTATATTATTGATAAGTGCCCATTCTATGCCAGTACCACATTGCATTAATTACTATAGTTTTGTAGTAAATTCTGAATTTAGGAAGTGTGAATCCCGTAACACAATTCTACTTTTTCAGGATGTTTTGGCTATTCTGGGGCCCTTGAATTTTCATATGAATTTTAGAATCAACTTGTCAATTTCTGCAAAGAAGTCAGCTGGAATTTAGATGAGGATTACATTAAATTTGTAGATCTATTAGGAAAATATTGCCATCTAAACAATATTGAGCCTTTTTAGTCATGACATGGATGTCTTTCCATTTATTTAGATCTTTATTTTCTTTCAACAATGTTTTGAAGTTTTAAGAGTATTCAGTTCAGTTCAGTTGCTCAGTCATGTCCAACTTTTTGTGACCCCTGGGACTGCACCACACCAGGCTTCCCTGTCCTTCACCAACTCCAGGTGTTTACTCAAACTCATGTCCATAGAGTCAGTGATGCCATCCAACCATCTCATCCTCTGTCATCCCCTTCTCCTCCCACATTCAATCTTCCCCAGTATCAGGGTCTTCCCCAATGAGTCAGTTCTTCGCATCAGGTGGCCAAAGTATTAGAGTTTCAGCTTCAGTCCTTCCAATGAATATTCAGGACTCATTTCCTTTAGGATGGACTGGTTGGATCTCCTTGATGTCCAAGGGACTCAAGAGTCTTCTCCAACACCATAGTTCGAAAGCATCAGTTCTTCGGTGCTCAGCTTTCTTTATAGTCCAACTCTCATATCCATACGTGACTACTGGAAAAACCATAGCTTTGACTAGATGGACCTTTGTTGGCAAAGTAATGTCTCTGCTTTTTAATAAGCTGTCTAGGTTGGTCATAACTTTTCTTCCAAGGAGCAAGTGTCTTTTTATTTCATGGCTGTAGTCACTATCTGCAGTTACTTTGGAGTCCCCCTAAATAAAATCTGTCACTGTTTCCATTGTTTTCCCATCTATTTGACATAAAGTGATAGGACCAGATGCCATGATCCTAGTTTTCTGAATGTTGAGTTTTAATTTTAACTTTTTTACTCTCCTCTTTCACTTTCATCAAGAGGCTCTTTAGTTACTCTTCACTTTCTTTCAGAAGGGTGAGGTCATCTGCATATCTGAGATTATTGATATTTCTCCCAGCAATCTTGATTCCAGCTTGTGCTTCATCCAGTCCAGCATTTCTCATGATGTACTCTGCATGTAAGTTAAATAAGCAGGTGACAATATATAACCTTGATGTACTCCTTTCCTGATTTGGAAGCAGTCTGTTGTTCCACGTCCAGTTCTAATCATTGCTTATTGACCTGCAAACAGGTTTTTCTGGAGGCAGGTCAGGTGGTCCGGTATTCCTATATCTTGAAGAATTTTCCATAGATTGTTGTGACCCACACAGTCAAAGTCTTTGATGTAGTCAATAAAGCAGAAATAGATGTTTTTTTTCCTGAAATTCTCTTGCTTTTTCGATGATCCAATGGATGTTGGCAATTTGATCTCTGGTTCCTCTGCCTTTTCTAAATCCAGCTTGAACATCTGGAAGTTCATGGTTCACGTACTGTTGAAGACTGGCTTGGAGAATTTTGAGCAGTACTTTGCTAGCATATGAGATGAATGCAATTGTGCAGTAGTTTAAGCATTTTTGGGCATTGCCTTTCTTTGGGATTGGAATGAAAACTGACCTTTTAAGAGTATTAGCCTATCACTTTACTGCATAAATTTATTCTAAAGAATTTTATTCTTTTTGATGCTACTGTAAATAAAATTGTTTCCTTAATTAATTTTTTTGTATTTTCATTGATACCACATAAAATACAATTGATTTTTGTATATTGATTTTCTTACATCTTGAAGTATTGCTGAACTCCTTTATTAATTCTAATAAATTTTCAGTGTATGCCTTAGTATTTTATATACAAGGTCATGTCATTTGCAAATAGGGATAATTTTGTATTTTCCTTTCCAATCTGATTGCCCTTTATTTCTGTTTGTTGACTAATTTTCCCAGCTAGAATACCCCATAAAAATGTGACTAGAAATAACAAGAGTAAAAATTTGTCTTCTTCCCGATCTTAGGGAAAATAATTCAGTCTTTCACCAGTAAGTATACTTTTAATGTAGAGTTTTTTAATGATAACGTTTAACACGTTGAGGAAGTTCTCTTCTCTTCCTAGTGTGCAGAATTTTGTTTTTATCATGAAAGAGTGTTGAATTTTGTTAAATCTTTCTGTGTCTATTGAGATCATGTGATTTATATTGTTTAGTCTATTGCTATGGTACATTATGACAATTAATTCTTAGATATTAAACTAAACTTTTTTATTCTTATGCTGTTTAATTTTCACATATTTGTGAATCTCAAATTTTCTTTCTGTTATTAATTTCTAATTATACTCCATTATGATTGGCAGGCATATTTGCTATGATTTCAGTCCTCTTCCACTTATTGATTTTTGTTTTATGGCCAAACACATGGTCTACTCTGAAGAATGTTCTATATGCTCTTGAGAAGAATGTTTATTCTGTTTTTTTGAAGGTGGAGTTCTCTACAATGTCATTAGGTCTAGTGGGCATATATTCTTGTTCAAGTCTTCTATTTTCTTGTTGACCTACTACTGGCTCAATTCATTATTTGAAGAGCAATATTCAACTATTTTTGTTGGTTTGTCTGTTTCTTCTTTCAATATTGTCACTGTTTTCTTTTTGTATACTGTGGCTCAACTCTTAGGTGCATATATATTTATAATTGTTATATCTATTATTACAGATTCACTTTTTATCATTATAAAATGTTCCTTTTTAGATCTAGCAAAATTTTATGTTTTAAAGTCAATTTTGGCTGACATTAGTATAATCATTCAAGTTTTATTATTGTTGCTATTTGCACATATATAATTTTCTAGGCTTTTTCTCTTAACCTATTTATACATTGATTCTAATGTTTGTCTTTTGTTGTTGCTCAGTTCAGTTGCTCAGTCATGTCCAACTCTTTGTGACCCCATGGACGGCCACACATCTGGCTTCCCTGACCTTCACCATCTCCCAGAGCTTGCTCAAACTCATGTCCATTGAGTCGGTGATGCCACCCAACAATCTCATATTCTGTTGTCCCCTTCTCCTCCTGCTTCAATCTCTACCAGCATCAGAGTCTTTGCCAATGAGTCAGGTCTTCGCATCAGGTGGTCAAAGTATTGGAGCTTCAGCTTTAGCATCAGTCCCTCCAATGAATATTCAGGCTTAATTTCCTTTAGGATTGGCTGATTTGATCTCCTTGCAGTGCAAGGGACTCTTAAGAGTCTTCTCCAACACCACAGTTCAAAAGCATCAATTCTTTGGCACTCAGCTTTCTTTATGGTCCAACTTTTACATCCATACATGACGATTGGAAAAACCATATCTGGGACTATATGGATCTTTGTTGGCAAAGTGATGCTGCTTTTTAATACTCTGTTTTGTTATAGCTTTTCTTCTAAGGAGCAAGTGTCTTAATTTCAAGGCTACGGTCACCATCCACAGTGATTTTGGAGCCCAAGAAAATAAAATCTGTTACTGCTTCCACTTTTTCCTCAGCTATTTGTCATGAAATGATGGGACCAGATGCAATGATCTTGATTTTTTGAATGTTGAGTTTTAATCCAGCTTTTTCACTCTCTTCTTTCACCTTCATCAAGAGACTCTTCAGTTTCACTTCATTTTCTGCCTTTAGAGAGGTATCATCTACATATCTGAGGTTGTTGATATTTCTCCCGACAATCTTGATTCCAGATTGTGAGTCATCCAGTCTGCCATTTCTCATGATGTACTCTGCATGTACCTTAAATAAGCAGGGTGACAGTATACAGCCTTAATATACTCCTTTCCCAATTTTGAACCAGTCTGCTGTTTCATATCTGGTTCTATCTGTTGCTTCTTGACCCACATATAGGTTTTTCAGGAGGTAATTTAGGTGGTCTGATATTCTCATCTCCTTTTTTAAAAAAAAATTTTATTTTATTTTTTCGCTTATTTATTTTAATGGGAGGCTAATACTTTACAACACTGTGTTGGTTTTTGCCATGCATTGATGTGAATCAGCCACAGATGTACATGTGGCTCCCCAATCTGAATCTGCCTCCTTCCTTCCTCCCCACTCCGTCCCTCTGGGTTTTCCCAGAGAAATGGCTTTGAATGCCCTGCTTCATGCGTCACACTTGCACTGGTCATCTATTTTACATATGGTAATATACGTGTTTCGATGCTATTCTCTCAAATCATCCCATCCTCGCCTTCTCCCAGAGTCCAAAACTCTGTTCTTTACATCTGTGTCTCTTTTGCTGTCTTGCATATAGGGTCATCATTACCTTCTTTCCATATATATGCATTAATGTACTATATTGGTGTTTCTCTTTTTGACTTACTTCACTCTTTATAATAGGCTTCAGTTTCATCCATATCATTAGAACTGACTCAAATGTGTTCTTTTTTTATAGCTGAGTAATATTCCATTTTGTATATGTATCACATTTCCTTATCCATTTGTCTGCTGATGAACATCTAGGTTGCTTCCATGTCCTAGCTATTGTAAACAGTGCTGCAATGAACATTGGGGTACATGTGTCTCTTTTAATTCTGGGTCCTTGGTGTGTATGCCCAGTGTCCATCCCTACACACAACACAACTGAACAAGTGAGCCTAAATAAGTGGCCACCTTTGCCCTCCTGTGTCAGGGCAGAAATTAGACACTGAAGAGACTTGCAAACAGAGGAAGCCAAAATAAACAAAGAAGAGGGAACACCCTGGAAGTGACAGGTACAATAAATTAAAACCCTGCAGTTAATACTTAACTGTGCATTTGAGGGACGTGATACTCCCATCTCTTTAAGAATTTTTCACAGTGTGTTGAGATTCACATAGTCAAAGGCTTTAGCATAGTCAATGAAGTAGAAGTAGATGTTTTTCTGGAATTCCCTTGCTTTTTCTATGAACTGAGAAATGTTGGCAATTTGAATCTCTGATTCCTCTGCCTTTTCTAAATCCAGCCTGTACATATGGAAGTTCTCAGTTCACTTACTGTTGAAGCCTAGCTTGAAGGATTTTGAACATTACCTTGCTAGCATGGGAAATAAGCACAATTGTACAGCAGTTTGAACATTCTTCAGTATTACCTTTCCTTGGGATTGAAATGAAAACTGACCTATTCCAACCCAATGGCCATTACTGAGTTTTCCAAATTTGCTGGCATATTGAGTGTAGTGATTTAACAGCATTATCTTTTATGATTTAAAACAGTTCATTCATTCATTCGTTATGTACTACTTTCTTTTGTATTAAGCGAATAATTTTTAGTATAAAATTTTGCTTCATTTTGCGCTTGATTCACTATGTTTCTGAGAATTATTTTAGTGGTTACTCTGGGGCTTATTATATTCATGATAACTTATCAGAATCAGATTCAAATTTATGCTAACAACTCCAGTGATATTTAGAAATTTTATTCTTATTTAACTATATTCTCACTTGTCCCTTTTTGTGCAATCATTACAATACATGTTACATCTATATATTTTAAAAACTCAGCAATACATTGTATAGTTGTTACTTTATATAATTTTATATCTATTATGGAAACTGAGAAAAAAAGGAAAATAATATTTATATTTAAAAAATAAAATTATATAACTCTAAATAAAATTACATAACTCTAAATTATAAAACTCTATAAATATAGAGTTTTCATATTTACCATTCTGATTATTTTCATTTTCCTGTAGATCAAGTTATCATCTGGTATCATTTTCTTACTTCAGTGAATCTTTGTTCTCACCCACATCATTTTGTATAGTTATTGTTAAATGAATTACCTTTATATATTTTTTTAGATCTAGTAATACAATTATATATATAACATATAGTCTTACACATATACATGACTTTTACAATTGCTTAAAATTTTATTTTTTTTGAGCTTTTTTCTTTGTTTTACATTTTAATTTTATTTTTTAAATATAAATTTATTTATCTTAATTGGAGGCTAATTACTTTACAATATTGTATTGGTTCTGCCATACATCAACATGAATCCACCACAGGTATACACGTGTTCCCCATCCCAAACCTCCCTCCCTCCTCCCTCCCCGTACCATCCCTCTGGGTCATCCCAGTGCACCAGCCCCAAGCAACCAGTTTTAAACTATTAAAGGATGAGAAGAGATGAAATATTTACTTTCATGTTTTTGTTTTATAATTACATACATAACTTTACTAATGCTCTTTGCTGTTGTTGGTTTTTTTCTTACCTGATTTGAATCACTGTGTGTTCTCAGCCTAAGAAAAACTAACTTTAGTATTTCTTGTATGTTGGGACTGCTAGCAACAAATTCTTAGCTTTTGTGTATCTGGAATGTCTTCATTTCTCTTTCATTTTTCACAGATAATTTTGCTGGATATAGAATTCTGAGTTTGAATATGGAATATATGAATATGTCATTCCAATGACTTGTGGCCTCCATGGTTTCTGAGGAGAAACCAGTTGTAATCTTATTGAGAATAACTTGTATGTGATGATTTAATTATAATGTGCCTTGGTGTGAATCTCTTTGAGTTTATCAGACTTAGAGGTTCTTATATGTGTAAATTAATGTTTTTTTCATCAAATTTTGGAAATCTGGGCCATTACATATTCCCACATTTTTTCTACTTCTTTCTATACCTCCTAGTGTGTAAATAATAGTACATATGATGGTGTCCCCCATTTTCTGAGGCTGTGTTCACTTCTTTATTTTTTCAATTCCAGAATTTCCATTTGAGTTTTTCTATAATTTTTGTCTCTTTGTTGATATTCTCTATTTGATGAAACATTATTTTTATATATTTCATTGGTTATTTATGTATGATTTCCCTGAGTTCTTTCAATATATTTAAAATGGTTCATTTAAATATTTTTCTAATAGTTTCAATGTCTTTACTCAGGGACAAGTGTTTATTAATTGCTGTTTCCAATGTATGAACTATTCTTTTTAATTTTTATTGATCCCTTATATTTGTTGTTGTTGAAAACCAGATGTTTTGGATATTATAATATGACAAGTCTCTAATTCAGACTCTGTCCCCTCCCCAGGGTTTGCACTGGTGTTTTTTGTAGTACTTCCTTTTAATTATCTGTTTGTTTAGTGATCTTAATGAAACAATTTTCTAGTCTGTCTTTGTCACATATGCCCATGTAGGCTCTTTTCATTGCCTCAGCAATGAAATCAGCAATTAATTCATCTGCCTCTAAAAGTTTTCAGCAGTCCTGTAGTTTCTACCTCAGCATTGGAAGAAGCTCCAAACAAAGACAAGTCCTTTGAGCCAGTTTTCCAGGGAGCCAACGGAGGGGTCAAAACAAACAATTGCAATTCCTTGAGGATAAGGTCTTTCCAACTCCCTCTGGTACTGACTGGTACCTGTACCAGTATTGTGAACTGTTTTCTTTAGAATTACCACTGAATGAGCAGGAGATGGCATCAGGGTAAACTAAACACCACAGAGTGTGCTATTTTTGCTGAGATTCAGTTGTTTTTGTTTGCTTGTTTCTTGGAGAGGTTGTTTTGCTTTTTGTAGTGAAGCATTACCATGGTTTCCAGAGGCTTTCATTTCATTTTTAGAGTTTCAAAAAATTGATTCTAACTTTTTGAGTTCTTTCCAGATTTTTCTTTCTTTTTTTTTTTGCATTTGTTCCTTTGTTTTGGCTAATGGACTTATGGCATCACTCTTATTTTCTCTGACGTCTTGTAACTATCTCTTGATTTGACTGCATTATTTTTTTTCTACTTTGTTTTTTCCTTAGTGATAAAAAATAAGTGATTTCAGTTAGTGATTTCAGCACTTATTTTTTAAAACTTCCTTTCTTCTACTTTCTTTTTGGCTTTGACTTAATCTTCTTTTCTAAATCTTTTTCAGACAGAAATTTAGATCTTTGGCATTTCAACCTTTCTTTTCTTCCAGTATATATATTTAAGGCCAGAAATTTCCCTCTAAGTATTATTCCAAGAGTCTTTATTTGCTGTATCACTCATTATCTATGAGATAACAAAATTTTAGGGGGAAAGAGGAAGAACTAATAAAATATTTGACTAATTCTGAGTAACACAGAAAGCAGAAACAAGGAATATTAATCAAGTCCAATTGTAAGTTGTAGGATGGCAGGTATAATCCAATTGTATTAGTCACTATGCCATATATAAATGGACTCCATGTCTCAAGCAAGGTGAAGATAATGATCATCAAACTAGAAAAAAGTTTATATGCTACTTACAAGAGCAATATGCTTTAAACTTGAGGGCTCATGGAGATTGAAGTAAACATAATAGGGAAAGACTAACCCTTGAAAATATCAGTGAAAGAATGCTGATAGAGCTGCACCTAACATTATGCAAAGTAAACTCAGGCAACAGTACCACTAAAAATCAAGACATTTCATCATGTTAAAGGGATTAATCAAACTTAAAGTTATCACAAACCTAAATACACAGGTACCCAATAATCTCAGAATATATGAATCCACAATAGCTGGAACGAGAAGAAAGAAGATCAACACATAACCAATGTGGACAATTTGACAAACTCAGTAATGAATAACATGAGAAGATAAAACCTGGGAAGAAAATATGTCTATATGGAACAACCAATACAAGATCCAATGGATATATAGAAAACATTGAACCCAACAACAGAATTTACATTTCTTTTTCAAGTGCATGGGGTCACTTACCAAGATTAACCATATGGTGCCCCATAAAGAAGCCTCAGGAAATCTCATAAGATTAAGATTATTAAAATAATTCAGAGTACATTATCTGACCACAATGGAATTAAGCTAAGAGTCAGTAGAAAATCCCCTACTGCCTAGAAATTAAACAACTCATCTCTAAATAATTCATAGGTCAAGAGGAAATTACTCTTAAAATTATATTTTGAATTGAATGATAATGGAGATATGCCATGTGTGGGTCTCCCCAGCATCCAGCTAACCCAGACTTAATCCTTGCCCAGAGGTATATCTCTAGAAACCTGCTTCAGTGATAAGGCCTGTGTGTGTGTTCCGATTGGCCCATGTCCCTGTTTTGATACATGCTAATGTGCCCGAAGGGCAGCGGCCAAGAGGAGTTACCCCAAGTCCGAGGTCAGGGAGCAGCCGAGAGGAGCTACCCCGCGTCCGAGGCCAGGGGCGGCAGCCAGGAGGATCAACCCCATGTCCAAGGAGCGGTGGCTGCACGTGCACAGGAGGGCCAAGAGGAGCTATCCCGCGTAGAAGGTCAGGAAGGGCAGCGGTGAGGAGATACCCCTCATCCAAGGTAAGGAGCAGCAGCTGCACTTTGCTGGAGCAGCTGTGAAGAGATACCCCACCAAGGTAAGAGAAACCCAAGTAAGATGGTAGGTGTTGCAAGAGGGCATCAGAGCGCAGACACACTGAAACCATACTCACAGAAAACTAGTCAATCTAATCACACTAGGACCACAGCCTTGTCTAAGTCAATGAAACTAAGCCATGCCCGTGGGGCAACCCAAGATGGGCGGGATATGGTGGAGACATCTGACAGAATGTGGTCCACTGGAGAAGGGAATGGCAAACCACTTCAGTATTCTTGCCTTGAGAACCCCATGAACAGTATGAAAAGGCAAAATGATAGGATACTGAAAGAGAAACTCCCCAGGTCAGTAGGTGCCCAATATGCTACTGGAGATCAGTGGAGAAATAACTCCAGAAAGAATGAAGGGATGGAGCCAAAGCAAAAAGAATACCCAGCTGTGGATGTGACTGGTGATAGAAGCAAGGTCCGATGCTGTAAAGAGCAATATTGCATACGAACTGGGATGTCAGGTCCATGAATCAAGGCAAATTGGAAGTGGTCAAACAAGAGATGGCAAGAGTGAATGTCGACATTCTAGGAATCAGCAAACTGAAATAGACTGGAATAGGTGAATTTAACTCAGATGACCATTATATCTACTACTGAGGACAGGAATCCCTCAGAAGAAATGGAGTAGCCATCATGGTCAACAAAAGAGGTCGTAATGCAATACTTGGATGCAATCTCAAAAACGACGGAATGATCTCTGTTCGTTTCCAAGGCAAACCATTCAATATCACAGTAATCCAAGTCTATGCCCCCAACCAGTAATGCTGAAGAAGCTGAAGTTGAATGGTTCTATGAAGACCTATGAGACCTTTTAGAACTAACACCCAAAAAAGATGTCCTTTTCATTATAGGGGACTGGAATGCAAAAGTAGGAAGTCAAGAAACACCTGGGGTAACAGGCAAATTTGGCCTTAGAATATGGAATGAAGCAGGGCAAAGACTAACAGAGTTTTGCCAAGAAAATGCACTGGTCATAGCAAACACCCTCTTCCAACAACACAAGAGAAGACTCTATACATGGACATCACCAGATGGTCAACACCGAAATCAGATTGATTATGTTCTTTGCAGCCAAAGATGGAGAAGCTCTATACAGTCAACAAAAACAAGACCAGGAGCTGACTGTGGCTCAGATCATGAACTCCTTATTACCAAATTCAGACTTAAATTGAAGAAAGTAGGGAAAACCACTAGACCATTCAGGTATGACCTAAATCAAATCCCTTATGATTCTACAGTGGGAGTGAGAAATAGATTTGAGGGCCTAGATCTGATAGATAGAGTGCCTGATGAACTATGGAATGAGGTTTGACATTGTACAGGAGACATGGATCAAGACCATCCCCATGGAAAAGAAATGCAAAAAAGCAAAATGGCTGTCTGGGGAGACTTACAAAGAGCTGTGAAAAGAAGAGAAGTGAAAAGCAAAGGAGAAAAGGAAAGATATAAGCATCTGAATGCAGAGTTCCAAAGAATAGCAAGAAGAGATAAGAAAGCCTTCTTCAGGGATCAATGCAAAGAAATAGAGGAAAACAACAGAATGGGAAAGACTAGAGATCTCTTCAAGAAAATTAGAGATCCCAAGGGAACATTTCATGCAAAGATGGGCTCGATAAAGGACAGAAATGGTATGGACCTAATAGAAGCAGAAGATATTAAGAAGAGGTGGCAAAAATACACAGAAGAACTGTACAAAAGAGATCTTCACGACCCAGATAATCACGATGGTGTGATCACTGACCTAGAGCCAGACATCCTAGAATGTGAAGTCAAGTGAGCCTTAGAAAGCATCACTACAAACAAAGCTAGTGGAGATGATGGCATTCCAGTTGAGCTATTCCAAATCCTGAAAGATGATGCTGTGAAAGTGCTGCACTCAATATGCCAGCAAATTTGGAAAACTCAGCAGTGGCCACAGGACTGGAAAAGGTCAGTTTTCATTCCGATCCCAAAGAAAGGCAATGCCAAAGAATGCTCAAACTACCTCACAACTGCACTCATCTCACATGCTAGTAAAGGAATGCTCAAATTTCTCCAAGCCAGGCTTCAGCAATACGTGAACCGTGAACTTCCAGGTGTTCAAGCTGGTTTTAGAAAAGGCAGAGGAACCAGAGATCAAATTGCCAACATCCACTGGATCATAGAAAAAGCAAAAGAGTTCCAGAAAAGCATCTATTTCTGCTTTATTGACTATGCCAAAGCCTTTGACTGTGTGGATCACAAGAAACTGTGGAAAATTCTGAAAGAGATGGGAATACCAGACCACCTGACCTGCCTCTTGAGAAATCCGTATGCAGGTCAGGAAGCAACAGTTAGAACTGGAAATGAAACAACAGATTGGTTCCAAATAGGAAAAGGAGTTCGTCAAGGCTGTACATTGTTACCCTGCTTATTTAACTTCTATGCAGAGTACATCATGAGAAACGCTGGGCTGGAAAGAAGCACAAGCTGGAATCAAGATTGCCGGGAGAAATATCAATAACCTCAGATATGCAAATGACACCACCCTTATGGCAGAAAGTGAAGAGGAACTAAAAAGCCTCTTGATGAAGTTGAAAGAGGAGAGTGAAAAAGTTGGCTTAAAGCTCAACATTCAGAAAACGAAGATCATGGCATCTGGTCCCATCACTTCATGGGAAATAGATGGGGAAACAGTGGAAACAGTGTCAGACTTTATTTTTTTGGGCTCCAGAATCACTGCAGATGGTGATTGCAGCCATGAAATTAAAAGACGCTTACTCCTCGGAAGGAAAGTTATGACCAACCTAGATAGCATATTCAAAAGCAGAGACATTACTTTGCCAACAAAGGTCCGTCTAGTCAGGCTATGATTTTTCCTGTGGTCATGTATGAATGTGAGAGTTGGACTGTGAAGAAGGCTGAGCACCGAAGAATTGATGCTTCTGAACTGTGGTGTTGGAGAAGACTCTTGAGAGTCCCTTGGACTGCAAGGAGATCCAACCAGTCCATTCTGAAGGAGATCAGCCCTGGGATTGCTTTGGAAGGAATGATGCTAAAGCTGAAATTCCAGTACTTTGGCCACCTCATGAGAAGAGTTGACTCATTGGAAAAGACTCTGATGCTGGGAGGGATTGGGGGCAGGAGGAGAAGGGGACGACAGAGGATGAGATGGCTGGATGGCATCACTGACTCGATGGACGTGAGTCTGAGTGAACTCCGGGAGTTGGTGATGGACAGGGAGGCCTGGCGTGTTGCGATTCATGGGGTCGCAAAGAGTCAGACACGACTGAGCAACTGAACTGAACTGAACCAGTGTCAAAATATCTCCTCCTCACTGGAGACACCACTGTGTATCTTCTATAGAACCAACACAGTACCATAAACCAGTGTTTGCCCTCAGTAAGTCTTTGTTGGCAGAAAATACCTATCATTAACCCCTCTGATTCTCCTTGGTAAGACTATGCTTGCAAGGTGGAAAATGTTCTTTTATTCTAAGAAGGAGAAGAATTTGAAGCTTTAGAAGTCTCTGGTCACCCTAGTAACTAATTCATGTTATTATTCATGCTTCTCAAACTCTTTTAAATCACCACCTCAAAGATACTTGACTTTCAAAGGACAGACTTCTTCCAAGTGGAAGTTTAATTTCAATTACTGTATCTGCAGTCCTATTCAAAATACCCTCAAGCAGCATACTTAACATAAAAGCCTGTTTAATTGCTAGCAAGTGGTAGAATAATCTTTTGAAACAATATAGCAAACATAATTAATTGAAATAATCTCAACGTGTTTCATGTGGTAATAACCACTTATGTAAGAGTAACACCATAGGAAAGAAAGACAGGAGAGAGGTGGTGGTGTATGTCTTAAGTGGCAAGCTTTACTAGTAATTCCTTCTACCCTTTCACCTGCTGGTCAATTTTGTATACTTCTGCACCATTTCAGCTGAATAAAATAATGAATCATTACCATATAAGCTGTTGGATGAATTGAATAATTGGCGGTGTACTTATTATCTTAGTCCTTTGAATTGAATGCATGAAACTAGAATTCAAAAACTGAAGCAGAAGAAAAAACTTCACTGGAAGGTATTTTTTCACAGGAACCAGGAAAACAACAGACTCATTCATTCATTCATAAATTCAAGACCCATCAAATTACTGATTTACACATGGAGTTCATGATTTTCTTTGACTCTACCACAAGGCCTTTCCCCTGGTGCTAGGAGAAATATCAACAACCTCAGATATGCAGATGATACCATTCTTATGGCAGAAAGTGATGAGGAAATAAAGAGCCTCTTGATGAAAGTGAAAGGGGAGAGTGAAAAGGCTGGCTTAAATCTCAACATTCAAAAAATGAAGATCATGGCACCCTGTCCCATCACTTCGTGGGAAATAGATGGGGAAACAATGGAAACAGTGACAAACTTCATTTTCTTGGACTCCAAAATCACTGTGGATGGTGACTGCAGACCCAAAATTAAGAAAACACTTTCTCCTTGGGGATAAAAGCTGTGACAAACCTAGATAGTGTATTAAAAATCAGAGACATCACTTTGCCAACAGTAGTCATGTATGGATGTAAGAGCTGGACCATAAAGAAGGTTGAGCTCTGGAGAATTGATGTTTTTGAACTGTGGTATTGGAGAAGACTCTGGAGAGTCCCTTGGACTGCAAGGAGATCAAACCAGTCAATCCTAAAGGAAATCAACTCTGAATATTCATTGGAAGGACTGATGCTGAAGCTGAAGCTCTAATACTTTGGCCACCTGATATGAAGAGCTGACTCATTGAAAAAGACTGTGATGCTGGGAAAGATTGAGGACAGGAGGAGAAGGGGCAACAGAAGATGAGACTATTGGCTGGCATTATTGACTCAATGGACGTGAATTTCAGCAGACTCCAGGAGATAGTGAAGGACAGGAAGCCTGGTGCGCTGCAGTCCGTGGAGTCACAAAGTTTGACAACGATTTGGTGACTGAACAGAACAACTACCACAAGGCCACCTAAACCTTGGCCTCCTCTGTCCCAGGCATTCTCTCCTGTCCTCCCTTAGATCCTTTGACAACTCTTTGTAAATAAGGAAGCCCAGGCTCAGAAGCGTGAACTCACTGCATGTCTTGCTAATGTTTGGTGCCTTACTGGGGTGCAGAGGGCACAGGTATCAGTGAGCTTTGGGTTTAAGGAAAGGCAGGAAGATGCGGCTGTTTTGATGGTACCTTGACCTTTATTTTATTAATGTGGACCTTTGTTAATGTCTTTACTGAGTTTGTTACAATAATTCTTCTGCTTTATGTTTTGGTTTTTTAGCCAAGAGGCATGTGGGATCTTAGCTCCCCAACTAGGGATCAAACTCACACATCTTAGGGAAGGTGAAGTCTTAACCACTGGACTGCTAGGGAAATCCCTAGAACTTGTTTTCATCAATTGTGAGATGACAGACACAGACAGAGACAGCTGTTTTTGAAAGAAGAGTTTATTACTCACTATTCCCAAGAGGAGGGGCCACATGTCGACTAAAAAAATGCACAACATGAGAGTTGCGAGTTAAGTTTATTTGGGGTGAAATAAGGACTGCAGCCTCAGAGACAGCACCTCAGATAGCTCTGATGAACTGTTTCAAAGAGGTAGTGGGAGAAGGTCAACATATAAGACTTCAGTGAAAGGAAGTTCAGTGAAATCAAGCACTTACTTTACAAAAGATATTCTGCTAGTCACAAAGAGCAGATGTCACTGTGAAGGGATTCAGTGTTTTTCTAGATATGAAGAGATGCAAGGATTGGGATTATGAAATCAGTTCCTGAAAATATCTAATTGTCTAAAGACCTGTTCTACCAGTTTCTCTGGAGGACAGAGAGCCTCACTCTCTACCCTGAGTTCCCTTCAGGGGGTGTTGAAGGTCACAGGGTTCAATCTCAGCAGAGGCAGAGAGCAAATGCTTTTGTTGCTGTTTATCAGTCATTGGCAATTGCTCTTGGCAAATGCCAGTAGGTATTTGACACACCCCATGCCATGTAGGGCCACATGGGCACCAGGGTTGGTCAGGAGGCAGGAGGGGCAAGGGCACTGCATAGTTTAGAGCCTTAATTGCAATTTACACAAGAAATGGATGAAGAATGGCCTACAATTTTAGGATTGGATAGTTTGAATTATCTCAAGGGTTCTGGGCTATCGAGGTGGTTTCTGGTTATCTGATAACTGGCCCTGAACGGATTTAGTGTAGGGGCTTGGCATATAAAAGTTAGATAAAGGAGGTTGATAGAGAGGAGGGCTTTGGACTGATTGATTTGTTTGTGAAAAATGTGCTTCCAGGCAAGTTGTTTTGGTCTCAAAATTAGAAGACCCTGGAGGGGGGTGTGGCAGGAAGGGGGGGTCTCTTACCTTGGTTTCTCCCAAGGTAAAAGAAACTCAAGTAAGATGGTAGGTGTTGCAAGAGGGCATCAGAGGCAAACACACTGAAACCATACTCACAGAAAACTAGTCAATCTAATCACACTAGGACCACAGCCTTGTCTAACTCAATGAAACTAAGCCATGCCCGTGGGGCAACCCAAGATGGGTGGGATGTGGTGGAGAGATCTGACAGAATGTGGTCCACTGGAGAAGGGAATGGCAAACCACTTCAGTATTCTTGCCTTGAGAACCCCATGAACAGTATGAAAAGGCAAAATGATAGGATACTGAAAGAGAAACTCCCCAGGTCAGTAGGTGCCCAATATGCTACTGGAGATCAGTGGAGAAATAACTCCAGAAAGAATGAAGGGATGGAGCCAAAGCAAAAAGAATACCCAGCTGTGGATGTGACTGGTGATAGAAGCAAGGTCCGATGCTGTAAAGAGCAATATTGCATAGGAACCTGGAATGTCAGGTCCATGAATCAAGGCAAATTGGAAGTGGTCAAACAAGAGATGGCAAGAGTGAATGTCGACATTCTAGGAATCAGCGAACTGAAATGGACTGGAATGGGTGAATTTAACTCAGATGACCATTATATCTACTACTGTGGGCAGGAATCCCCAGAAGAAATGGAGTGGCCATCATGGTCAACAAAAGAGTCCGAAATGCAGTACTTGGATGCAATCTCAAAAACGACGGAATGATCTCTGTTCGTTTCCAAAGCAAACCATTCAATATCACAGTAATCCAAGTCTATGCCCCCAACCAGTAATGCTGAAGAAGCTGAAGTTGAACGGTTTTATGAAGACCTATGAGACCTTTTAGAACTAACACCCAAAAAAGATGTCCTTTTCATTATAGGAGACTGGAATGCAAAAGTAGGAAGTCAAGAAACATCTGGAGTGACAGGCAAATTTGGCCTTGGAATACAGAATGAAGCAGGGCAAAGACTAATAGAGTTTTGCCAAGAAAATGCACTGGTCATAGCAAACACCCTCTTCCAACAACACAAGAGAAGATTCTATACTGGATGTCACCAGATGGTCAACACTGAAATCAGATTGATTATACTCTTTGCAGCCACAGATGGAGAAGCTCTATACAGTCAACAAAAACAAGACCAGGAGCTGACTGTGGCTCAGACCATGAACTCCTTATTGCCAAATTCAGACTTAAATTGAAGAAAGTAGGGAAAACCACTAGACCATTCAGGTATGACCTAAATCAAATCCCTTATGATTCTACAGTGAAAGTGAGAAATAGATTTAAGGGGCTAGATCTGATAGATAGAGTGCCTGATGAACTATGGAATGAGGTTTGTGACATTGTACAGGAGAAAGGGATCAAGACCATTCCCATGGAAAAGAAATGCAAAAAAGCAAAATGGCTGTCTGGGGAGGCCTTACAAACAGCTGTGAAAAGAAGAGAAGTGAAAAGCAAAGGAGAAAAGGAAACATATAAACATCTGAATGCAGAGTTCCAAAGAATAGCAAGAAGAGATAAGAAAGCCTTCTTCAGCGATCAATGCAAAGAAATAGAGGAGAACAACAGAATGGGAAAGACTAGGGATCTCTTCAAGAAAATTAGGGATCCCAAGGGAACATTTCATGCAAAGATGGGCTCGATAAAGGCCAGAAATGGTATGGACCTAACCATAATCTCAAAATAACTGTGAGGAGAGAAAAGGCAGAAGCAGAAGATATTAAGAAGAGATGGCAAGAATACACAGAAGAGCTGTACAAAGAAGATCTTCACAACCCAGATAATCACGATGGTGTGATCACTGACCTAGAGCCAGACATCCTGGAATGTGAAGTCAAGCATCACTACAAACAAAGCTAGTGGAGATGATGGAATTCCAGTTGAGCTATTCCAAATCCTGAAAGATGATGCTGTGAAAGTGCTGCACTCAATATGCCAGCAAATTTGGAAAACTCAGCAGTGGCCACAGGACTGGAAAAGGTCAGTTTTCATTCCGATCCCAAAGAAAGGCAATGCCAAAGAATGCTCAAACTACCTCACAATTGCACTCATCTCACATGCTAGTAAAGTAATGCTCAAAATTCTCCAAGCCAGGCTTCAGCAATATGTGAACCGTGAACTTCCTGATGTTCAAGCTGGTTTTAGAAAAGGCAGGGGAACCAGAGATCAAATTGCCAACATCCGCTGGATCATGGAAAAAGCAAAAGAGTTCCAGAAAAGCATCTGTTTCTGCTTTATTGACTATGCCAAAGCCTTTGACTGTGTGGATCACAATAAACTGTGGACAATTCTTCAAGAGATGGGAATACCAGACCACCTGATCTGCCTCTTGAGAAATTTGTGTGCAAGCCAGGAAGCAACAGTTAGAACTGGACATGAAACAACAGACTGGTTCCAAATAGGAAAAGGAGTTCGTCAAGGCTGTATATTGTCACCCTGTTTATTTAACTTATATGCAGAGTACATCATGAGAAATTCTGGGCTGGAAGAAGCACAAGCTGGAATCAAGATTGCTGGGAGAAATCTCAATAACCTCATATATGCAAATGATACCACCCTTATGGCAGAAAGTGAAGAGGAACTAAAAAGCCTCTTGATGAAGTTGAAAGAGGAGAGTGAAAAAGTTGGCTTAGAGCTCAACATTCAGAAAACAAAGATCATAGCATCTGGTCCCATCACTTCATGGGAAATAGATGGGGAAACAGTGGAAACAGTGTCAGATTTTATTTTTGGGGGCTCCAAAATCACTGCAGATGGTGATTGCAGCCCTGAAATTAAAAGATGCTTACTCCTTGGAAAAAAGTTCTGACCAACCTGGATAGCATATTCAAAAGCAGAGACATTACTTTGCCAACAAAGGTCCGTCTAGTCAAGGCTACGGTTTTTCCAGTGGTCATGTATGGATGTGAGGGTTAGACTGTGAAAAAGGCTGAGCCCCGAAGAATTGATGCTTTTTAACTGTGGTGTGGGAGAAGACTCTTGAGAGTCCCTTGGACTGCAAGGAGGTCCAACCAGTCTATCCTAAAGGAGATCAGTCTTGGGTGTTCATTGGAAGGACTGATGCTAAAGCTGAAACTCCAGTACTTTGGCCACCTGATGCGAAGAGTTGACTCATTGGGAAAGACCTTGATGCTGGGAGGTATTGGAGGCAGGAGGAGAAGGGGACGACAGAGGATGAGATGGCTGGATGGCACCACTGCCTTGATGTACATGGGTTTGAGTGAACTCCGGGGGTTGGTGATGGACAGTGATGCCTGGCATGCTGCGATTCATGGGGTTTCAAAGAGTAGATCACGACTGAGCATCTGAACTGAACTGAACTGATTTATATTAAATGTAGTTAATATTTATTTTCAGTTCTCTATTTTTATCTCTCAGTTTTCTTCAGTGTTGGCTTTATTCTTTTTAGAATCATTCCATTTTCATGGCATTCAATGACAACTGACTGCTTATCTGAATCCATATCAGACTTACAGTTTTTGAACTCAGAGCCACAATAAAACTAATGAAAACCATCTCTTTCCTGATAGTTCTAGCACATTCCCTCAGCAGCCTCTGATGAGTTCGTAGGTCATCTTCCCACATCTTTGACATGGTCTTTAGTATAGGAGACTCTTGTAATAAGTACCCCATGAGAAAGAGTAGGAGGAGATATTGGAAAGAATCCTGCACAGACACAAATGAGATGCCCAGTCTATCGTTGTAAGAAATACTTGTTTTGATAGATAGTTAGATGTGGTAGCTAAAGGGTAAAGGAGAGAGAGGTGGCCAAGGTACCAACATATGTTATGTATTGAGTGTTTTGTTGTTGTTGTTTAGTTGCTCAGTTGTGTCTGATTCTTTGCAACACCATGGACTATAGCCTGCCAGGTTTCTCTATCCCTGGGATTCTCCAGGCAGGAATACTGGGGTAGATTATCATTTTCTTCTCCAGGGTCTCTTCCCCACCTAAGGATTGAACCTGCATCTCCTGCATCACAGGTGGATTACTTACCATTGAGCCACAGGTTAGCATGTGCCAGATTTATGGTGAGCATGTAACATGTAGTGTGTTGTATCATTTAATATTCACAAGATCCCTATGAGGTAAGATCAATTGTTACCCACATTTTAGAAATAAAAACCATGAGACACAGTGAATAAGTGATAGAGCTCGGATTCAAAAGCATGAAGATGAATCCAAAGCCAGGATCCTTTGAAGTCACCAAGCTGAAGCTAGTTTAAGCATCAGGAGAGATGATACCATTTATTTGGAAAATGAACAGTGCTATTGGGTCTTGGTGGTAGAGCAGAGAATCAAGCTACTCTTGGACATGGTAGGTTTGAAATGTCTTTGTGCATCATGAGAAGAAAGATCTATGTGTATGGAGTGAAAAAAAGAGATCTGGGAAACAAATTTGGAGGCATTGAAGCTGTGGGCATGCCTGAGCTCTTCTGGAGAGAGGAACTGGTGAGAGAGAGCAAGGCAATTGATAACAAATCTTGGGTACTTCCAACATTTCATGGCAAATTAGAGGAGAAAAAGAAGAATTTTACAAGGACAGAAAAAGAAAGAAAGAAAAATCTAATTAACAGAGGATGTTTCAGAAAGAAGGGAGGGTCTGTAGCACCAAATACTCCAACAAGATGAAAATTAGAAGTGGTCCATTGGCTTGAGGAGCATGGTTAAAATAATAAAAACTAGCTTTCTGAGTGGTGGAAGGTAAACTAGATCAAAATGGATGGAGGAGTAAATATGCATGTGTGTAAGTAAATTGACTTAGTAAGTAAAAACAGACTTTTCAGAAGGTGTGCAGAAACAAAATAGGGTTTACCAATGAAAGTGGGTGGAGATGGAAAGGGGTAACATTTAACATGTTAGAAACCAGTGGATTCAATTTGAATACGAAGTACCAGTGTAAAACACTGTATGTGAACAGTATGAAAAGGCAAAAAGTTATGACACTGAAAGATGAACTTCCCAGGTCAGTAGGTGCCCTATATATTACTGGAGAGGAATGGAAAAATAACACCAGAAAGAGTGAAGAAACGGAGCCAAAGCAAAAACAATGCCCAGTAGTGGATGTGACTGATGATGGAAATAAAGTCCAATGCTGTAAAGAGCAATATTGTGTAGGAACATGGAATATTAAGTCCATGAATCAAGGTAAATTAGAAGTGGTCAAATGGGAGATGGCAAGAGTGAAAATGACACTTTAGGAATTAGTGAGTTAAAATGAACTGGAATGGGTGAATTTAACTTAGATGACCATTATACCTACTACTGTGGACAAGAATCCCTGAGAAGAAATGGAGTAGCCTTCACAGTCAACAAAAGAATACGAAATGCAGTGTTTGGGTGCAATCTCAAAAATGACAGAATGATCTCTGTTCATTTCCAGGGCAAACCATTCAATATTATGGTAATCCAAGTCTATGCCCCAACCAGTAATGCTGAAGAAGCTGAAGTTGAAACGGTTCTATGAAGACCTACAAGACCTTTTAAAACTAACACCAAAAAAAGATGTCCTTTTCATTATAGGGGACTGGAATGCAAAAGTAGAAAGTCAAGAAACACCTGGAGTAACAGGTAAATTTGGCCTTGGAGTACAAAATTAAGCAGGACAAAGGCCAACAGAGTTTTGCCAAGAGAACCCACCGGTCATAGCAAACACACTCTTCCAACAACACAATAGAAGACTCTACACATGGACATCACCAGATGGTCAATACTGAAATCATATTGATTATATTCTTTGCAGCCAAAGATGGAGAAACTCCATACAGTCAGCAAAAACAAGACCAGGAGCTGACTGTGGCTCATATCAAGAACTCCTTATCGCAAAATTCAGACTTAAATTGAAGAAAGTAGGAAAAACCACTAGACCATTCAGGTACGACCTAAATCAAATCCCTTATGATTATACAGTGGAAGTGAGAAAGAGATTTAAGGGATTACATCTGATAGACAGACCTAATCTACAGAGGAGGTTCGTGACATTGTACAGGAGGCAGTGATCAAGACCATCCCCAAGAAAAAGATGCAAAAAGGCAAAATGGTTGCCTGAGGAGGCCTTGCAAATAGCTGAGAAAAGATGAGAAGTAAAATGCAAAGGACAAAAGTAAAGATATACCCATCTGAATGCAGAGTTCCAAAGAATAGTGAGGAGAAATAAGAAAGCTTTCCTCAGTGGTCAGTGCAAAGAAATAGAGGGAAATAATAGAATGGAAGAGACTTGAGAGTTCTTCAAGACAACTAGGGATACCAAGGGAACATTTCATGCAAAGATGGGCACAGTAAAGGACAGAAATGGTATGAATCTAACAGAAGCAGAAAATATTAAGAAGATGTGGCAAGAATACACAGAACTATACAAAAAAGATCATCATGACCCAAGTAACCATGATGGTGTGATCACCAACACTGGAATGTGAAGTCAAGTGGGCCTTAGGAAGCATAACTATGAACAAAGCTAGTGGAGGTGATAGAATTCCAATTGAGCTATTCTGAATCCTAAAAGATGATGCTGTTAAAGTGCTGCACTCAATATGCCAGCAAATTTGGAAAACTCAGCAGTTTCCACAGGACTGGAAAAGGTCAGTTTTCATTCCAATCCCAAAGAAAGGCAACGTGAAAGAATGTTCAAACTACTGCACAATAGCACTCATCTCACACGCTAGTAAAGTAATGCTCAAAATTCTCCAAGCCAGGCTTTAGCAATATGTGAACCATGAACTTCCTGATGTTCAAGAAGGATTTATTAAAGGTGTAAGAACCTCAAATTGCCAACATTCATTGGATCATCAAAAAAGCAAGAGAGTTCCAGAAAAACATCTATTTCTGCTTTATTGACTATGCCAACGCCTTTGACTCTGTGTATCACAGCAAACTGTGGAAAATTCTTCAAGAGATGGGAATACCAAACCACCTCACTTACTTCCTGAGAAATCTGTATGTAGGTCAAAAAACAATAGTTAGAACTGGACATGGAACAACTGACTGGTTCCAAATCGGGAAAAGAGTACGTCAAGGCTGTATATTGTCACTATACTTATTTAACTTACGTGCAGAGTACATCATGACAAATACCAGGCTGGATGAAGCACAAGCTACAATCAAGATTGCTGGGAGAAATATCAATAACCTCAGATATGCAGATGATACCACCCTCATGGCAGAAATCAAAGAAGAACTAAAGAGCCTCTTGATGAAAGTGAAAGAGGAGAGTGAAAAAGTTGGCTTAAAACTCAACATTCAGAAAATGAAGATAATGGCATCCAGTTCCATCACTTCATGGCAAATAGATGGGGAAACACTGGAAACAGTGAGAGACTCTATTTGGGGGAGGGGGGCTCCAAAATCACTGCAGTTGGTAACTGTAGCCATGAAATTAAAAGACACTTACTCCTTGGAAGATAAGCTATGACCAAACTGGACAGCATATTAAAAAGCAGAGACATTACTTTGCCAACAAAAGTCTGTCTAGTCAAAGCTATGGTTTTTCCCACAGTCATGTATGGATGTGAGACTTGGACTATAAAGAAAGCTGAGCACTGAAGAATTGATGCTTTTGAATTGTGGTGTTGGAGAAGACTCTTGAGAGTCCCTTGGACTTCAGGGAGGTCCAACCAGTCCATTCTAAAGGAAATCAGTCTGAATATTCATTGGAAGGATTGATGTTGAAGCTGAAACTCCAATACTTTGGCCATCTCTTGCGAAGAACTGACTCATTGGAAAAGACTCTGACTCTGGGAAAGATTGAGGGCAGGAGGAGAAGGGGACAACAGAGGATAAGGTGGTTGAATGGCATCACTGACTGGATGGACATGAGCTTGAGCAAGCTCTGGGAGTTAGTGATGGAGAGTGAAGCCTGGTGTACTGCAGTCCATGGGGTCACAAAGTGTTGGACATGACTGAGTGACTGAACTGAACGGATCAGTGTAAAGTATGTTTTTTCTTTTTTTTTTCTTCTTTCCAAAAACATGCATTTTCTGACCTTGTCCACTGAAAGAGCTTTGGAGCAATGATGACCCAAAAGTAAGAAACATTCTGCCATACAGATTGTGGTTGCTAGCTACCATTTCCCCCTAAAAGGAACCGGATAGTCTTACAGAAATGACTATTTCCAGGTATGAAGTATAAAACATTTGTACATGTCTGGGACACCTTATTCTTGAAAGCAAGAAAGATTTCAAAGACCCATGGTTCATTCCAAAAGGACATAGGTGTCAAAAGAAGGGGCTCTCTGGCCAACGATGAGACAGTTCAGGGCATTGGTAAGATTGTTAACAAAATAGTGTGCTGAGGAATCTGTAAAGAGAGAGAAAAGTAAGAAGGGAGAGGAAAGTGAGTTGAGAGGAATTGGGAATGGTAAGTAGACCAGAGGTTCTGTTGAGAACTTGAGGCACATTGAATACAGGAGGTGGAAGATAGAAAAGGCTTTGACTATAGAGAGAGTTTTGAGAAGTGATTGGGTCCAGATAAATCCAATGATGACAATGCCTAAAGGATAAAATCAGGTACAAGCCAAGAATGGTTGGAGAATATAAGTAAAGAGACCTGATCAGCTTGGCTGCTATGGCAAGATCACAGGATGAGGATTCTAAAAGCAGACATTTGTTTTCTCAGAACTCTGGTGGTCAGAGTCCAGATCAAGTGCTGTTAGGGCTGGTTTCCTGTGAAGACTCTCTTCCTGGCTTGCAGATGGCCACCTATTTGGTGTGTCCTCACGTGGCCTCTTCTCTGTGCATGAGAGGTAAAAGAGAGAACACTAGAGTATTTTCTCTCTCTCTCTCTCTCTTTTTATAAGAACATCCATTCTTTCAGGATGGGCTTCCCTTGTGGCTAAGATGGTAAAGAACCTTCCTGCAATGCAGGAGACCCAGTTTGGTCCCTGAGTAGTGAAGATATCCCCTGGAGAAGGAAATGGCTACCTACTCCACTGTTCTTACATGGAGAATTCCATACACAGAGGAACTTGGCAGGCTACAGTCCATGTGGTGGCAGAAAAGTTTGACATGATTTAGTGACTAACACTTTCACACATTCTTTCAGATTAGGGCCCTACCTTTATGTCCTCATTTAACCTCCCTAAAGGTCTTCTCTCAACATACAGAACCATTGCAGGGGATGAGGGGAGGGTAAGAGCTTCATCCTAAGAGTTAGAGGGTGCTGGGGACACAATGCTGTCCGTAACAGAAGGCAAGGGATACAGAGGTAAGTGGATTGGATGGGATTTGTGATGAAGGATAAATACAAAAAGTGGGCCAGGAGATGAAGACTTGGGTCAATCAGAGTGAGTGACTAGGACTTTGAAGGTGGAGAACAGTTTAACAAAGTATCAGGGATTCAGGAAACTAGAACATTTTACAAGAGATTGGAGATACCTGAAGTCTGTAATGAAGGCTGAAGAAGAGGTCCTGAGACTTCTTTAGGGCATGAGAGTAAATTGTCCCTCAAATTGTGCTGAGAATACAGTGGGAATTTGTGCTGCAAGTGCTTATGTGCTCAGCTGCCCCCACTCTATTGGAGCCATGCAGCTTAAGTTGGTAGAACAGAAGTAATTCACATCTTCCTCGTCAACATGATCTGAAATCCCCCCTTGAAAACCTTGCCAAGTTTGGTGGAGTAAGTTTAAGAATGAGATATGGAGATGAAGAACCTCTTTCTCCCAACATACGTCACCCAACCTTTCATCATTCTTGATTGTTATTCCCTCCTGAGTGCTGGTGATATTTAGAAGTCTGGGCCATGTTTTCTGTAGCAATTATGTGAATTTAGTTAAATGGCCTCACTGTTTACAAATGCTGGTCCAAGCAGAGAGGTGTCAGGAGGCATCTCTTAATTATGCTGCTGTGGGCAAACTGCTGGGAGTTGGGATGTACAATTTGGCTTCCTGGTTTATTCCCTTTCTGACTTTCTTTCAATATAAAGAAGGCACATGAGCAATTTCTGTGCCTATGAAGTATTTTCCAGCATTAATTATTTTTGTTATTAGCTTCACTCCATCGCTATCATTCATCAAACTAATTTCTTTGAAGTATGAGGATGAAATTTCAAATGGGATGTTCAGGTCCTTCTAATTGCACTTGAAGTAAGAGTTATCTGTGAGTCTCTTGTTTGGAAGCATGGGGGTCTTCTGCCATACAAGATAAATCAAAACCTAGGCATCACTGAGCCTTTTTTTTTTTTTTTTTTCAGCAAAGCACCATGGAAAAGGAAATGAGGGTGAAAAGTGACAAATCAACACAATTAAATCTGAAATAGCTGGCTTCCAAAATAAATTCATTCTTCTGAGTCAACATTGTTTTGATGTTTAGATTAGCTTTGTTTTTCAAACCCATGTTTTCCCCAAACTGATTATTTTCAGTATTTTGTACACACTTGCAAATTTCCAACAGAATGTTAATATCCTCGACCTGTTTCATGAGTCAATCTGTATTGCAGAGCAGACTCATCAGTGCCAGCAATCACAAGAGATGGTCAAGAATGGTGATGAAAAGGGTTTCACCTGTTTCCACATGTCCCTCTGTTCTTCCAGATCCTCAGTTTCACTACCAGCATTCAAGGGGCAGAGCAAATGTGATAAGTCCTGTGCCTAAGCAGCTCACAGTCCAGAGAGAGTGAGTAAATAATGTAAATAATGGCCAGATATGTGAGTACTATGTAATGTACTCACATATCTGTAATGTGAGTACTTTATAATGGCCAGATATGTGAGTACCTACACATATCTGGCCATTATAAAGAGGAAGACAGTGAGAAGGACAAAGGGGAAGGTAGACATCCAGCTTCAGCCAGGGGATTCAGGACAAGCTTCACAGTGGAGGAGTCCTTGGAAGTGGATTTTAGAGTGTGCATAGCAGTTGACTTCCAGTTGGGGAGGTCTCCTGATTGCCAACTTGGGTTGTGTCAAGTCTCTGGAGGATTGAGACTAAAAATTCAAGGTGCTATGGGATTTTTCACTTTCTGCCTATTCTTGAGAATCCCCTGGACAACAAGGAGATCAAACCAGTCAATCCCAAAGGAAATCAACCCTGAATACTCATTGGAAGGACTGATGTTGAAGCTCTAATACTTGGACCACTGATGTGAAGAGCCAATTCACTGGAAAAGACTCTGATACTGGGAAAGATTGATGGTAGAAGGAGAAGAGGGTGACAGAGGATGAAATGGTTGTATGGCATCACAAATTCAATGGAAATGAACTTGAGTGAACTCCAAGGATAATAAGGGACAGGGAGGCCTGGCACGCTGCGGTCCCCAGGATCACAGAGTCATACATGACTAACTGAACAATAACAGCAACCTGGTGAGAACCTTTTGTCCATCTCATAAAAGCCTTTCCATGTCTCACTATGAGTAGGTTACAGCTTTGGAAGTGACTTGTGGGATTTTTCCACACAGTCCAGAATAACTTGCTCTACAGATGCTTGAGGCTAATCTCTTGAATGACATAATTTAATAATCAGAAAAAGATGAGTGAATTTGTTATTCTGGGAGTTTTGTGGGAAAAAAATTGGAGTCAGGTTAGAGTTCATTTTGTATTAATTACAACTCCTATAGGGGAGAGAGAATGAAAGATACTGGAAGACTGATGGCTTCCTTGACAGAAGTAGGCTCAGCTCAAGAACCCATAAGGATCTCTCTTACCCTGATTTCATCTGATGACATGAAGACAGTTTCTGTGTCCAGCAGAGTGCTAATGCCTGGGTGTGTATGTATGTTTTATAATACTATACTCAGGGAGATAACATGCTTCTGAGGCTAAGATGGATACTGCCTTTTCCTGTTCCTCCTCCTGACATGTTGGAAGACTGTGGTATAGAAAATATATATATATATTTGGCCTTTTTATCCAGTTTCTGATACAGAGATCTTAAAACTCTTGATTAATAAGAGTATCTTTTGTTTGCTAAAGAGATGGCTCATGATGAGCCCCTAGACAGCATAGATGAGGACTGGTCACCAGGAAAATCAGCCAAGTGATTAGTGGTTACAATTTTCAGTCCAACCCCATGGGTAGAGGGGCTAGAGATTGAGTTCAGTGACCAATGGCCAGTAACTTAATCAATCATGTTTATCTAATGAAACCTCAATTTAAAAATCGGAAGTGAAGTTCAGAGAGCTTCTGATCAATGAACACATTAAAGTGTTGGTGACTTGCCCAGAGAAGGCATGGAAGCTCCATGGCCACCTGCTCTTATATCTTATATCTCTCCCATTGAACTGTTTGTGAGTTGTATCCTTTATAATAAAACTGTAGGAGCAAGTATAGTGCTTTTCTGGGTTCTGGAGTCGTTCTAGCAAGTTGTTGAGTTTGAGAGGGCATTGTAGTAATCCCCAAATTTGTATTCTGCTCAGGAGAAGTTCATGTCACCTGAGGACTCCATTTGCAGTTGAGATCTGAAGTGAGGGGAGGTCTTGTGGAATTAAGCCCTTAACCTGTACGGTATGTCCCTAAGACAATACTTTGTTGACGTGATGTGAAGAGCCAACTCATTGGAAAAGGCCCTGATTCTGAAAAAGACTGAAGGCAGGAGGAAAAGGGAATGACAAGATGAGATGGTTGGATGGCATCACTGACTCAGTGGACATGAGTTTGAGCAAGCTCCAGGAGGTGGTGAAGGACAGGGAAGCCTGGCATGCTGCAGTCCGTGGAGTCGCAAAGAGTCAGACATGGCTGAGCAACTGAACAACAACAAACCTGTAGGGTCTGAGTAATTCCAGGTAGTTAGTTACAGAAGTGAATTGAATTATTGGAAACACAGCTGGTGTCAGAGAATTGACTGTTTTTGGAAAACACACACACGCCATTTATATTTGTGACAGGGTGCAGGAGACCAGCTAAAGAGGCCATTAAACTCATGATCCTTCTCCAGATGTTAGTCATAAATGCTTTTGTTTGGGGACATATCTATATACAGTCAGACAAAGACTTTGACATGGTAACCCTTTTGTTGTTGTTGTTTTGTTCTTGAGAAAGAGAGCTATGAAAACACATCATGTCTAATGACAGCAGTGAATCCTTGAAGTTTACAATATAGAACATGGAGACTTAAGAAAGATCGTCCAAAAAGCCCCATCCTCTGATGGCCAAAGGACCAGTCAGAATAACAATTTCTAAGCTGAAATTAATGAAATGAGAGAATTGCAATGATTTTAAGATCTTTGGAGAAGTATTTCTAAGTACATCACTCTCTGAGCAGTGTTAGAAATACTCTTATATGAATACAGATATTATCTCAGAGTAGGGAGACATGCTGTGGTGTGTCTGAATCACCCCACATCTTTGCTCTGCTCAACTGCTTCTGAAATGTTTATCTGCAATACTATTAAGAAGCCTCTGAGAAAGAGTTGCTGGTGATTGCTAACACACTGCTTTCTCTCTGCTCACTAAGGAGAGATTACGGTTTTCTTTGTAGGTCAGTTCACAAACCTCAAAAAACAAATAAGCTTGGAGCAAAACTCCAGTGGGGAAATGTTTACTTTTTGTTCTTAAACCATCATAGCTGGTTTTATTAACACAGCCCTCATCTGCAAAAGCTTTGTACGCTAATGTGCAGAAGAGATCAGAGCCAGCACACGACTTGTCATGCTCCATAAAAATTTTATGGAAAATAAAATGCACTGTTCAGAAGATCAATACTGTTATTCTCTCTCAGCAAACTGTGAATTATTGTTTTCATAAAATAATAATAATGCCAGCATATTGATATTGAATGGGGAATTGAGTCTGTTGTCAAAAATAAAGTCATATTTAGTCTTTTAATGTCTTCTTGGATAAACACCCACGTCAGAAACCTGGGCATCTGTCACTCTCTAAAGATAATGTGAACCAGAAATCATTTTGCTGCCATGTCCTTTGTTATTTCAGCAGCAGCATTGCTCCTGTGTGCATGACTTATTTCTAAATGGGTAGAAGCTAAGAGTCCATACTGGCCACCCCACGGTGTTGAGAAGCTCTAGAGAATTGTGTGTGTAGAGGGAGAAGAAGATGGAAGAGAAAAGTACCAGAGGACTGGGAGAGATGTGGCTGATGATCTCCAAGGTCACTTTTAGCCCTAATACTACCATAGCCAGGGTCATGCTCATGTCACGGAAAGAGCATGACAGCCACACGGCCTGATATCCATCAGTGGCATGGTGGGCAAACTACCTATCTGAGATGCAGCTCTGCTCAGGAATGTTCTTTCTCCAGGATCATTCTCTGTACATCCCTCAGGCTGACTGGAGAGGATACACATTCACTGTCTGGACCTGGCTTCTTCTGTGTGAACCTCATTACCACATTCACTCAGTGTCCTTGTTTCTTCATGCTGATGACCAAAAACTCTGGCTCTGAATAACTTTGGCCTCTGCCAGTTGAAAAGTCACAATGTTTAGACGGATTGAACACCTTGGTGTTAATGTTGGCATTAAATGATGGCCATCTACATAATTTCTACATCTGCCATGTAGGAATCTCTCCTACTGCCATTTCTCCATCCCAGCTGATATCCAGCTGCAGAAGGCCACTTCTGAAGCCTCCCAACTGGCAGGTATGTGGAGCCTGGAGTGGGAAACCAAGGTGGATGCCTTGGGGCTCTTGGTTGTGATAAGTTGTGCAGAATATGGTGCTTTCTAGGCTGACAAGAGCCCATCAGAGGGACCCTGGGATGAGGACTGATCAGCACATTTTCCTTAGAGGAAGGAGGAACTACAGCCTGGTGTGTCATCCCTTGGGCGTGCTGGCACCCAGATCCACAAAGGGCTGGGGAACAGGTAAACGAAGGGCAGAGGGACTGCAGCCCCAGAAACTCCAACCTTGGAGCCCAAGAAGGCTGGGATGAAAGAGCCCTGCCTTTGTGCTTAGTTCCCAGATAGGGAGCTGATGCCTTGCCACCTGCTGCCCAGCAGTTGCAGCCATGAGCTGTTAAAGAAAAATAATAATGCATCCGAAGGATCCGCACCCAGTGTGAGGAAGAAACAGAGCACCCCAGATTGGTGGCGTCTAGGGAGCTGAGACACAGGAGAGCAAGCTGCATAAAACAACAAAGGGCAATAAGATTAAATTACACCATAAGCAGACCTTCTGGAAAACAACAAATTAACATAATATGTTTCTTTAATTAGATGACTCTGTAGATGAAATTTAGAACCCAACTTAGTGGCCTAAAGGAGAGGTCACATAGTAGGGGTCACAGGCCAAATATGGCCCATTATCTGTTTTTGTAAATAAAGTTTTATGGGAACATCATCATGTCCATCAACTTATGGACATGCGTTTATGTCTGCCTTTGCATTGTAACAGCAGATTTGAGTGGTTGGGACAGACTGCATGGCCCACAAAGCCTAGAATATTTACCACCTGACTTTTTTCAGGAAAGTTTGCCGACCCTTGGGCTATAAGATGAAAGGAATTTCTCAAGACCCAACAAAAAGCCAGAAATGAAAATACTAACAAAAACAGCAGGAGATGTGGAATATCCATCCAAAACAGTAATATAAGAATACTGAGAGTTCCAGAAAAAGAACAAAATCAGGCAAAAGAAGATAATAAAATAATTCTTATGTAAGTCATAGAAGTCAGTTTCCAGGTGACAGGTGGAAGGTGTTTATCATGAGGAATCTTTGCTTCATTCATAGCTCTGACCTAAGTGCCTGAGGCAATGGTGTCCAGAAACTATCTATTCTGCGGGATTTCTTCTCATTCTTTCCCCAATATGCCCTCCACCTTTGCCCAACTTTTCTCTTTTCCAGGAAACTGACCTGGAGGAAACGAATACATGATCCTTAGATCTTTTCTATCCTTCTTTCTCTCTCTCTCTCTCTCTTTTTTTTTTTTTTTTTCTGCTTCTCTTATTCCTGTTAGATTCTGCCAAGGAGTGGGGAGGGCAGCAGCAGGTCAGAGGGAAGTTGGCCAAGAGACAGTAGCTACTGCCAGGGCGTCTACTCCATACAGCTCTTTTCAGGTTCCTGTAATTCACCTCTCCAGCTGTGTGGTGCTAACAAAACCCCCATACTCCACAACCCATGTTCCTGTTATCTTGCCTCACCTTTGTACATGCTCCCTTAATCTCCCTGACCCCCAGCTCAAGTTTGACATCTATTTACTGGTGAGATCCTGACATACACAATCGTTTATTGTGGTGAAATATCCATAGCATAAGATTGATTATACCAGCCATTTCAAGTATACAATTCAGCAGCATTAGGTACATTCATGGTGTTGTACAATCTTCACCAAAAAGATCCATCTCCAGATCTTTTTCACCTTCCCAAGCTGAAACTGCTGCTGCTGCTGCTGCTAAGTCGCTTCAGTCGTGTCCGACTCTGTGCGACCCCATAGACGGCAGCCCACCAGGCTCCCCCATCCCTGGGATTCTCCAGGCAAGAACACTGGAGTGGGTTGCCAAGCTGCAACAGTCTGCTTTAAACATGAACTCCTCGTCCCACCTCTCCCAGTCCTTGGCAGCCTGCATTCTTCTCTCAGTCTGAATTTTGACTACCATAGGTACTAATATAGGGGAATCATCACACATTTGTTCTGTTGTGTGTCGCTTATTTCACTTAACATAATGTCTTCAAGGTTCACCTATGTTGTATCATGTGTCAGAATTTCCTTTCTTTTTAAAGCCGAATAATATCTCATTGTTTCTATCTTTTGGCTATTATAAATAATGCTGCTATGAACGTGGGTATACAAATATCTGGGTCCTTACTTCCAATTCTTTGGGACATATTCCCAGAAGTGAGATTGCTGGACATTTTTGATCTATTTATTAAATGAATGAATGTGCTAAAGAAAGATTTAAGGAGATCAAATTTTAAAAGTTAATAAGTTCTAAGTAGGATTAATGGAAAAGAAAATACTCTTTGTAAAATTCCTAGTTCCAAGGATAAGAAAAAAAAATCACATGTTTTCAATGAGGAAAAATAAAATAGACAAAAAAGAAAAAAGAGATTTGCCTTCTGGCTCTAATGCACAAGCTTGAATTAGACAAAGCTCCCACAGAGAACTACAAAAGCTGAATTAATAAAATTAATAAATATATTTAGGGAAGTTCTTGCAGAGCTACCAAGGGAACCAGGACTTAAGGAGCAAAAATAATGGCAAAGAGGGAAACGTAGTGGGAAGGGGCTGAGTATTTGCTTTTACTTTTCACCTTGAGATCTTTACCAACTTGTAAGCAGTGGCCCAGAAGATGAGAATCTAACAGAAAATAGCCAGAGGATAAGCAACTGATCAGATCTTTTGACATTCTCTTGTTGGTGAGGAGATAAAGGTAAATTTTAAGACTTGACAGGGTGTTTGTAGTAAGCATACCAAATTTTCACTAGGACTTCTGCAATCTAGTCAATAAAACTAAGAATAAAACAGAAATTGACGAGCATTTATCAAACTGACCCCAGTTCAGAATAAGCATGACCACCAGTTGGTTTAAGGTGTTCAGTTCAGTTCAGTCGCTCAGTCGTGTCCGACTCTTTGCAACCCCATAGACTGCAGCACACCAGGCTTCCCTGTCCATCACCAGCTCCCAGAGCTTACTCAAACTCATGTCCATCCAGTCGGTGATGCCATCCAGCCATCTCATCCTCTGTCGTCCCCTTCTCCTCCCACCTTCAATCTCTCCCAGCATCAGGGTCTTTTCAAATGAGTCAGCTCTTCGCATGAGGTGGCCAAAGTATTGGAGTTTCAGCTTCTATGTCAGTCCTTCCAATGAACACCCAGGACTGATCTCCTTTAGAATGGACTGGTTGGATCTCCTTGCAGTCCAAGGGACTCTCAATAGTCTTATCCAACACCACAGTTTCAAAAGCATCAATTCTTCTGTGCTCGGCTTTCTTTATAGTCCAACTCTCACATCCAAACATGACCACTGGAAAAACCATAGCCTTGACTAGATGGACCATAAATATTGAAAATCAGTGATCTAAGTATCAATATCAAGAAGTTAGAAAAATGGAAGGAAATAGAAAAAATTATAAAAATAAAAATACATGCATCATGTGCATGTATACATATAGAGAAAGAAAATCAACAATGACAAAAATTAGTTACTGGAAAAGACTAATAAAATGAATAAATCTCTAGCAAGATTAATTGAGAAGAATAAAGAAAGCACAAATCACCATTATCAGATTGAAAGAAAAGATCATCTTACAAAAAATAAAAATAAAATATTTTGAGCCACTTTATGCCAATAAATAAGAAAATGTAGATTAAATGGAAGAATTTCTTTAGAAGCAAAATTTACTATATTTACAAGGAGAAATCTTGTGCCAAAGGAGAAACCTTTATGCCAAAACCATAGAGGAACTTTACAAGACAAGAAAATCATAAGAGAAGGCAATGGCACCCCACTCCAGTACTCTTGCCTGGAAAATCCCATGGACGGAGGAGCCTGGTAGGCTGCAGTCCATGGGGTCGCTAAGAGTCGGACATGACTGAGCGACTTCACTTTCACTTTTCACTTTCATGCATTGGAGAAGGAAATGGCAACCCGCTCCAGTGTTCTTGCCTGGAGAATCCCAGGGACGGGGGAGCCTGGTAGGCTACCGTCTATGGGGTCACACAGAGTCAGACACGACTGAAGTGACTTAGCATAGCATAGCATAGCATAGCACAAGGATAAAAATAAAATATTAATAGATGTATAACTGAGAAAAAAATTCAATCAGTAATTCAAACTTTCTTGCAAAGAAAACTCCAGGACCAGATGGCTATAACAGTAAATGCTTCCAAATATTTAAGAAAGAAATAGCTCCAATACTGCAATATTGTGCAAACTTTTACCGAGAAAACAGAACACCATCAAAATTGGTTATCAGATCTGCATAACTTTGATGCCAAAACCATAGAGGAACTTTACAAGACAGGAAAATTATAAGATGGGTTTTCCATTGCTGACAGTGATTAATTAACTACTACAAGAATTTTCCCTCTTGTCATAAAAGACAAAATAAATGAAAGAACAATTTTTAGATATTGGACACAGGAAGCACATGGCTGTGATCCCTGAGAGAATGGAAACAAAGTAAGCCATGGGATTGTGCCAGCATGGTCTCAGCACAGTCTGAGGCATTTTCCAGTCAATAGTACAGGAAGGGTCAATCCAAATAGAACACAACATGCTCATTGAATTGAGGATAAAGAAATTGGAGTTAACAGAAGCTGAGACAGCTAGAAATAGTAAGGCAGGACAACAGAGAGGAGGTAGCTGCAGAGAGAGAGATAGAGAGACCCAGAGATCTGCAGAAGGTCCCATAGATATGCATCTGAGTGCAGACTGGCATACGTGTGGAATGGAACCCCATAAGGCTGAGAGAAAGAGGGAAAGAAAAAAATGAAACTAAAAAGTAATAAGCTAAAACCTTCTTGCAACACACACAAGGCTGGAAATAGTTTGTGTTTCTTCCAACCAGAGTGAAGAGACACTGTCACATATACAGCATTAGGTAGCGTTCTCAGACATGATTGTTTCAGAACACAAATGAAATAAAGTTAGACTGCATTCTGTTCTAGACACCCTGACAGAGTCCAAAGGCAGAAGTGATAGAGATGTTGAAATTAGGAGATAAAGACATTAAAATGACTAAAAATGACTACTTAAGTATGCTACAGATGCTCAAGAATGAAGGAGTTACAATGAGGGGAAGCATGAAAGTTTTTAAAGAAATCTAATTTAAGCTATAGAGATGAAAAACACAATAACTTCCATGAAAGATATACTAGGTTGGATAAATAGCAAATTAGATTTAAAAAATCAGACATAGCAATAGAAACTAGCACAAGTAAAGGAAAGGGGGGAAAAAAGTAAAAATTAACAAAGCAACCATGCTATGGACAATACCAAATTATCTAATATAATTGTAGATATATGATAAAGAAGGAGAGAATATATCTGAAAACAAAATAGTGAAAGTTTTCCAAATATGATAAAACCAAAATTCCACAATTCTGAGTCCCAATGAACCCCAGGGAAAAACCATACTAAAGTACATTATAATCAAATTGTTGAAGAACAGCCATGAAGAGAAAATTTTAAAAGCAGTTGGAGTAAAGATATATGTTACATAAGTGAAAGTCTCTCAGTCATGGCTGACTCTTTGTAACCCTACAGAGTATACAGTTCATGGAATTCTCCAGGCCAGAATACTGGAGTGGGTAGCCTTTCCCTTCTCCAGGGGACCTTCCCAACCCAGGAATCAAACCCAGGTCTCCCACACTGAAGGCAGGTTTTTTTTCCAGCTAAGCCACCAGGGAAGGCTGGTGTTACGTAAAGAGGAATATGTAATGTTATGTAAAGAGGTAAATATGTAATGTTATGTAAAATATGTTAGGTAAAGAGGAATAAAAATAAGTATGTAAGCAAACTTCTGTCAAAAGTTGTGCAAGCTAGAAGACAAGGCCACTTGTTTGAAATACTAAAAGAAAAAAAAGTCTGTCAACCTAGAACTCTATGCCTAATGAAAGTGTCTTTCAAATGTCTAGGCAGGAATAAAGACATTTTTAGACAAACAAAAGCTGCGAGAATTCATCACTATACAAGAAATGTTATAGGAAGTTCTTTGGAGAAAATGAAATGGTACCAGAAGGAAATTTAGCTCTGCACAAAGAAATTCAGTAGAGTACCAGAAATGGTAAATATGTGAGTAAATATAAGACATTTTCCTCATTTTTAAATATCATTAAAGAAAAGTTGTTTAAGAATAATAAAAAATGTATTTATAACATACATATATTTAAATATACAACAACACAAACTATAAAGAGAAAGAGAAATATATTCTTGTAAAGATTTTACAATGCATGTGATGTGGCATACTATTGTTTGAAGATTCACTATGAAGACTTAAATATGCAAATCCCACAACAAAAGCAACAAAAATTAATAAAATGAAGTATAGAAACAAGTTAATAGAGGAGATAAAATGAGAACACAAAAATACTCAAATAATCTGAAAGAAAATAAAACAAAGAATAGGACAGATAGGAAATAAATAGCAACATGGCTGATTTAAAACCAAACATATCAAGGAGAAAGGGAAAATGAATAATCAGATTCTAAATTTTATATGAAAACACAAAGGCCTAATGATAGCCAAAACTACCTTGAAGAATAAACTCAATGATTCTTATTAACAGTTATAGTAATTAAATCTGTATAGTATTCATGGACAAGTATACAGTAATAGAACAGAAAAAAGAGTCCAGAATCACAGCCCTTCAATTAATGGACTGGAAAAATTAGGTTATCAATTAGTGGACTGGATCAATTAAATAAACAATTGGACTGATAAACTGAATAACCGTGTGTGAAGGAAAATAATGAAGGCAGTGATCAAAACCATCCCCAAGAAAAAGAAATGCAAAAAGCGAAATGGTTGTCCAAGGAGGCCTTACAAATAGCTGAGAAAAGAAGAGAAGAGATGTGAAAGGCAAAGGAGAAAAAGAAAGATACATCCAGATGAATGCAGAGTTCCTAAGAATAGCAAGGAGAGATAAGAAAGCCCTCCTCAGTGATCGATTCAAAGAAATAGAGGAAAATAATAGAATGGGAAAGACTAGAGATCTCTTCAAGAAAACTAGAGATACCAAGGGAACATTTCATGCAAAGATGGGCACAATAAAGGACAGAAATGGTATGAACCTAACAGAAGCAAAAGATATTAAGAAGAGGTGGCAAGAATACACAGAACTATACAAAAAAGGCCTTCATGACCCAGATAGCCATGGTGGTGTGATCACTCACCTAGATCCAGACATCCTGGAATGCAAAGTCAAGTGGGTCTTAGGAAGCATCACTATGAACAAAGCTAGTGGAGGTGGTGGAATTCCGGTTGAGCTATTTCAAATCCTGAAAGATGATGCTGTGAGAGTGCTGCACTAAATATGCCAGCAAATTTAGAAAACTCAGCAGTGGCCACAGGACTAGAAAAGGTCAGTTTTCATTCCAATCCCAAAGAAAGGAAGTGCCAAAGAATGCTCAAACTATTGCACTATTGCACTCATCTCACACACCAGCAAAGTAATGCTCAAAATTCTCCAAGCTAGGGTTCAGCAACATATGAACTGAGAACTTTCAGATGTTCAAGCTGAATTTAGAAAGGGCAGAGGAACCAGAGATTAAATTGCCAACATCTGTTGGATCATCGAAAAAGCAAGGGAGTTCCAGAAAAACATCTACTTCTGCTTCATTGATCACGCTAAGGCTTTTGATTGTGTGGATCACAACAAACTGTGGAAAACTCTTAAAAAGATGGGAATATCAGCCCATCTCACCTGCCTCCTGAGAAATCTGTATGCAGGTCAAGAAACTGTATACTTCTCCTTTGCCTTTCACATTTTTCTCTTTTTTTTTTCTCAGCTATTTGTAAGGCCTCCTTAGACAATCACTTTGTTTTTTGCATTTTTTTTTTAACCTGTGCAAGGTTAGAACCAGACATGAAACAACGGGCTGGTTCCAAATTGGAAAAGGAGTCTGTCAAGACTGTATATTGTCACCTTGCTTATTTCACTTATATGCAGAGTACATCATGCAAAATGCCAGGATGGATGAAGCACAAGCTGGAATCAAGATTGCTGTTAGAAATATCAATAACCTCAGATATCTGATGATACCACTTTTACAGCAAAAAGCGAAGAGGAACTAACAGCCTCTTGATGAAAGTGAAAGAGGAGAGTGAAAAAGCTGGCTTAAAGCTTAACATGCAAAAAACTAAGGTCATGGCATCTGGTCCCATCACTTCATGGCAAATAGATGGGGAAACAATGGAAAAAGTGAGAGATTTTATTTTGTTGGGCTCCAAAATCACTGCAGATGGTGACTTCAGCCACGAAACTAAATGTTGCTTTCTCCTTGGAAGAAAATCTATGACAAACTTATACAGCGTATTAAAAAGCAGAGACATTACTTTGTCCACAAAGTCCATCTAGCCAAAGCTGTCGTTTGTCCAGTAGTCATGTGTGGATATGAGAGTTGGACCATAAAGAAAGCTGAGTACTAAATAATTGATACTTTTGCACTGTGGTGTTGAAGAAGACTCTTAAGAATCCCTTGGACTGCAGAGATCCAGCCAGTCCATCCTAAAGAAAATCAGTCCTTAATAGTCTTTGGAAGGACTGATGCTGAAACTGAAATTGCAATACATTGGCCACCTGATGCAAAGAACTGACTCATTGGAAAAGACCCTGAAGCTGGGAAAGATTGAGAGCAGGAGGAGAGGGGGATGACAGAGGATCAGATGGTTGGATGGCATCATCTACTTGATGGACATATGTTTGAGCAATGTCTGGGAGTTGGTGATGGACAGGGAAACAAGGCATGCTGCAGTATATGGGGTCAGAAGGAGTTGGACACGACAGAATGACTGAACTGAACTGACTCCCTTTCACTTCACACCATACCCCCAAATCAATTCCAGGTAATCAAAGAGCTTGATACCAAAAGTACATCAATAAACCTTCTAGAAATTACAGAAGCTTTGACTCGTTCTATGTGTGAGAATATTCTATACCATCTTCTAAAAGAATGATATTTTTGCACTTCTCTGTTTGTGTATTATAAATTACCTAGGATGGTTAGATAGCATCACCAACTCAATGAAAATGAATTTGAGCAAACTCTGGGAGATAGTAGAGGACAGAGGAGCCTGGTGTGCTGCAGCCCATGGGGTCACAAAGAGTTTGACATGACTTAGTGACTGAACAACAAAAATGTACTTATGCATGGCTCAGTAGCATGAGGATGACCTCTGAGCCATATTATAATTCATTCTGTCACAAAGTCAACCTGCAATGTTAACATAGTCAGCTCATTCTTTGAAATCTGCCTGAAGAAGCCAGCCATGACAGTCCCTTCCCGGGTAGCCCCAAGACAGTCTGAGATGTCCTTTTCTACATTTAATCAAGCCCTTGAAATTATATAGTTCTGCATTTGTTACCTGCCTAGTTAGAGTAGAAGTACTCCAATTAAACACTCACAAAATAAAGAGGAAGACAGACAGTGGAATTAGGTTAGTATCAGGCTCTTCTTTTGCTTCTGAGGAAACTAAATGCTAGAATAACATGGACGAAATATGGAGGAAGAAGGACTGCCCCAAGGAAACCTGAAACCCTTCATCTGACAGGTGAGAGAGAGCTCCAGCATGCTGGGACTCAGAGACTCTATCCTGGGTTTTTAATATTAAATCTGACAAAAATCTTGAAAGTACATACACACACACACACAGAGTTAAATGTAAATCTACAATGATAAAGTGACTGGAAATGTGTAAAGCAAGTAAAATAACTGCCAAATATGAATCCTGAAATAGAAAAGACATGCTTGCTGACTGGAGTGAACATACTTACAGACTGCCACGGAGCTCTCTTGGCAGATCCAAGGGGGAGGGAGAAGGTGGAAATCAATGTGTTTGAATTTCACATCTGCCTCGTCAGATGGGGTAATACTATTTTGGTGGAAGAAAATAGCTGGTACCTTGTTTTCATACAATAATGAGGAAATGCTTGTTTGATTATGAATATAGCAAATGGAAAAATACTGTGGAACTGGTTACCTCTTGCTGCAAGCAGCCCCAAATGTAATGGCTTAAAACAATGATCATTTCTCATGACTTGTTTAGGTTGACTGGGGTCACTGGTGTGGCTACATAGGAACCGGGGATCCCTGTATCTCTCCCTTTCCGTGTGCATGAAGGTTCTCACAGGGTGTCTCATTCTTAAAGAGCATTGCTGAAGCTTCTACACACAGAGGCAGGGACAAAATTGCAGGGGCAGAAGCCCCGAAGATTATTAAGTCCTCAACTCTATAATTGGCACATCAGCTGCCCTACTGTCTTGGTTGAATGAAGTCATGAGTCCAATTCAGATGGAGGAGGATGTGAACACTGACTCCATCTGTTACTGAACTCAGGTTCAGCTCTTCATTGCTCAAGAACCTAGTACCAAGAGACAAGTGTTGGGTAAGAGGAAAGATACCTTTATTGAGGAAGCCAGCAATCCTGGGGAGAAGGTGGACTCATGTCCCAAAGAACCAACTCCCTCTTGACCACCAGGAGGAAGAGTTTTTAAAGGGAAATTTCAAGAGTGCACAGGCAGGGGTTGGGGTTTAAATGTAGAATACCAAAGTTAGCTCTGATGGTCATATTGAAATTAGTCATATGGTGGTCTGATCAGTGTCATCTTGATTGTTTTAAGTGCAGTTCACCTTCAGTTCCAGAGTCAGTTTTTTCCCATTTCTCTGGGGCCAGTTCTCAGAACTGTAGCAATTTACGACATACCCACAAGTTGGTCATCACATAATTAACTTCTTGCACCTAGTTAGAGTTTTAGTATCTGTAAAGCATCTTGAAGGATATGGCTCAGAATACAATCTAAAGCCCTTGAGGAGGAATTAAATGTTCTTGATTTTGTTTAATGGCTAAATTATTATTAATTTGTTTTATTTGACTGTTTTCCTTCATTTATACATATTCTCATTTCTCTGATTAAATTTATTCTTTGGCTAAAGGTTTTTTATAGGCAGGCAGAGGACATGGGGGAGGGGTCTGTCCCATAAAGGCCCCATAGGACCCTGCTGTGTTACACATTTCTTAATGGAAGTGCTATTGGATATGGCTACAGGGAAGTGAGATTTTATTCACTTTTATTAATAAGTGGGCTTTTATTAATATTAAAAGGACCAAATATGATATCCAAATACAGCTTCCATTAGCAACCACAAGTCTGTTGTCTGTGTCTGTGAGTCTATTTCTGTTTTGTAGATAAATTCATTTCTGTGATATTTTAGATTCCACATATAACTGAGTCACTTTGCTGTAAGGCAGAGATTGGTATAACATTGTACATCAACCATACTTCAAAAAAATTAAATTAGAAAAAACATATACAACTCCCAAGTGAACGAGGGGAAAGAGAAGTCAACAGTGATTTGATAACACCATAAAATGTAAATGTAAGAAGGAAATAAAGTAAAAGAAATAAAGCAAGATGGACAGAGTAAAGCCAAGTGACCTTATTATGCACTTATTATGCTGAATATAATGAAGATAAGCTCAGAAGAGAAAAATCTAGTCCAATTTTATTCACCATTAGAAGTTACAGAAATATAAATTATAAACAATTAGATACTATAAAAATAAATCAACAAGTAGATAAGTATTTTATTTTACTTTACTTTAAATAATTTAGATGAGATTTGTTCCAGCAATGAAAGTCTGACTGGATGTTACAAACTCAATTCAATAAAATCAATTCTATTAGAAAATAAAGGAGGGAAAGAGTTATAATCAAATCAATGATACTAAAAAGGCAATTATTAAAATTTAGATACCATTGATAATGAAAATCTCTTAGTAGAAGGACTAAACAAATACTATTTAAATATGACAAAAGTATTTACCAAAAAAAAAGAAAGTATAGTTGCTCAGTCGTGTCTGACTCTGTGACTGTAGCCTGCCGGGCTGCTCAGTCCATGGGATTTTTCAGGCAAGAATACTTGACTGAGCTTCCATGCCCTCCTTCAGGGGGATCTTCCCAACCCAGGGATCAAACCCAGGTCTCCCACACTGTACGCAGTCTCTTCACCGTCTGAGCCACCAGGGAAGCCCAAACCCAGCAACAAATATTGCCCTTAACGGACGTACACTACATCTGTTTATCTTAAAATTGGTAACTAAGAAATTCTCACTAGCACGGTTATTATTCGACATTGCTTTGTCATTGTAGGAAAGGCAGTGATGATATAAGAAAATGAAAAAAATCAGCACACACATTAGAAAAGAGATAAACCTATCCCTTTTTGTTTATTTTGCAGATGTGGCTGCATAGTAAAAAAAAATATTGAAGATACTAATAGTTAAGTAAACAAAGTACTTGAATTAAGAAAGAAATTTGATAAAATGGGTTGCTAAAAGAGAATTACAGAAAACAATAATTTTTCTTTATTATAGTGAAAACACCTGAAGGAAATAAACAATAAAAAAAGACATGACTTTTATAGAGAAGAGACAGAGAGAGAAAGAAAAAGAGGGAAAGAAAATGGAGGAGGAGGAGGGGAGGAGAAGGAGGATTAGGGAGGGAGGGAGAGAGAGAGGCCGGTGGGGAAACAGAGAGACAGACTGTGCTCTGTGTTGTTTGGTTGGTTGGTCGTGGGAGCTTTTTTGGAAGTTAGAAGAAAAATATCCTTCAAATTCATGTGAAGGAACTGGTACTGAGAAAAACCAACAGCGCTTACCTCTCCTTTTCAAATACCAAAACAGACTGCACACAATTTACTCTGGTGGAGAGATTGCATAGAAAATCCAAAAGCAGATCTCAGTGTAGGGAACATTTTGCTTTCCTGGGAAGAGGATGGATTAATAAATGGTGCTAGTGCAACTTGCCATCTTTCTGGAAGAAAATAAAGCTCAGCTCCTTCTTTATACCACAAAAATATATGAACTATGAACGCACTAATGACCACTGCAAATCTGTAAAACTTCTAGAGGAAAGAAAGAATTTATTAAGCAGAACCAGAAACCCAGCAGCTATAAGATAAAATACAGATTTTATTAAAATTTTAAAAAGCTTCTGCTGGCAAGAAATTAAAAATAAAAACAGATTTCTAAAATACTAACTGTGTCTATGACAGACAAAGTGTTAATAAGTATAATATAAAAGTCTCTAATATCTGACAAATAACAGGAAGACAACCAAAAATGGGCCAAGTATGTTAGTAGGCAATGCAGTGATGAGCAAATGCAAATAATTAATAAATAGGGAAAGACTCTCTTACTCATCAGCAGTTGGACAATTTAAAGTCAAAAGGAGGTATATCTTTACAACAATCTGACTGTAAAAATTAATGAGAACTTAAACACTTACTGTTGGCAAGATACTTCAGAGAACATATTCCTAACAGTTTCTAATAGACATGTACATTTTAACAGCTATTTGGAAAGCATTTGACAAAACTAATTAAAATTAAGCATATAGATTCCATCCTATCACCTAAAACTACAAAAGCTGGTACCTAAAGTTATATATTCATAATTATATAATATGTAATTATTATAGATGATAGATACAAATAGATACATATATGTGGACAGAAAATAGGCAGATTCTGTAGATTTATTCCATGTGGTTAAAAACCAGGAAAAAAATAAACAGTTTAATGCCTCCAAAGAAAGGAATGAATGGATTAAAAATGGTAACCATTACATTAACAAAATAAGAAATGTTATTCAGAGGTTAAAAGAATAAACTAGTTATAAAGGCATCATTTTAGAAAACATACAAAATTTTAGTATGTATGAAAATATGTGTGCTTTTTTGTAACTGTATGTCAGTGGTGAACTATGAATGGACGTTAATTTACAAACATAGGTTAACATAATTTGGAAGTGGTGTAATTATGGTAGATGGAGAAGGAGAATGGAAGTAGAGGCAGTTGCATGGTGGGAGGGCAGGGAGGGAGAGAGAGAGAGAGAAAGAGAGTGACAGGGAAAGAGAGAAAGGAGATGGGAAGAGACAGGGATCGAGAGAAAGACAGAGAATTTTAAAACTTCAGCATGCATAACATGATTCTGTTATTCATTTATGATTTATGTTAAAGAATATGTGTGTATATGTTTATAATGAAGATAAATATGACCACAAAACTTTTTAGCAATGTGCATGCAGATTCTTTCTGTTTGAATTGAATTAACCCATTTCTGTTCTGCTGTGAGAAGCAGCAAAAGGATTTGGCTAAAGGCACATTTGGAGTTAAACTGTTTAGATTCCTATCTGACTCCTCCATGACTGTCTGGTTTGGACCACACTGTTTCACCTCCCTGTGCTTTCTTTCCTTATCTTGAACATGGGAATAATAATTGTGTCCACTTAGCTTTGTGGTGAGAATCAACTCATTTAAGAACTCAGAGCATGCCTAGTATATAGCAAGTTCTATTTTCTGTTTTCAGTCGTAAGGGAAATCAACCCTGAATACTTATTGGAAGGACTGATGCTGAAGCTGAAGCTCCAATACTTTGGCCACTTGAAGTGATAAGCTGACTCACTGGAAAAGACCCTGATGCTGGGAAACATTGAGGGCAGGAGGAGAAGAGGGCAGCAGAGGATGAGATGGTTGGATGGCATCACCGACTCAATGGACATGAACTTGGGTGAACTCCGGGAGATGGCAAGGGACAGGGAGGCCTGGCGTGCCAAAGTCCATGAGGTTGCAAAGAGCTGGACACATCTTAGCCACTGAACAACAACAGTAATTTTCTATTGCTAAAATTATTTATAAGACCAAGAAAAACTAATTTTTTCCTTTATTTGTCTTTTATTTGTGCATCTAATAAAAACTCCTTACTAACATTAACTTTTTTTCCCCCAAATCTCTTGTGTTTTATAGATATGCAATTATAACATAGGGAAGGAGAGTGCAATTTCTTCTTTATCCTGATTTTTACCTTTTTCTTATATCTTCACATTCTCTGAAACTTTGAAGAATGATCAATAACAAAGATGATAACAACTATCTTGTCTTTTTCCTGATTTTAATACATACCATTTCAGTTATTCACCATTCAAAATGATTTCTGATGCTTGTCTTGAACAAATAAACTTTGTCATATTGTTTCTTTTATTTATATTTTACTTGGGATTTTTATTGCTAGTGATCACTAAAATTTCATCAAATGTCTTCTTAGGATCTTTTCACATTTTTTTTTTCCCTTAATAAGTTAAAAAAAATCGTGGTAGCAAATTTCAAAATATAAAGCATGTTTCCACTTTAAGAACATACCCTGCTTGATTATAGAGTTCTATTCTTTTTTTTCCTAGTCATTATGCATGTATTTTTTTGCCACACAAATTTTAGTTTTATTCTTTTGATATATCACCAGCTATATGAATTTCTCAAAACACCATTTGGAGCAGTCAGTTTACACTGATAAATGGAGCTGGCCCGTAATTGTCTTTCTTTGCATTGCATTTTGCACTATCTGGAGGAGCTGTGTGCTTTATGAAGTACATAAAGGTGCCTGGCGAGGAGCAGGTTGGGTAGACGTTTCTAATTTGCATGAAGGCACCACAGGGGCTGGAGGTAACCAGGATGTTATAATTGATCATTTCTCTTGTTTCCATATACATTTAAAAGTGTAAATTATACCAAAATTATCTGTTCTTTACATATTAGTTAGACTTATACTGTGAACTCATTTCTTTACAAACAGTACATTTTCAATTGCCTTTACAATCTTTTCTTTGTCAATTAGACAATTCAGCTTTTCTATTTCTTCTGGGGTCAGTTTTGGTGTCATTCATATTTCTTAAAAAATTGTCTCAGAGAAACAGAAGCACCATTACCTAAGGCAATGTTCCAGATATTTATTTTTCAGCAGTGTTGTATATGGGCTTCCCTTGTGGCTCAGCTGGTAAATAATCCACCTGCAATGCAGGAGACCTGGGTTTGATCCCTGGGTTTGGAAGATCCTCTGGAGAAGTGAAAGGCTACCCACTCCAGTATTCTGGCCTGGAGAATTCCATGGACTGTATAGTCCATGGGGTTGCAAAGAGTCAGATACAACTGAGTGATTTTCACTTGCAGTGTTGTATACAGGGGCAAAAAAGCTTTAAACAAAGGAAATGCTCAGAGGCTTTATTATGAAATGAGAATAATGTGGAATATCATGCAGCCATCAAAAATAATGAGTTCAATTAGACAGATTTTTGCAATGTTTTGTGGCATGTTAAGAGCAAGATTCCGAAGAGTTTACATAGCATCACCTCAACTTGCAAAATAAGCAATTACCTAGAACTCCTCTAGATCAAGGACCTGTAGTCACATTGCCAGCCTGTATTTAAATCTTCTGTGAAGTTGGTCACCTTCTTAACCTCTCTGTACCTCTGATTCCCCACATGTAAAAATGGGAATAATGTGGCAGCTACTTCTAAGAGCTCTGAGGATTAAGTGGGAGTGGAGAGAAAGTAGTGTCAAGAGCATAGTACATACGCTGTGAGAGTTCACTATTGTTTTGCATGTATTAGTATAAACATAAACACAGATATGGTCACCTTAACACACAAAAAAAGTGTGAATGGATGTACACCAAGTTACCTATGGGGAAGTGAGGTTGATATGCAGAAAAATTGAAAAATGAAAAGACTCTAGATAAAAAAGTGAAAGTTAAGCTTGCAGTTATGTTGAAACATATATGTGTGTGTGTGTGTGTAGAAATGCACAAAGAATTGTCATCACGCATATTAAAAACTGGGAACCTCAAGACAATTCTGTAAAATGAAATAATGCAAAGAGATCATGTAGAGGAGTCTCTTTCATTCAATTTTTTTTAAAGGAAAAATAGGAACAATAACTGCCAGTGGATTGAGAATATCCAAGGCAGGATGCCAGAAGACCTGTTGATTGCATTTTCTTGAGTGAAAGAAAGATTGACAAACATCTCCCTCTTATGAAAACAATAACTAAACATGTGGAGGAGAAGGGAGGGGAGCTGTTTAGTAACAAAATGTCACATAAAGCTTGTGGTTTTGCAAGTTCTGCTTTGTTCCCAGCGCCACTAAGCCTGTCTGATGAGGCTGGCAGTGCTCACCTGGCAGCCAACCTAAATAGTCTTCAGACCCAGTACTTGCTCACTGAGTCAAGTGCTATCGTCAACAGACCCCATGGCAGGCACTTCATAAGCCCCCTCGGATCATCTGGCATTTCCATCATCTTATGGGGAGGCACCACTATTACACAGCTACTTATAGATGAGGAAATGAAGGCTCAGACAGGTTACGTAGCTGGCCCGAGGCCACCATGACCGGATGTGGAGCTTACGCTGTGAGTGTGAAACCACATGAAAATAAGCCAAGATGCACACCAAATGTTTCTCTCTTCAGCCTCTTGAATAGGCTTAATCCATCTGGTTTGAAAGAGGCAAAAATTTCCAAACTGTGTTTTATTTACTTACCAAGATTATCTTTAGCATCTTACAAAATAGAACCAGTGAAAACAAAGTTATTTATGAAACTCATGATGTTTTATGAATAAATATTTCAGGAGTGTTTGGCCAGAAAATCTTTGCTAATATTGCAAAACAAAGGCAAGTGTTAATTGCTCAGTTGTGCCCCTCTTTGCGACCCCATGGACTATAGCCTGCCAGGCTCCTCTGTCCATGGAATTCTCCAGGCAAGAGTACTACAGTGGGTAGCCATTCCATTCTTCAGGAGATCTTCCTGATCCAGGGATCAACCTCAGGTCTCCTGCATTGTAGGCAGGTTCTTTACCATCTGAGGCAACAGGGAAACCCAGAACAAAGGCAAAGATGCTCCTGAATTGAATCTTTTTTTTTTTTTTCTGAAAAGATTTTGTGGACCACAACCACATCTTGCAAAATTTCCCTGAGCAGGCAGTTCTCTGCTGTGGGGTACAATCCCCAGTCAGGACCTTTCTTCAGCTGGGACCTCACTTTATCATATAAGGTAATTGCATTCTGGAGTAGGCAATATGAAACTGGAGCAAATCCCAGGGACCCAGACATGAAAGCACTTAAAAGTTTGTGACATCTGTTTTTATTAAAACTTGACATCATTTATCAAATAATATTTATAGCAACTCCCTTCTCCAGTTAAAGAGGAGTCTGGACTTGGGAGAAATCATCTCTTATTGGCTTAAGTTACAGAAGAGCCAGGAGTGTACCCATATCTTGGAACAACATGAGCTGGAGGAATTTCAAACCCTGTGAATGTCCACTCCACTCTGGCGCTCTGTCCTAATATTCCAAATATACGTTCTCTGAAATAAAGATTTTTACTCTGGAGAGGCTTCATTCTAAAGTGAACATTGTGTATCAATAAAGCGTTGACAGTATCTATCAGCTTAATGTATTTTCTCATCTTCCAGTCCTTCATATTAGTCTCCAAAAAGGCATTGAAATAGTTATAAAAAGGTGAGCTGAATCCAGAGTGAATTCTATGGAACTTGAATTTTGCTGAATGCTGATTCTTGGTAATTTTTAAGTGTCCCTTGCAAGATCTATCTCTTGACAAGCCCATCTTCCTATGCCTTCCAAAACCTGAGTAGCAATGACTACATTTCATCCCAGGATTTGCCAAGATACCGGGGGCAAACAGGGCTTCCCCAGAGGCTCAGTGGGTAAAGATGCCTGAGGATGACTGCAGGGCAAGAGATTAAGGAGGCGTGGATTTGACCCCTGAGTCAGGAAGATCCCCTGGAGGAGGAAATGGCTACCCATGCCAGTATTTTTGCCCCTAACAGTCCTGTGGACAGAGGAGCCTGGAGGACTACAGTCTACGGGGTTTCAAAGAGTTGGACACAACTCAACAGCTGAGCACGGCACAGGGGCAAACAAGGCGGCCGTGTGAGCTGCTCCTGAGATGTGAAGAGGGGCTACTCGTCTGCCACAGAAAGGGGTTCATCACTCCCAGGAGTTCCAGTCTTTTTTGTTTCATTCTCATCATTTGACTTTGCATGTGCTTTTAATGCTCATATAGTCAAACTGAATGATTTTTATATTTTCTGACTCCCTGATTTTATGTCCATAGGTATGCATGAATTCATATACTTTCTAGTTTCCTTTTTTGAGTTTTATGTTCTTACATTAAAAGAAACATTAGGTACCTGGAGATTTCAACCAATGACACTGTCATTTTTAATTATGAAATCTCATACATGCTGTACCGTATGCAATATACCTGACATGTTAAGAATAGTGAAAGAAATTTCCTGAAAGCAGGATGAATAGTCCCCCACTGCATGGGTGATCCTTCCTTTACCCCAGCCTTACCTCCCAGATGAATTTCTTCCATGAGGTTTATTGGCCCCTTGCTTTTCTTTAGAGAATTACTAAATATACACGTGTCCATAAATAATACACTTAGTATTGCATATTTTTTAAGGATCTATTTCTTTGACTAAGCTGTGTGGCATGTGGGATCTTAGTTCCCAGACCAGGAATCGAACCTGTGCTCCCTGCAGTGGAAGCTCAGAGTCTTAACCACTTGACCACCAGGGAAGTCCAGTTTTAATATTTTGAGCCAGTTACCCTTCCTCCGCAATATGGTGCTCCTGCATTACTTCTCCCTTGGGTCTTCATGATAAACACCTATGTTTCTCTCCTTCTGTTCATGCATTCTCTCTGCTGAAGACCCTTGTTTGTTGTTGCTGTTGCTTAGTCACCAAGTCGTCTCCAACTCTTTGCGACCCCTTAGACTGTATGTAGCCTGCCAAGCTTCTTGGTCCATGGGATTCTCCAGACAACAATACTGGAGTGGGTTACCATTTTCTTCTCCAGGTGATCAGGGATCAAACCTGTGTCTCGTGAATTGGCAGGTGGATTCTTTACCCCTGAGTCACCTAGGAAGCCCAAAGATCCTTTTACAACAGAGTTAAAGCCAAGTTCCTTGAGGTGGTAGCTCTCCAAACACCACCTGCTTCCTCTGCCTTCCAAGCTCCCGGGTTTCCATCCATAGACCTCGGCATCTGCTACTTTCTAAATTGCTCACTCTGCTCCCACCTGCTGGCCTCTTGCTGTTCCTCCAATGTTCCCAGCACACCTCCATCTCAGGGCTTTTGCTCATGCTGTTTCATATCTTTCCTCCACATCATGGGACCCAAGCTGGCATCTTCTTGGTTCAATCTTGCCTTCTCCATGAGGCTTTTCAACTTGAACTTCAAGAGATGGCCTTCCCTGTCTGCTTTCCTGCCTCCTGCCTCCATGGCACCATCTCCATCTAACAACTACATATTTAATCATGTATGTATTTATTTTGTCCAGAACATGGTGGTATGTATTTATTTCCACCAGCTTTCAGGATCGGAGAAGGCAATGGCACCCCACTCCAGTACTCTTGCCTGGAAAATATCATGGATAGAGGAGCCTGGAAGGCTGCAGTCCATGGGGTCGCTGAGGGTCGGACACGACTGAGCGATTTCACTTTCCTTTTCACTTTCCTGCATTGGGGAAGGAAATGGCAACCCACTCCAGTGTTCTTGCCTGGAGAATCCCAGGGACGGGGGAGCCTGGTGGGCTGCCGTCTCTGGGGTCGCACAGAGTTGGACACGACTGAAGTGACTTAGCAGCAGCAGCAGCAGCAAGAATATATATATTCCCAATATAGTTGTATATTATAGCCCAATATGGTTTTGTATGTTTCTCCCAGTGAACACATGCAAGAGTCTCCAGGACATTGCTCCCTGAGTCTATTTTAATCCATGCTTCTGCTGAGCTTCATTGTCTGGCAGGTATTGGGTGACTTCATCTTCCTTACTTTTGCCTGGGCTGTGGTATTAATTCTAGGTGCTGTCCCTTGACCTTGCTGAGCATCTTTTTGTTCTGAAAAAGTCCAGTCCAGCCTTAAAAGCCAAGAGTCATGGCCTGGGGCTGCCTGGGCCCGATTGTCCTTCAGCCGCTTTTCGAACTTCAGAGGAGGGCAGACTCCAGGGTTCATCATGATGATGGTTTCCAAGGCTTTGGTTTTCTTAAGTTTGATTTCCCCAAGCCGCTCAGGACTCCTGAACCCTCCCTGCTAAAAATTGTTTGTTATCAGAACCACAATGCATTTTGCAATTATCTTGCCCCCTGGCATCTTCAATTGTCTCCATCAATTCCGCTCCCTGAGTTTGCCTCTTTGGGGAGCCATTCACTCTTTCCAGTCAAGTTCTCTTCATCCTTGTTTGCTCTCAGAAAACGCCTCTTACCTTCTCCTTTTACAGCCTTATCACGGCAGTTTATGGCAGAAAGAGTGAAGCTGACATGTGATGGAGAACCTGCAGAGAAATCCTTTGAGTCCTGGGTTTCCAGGAGACACATGCATTCCTTCCGAGGAATGATGCCAAGATGGTTTTACTCTGTAGATCCAGCATTTTTACTGTAATTCAGGGACATCTGCCAGATTTGTTAACTGGCTGGAGAGACAAACTGGGGAAGCATTTTCTGCTCCAAATCATTTTAGCTTTGGAAAGCGACATGCTGTTTTATAAGTGCACAGGAGAGCCTCACAACTTTCAAAAGTGGAAAAGGAAAAGTGATGGAGGGTGTCCCCGACGTCTTTATAGATGCATTTGGATCTTGACTTGACTGCTGTAAACAAGAGATGCCAAATAATACTGGCCAAAATAAGAATTCATACATTTCCTTCCCACAAAGTGCAGGACTCAAACCTCTCTTCTGTTACCGGGCATCCATCCAATGTCACTGTGATCCTCTGGTCCTCAATTGGTGGCAGGGAGAGAAGCAAGGAGCGGTAGCTTCCTTGAAGGCACAACTTGGAATCAGGATGTATCATACTATACATGGCTGCTTCTAAAGGCACAGGAGACTGGAGAGCTAACCAGCCAGGGGGCCATGTTCCAGGGTGCACACTATTATTCTGGATGAGGGGAGAGGAGTGCAGACCTGCCATGACAGAGAACTCAAGGGTTCCTTATCTCCTACCCATTCAGGTTCTGTGCTTGTCCCCTGTCTGGTTAAGGAGACAGCAGACCTGTTGTCTGTGAACTCTAGGAGGAGACACATAGTCTCACTTCCAAGATCTGCTGCTTCCCAGACACAGGCTCTGGGCAGATGGTCCAACCTTGACTCCTTAGTTGCTTCATCCGTTAAATGGAACAACTGACTCTCCATCATAGAAGTGGTCTGTTTTTTGAATGGGTTTCTCTATTGTTCTATCTTCTTAATTTTCTTAGGAATATTCATTTGGGCAGCAAGAAGATCAAACCAGTCAATTCTAAAGGAAATCAACTCTGAATATTCATTAGAATGACTGATACTGAAGCTGAAGCTCCAATATTTTGGCCACCTGATGCGAAGAGCTGATTCACTGGAAAACACTTTGATAATGGGAAATATTGAGGGCAAAAGAAGGGGGTGGTGGCAGAGGATGAGATGGTTAGATAGCATCACTGAGTCAATGGGCATGAATTTGAGCACACTCTGAGAGATAGTGAAGGACAGAGGAGCCTGACATGCTGCAGTCCATGGGATCATAAAGAGTCAGACATGACTTAGGGACTGAACAACAACAACAGGGCTCCCCAAACTCAGTTTCAAGGAAGTTGGAACTTGCCCCTCTCCAGGTTTCTGTCTATCTTTTGCTGCCTTGGGCATCCTGCCCTTGCCAGCATCTCTGAGGTTGTGATCTCAGAGGAGTCAGGAGGCCCTGACTCCTCTTGGGTCCTTACCTCTCTGTCCAAGCCCCTTGCTCTCCTGCTCTTCTGAAAAATAGGCAGGCCAGCCCTGGGGCAGCTGATGGCAATGCAAGGTGCCCCTCCCTCTTCTGCCAGCTTATCTATCAGCTCATCTCTGTTCTGGATGAAATGTGTGTGTGCATGTGTGCACGTGCGTGTGTGTGTATGTATTGGGGTGGCTAGTCATTAACAAAAGCCCTGTGCTCAGATATGGAGCTTTAATGGAACCAGGCTCTTGGCTTCATGATTTTATTTCATATCCAGCAAGATTCAAGATTCCAGAGTGACCTGGTAGTGCTTCCTGGTTAAGGGTTCTGGATCAGCCACCTGGTTCTGTCCAGTAATGGGATGGCCAATGACTCAGCATCCCTGGGATGAGTTTCCTCATCTGCAAGACTGAGGAAAATAGTGACACTTACTTCATGGGGTTAGGATTAAATGAGATGACACATGAAACACTTAGGATATTTTCTGGCAGATCAGATCAGATCAGTCACTCAGTCATGTCCGACTCTTTGTGACCCCATGTATCGCAGCACGCCAGGCCTCCCTGTCCATCACTGACTCCCAGAGTTCACTCAGACTCACGTCCATCGAGTCAGTGATGCCATCCAGCCATCTCATCCTCTGTCGTCCCCTTCTCCTCCTACCCCCAATCCCTCCCAGCATCAGAGTCTTTTCCAATGAGTCAACTCTTCGCATGAGGTGGCCAAAGTACTGGAGTTTCAGCTTTAGCATCATTCCTTCCAAAGAAATCCCAGGGCTGATCTCCTTCAGAATGGACTGGTTGGATCTCCTTGCAGTCCAAGGGACTCTCAAGAGTCTTCTCCAACACCACAGTTCAAAAGCATCAATTCTTCGGCACTCAGCCTTCTTCACAGTCCAACTCTCATAAATGAATGTTACCTACTGCTGCCATTGGGCTTCCCTGGTGACTCAAACAGTGAAGAATCTGCCTGCAATGCATGAGACCCTAGTTCAATTCCTGGGTTGGGAAGATCCCATGAAGAAGGGAATGGCAACCCACTCCAGTATTCTTGAATCCCATGAACAGAGAAGCCTGGAGGGCTACAGCCCATGGGGGTCTCAAAGAGTTGGACACAATTGTGTGACTAACACTTTCACTTCACTTTTCACTCTTACTATCACAATCAGGAAATCTCAGATATTTCAGTAACCTCTGCTGTAACCAAGTAACACAGAGTAGCTTAGACAACAGAAATGTGTTGTCTAGAGTCTTGGAGGCTGGAAGTCCAGGATCCAGGTGTCGGAAGGGCTGGTTCCTCCCGAGGCCTCTCTCCTCGGTGGGCAGATCGCCTTCTTCTCCCTGTATCCTCACGTGGCCATCCTTCTGTGAGTGTCTGTGTCCTGATCTCCTCATAAGGACACCAGTCGCATTGAATTGGAACCCACCCTAATGACTTCATTTTAACTTGATTATCTCTATAAAGAGCTGATCTCCAAATATGGTTACATTTGAAAGTACAGGTATTTAGGGCTCCAACATATGATTTTGGTGGAGACATAATTCAGTCCATAACATCAGGTTTTGGGGATTTTGATTTGCTCAACGGATGTGTTTGGGTGGCACTTTTTTCCCCCCTAGAATCCATTATGTATATTTTTTCTTAATTAAAAGAAAGAAAAAATCTGAGTTTTCCTTTTCCTTATGCAAATACAATTTGCTTTTAGATGAGAATAAAATCATAGGAAATGGAATCTGCACCATTAGAGATAGAAATGGTAATGAGTTTTAATAGTGCATTTTGGTTTTCGGTATTGAAATGAACTTAGAGAGGATGATACTGCGGCTCAAAGTTATTAGCTCTCCAGTCACATGACAGACAGCTGTAGAACTTTTAAAAAAATAAAAAGAAAGCTAAAACCTCTGAGCATTCTTTAACATCAGCTGTCAGCTCTGACACTGGGCTGCAGACCAATATTACATGGCAGCTAATAAAGCAATGAGCTTAAATTGGGTATAGGCTATTGATTTAAAGCACAAGTATGTAGATTAAAATCTAGCCCCTGAGAATCCATTTTATAAACTCAGAGTATTTGTCTTGAGAAAGTGAAGCCTAAAGTGGGAAGGAGAAGGTTGCTAAGTACCAAAGGAGTCACTGAACTAGTTAAATTCTTAAATGGTAATTGTCAGTCTTAACTGCTGGGAGACAAGAAGGCTGGAGTACAGGAGAAAAGATGACACCAGGGACAGATCAGGTGATGGTCCCTTCCTTTGGGCTCCTTGTTCTGTAAATAAGTAGACTCATCTCTGCAGGTGGAAGAAACATCTGAGAAATTGACCTCCACATCGACATTGTTCGTGGGCTTCCCAAGTGACACTTTTCTTTTCCCAGGTAAAGAACCCACCTGCCAGTACAGAAGACCCAAGAGACAGGGGTCCAGTCCCTGGGTTGGAAAGATTCCCCCTGGAGGAGGGCATGACAACCCACTCCAGTAGTCTTGCCTGGAGAATCCAATGGACAGAGGAGCCTTGCGGGCTACAGTCCATGGGGTGGCACGGAGGTGGACATGACTGAAGCAACTTAGCATGCAGTTGACTCTATTTGTACAACTTTGTACCTTTGAGTGTATTTTCATTGTAAGATGAGTGTGTTTCTCTGAGAAATAAAAGAGACTCAAGAAGTAAAATCATTGCAGTTCTAAGTGTGGTATGAGTCTTTAAAAATACAGCACAAATAGTGGTTTTTTAAAAAAATATCTATTTATTTATGTATTTGTCTCTTCTGGGTCTTAGTTGTGGCATGATGGATCTTTGATCTTTATTGTGGCTTGCAAGATCTTTAGCTGCAGCATGTGGGATCTAGTTCCCTGACCCAGGATCAAACTTGGGACTCGTATTGGAAATGCAGAGTCTTGGCCATTGAACCACCAGGGAAGTCCCCTAACTAGAGATTTTGAGCAAACCTTTTAATAGAAATAGGGTTTCTCAGGTGGCTCAGTGGTAAAGAATCCACCTGCCAATGCACAAGACACAGGAGACACTGGTTTGATCCCTGGTTGGAGAAGATCCCCTGGAGAAGGAAATGGAAATTAATTTATGTGGTACAAATCCTTCACCAGCTACCCACTGTCTGATGGATTAAGACAGAACATCCAGGGAACTTCCCTGAGTTGCTATTTCCAAAGTCCACATCTGACAGCTGGTGCGCAAGGCTCATTTGAGGAGCTTGTCCAAAGCTTGCTGCCCTGCCCTGTCCCCTTCTCACCCTCAGATTTCATCTCAGGCAATCATGGGTCTCAGTTCTAGATGCCTATCAGCTTTCTGAGGAGAAACATCACATCTTTCCAGGTGGTGCCTGAAATCTGTAAGAAAGGGAGCTGATACTGTTTCAGAGTGGGCTGGGCTATTTTTATGATTGTGTGCAGAGCATTCTGGAAGAAACAGCCCTTGGCTTCCATCAGTCATCCATCCTCAGAGCAGAGAGCAAGATAACATTCTGCACTCTGTGTGTTCAGATTATAGTTCCTGACTGAAGTTTCCGGGTTGTTGACAATGAACCGAGTTGATGGAGGGATGATGGGTGGGGAGAGGTGCAAAAACTTGCTAAGCCAGCCAGGGAAAGGAGGAGAGAGAAGAATCTGGGTGGGAAAGCTACAGTTGCAGGCCCCCAGATCCTGAGGAGGGGATGCATGATGAAGCAGAAGCTGTGAATGTGAGCTGGGAAATGTCAGCAGGTTGGTTTCCTTATAAAGAGACACCTGCAGGGGCAGAGAAACACACAGGGGTTGGGAGAGGACTGATGGTGGGCAAGGGTGGGGACAGCTGGCAGGAGGCTGGCAGGAGGGCCCAGTGGTCTGGAGCAGGGGGTGGTCTGCTTGGGGCTCATTTGTTTCCAAGTCTTTTCCCCCCAAGCTGTGCCCTTGGAGACATAGAGGGCACTTGTAAGCATCTGTGGGTGTAGCTTTGGCTCCTTAGGGAAACAGCTTTGCATGATGAAAGAATAATTCAGAGTCCTATGTCTATTGCCGCTCACCTGTGAGGGTGACTGAAATATGTTTGAGCGAAAGCTGGACTCATCCAGGAATGGTGAATGATTCCCATCTTCAGTGCTGCCATGCTGATGTGCAGAAAGGTCTGAAATGAGGCTGATGGAAAAGTCTCATTTTCTATTTCTTCATTTCCCATTCATTCTGCAGCCTCCACCTGTCCCCTCCTCCCCTTCCTCCCCCTCTCTTCTCCCTCTCCCTCCCCCTCCCCTCCTCTCCCTCTTCCTCTCCCTCCTCCTCCCTTTCCAGTTCCCTGAGCTCAGGCAAACAGCCTCGGTGCTACCCTAAGATGTCGTGGGGATGGCTTCCCTACACCCGCTCTTGAGTGCCTTCCTATCACCTGTTCACCTGCTCAAAAGGTGTCCAATTCCTTTATGCCAGATCCTCCATGAACCCTTGCTGCAGGACCCCGCCTTCTTTGTGCCTCCTCTGCCTCCTTTACTGAAGTTACAGTGCACCCTCAGGATTGTACCCTCAGGCAATGTTTTCATGAGTGGTTACGTGGTGCCTCCACCTCCATTTGGACTGTAAGCATGTTGGGTCCAGAAGCTGCTTCACCATGTTTTGTAACACTTCTCTGAGCTCTAAGGATGCTCACCCAGTGTGTATATGGTAGATCCTCCAATTTTGCTGGGTTCCAGAAAGAACCTGTTCCACAGTTGATCCAGACCATGCCTCTAGACTCTTACCTGAGGTGTGATAGAGAGTTCAGTGGGGGTGTCCTTCAGGAGTGCCCCTGGGATTGGCCAGAGGGCAGTCCCCAGCCCTGCCAGCCCAGGCTTGTTGATTCCCCTCTCAGGTCATTGTCAGAGAAAGTGTGAGCCCTCATGGTGGTGCCGTCCCTTGGGGGTGAGGTGGATGGGATGCTTATGTGTGGCTGGAGCCCAGCAATCACCCTGAGCTACTGGTTGGCTGAATACAGATGGAACCAGGTTACAGCCAAAGACACAGCAGCAAGTGACAAAAGACCTGCAACCCTTGTTGCTGTTGGGAGGTGTGCCTCTGAAGCTTTTCCAGCTCTTCCAAGAATCTCATAGCCCAAATCTCATTAGGATAACAAGTTAGGGAAATTTGGGAATGACCACAGAACACATTCAACTTGCTAATTAAGAAAGGAAGTTGGGCCTTGTGTTGACCCCAGCATGATGTGAGCTTCTGGAAAACGTATTACTTAGAAACGGGTACCCAGGGGGCTGTACATAGGCAAGGGGCAACCTCAGTAGCTTACTTGAGTGTCACAGTCCTCAGATAGTTTTCTCAGTTCTGTGAGGACTGTTAGTGTGCAAATCTTGTTGTGGGGGCCCATACGTGATGGGTTTTTTAATAAAGTTGAAAGCTAGTGTGTGTTTGGGGTACATACATATTCATTCGTGTGTATTTGATTGTCTATCTCGGCTTCCCAGGTGGCTCAGTGGTAAAGAATCCACCTGCCAATGTAGGAGATGCAGGAGACAGATTTCATCCCTGGGTCAGTGAGACCCCCTGGAGGAGGAAATGACAACCCACTCCAGTATTCTTGCCTGGAGAATCCCATGGACAGAGAAGCCTGAGAGGCTACAGTCCATGGAGTCACAAAGACTTGGATACAACTGAGCACGCATGCACACGTGTGCAACTCTCTATCCCCCCCCTCTATATGCGCACAACAGACACACACACACACACCCGCCCGTCCATCCATCTAGACACAAACACATGTGCACATATCCATCCATTCACCCAGACAGATAGACAGACACACATGGACACACACATACACATGTCCATCATGTTCACCCATCCATTCATCCATTCTTGTACACATATATACATACACACACTCACATTCACCCTTCCATCTTCCATCTTCCGTCTATACAGATATAGTCCATCTTCCATCTACATAGATATATCTTCCATGTATATAGATACACACACACACACTAACATATTCATCCATCCATCTAGTCATCAAGACACATACACACACATAGAACCATCTATCCATCCACCCATCCATCATCCATTTATCCACCTAGGCACAGTTACACACACTCACATACATCCATTCATCCATGTAAACACACACATTCACACACACACAGACATACACTCATGCACACACACACCCTTTTCACTGAAGACATCTAGCTAGACTGATGAACTCTTAATGCAGCATGGTGGTTGGCCAGCAGGACTCTGAGCTGATTGGGAAAGTGACTTCGATTAGACCATGAGGCCTCTCTGCTGGATTTGATGCTTTGTTCCTAATGCAGCATGAGATCCTGAAATTCTTGCTCACTGGTCCTCTGCAATCCTGCCATCCTGTGTGTGGCTTAATCACTCAATAAGGAAAGAGAATTTGGCCTGCGTCTGTTCATGGAGAGAAAATGAGGATGTGCAGTTGTTAGAACGCTGTGGGGTCCACCGTCCTGCTGCAGTACAGACTCCTTTCTTCTTGAGCAGAACAAGAAGTTCTGTGCTGATATGATTTTTACATCTCAGAATGAGCTAGCAGCAAAGCGTGGTGAGGGAAGAGATGGGACTTGAAACACACCTGTTAGCAGCAGTCCTACTGTGAACAATTAAACCACTGACAAAGGAAACAGTAGCTTAATCATCCTGTGTATTAATATCCCTAGCCTCAATGTTCCCCAATGTTTAAAACAACAAAAAGTGCTTTTGGAACCTATTGGAAACCACTGGAGCCTACTAATGCATGCCAGCTCCTGGAGAGCCTTGAAATTGAAGTCAATTTGCCTTAATAAAGCTGTTTAACATTAATTTAAGGTGGACCTATGCCAGGTTTGAGAAAATGAAGAAAAATGGAGTGGGTGGTTATAACGAAGCATCCTTCTGGGTTAAGAAAGAGGGGGACCCCAGTGCCTCAGCTCCACAAAGCTATAAACTACTCTGGGTTCTATAGGAAGCAACATTCTCCCACTGGCATCTTGTGCTTAGAATTTTGAATCCTCACACAGTTTTGATAGAGTTTAACCCCTTTAAACTGCTATAGTAGAGGTAACAAATATTAAAATGTTGTTATATAAGGTCCAGTGAAGATCATGAATTCCTTGAATCTTTTGGAAGTCTTCTTTCTGTCAGGAAGTGATATTTTCATAAATTAGAACAATGGTTGTCAGGGACCTTGAGTTGGGGACAGGAGGGAGTTGATGGAAAGGGAGGTTTTGTATCTGATTTTTCTCGTTCTGACTGTTTCTACAAGAGGCCACATCAACCTTGCTGGAAAGCTTGCCTCCCAAATTAAGATTTTGAGAGTTGTCAGGATTCAGAAATGTCTCTGCTAAGTTTGCTGAGGCAAAAAGGATTTGTTGAAAAAAATCCCTTCACTCCCTGTCTTTGTTCTTAAATTCAATCATGCTATTCAAAGTGCAGTAAATATTTAGAAGAAATAAAAAGTCCAACTTGAGGGACTTTCCTGGTGGTCCAGTGGTTGGAGATTCACCTTTCAATGCAGGGGGTACAAGTTCAACCCCTGCTCCAGGAGCTAGATCCCATATGGTTCACAGTCAAAAAACCAAAACATAAAACAAAAGTAATATTGCAACAAATTCATTTTTAGAAAATGGTCCACATTGAAAAAATAAATAAGTTAAATTGAAAGTCCGACTTGAATACACCCTAACAAAGCATACCCTGAATACTCACTGGAAGGACTGATGCTGAAGCTGAAGCTCTAATACTTTGGCCACCTAATGTGAAGAGCTGACTCATTGGAAAAGACCCGATGATTGGAAAGACTGAAGGCAGGAGGAGAAGGGGGTGACAGAGGACTAGAAGGTTGGATAGCATCACTGACTCAATGGACATGACTTTGAGCAAGCTCCAGGAGTTGGTGATGGACAGGGACGCCTGGCCCGGTGCAGTCCATGGAGTCTCAAAGAGCTGGACACAACCGAGCACCTGAAAGGCAACAGCACAGTGTACCCTCTCCTGGTTGAGGCAGAATGTTCCAGAGAAAACTCTCTGAGATTCCAAGATGGCCATCAGATTACCTCAATGCTTGGCTCCCTGGTGACAGAGTAGACTACAACTAACGAGTTGCCCGGTGGCCCAAAGTGATTTTAAAAGCGAAAATGCTCTTAAAAGGAAAAGGTGGTTGTTATTCCGTTCCTTTGTACCATGTTGCAATGTGGAAGCCTTTGTCAGCCTCCTACGAAGGCTAATTTTAGCTATTTGTTGAGTTCCTACTACATGCTGGGCACGGTGGTAGACATTTAAGAATCCATTAAATTATGTTCTGCTCATAATAGTCTGGCAGGGGTGGTGTGATTCTCCTGTTTTGTGTATGAAGACAATGAGATTTGGAGAGGGCAGGCAGCTCGGCCAAGGTCAGACGGCTGACAGGCAATGGAGCAGGAATTTGCATCTACAGAAAGGCTCTGTTTCATGGCAGGCTCTTCCTCATCTCCATAACCATTGTCACAGGCTTCACCATTGTCATTTTGTTGTTTTGCTTAGAGGCTAACGTGGGGAGGGAGCATCACTTCCTGCAAATTACGCCTTTGCCAGGATGAAATATTAGTCATACCAGCATAATGGCCTGACGTTGCTGTGTGCTCTGAAACTTTCCAAACAAGTAGAGGGGAAAACAAGAGCCAAAGGAAAAGCTCTGTTAATTCAAAGAGACAACATGGACCCCAGTCTTGGAAAGGCCTAAACGAGAGCTCATTGAAGGCAGAAATAATTGAGGTGGAGACCCCATACACACAGAGAGGGTAGGTAAAAGGATTTCCCTGTGTCCCAAGGCACAATGGCAAAGTTAGTGACAGTGAGGACCCGTTCATTCATTCATTCTTTCATACAATCAGCATTTATTGAGTAGGGAGGGAGCTATGCCTACTGAAGAGAGAGCTCAAAGAGACGTGGAACTTACATGCTAATGCGGGAAGCAGACAACAAATTAATGCATAAACATGTATTCCATCATTTCTATGGAGAATCACTGAGAAGAGTAAGAGGGGTAGGAGGTACCAGGCTGGCGTGGGAGTGGCTCCTGTGTCTGATAGAGTCAGGGAGGTGCTGCTCAGAATGTCAGGGATGAGCAGAGGTTTGAGGAAGAGAGGAGATATGTGGACTATCTTAGGGAATTTCTTGGAATACGTGAAAAACACACTTTGCAGTGGAGGGAGAGCCAGTGCAAAGCCCTGAGGCTAAAGGATGCTTTATGTGTCTGAGGAACAGCAGAAGGTGAATGAGATTTGAGAGGAGTAAACAATGGAAAGGTTGTGTTGATTAAATTCACAGACATAGCCAGGAGCCCATCATCTGGGGCTATATGGATCATAGTAGGAGCTTTGGGCTTAACTCTAATTGAGATGCAAGCCATTGGGGTGGTGAGTAGAGGATAATCCCTTAGAAGAATCGCTCTGACTAAACTACTTACAAGACAGTCAAACACAGAAACACAATCCAATTGGGAGGTTCTTGGTCTAGGTGAAACCTAGGGATACTGATTAGGTCCTGGCACAGCAACAGGGCAGAGGATGAGATGTGTTCAGAGTCTGGACACAATTTCAAGATAGATACATCAGGGATTGCCAACAGATGGACTGTGGGGTGTAAGGGAGAAGAATGAAAGTTAGTTTTTGCCTGAAAATCCAGAAAGATGGCGCTGCCATCAACGGAGATGAGGGAATTCATAGGAGGACCAGTTTTTGAGGGTTTAGTAATCAGGACTGTGTCATGAATGTGTTAAATTTAATCTTGCTTTTATATTGCTAAAGAAGATATGAAACAGGCATCTAATATCCAAGTCTGAAATTTTGGAGTTTAAATGTGGGGGTTTTGGGAGAATTTAAAATCAAGGGATGGGGACTTCCCTGGCAGTCTAGTGGTTCAGACTTCACCTTTCAATGCAGAGGGTGTGGATTTGATTCCTGGTTGGGGAGAGATCTCATGTACTTGGGGCCAAACAAATAAACAAAAAGAAAACAAATCATGAAAAGACTGAAGCAATATTATAACAAATTCAATAAAGACTTAAAAATGGTTCACATCCCAAAAAAGGTTTAAAAAATCAAAGAATGGAATTTAGACAGACAGGGCAAGAAAATTCTAAGGTGGATTTCATGATCCACCTTTCATGATCACGTCTGTGAGGGATACCCATACCCCCAATGAATGTAAGTGGAATCTATGGCCTGTCTCCACCCAATAGAATATGCAAAGGTGATGAGACATGCGATTACATTACCACAATTTTTACAATTGTTACATTGTAACACTGTCTTGAGAACACTCCCACATGCTGGCTTTGAAGACACAAACCACCAGTGAGCTACTATTTGGAGATAGCCACTTGGTGAGAGGGCTTCCCTAATGGCTCAGTGATAAAGAATCTGCCTGTCAATACAGGATATGTGGGTTTGATCCCTCAGTCAGGAAGATCCCCAGGACGAGGAAATGGCAATCTACTCTAGTATTCTTACCTGGGAAATCCCACAGACAGAAGAGCCTGGTAGGTTACAGTGCATGGGTTTGCAGAGTCAGACACGACTGAGCGACTGAGCATACACGCATCTGGTGAGGTGCTGACAACCAGCAAGAAAAAGAGCCCTTAGTCACATGAACTTCAAGGAGCTGCAACAACCATGAGCTTATGGGTCCTTCCCTAGTTGAGCTTCAGATGGGACCACAGCCCAAGCTGACACCTCCATTAAGACTTTGTGTCTCCCCCAGCAGAGAATCCAGTCAAGCTGTGCCTGGACTCCCCACCCATGGACACTGCAAGACAACACTTGGGTTTTGGAGAAAGCTTCTATCTTTGTAGTCATGTGTTATGTTGGAATAGAAAACTAACACAAGAGTAAGGGCGGAAGCAGTGTGGCTGGGGTCAGAACTGGGGTCCCATCCCCAGTGGGCTGCCACAGTAAAAAAAAAAAAAAAGAAAAAAGAAAACTAACACAAGAGAGAAATAGAGAGGTCAAGATATGACCTCCAAGTGGGACCTGTGGCCTTTCTTCAGAAGGGACTCTGGAGCCAGGCGGCCCTGTGGCATGGAGAGAGCACTTGATAGTGGTGTATGGTGTAGCCTGCAACTTGGGAGACTGCAGAGAACTTCCACCAGCCCCAACTGTGCTGCTTCAGATTCGTGCCAGTGGATCTGAATTCAGTAAACTGGGCAGTGAGGGGCTGACTGGCAGGTGCCCAAAAGCCAGCCCATCCCTCAGGGCTGCATGGTACACACTGCAGCAAATTAGCTCTAAATAGAAAACAGAACATATGGATCAGGAGATAATGTTTCCTTATAAATGACAGCCCTCTGGGCTACACACCCTCCTGATCTAAGAGGGTTTTGCTCTCTCTTTCTTTTCCCCATCCTGCTCCTCCTGTCCAAGACCAGGAGCCAAAACTCGCCTCCCGTTAGTGTTCTCAGTGGTTATTTGCAGAGGGATTCTTCTTGTAATCTCCGAGGTTTGCTGTTTTGTTTTCCAAGTTGCAAAGGGCATAAGCTCTCAGGTATCCCTGTTGACTGCCCGAGCAAGTGGCTTCTGGCTTCTCTCTACTGAATTCCGAAAAGTGCTGCTTGGTTTCCATGCCAGCTCATTTTGTTGTTCCCTGGGGCTACGTCTTTTCTCACTGATGGAATATTTATAGACAACAGGAGAGATGACGGTGACTTTTCTAATTACACAACATCTGAGGAGCCTTCTCATTCATTCAACCAACATTTTCTAAAACAAAAAAGTCCTTGACCCCGAGATGCAAAGAAAAGTGAGACATGAGCCCTGCATGGACAATGGCATCATCTTCTAAAGAATTGCTTCCAACACCTTGAACGACCTGAGACTTCACACCAGGGAGCCAAACCCCGGTCCTTTGGTTTACTTCCTGCTGACCATTCATCAGCACCTGCCTCCCTCAGTAAACGTGGGCAGGAAATGAGTAAGTCGGGCCAGCTCCTCTCCCCACTTGCCCACAGAACTTGTTTAAAATGATAGTTTGGTCAGGAATTAGGCAGATGTGAAATGTCTCTAAATATACAATTGTTCCACTATGTAAGAGGGTTCACGATGGGGAGAGGATATCCCTTACCAGAAGGAAGATGACTTTCCTGGGTTTTGTAGCTTGCATAAAGAGTGTTCTCACAACTATGGAATTGATGGGAACAAAAATAAGGAGTTAGATTAGATTGTTTTAAAGACTGAAAATGGTTATTGCATACAGGATAAGCTACATCTCTTCCAAAGGGCTCTAGCTTTCTAGAGCTAGAAAGCTCTATGTAAGAAGTCCTTGCTCCTTCAAAGAAAAGTGATGGCAAACCTAGACAGCATATTAAAAAGCAGAGATATCACTTTGCGGACAAAGGTCCATATAGTCAAAGCTACGTTTTTTTGCAGTAGTTATAGATGTAAGAGTTGGACCGTAAAGAAGGCCGAATGCTGAAGAATTGATGCTTTCAAACTGTGGTGCTGGAGAAGACTCTTGAGAGTCCCTTGGACTGCAAGGATATCAAACCAGTCAATTCTAAAGGAAATCAACCCTGCATATTCACTGGAAGGACTGATGCTGAAGCTAAGCTCCAATACTTTGGCCAGCTGATGTGAAATGCCAACTCATTGGAAAAGACCCTGATGTTGGGAAAGATTGAAAGCAGAAGGAGAAGGAGGCAACAGAGGATGAGATGGTTGGATGGCATCATTGACTCAATGGACATAAGTTTGAGCAAAGGCCAAGAGATAGTGAAGGACAGGGGGTCACAAGAGTCAGACACAACTTAGCAACTAAAGAACAACATGTAAGAAATCAGAAACATGTGTCACAGGGTTTTGTGAAGAGGTAACTCATACAGTACAAGAACTAGTCTTGTGTTTTGCTGGAAAGATCAAAATTTCATTCAAAAAAGTCTTTTTTATTTAAACTCTTTATTTTGTATTGGGGTAGTTTTAGGTGATTAACAATGTTGTGGTAGTTTTAGGTGAACAGCAGAGGGACTCAGGCATACATATTTGTGTGTGTGTTAGTTGCTCAATCATGTCCAACTCTTTGCAACCCTGTGGACTATAACCTACCAGGCTCCTCTGTCTATGGATTCTCTGGGCAAAAATACTGGAGTGGTTTGCCATTTCCTCCTCCAGGGGATCTTCCCTACCCAGGGATTGAGCCCAGGTCTCCCACACTACAGGCAGATTCTTTACCATCTGAGCTACCAAGGAAGCTCCAGGTAGCTTCATATATATGTATATGTATATGTGAGTGAAAGTCACTCAGTCACGTCTGACTCTTTGCAACACCATGGGTTATACAGTCCATGGAATTCTCTAGGCCAGAATACTGTATTGGGTAGCCTTCTACAGAGGATCTTCCCAACTCAGGGATCGAACCCAGGTCTCCCGCATTGCAGGTGGGTTCTTTACCAGCTGAGCCACAAGGGAAGCCCAAGAATACTGAAGTGGGTATATACAGGCATACATATACATGCATCCATTTCCCCCCAAAATCCCTTCCCATCCAGGCTGACACATAACATTGAGCAGAGCTCCCTGTGCTCTACAGTAGGTCCTTGTTGGTTATCTATTATAAACAGCAACATGATTCAGCCCCCAACAAGCAAGCACTGGCTGCTGTCCCAGGTGCTGGAGATGATCAGCAGCGGTCACAACATACCCAAGTTCTCGCTCTGTTGGCTCCTACAGTCCATAGAGTCTTGGACTGCACGGAGCTCTGCTAAAATGGGATTCAAGAATATATTTAGTCACTGATCTTCCATTTTCTGGGCTTTGGGAGACCCTTCAGCCTAGATTTTGCAATTTGTCAAATTTGAATCTATCCCTCCATAGTGTGTGGGAGGTAGAGGTCTGAGAAAAAGAGACCTACTATACTTGTCCAAAGGATGTCTTTGTTCCTTTGACATTAAAGGTGCAAGTCTCATTCTATGAATGAGCAGGCCTTTAGGGTACAAATATGCAGACTCAACTTGAACAGATCATTTTTCTTACAAAGCCACAGCCCCACATCAATGTTGCAGACATGTCTCTAGAACAACCAGTGAGCATCCCAGTGATCCACCTCTTTCCACACAGTTAAAGAATGCCTAGGAATGATGTTCCTAAACAAAGGCACGTTAGGTGTTTTAGACACACTTTAAATGAGATTATTATAGACTGAGAAACATTCCTGCCTTAATTAGAAAAAAATCTTGGCGCTCATACTGGGAAGCTAATTGGCTCCATCAAAGCACTGAATGATTCCTAATTTTGCTAGTTAGAGGCACACCTGGTGACTCTTCTCTCAGTGGTACCCAAAGACTTGGGCAAAGAAGCTATAAAAAGTAACAGCTGCAGTGATAGCAAGGCTTTAGATAGACACAGAACTGAGACCTTGCTGATGGGCTTCATCCCCAGGCACTGGGTTGTTGGGCAGGCTTGGTGGGTGACCCAAGAAAGCCGCAGACAGAGGGACCAAAAACAGAAGGGACCCAATCAGGAGCAGTCTTGTCTCTAATAGAACTGAGGAGGCTTTGGCTGACGTAGAGTGTCTTTGAGGATGGAACTGTGAGGGCAGTCAGCCACCTGAAATAGTTTCCATCCTCTTCATACAAAGACTGGAAGCCAAGAGAAACAGGTATAAAGGTAGATGTGGACAGAAGACGTTTTAGCCACTGTGACTCCAAAGGGAGGGAAGACAGCAATGAGGAGGAGGTCTCTAGCCTTTAAGTGGGTGATTAGCAAACTGTGCAGCACACCCTGTCCTTCTGAAGAGCTGATCTAGATGCTGAGTCATGGACCACCCTGGGAGAGCCTGATCCAGGGGCTTGGAGGGGTCTCAGGGCTGGGGGTGCATCCTCGTCACCACCTGGAGACTCATGCAGCTAGCCTGCCCCCCTCCCTATTTCCTGTGTCTACACGGTGATGCATGGAAGCCTTTGGAGTATAGACCACATTTAGCAGGGTTGGGATATGAACCAGTCCCTGTTACATGGGTGGGTGATGATGTCCCCTTATTCTGAAGCCCTTCAAAACTGGCTTTCCATTAAATGGAAATGATTTTGTGAGTCCCACCTGGCACTTCAGCAGAATGGGTACAACATCATGAATCTGTCAAAAACAAAACATTCTCACCCAAGATGATGAGTAGAAAAGGCTTTATCTCTGAGTCTAACAGAAGCTTTCTATTTCTTTACTGCACTAACATAGACAGTAACAAAAATACACACACAGGAAAGACTGACCATCCTTAACCATCCTGCTTCTTATTAAGACATCTGACTCCTCTGTCCTTGACTTACCTTGTAATTCAGGAAATCGCTCCTGATAACTACTGTTCCCCCTCCCCTGCAGCAAACTCGAGTTTGCACACACACACACACACACACACACATACGTACAAGCTTTGCAGATCACTTATCTGAAAGCAGATGTTTGAAGACTAGCCTCTCACCTGGGAGACTGTCTGTAGCTGAATTTGTCTCTGAATGAAGCCCTTTGAGTAATTGCTGTATTATGTAAGCACAGGCTAGTCTATCACTAATAAGGGAAGTTGTTGAAGCTGAAACTAGCCCACCAGGGGGATGATGCTTTTCTACCCTCTCCTTCTTCATGGGGCTTTTTTTTTTTTTTGAAGGGAAGATTTGTTACTATTGAGCTGAAGACTTCAAAAACATTTTGCCAAAGTAGGGCACAGGTGACTTAACCAGGTCAAACGACTTTTTAAAGGCTTATACTTAAGTACTAGTCTTCTTAGTTAATATCCCTCAGACTTCAAAAGGTATATATATATATATATATATATATATATATAAGATTCAGAAGGAAATTCGGGGAGCTCAGGGGGGACTGGGGGTGGGCAGCATTCCCTTAACTTAGACCATGGTGACCCAGATCATTAAGGAGTGTTTTCTTCACTTTTAGATTGGCTGACTTTAAAAAAAAAATTCTTTCTTTGAAAACACAAAAAGAATGTCTTAGCCTGAGACAAAGGCTTTAGTTCAGTTCAATTCAACCTCTCAGTTGTGCCCAACTCTTTGTGACCCCATGGACTGCAGCACACCAGACTTTCCTGTCCTTCACCAACTGCCAAAGCTTGCTCAAACTCATCTCCATCGAGTCCAAGATGCCATCCAAGCATCTCATTCTCTGTCATTCCCTTCTCCTCCTGCCTTCAATCTTTCCCAGCTTCAGGGTCTTCTCCAATGAGTCAGCTCTTCGCATCAGGTGGCCAAAGTATTGGAGTTTCAGCTTCAGCATCAGTCCTTCCAATGAATATTCAGGACTTATTTCCTTTAGAATGGACTGGTTTGATCTCCTTGCATTACAAGGGACTCCCAAGAGTCTTTTCCAACACCACAGTTCAAAAGCATCAGTTCTTCAGTACTCAGCTATCTTTATGGTCCAGCTCTCACATCCATACATGACTACTGGAAAAACCATAGTTTGACTAGATGGACCTTTGTTGGCAAAGTAATCTCTCTGCTTTTAAATATGCTGGTCAGTTTGGTCATAGCTTTTCTAAATTTTTTTTGCACCTTTTTTAAAAGGTGCAAGCATCTTTCAATTTCATGGCTGCAGTCACCATCTGCAGTGATTTTGGAGCCCAGAAAAATAAAGTCTCTCACTGTTTCCATTGTTTCCCCATTTATTTGCCGTGAAGTGATGGGACCAGATACCGTGATCTTAGTTTTCTGAATGTTGAGTTTTAAGCCAACTTTTTCATTCTCCTCTTTCACTTTCATCAAGAGGCTCTTTAGTTCTTTTCTTTCTGCCATACGGGTAGTGTCATCTGAGTATCTGAAGTTATTGATATTTCTCCAAGCAATCTTGATTCCAGCTTGTGCTTCATCCAGTCCAGCATTTCTCATGATGTACTCTGCATATAAGTTAGATAAGCAGGATGACAATATACAGCCTTGAAGTACTCCTTTTCCTATTTGGAGCCAGTCTGTTGTTCCATTTCCAGTTCTCATTGTTGCTTTTTGTCCTGCATACAGATTTCTCAGAAGGCAGGTAAGGTGGGCTGTTATTCCTATCTCTTGAAGAATTTTCCAGTTTGTTGTAATCCACACAGTCAAAGGATTTGGCATAGTCAACAAAGCAGATGTTTTTCTGAAACTCTCTTGTTCTATTTTAATAATCTAATGGATGTTGGCAATATGATCTCTGGTTCCTCTGCCTTTTCTAAATCTGTCTTGAACATCTGGAAGTTTATGGTTCACGTACTATTGAAGCCTGGCTTGGAAAATTTTGAGCACTACTTTACTAGAGTGTGAGATGAGTGCAATTGTGCAATAGTTTGAACATTCTTTGGCATTGCCTTTCTTTGGAATTGGAATGAAAACTGGCCTTTTCCAGTCCTGTGGCCACTGCTGAGTTTTCCAAATTTGCTGGCATATTGAGTACAACACTTTAATAGCATTATCTTTTAGGATTTGAAATAGCTCAACTGGAATTCCATCACCTCCACTAGCTTTGTTCATAGTGATGTTTGCTAAGGCCCACTTGAGTTCACATCCAGGATGTATGGTTCTAGGTGGGTGATCACACCATCATGGTTATCTGGGTCATGAAGATTTTTTTTTTTGTACAGTTCTTCTGTGTATTCTTGCCACCTCTTCTTAATATCTTCTACTTCTGTTAAATTCATACCATTTCTGTCCTTTATTGTGTCCATCTTTACATGAAATATTCCCTTGGTATCTCTAATTTTCTTGAAGTGATCTGTAGTCTTCCCCATTCTATTGTTTGCCTCTATTTGCACTGATCATGGAGGAAGGCTTTCTTATTTCTCCTTGCTATTCTTTGGAACTCTACATTCAAATGGGTATATCTTTTCTTTTCTCCTTTGCCTTTAGTTCTCTTCTTTTCTCAGCTATTTATAAGGCCTCCTCAGTCAACCATTTTGCCTTTTTGCATTTCTTTTTCTTGGGGATAGTCTTGATCACTGCCTCCTATACAATGTCATGAACCTCTATCCATAGTTCTTCAGGCACTCTGTCTATCAGATGTAATGCCTTGAATCTATTTGTCACTTCTACTCTATAATTATAAGGGATTTGATTTAGGTCATACCTGAATGGTCTAGTGGTTTTCCCTACTTTCTTCAATTTAAGTCTGAATTTTGCAATAAGGAGTTCATGATCTGAGCTACAGTCAGCTCCCAGTCTTATTTTTGCTGACTGTATAGAGCTTCTCCATCTTTGTCTGCAAAGAATATAATCAATCTTATTTTGGTATTGACCATCTTCAGTGGGAGTAACTTATTTGTGGTTCCAGGTAGAGGGAGAGAGGACCAGGAAAGGAGGAAGAACCAACACAAAACACATGCTAGTTATGAAATTCAGCAAATAAAAAATCAGGCTGCCCAGCTAAGTTTGAATTTCAAATGAACGACAGATATATCTCTTAGCATAAGTATATCCCATGCAATATTTAGGATACACTTCCACCATTTCTTTGACTGAAATTCAAATTTACCCAGGTATGCTGTACTTTATTTGACAACCCCAACAAATAGGATCTTCTAAGAATCAACAGAGGATGAGATGGTTGGATGGCATCACTGACTCAATGAACATGAGTTTGAGTAGGCCCCAGGAGTTGGTGATGAACAGGAAAGCCTGCTGTGCTGCAGTCAATGGGGTTGCAAAGAGTCAGACACAACTGAGTGACTGAGCTGAACTGATGAGTTGGGTCTTAGAACCACCTAGTCAGGGGCTGAGTGGAGGGGTATCTGTCCTCATCAGACAAGGGTTCCATATTGCATGGTATCTCTTCCACACTTCTGATTGTTGACGTGAGAGAACGCATCAGGTTTACACAGGGTTCCCACACCCACTGGGCATCAGAGAACTTTGGGGATGGCAGTGCAAGTCAAGGTGGCCTCAGTCAAGATGCTGGCACTTTCATAAAGCCAGCCAAGACAAGGCAAAACGCATCCCCATCGCAGCAGCTGGAAGAAAAGTGAAGCCAAGAGGGTCTGTTATAGGATCTAAGAGACGTTTGAAGCACACAGATCCCTAGAAAGGACAGAGAGCAGGTGTAGGTCTCAATGATTCATTTATTGGTTCACTGAACACGTACTGACTATGGACTTGCTAGGTGCAGATGAGCATGAGAGACTTTCGTAATAGAACAAGAAATAAACACTTTTTTGGTATAATTATTTTGCACCTTGTAGACAGCTAGACGTATGGAGGACTTAACATACCACAAGACAATCTTCACTAATGGGGACAGGAAGAGATGGATGAATGCTCCCATTCAGCCCCTGAACAGTTGGGTTAAAGACACATTTCATGACGTTTCTCAGAAGGTCTTACCTTTTAGAGTTGCCAGATAAAGTACAGAACACCCAGCTGAATTTGAATTTCAGATAAATAACAAATAACTTTTAGTATATCTCCAATATTGCATGGAATATATTTATCCTGCACTGTCCTGCATCTTCTGCCCTCCTCAGAGACACCGATGGACAACTCAGAAGATGGGCTATGTGGTGACAAGCATTTCAGCTGTGTTGCTCACTGCTGTTTCCTGTTTTCGTGGAACAGGACCTGGTACATTGCAGGTGCTCCTGGATGCTCATTGTTCAAAAATTCTCACTCTAAAGTGAATAATTCAGTGTGTAACACATCATAAGCTCTCAGGAAGAGGGGAGGGCATTGCAAACTCTGAGGCAAGAAAGACACGGCACATTTGAGGATGGAGGGAGAGGAAGGGCAGTGTGGTTAGAGCATGGACAGCAATCAGAAATCCTGAGAGAGGGTGAAGGTGGGTAGAGACAAGATCACAGGAATCTTGAGTCATGATAATAGCCAAGTATGTTTGCCCAGGCAAGTAGGAAGTCCACACAGGGTTTTACACAATGGAGAGTCATAAATATCCTCATTTTTAAAATTAAACTTTTCATCTTGACATAATTATAATTGACCTGTGAATGTAAGAACAAATACACAGACACCCCATGTTTTCCACAATGGTAACATCCTGCAAAGTTACCAGACAGTCTCACAACCAGAATATTGATGTTGATAAAATACAGAACATTCCACCTCCACAGGGACATTAACACTGTTGCCCTTTTATGACCACATCCACCTCCCTCAGATCTCCAACTCCTTCTCAACCCCTGGCTACCACAGACATTGCCCTCTATTTTATAATGTAGACATTTCAAGAATATTACATACATGGAATCATAAAATATGTAACCTTTGGGACTGGCTTCCTTCACTCAGCATAATTCATTGGAGATTCAGGCAGGCAGCTGAGTGTGTCAATAGTCTGTTCATTTCCGCTGCTTATAGTATTACCTGATGTGGTTGTACTACAGATTTTGTGCCGTTTACCTATTGAAGGAGATTGGACATTGGATTGCTTCCAGTTTGGGGGTTATTAGGGGATTAAAGCTGCAATAGACACTTCTGCCCATGTTTTTATGTGAACATAGTCTTTATTTCTTTGGGATAAATGCCCAGGAATGCAGTTGCTAGATTTTATGCTATTTACATGTTTAGCTTGTAAAGAAAATTCTAAGCTTTTTCAGAGTGACTGTCCCATTTTCAGTTTTCACTAACAATGTGAGTGATCAAGTTTCTCTGCATCCTCGCCAGCATTTGGAGTTGTGGATTTTTTTTTTTTTTCTTTTAGCCATTCTGAAAGGTGTGTAGTGTTATCAACTTGAGATTTTAATTTGCATTCCTTTCATGGCTAATGATGTTGAACATCTTCTCATGTGGTAATTTGACATCTGTGTAACTTCCTTGGTGAAATCTTTCTTCATGGCATGTGCCCATTTTCTAATTGAATTGCTTTTTTTTTTCCCAAGCACTATTGACTTTGGAGAATACTTTGTGTATTTTAGATACTAGTTCTTTGTCAAATATGTGGTTTGCAAATATTTTCTACCAGTTTGTAACTTACCTTTTCATCCTCTTAACAGGGAATTTCACAGAGCATAAGATTTTAATTTTGATTAAGTCTAATTTATCCAATTTTCCTTTTATGGATCATGCTTTTGGTGTCAAATCTAAGAACTCTCTGGCTGTCCTAGACACTGAAGTGTTTCCCTGTGCTTTTCTCTAAAAGGTTTATAGTTTTACATTTGATTCCATGATCCATTTTGAGTTAATTTTGTATAAGGTGTGAAACTTGGGTTAAGCTTTGTTTTTTTTTCTACTGTGGATGTCTACTTGTTCCACTACTGTATTAGTTTCTGGGAGGTGAGGGGTCTGTTGTTAACAAAGCACCCCGCCCTGGGTGACTTAAATGGTGGACATTTGTTCTCTCACAGCTCTGGAAGTCAGAAGTCCAAGAGTAAGGTTGCAGCCAGGTTGGCACCTTCTGAGTCAAGGAGAGAGACTCTTATCCAGGCTTCTCTCCCAGACTCTGGGGGTTGCTGGTGATCTTATGTTCCTTAGATTATAAAAGCATCATCCTGACCTCTGCCTTTATCTTCAGAGAAATGGCCTCTCTCTGTTTCTTGACTTCCTTGTCTCTCTGAGTCTGGCTGTCTCTGTGTTGAGATGTCCCTTACTATAATAACACCAGTCATATTGAATTAGAAATCACCCTAGTAACCTAATTTTAGTTGGATTACTTATATACAGACCTTTTCCCCAGATAAGGTCACAGTCAGAGGTGCTGAGTTTGAAGATTGCCACAAACCTTTATTGGGGAGATGCAATTCAATGCATGAAAATGCCATTTGATGAAGAGTTTGTCTTTCCTCCATTGAATCACTTTTGCACCCTTTTCAAAAGTCAATTTGGAATATTTTTCTGGACTTACTTCCAGTTTTCTGTTTTGTTCCATTGCTCTATGTGTCTATCTTGACAATACCACCTACTGTAGATAAATATAGCTATATAATAAGTCTTGACATTGAATAGACAATCTTTCCTTTTTATTATTCATTTTCAACATTATGTTAACTATTATATTTCCTTTGTCTGGTATTCCTACCTATTTAATAATTTCCCACAGTTTGTTGTGATCCATGCAATCAAAGGCTTTAGCATAGTCAATGAAACAGAATTAGATGTTTTTCTGGAATTCTCTTGCCTCTTCCATGATCCAGTCAATGTGAGCAATTAGATTTCTGGCTCCTTTGCCTTTTCTAAATCCAGCTGGTACATCTGGAAGTTCTTGGTTCATGTACTGCTGAAGCCTAGCTTGAAGGATTTTGAACATAACCTTACTGGCATTTGAAATGAGTGCAAATGAACATTCTTTGGCATTGCCCTTCTTTGGAATTGGAAGGCAAGGAAGAAGTGATGTTTTCAGATTGTGGTGCTGGAGAAGGCTCTTGAGAGTCACTTTTACTGCAAGGAGACTAAACCAGTCAATTCTAAAAGAAATCAACCCTGAACATTCACTGGAAGGACTGATGCTGAAGCTGAAGCTCCAATACTTTGGCCACCTGATTTGAAAAACCAATTCATTGGAAAAGATCCTGATGATGGGAAAGATTGAAGGCAAAATGTGAAGGAGATGGCAAAGGATAAGATGGTTAGATAGCATCACCTACTCAATGGACATGAATTTGAACAAACTCCAGGAGATAGTGGAGGATAAAAGAGCCCAGTGTGCTGCAGTCCATGAAGTCACGCAGAGTTGGACATGACTTAATGACTGAACAACAAAAGCTCCTTTATCTTTGGGTATAAACTTTAAAATAATTTTTCTATATCTACAAAAATATCTTGCTGGATTTTTATGTGAATTATGCTAAACTTGTGTATCAATTAAGGAAGGATGGAAATATTACTGTTTTTAATCTTCCATTTAGTGAACACAGTATCTCTCTCCATTTATTTAGATATTTGATTTCTTTCATCAGCATTTCATAGTTTTAAGTAAACAAATTCTATGTGGTTTGTTAGAGTTACAACTAAATATTTAATTTTAAGTAACTATAAATTGCATTGTATTTTAAATGTTGGTGTCCATGTATAACACATTGCTAATATATAAAAATACAATTAACATCTACATGTTTACTTTGTACCTTGCCACTTTAATGAACTCATCTATTTGCTCTAGGAATTTTTTTGGAGAGCATAAGACATGAAGAGGAATAACTAGCAGCTGCTGGCAAAATCAGACAGTGAGAAACCTAGAAAGGTAGTTCTGAAATTAACCAAAGAGAAAGTCTAAAAAACAAAGCTATGGGGGAAAAAATCTACTCGATGAATGAATTCAAGAAACTAGATAGAGCTGAAGAGAACAATGAAATCAGCTAAAATGTTATAAAATGGATAAATGTTGTTATAAATGGATAAATGTTGCACAGAAGAGAAGGGGAAAAAAGGGAAGAGATAAAGGAGATTGCTAACAAAGAGAAAATAAAGATTGACAATGAAGATTGACACTCTAAAAGAAGCTTAAAAAGAGATCATGAAAAAAGTTTAGGTGTTGTAGGGGTAAGACATAAAAACAAATCCAAATCTGGAAAGTGTAATGAAATTGTAGGAGGCTAAAAAACAGGAGAGGGAATTTTAAAATTTTCCAGAAAGAAAAGAAAATTATGTATAAATGAATAGCAATTAGAATGAGCACATAAATGCCATAAAATCTTGGAAAGGTAAAAGATTTTCAAAAGACAAAGAGGAAATCATAATCAATCTAGATTTCAATGTTGGAATAATTGTGATTCAAGCTTGAAAGCTGAATAAGAATATTCACACATGTGTTTCAGTCATATAAAGACCAAGAGATTTTTATATTCATTGGTCTTTCCTTAAATAACCTCAAAAGGAAGTTATTTTTATAAAATAAAACATGTAAACTAAAATAAAATACATAAAATATCAAGTGTTGGCAATGATGTTGAGAGACAAGAATTCTCATCTGTAGTGGTGGGATGCGACATAGCGATTACCCTCTGAGAGAGCACAGGGCATTGCCTAGGAAAGCTGAGATCTGTTGTTCAATTGCCAAGTCATGTCTGACTCTTTGTGACCCCATGGACTCCAGGCTCCTCTGTCCTCCACTAGCTCCTGGATATTGTTCAAATTCATGTTCATTGAGTTAATAATGCTATCTAACCATCTCATCCTCTGCCACCTCCCTTCTCCTTTTGTCTTCCATCTTTCCCAGCATCAGGGTCTTTTCCAGTGAATCAGTTCTTCACATCTGGTGGCCAAAACATTGGAGCTTCAGCTTCATCATTGGTCCTTTCAATAAATATAATAATAATATATTTCTGTAATATCCTTAGGATTGACTGAGGTATGTAACCCCAAAACCCAGAAATGCTGTTTTTTCCTTATATCCTACACTAGAAACTCTTCCAGCTGAGCTATTTCAAATCCTAAAAGATGATGCTGTGAAAGTGTTGCACTCAATATGCCAGCAAATTTGGAAAACTCAGCAATGGCCACAGGACTGGAAAACATCAGTTTTTATTCCAACCCCAAAGAAAGGCAATGCCAAAGAATATTCAAACTACCACACAACTGCACTCATTTCACATGCTAGCAAAGTAATGCTCAAAATTCTCTAAGCCAGGTTTCAACAGTACATGAACTGAGACCTTCTAGATGTTCAAGCTGGATTTAGAAAAAGCAGACAAACAGAGATGAAATCGTCAACATCCACTGAATCATTGAAAAAGCAAGAGGATTTCAAAACTTCATCTACTTCTACTTCATTAACTATGCTGAAGACTTTGAATGTGTGGATCACAACTGTGGGAAATTCTTCAAAAGATGGGAATACCAGACCACTTTACCTACCTCCTGAGAAATGTGCATGCAGGTCAAGAAGCAACAGTTAGAACTGGACATGGAACAACAGATTGGTTCAAAATTGGGAAAAGAGTATGTCAAGGCTGTGTATTGTCACCCTGTTTATCTAACTTATATGCAGAGTACATCATGACAAATGCCAAGCTGGATGAAGCACAAGCTGGAATCCAGATTGCCAGGAGAAATATCAATAACCTCAGATTTGTAGATAACACCACTCTTATGGCAGAAAGTGAAGAGGAACCAAACAGCTTCTTGTTGAAAGTAAAGAGGAGAGTGGAAAAGCTAGCTTAAAACTCAACATTCAAAAAACTAAGATCATGGCATCCAGTTTCATCACTTCATGGCAAAAAGATGGGGAAACAATGGAAACAGTGAGAGACTTTATTTTCTTGGGCTCCAAAATCACTGTAGATGGTGACTGCAGCCATGGAATTAAAAGATGCTTGCTCTTTGGAAGAAAAGGTATGACAGAACACCTAAACAGCATATTAAAAAGTAGAGACATCACTTTGCTGACAAAAGTCTGTCTAGTCAAAGCTATGGTTTTTTCCAGCAGTCACATATGGATGTGAGAGCTGGACCATCAAAAAGGCTGAGCACCAAAGAATTGATGTTTTTGAATCATGTTGGAGAAGACTCTTGAGAGTCCCTTGGACTGAAAGGAGATCAAACCAGTCAATCCTAAAGGAAATCAATCCTGAAAATTCATTGTAGGAACTGATGCTGAGGCGGAAGCTCCAACACTTTGGCCATCTGCTGCTAAGAGCCTACTCATTGGAAAAAAACCCTGATGCTGGAAAATATTGAAGGCAAGAGGAGAAGGGGATGACAGAGGATGAGATGGTTGGATGGCATCGCTGACTCAGTGGACATGAGTTTCAGCAAGCTCTGGGAGATGGTGAAGGACAGAGAAGCCTAGCATGCTTCAGTCCATGGGGTTGCAAAGAGTCAGACACAACTGTGCAACTGAACAACAAGAAACACTTACTTGCATGCAGCAGGTGATGTATGCAAAGATCTCTTTTGTGATGAGGTCAATTAGAGGGGAAAATGTGAAAAAACCTAATGTCGCCAACTGAGAAGTATGTAAATACATTATAGTGTAGTCTTATGATGGAGTACTGCCCAGTCCTTGGGAAGATGACTGTGTTTTGCTTGAATCAGCTCAAAAAATGAAGTTGAATTTTCAGAAGCATAATATTAATAGACTGACATATACAGAATTGTCAACCTTATAAAAATGTTATACAAAATAATGCTAAAAATGTTTCATCTTGTAACATTATACATGTGTATGTATGTGTGCATCAGTTCAGTTCAGTTCAGTTCAGTCCCTCAGTCATGTCCGACTCTTTGCGACCCCATGAATCACAGCATGCCAGGCCTCCCTGTCCATCACGAACTCCCGGAGCTCACTGAGACGTCCATCGAGTCAGTGATGCCATCCAGCCATCTCATCCTCTGTCATCCCCTTCTCCTCCTGCCCCCAATCCCTCCCAGCATCAGTCTTTTCCAATGAGTCAACTCTTCACATGAGGTGGCCAAAGTACTGGAGTTTCAGCTTTAGCATCATTCCTTTCAAAGAAATCCCAGGGCTGATGTCCTTCAGAATGGACTGGTTGGATCTCCTTGCAGTCCAAGGGACTCTCAAGAGTCTTCTCCAACACCACAGTTCAAAAGCATCAATTCTTCGGCGCTCAGCTTTCTTCACAGTCCAACTGTCACATCCATACGTGACTACTGGACAAACCATAGCCTTGACTAGACGGATCTTTGTTGGCAAAGTAATGTCTCTGCTTTTGAATATGCTATCTAGGTTGGTCATAACTTTTCTTCCAAAGAGTAAGTGTCTTTTAATTTCATGGCTGCAGTCACCATCTGCAGTGATTTTGGAGCGTGTGCATAGTAGGCATATAAAAGCTTTGACTAAAAGGATGTTATTTGTTAAAGAAACATTCATTCTGAGACTTGTTACAGTGGTAAGGAAGATTTTACTGAAGACTATTGCAATATAGGAGAAAGGTTGGACTAAACCCCAAATATAAGAGATAAGTGGGGATTTATAGCTAAGATGCGGGTGTAGGTGTGAGTGGATGGAAAATTATGAAGAAAAAAAACATTAGGGTGGAGGGGTTCTTGCTAGAGTGATTTAACAGGATTTCTGCTAAAGGCAGACTAAGGTAATCAGCTACCAAAGGTGGGAGCATTCTCACCTAATTGACTCATCAGGATTCTTATTACTACTGCACTTAGAAGACTGAAGATAGGGCCCAAGGATGAGGCCAGGTGGAGGACAAGGCTCAAAGAGGCTGCCCACTGTTTGGTCAAGGGGAGAGTCTTAATCACTACAAAGAGTTGGATCATGGTTCCTACTGGAATACTTCCTGTGGAGAGGAAAGGTGGGGATGATTCTGACAATGGATTCAAGGGGAATCAAAGGGACTTTATTGCTTTTATGTTCAAAACAATTTGAATTGAAACAGCAAATGACATTCTAAAAATATGCTGAATACAAAGGAGTTTGTGACATTTTTCTATGCTTTGAATTTCAATAGATTGGATGAGGCAAGGTAGACACTGAGGCAGCAGTGAGAGGTTCTGGGAGAGATGTCAGTTGTTCACACCAGGACGGTAGGGCTGCACCTGGAGAGGAGGCTGTGGTCCAGACAGAAGCACAGGGACCCAAGAACAGCAAGGCCACTGTATCACTTATCTACTGCTGACAACCACACACCCCAAAACAAGAGAAACCTTTCCCCCTCTGTGAACTGACCCACCAGTGCTGCTAGGCTTGCCTCATCTCGTTGGCTGCATTTGGAGGTGCTTACCTAAGGGTCAGCTGCAGTGCCTGGCATGGCCCAACCATTCCTTCCTTGTGGTCCTTCATGCCATGGTCATCTTTGATGACTGGGTTAAGCCCCAGTGAAGGAGCACTTATCTAGTCTCTCTGTCCCATTTGCTGATGAGCCGTTGCCCAGAGCAAGCCACGGCGTGAGATGAAAACAGACAAGTGAACAGTGGACTGATCTACTGGGGACTGCTACTCCCACAATCTACCACAACAATCTTAAAATGAGTAAGATAGTGTTGTATTGACATAGGCATAAAAAAAGCAACACATTAAAGCCAACAACAACAGCAGGGAAGGATGAAACAGATGAAGCTATTGAAGAACAAGGAGGGATAATTTGCCTTACCAAGAATTATCACAAATGGTGAAAAAGGATCACTTTTTTAAAAACATGTTGTCAACAGCACTAACTGTGAAATAAAGGATGTATAAATTTGATAATATTAAAATTAGGTATCAGAAATAATATATCTGGAGGTTTTTTCATTTGTTTGTTTTGTTTTTGTTGTTGTTTCATCAACAGAGAACTAGTGTCCAGATAAGGGGCTTCTCAGGTGGCTCAGTGGTAAAGAATCTGACTGCCAATACAGGAGATGCAAGAGATGCCAGTTGGATCTCTGGGCTAGGGAGATCCCCTCGAGGAGGAAATGGCAACCCACTCCATTATTCTTGCCTGGAGAATCCCATGGACAGAGGAGTCTGGTGGGCTACGGTTCAGAGGGTCCCAAAGAGTTGGACCTGATGGAAGAGTCTTAGCGTGCTTGTCCAGATGATTGAGAGAATATGGCTGATCCATCAGGACCCATCCACAGCCTCTGTTCTGTATTCTTTTATGGGATGATGATAACTTAAAAAAACTACACAACGTGAGAGACGCATGTTTCATTGGAAGCGAAATGAGGGCTGCAGCCAGGGAGATAACACCCCAGACAGCTCTGAGAAACTGCTCCAAAGAGGCAGGTGAGAAGGTCAGTATACATGTGATTTTGGTGAAGGGAGAGTCCATGCAATCAAGCACATATTTTTTCCAGAAGGTTTCTGCTAGCCACAAGGAGCATATGTCACCATGAAGGACTTTGGTGCTTTTTTGATATGAGGAGATACAAGAATTGGGCTCATAAAATCAGCTCTTAAATATATTTGTCTGAAGACCTGTTCTGTCAGTCCCACCTCCACTCGCCCACATCCCCAGCACACAGGGCCTCTTTTCTGATCTCCACTCTAAACTCCTTTCAGGGGTTGTTAAAAATCAGCAGCTACAGCAGCACATAATTTAATCCTTGAAAAAGTAGATGGCACGTGCCAAATTGTAGGTGATGGGATGATAGTGAGAGGTTGTAGGAATCAACCTGGAGAAGATGGACAGCCCATCAAGCTTCATCCACAGTCACTGTTCTGTTTTCTTTTATGGGATAGTCAGTTGGATATGCCACAAGAGGAGGCAGAGGAGAGACCCAGAAAAAAAAACAAAGTTTATTACACTTAGGAGTCCTAGACGCAGGAGCTAGCATGCCACGTGGGGCCACATGCGGAAGCACCAAAGTGGTCAGGAGGCAGAAGGCAGGAGCAGAGTGGGAGTGGGGAGCTTTTTGAAAGTAAAAAGTGTTGGTGGCTCAGTTGTGTCTGACTCTTTGTGGTCTCATGAACTGTAGCCTGCCAGGTTCCTCTGTTCATGGGATTCTCCAGGCAAGAATGCTGAAGTGAGTTGCCATTCCCTTCTCCAGGGGATCTTCCTGACCCACGGATGGAGCCTGGCCTCCTCTTGCATTACAGGCAGATTCTTTACCACCTGATCCACCAGAGAAGTCCCAGGGAGAATTTAGGTAAGGTCTTTATTGGGGTTTCTGCAAAAAAGGCAGAATAGGATGAACAGCTTAGGACTGGCTACATCTGAATAATTCTGGCTAGCTTTGGGCTATAGGGGTGGTCTCTAGTTACCTGGTGCCTAGCAATATTCCTTTGATTAAAGCACTACAGTTCAGCAGGAATATTGCCTCCTGGGATGTTGGGCAGGAGAAAGAAGGTCTGGCTCTGGGTTAGTCACTTTGCATATCAAAGGCCTGCTCCCTGCTGGGTCCTTTGCTCTCTCTGTGAATCTGCTGGCTCAAGAAGGGGCAATCTCTTCCCAGCTAGAAAGATTCTTTTATTATTGTTCTCTTGACTTTTTTTTAGGATGCTATAACATCTTAATATGCACAAAATTAAAAGCATCTACAGTATTAAAAGCATCAAAAGCCTCACAGGCATTATATAGGCATGCCAAAAATGATGAAATGCAGTTGGTCAATAAAAGTAAATAAAAATCCACCAACCCGATTACCAGGAGCTTCCCTGGTGGCTTAGATGGTAAAGAATCTGCTTGCAATGCGGGAGATTTGGGTTCAGTCCCTGAGCAGGGAAGATCCCCTGCAGAAGGAAATGGCTAACCACTACAGTAATCTTGCCTGGGAAATCCCCTGGATAGAGAAGCCTGGCAGGCTACAGTCCATGGTGTTGCAAAGGGTCAGACACGACTGAGTGACTATCATTCATTGTGACCCTGAACCTCATTACTGATTGGGAAAATGCAAAGTAAAACCACAATAAGATACACTGCAGACCTCAGAAGGGTAAAAGCTTAAAGACCTGACAACGGGAAGTGATGAGAAAGATGAGGAGTTGCAGGGGTTCCCATTTCCTCTTGGGGGCTATACATTTTATACAGGGGACCCGCAAAAGGAATTTTCAGAGCAGCAAACTGACACCACCCTGGATGTCTATCAGCTGTGTGGCAGAGAAGTGAATCAAGGAGTACTTGAAATGGAAATGAATGTTACAGCCAAAAACACTCACCAAGAAATGATAAGCTACAGAAGCAAGTCACAGAAAACCCATGAGGTCTAATTCTTTTTATGTATGATCAGTAGCCAGTGGAATCTATGTTCTGTGGTATAGGGCTCTGTATGTGGGTGGCAAGGCAATAGATAAAAGCAAGAGAATTGTTGTTGCAAAGGAGCAAGAGTATGATTGGGGAAGGAATGAAGGAGGGACAGGCCCTCTAAGACCCTGGCCAAAATCTGTTTCTTGGGTATCTAGTTGCCCCCTTTGTAATTTGTCTTAAAAAGAAAGAATAACGAGAGTTGAAAGGGAAGAGTGGGTGAAAAACTTCAGAGAAGGGCCCCTGCCACAAGGTCAGTGGCTTTTGGGTACAGGCACTGGTGACAGAGGAAGCTGTATGAACAGCAGGATGTCTGGAGATAAAATTGGGGTGATTCAGTGATGGATTAGATGGGGAGGTGAGGAGAGAGAGTTGGGCGAGGGGTTCCTAGATTTCCTTTTTTCTTTTAACACTTTATTTATTTGGCTGCACTGGGTGTTAGTCACAGCACCTGGCATCTTCCACCTTCTTTGGGGCATACAGGATCTTTAGTTGTGGAATGCAAACTCTTAATTGCCACATGTGGGCTCTAGTTTCCCAACCAGCGATTGAACTCGGGTCCCCTGCACTGGGAGCATGGAGTCTTAGCCTCTGGACCACCAGAGAAGTCCCAGGATTCCTAGATTTCTGGTTTACTTCCTAGGTTCATGGTGATTTGTCCTCTTGAATAAGTAAGGGCTCTTAACTTTTTGACTCGGTGGTGTATTGGAGGCTCTTGGTCAAGGAGACATCAGCCATGTGGTCTTGGTGCTCAAAGAAGTCACAGGAGCTAGAGATGCAGCTTTCAGAAATGCCCGTGTGCAGTTTTGACAAAGCCGCCAGTGTGGGTGAGAGAGCCAGGGGGCTGGGGGCAATGAGAAGAGATGGTCATCTGGGCCTGAGTCGACGCACACACACCTGCAGGGTATGGCAGCCCAGAGCCCAGAGGGGTTGTCAGTTTAAGGAGATGATGATAGTTTAATGTGATGAATGCAGAAAGGTGGGGTGTGATGAAGTCTGAGACACATACCTTGGATTTAAGATTTGAAGATAACTGGTGGCTTCAACCAAAATTGCCTGGATGGTGCAGCTGGGGATGGAAGCCAACTAGGAGAGGGTAATGTGAGGCTGGGGGGAGAGGCAAGGTGCCACCCTGTCCATTAGCAAAGACAGCACACCTGCCAAGAACCAGGCTTCACATACGTGCATCATCCATGCCATGCTGCCAAGGAGCTGTCAGTTATATCTGTCCCTGCATCTCTAGCCCCTGGGAAAGTGGTCTGGCACACAGTAGGTCCCCAATAAAACCTGCTGGATGTGGATGAAGCATATCCCCCAGTTTCCAGCATCAAATTCACCCAAAATGATGTCATTTAATTTCCATTTCACGCAGCTGTGTTTCAAATATTTACACCCAAGCAGAGATGCACACTAATGGAAAGTTCATTCATTATACACACATTGTTTTAACAGCCCTGTAATCATGAGATGAATTCATAGCAAGAGGAAAACTAACTGCATTTTATCATGTCAGTAATTGAGAGTTAACACCAGAGCTCTCTCTTGCCCTGGAGGGTTGGACACCTGGGAGAGTGTTGTAACAAATGTCAGGGAAGGAAGCAAAGTGACAGCCATCCCATTGAGGGCCAGATTCTCAAGCATCCTCCATCTCAATCCTCAACTACTCCTCTGAGTGAGCAGGTGGGTCCCCAACAGCACATGGGGAGCCTCGTGCTCGAGGGTCCACAGCTGGTCCTTGGCAAAGATGGGATGCAGAATGCATACCCACATGTCTCAGTTTACAGCCTTTCCACTAAGACCCATAACCTTCCAGAACTACCCATACTCAAAAGAGTAAGTTCCTGGCATGCAATCATCAATCATTTTCTGGAGGCAAGGACAGCAAACCAGCAACTTTCCAAGGGCTGTCAGTGACTTAGCACACACCTGGGAGTGTCTCCAGATATTTTTATCCCCACTAACTTCTTGAGCAGTTTCATAGTTTTAAGAGAGAGTTTCCTGAAGCACCCCAGGAGAGGCCCGGCTTGTCCAAGTACTGCTTAGAAATCAACACAGGAACGCAGTTTAAGTACAGCTAGAAAACACTTTCCTGAATTAGACCAAATCAGGCACCTGCCTCTTCTAGAAAGCTTCCCTCGATATTCATCCAAATTTCCATAATACACACTTCCAGAATTGACAGTGTATGAGCATCCTGCCTTGTCCTCCTTTGTCATACTGTTATTTCAGGTGACTTTGCCAACTTGACCAAAGTTCATGGTTCCCTGGAGGGCCAGGAGGGACCAGATCTACCAGGGTAATGTTTTGGAGCCTACAACCCCATAGGGCTGGTTCAGTTCAGTTGAGTCCAGTCACTCAGTTGTGTCACACTCTTTGTGAGCACATGGACTGCAGCACGCCAGGCTTCCCTGTCCATCATTCCGGAGCTTGCTCAAACTCATGTCCATCAAGTCAGTGATGCCATCTAACAATCTTATCCTCTGTTGTCCCCTTCTCCTCCTGCCCTCAATTTTTCCCAGTATCAAGGTCTTTACCAATGAGTCAGTAGTATTGGGCTGATAGTATTTTAATTTTTTTAATTGGACTATAATGGCTTTACAATGTTGTGTTAGTTTCTGTTGTACAACAATGTGATCAGCCATGTGCTTATTGCCCATTTGCTCTGTCATGCTCAACTCTTTGCGACCCCATAGACTGCAGCCTGCCAGTCTCCTCTGCCAGTGGGATTTTTCAGGTAAGAATACTGGAGTGGGTTGCCATTTCTTTCTCCAGAGGATCTTCCCAACTCAGGGATCAAACCTGTGCCTCCTGCAAGTCTCCTGAATTGGCAGATGGATTATTTACCACTGAGCCATATATATATCCCCTCCCTCTTGAGCCTCCCTCCCACCCAGCCCTCTAGGTCGGCACATAGCACCGAGCTGAGCTCCCTGTGCTCCCTGTGCAGCTTCCCACTAGTTATCTATTTTACACATCGTGTATATTTGTCAATGCTACTCTCTCAATTCACCCTCCTCTCCTTCTCCCGCAATCCCCGCCCTGTGTCCACAAACCTGTTCTCTACATCTGCAGCTCTATTCCTGCCCTCCAAATAGGTTCATCTGTACCATTTTTCTTAAAATAATAAAAGCACAGACCCTGAATGCTTGACCTGGGTCATTTATTTTCATCCTCACACTCAAAAATATTTTTAAGGAGAGATGCTCTTTTTCAGGCCCATTTTATAGATGAGGAAACTGAGGCCCATGGAGCTAAAACCACTTGCCCAAATCACACAGCTCTTCATTGAGAGGCAGCCAAGATTCCAACCTTGGTGTCAAATGAAACTTCCCTCAGAGGGTGTCCCCCTACCTGACTTGCTACCTGTTGCCTCTAGCACCCCAGACTTTTTAGATGAAGGTAAGGTTTGAAGAGGAGTTGGTGACAAGTCAAGAGTCGCTCCAGCTTCTTGCTCAACTGTCGTCTCAGGTTTAATCTGGAATTTTCTGTTTCCCTTTGCCTTGCTCCTCAGCTGGGGCTTTCTCATTAAGAGAACCAAGCATATTTGTTCCCCTGCTTGAAGCTGCAGAGGCGAGAGATTTAAATCTGGGAGTGCTGAGGGGACATGGGGGAGAAAACAAAAGAAATAGCAGTTTTGAAAGCGCACGGATTAGCCCAGAGGCTGTTCTCTGTTTTCATCTTTCCCTTCCACACAGAGGGTTTTATGCATAGCCTCTCCCACTCTTTTTATTATTATTATTCCTCATCAATTACAGAGGCCCGTTTGCAAGAGACGACAGTGAGCAGAGATTGGGCGGTGGATGCTTTTATATGCAAAGTGTGCCTCTTAAAAATGGAAATAAACAGCTTTTGCTTGGAGTGAAGCCTTTGACTTTGCAGTGGAGAGTCATTCCTGACTCTGCATCTTAGCGTTGAGGGAAACGTCAGATCCAACACAAACTGAGATGACCCAGATTGGCTGATGGATGCTATTTTGGGTTTTATTTTTATTTTCCGACTCCAAATGCTATAGACTAAAACACGGATTTGTTCTCGGCGTTGATTCCTGGGATGTCTGCACACATTTTAGGTGGTTAGAAGAACACAGTGAAAGGGGAGAAACAGGAAGGAAAGCAGCAGAGCCATTTGGAAAAGAGAGGAAAGTCTTCTGTAATTTCCAAAGCTGTGATTTATTGCCATATTCAGAAATTAATTATAGCCTGAGGTCCCTGGAACGAAGTGGGGTGGGGGAACCAATATGACAGTTCACATCTGGAGGGAGACACAGCTGTTCCCACTTTGGAAAGCTGCCCCATCCCCAGCTCCCTGCAATAAAGCAAATGGCCCTTCCTTGTGGGCTGTCTCCTGGGGCCAGAGCACCAGCAACATTTGGAACATCATCAGCATCTTTTCTCCCTATGGGTCCTGGGGAGAAAATCACATTCTTGATACAGCTGGCATCCGGGGCTGCAGTTTTAAAATGAAGATATACAGCCAGTGGTCTCTGGTCTCTGCTCAAGGTAACCTCTGCTGACTCATTATGTGTTTAATAAGATCTCTCGTCCAGGCAATGAAGGATGGATTTGTGCTGAGATCAAGCAGGGCTAGGTGAAGGAGAAGGAAGAAGAGAGGGCTTTAGAACTGAGCTGTTTTTACCTCCTTAGAATCTGTGGCCCTCACCAGTCATCAGCCATCCGCTCCGAGTGCTACCATCTCTCCAAACAGTAAGAATCAGAGGAGGCCAGGGCTCTTTGCTAATAGTCTCCCTTATCTGCTGGTGCCACACAGACCATGGAAGTAGCCTTTCACCAAGTGTACAGCAAAATTCTTTCCCAGATGGACCAACGATGTAGCCTCATGCTCCCCTCCTCAGCGCATCATCCTAGGACAATAATCAAGAAACCGGGGGATTATTAGCATTTTGGGGTATTTTTGGAGGTGTGCAGGGCCCTCTGGGGCTCCTGGGCATAAGGCCTTTGTGTCCCCCATTTCTTTGACTATAGGGAACAGCCTTCATTCAGCCTCCATGACCTTCCCTGAGTTCCAATGGGCAGACTCAAACACTTGTTAATTAGGGAAGGGAGGGGATGCGAGACCAGGGAGAAGCAGTTAAGAGCAGCCTTGGTACAAGATTGTGTTTCCCCATCAATGGATACACACAACAGTATCTTTGAGCTATTTTACAGATACTGAAATCCCCTTCAGTTGGGAGAAATTAACAATTAACAATGGAATACTGCCCACAAGCATGTAGACCCCAGGCCAGTGGGACCTGAAAGCTGACAACATGGAGCCCCCTGTTTATCTCACCACAAACCATCAGAAGAGTGTCCACAAGTTGATCATGCCCTCTTTGGACAGTTAATATAAAACTTGCTATCTTTCCCAAGTGGGGACACACGGTTTTGAGTGCCTGAGTCCACTATGGCCCCCCTTGTCTGCCTGGCAAAGTGATAAAGCTACCCTTTTCTACTTCACTGGAAACTCTGTCTGTGACATTTGATTTGACACCTGAATATAGAGAAGTTACAGAGAAGGCAATGGCACCCCACTCCAGTACTCTTGCCTGGAAAATCCATGGACAGAGGAGCCTGGTAGGCTGCAGTCCATGGGGTCGCTAAGAGTCGGGAACAACTGAGTGACTTCACTTTCACTTTTCACTTTCATGCATTGGAGAAGGAAATGGCAACCCACTCCAGTGTTCTTGCCTGGAGAATCCCAGGGATGGGGAAGCCTGGTGGGCTGCTGTCTCTGGGGTCGCACAGAGTCTGACATGACTGAAGCGACTTAGCAGCAGCAGCATAGAGAAGTTGAGCTTTCGGCATCATTTTTTTTTTCTCCCAAGATTATGAGACTTGAGTAACACATTTTTAAAAATACCTATTAGGTGTTCAGCTATGAGTGACACAGGCCAAGTTCAAGTTGCCTTACTCTTCAAACAGAGTTGAATCAGTTGAAGAACCGAGGCTGTGTAAGGGGTGGACATGGGGGAAGTGGGAGTGAATGCCCCAGAAGACCAAGGAAGGTAGAAGATCAGCGAAAATTGCCCTCCTCTCTCTCTGGTCTCTGCTGGACCTAGGACTTAAATTGATATAAGGCAGATGAACAAGAGAAAAGCATACAGATGTTCACATTTACAGGGGAGCCCCCACAGGAAAATGAAGACCCAAGGAAGAGGATAAACCTTAGTGCCCATAAACCAGGTTGAATAAAGAGGATGATTGCAGAAAAGAAATCGGAACAGATGGGGAGACTCAAGGATGGCGGGAGTCATTCTGACAAATCTGTACAGATTTCTCTCTCATCCTCAACTCCCATCTCTGGGGATAAGAACTTTTCTTTCCTCTTGATACAGACAGTGTATCTTCCACTTGGGAGTTTTATGTCCTGCTTTCAGGGAGAAAAGGGGTTCAGAGCATCTTTCTTGCACCTGCTATTTTTCAAGTGCCTTTAGCTCAAAATAATTCTAGGCCAAAAGGGCATATTTGGGGGTATCATATTCTCCCACCCTTCATAGGGATTTGCAAAATGAGATGGCTTCAAACCTGCTCCATGGATCTCAGCTGGGACTCAGTGTTTGAAGAGAGGGTGTCTCCTTGGAGATAGAGGTATTCAGGCAGAACACAGTTAGGGGGTGTTTGGTGCCATAAGCCTGGTATGTCTGGGGATGTAAAGGACCCTCTGGTTCGACACTGTGCTCTTTGGGAGATCATAGGAAATTGCAGTGTCTAGGTAGGTTGTGAGCAGATGCAACCAGATGGGGCCAACCAGCTAGAGGAGATGGCAGATTCAATTCCCCCCAGGATGATGGCAAAAGAAACTCTAAACTCAAGTTCTAAGCTGACTGCTCACTCATTCCTGCAGCGCACTAACAGTAGGATTGAGAACAGCATCTGGTGTCACACAAGTGAGGCGGTAGCCTTTGAGCCAGTCCGCAGGCAGCGGCCCCTGCAGCCCCTTCACTCAGTCTGGGTATGATTAATTCCCTTGATGGTCAATCTTCCTCTTCCCATCCTCCCACAGCCGGCCGCCTCTCCTCCTGAGCCCCAGGGGGATCTGCACACTGCAGGCTCTGTGTCAGGATGCTTGTGAAATGAGATGGAACACACAGATGCTGGATCCGAGCAGGGGGCATCCAGGGTCCCAGCAGTGTGGAACGTTCCACTATCTCAAAACAGATGAGAAGGAAATGAAAGTCAGCCAGACAGAGACTTTGTTATCCAATATCTAAGGTCTCTTTTAGAATGTTCATAGTCACACTTCTCACATATCTGGGAACTGAGAGAAAGGGGTGATCCTGGGGACCAAGGTCAGGTGGGGAACTGTGTGGGGGAGTGGACCCATCCTTTACAAGGTGGATCCAAACCCCACCACGTCCGAATTCCATCCTGGCAGTGCCTTGTGACCCAACCCTAGCAAGATGCTTACATCCTCAGGAGCACCTTTCCTTACTGTAAGAGTGAGCCAGAGAGTGGCTTTGGAAAGGTGCAGATAGGAGCCCAGAGCCCCTCTTCTGCAGACCTGAGTGAACACTGGTCTTGGCATCCCATTCTCAGGAACTCCAGGTTATAGGGAAGACAATATGAGACAATAGGGCTGTCAGTCAAGCCTGTTTTCTTGCTAGATGTTCTAGCAATCCTAGAAGGAGGTCAGTTTATGTCTCACCTTCTCCCACGTGAAGCTCTGCCTGTTCATTGAGCCAAGGTAAGAATATTGCTAAAACATCTCCCAGTAACCTTCTCTTTCTCCCCAACAAGCTTCTAGGTTTCTCCGCACAGTGATAAGGAATTCTCTTGACCAAACTTTAGTTTTAGCAAGAGTCTGGCTTAGGCAGTCTAGGAGAATCCCCATGATAGAGAGAGAGTGGTGTGGTGGTAGTTTAGTGACTAAGTCATGTCTCACGACTGGAGACTCCATGGACTGTAGCCCTTGAGGCTCCTCTGTCCATGGGATTTCCCAGGCAAGAATACTGGAGTGGGTTGCCATTTCCTTTTCCAGGGGATCTTTCTCATCCAGAGATTGAACCCATATCTCCTGCATTGGCAGGTGGATTCTTTACCACTGAGCCACCAGGGAAACCCCTTTCGCTAATATACATATGATTTAAGTCACACTGTGATAGTCCCAGTTAAACCATATAGAGTCAAAGGAGAAACTAATGATGTAAGCCTTGACATCTGCCCAAGAATGAGGAAGATAGTGGTCTTCTTTCCTCTCACCTCCTTTTTTTAAAAATTATAAAAATGTAACCCTCGTTGTTCTCAGGGCTACATTCCCTTGCCTCCCTGCTTGTATATCTCACAAGTGTCCCATGTTAACAGACTTACTCTTTGCCTATCACTTTGCCTCATACTGAATTCTTTCTGTGACTAGACAGAAGAATCTGAGCTTCAGTAAGTCCTGACACCAAATGTGCAGTTTTAATTAAAAGGCAATGTGTTTGAGTCCCCTCCTGGTCAGGGTTTGTGGGCTCAAACCAATCTGAGTCTTAGTTTGAGGCCCACCTAAGAAGGAATGTGGTTTTAACCACTTCTTCAAGGTCCAAACAAGGTCCTCCTGATAATATTTTTATCCAGTGACCCCTTTGCCCTCCTGTTGGCTCTAAACCCCTTTTCCAGTCTCCTGTTGTAACTGACCTGAGTTCAGTCTCTTGCCTTCACTGTGTTAGCCTTGACCCCCATGGCAACAGTGCTAACATGTGTCTTCCTTGCCCACTGGACTCTGTCCACTACAAGTTTTCTTTCATAAATCTATAACCACTCATTCCCACAAGGAAAGGCAGGAACCATTCACTGCTTGCTTTTCAAAGTGAGAAACCCAAGTACATCCCACAAGGTCATGAGTCACGAGGAGTGAATGAGAGATTGGAACTGCTGCTGGCCTGGAGTAGGAGCCCCTAGCAGTGTCAGCCCCTTGACATTTGCTGTCCTCTGCAGTCAGGATGGGAAAGAGGGAGCTGGAGGGTCAGGGAGTCTGCAAAGACCATGTTTGCATGTCATTGTTCAGTTCAGTTCAGTTCAGTTCAGTTGCTCAGTCGTGTCCGACTCTGCGACCCCATGAATCGCAACACGCCAGGCCTCCCTGTCCATCACCAACTCCCGGAGTTCACTCAGACTCACGTCCATCGAGTCAGTGATGCCATCCAGCCATCTCATTCTCTGTCGTCCCCTTCTCCTCCTGCCCCCAATCCCTCCCAGCATCAGAGTCTTTTCCAATGAGTCAACTCTTCACATGAGGTGGCCAAAGTACTGGCATTTCAGCTTTAGCCTCATTCCTTCCAAAGAAATCCCAGGACTGATCTCCTTCAGAATGCACTGGTTGGATCTCCTTGCAGTCCAAGGGACTCTCAAGAGTCTTCTCCAATATCATAGCTCAAAAGCATCAATTCTTCAGTGCTCAGCCTTCTTCATAGTCCAACTTTCACATCCATACATGACCACTGGAAAAACCATAGCCTTGACTAGATGAACCTTTGTTGGCAAAGTAATGTCTCTGCTTTTGAATATGCTATCTAGGTTGGTCATAACTTTCCTTCAAAGGAGTAAGCATCTTTTAATTTCATGGCTGCAGTCACCATCTGCAGTGATTTTGGAGCCCATAAAAATAAAGTCTGACACTGTTTCCCCATCTATTTCCCATGAAGTGATGGGACTGGATGCCATGATCTTCATTTTCTGAATGTTGAGCTTTAAGCCGACTTTTTCCCTCTCCACTTTCACTTTCATCAAGAGGCTTTTTAGTTCCTCTTCACTTTCTGCCATAAGGGTGGTGTCATCTGCATATCTGAGGTTATTGATATTTCTCCTGGCAATCTTGATTCCAGCTTGTGTTTCTCCCAGTCCAGCGTTTCTCATGATGTACTCTGCATTTAAGTTAAATAAGCAGGGTGACAATATATAGCCTTGACATACTCCTTTTCCTATTTGGAACCAGTCTGTTGTTCCATGTCCAGTTCTAACTGTTGCTTCCTGACCTGCATACAAATTTCTCAAGAGGCAGATCAGGTGGTCTGGTATTCCCATCTCTTTCAGAATTTTCCACAGTTTATTGTGATCCACACAGTCAAAGGCTTTGGCATAGTCAATAAAGCAGAAATAGATGTTTTTCTGGAACTCTCTTGCTTTTTCCATGATCCAGCGGATGTTGGGATTTGATCTCTGGTTCCTCTGCCTTTTCTAAAACCAGCTTGAACATCAGGAAGTTCACGGTTCACATACTGCTGAAGCCTGGCTTGGAGAATTTTGAGCATTACTTCCCGCCTTTTCTATACAAGCAAAGCACAGCGTAAGGAGCAGGACTTCCCCCAGCCTTGTAAATAAAGATTCTAATTCTGAAAGAGGCAAAAGGTAGGAAGGATAAGTCCAAGGGCAGAAAATGTAATTGCAGAAGCTGGTGACTTCTGAGTGTTTCCCACAAGTATTTGCTTGACTTGAATTATTAATTAGAAGCATTATCTGATAATTATTTTCTGATTATATGTCTTTGCATCTGTCATCCCACACAATAATTAACTATGACACGTTTAAAACCTGAGAGATTATTCTGAGATTTGAAGGACCAGAAGGGAGATTGACAGGGATGAATCTGTAAGAGGGTGAAAGGTGAGCATAAAGGACTGGATTCATGCATCTTCTCATGTCCATGGGTGTGGGACTCAATAGCATAAATTGCAGCTTCTAATTAATCTACACTCTGGTATGTCCAGGTTTCTCTCATGGCTCAGATGGTAAAGAATATGCCTGTAATGCAGGAGATATGGGTTTGATCCCTGGATCAGAAGGATCCCCTGGAGAAGGGAATGGCTACACACTCCAGTATTCTTGCCTGGAGAATTCCATGAACAGAGGAGCCTGGTGGGCTACAGTCCATGTGGTCGCAAAGAGTCACACACAACTGAGTGACTAACACTGGTTTGTTCATCTATTACAAAACAAAACAAAACACTTAATATTGAGTGGGACACCCAGAAAGCTCTGAAATGCTTGCATATCCATTCATTTTTCTACTCCTACCAGCATTTATTTCTTGCAAAGTATGGAACATCACCCATATGAATTAGCCATTTGAAAGGGAAACCATTAAAGGCATTAGATATCTATTTGGAAAACCATGGATTCAATTTAGATTGTTGGCCAAACAAAAAATTTTCCCAGGCTTTTAGTTTTATATACCATTTCTCTTTACAAATATGTGTTTGTATAGGAGGCAATTAGAATCTTTTCTAAGTTATTTGTGCAAAGAAAATGAATCGGTGCTTTTTTATTTCAATGTAAATAAAATGAGCTGTAATAACCCCCAATTAGCACATTAAAATAAGTTGAAGATTTGTTTTATCATTTCATTGTAGAGGGAAAAAAGGCAGCAATGAGAACCTTATATTAGTGACAAAAGCAGAATCAGTTGTTTGCCTTGAAGAACAGAGAAAATCTAATTTAAAACTCTTTGCATCGTTGATAATTAATTTCACACCAAACATGCCATTAGAAGGTCTATAAAACATCTGATAGTTTTTAAAAAGCCAAACCAATGATTTTCCCCCTCAATGAGAATGTCGACACTAAAAATTTAGCCTGCGTGATGAAACTGGGAGAGGAACGGAGCCAAATCACAAGTTTCGTCTTCCATTCTTCCTTTCAAAGTTGGAAACTCAAGGCATGAATTCTAACTTTATCAAGTGAGGGGGTAATTGGGACCTTTTAGACAATGAAAGTGAAAGTCGCTTAGTCTGACTCTTTGCAACCCCATGGACTATACAGTTCATGGCATTCTCCAGGCCAGAACACTGAAGTGGGTAGCCTTTCCCTTCTCCGGAGGATCTTCCCAACTCAGAGATCAAGCCCAGGTTTCCTGCATTGCAGGAGGATCCTTTACCAGTTGAGCCACCAGGGAAGCCCTTTCAGACAATAAAGCCCACCAAAAAAGTAAGTGAATAATCAGAAAACTCAGGTGTGTGTGTGGTGTGTAGTGGTACACATGCATGTGTTTGTGGATGCAGGAGTGTGTGTGTGTGCACGTGTGCACATGTATGTGCCTGTGTGTGCACTAGTGGTGTTCAGAGACAGAAATAAGGACGATGTGAGTCAAATATTGTTTTGAGTACATATAAATATGGATGATTAAGAAATCTGAGATAGGCAACTTCTTTTGGGGTTCTCAGTGTGGAACAGACTTATAGTAGATGACAGGCACTATTTAAACTACACTTGAGTAAATTCACCCATCCCAGAAGAATGTTGTCCCTGAAGGATGGATAAGTCAGGGTAAACATGCCAGTGCATGGACATGTGGTTTAGCATTCAACTTTTTGTTCCTTAACCAAAGCAGAGACAAAATGAGATTTTTTAGGTTTGCTAAGAATAAACTGCAGAAATTATCCAACAGAATTGTCCTTTTGCTGTGGCCATTGATGCAATTCTCAATTTCAGGATCTCACTCCCAATCCAAGTTTGTATTTGGTGGATGATCAGCAGGCATGCAACCAATCTAAGAGGTCTCCTTATCTGTCCAAGTAGATGTCTGAGCTTCAAGGAGAACATTCATTGGAATGACACTGGAAAGTAGAATCAAGGAGAAATTCTTCTAATACCCAGGAATTAGGACAGCCCTAAGGAAGTAATGGTTGTTGTTGTTCAGTTGCTCAGTTGTGTCTGACTCTTTGTGGCCCCGTGGACTGCAGCATGCCAGGCTTGCCTGTCCTTCACTACCTCCTGGAGTTCACCCAAACTTAAGGAAGTAGAAGGATGAATGAATGGAAAATATTAATAGCTTCATGTGCTTCTTGATAGGATTAAGTATGACTTTTTGTAGTGTGATTTGTTTTCCCTTATGCCAGTGGGCTTCCTGGTTGCTCAGATGGTAAAGAATCTGCCTGCAGTTCAGAAGACCCGGGTTCAATCCTTAGGTTGGGAAGATCCCCTGGAGAAGGGAATGGCAACCCACTCCAGTATTCTTGCCTGAAGAGCTCCATGGACAGAGTAACCTGGCAGGATACGGTCCATGGGGTCGCAAGGAGTTGGACACAACTGAGTGAATAACAGTCTCACTTTCATGCTAGTGGAAGATGAGAATTTCCAGGAGAGAGAAGGTGAGGAGGTATGTCGAAGTTGGACCCCATGCCCTGCATTAGCCAAGGGACACAGGAGGCTTTTGACTGATGTGACAGCTCCACAGAGATGCATGTCTTAAGGAACTGGAGTTCCCTTCGAGGAAAATCCAGGTGCTGTCACCAAAAAGGGGAATTGGCGTTCAGTTTCATGTCCCTCTCTGAGGTTCTTGAAATACACTGATCGGTGACCAGTTCCTGGGCTAACCTTCCTTGACCTGTGGCAGTCTTTGACCTCATAAGTCTCCTACCCTTCCTAGGAACACACTTGTCAGTTGGCTCACTCATACCGCATCTTCCTCAGTTTCTTTCCACTCCCTGGCTGCTTCCTCCCAGTTCTAGGATAAAGGGATCCATCCTTGTTCAACTTGGCTATCCTGAGGCCAGACTCCCATCACATCTCCCCAGACCACCCAAATGGCCCCTTTTCAGGTTTTTCTCTCACCACTACTCCCCTCTAGTTTCATCCCAAATAGAACATGCATTCATCAACACAGTGGGGTCCAGTCCCCTTTCTGCCTGAACCCTATAGATGGTTCCCAACAAGCTCAGAATCAAACCCCAAGGACTCGCCATGGCCCATTTTCCTTTCTGACTTCATCCCTATCTGAATCCCCTCACCCACCTCACTGCTGACCTTAGTGCTTTCTATGCCTCCCCCAACTTTGCCTCAGTCTGGGTGGCCCTTCCGCCAGATGCCTCCTCATGCCTTGCCCTCTCACTTTCAGCACCTTGGTCAGTGGTCAGGTTCCTGGTGAGGCTTTCCTGTACTGTGCTACAGTGTGCTTAGTCGCTCAGTCATGTCAGACTCTTTTCAACCTCATGGACTGTAGTCCACCAGGCTCCTCTGTCCATGGGGATCCTCCAGGAAAGAATACTGGAGTGGGTTGCCATACCCTTCTCCAGGGGATCTTCCCAACCCAGGTCTCCCATATTGCAAGCGGATTCTTTACTGTCTGAGCCACCAAGGAAGTCCTACCATCTCTATTTATTCTCTCCATACTCATTACCACCACATTAATACATTTTATTATTTTACCCATTTATGTTGCTTATTGCCTCTCTCCTCAGAATAAAGTTAACTCCCCAAGCATGGGAAGCTTTGTATAGTTCTGTGTATTTTGTTTGCCGTTCCATCCCCAAAACCTAGAATTATAATTGGCATGTGGTCAGTGCTCACAAAATACTCATTAAATTAATGAATGGACTTGTGGAAAACTAATACTATATCATAAATTAAACTAACACAGTGTTAGATATTCGCTCAGCTGGTAAAGAACCTGCCTGCAATGCTGGAGACCTGGGTTTGATCCATGGGGTCACAAGGAGTCGGACACGATTGAGCAACTTTCACTAGGCATTGAATAGACATTTGATGTACTTATTTAGTAAAGTAAGAAAGAGGTCATTGGTGATTTCCATTTACTTTATCTGAATCAATTGTGGCTGCCAGCATCCTTGGCTTGTGGCTATATCACTCCAGTCTCTGCCTTCTGTGTCTGCTTGTCTGTCTTCCTCTGTGGTTCTGTTAATTAATGTAAGGACACTTACCACTGCATTTAGGACCCACTGGGTTAAGATAATCCCCTCTCAAGATCCTAAACTTGTATCTACAAAGACTTTGCAAATACAGTAACATTCAGGGTTTTGACGTGAATATCTTCAGGAGAAGGGGCATTTTGTGGTTAACCACAACCCCAATAAGGCAATTACTATGGCTTCTTGCACATCTCAGTTGGGGAACTGAGTCCTGGAGAAGTGAGATAACTCACCCAACGATAACGATAACAGCCAGCAAGAATAGAACCAGTGACTCAGACCATATGCTCCACCACTGTCATTGCCCTGTCACAGTCATCTTAGAGGGTGCGGAATCCCATTCTATTCTAATTCTACAATTCCGATTCTTAGTCTAATTCCACACCCTAATTATTCAGGTCCAGTTGGAGTCTCATCTACTTCTGAAGGCATCAAACATCATTAAAGTGTCTTCAGAACCCAACAGCCAGTGAGGGATGCAGCCTGGGCCAGGAAAACCAAACCCAATAACACCCCAGCCCTGAATCCCTCCATAATGAGATCTCAGTTATCATGTTCTGAGGGGTCCCTGATATTTTCCTTCTGCCCAGACCATCCCCATGGAGTTAAGATTCATGACGGTCAGGGATTTCCCTGGTGGTCCAGTGGTTGCAACTCTGTACTTCCACTGCTGGGGTCACAGGTTCAATCCCTGGTCAGGTCAGGGGAGCTAGGATCCTGCTTGCTGTGTGGCATGACCAAAAACCAAAAATAAAAAGATTCATGATGGTCAGAGCGAGGGCAGGCATCCTGACAGCAGAGCAGTGCAGACAAGAATCTTTTCTATGCTGGAAGAAAAAGCCACACCCGATACATTGGGACACACTGCTATCTCTTGTCTAGAAGCTGCCAAGTGGAGGCCACAGCCAGGACATGCCGAAGCAAGTCCACATATCACTGGCTTCTGGCCAAATCCATCAACAATACAGCACTGTTCCACTGGAGGCCCTCATTAAATGTCATCTCATTTAAGAGTTGGAAAGGATGTGTATACCACCAAGTTCAAGGCCCTTATTTAGAAGCAGGGCATTTGAGGCCCAACTAGCCTGAATGACCTTGCCTGGGGTACAGAGTGACTCATCCAAGTCCCAATTCAATGCCTACTGAGCGGCCGTGATGGTGAGGGTCATTCCTGCCCCTTTCTGTAGCCTCCACACTGATGGGGATGTTTGTTTTATTCCCAGCACAGGAAGAAGCTACAGTGGATCCTTGGTGAGCTGAACCTGCATTCTCAATATGAAGCACTGAACTCCGCTCTTAGAAGACCCCCAGGAGCTTCTCCAGGGCTCCTATGGTTCCCGTTGTGACCTGGTAGTGTCTCCCAACCCCAGTCTTCATAGTTGGCAGTGGCTTTGAGAAGCTAACCTCTACCTGTGGTCTCTTTGTAAGGAACCTAACCCTACTAGTACCCTAGAGCAGTGGAGGTGCAGACCCCTGGAAATCTTGTGCACCCCTTGAGTGGCTGCACCTCTCCATCTTGAAGATGGGACCTTTTTCTTAATTAATTTTTTTTTGAAGGATAATTGCTTTACAGAATTTTGTTGTTTTCTGTCAAACCTCAACATGAATCAGCCTTAGGCATACATATATCCCCTCCTTTTTGAACATCCCTCCCATCTCCCTTACCATCCCACCCCTGAAAAGGGGACTTTTAATAACAAATAGAAAACATATCATTCCTCCCCAGTCACATGCCACTGGCAGGAAGGGTAATCCCCAACCTTAAAGAGCCCTTGGTTTAGTCAGGAAGAAACACAAGCAAAGAGATGATGGCCATCCAGTGCTGCTGTGATGGGGAAAGAGAAGAGGGGTAAAGAGCAGAAGGCATAGTCTTAGAAGGCTTTCTGGAGGAGGTGGTGATGAGCCTTGAAGGACTTGAAGGAACCACTTAGACATAGGAGAATGGGAAGTGATTTCTGGGTAGAATAAGGCAGTTTGATCAAAGGCAGAAAAGTGGAAAGACCTATGTGTGTTAGTTTCCTGGAGCTACTGTGACATATTCTCACAAACTGATGGCTTAAAACAGCACACAGTTCTGTGCTTACAGGAGGCCGGAAGCTCAAAATGAAGTTGTCAGCAGGGCTGCACCCCCTCTGGAAGGTCTAGAGGGGAATCTGTTCCTTGCGTCTTCCAGCTCCTGATGGCTGCTGGCGATCTCTGTGCCTATAGTCATGTGGCTCCTCCTCTGTGCATGTGTCAAGCCTCCCTCTTGCCCCCTCTTATAAAGACACCTGCGTGGCATTTGGACCCACTTATATGACCTGTGATAATCTCTGCATCTCAAGATCCTTAAGTAAATCACTCCTGCAAAGACCATTTTTCCAAGTGAGGTAGTATTCACAGGTTCCAGATATTAGAACCTAAACCTGGGGGCTGTTATTCCCCCATCACATCATTTCGTGGGGATGGGACCTGGCAGCTGTTTGGGTCAGCATAAGTGGGGCTCAGAGCAGGGACTATGGTAGCACCAGAGGCAGGGCAGGTACTGGGCTGCAAAAAGCCTTGTACATTCTGCTGAGTCTCAGGTCAGATTCCCAAACACTTATTGAACCAACTACCCTTATCATGACCATATCTTTCACTCTCTGGGCTTTGGGAAGTTAAAGCAACCAACAGTCCTGTAGATAGTCACCCATTCCACTCCTAGACATGTATCTAGAGAAAAACATGATCTGAAAGGATACATGCAGGCCAAAGTTCATTGCAGCACTATTACCAATAGCCAAGACATGGAAGCAACCTAAATGTCCATTGACAGAGGAATGGATAAAGAAGATGTGGTACACATATGCAATGGACTCTTACCCAGCCATTAAAAAGAATGAAATAACGCCATTTGCAGCAACGTGGATGGACCTAGCAATTGTTATACTGAGTGAAGTAAGTCAGACAGAAGGAGAACTATTGTATGATATCCCTTATATGCAGATCTCAAAAGAAATGACACAAATAAACTTAATTACAAAACCTAAACAGGCTTGCAGACTTAGGGAATGAGCCTACGGTTGCTGTGGTACGATAAGTGGAATGGATAGTTAGGGAGTTTTGGATGGACATGTACACATCGCTAAAATCAACATGAACGACCAACAAGGTCCTCCTGTACAGCACATGGAACTCTTTCAGTGTTATATGGCAACCTGGATGGGAGGAGGGTTTGGGGAAGAATGGATACACGCATATGTATGGCTGAGTCACTTCACTGTCCATCTGAAACTATCACAACATCGTTAGCTGGCTATTCTCAAATGCAAAATAAAAAGATTTTTGTTTTTTTTTTACTACCAACAGCTTTGCAGCTAACCATCCACATTTTCAACCATCCTTCAGCCAGTCATCCAGCAAAGGCTTTTTAAGTCAGAAAACATTTTTCTCTCAACCTTCCCTTTCTTAATGTACAACATGAAGTGGATTCACATCTGGTAGGAACCCAGCTTCCACACTTACTTGCACAATAAGTCCCCTCTGTTTGAATGAGTTCCATTCTGAGAGGACATTCCTTAGTCCAAATTGTTTATAAGTCCAACAAAGTTAGCCTAGGTACCCAACTAACACAGTTGCCTGTATAGTCCTGTATGGTAATAGGTTTATAATACTTTTCACATAGATAATCCATTAAAAACAAGCACACACAAAATATTTTTAATTTTATAGTACAGTACCTCGAAAAGTACAGCAGTACAGCCCAACAGCTGGCATACAGGGCTGGCATCAAGTGAACTGGCAAGAAGAGTTACTGATTGGAGGAAAGAGAGGAGGTAGGAGATGGTAGAGGTGAAGGATCATCAGCAATAGGAGATGGAGGGCAAGTTGCAATTTCACTCACACTAGCCGTTGATGGAACACATGTTTGCATATTTGAACATTCACAACTTGAAGGTTTATACGTATGGGGTTTTCTGTAATGGTCACATCACTAAACCTCTGTAACAGTGAGCACTTTTGTGGAGCCCATGCAAGGCATAGATGAACACATTTCATTCTCACAACAATCCTCTGGGACAGGTAATCCTATTATCCCCAACTTACAGGTGAAGTAAAGGAGACTCAGATAGGTAACCCGTCTACATAGTGGGGAACTGATGGAGGCAGGAAGCTAACCCAAGAGGCAGGCTGCCTCCTGCTTTCTTAACCATCATGCTCTAAATCCAGCCTCTCAGATTCATCACCTTCCATCTCATGGGGAACTCAAAGTATGCACTGCCCAGGGGAGTCTGAAGATGCAAGTGGGTGACCCGGGTAGGACTGAGGGAGCTCCACACTGGTACATACTCAGTGAATGGTTGTTATAACTACCCAGTTTTGTGGGTAGAGTGAGGGGGTTCTGCTAACGCTGGACAGTTCCCAAGGGTTAGTTAGCTTGTAACTAGGTGAAGAAGAGGCAGATGCATTGGGAAGGAAATGTCCAGGGGAATCTCTCTCTGGATTCTTTTTATAAAGATATTTCTTTCTCTCCCTCTCTCTTTTTTTTCTGGCTCTGTTGGGTCTTAGGTGTGGCACACAGGATCTTTGTTGCATGTGGGCTTCAGCTGTGGCCTGTGGGCACTGGAGCTCCTGGGCTCAGTAGTGGTGGCAAGCAGGCTCTGTTGCCCACAGCATGTGAGATCTTAATTCAACCAGGGATTGAACCTCCGAACCCCGCATTGGAAGGTGGATCCTTGGACCCTTTATTCTCAGGTTCCATTGCCACCTTTACATGGTGCTCTCCCACAGTGCATCTCTTCCTTCTGGGCTTCAATTCAGCATCTGGGGTCACTTGAAGAATCCTTCAATTAGGTTCCTGGGCTGCTTATAGCTGGGATGTGCCCTTCTCCTCCTGGGGTAGGGGGAGAAGGGTCTTCAGGCTGGGAAATTAGAACAAGGAGATATTCTCTAATTTAATTGCATCTCTGCTGGTAATTCAGAAACCATCATTTGCACACGTTTCTGAAAGGCTTTTCAAAGAATTTAAACACGCCACTTAAAATTCTCATTATGGTGGGAAACGGTTCCTTGGGGGCCCAACAGTTTCCTTTTGGTCTCACAATCCCTAAAGGTACAGATTTCAATTTAGAGCTTTCCACGTGGAAGCCGTGAGCCTCACGTGTAGCTCCGTCCCCACAACTGGGCAAACTCACTCATTTCCAAGTCATATGAGCACGAGAAAGCATTCATCAAACTTCCGTAATGTAATGGTCCTTGCTTCTGGGATGAAATGCAACAGGTAGATAGAATTACATCTAATGCATATTTATTGGCCAATCTGTTCGTTTACTGAAGAACATTAGTACAATTGGTAACAAACTTTCTGTTGATTTATATGAGTTTGTACAAAACTGAAGGGGGCCCTGCACTTTCCCCAAACCATGATTGCATTTCTCAGGAGAATCTCACTTTCAAATGATCTTGTTAGATATTGTTAGAAATTGATACACTTGCATACCATGAATGTTAACGCTCAGAAAACACTCAACAGTTAATTAGCGCCCCTGAGTTTTTCCCTAATTAATCAGTCATGAAAGAGCAACTCCAGGTGACTTTTCTGTGGCTGAGCATCAGCCAAAAGCTCTGTATTTATTAATCTTGATGACCCGTCAGTCAGCTCAAGCAGGCTCCTTCAAAGTGACCAAAAACCAAGAGCACGCTGGGGACTCAACCTGTGTCAAGTTGAGAGTCCTTTGGACAGACAATTAAGTTATTCCCAGTTCTGTCCATACTTCTTGACACATTAAACTTCAGAAGTGGCTTAGGGTCCACTAAAAGTTAGCATTCCTAAGCTTCTTGGTGATGCCTTTCTGAGTAATCCAGAGAGTTTCATTCATGAGTCCTCAGTGAACACTCCGTGCACACCCAGCCCTGCAGACAGACAGACAGACGGAGAGCTGAGGCCCTCCGTGAGGTGGATGGATGTGCTCACAGGGACAACAGGGATGGTGGTGACTCCAAGGTCCAGAATGGGTGGGGTGAGTTTGAGGAAAGAGAAATCTAAGGGGAAGAAGCAGGAAAGCAAATTACCCTTGACCCAAATTCTGGTAAAATGGAAGCCCCTCTCAGGAAGGTCAAGGATCATGTTTGTAGACTTGAGTGCTTTGGAGAGTATTGAAAATCCTTGTGTGTAAAAATGGGGCAGAACAGGATCAAGGAAATGATGAACATTTGCTCTGACTGGAGACCATGGAGCATAAACGATACTGGCTCCAAGGGGCATCCAGAGGGGTCCCAGGACACCAGCCCCAAGGGTAGCCATCCAGTACCTCCACGGTGTGGCCACTGGCAAGAGCAAGTCTCTTTGAACATAAGAGAGCACTCTGGACCTCCTCCCTGCCAACAAGCCATGGTGCATCCCCTCCACCCCCCGACCCTTTCCCCAAGGTACCACTTTCTGGTTGCTTTTGCATTTAGAGACCCTTTCTAGGCAGGGGGCCACCTTGCATCGCACCTGGGTCTAATGCTTGGGACTTTGGTCTAGGGCTTAATTTGTCTGTTTAGGGAAGGGAGGTGTTGAGCAGATGGAGTAATTGGTCACTGCTTCCCAGGGACACAGATAATAAATGAGCTGGTCCCCCAGCTAAGCGTCTGGTTGTCAGAACGGCCACCCATCCTCAGCTCCCATCGATGCTGCAATTAGTGATTCCAGAACCAAAGCTTACCAGTTTGGAGAGTTGAAAGTTCATTAACAGTTTAAACAAATTCATTCATTTAGGTTTACCTTAAAGAGTTTCTGTAATCGCCCTCATTACATTTTTTAATGGGATTGGGAGGATAGTAATTAGGAAAACTCTTCTTCAGTCAGGGGCACTTGGGTGTTGTACACAAATATGTCACCCTGTCACACACCCCCATGATCAGGAGGTGACTCACCCCTGAGTGTCAGCCCTGGCTGTGAATCACAGCCCACAGAGACATGGAGGCATTCAGCTCAGGAAGAGGAATGAATGGCCTGGCTGGGGAGCAGGGTGAGAAAATTTCCGGCCGCCAGGAGAATAATTTTTTTTTTAAGCTTTTTTACCTTGATCCTTAGCCCCAAGAGTCCCATATTGTTGGCCAGCACGGCCTCTGTGCCCACTGCTTACCATAACAGTTGGAACATTGACTCCAGAGTTTCTATTATGATTTCCAAAGACAGATGAAGACTGTCTCTCCACGCAAAGTCACAGTCAAGAATCTGATGATGTAGTTAGCTCAGACATTTCATTAAGTAGAATATTGTCCATGAGATTAGGAGAAAAGTGTGTTTCTGTAAGACCATAATGGATCCAGCTTTGTTTTAAATGGACGGCAATAAAGACGGGCACGGCACGGATTTCACCGTTGAAACACATAAGTGGGTTCTGATTCATTTATACTTCCTTGGCATTGCAGCATTTGTGTCATAAACTAGTTTGTAATAAAATCTGCAAATAAAATTTCTGATGGGGAGTGTTTGCCATGCACAGTGGAAATTTCCTGAGCTTCTGGCTTTGGGAGTTTTACTCTTGGTATTCCCAGCAGTGTTGTTTGAGATGCTTTAGTCTTCTTTCCTATTGGGAAGGAAAAACGCTCTGGAGAAAACACAGGAAGCTCTGGGTGCCCAAGGGTGCAGGCCCATCTCAGCTGTGGGATCACCATCCACAGACAGAGGCCCTCCAGGTAAGTTCAACTTCCTAATCTTCCGGCCTTTCCACTGAGTCAGCCCGATCTAAGTCACTAGCCCCTCAGTCTCAGCATTGGAGTCTGGCATTTTAGGAGAGAAGAGACTGATACGGACTCACAGAGCCTCATAGGAGGCTCACCCTATGCCAGCTTCCTAATGCTCCTGGGGATAACTCCGGACCCACCTTCAGGAAAAGCAACATGAGACGCATCTTAGGATCTCCCCAATGCAAGGTCACCTGGAAATCTCCCCTCATTCATCTGCCTCGGAGTCCAGCGTCTCCTGTTTGAGACCCACTGGAGGGTGAGGGCACTGTCTTGGTCCATCCTGGCTGCTATAACAGAACACCATTGACTGGGTGCCCTATTGACAACAAACAATTATTTATTTTTAAAACATTTTATTTTGTATCAGGACATAGCCAATTAACACTGTTGTGATAGTTTCAGGTGAACAGTGAAGGGACTCAGTCATACATATATATATGTCTTTTCTCCCCCAGACTCTCCTCCCATCCAGAGTTCCACACAGCATTGAGCGGAGTTCCCTGTGCTCTACAGTAGGTCCTGTATGCTGCTGCTGCTGCTGCTGCTGCAAGTCGCTTCAGTCGTGTCCGACTCTGTGCAACCCCACAGACGGCAGTCCACTAGGCTCCCCGTCCCTGGGATTCTCCAGGCAAGAACACTGGAGTGGGTTGCCATTTCCTTCTCCAATGCATGAAAGTGAAAAGTGAAAGTGAAGTCGCTCAGTCCTCTTTACGACCCCATGGACTGCAGCCTACCAGGCTCCTCCGTCCATGGGATTTTCCAGGCAAGAGTACTGGAGTGGGGTGCCATTGCCTTCTCCGTCCTGCAATACTACCACATAACAATTACATTGGTCAGCATTGAGAGAAATAACTGAACAAATAAATTGGCTCGTTGAAATAGCAGCCAAGAACAAGAAAAACTAAGAGTCCTTGACGTATCCAAATCCTGTATAGGTTATTCATTTTAATTATAGCAGTGTGTATACATTGATCCCAAACTCCCAAACTATCCCTTTCTTCCATCTACTCCACTTGGTAGCCATAAGTTCACTCTAAAAACAACAGATATATATTCATCTGTTAATAAATATTTAATAAATCTGATTTATTTATCAACAGTTCTGGAGGCTAGTAGTCCAAGATCAAGATATGGACACATTCAGTATTTGGTCAGAACCTTTTTCCACATGGCTGCCTTCTCACCGTGACTACCCATGTGGTGGAAGGGGCAAAAGAGCTCTCTGGGGTCTTTTTTATAAGGTCACTAACCCCATCCCGAGGACTCCACTCTCATGACCTCAGCACCTCCCCAAGGCCCCATGACCATACATCACTTTGGGAATTAGGTTTCAAAATACGAATACTGGGGGGACACAAACTTTCAGTCCATTGCAGGGACCATAACTGGGAGCCTAGAATTATCCTGTTAAAATGTCAAGTGACCAGGAAGTGTGCTCTCTGCCACTTGCTATCCCATCTCTGGCTTGGGAGGTGATGGTTAGGGTGGGGACTGCAGGGGATGAGGAAAAGCAGGCCTGTGGGGCAGAGGCCCTGCACCTCCTAAAGGCAGGGTCTGATGTGAGAGGCCCTGTGGGTCTGGACTCAGTCCTGCAAGCACCGCCATCTACTGGGAGCAGAGCCCTGGTGTGGATGTGCCAGTATCTGCTGTAGGGAGCCTGAAGGGTCTTCTGAAAAAGATTCAGTTGGGTGCAGTGTCATGGTGTGAACCTGCCTGTGCATTTCCTGGGGCTGGGACGAGGCCCCAGATGGGAGGAGAGGTGTGGAGCATCTTACCGACCATTGCTCTGAGCTCACCCACATTTATCTTTATCTGTACATGAGATGCCTATTGAAACTGACCCAAGCTGGTGGCTAGGTGGGTAGACCTGTGGTTGGTGCCCTCTGAAGATCATCTAGAGGGTAAGATGTATACAAAATTTTTTGCATCAGTTTGAAATTACTCTACAGATTTTTAAAACTTATTGCTCCCCCTTTGCACACCCTTCCATGAATTTTGATGAAAATTCAGGCCTGAGTAGTGTGCTTCGGAAGGTAAAAGATGGGCTTCCGCACCAAGCAAGACTCACGCCTTGCCTGGGACTGAGGTTCCTGTGATTTAGGGTGATTATGGCTCAGCTGTAATGAATGCATATTAAGCTTTCCTTTCGAACCCACAGAGCATTTGATTCATAAACAAATTATTCTGAGCCTGTAACGCAGGAGAGAGAAATAGCAGCTAATTTAACCATTGAATCAATGGTGAGACAGTGCAATGTGGATCGCACAATTTGAAGTATAATGAAGAAAATGAAAGTGATAGCAAGAAGGCGGGATGCTTGTAAGGGCAGCTGAGGGGCCCTGCAGTGAAGATGGGAGCAGACAGCATGGTTAGGGTGGTGTCCATGCCAACAGGATGCCTTCCCACTCAAACAGCTACCCAGCCAGCCCTCAGGGGAGGCCATCAGACAGTGTTTGACAGATGCTTGGGGTAGGGAGGATGAGGGTGCCCCAGGAACAGCAGCAATGGTGGAGTCAGTCAGAGTGTGAGCCCAGTCTCCCTCACTGTCATTGCTGAGCTTCCCTGGTGGTTCAGATGGTGAAGAATCTGCCTACAACATGGGAGACCTGGGTTCAATCCCTGGGTTGGAAAGATTTCCCTGGAGAAGGGAATGGCTACCCACTCCAGTATTCCTGCCTCGAGAATCCATGCACAGAGGTGCCTGGTGGGCTACAGTCCATGGGGTCACAGAGAGTTGGACATGATTGAGGAACTACACTACTACTCACTGTCATTGCAAAGCTGCAAACAAGCCACTGGATCTTCTGAGCCCCAGTTTCCATCTGCAGAACGCAGCCATGATTTAGAAATTAGAACCAGACTACACAGCATGAAATGCAGAGTTTCTGGCTCTGAACTCTGTTTCTACCTTTTGATTGGCCGTAGGCAAGTAGCGAAAACCTGGCTTTGCCTCAGTTTCCCATCTGCAAAATGGGTTAATGAGAGTGAAATAATATAAGTCAACAGCTAACCGTGGCACATAGCAAACCCACAATAAGCAGAGTTCACAGTTCATCAGAAGCTTGTTGCACCCAAACTGGTTACAAGCATCCAGCCCCATTCCAGGTTTGCTCTCATGCTGTTGCTGCTGCTGCTGCTGCTAAGTCGCTTCAGTCGTGTTCGACTCTGTGCGACCCCATAGATGGCAGCCCACCAGGCTCCCCCATCCCTGGGATTCCTCAGGCAAGAACACTGGAGTGGGTTGCCATTTCCTTCTCCACTGCATGAAAGTGAAAGTGAAGTCGCTCAGTCGTGTCTGACCCTTAGCAACCCCATGGACTGCAGCCTACCAGGCTCCTCCATCCATGGAAGTTTCCAGGCAAGAGTACTGGAGTGGGGTGCCATTGCCTTCTCCACTGCTCTCGTGGAACCCACATAAATGTCGTTTTCTTCTTTTCCACAAATCCTAGATCTCATCTTCCAGTTGCAGGCTCCCTTCATCTTGAGATGATTCTCATTCTTCCATTGTAGACATTCTGGGTTTTTTTATACCAGTTGCTTGAATCTCCACTTCTGGATGTGCTTCACACAATTTGGGCATAAATTTTTGAGTAGTAATTTCCCAGAATGAGTCCCATGGTGCATGCATCCCCTCCCGGGGCTTATGAAGGGGACAAAGAGTGGTCCCATAGCCCCACCAGCAGCCTGCAGCCTCCCATGATCCACTGGTTACCCACCGCCCAACTTCAAGGCAGTTTTGTTGTTGTTCAGTTGCTAAGTCATGTCCCATTCTTTGCAACCCCATGGACTGCAGCACACCGGACTCCTCTATCCTCCACTATCTCCTGGAGTTTGCCCAAATTCATGTTCATTGAGTCGGTGATGCCATCCAACCATCTCTTCTTCTGCTGCCTCCTTCTCCAGTTCCCTTCAGTCTTTCCCAGCATCAGGGTCTTTTTCAATGAGTCGGCTCTTCACACCAGATGGCCACAAAGTATTGGAGCTTCAGCTTCAGCATCAGTCCTTCCATTGAATAATCAGGGTTGATTTCTTTTATAATTGACTGGTTTGACCTCCTTGCAGTCCAAGGAACCCTCAAGAATCTTCTACAGCATCACATTTCAAAAGCATCAATTCTTCAGTGCTCAGCTTTCTTTATGGTCCACATCTCACACCCATACAAGACTACTGGAAAAGCCATAACTTTGATGTTTACTGCCACTCAAATGATGATCAAAGTTTGCTCCATCCAGCTTGGGATAGCACCAACTTCCAGGTGATGGGCACAACCATATTTCTTTTCTGGGTGTTGGTATTTCACCCTGATCTCGCCACCTGATTACAATATTTTGTGCCTGAATATCATCTGGAATTGCTTGACTTGGTGAACCCGTGTCTTCTGACTCAGAACCTGTTTCTTCCTGACTTGACTCATAATTTCCCATTTCAAAAGGGTGGGGGGGCGCTGAATAAGCCTGTGTCTGGCAATATTATGTAAATATCCACACGCCAAAAATAGTTTGCACACATCAGAAGGGCACAGAAAAATGTTCCATCACATTTGCTAAACCTCTAAATCAAAATTTTATGATGCCAATGAGTTTGCTCAGTCTCCAGTCTGGTGATTTTTATGAGATTCATTTTTTCTAAAAGGAAAGAGGGAGGTGAAATAGGAGTCATTAGCCAGGTCGTCTCAAAGGATAAACACAGAGACCCAAAACAGGAAACGCAAAAAGTTTAAAGGCAGCTGCACCATTTTGAAACAATCAGATAGAAAATAATAAAGCACAGCCACTCTTGGTCAATGTCAATCATGTCAGGATGGCAGACTTAGGGAACTCAGGCTCCTAAGACTCCCTTCAGACCCCGGAAATGTACTGCATTTCACGGTTACAGTTTCAGGAGGTGGCACCCATAAGAGCCTGTTAGTCACTCACTCGTATCCAACACTTTGCGACCCCATGTACTGTAGCCCTCCAGGCGCCTCTGTCCGTGGAATTCTCCAGGCTAGAATATTGGAATGGGTTGTCATTTCCCACTCCAGGGGATGGTCCTGACTCAGGGATAGAACCCAGGTCTCCTGCATTGCAGGCAAATTCTTTACCATCTGAACCACCAGGGAAGCCTTGATGACAGTAATTCTTGAGATGCAGGATGGAGCTTCAGATTTTATTTCATCTGAGGAAATGAAAGACAGTCATGAATGTTTCTGTGATGTTAACTGTGGGCAATGCATGTTGTCAAGCACTTCATTTTGTTGGTTCTGAGCATTCATACAGTTGACGACGCCTTTGAGTTAAGAATGTGAGGGTTTCCCTGGTGGCTCAGTGGTAAAGAATTGGCCTGCCAGTGAAGGAGACATGGGTTCAATCCCTGGTCTGGGAAGACCCCACATGCTGCGAAGCAAGTAGACCCATGTGCCACAGCTACTGAGACTGTGCTCTAGAGCCTGAAAGGCACAACTGCTGAAGCCTGCATGCCCTAGAGCCCATGCTCTGCAGCAGTAGAAACCACCACAGTGAGAAGCCTGTGCACGGCAACTAGAGAGTAGCCCCTGATTGCCAAAACTAAAGAACAGCTTGCACAGCAACGAAGACCCCGCACTGCCAAAAACAAATAAAAATTTTAAAATTACCAAAAAAGAAGGATGTATGTGCAGCTCAGGCCCTTGGAAGTTAGGGGAGGGGAGGGAATGGGAGGGGAGCCCTGGTGCTCATGAGCCAGGAGACCATACAGTCATGGACGATGGGTGTGTTGACGATGCCCAGGGTCCCAACGGTGAATCTGACCAAAGGCTTGTGAAGACAGATGGTTGAAGAATATGGCTGAAGGGGCAGCATGATGCCAGGCTTCTGAATTCAAGTGTGGGCTTCTCATTTTAAAAATTGAGTAAGGGTAGGCTTTACAAAAATCATCAGTTTTTATAATTGAGCACCAGAAAATGGTCAGTGGGCAGCAGTCAGTGGCTATATAATTAGGAAGGCTGGGCTCATATTGGCTGGCCATCTTGGAGCTCTGGTCCTCAGCAAGGGTCCCTCTTCTTGCCCCCAGGCCTGCCCAGAGCACAGCAACACCATCCTGCCCCCTTAGTGCTGTGCCACCTGCCCACGACCTTCCTAAAGATGAGATTCAGTAGATCATGCCCTTGGCAGATTCCTCCTTAGCCATGAGCCAAGCTGATGCTAGAGTAGACACTCAGTTGAAGGAATGAATGAATAGATGGAATGAATGCATTGATGAGTAAATGAATGAATGAACAAATGAATGATCAAGTGTGGAATCCTTAGTTAAAAGATTTTCTCAGACAGTCATTGTGAAAGTCTAGTGCAGGAGGACTGGATATGTTGCTTGTATGCTCAATATATTCCATTTTATTTACAATATTGCTATAGATTAAATGTTTATGTGCAACAAATTTCATGTGTTAAAATCCTAATCCCCAAGGTAATCATGTTGGGAGATAGCGACTTTGGAGGGTGATTAGGTTTAGTTCCCTTATGAATGAGGCCCAAGAGAGGCAGCTCACCCTGTCCACCATGTGAATTTTACAGTGAGAAGACGGCCATCTGTGAATCAGGAAGTGAGCGCTCACCAGATGTCAAATCCAACAGCAACTTGATCTTGGGCTTCCCAACTCCAGGGCTGTAGGAAATAAATTTCTGTTGTTAATTAGCTACCCAAAGGCTGGTATTTTTGTATTCACTGCTATTGAGCCTACTGCAATGGGAGTTCCACTAACTATTTGTGCATATGAAACTGTCAATAATTCATGACAGTTTAGGAGTAGGGGTTACCACTCTTCCCACTGCGGACTTGAGACAATGAAGGCTCAGAGTGGCTGAGTGTCTGGTCACAGAGGGTCACTGGATCTCCTGACTCCAGACCCTGCACCCTGCCTTTCTTCACTTTGAAGGAGAATCTGATCACACAAGACTGGACACACTGAAGCTCAAATGCTTCTCTAGAGGAAAGAGGGAAGGTGGCTGCTCTGGGTGATGAACTCCTAAAATTTGTGGGGTTCATTGTTTGGGGAAGTCCTCACATGGTTAACAGGAAAGGACCAAGAGGCCCACAAGGATGCTGGCTATCTCCCTCTAGGACTGCCCATGATGCAGTCATCAGGACCAGATTTTCCTGTAAGGTCACTCATTCATTTCTTCACTCCTTCATTCACCAAACAACTGTGAGCTCTGTGTAGCAAGAGTTCTCCAGATAAATACAATCAACAGAACGTGTCTACATACAGGGAGATATATTGTAAGGAATTGGCTTAAATGATTATGGATGCTGGCAAGTTTCAACAACTGCAGGATTGGCCATCAGGCTAGAGACTCAGGAAAGAACTGGCATTATAGTTTGAATTCAAAAGCTGCCTGATGCAGAATTCTGTCTTGTTTGGGAGGATCAGTCTTTTGGTATGCTTATATCTTCAACTGATTAGTTGAGGCCCATACACACTGGGCGGGGGTGGGGGTGGGGCAACCTGCATCACTCTGAGTCCACAGATTAAAATGCTCATCTCATCCACAAACATCCTTCTAGAAACATCCAGAATAATGTTTGACCACATCGGTGGTACCTTGGCCCAGTCAGCTGACACATAAAATGAACCACACCAAGATATTTTAGGCCACAAACAGAACTTTCTTGACTGTGGTATAGATAGATAATTAACAGTAATGCTGTGTGTTAGGCAGTATGTGGGAAGGGGTGACTTCAAATAGTGTATCAAGGGTCGGGCTCCTTGAAAAGGCACATGTGAGCCCAGGGTGAAGGGGCCAACTGAGAAATCCAGGTAGATACTCAGGGGTAAGGACTTTGGATGTGAGGGAAGGAAAAGCAGGGAGATGCAAGGGACGATGGTGCAAATGGTGGTGGAAGAAGTCTTTAGGGCCAGCTTGAGAGCCCCTAGAAGCCTCTTTGTTTCTCCATATGTTCATCACATTGAAAGGAATGAGGACTTGAGAGACAGATGAACCTGAGCTTTCCTGCACCCTCACTGCATGTCTCTTGGTCTTGGTTTCCTTAACTACAAAGTCAGATGCAAACAACCTTGGATGGTGGCAATGGGACTTAACCTAGCCTCCTGGCACTGTATCTCAAGACTGGGAATCGTTACAAGGAGAATTTGATCTTCATTGCTTTTGTCTGGGGCTCAGAAGACCTTTTAGAGCATTTACAATTTGAGTGAAATGGTCTTTAAGCCAGAGCTTCCCACTGGTAAGGAATCCGTTTCCCAATGCAGGAGATGCAGGAGATTGGGAGATGTAGATTTGATCCCTTGGCCAGGAAGATCCCTTAGAGAAGGAAATGGCAACCCACTCCAGTATTCTTGCCTGGAGAATCCCATAGACAGAAGAGCTTGGAAGGCTACAGTCCATAGGGTTGCAAAGAGTCGGACATGACTGAGCTACTGAGTACTCAAGAAGGTCTTTAAGCCACATAGACATTTTAAACCACAGACATCATTTCCTACATGCTGTATTATTAATACAATGGAAACTATTGGCACTGATGAATACCTTTTCGGCAGATTGGGGATGAACTTTCTTCTGCCTGTGCACACATCTGAATTGTGTATGCAATGTCAATGATTAGGAAGTTGTATCTCTGAATCAGGATGATACAAGCTCAGCCTTGTAAAACTGTGCCAAGGAAGATTCTTCTCCATCTCACCCCGGATCTGCAGCCCCACCAGGGGCACTGGGAAATACAAGAAACAGGGGGTGTGCTGAGCATAGGAGTCACAGGGGACTGATGACTCATCTTAGAGCTTGTCATAAATTGTGGAGGCCTCTTGCCCAATTCTTTTTAGAGTTCATGATAAAGCTTGTAAGCTGTTATGACTCAGTGATTCAACACTAGACCCACATTTACTGCTTTTCCGCTTTCAAGCTTCTAGATCAGCCTATAGGAGAAATATCTTGAAAATTAGAGGCTAAAAATTGTCTCTATTTACAACTTATATACAGAAATCAAAAATTTAACGTTTTGCCCCCAAAATATTGAAAACTAAGGTTCTTGTAAGAGTTTTTTTTTTTTTTTTCTTTCTACAGGTTTCAGTTGCAATTTTGGTGTTCCTGATTCTCAATTCTTATTGATTTTGCTTGAAGACAGTGAGACGGAATAATTTGAGACTTGTAAAATAGACTGGTACTAATAGAACATCAGCCTTGTTTTGTTTCCATGCATGATTTCCTTGAGGAAAGAGCTCTGCTGGTTTCAAAGTGGTTTGACAAGGATTCCTTCATGCTTCACTGCTAATCAGCTCTGGCTCTGACTATCATTTTCTCAGAGGTGCGTTTGGGGTTTGTTTTCCATTGTCTTGAAGGAAGTGGAATTCCTGTGTGAATTACAGAGACGAGAGAGGGACCCAGGGCAGCATGTGGTCCCTACATCAGGTGTATGGCCATTAGCCTGGTTCTCCATCTGTCTAATCCTCTCTCACAAGACGCAGGAAGGAGCGGTGTTTGATGAATGAAATCAGGCCAAGGAAGTAGAGAGCTGATCCCCTGAGACTGTGTTCAGGGGCTTCCAAAAAGGATACAAACCACTCCCAGGACTCGTGCCTCCTGGGGCATCAGCTCTAGGGCCTCCAGGTGCGCACTGGACCCCAATTTCAGACTGATCTTCTAGGCATGGACCCTAAGCACGACTCACAAACTGCTTGCAAGCTCAGACAAGGACCCCTCGGCAGCTTCTGTGTTTAGATCTAAGCTTCCAATCAATTAATAACAAAACAGCAGTGTGGAGTTTAGAGGAGTCACCTTAAATAGTGTCGACAGCGGGCAGCTTGGTGCTGTGGCCATGGCCCCCCCAACACCAGGGAGGGGAGGGTCTGACTCCCTCAGCATTTTCAATCCTTTGCCCTCAGGTCCTAACTGTGGGTTCACACTGGCCTTTCCAAGTGAAAAGAATCTAGAATTCCATGTGGATTGTTGACATCTGTGCAGGTGTCATCTTTAGAAGTATGTGGGTGTTAGGAGGTATGTGAGAGAGAGAGAGAGAGATTGAGATTCACCCCCTTGGCTGGCAAACACCTAGAATAAAGTTTCTTGATGCCTTGTTTTTGTGTGACATTTTGAAAAGATTAGTGTGTAGGTGTCCAGGTATTAATATTGATCGCTGCTCATTCCTTTGGGTAAACAGTGGCTTGAACACACCACCCCTTGATTACTTCAATAAGAAAGAGCAGGAGAAGAAAATCATCTTTTTTTTCATCTTTACGTGATGTAGAGGCTCTGGATCGAGGGCGTGCAAGTGGCGGCACACACGGGAGATTTCAGCTGTTGTGAGGGCACGTCGGTGGGCCCCGCTGACGTCCCCATTCCCTGCAGAGGCACGGTGGCTCTCCAGGCTTCGGTCTCCCCAGAGGTAAACCCAGCGGCCTGGGGTACGATGGAGGCCGGGGGCTCCAGGAGAGCATAAGTTTCCTGGACCACACAGGGGGTGCTGCTGCACCCCATTTCTCATGTGTCCCTGGTCATGGGAGGCCCTCCAGCTGCCCTCCAGGTCCTCTCAGCCTCTTAGGAGGGACACGGCCTCTCCTGATCCACTAGGACATTCAACTTGGTTCAGATGTCTTGGCAGAATGCGAAGAGGACCTCCCAGGGCAAGCCTGGTGGGTGAGGTTGTGTCGCCTCCCATGGGAGTCCTGGGGACTCTGCAGTCAGACTGGGGAGCAGAGGGGAGCCATCGTGTGCCTAACACACTGGTATTAATCACAGCATTTATTCCTATAATTATTCATTTATTTAGCCTGTGTGATTGAGAGTGACTCCACTTTGGCAGGGTCTGTACTATCCATGGGTGGTGATTAATGTTAAGGGGTTGGATGATTAAAGCTCATTTTCTTTCTAGGGTTTCTCGGAAGGACAGCACATCATTTGGGGTCTTGACAGGCGGTTCCCAGGGGCGCAGGCTGGGGGCTCCCCAGTGCTCCCTTCTCTAATTGCTTTCCAGAGCGGTTTTGCTCTAATTGGCTGCTGCCAGTGGTCCTAGGGACCAGAGGCTGCATCATTTCAGTAACTGAGGATCTCCGTCTCCACTGTCGACACTCTCTTCTTCCAGCCAAACAGCAACTAGCGATTGCAGCCAAGCCCTCCTGTCGAGCCTCTCCCTTCCTGATGCCCTGGGTGTGCGTTTGTCAGCTGTGTTTAGCCAGCAGCCCTTCTGAGCAGACGCTTGGGTTGGGATGGGTGTCAGGGTCGGCCTATAAGTCAGGATTCTAGCGTGTCTCCAGAAACTTACCCTATGAACCAGAGTTTTCCTGGGAAGATGAATGGGCGGATAGACGAGCAGCTGTCCAAGTGGACACTCTTCTGCACCTGCACCAGGCTTGCTTCTGCTTCAAAGGCACCAGGTGTCAACTGAGGGAAAAAAGTACACAACCTGAAAGTTGAGAATTACGTTTTATTTGGTTGATTTTCTGAGGGTTTAAGCCCAGGAGGCAGCCTCTCAAAAATGGCTCTGAAGGACTGCTCCAGAGAGGTAAGGGAGGAGACAGGATACACAGGAGTTTTTGCGGCAAAGACCAGCTAGTCAGAACATCAAAAGGTTACTGCTAGCTAAAGAAAACTAGACGTCTCAGATTAATGAGTTTAGTGTTTTCTTTTTAAAAGAGTTTTTTTGTTTTGTTTTTAGTTTTTGTTCTTGTTTTTAAGAGAGAGAACAGTTAGATTTTCAAGAGGTAAACTATGCTAGTCACTTGATTGATGGGATATATCACTTGTTGCTGGTTTTGTTCAGTTGCTCAGTTGTGTCTGACTCTTTGCAACCCATGGACTGTAGCCCCCACCAGACTCCTTGGTCCATGGGATTTCCCAGGCAGGAATGAACCCACTAAAGTGGGTTGCCATTTCCTACTCCACAGAATCTTCACGACCCAGGGATCGAAACTGTGTCTCCTGCATTGCAGGTGGATTCTTTAACACTGAGTCACCTGGGAAGCCCCAGTGCTTTTCTATGTATGGGAAGTTGCAAGAGTCTGGGCTTATTGGACTCACTCCTTTGATATGCATCTTAGCTCTCCAGGGCCAGTGTCTTGTTCTTTCTCCATCCTGAGTCCCCACAGGGTGCACTGTTAGCGGTGGTTGCGGCTGCTGAGGGCTTGGCAGTTGACAGCTTCTTTGTCTCCATTCTGAGTCCCCTCAGGGCTCATCATGGTAGCGGGGAGGGAGATGCGTTGAGGGGTGGGGGGTCGGGGCGCAGGCGGGGGGTGGTGGCAGTGGCTTGATGGCTGCAGCATCCTTTGTCTGCTGATACTGCAGCACCACTTTTCATTCACACAGGTATATCTTACTGGATTCCTGGAACCAGCGACACCTACGAAGCATCTCTCGGGCATCAGGAAGCTCGAGTTTTCTCCTTCCTTGAGTCAGAGACATGATAGAAGGGCCACACCTAAAATAATGCCAAAGAACTTTGAAAATGGTTGCTCCTAGAGTCATCCGTAGCCTCTGGAGAAGTTGAACTAAACATCTCCAGGACTCCATCCTGGTTCTAACCACAGGACAGGACAGGTTCCATCTTCAAGGACCAAAGGGACCCAGAACACCATCGCACTCCAGTCAGTTGTCCAGGTTCCTGCCCTCTGTCCTCGCTCCCTGGGTTTTGTTGTAGTACTTCTTGGTGAAAATGTCTTGCTTTTGGAAGAGCTTAGTCTTGAAAGCTCAAAGCATTCCAGTAACCAAGGTCCCTGATCAAGCACCCTTCCCCCTTCCATGTGCTAGAAGCAACAACATCGGGGAAATGCCCAGCGTGGTGCCGAGAACATGAGAGAGACCCATGCATTTCTGTCCCCTCTACTGTCACTGTGGGGTGCAGGTGGCCATGTGCCCCTGTCACCCTGGGGACACATGTGTCACCATGAGCACAGACAGCCATGAACTTGACCTTGGCTGCCTGCAGAGGAGGCTTAGATATGGGTGTGTTGTCAGCCAGTGGACATCAGCACAACATCAAACAGCATTAAAATAGAACACTGAGCTGAGAGAGAAAATAAGAGGCCACTTCCTGTGGCTGCAGAAGGCAGGTGAAGGCTGGAAGGCCATCAAGGAGGAAGATAGCTGATGGGACCCTCAGAAGGACAGGATGCTGGTGGGTCTCCAGGGAAGAAAAGTTATGACAAATTTAGAAAGCCTATTAACAAGCAAAGACATCACTTTGCCAACAAAGGTCCATCTAGTCAAATCTATGATTTTTCCAGTAGTCATGTATGGATATGAGAGTTGGACCATAAAGAAGGCTGAGCACCGAAGAATTGATGCTTTTGAACTGTGGTGCTGGAAAAGACTCTTGAGAGTCCACTGGACTGCAAGGAGATCAAACCAGTCAATCCTAAAGAAAATCTACCCTGAATATTCATTGGAAAGACTAATATACTAAAGCTGAAGCTCCAATACTTTGGCCACCTCATGCAAAGAGACTACTCATTGGGAAAGACCCTGATGCTGGGAAAGATTGAGGGCAGGAGGAGAAGGGGAAACAGAGGATGAGATGATTGGATGGCATCATCAGCTCAATGGACATGACTTTGAGTAAACTCCAAGAGTTAGTGAAGGATAGGGAAACCTGGCGTGCTGCAGTCCACAGGGTCACAAAGAATTGGACACAGCGGAGAGACTGAACCACAAAAACTCCAGGGCAGGAAGAGCATGCCTGGGAGGAAAGGGTGTTTGCTGAAGGCAGAAGTAAGGGCAGGGATGAGCAGGACCCCACCTGGACTGAGGGGCAGGTGGGCCAGGCAGAGCTCAGGGAAGGCAGCCAGGGGAGACTAGTCAGATCATTTCAGCAAGAAGCCCCTAAGTTTCTGGTTTCTGGGGTGACCAGTGTGGTGGAAACAGTTTTGGGCAAATGCTGATGATGCAGGACAGGAGGTGGGGGAGGCTTCTCAGAGTCCACTGCAGGACAAGGAGGCAGGACAGCTCTAGTCATCCTGCTACCTTCTCACTGGCATTTTCCCACGAAAACTCCTGTGGACTCAGGTTGGAGATGAAGCTACCCAGCCGAAGCCATCAAGGCACTGGTTTGGGGTGGAGGGGGCAGCCTCTCTCCCCCAGGGATCAGCTAGGGGGGAACACTCATTATTCCCCAGTGCCTCCCGGCCCCCCAGGCCTGAGCACCCACTCAGACAGAACCAGCTGAGTGATTAGGTGATGTGTTTTATGTGGTGGGTAAGAGGAAACGCAGAGCAGGGAGAGAGAGCAGAGTGGTCTCCTTGCCAGGTCACAGGTGAAGCCTCTGCAAGGTAGTGTCCGAGCAGGTGGACAAAGTATCAGAGCTTCAGCTTCAGCATCAGTCCTTCCAATGTATATTCAGGGTTGATTTCCTTTAGGATTGACTAGTTTGATCTCCTTGCAGTCCAAGGGACTCTCAAGAATCTAGCCCTAAATCTAGTGGCAAGTGTCCTTATAAGAGACACACAGAGTAGAAATACACAGAAAAAGGAGGAGGCCATGTGGAGACGGAGGCAGAGGATGGAGGGATGCAGCTACAGGCCAAGCAACACCTGGGTCACCAGGAAGCAGAAGTGAGGAATGGACTCTTTTTACAGCCTCTGGAGGGAAGATGGCTGCCAGCATCTGGATTTTACATTTCTTCTCTCCAGAATTTTGACAGAACAAATTTGCATTTTTCAAAGCCCCCCTGGCTTGTGAGACACTGTCACAATGGCCCTAGGACAAGAATACAGATACAGATGCGAACTAGTGGCATCAGGACTGCTGAGGTAGCTTTGGAATGTGTGTTCTTGCATCCCACTGTTGAGTTAGCATTTAAGGAATCCCATCATTTTTAAAGGCTCCCAGATGATTCTTATACATGCTGTCCATGGACTTGAGCTTGAGAACCACTGTTCTGATCCAGTCCTCTCTTTAAGCAGTTGCAGGAAGAGAATCTCCTCCATGACCGGGAGCACACTGGGAGTACAGGGTCCTAGTCCCAGCAATATCACCAACTCCTTACTCACAACGCTTTGATGAATGACTGGTGGATGGGCCAACAGTGTGGGTGAGGGATTTCTCAGCCTTGTCTCCCCTGGCTTCTCTAGAAAACAGGCTCAAAGCTGGGCTCAGGGACCCTGGGGAGGGGACCAATGTCTTTACCTTCAAGAAAGATGACTGGTGCTGACATTCCCACATTTTTCTCTCCTTATCCAAGCCTCCTGCCATTTTGGAAAACCACAGCTGGCTACTGACTTCTCCCTTACCTTTTCTTGCATTGTTTCTTCTTAGATGAGATTCAGGTTAAATGCACTTCCAGGTAGACCTGGGGAGGAGAGCATCAGCTCCACTTTACTCATTAGAGTAAAAACATAATCTCATAAAGTCCTAAGGACAGCAAGGACAGCCTCATGCAACTCAAGTATCCATCTGTTGACCCTCCCTTCCCCTCAGGCAGAAGAAGGACCTCAGCCCACTGGATAGGGTCAACCTGGGAGCCCTAAGAAGCAGCACTGCTGTTAGATGTATGATTACTATGTCAATATTACTACCACCATTTAGTTAAATTAAATCTACTCTTCAACTATTTTTGTAAGAAATCAATATATGGCACATGTATCTCTCTTTGTCCTGTCTTATTCTTTTCTATTTGGATACACTTTAATCATTCCATATAATTCAAAAAGGAAATCGAAAATGAAAGCTGCCAGGATTAATTTGTCACCAATCAATTTTCTCATATTTGGGACAATCACTAATGCATCGGAGCCCACCCACTCTCACCCTCCCCACTTGTCATAATGGACTTTGGTCGATATGACTTTTGATGGCAAAACTCACCCTCTGCGACCTTCTTGTGAGCCCTCCTGTCATCCTGTCTGTGGCAGAGACAGTAAATGGTTGTGATAAGCTATTTTATGTTATGATGTGCATTCTTTAATCTGAAATATGTTTGCTCCCCCTGCAAATCTCACTGCAAAATGAAAGTCACTTTTCTTCATTGATCAACAAGAGCCTTTACTGACAGTCACAGTGCCAGGAGCAGGAGATATGGATATGAATGAGCCACAATCTTATCCGTGGTCTTACTGGGGGACAAGAGGAACCCTGCAATTCCCAGTGTAGAGAGGCCTGTGCTAGGGATACACAGCTGGGGCTTTGGGAGTGCAGAGGGAGAGCCCTGCCACCAAGGAAAGGATGGCTGAGGAAGTGTTTTATGGGGAACTGTAGGTTAACCCAGAAGGACCTTCACATCTGGCAGTGGAGGTTGGCCAGTGGGGAGGCTTCATAGCACAACATGTCCTACGACTCTGAAGACCTGAATTCAAATCTTAAACCCATAATTAAGCAGAATCTCATCCCTGACTCCAAGCACATTAGGAGTTCAGGGTCCTGGAAGAAGTTCTATTACTAATGTCTCACTTGGGGCTTTTTGCTGAATGGTTAGTGGATGGGCCAAGAGTGTGAGTGAGGAGTTTCACAGCCTTGCCTCCCCTGATTCCTCTAGCCAACAAGCTCAAAGCTGGGCCCAGGGACCTTGGGAATGGGGGACAAATGTTTTTGCCTTCAAAGAAGAAGAAGAAGAAGACTGGTGCTGACATTCTCACAAGCCTCCCGCCACTTTGGAAAACCCCAAATCGGTAACCACTTATCCCTCACTTTATCTTGCATGATTTCCTCCTTAGCTGGGATTCAGTCCAAATGATTTGTGATGCATTGTACTTCCAGGTAGACCTGGGGAAGAGAGCATTAGCTACACTTTAATCATCAGAGTAGTGAAATGATCCCACAAAGTCCTAAGAACAGTGAGAACAGCCTCATGAAACTCAAATGTCCATCCCTTGGCCCTCTCCTCCCTTCAAGACTTTAGCACCATGGATGGGGTCAGCCAGGGAGACCTAAGAAGCAGCATTGGTCTTAGTTATATGATTACTATATTCCTAAGCCTCAACTTCCTCATGTGAAAATGGAAATGGTAATTTTACTCTCTTGGCAGAGTTGTGATGAGGTTTAAATGAGATAATCCATGCAAAGCTCAAAACCTAGTACACGTCCGGCAGACTCTCAATGCGTCAAATGTCACTGCATCATCACAGGCTTTGTCTCCATCATCACAGGCTCTATTTCCATCATCACTATGGCTTCCATTGTCTGCAAACCCCCAGTCCCCCAAAACAACATGACAACTTGAGAAATCTTGTACATAGCACCCAACCTGGCCCTGTGTCAGGTTAGGGACATGGTTACCTGGCAGATGTGCCTTCTTCATCCAGTTGATAACACTTGCCTTTTAATGTACCATCAACAGAGAAAGGGCTAGTAGGAGCTCCTCATTACAGGACTGATTTTGGTAAATGTTCTGTACATGCTTGGGAAGAAAGCACCTGTTCTGTTTGTTGGATACACACTCATGTACCACATTCATCAGTGACATTATTTTTTCTTCCTTTAGAAATTTTGCCTGCTTTAGTCATAATTTTGGTAAAGATCCAACAGGATTGTGGATTTATCTATCTCTCCCTATAATTTCATCAGTTATTGCCTTATATGGTTTGCAGCAATTTTATTGGGTGAATACAAAGTGGAATTGTGATGTCTTCCTGGGAAATTGACCAATATATCATAATGTATTAACTCTATTTCTTTTAATGTAGTTTGGTATTATATGCTATTTTTTCCTGACATTAATATATCTATCATACATTCTGCTGCTGCTGCTGCTGCTGCCAAGTCACTTCAGTCGTGTCCGACTCTGTGGGATCCCATAGACGGCAGCCCACCAGGCTCCCCCGTCCCTGGGATTCTCCAGGCAAGAACACTGGAGTGGGTTGCCATTTCCTTCTCCAATGCATGAAAGTGCAAAGTGAAAGTGAAGTCACTCACAGTCGTGTCCGACCCTCAGCGACACCATGGACTGCAGCCTACCAGGCTCCTCCGTCCATGGGATTTTCCAGGCAGGAGTACTGGAGTGGGGTGCCATTGCCTTCTCCAATCATACATTCTACTGGTTCTTAATTGCATGGTCTAACTTTTTCCGTCCCTTTGTTTCTAAACATTTATCCTCATTTTTAAGGTGGGTTTCTTATAAGCATAAGTTTGAATGTCTTTTTAAAAATTGGATCTCACAATCTATATCTTGCAAATTTAGTCCATTTACATTTGTTGTAATTACAGATATATAGCATTCATTTCCACAATTTTACTTTCTACAATTTGTGTACTTTTACTACATTTCCGTCCTTTCTTGCCTCTCCTTTTTTGAGTTTTTTTTTTTTTTTTCTAGCTGTGTGACTTTGGGCAAATCACTCAATCTCTCAGTGCCCTTATCTATAAAAGTAAACATGGTAACAGGGGCCCACATCAGTGAAACATTTTAAGGATTACATGAGATCCTAAATGAAAAATTTTAGAGTAGCACCTAACATCATTAGCATAGTCTTTGCACTTTAGTTTCTTATTTCTCTTTTTCCTTTTTTTTTTTAGCTTAGAATTTATGTACCATTTCTACTCTTTCAGGAGTTTTCCTTGGAAATTCATCATGAACACTTAATAAAGCCTAAGGCAACATTACAACCCCCAAGTAACCAAAGCAAGAGCCTGAAAGCCCTGCTGCTTCTGACCTTGACATTTCTACTCAAAATTCTCATGAATTAGAAATATTATTTTATTCAAATACTTTTCCTATTAAAAATTATTGTGCACCAACTCTGTGCCACACAGTGTTCTGGGCTCTGAGGGTATAGATAAGGCTTTTTGGATTTACCCGTTTCATTCTTCACCATCCCTTCTGGTGCTCACACCTTCTTTCTGGAATCATTTTCCTTCTCTTTACAGTATAATTACTTCCCAAGGTTAAGTGGAAAGGTGGTAAATTCACTTTGTTTTTATTTATTTAAAATATCTTTGGGCTTCCCTGGTGTCTCAGTGGTAAAGAAACCATCTGCCAATGCAAGAGACATGGGTTCAATCCTAGGTCAGGAACATTCCCTGGAGAAGGAAATGGCAACCCATTTCAGTATTCTTGCCTGGGAAATGCCATGGACAGAGGAACCTGGTGGACTACAATCCATGGGGTCCCCAAAGAGTCAGACATGACTTAGCGACTGAACAACAACGTATCGTTTTTTTATCTTTTGCTGAAATCATAGTTCTAGTCTAATGTTAAATTTCTCTCAAGGGTTTGAAGGTGTGTGACTCCACTTTCTTCTAGTTTCCATTTTGCATTTTGAGATCTTTTCTGTCAAACAAATTGTCACCCCTTTACAGATTTTTTTTTTCTCTTTGGATATCTCTAAGTTTTGCATCTTTCTGTTTGGTTATCTGCACTTTTACCACAAGGTGCCCAAGAGAGTGGATTTTTTTTCCACTTATTCTTGCGAGGCAGTGTGCTTGTTACATCTGTGGATTCGTATCTTCCAAAAACGCTGTGAAACCCTTGGCTATTGCATCTTAACATATTATCTCTTCTCATTTTGAGGTCTTTTCCTCTTCTGGAACTCCAGATAGATTTACACTGAAGTCTTCCACTCAACTGTCCATACCTTTTGATCTTTCTTGTTTCTCTTCTTTTTAATTCTCCATGGTATATTATGGGTTACTGCTTGAGGTCTATCTTCCTGTTCATTAATTCTTTCCTCAGTTGTGCCCAGTTTGCTTTTTAACAAAGACACTAAAATTTGCATTTAAATAATTTTACCCTCAATTTCAAAAAGTTCTGTTTTTTTGCTCAGTCTACCTGTTGCTGCTTCCTCATTTTGCAATTCTATTTTCATTTTTTCTTTAAATGTTCCTCACACTGTTACCTGGTATTCTTCTCATAATAATTTTAGCATTTCATCTCTTGGGAAAACAAATCTGGATGCATTGTTTTTGCAGATTTTCACTCTTGGTAGATTGTCCTGGTGATTGTTGATCATGAAATCAAATCAGTGAACCTTCCTGTAGGTACCTAAATGGAGAATATTCTCCTCAAAAGAGGATTTTTATTCACTTCAGCCCTAAGTCTGTGGAAGCCATCACTCATAGTTGCTCTATCTTCCTTCCACAACTCCAGGCTTTATGTGGAGTCTTGGAGTTAATTTTTCTCCTTGCTCTTGGCTTCCTGCAAGGAAGCTTTGCTACACACATGGTTCACAGCTCAGGGGTTTTGCTTTTCTAGCTCCCCCTTTTAAGTCCTCTTTAAGTTTTCCATGCAAACCCAGTGAGGCAATAAAAATTATGCTTTATGCAAGAACCAATTGTTTTGTAGCTAAGAGGCTCCCAAGAGTATCTCTCCATTTCTCATTGTCATAATCCTTGACTGAACATTAAAGGGAAATGTAATTATGAGTATGATGTCATTGACAAAAAACCGGTAATGTATCACATTTCAGATGATTCCAAATGAAGCTTTGGTCTGTTTCTCTCTGCTCACACTTTCTTATCACCCATTACACAATATCATGGTTTAAAGGTGATCCTACAAGGCTGTAGGATCCACTAGGAAGTAAAGTGTAGAAGGGGAGGACTTCTCCCGAGTTATTCACCAATGTTTCCTCATCATATACAGCAGTCTCTGGCACATAGTAGAAGTTCATTAAATATTTGTTGTCTTCTGAATGTATATCAGGTTGACTTTCAAAGACTTCTTCCAAATTAAGAAGAAAACTGAATTCTCATGTGCTATCTTCCCATGCCCACTGCCACACACACACACAATGCTAGTATTGGGGAGAATCTGGGCATAATTTCAATACCTTTTTGACATTCTGCATGTCTTGTTATGTCTGTCTGCAGGCTGTGCACACCCACAGGAGAGGACCGGCATTCTACTGTGAGATGTGACTATTCCTAGGCCTGTCTCATTGGGAATGTCTTCCACAAAGTATTAAGTCACCACTTGTTTTTCAAGTCTCATCTGGAGCAGAGGTTCAAAATCACCTGTAAGACTTGTTCAGACAGAAATTGCCGGCTCAACTCTGAGAGTTGCTAATTCAATAAGTCTGGAGTGGGGCCCAAGAACTTGCAATTCTAGAAGCTTCTGTGCCACCACTGGCCAGTGTCCATGCATTGAGAACCCCTAATCTAGGGTTTTCTCATGCAGCCATCCATTGGGCCATCTCACTCATTTGGAGGTGTCTCCAACTGGAGTCTTAGAAACCTGTGTAACTCCCAACAGGAAAAACAATGCTTGTTCTTTTCTATACTTTCTGTAATGGGGGCATATTTACTTTGTACTTTTAAAAAGTCCAACTAAACATGTACTAAACACACACATATCCACAGCACAAGACCCTTCTGGATCATTCTAAATTCCGTCCATGGTTGTGCCTTTACTGAAAATTAACTTTAAAACAAAGTGCCAAAGCAAGCACAGGAGAAGCAAGTTTGATGGGTACAAATTGCAAGTTCTCATATGCAAATGCATAATAATCAGTTGTTTCAGCAGCACATCTTTTATCCCGTCCCTTCTGGAAGGCTGACACCTCCTGCCTTGTTTTGTTGAGAAGATTGATGGTCTAGGGTAGGGATACAGACAAAGCTCTCAGTGTTCTCTTTCATCCGCTGCTCATCCCAGAGCACAACCACTGTAATAAATGCAGTGTAAAAGATGGGGTGTCAGCATAATTAGTTCTTCAGCAGAAAGATAGTTGGTGATTTATAGACAAGCGTCCATGCATCCCTTTGTTCTTAACCTAAAGTCAATAGCAAAATGAGAAAGTCCAGTGGAGATTCATGGACAATCCAGTTTAGTTGTCTTATAGACAGAGTATCACATGTCAATATAATATTACTATCATCCAGAAAAAAAAGAGGTATGATAAAAACCTTGCCTCATTTTTCTTTGATCATTTACTGTATCTGGACCCTGACACATTAGCAATGCTGATCAGAAGTTGTGTCTCTCTTTTCTCACCAGGCCTCCCTTCCTTCTTTTGCCAAATTGAAGACTCACCTGTACAGAATGCTCCTCCCTGTTGGCACAGAGTGTGAAAGTGCTGCCCACACACTGGTTGGCTCCTAGGGGCCACAATCCACGGTGCCTTCTATCCATACCGTGCTGCTGAAGGCCATGCTCTCCCCTCCCTCTGGCTGAGATGAAAAAGGTTTTAAAGTGAAGCAGCTCAAATCCAGGCTGAAGCCATGAAGGGGACTCTGAGCAGGTGAAGACACTTTCTCCCTCTGCCTTTCCCTCTCTCAGCCCAAGGTCTCTTGCCACAGGTACACAGTCAGGGGTGTTTGGGGGCAGTCATTGCTGGGTCCAGAATTTGCATGTGTGCTGGTGCAATCGGGTAATAAGACAAAAAAAAAAAAACCCAGCCAACCAAAATAAAACTTTTTATTCACTGGAAAGACTGATGCTGAAGCTGAAACTCTTGTACTTTGGCCACCTGATACAAAGAGCCAACTCGTTGGAAAAGATCCTGGTGTTGGGGAAGAATGAAGACAAAAGGAGAAGGGGGCAGCAGAGGGTGAGGTGGTTAGATAGCATCACTGACTCAATGGACATTAATTTGAGCAAACTCCAGGAGATAGTGAAGGACAGGGAAACTTGGTGTGCTGCAGTCCATGGGGTCCCAAAAAGTCAGACATGACTTAGTGACTGAACAGCAATAACATCAATGATAAGGCAGAAACTGGAGAATGTAGTTTAGGGTTACAGCCACAGGGGACATCTTGATTCTCAGCCTCCAAGTGAAACTTACCTACCCCTGGGTCATCACAGGCAGCGCTGTAAATGGAGCAAGGTGAAGACAGAACTAAGCCATCTGAGCCACTTCCTTTTCCCAAACTCACCAGTGATTGTTGTCTAGAGGTCAGGGGAGGCCATGGGTATTATTGTCCTTTCCCAGGGAAACATGAAGCCAAGAGAAGAAGGTTCTGCTTCACCTACAACTTCTGATATGGACTCAAGATACTATAACAAGAGGGTCCGTCTTATGAGTGGTCATGGGGTCATGTGCTGAGTGGTAACTGCTGGCATCCAGCTAAGTGCCCAGCAACTCACATTTGTAGAGACATCCATAGGGTGTCACCTCTTCTGCCAAGAGAGCTGGGGCTGGGCAGAGCTGCTGCGGGCCATTTCACAAAACGAGGCACACTGTCCTGCCTTTCTCTTGCATGGTAACGATGTGGGTTGAGGCAGAAGTCTGGTGGAGAAGGGTCACAAAGACTTCCTCTATTCCTAGTGCTGGGGATGCACTGGTCCTTCTGTGCAAACAGGAGCCTCTATCAGCAGAGAAGGGAAGATTAGGCCCAGCCCTCTGTCTAAACATTCCCGCTCGAGGCCCCTGCCAACACAAACTAGCATCAATGTCCCTCTCAGGTTCCCTGTCCTAACCCCCTTGGTCCCTTAGTCCAGCCCATTCATTTTCATCTCAAAGGAAGAAAAAGTCTCATTTGCCTTGACCGGTGTCCACTGAGCCTCTCGTGTACCAGATTAGTCTTTTTTTAGGGCCAGAAGAGAGACTCCCGATGTTTTCTGAAATGGAAATAGAATTCCCAAGAAAGAAAGAGTGATGGGGAGGGGAAGCTGTGCAAAGGAGAAAGGAGAGGGGTCCAAAGGAGGGTCTCCATCACCAGGCTCTTCTAGAAAGCTGGGCGGTGCAGAGCAAGCCTGGCTGAGACTGGCAGCTGCCTCCAAAAACAGACCAGGAGGCCTTTCTCCTTCTAGAACTGTCATTCTCTGAGGTCATATACAGCCTCCAGCATCCTCTAGGCTCCCCTCTCTAAACCCATTCATAGTAGGGGAAGGTAGCCTTTCCAGGGGGAAGCTTTGAGCATCTCTCTGGGATGTTTAGCAGTCAGGGTGTATGAGGGTGTGGAGTACAGTGACCAGGAGCACTCCAGAGGGTCCCTTCACTTCTTTACAAGGAAGGGACTTTGATCTCCCAGGCCACGTTCGTGTCCTAGGAACCGACACTTTGATAAAGAACATGCACTTATTTAGTATTCATTTGGTTGCACCAGGCCTCAGTTGCGGCATCTTCATTCCAACACACGGTATCTTTAGTTGTGGCGTGTAGTTCCCTGGCCAGGGATGGAACCCGGGCCCCCTGCACTGGGGTCCCAGAGTCTTAGCCGTTGGACCACCAAGGAAGTCGCTGATAAAGAAACTAGAATGATGGAAGAGGAAACATGTGGAGAAAAAAATAAAAAGGCCTCCTGGTTTTCTAACACGTCCCCAAATCCACACTTTTTTCTTACTTTATCTCTTCCTGATAGCCCTTGCTTTGTGGATGTCCCAATTCATCATTTTCATCCTATCCGTGATGTGGCACCTGGAGGAGGAGACTCCTCAGACTCTCACAATTCAGAGTTTGTGCAGATCACTGGACGGATTTATGTCTTTAATTAAGGCAGTCTTTCTGGGAAAGCACTGGTTAAACCGCGGAGCAGATGTGGCATTGCCCATAGGAGGGTATGCTTTTCCGTTTAATTACAGCTACAAGGGCAGCAGCGAAGCAAGTATTTTCCATGGATTCAGACAACTGCTGAGGCTGTAATTTAGGCATCCTGATTGTGCTGTTTGTCTCCCCACACTGTCCTTGGGCCTTGCCTTGTGGTCAAATACAAGTTTATAATCCACTTCCAACCAGATTGCATGCAAGAGAATTATAGGCATTTTTCTAAAATAAAAAACACATCTCCATATATAAGGACAATTGCATTCCTAGTAGCTCACATTATAGTAATAGTGGGAAACAGTTTCTATTATAAGTTTCTTTTTGATCGATGTAACTCACTCTGAAAATGTCTTTGGGGCCTAAATCATTTCCTGTTGGTCTTGGCCACAAAACAAACTCTTCTTCTTTCCTTTTCAAAAGCTTTTAGAACTTAATCCACTTAGCCATCTTGGGAATAATAAAAAGCCAGGGGAGGAAAACAAACCACAACGGTCATGATTCTGTTGACTCACAGCATCATTCAGGAGCGAGCCAGAACTATAGCTCTCAGTGGTGACTGGGGGGAGTGGATCCCAAAACACGGGAAACAGCAGAAGTCCCATCTGAATAGAGAACCACAAAGCTTCTCTTGAGGACTTGAACATGCTATGACCTTGGGCCACAGTACATAATAAAATTCTGATCTTATCCTGGCTGGCCCCATGCACATCGTTTGACCAAGTTAATTCCTTATTGAAATGAACACATCCTTCTTATCTCACCGGAGGGAAAACACATGCTTTCTCTCATCTTACACCAGGGTTAACGACCCAGATGGGATAAAGGCATCCTCGGCTGACCGTGTGGCTGACATTCGTGTCTCTGCTTCAGTCAGTTGGTTTCATCTTCCCTTTGATTTCACGTCACGCACTCCAATTAAATTTCGCCAATATATTTGGACCTGCTTTTTTAAATGATTTTATTTATTTATTTATTTTTGGCTGTGTTTTCACTGCTGCATGGGCTGTTTTCTAGTTGCAGCGAGTGGGGGCTACTCTCTTGCTGTGGTGTTCAGGCTTCACATGGTGCTGGCTTCTCCTGCGGCACAGCAGGGGCTCTAGGGCACTCGGGCTTTAGTAGTTGTGGCCCGTGGGTTCAGTAGTGAGGCTCCCGGGCTCTAGAGCGCAGCCTCAGTAGTTGTGGCGCATGGGTTTAGTTGTAGGACCCGCTTTTACAGGTAAGAAAGTGTCCTAGGAACAGACCAAGAAGCTCTCAGGAGACTTGCTGTGTTTGATTTAGTCGCTAAGTCCTGTCCAACTCTTTGCGACCCTGTGGACTATAGCCCGCCAGGTTCCTCATCCTTGGGATTTCCCAGGCAAGAATACTGGAGCGGATGGCCATTTCCTTCTCCCATGGATCAAACCCATGTCTCCTACATTGCAAGCAGATTCTCTACCACTGAGCCACCTGGGAAGCCCTGCTGGAAAACTGGAGTGTCTGTTCAAATCAACCTTGAGGGTACACTCCCAAGATTTTTCCTGTTGAAATTTAAGATGAAGGTCAAGTCTTGATTGCAGTCTTTGTCACTAGCTGAATGGAAGACAGACCTAAGAGCCACCTGACCAATCGCGTGAGTCACGAACTCCACAATACCCTTCCTTGTTACAGAGTTAAAAGTTGCATCACACCCCACTCTCCTAATTGCAGATGAGCTCTGGGAAATTGATGCTATCTTAACATCCTACCTGTGGATTCCATTTTCATATCAAGAAGGGACAGACTCTGAAGTATGAAACCTATACATTCTATGCACCATATTTAAGCTGATGTCACTGCAAATGTTCATTGCATGATCTGAGAAGTGAAATACATGTACATTGTTTTTCAGTTGCTAAGTCATGTCTGACTCTTTGTGACCCCTTGGACTGCAGCATGGCAGGCTTCCATGTCCTTCACCATCTCCCGGAGTTTGCTCAAACTCATGTCCACTGAGTTGGTGATGCCATCCAACCATCTCACCCTCTGTGACCCCCTTCTCCTCCTGCCCTCAGTCTTTGTGCACATACCCATAACAAGCACCTACAGCGTGCAGGTACCCATAGCTTGCACCTACAGCATGCACACACCCTCCTGAGGTACTGAAGATATTCTCAGAACACTCTGACGTCTGAGTCCCTGCCTGCTCGCTCCCTCCCTGACCCACAATTTTTTCCTCGTGGTTATTCCTTGTGCAAAATTAACTTGCACAAGACCGTTTCCCATAGGTCTTGGAAAAGCTATTTGTCACAGACCTGCGCCTATGATGTCTAAGATGACCCTGCTGGCTTCATTACGCATGAAAGATAAGCTTGGAGCTAGTTCCCAGTGGGGCGCCTTGGCAGGTCCCCGTGGGGATCAGTGATAACTGTCTTCAGGTTGACAATCTATTTCTGTGGAACAAAGCAAGGAGACTTAGAATGTGTGAGCTTTAAATCTGACACTCCCTTGCCCTTGTTTGTTTTTGAGAAGCACCCGGTTCTTGTGGATGGGCTCCAGGGCTGGAACCGGAGACCTGAGTTCAGTGCTCATCCTTGGCCGAGTCTGGCTTCCTCAGCCATGAATCAGAATTGGACTTTGCTAGCTTAGCCATGGGAGGGGCCAGGCAGGAGGGTGCTTTAATCTGAAGTTGTGTCTCATGTATTCTATTCTTAAGCACTTCTTATAGTTCATAACCATCACTGTAATTGGTTCCTAGTGATCAATGTGAATGTTCCTAGGACCCAGGAAAGGGGGAGACACAGTGTCCTGGGCTTTGTCTGATCCAAGTGACTTTAAATGTTGGGAGAGATGGGACAGGACAGCAAAGTTGTTTGGTCAGTTTTTCTTCTTGTTGAAGTATCTTTATGCACTCTCTCAGGCTTCCCAGGTGGCTCAGTGGTGAAGAATCTGCTTGCCAATGCTGGAGACCTGAGTTTGATCCCTGGGTCCAGAAGATCTTCTGGAGAATGAAATGGCAACCCACTCCAGTATTCAAGCCTGGAGAATCCCATGGGCAGAGAAACCTCGCGGGCTGCAGTCCATGGCATTAAAAAAAACTCAGATATGACTTAGCCACTAAAAAACAACAATGCTCTCTCTCAGTTGAATGAGCCAACACACACAAGAACATAAAGGGTAGAAGAGATTGGATTTGAGCCCAACTCAGCCCTCCTCATTCCCAGGCCAGGGGTTTGTCCGTTAGAGCCCACCTGTGAGCCAGCCTCTGAGGTTTTCACAATTTACCTCCCCTCCGAGGTCTGGGAGAGATCCTGCACCCTCCCTGTGCTGAGGCCCAACTCTCCAAGAGAATTCTTAGAAGTTTCCATGTACTTAGAAGTTTCCTTGGGAAACACATGTAAATCCACATTCTGCAACTCTGGCCCATGAACACAGCAAAACATGCTGACTATGCCTCACCGGGGGCTCAGGCAAATGCAAGAAGTCCACCCTTTTATGGGACACATCTGTCAATTAAAGTCAATTTTCCCCATGGAAACTGACTGGCAAATGAAAAAGTGAACCACACACTAGAATTATTTTACCACAGCAATTGTTTTGGCACCAAGTACAGAGAACCACAACTTGTAAACCCAGCCAAGCTCTGACCCACAGACACTACCTGGGTGCCAGCCAGCAGGCTCATAAAATGCCCTCCAAAGCCCTAATTAGTACAACTTTGTCCAGCTCAGGATCTGCCAGTGCTAAGCATGGAAATGCTTATTCTCTGGGAATTAATAAATGAACACCTGATAACAACCAGGAGTAATTGCTCTACCACCAAAATCTAATTTCTGTGAAAACACGGATTCCTCAAGCTTATGAAGCATCAGGAACACAACAGGTCCAAGGTCCAGGTTAAGACTGTGCCCAGGACCCTGATGATGGTTGAACAGGAATAGTCCTGCATCCTTCTAAGACCGTGCCCCCAGCCATGATAATGGTTGAACTGGAATAGCCCTGCATCCTTTACAGCCTGGATTAATAGTCCTGTTAATGAGGAATGTAGAAGATGGAAAGGAGTCATCCTACTGGACTCCATGGCATCAGGAGACTTGTGCTCAATGGTTGAACTAGAGCAAATTGTCTCCCTTGTCTCCAGCAGTAGAAATGACCAGTTAGTCCCCTGGGAACTCCCATGCTTGGCCCAGAAACAAGAGTGATGTGAAGCTCACTGGCCACAATTGAGCTTCCTGTGCCGAAGAAGAGAGTCCACTCGAGTCCTGAGACACCCATGATGGTTAATTCCAGGTGGCAACTTGACTGGTCACTTCGCCCAACTTTCAGTCAAACACTAATCTAGATGTCTTGATGAAGGTATTTTTAAAGCTATTAACAGGGTGCTTTTGAACTGTGGTGCTAGAGAAGACTCTTGAGAGTCCCTTGGACTGCAAGGAGATCCAACCAGTCCATTCTAAAGGAGATCAGTCCTGGGTGTTCTTTGGAAGGAATGATGCTAAAGCTGAAACTCCAGTACTTTGGCCACCTCATGTGAAGAGTTGACTCATTGGAAAAGACTCTGATGCTGGGAGGGATTGGGGGCAGGAGGAGAAGGGGACAACAGAGGATGAGATGGCTGGATGGCATCACTGACTCAATGGACGTGAGTTTGAGTGAACTCCGGGAGTTGGTGATGGACAGGGAGGCCTGGCGTGCTGCGATTCATGGGGTCACAAAGAGTTGGACACAACTGAGCAACTGAACTGAACTGAACACTTAAATCAATAGCCTCTGAGTAGAACACACCTTGGAGATGGCAATGGCACCCCACTCCAGTACTCTTGCCTGGAAAATCCCATGGATGGAGGAGCCTGGTGGGCTACAGTCCATGGGGTCGCTAAGAGTCAGACACGACTGAGCGACTTCACTTTCACTCTTCACTTTCATGCATTGGAGAAGGAAATGGCAACCCACTCCAGTGTTCTTGCCTTGAGAATCCCAGGGACAGGGAAGCCTGGTTGGGCTGCTGTCTATGGGGTCGCACAGAGTCAGACACGACTGAAGAGACTTAGCAACAGCAGCAGCAGAACACACCTTGGATTTGTCTTGAGGCTCAGCTGGCAAAGAATCCACCTGGAATACAGGAAACCTGGGTTCAATTCCTGTGTTGGGAAGATCCTCTGGAGAAGGGAAAGGCTACTCACTCCAGTATTCTGGCCTGGAGAATTCCACAGACTGTATAGTGCATGGGGTTGCAAAGAGTCAGACACAACTGAGTGACTTTGACTTTCACTTTCAGAACACACATCCTTCATAGTGTGAGTGGGTGGGCCTAGTCCAATTTGTTGAAGGCTTTGGGAGAAAAAGACTTGGGTTCCCCAAGGAAGATGGCCTTTTAAAAACATTATTGAAGTATAGTTGATTTATAGTTGTGTCAATTTCTGCTATACAGCAAAGTGATTCAGTTATAGAATATAATATATATTCTTTTTCATATTCTTTTCTATTAATGATTTATCACAGGGTATTGAATATAGTTCTCTGTGCCATATAATAGAACCTCACTGTTTATCCATTCTATATAAACCAGTTTGCATCTGCTAACCCTAAACTCCCACTTCATCCTTCCCACACCACTTTCTCCCTTGGTAACCACAAGTCTATTATTTATGTCTTTGAGTCTGTTTCTGTTTCATAGATAAGTTTATTTGTGTTGTATTTTAGCTTCCACATATAGTGGTATCATATGATATTTGTTGTTCTCTGACTTACTTCATTTAGTATCAGTTCAGTTCCATCGCTCAGTCATGTACAACACTTTACGACCCCATGGACTGCAGCATGCCAGGCCTCCCTGATCATCAGCAACTCCTGGAGCTTACTCAAACTCATGTCCATTGAGTTGGTGATGCCATCCATCCATCTCACCCTCTGTTATCCCTTTCTCCTCCTGCCTTCAATCTTTCCCAGCATCAGGGTCTTCTCCAATGAGTCAGTTATTCGCATCCGATGGCCAAAGTATTGGAGTTTCAGCTTCAGCATCAGTCTTTCCAATGAATATTTAAGACTGATTTCCTTTAAGATGGACTGGTTGGATCTCCTTGCAGTCCAAGGGACTCCAAGAGTCTTCTCCAACACCGCAGTTCAAAAGCATCAATTAATTCTTCAGCACTCAGCTTTCTTTATGGTCCAACTCTCACATCCATACATGAATACTGGAAAAACCATAGCTTTGACTAGATGGACCTTTGTTGTAAAGTAATGTCTCTGCTTTTTAATATGCTGTCCAGATTGGTCATAGCTTTTCTTCTAAGGAGCAAGTGTCTTTTAGTTTCATGGCTGCAGTCACCAACTGCAGTGATTTTGGAGCCCAGAAAAATAAAGTCTCTCACTGTTCCCATTGTTTCCCCATCTATTTGCCATGAAGTGATGAGACCGGATTCCATGATCTAGTTTTCCGACTGTTGAGTTTTAAGCCAACTTTTCCACTCTCCTCTTTCACTCTCATCAAGTGGCTCTTTAGTTCTTCACTTTCTGCCATAAGTGTGGTGCCATCTGCATATCTGAGGTTATTGATATTTCTCCTGGCAATCTTGATTCCAGCTTGTGCTTCATCCAGTCCAGCATTTCTCATGATGTACTCTGCATACAAATTAAATAAGTAGGGTGACAATACACAGCCTTGATGTACTTCTTTCCCGATTTGGAACCAGTCTGTTGTTCCATGTCCAGTTCTAAATGTTGCTTCTTGACCTGCATACAGACTTCTCAGGAGGCAGGTAAGGTGGTCTGGTATTGCTATTTCTTTAAGAATTTTCCACAGTTTGTTGTGATCCACACAGCAAAGGCTATGGCATAGTCAATGAAGCAGAAGTAGATATTTTTATGAAATTGTCTTGCTTTTTCAATGATCCAGCAGATGTTGGCCAATCTGCTCTGGTCCTTCTGCCTTTTCCAAATCCATCTTGAACATCTGGAAGTTCGTGGTTCACGTACTGTTGAAGCCTAGCTTGAAGAATTTTGAGCATTAATTTCCTAGTGTGTAAGATGAGTGCAATTGTGCAGTAGTTTGAGCATTCTTTGGCATTGCCTTTCTTTGGGATTGGAATGAAAACTGACCTTTTCCAGTCCTGTGGCCACTGCTGAGTTTTCCAAATTTGCTGGCATATTGAGTGCAGCACTTTCACTGCATCATGTTTTAAGATTTGAAATAGCTCAGCTGGAATTCCTTCACCTCCACTAGCTTTGTTCATGTGATGCTTCCTAAGACCCACTTGATTTTGCATTCCAGGATGTCTGGTTCAAGCTGGGTGATCACACCATCATGGTTATCTGGGTCATGAAGTTTTGTTTTTTTTTTTTGGTATAGTTCTGTGTATTCTTGCCACCTGTTTTTAATATCTTCTGCTTCCATTAAGTTCATACCATTTCTGTCTTTATTGTGCCCATCTTTGCATGAAATGTTCCCTTGGTATCTCTAATTTTCTTAAAGAGATCTCTAGTCTTTTCCATTCTATTGTTTTCCTCTATTTCTTTGCATTGATCACTGAGGAAGGCTTTCTTATCTCTCCTTGCTATTCTTTGAAACTCTACATTCAAATGGGTGTATCTTTCCTTTTCTCCTTTGCCTGTTGCTTCTCTTCTTTTCTCTGCTATTTGTAAGGTCTCGTCAGACAATCATTTTGCATTTCTTTTTCTTGGGGATGGTCTTGATCGCTGCCTCCTGTACAATGTCACAAACCTCTGTCCATAGTTCTTCAGGCACTCTATCAGGTCTAATCCCTTGAATCTATTTGTCACTTCCACTAATTATAAGGGATTTACTTTAGGTGATACCTGAATGGTCTAGTATTCCCTGCTTTCTTCAGCTGAAGTCTGAGTTTGGCAATACCCATGCTGCTGCGAAGGGCATCACTTCCTTCTTTTTTGTGGCTGCACAGTGCTCCCCTGTGTGTTTGTGCGACACCTTCTTTATCCATTTCTCTGTCCACAGATGTTTAGCTTGTTTCCTTGTCCTGCCTATGGTGAATACTGCTGCAGTGAACACAGCAGTGCATGTATCTTTTTGAATTACAGTTTTCAGATGGCCTTTGAAACACCACCACGTCATCAGTGTTCCTTGGGTCTCTGGCCTGCCTGCTTGCCCTGCCGATTTAGGACTTGCCTGTCTCAGAATCTCAGAGAGATGATAGAAGGAGACATATTTGGAGATACAGATACAGATGCTGATACAGACCCCCTACTGTTTGTGTTTATTAGGAGGACTCTGACTAACACAGACCCCGTGGCCACACCCTGGTCTCCCCCCACCAGCCCTCAGACAGCCTTCAGTCCCATCTTGGAGAAGTTTGCTCTGGCTGTGGAATGCCTCTGTGTTCTGAACAGACCTCTAACAACAGCAGGAGGCTCTGAGGGAGGCACTGCCCCCCGCCCCCCCAGAATACCATCTGTTGGTTCTGAAATCATCCTAAAACCCCATTCTATCATGTTTCTCCCTCAACTGCTCAGAGATCCAAGGATGTCTGCAACCAGAGAGAGAACCTTAGGACACATGGGCATGGTGTTGGTAGCACAGGGTACTTCACCCCTGGCTTCTACTATCATCTTCCCGCTGATGCTGTCTTCAGTAGAGCTGGGCTTTCCCTCAGCCAGAACTATGCCCAGGCTCATAATTTTTACCAGACATACAACTAATACTGTTACTGTTCAGTAGCTCAGTCATGTCTGAGTCTTTGTGACCCCATGGACTGCAGCATGCCAGGCTTCCGTCTCCTTCACTATCTCCTAGAGTTTGCTCAAGTTCGTGCCCATTGAGTCAGTGATGCCATTCAACCATCTCATCCTCTGTTGTCCCCTTCTCCTCCTGCCTTCAATCTTTCCCAGCATCAGGGTCTTTTCCAATGAGTCAGCTCTTCACATCAGGTGGCCAAAGTATTGGAGTTTCAGCATTAGTCCTTCCAGTGAATATTCAGGGTTGATTTCCTTTAGGACTGACTGTAGTGTTTAATTTAAAAAGAAGTCTATATGAAAATAAATATGAAATGTTAATATTCAAGAGCTTTGCTAGTTTAAGAGCTGAGTGCTGCGTGCTCATTCTCTCAGTAGTGTCCAACTCTTTGCAATCCTGTGGACTGTAGCCTGCCAGGCTCCTCTGTCCATGGGATTCTCCAGGCAAGAATACTGGAGTGGGTTGCCATGCCCTCCTCCAGGGGATCTTCCCAACCCAGGGATCGAACCCGTGTCTCCTGCATCCTCTGCATCAGCAGGTGGATTCTTTACCACCGCACCACCTGGAAGAGTTACCTTGAACCAATATTCCAGGGACAGTTATCATTATTCTGCCCCAAAGGCTGTCCACCATGAACAAAAACGATAAGCGTTTTGTCCCTTGCAAGAGCCCCATTTGTCGCAGAGCTTGTAATATGGCTGGAAATCTGCTCCTCTCCTTCTGCCATATGTTTGCATATTCCACTTGCTGGTGCTCTGGCTGCACTTGGTCATATGGAAGCTTCCTTCCAAATAGTCCATTTAGATGCGTCAATTGCCCAAGCTGAAGACTGTTAGGCTCTGAACATCATGGAATTCAGGATAAATGGAGTAGATGAAACATCTGATTTGGAAATATGTTGTTGAAACTTGTCCAGTCACAAATCACAGCTCATCTGAGCCTTCGCTTCTTCTGCCAGAGGAGAAAGAACATGGTGTGTGGGGGTGATGGGGCCACTGTGTGGGGGAAGGAATGCCAAGGTAAAGACAAGCCTGTGTGCACACTGCAGACAGCGCCTGGTCACCTCTTGCAAAGGGTCTGTCACTCCCAGGGAGGGTGGAGTCCAGAAGCTGCAGGACTGCAGGGCAACGAAAGTTCAAACATCCCAGGGGTGTCTCTGCTCAGCCACGCATGAGCTGGGTGGACCTGGATGAGTCACTTTGGAGCTGGTTGGAAAGGAGTTTACATTTGGCTCTGTCTCATTTCCAAGGGTCTCAAAAGAGGTATACGGTATATAATCACTTGGATCCTCTGTCTCCTCTCAAATGGGGCAAATAATTCCTCATGAGATTGTTGGTGGAAGTCAAGGAGATCGGAAGGAGTCTTGCAGGTACATCCCAGAGATGCAGAGATGGAAGTATCTTTATCTTGGACACATGAGCTCAACGTGTGCACCTTACATCAAGGATGCCTTGAAGGGGAAGGAAGTGGGGATATGAGTCTGTGCAGGAGGGGTTGAGGGTGGAAGATACTTTTTAATCTACATATCTTAGGTTCTCCGACTGAGGACCCACAGTGGGGTGGACCAAAGTCAGATCAATAAGAGAAAAACAAGCAGAAGTATATCAACATGTGCCTTTGGCATAACATCCGGGAGCACCCACCAATAAGTGAACTAAAGGGACAGATAGAACTTGGACTTTACACTAACAAAATAAAAAGAGTTTGGGGCTTCTGGACAGGGGAGTCAAGCTGCGGTAGGGTGACTGGGGAAAGTTTGGTAAACAAGTGCTCTTCATTGAGGTTCATTGTGCAGATGAAGCTGGTGCCTTCTCCAGGATAAAAGTTGTAAAGGGCCCACCTGTTCCAGGTGCAGAGGGGATGTATCTCCACAAATGGTGATGTCCTCTACATAAGCAAGTTTTCTTTACAAAAGGGGGAATCTGTGGACTGCTTTTAGCGTGTGCTGGTTCTCATTGGCTTTTAGCTCAAAATTGTCCATGTGCCAGAGTTATATTTTAGAGTGGCAAATGCTGGTACTTCTCAAACCCTCGGAGGCTTTGTGGCTGCTTCTGCATTTATTCTGTCCCTGTTTCCCGGAGGCTTTGCTTCATTGTCCTGTAAACTCCTCAGGGCTGTGTTTAGGTTAACCCTGTGGTTAGATTAGATTAACCCTGTGGTTAGGGTTAGAGTTAGATTAACATTAGCAAATTTCCTTCACAAAAGGGGAATCTGTGCCTTGCCTATGTCCCCTCCAACAGGTGTCCCCGCACCGCTCCATGACTTATCAGGGACAGATGCTCCTGTTAAATAAAGAGAGTGCTGTTGTGGGGTGCTGATGGAAGAGAAAGTCAGGGACCATTTGGTGCAGTAGCTGGTAGGGCAGGTCCTGGAAGTAACACTACGCCCTGAGACCAGCAAAGGGGGAGTGAGTGGCTGGAGTCGAGCCCAAGCCCCCGACACTATGGATGCAATGATGGGATCTGGAAGATGCCTGCTGGAGTTGAGGACACCCTGAGCTTGTGAGCCCACTACACCAGAGTCTGTCCAGGCTGTGTCCCTCCTGGTTGTGCCATCTGTAAGAAGGGAATACCTTCATATACTCTTCAGTGACCAGGCAAGTGGGAGACCCGAAGCATAAAACAGGGCTGACTACCAGGATGCAAGAACAATTTTTTTTTTTTTAAATTGAAGTATAGTTGCTTTGCAACATTATGTTAGTTTCAGGTGTAGGGTGTAGTGGTTCAGTGTTTGTGCAGAGTATTATGGCTGTATTCCCCATGCTGTATTGACACAATATATCCTTGTTGCTTATCTACTTTATGCATGGTAATTTGTATCTGCTTGGGGTCTAATTTCTTATAAGTGTCAGCAATTTATCCTTGGAAGAACAATTGATTAGGCAAAGAGGACTCTCAAGCACCACCTTTCAAGGCTGTGTTCTACTGGATAAAAGCATTTACAGGGAAATGTCAGAGACTTAACAGACCACCTCTCCTCTGAGTGCAGGCAGTGAAGAGACAAAACTCTTGCCTCAAGGCACAGAGGGCTGGTGGTAGCATTCCAGGCTTCAGCAGGAGAGTCACTTTTCTAAAAGATCCCCGATTCCCCCAGGTCCCTCCAGTCCTTCCTGAGGGTGAGGCTGCAAGGGTAAGGAGGTGGTTTGCCCAGGTTATTAAAAGCAAAAGAATGGTCAGTGCACTGCAGGTGTCCAGGGATGGAATTCCTCCCTAGTGAGCAAGCAGTTGTCCCCACGGCAGAGTCCCTGGGGCAGAGTGTGGATGGCATCACTTTGTCTCCCCACAGATGCCTTCCTATTCTCCTTGGGCTTGTCTTCCTGGCCTTGAATACTTAAGGCTGACCATGGCCTGACCTTGACTAAGCAATCCTATCTCTGTCACATATTTGCAGAGCGACACCAGGTAGCAGCTCGTTTGTTACCTGTAGGGCTGTGCAGCTCACGTTGAAGAGCTGGATTGTTATTCATTACCTGTTTGGAGGTAATAGTCCATCTTGGAGCATGAGGTAGAGTTCCATGTGAAGAATTTAGTGCAGAGCAGGGGAGAGGGGGTTCAGAATCGCAAATGTGCTGCTGACGTGACCCGTGGCTGCTTCCTGCCGAAGACCCATCCTAGCAGCACCTCTCTGCACCAGAACAGCAAGGTTTCATCCTCTGAAAACCAATTTGCATTCCATCTCTCCCGCTTTCTTTTAGGCCTAATTTTATGAGCGATTGCTTTGAAAGGAAGGGATGATCGCCCATTTACCGAGAGGCCATGAAATTCCTAATTGCCTTTCCAGAGATTTCTTCTTCCTGGCCCACAGCAGTCTTAGTCTTGTGTCTTCATTATCTCCTCCTCCAGCTGGCGGCTCCTGCTTTTCAACCACAGTCAGCGATTCCTCCTGCCGAGGCAAGCTTAGACCTGAATCCACATTCCTCACAGGAATTGAGGGGCCTGTCCCTCCCCCAGCTTCATCTCTCCTACTCATTCACTTCCTACTTATGCTCCAATCCCACTGGGTGTCTGTGATTGGGGGCCTTTAGCTTTACTGAATCATACAATTTATTGAAGTGTACAAACAAAAGTATACATAAAGAAAAATATACAAACAATTGCATTCATCTTGATGTGTTTGGACACAAGCAAACACCTGTGATACCAATTCCACAATCAAGGTACCAAACACACCCATCACTTCAAAAAATTTCCTGTGTTCTTTATTTATAGCTTTTGTTTTTGTTTTGGGTAGGAACATTTAATATGAGATCTTTGTTGTTGTTCAGTCACTAAGTCATGTCCGACTCTGTGACCCCATGGACTGCAGCTCCCCCATCCTTCACTATCTCCCAGAGTTTGCTCAAATTCATGTCCATTGAGTCAGTGATGCCATCCAACCATCTCATCCTCTGTGGCCCCCTTCTCCTCCTGCCCTCAATCTTTCCCAGCATCAGGGTCTTTACCAATGATTAGGCTCTTTACCAATGATTAGGCTCTTTGCATCAGGTGGCTAAAAATGGGAGTTTCAGCCCAGTATGAAATCTAGCCCTCTAATATATTTTGAAGTCTACAATACAGTATTGGTAACTCTAAACACAGTGTTATAAATCTCTGGGACTTTTCATCTCACAGAACTAGAACTTGGTACCCCTTGGCCATCACCTCCTCCCAGCCCCTGGCAATCACTTTACCCTCTTGTTTCTATGGGTTTGACTGTTTTAGATTCCAAATATAAGCAAGATCTTACAGTATTTGTCTTTCTCTATTTGGCTTATTCCACTTAGCATAAAGCCCTCCAGGCTCACCCATACTGTCACAAACATCAGGATTTCTCAGTGTTTTAAAGGCTGAATAATATTCCATCGCGTATCACATTTTCTTTATGCATTCATCTGTCAGTGGACACTGGGGTTGTTTCCGTATTTTCATTATTGGAAATAGTGCTGCAGTGTAGACAACTCTTTGAGATCCTGATTTAATCGTTTGGGATATATACCTAAAAGTGGAATTGATGAATCATACTGTGGTTTTATTTTTTAATTTTTTGAGGAATCTCCATGGTGTTTTCCAGAGCAGCTGCACCAATTTTGATACCCACCAACAGTGCCTGAGGGCTCCCTTTTCTCCAGATCCTCCCCAGCACTTGCTATCTTTTGATTTTTAATGATAGTCATCACAACATGTGGGAAGTGACATCTCACTGTGGTCCTGATCTGCATTTCCCTGATGATTAGTCATGTTCAGCATTTCTTTCTGTGCCCTATTGCCATTCCTGCAAATTCTTTGGAGGAATGTCTATTCAATTCCTTTGCCCATTTTCCTTCCATTTTTAACAAGCCCAGCTCCCTCTGCCCCAGGGCCTTAGCACATGCTGTCACCTTTTCCTGGAAGGTCCTTTCCATGACTGTCTTCCATGACAATCACTCCTGATGACCCACTCTGGACACCCCCTCTCCCAGCTTCACCTCTCCTACTTACCCACTTCCTATTCATGCTCCAATCCCACTGGCTACCTGTGGCTGGAGGCTTTACTGAAGTATATAAACAATATACTTGTCCAACTAATTACTTTAGTCTTTATGACACTTGTCGAAAATTTACTAATACTTATGATAATAAACTGATCATTATTTTTAAAAACAGCAATTCTTTTGCTTAACTTCCTTCTGTCTACTTCCCAACTGCTCTCTGTTCAGAGTCACCTTTAAGATGAATGATCTAAGGCAAAGTGAACTAAGGGTCAGTCTCCTGAGGCTGACCTTTCTTTCTTGCCCATGCCCTCACCCTTGCTCCACATAAATAAAAGAGGCCCAGCCAGCACCCACATGAGTCAGCACAGCAGGCTCAGGGATGGGAATCCCACCGCCTCTCCACCTCTCCTGCTTCTCTGTTTTTACAAGGTTATTACAGACCCTTCCTTGGAAACCCAGGGCCCCAGGAGATGCAACAGCAACTGCCATCTTCTCTCTCCTGCAGTGGCACCTTCGGCTGTAACCCTTGCTGAAGGCATCCTAGAGACAGGTGTCCACCACATTCTCTCCCTCCTGGGTCCCACCCTGACCTCTGGACATTTCCACTCGGGGTCCCACCCCTTTCTCTACCTGCACCAATGGCAGCTCCAACTCCTACTGTAAATCCAAAATTAAAAAAAAAAGAAAGAAAGAGGAAGGAGAAAAGGAGGGGTGGAAATCTTGGCATACTCCCTTTGATCTCTCTTTCTTTTTTAAAAAAAATATTTTTTTTATTTATTTGACTATGCCAAGTCTAAATGTGGCATGTGGGATCCAGTTTTTCCAGCAGGAATCAAACCTGGGCCCCCTGTACTGGGAGCATAGAGTCTTGGCCACTAGACTGCCAGGGAAGCCCCTGACCTTTCTTTCTTGCCCATATCCAGTTTTTCCAGGGTTGTCCACTTCTGGGGCTGGACATGGGCTGCTGAGCCATATTGCGGAGACTCCCGTTTGTCATTTAGCTGCAATAAAGTACTCCAGTAGAAGTGGTTCCAGCACCTGTTCACTGAATCCTCATCCCTGGACCAGCCTCTGGTCGCCTTACGCTCCTCTGGTCAGAATGCTTTCCTGCATAGTTCCTCTCCTAAGGATAGGACACAACACAATCTTCTATTATTTCTAAACTTGCTGCCATTTTTTTTTTAATTTTAATAGGGAACAGCTCCACTTTTTTTTTTTTAGAGAAATGTTCTTTATGTAAATGCAAATCTAATGAATAAGCAAGTAAGTGTCTGCCATAAAGCATTTACTGTCTTGATTCAAAACACAAATCAGTTCCTACACTTCTGGGTTTGATGGAAATGTGGCTGGGAGGCAGATGAAAGGCAGCCCAACTTTTAGAAAGGAGTCGGCGCCCAATCTTGCCTCCACCCTCCCTCTTTGTTTCGTTTCCATAACGAGCTGGTCCAAGCTCACCTTTAAATGTCATCAGAAATAGACTGGCTTGTTGCCTTTCAATTCCAAGCTGACGGTGCCACTGGTTGTGAACAGAGAGGCAGTTTCCTGGGTGAGATGGAAAGAATTTGTTGATGGGGGTCTAACCTAGACAGCATATTAAAAAGCAGAGACATTACTTTGTCAACAAAGGTCCATCTAGTCAAGGCTATGGTTTTTCTAGTAGTCAAGTATGGATATGAGAGTTGGACTATAAAGAAAGCTGAGCGCAGAAGAATTGACGCTTTTGAACTGTGGTGTTGGAGAAGACTCTTGAGAGTCCCTTAATCTGTAAGGAGATCCAACCAGTCCATCCTAAAGGAGATCAGTCCTGGGTGTTCATTGGAAGGATTGATGTTGAAGCTGAAACTCCAACACTTTGGCCACCTGATGCAAAGAGCTGACTCATTTGAAAAGACCCTGATGCTGAGAAAGATTGAGGGCAGGAGAAGAAGGGGACGACAGAGGATGAGATGGTTGGATGGCATCACCGACTCAATGGACGTGGGTTTGGGTAGATTCCAGGAGCTGGTGATGGACAGGGAGGCCTGGTGTGCTGCGGTTCATGGGGTTGCAAAGAGTCGGACATGACTCAGCAACTGAACTGAACTGCTCTATTCTGTGCACAGGGTGGTGCAGAGTTAATGCACAGACTGAGAGCATTGGGAAGGAGGGTATCACTTAGATTTATTGTTATTAATACAGTAGGATCCACATAATCACTGCTCCCTTAATAAACAGCATGTCTGCTTAACTGGAACAACGGCCAGGGGACTTCGTATGCGCTTCACACCAACTCATTTAAATGATGAGTCCAAACCCTTTCTTTAGGCTTGCCTCGGCACCTGCCTGTTGCACCCAAACCTCTGGTATGCCCCAAAACCTCGAGTGGATCAACCTCTTACCTCGGCCCCAGTGTCTTCAAGGTTAAAAATAGTAATATAAACAACAGTATGAAGAGCAACTTACTGTGTTCCAGGCTCTTCCATATATGTGGTCTCAGCAGCCTTGCTGGGCTGGTCCGAGCACAAGTACCTGCCCATTTTGGCCTCAATAAACAGAAGCTAAGCTTCCCTGGTGGCTCAGACAGGAAAGAATCTGCCTGCAATGCAGGAGACTTGGGTTCAATCCCTGGGTTGGCAAAATCCCCTGGAGGAGGAAATGGCAACCCACTCCAGTATTCTTGCCTGGAGAATCCCATGGACAGAGGAGCCTGGTGAGCTACAGTCCATGGGGTCACAAAGAGTTGGGCACGACTGAGTGAGTAACACACACACACACAAACAGAAGCCAGGGAAGAAATTAAGCTCTGAGCTGAGGTTCCACAGTTGGAAACAGCAGATGGAGGGTTTCCACCAGGTCTGCCTGTTTTGCAGCTGTGTGTTCCCCCATCCTGACATGCCCTGGTCACTAGGATTCCAGGCAACCTCCTCCCCACAGCCTTTTCAGAGTGAGGGGAGTGCATCGTGTAGCAGAGAGACTTTCTTCATTTGGGTATCTGCCTCATGAGGGCAGGGATGGGTGTAATTAATGAGCTGTCAAGCCTGGGGAGTGATTTTTATTTTTTAAGGAGAATGCAAAACAGATCAAAACATCCTTTATTCTACCATCGTTTCCTCAAAGAAATAACCTTAGCCTGAAGGTAGAAATCAATGTTCAAAGCCCTTACCCATTTTTTTTCACAAAGATAAGCACTGAATGCTGTTTAAGAACCCACTGCTGCTGGAAACCAGGTGGCAGTCAGACCCTATTCAAGCCTTTTGATAAATTATTAGTCAAAAAGGAGAATTAAGTGGGGATAGGAACCCCAGGAACAGGCTAGTGATTCTGAGGAGGTTGGAGGTCCATGAGCTGCCAAGGCCCCCTAACTCTGATATTCTGAAACCAGAGTCCTCTCCACCCCGACTCATGGAGTTCCCAGTGTCGGGATCCCTTGGTGACACTGATGAACATTGGAAAAAGTTTTCATTCAATTTAAACTACATGTGTGTTTGTAATTTGCTTACTGCATGCTGGGAAATGAGCTGGATGCTAGGCAGGCACTAAAAACAAACAGAAGAGGGGTTTTCATCCCTTTGGCCAGTAAGGAAAGCAGATGTAGCTGTAATTCATATAGATCACAGCTGACACTCCGTCTTCATAGCATCACCTGTGTCAACAGGGCAGGTAGACTCGGTATCTGGAAAGAAGCTAATCTGGAAGACTGTGGTTTGGAAGGGGCAACATGGTGTGTGTGTGTGTGTGTGTGTGTGTGTGTGTGTGTGCTGTGCACTCGAGTGGAGGTGGCAGGAAAAGGGGCCAGCCCTCTGTTTTGTCTAGGAGTGCACTTTGTGCTTCCCGCTAGTCCAGCACAGCTAATGAAGTTGGAGACCAGGCCCTTAACTGCCTTTAAGGTCTCTGCAAAAACCTTAGTCTTTCTTCCAAGTCAGCAATGCAAATGCATAGCTGATAACTTGGAGCTGGGGGAAGAGTACTCCCTTCCCTCCGTCCTTCTTCTTTCCCTCCTCCCTCCCTCCCAGTCTGGTTCTTGCTGGCCGAGTGCTTCTGGAGCATTTTCTGTGTCCTGGCACCCTCCTCACTGACACTCTTCTCACTCAGTTCCATCCAGATCTGCTGAAGGATGCTCCATGACCTCGGGTATGCCCCTGGCCACTCCATGAGCCAGCTTCCTCCCTGTAAAACGAGAGTAAAGCCCCCTTCAATCCCCAGGCAGTGTCCTAAGATTCAACAGTAGAGATGAAGACTTGGGTGAAAGTTAGACTGCACTTGCCCATAGGCCAGGAGGAATTTGCTGAAAAGAGCAGTAATGAAGTCACTTTAAGATAAGTAATTTACGATCAACGGTTAGGTGGTTAGAGCGCTCCACATGCCCTCTGATCTCACTCTCCACCAAATCTTGGCTGCCCTCAGGCGGGTCACTCTTGGCCTTGATGAAGGTACTAGATGGTTTTTGCAGGGAAACCAGTGGGAACTGACACCCATGTATGCTGCTGCTAAGTCGCTTCAGTCGTGTCCGACTCTGTGCGACCCCACAGATGGCAGCCCACCGGGCTCTGCCGTCCCTGGGATTCTCCAGGCAAGAACACTGGAGTGGGTTGCCATTTCCTTCTCCAGTGCATGAAAGTGAAAGTGAAGTCGCTCAGTAAGTGTCCGACTCTTTGTGACCCCATGGACTACAGCCTACCAGGCTCCTCCGTCCATGGGATTTTCCAGGCAAGAGTACTGGAGTGGGTTGCCATTGACACCCATGTATAACTCACTGTATTTGTTTTCTGGGACTGCAGTAACAAGTACCATAGCCGAGGTGGCAGCAACAACAGACGTTCGTTTTCTCAGAGTCCTGGAGGCTGGGCTTTGGGAATCAAGGTGTGGGCAGGGCTGTCTCTCTGAGGCCTCTCTCCTTGTCTTGCAGATGGCCGTCTTCAAGAGTCAGCACTGTCTTCTGAGCACTCTGGGCACAGCTTCTGTCCCCTATTGGGGTGCAAATCCACATGAGGCCATGATGGCAGAGACTGTCCTGATTGGTGTTTGCTATGCCCTATGCTGGGTATCTGTCCTGAGCTGGGTGCTTTGTCCTGTTCTGAGTGCTCAGCCTTGTACTTGGTACTCTGCCCTGTGTTGAGTACTCTGTGCTAGGTACTTCGTCCTGAGCTGGGTACTTTGTCCTTTCTGGGTACCATGTCCTCAGCTGGATGCTTAGCCTTGTACTGGGTACTCTGCCTTGTGCTGAGAATTGAAGAGCCTGTATTATATCTCCCTCCTTGCTGAAAGCTTCCTGGGGTCAGAATCTATAAGGGGTGAATTTTTCTTTCCCCCACACAGCCCAGCACTCCTGTCTACAGAGGAAGAGCTCACAGGCTGTCTGTGGAATGACCTTTAACACACAAAGTTCCCACTATGTGCCCAGACTCATGATGCGTAAGGTGGACAAGGGTCACCCAAGGAGAAAACATGTGCAAGCTTTGAGGAGACACTCTACCTCTTTGTAAAGATTTTCTTTTCCTAAGACAAAGTCTTAGCAAGCAGGCAAGACCCTGTAAGGAAAGTGAAGCCTGAGAGGGTGAGTCAAGGGAATCTAGGCTCAGACACAGATAGCCTTCAGCTCCCCCTTCCCCTGTCACCTGTCCCTGCCCTCCTGCCCCTTGCAAACTGTGACCACCAGGAGAGGATGGATTCCCTGGGAGCCCTACAGATGCTGCCTGACCATGTCCTTGGGAAAGGCAGGAAAGTTCCATCAGGGAGGCAGCTGGGAGTGAATCAGCTCACACAGGCCCAGTTCTGGGATTCTAGAAAGTTAATGTGTTCCCTTCCCTTCTACATGGCCTGAGAGGAACCTGGCTGTGGTCCACGGGGAGCAGTGCCCACTGCATTCCTGTCTGCCTCCAGCCTAATTTAATTTTGAAATTACATTTGAAAAAAGTGTGAAAATACCAGTTGTGTGGCATAATTTAGGAAGCCCATTTTCTGTGGGTTGCCTGCCAATGCAGTGATCTGGCTGCAGAGACTTCATATCGCAAGGCTCCAAATGACAGCCCATCCCTTTGCCCCGCCCCTCCCAGTCACGGCCATTAATGCAGAGGACGTGCCCACGAACAGATGCTGGGCAGTGTTCATCTGGGCCCCCAGAAGATGAAGCTCTTGTTCCCAGGAAGTCAGTTCAACATTAGAACCAAGGACATGGGACTCGGTTTGTGGTCCAGAAGATGCCCTGCTGACCATCCCTGGCCTTGTGCATACATCCCCACAGCCAAGGTTTGGAAGAGCAAAGCAATTATGCTGAGATGGGATGAGGTAACACCCTGGAGTCATTATTTTTCTCCTTCTAGAATTTATTGCAAACGAGTTGTTAGGCTTCAGGGAGCTTAAATTTTGCACCATCAACTTTCGGCATAAAATATTAGGAGGAAATAGTTTATACACTCTCATCAGACTCTTTAAGGGCTGTGATTCTCTCGATGCCAATTAACATTGGACAAATTGACCAGGGAGAGACACTGATGTACCCCAGACATCCCCTCAATCTCCAGTCTAATCCCAAATCCTCCACAATGGCTGATGAAGCCCAATTATACCAACGTTCTTGTCTGTACATGACCAAGCTGTGATTACAACGATCTCGCCCATCAAAAGAAAAATATAGCCATCAATGTACATCTAAGCGAGTACAAGACCGCCCACAGAATTCTAAGTATTCTCAGAAATCCCATCTAGCCACTAAAATGCTCTGTGATGCAAATTAATTTACTGAACAGAAATATTCCAATAAAGTTGGCTATAAACTGAGCATCTGTATTTAAAAATCATATTTTCCAACTCACCTATGCGATGAAAAGCAGAATATATTTCCTCAAGGGAAAAGCAACATCTCCAGTAGGCCTGGCAGACGAGGGATCCCTCACTGTGTCTGTCAGCAACCGCATCCTCTGTTATTCCCAGGGCATCTCTCTATTTGCCTTTTCACAGGTGCTCTCAGTCCTTTTGAGGGGTTAACGGACACCCACCCTGTGACAGGCACTGTTCCAGGGACACAGCTGTGGAGAATCCAGACAAAACCTCCTGCCCTCCTTTGCTTACATTCTAGTAGGGCTGTTCTGTGCTTAGTCACTCAGTCGTGTCTGACTCCCTGCGACCCCGTGGACTGCAGCCCTCCAAGCTCCTTTGTCCATGGGGATTCTCCAGGCAACAATACTGGAGTTGGTTGCCATGCCCTCCTCCAGGGGATTTTCCCAACCCAGGATCAAACCCAGGCCTCCCACATTGCAGGCAGATTCTTTACCATCTGACCCACCAGGGAAGCCCTCTAGTAAGGCAGATGGATGTATTGAACAAAGTAAGGACACAGAATACATAGGAGGTTAAAACGTGATGTGTGCTAAGGAGGAGACAAAAGCAGTCAAGCAGGGAGGTGCCAGAGGCCAGGAGGTTGCAAGTTTGTGTGCAGGGCCCAGGGAGACTCTGAGAAAATGCCAGAGAAAATACCTGGAGGATGAATGTCTCCCACCAACCCCCGGGTATGTTCAGGGAAGAGCTCAGAGGCCAGTGAGTGGATGAAATAAACCAGCAGAACTGACATGAAAGAGGTAACAGAGTCCTGGAGGCCTGGACTCATAAGTCAATGGTGTGAACTGGCTTTTATTATAAGCTGGTTACTTTACATTCTAAAGGTCACTCCATCCTCGCACTCAGATGGCATTGGGGCAATGGGCAGTCCCACAGGTTCCTTGTCGCTCAGACATGGAGGAGCGCCTATCTCCAGCACTTCTGTAGTTTCAGAGTGTCTCCCCATCTCCTGTGTGTGAGCACTTACAGGGGGACCCAGAGGGGACACACTTGCTGACGGCTTCTGCAAGATCACGTGCCCTCCGTGGACCTCTGTGGCTCCTGGGCTCCTGAGCACTCTGCATCATCCCTCCCTTAAGGCTAAGAATCTGAGCAGCATGGATTTGTGACCTGCAGAGAGCTTGGGTCAACAGATAAAACCTGAAACAATCAAGCGGGTGTTTCAACAAGGTAAAGAGTCACCCCAATGTGACTCGTTTTTGAAGAAACAAAAAAGACCCCATTGCCAGCTTTCTTGTCCAACAGGTCTTGCTCTGAGAAAGGGCTCCTGGAGGACTGGGTTGGATGTCTCATGTTTTTCTGGTGGTGGATGGCTTCCATTCATGGGAAGAACTTGTAAGTAGAAGATAGAAATATTTTTATTGTTCTTCCATGTCCACTTATCCTAAAGGCCACGTACCCTAAAGGCCACTTACCCAGGATATATGGGCAGCACACTCTTTCATTCAATTGTGAGCACAGAGATGGCACTTCTGAGGAGTGCCCTCTGGAGGGCTGAGAGAGCCCAGCAAGCCTGACCCTCCAGTGCCTCTACACGGTCACCACTGCTGTGTGTTCCCGTGGCCTCATGGGGTCCCATGTGGGCAGCCCACGGGACTGATTGCTTCCTCAGCGGTAGAAAGTGGGGTCTGTGGCTGGCTCTGTGAGCTGTTCAGATCCCAACTTAGCATTTGAGAGTGACATCAGACCCCTCCCCTCCTGGTCCAGCTCCCTTCCCTGAGGAATAGTTGAGCACCAGGAGTTATCTCCAGATGCTGTGGGCTATCTGACCCCTAGGAGGGAGGCCTTAGAAGGAGCCAGCCCTGTCGCACTGGGATCTCAGACCTCCAGCCTCCAGAACAGGGAGCGTGTGCTCTGTTGCCTAAGGTGCCCTCTGTTGCAGGGATTGGTGATGGGGCCCAGTGACTAATCCACGGCTCTTCCAAAGGGACAGGGAGGAGGGAGCCCAGCTTCCAACCCTCAATGACTGTGCTGTGAATATTTGCTGGTATCACACACCCAGGAGATGAGGTCACATCCCCAGAGAAGGGGTCTCTGAGGAGTTAGTGGACTGAAGCCTGGTCTGAAGGAGAAAAGGATTTCACTGTCCTGGGCAACCACCAGGTGTGTCTCCCTTGCCTCCACCTCTTCCAGCTACCCCGCCCCCCTTCTGGAACCTTCCTCTCAGGTCTCCACAATGCCTTTCCCTGAGTCTCCTGTTGGAGAGAAATAAATCCAACCAAGTAGTTCACACTTGATGAATTTCTCTCCTATTGCTATTGGTAAAATTCAGTTTTAAAAATAAAAGCCAGAGCTTCCCTGGTGGCTCAGCAGTAAAGAGTCTGCCTGCTAATGGGGGACAATTACAATTGCAATGGCAACTCCTGCCAATGCAGATGGGTTCAGTCCCTGATCTGGGAAGATCCTATATGCTGCTGAGCAGTGAAGCCCAGGCACCGCAACTACTGAGTCTGTGCTCTAGAGCTCTCAAGCTGCATACCCTTCTGGCCTGCATACCCTAAAGCCCGTACTCCTCTACAAGAGGAACCACCACAGTGAGAAGCCTGAGCACGGCAACTGGAGAGTAGCCCCCACTCACCACAACTGAAGAAAAGACTTCACAGCAGTGAAGACCCAGCACAGTTCAGTTCAGCACAGTCAAAAATTAATTAATTCATTAAAATTATTAAGAGGGGAAAAAAAAGCCAACGCAGTCTTTTAAAGAAAAATTTTAAAAAGCCCAAAATCAAAAGATAGAAAGGAAAGAAAAAGAAAGATAGGCAGGTGTACCCAAAGGGAAACATACGCTAACTGAGCCTTTCTCTCTCCAGTAGGGCAGCAGCACAGAGGACTGACTCCTGTGGCAGGTTTCCTGCCTGACGGTCACCTCTAAGAGACCCCAGCTGTGGCCAGCGGGTCAGGCCATCTGTCCATGCAGCCCTGCTGGCTAAAGAATGAGGTGGAAATCTTGGCATTTGCTCCTGTATATTTATGCAGATTCTGCTTGTTCTTTTCCTCTGATCTGTAAAGATGAGTAACCACCTCAAACACCCATCTTACGAAATGAGTTACCCCCTTTAACCAAAAGATTCTGATTCTGATGGAAATTCGATGCATCTATCTGCTTGGAGATGGGCTCCCAGCTTGGTAGGTCCCGGTGGAGCCTCAGGGCCCCCCAATTTCACCTGGCGGTGGATGGAACAACTGTGTTCCCGTAAAGGCATTTGTTGAAACCTAAGCCCTAGTGTGATGGTATCAGAAAGTGGGGCCTTAGGGAGGTGACAGGTGCCTGGTGTAGGAGACCCCATAGAGCTCCTTCATCCCTTCCACCAGGTGGGGACATGTGTCCTACTGGCTCCTTGATCTTGGACCTCAGTCTCCAGGGCTGTGAGAAGTAAGTGTCGTGTCTATAAGCCCCCGTCTCAGGTGCCCTTTTACAGCTGCCTGAATGGACCCAGACTAGCCTCCTGTTGCCATAGCTACCAGCAAGGAGGGTGCACAGTTCCCCGCCAGGGGCATCGAGGCAGGGGGTTTATAGGCCGGAGTCCTGGAAGTGAGGAGACAAACTCACTGAGAGCATGATCCAGGGATCCACAGGTTTCTTTGGGAGGATCATATTTTTATTCCCTGCAGAGCTGAAAGCCTGTCACTTAAACATGCCCCTGATATTTACTTACCATAAGTCACAACCACTTGTTCACTAGCAAGGAGGAGAGGGTTGGGATGTCACCACTGGCTGGGCTTTGGGCAGCAGGGACAGCTTGGCATGGCACCAGCATCCCACACCAACTGGTGTCATCCCAGGTTTCAGGTGGGCAGAGGCCAGGTCAGCACGTGCATGCGTGTATGCCCACGTGTGCATTTCTGGTGCCCAACTCTGGAAACCGGTATTGGGACTTGCCTCCTACCTGTGGTTTTGGTCTCTGGTTTTGGTCTTTTTTCCAGCGTTCCCTGCAGAGCTGTTCTCCCCTTCTGTATCTCTGCCCTGAAGAGGAATCGAGAAGCAAATGGAACTAGCACACCAGCAGGAGGGCAGGGGAAGCAGAGACTGGCCACCTGGGAGACACATCCACAGAAGGTGTGCGCTCAGCATACTGCTGCCTGCGTCTGGAAACAAATTCACAGCTCCTGCAGCCTCCCCAGAACTAGGGGAGCCATTCTCGGAGCAATTAAGGCAGGCATTCCATCTTAAGGTGAAATAATCCAGCCACCTTGCAACTCTCATCACTGTGAACAGCGCAAGTGAGCTTTCTCTTCCCCTCCGATTTCAGTCAGCTGGAAAACCGTGTCTGGTTCAGCTGTAAGCTTTGGACTACGTGCATACGTGTGTATTTTTTTGTTTGTTTCCCAGAAAAGGAAAACCACTGCGAGATGCATTTTAACATGTAATTTTATTTGCCGTGGAGGAGTTTGAGCAATGATTGTATTTGCTGTGGAGTTGAAATGCATAAAGAGATAAATGGCTTAATTTGAATCAATATTAATTTAGTGCAATTTACTTCTAACTTTACTTCACAGCAAATGAAATTACTCTGCTCAGGAGTCACTTGAAAACTTTCTTAGCTCAGGAAACTGAGCTAAGCTGACATGACTGTTCGCTGATGAAGGCATCAGGCCTCCTGCTCCAGTTCGGACTGATGTAGATGAGCATGAGGTGTTGAATGATAAGAAACTTCCAGCAAAACCCCTCAAGATGTGATCCAGGAGCCCACCTGTGTCCCTCCCCATCCTGCTGAGACAGTCCCTCATGACAGAAGGTGGGATTTGGAAACAGTGGCAGAGAAAGAGAAGACAGCCCCTGGCACGTTCTCTACCCAGACACCACCCATGACAGTGCTATCCCATCATGGAAATGAGCTCTGTATTAGCTGCCTGTGGTTTCCCAACTGAAAGGCTTGTGTGCTAAATCACTTCAGTCATGTCCTACCCTCTGTGACCCCCTGGACTATAGCCCACCAGGCTCCTCTATCCATGGGGTTCTCCAGGCAAGGATACTGGAGTGAGTTGTAATGCCCTTCTCCAGAGGATCTTCTGGACTCAGGGATCAAAGCCTCATCTCTTAAATCTGCATTAGCATGGAGGTTCTTTACCACTAGCGCCACCTGGGAAGCTGAAAGCCTTAAACAACAGAAATTTACTTTCTCCCCATCCTAGAGGCTGGAATTCCAAGATCAAAGTGTTGCAGGGCTGGTTTCTCCTGAGACCTCTCTCTTTGGCATGTAGACAGCTGTCTCCTCCCTGAGGGCCCACATAGTCATCCCTCAGGGTCTCTGTCCTAACCTCCTCTTGTAAGGACATCAGTCGGCTTGCGTTAGGGCTCACCCACACAACCTCATTTTTATTTAACCATCTTTTAAAGGCTCTGTCGCCTAATACAGTCACATGCTGAGATCCTGGCTGTTAGGTCTTCAGTATATAAATCAGAGGGAACACGAGTCAGCCCATAACAGGTGCGGGCAGTACTGTGGAATTTCCTGTTCAGATGATTTACTCCATGGCCTGACATTCTGCCCAGTGATGACTAGATGAATTGTAGATCAACATTATTGACCTCTTGACATAACCATGGGGAATTTTCTGGCAGAGTTTTTGCTGTTTATTGACTCAAATGGAGCCCACGTTACCCACTGCTTTTCCATTTTCAGTATCATTGCTGAATTCAGGAAAACATGCACAGTGGATTGAAAAACTGAAGGAGAAAACCTTGGGGATGGTCTAACCCTGGGCTGGCAAATAGGCTTTATTTCCACACCAAGTGTGTTTCTCCTGCTTGAAAAGACATGAGGGTGGGTGATTAATCATGACATGATTAGTCATGCCTTCCATCAGCACAGGATGAGAACGGTGGTGCATAGGTCTTATAGCGCCCAACCCTGGCCTGATGGAAATCCCCAACAGAAACTGGTGGCCAGAATGGGGAAATGACAAATAGGTGCCCTGCAATTTGGGTAGCATTTTAAATTCAAGCTCTCAACTTGTAACGGCCCTTCTATCACATTCACACATTGGCTTTTCATGATTAAAACACCAAACCAAGATTGTTGTTTAATATTTTCTTGAAATCATGAGTAAAGGAAATTGTTCTGGGATTTGGGAAATTGTTTGACTGACCACATAGGAATCCAGATCTCTGTTGTGCTGGGGAGTAGGCTAGATGATAGGATTACAGAGATGAATAAGATGTGATTAAGCCCAGTCTTTAAGATGCAAGGCAGCAAAGGAAGATGCTATCATAGAATTAAGTGTAAACTATTTTTCTGCTGGTTGGTGGGTCAGAGAAGCATTCACAGTGAAATGTATAGGTTGACTCTTGAGGCAGGAGCAAAAATCCTTTGGCCAAAGAAAGGCAGAGGAGGAGACTCAAGAGAATGGATACAAGGAAGCAGTGATTCAGGTGAGAAAGATCAGGGCTTGTCCAGAAATAGGTGCAGCAGCAAGACCTGTGGGGGCAGAAAAGGGGACTTGGATGGAGACCTTGGTCGTGCCAAGCTTTGCTGTTTCTGCAGCCGTGTCTTCTGCCATGTCCTTTCCAGGCTTCCTCCAAAGCCACTCAACTCTCTCCCACATCTAGTAATTTATGGTGTGACCTCAAGAGGACTGTGCCTGTAGTACTCTCCTTTGTAAAGAAGATCCACTGTACCCCCCGGTTCCATGATTCCCCAGAAGAACTCACAGAATTCAAACAAAGCCACGGTGCTCACAGTTACAGTTTATTACAGAGAAAGGATACAGACTGAAACCAGCAAGGAGCAGAGGCATGCAGGATGGAGTTGGAGAGAAAGCAGACGCAGGCTTCTGGTTGGCCTCTCCCAGTGCTGTTGTGTGGACAGAGCTGCATCTGCCTAGCAAGGAAGTGTGACCACACATAAGAAGGGTCAACAACCAGGAAAGCCCATGGTGCCTTGGTATTGGAGGTTATCCTGGGGGTCTATCCTGTAGGCATGGAGCACACACAGGGCTGACCTGAACTGCCCAGTATCCAGGCCCCCGGGGGCCAAACTGATATCCTCTGACCCAAGGCCCCCGCTAAGAATCCCACTCTCTGGCCTGGCCCAAGGCCCAGGGTAAACAGATGCTGAAATGGACAGGAAGCCCCAGAGCCATGAAGGTGAGGCTTGTGCATGTCAAGTATTGGGACATCACCCTTTCCTGCCACCAGGCCTCTCACACCCTTTCTGCCACTTCCCAGCAGTTCTCCTGCCCTGTGCCTTCACTCACCCCGCTCTTCAAGGTATCCACTCTCCTGAGGTCACTCTCTCCTCTGCCACCCCACCTAACTCTGTTGTCCCACCCAACCCACCCCGCTGCGATTCAAATCCAAACTTCTCCTCCCTAAAACCTAAAACTGACCTGTTTAAACCATCTCACAGAGGTGTGTGAGCCCAGACAATGCCCAGGACATTTTATGTTGAGCATTTTCATCGTTGTTCATCTGAAAGTTCCCACCTCAGTGTGATTTTCAAAGAAGAACCCAAAACCACATGTGTGACATCCTGGAGGGAGGAGGAGCCACGGAGTGTTCTGTCAACCACCCTCGCCCACGGAAAACATCCCGCATGCCTCCTCCCAGCCTACAAGGCTCCTCACACCTGCTCCATCAGTCTCTGCAAGCTTATGCTTTGGGGCATCCCTGAGTCAGGACCCCAGAGTCTCAGAGGATGTGGAATCCCCTGCCTTGTTTCGTGGTGGAACTCTCTCTTTGCTCCTTTCTTCACCCAGACTCGTCTCCAGTCCCAGCTCAGAGGTCATTTCTTCCAGAAACCCTTTCCTGATTTGTGCTCATTTTCCCTTCCCACCCTGGTGCCCCCGGAAGCATCTGGCCTCAGCCAACCCTGACGTCACCTGACCTCTGCACTTGACACTCAGTGTCCAGGATACATGTCCACCTGTAAGTGACCTGGTCTTCCAGACAAGGAAATAAGTCTGTGGGCACCTTAAATATTTACTTTTCCTGGATGAAGATTAAATAATGAAATGCCTGCTTATTAAATTTCTTCTTTATAATCCATATGTAGAATTAAACAATGTATTAATCATAATCATTTTTTTTACCCCTGCTCATAATTCATCAGGCAGGCATATTCAGAAACAACATGTGGCATCTTTGGGGTGAAGCCATTCCTTGGGAATCTAACCATTTCCTGTCTGAGCAGTGGAATCTTGGAGATTTGAGGATTCTGATGTGCCTGTCATTGGAAATCATGTATGAAGCCACAGGCTCATCTGATAACATGAGGGTGGTTTTTGTCTTCATCCCCTGCAGGGGAATATGAGTGGTCCTACGCACTGTGCTACATCGTAAAGTCAGTTTTAATAGATTTCCACAACAGCAAATGGTACTCAAAATCGTGAGGCTGTATACCGGGAATGATTATACATAATACTAATAACAACAACACTAAGTTGAATTCCTCTGAAAAGTGAAAGTGTTAGTTGCTCAGTCGTGTCCTACTCTCTGCAACCCCGTGGACTATAGCCCACCAGGCTCCTCTGTCCATGGGATTCTCTAGGCAAGAATACTGGAGTAGGTTGCCATTCCTTTCTCCAGGAGATCTTCCTGACCCAGGGATTGAACCCAGGTCTCCTGCATTGCAGGCAGATTCTTTACTGCCTAAGCCACCAATGAAGCCCCAAATTCCTCTGCCTCTTCCTTTTATACCAACAGATTCTCTGGTTTGTACTCTGGATGCATCTGAGAACAGCACTGATTGAATCACTTCTGGCTCAGGTGTCCTCCTCTAGGACTCAGTGATTCAGAATGAAGAGATCACAGAAGTCCCCTACCCCATGGGGGTCTTTGTGAGGATCTGGATACATGGACGCTGTCTCCTGATGGAAGAACAATTTCCTGGTGGTCTGTCTGTTTGTACAGCCCCCTCTGCCTCCAGATTAGGGGTGCTGGCTCCCAAAAGTTGTCTTACCTCTGCAGATAGCACCTGGCATTGGCTGGGTAAAGGGTTAACTGACTGATGAATCCATTCCCAGGGTTAATCAGTCAAGGAAATTTGCTCTTCCTGGAACTCAGCACCCTGGTGAGAGTATGGAGCCCACAGGCCATGCCTGGCTTGTCCCCTGCTGTCTGTCCAGGCCAGACCTTGTTCTCCACCCAAGGACCTGTGTGACCCCATCCCACAGCTTCCAAGTCGTCTGAGAGCAAGCAAATCAGGTGCTTAGAGCCTTCTGAGGCAGAGCTCAGGGGTACAAGACATCCCCCATGCCTGTATACTCCCCAAATTAGATCTAATGGAACTGAAGCCACGCTGCACCCCAGGAAGTAGCCCAGGCAGGTGGTGATGTGCTTAATGGAAGCCAGCACCCGTGTGCTGTCTGCACTCCTGAGGACAGCAGGTTGATTAATGGCATTTGGAAGATGAATGCTGGAAAAAGCAGCCTGACGCCATCAGACTTTATCTCGGATGATGTCTCTCCAGCAACCTACATTCTGAGATGCTTTTCTGGGTTACAATAAAGGGGCTACTGAGAAGCAACAGGCATGCCCAAGTGGGCAGTCAGAAGTGTGCTTGGGAAGGGGGCAGGAGGGGCACAGGATGCTGGTGTCTGGATGCTGGGTGGAGACGGAGTGCGTGAAAGGCTTTCCTTCCACGGGCCTGACCTGTGGGTGAAGGGTGCGGTGAGGGCAGGAGGGAGCCAGGCTTAGGAACGCTGAGAAGAAAGGAAATTGGTCATGTCTCAGATGCAGGAGAAGGCAATGACACCCCACTCCAGTACTCTTGCCTGGAAAATCCCAAGGACGGAGGAGCCTGGTAGGCTGCAGTCCATGGGGTCGCTAAGAGTCGGACACGACTGAGCGGCTTCACTTTCACTTTTCACTTTCATGCATTGGAGAAGGAAATGGCAACCCACTCCAGCGTTCTTGCCTGGAGAATCCCAGGGACGGCGGAGCCTGGTGGGCTGCCGTCTATGGGGTCGCACAGAGTCGGACACAACTGAAGCGACTTAGCAGCAGCAGCAGATGCAGGAAAAAGCCAACTGCATCACCTGCCTGCTCTGGGTCAGATGTGGGGATGCTGCCTCCCCTGATGCTTTTCCTTATAATTCTTTGAGCATCCCAAAGAGACCAGATTGTCACTGAGCAGCTACACCCCCTGCCAGAGCCGTTCTACCACGGTGACATCCAGGAAGCAGAGAGACACAAAAACTATCCGGAGCCGCCAGCAGCCCCGCCTCCAGCTCCAGGCTGTTTCCAAGGCTGTACCTCCTCCAAAAAAGCTTGTGGTTTCCTTTCCCCGTAGCTGCTGTAATAGATCAAACTTGGTGGCTTAAAACAACACACATTTGTTCTCCTACAGTTCCAGAGGTCATCAATCCAAAATCCTTTTCACTGACCCCAAATCAAGATGTCATCAGAGCCACACTCCCTCCGGAGCTCAGCTGGGCACAGGGGAGGTTGTTCCCAGCATTTTCCAGCTTCTAGAGCCTAGTTCCGTGCTCTATGGCCTCTCCCACCATCTCCAAAGCCAGCAGGGTCGCACCCTGCTTCATATCTTTCTCCACCTCCCTCCGCTATCATTTTAGCCTCCATCTCCATGTTCCAAAGACCCTTCTGATTACTTTTGCATCCTTCAGTCACATCTGCAAAATTCCTTTTGCCACATAAGGTAACACAGATTTGGGAGATTAGGATGTGGGGACCACTGAGGGGCATCCCTCAGCCCACCCCAACAAGCGACCCACAATCCACTACCGACCGTCAATCTCTGACCTGCAGGAGTGGACTCTTCTCCTCTCCCTTGTACCTCTCAGCACCACCCCCAGCTCTTCCTGGGGGATAAAATGGCCACAGTAATTTGAAGCTTTGCCTGTAACCTCTCTCAGGTTGAAGAATTATCAGAGCATAGTCAGTCTTGTTGTTGTGCAATATACATGCCCCTAAAAGCCATGGTTGAACTAACTCACCTGCCATGACCAGGTGAGTGAGTAGGAGCCAGGGTGGGGGCGAGACAGCCCAAACCTCAATGGAGAAGCAAGCAATAAAATAATAAACAGGGCAGTGCCTGTAAACCGTGTCAAATAGCTGGGAAAAGTGCAAGTGCTATGCTTAGCCACTCAGTCGTGTCTGACTCTTTGCAACTCCATGGACTGTAGCCTGCCAGGCTGCTCTGTTCATGGGATTCTCCAGGCAAGAATACTGGAGTGGTTTGCCATTCCCTTCTTCAGGGGATTTTCCTGACACACTACAACAGATACGGCTCCTCACCCTGGAGAAGCCCTGCAATTTGCTGTGGATATGGATGTGGGGAGGACTGCAGCTCCCCAGCCGTTGTGGGGCTGGAAGGAAGGTGGTCTGGAATCAGATGGGAAGTTCTAACACCCGATCAGATGGGTGTGACTCAGAGGGCTCGGTCCACTGAGGAAGGTGTTTGAGGGGCGTGTGTGGGTTGCGGAGTGCTCCCTGCGTTCACTTCCATCTATCTCCTGTTCTGTTCCTCTGTCTCTTCCAGACAAGTTTGGGTGCTCAGCCTCTTATTTGTGTCGCACTCTTTGTGACCCCACAGACTGTAGCCCGCCAGGCTCCTCTGGGATATTACAAGTGAGAATATTGGAGCAGGTGCCATTCCCATCTCTAGGGGATCTTCCTGACCCAGAGATCAAACCCACATCTCTTGTGTCTCCTGCATTGGCAGGTAGATTGTTTACCTCTAGCACCACATCACGCTAAGATGGGTTCCTATTATATCAACCGAAGTGGAACAAATTCTCCTTTGCCCAATGCCTCAGGGGTAAAGAGTCCACCTGCCAATGCAGGAGACACTGGAAATATGGATTCCACCCCTGGGTGGGGAAGATCCCCTGGAGGAGGAAACGCACTCCAGTATTCTTGCTTGGAGAGTCCACTGGCTATCAGGCAGCTGGAGAAAAGCAGGGCTCCTTGTGTGCTGGGCGGGAGGCAGGGGGGTGCATGCACAGACACACACACACACACACACACACACACACACACACTCATGTGCACGCACACTGGCACTTGCTCAGTTACATCTCCCAAGCCCTCACCACCTCACCACTGCCCTTACCATGCTGTTATTTATTCTGTCTGCTTATAAAGTTTCCTCCACTTCTTGACATGCCCTAGAGGGATGAGGCCCTTGACTTTTCTGAATAATATGCATCCCTCCAAAGGACCCAGGCGGTGAAAACTGCAGAGTCAAAAATACGGCCAAAGAAGAGGGGGGCATGGCCCAGATGAGGGGGCCGGTGATTAGAATGACCAATGTGTCAGGCACGAAATAGGAGCTCCTGGTATCGACCCAGTGTCCAGAATAAGGCCCCTTATATCACTGCAGGAAATGGGCAATTTTATGCCAACTCGGAGCAGTGTGTCTTGAGGTAATGGTGAGTATAATTCATGTCATTTGCACGGCCCAAGACCTGCTTGCAAAGGAAATTTCAGCCTGAGCTTAGGTTTCCTGGCTTCTAGGTTTTAAAGCCAGACTATACATATATATATATATATATATATATGAATGGTAAAATATTTGCCTTGCTCTCAGGGGAATTAAGTGTCTGTGAAAATAGCCAGATGGATGGTCCTTGGAGATAAAAGATGCCCTCCTTCTGTCCAGATGAATCAGCCTGAACCCAGTTCCTGGTTCACACCCTCTTCCTCTCTCTCTCTTTCACTGTCTCTCTCTCTCACACACTGAGGAATGATGCCTCTTCTGTGTTCTCACCCTTCATTCGCAACTTCTTTGCTCTGTCGTGTCTGCTCACCTGGGCAGGTGCCAGCAAATGCCTGAGGTGAGCCCACAGAGCAAAAGCGAGAAGCCAGTGGGGCCAGGAGGCAGTCCCTGGAGCGTGGCTTCTCGGGATTCTTGGAGGAGAACTGGCTCCTGGGGGAAAGATAGTGGCGGGGCTGTCTCCCAGAGGAAGAATTAAGAAGCAGGACTCTGCAAAATTGTCTAAGAAGGACTCTATCCAGCAATCTCTGTTACTCTAGATCCTCTAAAATTATACATCTTTTCCTGTATCGTCTTCATTTTCTATGATGCATCCATGTTATAAATATTGTTGGCGTTGTTCAGTCGCTAAGTCATGTCTGACTCTTTGCAGCTCCGTGAACTGCAGCAGGCCAGGCGTCCCTGTCCTTTACTATCTCCCTGAGGGTATGGTTAAGCAAGGTGTCATGAGCTACTACTGTGCATGTGCTCCATACCTGCTCCTTTCAATCTTAGGGATTCTTTGCTCCAACTCATGTCCATCGAGTCAGTGATGCCATCTGACCAGCTCATCCTCTGTCGCCCCCTTCTCCTCCTGCCCTCAATCTCTCCCAGCATCAGGGTCTTTTTCAGCGAGTCAGGTCTTTGCATCAGGTGGCTAAAGTATTGGAGTTTCAGGTTCAGCATCACTCCTTTCCATGAACATTCATGGTTGAGTTCCTTTAGAATTGACTGGCTTGATCTCCTTGCTTTCCATGGTACCCTCAAGAGTCTTCTACAGTTATAAATATTATAAAACGAAAATGAATTTTTAAAATTTGACCCCAAACCCCACCAGACAGAAGTAACTACTGTTAGACATTTGATATATTTTGTTTCACTCTGTTCTCTAAGTAGACACACATTTGAGTCACTCACACACAAATACGCACATTCATGCTTTCGAATGAGATCATGGTGTAAATAATTTCCTTGTCAGCATTTGCCAGTCGCTTCCCAGGTGGCGCTAGTGGTAAAGAACCTGCCTGCCAGTGCAGGAGACGCAAGAGACACGGGCTTGATCCCTGGGTGAGGAAGATCCCCTGGAGGAGGAAATGGCAACCTGACTCTAGTATTCTTGCCTGGAGAATCCCACAGACAGAGGAGCCTGGAGGGCTACAGTCTATGGGACTGCAGAGAGCTGGACACGACTAAGTCACACACACACACGTATACTATGTTACTTACCTTCCCCCATAAATCGGAATGGAAGCACACTCTAGTGTATTATAGTTTGGCATTTAGCGTCTTTTATTTACTATTGTGTTAGTTTCCTCACTAGTTAGTTTTCAAACCACAGTTTAAATGGGAACGTCACTGAAAGTTTCAGCTGTTTCTCTATTGCTGATTACACAGATGAGTAGTGGGTGTTTTGTTCTCCCAAGGGATGCTACTGTGAGAACCCACCAGTGTAAGTCTTTGCACAGATAAGAACATGGCTTCAGGATGGATTCTCAGCAGGAACCTGCCAGAGGAGATCTTTCTGCTAAATGGTCTTCTACAAAGCGTTCGCTGATTTCCATTCCCACCAGCAGGGCACGGCAGTGATATCTCACCCAGGCTCTTCAACACTGAATACTATTTTCCTTTTTTAGTTTCTTTGTTTGTTTTGGCCAATATAAGTAAAGATTCGGTGATCCTTTTTCATTTACTTTCCTGCAGACTTCCAGGGGTTCACAGAACTCAGTGACTGCACCCGCCCCCGCCCCCCACCCCTCGCCACCCTGCTTTGCTATCCTCTGTGTGTTTCACTGCTGACCAGCTCCTCTCCCAGTGGCTGGATGAACACCAGGCATGCCAGATGCTCTCTGGCAGTGCTGGGCATTCTCAAGCATTCCGGCACCTTCTAGGTCCTGTTTAGCATCTCCACATCTTAATGTTGCTTTGAGGGTTCTGGACTCTATTTTCTGCTCTCTGGCCAAGTCTCTGCTATCTCCTTGACTCAAGCCCCCTCTGCCCTTCCCCTGGACTTCTGCCATACTTCCTTATCCAGGTGCCCACATCCATCATGCTGGCTCTCAGAGCAGCTTTCCCCTGCCCCACTGCCCTGTTGTCTACCCATAACACAAATCTTATAGCATTTACAAGCCGCTGCAATCAGCAATGCTTCCACTTTGCTCCTGGGCTAAAGATGAATCCTCATGTGTCCTCGTGGTCCTGCAGTCAAGTGCCTCCTCCCTTCTCATTCCTGCTTTCCTTCAACCCACCTGTTGTCATACCCTCCCGCTCCATCTCTCTCCCACCATGCTCCTTCCCCCTCCCCCACCACCACGTCCCTGACTCCATCCTCACTTCCGGTCCAGTGCTGCCTCCATTACATGTCCATTCTCAAGTTAACTCCCCACTCAGTCCTCAGGTTCAGCTTGGTACCTGGCAGATGCTTCTCTCCTATTGGTGAGTGAATAAATGGATGAGTAAATGAATTTCTGGCCTTGATTATGTGGTTGCAATATATTGCACCACAAAAAGCACCTTCTGGTGCTTCCTCAGCTACCAGAAAGAAAAGCCATCTCTTATGGGTTGAATTGTGTCCCCCCGAAAGATATGTTGGGGTCCTCACCCCCAGGACCTCAGAATATGACCTTACTTGGAGATGGAAGATGTAACCGGTGAAGATGACGTCATCCCAGACCAGGGTGAGCCTAATCCAATTTGACTGATGTCCTTATGAGAAGAGAAAACAGACCCTTGGAGGGAAGACGGTCGTGTGAAGATGGGGCAGAGCCTGGAGTGACGCCTCTAACAGCCCAGGGATGCCAAGAAGCTGCGAGAGGCCTACAGATGGACTCCTGACCTCCTGAGTGCTGAGATGACCCATTTCTGTTGTTTCAGGCCACCTAGTTGATGTTTGTTAGGCTGCCCTAGGACTTTCATACCATCCTCCCTCAAGTGGCCATGTACACATGTATTTGGGAACAAGAAGGCCATGACTGCGTTCGGGTGCTGGGAGGGGACCACAGGAGTCAGGAGGGCCCATCTCTGGAGCTCCTACCAGGAGATGGAAATGAAAACACAGCTGGTCTGGACAGAAGGTTGACCGGGTCACTGGGGGCCCAGGGCCACTTCCTTCCAGAAGACCGGGGATCTGTCCACTGTCTCCAGGACCCTGGGCCTACAGCCTGCGAGACAAGGGCTGTCTGTTTCCCCTTGAACGCTGGAGCTGGCCCCGGTAAGGCTGCCGGGCGGATGCAGAGGACAAGGCCCATCACTGTGCCTCCCTGCGCCTCCTTCCAGAGCGGCGACAGGCGGTGGTTTTATGTCTTTGTGCATTTGCATTCACGGATGTTGAAAGAGCCCACTGCAGAAACGCATATTTAACTGCTGCGCACAATGTGTTTTATTGGCCGTGTAGGCCCTTTTGTAATATCCTCTGGAAATTCATATTAAAGGAGATTTCAAACCCCAATGACTGACCTGCAGCCCTATGGTCCCTGTCTGTGAGAAGCCTTTATTTAATAACAAAGCGTCTTATTTAAAGTCGGGCCTATTGATGAGATAGCCCGGGAGACGCTAGCGTTTCGGGAAGGCAATATTATATGTATTATTGGCAGAATCAACCGCTGTGCCTCTGTCGGGCCAATTTCCCTTTTATGTTCTGGGCGCTTAAAAACCCTTAGAAGACTCTCGTGTACTTTCCAGCAAAAGTGTGTCGCAGATTTCTGCCACTTTTGAAAACCTGAAAGTCTATGTAAATCATGTCCTGAAGCAGCCCTTCAAGCTGAAAGTGCAAATAATGCACATTTGGTTAGAAAGACGTGTTCTCTTAACTCAGTACAAGACTGTGAATGAGGGGATGGAGGTGAGCCAGCTGCAGAGACTGGTATCCACTGGCATCGGAGGATGCCCTGATGTGGGAAAATCCTACACACATCCCGTGTCAGGAGAATAGAGAGGAAGGGCAAAAAGTGGCTTCCTCTTACAATATGGAAGGAAGAATAGGGGGGGGGCGTAAAAAACGGTTTCTACACAGTTCCTATGACCCTGCCCATGAAGCCCTGGTGCTATGCACAGAACCCTATCTCCCCAAATTTATATAATTAAGTGCTAACCCCTAAAGTGTGAACTTGGAGACGGAGCCTCTAAGGAAGAATTAAGCTTAAGTGAGATCATAAGAGTGGAGCCTGAACTCAATAGGATCAGTGTCCCTCTAAGAAGAGACCCCAGGGACTCCCCTGCTGGTCCAGTGGTTAAGACCTCACTTTCCAGTGCAGAGGGTGCCGGTTTGATCCCTGGTCAGGGAATTAAGGTCCCACATACCTTGTGGCCAAAAAAACAAAACATAAAGCAGTATTGTAACAAATTCAATAAAGACTTTAAAAATGGTCCACATTAAGAAAAAGTCTTAATGGGGTATGGGGAGGGAGGAGGGAGGAGGGTTCAGGATGGATTTTCTTTTATAAATAAAAAAAATTTAAAAAAAAAAAAAAAGAAAAAGTCTTGAAAAGAAAAGGAGAGACCTCAGACAGTCTTCTCCATCTGCCCCCATGTGAGGACACAGTGAGAAGACAAGCTATCTGCAAGCCAGGATAGCTTGGAATCTACCAGCACCTTGATCTTGGATTTCCAGACTCCCAAACTGTGAGAAATAGAAGTCTGTTGTTTAAGCCTCTGGTCTGCGGCATTTTGTTACGGCAGCCAGAGCAGACTGAGTGATGCCAGGTCAGGCCTGTGGCCCCCTCGCTGGTGCCCACCTACAGGAAACCAGCTTTAATCCCGACAGCATGCATGGCCATCCTTGAGCTCTATCCAGGACCTCATTTTGGGACCCTGCAGCAAACAGAAGCCCCCAGTAGACACAGACGGTGGGGTGAGATTCCACAATTAGAGCCTAGCTTAGCATATCCCAGGACTTCTGTGTCTCCTTTCATTTGACTGAATACAGAAGGGGTCTGGCCTCCAGCAAATGCCTTTCCGTTCCTCTAAAAGGAGTTTGTTTAAGCCCAGAGAGTCAAAAAGTCAACAAGGAAGGAAGCAGAACCAAAAGGGCATGAGGGCTGCCGGGCTCTTTCTCTATTTCATCTTTTCTGTAATTATGCAGGAAAGCGATGCTGTGGGCTAAGGCTTGGTCTGTCCTGAATAGTTAATAATGCCTGTGATTCACCCTCCCTGGCTGCAGTTTAAAAATGCAGAGTATGTTCAGGGACAGTGACCCCCTTGACCTACTCGCCAACAGAAAAATGAGAACAAAGTAAACGTAATAGAAACTCCTGCTCCAGCACAAGTCTTCCTTGTTCTGAGCCCAGATCTTGAGCTCTTGTGTGATCAGGGCTCTTTGATGAGAGTCTTACTGATGATGGAGGCCAAGAACCCATTTGGGCCCTGCAGCATCTCACCTATCAGGACTAAGTCCATGGGGCAGGTGTGGGTTAGAGCTTTTCCTGCAGGGAAGGTAATAGTTAGCATCAGTAATGCTATCTTAATACCAAGGCCAGGACACAGGGTTGCTTGAGTATGGGGCTCTGAAAAGTGAAAGTGTTAGTCGCTCAGTCGTGCCCAGTTCTTTGCAACCCCATAGATTGTGGCCTACCAGACTCCTCTGTCCATACAAGTCTCCAGGCAAGAATACTAGAGTGTAGCCATTCTGTTCTCCAGACAGGATTCTATGATGAAATAAAAAATATATTTCATGTTTGTCTTTGGTTCTTGGCAAGCACTTTAGAAATCTCTGGACTGTCTTAAGTGAAAGGAGTTTGGGTTTATAGTGAGGTGATGGAGGTGGGCCCCTGGATAGTTTCACATAGGGACTGGTCACCAGAAAGACCAACCAAGTGATTAAAGTATTGGGGCTTTGAGTCAGCCCAGCTTCCAGGAGGGAATGATCCTGGGGATTGCATTTAATCATGGGGCCCATTATTTAATCCATCTGTTCTATGTAGCAAAACTTCAATCAAACCTCTGGGACACTCAGACTCCAGGCAGCTTCTTAGTTGGTGGACACATTGATGCACCAGTTGCAGGGACACACTTGGACTCCCCAGGGAGAGGGTCCAGAAGCTCTGAGCTCTGTCCACAGACCTTGCCCTTTGGGCCGCTTTAGCATGCTTGTCCCTCTGTGTGTCCTTTTACAATGCAGTGCAGTGCTTTCTTGAGTTCTTCCACTATGAATTATCCAATCTCCTCTGAGGAGGGGTCTCAGAAGCCCTTGAACTCATAGCCAGTCCGTCAGAGGTGCAAGTGACCTGGGGAATCCCCTTGGAGGTGCATTTGAAGCTGGAGAAAGCCAGCCCTTCATCTGTGGGGTCTACGCTAAGCTGGATGGTTCGAGTCAGAACTGTGTTGCATTCCACCCAGTAGGGGTGGAAACAGTACAGACTCAGAGAACAAAAGAAGAAAGAAAGCTGTGTGGGCATAAAACACAGAAGGGCTTGACTTCTCTGAGGGGCTGCTGCCCTCCCTCTTGGGGGTCTTTGCTCTGCAGAGAGGGCGGGGTTGCCTCTCTGCCATTTAGGAAGTCATCAGCCATCACGTTTCCCCCTTGTCTGAGCCGTGCCATTGCAGGGCAGGAAAGTCCTCAAACTGTTGTCACAAAGAAACGGTCCTGGAAAACCAGTTCTGCCACTGAAGGCAGGAGGCGGGACAAAGAGAGACAGTCTGTCTACCAGCCAGTGGTCCTCATGGGCCCTGGGAGCTGACTGTCTGGATGACACTTGCTTCTGAGGGTTTGGGAGTGCAGACAATAAGTGCTTGCCTGAGGATTTCTTGTAGAATTTTAAATAACAAATATTTAAACGTCCACCACTGCATAGGGGCAGGTCGTTGCTTACAGCTGGGTCGAAGCCCAAGAGGGGAATGGGCGGGGGCTTATTCCTGACAGCCATTGTGGCTAAGGCTGGAGCCAGGCAGCTTCGAATCCAAGCTCTGCTCTTTTGTTGCTGATGACCTTGAGTCCTGCTCCGAACCTCGGGGCGGTGGGGGGAGGGGTAGGGGGCAGGCCATATCTAATCACTATAATGTGGTCAGTAATAACATCTCTTACTAAGTAGTGTTTTTTCCAAGACGGGGTGAGATGACAAGAAAAACTTCCAGAACTGGCCTGACATACAGTAAGCACTCACTAGATGTTTTGCTTGCTTTGTCTTTGTATTTAAACCAGGAAGCCCATATGGTCATCCAACTCTGCATCTCAGTGTTCAGCTACAGAACTTGTAGCTGAAATACAGAACATGCCAGCAGAGCACAGAGAGCCCTAGGAAATGGGCGGCTGGTTCCCACACGACTTCCCAATGCCGGCAGGAGACATTGAGGGCATCCATCACTTTTACTCCCTCTTCGAATTCTTGCACGGACACTCCCCATAATGCACCCGCCGTTTGAGCTGCAAGGCGATATTTACAGGTCCAATAAAAGCTGACAGAAATGGAAGCCGCGGCAACAGGTGCAGACTTAACCAGTTCGCTGCCAGCTCCCTTCTCCTCCTCTGGTTTCAGCCCCGAAGCTCAGGGAGCTTCCTCACTTCACCTCTTCTTTCTGGGCAGGGACTTAGCTTCTGGGGAAGAGCTGCCACCTGAGGATTCCTGAACCACAGGCCAGGGTGACCAGTTCACGAATTCCTTCACAGTCACAGGGGAGAGAACATCTAATTCTTTACTACATCAATAAATTCTGTGTCCGATTTATCTTCCATAGGGCCAACATTAATATTTAAATCCTCCATGAATCATAAATCTATCATCCATCAAGAAAAAGCAGTGCCAGGAAATCAAAAAAGACCTCATTAGCTGAGACAGAATGAGTCCCAGGGACCCTTCACGTGGTCAAACAAACCATCTATAGTCAGATCATTGTTCTAATGGGCCCATGGCGGCCTCGGGTCAGCCTTCTGAATCTAAATTGGCCTGCGATGGGCTTGTGATCACCATCTGGAATGACTGGGGCAAACGGAGACTCAAACTATCCACACAGGAAGATGGGTAAGGAGGTGTGTGAGAGCTGATGAGCTAGAAGGAGCCTGATTCACAGCCCGGGAGCTTAATGGGTTCTCCAGGTGGGTCCTCCAACCTTGCAGCTAAGACAGCATAGCCCCCACCCTCTGCTGGGTACCTGTGCAAGAGAAGACCTGGCCGGGGGGCCACCCAGTGGGATTTGCATTCCCCTGGGAATGGACCAGAGCAGGTCCAGTGAAACACTTCCACGGGGACTCAGAAGAATGATGTCAGGTGTGGTCCGTGCAGGAGGTCCAATCTTTGGGAATTTCCCCCAGAGGTCATGGACCCTTTCCTTGGATGCAATCGCCATGACAACAGAGCTTCAGATTTTCACACTGGTCTTGTGAAATTAGGCCAAGACATCCAGGCTGACTGTGGGGAGGAGTGGGTAGCTGGTTCCTGGGTTACCTGTGGGAGTCCCATATAGTGAGTCAAAATGTACCATCTGAGTAGAGCACGCTGGCCTAGTTTTCAGGGTTGATGGAATGGTCAGCCCAGACCTAGGACCCTTCTGAGAGTAGCCACTGAGTGTTGGGGAAATCAGTCCTGCTCATCTAAAAAGCGAGATTTGTTCTTGCTTAGGGACTTCCTGCTTCCAATACCTGCTCACAAAAGTTCAAGAAGTCCAGGTTTTCATACTTGAAAATACGTAAATGTTAATCATGAAATCCCAGCAGGCACATCCGCACTAATGGAATGAAGCTGGTCACACCTGGAGAGGCTATTATTTGTGGTTACAGGTATGTGCTCAACTGTGGGGTCATGGCCCCTGAATAGATGTGTGGTCGATCTACCTTTCAAAATGTGATATGAAATGATTATCTGCCGTTACTAATAAATATTCCCCCAGTTTTACTGAAATATGATTGACATGTAACATTGTCTAAGTTTAAGGTGTACAATATGAAGATTTTATGTGTATATACATTGCAAAATGTTCACCACAATAAAGTTAGCTAACTCCTCCTTCTACTCACATAACAATCTTTCTCTTCGTTGCAAGAATATTAAAGATCTCCTCTTTTATTAAAAGGACTTTGCTGATAGCTCAGTTGGTAAAGAATCTGCCTGCAATGCAGGAGACCCTGGTTCAATTCCTGGGTCAGGAAGATCCCCTGGAGAAGGGATAGGTCACCCACTCCAATATTTTTGGACTTCCCTAGTGACTCAAAAGGTAAAGAATCTGCCTGCAATGCAGGAGACCTGGATTGAAGCCTGGCAAGCTATAGTCCCTGGGGTTGCAAAGAGTCAGACATGACTGAACAACTTTCACTTTCACTTCTATTAAATAGCAACTTTCAAGTATCTTATACAGTATTATTAACTATAATCACAACACTGTACCACAAATCCTCAGAACATTTTCATCTTATAACTGGAGATTTGCACATTAGCCCAGCATACCCCAATATCCCCACCCGCTCACACCCTGGTAAGCGCCACTTTACTCTCTGTTTCTATGAGTTCAGCTCTTTTATTCCACCCGTAAGTGACACCATATAGTATTTGCCTTTCTCTGACTTATTGCATTTAGCGTAACGCCCTCAAGGTCCATCCATGCTGTGCAAAGGGCAGAATTTCCTTCCTTTATGGAGTAATACGGAGTAACAATATGAATAATATTCTTTTGGGCTTTCATGATAATTCTGTGGCAAGGAATTCATCTGCCAAACAGGAGATGTGAGTTTGATCTCTGGGTCAGGAAGATCCCCGTGGAGAAGAAAATGGCAACCCACCCCAGTTTTCTTGCCTGAGAAATCCCATGGGCAGAGGAGCCTGGTGGGCTACAGTCATGGGGTTGCAAAAGAGTCGGACACAGCTTAGTGAGTAAATAATGAAAATATTCTATCATATATAGAGTTCACATTTTCCCTATCCAATCATCTGTTGGTCACTTAGGATGGACACTTATCTCTTAGAGATAGTGCCTTTGGTTCTTGTAGGTAAATACCGAGAAGTGGGATTGCTGGACCAAATGGTCTAGTCTCTTTCAATATGACTCTTCTCCCAGGAGAGTCACCCTGAATACCCATGGCGATAAACACAATTTTCTGGGGGGATGCTCTCCAGCTTTCACTGGACTATAAAGGCCCTTACTGTTGAGACTTTAGGTGAACATACCTAATAAAAGAGATGTAGGAGGTGCTTACTCACAGGTTAAAAATAACAAAAATAAGCGACAGGTGTTTACTGTACAACACAGGAAATTATGTCCAATATCATCTAATAACCTATAATGGAATATCACCTGCAAAAAAAAAATGACTCACTATACCTGAAACTAATGCAGTATCATAAATCAACTATACTTCAATAAAAATTAAATTAATAATAACAGCAAAGGAATTGCTAAATACCAACCAGGGCCCATGACAGAAAGTAAAATAAAATCACAGGTGAGAAATGAGGAAGGAAGTCCAAGGGAACATGGGGAGAGTGAGAGGGTGCCTTTTGTGGGGCTAGGACCAGAGCCTGAGGAATGGCATTTGGCATCCTCAGGGAGTGTCAACTTAGGAAAAATGCACAATGTGAGAGCTGCAAGTTTTATTGGTGGCAAAATGAAGAACAGCCCAGGAGACAGCACCTTTCACACAGCTCTGAGAAACTGCAAAAGAGGCAGGGGGAACAGTCAGAATATATCTGATTTTGGTGAAGGGGGAGTACATTCAACTAAGCACATCTTTTTCCAGAAAGTTTCTATTAGTCTCGTGAAGCCTTCGCTAGTCACAAGGAACAGTGTCACCATGATGGATTTTAGTGCCTTTCTAGATATGAGGAGATACAACAATTGGGCTCATAAAATCAGCTCCTGAGATATCTATCTGCAGACCTGCCCTGCCAGTTTTCCCTGAGCACAGAGTGCCTCATCTCTGGTGCCCACCCTGAACTCCTTCAGGGAGTGTTGGAATCAGCAGTTGCAGCTGCACCTGGTTGGTCCTTATGGAGGTAGTTGACAAGTGCCAGTGTGTAGTTGACAGGGGCATCAGAGACTGTGCTGTGCGGACAGGACAGGGGCTCCTGAGTTTGGCCTGGAGCCAGGAAGCCTGCCAGCCCTGCGGAGGGATGAGGAAGGTGCTGGGACTGGACAGTAGCTGGAAAAAGCAGCACCAGTGAACACCGAGACCCCCAGACCATGGTCACACAGGGTGTGGTGTTCATGTGCACCCTTGGTTTTGTTGCAGACACCCAGGGAGAAATTAATAGAACTTTCCGTCTGGGTCTGAGTGGGTAAGGGATTTATTTGTGTCACACAACCAGAAGTGGGGCAGGAGTGGCCACAGTGGGTCATCAGGAGCCCAACAAGATGAGAGCCCACTCTCAGATGTCCCTTACCCACCCATCTCTGTCTGGGTCTGGGTGGCCGGGCCAGTGGCAGTTGCTGGCTGTCTGGGAATGAACATGCTTGCCAGAGCTGATTGCCAGCAGACCTCAACCAAGTTTCTGCTGGTAAAGAGAAGAAAGGGAGAACCCAGCAGCCCCACCAAACTCCAGGGAAAAGATCCCTGGAGAGAAGAGACCCCGGTCCAAGACCAGAGCCTACGGGTCCGATGAGCACCGAATCAGCAAAGGGAAGTGGAGATGATAAGAAAAGAGGAAGCGATTTCAGGATGCTGTATAATTCCAGGGGGTATAAGAAGTGGGGAGAGCCAAAGAAAGCAAACATAGCAACAGGCTGATTAGCCACAGACTGTTACCTCTGGAAAGAGACTCTAGCAGACAGACTGACTCAGCTGACAGTGAACAGGGAAATTAGAGAGATGGCAGCTTGGAGAGAGAGGCAATCAGAACCTGCTAGGAAATGGGGAAGGACAGGATGAGAGACTCATGCATTTATCTAAAGGTGTATGACGGAGAGAAAGCATTTGAAGTAAAAAATCACTGCCTGTTTTCAAAAGTGATGGAAGAAGTGAGAACTCAGATTTATGAAACCCAAAAGTGCTGAACAAAAGAGATAAGACAGATGCATACATGCACACGTTATAGTAAAACCACTGCTGACTTTAAAAAAAAAAAGCACGACACGAGTATCGTGAGTTAAGTTTTCGTTGGGGCAGAAAGAGTTCTATAGCTGGGGACAGCACCTCAGATAGCTCCTAGAAACTGCTCCAAAGAGGCAGGGGGAGGTTAGTACATATGTGATTTTCATGAAGAGGGTACATGCAATCAAGCATATATTTTTTGCAGAAACTATTTGCTGGTCACAAGGAGCAGATGTCACCATGAAGGAAATTCCTGCTTTTCTATATATGAGGAAATGCAAGAATCGGGCTCATAAAATTGGCTTCTAAAAATATCTACCTGAAGACATATCTGCCAATTTTCCAGAGTGCAGAGAGCCTCATTTCTGTTCTCCACCGTGAACTCCTTTCAGGGGTTGCTGAAAATCTGCAGCTGCAGAAGCCCCTGATTCAATCCTTACAAAGGTAGATCACTGTTGTTTAGTTGCTAAGTCATGCCTGACTCTTTTTCAACCACACAGACTCTAGCCCACCAGGTTCCTCTGTCCATGGAATTTCCCGGGCAAGAACACTGGAATAGGTTGCCATTCCTTCTCCAGGGGATCTTTCTGACCTAGGGATCAAAACCACATCTCCTACACTGGCAGATGGATCCTTTACCACTGAGCCACCATGGAAAGCCATAGAGCTACATAGATGGCAAATTCCAATTTGTAGTTGACACTATCAAGCCTCAGTGATCCAGAGAAAGCTGTAAAATCCTCATATCTTCATAGAAAAAGGGAAAAATCCTAAACTGTACCAGAGGCAAGAAAAAAACAACAAAAGAACAGTAATAATATTGAAGGGACGACCTCTCTTAGCAGCATAAATAGTGGAATGCAATAAAACAAGTCCTTAAACAGGGAAGGAAATAACTATTAACCTAGAAATTCTACATCTTGTTATATACCCTTCAGACAATTTCAGATGCAGATTGTAAGAGTTCACTACTCATTGTTTGCTGGTCAACAACCCTTTCTGAGAGAAGTATTAAGGGATACACCTAAACAAGTAGGAAACTAAACCCAAAGGAAGAAGTAAGAATGCACAAAAACCTATGTAAATAAAGTTGTCAACACATTGGTAACTCTATATAAAGAATAATATTAAAGAATAAATGGAGGGTTTGAAAACAAGATGGTACTGAAATATTAGCCAACAGAAACATGAAGCGAGATGTTAAGACAGTTTGGAACTGAAGTATTCTAACTCCTGGTGACATATAGAAATGTTGTTTAGTGTTACCAGGCTTTGGTAATAGACATGTTAAAATTTAATATTAGAAATCATTAAAGAAAAAATTTAAAAAAAACTGTAGAAAACGTAAGTATAAAACCAATGGATGGGGAAAAAGAGAAATAAAGAAAACTGTATCTACACAATAGGAGATATGAAAGGAAAGAAGAAAAAAAATTACTGTTCTAAATAATTTCAGTGGTGTGCAGTCATCCTTAAAATGTGTTAGACAGATTTTTATTGTTTGGTATTTTTAAAAAAATAATCCCCTATTTTTAGCAAAATGTGTCCTAAATTCCTGGCTCACTCCGTCCTCCTAAAATGACTCTAGATTGGGAGGGAGTGAGCAGCAGTTACTTTGTGGTCTAAAGCAACTGAATGTCAGCCTTCGTGAAGCCCCTCCCCTGTGACACCAGGGGGCCACCTGACCTACCTGCCTGCCCAAATTTTGATGTCACCCCCTATGGCTAGGCTCTTTGATCCATGTATTGACTCAGCCACAGATTTTATTAAAGATCACAAGAATGCTTCATTTCATTAAGTGCCTCCTAAGTGTCAGCCGTGTTCACACGTCATCCATTTTTTCAAACTTTTTTATTAAAGGATAATTGCTTTACAGAATTTTGTGGTTTTCTGTCATACATCAACAAGAATCAGCCATCGGTACACCTAAGTCCCCTCCTTCCCAAACCTCCCTCCCATTTCCCTCCCCATCCCACGCTTTAGCTTGTTACAGAGCCCTTTTTTCAGTTCCCTGAGTCATACAGCCAGTTCCCATTGGCTATCATTTTACATATGGTATTGTAAATCTCCATGTTACTCATGTCATCCATTTTTAATGGATAACTGACAAGTGGAAATGTTGTTCGGTCATTAAGTCATCTCCGACTCTTTGCGATCCCATGGACTGTAGCACTCCTGGCCTCCCTGTCCCTCACTATCTCCGAGTTTGCCCAAGTTTATGTCCATTGTGCCCATGATGCCATCCAACCATCTCATCCTCTGCCACCCTCTTCTCCTTTTGTCTTCCATCTTTCCCAGCATCAGGGTCTTTTCCAGTGAGTCAGCTCTTCACATCAGGTGACCATCAGGTACTGGAGCTTCTCCTTAAGCTTCCAATGAATATTCAGGATTGACTTCCTTTAGGATTGACTGATTTGATCTCCTTGCTGTCCAAGGGACTCTCATGAGTCATCTCCAGCCTTTGCAATTCAAATGCCTCAATTGGAAATGTATCCCCATTTTAAAGATGAGAAAATTGAGGCTTCAAAAGATTTGCCAGGCTAGTAAGTAGATATGTGGCCTGATTTCTCCCAGGCTTTTTACTCTAATTCATTCCTCCCTTTTCACCACCCCAGTTAATGCTCCACAAGAGATCCCAGTTGGCTGCCCTCTGCAGACGGACAGTGGTGTCTCCTGGTGAAGCTGAATCCAGCCTCTGTACCCCAACCCTGAAATAATTCCTGGACACAGAGTTTTGGGTGAAGTAGAAAAGACAATTTTATTGCTTTGCCAGGAAAAGGGGGTCATAGAGATCTAACGCCCTCAAAACTGCGAGTCCCAGCCTGGAGAGGGTAGTGAGGAGCTTTATAGTCATGGTTAAAGAGGGCATAATCAGCTTGTGGACATTCTTCAGACTGGCTGGAGGTGAGGTTGGCTGGAGGTGAGGTAGTCAGAAGTCAGCACCATTAACCTTTTGGTTCCAACCAGCCTGGGGTCTGTGATTTCTCCCATCTGATGGGGGTTTCAGTATATGCAAAACAGCACAAAGATATTGCTGTGTGTTTCCCTCGAGGGGGAACCAGGTTCTGCCCCAAGGCTGCACTGCTGTTTCTTGACTGCTCCTCCCTTGTCTCTGCATCCTCTCCCTTCCCTGATTAGCAACTGTTCTAACCTGCCCTTTGGAACTCAGGGAAGGTCATGAAGACTGAAGCCTATTTCCTGTAATCAAGAGAAGTGGCACACAAAGACTTTTGTGCCCAGGAGCCCCCGCTCACTTTCACGGAGATGTCAGTCAATGAGGGAAAAGCCTGGCTTACTCACAGGATCAGGACTTGCGCTTCAGGGTTTCTCCTGGAATCCCACACACAGTCCTTCCCCAACTCTAAAGGGTAGTTTCAAATGGAGAGGAGGGGACAGGAGAGGGGTGCAAGGCTGTTGCTGATGAGGTCCCCAGGGCCCCCATCTTGTCTCTGTGCCAAACCCCACATTTCCAGCACATTCTCTACAATCCTTCCTCTCAGGGTCAAGTTGCCCTCTTGTTCTAAATGCTCACGATTCCTCTGGCAGGTGTCTGTAGGACTTCAAGGATACTCAGGCTAAGGAGCCTCTTCTGAGTCTGCTTCCCAGTAAGCCTGCCTCCTCTCTCCAAAAAGAGTTTGTGCATTTACTTCATTCTTTAAGCTCCAGCTACCAGCCAAACCCTGGAGAAAGGCTTAGGGAACACAGTGCAAGGGGTGGAAGAGGGGGGGGGGAGGGGACTGGCAATACTTCTCCCCTCTTGGAGCTCACACACACGGGAAGATTGACCATGAACAGGACATACCAAATAAGGGAGTCGTGTGGCAGATCAGGGGTGACGGCCACAGTGGGGCAGGGGAACTAGGATGAGAGAGTGGGGTGCCCGAGCAGTGATGCTCTATCTGTGCATCATGTGGTTGTAACGGATAGACTTGTGTTTCCCCCAAATCCTTATAACAAAAACTTAACCCCCAGCATGACCACATTTGGAGATGGGGCCTTTAAGTGGTGATTAAGGTAGAATGATGCTGAAGCTGAAGCTCCAATACTTTGGCCACTTGATGCAGAGACAACTCATTGGAAATGACCGTGATGCTGAGAAAGATTGAGGGCAGAAGAAGAAGCAGGTGACAGAGGATGAGATGGTTGGATAGCATCACCAACTCAATGAACATGAGTTTGAGCAAACTCAGGGAGATAGTGAAGGACAGGGAAGCCTGGCATGCTCAGTCCATGGGGTCACAAAGAGTCAGACATGACTGAACGACTGGACAACAATGAGGTAAAATGAGGGCCTATGAGTGGGTCCTAAACCAATAGGACCAGTGTCCTTATAAGAAGAGTAGAGCAGGACACAGACATACACAGGAGGATGACCATGTGAGGACGCAGGGAGAAGACGGCCATCTGCATCCCCAGGAGAGGCCTCAGAAGAAACTAACCCTAGCCACACTTGAATCTCAGACTCCCAGCCTCTGAAATGGAGAAAATAAATTTCTGTTGTTCAAGCTGCCCAGCATGTGATGCTTGTTATGACAGCTTGACCTGCATCATGGTCACTGAGAAGAGAACATCTAACCCCAAGACTAGAGGATGGAGGGGGCTGGCCAGGAGCCCCTCTGGGGACCGAGGGAGCGAGAGGTACCTGGGACAGTAGGGAGGAGGCCAGTGGCTGCAGAGAGGGAGCCGGGGAACCACAGGGGAGTGGAGGGGCAGGGCCTGGCCAGGTTGGACCTTGAGAAACAGCCATGGAGCCATGATCACGCCCCTGACATGCGTCCTTCCTGCCACCCATGGGTCGCTGAGCTTCTTGAGAATGGAGATGGAATCTCCACCATCCTGACATCCCCAGAACCATGCAGGAGCTTAGGACTGCTGAGAGAAGAAACTGGCAAATGGACGGTGGCCCCTTGCAGAGGGTGCCTGTGTGGGCTGGCTGGCATGGCCACAGTCACCCTGACCTTGAGGACTCAGAGCCCGTAGAGCTGGGGGCTGTCAGGTCCCCGGACAGACAGGAGTCTTCGATGGATTGAACATGAGCCACACGCAGGACCCACATGCCCTTTCACAGACATCTCCATTGCCCTTGCATATCATTTTGGTGTGTGTTGCCACAGTGTGGGGGCAGAGGAGTTGGGGTCACTGGTTGGGCAGCAGCTCCAGAGACTTCTTTGACCCCCTAGGTCACCTGAGTCTCCCTTGAGGCCTCAGCTCACATCCTCCAGTCCCTGGAAACATTTAGTTTAGATTTTAAGGCTGTAAAACACTTTTCTTTTGGCCAGAATCATTGCAAACACACAGATAATTAAACATATCTAGAACCAGAGCTCAGATTCCACATTTACTTCCGCACAATAGGAGTCGAGATGCGTGGGGAGAATGACAGTGTGTGTGTTTGGTGGTGGTGGAGGGGGAACACTGAATATCATATTTCTCCCTGCCTATATTCTGAGTCATTTAAGAAATGATTCAAATGATTAAAACAATAAAAAAGCGGTGTTAGGATTAAGGTTGAGTCCATATTGGAGAAGGTCACTTCTACCTGTCACTATGAAAGGGAACATCAGGAGAGAAGAAATTTCCATACTCCCCCGTAAAATACACACGCAGAATGGAAGGAAAAGTAGCAAAGAAAAGGCCGCCCCACTCTTCTGAAATTAATGTAGCTGCTGTGGTCACTTTGTATTGATTCACTTAGATAATTAATGGTATTTTGATCTACTTTCTCTTTGCCTTCAGTTGTCACGTTGCCTGCTTTCTCCGTGATGCCTATCAGTTCAGTTCAGTTCAGTCACTCAGTTGTGCCCAACTCTTTTCGACCCCATGGACTGCAGCATGCCAGGCCTCCCTGTCCATCCCGTCATTACCAAATATACAGACCCCTGGCATCACCTGTGAGCCATTTCAGCAAAGTTTGTGGTGATAGGTCAGGAGCCTGCAAATCAGCTGTGTCCCGAATCACCACGGTTACCTGAGCAGAGTAGGGTGGATGAATCCTTTGAAAATCGTCTGGAGCAAGGAACTAAAAGCACAAACTATCATTATTGCTGACAGCATGGTGAGTCCTTTCACAGGGGATGCCGGGGGTCCTTGATGGAGAACAGAATTCAGAGGTGTGATTAGCTAAATTTAGCCTGGGACACAGAAGCCCGCCACTTTGAGCTCTACCTTGCTTTGACAAATGATGAGCTCGGAACCACTGCCCAGCTTTTGATTTCATTCCCTTGGTGGCTGAAGGACCCAGGAGAGAATTACTTTCAGACAAGGATCTCCTATGTTTGCATAGACACATTTCCATGAGGCTGCAAAAGCAAGCTTTATCAAATTGCCTTTGAAATATAATGCTTTGATTTAAGGGCAAGAATGTTTTCTAAGCCTTAAAAATGCTTTGCAATTTGAGACCACAGGAGACAGTCAGCAGGACAAGAAGCAGGCAGGACCCACCTGCTTTCCTCCTCACCTGTGGACCCAGCAGTTCTGCGTCAGAAAACCTGCAGAGATCAGAAGGGACCTGCTGGCCTAGTGGGCTCAGTCTGTTGCAACAAAACAACACAGACCAGGAGCCTGAAACAACAGACATTTACTTCTTGCAGTCTGGGGACTGGAAGTCTGAGATCAAGGTGTCGGCAGAGGTATTTCCTTCTGAAGTCTCTCTCCTTGGCTTATGTTGTTGTTGTTCAGTGGGTAAGTCATGTCCAACTCATTGCAATCACAGCATGCCAGGCTTACTGTCCTTCACTATCTCCTGGAGTTTGCTCAGATTCACATCTATTGAAGGGGATGCCATCTAACCATCTCATCCTCTGTTGCCCTCTTCTCCTTTGCCTTCCATCTTTCTCAGCATCAGGGTCTTTTCCAATGACTCATCAGGTGGCCAAAGTCCTGGAGCTTCAGCTTCAGCTTCAGTCCTTCCAATGAATATTCAGGACTGATTTCCTTTAGGATTGACTGGTTTGATCTCATTGCAGTCCAAGGGAATCTCAAGAGTCTTCTGCAGCACCACAGTTCGAAAGCATCGGTTCTTTGGCACTCAGGCTTCTTTATGGCCCAACTCTCACATCCTTACATGTCTGCCGGAAAAACCATAGCTTTGACTATATGGAACTTTGTTGACAAAATGATGTCTCTGCTTTTTAATATGCTATTTAGGTTTGTCATAGCTTTCCTTCCAAAGAGCAAGCATCTTTTAATTTCATGGCTGCAGTCACTATCTGCAGTGATTTTGGAGCCCAAGAAAATAAAATATGTCACTGTTTCCATTTTCTCCCCTTCTATTTGCTATGAAGTGATGAGACCAGATGCCATGATCTTAGTTTTTTGAGCCAGGCTGTCCTTGGCTTATAGATAACAAATTTTCCCCTATGTCTGCTCATGGTCCTCCCTTTGGGTAAGAATCCTAATCTCCTCTTCTATAAGGGCATCAGATTTTAACTTGATTACCTCCATAAGTGTCCTTCTTCAAATACTGTCACATTCCGAGGGGCTGAAACTGTCAACATACAAATTTGGGGGAACACCATCCAACTCATAACACCTGATGTCTCATTCAGTTCAGTTCAGTCACTCAGTCATGTCCGACTCAGCACCCCCATTGATTGCAGCACACCAGGCTTCTCTGTCCATCGCCAACTCCTGGAGCTTGCTCAAAACTCATATCCATTGAGTCAGTGATGCCATCCAACCATCTCATCCTCTGTCGTCCCCTTCTCCAATGGTGTCTCATGGGGAAGAGCAATAACAGAAAACCTGAATCCCTGAGTGGCCAGCAATATGGCTACAGTTAATGCTGTAATAGGGAGGAACAAATCTGACTCCATAGCAGATCAGTCTCTTTCACTTTAACGTTGGTATCTGTTGATTTTGCTACAAGTTAAGAATGCTGTCTATAGCCTGAAATATACAAGTCAGCCACTCCACAAAGCTCTGACCTTTGACTTTTAAAGGTATAACACTTCCATTCATAGAGAGATACAAAGTTGGAAAATAGAGAATAACATTTGTCTTTCTGGAGGTTTAAAGGAACATGGTGACCTGACCTGTGGAGAGCTGTGAGAACAAAGAATTCCAACACCAAAAGGTTTGTAATAACCTAACCACACCCACTTCCCTTTTAGTATGAAAAACGTGAATTCTAGTCGTCTGGAACTAGAAGCCTGAAGACGGTTCTCAAAGACGGTTCTCTGGAACACTAGTCCATCATCTTCTCAGTCTTCTGCCTTTCCAAACAATATCTTTATTTCTTGCCCCACCACCTCATCTCTCTTCAGTGAGCAATACGAGCTTGGTCTCAGTAGCAAGGTCCCAGCTCTTATGTTCGGAGGAACGCATTGCGTGGCTTCCTCTTTGGGGGATGTTTCAGCAGGATGCTGATCTGCTCACACAAAAGGTTTACGTCTTTCCAGGCTCCACCCATCCTGGTCGAGGCCGTGGGCAGGATGTGTGCCAGGAGGTGTGTGGGCTAGGATGTGTGCAGGCCAGGACGCGTGCACACAAGGATGTGGGTGTGCACACCTGCGGGGCTAGCTTCCATGGAGACTTCCATAACACCCACCTCCTCAGAATATCCTATTCTAATAGCCCACAGGCCCATTAAACCCCATCCTACCCACCAGCAGATAAAGCGCTGAGATGGGAGAAATTCAGATAAGAGACATATTAAAACATAATAACAATAACACTCTTTGATGAATGTTTCCTCATCAAACCTCCAGAGCAGAAGTCTGAGAGTATTAAGAAGGCAATTGTCGGGAGAAAAAAAAACAGTCACTTATCCTTTTTAACCTATAGGATCCATTTAGCCAATTAATCTTATTTATAAAAGGATAAGCAAACAATTTAATTTATGTGGTTTCAGTTCTGATCATTTTTCTGCTGTTAACAGACAGGGCCATTCTTCCCGATAATTAAGACTCTTAGAGTCAATAAGACCCCACTATTAAATTTAACTAATATTGATGGTTAAAACAGCGGTTGCCATCTCTACCGCCCGCTACTGGCCTCCTGCTCTCTGTGCGAACAGTTCAAGTGTGGCTTCTCAGCACCTCTGGCCTCATTAAGCATCGTGTCCTTATAAATCACAGGCTCTGGCTTTTGTGAGCTGCTAGAGGAGGAAAGGGAGCTGGATACACAGGGATTCTTCTCACTGGGGAGAAGTCAGATGTGGATGCAAAGTGCTTTTAGTTGAACCTGGAATTATTTACAAACAAACCAAATAAAATCCTCTGGGCCCTGCTTCTTAATCCTGCACACTCTCTCTTCTTGCTTCCAGTATCTGACTTCTCAACACATAGGTGGTCACAGGGGAGGAATAACTTCTCTGCCTACTTAGGTTCAGTGGCTGGAGACCCTGTGAATTAAGATTGACAACAGATTTAGTGGGAGAAAAGGCAGGCACATTTGTCCATTTTTTTAATTTGACATGTGCAGGGGCAGCACAGGAAAAGGTGAATCCCCAAGGAGGGGTGGGATTTGAGAGACGATGTGCTGTTTTACTAGGGGATAGGAAGGGCCATAATTAATTAATGATTGAATAATTAATTTGGAGAAGGCAATGGCACCCCACTCCAGTACTCTTGCCTGGAAAATCCCATGGATGGAGGAGCCTAGTAGGCTGCAGTCTATGGGGTCGCTAAGAGTCGGACACGACTGAGTGACTTCCCTTTCACTTTTCACTTTCATGCATTGGAGAAGGAAATAACCCACTCCAGTGTTCTTGCCTGGAGAATCCCAGGGACGGGGGAGCCTGGTGGGTTGCCGTCCATGGGATCGCACAGAGTTGGACACAACTGAAGTGACTTAGCAGTAGCAGGAAGGGCCAGGGGCCTCTCCAGTGGCTCAACAGTAAAGAATCTGTCTGCAATGCAGGAGACCGAAGAGGCACCAGTTCACTCCCTGGGTCAGAAAGATCCCCTCAGTAGGAAGTGGCAACCCACCCCAGTACTCTTGCCTGGAAAAGACCATGCACAGCCTGGTAGGCTACAGTCTATGAGACTGCAAAGAGTCATACATGACTGTGCATCCAACATAGCCTGAGTCACGTGTGTTCTCCTTACCAACTCCTGCAGGTGGGTCTGGGGAGGCAGAGGTGTGTGTTGGTGGAAGGTCTGTACCCTGGAGGGCAAGGTCAGAGAGTAAGTGAATGAAAGACTATGAAGGAGGAGGAGCCTGGAGGGGCAAATGCTCTGCTGAGAGCCAGCTCTGTGAAGCTGTGCAAAAACACAGCCTCTGAAGGAAAGAAGAGCTTGTCCCAAGGCCCTGAGACAGGCATGAAGCACAGGAGCATGAAGCATAGAAAGAAGAGCATGTCTGGAGGCTGAAGAGGGAGGTGAGGATGCCCTGGGGAGAGGAAGGAGGTCAGTCAGCTGGCCTGCAATGCTCAAAGCCTCCATCTCCTTGTCCTGAGTGTGTGGTACCCATCTCAGGGAGCTGTTAAAAGTTTAAATAAGACTATTGCTGTAGAAACAGCCAGCAGAAAATCTGGGCAAAAAGTAGGTGATGGTAAGTGTTTGTTGAATAAAATGAATGAATGATAGGTTATCTCAAGGCATGACTATTGTGAACCTCTGTCAGTAAGGAGAAATCCTTGAGAGACCTAGTCAATGCCTCAATTCTGGGGTTCAAAAGCACCAGGGTTGGCCCTCCTGAGTATCTAAAGTCTCCCACAGAACCCCTTGACTCCTGACTCCAAGTCTTGGAGTTTCTTACACCTAGCCCTGTCCATTCACTTACTGTGATTATACTTTGGATTCATAGAGACAACATTTGCATTCTGAGATGAAAACTCCTAGAGGGTATCAATCTTTATATTGCTGTGTTGGCAGTTCCACCCAGGACTCATTTTCCACATTAAAAAAAAAATTTAAACCAGGCAATGGGGTGCAGAGATGGATAGTCTGTGATCTGCAGCTTCCTTCCAAGCACACTCACAAAAAAGAATTCTGAAATATTGCAATATTTAAACTTGCTCTCTAGAATTTCCACAGTCTGCTGTGGAATGTTTGTTTGGTCCTGCCACTGAATTAGACAACTGACGTGGACCCTACACTCCTCCTTACCCTTTCCCGTGTTTATGGCTGAGATTCCTGAAAAACCTGAGTTGAGTCTCAGAATGGTCAGGGAGTAAAGAGCCTCCTTACCTTTCCAGTTCTTTCAAATATAAAGATTCTTAACAATTCCCAGCTGAAGAAGTCCTTCTGGATGCTTGAATCCAGACCCTGGTGTGCTTTCTGGACTAACAGTGTAACCATTTCCAGCATCACTGGACTGTTGATTGCTTCCAAGAAAAACACTCATGGCCATCAGGTAAGTGGGTCCAGATCCACAGCGATAATAGGAGTGAACACTTACCAGCCAGCAATCCAGTGGACCTGGGAGCTTACTTGTAGTGTTTCCCCATTACACTGGTGTAAATATTCCCACCAAGCAGTTAATTGGCTAATTCCAAGTTACCCACAGGACATCAAGAGATGCTCACCATCAGTCCTTGCAGGTCAATGTGAGCTCGTCCCAGCCACCACTGGAAGCATCTGCTTTCTCCAGATTCACTGCTTTGGAAAATTTTCATCTGCCATTTGACCCTGAGGTCAGACCTGCTCCTTTAATGTGTCTCTCCCATATGTATAACATCAACCAGTTTCTCCCAAGAAGGTAACAGCATAACAGATGAGACAGGGAGGTAGAGCTGATTACCTGTCAGTGGAAGAGGATTCTTCAGCTGTATCCATGAGGTTGAGGCTCCTTGGACATTCCATAATGAGGTGTCTTTCTTAGATTCAGCCCCTCTCAGATGCAGGAGTGTGGGATGAAGCTTTAAGGGGAAGGGAGGGGTGACTCACTATTGACTGCCCCACATTGGTCCTCTCACAGTAAAGATGTGTCCAGAAGCAACATAAGAGGACAGTTCACATCCAGGTGCTTCTGCTGGTCCAAGGCAGTGGGGAGGAGTTGAGGAGGTGGGTACCAGCCAAGTGTCATCAGCATATGCAACCTACCATAGCATTCTCTTTTGATTCTTTGTCACAGCTTTTTCCTTTGCCAACTCTTCTCAGGTCTATGTACTGACTGCCATCCCAGGTGTTTAAGCTCTTGGCTCCTTTGGCCAGCGAGTTGCCATGGATATCATCAGATTTCATAAAGAAGAGGATTTTGCTGGCTCCAAGCAAATCCAGCGACCTTATTTACTCCACGCCCAGCAGTGTATAAGTAAGCAGACACCACTTATTCTCCTCTCCACTTTCCATTATAAAAGGGATGTCATCACAGTACAGAAAATACGGAAATCACTGACAAAGTAATCTTTAAAATACTCTACTCTCTCACCACCCACCCTCAGTATTTGGTGTATTTCCTTCAACCACATTTCCTATGACTTTTCACACAGTTGCAGTCATACTGCTCACATCTTTTGGGATCTTGCTTTTTAATCAACATCATGTTTTTTTATGTTATTACATAGTATTCATATTAATCAATATTTCTTTTTTTTAAATTGAGTTTTATTGTTGCAAGTGACCCAGGCTATAAAATCTATTAATTCCATAAGATTTATTATTAAAATCAATAATCAAATTCCTGCCCACTTTTCACTCCCAAGTTTATTTATCATTTTTTAGCAATTTCTTTTAGTTTTTATTCCTATGTTCATAAATATCTGTACCTGTTCATATCTATACCTGTTGACTTTTCAACTTGAATCATTATTGATTGTCTTACCACTAGGAACAAGAAATACTGAATCCCTGTTGCGTACTGGTGGGAATGTAAATTAACACAGCAACTATGGACAGCAGTATGGAAATTCCTTAAAAACTAGAAATAAAATACCACATGACCCAGCAATCCCACTACTGGGCATATACCCTGAGGAAACCATAATTCAAAAAGACACATATACCCCAATGTTCATTGCAGTACTATTTAAAATAGCCAAGACATGGAAGCAGCCTAGATGTCCATCAACAAATAAACGGATAAAGAAGTTATGGTACGTGTATACAATGGAATATTACCCAGCCATAAAAATGAACAAATTTGAGTCTGTTCTAGTGAGGTAGATGAAGCAGCCCTGTTACACTGAGGGAAGTAAATCAGGAAAACAAATATCATATATTAATGTATGTATATATGGAATCTAGAAAAATTATGCTGATGAACATATTTGCAGGGGAGGGATAGAGATGCAGACATAGAAAACAGACTTGTGGACACAGCAGGAAAAGAAGAGGATGAGACAAACTGAGAGAGCAGCATTGTAAAATTACCAAATGTAAAATAGATAGCTGTGGGAAGTTGCTGTATAACACAGGGACCAAAACTTGGTGCTCTGTGACAACCTAGAGGGGTGGGATGGGGTGGGGGGTGAGCGTGAGTTTCAAGAGGGAGGGGACAGAGGGCGAGTCTCGAGTCCGCGAGGCATTCTGGGGATTGTAGTTCCGGGCTCGCCGCGGGGGACTCCGGCTCTGCGCTCGGCCGCGCTCTCGTGCTCCGGAAAAAGAAAAAAAAAAAAAAAAAAAGAGGGAGGGGACATATGTATGCTTATGGCTGTTTCACATTGTCGTATTACAGAAACCAGCACAGCATTGTAAAGCAATTATCCTCCAATCAAAAATAAATTAAAAAAAAAAGAAATGCTCAGCCACTCATCCTTCTTACTCCCACACACATCCACTCCCCACCCCTCCATTACTCATCATCCCACCATGAGGTTACAGTCTGCTTAGATCCACATTCAGTATTTACATCTTCACATCCATGCAAGTATGAATGGTAAGGTGTGAACCCAATACACTGAACACCAGAAGATGATTTTTCTTTTCCTAAACAACTGTTTGTTCTCAACAGAGTTAATTATCTTCCATGCTGTCTCTTGGTTTCTGTGGTTTGTCTACTTTTCCACCTTCTCTTATAGAAAATCTCTCACGATCTCTTGCCATTTCACTCAACCGCATCTGGTGACCTTCATCTTCTAGGAGACATCTTCCCAGTCTTCCAGCGTGTTCTGGTTAACTTAACACTGTCCTGACACACATCTGTCATCCTGGGGACAACACCCTAGGGACCCACCTCTCTTGTGTCCATCTCCATTTCCTGACACCATGACGTCTTCTGTATGGTTGACTCCCTCCTATTGATGGAGCACCTCCACCAGCAGATTTCAGAGAAAAGGGACATGAGACTCAGTGTCTAAAAATGTCACCCTACACTCATTCTTGACCATGTGGCTGAGTATAGACTGCTCTTCCACTATTTTTTGCTCAGAATTACAGATGAGGAGAGTGAAAAAGCTGGCTTGAAACTCAGCATTCAAAAAAACAAAGATCACGGCATCTGGTCCCATCACTTCATGGCAAATAGATGGGGAAACAGTGACAGACTTTTCCTAAAGGAAATCAGTCCTGAATATTCATTGGAAGGACTGATGCCAAAGCTGAAACTCCAATACTTTGGCCACCTGATGTGAAGAACTGACTTACTGTAAAAGACCCTCATACTAGGAAAGATTGAAGGCAGGAGGAGAAGGGGATGACAAAGGATGATGTTTGGATGGCATCACCAATTCAATAGACATGACTTAGAGCAAGCTCTGGGAGTTGATGATAGACAGGGAAGCCTGGCTTCCTGTGGTGCTGCAGTCCTTGGGCTTGCAGAGTCAGACACAACTGAGCAATTGAACTGAACTGAAAGATGTTGCATTATTCCATTCTCTTCTCATTTCCAGTATTGCTCTTCAGAAGTCAGATGTCATTCTAATCTTTGATATACAGGCAATTCATTCTGTCCTCTCTCTTTTCTCTCATAGCTTTTAGGATCTCAACTTTTTCCTCAGGGTTCTGAAGTCCCACAGTGCCATGATTTTATAAATTAACAAGGATAATTTTTTACCTATTTTCACAGACACTCAAAGGTCCTTTTAATTTGGAAACATCAGATCTGAAAAACAACTTTAAGTAATTCTTGAATTTTATGAAGCTTTTTTACTGAGAGACAATCTTGTCAGGATGTTAAGAGCTTCGATGAGAGAGTAAGTCTGCCCGAGTTCAAATCCTCATTCTGACTTCCACAAGCTAAGGGACCTCGGGTACTCAGTCTTCTAGCTTCTCTGTGCTTTAGTGTCCTAATTTCTAAAATAGGATAAAAATAATGCCTACTACAAGAGTTTTGTTACAGTTATATGAGTTAATAGTTAATTATTAAGTTAACAGGCAATTCTGGGAATAGTTTTAGGCACATAGAATTACTACATAATCACCAGTATCTTTGCTATGCTTTATGATTTAGTGTCCCCTCGATCTGTCCTGTCTTTCTCTAACCTCTTCTTCCTCTCCCCTCCTGCTACCTTCTATTCCCCCCTCTTCCTCCTTCCCCATCTCTTGTCCTCCCCTTTTCCCTTCTCATCCTTCTTTCCCTTCTATTTCTGTGTCTTCAATTTTCTTTTCTTTTTTAATCACTTTGTCAGTTTGCTCATTTCTGGCAGATTTATTTAGCTTTATCTTAGAAGTTTTCTTCTGAGTTTTGATTTTTGCCTTTATCTTTTTAATGTCCTCCTAAACACTGTTTGTTTTGTTTCATTCTCTTTTCCAAATATTCCTTTTTAATAGCATCCTGTTCTTATTTCATAGATGTAGCATCTTCTGTTATAACCCTGGGGATATTATTGACATGTTTCCTCTTTATTTGGCTTTGGTTTTCATTGTCTTACATAATTGTTTCCCTTCTGGGGTACTGTTGGCTTGTTTGGTATCTGTCTACATTACAAGCTTTTCCCAAATATTTGGTGATCTTGAAAGCTTTTCATATTTAATAGATAAGCCCTCAAAAACTGAGTGGAAAATCTAAGTAATTGTGGCAGTTGTCAACTGTGGTCTTGCAATGGCATGATATTCCTGGGATTTCACTGAGGAGATTCTGTTGTTACTGTCTTTAGGGCTTTCCTCTTCAGCTGGTCAGATTTCCCAAAGAATAGTCTTCCAGTCTCCTGCCTGGAAGGGAGAGGTCTGACCATGAAGATCCCAGGAATTCAACCAGGGCAAAATATCCAGTTAATTATCACATTTTTAACTTGGCCATTCATTGCATCTTCATGCTTTTATTGAGCTTCTATCTAAAAAATAGACCTCTAGTCTCCTGCCAGGGTGGTGGAGATCAGTCTTTCAGCACACTGAGTTGCGGGAGGCAGCTCTGGGTGAGGGAGTGGTTCAAACACTTTCAAATGGACCATCAACCAACCTTCATCTTCAACATACCTCCATGTTGCTCCCGCAATTTCAGGAGCATTCTGTCCTGTATCCATTGAAGGTCCTGCAATGCCCATCAGTCTTCCGTATTTTCTTATGTGACTCCTATAATGCTGATTGGATTCTGCTTTCTTGGATGGCTGAGCTGAAAAACACTTCTTTCTGCCTCTCAGGATCCAGAATAATGTATTGTCTGCCTTTCTCTTCTCATTGTCCTCACAATCATGTGAGTTTCCACTTACTGTCCTTTTCAGTAAGATTTAAGCAAGCACTGCAGATGAATGTGTTTGTGTACATTTTGACTTCTATAACCTGAAATCTTGATTTTTAAAAAATGAAAGAGCATTATTCCATTGACCTACTTCTGAGTTTTCACTATCATAGATAAGCTGATGAACATCTTAGTGTCAAAGAAGCCGTATGAATATGTATTTAGGCTTCTTCATAAATGTGGAACCACTGAGTGAGTCATGCAGGGCAGTAGAGTGAGGTGGATGGGGCTATATGTCTTGAGTTCAAATTCTGTCTGTCACTTACTAGCTGTGTAACCTCAGACCAATTAATTACTTGAACACTTTCCTTTTGTCTCTCTATCCATGAGGTGAGGATAAAGATGACGCTATATCCACCATGTAGAGAAATTTTGAGGGAGTCCCTGCTTCAAAGTGTCTACAACACTTAGATTTCAACCTGGTGACTGATAAATGTTAACTGTTCTTTTTATGAGGTTTTATAAAATCTTTATCAGTTGACTCCCACACCAAATCAGTTTATATGGCCACTAGGGATGAGGAAAGCTTGTTATTTCATTCACTGGTTACCAGGAATGTATGTGATCACTTCTAATTTGATTGACAAACACATGCACGTTAACACACATACATTATGCCTCATCATCTCATCTATTTTTCTGTAGTGTGCCAAGGCTGCTGGACTCTTGAGAGTCCCTGGGACTGCAAGGAAATCAAACTAGTCAATCCTAAAGGAAATCAACCCTGAATATTCATTGGAAGGACTGATGCTGAAGTTGAAGCTCCAATTCTTTGGCTACCTAATGTGAAGAGCCAACTCATTGGAAAGGACCCCGGTGGCAGGAAAGATGGAAGGCAAAGAATAAGGGGGCAACAGAGGATGAGATGGTTGGATGGCATCACTGACTCAATGGACATGAATTTGAGCAAACTCCGGGAGATAGTGAAGGACAGGGAAACCTGGCATGTTGCAGTTCATGGAGTCACAGAGAGCGAGACATGACTTAGCGACTGAATAACAGCAAAGGGTCTGGGCAGAGTACCTCCTGATTTACATAGTCGGGTTCCTGCCAGAATGATAAATGTCTTTCCATCCTGCATAGCTCAAGCAGATTTTCTCTTTGAGATCCCAGGCACTCAACTGTCAAATGGTTCTGAGTGGTTCCTGTAGATGGAAGATTCTGGGGCCTGAGAGGCAGAGTCCGCATCCTGGGGAAGAGCTGTCTTTCTTTCTGACAACTGTTGCTGTGAAGTGAAGGCAACTGCCCTTGTCTTCTGCTTGGGGGAAGAGGAGGGAAGCCGTAGCCTCTAACAATTAGCACAGGCCAATTTTTCAAAGGCCCAGCAGAGAGGCTGAAATGCCAAGGATGATGGATCTTGTCTGAGTGACAGGAGGTGGTGGCTCTGCAGGATTGTCTGCCCAGATTCAGACACGCTGAAGGGACCAGGAAAGACCATCATTCATTTACCCTCCCTGTGCCATCTATGCTTCCCAAGTGGTGCAGTGGTAAAGAATCTGTCTGCAGTGCAGGAGATGCAGTTTCAACCCCTGGGTCAGGAAGATCCCCTAGAGAAGGAAATGACAACCCACTTTAGTATGCTTGCCTGGAGAATCCCATGGACAGAGGAGGCTAGTGGCCTACAGTTCATGGGGCTGAAAGAGTTGGACATGACTGAGTGACTGAGCACACACACATACCCACATGCTGTCTGTAGGCAAGAAAGGCCTTTTCTTTTTTTAATGTATACTTCCTTAGGCGCACAGTGCTACTCAGTCTTCTGGAATTATCAGATCAAAAAGACTTGATGGTTGCAGAGGGCCTTTGAGGGCATTCAGGACAATACTTTCCAACCATTTTCCTTTGAAAGTCAGTGAAGAGGTGATCCCATAAGAATAATGTTCTGTAGTCAACTCCATATGAAAACCCCACATCTCAACCCTCTCCCAGGCTCTTTAGGATAGTAAAGGTGAATACACATGTGATTCAAAGAGCTCTGTTTAGTCCAGCATTTTCCAAAAGGATGGGATCTCAGAAACCTGTTTCCTTGCAGCAGTCACCAGCTGGCCTGCACACTGCAGGTCCTCAGAGACCTATTTTCAAGTCCACCAGGTCAGAAGGAGGAAGGGCTGCTGGGTTGTCTGATTTTCCAAGTCAGGACTTCAGATCAGGAAGATTGAATCCAGGTTATTTCTAATGTGAATTAACCCTTTCAGACTTCAGTCTCCTGACATCACCATGCAGGACTTGCCTCCAGGGGTTCAGAGAGGAGCAAACAGCCAATGTATGTAGCAGGGCTGCACTCAAGCAAGGATTTGGCACACAGTAGGTGCTCAAGAGATGCAGATGATACTCAGATATAAAGTTGATACCACTCTAATGGCATAAAGTGAAGAGGAACCAAAGAGCCTCTGGATGAGAGTGAGAGAGAAGAGTGAAAAAGCTGGCTTAAAACTCAGCATTCAAAAAACTAAGGTCATGGCATCCGGTCCCAACACTTCATGGCAAATAACGGCAAAAAGTGGAAACAGTGACTAGTTTTATTTTCTTGGGCTACAAAACCACTGTGGATGTTGACTGCAGCCATGAAATTAAGACTCTTGGTCTTTCGAAGGAAAGCTATGACAAACCTAGACAATGTATTAAAAAGCAGAAACATCATTTGCCAGCGAAAGTACATATAGTCAAAACTATGGCTTTTCCAGTAGTCATGTATAGACATGAGGGTTGGACCATAAAGAAGGCTGAGCACCAAAGAATTGATGCTTTTGAACTGTGATGCTGGAGAAGACTCTTGAGAATTCCTTCTACTGCAAGATCAAATCAGTCAATACTAAAGGGAATCGACCCTGAATATTCATTGAAAGGACTGATGCTGAAGCTGAAGCTCCAATACTTTGGCCACCTGATGCGAAGAGCTGACTCATTAGAATAAACCCTGATTCTGGGAAAGATTGAAGGCAAAAGGAAAAGGTGTTGGCAGAGGATGAGATGGTTAGATAGCATCACCGACTCAATGGACATGAATTTGAGCAAACTTGGAGTTAGTGAAGGACAGGGGAGCTTGCCGTGCTTTGGTCCATGGGGTCGCAAAAAGTAGGACTTGACTTAGTGACTGAACAACAACGAGGTACTCAAGAATCATTAGCTACAAAATAAACTAAGAGCTGCACAGAGCTGATGCCAAGTATTTGCTCTGAAATATGTGATAACTACTCAGATTTCTGTCTGACAAAGAATCTCCCTCTGACCAGGCCTCAGCAGGCCCCTCTGTTCCCTCCCTACAATGAGGTCATGACTTTGGAACTTCCTATCTTTTTATTTTTTAGCTACAACAATGCTCATTCAAACACTAATTATAGTATTTAAAAAATCAAAACAACTTAAATATTCCACAGTATGTGCTTGCATGCTCAATTGCTTTAGTCCTGTCTAATTCCTTGAGAGCCTGTGGACTTTAGCCTCCAGATTCCTCTGTCCATGGGATTCTCCAGGCAAGAATACTGGAGTTGGTTGCCATGCCCTTCTCCAGGGGATCTTCCCAACCCAGCGATTGAACCCAAGTCACTTATGTCTCCTGCATTGGCAGGGGAGTTATTAATCTTTATTACAAGGACTTTGGGAAGCCATCAAATTGTTTCAAAGAATATCATGTATATGACAAGATGTGCAGGACTCAATTTCAGCAAGAATCCCATCAAACTGGTTTAGCCAGGTCCCCCACTCTCTACCTTTAATCACATTCTTCATCCCCCAGTGATATCTGCTCACCCTGGCCTTCCTTCAGCAAGAATCCTGTTAGATGGATTCTGCAGAGAATTGCCCTTCCCTCTTAATAAGTTTCCACCATGGACCCCACCACCCACTGCCCCCATCTGGTTCCTGTGTTACAAGGTGAGTTCAGTTTCCCCAGGGCAGGGCTCCCTAGAACTGTCTCTCAATGATTCTGCATAAAGTCTGCCTTACAGGTTTAACAAGTGTCAGAATAATCTTTTTCTTTAGCGTGCATCAATTGTTTCTAAAATAGCTGATTAAATGTTGTCTGATCTTAGGGCAATAATCAAAAACCCAAACCCACTTCTCACCAGGCTGCATCTCAATACTTTCGGTACATTAGCTCATTAACTCCACATAGACCCATGAGATGCAGGTTAATGCTATTATGTCCACAGTGTGGGTGAGATCACAAGGGACAGAGGAACTTAGTAATGCTCCCGCAGACCCCCACCTGAGTGAGGAGACTATTGTGATGGGAACCTTGGCTTCTCAGGGTGTGTGCAGCTTTGTCTGGCATGACAGCCACCTCCTATTGAGCAGGAAGTGTGGTCCTTCTCCTTAAGAAAAAGTGGCATCCATCCCAGCTATAGGAAGGACAGAGCCAAAAAAACCATTTAAGAGAATAAATAACCCTGGGACTTCCCTGGGGGTCTAGTGGCTAAGAGTCTATGCTTCCAATGCAGGGGGCCCAGATTTGATTCTTGGGCAGTAAAAATAAAAGAGAGAGAGAGAGAGAAAATAAATAACCAATGAGAGGGAAACATGGAGCCTTATAGGGAAGGAAAAAATATATGTATTCTTTCTATCCTTTTAGATAGGTTCTTGGTTGAGGAAAACAGTTAGCCCTATCAATTCAATTGAGTTCGGTTCAGTCGCTCAATCACGTCCAACTCTTTGTGACCCCATGAATCGCAGCCCGCCAAGCCTCCCTGTCCAACACCAACTCCCGGAGTCCACCCAAACCCATGTCCACTGAGTTGGTGATGCCATCCAACCATCTCATCCTCTGTCATCCTCTTCTCCTCCTGCCCTCAATCTTTCCCAGCATCAGGGTCTTTTCCAATGAGTCAGCTCTCCACATCAGGTGGCCAAAGTATTGGAGTTTCAGCTTCAACATCAGTCCTTCCAATGAACACCCAAGACTGATCTTCTTTAGGATGGACTGGTTGGATCTCCTTGCAGTCCAAGGGACTCTCAAGAGTCTTCTCCAACACCACAGTTCAAAAGCATCAATTCTTCTGTGCTCAGCTTTCTTTATAGTCCAACTCCCACATCCATACATGACCACTGGAAAAACCATAGCCTTGACTAGACAGACCTTTGTTGACAAAGTAATGTCTCTGCTTTTTAATGTGCTGTCTAGGTTAGTCGTAACTTTCCTTCCAAGGAGTAAGCATCTTTTAATTTCATGGCTGCAGTCACCATCTGCAGTGATTTTGGAGCCCAGAAAAATAAAGTCAGTCACGGTCTCCACTGTTTTCCCCTCTATTTGCCATGAAGTGATGGGACCAGATGCCATGATCTTAGTTTTCTGAATGTTGAGCTTTAAGCCAACTTTTTCATTCTCCGCTTTCACTTTCATCAAGAGGCTGTTTAGTTCTTCTTCACTTTCTGTCATAAGGGTGATGTCATCTGCATATCTGAGGTTATTGATATTTCTCCCAACAATCTTGATTCCAGCTTGTACTTCTTCCAGCCCAGTGTTTCTCATGATGTACTCTGCATATAAGTTAAATAAAGCAGGGTGACAATATACAGCCTTGACGTACTCCTTTTCCTATTTAGAACCAGTCTGTTGTTCCATGTCCAACTCTAACTGTTGCTTCCTGACCTGCATATAGGTTTCTCAAGAGGCAAGTCAGGTGGTCTGGTATTCCCATCTCTTTCAGAATTTATTAATTTCAAAAATTTATAAATTTCAGAATTTATAAATTTCCACAGTTTATTGTGATCCACACAATCAAAGTCTTTGGCCTCGTCAATGAAGCAGAAATAGATGTTTTTCTGGAACTTTCTTGCTTTTTCGATGATCCAACAGATGTTGGCAATTTGATCTCTGGTTCCTCAGCCTTTTCTAAAACCAGCTTGAACATCTGGAAGTTCACGGTTCACCTATTTCTGAAGCCTGGCTTGGAGAATTTTAAGCATCACTTTACTAGCATGTGAGATGAGTACAATTGTGCGGTAGTTTGAGCATTCTTTGGCATTGCCTTTCTTTGGGATTGGAATGAAAACTGACCTTTTCCAGTCCTGTGGCCACTGCTGAGTTTTCCAAATTTGCTGGCATATTGAGTGCAGCACTTTCACAGCATCATCTTTTAGGATTTGAAATAGCTCAACTGGAATTCCATCACCTCCACGAGCCTAGCTTTGTTCATAGTGATGCTTTCTAAGGCCCACTTGACTTCGCATTCCTAGGAGAGGAAAAAAAAAAACCTCCTTCTATCCTTTTAGATTGGTTCTTGGCTGAGGTCTGAATGAAGATTAACAAGAGAAAAGCATGCAAGTGTGCATAATATTAGTATTATGTGACATGACAACCTCCGTGAGGAAATGAAGATCCACGTGCATAGTGACCACTGAGTATAAGATACCAGGTTTAATGAAGGCTAAGACGTCATTGAAAACATGAAGGGCTCTGAGCTCAGGGGAAGGAACCAGTTGGGGGCCTTAGGGAGTCCTGCACCTTCAGATTCCTCCTGACATCTCTTTGTCTTGGAGAAGAAGACATTCCAGTCTCAGCCTGGGAGGGCGCATAGCACAGGAGGACCTCCTGACCTGCTTCAGGGGGAGGTCAGAGAGTCCTTTATAACCCTGGTGTTTCTCAAATTTCTTCTCTTAAAATGTTCAGTATCTCAAGGTGCCATACCTTAGAGTAGTATGGTTGGGTCCCGTTAGTCCACATTTCAAATAAAGTGAAATTAAGACAATAAGAAAGGCACAACTAATCCATTTGTCTGGAGATCAAGCATCTTAGCCTCAAAACTCTGTAAGGCACAGAGGCCCCAGGCTAGCCCTGTGCCTCAAGGTCTCAGCGTCTTGTTTTTGGCTTTGGAAAGAGTTGTTGTTATACAGTCACTAACAACAGACTCTTTGCGACCCCACGAACTGCAGGATGCCAGGCTTCCCTGTCTTTCACTATCTCCCAGAGTTTGCTCAAATTTGTATGCATTGAGTTGGTGATGCTATCTAACTGTCTCATCCTCAGTCGCCCCCTTCGCCTCCTGCCATCAATCTTTCCCAGCATCAAGGTCTTTTCCAATGAGTTGGCTCTTCCCATCAGGTGGCCAAAGAATCAGAGCATCAGCTTCAGCATCAGTCCTTCCAATGAATATTCAGAGCTGGTTTCCTTTAAGATTGACTGGTTTAATCTCATTGCAGTCCACAGGACTCTCAAGAGTCCTTGAGCTCCACAATTCGAAAGCATGTTTTTTGGTGCTCAGCCTTCTTTATGGTCCAACTCTCATATCCATACATGACTACTGGAAAAACCACAGCTTTGGAAGAGGGGCGCTTTCTAACCTGCTTTCCTGCCAGATGTCTAGAAATAGCCAGGATGAGGGTGTCTCTGTGGAGGATGCACTGGCTTTTCCACATCTCTACCCAGGCCTTTGAGTCAAATTAAGGTCTCACTGCCCCACCCCACCTCCATGCTGCCTCCTTGATGCTTTCATGCTAACTCTGAGGAAGAGCCTCCATTTACCCTCCCTATAGTCACTTATCTTGCAAACAGTCATGAAGAGAAAGTGCTGACCACACGCTCTTCAGATTGCCCAGGCTCAACACAAAGAAACACATTACCTGGGGAGAAGGTTAACCAATAGCCCCACATCTCCACATCAAGAAGCCAGTCTTCAGAGCATCTCTGAACCCCCAGGAGGGACGTGGAAGCAAGAGATGGGGTTCAAATGATCCTGATCCTGAAGGAGAGAATGAAATGCCTTCTGTTGCTGGTGAATAAGACACAACAGCACAAGCTCATTAGAGTTTCTTGTCCTGCTGGGCATGTCTTGGGAGGTTCTTAGGACTGAAGGTTCTGACCTTCGCTTAAAGTCAGGGTCCCAGCACCAGCTTAAAAGGAACAAATGCAGTAATTGGGAGCAATGATGCCCTGCCTGCTTGCCTCCAGGCCCTCCTTGGCCTGATCAGACGAATTGCACTTCTAAATAAAAACAGCTCCTGAAGTCTTCATTAGGGAGCCCTTCAAAGGCATCTCCCCTACTCACCTGTTAGCATCTGGCTTCTGGAACTGTCTCTAGATGAAAATGGGTGGATGTAACCTCTGTGACCTTGGGGACTGGGGGATGATAATTAAGGTAGAGACACCCTGGTCTCTGCCTTACCTGAACCTCTACCCTTAATCCTGAGGCAATGAAACCGCCACTGGGTCTCCATGCAGAATTTCTGCATCCCTGGGCTATTTATTCATCCTCTACTGGCTGATGTGAGAGCTGCCATTGCAACTACAAGTGATGAATCTGGTTTGAACCTGGCTCCCTTACCCTTCTGACCACAGCTTCTGGGCCACGTGTGGGTCCCTTCCCAGGTGTGGTGTGTTCCATGGCCCTCTTCCTTGCCTTGAGGGTCTGTGTCCATTTAGGCCCCTCCCCCAACTCACTGTGCCCAGATGTCCCCCAGGTCCCCTGTGATACCTGAAAGCCATGAGCTTGCAATTTCAGACTCTTTTTCCTTCTTTTCAATTTGGGTTTTGTTTTTAATTTTATTGGAATATAGTTGATTTACAATGTTGTGTCAGTTTTAGCATGCAGCACAGTGATTCAGCTGTATGTATACATATACCCACTTTTTTTCAGTTTCTTTTCTCATATAGGTTATCACAGGATATTGAGTAGAGCTCCCTGAGCTATATAGTAAGGCTTTGTTGATTATCTTATATAGAGTAGTTTGTGTGTGTTCAACGCAGGCTCCTATTTATTCCTGCCCCCTACAATTCCCCTTTGGTAACCATAAGTTAGTTTTCAAAATCTGTAAGCTTGTTTCTGCTTTATAAATAAGTTCACTTGTATCATTTTTTAAAAATTAGATTCTACATATAAGTGATATCATCTGATATTTATCTTTCTCTGTCTTACTTCACTTCAGTTCAGTTCAGTCGTTCAGTCGTGTCCAACTCTTTGCGACCCCATGAATCACAGCACGCCAGGCCTCCCTGTCCATCACCAATTCCCGGAGTTCACTCAGACTCACGTCCATCGAGTCAGTGATGCCATCCAGCCATCTCATCCTCTGTCGTCCCCTTCTCCTCCTGCCCCCAATCCCTCCCAGCATCAGAGTCTTTTCCAATGAGTCAACTCTTTGCATGAGGTGGCCAAACTACTGGAGTTTCAGCTTTAGCATCATTCCTTCCAAAGAAATCCCAGGGCTGATCTCCTTCAGAATGGACTGGTTGGATCTCCTTGCAGTCCAAGGGACTCTCAAGAGTCTTCTCCAACACCACAGTTCAAAAGCATCAATTCTTTGGCTCTCAGCCTTCTTCACAGTCCAACTCTCACATCCATACATGACCACTGGAAAAACCATACCCTTGACTAGACGAACCTTTGTTAGCAAAGTAATGTCTCTGCTTTTCAATATGCTATCTAGGTTGATCATAACTTTACTTCACTTAGTGTGATCATCTCTAGGTCCATCCATATTGCTGCAATATTTTGTTCCTTTTCTGGCTGAATAATATTCCATTTAACTCAACACTAAAAATATTAAGATGATGGCATCCGGTTCCATCATTTCATGGCAAACAGAAGGGGGAAAAGTGAAAACAGTGACAGATTTTATCTTCTTGGGCTCCAAAATCACTGCAGATGGGGACTTCAGTCATGAAATTAAAAGACACTTGCTCATTGGAAGGAGAACTATGACAAACATAGACAGTGTATTAAAGAGCAGTGTATTAAAACTTTGCTGACAAAGGTCTGTCTAGTCAAAGCTATGGTTTTTCCAGTAGTCATGTATGGATGTGAGAGTTGGATCATGAAGAAGGCTGAGCACCAAAGAATTGATGCTTTTGAACTGTGGTGTTGGAGAAGACTCTTGAGAGTCCCTTGGACTGCAAGGAGATCAAACCAGTCAATCTTAAAGGAAATCAACCCTGAATATTCATTGGAAGGGCTGATACTGAAGCTGAGCCCCAATACTTCGGCCACCTGATGTGAAGAGCCAGCTCTTTGGAAAAGACCCTGATGCTGGGAAAGATTGAAGGCAGAAAGAGAAGGGGATGACAGAGGATGAGATTTTGGATGGCATCACCAACTCAATGAATATGAATTTGAGCAAACTCTGGGAGATAATAGAGGACAGAGAAGCCTGGTAGGCTGCAGTTCATGGGGTCACAAAGAGTCAGACACGACAATATTCAGCAACAACTTTCCATTGTGTATATGTACCACATTTTCTTTATTAAGTGGTGTGTGTTTACTCAGAGGAGAAGCTTTGACGGGCATGTTACCACTGTAGCAGGACAGACCCCTGGGCTAAAGAGAGAGAAAGCCCATCTTCTCACAGACTAGGGCTTCCTTCGCTGGTCCTGCCATGACCTGCCATCTTATAGAAGCCCCCAAGGTCCTCTCAGCTCAGAGAACTTGGGCAGTTGAAGATCTACCTAAAATCCATTGGGATAGAGCCGGATCAGCTTGGGGGGGTTGTGGAAAATTCACAAAGAAAATTTATATGAAAGGGCTTCACCTCTGGAGTTTTCAGAACATGCATGAAGCTCTCCATCAACTGAAGGCAAGTTCTCAGGCGCCAACTTCCTTCCTCACCACTAACTTTTTCACTAAGAGGCAAAAGTGCCTTCTTGGTTGCCTTGAGCAGAAACACAGCAGGATTTGCATAGAGCATCCTTCTGCTCTCCACTTTCCAAGGAAAGTTCCAGAGGCTGGAGGAACGACCCTGGCTGGTCCTCTAGAACAAATGCCCTTAGGACTTGAGCCTCCATTCCACATGAAGAAGCTTTCTCCATCTGCTCTATGTGAGGCCAGGTGTGTGACTGGTGTGTGATCAAGAGGTGTGTGTCCTCTCGCTACACTTCCCAAGGCCTAAGTCTATTTTCCCCCTTGGTCTTGGTGAGTGAGCTGACCCTGATCACAGGGACAGCAGCCCCACCAGCACTGAGGACAAGGTGGGGAGGGGGCGCTCACATCTGTGGCAGCAGAGGACTGCCACCTCCTGGTCGACCCCTCCTGTTCTGCAGTTTGTCACCCAGACTCCCTATGCCCCCTCCTTTCTTGCTCAGATTCCTTGGGACCTGCCTAAGATTGAAGCTTTAATAATAACAAACTCATTCTCATTCCTGCCCTCTAAGACTGCCAATAGCCAAAGTCTGAGTGTCTTCCCTGGGCCCCCCAGCAAGGAGAGAACCACACCACAGACTACCCAGGAAGAGGGGCATGGTCTTTAGACCTCCCCTTGGTGGAGATCCCACTGCAGGGCTGCACAGGAAACAACCCTGGACTTGGGCAACCATGGAATTTGCTGGGTAACAGTCTTCAAGGGTCCCCTCCTCAGCCTATCACTTTGGGAGGTGGGGTTGGTCTTGATCTTGGCTTTGCCACACCCAGCACACCATGCCAATGTTGGCTGGATTTAACAACTTCCCCTTTCCGCTGAAGTAGATCAGGTTTTCTACCATCCTCACAGCCACCACCATTGAGTGTCCTGTGTGGGGGTTGGTGGGGGACCTGGGGAGGTGGGAGAACCCCAGATCAAGATTCAGCCCCTCTTATACCTCAGGGGCAGGATGACACTTCATACCTTCTAAGGGTCCTAACGACAGAGGTTATATCGACCTAGAACACAGTGACAGTGTGTTGAATGAATGAGTGAGTGAATGAACTAAGTTTTGCTCCCCTCGGAAGCTGACTCACCCACCACCCACCAGCCAATGAGCCCAGGCTGGCTGGGCGGGGGAGAGGGGTGGCTGTGCGGAGCTTTGAGGACAGTGAGTTAATTTAAGCTCAGGCCTAATTACCAATCAGTCATGTAACGACAGTGGAGACAAAGCCATCAGCGCCGATGATTATAGACATGTGGACGTGACTCTGGGTCACCCAAGAGCTCAGCCGAGACCTTGGGGCTGGTACGGAGGTGCCATGAGCAGAACACTCCGCTCAGAAAGGGAATCATCTCTGCCAGCATCTGGGCCTCCTGGGAGAGTCCAGACTCCGCGCAGAAAAAATGTGAGTCAGTCCTGCTCTGACATCCGAAGCAAGCTCTGAGCCTTCCTAAGGGTTCTTCCACCAGAAACCAGGAATGACGTACCCTTGGGTGTTGCCAGGGATGTGTCAGATACCAACATGGAAGGAGGCAGGGGGAAGGTCTTCCCAAAAGGCATGGCTCCCAGACAAGTTCCTTTCTTACTGCTTCTGTCCACTGGTCCAGCAGGGTTTGCGTTTGGGGTGTAAACCGGCCATTCTCCCCGATGGCTTCATCCTAGAAGGATGACCCTGTGCAGAGCAGATGCTGCTGGCCCCGGTGCTGAGTTAGGTTTGCCCACAGGAAGACAAGCATAGCTGGGAGAAGTTCAGAGGCAGCGCCACATGCTGTGAGACTGATTCTTGTGGGCCTAGCAGAGGGGCTGGGAATGGTGGGTTTGCTGATGTGTCCCACCGAGAGCTTGGGTGTAGTTGTCTGGTGTCCTAGATGCTGGTGGGAAAGCCAGGAAGGATGCAGCTTCCTCCTGATTCTGTAGACTCTTGGCAGATACTTAGGGGTGCACCTTTCAGTGATGGAAGACCTAAACCAAACACATACAGGGGCTGCTGAACCGCCTAACTGGGGCCAGGCTCATCCTCGGGGCCCGTCTGCAGTCGCCTTTCCAGCCCCAGTCAGGAGCCATCCAGGCCACCCAAGGATGGTGGTGGAGGGCCCTGCTGCATGCTCAGGCTGGCTCTTGTCGAAATCTTAAATCTTCTGCAAAATGGAGTCAGCGAAACCATAACCCAGGGACATTTCCGAGAAATCGTTCTCTTGAATTAGCTGCAATATGGCTCTAATAAAGAGAACAGTCTATAAAGCATTACCAGTTCTAATTGATAATTGGATTTTTTTGTGTTGCCATAAGTAAGGCTAAAAGCTTCAGATATTGTATTTAAATTTCCACTTTAAAAATCCAGGCGAACCCAGCCAGACTCTTCCTTTAGAGGGACAGAGAGAGGGAGAGATTTGCATAATATATACTGGAAACCAAACTGAAGACCAAGACTTCAGCAATGCAGAGCTCTTAAAAATCATTCTCACTTCGATTTCTCTTCTTAATCACTTCTGCGCCCTCGATTGGCACATGCTTAGTATACTGCTGTCCAAATGTGTGACAGGCAGGATCTAATCTCCATGGGACTGGTTCCAGGTGGCATCCTGGGTTGAAAAAGGAGAAGGATGCAGGGTGTCATATTGGGGGAACGCTGGGGAGCCTGTAGGCAGGTGGGCACGTGGGGACAGCACTGACACTCGAAGGCCTGGCACCTTTGCGGGCCCAGAAGGAGGACCATTTGGAGTGAGAGTATTCTAATACTGGGAGCTAGACAGGAAGGCCTACAGTCGTTATATCAACCATTGTCTTCCAGACTTTATGGCCAGGCCTCTCAGAACTTAGAATTCTCTGCTTACAGATTAATTTCTCGGTTTGAGACCATGGCCTCGTGACACACTTGTAAACACTGCGGAAGTAATGCCATTGCCCGAGTCCACTGGGGCTGACAAGGCAGGAACATGAGACTTTAGTGACCCCTCCAGCCAAGAGTTGGGATGGGACCCAGTAGGGACCAAACACCCAAGCCCCAAGAGCAAATTGGCTTCCCCAGCAATGTTTCTTGGAAAACTGAAATAACAAGTGGAAGGATGGGCCTGGGGACTCAGCAAGCCTGGAGGGTAAGGGCACTCCAAGGTAGGCTGACGGGACGCAGATCCTGGCACTGGGCCAAGGAGGTGTGCAACCTTGCCTGACCTTGAACGACCCTGCAAGACCGTGGACAGGCCACTTTGCATCTCAAAAACACAGATTCCTCTGTCTTCCTGGAGAAGGGCTGAAGCAAGCTGATGTGACAAAGTCCTGGTCATGTGAGGAACACCCAGTAAATTGAGGCCATGCCACCAGCACCCTGCATCCCTGGGACCACATGGGGGTCCTGATCCCACAGAGCTGAGTGAATATCGTGGGGGAACAACATGGAGTAAGAGCAGGGAGGCAGAAGAGGTGTGTGTGCATGAGTGTGTGTGTGATGGGGTTTGTGTGTGTGTGTGTGTGTGCATGTGTGTCTGTGTGCATGTATATGATGTGCGCAGTGGTATGTGTGTGTGTGTGTGTGGTTGGGGTGTGGTATGTGCATGTACATGATGTGGGCTTTCATATGTGTGTCATGTATGTGTGTGAGTGTGCACAGGTGAGTGTGTATGTGTTTGGGGGCAGAGAGAGGTATGAATAACAAACCCTGGGTGTTCAGTGTGGTTGAAGACAGCTCCTTTGTGTGTCCATGGTAGCCACAGTCTTGGCTCTGAGTTTTAAAGCACCTCCCTAACCATGGAATCCTGCAGCCAGGGGGCCACACGGCGCCCTCCAGGAATCCACCTCTCTCATCCAGACTGGCCCTGGAGCAGCCTCTGAGTCCATCATGAGCAGGCAGAGCCCCCAGCGCCAGCCTCTGTTCCAGCAGAATGGTGCACTCCTTAAATTTGCCAAATTGCTACAAATCAGCCTAGAATCACTTCTGTTTGGGTTTTCAATTATGGAGGAAGTGAATTTTACCTACCAAACAGTTCATCAGTTGAAATTCCCCTGGAGAAATGTCACTGAGTAAGGCTCTCGCCTTCCAGTAGAGACCTGGGGAGAGCAGAGTGGCAGGTGTGATGTGCCGGGGGTGGCTGTTGCACCCCTAGAAGGCAGGATCCCTTCTCTGCTCTGCGGCTGTGGGAGCAAGGCCCTCGGGTCTTCATGATATCACTTTTTTCTGTTTTCTTTGCCATATTGCTGTTATTCAGTCGCTAAGTCAACTCTTTGCGACTTCACAGACCACAGCCCACCAGGCTCCTGTTTTTCCTGGAGGTTGCTCAAATTCATGTCCACTGAATCGGTGATGCTATCCAACCGTCTCATCCTCTGCCACCCCCTTCTCCTGCCCTCAATCTTTCCCAGCATTGCCACGCTGTGGTGAGAACCAAAGGGGAAATGCTGGGAGAGAGCCCACAGCCCCATTGAGCACCATGGTCCATGGTCACCTGTGGAGTCCTGGGGGCCCAGAGAGCAATGTGCAGCCTGGCTGCCCACTTCCTCCCCAGGCCCAGCCTGTGACCTTACTGCCACTCCTAACCCCATGGAAACTGGGGGGCAGGGATGGCTAGTGATGCCAGCGTGTCCTTCCACAACTGTGGTCCAACCACCAACCTTGAAAGGTTGGGTTCATTCCAGGTCTCATGTCAGCTCTCTCCAGCAGACTCCCCTAGATGGGTGGCTCAAACCTGAGAAAACTCACCTCCCAGCTCTGGGAGCTGGAAGCCCGAGATACAGGGCGGCTCCCCTGAGCCTGTGAGGAAGGATTTGTGCCCACCTTCCCCCCTGCCCAGTTCCCAGGGCTCTGCCAGCATCCTCAGTGCTTCTTGGCGTGTGGATACAACACCCCGTGTCTGCCGTCACATTCCCGCGGCATCTCCCTGTGTGAGCATCTGTGTCCCAGCCCCGCTTTCACACGGACCCCAGTTCCACTGGATTAGAGCCTCTGACTCCAGTACAACCTCATCTTAACTCAACCAATTACATCTGCAAGGACCTTTTCTCTGAGTCAGGTCACATTCTGAGGTCCTTGGAGTCAGAACTCCAATATGTGAGTTTTCAGGGGGGGACACAATTCCACCCACAAGGTAACCCACCCCTGCCACTTCATTCACCACAGAGGAGCCTGGGCAGGCTTAGGGCCTGTGTGGGAGGGGGACATATTTGACAGAGAGCTGATTCACTGTGAAAGACTCTGACTCTGGGGAAGACTGTGGGCAGGAGAAGGGGCTGACAGAGGATGAGATGGTTGGATGGCATCACTGACTCAGTGGACATGAGTTTGAGCAAACTCCTGGAGATGGTGAAGGACAGGGAAGCCTGGTGTGCTGCAGTCCATGGAGTCGAAAAGAGTTGGACACGACTTGGTGACTGAGCAACAGCAATGGCTCCGATCTTGCTAACTGGTTCCCAAAGGGCCGGCCGGCCCCTCCCTTCCCAGGCATTAGCACCCCCTTGCTTTGTCCCAGGGGATTTCAGGGAAGGACTAGGGAGGTTCCCAGGGTTGCTGCTGTTTGCTCTCTTCCATCCAGGGCATGCCCCCCACCTCCTCCAGCCTGAGTCTGTTCATCCGTAAACGGATCTGGGACCACACTACAGAGTCAGTGCAAGAATGACACAGACTCGCAGAACTGCCGGGACCTGCCTCCTGGTCTCCAGGCAGACTCCCTCCCTGGCCCCCACACCCAGGTCCCTGTGCCATCCACCCCACAGCCACCTCCACATTTCCTGTCTGTCTGACTTTTGAACTGCCTCAGACTCTGGGACCCCGCAGGCTATGCCTTCACATTCTATTCACCCAATGGGAAGGACCCAGACCCTAAAGGGTGGGCCTAAAGGCCCCAGTGCATCCCAGCCTACTTCTGGAAGCTTCCTCACCAGGGTGTGCCCAGGGTCCTGATGACAGAGCCACCTCCATCTGGACAGGCCCTCTGAGCTCCCCTTTGGCTGATTTCCACTCTGTTCCCTGAAGTTTCATGCCCCTCCCCCCTTCACTGGTCTCCTCCTCTAGCGCAGTGACAAACTTCAGTGACCTTGCACAGAGAGGTCATCTGGCCCCAGGTGCTTCTTCTCTGTCTCCTTGGAAGCCTTGGGGGGCTCAGGACCTAAACTCCACGTCCCATGTCTCTGAGCTTTGCAGAGATTCCCTTCCAGAGACTGAACGCGGATCTGGTCCCTCCCTCCTGGCGAGCCCCCAGGGGGTCTCAGATGGCAGCCCCCGGGGACAGTGGCTCGTGCTAACACGGGGCTCCTGACATGCCTTTCACTGATTAGAGATGGCCCCAAGGGATTTACCCGAGCCCAGGAGGCAGGCCAGGTGGCACCCGAGGTCTTGTTCCCGTCACACTAATGAGGAGGAGAAAGAAGTTTTGCAGTGAGGGCTCCACTAATGGGTGCCCGGAGCAGCCAGCTCTAAATAAACTGCCTCTCCTCCTCTTATTCTATTTATTGAAAAAAAAGCTTCCCTTGGAAAAAAATAAGAGTCGAAGGGGATTTGTCGAAAAGCCATTACCTGCAGACGCGTCCACCAGGCGCACCTGTGAGTGTGCGTGCATGATTAACAGGCACGGCTCGCACGGCCCCTCCATGAAAGTTACAAAGCCGTTTCACCGTGTTTCACATTTTCTGCTGAGCATCACTGTCAGGCAGATTTCAAGGGAGACAGGTATTTGCATAGGAAGCCAAGCTGGAGTTTCCATAGTAACAGGCTTCCTCAGAGAACTCCTCAGTTGGGCTTCATCCTCACTTTCAGGCTCCACCCCAAACGTCGTGGGTGAGAGATGGTGCGTGTGAGCAGACCTTGCCTCCTCTGCAGCTCTCTACGCCTGTGTGTCTACGCCAAGAGATGTGACAGGGTGGGCTGCCCACTGAAGAAAAGAAGAGGTGTTTTGGACTAAGCAAGAAAAGAGAGAAAGGAGGAAAGGAAACAGGAGGAGAAAGCATCCCTTTCTTTTCTAAGGATGCCAGCTCCTCTCCTGAGGAGCAGTCCTGTGAAGGAGGGCAATGGGGGATGCTAGCATGAGCAGGCTTGAAGGTGGAAGCCCAGCGGGGCTGTGTTCTCCTGGAAGGAAGGGGAGATGTTGCAGACTATGACTAGAGAGAAGAGGGAATGTCCCAAACCTTTGACATGGGATGCTCCAAGCCCAGGAGAGGGAAACCCAAGGGTGGCAGGCTCCCTGAGGCATGGTGGAGACAAGATCCCCACAAGTCCTGTTGATGGTGAGATTCTAAACAGGGGTCTCTGCAAGATGCTGGTGGTTGAGCTCAGGCAGGGAACATTCCTAGGAATGGGGCTCTGAGCCAGGACAAGAAGTAATAAAGGCCACCAGGCTCTGCTCAGGATTCTCCCTGAGCCCCTTGTTCTAGGACACGTGGGAGAGAGGGAAAGAGCCCAAAAGTGCATGGCGGAGGTTTTCTCTCCAACCTTAGCTGAAAATAAAGGCATTTTAGAGATGGCATTTTTTTTTTAATTGTGCGCATGTGCCGTGGAACTCTTGCTGCCTGTTAACACAGGGCAATTCATCAAGCCAAGCTGAACACAGATGTAGTGGTTAGTAAAATTATTCAGATGAGAAATAAGGAAAATGAATCCCTCCCATTTTGTACAGTTTACAGAAATATATCTGCATATGAGATGCCTTCTAGACTTTCAAGCTCTCTAGCAAGTAGGCACTGGCTAAAATGGAGTGTGTGCCCCCATTTTCCATATGATGCAATAGGCCTGGGGAGGCAAACCGACGTGTCCAGACTTCACAGGTGGATGTTGGCAACATCGGCGCTGACTCTTACCACCTCTCAAGAATAATTCAGGATTGACTCAAAATACAGAGATCACTGGGAAGTCTCTAGAAAGGGAGATTAAACACTGGACTCAAGTCCTGTCTCTGTCACGAGTTAAACGCAAGACCTCAGTAAGACCCCACTGTATTCCTGCCTTGAGAACCCCATGAACAGTATGAACGGTACCTGTGTTTTTTCATCAGGAAAATGGGGATGAAAGGGGGTCACCCTCCTAGAGTTGTGGGTTGTTCAGCAAGACAGGCAGCACAGGGGAGGATGGGGCCAGTGGTGCACAGGACAGTGTGTGTTTCGTGGGCTAGCACACAGGTGCGTGGACCAGTGTGTGACATGTAAGTTCATGCATTAGTGCATAATGCGTGGGTGAGTGTATGGTGAACACGCTAGAGTGTGGGTGCATAGGCTAGTGCATATTGCATGGGTACGTGGATGTGTGTGGTTCACTTGTGAGTGTGTGGTTCATGGGCTGGTTTGTGGGTGTATGAACTAGTGCCTGATGCGTGGGTAGTCATGACACATGGACTAATGCACGGGTCTGTGCTCCTGGGTAGCTGGTGTTGATTTAGTGAGATATCCGTAACACACCCAATATTCTGCAAAGTTAATAGAAATTCTTCCCCAAATTATCTTCTCATAATTAACTTTCCAACACACCTACCACTCTCTCTAGTCTAATGAGAGAGCTATTCATTCCTGTGATGGGTAGTCTGATGGTCAGTTTCCAGTGGAAGTTCCCAGTGATTCAACCCAACACTAATTAGAGTGCTGCTGAGAAGGCGTCTTGTAGGTGTGGTTGACCTCTCAGTGAGGTGACTCTCCATCAGAGAGACTGAACTTTGCTCTGGGTGGAACTGTTCCCATCAGCTGAAAGCCCTCACGACCAGAACCAGACTTTCCCTGACCCCCTCAGTGAGGTGACTCTCCATCAGGGAGATGGCCCTTGTGCTCTGGGTGGGCCTGGTCCCTTCAGCTGAAAGCCTTCACGACTAGAACTGGACTCACCCTGAGCAAGAGGCAGCTCTGCCTGTGGACTGAAGCTCCCATGTGAGACCCCCACCTGCCCTTCCTGTTGCCAATTTATATAAATAGGTATTATATATGTGTGCGTGTGTGTGTGTGTGTGTGTGTATATATATATATATATATATATATATATATATATATATATCCAAGGTGGTGGCTCAAACAGTAAAGAATGTGCCTGCTATGTGGGAGACCTGGGTTCAATCCCTGGGTTGGGAAGATTCCACTGGAGGAAGAAATGGCAACCCACTCCAGTAGTCTTGCCTGGAGAGTTACATGGACAGAGGAGCCTGACGGGCTACAGTCCATGGGGTCACAAAGACTTGGACATGACTGAGCGACTAATCATAGCACAATATACATATATAGAGATAGAGATAGATGTATATAGAGATACACATATATGATATATGTATCTGATAATTTAAAAATCATATATAGATGAAGATACATAGAGTCGAGACATATATATTGGTCAGTTCAGTCGCTCAGTCATGTCTGACTCTTTGCGACCCCATGAATAGCAGCATGCCAGGCCTCCCTGTCCATCACCAACACCCGGAGTTTACAAAAACTCATGTCCATCGAGTCAGTGATGCCATCCAACCATCTCATCCTCTGTCGTCCCCTTCTCCTCCTGTCCCCAATCCCTCCCAGCATCAGAGTCTTTTCCAATGAGTCAACTCTTCGCATGAGGTTGCCAAAGCATTGGAGTTTCAGCTTCAACATCATTCCTTCCAATGAACACCCAGGACTGATCTCCTTTAGAATGGACTGGTTAGATCTCCTTGCAGTCCAAGGACTCTCAAGAGTCTTCTCCAACACCACAGTGCAAAAGCATCAATTCTTCGGCACTCAGCCTTCTTCACAGTCCAACTCTCACATCCATATATGACCACTGGAAAAACTATAGCCTTGACTAGACGGGCCTTTGTTGGCAAAGTAATGTCTCTGCTTTTGAATATGCTATCTAGGTTGGTCACAACTTTCCTTCCAAGGAGTAAGCATCTTTTAATTTCATTGCTGCAATCACCATCTGCAGTGATTTTGGAGCCCAAAAAATAAAGTCTGACACTGTTTCTCCACTGTTTCCCCAACTATTTCCCATGAAGTGATGGGACCGGATGCCATGATCTTCGTTTTCTGAATGTTGAGCTTTAAGCCAACTTTTTCACTCTCCTCTTTCACTTTCATCAAGAGGCTTTGTAGTTCCTCTTCACTTTCTGCCATATGGGTGGTGTCATCTGCATATCTGAGGTTATTGATATTTCTCCCAACAATCTTGATTCAAACTTGTACTTCTTCCAGCCCAGAGTTTCTCATGATATACTCTGCATATAAGTTAAATAAGCAGGGTGACAATATACAGCCTTGACGTACTCCTTTTCCTATTTGGAACCAGTCTGTTGTTCCATGTCCAGTTCTAACTGTTGCTTCCTGACCTGCATACAGGTTTCTCAAGAGGCAGGTCAGGTGGTCTGGTATTCCCATCTCTTTTAGAATTTTCCACAGTTTATTGTGATCCACACAGTCAAAGGCTTTGGCATAGTCAATAAAGCAGAAATAGATGTTTTTCTGGAACTCTCTTGCTTTTTCAATGATCCAGTGGATGTTGGCAATTTGATCTCTGGTTCCTCTGCCTCATCTGTATAAATATGGACATAGGTCTAAAGATATGATATACTGATATTGACATGGATATATGTATAGAAATATGATATATAGATGTGGACATAGAGATGTAATATGTCTGTATCTATCTAGATCTCTATATCTATATCTTATAGATACACAAGATATATCTTATAGATATATAGATAGATGGTATGATATAGCTGTAGAGATACAATACCTCTTTATCCTCCAGTGTGATTGTATGGATAGGAGTGGGGACTAGGGAGGTGATTAGATCATGAAGGTGCAGCCTTCATGAATGGTGTCAGTGCTATTATGAAAAGGACCCCAAAGAGCCTTCTCCCACCTTCCACCATGTGAGGATGCAGGAGAGGACAGCTGTCTGCAGCCTGGAAGAGGGCTTCACCAGAACCCAGCCACGCTGGGGCCCAATCCTGGTGGCCCAGTCTCCAGGGATGTGAGACATCAATTTCTGTTGCATATAGACCACCCAGTCTGTGGTATTTTGTTATAATTATCTAAACTAACACAAAAATATAAATATCTATCCATCTACCTACTTTCCTATGTATTTTTTAATGTGGACCTTTTTAAACTCTTTTTAAATTCCTTACAATATTGCTTCTTTCTGTTGTTTATGTTCTGGCTTTTTGTCCATGAGATATGTGAGATCTTCACTCCTTGACCAGGGATCCAACCTGTACCCCCTGCAATGCAAGGTGAAGTCTTAACCACTGGACTTCCAGGAAAGTCCCTTATCTATCATTTCTAGAGCTATAAAATACATCTTCATGCCCATATCCATACCTGTATATACTTCTATTATCTGTGTATAGATAAGGATGCGCACGCTGACATCTGCACAGATACGGATGCAGGGCTGCATAGAGTGACAGATGCAGGTACAGGTGTGGATGGAGATGAAGCTCTACCTCCTACGGGTTCCATTTCTCTGGTCAAACCCTGACTGATGCCTTTCCTAAATGACCAAATGGGTGTCAGTGAGCTGCTCCAAGTGCAGAATTGAGGAGAACCATCCTTCAGATCCTCGTCAATCTTCAGTATCGGGCCCTCCAGATATCCTTTTTTCCTCACCGAGGGTGAAATTTTACCTTGGATGAAATGCTTAATGTCTCTGAGTCACCAGTGACCACTGCACACCCTCACAGCCCTGAGAGTGTAGGTCCAGGTTTGCTTCGATCTTCCCTCTCAGATCTGGCTGACCTACAACAGACCCTCCTGAGCCAGAGAGGAGAGGCCAGCCTTCCCCCATATGACTGGCTTTGGTTCCAAAGAGCGAGCCCCTGCGCCAAGGTAGTTTCATCAGGACTGAGTCCCTGTTTCCCACGGGCACCGCAGCAGGCAAGCACTTGTCATGTTTATAAACATGCATTCATCTGAGGGCAAAGGGCATCCTAATTACCATCGATCTGAAACCCCACAGTAAGCACAGTTTTCTTCTATGTTGTTTTACATCTGAAAAGGCTTGTGTGTTTCTCAGTGATGCATACAGGCAGAGGGAAATAAAAATGTAGGGTCATCACCATGAATTATAATCTCACGATGTAATGACGAGAATGCAGGTGAGCATCTCTGGATCCTTGGCAGTGAATGGGTGTCATCAGGGGTGATAATGCCTGCCTGATTAACAATTACAGAATTTACTCCAACAGGGCAATGCATTGCAGCTCTCAATCAGCACCTCTGTGCAGTGTGCTCAAAGATGCCCAATTCTGTGTATGGCCTAATGCAACCGTGGCTTCCTTATTCCTTCCCACTGGACTTCTCAGGGAGGTGTTTGGTGCACACCGTGTTCTCTGTGGCTGGTTTAACGAGCTGCGAATTTGTGCCTCCATTGAATCACTCCACCAGTTGGTTCACAAAAGCCATTTCTCTGGGAAGCAAACACACTCAGGTCCTGCTGTGAAGGCATGGCCATGCTGAGTGTATTTTCAACGTGTCAGAGCGAGGCTCCGTGGTGGGACCATTTTTCTTTTGATGGAAAAATAAAGATTGGAAAATAGCTCAACTATCAAGGAAAGCTGACTGAGGGGAGTGGGACTGAGACCTCCCCAGTTTTCTCCATGCTGGATCGAAGCTGGGGAAAGGGTGTTTTTTCATTGGCCGTCAAGCAGTTCCTAAATGTAATATGGATGCCAGAGGTGGAACACCGTGGATATCTTTTGTTGATAGATATCTTGTTATCCAATTTACCCTCAAATCTATCCCATAGGCTGAGGAGAGGACACAGAGGATGAGGAGGAAGCTGGTGTCACCGCTGGCTCTGCAGACAGGGCAGTCTGATGGGATGGGTTCTTTGCTGGCCTCAGTCACACTAACAGCCCTGAGAGGTGACCTTGGCTTCTTCCCTGGCCTGTAGTTGGAGAAACTGAGGCCCAGAAAGTTTAAGCAGCCTTCCCAAAGCTCTCCCCCAGACAAATAACACCAGCTTTATGAGCAGCCCAAGAGGGGACCCTCCAAGTTACTCAGAGAGTGGGTTTGTGAGGAGATTATCCTGCAGAGTGGAGATGGATTCACAGGACTGAGGACCACAGGGGAGCCTTTAGGAGCAAGTTTGTCCGGAGGCCCTGGTGTCCATGACCTGTTTGTGGAGCTGGGCTTCTGGGCACACTTGGGACCATGATGTCACAGCTGTATCAGGTGTACTGGGGGGAGGGCAGCATTATTTGTATGGCTTCTTCCACAATCTGGTCTAATTGAGAGGGCTTCCTTAACACTTCTATCCTCATACATAAAGTCCTCAGTGAGGATAGATTTTAGTTAACAAGAAAATAGAGTTCAGACCAGAGCCGGATTCCCTAGTTTACTATGGTTGGAAGGCTTGAATGGGGGAGGCATTCCCTGGAGGCCCCAGTCCCTGGAGACGCACATGTGATGCTGTTTTTCATAAATGAATGTATGTACAGATCAAGATTATTCCTACCACATAAAGAAGATGTGGTATATATACACAATGGAATATTATTCAGCCATTAAAAAGAATGAAATAATGCCATTTGCAGCAATATGGACAGACCTAGAGAGTGTCATACTGAGGGAAGTAGGTCAGAGAAGGAGAAATATCATATGACATCCCTTATGTGTGGAATCTAAAAAGAAATGATACAAATGAATTTATTTATAAAACAGAAACAGACTCACAGACTTCGGAACTGAAATTATGGTTGCCAGGGGGAAGGGATATTTAGGGAGTTTGGAATAGACATGTATACGCTGCTATATTTAAAATGGATAACCAACAAGAACCTACTATATAGCACAGGGAACTCTGCTCGATGTTACGGGCAGCCTGGATGGGAGGGGACTTTGGGGGAGTATGGATACACGTATTTGTATGGCTGAGTTCCTTCACTATTCACTTGAAACTATAACAACATTGTTAACTGGACATACCCCAATATAAAATAAAAAGTTTAAAAACTAAAAAGATTATTCCTAACGCAGGCTTCAGTCAGTTCAGTTCAGTTGCTCAGCCATGTCTGACTCTCTGCGACCTCAATGGACTGCAGCACACCAGGCAACACAGGCTTAGGATGTGCTGCAACCCTGCGCGTTTACACTGCCCCAGAAATTGCAGCTACCAAGCCCCAGTGACACGCCACCTTGTCAGGTTTACAACAACTCAGTGGGGTAAGGGTAATTGTCTCCTTTTCTTTTTCTGGGCTCCAAAATCACTGAAGATGGTGACTACAGCCATGAAATTAAAAGACGCTTACTCCTTGGAAGGAAAGTTATGACCAACCTAGATAGCATATTCAAAAGCATAGACATTACTTTGCCAACAAAGGTTCATCTAGTCAAGGCTATGGTTTTTCCAGTGGTCATGTATGGATGTGAGAGTTGGACTGTGAAGAAGGCTGAGTGCCGAAGAATTGATGCTTTTGAACTGTGGTGTTGGAGAAGACTCTTGAGAATCCCTTGGACTGCAAGGAGATCCAACCAGTCCATTCTGAAGGCGATCAGCCCTGGGATTTCTTTGCAAGGAATGATGCTAAAGCTGAAACTCCAGTACTTTGGCCACCTCATGCGAAGAGTTGACTCATTGGAAAAGACTCTGATGCTGGGAGGGGTTGGGGGCAGGAGGAGAAGGGGACGACAGAGGATGAGATGGCTGGATGGCACCACTGACTCGATGGACGTGAGTTTCAGTGAACTCTGGGAGTTGGTGATGGACAGGGAGGCCTGGCATGCTGCGATTCATGGGGTCTCGAAGAGTCGGACACGACTGAGCGACTGATCTGATCTGATCTGATAGATAAGAAAACTGAGGCTCAGGATGTTATATAACTCTCCTCCAGGAGTTGCTAGCTACAAGGATAAAACCCACATCCCCACCCCAGCCTTACTTCCATCCCTCCATCCTTTGGTTGGAAACTGCTTCACATCCTTAGCTTCCCAATCAGAAGCCCTTATTCTGAATAGACTCTCCATGGGTAGAAGCGGTCTCCATGGAAGCCAAGCTCAGGTGATGCTCTTGAGATTGGAGAGCTTTGGGCATTATGCTGTGTTTGTCACTGGGTAACAGGGCAGGGAGTTGGACCTCCCAGCATCCTCTGGACAGTTCTTACACAAGATGAATGCTTCTTACTCTGCTGCTTCCTCCAGGACCAGAGGGAAAGGAAGTGACACGCAGTCAGTAGAATTTACTGAGTTGAGCTGGTACCAACCTAGATCCCATTACCCCGTCACAACATTATAACATGGGTATGTGTGTGTGTGCTAAGTCACTTCAGTTGTGTCCGATTCTTTGAGACCCATGGACTGTACCCCACCAGGCTCCTCTGTCTATGGGGCTCTCCAGGCAAGGATACTGGAATGGGTTTCCATTTCCTCCTCCAGGGGATCTTCCCAACTTAGGGATCGAACCTGCATCCCCAGTGTCTCCTGCATTGGTAGGCGGGTTCTTTACCACTAGCTCCACCTGGGAAACCCCCAAAGGAGTAGCATGAAGTCAGTGAAAATAACTGAGTCAAGCTGGCACCAGCCCAGATCTTCCCAGCCCCCACGTCGCAATGTTATAACATGGTTATGTCTCCCCCAAGGATAACATATATACAGTGTGGGGGGTCTGCCTTTTCTCCTCTTTCTGTCTAGGTGGTCTGCAGGTGCACAGAACTCCAGCCCAAGCAATCAGTCCAGTTCATTCCTCTCCTTGCCCTCTGACAGATTCAGGGTGAGAATATGACAACAGTAGCTAATGTTCAGGGCTTCCCTAGTGGCTCAGTGGTAAAGAATCCACCTGCCAAGGCAGGAGAGGCAGGAGATGCAGATTCGGTCCCTGGGTTGGGAAAATCCCCTGGAGGAGGCATGGCAACCCACTCTGGTATTCTTGCCTGGAGAATCCCATGGACAGAGGAGCCTGGTGGGCTACAGTCCATAGGGTCACAAAGAATCAGATATGACTGAAGTGACTGAGTGCACACACACACACACACACACACAGTTAACGATCACTGGGCTCTTACTATGTGCATATACTGCCCTGAGCACCCAGTCTTCACAAAGCTTTCTAAGCCTCATATCTACCCTATGCAGTAAGTACCATCCCTTTTTATAGATGAAGCCCAGAGAGGTTTAATAATTTGCCCGAAGATACAGAGCAGAGATGTGACTCCTAGAAGTTACTCATAGCTTGAGTTCTTAACCACTACCATTGAATTAGTGAATGGCCAACTCCAGGGTCTACCTACAGAAAAGACTCTCATTCTTCTTGTTCATCTCAATGTGAGAGGCTGTGAGGCTGGAGCCGGCTCATTCACCCTACCACTACGATGGGAGAGCTAGAACTCCCTTAGCTGAAGCCACAGAGGGAAAGCAGGGCAAAGAGATGAATGCTCCAAGCGTTTTGTTTGTGTCTTGGTTATAATTCTGCTTTAAGCTGAATACCTGCCAAGATTTTCAGTTGCATGAGCCAATAAATTCCCATTTTGCTTAAGACAGTTTCTATCAAGTTTTGTCACTTACAATAGAAAGAATCTTAACTGATTCAATATTTTCTCATTTTTTACAACTTAAATAGACTGTGAAATATAAAGTTGGCTTTTTTTATCAAAATGAAAGCTGAAAACAAAAACTGAACAAGATGTTCAGCATTTTGGAGCTGCCTCTCTGACTGCAGATGACGCTGCTCTGCCTGCAGCCCTGGACTCGTGCTATGCCTTTGCCTCTGGTTTCAGCTTTGGGCAGCCACCACCATCACATATTCAGGAAGCGGGCTGCCCCTGTACATGCTCTCTGCCCTCATTGCAATAAACTCTTCCCTTTATCATCACATGATCAGATTTCAGAGAAAGTTTTGGCACATTTTAGAACTTTAGATTCGTATGCTAGCAGAAGTCTGAAACAAGAAAGGAGGTGAAAAAAAAATAAAGAAACAAGAGGCAGGACGAGGGACATAAGTAGCGAAAAAAAAAATGTAAAAGTTATATTCTTTATGGACTACAGTGCTTGAAGATTGGCCTTTTCATCTATGAGAGAAAATGAGATACTGGGCAGTGAGCAAACCCTACCTACAGGGTGTCGAAAGTTCAGTGCTGCTTGTTATTAAGCATATTAGGCATCACTGCATACTTATGCTCCTGACAACACATGACTGTCTCCAAACCATTTCATCCACAGCTGATTAATGTGTTTTAGAATTCCGCCCCCTACTATCAACACGGATGAGTTGATTAGCACATTAAAGTTTTTCCTCTCCTTTCAGCATCCACTAAATCACATTTGTTTTAACTCATTGATTTAAATTAGAGATGGTTGCCCTCCAACACGTCTCAATTTCACAGGGAAAAATAATTTGCAAAGTTATTTATCTTAATGTCAATTAAGACTGGCTAATTAGACATAACTTTAGTGGTTTGGACTTTCAGAACTCAAATCAATTGAGTCCCATGGTGATCTTTGTAATTTTGGAATAGTTTAGAGAAACAAGAAGGAGCAAAGGGTAAGGGATCTGGGACTTAACAGAACCTCCTTCTCTTCTAGTTTCATCATTTCATGATGTGTCTTATTCCTTCTCTGTTTCCACCAATGAAGTCCTTACATCCTAACTAGGAGGTGGTATTAGCAGTGGTAACAGTACAAGTAATGCTTACTCTGTAAGTCAGGCAGTATTTTGGGCTCTTTAACCACAACATCACATGTAACCCTTGCAGCAAATCTTTGCTTCTTGATATGGAGGAAACAGAAGTACAGGGAGATGCTGTCACTCGGTCCAAATCTCACAGCCAGTAAGAAACAAAGCCAGGATTCAAACCTGCACGTGCGTCTTCATACTGTGCTGTCGGCTTCTCTGCTATTGGAATAAGGGGGTGACATCAAAAGTCAGCCACAGGTGCAGAATCTGGTGCTGACACACCTGGGAAGGTCATTTGACACTGAATGTCCATCTAGTCTACAAGCAAGGACAACAGTGTCTAGTTCATGGGCTATTGTGAACACCAGGGAGCTCATGTATTTAGAAGGGTCTGACACGGGGAAAGCATCCAAGATTTGTGAATGTACATTTGAATGACATGGAAGATTGCTCCCAGGGTCATAAAGGTGAAGGTTCAATTAAGGTTTCTAATCAGTTGGTTTTGAGTTAACCAAAAGGAAATTATCCTGAGTGGACTTGAGTGAGTGATAGATAATGGATAAATAGATGGGTATATGATGAATAAATAGCTGTTTAGACGATGGATAGATGCTGCTGGTGATGATGATGATAGATAGATAGGGATTGATGATGTAGACACAGATACTTTAATATTTGCCTCTTAACTAGTTTGTTGAGTGGTGACTTACATTGTTTATTAGCTTTAGGCTGCTGTGCAACGATTTACTGAAACTATGTACAAGCCCCTGAGTCTTTGTCTTTTGAAGTAAAATGCTGACACAAGAGTTACTTATTTGGAAATGTGAAGATGTACAAAGAATAGCTGTTGGGCTAGGGAACTGGTAACAATTTAGACTATAATTCTGCCACATAATGGAACCACCAAAATCCCAACTCCCTGAAAGATACAAATAAAGACCTAACACACATTCCTAAATTATTTTTAGTTGATGTTGGCTGGCATCACCGACTCAATGGACATGAGTTCGAGGAAACTCTGGGAGTTGGCGGTGGACAGGGAAGCCTGGTATTCTGCAGTCCATGGTGTCGCAAAGAGTTAGACACAACTGAGTGACTAAACTGATTGAAGTTGTTTTTACAGGAAGCAGACCACCCCTCCAGATGAAAACTGCAGACCACAAGAACATAGACCCTAGGCTGGTTGAAGCCAAAAGATTGATGATGACTGAAACTTCTCTTTAATGCCAACCAATCTAAGAACTATCCACAAGCTGATCACATCCTGCTCCCTAAACTCTATAAATCTCCTCACTACCCACTCCAGGGTGGGTTACACGGTCTTCAGGACATTAGCCCACTGTGCCCCTCTTTGCCTGGCAAAGCAATAAAAGCTACTCTTTTTTAAATTTATTTTTTTGTTGAAGGATAATTGCTTTATGTAATTTTATTGTTTTCTGTCAAACCTCAACATGAATCAGCCATAGGTATATATATATATATCCCCTCCCCTTTGAACCTCCCTTCCATTTCACTCCCCACCCCACCCCATTAGGTTGTACAGAGCCCCTGTTTGAGTTTCCTGAGCCATACAGCAAATTCCCATTGGCTGTCTATTTTCCTTCACCCCAAACTCTGTCTCTGCATTTCTATTTGGCACCAGTGAACAGAGGCCAAGTTTTGGCAACACTACTACAAATTTAGCAATCTGAAACAGCACGCATCTACTATCTTGCAGTTTCTGTAGGTTGGGAGTCTGTGTGTGAGTTTGCTGGACCCTCTGTTCAGGGTTTCACAGGCTGAAATCAAGCTGTTGATGGGACTGCAGCATTGCCTTGGGCTCATGGATCTCTTCCATGCTCAATGGCTGGTGGAATTCTGCTTCTTGCAATTCTAGGACTGAAGTCCTCAGTCCCTAGAGGCCACACAACATTCCCTGCCATGTGGTCCCCTCCACAGCATGGCAGCTTACTTTCTTCCAGGCCAGCCAGAGAGCATCTCCTGCCTCTCGTCAGTTTATGAGATCACCTGATTAGGCCAGGCTCATCAAGGACAACATCCTTTTGGATTAACTCAAAGCCTACTGGTTTGGACTTTAATTATACCTTCAAAATCTATTCAACTTTGTCATATAACCTGACCATCAATGGGAGAGTTGTCTCACCATATTAATAAACTTTGCCCACATGCAAGGGAAGGGGATATACAGATTGTGTACACCAGGATGTGGGAATTGTGGGGACCATACTAGAACTCTGCCTAACACCTACTAGAAAGATTTGAGTTCATCTTTTCTGCTTTGATAATTTCTAGTTCTAATGGTTTCCAAAATCAGCTGTTGAAACACACGAGGCCTCCACGGTTAACTGTGAAAAGAGAATAAATATCGATTCTTTCTATTTGACAGTGTGTTAGGTTATGAAGAACAACTAAAACCCAACTCAGGTTGTATAATAATAAAGAAAATCCAGAGCAGGATGGTTTTCAGGCATGCTTTGATCAAGGATGCAGTTCCACTTGTCTGTGATAATCTTGACTCTTCTCATCTCCACGTGAAGACTGACTTTCCTCATAGTGGGCAAATTATTGCAGAGACTCTGTGTGCATATCTGATTGTCCACAGTACAAACTGATACTTCTCTTCCTCCAACCAGCAAGCAATAAAATGCCTCATCACCCAGCTAACCAGTCCCTGGGGCCAGGAGAACTCCATGCACTGACTGACTGCAGCCTGGGCTTCTGCCCATTTCTGAGCTCATTTGTATGGGAAGGTGGGTAGGATCATCCAGCTTGACACAGACTAATTAGGGTCCACTCATGAGCCCTAAGCCAAGGATAAAATTAATCAGCCCCCCAAACCAACACTGCTACAAAATGGAGAGAGTGGTGGTCACTTGCAAGGAAACCAACATAACCCCATATGCCATGAGGATGTTGCTGAGTTAAGAGACTCCTCAAGTCCCACAGCAGTTGTCAAGCTGCTCAGTGCTGGGCCAGATGCTAAGGTAGAAATGAGAGACACAGGCACCGCCCTCCAGGAGTTCTAGCTTCCTGGGGAGACAAGCCACAGATGGACAATTCTACTAGGAAAGTATGAGCTCCCTTGCAGACAAGTAAAATTGCCCCTCCCTACTGGGATACACTCAGTTACTGTGGGGAGTGGGTGTGTGGCACAACCGAGAAAATGAGGAGAGTGGTTCAGACCCTCCCCAGTCTACCACCCAGGCTTTTGGAGAAGGCAATGGCACCCCACTCCAGTACTCTTGCCTGGAAAATCCCATGGACGGAGGAGCCTGGTAGGCTACAGTCCATGGGGTCTCGAAGAGTCGGACATGACTGAGCGACTTCACTTTCACTTTTCACTTTCATGCGTTGGAGAAGGCAGTGGCAACCCACTACAGTGTTCTTGCCTGGAGAATCCCAGGGACAGGGTAGCCGGTTGAGCTGCCATCTATGGGGTCCACAGAGTCAGACACGACTGAAGCGACTTAGCAGCAGTAGCAGTAGCAGCAGCACTTGGTCCCCACTTCCTATCAAAAGTCTGTATCAGCTATCTAAGCTGAACAACAAACAACTCCACACTTGGTGGTTTAAATCACCACACATTGACTACCTCACAGTTTTCAAAGGTCAAGAATCTGGGCCCTGGCTTAGCTGGGCTCTTGCCCCGGGGTTTCACAAGGCTGTCATCAAGGTGTCAGGGGGACTGTGTCCCTTTCTGGAACCCAGGATCCTCTTCTAAGCTCATGTCCTGCTGACATAATTCAGTTCCTTGTTGTTGCAGGGCTGAGGCTCATGGCCAGAGACAACTCTCAGCTCCTAAAAGCCATCTGTATACAGTTTCTTGCTATGTGACTCAGAACATGTCAGTGTCCTCTGTTAGAGGCCAGTAAGAGAGCATCTCTGTGGCTCTTGGTCTCTCTGGCTCCTTTTCTCTCTGATCCCTAGACCATCTTTTCAAAGGGCTCACCTGATTAGGTCAGGCCCACCCACCCTCAAGCAGAGGGAATTATAAGCAGTACACAAAGCAAGGGCCAAGGATCCTGAAAGCTGTCTTCAAATTCTGCCTGCCACAAAATCCATCCTATAAAGTCCCTCTGGCTCAAAAAAGTTTCCAGAGCAAATGAAGGCTGAAAATCAACTGAGAATTTCTTTAGAAAGGAGCAACCCTCTGGAAGCCACATTAGTGGGCAGCCACCTGCCCTTCAGTCTTGCTGCTGATTTAGAAAAGCAGAGCCTGGTGCTGGGCTGGTTCGCTGGAGCCTCAGCACCCTCGGAACCCTGCTGAGGTCAGGAGATGTCATTCTGTGGAATCAACATCCAGTTCCCCACCTGCCACAACAAGGCAGTTGGCTGCTGAGCTTGAAGCGACTTATAAGCCCCACTCGCACCAACATGGGCTGCTTCCCTGTTCCTTTCTCTGCAGCAGCATGCAAGGAGAGTGCTCCCAGTTTGTGGGAGTAGGAGGGGGAGTGGTAGGAGGATTAAAGGCTTCTTTCTTCTCCTTTCATTAAAGATGACATCTCTCGTTCATTTTGAAGAGAATGGGAGCTGTCTTGAGGTTCCTATCCTGACACCTTGTGATTTTTCTCTGTTAAGAACTTGAAAAATATGCAAATGCCCTGCAGAGAACTAGGCACACTGTTTTTTTCTTAATGGGTTGGTTCTGATGAAGACTGATTTTGCTCCAAAGTGGCTGGTTTTTCTTGAGCTCTGGGTCTGTTATCATTCTTCTGCCTTAAATGAGTTTCTGCCATATTTCAAACCTCTGCAGAGGGAGATCGCAGGTGGAAAGGCTTATTACGACAAATTACCTTGCCACTAGCTCTTCCATAACATTAGCTCCTTACTCGGAGCTCAGCTTAGCCCCAGAAGAGCAGAGTGGGAGGAAGGTAACTGGTTTCAGATGCTCACAGAGTGTCTCCGATTCAGCGGTTTCAGAACTGGTTGGACTCTTAGGAATTCTGTCCCTTGAGCACAAGTGCATTGTCAGCCTTCAAAGCAGGGACTGCAAAGGGAAACACATGACTAGTAATGTGCACGTGTGTGCACACACATAGCTATGCAAACATGCATGCAGTTGTGGCATGCATGCACACACTCTTCGTCTAAACCAATAGGATCATGGCTGAAATTAATGGGTATGTCTGGTAGCCACATGGAAACCCCAGAGTTCAGCTTTTCTAGAAACAAAACACATCATTATCCAACAAAAGTTGTTCCTTTTTTATTCCATCCCTCCCTCCTTCCCTCACTCTTTCTTGCCATTCAATGTGTATCAGTCAGAATAGGCTAGATTATGCTGCCATAACAAGCATAACAGCGCAGCCACCCCCCCAAATTTCAGTGACTAAACATAACCAAAGTTCTTTCTCATTCACTAAACATCTGTTGCAGGATAAACATCTGTAGAGGGTCTGTGATAACTGTCACCCCTTGCTCCCAGGGAGGTAAATTGGAGTCTTCATCCCAGCATAGCTCCCAGGAATTCAGAAGCACACAGAGGGAATGGGGTGAATCATATATCATTTGGGGCATCTCCCCAGGGTTTATACACACTTCTTAGCCCACACGCATTGGCCAGGCAAGTCAAATTGTCACCCTGGTCTCGAAGGGATTAGCAAACAGTGGCCCTCCTGTGTGCCCAGGAGAAGAACCAGAAATATATGATAAATAGTAGGCATAAGTGCCACCCCTCATGTGCTGGTCTGCTAGGACTGCTGCAACGAACCACCCCAAGGATGGAGGGCTTGAGCAACACAGTCCTTGCTTAGCTCTGGAGATGCAGAGGATCAGGATGCAGGACCTCCATCTTCTGCCTTCATTGTCACCTGACCTTTTCCCTCTACAAGTGTCTCTGTGCCCTTTTTATCAGGACATCAGTTTTATAGGATTGGGTTCCCTGGTGACTCAGGGGTAAAGAATCCACCTGCCAATGCAGGAGACACAGGTTCGATCCCTGGGTCAGGAAGAGTGCTGGGAGGAAAAAATGCAACCCATTCCAGTATTCTTGCCTGGAAATTTCCATGGACAGAGGAGTCTGGTGGGCTGCAGTTCATGGAGTCGTGAAGAGTAGGACACAACTGATTGACTGAGCATTTATGGGATTAAGCCTCACCCTAATGACCTCATCTTAACTTGGTCATCTGCAAAGATCCCATTTCTAGAAAAGGCCACATTCATGGACACAGTGTCAGGACCTCAGCATCTTTTGGGGAGGATACCATTCATTCCATAGCACCTCTCTGTGTGACCCTCATCTGTGTGACCATACCTGGAGCAGTATCATTCTAGACCTTGAGAATAGAGAGATACAAACACACAGTCAGTTTATCCCCATAAAGCAGAGTCTGGGCTTCCCTAGTAGCTCAGCTGGTAAAGAATCTACCTTCAATTCAGGAGACCTGGGTTCCATCCCTGGGTTGATCCCCTAGAGAAGGCAACAGCTACCCACTCCAGTATTCTGGCCTGGAGAATTCCATGGACTGTATAGTCCATAGGGTTGCAAAGAGTTGGACACGATGGAGTGGCTTCCACTTATTTACCTTACTTAGAGCAGAGTCTAGGAAAATACATGCATATAGTGATGCATGGTGAGAATGTAAATGAATGCTCATTTGTGGTCTGTGATCTAGTCTTGGATTTTAATCCCTGGTCCACAGGGCAGGGTGGCAGATTTTGAGCTAAGGATGCATCCCTCAGGTCAGAGACGCTGCCCATGTCTTAGGTGTGTGTGAACCAGAGACCTGGGCCTTCATAACCTTGGTACTAGAGATGGATCATAGGAGTTCCCCTTGTTCTTTAAGATTCCAGGGAAGAAACACACCCAGAAGGCACACAGTATGTGTGTTTGGCAAGATGGAGCAGTGGTGGGGGGGGTGGAGGCCTGTCTCATGGGATATAAGCTTGGTCCCTTTAGATACAGGGTCATCCTGGGGCCGTGTTCTTCAGGCTAGATATGAAGCAGGTCTGCTGAAGAGCTAAAAACCCCCTTATCCAGACCCCAGGCATCATGCAGGGTGGTCTCCTGTCTCTGAGACCTATTCACCTACTCATCCCATAAAGGTTTCCTGACAGCCCACCAGGCACTGTTCTCTGTGCTGGGAAATAACAGCAAACACAGCAGACACAGTTTCTTTTCCCCAGTGCTGAACAAGGAAATGGGTACTCAGATTGGTCAAAGTTCTCCAGAGAAAACCAATAGGAGATATATCATCTACATGTGAACATATACATTATATATGTTATAGATATATGCATATAACATATAATAAATATTATAATAAATTTAATAAATATAATAAATTTCCTTTTATATAAAAGGAAATTTATTATAGGAGTTGGCTAACGTGGTTACAGAGATCACATCCCACCATCCGCCATCCACAAGCTGGACACCCAGGAAAACCAAGTGATATAACTCAGTTCAAGTCCAAAGGCCTGAGAACCACAGGGCCTCTGATAAAAGTCCCAGAGTCCAAAGGCCCAAGAAGCAGGAGCTCTGATGACCAAGGGAAGGAAAAGATGGAAGTCCCAGCTCAAGATGAGAGAGAATTTGCTCTTCCTTTGCCTTTTGGCTCCGTTAAGGCCCCCAAAGTGTTGGAGGATGCTGCCCACACTGGTGAGAGCAGGGATCTTCATTCATGGACTGAACTGAATGCTAACCTCTTCCAGAAACACTCCCATGGAGGATTTTCTTGGTGTTCCAGTGGTTAAGACTCTGCACTCCCATTCAGGGGGTGCAGGTCCAATCCCTGTTTGGGGAACTAAGATCCCAAATGCCTTGTGGCACAGCCAATAAATAAATAAATAAAAAGAAGAAAAAGAAACACACCCAGACCCAAGTATAATATATGACTAGCTCTCTGGACATTCCTTAGCACAGTTGAGCTGACATATAAAATTATTCACCACTGGGTATGTCCCACAGCGTACGTGCTTTGGAGAAACTAAAGCAGGGGTGGCCTTGTGAGGTATCAGGGAGGGAGTCTTATATAAGAGCTCTAGAGAGGCTTCCCTGAGGAGGAGACATCTGAGTAAAGACCAGAAAGAGGACAAGTGTGGGGTTGGAGTCCACCCAGAGAGAGGATCAGAGAGGTGGGTCTGCCCATCTATACCGTGGAAGCCGCAGGGCAGAGATACACACCCACTCCCTCAGAGGGGCATCCTGTTGCTTTCCTCATGTCCAGCCCACATGGGTCAGCCTTTATTCTGCAAGACTGTTCCCTGTCTAGGTAACTATGGCCTTCAAAACCTCCTGGGGGCTTCCCACAGTGGGCCTGGTATATCCAGCAAATGTCCACTCTGCAGCAGAGCCTTCCAATAGAATTGCAATGTGAGCTGGGTATGGAATTTCATGCTTCCTGGAAGTCACATTGAAAAACAGTTTAAAAAAATGAAATTATAACATAATTTATTTAGTCCAACAAATACCAAATATTATCACTTGAACATATAATTGTATAAAAGTTATGTGATCGCTGACATAGTTTTTGCATATGCAGTCTTCCAAATCAGGCCCGTCTCCACGCGGGCTACCCCATTTCAAGTACACAATCTGGAGTCGGTATCATTGGAAACCAGTCTGGTGGTAGCTGTTCTTTTTATATCTTCCTTCAGATGCTTGAGCATTTTGTAGAAATGGCCTTGGGCTAAACAGAGATTCAACACCAGATCATCTGAGGATGAAATGAGTTCCTGCCAGAGAGGGTTCAGTGCAGTGCCTGGCCTGGATTGGCCTGGTGGGTCCTGGGAATAAGAAAACACCAGCCCGGCCGTTTTGGACTCTGTGGAGACCTGCTGGGAACAGGACTTCTGAAATGACAAATAAGTCTGGAAGGCTGTGGTCCACAGCCATTTTTGTTGGCTGTGAGTGGAGTCTATGAAATCAGAGGGAAGGAGCACACAGCTCTCCTGCAAACTGAAGATGTATGTGCCCTCGATGAAACTGAGATCTATCCAGGCAAGAGATGTGCATATGTGTACAGAGCAAACAACAACACAGTAACTCCTGGCAGAAAACCTAACAGAACCAGAGCAATCTGTGGAGAGATAACTCAAGCTCATGGAAACATTTGGCATGGCTCATGTCAAATTCCAAAGCAATCTTCCTGCTGAGGCCACTGGACACAGAATCCGTGGGATGCTGTACCCTTCAAGGACTTATTAAATAAATAAAAGTGAAAAAAAAAAAACACCAGCCAATGTTTACCACCCTTGAACTCTGTACTGACTTTGTCTAAAAGGCCAGTAGCCTACAATGCAACCCCACCATCCACATGCAGATCCAGCAGACATTAACAAATGACCATTGCACCCTTCCCAACGTCCTGATCTTCCCACTAGCATGATTCAAGCAGCCACCTCCTTCCATTTGATGAAATGAAGCCTACTTTCTATCCCAAATCTACGTGGGTTATTTTTATATAACATGGCAGATAGAATTGCTAATACATCAGGCAAATTCTGGTGGCTCAAATGGTAAAGAATCCACCTGCAATGCAGGAAACCTGGGTTCAATCCCTGGGTTGAGAAGATCCCCTGGAGAAAGGAATGGCAACCCACTCCAGTATTCTTGCCTGGAGAATTCCATGGACAGAGGAGCCTGGTGGGTTACAGTCCATGGGGTTGCAAAGAATCAGACATGACTGAGTGGCTAACACTTTTACTTTTCACTTTTCAAGCAAATTCCAAATGCTTTTTCCTCTTCACTCATCCAGTCCTCTCAACATCATCAGATACAATTTTGTCCATGTCACAGATGGGGATACTGAAGCCCAGAGGGTTTTAATGGCTGGTCCAGTGTCATCCAAGTAACACAAGGTAAAAATGGGATTTGAACTCTGGACCCAGAGACACTGCTTTGAACAGTCAGGGAAGATCTGGGTCTGGAGCAAGGCTGTAATGAAGAGGATGCTCTGTCTGCCTCCTCAGGTTGCCTGGGGCTCCTCATAGGAAAGTCTAAAGGTGCTACAGAGGGCTCAATGTCCAGCCTAACCGGTAGAGCATGGACTTTGATGTGCGCTTGAGAAATCTTTTAACAGGTTAAGTCCTCTGTCTCCCTTTTCTATAAATGAGGGATTACAATGCCTACCCTTTGCAGCTAGCTCTTAAGTCTGTGAAATAAAACAAAGCATGTATGTGATCCAGCATGGCCTGTCATGACAAGCGTTTCCTTCTCCCAGGAAACAGCTTCATGTGTGTGTGAACTGCTCAGAAACACAAGGTTCCACACTGAGGAGGACCCCACGTTTGGTTTAATCCCCTGCTATTTTGAAAGTTTTAATAATTTGTTAAGAACCCCGTATTTTCCTTCTTCCCTGAGCCCCGCATCTTGTGAAGCCAGATCTGCTTCTCCTCACTTCTCCATCAGAACACATACTTCTCCAGGGCATGGGCTTCTCAAGGACTGGCTGCTGCCTTCTTGCTGTTTTCCAATTTGTGTGTCAGGCCTGCGTGAGAAAGGCCTGGAGATTGAGGAGGAAGGTCTGTGCCCATGTATCCAAGCCCATCTGGCCAGTGGTACCTAGGAGGGAGGTGCTGGCTAGTGGAGAAGAGAATTCTCAGCCCTGTTTTCTAGGGGACACTGCCTTGTTGTCAAAGGGGCTGCTCCTCCAAGCCAGGCTCAGTTTTGAGTTCAGTGCCCTAATCATAGATTGTCTGGAGGACAGTTCTGCAGGTTGGTGTGATGATCCCTGACTTAGAGATGAAGGACTTGAGACCCAACCGAGATGAAGCAGCTGGTGGCTGGATTGGGGCACAAGTCCAAGAATGCCAACACTCCTGGAGATGCCAATGGTGTGAGACCGCAAGGAGCTGGTGAACTAGAGGCAGTATGCAGAAGGCCCACTCTCACTGATCAAAGCTCCTCTCAGATGTCGCACAGCAGATTCCCTTCAAGTAAATAAAATAATGGAAAAATTAGGAGAGGAAATGGAAGATTTCCTGTTCCTGAACAATAATAGGAAGGATTCACAGAAGCAAATTTTGCTAGATATCCTTTATCATTTGTTTCCTCCCAATAGGATTTAAACAAAAAATGATTAGATACAGTTGGTGTTATATATTCAGACTCATAAAATGTTTGACAGCATCTTGTGGAATTTTTACTGGGAGAATTATTTAAATTGGCTGGGATTGGAATGTTGTCACAAAGATTGAAGGCTGGATCACTGTCTGTTAACAAAGGGTCATAATAAATGGCAAGGAGAGCAGTTTGAAGACCAGCACTTTGGGATTTGTGGAAGCTCCATGTTTTAATTAACTTCTCCATCAATAATTAAAGTAAGTCGATGTGGTTATCTGGGAAAAGAGGCCATGGTGGATGTACTTGGAAACAGATACAATCCAGATATTCACTACCTCCTCTACCCCAACAACAGTTTCATCACAACCTCACCACCACCAAATCACCACCACCACTACCATTGCAACAACACCAACTGCCAACAACACCACATCATCCACAACACCCATCAGTACCACCCACCATCACCCCAATCACCAACACCACCATAAGAACAACTACTACCCCAACAACAGTAGCATCACAATACCCACCATCGCCACCATGACACCACACCAAGTACCAACACAACCACTACCATAGCAACAAGCTCCACCACCACCATCATCAAAAACTGCAACCACTACCTCCATCAGCCCAACAGTAGTGGCATCACAACACCCACTACGGCCATTGCAACAACCACCACAACTGCCCAAACCAACAGTGCTACAGCATCAATGGCAACGGATACCACCGCAATACTTACCACCACTGCAGCAACCATAGTAACATCATCAGTTGTAAGCACCAGCAATATCACTGCATCACCAACACTTACACAACAGCATCAACCATAATTACCACCACCATCAGGACTATAACCGTCACCACCATTAAGCAATATCCACCTCCACCATCCCAGCAATAGTGATATCAAAACCATAACCAATACCATTGCAACAATCACAAAATCAGCAACCATCACAACCACTACCAAGGCCATAACAACCTTGTACAATAATCACCACAGCATCAACCACCACACCACCATAATAACAGTTACAACAACCACAAAAAATTAATAGCTGCAACCACTACACATCAAAAACAACCACTACAAATACCACTACCACCACAACAATCTTGGTAACAGAGAAGAATAAATCTGACTCCATAAGTGGATCTATTTATTTTACTCTAAATAGATGGGGAAACAGCGGAAATAGTGTCAGACTTTATTTTTTTGGGCTCCAAAATCACTGCAGATGGTGACTACAGCCATGAAATTAAAAGACGCTTACTCCTTGGAAGAAAAATTATGACCAACCTAGATAGCATATTCAAAAGCAGAGTGATCACTTTGCCAACAAAGGTCCGTCTAGTCAAGGCTATGATTTTTCCTGTGGTCATGTATGGATGTAAGAGTTGGACTGTGAAGAAAGCTGAGCACTGAAGAATTGATGCTTTTGCACTGTGGTGTTGGAGAAGACTCTTGAGAGTCCCTTGGACTGCAAGGAGATCCAACCTGTCCATTCTGAAGGAGATCAGCCCTGGGATTTCTTTGGACGGAATTATGCTAAAGCTGAAAGTCCAGTCCTTTGGCCACCTCATGCGAATAGTTGACTCATTGGAAAAGACTCTGATGCTGGGAGGAATTGGGGGCAGGAGAAAAAAGGGAAGACAGAGGATGAGATAGCTGGATGGCATCACCAACTTGATGGACATGAGTTTGAATGAACTCTGGGAGTTGGTGATGGACAAGGAGGCCTCACGTGCTGTGATTCATGGAGTCGCAAAGAGTCAGACTCGACTAAGCCACTGAACTGAACTGAGCTGAAACTTTGTATTCTGTTGATTTTGCTACAAGTGAAGAATGTTGCCTACAGCCTAAAAGAGACAGGATATTCCCTTCTCAAGGCTTTGACATTTAAGGGTGTGATATTTTTCCATTTATATAGAGATAAAAAGTCACAGAATGGAGAATCACATTTGTCTTCTTGGAGACTTACAGGAACATGTTGGCTTGACCTATGGACAGCTGCAAGAACAAAGTATTCCAGCACAAAGAAGTTTGAAACAACCAAGCACACTCCCATCTCTGTTAGTATAAAATAAGTCTGAATTCTAACTCAAATAAGATGGTTGTTTTGGACACTAGTCCACCATCTTCTCAGTCTGCTGACTTGCTGAACAAGGTCACTATTCCTTGCCCTCACAATTCATCTCTTGATTTACTGGCCTGTTTCACCACAAGCAGTACGAGCTTAAATTCAGTAACAGCATCACTATAGCCAACAGGCACAGCAGCAACATCAGCAACACCTACAGCCCCCTTCCCCATCACCACCACCACAAGGAGCCTAGCTTGACGATCAGGATGGATCTGGATCTGTCCAGATCCAGCGGGGGTTATGGTTTGATCTATTTTTGAACATGGCTCCTGGCAGAGTAGACTCCAGCCCATTCCTACCTAGTGGTGAGGAAGGGTTGGCCCAATTTTGTCTCATCTGTCTCCAGGTTTACTTCCATGATTCAAATGAGATCAGGGACTTCACTGGCTTCTTCACATCTGGAATGCCAGCATCCAGCATGGAGCAGGTGCTCAGACATTTTTATGAATTAATGAACAATGGAAAAATGAGAGATTTTGCAAATGGAAGTATTTAGACAAGTGCCCTCTTGGAATCAAGGTTGTCTTGCTAGTTAGCATGTAGTTATGGAATGTGCTCTATGGAAGCTGATTTTCAGCTTTCCCCAAACATCAGAGCATCGATAATTACTCAGTTCCCTAGAACACAGCACTTCCTGCTGGTTTACAAATCACTTCCTGCTGTGCTCAGTGGTGTGGTCCTCATGACAACTGGAGCAGGTACATGGAGATGACATTCTCACCACCTGGTTTTACTCACCAGGAAATGGAGGTGCAGAGAGGGAACCGATTTGCCCAGATCTCATGGGAAGTCAATGATGAGTTTGGGTCCAGACTCTGCCTCCTGATGCAAAATTGCATTCTCTCTCCATCTCCCATATCACCTCTGAGAGTGCAACATAAGCTCAAACCCTAAACCATCTTGATGGTTCTTCCAATATTTTCCAACTCTTCAATTTTTTCCTACTTAAATAATTCATGGATTTCTTAGGGATTGCCTTGTAGTATTTTTATACAGTTCTCAGAAGATACTGTCATTGCAGTGGTTAAGCCACTGTTCCTTTCCTCTCCAGCATGTCCCCACCACATCACCTTTTACTGTCTGGGGGCATTGGATTGGCTGGCCGTTGGGATGGGACAATGTAGTTAGGGGTTCACTGGGATTAGTGGATGTGTTTCCACATATAGGGCTCTGCTATTTGGGTAGGGATAGCTTCTAGAAATTCTCCTGCTGCCCACATTCCAACTCATCTAGAGTTGTGACCTGAAGATGCAAGAACTGTTTGTTACACCTTGAAATAAGAATGCCTTCTCATGGCCCAGGGCTGGATTATGTATTTAGTGGAGGAGAAACATGATTTGGAGAATACAGAACAAAATGTGGGACATGAAAATGGTTTGTTCTCTTCATCAACTTGTGAACATACTCTCAGGACCACACTTAAAAGTGCTGTGTGTATGTTTACGAACTCACCACCTTTATTCTTCCATTGTGAAAACAGCAAAATAGACTTTACTGGAATTGTGTCTGTAAGGTGTAGAACTCTAGTAGAATGGCCAGTGTGAGATCGCAGGTGTTACGAGCCAGGAACTGGATCCAGTCTTGATGCATCCAATGGCTCTCAACTCAACCAAGTCTAAAAAGTTTAGCAGAAACAACATGCAATACCACAGACCCAGTGAAACAGCTGATGAAATAAATGCTCCCATGACAATCCTATATACCTCCATTGATGAGCTGACCTATAGCATACAGGATAGTTGGATTATACAGTGGTGTAACTCAATACAACATAGCAGCAGTAGTAAAGTGCATTTTGGATGGATTATTTTAAAATTCTTACACAGTTATGGATCACACGCAAAATTCAAACACAAGGGAAGTTCAGTTCAGTTCAGTCATTCAGTCATGTCCAACTCTTTGTGACCCCATGGACTGCAGTACTCCAGGCCTCCCAGTCCATCACCAACTCCCAGAGTTTACTCAAACACATGTCCATTGTGTCAGTGATGCCATCCAGCCATCTCATCCTCTGTCGTCCCCTTCTCCTCCCACCTTCAATCTTTCCCAGAATCAGGGTCTTTTCAAATGAGTCAGTTCTTCACAACAGGTGGCCAAAGTATTGGAGTTTCAGCTTCAGCATCAGTCCTTCCAATTTAGCTCTTGGTTCTGCTTCTCCAAGAAGATCATCATCCATTATCCATGATCCAGCTCTCACTCTGGGGTACCCTGGTGCATTTGAGAAGGGCGGAGTGCCCACTTAAGGGATAGAGTTTGGGAGAGATGGTGCTTACTTTCAGGTTGAATGCTCACAGCATTTGCAGGTAAAGGTTTTACCCTATTTGCCAAACTAGTTCTCCAAGTCTTATAGGCATCCGGCCTGAGTAATCACAGGCTGAGTCCTTCTTATACATGAGGCTGAAGCCCACAGTTTCTCATCTGTTTTCAGGCCTCTGTGCCACCATCACCTCTTTCTGTTCCCTTCAGTGATGGCTTCTCTGAGACCATTGGGCATGGTAGATGAGGGCGGGAGGCCCCACCCTCCACCTTCTGCTGTCAGCTGGACGGGCTCTGCTGTCTGGCCAAAAAGTAGTAATGGGGGGCTCTTGTGAAAGGCAGAGTTCCCACACTTACATCCCGTTGTCTGGGGTTCAAAAGCAGTTAACTCTCAAGGCGACAAGGTCCCAGGTTTCTGTCCACTTAGTGCTTGGGCACTGATGGGAGCATTCCCTGAGTGGGGCTTCCAGCCTTTTCCCCACTGCCTGTCTGCAGAGCAACTGGCTGCAATCTGGGCTCCTCTCCTGATGGGCTTTCCTAAAATTGACAGGAAATTGCTGACAGCTCTAACATTCTGACTCCCCAACTCATCCTTCTTAAGATGTGGCTCACCCTCACTGATGTTCCTGGTGTTTTGAAACTGCACAGAAGGATACACTCAAGGGCTCAGCTTCCAGCTGGCAAGATCTGGGGCCTGGCTGAGTCAACCTCCACATTTTCAGTGTGACCACGTAGTTGTTCAGTCAGTAAGTCGTGTCCGACTCTTTGCAACCCACTGGACTGCAGCACACCAGGCTTCCCTGTCCTTCACCATTTCCTGGAGTTTGTCCATTGAGTCGGTGACACCATCCAACCATCTCGTCCTCTGCTGGTGTGACTATGGTAGTTTCCATATCTGCTCTAACCGGAGGACAAAGTTGACATGAAAGAAACTTTCCCATTTGTGTTCCAGTTCAGAAGTGAGCTCCATGGCCAGCAGGGCAGCTCTGCACCCTTAGCGTAGAGCATCTGTCTGTGGGTCATGGAGGCACCAGCTCTTGCTAGAAACAGGGGTGAATGAGGGGAGGGCAGAGCTGATCCAGTCTGGGGAATGACCCCCTGCAAAGCTGTTGGCCTGGCTTTTATGCACCCTCCTCTGCCCTAAACTTGATCACAGGACCTCCATATGTGCCAGTACAAATGGATAGAAAGAGTAGACTCTTTACATGCAGTTATTCACAGAGGGTTAGGGGATCAAAGAAAGGGGAGGGGCAGCTGGCCATCATCCACAGGTAACCAAGGCGAGCTCTCTCAGAGTCTCAGGGAAGAGAGAGACAGCCCACTGGTGTCCTTGTGGAGATTAAACTAGATGATGCACAGAAAGCACTTGGTGGGGCACCTGCCACATTCTGAGTACTCATGGGTCTCTGTCCTCATCTTCACCATCAATTTTTTCCAGAACTGTGAGTTTGGGGAAGATCCTAATTAAGTCTCTTTGCACCTAAAACCAAGTACAGAAGAGCTGATGGACTGCTGGCCATCACAGAGGCCCTGAGCACAATGCAGGTGCCTGAGCTGACCATGAGCCAGACAGAGCTCTCTTTGCAGGGTCCTGCTTCTGTGGACTCGCCTCTTGTGAGATGAGAGCTTTGCCTCCTGATGTCTGAGGTTATGCCAGGCGTGTGTGTGTGTGTGTGTGTGTGTGTTTACATGAGACAACTTGCTACTTCTCTAGGTGAGAACATGAGAACACCCAGGAAACCATGCTTCTCATCCCTGAAGTAAAACCATGCATCCATCTTCTGGCTGAAGAAGTGAAAGGGGAGAGCCCATGTCTGAGAAATGACCTCCTGTGGAAATGTAAAGACCCCTCCTCACCCCCAACCTGAACAGTAGCAACCTCCCACACATCACACGCAAACACACACCCATAATCCCAGGCACACACAGCCCCCCTGCAGGGTCACCCTACAGGTCCACAGGTCCACTGTCTTGGTAACATTCCCATGGCCCCAGACACATGCTCCCAGGAACGTCATTACCAGCAGAAGTCACTGTTATACTCCCCATGCAAGCTCTCATGTACACATTCCTACACACCCGTGTTCCCACCATACAAGTGACATGGACCCCTGTACTGCTTGTGCACACACCCCCACCTTCACATACCCACAGGCTCTCTGTACACCCTCTTGGGCTCATGACACACCTACTCCTGCAAACCCCTTTACTTCCCCCAGGAACTGTATCTCAAGCAGCAACTTTATCAGTGAGAATGGAAAAAAAATCCCAACACATCGATACATGGCTGCATTGACATTTATGCCCAGTAGGTGTCAGACAGATATTATCTGCTCCGGACCAGCAGCAGCCCCTTCCTTGCATCCCCAAAGGGGAGAAAAAGATGAATTAACACATGAAAGAGCAGAGAGAAGGCAGAAGCAACAGGACTTCTGCTCCCATGCGGGGAGAGCCCAGGGCTCTTCTGGGCTCTGAATTCATGAGGGACCGCACCCGTGGGTGCTGGATGGGGTGGGCACTGTTTAACCACATTTGGGGGTACCATCTGTGTACATGCACTTGGCGAATGGGCCATGGGGATAAAGATGTCCTTGTCCATTTGCACACATACTGTTGAGTGTATCTGTGTCTGCATGGGTTGGAGCCATCAGTCTAAACCAAATGCATAGTGGGGAGAGTGGAATCTGCCCTGAGGTCTCTGCTTGTGGCCCCAGGGTCAGCTCAAGGTGAAGGCTAGCCGACAGGGGGCTGAGGAGGGTGGGCTCCTCTCAGCCCCCTGGTCCTCCCAGGCATCACCTGGGGACCCTCAACTTGGCATCCTGAACCAGCACCGCAGTTGCCACACAGAAAGGGTTTGCAGCTGGCCTCTGGCCTGAATAAAAGGAAGTGGGGGCTGAGAAGCAGGGATACAAACAGTTATTTAGGAAGAGTAATGCTCTTCCTAACCTGGGGCTGCTAACCTGTGGTTTCGGAGTCCAACTTGCCATTTTTCAAAATGATACACTGACTGTAGCTTAAAATACCCAAGACTCCATTCTTCTTTGCCTTAATCACAATCATTGAGCTTGGACAGAGGCTAATGATGGGTGGGTTCTGTTCTTGTTTGAGATTTTTTTGTTCTGTGCTCAGCTTTTATTATAAGCCAGGAGGACAAGAGGAGAAGGGGGTGACAGAAGACAAGATGGTTGGATGGCATCACTGACTCAATGAACATGAGTTTGAGCAAACTCTAAGAGATGGTGAAGGAAGGGAAGCCTGGTGTGCTGCAGTCCATGAGGTCAAAAAGAGTCAGACACGACTTAGGGACTGAATGACAAAGGGGCTCCTAGCCCACCTAGCCCACCTGGACCTGAAGTGCTGTGGCCTAGGCCCCTTCCTGACCCAAGGACTCAGCAACTCACACCACTGTCTCTGCTCAGGGGTCAAGACGTCCCCCGTGAGGTGCCTAATATAGTGCCTGATCCAGCATGGGCACTGGGTGGACAGGGGCTGTTACTTGGCCTTAACAGAAGAGAATGTCTCTGTTGCTCTTTCTCTCTGCCTCTGTCTCTCCGTCTCTTTCTATCTCCCTGTCTCCCTGTCTCTCTCCCCACCACCTGCTCTCTTTCTCAATGATGGGGGCCTTCTCTCTCCTGCCCACCATCAAGCAGTCATTAGGACTAAAGCTAGCTTCCCTCATAGGGATCAGCCTGAGTCTCTGATGGACTGGTGGGGGCAGAGGATGTCTGCAAACCTCCTGAAAGCCTGTACACAAATTCCTCAAGGCCTGTAAACAAAGGGCTAGTGTCACCTTCCCTGAGGAGGGGGTCCAGGGTTCTTCTCAAATTCCCAAGAAGTCCAGAACCCCCGGTGGCATGGTCTTGCTTCACTAGCCTTCCCTGGACTGGCACTGATGTTCCTTCCATTGAGATACTGAATTCCTATTATCATGCAAATATGTTAACAGAATAACATTTTTACCTATCAGGAGTCATTAACGGGAGTTAATCCAGCAAATTAGAATAAGAAGCGAGAAGGCCATAGAGGGAAACTGCCTGATTTGGAGGCTTCCTGTGACCTTGAGGAGGTCACATCCCTATGCTCTGGGCTTGCTCTACAAAACAGAAAGACCCTGATTGGCAAGGTGATCTAAGTCCCCATTTGTGGGAGAGGCTGCAGATATCTTTGTTATCCTTCCAGCCCTCTTCACTCTCAAAGTGTATCATCTGCTTTCTCCCTGGGAGGGGCCTGGGGCTTTGACCACTGGCAGATCTGATTCCAGTAGCTTCTGGGAGTGGGAAATGAGGTGGCAGAGCTCAGGAGTGCTGTGGGGCCCTGGGAAGAGGGGGGGTCCCTGGAGAGGTGCTCTGAGGGGTCCTCTTCCCATCTCCGCACTGTCCTGGCTGGCCTCTGCCTTCCCGTCCTTCCTTCTTGGTCTCTGCACACCTCCTGCTTCTCCATGAGGTGCTTCCCTCTCCAGGCTTCGGACCAAGCACTCAGTTCTACTCTTCTGACTCCCTTTTGGGGTCATGGTGTCTATGTCGGTAGCTTCCTTAGGTATTGCACAGAGCACAGTCTGGGCAGCTGTGTTCGTTAGCCCTGTGTGTCTGAAGCTTTCAATGACCACCCTGTATTCTGCTGACTTTTTTTAGTTTACCAGGTTGTGAAACGTAATATACATACAGAAAGGTGCATAAAACATACCTGCTCAAATTAAAGGAGAGTTCTAAAGCACACAATCATATAAGTGTCACCTACATCAAGACATGTAACATTGCCAGTGCAGGAAGACCTCAAATGTCCCTTCCACACAGAGGGTCTTCTCTTGACTTTTATCATGACCAGTTCTTGCTCTCAGTGCTGCTGTTGCTATGGCGATGCTGCCCTGTTGTGCATCCCTACCCCCCGTATGTCAGGCTTGCTTGTTGTGGAATGCAACGCACAGGAATCATTCTGTGTGTATTCCAAGTCTAGCATCTTTCTGTTGATGTTACATGTGTGAGATTCACCCATGCATGTCCGTCTCTTTATTGCTGCTTAAGTAGCTCATTGTAAGTTCCTGTATCTAGTCCACCACTGATGGAGGTCTGGCTTGTTTCCAGTTTGGGGCTGCACTTGTCCAGGTGAGCTTCTGGACCAGGTATATGCCTGGGAGGGAAACCAGTAGGTCACAGGGAACATATGTGTTCAATTTTAATAGATTACCTGCAACTGGGTCACCAAGTGCTTGTAACAATTACTATGTTTACTATGTTTACTATGTTTCTGTTCTACACTCTCAACAAACAATGAAAGTGAAAGTGAAGTCGCTCAGTCATGTCCAACTCTTTGCGACCCCATGGGCTGTAGCCTATCAGGCTCCTCCGTCCCTGGGATTTTCCAGGCAAGAGTGCTGGAGTGGATTGCCATTTCCTTCACCAGGAGATCTTCCCAACCCAGGGATTGAACCCGGGTCTCCCTCATTGCAGGCAGACGCTTTACCGTCTGAGCCATCCAATGTCAAATTTTGTCAAGCTCACAGGTGCAAAACAGTATAGTCTAGTGATTTCCTTTTGCATTTCTCTGAGGGTTAATAATATTGAGCACTTTTTCTTGCATTTCTTGGCCATTCCTGGCCAAGTGAAGTTGTTCAAGTCTGTTCAAAGTAAATAAATAAATAAATATTTATTTATTTATCTGTTTGCCAACAAAGGTCCATATAGCCAAAGCTATAGTTTTTCCAGTGATCATATACAGATGTTATAGCTGGATCAGAAAGAAGGCTGAGCACCACAGAATTGATGCTTTCCAACTGTGCTGAAGACTTTTGAGAGTCCCTTGGACAGCAAGGAGATCAAATCAGTCAATCCTAAAGGAAATCAACCATGAATATTCATTGGAAGGACAGATGTCAACAAAGGTTCATATGATCAAAGTCATGGTCTTTCCAGTAGTCATGTATGAATGTGAGAGTTGGACCAGAAAGAAAGCTGAGAGCCAAAAAGTTGATGCTTTTGAACTGTGGTGTTGGAGAAGACTCTTGAAAATACCTTGGACTGCAAGCAGGTCAAACCAGTCAATCCTAAAGGAAATCAGTCCTGAATATTTATTGGAAGGACTGATGTTGAAGCTGAAGCTCTAATACTTTGGCCACCTGATGCGAAGAACTGACTCATTGGAAAAGACCCTGATGCTGGGAAAGACTGAAGGCAGGAAAAGAAGGGGGCGACAGAGGATGAGATGATCTGATGGCATCACTGACTCAATGGATGTGAGTTTGAGCAAACTCCAGGAGATAGTGAAGGACAGGGGAGCAGTCCATGGGATCACGAAGAATCGGACACTACTGAGCCACTGAATACTAACAACAATTTATCTGTTTGGCTGCGCTGGGTCTTACTTGTGGTGCACGAAATCAGTATATCTGCAGCATGTGGAATCTTAGTTTCCCAACCTGGAATTGAACCTGTGTCCCCTGCATTGCAAGGTGGATCCTTAACCATTGGACCACCAGGAAAGCCCCTATGCGACTATCTTTATCGTTTAGAAACATTTTACTTGGGATGTCTTAGAGCCTTGCCTCTCCCTCCTCCCATCAGCAAGTCAATTTCCAACGCCTCTCAGCTATATCGTTCAATGGTTTTTCTTGGCTGTTCTCACTTTCCATGCTTTTCCATATTTGAAACTTCAGCCCGAGGTCTCCCGTATGGCTCAAGATCCACAGGAGTGCCATATGTGAACATGAAAGCCAAATCTCCATATGGTCCTCTCCAACTCAAGCCCTCCTCAGCCTGTCTGCACAGGACACATATTGACTGTTAGCTGGTGGCTCATGAGCTTTTCCACCTCAGCTCACCCACTTCCTCCCTAGATCCTTCACACTTTTAAAAGTCAGCTTCAACTTGCTAGTATTTGGCTGAGGATTTTTGCATCTATGTTCATGTACCCAATGTCCACAGCCACACAATTCATAATTGCCAAGGCACAGAGGCAACCTAAATGTCCAGTGACAGAGGAATAGATAGAGAATATGTGGTCCATGTATATAATGAACTATTACTCAGCCATAAGAAAGATCGAAATAATGTCATTTGCAGCAACGTGGATGGACATAGAGATGATTGTACTGAGTACAGTAAGGCAGACAGAGAAAGACAAATATCATGTATCACTTATATGTGTAATGTAAAAAGAATGATGTAGGTGAACTTATTTATAAAACAGAAGCAGACTCACAGACGTAGGAACCAAATGTATGCTTGCCAAAGTGGCAAGTTCTAAACCACACATACATGTAACTGCTACACTGGAGGAGGGGCACGTTAATTAGGAGTTTGGGATTAACGTACACATACCACAGTCTATAAGATAGATAACCAACAAGGACCTACTATATAGCACAGGGAACTATACTCAGTATATTTTAATAACCTAAAGCAGAAAAGAATATTAAAAAGAGTGTATATACATATTACATATATATATATATATATATATATATAACTGAGCTGAATCACTTTGATGTACACCTGAAATGAACACAACATATATTGTGTTCATATCATATCAACATATCAACTATATTTCAATAAAAATTTTTTTAATCACAGAAAATAAAAAAATAAAGAAGAAACAAAAAACTTATTGAGGTGTAATTTACAAGCATTCAAAAGCACCCCCTTTGAAATACAGACTTGGATAAGCTCTGATACACATATAGACATAAGCCACCTGGAAGCGAGACCCCCTGTCCCCGACCCCGGCCCCTGGCCCCATGCAAACTCTGACCTGCTCTGTGTCTGTTCCAGAACCACACAGCATGTCCTTTCTGTCCCTTTGCTTCATTTTGCTCTTTGGCTTTATTGTGTGTTGGAACTCTAATCTTGTGTGTTGCTGGAGATGTTCCTTTGTGTGGTGGTACCACAGTGTCTGCAGCCAATCACCTGTAGATGAAAGCTGGGTCTTCTCCAGGCTGGGCTGTGACGATTAAAGCTATGGTTTCATTTCTATATGGTAAATGCCCAGGGGTCTTCTCAGCTGGCTCAGAGGTAAAGAAACTGCCTGCCAATGCAGACACAGGAGACATGGGTTCTATTCCTGCATCAGAAAGATCCCTTAGAGGCGGAAATGGCAACCTACTCCAGTATTCTTGCCTGGAAAAGTCCATGGACAGAGGAGTCTGGTGGGTTACAGTACATGGGGTTGCAAAGAGTCTGACATGACTTAGCCACTGAGCACACATGCTAATGTCTAAGAGTCAATTGCTAGATTTCATGAGAAGTAAAGAATCTGTCCATCAAATGGTTTTCCAAAATGTCCAGTTACACCCAGCAACATCTGAGCACACCTGTTGCTCCTCATTCTTGCCACACATGTATTTTCACTTTGCCATTTAGCTAGTCCAGAACTATAAGGTGCTGTGCTAAGTCACATCGGCCATGTCCGACTCTTTGTGACTCTACGGACTGTAGCTTGCTAGGCTCCTCTGTCCATGAAATTTTCCAGGCAAGAATACTAGAGTGGGTTGCCATGCCCTCCTCCAGGGGATCTTCCTGACCCAGGGATTGAACCCATGTTTCTTACATCTCCTGCATTGGCAGGCAGGTTCTTTACCACTAGTGCCACTTCAGTTCAGTTCAGTCGCTCAGTTGTGTCCAACTCTTTGCAACCCCATGGACTGCAACACACCAGGCTTCCCTGTCCATCACCAATTTGCAAAGCTTGCTCACACTCATGTCTATGGAGTCGGTGATGCCATCCAACCATCTTATCTTCTGTCATCCCCTTCTCCTCCAGCCTTCAATCTTTCCCAGCATCAGGGTCTTTTCCAATGGGTCAGTTCTTCGCATCAGGTGGCCAAAGTATTGGAGTTTCAGTTTTAGCATCAGTCCTTCCAATGAGTATCCAGGACTGATTTCCTTTAGGATTGACTGGTTTGATCTTCTTGCTGTCCTAGGGACTCTCAAGAGTCTTCTGCAACATCAGTTCAAAAGCATCAATTCTTCGGCACTCAGCTTTCTTTATAGTCCAACTCTCACATCCGTACATGACTACTGGAAAAACCATAACTTTGACTAGATGGGCCTTTGTCAGCAAAGTAATGTCTCTGCTTTTTAATATACTGTCTAGGTTTGTCATAGCTTTCTTCCAAGGAGCAAGTGTCTTTTAATTTCATGGCTGCAGTCACCATCTGCAGTGATTTTGGAGCCCCCCCCCCCCAATAAAGTCTCTCACTGTTCCCATTGTTTCCCCATCTATTTGCCATGAAGTGATGGGACCAGTTGCCATGGTCTTAGTTTTTTGAATGTTGAGTTTTAAGCCAGCTTCTTCACGCTCCTCTTTCACTTTCATCAAGAGGTTCTTCAGTTCCTCTTCCCTTTCTGCCATGAGGGTGGTGTCATCTGCATATCTGAGGTTATTGATATTTCTCCCAGCTATCTTGATTCTAGCTTGTGCTTCATCCAGTCCGGCATTTTGCATGACGTACTCTGAATATAAGTTAAATGAGCAAGGTGACTGCAGCCTTGATGTACTCCTTTCCCAATTTGGAACCAGTCTGTTGTTCCATGTCACCTACTATGGTGCTCTAGTGCCACCTACTATGTATAAAATCAGCACGATTTTTGAAAAGACAGTGATTTTCCCATTAAATTATCTTGATACCTTTATTGAAAGTTAATTGATTGTATAACTATGAACATATCTCTTGAATCTCTTTTCCGTTGCACTGACTTAAAAGTATATCCCTATGGGTGTCACTGTCTCAGTTATAGTGGTTTTATGGTAAGGACTGAAATCAAGACGTGGCAAGTCTCCCACTTTGCTATTTGTTTTGGGTCTATGTTTGTATTGGCACCAAATTCATGTCAGGACCCTGAACTGTGCGAGTATGGCATTTGGAAGTGTGATATCTGCGAGGTGTTGGTGTTCAGATGAGATTGTTAGAGTGGGACCCCTCAGGAGAGTTGCGGTTCATGGCCCTCCTTGAAACCTAGCTTTCATCCTCCCTCTCTCCTCCCCTGTTTCACCATGTGGTCTTGGATTTTCCCACCACCAACCATAACTATGAAAAGTACATTTCTGCTGTTTAAACCACCCCATTTATGGCATTTTATTATAGCACCCAGAACACTTAGCCACTTTTTTGTTTCAAAATAATTTTGCCTGTTCTAGGTTATTTTGCATCTCTAGCTAAAGTTTAGAATCAGTTTGTCAATTACAAAAAAAAAAAAAAAATCTTCTTGGATTTTGATAGGAATTATATGAATTTGTATATGTATTTGGGAAGAATTAACATTTTAAAGTAGAGTTTTTAGTCTTTAAGCAAGATATTCCTCTTCATTTATGTAGATTTTTCATTTCTTTCAGAAAAATTGTAGTTTTTCAGTGTATAGTTTTTCTGTGTATACATATATCCCCATATATTTACATATTTTTATATGTAAATAAAAATATGGGGGATATATAACAGTATATGGGGGCTTCCCAGGTGGCTCAGTAAAGAATCTGCCTACCAACGCAGGAGATGTAAGAGACATGGGTTCGCTTCCTGGGTCAGGAAGATCCCCTGGAGAAAGAAATAACAACCTACCCCAGTATTCTTGTCTGGAGAACCCCATGGGCACAGGAACCTAGTGGGCTACAGTCTACTGTGACCCTAGTGGGGTCACAAAGAGTCAGACACGACTTAGTGACTAAACAACAACACCTGTGAGTATAGTACATATGTTAGATGTATATAACTATATTGACCATACACAGATTCTTAAATATTTCACTTTTTTGATGCTATTATAAGCGACTATTTTTAAAATTTCATTTTCCATTTGTTTGTTTCTGTCATACAGAGATGAACTTTATTTTTGTATGTTGACTTCAGATAACTTGCTAGATTTAGCTATTTGTTGTGGCAATATTTTCGGAGTTTTCTGAGGATTTTTCTACATATTTACATGATCCTATCATCTACAAATAAAAACAGTTTTATTGCTTCCTGTCTAATTTGTAAGCCCTTTATTTCTTTTCCTTTGTTATTGCACTGGCTAGGAAGTTCTGTAAAATAGTGAATAAAAATAGTGAGAATAGACATTCTTGCCATGTTCCTGTAAGTATTCAGGCTTTCAGCATTAAGTGCAATTTTATCAATAAAAATTGCTTTTGCTTTTGTTTTGTTTGGACTGTTTTGTCTCATTTTTTACCTGTCCTTTATTTATTGAGGATGTTTCCTTTATTTCTACTTTGCTAAGAGTTTTTAATGTTGTGGGCCTTTAATTTTGTCAGATGCTTTTTCTTCATCCATTGAAATAACCATATGATTTTTTCCCTTTTATTATCTTAATGTAATAAAATAGATAGTTGATTTTTTGAATACTGAACCTAATTCATATTCCTGGGATAAGCATTAGTTATCTTTTTATATAGCAATATATCTGAATTTAATTTGGTGAAATTGTATTGAGGATTTTTGCGTCTAATTTAATTAGGAATGCTGGTCTGTATTTTTTTTTTTTTTAATTCTGTCTTGGTTTCAACTCACAAATGAGCTGAGAAGCATTTATTCTTTTATTTTGTGAAAGAAGTTGTGTAAGACTAGTATAATTTCTTCATCAGTATGAAGACACATGGATCAGAATTTTCATTGTGGAAGGTCTTTAGTTGTGAATTCAATTGCTTTAATACATATGAAGCTATATCAAATTGTTTATTCTTGTATCGGTTTTAGTAACTTGCATCTTTTAAGCAATATGTGTATTTCATTTGAATTGTTGAACTTCTCATAAAGTTGTCCCTAACAACCTAGAGCATGCATGCTAAGTCACTTCAGTTGTGTCTGACTCTTTGCAACCCTATCAATGGTGGTCTGCCAGGCTCCTCTGTCCATGGGATTCTCCAGGCAAGAATACTGGAGCGGGTTGTCAAGCCCTCCTCAGGGGGGTGTTCTTGACCCAGGAATTGAACCAGGGTCTCTTATATCTCCTGCATTGTCACGCAGGTTCTTTACCACTAGTGCTACCTGGGAAGCCCCAACAACCTAATATTTTCCTTTTATTGTCTGGATGATCTATATACCACCTTTATTTTGATATGTTGTCTGATTTTGTTTTGTCTCCTTTTTATTAGTCTAGCTGGAGTTTATGCTTTTAATGGTTATTTCAAAGAACTAGTTTTTTAAGCAATTTATTCTCTCTTGATATTTTATTCACTGGGATTTTCAATCCTGCCTTTAGTATTTCCTTAGTTGACTTGCTTTTTAAAAAATTTGCTTTTTTTCTTTATAAATTCTTAAAGTGGAAAAAATAAATCAGTGATCTTGATCTTACAACTTTATTCTTTGTCATATAAACACTCACAGCTATAAATTTCACTCTAAGTGCTTTTAGCTATATCACACAAAATTTCACATGCTGTGTTTTCATTACCATTCAGTTTCAAACATGTTCTAATTTCTTTTGTGATTTCTTCCTTACATTCTCATTATATTCAGCTTAAAATATATTCTATTGCTCTTGCAAACTTTTCTTAAGAGTGTTTGTTGTTTGCTTTCTAAAGATTTGGATATAATCCAGATACCTTTTTGGTTCTTTTATTTCTAATAAAATGTTACTATGGCCAGACACATGCTGTGTCTGACTTTAATATTTTAAATTTATTGACTTATTTTATGGGCCAGCATATGGCTTAAATTGATGAAGGTTACACATGCACTTGAAAAGAAAATATATTCTTCTGTTGATTGGAATAACTTCCTATAAATGCCAAGTAGGTCAAAGTGATTGACAGTGTTGTTCAAGTCTTCTGTAGCGCCCTGGTTTTCAATCCAATTGTTGTCCTGTTGATACAAAAATGGGACTATGGAAACTGTAATCTTGAATATATCTGTCTTCTTTCAATTCTGTAGGTTTTGCTCAGTATGTTTTGAAGTTCTCTTATCCATGGCATACATAGAATTGTCATTTCTTCTGGATAAAGAGATATTTTTATCATTATTAAATATTATTTTTCCCCTGGTAATATTTCTTGTCCTGAAATAATCTACTATGTCTGAAAATAATGTAGCCATTTGAGTTTTCTTATGATTATTTTTATCATGGTATATGCCATCCCCATTTTATTTTTCACTTTTAACATATCAGTTACTTTTTTTTATCAGTCTTTATATTGTGTAGTGTGTCTCTTATAAACAGTACATAAAAAACACCTAGTTTTTTAATCAGTTTTTTTAACCAGTGCTGGAATGAGCTCATACAAGTTCATAAGAGTTGACTGTTAACTTTATAAGAATTTTGCAAGCCAGTGGATGTCATGTCATAGCTTGAACTTGGCTATAGTGGGAGTACTTACACCACATAAATCAGCAATTGATACAAATTAGGACTTGTATTCTTCCAGAGAGTTAGTGGTTAAACATTTTCCAGTAGACCACTGATTTTGCTTATTTCTATCCTGATTACATCTGCCCTTAATTTGACTACTTTGACTACTTACATTTATTGTAATTATTGACACAATTAAGTCCAAGTCTCTCATGTTTCAATTTGTGTCATATTCTCTCTGATCTCCTTTCCCCTTTCTTCTTGCCTTAACTTTGGATTATCTTTCAGTATTTCATGATATCTCCATCCTGGGTTACACCTTTTCATTTTAACTTTTGTGATTTTTATAGATCTCATCATACACACGATAGTAAGGTTATGCTCAAAATCCTTCAAGCTAGGCTTCAGCGTTATATGAACTGAGAATTTCTAGATGTCCAATCTGGGTTTAGAAAAGGCAGAGGAACCAGAGATCAAATTACCAGCATTCACTGGATCATAGAGAAAACAAGGGAATTCCAGAAAAACATCTACGTCATTTCATTGACTATGTTAAAGTCTTTGACTGTGTTGACCATAATAAACTGTGGAAAACTCTTAAAGAGATGGGAGTACCAGACCATCTTACCTGTCTCCTGAGATACCTGTATGCAGGTCAAGAAACAACAATTAGAATCTTGTTTGGAACAACAGACTAGTTCAAGATTGAGAAAGAAGTACAACAGGGTTGTTTATTATTACCCTGTTTATTTAACTTATATGCAGAGCACATCATGTGAAATGTTGGGCTGGATGAGTTACAAGCTGGAATCAAGATTGCCAGGAGAAATATCAACAACTTTAGATATGTGGCTGACACCAGTTTAATGGCAGAAAGCAAAGAGGGTCTAAAAAGTCTCTTGATGAAAGTGAGAGGAGAGTGAAAAAGCCGGCTTAAAAGTCAATATTAAAAAGAAAAAAAAAAAAAAAAAACTAAGATCATGGCATCCAGTCCCACCACTTCATTGCAAATAGAAGGGAAAAATGTGGAAGTCGTGACAGATTTCCTCTTCTTGGACTCTAAAATTACTGTGGATGGTGACTGCAGCCTCGAAATTAGATACTTGCTTCTTGGCAGGAGACCTGTGCTCCATCCCTGGTTTGGGAAGACACCCTGGAGAAGGGAACAGCTACCCACTCCAGTATTCTGGCCTGGAGAATTCCACTGGACTGTATAGTTCGTGGGTCACAAAGAGTCAGACACAATTGAGCGAATTTCACTTTTCACTTTCTTGGCAGGAAAGCCATGACAAACCTAGACAGTGTATTGAAAAGCAAAGACATCACTTTGCTGACAAATGTTGGTATAGTTAAGGCTATGATCTTTCCAGTAGTCATGTATGGATGTGAGAGTTGGACCATAAAGAAGGCTGAGCACCAAAGAACTGATGCTTTCAAATTGTGGTGCTGAAGAAGACTCTTGAGAGTCCATTGGATAACAAGAAGATCAAACTGGTCAACCGTTAAAGGAAATCAACCCTAAATACTCATTGGAGGACTGATGATAAAGCTGAAGCTACAATAATTTGGCCATCTGATGTGAACAGCTGACTCATGGGAAAAGACTCTGATGCTGGGAAAGATTGAAGACAGAAGGAGAAGACGGCAACAGAGGATGAGATGGTTGGATGGTGTCACCAATTTAATAGATATGAACTTGGACAAACTTTGGGAGATAGTGAGGGACAGAGAAGCCTGGTATGCTTCAGTCCATGGGGTTGTGAAAAGTCAGACATTACTTGGTGACAGAAAAACAACAACATCATACTCATTTTAACTGAGGACAGTCTAACTTCAACTAAGATTATGCCCTTATATCTACTATGTAGACTTTTTGTGACCACATGGACTGTAGCCCACCAGGTTCCTCCATCCATGGAATTCTCTAGGCAAGAATACTGGGAGTGGGTAGCCATTCCATTCCCCAGGGATCTTCCTGACCCAAGTATCAAACCTGAGTCTCCTGCATTGAAGATAGATTCCTTACCATCTGAGCCACCAGGGAAGCCCACATCCCCTATAGCCACTTTATAGTAATAATTTTCCATCTCTCCTTTTCACCCTTTGTGTTAATATTGTCAGATATTTCACTGCTTTAAATTACACAGAACACTGTAATTTTTTGCTTTAAATAGTAATTTATCTTTTTAAAAGTCAAGATGAAAAGAACCTATTTTAAATTGACCCACATATTTACCATTATTGAAGGCCTTCATTGCTTTGAGTAGATCTGAGTTTTCTTTGATATCATTGTCCTTCAGAATGAAAAACTTGAACATTTCTCAGTACAGGTCTGCTGACCAGATTCTCTCAGCTTTTGTTGCCTTTAAAAGTCTTTATTTTGGGAGGAATAGGACAGGGAGACCACTTCCTTCCCCACAAATTCATCAAAAGAACATTTGAATGCTGAGTAACTTCCACAAAACAACTTCTGAATGCTGGCAGAGGGCATCAGGCACCCAGAAAAGCAGCCCATTGTCTTCAAAAGGAGGTAGGAAAAAAATATAAAAGATAAAAAGAGAGACAAAAGAGGTGGGGACGGAGCTCCGTCCCAGGAAGGGAGTCTTAAAATAGAGAGAAGTTTCCAAACACCAGGAAACACTTTCACTGCTGAGTCTGTGGCGAGCCTTGGAACCACAGAGGGCAACATATCCGGGAGACAAAATTAATAAATAATTAAACCCCACAGATTATGTGCCCAACGGTAACTCCCCCAGCAGAGAAGCAGCGCAGATGCCTGCATCCATCAGCAAGGCTGGGCAGGGAGGCGTGGGCTGCATTGCTTAGAATAAGGACTGGGCCTGAATGCCCCGAGGGCAGTCTGAGGGAACTAACTTGGGATAGCAAACCAGACTGTGGGATAGCTACCACGCGAAAAGCCCTAACCTAAGACACCACCAGGTCTACTCATAGAACAAAGGACTGAGCAGAGCTAGCCGGCTGCAGCCCGGCCCATCCCCCTCCAGTGACAGGCAGGCGAGGGTAGCCAGAGCCGGAAGGCGGCAATTGCAGCCCCAAAGAAATATTATCTACCAAACTGCAAGCAGGTTTCATTGCTAACCAAGACTTCTTGGGATTCTGGACAGTCAACATCTGCCTGAGAAGGTGCACCGGTTGTACACCCAGAAAACCAAGCAGCAGGGATGGGGGAGGCGATAAGTCGCAGAGACCGCACTCTCTAAACACCTGATCACCTGAGCTGCTCGGACCTGGGAAAGGCACAAAACGCAGGCCCAAACGAGTCTGCGCCTCTGAGGACTACCCGAGTGCCTGAACCTGAGCAGCTTAGACCTGGGAAGTGCATGCAGCCCAGGGCCGGCCTCAGACGGTTCCCGATGGAGCAACCTAGAGCCTGAGCAGTGTAGACAGGGAAAACACACACACTAAGAGTGGGGGCAAACCCAGTGTGGCTGAGACACTGCAAGCACTCCCCACACACGCCAGTGTATTTGTTGCAGCCTCCCTCCCTCCCCACAGTGCAACTGAACAAGTGAGCCTAAAAAGTGTCCACCACCGCCCCCCTTGTATCAGGGCAGAAATCAGACACTGAAGAGACCAGCAAACAGAAGAAGCTAAAACAGAGGGAACCTCCTTGGAAGTGACAGGTACAATAGATTAAAACCCTGTAGTTAATACCAACTACATAGGAAGGGGCCTATAGATCTTGAGAAATATAAGCCAGATCAAGGAACTATCCAAAAATGAACTGACCCCACACTGCCCACAACAACACCAGAGAAAGTCCTAGATATATTTTTACTATCATTCTGTAATTTTTTTTAATTTTTTTATTTTTAAGTCCTCTATTACTCCTTTAATTTTCATTTTTATAACCTACTATTACTTTACAAAAAAAAAGAGAGAGACCCTATTTTTTAAAGCAAACTTCATGTATATATATATATATATATATAATTTTTGTGACTTTTTATTTATTTATTTTATTTTATTTATTTTTGGAAATCCAACCTCTACTCTAGATTTTTAATCTTTGCTTTTCGGTATTTGTTATTAATTTTGTACCTTTAAGAACCCAATCTTCAGTATCCATTTTTAATTAGGAGTGAGATTACTGGCTTGGCTGCTCTCTCCCTCTTTGGACTCTCCTTTTTCTCCACCAGGTTGCCTATATCTCCTCCCTCCCCCTTCTCTTCTCTACCCAACTCTGTGAATCTCTTTGTGGGTTCTGGACAGTGGAGAACACTTAGGGAACTGATTACTGGCTGGATCTCTCTCTCCTTTTGATTCCCCACTTTATCCTCCTGGCCACCTCTGTTTCCTTCCTCCTCATTCTCTTCTCTGTATAACTCTGTGAACATCTCTGAGCAGTCCAGACTGTGGAGCGCACATAAGGAAGTGATTACTGGCTAGCCTGCTGTTTCCTCTTTTGATTCCACCTCATCTCATCCTGGTCACCTCTATCTCCCTCTTCCCTCTTCTCTTCTGCATGTAACTCTGTGAACCTCTCTGGGTGTCCCTTACTGTGGAGAAACTCTTCATCTTTAACCTAGATGTTTTATCAATGGTGCTGTATAGATGGAGAAGTCTTGAGGCTACTGTAAAAATAAGACTGAAAACCAGAAGCAGGAGGCTTAAGTCCAAATCTTGAGAACACCAGAGAACTCCTGACTCCAGGGAACATTAATCGACAGGAGCTCATCAAACACCTCCATACCTACACTGAAACCAAGCACCACCCAAGGGCCAACAAGTTCCAGAGCAAGACATACCATGCAAATTATCCAGCACCACAGGAACACAGCCCTGAGATTCAATATTCAGGCTGCCCAAAGTCACTCCAAACCCATTGACATCTCATAACTCATTATTGGACACTTCATTGCACTTCAGAGAGAAGAAATCCAGCTCTACCCACCAGAACACCAACACAAGCTTCCCTAACCAGGAAACCTTGACAAGCCACCCATACAACCCCACCCACGGTGAGGAAACTCCACAATAAAGAGAATTCCACAAACTGCCAGAATACAGAAAGGCCACCCCAAACACAGCAATATAAACAAGATGAAGAGACAGAGGAATATCCAGCAGGTAGAGGAACAGGATAAATGCCCACCAAACCAAGCAAAAGAGGAAGAGATAGGGAATCTACCTGATAAAGAATTCCGAATAATGATAGTGAAAATGGCCCCAAATCCTGGAAACAAAATGGAATCACAGCTAAATAGCCTGGAGACAAGGATTGAGAAAATGCAAGAAAGGTTTAACAAAGACCTAGAAGAAATAAAAAGAGTCAATATATAATGAATAATGCAATAAATGATATCAAAAACACTCTGGAGGGAACAAATAGCAGAATAACAGAGGCAGAAGATAGGATTAGTGAGGTAGAAGATAGAATGGTAGAAATAAATGAATCAGAGAGGAAAAAAGAAAAACAAATTAAAAGAAATGAGGACAATCACAGAGACTTCTGGGACAATGTTAAACGCCCCAACATTCAAATCATAGGAGTCCCAGAAGAAGAAGACAAAAAGAAAGACCATGAGAAAATACTTGAGGAGATAATAGTTGAAAACTTCCCTAAAATGGGGAAGGAAATAATCACCCAAGTCCAAGAAACCCAGAGAGTCCCAAACAGGATAAACCCAAGGCGAAACACCCCAAGACACATATTAATCAAATTAACAAAGATCAAACACAAAGAACAAATATTAAAAGCAGAAGGGAAAAACAACAAATAACACCCAAGGGGATTCCCATAAGGATAACAGCTGATCTTTCAAACTCTTCAGGCCAGGAGGGAATGGCAAGACACACTTAAAGTGATGAAAGAAAACAATCTACAGCCCAGATTACTGTGCCCAGGAAGGATCTCATTCAAGTATGAAGGAGAAATCAAAAGCTTTACAGACAAGCAAAAGCTGAGAGAATTCTGCACCACCAAACCAGGTCTCCAACAAATACTAAAGGATCTTCTCTAGACAGGAAATGCAGTAAAGTAAATGGCAACGGGATCATACTTATCAACAATTACCTTAAACACAAATGGGTTGAATGCCCCAACCAAAAGACAAAGACTGGCTGAATGGATAAAAAAAACAAGACCCCTATCTATACATGTTGTCTACAAGAGACCCACCTCAAAACAAGGGACACATACAGACTGAAAGTGAAGGGCTGGAAAAAGATATTCCACGCAAATAGAGACCAAAAGAAAGCAGGAGTAGCAATACTCATATCAGATAAAATAGACTTTAAAACAAAGGCTGTGAAAAGAGACAAAGAAGGACACTACATTCTGATCAAAGGATCAATCCAAGAAGAAATATAACAAGTATAAATATATATGCACCCAACATAGGAGCACCACAATATGTAAGACAAATGCTAACAAGTATGAAAGGGTAAATTAACAATAACACAATAATAGTGGGAGACTTTAATACCCCACTCACACCTATGGATAGATCAACTAAACAGAAAATTAACAAGGAAACACAAACTTTAAATGATACACTAGACCAGCTAGACCTAATTGATATCTATAGGACATTTCACCCCAAAACAATGAATTTCACCTTTCCCTCAAGTGCACACAGAACCTTCTCCAGGGTAGATCACATCCTAGGCCATAAATCTAGCCTTGGTAAATTCAAAAAAATAAAAATCATTCCAAGCATCTTTTCTGACCACAATGCAGTAAGATTAGATCTCAATTACAGGAGAAAAACTATTAAAAATTCCAACATATGGAGATGAACAACACGCTGCTGCATAACCAACAAATCACAGAAGAAATCAAAAAAGAAATCAAAGTATGCATAGAAACGAATGAAAATGAAAACACAACAACCCAAAACCTGTGGGACACTGTAAAAGCAGTGCTAAGGGGAAGGTTCATAGCAATACAGGCATACCTCAAGAAACAAGAAAAAAGTCAAATAAATAACCTAACTCTACACCTAAAGCAACTAGAAAAGGAAGAAATGAAGAACCCCAGGGTTAGTAGAAGGGAAGAAATCTTTAAAATTAGGGCAGAAATAAATGCAAAAGAAACAAAAGAGACCATAGCAAAAGTCAACAAAGCCAAAAGCTGGTTCTTTGAGAGGATAAATAAAATTGACAAACCACTAGCCAGACTCATCAAGAAACAAAGGGAGAAAAATCAAATTAATAAAATTAGAAATGAAAATGGAGAGATCATAACAGACAACACAAAAATGCAAAGGATCACAAGAGACTACTATCAGCAATTATATGCCAATAAAATGGACAACTTGGAAGAAATGGACAAATTCTTAGAAAAGTACAACTTTCCAAAACTGAACCAGGAAGAAATAGAAAATCTTAACAGACCCATCACAAGCACGGAAATTGAAACTAATCAGAAATCTTCCAGCAAACAAAAGCCCAGGTCCAGACAGCTTCACAGCTGAATTCTACCAAAAATTTAGAGAAGAGCTAACACCTATCCTACTCAAACTCTTCCAGAAAATTGCAGAGGAAAGTAAACTTCCAAACTCATTCTATGAAGCCACCATCACCCTAATACCAAAACCTGACAAAGATGCCACCAAAAAAAGAAAACTAAAGGCCAGTATCACTGATGAACATAGGTGCAAAAATCCTTAACAAAATTCTAGCAATCAGAATCCAACAACACCAAGACCAAGTGAGCTCAGTGCAATCAGAATCCAACAACACCATGACCAAGTGGGCTTTATCCCAGGGATGCAAGGATTCTTCAATATCCACAAATCAATCAATGTAATACACCACATTAACAAATTGAAAAATAAAAGCCATATGATTATCTTAATAGATGCAGAGAAAGCCTTTGACAAAATTCAACATCCATTTATGATTAAAAACTCTCCAAAAAGCAGGAATAGAAGGAACATACCTCAACATACCTCAAAAGCTATATATGACAAACCCACGGCAAACATTATCCTCAATGGTGAAAAATTGAAAGCATTTCCCCTATAGCCAGGAAAAAGACAAGGGTGCCCAGTTTTACCACTACTATTCAACATAGTTTTGGAAGTTTTGGCCACAGCAATCAGAGCAGAAAAAGAAATAAAAGGAATCCAAATTGGAAAAGAAGAAGTAAAACTCACTGTTTGCAGATGACATGATCCTCTACAGAGAAAACCCTAAAGACTCCACCAGAAAATTACTAGAGCTAATCAATGAATATAGTAAAGCTGCAGGATATAAAACCAACACACAGAAATCCCTTGCATTCCTATACACTAATAATGAGAAAATTGAAAGACAAATTAAGGAAACAATTCCATTCACCATTGCAATGAAAAGAATAAAATACTTAGGAATATAACTACCTAAAAAGAAATGAAAGACCTATATATAGAAAACTATAAAACCCTGGTGAAAGAAATCAAAGAGGACACTAATAGATGGAGAAATATACCGTGTTCATGGATTGGAAGAATCAATATAGTGAAAATGAGTATACTACCCAAAGAAATCTATAGATTCAATGCAATCCCTATTAAGCTACCAACGATATTTTTCACAGAGCCAGAACAAATAATTTCACAATTTGTATGGAAATACAAAAAACCTCGAATAGCCAAAGCAATCTTGAGAAAGAAGAATGAAACTGGAGGAATCAACCTGCCTGACTTCAGGCTCTACTACAAAGCCACAGTCATCAAGACAGTATGGTACTGGCACAAGGACAGAAAGATAGATCAATGGAACAAAATAGAAAGCCCAGAGATAAATCTACACACCTATGGACAACTTATCTTTGACAAAGGAGGCAAGAATATACAATGGATAAAAGACAATCTCTTTAACAAGTGGTGCTGGGAAAACTGGTCAACCACTTGTAAAAGAATGAAACTAGAACACTTTCTAACACCATACACAAAAATAAACTCAAAATGGATTAAAGATCTAAATATAAGACCAGAAATTATAAAACTCCTAGAAGAGAACATAGGCAAAACACTCTCCGACATAAATCACAGCAGGATCCTCTATGACCCACCTCCCAGAATATTGGAAATAAAAGCAAAAATAAACAAATGGGACCTAATTAAAATTAAAAGCTTCTGTACAACAAAGCAAACTATAAGCAAGGTGAAAAGACAGCCTTCAGAATGGGAGAAAATAATAGCAAATGAAGCAACTGACAAAGAATTAATCTCAAAAATATACAAGCAACTCCTGCAGCTCAATTCCAGAAAAATAAACAACTCAATCAAAAAATGGGCCAAAGAACTAAACAGAAATTTCTCCAAAGAAGACATACAGATGGATAATAAACAAATGAAAAGATGCTCAACATCACTCATTATCAGAGAAATGCAAACCAAAACCACAATGAGGTACCATCTCACGCCAGTCAGAATGGCTGCGATCCAAAAGTCTACAAGCAATAAATTCTAGAGAGGGTGTGGAGAAAAGGGAACCCTCTTACACTGTTGGTGGGAATGCAAACTAGTACAGCCACTATGGAGAACAGTGTGGAGATTTCTTAAAAAACTGGAAATAGAACTGCCATATGACCCAGCAATCCCACTGCTGGGCATACACACCAAGGAAACCAGAATTGAAAGATACACGTGTACCCCAATGTTCACCACAGCACTGTTTATAATAGCCAGGACATGGAAGCAACCTAGATGTCCATCAGCAGACGAATGGATAAGAAAGCTGTGGTACATATACACAATGGAGTGTTACTCAGCCATTAAAAAGAATACATTTGAATCAGTTCTAATGAGGTGGATGAAACTGGAGCCTATTATACAGAGTGAAGTGAGCCAGAAAGAAAAAACACCAATACAGTATACTAACACATATATATGGAATTTAGAAAGATGGTAACTATAACCCTGTATGTGAGACAGCAAAAGAGACACAGATATATAGAACAATCTTTTGGACTCTGTGGGAGAGGGCGAGGGTGGGATGATTTGGGAGAATGGCATTGAAACATGTATAATATCATATGTGAAACGAATCACCAGTCCAGGTTCTATGCATGATACAGGATGCTCGGGGCTGGTGCACTGGAATGACCCAGAGGGATGGTATGGGGAGGGAGGTGGGAGGGGGATTCAGGATGGGGAACACGTGTACACCTTTGGCGGATTCATGTTGATGTATGGCAAAACCAGTACAATATTGTAAAGTTAAAAAAAAAATAAAAGTCTTTATTCCCCACCCCCCACCCTTAAAGGTGTTTTTCCACCATTTTCTATCTTGCATAGTTTTTTGAGAATAACAAAGATAAGTCCTATCTTTGTTCCCCTGAATAGACAGTGTTTTTTCTTTGAATATTTTTTAAGATTTTCTCTATCATTAGTTTTCAAGAATTGGGTGGTAATGTGGCTTTTTGTGGTTTTCTTTATGTTTATTCTCTTAGTCTCTGAGGCTTCTTGGATCTGTGAGCTATAGTTCTACAAGATTGGAGAAATTTAAACCATTATTTCTTCAAATGTTTTTCTGACCCCATTTCATTCTCTCTTTCTGGGACTCCAATTATAAATATGTTACACTGCTTGATTTTGTCCTTCAGATTGTTAAAGCTTTGTTTATTTATCTTTTTTCTTTCTATATTTCAATTGGATAATTTATATTTCTGTATTTCAGGTTCATTGGTCTTTTCTTAAGCATTTAATCTGTTAAACTGATCCAGGGAATTTTTCATTTCAGATATTTTATTTTTCAGATTTATATGTTTTTTAATATATTTTTCTCCTAATTTTTATATCTCCCAGTAAGCCCTTAAGTATATTTATAATTATTGTTTTAAGGATTTTGGATTTAATGCCACCCGTCTCTCTAATTTCTGGGTCTGTTTCTATTAAATGCTTTCTCCCTGTAATTAGTCACTCAGTCTACTTTCTCATGTCTAGTAATTTTTATTTGATGCTAAACAGTTTGAATATTACAATATTGAGGGCATGCATTTTGTTAACCTTTAGAATACTGTGAATTTTGTTTTGGGTGCAACTTAGTTGCTCGTCAATCAATTTGATCCTTTTGAGACTTTTTTTTTTTTTTTTTTTTCCATTTTTTCAAGGACAAGTGTAGAGTAGACTTTAATCTATGGTAGTTTAGCCCTACTAATAAGGCATAACTCTCTAAGGTCTCTCTGAGTGTCACAAATATTAAACACTGTAGCTGTTCAGACCTCACAATTCCAGAAACCCTGTGTGGATTTCAAGAGTTGCTTACTTTAAAACTCGTTGGTAGTTCCTAACTAAGCCTTATGAAGTTTCATTCTATGCTACTCAGCATTTAGCAAGATTCCTGAGAAACTCTATGTAGGTTTCTGGAGCTCTTTTTTTTTCACCATGATTCTCTCCTCTCCAGTGTTGACTGCTATCCAAGAATATTGGAGTGGGTAGCCATTCCCTTCTCCAGAGGATCTTTCCAACCCAGGGATCAAACCCAGGTCTCCCGCTTTGTGGGAAGATTTTTTACTGTCTAAGCCAACAGGAAGCCCAATTCCAACCTCAGAATCCCCAAATTCCAATCTCTTCTCTTCAAATCAATGACACTACCCTTGTCTACCTATGTTCCCTCACCTTATACCATAGCATGAAAAGTACCTCCAGAGACAAGGCAATCACCTCATTAATCTCTGTCACAGGTCACAGTCCTATACTGCCAAGTCTCCAATGCTTCATCCAGTTTTCTAGTTGCTTAGACAGGAACACAGATCTGGTACCATTTTATCCAAGTTGATGGAAGAAGAAATGTATCCTCCTGTCACTTTCAAGTCAATAAATCCAACCCAGTCTTTCACTCGGTGTTTGGCCTCTCATCTCTAATTACCTAAAATACATCCTGCCCTGCCATTATCTCTGAGTCACTATGTTCCAAAGTGAACTCTTTATCTTCACTTCCATCAACTCTTCCTTCCAGTGCCCCTGTGTTTGCTAAGCTCAAAATCTTGGTCATCTTTAAACATTAGCTCAATTATCCATATCCCCTTGAAAATCAGTGCCAATTTCAAGGCATGCCAGTTTTTCCTCAAGGATCTTTTAAATCGACTCCCTTGTCTCTCTTTTGACTGCAACCTTATTGGGACAGATCCTCATCAACTAAATAATAGCTTTCTAAATGACAGACTGAGGGAGGAAGCTGGATGATGCCATAAAGCCTGGAAGAACAAGAATACCTCTCAATGATCAACAGGGCTTTTCAGTCACATCCTGTCTACTCCATTTCCTGTGCCCTGGTTACCTGAAGAGCTTTATTAATGCCCTCCATCATGCTCTCTCTCATCTCTGAATCTCCCCATACAACTCTTCCTTTTCTTGGTCCAGTCTTCTTTCTTACCTCTTCTTTTTTTTTTTTTTTTGTCTAATTAAAAAATATATATATTCATCTCTTACTTCTAACCATATTTTGTCTCCATGCTTCTACCCATCCTTCAGTTCTCAAAGTAAACATTTCTCCTTTCACAGAGGTTTCCCTTCCCTATTTTCCACAGATGAAGTTTGGTGGCCTGGGTTTCTTTCTCAATAGAACATTTCTCCTATTACATGGTTATATTTCATAAACTGTATCCTCCACTAGATTCTGGGATGAGGCTCATGAAACCCATGTATTCATGGTGCTGCTATAATCACCATCCTGTGTTCCTGTATTTAGCATAGGATGTGGCATTTGTGGGATGTTCACTCCCTTGGATGGCAAGAAGTTCAAACCAGTCAATCCTAAAGGAAATCAATCCTGAATATTCATTGGAAGGACTGATGCTGAAACTGAAGCACTAATACTTTGGCCACCAGATGGAAAGAGCAGACTCATTGGAAAAGACCCTGATGCTGGGAAAGATTGAAGGCAAGAGGAGAAGAGGACGACAGAAGATCAGATGGTTATAAGGCATCACTGACTCAATGGACATGAATTTGTGCAAACTTCAGGAGACAGTGAAGGACGGGGAAGCCTAGTGTGCTGCATGCAGTCCATGGGGTCGCAGAGAGTCAGACATGACTTAGTGATAAACAGCAGCAATAAATATTGGTTGCATACATGAATGTCCAGATGAAGAAATAATGGTGATACTTACATTGTATGCTCTTGGCTCTATCAATGGAAACAACAGAATCAGAGACTTACAGGAAGTCCGAGTTAGAATAGTCCCGAAAGAACTTTGTTTAATTTTCCATTTGGTGAAACCATCCCGTTGCCATTCCCTAGTAAATGGTCATCTAGGCTGTGTTGATCCAATTTGATAGTGGGAACTTACTCTTTGCCATGGCAGCCTGTTCTATTTCTGAACTATTTTACTGTTAGAAACTGCACCTGAATCTTCTGCATAGCTTCCATCCATTGGCCTTGTTCTTCCCTCAGAATCTGTGTAGAGAAGAGTCCTACGTTCCAATGATAGCTGTTAACCATTCAAAGAGTTCCTGCAGGTCCCAAGTCTTCTTGATAATAATGATTGCCACTATATTAGCTGATGTTTCTCAAGGATTTACCAGCTTATTTGAGTTTGACAACAATTCCCTGAGATAGTTTATATCATCAGTACCATTTTAGAGACAAGGAAACTGGTGCACACAGAGAGATTCCCTATAGAGAGAGGCAGAAGTCCCAGATGTTTGAGTTCCCCCAGTTCAGGCTCCAGACTCATGAGTGATGGAGCCTTCAGAGGGTTCCAGCCCCAAATGCCCTCTGATTGCAACCGGGTGAGAGACCTGGAGGGAGAGCTGCCCAGTTGAGTCCAGTCAACCACAGAAGAGTTTATGCTCAATCATGTCTGATTCTTTGCAAACCTATGGATATGCCCAAAGAGGATAGCCCATCAAGGGGATCTTTCCAACACAGGGATCAAATCTGCATCTCTTGCATCTCCTGCATTGGCAGATGGATTCCTTACCACTGTACCACCAAGACAAGAAACAAAATGACAATGTTAATTTTAAGCCACCATGAGGTGGCTTGTTATACAGCCAAAGACAGTCAAATGACCGACCTCACCCCACACTAGCCAGAGTTAGGGAAGATCCTGATCTAAGTGTGCACAAGCTGTATGCTCAGTAGATGTTGCCTGTTGCTCTACCATGGCTTCCAGTTCATCTCTTAGGGTGATAGGCCCTACACTTCAGACCAAACATGGTAGGAACGCAGGGCAGGGTGGACCAATCCCAAGTCAGTGTGTGTGTGACAATGTGAGGAGTTGGAGATAAGAACACTGAATGAGGAGAAATGAAAGTATTTTGAATGGAGAAATTTAAAGCATTTTTCCTGGGAGAAGGTCAATTTAGGCTAAGCAGACTACTTAAGCATGGACTTCAAAGAATTAGCCATACCAGGGTACCAATGCTTTGGTCCCTGGGGTTGAAGCATAGGACAAATTGGGAGCAGTCCAAAAAGACTGGGAAGGGGAGGAGGAGTCCTTTCAATCTGATGCCTTTTGAAGGACAAGTACAGCTTCCCACTGGCAGGATATATCCATGTTTGGACCTTTCTTCATTTCATTCTCCTGTGGTTTATCTTACCCAAGTGTCAGAAACAAGAGGAATGGCCCTACCATCTTATCTCAAGAATGAACTAGCATCATTTATGAGATGCTAGCAGAAGGGCTACAGCAGTAAAAGATAAAGCCTTGCTTTGATCATTGTGCCACCATATTTCCTGAAGTTGACATTGTAACATCTTACTTGGACAGATGCTCCTTTTGGCTCCTTCTGTGCTCAGCTCAGCATTCCAAACTGCAGGTGGGGTACTGTGGGGTGCATGCCTGTGCTTCTGGAACACAGCCAGAAAAGAATAAAAAGGAGGTAGACTGTCTCTCCCAGGTGCCCAGCAAAGGCCCACAAGTACCCAGCAGTTCGATCTGCATGCTTTCTGTGATGTTTGATCTTCTTACACTTGCCACTGGTCAGAGTTCAAACCTTAATCCAAGGAGAAGAAAGAAATCTCCTTTGTGGGGAAGTGTTCACCTTGATCAACTTTCAAATGGGGCACAGATAACCATAAACACCTGTTAATCACTAGTCTACCTATAAAGTAAAGTTGACTGGATGCAACTGAGACTAAAAGCCCACCTTCAAGAGAAGGTAAAATGTCCACTTAAGAGAATGAGGATTTATTTTCCATTGAATTAAATAAACCTTCCCCTGGGTGTCAGTTTCCAAAGGTCTGCTTTTTTCTAGACCAAGAATAAACTCAAGGGTGTCTATCCTCTGGGTGGGCAGATAAAATGAAAAGACAGCCCTCCCTCTGGGACAATCACAAACACAGACAACATATGAGTTTGGGAGCTCTGTGAAGGCACTTGGAGCCAGTGGAGATTTTGTGCAGAAGACACCTGAGGTCAGATTTGTGATGGACAGTAAGAAGAGGTGAGAGGGTGGACAGAAGGTGATGCAAGTGGATGAAGGAAAAGGCAGCCAGTCTTGACCAGAATGACATGGGAAGGATGGTCAGAGGGAGGGCTCTGAGCCATTGCTGAAGAAACACAGAAGAACTGTGGGGAGACTGGCTTCCCTAGTGATGGGGGCATGATTCCTGTGTGCCAGTTGCCTTCCTCAGCACTGGACAGCTCCCAGACTCTGCTCAGGCCTGCTATCTTCCTCCACCAGAACCCATCCAAAGTCCCTTCGTCATTCATGGTGTGTGTCTCTCTGGCCACCCTCCCATGGGCAGAGACCAGCATCAGAGTGGGCAGGGGCTAGAGCTGGAGAGAGCTTAGGAGAGTGGTGCCCTCTGGTCTTGGCTTGGGTCCTGGTGTCTGCTTTCTCCTGGACCACGGCGTAAGACCATTCACCCCTGCCCAGGCACCTTTGGGACTTGTGCCTAGAGCAGCCTTGTGTGTGGACATATTCCAGCAAAGACATCTTCCTGGTGGGCCACCCCAGATGGTCGTGGAGGCAGCTCTGTGTTCTCTTCCTCCCATGGATTCACCCCTTGGGTCACCTTGGTCAGCTTCAGTGGCCTCATGCCCTGGCTGACTCTATTCATGTCTCCTCTCTGACCACTGACTCTGGTCCCATTTCCCTCCAGCCCACAGCCTGTGCTCTCTTTCTTCAAACTCTGATCGTTTCACATCACGCCTCTGCTCAGAAGTATCCATGGCTCTTCATCACCTGAGAAAATGTATCTGCTCCAGTGGAGTACATAAGGTTCACCTGGGACACTTTCAAAACCAAACCCATTTCACTCTGAATGTGAGCCTCTTGTCCAGCACTGAGATGCTCTGGAGCCAACAGGACCCAATGGGGAAGGCCGGAGTCTGGCTTGGGCAGGTCTCTTTCATATTTCTCTGGCCATATGCATCCCCACATGGACTGCAGGAGACAAGTTCTTTTGCCTGTTGATGTTCAGAGAAAAAGCCCCAGTCTTGACATTTCTGCCCCACTAAAACCCTTGGGTCTCCTCACTTTACAAGCCCTGAAGCCCACCTAGAACTGGCTGCTGGTTGGGCAGAACTCCATGTTCCCTGTCTTCTCCCCCAGGCCACCTCCTCCAGAGCTTGTTTCCTGTGTCATTGATTGCAGAATGAGATGTTCATTTGCACTTTGAAAACAACATTCAGAATGGTTCGAACAAGCCCCTTCGGCTCAGATAAATCACAGAGGACAGAATTCGAGCTCAGGGCTGTATTTCATTTACAGGAGGCCCACTCTCTCAGAAAGTACCCAGGGCTTCCCAATTGAAATACAGCTTCCTCCTTAATTTCATTTCACAAGCCCCCTGCCCACTGCCAGCTTGATTTAAACAGTAATTCAATCCCAAAGTGAGCAGCATCTTTCAATGGTTCTCATTATTTTTCTGCATAATGCTATCATATATAAGGACCTGGCTGAGGGATGCTCACACCCCAGCCATTACTCACCACAGTGCAAGGTCTTGAAGCCCAGTCAGGGTCTGGGCTACAAAATCAGGTGTCTGCTGCATCCTTGGAGCGATTGTGGTGTGATTTCTTTGATCCTAGGAAAAATAAAGCTAAGCAAGATGCCCATGATAATGCTTCATTATTATTTCTCCATGAATCAAAGTGATCTAGCATAATGGTGGGGGTGGAGGGACTTGCCGACATGGGGAGGATGTGAAAAAATCCAGGTCATAGACTGGTCCACCTTGATGCATAAGTTCAAGAGGAAAAAGGTGAAGTGTTCTCAGAACTCTTATGTCCTCTCCTGACTCAGCTGCCTTTGGTGATGACAGCCTCAGGGAGTCTGCTGGTATTAACAAGACACACGGGAAGTGGTTTGAGATCCTAAGAAGGTCTAGCCTATGTCATAGCTCATATGGTGCCATTATCTCCCAAAAAAGGAAAAAAAGAAAGCTATGACAAACCTAGACAGCATATTAAAAAGCAGAGATATCACTTTGCTAGCAAAGGTCTGTATTGTCAAAGCTGTCCTTTTTTCCAGTAGTCATGTATGGATGTGAGAGTTGGACCATAAAGAAGGCTGAGAGCCGAAGAACATACTTTCAAACTATGGTGCTAGAGAAGACTCTTGAGAGTCCCTTGGACAGCAAGGAGATCACACCAGTCAATCCTAAAGGAAATTAACCCTGGATAGTCACTGGAAGGGCTGATGCTGAAGCTCCAATACTTTGGCCACCTGATGTGAAGAGTCAACTCATTGGAAAAGATCCTGATGCTGGGAAAGATTGAGGACAGAGAGAAGGGGGCAACAGAGGATGAGATGGTTGGATGGCATCATCGACTCAATGGACATGAGCTTGAGCAAACTCTGGAAGACAGTGAAGGATAGGGAGGCCTGGCATGCTACAGTTCACAAAAGTTGCAAAAAGTTGGACAAACTTAGCAACTGAAAAACAATCCCCTCAAAAAGTGCAATATCTCGCAGTTTTCCAGTGTTAGTTTGTGTTGAATGTTCTCAGCCACAGTGTTCTGGGGGATTGTCTCTAAAACCATTACCGGTATGTCTACACACTGGTTCTTCTCAAGATGTGTCTTTAAGACGTTGAGAACAAGTAAACTGACCCAGCATCTCCAGCACCAAGTAGAGCTCCAGGGACCTTCTGGACTAGGGTTTCAGCAAAGTTGTGAGCACCAGCCTAGGACCACTACAGACTTGCCCTGCATCTCTGCATCTCTGCACTTTCTCACCTTGCCTCCTGCTTTGGCACCTTTGATTTCACTCCCAGATAGTCTGACTGGAAACCACAGCCTCAAGGATTGGAGGCTTTGCTGCCTCATTTCTGCCAAGTTCAAAGCTGAATATTTAGGAAACATGGAGAGTGCTGTGGGGAAGGGAGATCGTAAAGTGCTGGCTGCAAGGAGATCAGAGGGGAGAAGTGTCCTTTCCAGTCCAGACCATCCCGCCAAGGGTAAGTTCGGAGAAACACGCTGGGAAGAGCTGACTGGATCGCAAAGCAAAGTCACACAATGACTTTCTCACCAACAACAGCTGCCCCATTTCCTTTATCCATGCAGCAGACCCTAATGGAGACACCACAGATGCTGTAGGCTGGAGGCATGGGGCTTCAGGGAAGATATGAAACAGAAATAAGGAATCACAAAAGATGAAAAAAGGGCAAAAGATGCAAAAAAAAACAGAGGAAAAAAAGGCAAATCTCTGCCTTTGCAGCTGCTCTCTGTGTAGGGAGTAATGTATTCCAAGTTCCCCTTTCTTCTAAGTTTTATTACCACGTAATCCTGACAGCTGCTTCACCTTTATCTGGCAACCCAAAACCAAAACAAAACACTATTCTGAGGACAGTCGCTTTAAAAGGAAGTCATTTCTCCTTCCTAAGCCCAGCTGGGCCTCTAACTAGAATTCAGATGTCTCAGAATTAAAAGGTGATGCTCCCACCACTTCTATTATTTCCTGACCAGATCTTTCAGCTTCCATGAGGGGAGGAAAAACCTGAACTTTCCTTCTGGACTCACCCTTTCCTGCCCCTAGATCCTCATTTTTCTTTTGGCAGATATAGGACTGGGAAAAATGAGGTTGGCTTCTGTCCTAGTAAGGGTGTCTCTCTCTGATTCCCCAGTGCTCTTAACACAGACAGAGTGAAGGGATAAAGTATGTGATTAAGCGTTAATCCCACTAGTGAATTGTAAGTAGAAAAAATATGGGAGACTCCTGTAAGTTAATGGTAACTCATGAAAGTAGGTTTCAAAGTATGCATACTTAGTTGTGTCCGACTCTTTGCGACCCTTTAGACTGTAGCCTGCCAGGCTCCTCTGTCCATGGGATTTTCCAGGCAAGAATACGGAAGTGGATTTCAAAATTTTGTTCTCCAGGGGATCTTCCCAACCCAGGGATTGAACTGGTGTCTCCTGAATTGCAGGCAGATTCTTTATCTGCTAAGCCATTGGAGAAGACCAAAAGCAGGTTTGCTTAACCACAAAACCAAGCAGATTTACTTAGCAACAGAACCCATGCAGCAGAAGCATGAGATATGCCCCAAAATAATAAAACAGTGGTGGTGTAAGACCCAAAGCCTGCCCAGTAAGTTAATGACCCCTAAGACATACTCTCTACACACACAAAAAAACAATAATTTGTGGACCTAGCTTGACCATGTAGAGGCAAGGAAACTCACCTGCTCAACCTGGAGGAAGAACTGATGATAGAAGTATGACATCTACTTAAGACACAGAATTTCTTCTCTCCCTGCTCACTTTTCCTTTGATTATAAAACTGTAGCCCAGTAAGTTCTCATGCTGAGGCACCCCCTTTTCCATCCGCTTGTAAGCCTCACAAACATCTCAGCCGAATAATCATTTCTTATCTATCACTCTGCTCTGGTTGAATTCTCTTCTGCACTGAGACATAAAGGACAGTGGTACCAGAGCTCTTCAGAGCCCCCAGTGAAGTGAAGTGAAGTTGCTCAGCTGTGTCCGACTCTTTGTGATCCCATGGACTGTAGCCTACCAGGCTCCTCTGTCCATGGAATTTTCCAGGCAAGAGTACTGGGGTGGGTTGCCATTTCCTTCTCCAGGGGATCTTCCTGACCCAGGGATCAAACCCAGGTCTCCTGCATTGCAGGAGGGAAGCCCAACACGACACCAATTGGTTTCACTCTGGGCTGAATTGTGTCTCCCAAATTAGCATGCTGTAGTCCTAAGTAACGTCCAAGACCACAGCCCCGGACACTACCTTGTTGGAAAATATGGTCACTGAAACCATGATAAGTTAAAATGATGTCACCCTGGAAATGCGCATGGCCCTAATGCAATAGGACTTTTGTCCTTATAAAAAGGGGCAATTTGGACACAGAATCATACACAAGGATTGGGGTGATGCTGCCCAAACCAAGGAGCTATCATAAGTCAGGACCTGGAGGATTGTCTCTAAAACATTACCAGTATGTCTACACACTGCAGCACCTGGGATGTCCTTCCCCAGAGCCTTTAGAAGGACCATGGCCCTGACCACAGCTTAATTTTAGACTTTCAACCTCCAGAGTGGTGAGACAACATCACTTTCTTTTGTTCCAGGCCACTCCTTTTATGATACTTTGTTCCAGCAGCAAACAGTTGTTGTTCATTCCCTAAAACATATCCAACTCTTTGCCACCCCATTAGCTGTAGCACGCCAGGCTTCCCTGTCCTTTTGGCAACCCACTCCAATACTCTTGCCTGGAAAATCCCATGTACTGAGGAGCCTGGTAGGTTGTAGTCCCTGGGGTCTCAAAGAGTTGGACACGACTGAGCGACTTCACTTTCACTTTTCACTTTCCTGCATTGGAGAAGGAAATGGCAACCCACTACAGTGTTCTTGCCTGGAGAATCCCAGGGATGGGGGAGCCTGGTGGGCTGCCGTCTATGGGGTCACACAGAGTCAGACAGGACTGAAGTGACTTAGCAGCAGCAGCAGAGCTTGCTCAACTCTTGTCCATTGAGTAGGTGATGTCATCCAACCATCTCCTCCTCTGTTGCTCTCTTCTCCTCTTGCCCTCAATCTTTCCTAGCATCAGTCTTTTCCAATGAGTCAGTTCTTTGAGTCAGGTGGTCAAAGTATTGGAGCTTCAACTTCAGCATCAGTCCTTCCAGTGAATATTCAGAGTTGATTTCCTTTAGGATTGACTGGTTTGATCTCCTTGCAGTCCAAGGGACTCTCAAGCGTCTTTTTCAGCACCACAATTCAGAAGCATCAATTCTTCAGTGTTCAGCCTTCTTTATAGTCCAACTCTCACATTCCTACATGACTACTGGAAAAATCATAGCTTTGACTATACGGACCTTTGCCGGCAAAGTAAGACAAAGCATTTCTTTTCTTCCAGGCCACTTTGTTTGTGGTACTTTGTTCCAGCAGCCAATAATCCAGGTTAAGGAGCAAAAGCCAAATATATATATATATACACACACACACACATACATACACACACACATATATATATACATATACTGCTAAGTCGCTTTAGTTGTGTCCAACTCTGTGCAACCCCATAGACGACAGCCCACCAGGCACCACCGTCCGTGGGATTCTCCAGGCAAGAACACTGGAGTGGGTTGCCATTTCCTTCTCCAATGCATGAAAGTGAAAAGTAAAAGTGAAGTCGCTCAGTTGTGTCCAACTCTTAGCGACCCCATGGACCACAGCCCACCAGGCTCCTCCGTCCATGGGATTTTCCAGGCAAGAGTACTGGAGTGGGTTGCCATTGCCTTCTCCAATATATATATATATATATATATATATATATATATATATATATATATTTATATTTATATTTATATTTATATTTATATTTATATTTATATATATGAAAAATAACACAACAGGGAAAGGGAGCCCACACCTTGCTATCTGGAATGCTGCCGGCGCACACCTTCTGTGTTTCTACTCAGTTGATGTTTTAGGGAAGATTCTACAGTCAGTCCTGGGAACCAACCAGTGGCAGCCAGGATGGGTTGGGGGGCCAACACCTGGTCTATTAGAAATTACTCTCCATGGAAAGAAGGTCAACTTTTAACTTCCCTAAAGCAGGGTTTTGCCATGTTGACACTGTCAACATTTGTGTGCTCAGTCCCTTATTCGTGTCTGACTCTTTGCTACACCATGGACTGTAGCCCACCAGGCTCCTTTGTCCATGGAATTCTCCAGGTAAGAATATTGGAGTGGGTTGGCATGCCTTCCTCCAGAGGATCTTCCCGACCCAGGCACTGAACTCATGTCTTCTGCATCTCCTGCATTGTAGGTGGACTCTTTACCTGTTGTCATTTGGGTCAGATAATTCTTTGCTGTGGGGGGCTGTCTTGTGCAAACCAGAAGTATGTCAGCATCCCTGACCTCCAGGCACCAGTGGCACCCTTCCTTAATCATGACATCCTGTAGATGGGGAGACCCATAGGATCTGGAATCCTGCGGTCTTTCCCAGCCTGGGTGGTCTGTTGTCGCTTTTGTGATGGATCAGTGTGCATCTTTGGTGGCTAGACTGCTGACCTGACTTCCTCTTGAGTTCCTTTCAAACTCTTCCCCTGCGTCCTCTCCCCTCTTACCACTGGTGGGACTGAAGAAACCCCGTGTCACAGGCCACACCCCTACAATAAGCTCAGGGATGGGGACACTCCTCCAGCCACCCTCCAGACCCAAAAGGTTTCTGCTGGGCTTGCCCATTTGGACACCCGTCACGGTCAGCTCTGCCAAATGTATCCAGCCATCCTAGGCCCCCATATTTATGTTCTTGGCTTCAGTTCAGAGGCACGGGCTCTATGCGGTAGCAAATGGATCCTAGAATCTCTCACTGGTGAGCAAATTGAGTTTATTTTAACGGCATCCAGGCTGTTGATTTGTTTAAATCAGTTAAATGACCTAAGTGGTATTGTTTTTTTTTCTGCTTGTTAAAGACGGTTATGTATCCCATTCATCAATGTGTCTCAGGGCATTAAACCGCTCACTGATTGAGGAGAGGCTCTCCCTGGGGAGCCAGTGGTCACTGTAGCCATCTGCCGGCTCACAGCCTCAGACACCAGTGGGGGCCCCTAGGCACTGAGGAGCTGAGACCAAGGCAGCGCTCCAGGCTAAGAGGGAACAGAAGAGTATCTCTCTGCATGGGTCCTGTGCTGAACTAGGTGATACTTACATACCCTGTGGGTCCTGCAGGGGTATGGGGTGGGGGCTGGGCAGGGTGCCACCTGCTCTCCTGAGCTAATTAAGGGTGAGGAATACTCATTCAGACTTAAAAAGAATCTTCTACCCCTTGCTTCCAGTTGTTGGCATCTCTGGACTTCCCTGGTGGTGCAGATGGTAAAGTGTCTGCCTACAACTCGGGAGACCCAGGTTCGATCCCTGGGTCAGGAAGATCCCCTGAAGAAGGAAATGGCAACCCACTCCAATACTCTTGCCTGGAAAACCCCATGGACGGAGGTGCCTGGTAGGCTACAGTCCATGGGGTAGCAGAGTTGGACACGACTGAGCGACTTCACTTTCACTTTTCACTTCTCTGCATTCTTAAACCTGTTCTCCCTTTAGGAAAAGATGGTGAACACCTCGTGTCTCTAACTCTGCAGACCTTCGTTGGGATCCCGGGGTGCAAGTCGGCTCTTGTGTGTTGCCTGATCCCTGAGACCACAGTTCCCTGCCCGCTTCCCTCCTGTCTTTCTGATGCTAGTCAATGGCCTTGGCAATGGATGCACCCCTTGCACAGCAAGGAGATAAACCAGTCAACCCTAAAGGAAATCAATCCTGAATATCATTGGAGGACTGATGCTGAAGCTGAAGCTCCAATACTTTGGCCACCTGATTTGAAGAGCCGACTCATTGGAAAAGAACCTGATGCAGGGAAAGATTGAGGGCAGGACGAGAAGCAGACAACAGAGGATGAGATGGTTGGACGGTATCACTGACTCAATGGACATGAGTTTGAGCATACTCTGGGAGATAGCAAAGGACAGGGAAGCCTGGCATGCTGCCATCCATGGGATCACAAAGAGTCAGACAGACTGATCTTAGCTACTGAGCCACAAAGAGGGTCCAGGAAACTTGGCAGCAGGTGAATTGTGTTGCAGAGACTTTCTGGAGGCCTGTGAGGCTGTGGCTGGAAGGGGGAGGATGGGGTGAGGTTCTGGGTCCACTTCGTGGGCTAGGGGCCCTTCAGAAGCCAGGGGGTGCTCATGGTATCTTGGGCAGCTGATGATGTGCAGGACTTTTGCAGTCAAGGGATCCCCAACACAGGAGACCGCAGCAGATATGTGGATAGGCACTATCAGAAGAGCAATTCACTGGGCTGAGGGCTGAGAGCCAAGGGAGTGACTTTGCTGAAAAAGAAGACAGCCTTAGGGTCCTTGCTGTCTCAGACTTGACCAGAGAGACCACGGTCTGGGGGCCAGGAAACTTCCTCTGAGGCAAAGGCATTCGCGTTAAATCCACATCAGGGGAGCAAGACCCCTGCCTGCCACCAGGGCAGAGTTCAGCCTATGTCCCTGAAGATAAGGGCAGGCTTTGCTCTCTGGGCGTTGTCAACATCTGGGTCTGACCATTGCTTTGGGGGCCATTGTGTGCATTTTATGATGCTTACAGCATCCCAGCTTCTACTCACCAGTGGCCAGGAGCAACCCCTCCCAGTGTGACCCCCCTCTGGGGAGTAAAACTGTCCCTGGTTAAGAACCGCTGGGCTGGGGGCAGGGCCACTCACACACCATCGGCCTGACCTGAGCCCATCTTCTGCCTCTGTAAACCCTGCCTATTCCATGAGTCCATCAACTCCAAGGAAGGGGGCCCTTTGGAATATCCCACCTCGGCACAGACAAAGAAGCTTTGGATCTCTGTTCCTCCCAGGGACAGTTTCCTCTGCAGGGAAATCTCCATAGATGTGACCTCGACTCAGATGGCCCACAAAAAACCTCCCAGGAAGCCCCCAGCCTACTCTTGTGGGCCCTCGTGGTCTCAGCTAAAGTATTATGGGACCGTCCCAGTTAGCATAGACTTGGCTTCAAATAACCCTGGGACCCACACCAGAGACCTGGAAATATTTTCTTCATGGTTGAACTGGGAAAGAATTGGTTTGGAAACAATGAAGACCCAGGAGGAAATCTTAGAATCTGTGAACCATGACACAGACATGAACATAGTCTTCGAGGAGGTTTCAGATAATACTGGTAAAGGAAATAAATATACAAATAACATTTTGAAAAAGTCATGTTGCAGTCATGACCTGAACTAACAGTGATTCTTTTGTCTCTTTTTTTCATATTATGTTTTTTTTTTTTAATAGCAACATCAGAGTACTAAATATACAGCAAAGTTGATATAGCTGCTGCATTAACAATAATTTTTCAAATTACATTGCTTTGAAATACAGAAACAACTTAAAAAAATCTGGAATAAAATTTCACCTGTATGGAAATCACACCCAGCCCCCCACCCATACCCCCGTAGCTCGTGTCATGTCTGTTTATTAACATGATTATGAGATGCATTCAAAGAAAAACACAACAATAAACTACAATAATTGAGCTCTTTCAGGAAGATGATATATCCATATGTCTGTAAGGACAGCTGTGGCATAGATACATATGCGCAACACATAAACAGAGAAGCTTCTGTTTTTCTATGGAAAAATAACCACTGCTCCATGTAAAAGTATAAATAAACAGTTAACAGTTTATTGTATCAGAAAATAATTTAGGAAAATCAAAATAAACCCATTGTTGCTATACATGAGTTGGGGAGGGGAGAAAAATAAAGTTCTGAAATGGGCCTGTGTGGCCATCACCTTTGACCTTCTTGTCCTGTGGTTCAGGCTCATGGTTTGTGAGTTTCCTAGTTCCACGGGTGAGCTGGGGAGAGGAGAGGGGAATGGGTCTGTGTTTAAATGTATGTGATTAAACCTGGTAAATTTGGGTGTGATTCAAGTACATGAGGGTCTCACAAGGGCATGGAGACTTCTGGTTATCAGATCTGTGACCCTCAGATAGATGCCCCACATGAAAAACTCAGCCAAGAGTTTGGATGTTTCTCTGAGTATCTTGTGTATCCCTGCCGCTCCCGACAACACCCAGATGTGCCCACATGTGATGATGGATGTGAAAGCAAAACATCCAAATGATTGACTGCTTTTTCCACTTAGTCATGGAGACACTCTCGTGCTTAGTGAAGACTGTAGTCCACAACAAGGATGCCTTCAAACATTAGTTAGACAAACTTTTTAGAAAACGTATGTTGGAAACAGATGGGTGTTTCCAACATGGGTAAGCAACCATGCTTACCATGGAGAGATCTCTGACTTGTCCTCACTCCCCAGACCTTAATGAACAGTTACCACTGAATTAAATAAGAACTGAAGGGTTTCCAATTTTGCCCTTCTTTCTGGCTCTATTTATGTTCTAAATGTTTTGTGGTAAACATTTACTCCTTTTGAAAAAAATGTAAAAGACTTTGAAAATACAGTCCATGTGTGGTCTTATGTTTCCTCCAATGTCAAGTTTAATACTTTCTGGATCTAACTCATGTTCAAGGGTTTAACTCATGTTCAGTAGCATACATATAAAGAGACAGAAAATCAATGAATCTCTTGTTGACCCAAATATGAATCATGAGTTAAGTAAAACTTAATCAGCAAAGTCATTCATGGTCAGGTGAGGCTTGGTTGTTGTTCTGCTTTTCCTTTAAATAATTTTTACTGAAGAATAACTGTGTTCTGGGCTCCATCGCCTGCCATCTTGTTTCTCCAAGTGAGGCAAGAGGAAGGATTCCAATGGGGCTGCCAGAAAAAAAGGGTTTTTTCTATTAGAAAACCCCACAAACTCTCTAGTTTTTAAGAAAACAATGATCTGGAACCCAAAACTGACTACAGTCTTTCCCTCAGTCTCAATGTTTTATTCCCAGACTTTGCTAAGTCCCCACATCCTCTCTCCCCACAATAGGAGAATGTTTCAGGGAGCAGCAAATGCTTCAGATGGTGCTCATCTTCCAGCCAAGGAAGACATGTATCTTTGAAAGCTCTGCTGAACCTCAAGTCGTTCCGTGTCATCTTATGCTGAGGATTCATCTTTAAAGATCAAATTCATGGTGAGCCGATTGAGAACCGATTTTGTTCAAGTCCTTTCACACGTCTGGCTTCAGAGGAAGCAATCCAAATGCATGTGAAAAACAAACAAACAAAAACGATAAAACCAAATGTCTTCTGTAGGTCACGGCAGTTCAACTCAAGGAGTGTGTGGCTATAGGTGGGTTCTGTAACTCCTGCTGACTTTTCAAAACCAGTTGCCCATCTTCATCTTTAAGGCCCTTGACTGTCCATCCAGTTGTGCTTGTGTGCAGAAGTAGCACAATACTTATCAGCACCTTAGAAATCTCTCTTTTCCAGAACTTTCATGTCAGTTCATGTCTGCTTGCTGTAAGTCCATGAAAAAAATACTCATGTTGCCTTGTAGACCTTGAGTTGTCGGCAGTCACAACACTTGATGTTAGAAATCCATACACATAAGGGAGAGATGACACAGAGTGGAGTGTCCAGCCCAAAATAGACATTGGAGGCAGAGGGAGAGGGTTCTTTCTGGTGGTAACTGCTGTCACAAAAACCTTGTCAAGAACAACACTATTGGTTCACTATTCTACTGCCATGTGGATTCCTACAACCTGAGACTTCAGCAAAGCCCTTCTCTCCTACTCCATTTAGTCCCCCAAAGGTTGCAAATTGAATTTAGGGTGTCACAATGTCTTTGAAAGTGTCCCTTCTGGCCTGGCATGATTGCAGAGTGGAGAAGGATGACATGGTTCTCTTGGGAGATGAATCACTGGTCTAGAAGGTTAATACAACAGTCTTTGCTCTTATAGTTTCCTGCGTAATTATTACACACAAATGTACTGGGGGTCTTCAAAGGGTCTCCCACCATTTTAGCAACAAGTCTTCGTGGTACAAGATGATGTCAAAAAGTAGAACTTAGGGCTTGTTTCTCCTGTGAAAAAAGTTCTCCCCACTTCTCTGGAAGCAATAACTTGTTACATTCAGGAAGACTGGCACAAACTGCCAGTTCACCAATCCAAAATCTATAAATATCAACACTAAAGAATTTATTGCAGAATTTCATAAATCCAAGAAAACTTAACCAGTGTGGACAGCTGAGTTTGTGTTCACACATGAAAGAAGTTTCTGGGGAGTTATTTGGTTGCAAGTATTTGGATGTTGATAAGAACCTAGGTCTCCAGGGGATTCTATTTTTAAGAGAGACTACACGAGGCAAAACTAATTAACTTTATAAAGAAGGATTTCCTACAATCTGATCCTCTCTGCATCCATTTCTGTATATATATCATCAGCAGTTGTGTTACTTTGAAATTCAAGATTTGAGCAAGTTAATTCAGCCCCAGGGGATGTCTTAGCAACTCTCCTGGCTTATTCTATGAACCTCTTTCATTTATACTCTCCATGGTACATGTGTGTTTTGATTTCAACCCACACAGAAAAGACAGCAGGGCCATTGATAGGTTCACTGGCTCCTTCCCCTACTGCTCACTCTCTGTTTACCCTACCCCATCTCTGTTTATAAACCTCTGTTGTCCCAGAGGGCAGGGCTGGCCCAGTTTATACCAGCCTCTTAAGCTCAGGTTCCATATATGATTTAGACTTATGGATTCATTCAAAACTGCTCTGATTCTCTCTTGATTCTATGCTGCGCAACTCTTGGAGCATTTAGCAGGGAATCTATCACGTGGGAAATGGAATGGGGCTTCTGGAAGGATGGGTTTTAGCCTTCCAGTTCCAACACAGACACACGTTATAGCTTAGCTGACCACTCTCTTCAGCTGCCTTTACACTCGGGTGTGGGCCGTGCGTCTGTTAAGTGTGGGCTGTGGACCTGTTGCTGCTGCGGTGTCTGGGAATCCATGGAGAGAAGCCCCTTACCCGCATTGCTACCCTCTCCCCCATCCAAGCACTACTGCCTTCAAGAGCCCACATAGCATCTTGCTTGCCTCTTCCTTCTCCTTGTCCTTTTCTGTTCTTGGCCCTGTGTGTTCACAGTTTTCTCATCAGTACAGCCTAGGCACTGAACCTCCCTAACCAAAGTGAAGTAGAATGGAGGGGGTACATGCAAGCCCCACCCACCAGAGGCTGGTTGCTCTGGTAACACTGCTCCCCTGACAAAGGGCAAATGCTACAGCTGGCCCTTTGGCATACAGAGAGACTGTGCCCAGAGTTAAATTTCCTACTTGCTCACGTGGTGACCGTTTTGAACTCTGGAGTTTGGCTATTGTGGGCTTGCTGGCTGAGCTCTTCCTAAAATCATTTGAAGTCCAAAGAAATTCAGTTTTCTTGTTTGTTTAATGTTGTGCTAAGTTGCTTTAGTTGTGTCCAGCTTTTTGCAATCCCATGGACTGTAGTCCACCAGGCTCCTCTGTCCAAAGGATTCTTCTGGCAAGAATACTGGAATGGGTTGCCTTTTCCTACTCCAGGGGACCTTCCCCATCCAGAGATCACCTGTCTCTTATGTCTTCTGCATTGGCAGGCAGATTCTTTACCACTAGCGCCACCTGGGAACCCCTTGTTTAATGGGTGGGGTGATATAAAAAGATTGATCCTCTGCCTACGCCTCTGTTTATCCCATTCTTTACATTTAAGTGCAAACTCAAAACTTAGAAATGCAAAACTGCCCACCCAGGCCTCACACTTTTTGAAATGAAGGGCTGGGAGAGTATTTCAAAACATCAACCGATCATTTGAGACCTGGATGGGAGCCCCAGGAATAGTGCTGAGTGCAGCTAACACACACATCTTGGCTCAGAGCAGGCGAAGAAGAACAAGTTGGGAAGAATAATCAAAGATTCTCAGATGGCGAGAGTCTGGCTCGTTTATGTGGGCTGTGCTATTTACATCAGAAAACAAACAAACGATCAAAAAACAGTATGGCATAGCAAATTGACAAACTGTACCAAAGTAACCACTCCAGAATTACATGAATCACAGCATGTTTTGGAATAAAAGCAGATGTTGTTTAAGAAGTACGTTACTGAGTATGATCTGTGTTGAGGTTGAGCATTGGGAAAGGCAGCTGACTTCTCTTACGAGGGGGGATGGCTCTCCCTGGGGCCCCCATTGTCCTGTGGGCTTCCTAGCCCTCCTTGAGTTTCTTTGTCCTCCTTGAGATCTGCTTGACCTAATGATGACTTGACAACCTAGGGATGTGAGTAGGGAGGGGACCCGGGTTGGGGGGAGACAGCACGCCACGCAGAGATCAAGTCCATCATCAGGGTGATATGCCTCTTCTTGGTCCTATCTCTCTGCTTCCTCAGGTGTTTCTTCTGGCTAGAATGATTGGGGGGTGGGGGTAGAAGGGTTGCAATGACTGCAATTATTATTGCAATAATTATTGCAATAATGGTTGCAATTATTTCTTGGCACTTCACTTTTATCCTTCATTCCCAGGCCAACCTTCAGGAAGCAAGTGGAGATGACTTCCCAGCTGGAGATGATGGCAAGTGGAGATGACTTCTCAGTTGGAGATGATGGCCAGATGAATAAACCCAGACAGCTCCCCTTTCCTCTCTTTCCTGTCATCCTACTCTGTTGCTTTCCTACCATCCCTCTATGAAATTTATTTTTTATTTATAAATTTATTTATTTTAAAATTTTTTCCTTCATCCTCCCTGAAAATTATTTTGTTTGCATCTGTGTTAATTGTTTGCCTCTGCCTCACAGAAAGTAAAACCCATGAGGGCAGTACCTCACCAAACAACAAGATGAAGGCTTCCTTTGAGTACCTTTTTTGAAGAAGAGAAAAAAGCTAAAGGAAATGTAAGAACTGGGGCCCCGGGATCTAAGAAGATACAACTGGGTCACTGGTGGACTCTGAAATCCAAAGAGCTGAGAAGAGGGATCACTGACTGACCCAGAGCATCAACCTAGGTCTGTGCAAGCATGGCCAGGCCAAACTCATCACACACAGATACATACAATGTTCAGACAAATGTACACATGTGCATTAGGACTGATGCTAAAGCTGAAGCTACAATACTTTGGCCACCTGAAGTGGAGAACTGACTTTTTTTAAAGAAAAGACTCTGATGCTGGTAAAGATTGAGGGCAGGAGGAGAAGGGGGTCGCAGAGGGTGAGATGGTTGGAGGATGTGATGGATGGCATCATAGACTCAATGTACATGAATTTGAGCAGACTCAGGGAGATACTGGAGGACAGGGAAGACTGGCATGCTGCAGTCCATGGGGTCTCAAAGAGTAAAACACAACTTAGCAACTGAACGACAACACGGGGCCTGAGTCAGAAAAAACCTGTGCTGTATCATTTCATAGACTTGACTGTTGAAGGAGCTTAATTTTGTAAGCCTACTCACTTTCATCTCCTTGTATAGAGATGATGTTTCCAGGTAACCATTTAAAAAATAAAGCATCTCTACACACATTCCGTCCATCACCGTGATATGGTAGCCTTCCTCAAAGTGGATTTATTTGGACAGATTGTCAGTACACTTCTAGAATTCCCAGTGGCGAACATGCAGGCATGGCTTGTCTGGTGGTGGTACACGCATCCCCCAGCCCTGCCCTGAACATGTGCCAAAGGGGTTTGTGTGTGTGTTGGAGGCGGAGGAAGTGGCTGCTATTTGAAGCTTCCTTCGAAAGTTCTGTGTCACCCAGTAGTCAGGCAGCCTGAGGTCCAGGGGAGAGGACTGAGCTACAGTTAGAGGTGATGCACTGGTCACTGAGCCACATCCCTGTCAGGAACCCTAGGCTCTGCTACCAGTGGTACAACAGACACCCTTGCCATCACCTTCATCTCATCCGACACACAGTGGTGGCTCCCATAACCCTCACCTGTGGTTCACACTGCACAGTGCTCTCCTGAGTCACAGAGGCCCCAGGGCCACCCTCCAGTGGAGGAGAGTGACTGGAGGATGAAAGCTGACTGTGCTGGGTGCCGGGCCGACAGCAGTGTGGCAGGGAGCACCATGCGGGCGAGTCGGGAGCCTGGAGATGATGTGGACATTAGTGGCATCTTGTTAATGTGCCAGAACTTTGGAGGGTAGGGGGATGACAAAATAAAAACCAAAAAACACAGTTTTCCCACTCTTGGAGGGGGGTATCCCCAAAACAGATCTTGACGGGCATTGTGACAAAATGACATTTTTCCCTCTGCTGGCATTGTCTGACTCTCCCATATATTAAAAGGTACCAAAGCCAAGTTTCCAAGTACATTTCAAGGTGTTGTGGAGGGAGCCTGCTGAAAGGATTGGGTCACCTGCCTGGTCAGTGAGTGAGTAGGAGGGATGAGCTTCCTGCCTGATGACCTTTAACCCTTCGACTTAACCTGTCGCATTTCATGCTATACTGGTGACATCACTCACAGGAGACAGGCCCTGTGCATAGAATCCGGGGTCCCTGGAGGAGGACATGCCCTCTGAGGCCCAGATGGATCCCCATCTTTTACAGCACTCGCACTGACAGTAGGAGGGGCAACAGGGCGCCTTCATAAAGTGGGGGCCGTAAAGAGGGGGATCTTCACTTAAGTGTGTGGTCGGGGTTCAGAGAGGCCAAAGCTCACAAGCTGGCCAACGGGAGCCGACAAGAGAGAGCATCTTTGCCACCATCTCCACCAAGGTTCGAAGTCACTCTCAGGCTCAAGAAAGAGCGGGTGACCTTTGAGTGCCACTGTGCGGGAAAGAGACACCGCATGCTGGTCCAGGACCCAGTGCTCCTGCCCAGATGAACGGGGCGCTCACGGATTTCTGAGTAATGCTCTGACATACGCGCACACACACTACGAGGATATATTCCTTTAATTTGGGGAACTGGAAAATTCCTTTAATTCGGTCTATGCTTGTATAACACAAAGATGGCCAAGAATCCACCAGCCAACCCCCACCCCCGAAATCTGACGCTCAGGCCCGTTTGTAAGTGGCCGGCCACACACGTGTGCACATGGCTATTAGGTAGCTTTTCCAAACAACTCAATGAAAAAAGGTTGTATTTATATGTATAGAGATTATATATATATATATGTATGTATGTATGTATGTAGATAAAACCATGGCAATCTTCATTCCGGCCCAACATAAGAAACCACACACCCGGTGCCACTCACCAAATACCCAGCAAATGCAGGACATGCCATTCGAGGGTCTTGTCTGCTCATCGTGGCCGCCCCAGACTGGACAGCGACGGGACACCAGGTCACCAGAAGAATATGCTCACGCGTGGAACTGCATTTCCAGTGTATGCATATATATGTGCGGACGTGTGTATATGCGCGCGTGTGCCTGTGTGTGATCCTGCAAGTAGAAAACACCAGTTCATCCTGTTCATACTAAGCGTGTTAAAGAAATCAGATTTTGTAACCGAGAACACATTTTTTTTTTAAAAAGGAACATTGAAGGTCTTCAAAAATTGCTACGGTACAAAAAAGGGGTGTGTGTGTGTGTGTGTGTATCTGTGTGTCTTTATATATTTATATATGTATATTAACCAGAAATAGTGACTCTACAGAAGAGATACCCACTCCTGTTTTCTTAAGTTTACTCCTCATGGTTCGCTTGGCTTCGGCTTTGTCACCAAGTCCTCAGGTCAGTACATGGCACATAATGGTATTATTGGCACAGGTTCAGAATCGAAGTACAAACTCCAGCTTCTGGTGCGTCCTCCTGCCCTTTTTCTGTCTCCGGTTCCTTCTGTTGGGTCTTCTTTCTGTTTCCCAAAGGAGCTCTGGGAGAAGGCAGTCCCCCATAGGCATCAGCATTTTTATAAAAATATATTTGGCCTATAGCGTCCTGCTCTGAGAGTTCCCCACCGGCAAACAGAAGTGGTAGGGGTGGGGACCCTCCCCTTAGATAGTTTAGTTTTAGGTTTTGTGTGTTTTTTGTAATTTTTAATTTTTTTTTTTTTTACAGGTTCACCAACGGAATCCTGTGTGGAAAGAAAACAAGAAGAGATTAAATGGCAGCGGGCCAAAAGTAGTAGGTGTCTATGAGGCCCCTCTGAGCCTCTGTCACCAAGACCTGGGTGCACAGCTGCCTGGCTAAATGACACGCAAGTGTCATCCTGGGGGCACCAAAGCTATCTCACTGGACCTGGTCACCAAGGACTGCTACAAATGCTAGGAATCCTGAGGTGCCCTTGTGTTAATTACAGTAATTAACAGAGTGGTCCTCCTGCCTTTGAGGGAGGGGCCTGGGCTTCCCAAGAGATGGCTGGGACTACCCCGACACTAACTCATGAGCAGGCATGGCACTCCAGGCCCTCAGGTGACTGAATGCATCCAGCGTCCTGCTTGCTCCCCTTCCAGCTCCCGATGCCAAGGGCAGGGGGGGCTGCCAGCTACAGTCCTGGGCTGCAGGAAGCAATGGAATCCATTTCAATCTTGCTCAGCTGGACGGGGCTGGGACTTGGGGAGGCTGATGGACTGCATCAGAATAACCACCCCTTGGGTCTCCCTAAGAAGTGATCTCACTGGAGAGAGGAAGAACCTGAACTGCCCTGCGTGCCGGCCAGGTCAGATGGCTACAAAGAAGCAGATGGCTTTTGCCCAGTTTGGGGGGTGCTGCCTCAGAAAATTGGGACCCCAAAGTCATCCTGCCTCAGTGACAAACCCTGAGGTCAGCATCCCCTAGGGAGACAGAGCTACAGCCGTCCTGGGGATGGCCAGGTAAGTCAGAATGCCCCATAGCTCAGCCCCAGGTTCCGGGAGTGGGGTTGGCTCAAAGCTGCTGTTCTGTTACAAGGGTGGGGTGGTGTGTCTCTCTGCTGTCACTCAGAGTCCTCATCTGCACTCCCACAATGACAGGAAATCGGACCCTCAAATGGTACAAAGAGGATACCATGGCACCCTTCTTCCAAATGGACTCTGGGGTAAGGTTCTTTCTCCTGCATCAATAATCCCCCCAGGTGAACCTCCACAGGACGGAGGGCTGAAGGGCATCCGGGTGCAGGGACACACCTTCAGCCCTCAGGAAAGCATCTGGTCAGCACTGCACACGTCGTCTTCTCCGAGGGCCTCAGCACATGAAAGTCTACTCCATGAGGTGAGGTGGCAGTGCCTGTTCCCTCTCCAGGACCCCTCGTGGTTTGGATAAGAAAGGCAGGGCGTCGCCTTGCCCAAACAAATGACACCTGTTTGGGCAATCCCAGGAGGCCCAAATGGGGCGTCTACTCATCTCCTGTGGGATGGCCTGCCTGGCTGTGAGCAGGAGTGTGATGAAATGGACATCTGGTCAACTGTGTGCTGGACCACCCTCGGCAAGGTCACTCCAGCTATCCACCACCCCCGCCAGCCCCCCGCCTGCCAATGCCTAGGCTCTCTAGGATTTGCAGGGAGAGAGGGAGTGTGGTTTAAAAAGTGAAATCATTAAAGCAGAATATCCCTCCTGTATGTCTACCTTCTTTTTAATCTTTAGAAAGTTAAAAAATGTGGAGACAAATCTGTGATGATGCCACTTATAAGAAGTCCTCAGAGTTGTCAAGTTCCTGGGGACAGAGAGTAGAAAGCTGGGTGCCAGGGGCGGGTGGGGGGAGTTAGTGTCTAAGGGGGGCATAATACCAGTTCAGGAAAAACAACAAGAGTTGTGAAGGTGGACAGTGGTGGCGGCTGCATAACTGTCAATGTACTTAATGCCACAGAACTGTTTCATTAAAAACAGTTAAAAGTAAAATGGTCAGTTTTATGTTATATATATTTTACTACAATTTTAAGAACTTAAGAAATATATTGGGGGACTTCCCTGGTGGTCCAAGGGTTAAGATTTTGCCTTCCAGTGTAGGGGGTGTGGGTTTGATCCCTGATCAGGGAACTAAGATCATACATGCCTCATAGCCAAGAAAGCAAAACATAAAACAGAAGCAATATGGTAACAAATTCAACAAAAGACTTTTAAACAATGGTCCATATCAAAAAATCTTAAAATATATATACATATTGAAAAAATATTGTTGCTATTGTTTAGTCACTAAGTTGTGCCTGACTCTCTGCAACCCCATGGACTGCAGCATGCCAGTCTTCCCTGTCCTTCACTATCTCCCAGAGTTTGCTCAAACTCATGTCCACTGACCATTGGGTTGGTGATGCTATCTAACCATCTCATCCTGTCACCTATGAAAAAATATGGGGACAGTAAAAGCCAGACCTAGTGACCTAGTGACCGTCTGCCCAGATCTGGGGCAGTCTCTGGATTGAGTTGCTGCCCACTGCCCCAGCAGGTTGACCACCAGGCCCCTGCCCACTCTCAGATGCATCCAGGGTGGGACCTGGAGTCACAGGGCCTCCTTTCCTAAGAAGGGAGAACTGCAGCCTGGGGCTGCTCTCCAATCCTTCCTGGCAACCTTAACCAAACAGATGAGGGAGGCACTGCTACTGCTTCTTCCCTGGGGCCAGCCGTCTCCTGAGGTTTTTTCAAACAGACATTATCTGCTAAAAGGCTGAAAAGTCTTCAGTGCTTCTGACAGTGGCTCCTCGGATCCTCGAGGACAAGGGCCCGGCCCCTCTTGCCCCATCTCTCCCTCTCTCCTTTCCGGGCGGTTGCCTGGCTTCAATAGCAAATCTCTGACCTGAAAAACCCCAAGTTTCTGCTGACTGTTACCTCCCTGGGGAGACCTTCATGGATACCCCTTCCTTTCCTAAGCATGTTCTGTTTAATCTCTGTTAGAGCATGTTTCTGTGACTCCTCAGGCACTGCTTTGTACCTGAGTGTGTGTACATCACATGTCACCCAGGTCTCATGGGTGCCTGCCAGGTCCGCCAAAGTTTGCCTGGGTACCAGCTCTGAGCCTGGCCCTCTGGAGGGAGATCAACAATGAATGAAATTCAGAGAAGAGGCATCTGTGTGAAAGAAGCATTGTCCTCAGCCCCTTATCTGTCTGGAATGACCGTCATATACTGCCTGCCTGGGAGGACGGCTGGAGGGGCTCTTGGGCCACTGAGGGGGCCAAGTATCTTCCAAACTTAACAATATCTGCTTCTATCAGCATCTCAGGCATTTTCCTGGTGGCTGAGTCATTAAAGAATCTGCCTGCAATGCAGGAGACCCAGGCTCAATCCCTGGGTAGGGAAGATCCCCTGGAGAAGGGAATGGTGACCCACTCCAGTATTCTTGCCTGAAAATCCTAGGAACAGAGGAACCTGGCAGGCTAAAGTCCATGGGGTAGGAAAGAGTCAGACACAAATGACTAACACTTTCACTTTCACTTTTTCAGAATGAAAAAGAGGTGGTATAGAGAAGGAGCGATGGCTCCAACTCTGCACCTTGAGTAGCTGTTGGAACAGCAGTGCTGGCTTCCTGCAGAGGTGATGGTCCCCTGCAAGAAGGAGAGGGCTCGGTTGCCAGGCCACCTTCCAGGCCTGCCCCAGTTCCTGCTGAAACACTGCTGCTTGCACTCCACTTGAGGGGAAGGGCTGGGTTTTTTCTGATCCAAAGGCTCAGAGCAAGAGCCTCTCAGCCTGGCATTCACCCAGGGAGGGGCAGAGAGGAAGTGCATCCTGCCTGGAGAAGGACACTGGCGAGGTCGTATAGCTGGTGAGGGCAGGCAGGGGAGACTCTGAGCCAGAAGGAAAAGCTGTGGCTGGAGAGAGATCCGAGCGATCAGGGATCCAGGATGAATCCTGACTTGGGAGAAACCAGTGCCCTCTGCTGCCTGGAAGGGGATGCTCCGGCTCTGTGGCCCCCAGAGCTGCAAACCACACGAGGGTCCTGGGTTTCAAGATCTGTATCAGCTTCTGAGGAACAAAGAGAACAGGCAGTTGGCAGCAAGGCCTCCTGGAGAGTGAGCCTCTAGTTAGTTTCTCCACATCCCGAAAAAGCTTCTTGCACACCGGTTTCCTTGGTGCTGGTTCTCAGCTTGGGGAGAAAAACGGCTTCCAGAAGGGTCTGGATGTTGCTTTGAAGAAAACATTTCTTTGAATTACAGAAGCTGGATATTCTGTTAATGCATTTTTCAGAACAAAGCAGGAAGGCTCAGGTGCACTTCTTGTTTTTTTTATTAGTTATCTCTTCAGTGTGGTTTTTTTTTTTTTTTTTTGAAAATAATAATAACGCATGATTTATTTCTCACTTGCTTCGGATGCAAGAGCTTTTATGAGTTCTCAGGCTGGAATGAAGTGGCCTCGGTAAACGGGAAGATCTGAACACTGATGAGGTTTTTCTGAAGTTTACTTGCTGCATGAAAAATGACAGGAAATCAGCCCAAGAGCCAATGACAGGCCTGTGTTCAAGGTCTCTTTCCTCGGAGCAGGAAAGGCCGCCTCATTTTGTCTTGCCCAGCGTTCCATCAGGCTCCACTGAGGAAGGTCCAGGTAAAGAGTCTGCTCGAATCTCTCACAGAGGCTGAATCTAGGGAAACGGGACAAATTTCTGCCCAGGTTGGGTCACCTGTGTCCACGAGCCCTAGCATCACCATCAAGCTGCCCGCAGGGAAATGGGGTGGGCGGGGCTTGGGTCCCAGACGTGCGTGTGGGTTAGCGTGAGCACACAAGACGGTGCTGTAACAAACTGTGGTAGCATCATTAAAAATGCATTTGGAGAGGCCTAACAGTTATGCAAGAGATAAATATCTCTGCTGGCTCTTAAACCTTAATTAAATGTTCCAGTATTAATTGCTATTTATTTAAGGGACAATAAGAATCCCAGTAAATCTGAGCCGTCTTCTTGGCTCTCCACCGCTCCATCCTCACATCCAGGCATTAACTGTAGACATCAGGGACACTTCGAAGGCGAATGTTTTCCTCCCAGTGAGTGATAAACAGCCCGTGTGACCCACAGCGAAGGGATGTGTAAGCATTTATCAAGGACTAACAAGGCTGCTCACGTGGACCTCCTGGTCTGTGTCTCCGGGAGGAGTCGGCTGGAGGGAGCCACTGCCCCGAGTCCATAGGTGCTTCGGCTTAGCGTGGCCAGGGTCTGCTGAGTCCTGTTGCCTCTTCTCTCCTCCCCAGAATGCCCACCTGAGATCCATGGTGGGAGGATCGAGCTCTCCAGACACAGAGGTGTCTTCCTGTAGATGGGGATGGTCTTGAAATTGATCCTCACGCAGAGTTGGGAAGTGGGGTCTGGACAACTGGTGGAGAACATGGTCCCTGGGGCCCGTCTTGGGTGGCACACTGGCAGAACCCACCTTTTAGCTCGTGGGGTCCTTCTACGTCCTGGGCTACTAGAGAGAACTGGGCAAAGGGGACGGGAATGTCTTCTGGACCAGAGGTGTGGATAAAAAGCACTTTTGCCTCCCAACCTGGTTTTCTTTTAAAGTCAGGTCTGCAGCTCCTTGGTTCAATCCTTGGCCCAGACTTTTGGAGGATCCGGGGCTGGTCTCTGAACTGCAATGCCCCCTGCTCTGCAGAGTCAGGCTGTGTGTCCCCTGCAGGGATGCCAAATCAGCTGGAAACCCCTCCTTCCTCTCCCGCTACCTGACTCCCTTCTCACTTAGGGTGCCATCAGGGATGGAAAGGGGCACAGAGGCATTCCACTGGGAATAGCAGTTGAGGAAGTCTGACTGGTGGGCAGAGTGTGGCCCGAGAATCAGGTGGCCTAGGATCACGTGGCCCCACCACTTACAACATGACTGGCCTCAGGCAAGTCACATGACCTCCCCATCTGACCTCAGTTTCCCATCTGTAAGTGGGATTGCTGAGAAGACTGAATGGGTCTCTATATGTCCAAAGTGTGCCAATGAGCTGCCATGTGAATGTGCCATTAGGGCAGTGTCTCCCCCACCCTCTCCAGATGGGGGCTACTTGGAATGGAAGGTGTGTCCACCTCAGGCCTGCAGGTCCACAGCTCTTGGAGGAAGAGAGCAGATGTCTTTGATGTGCAGGGCTAGGGTCTCCCAGGTCAATGCCTTAAGCATTTATGCATTTGTGAAATCCCAAAGGAGATGCAGGCGCTCACCTGGCCACCCTGCAGAGGCCTTGCCAGGCAGGCGGGAGTTCCACTGCTAACTGGGAGCTTCCCCATCGCTTGCTGGGTTGAAACGCCAAAGGGAGCTTGTCCGAGGCCTTAATGAGATGAGTCACATCCGGGCAGACAAAGGTGCAAGCATCTGACGGAGAAGCTGTGTCCAGGGCATGTGGCTCTTGAATGTCGGGCACAGCCCTCATCTCACCTGCTTGACCTATACATCTCAGCAAAGGCCTCTGTGTGAGTAGGGGGTCAATTTCCATTTTAACCTCATTATATTCCTTCACCCATCGGCTAAACATAGTGCTAATCAGGTTGTTTTGGCTTCAGGACAAAAGTGAGGGATGGACATTTGATGTGGAATAAATATACAGTTCGCTAGGGCTGGAATTATGAACCATTTGATTGATACCTGCTTCTCCAAGCAGCTGGGGCCCCTGGCCCCTCAGAAGTGCCGTAAGCAGAGGCCTCTGAGGGTCCTGTGTGCTCCCTAAGAAGATGGGGTACACCCCAAGAAGCCCCAGGACCTTCTCCAATTCTGACAATGACATTTCCCACTCAGTCCCCACATCAGAAGGTGAGAAAAAGTAAAGAAAAAAATTTTTTTTCAAATATAGATAACCCTAAAAACTGGATTCCCTGCTTCTGGAAGGGATGTGACGTCATGCTTAGAGAGAAGATCTGGAGGAAAAAAGATGTTCTCTGTGGATGAGCAAGATGTCATCCTTTGAAAACCCTAGCATCAAACAAGAAAAATGAAAAAAAAACAAAAAAACAAAAAAAAACCCAGTCACCTCAATTGACTGTTCATCCAGAATGTGCAGTCACTGGGGGGGTGACAAGATCCTTTTCCCCCCACAGCAGCCTGCGTGTTCAGGAGGTTCAGCACAGAAGAAAGCAATTTAATGTCAGCATTAAAGTCAATATCATTGAAAGCAAACCAAATGTTCCTATCCAGCAGAGCGTGGCAAATTCATCCCTGTTTTGGTATCGGTCCCTGGCTTCAAATTAGTAGACGTCTCAACTCTTCACTTTCTCTCTTTATCATTTTCTTTCTTATCTCTTATTTTTATATTTCAAAATTGTATTTTAATTCCACTCAGTGTTCTCTCTCCCCACCCCCACGTAGAGACGGGGTGGCGGCATGGTGTCTGCCCACTGGGCTGGGGCTCTGATCTCCTTTTGTTTGGGGAAGTGAGGGGTGTACCTATAGCTTGTTTCCAGAACGGGGTCCCCTGCCCTACAGGGCTTCCTGGGAGATGGAGCAGCATGTGCAGAACTGGACAAGATTGCAGAGCAGGGGTTTCTGAGTCTGTCGTTCCCTCCCACTGGGATGTGGGGGCATTTCTAACGAGTGCAGCAGAGAGACCACACGCCCAGCCCTCTGGTTTGCATTCAGGGCAATGATGCCCTTGCTGAGGCCCACCTGCCATGTCCAGACAGGCTCCCAGTATTCCAGAGGAGAGATGGAGGGGGTGGGGAAAATCAAGCAAGGTCCAATAAGAGAGGTACATACCATAAAACAGACACATGGCGTCTGCCCTGCCCCCAGGAGGTAAAAAAGACTTCGGCCAGTCAGCAGGAGATTTCAAACCATTTCTCAGACACAAAGGCCACAGGAATAAGATGCCGATCAGAAGAAGAGGGCCTGCAGCAAGCAGAAAAATGGGCTTGCGAGGGCTCATATGTAAAACCTGACAGGCAGGCTGGATGGGACCTGTTGCAGAAAACTGGCTTCTCCAAGCAAAAAGAACTCCCAGAAGGTGATGCTTCAGCTGGCCTGGACCCACTGGCCACCTCTCCCTGTGTTGGCCAGTCCTCCCTTCCACTTTGGGAGGCCTAAGAGGACACGCAGTCCAAGGGTTCTGTGCATAGGACGAATCTGGTGAAGATGCACAGAGATGCTATGTCTGGATTTCAGATTTTCATTTGCAATACAAGTGCAAAGCTCAGGGTCTCTGCCTCTGAGATCAGAGATTCTACCCACTTTACTGCACATTATGGAGAGGGCAGGGCCTGATGCCTAAAATGCCCTTTGCCCCAAGTTATTTTGTCCCCTTCGAGACTAAGCCAATGTTTCCCAGAGCCAGTGAGAACCAACAGAGCATCACCTTTGGCCCCAACGCAAGAAGCTGTTCTCTCCAGGGCGTCCACACCAGCCAGCTGTGCCCACCCTGCACATGGACAGGGCTCTCCCAGGACATGGGGGCAGAGAGGGAGACACAGTGAAACACCAGGACCCACCTACTCCCTTTTCCTTCTCCCCCCAAGCCTGAGGTTCTGGGTGGCCAAGATTTATATCCAAACAGGCACACAGGCATTCAATGGAATGATTTTAAAGCTTTTTCTCCAATTCTTTGTGAACTCGGCCTTCTGGAAGGCTGGGATGCAACCCACGGGCTCCCCAATGTGGTCGAGTAAAAGCAAAGTCGTTCAGAGGGAGGGTCCTGGGGTTTCTGCTCTCCACTCTTCTCCCCTGGGGAGGGAGTATCTCAGACAGAACATACAGTAGAGTCCGACATGGAGATACCAGGAGAGGAGCAGCAGGGAGGTGTCTAAGGAACACCTCCTCGCTCTCCAGGACAGGACAAGGCCAACATGAGCCACAGACACAACAGTTGAAGGCTCCCCTGAGTCTCCTCGGCCTGGATTCTGGGAGGAGCCCGGTAGGGCACCTTGGGCAGTGTTCCCGGTCACCACTCCTGTCACTGACCCCATGCCCCTCAAGTCAGCCTGCTGTCCTGCTCATTTCTTCCTAAGATCTTTAAGTCGTTGGAGAATTGTTTCTCTTTTAATTTACAAAATGATGCATGAATGTGTACTCACTTAGGAAAAAAAAATAGCTTATTGATATTTTAATCTAATTCCGGATAAACCTTCAGAAGCTGACTCAAGGGTTTCTTAAATATTCCCAGGGATGGTTTTAGAGACATGTCTTCTTTGAGGGATTACATATGACTCATTAAAAAGAGCATTTAATAACCAGGAGTCTGCTTGGTGTTTGATATTTCTGCCAGATCTGCTGCTGACATTTTAGTGATGGGGGTTCACAGATATTGACTGGGGAGGGAGGGACCCATCATGATTTGCTGATATTTTGGAGGCTTGATTGAGACTAAGAGGCTGGTTCTGGGCTCTGAGCTGTCTGCTCAGCCTCCAGAATGTGGGATCCAGGACCAAGCAAGGCAGGTCCATCCACTGGCCAAGTGCAGGGGTCCAGATGTGAACCCTGGCACCTTAGTACTGTGCCTCTTGTCTCATCTCAGCAAATGAGCTGCCTGCATGTGCCCCGATCACATAAAGAGATGAGAAACCTGCCTGACACCAATCCACAGACCCGGCATCCCCAGAAGGGGGCAGCGGCCGACTCTGGCTCGCGCCTGCGCTTACCGGTTCCCATTAAATGTGGACTTGTACTCCCCGGCCGGGTGCAGCGTCTCGTCAGTGTAGACGGGCACGGATGCCCGGACACACTCGTGGGAACACTGGAGGGTCTCGTTGTAGGCCGTGAAGATGTCCAGACTGCTGGGCACCCGGGCAGGCGTGAAGTCTGTCAGGTTCTGGCAACTCTCCTCCTGATGGTTCGTCTTCCGCTGGTGGCTGTTCCTTCGTGGGTTCCCACTCTGCGCGCAGCTGGGGGAGAGAGAGGTCAGGGTGGGGGTCGGAGTCGGGGTGGGGGACTTGCAGGTGCAGAGACCCACCAGCATCTCCCCCCGCGCTGACGCTAAGGAATCTTCACCTCCAGGCATTAATTAGACATCATTTAATAGTAATTCCCAACCTCTTCAGAAAGATCAACCACAAGCAATGGGCTCTTTTTTAAAAATAAAGTAAAATTTGAATGTTAGATGCGGCCGTTATTGCAGGAAGGATTAAGAAGTGAGGAGTGGAGTTGTGTTATCAGGGAGCGGAGGTCTGGTTTGGCCAAGAAATGTCAGCCGGGTGGTAGTACTGACTCAGTTTCCCCAGGAACACCTAGATGGTATGGGAATGATGACCGTGGGGAAGGTTCTGTCCACAGGTTGGGGCGGCCGTAGTTCACGTGGAGTGGACCACGTAATTATCTTTAGGGATAGATAAGACTGGGAACTCTCATCCTCAGCCTCTCCTCTGCCCAGGCTCATAAGCTGGAAATGAAAGCAGACCGTTTGGATCTATGAAGAAGACTGTGTTAGTGCTCGTGGGTACCTGCCTTCGTTCCCTGTCCTTTTGGACCACAGAGGCTTTCAGACACTATGTGGACTGCACACATGGGTCCCACCTCTGTTGACCAAGGAATTTGATAGAGAAAGTGCACAGGGATACTTCCCGGCTCCAGGAGTCACCTCTAGGGCAAGTTCACAAGGATGGAAAGAAGTGTCATGCCCATGAAGGAGGGCAGGGAGGAGGAGATTTGAGGGGTCGTGGTTCTCATTAGCTCATCAGTTCTCCTTTTCTGCCCGCTTCACAGCTCAGAGCCTTTGCAGAGTGAGTGGGCTGCAAGGGGCAGGGGCTCATGAGCCTGTCCCCATATAAATTGTGTTAATTCCCTGCCTCTTCCCAATGAGAGATATCCCAATAGCTGGCAAGGAAGACTGCCCATAAATGAAGGTGAGAAGATGGATGTGAAAGCCAAGGGACTCCCCCCCCCAACCCGGCCCACCAACGTCATGGAACCACTTATTCACCCTGCTGGACTGCCTTCCCCAAAAGACTCTTTGAAGGTCTGCTGAAAACCCCGAAGTGTGGGAAAATCAAGAGGAAGCTTGTTGCCTATTACAGCATCACAGTCTGCCACCTCCTTGGTGGGGATGGGATTTCACCATCAAGACAGCCAGTGGGATCAGACCTGCCGAGCATCCATGCAGTCCAGGGACCTGGAGCCCCTTCTCCAACCAGCCAGCCCTGCCCAAGACATGCTGCTGAGAGCTGACTATTATCTTCACTATCTCCCCCAGAAAACACCCCAGGTCCAGGGTTTGCTGGCCATCAGGAGCTCTAAGACCTCCCTGGGCTGTTCCAGGGTGGTACCTCTCCACACGTTGTCCTCTGTAATCCTAAAGGCTGGCTTTCTCTCTCATTTCCTCAAGTCTCTGTTACCCAGAGGCTCAGGGCACTTCCCTCCCACCAATCTGTGACTTTCTACCAAGGCTGGCAGGGGGATGATTTGCATCCAAGGTGCTTTGGCTTCGATGTTAAGAGGCGCCTCACTAGCTGGAGGAGAGACTACAGGCGGACAGGGGCCCAGGAGGCATGCAGGCAGTGGGGTCAGCTGGCAGCCCCCTGATTCTCCCAGGGGTGTAGCAGGTGTGTACACCCAGCAAGGCCAAGCTCAAAGTAGGCCAATTTCCAGGAGGAAATAGGTGAAGACAGGCTGCCTGGAGCAAAGAAGTAACCTAGTTCAGCAGACACAGAGTGACTGTGAGAGGAAGGTGGGGGACAGCAAGGGGCGGGCAGGGACCCCAGCCAGGCTGCTGGTATGAAATAAGGAAAACCAAACCGAGCTGTGAAGGGGACATTCAGAGGGGCGCTAGGATCTGAGAGATAGGCTTTGGGAACAGGCTACCTGCTGCCTAAGGAATTAAGCCAAGCAGGGAAAGCCACTGGGAGGGCACTGTCAGGGAACAACCCCTCCCAATGGGTGGCCGAGCTGTCCGGGCAAAGGTGAGTGGGTTGAGCAGGGCAGGAGCTGTGTGGCACTCTCCATTCCAGAGAAATGATTCCCTGGGCTGTGATCTGAGATGGTGTTGAGAAGCAAGAAACTCTCTGTGTGTGCTTCCCCAGGGACCCCCACTGACCCCCATTACCCAGCCAGAAGGGCCAAGGGTCCTTACCAGTTTTTTAAGACAAGAGTTGTAATCAGAGCAGCTATGACCATGATGAGGGAGACGGTGATGGTGATGATCTGATGGACGGCCAAACCTGGAAACAGAGAAGGAGGAGGGGGGCCGTGAAACCAGAGGCATGAGATGAAGGGGCCCAGGAAGAGACAGGGAGTAGGGACCTGTCCCATCCACTCAGCCCTGAACACAAGATCCCATCATGTGTTGAGAAGCCCTGCAGGGGGCTCCATGTTGATGGGGCCTCGTGGGACCAGGTCAGGTCAGTTTCTTGCCCACATGCAGGTGCTGCCAGATGCAGGGGGTACCAGGACTGTTTTCACCTGGAGCCAGGGAAGGGAGGCCCCAGCCTGGCCTCTCTCAGGCCCTGAGAAATGACTCAGCCCTTGGGCAGCTGTGGCCGTTGTTGCACCTGCTGACCCCTTCACCTGGCACAGGTAAGCTTTGTCACCCCTCCTTTTTCTCCTCCCAACTTGGGTAAATTCTGTTCCTTGTGTCTGGGCACCAGGGAAGCTGGCCTGCTGGTGGGAGCAGGGTTTGCCTGGACCCAGGAGAAGCCGGGACAGCCCAGGATTTATTGGGAAGGGAAGGAAGAGAGGCAGGTGACACTGTTGTAGATTCAGGCACTTGGGTCACTGGAAAGCATCTTCATCTTCCCAGATTCCTCTCCAAGAAGTTCACTGCCAGATGAGCTTCCAGGAAATAAGAGATCCAGACCGAGCAGGTGATGCTTCCTGAAGTCCCAGAGAAGGATCTGCAGTCTGGTCTCCAGGTCCTGTCTCCTCTTGTGTGTGTTATACACCATGGTGGGAGGAGACAGGGGAAACAGCAGACAGGGACAGAAGGACTGGCCACTCCAGGAGCAGGGTAGCCACAGCCACAAATGAGAGTGGTCTGAACCCCACATGAGGGCCAGGATGGCAGAGGACAGGAATTCTGTCTGTACTGTCCCTCTGTCCATCCACCCCCATCCCCCGCATCACCTTCCATCAAACATAGATGCAGGGGGAGGGAAAAAAGACAGGCTGGCAACACCTCTGATCCCTTCCCATATAACTCATCTTTACATCCTTCCGGGGACACTAGGGTTGAATCCTCTGGTCAGTGAGGTCCACCTGGAAGGTCCAGGACTCTGGTCCTGCTCTTTTCCCATCAGCAAGAACCACACCTGAGGAGCTGGGGGCTAACAGCCATAAGGGGCTCTGCAGAGACCCCTGCAGGTGGCAGCACCCTGCCCCTGGGAGTGCTGACTCTGCCATTCTTTCATCTCTGCCACTTGAGTATCTGTCTCTCTCCTCTTCTGATGTTCAGGTGCAGAGGCCCACCCATCACACCTGAGGACCTTGCCAATCCTGGGGTGAGGACACAGCATGTGTGTGGTCCAGCGTGGAGCATCTCACAGATGTAACACTTTTTTTTGGCGGCCTCTGAAGGACACAGTCTCACAAACAGATGTTACGTCTCCACTGAATATGATCTTCGTGGGGGGAATTGCTAATAAATGATTCAAAGCTGGCATGACCAGAAAACAAGCTCTTCCTGGCTGCCTCTCTTTCGGGCTATTTCTGTTTGTCCCGAGGAATCCCCTTCCTGAGCCCACAGAATAAGCAACACTTGGAAAACCGAAGATGTCATGGGCCTCCCTTCCTCTTTCTTTTAGCCACTGATTCAAGAATCACCTATTGAGTACCTACTGTATGCCAAGCAGGGCCAGTTTTGACTTACTCAGTCATGGTTCCTGCCCTCAGGAACAGCTGCTGTGGTGCCCATTTTTAAAAGTGGCAGTGTTCACTGCTGGTTCTGACCAGTGGCTTCCCATACACCTGTGCCCAACACGTGACATGTACTGTAAAGCTCTGAGCCAGTTTGCCTTCCTCTGGGTCTGCCAGATCAGCCTGACAATGGGGTTGAAAGCTACATATGCCAGTAAGGGACCACTCTTAATCTTACCACCAGTCTCAGTAATCTCTATATGTTCACCAGCTTCTTCCCTGAGACCCAACTCAGACTTCGTTGGAAGAGGGAGGTTGACATGAATGTCTGTTTTAATGGATGATCAGGGAAGATGGCTGTCCATCTTCCCTCACCCTCCATCTACACAATCCTTCTGATTCAGTCAAGAGACTGAATCAGGATGCTGTCGTGAAGAGTATGAGCTCATCCTGCGTCTGTGCTTCTTGTGAGAAGGAGGCTGATGATGGCGATGATGACTGACGGTACTGATGTTGATGATGGTGACTATGACGGTACTGATGTTGATGGTGACAATGATGGTACTGATGTTGATGATGGTGATGGTGACTATGACGGTACTGATGTTGAAGATGGTGATGGTGACCATGATGGTACTGACGTTGATGATGGCGATGGTGACTATGACGGTACTGATGTTGAAGATGGTGATGGTGACTATGATGGTACTGATGTTGAAGATGGTGATGGTGACTGACGGTACTGATGTCGATGATGGTGACTATGACGGTACTAATGTCGATGGTTACTATGATGGTACTGATGTTGATGATAGTGATGATGATGAAGGTGATTGTGCTGTTGCTGACAGTGACATTGATGGAAATGGTAATGGTGGTGATGATAATGGTGATGGTCATTGTGGTGTTGCTGTTGGTGATGGTGATTTGATGACAGAAATGGTGATGGTGGTGGTGATGATGACAGTATAGTGGTGATGATGGTAATATGATGCTGGTGATGATGATTGCAGTGATGGTGATGGTGGTGATGATGCAAGTCGTGATGATGGTGATGTGATGGTGATAGTGGTAATGATGATGTTCCTGCTATTGCTGATGGTGATTTGATGGTGGAAATGATGATGGTGATAATGATGGTGATGACGTAATTGATGATGATGGTATAGTGGTGATGATGGTAATATGATGCTGGTGATGCTGGTGGTAGTGATGATATGGTGATACTGATGGTGATAATGACGGTGATGGTGATTATAATGATGTTGATCACAATGACGGTGATCACAGGCATCTTCAAGTATTAGAAATTGTCAGGTGTATATTATCTCATTTATTCTTTGCAACAACACTCAAAGGTGCATACTGTCATAATAAAAATGGAAGTGAAAATCATCTGGACAAGTTTGCTTAAATTCCTTGGATCACATAGAACCTGATGGCTCCTAAACCCATACTAAGATTGTAGTATTATAGGATTTGATCTCAAACTTTATTTATTTCTGTTTGGGCTTTGATCTGGGGTCCTTGCATCTTCCAAGACAGAGGCTGGCACCACTACCCTTTATATTCCTGGGGAGAATAATCTGCTAAATTATGGATGCTGGTGTTTAAAAGCCTCATCATCTCTTCCATGGATAGATCTCTTAAAGGGTGCTCTGGAACCATGTCAAGAGCCTCTCAGCCATCTTGGCAGGTCATACTCCCAAGTCCACGGCAATAACTGAACCATTGTTTCTTGAGCTAAACCTGCCATCTTCTTGGGTAGGAGCATTCAACATCTATGGAGTATAAAAGAGCACACTGAATGGGAGTGAGCCAAAAGTAGTAGGGATTGGTTCAACTTCAGGCCAAGCCCAGCTAGAGGCACTGAGAGCTCCCTTACAAGAGCAGAACACTTTGTGGCCCATGCCCCAATGTCTGCAGAGCCAAAGAGGCCCAGGCCACCACTGGACTTGGACCCCATATACCAAGGGAATTCTTCTGTTGGGTTGAACATCTGCAGTGACCAAAGTCGTTGGAAGGGAAGAGCTCAATGACCAGCTGCATCTTAGATGTTTAATTCCCTCCCACTCCCTCTGTGACTAAGGATGGGGAAAAAAGCATTCATTCTCTTCATCTGGTGAATGGAAGAAACTGATGATGAGAGGGGGAAACAGCTGGCTCATGGAATACCCTCATTGATGACAGGAAGACCAGAAGCCCAGCCCTTTGCCTAAGGTTCTCATGAGTCTTTGAGCCACTGAAGAAAAAACCCAATCTTCATCAACTTTATATCCACCCCACTCCCAACCATGCACAAATTGCCTGGCACAGAACCTTGCAACAGCACTGTGGGACATATTATGACATTGATAACTGAAGAGTAGAGAACAAAAAGCCAGGGGAACCGGGAGAAAGTTAATGACATAATTCTAATGTTTGCCTTGTTCTAAAGGACCCTTTCCTGCCTTCTGTGTGAAATTTCTCCACAGGACTTGCCAAGTTAAAATTTGGAAAATATGATATGTGGGTTAATAACCAGCCAGGATCATCTGAGTGGAAGTACAACAATAATATCACAGCCATGCTCTTTGGAAAGACTTCTCTATGCCTGTCTTCACACCCATGATCAATTTAATCCACTGCCGATCCTGCAGAGCCCGGGTGTAGGCAGTTTGCTACTCTGGAAAAATCAAACGTCAAGCTCCAAATGAACAAATCTGTAACCACATTCTTGGGAATAAAAGTAATTAGAGGCAAACTCCTTACTGCTCCTCATATATTTCATTTGCAAAGCAAACAGCCTTGTGCTTCCATGCCTGGCCGGTGGGTTGTGATGGGTCACTAGGTTCAGGCATAAGGGACTGATGACTACAAGACGACCCTACAGTCAGGATGGTTGACAAGGACCAGGCCTTTTGACACGTAGTGAGAATATTTGTAGGAAGCAGATTAGAAGATGTAAACCCAGTAAGGATGTCTCATCTTTTCTTCTCTTTGAGAGGTCACTCCTAAAAGGATGATAGAACTTCTCATGAGAAGCTGGGTAGTGTTTCAAGCATCTGTCTTATCATTCAGGTTCCCCAAATGGCATGAGTTGTTTCCTCATCCATGTAAGTCACTTAAGTCTGCACAGATCCTGGGTAGGCAAAGTTTGACAGGAGGAGCCAGATGATAAATACTTTAGGTTTGGCAGGTAGCATGATCTCTGTTGCAACTTCTCAACCCAGCTGTGGATGATATGCAACCAGTGGGCATGGCTGTGTGCCAATAAAACTTTATTTACAAAAACATACAACTGATTTAGGTGAATAGCTGAAGGTGATGTGGCTTATCAGTTAAGAAATATACAATCGGTTTTGAATGGTTGCTTAAAGCTGGGACTCAAACTGCAAACTTCTGGTATTATATAACCTGCCTGCTCTATCATCAAAGATCTGGAGTCTTCTGAGACCTTCACTGTGTCAAGGTGATTTTAAAGACAGTCAAGCATCTGTCTTAAAACTACCAGCAGTGGACAGCTTCACCCTACTGGATACGTTCATGCAAAGCTGGCTTGAGAACAGATCACTCTGTGACACTCAGTTAAACAGGATTCTCAATTTTTGGAGACTGAAGATCAAGGAGAATCTTACCAGTTGAATCAATATCCCTCAAGAATATTTCAGGCATGTGTCTATCTCAATTTTTCCTTTAGGGTTGATAAGAAGCTTCATTGTGTGAATGATAATAAGGACCTATGTTATATAGAACAGGGAACTCTGCTCAGTGCTCTGTAATGGCCTATATGGGAAAAGAATCTAGAAAGGGGTGGATATATGTATATCAGTAACTCATTCCCAAGTGGTTCAGTGGTAAAAATCCACCTGCCAAGCAGGAGATGTAGGTTCAATCCCTGGGTTGGGAAGATCCTTGGAGAAGGAAATGGCTACCTACTCCAGTATTCTTGCCTGGGAAATTCCATGGACAGGAGAGCCTGGAGGGCTACAGTCCATGGGGTCACAAAGAGACATGACTGAGCAACTAAAAACAAACAACATAACTGATTCACTTGGCTGTACAACAAAAACTAATACAACACTCTAAATCAACTATACTCCAATAAAAAAAAAGCTCGGGGAGGGGTGCTTCCCTGGTGGCTCAGCAGTAAAAGAATCTGCCTGAAATGCAGGAGATGAAGGTTTGATCCCTGGGTGGCGAAGATCCCCTAGAGGTGGAAATGGCAACCCACTCCAATATTCTTGCCTGGGAAATCACATGGACAAAAGAGCCCAGAGAGCTGCAGACCATGGGGATCCAAAGAGTCAGACAGGACTTAGAGACTACAGCAAGAGCCAATAAAAATTAATTTTTAAAAATAAAAGAATGTTCAGAGCATAGAATCCTTGCATTGGGAGAGATCTGACCCCTGGGTCTGTGGACAGGGTTTTCACTGCCACAAATGGGACTGTTCTTAGGGAAGCATTCACCCAACTTTTCTCCTCTCTGAATAATTTCTCTCAACACTCCCATCTTCAATGATGTTCCCTCTGGTCAGGTCTCTGGTACTCATTACATAATGCAAAAGCAGCAACATCTATGCCATAAACCTTACTGACCCTGAGCAAGGCCAGCTGTTGGGTGGGCTGTGATTGGGTTGACAAGGATGTCACCTTAAGAGAACATACACTCTATACCCTCAAGAAAGGGGGGAAAAGACAACTTACTTTCTCCTCTCCACCTTCCAAGGTCAATCTTGAATCTATCTTCAAACTCTGCCATTCAGACATGGTCCCAGTACGCACAGCAAGCTGTGTGGGGAATCTCGCTTCCTCTTCCTGACAGGTGTGATTGTTCCTGCTAATTTAGGGGCTCTTTCTGCTCCTGGTAATTGCCACTGTATACTAATGTGCTAGGAATCAGCTGCCATCCGGATAATGAAAAATTATACCCGGAATAATGGATGGCGACAGATGGATTACCAAGCGCTGCATCAATCAATAGGGCTTTTATGGATATATTTGTGGTGGTTTGTAATAAGATCAGGTCCTGAAGATTGATAGGGAAATTGGTAATCCATCTCTGGGTCTGGGTGAGTTTCTTATTAAATGCAGCTGAATCAACTGTCCATGGCAGGAACCAGCCCTTCCAGGACCTCCCTTCCAGACATGAAGGGGCAGTGGGGCTCACCTGTGGGTATCTGAAGCAGGAAAAAGGGCCCCATAATTGAGGAAAAGGACAGCATTTCTGGGTTTACACCAGCTCATTTCCAAAGCAGGGCTCTCATGCACCCACATTATGGGAACAAAGACTCAGTGACAAATGGATCCAAGGATGTCTGCCTCCAGGGGTTGGACAGGTGACTGTGGTACCCAATTCCACCACAAAGAGACCATTCCTTTTCCACAAACACCACAAAGCACTGAACACACAGGACATCTTTGACAAATGGTTTCTGGCAACACCACAGAAATTACAGCATCCACGGGATGACAGGTGAGAGGCCAGCCTCACTTTCTTGAGGAACTGTAACCACGAGGAGGTTGAGGCTTTTTCTGAGGCAATTGGCCACCTGGAGGGGAGCAGGCTGTTGAGAGTAAGTGCACCTTCTACAACTGGGGTGTTCACAGAAAAATCTACCTGCTTTGTTGTGGAGACACAAAGGCACATCATTTCGTAACTGACCCGGAAGGAGTGAGTGATAAGAGAGGTTTAGAGACAAGACTGTTGAGATGACGTGTCCACCCATCCAAAGTCCCTCCAGCCTGGGGCAGGATGTCAGTGGAGAGCACAGAGGCTCACCCAGGAAACGGCTGTGCCGACACCTCGAGGAATCACCCCAAAGGACCTCAGAGCCTGACTGCAGCAGTGGTCCTGGGCCGGGAACATCAGGCTGGATCAGGAGACGCAGGGGACATGTGTGGTCCCACCAACATCTAGAGGGTAGACACCAAAGATGCAGGAAGAGATGCAGATGTAGAGAATGGACATATGGACACCACAGGGGGAAGGGGTGGGACAAATTGGGAGAGTAGCACTGATGTATATACACTGTGCATGCATACTCAGTTGCTTCAATCATGTCCGACTCTTTGCAACCCTATGGACTGTAGCCCGCCAGGCTCCTCTGTCCACGGGATTTCCCAGGCAAGAATATTGGAGTAAGCTGCCATTTCTTCCTCCAGGGGATCTTCCTGATTCAGGGATCAAATCGGCGTCTCCTGCAGCTCCTGCAATGTGGTAGATTCTTTACCACTGAGCCCTTGGAGGAGCCCATATATACACTAACATGTGTAAAATAGGTAGCTAGTAGGAAGTTGCTGTGCAGCACAGGAAGCTCAGCTCAGTGCTCTTTGATGACCTAGAGAGGTGGGGTGTGGGGGGTGGGGTGGAGGTTCAGGAGGGAGAAGATATATGTATACATATAGCTGATTCACTTCATTGTACAGAAGAAGGCAACACAACATTGTAATAACAATAATCCTCCAATAAAAACAACAGTAACAACAAACCCAGAAGCCAGCAGACATCCAATAATGCACAGGATAGCCTCATGAGAAAGAAAGACCTGGACCCAAATGTCAACTGTGCTGAGGCTGTCTGCAAGGAGAAATGGGTGAACAAGACACAGGCGTCCACCTCTCAAACCCCCAGCAGACTATCTGAACCGACTCCTGGGAACATCATCACTGAGGCATCACACAGCTAGTGGGTAACAAATGTCCCAAGATGACACCCTCTGGGGCTGCAACATGAGAAATGTGGTCCTTCCCCATCAAGTCTCTTCATCCCCTAGTCTTGTCCCCATGCAGAGCAGAGATAGGACTGGCAGCGAGGGTACAGGACTGATGTGGGGTGCTGCAGAGCCAATCCACCCAGTGATCATGCTGGTGGTGCTACCACCCGTGCTTCTCAGTGAATGAGTTCCTGTGCAGCTCAGCACCCCCTCCCCTGCAGAAGTGGGCACAAAGATGCTCCCCATTTCCATGGGGACATAGCACAGAGCAGCCTTGGAGGTCCCCAAGGCCACTCTCAGATTCAATAACTCCCTATAAGGACCCACAGCATTGAGCAAAGCTATTAAACTCCAGTTACAGTTTATGACAGCTCAATGCTACAGGTTAAAATCAGCAATAGGAAGAGTGTGGGAGAGACCAGTGGGCTCCAACCATTCTGCCAATGGAGGTGTGGACAGCATGATGCCTCCTAGTGACCACGGTGACAACATGCACGGGGTATGCTCAGCCACTGAAGCTCCTCCAAGCCAGAGTGTCCAGTCCTGGTTGGGGCTTGGTCATGTCTACAAAGCTGACCTCCCATGTGGCTGGATGTGGTCTCCAGCCCATGCAGAGGTCAAGCTGACATAGTAACCTACAGTCCCAGCCTAAATCACCTTGTTAGCATAGGTTATATGCCCAGTTCAAGACCCCATAAACAAAGACCTTCATATCAGGCAGCACACTCCTGGAGTCAGGGGTGACCTCCCAGGAGGTGGGACCAAGAGCTTTCCTTTCAGCAAGCTTAACTCTTTTTGCACATGTAGCAGAGACTCAGCAAACACGGGACTCAGACCCAAGCAGGCTTGTTCTCGGCCTGCACTGTTAGCTGGTGCCCTGCACAGCCCGCTGGAGAATGGCAGTCCTTTCTCTACACGGGATGGTCAGTGGCTGTGGATACATAGTCCTGGGATGACACCCACTCTGCAGTCCAGAGTCTTCAAAAGGGACTTGACCTTGAATGATATCCCCTGACACTGGGCTCAACTAAAGCTATTCCATCCACATTGTCCATATCTGGGAGCAAGTTTCTCACTTGAGAACTTCCTTCACTTTTGGACTTGATAGAGAACCCAGTGCCGCAGATGGGGAAACAGAGGGAGCCTGGACCCTAACACGGTCACACGGATGTCAGATCCAGACCCCAGAGAACACATCTGGCCACCTTCACTCTTCTCAGCACTGTCTTCTCAGCCAGGTCTCAGTTCAGTCCCTTCTCAGTCCGAGGGCCAGCTCTGCCCATCCTGACCTGGGATCCATGCAAGAGTTGGGTGTGGGGCACAGTGAGTTTCAGAAGACCCCAATCACGGGCAGCAGTGTTTGCTCCAGGTTATGGGGTTGGCTTGTCTCCCTCAAGTGCAGATGTTGAAGTCCTGACTCCCTCACCTCCCTAGAATATGGCCTTGTTTGCAAACAGGGTCCTTGGAGATGCAGTTAGTTAGTGATTTCTTCACACTGGAGTCAGGTGGCCCCTACTCCCCTGTGACTAGTGTCCTTAGAAACAGGGGGCATGTGGACACACACACAGGGGGCAGACTGCAGTGATGCTACCAAGAGCCAGGGATCTGCTCGGAGCCAGGAGGGAGCCTGGAAGGGAGCCCATAATGGATGCTACAGTGGTTCTGGGAGAGCCGGTGATGGATGCTTCTGTGGCGCCTTCAGAGGCAGCACAGTCACGCAGACACTGGCCTCGACTTCTGGCCTGCAGAGTACTGAGAGGATAGAATCTGCTGTGTGAGCCTCCCCCTCCCCCAAATCTGTGGGTCTCTGTCATGGAGACCCCAGGAATCGACCGCACCTTCTGACCTTTGTGACACTCAGGCAAACTGGGGAGGGAGGTGTCAGTAGGCTCAAGAAATCCAGAGCCCTCACCCTATGATCCATTTCACAGATGACTTCAAAGCCATGGTCTCAATCTCTTTTTTGCCTCCCCTGCTCCATGCCTTTCAGTCAGTCCCCTGACAGGGTCATCACAAAGGGAGGGGACCATGTGCCCAAAGCTGTGATCATTTTTTTTTAATGTTTTCTACTTTATTTATTTTTAAAGATCTATTTTTATTTATTTTGTTTACTTTTCATGCCACATGACACTTTGGATCTTAAGTTTCCTGACAAGGACTTGAACCCATGCCCCCCCCACCAACACACACACACATCGAGAGTGCAAGGTCTTAACCACTGGACCACCGGGGAGGTTCCCAAGCCCACATCTTAACCACACACTTCACCAGTCCCATGACAGCCAACAGGGGACCGGTGACGTGGTCTCTCTGTATTGGGTTGAATAGTGTCCCCCTAGAACTCATGTCCCCCAGAACCTCAGAATATGACCTTATTTGGAAATCGGGTCTTTACAGATTTAATGAATTACATAAGGATCTGGAGATGACGTTACCCTAGATTCAGGGCAGTCCCTCAACGCAGTGGCTGGTGTCCTTACAAGACACACAAGAGAAGAGGACACAGAACAAGGGAGAAACACATGTGAAGACAGGGGCAAGGGAAGGAGGGATGTGGCCAAGGAGCTGCAGCCACCAGGAGCTGGAGCAGATGAGCAGCATCCTCCCCAGAGCTGTGGAAGGAGCAGGGCCCTTCAGACACTGGTTCCTAACCTCCAGGCTATTGAGAACACCTTTCTGTTACTTTATGCCCCAGCCTGTGCCGCAGGACACAGATACCCTGGTTTTGCCGCAGTTTCCTCATTTACAAAAAGAGGCAGGAGGAAATGGTGTTTCCCCAGTGGCTCAGCAGTAAAGAAGCCACCTGCAAAGCAGGAACTGCAGGAGACGCAGGTTCGATCCCTGGGTCAGAAAGATCCCCTGGAGGAGGGCATGGCAACCCACTCCGGTATTCTTGTCTGGAGAATCCCATGAACAGAGGAGCCTGGTGGGCTACAGTCCATGGAGTTGCAAAAGAGTTGGACATAACTGAGTAAGTGATCACAGGAGGAAGGTTTATTCAGGGGATGTAGGCAGTCTTTACACTTCTCTGCTGGCTCAGACAGTAAAGAATTTGCCTGTAATGCGGGTGACCAGGGTTCGATCCCTGGGTTGGAAGATCCCCTGGAGGAGGACACGGCAACCCACACCAGTATTCCTGCCTGGAGAATCCCCATGGACAGAAGAGCCTGGTAGGCTACAGTCCGTGGGTTTGCAAAGAGTTGGACACAACTAAGAGACTAAGCACAGCACACAGTACACAGGCAGTCTTTAGTTGCTGTCTCCTTAAGGGCAGCTGTCTTTCCTGGCAACAGTGAGGCTGGTCTTCCTTCCACCCTGGAAACGAATTCCTTCCAGAGAGGGACTCAGCTGGCCTGCTGAGGGGCTGAGATCCTGTGCCCCTGCTCCTGGGGTCCCTGATACCACACTAGCACAACAAAGCCTTAGGGCAGAGGTCAGAAAACTGGGACACATCTGGCCCACTGCCTGACATCGTAAATAAATTTTATTGGCACAAGGCCATGTCCATTCATTTAAATATTGTCTAGGGCTGCCTTTATGCTACAATGGTGGAGTTGAGCAGTGTGGCTGAAATCCTAAAATACTTTCTATGTGCCCCCAGGGGACAGCTGAAATCCCAGAGTGGGCACCACGGTGCATGTGGCATGACTGGGGTGGGAAGCAGTGAACAGCTGGGGAAAGCAAGGGGTGACCCTGTACACCCTTTTCTCACGTGTCTCTCCTGCTGCATGACCACACGGGTTGGAGGGTTGAGCCATAGGGTCTCTACTTTCAGAGGGTTTTGAACTGGATTCAACGGATATGCACATGGGTTGCCCACGGAAGCCAGGGCCTATCCACCTGGCCACTCGACCAAATTTTGATTCAGTGAGCAGCAGTGACCAGAATGTTGTCATTGCTGGTCCAGGGAATATGCCCCCAGCCTGGGGCCCTGGACAGCCAGACACAGGGGTCAGATTCACTCATTCACGGGCAGGATCATTTCCCACAGAAAAGCCAGTCCCTAGGGAGATACAAACTGTGGGAATTCTTAAAGAGATGGGAATACCATATCATCTTACTTGCCTCCTGAGAAATCTGTATGCAGGTCAAGAAGCAACAGATAAAACAAGACATGGAGAAACGGACTGGTTCAAAATTGGGAAAAGTGTACATCAAGGCTGTACATTGTCACCCTGCTTATTTAACTTCTATGCAGAGTACATCAAGGGAAATGCCAGGCTGGATGAAGCAAAAGCTGGAATAAAGATTGCTGGGTGAAATATCAATAACCTCAGATATGTAGATGATGCCACTTTAATGGCAGAAAGAGAAGAGAAACTAAAAAACCTCTTGATCAGGGTGAAAGAGGAGTGAAAAGCCTGCTTAAAACTCAACATTCAAAAAACTAAGATCATGGCATCCGGTCCCATCACTTCATGGCAAATAGGGAAAATGTGGAAATAGTGACAGATTTTATTTTCTTGGGCTCCCAAATCACTGCAGACAGTGACTGCAGCCAAGAAATTAAAAGATGCTTGCTCCTTGGAAGAAAAGCTATGACAAACCTAGATAGCATATTAAAAAGCAGAGACATCATTTTGCTGACAAAGGTAGGTATAGTCAAAGTTATGGTTTTTCCAGCAGTCACATATGGATTTGAGAGTTGGATCATATAGAAGACTGAGTGATGAAGAACTGATGTTTTTGAACTGTTATGTTGGAGAAGACTCTTGAGAGACCTTTAGATTGCAAAGGAGATCAAACCAATCAATCCTAAAGGAAATCAACCCTGAATAATTCATTGGAAGGGGTGGTGCTAAAGCTGACGCTCCAATGGCCATCTGATGTGAAGAGCCAGCTCACTGGAAAGGCCCCTAGTGCTGAGAAAGATTGAGAGCAGGAGAAGTGGGCAACAGAGGTTGGATGGTTGGATGGCGTCACTGATCCAATGGACATTAGTTTGAGCAAACTCTCGGAGATAATGGAGGACAGGAAGCCAGGTGTTCTGCAGTCCATGGAGTTGCAAAGAGTCGGACATGACTTAGCAACTGAACAACAACAAAGGGAGAGGCAAAACACACAGCTGGGATGGAGTCGGAGACTTCCAGGCAGTGTGCACACTGGGGATTCTCAAGAGTGTCACTGTCCCCTCCTCTCCCATGCTGTTCCCTAATCCCCTCCAGAACCTGTGGACTCACAACATATACACATGCACAAGCACACAAGGCATTCTGTGGATACACACACACACACACACACACACGCACACACTCACGCATGCTGAATTTACTGCTCGTCTCATTGATGAACAGAAGCAGCTGACATTCAGCTTTGAGCTCAGTAGCCAACATGGAAATGACCCATTTCCTTCACTGAACTCCCAACCGCGTTAGAATATTCCAACAAAGGATGGTAGGCTGGGATGGGGTGTAGGTGGGCAGCCAGTATTGCCTAATGCTAAGGAAGGGTGAGGGGCTGGGGAGGGACACACACTAGGCGCCCATCAGCCAGCACTGCTGAGAGCACACTGCGCAGCAGGAGCTCTGGGTCCCACGTGTCAGCTGCAAAGTCTGTGACCGGATTACTCACCAGCGGAACCAGCACCCACCATCAGGATGGGGTCTATATTTAGCCCATAAAACAGTGAATGGCTCAAACCTCCAGGCAAACAGTGAGGCCTGCCTGCCTCTCCTCTCAGAACCATCCTCACAGGGTCACCTGCACATTCCTGTTCTGTAGACCATGTGCCTGGAACTCCCAGGGGTCCAGAATAGGTGGTGGCACACAGTAGGTGTGCAGAGAACAGTAGTTCCCATCCCAGTAGGTGATCATGACCAGGCAGAGGCTCAGGCCACCTTCCTGGCACAGGACAGGGCTGGGCGTGGCCCAGAGCAGACTCACAGTGTAGCACATTCCCAGTGAACAGAAGGATGTGAGAGTTGGTCTGTAAAGAAGGCTCAGTGCCAAAGAACTGATGTTTTCCAATTGTGGTGCTAGAGAAGACTCCTGAGAGTCCCTTGGACAGCAAAGAAATCAAAACAGTCAATCCTAAAGGAAGTCAAACCTAAATATTCATTGGATGGACTGATGCTGAAGTTTCAATACTTCGGCCACCTAAATCAAACAGCCAACTCATTGGAAAAGACCCCGATACTGGGAAAGATTGAGGGCAGGAGGAGAAGGGGATGACAGAGGATGGTATGGTTGGATGGCATCACTGACCCAATGGACACGTCAGTCAGTCAGTTAAGTCACTCAGTTGTGAGTGACTGAGACTCTTTGAGACCCCATGAACCACAGCACCCCAGGCCTCCCTGTCCATCACCAACTCTCGGAGTCCAACCAAACCTATGTCCGTTGTGTCAGTGATGCCATCCAACCATCTCATCCTCTGTCGTCCCCTTATCATCCTGCCTTCAATCTTTCCCAGCATCAGGGTCTTTTCAAATGAGTCAGCTCTCCACATCAGGTGGCCAAAGTATTGGAGTTTCAGCTTCAACACCAGTCCCTCCAATGAACATCCAGGACTGATCTCCTTTGGGATGGACTGGTTGGATCTCCTTGTAGTCCAAGGGACTCTCAAGAGTCTTCTCCAACACCACAGTTCAAAAGCATCAATTTTTCGGTGCTCAGCTTTCTTTATAGTCCAACTCTCACATCCATACATGACCACAGGAAAAACCATAGCCTTGACTAGACAGACCTTAGTTGGCAAAGTAATGTCTCTGCTTTTTAATGTGTTGTCTAGGTTTGTCATAACTTTCCTTCCAAGGAGCAAGCATCTTTTAATTTCATGGCTGCAATCACCATCTGCAGTGATTTTGGAGCCCAGAAAATTAAAGTCAGCCACTGTTTCCACTGTTTCCCCATCTTTTCCCATGAAGTGATTGGACCAGATGCCATGATCTTAGTTTTCTGAATGTTGAGCTTTAAGCCAACTTTTTCACTCTCCTCTTTCACTTTCATCAAGAGGCTCTTTAGTTCTTCTTCACATTCTGCCATAAGGGTGGTGACATCTGCATATCTGAGGTTATTGATATTTCTCCCAGCAATCTTGACTCCAGCTTGTGCTTCTTCCAGCCAAGTGTTTCTCATGATGTACTCTGCATATAAGTTAAATAAGCATGACATGGACATGAGTTTGACCAAACTCAAGGAGATGGTGAAGAAGAGGGAAGCCTGGCGTGTTGCTAAAGGTCGGACACAACTTAGCAATTGAACAACAACAATAGACAGAAGGACCAGTGCTGCATCCATTTCAGAAAGCCCCAGGGAGTGGGGAAAGGTGGAGGATGGATAAATTAGGAGCTTAGGATTAACATATACACAGAACTATATATAAAATAGATAAACAGCAAGGACCTACAGTACAGCATGGAGAATTGTACTCAATATCTTATAATAAGCTATAAGGGAAAAGAATCTGAAAAAGAACATATATGCATATATGTATAACTGAATCACTCTGCTGTACACCTGAAACTAACACATTGCCAATTAACTACACTCCAACAGAAGAAAGAAAGCAAGCTCATGTTCCTATGCAAGTCCAGTCCCAGAGGCCTCAGTTCCACTGATCTTTTGAGACTCTTTTAAAATTCCCCACGCCCTTGACACCTCTCCAAATCAGACAGACAGGAGCCCAGACTGTGGGGCATTTACCTCCCTGTTGCATGTGCCCTCGTCCTCTTCCTACTGTTAGTGACATTTCAGCATGGTGACCATGACCCAGGACAGACATGGCTGTCCAGTGGCTCATCAGAGAGGAGCAGACCTGATGATGACTCCACAGTCAACAAGCAGAGACCAGGTGGAGGGCAGACTGAGTAGGTCTCAGATGCCGGTCAAGCAGTGGAGGGGCTTCAGCATCCTAGCCAGAATACCCCTTGCTGGTCAGTGTGTCACAGATAAAGACAATCATGGGACGGTGACAGATGTAATAATGTTAATAACCCAGCAAGACCCCGAGGCCAGGAAAGATTGAATATAGGAGGAGAAATGGATGACAGAGGATGAGATGGTTGGATTGCATCACCAACTCAGTGGACATGAGTTTGAACAAACTCCAGCAGAAAATTGTTTTTACCTCCACCTAGCACCCCATACAAAGTAGGTGCAGCCACTGCTCCTCCTTGGGGTCTCAGGAGGAAGAAAGCTTGTCTGAGATGCAGTTCTGAGAACATGATTTCAGATGGGAGCTGCCCGCTGACTGCTGCATCTTTGGGAGTCATTCATGAGAATGCCTTCTGGACTCAGGATGTCTTGAGGGGGTGCGGGGTGGGGGGCATGCTCTCATTTCACAGAAGCATGTGAAGTGCTCTTTGATGAGGTCGGGTGGAGCCATGACTGTGCTTTCCCGGCAGGACCTCAAACGGCTACCATACCATTTCCCTGGTCCCCGTGCAGACTTGAGAGCCCCCAGCAAGACCAGATGAAAATGGATACCTCCTTTACAGAAGTGCCCTGATGAACAGGAAAGTGTCACGTGTCCTGTCAGCAGCTGTTTATTGAGGACCTACTGTATGCAGGCACCAGGCTGGACACTAAAGCTGCAGTTGGGGACCTAGGGGGCAGGTGCCATCAAAAACGCTCAAAAATAACTGTGCATTGTCTCTGTGACAAAGGCTCCAATGACAAGAGGTACTGAGAAGGCCTGTCATGAGCCAATCTAGGAAGGCAGGGAAAGGATCCCTGAGACCCTCAGACTAGCCCTCTGGTGTAATGTCACCATGGTGACCCCTAGTGTTCCCCCTCTCTCCCTCCCTCCATCCTTGGCACTTGGAGTGCTCCTGCCATCCCCACCCCCAGTACGGTGACCTGCCCTGGCTCTCATCTCTGGGCTGGGCCAGTGATGCAGCAGAGGCTGGACATGGGCTTGTGTGTGAGGTTGGCTCTTTTGCATGTTGCTGTTGCTGTGGAAACATACCCAGGCTACTACTGGGGGATGGGAGGCAGGTGGAACAGAACTGATGGCCTCAATCAATGGGATGGAAGCCAACCCAGATCAGCAGGCAAAGTAGCCCCAGCCATGTGAGCAAACCCCAGGAATTCACTCATATGGTTGAATTCCCTGAGGTTTGGTGCTTTTTATTATGTGGCACCGAAAGGAACATAGCTAACCAGTACACTTGGTGAAGAGAGCATGGGATGATGGTTTTTCCAGGGAAAGAGGGGGAACCGCATGGGTGAAGGTCAGTGTGGGACTCCCTGGAAGGCCTTGTGGCAGGAGGGCTCCACAGACACAGTGATGCAGGGAGGTTAGGGCTCCTGAGAGGCATGGTGGTTTCTGGTCCAGAGCTCAGGGTACCAGTCATCCAAGACACACATCTAGTGCTCCCCAATTCACTCACTGTGATCACATCCCCAATAACCACTCACACATGACCTTCAGACTCTCCCTTCAGGAATGCCAGGTTCTGACAATGGAATAAAGGGTAGGGACATGGGACAGACAGGGTTTGACTTGCTTGGTGGAGAGAGAAGGGCTGGGGAGTGGGCTGTGGGCAGCTCACCTGGAGGGACCACACTGCCTTCTCCAAAGACCCTTCTCAGCATTCCAATAAAACAAGAGCTCTGCGCATGTAGCCTAGACTTCTAGAGATTTCATGAAGCACGGGTCTGAGAATCCTCCAGAAAAAAGCCCGTTTCAAGAAGTTAGTTTAACCCAGCATTCCCCAGAAGCTCTGGCATCTGCTCTCTCCTCCCCCAGAACAGACGCGCCTGAACCTCGGGGAAAACTGAGCGTCCATGGATGGCACTCAACAGCATGTGGGCTCGGGAGAGGAGCGTGACCCCCACCTCCCCCGCCCCCTCCACCCAGGCTCGAGGTTCTGGGGCTTCTCCAAGTCCCACTCACTTCCTGCTGCATCCTCGGCCCTCAACAAACATCTGTGGATGGAGACAAGAAGCTCAGCATCGGAACTGCTCATCACGAGGGACCATTCTTGTTGCCTAGTCTTGGCTGGGATGAGCTTCTGCTTTAGAGATTAAAAAACAGCCAGAGACGAGCTGTCTAGAATTTCTGTCCATGACAGACCCCGCCCAGGGCATCCAGAGCAGGGGTTTGGTCCCAGCCTCCAAGCCAGGCAACCTCACCATGCTGGGGCAGCCACACCTTCAGCTCTGCCTTGTCCCCTGACTGCTGCTCTATTTTTACACTGAGGATCACTGGCTCACTGATGGAGGGAACAAAGCCCCATCTGTAACAACCTTCTGGAGGGTCTAAGCCAAACCTTCAGGGTTAAAATGAGAGCGAGGGGTGGGGTGGGAGGCTCCGGCCCAGCCTCCATGGAGCACAGATGCTCAGTTTGCAAACAGAGCGGGAGGCACAGCTGGCTGTCAGCTCTGTCTTCAGAATCCACTGACACTGTCAGTGGAGCCAGCAGGAGGGAGATGGTTATCCCCATGTCCTATTAAAACCTCTCTGTAGCCAGAAAGTTTGGGGAAATTGCAATGCAATTTTGATGGGGGCAGTGAGAGGGGGGTGTTAGAGAGCAGGAGAAAGGCAAGTGCTCCCAGCACCAGTTGCCCACTTTTGAAAGGCTTCCTGGTGGGGAATATCCTTAAATCCAATAGCCACTGCTGAGGTCTTTAGGCTGAAAACTACCATTTTGTTAAAACAATAAAACAACCAGGAGGGATGGAGTCGGGAGAGAGGGGTTCAGGATGGAGGGGGGCACATGTATACTTACGGCCAATTCATATTCATCTAGGGCAAAAACCATAACAATATTGTAAAGTAATTATCCTCCAATTAAAATAAATAAATTAAAAAAAAAACAATAAACAGACAAAGAGCTGCATTTAAAAGATTCCAGTACCACTATCTCCACCCAGCAGCCCTTTTTGGCCCTCCCATTGACCTCAGGTGATGGTCCATCCTTCTCTTCCCACCAGGATGGGAGCAGGCAGTGCAAGGCAGTGTCCAGCAGGGGCACCAGGAGAGAACCATACCCCCAAGGCAGAGCCCCCTGTCTGTCCTGCTGAGAAGCACCTGGCCCAGGTCAGACTGGACCTCCCCCTGCATCTTGGCCCCCTGAGCTTGCTGCAAAGTCAGCACATAAAGAGACCAGGCAGTGATAGTTTTGGGACCTGTCCCCATGACTCTAAGGGAGCCAGGAGAAAGACCTGATGGTGGGAGGCATGGGGGAGGAGAGGAAGAAGGGAGACGATGGGGAAACAGCAACTCATGGCTTTGGTTTGGGGTCCTTGCAATATTCAAACCCATGTTCTCCAGACAGGATTTTCAAGCACATGCTTGAGACCCAGTCAGAGAGAATAAGCAGGGAACAGAAAAATGTTCAAGTTCAGTCTGGGAAGTCAGAAGCCAGGAATTTCCTGCAGGTTCAGAGACCAGAAAAGGTATTATCTTCCCACAGCTATTTGGAGTCAAGGAGGCATCCATGAGCTGCAGACTCAGAAATGGGGGCTGAACCTTTCTAAGGAGGATGGCCTTCCAGAAAGATGGAAACCTGGCTTCCAAACTCATGGTTCCAACCTCTTTGCCTGAGGAACACCCTCTAAGCAGGAGTCTGCAGATTCTTTCTGCAAAGGGCCACATGTTAACATTTAGGCTTTTTGACCAATATAGTCCATTCTCCTCTGCTACTGTGGACTCTCTTTAGAGTCTCTTGGACCAGTCAATTCTAAAAGAAATCAATCCTGAATATTCACTGGAAGAACTGATGCTGAAGTTGAAGCTCCAATACTTTGACCATCTGATGTGAAGAGCCGACTCACTGGAAAACACCCTGATGCTGGCAAAGATTGAGGGCAGGAGGAGAAGGGGGCAACAGATGATGAGATGTTTAGAAAGCATCGCTGACTCAATGGACATGAATCTGAGCAGACTCCAGGAGACAGTGAAGGACAGGGGAGCCTGGTGTGCTACAGTCCATGGAGTCACGATGAGTTGGACACAACTTAGTGACTGAACAACAAACAAATTGTGGCTCAGAAGCTGCCAGAGACTGATACAAGCAAGCAGGTGGGGCTGTGTCCAAAGAAAGAGTGGACACTGACATTCAAATCTCAAATAATTCTCACATATTATGAAATAATATCCTTTTTATTTTTTCAACCATTTAAATGTGCAAATTTATTTTTTCTTAGGTCCCATGATGTACATAAGCAGAAAAGAGGCAAGGTTTGCACCGCAGGCCATAGTTTGGCAACCTCTGGTCAACAACCTCAGATGATCTCCATAGGTTTTCAGATACAATGTCTAGCATCTAGCACAACATTACCAGACACAGCAAGGGACAAGACCCAGTGAACAAAAACCAAGAGAGCAAAATAGAAGTAGACAGAAAAAAGTAGTCTCCAAGAATACCCAGGTTTCATAGTTATCAAGCACAAAGTTTCAAATAACGGTGACCTATCTCTTATTGGGCTTCCCTGGTGTCTCAGACAATAAAGAGACAGTTGGTTAAATCCTGATACCTTATAAGTATATCCCCTACACACGAACTTTTAAGTTGCAAACTTTCAAAGATGTGAACATGCCTTCCCATGTCCAATCATGTAAGTTAGCGCACATGTCTGATGTAGATTGTCAAGTACATGCCTCCTCTACAAGTGGTTGTGCATTTGTGTACTTTTTACTGTACAGTGTTGTATAGAACACAGCATCTTTATTTCAAGCTTACGATGTCCAGAAACTAGCATAAAAGGAGCAGTATGGAGTCAATCATGTTATTTGGATACCTAGGCTAACCCTGTTGGACATACGAACAAATAGGACTTACAAACAGGGTCTCAGAACAGAACTCATTCTTACGGAGGAGACTTACTGTATATAAACAGTGCATATGAATAGCTTATATGTTTATGTATGAATAATACATGGACTGTATCCCCTGTCCATGGAATTCTCCAGGCAAGAAAAATGGAGCAGGTAGTCATTCCCTTCTCCAGGGAATCTTCCTAACCCAGGAATCGAACCTGGGTCTCCTGCATTGCAGGCGGATTCTTTACAGTCTGAGCCACCAGGGATGCCCCATGTAATGCATATGAATACCTTTTATATTTATGTATGAATAATATGTATGCATTTTTTAAAAGAAAACAGAATCTATTCCTGCCAGTTCCTACGTGACCAGCCTTGGGCAGTTCTTACTTCTTTCTGAGGTTCCGGTTTCCCCATCTGTGTTGTGGGGAACTAGGCCCCCATTGTGGTCCCCAGAGAAATCTTCTGAGCCTGACATTGTGCCTTCTTGGGGGTCAGGAAGGATGAAGGAGGTGGCTCTGGGGTCCTCACTTCTGTTCACTGTACTGCCCCCTTTCAACCTGTTCTCCATACTGGAGATACAAAAGTCCACTGGAAAGCACTTTGAAAATGTTGGATCTATTAGTGCGTGAGGGCTTTTCCAGTAGCAAAGATGTAAGATTCTGTGAAAGAAGGAGATTCATGGTATTCAGAGATGGGGATGTGATGAGCAGGAAAGGCCATGGATGGGGACCTATAGGGTGGCCAGGACGAAGTCCATGGGCCAAGGGGCCCCCAGGTCACAGTCGGGAGGAAGTCTGTGCACAGGCACAAGGAGCCCTGGGCAGAGCAGGACCCACCAGTTCCCCTGGATCAGGATGTGTCTTCCCCAGCTCTACAAGGCCTCCCTCCCCTTCTCCAGCCCTAAGGACCTAGCTTTTGTCTCACAACTTGAATTCCACCCTTCAGCTCCTGGTTTTATCCTTGTCTTTGAGGGGCAAACCCTCCTTGGAAGACTGAACCATTCAGGTAACTGTGGTTGGGTGGGGTGTCGAGAGTGTGGGAGGTGAGGGTCGTTTCTTAATGACACAAGGGACGCAGAGAAGTGAGAGAGTCCTGGGTGTGGATCACATGTGATGTTGAGAAGCTGGGGGAGGTTGGGGCAGAATATCATGGAGAGCTCTCCACTAGGAGCTACACCAACTCCTTCCTACTTAGCCAGTGTAGACTCCACTGTATGACGGTCCTACTTGTTCAGCACCTGCTGCATGCCAGGTGGAGCACTCAGTCTTCACTGCCCAGTAAGACAGCAAATAAGGGATGCACAGAAATTGCACAGGAGCCCTCCCTGGACAGTCCTAGTGGCTCTCAACCTATGATTACTGTCTCTACACTGATCATGTCCGTGGCATCCTCTCTCATGAGACCCCTCACCTTCTACATTCTTGCCTCTGTTGGGATCTCCCTGGGGAAGTTCTGCATCCCTCAAGCACAAAACAAGCCTGCCCCTTTTTCACGCATCCATCTTTGTGGATACCCCCAGGGTCTTCTGCTCCCCTCCTCCTCCCTGCCCTCCTTTGGTGAATGACACACTCTGGCTCTCATGTGTTTGATGGAGTTCCCTCTGTCCCAAGCCCCGCACTCTGTGGAACCTGTAACAAAGGTAGGGAGAATGCTTCCATTCATTCAGGTGAAGTCTACCACATGTGCCATCCATTCCAGGTTTGTTGCTGTTGTTGAGTCACTCAGTCACGTTTGATTCTTTGCAGCCTCCATGGACTGCAGCACACCAGGCTCCCCTGTCCTTCACTATCTCCCAGAATGTGCTCAGATCTATCGAGTCAGTGATGATACTCAACCATCTCATCCTCTGTCACTCCCTTCTCCTCCTGCCCTCAATCTTTCCAGCGTCAGTGTCTTTTCCAATGAGTCGGCTCTTCATATCAGGTGGCCAAAGTCTTGGAACTTCAGCTTCAGCATCAGTCCTTTCAGTAAATATACAGGGTTGATTTCCTTTAGGATTGACTGGTTTGATCTCCCTGTTGTCCAAGGGACTCTGAAGAGTCTTCTCCAGCACCACAGTTCAAAAGCACAAATTCTTTGGCACTCAGTCTTCTTTATGGTCCAGTTCTCACATCTGTACATGACTATTGGAAAAACCACAGCTTTGATTATGCAGACCTTTGTTAGCAAAGTGCTGTCTCTGCTTTTTAATACACTGTCTAGAGTTGTCATAGCTTTCCTTTCAAGGAACAAGTGTCTTTTACTTTAATAGATGCAAACTATTTTACAAGTTACAAAGATGACAAGGTTGGCTGTTGGGACCCTTTGGTCACCTTCTGTCTCCATCTTTAGCACAAAAGCCTGAAGGACTGTGAGGCCACCAGAAGGTCCTGCCCTGATGACTTGAAGTGGGTCCACACCTCCAACTGCTCCCCTCTGGTGCACGTGGGTCCACGTGAACACTCACACATGGGCAGACAGACACACGTGTGCACATGCCTTTCTGAAACACCTCTCTGATACAGAGCCACTTACCCATGGCCTCAACTCTCCAGCATCAGGGTCACAGTGCCTCTTTGTGCACACACTCCTGGTGATCAGACAGACTCCCCAACTTTGGTTCCTTCTGGTCCACCTCGTATCAGTTCACAACCCCTCTCATGCATGTGGAAGCATCCACCTAACCTCTGAAACCCTGCATTAGAGTTGGGCAGACAGAAATGCTCAGAACCTGGGATTGCAGTGTTTCTTGCCTTGGCTCTTTGCAGGTGGCAATGTGGTCTCACTTTTGTGGATAAGAAGCCCTACTGTCTGGGGACAAGTCGGCCTCTTCAAGGCAATTTCTCAGGAGGCTCAGCGCAGCTTGAAAGTGGTGCCCAATGCCATGCCCTGCATGGGGCCTTCATCCCGAGAGCCCCCCTGCCATGTGAACTTTGGTCCAATGTGGCAGGGTGGGGTGGAGGTGTGCCATCACCTGTTTAAACTTTTGAAGGGTACTTGACAATCAACAGGGTTGAAACCACAGAGCCTTCCAGGCTGACTTGCATGGTGGGTTGGGTGCGCCGGGAATGTGATTTCGGGTTGAAAAACTATGCTACAGGTTGAACTGTGACCTTGAATGACAAGGTGAGGTCTGACCCCCCAGCGTCTCAGAATGTGACCTTACTGGGGAACAGGGTCAGGGCAGATATAACCAGCTATACGGCACACTAAGCAGGGTGACCTCTGATCCAGTGTGACCGGTGTCCACAGGCAAGGACACACAAAGGGCACACAAAATGGAGAGAAAACAGCCACGTGATCCCAGAGGCGGCAATTAGAGTGATTCGGTCCTGAGCCAGAGTCATCCGGGAGCACACCCCTGGTGCCTCCTCGACCTTGATCTTGGCCTCCAAGCTGTGAGAGTCCATCTCTGCTCTCTGAAGCCTCTTAGTCTGCGGTGCTTTGTCCCGACAGCCACGAGAAACTAACACAAACGCAAAAGGCAGACTTCTGGGCTCAGGCAGCCCAACCTCCACAGAAGGGGCTTCTGTAAAGAGGCCCGGATGGATGTGACGCAGACAGTCGCATCTGCCAGTGGCAGGGAATAAGCCTCTTCTTGGCATACTGCTCTGGTGCTGTGATCCTTGACCTCGTGGGCAGACCATCCATCCCAGCATCACAGTGACCACAGGGACACAGCCCCTCCCAGCGCAGCGTGGGGCAACCGCTGGTGGACTGCTGTCTCACCTGGGACACCCAAGGCCTCCAGCTGCCTTGTCGACTACACTCCCGATATGGGGAGGCAATTTCTCGATCTGGGGAGCATCTTGAGAAACCAAGCTGTGAACAACCAAATGAACAGGCAAAACAAAGAGCCTGGGGTTCATTCCACTCAAACACCTCCAGCCAAGCTGGTGACCACTAAGCAGAAAAAGAAGGGAATTTGTAGAGAACCAGTGTATGGACACCAAGGGGGGAAGGAGAGGGTGGGATGAATTGGGAGATTGGGACTGACGCCATACACTACTATGTATAAAATAGGAAACTAATGAGAACCTACTGCATAGCACAGGGAACTCTACTCAGTGCTCTGTGGCGACCTAAATGGGAAGGAAATCCAAAAAAAGAGGAGCTATACGTATATGTATAGGCTTCCCTGATGGCTCATAGGTAAAGAATCTGCCTGCAAACCAGGAGATAGGGGTTTGATCCCTGGGTTGGGAAGGTACCCTGGAGGAGGGCATGGCAACCCCCTCCAGTATTCTTGCCTGGAGAATCCCATGGACAGAGGAGCCTGGCAGGCTACAGTCCACGGGGTCTCAAAGAGTTGGACGTGACCAAAGCGACTTGGAACGCACACACACACACACACACACACGCACATGTATATGTATAGCTGATTCATTTTGTGGTACTGCAGAAACTAATAACATTGTAAAGCAACTATAAGCCAATAAAAATTCATTTAGAAACAAACAGAAAATTAAAAACCCACAAAAAATAAAGAGGGGGATTTGGTGAAAATAGTTGATACTAAACACAATGACTGTCATCCTAAGGCATAAACCTATTTTCAATCATGGTGTGAAGTCAGCTTACAGAAGACTTGGAGTAGTCACCATGGGACAGTTTGGGTCCTTCTGCAGGGGACGGTGACAAGCTACCTGCCATGCGTGGGATAGCGGCCACAGCCAGGAGCTGGCAGGCCATTACACACAGTAGTGCTTATTCTTATATCAATGATCTTACAGAACAGGTGCAGAGGGTTGAACAGCACTGCTCAAAGACGTCACCTTGCTTGGAAACAGTCTTTGCAGATGTAGCTAGTTAAGAATCTCCGTTATCCTGGACTTAGGGGCAGCCCTAAATCCAATGACAGGTATCCTTAAAGAAAATAGAGGGAGATATGGGACAAACAGGCACGGGGGGAATGCCATGGGAAAACAGAAGCATTCTGAGAGTGGAGAGAGGCAGCCACAAGCCAGGGAATGCCTGGAGCTCCCTACAGCTGAGAGAGGCAGGAAGGACCCTCCCTGGAACCTCCGGAGGGAGCACATCCCCACCCACACCCTGATGTAGGACTTCTGACCTCCAGAGCTATAGGGAAAAGTGAAAGTGAAAGTCGCTCACTCATGACCAACTCTTTGTGACCCCATGGACTATACAGTCCATGGAATTCTCCAGGCCAGAATACTGGAGTGGGTAGCCGTTCCCTTCTCCAGGGGACCTTTCCAACATAGGGATTGAACCCAGGTCTCCCGAATTGCGGGCTGATTCTTTACCAGCTGTGGGATGGTACACTGCTGTCATGTTAAGACCCCCACTGGGCTGGTGGTGACTTGTCACAGCAGATCTGCTGTCCTTGGTGGTGACTTATCACAACAGACTTTGCTGTCCTCACTCTATAAGGAGGGAAGAGAGCTGATCCCGGCTGCCAGGTGCCTGTTAAGTGGCAGAGCCCATGTTCAGATTCAGCTCAGCCCGATTCCAAAACCCATGCTCTCTCCACTCGTCCTTAAATTCCAGCCGAACACCCACCAGGTCACTCGACCAGCAAATAGAGGCACCTGGGACCAGGACTTTCTTAAGAGAATGAGTTTCCCAGACTCCACCTGAGATGCCCCAATGACCCGCCTTTTGCTGGAGCCAAAAGCGGAAGGAACGCTCATACTTTGCACTTTTCTGAGGCGGCCTTTCATCTCCCGCTCTGCGCTCCACCCCAGGCTCCGAGACATGCATAATTCATTCCTGGACACCAATCAACTGCGAGGTACACGGCTGACTGGCAGCGGGAGAGTCCTAACAGAAGGAGGGGGACCCCCAGAGGGATGAACCCTCGCACCCCTTTCAGAGGGCTGTACTTTATTATTTTCTAATCAAAGCATCCGGATCCGTACCTGCTGTCAAGGTTGGAAGGCGGGGGCGGCAATGCCCCCAAAGCCTCAGAAAACAGAGAGAAAACAGAGAAGTGGGAACATCTACTCCAGGCTGGGAAGAAGGAGCAGCAGTCATCCCCGAGCCCCTTCCGCACCCGAGCACTGAGCCGAGGCCCCGGAGCAATTAATTTAGGAAATTGTCATCCTAGGCTCTCCAGTCGACTCCAGACCTTGGAGGGGCTCCGACGACCATTTGTTATCATTACACATTGTTATTTAGTCTGATTGCCTGTGATTATTCTGATTATTTCAATTCCATCGGCAGAGGGGGCAGGCAGCTGCAAGTTCCACCGGGATCGGCTCCTTCGTTCCTTCCTTCCTTCCAAGGAGACTTTGAAGGGCTCTTTCCTGGTGTGGTGGCATCAGCTCGAGGTGGGGGGATGGGGTCTGGGTCTCCAGGCCCCACACCTGGGGCCCAGGCCCCCCTCCTTGAGGTCCCCATGACCCACCTGCTCTATCTCCTTTGCTTTCCCGCCCCTTCGAGGTGGCATCCTCACCCTCTGGCACACAGATGCACTTGGTCTGAGGCTGGAATCTTTGTGTGTGCACACGTGTGTGCCTGTGTGCACTGCATGCCTGGGCACACGTGTGCCTGCATCTGCCTTAAGATCCACCCCTTCCCTGAGCAGTTCGAGCAGGCCCTCATCCTTCTCGTCAGGCCCTCAGCATCACCCTCTCTGATAGAGTTCAATAATTGCTCTGTTGATTGATTCATTGACCTTGGGCAAACTACTTAAATCCTCAGCGGACTCATCTGCCAGAGGAGAAAACACGTGAGAGGTCCTTTAAAACTCATGAAGCATTGTACAGACGTAAGGATTATCTCTGGAGCTGGGAACAGGAGCAATGGCTAGGTTCAGTGCTTGGGAGACAAGGCCCCTTCTGGGTTTAAACTCGCACGCACATGACTGCCCTGGACACGGTGACTCAGGCACTCAAAGGGCCCATTTGGTCCATGCACGCCACTGTCCTGCAGAGAGTCACAGTGGGCATTGACAGGAAGCCGTGAGTCTCTGCTATTCTCTCTCCCACACTGTTCATACAGATCCCAAGGAAAGACAGCGATCACTTCACTGACCATCCAGAGCTTCAGTCCAGCCTCCAGAGCACCTGGGGGACCATCCAGCATGCTGCAGCCCCGCCTTCTCCCATAATTATATCATCAAGACTGAATCAGCACGCGAGCATTACCGAAGTCAGGAGGCCAATTATCCCCCAATCCATTTTGAGTAGGTAAGTCAGGAATTGTTCTTGGTGAGACCTCCTGTGGATGAGGTTGAGCCAACCTGACCTTCAATATGCAAATCTGCTCCAACTGCCCAGAGCACTTAAGGGTTCAGGTCAAAAACTAAAAGACAAACTCTTTGGGGAAGGCTGGGGGGAAGAGTTGGAGGGAATTGTTCACATATTATCCACACATCCGGAGCTCCCTGCAAAGCCTCAGTATTTGTCTGATGACCTACTGCTAATGAATGAATGAATGAGCGAATATACAGACACCTGGGAGTGTGAGTAATTGCGGAGAGCAGACAGATACCTGCAGTTTCCAGTCTGTTTTCCCCGTTTCTCCAGCCGTGCTGAGCCCTCTTCCCTTTATCCTCTACAAACTCAGATGCTGTCTCCTGACCCCATCATGCCCTCCTCCCCCAGTCCCTGCCTCCCCACTGCACACAAGTTCCTGGCTAAGCAGTGCTGGGTTGGTAACCTTTGCTTGTTTAAGACCTCGGTCCCACATCCTATTGCCCCAGGGCCTCTGATGACATTCTTATAACCTAACCACAAGGAGCCCAGATGACCCCATGGGTCCCACAACCGAGAACAATTTTCCTTTTTAACAAAAGCCTCTCACACCTGGCCCGGGGCAGCTGTCCCTGTGGATGGAGACTGCACTGCAGCCCCCCTGGAACCACATTTCAGGACCTGCTCCCCCACAGTCACATTCTGGAGGCAGTTATGGAACCGGTACGGGGTCTCCAGGCACATGGGACCTGAGGGGCATCTCCCAGAATGTGGCCTCGTAGTAGGGCTTCTGGCAGCAGCTCTGGATCTCAGTTGGGTTGTCTCCAGGTGTGTGGATGGCCTTGGGACCCCCAGTGGCCTCAGCACACCCGATCTACCTGTTCAGGCAACTGGAAACTAGAATACCGTTCAGAGGGACAGTCATCATTCCCATCACTGCCTCAAGTTTTCTTTTTTTCCTACAAGGAAACAACTCATGTAGGAATGGCCTCTGAATTCCAGGACCTTTAGGGGGGAAAAAAAATGCAAGTATTGTCCCTGAGCTGTGCTTTAACTGACAGCAGGTCACAATGTTCCCCTTATGCCTTATGTTGATTCCAACAACAGGAACACTTTTCTTGTCTGTGTCTGTGTGCACATATGCAGGGAGAGGCTTTGGGAGGGGCTGCAAAAGGTGAGAGGCTTTTATCTTTAGCTATTTCACTTCTCATCTTGAAACAATTTCAGACTTAAGAGGAAAGGGGCAAGGACAGGACAGATGTCCACATGCCTGTAACCAGAGGCCCCGTGGGGTTTGCCAGTGGTCCCGCCACATCCGGTCCTGGACCACCTGTCTCATTTGGCTTTGACTCATCTCTAGTTTTCTTCCATTGGGAAAATTCTTCCAGTCTTTCCTAGACTTTCACAAGCTTAGCATTTTTTAAGAAAACAGAATAACTAGGCATTTTGTAGCATGAAGTTTTCATTTGACCAACATCTCCCCCGATTTGTGGGTTCAAGAGGAAATCACAAAGTGAGGCTGTGTGCTCTGTGACTCCTACTGGCATGAGCAGAAGGTCACTGTGTCTCCTCCCTGGTAGGGCAGCAAGGATCACTGGGCCCAGATGGTGTCCACCAAGCATCTCTGCTGCAGTTACTCCCCTACCTTTGTGAAAATCAGCATTTTCTGGGAGACAACCTAAGATGTAAAGTCCTGTGGCTCTCCCAACATTCACCCACTCTTTTTATGGTCCATCAATGTTTCCTGTCTGAGTTAATCATCACTATGCACGTGCGAGTTGAGTGCATGCCTAGTGCTCAGTCGTGTCTCCTTTGGGACACCTTGGACTATAGCCCACCAGGCTCCTCTGTCCATGGGATTCGCCCGGCACAAATACTGGAGTGGGTTGCCATTTCCTCCTCCAGGGGATCTTCCCAACCCAGGGATCGAACCCGCGTCTCCCGCATCTCCTGCTTTGGCAGGCGGATTCTTTACCACTGAGCCACCTGTAAAGGTAGCAATCGTCTAATGCCATTGTTCCTTCTGCCTTTATTAGCTGGCATCCTGCCATCAAGAAGAGGGGCTTTGGGGTTTTCCTAGTGGTACAGTGATTAGGACTCCTCATTTCCAATGGAGAGACCATGAGCTCAGTCCCTGGTTGGGGAACTAGGATCCCACATGCAACATGGCCAATTAATAAACAAACAAATAAATAATTTTTAAAAAATTAAAAAACAAAAGACGGGACCTCTTCATTTCTTTATCCACTCAGGCAGCCCTACTTTATTCATCTGGTTATGCCCCCCTCTCTTGTTTTGTACTTGGAATTATCTCAGGTTTGGTCAGCGGAAGTCCCTTCAGGCTGGCTTCTCCATCTCTGGGACACATCCCCTCAGTTCTAGGAGTACGTTCTTACCCCTAGGTACAAGGGGTTCCAGGTCTGGCTTCTTCCTTCCCTGCCTCAGCCCTGGAATCAGGCATCTCTTCAAGGAGGACTCGCCCCTCAGTGGAGAATGCAGGCTAGGCTCTTGCTGCTCCTGGGCCCCATAGCTGGGGAGACGTCTTGAGGACCACAAGGGAAACCGCTGCATCCGCACCAATCTCTCTGCAGGAGGTTAAACAGCCCCCACCATTCCTATCTACCCAGAACCTCAGAATGTGACCTTATTTGGAACAGAGTCTTTGAAGATGTGATTAAGTGGAGGTCACACTGGGACTAGGGGGGTGCCCTACATCCAGTGACTGGTATTGTTAGGGGAACCACTGACCAAAACCACCTACCCTGGCCAGGTACCATAGTAACCACTTGCTTGAGTCATAACAGGAGGTCCTGGTCAGAAAAGCAGAACTAACCACCAACTGGAACAATTAGAGCAAGGTCCAGAAGAGTGAAGGGGCATCCCAGGTGATGCGGTGGTAAAGATTCCACCTGCCAAGGAGACTCAGGTTTGATCCCTGAGTAGGGAAGATCACCTGGAGAAGGAAACGGCAACCCACTCCAGTATTCTTGTCTGGACAGAGGAGCCTGGTGGGCTACAGTCCATGGGGTCGCAAAAGAGTTGCACATGATTTAACGACTAGAGATGCCAGTCCGTATGTCCTACCAACTTTCCAGAAGCCTCCTCGCCAGAATCCACCAGCAAGTGATGCACATGCCATCAGGAAGGATCCCGAGTCGGAGTGACTGGCCAGAGACAACCCAGAAATGAACCCAATTACCATAAAACCCAAGACTGAGAGCCATGAATAAAGTCTCTTGCTTTGTCATCAGGTGTCTCCTCGGACAATTCATTTCCAAGTGCTAGATAAGAATCCACTCTCGGGTCCCTGAAGGGGTCCCCTTCCTGCAACAATACCCTTCTGAGAAGAGAGACACACAACACACTCGAGGAGATGCTGCCAAATGCAGACAGAGGCAGAGATTATAGGAAAGTGGCCACAAGCCAAGGAACGGCCTGACCCCAGAGCCTTGGAAGAGGCAAAGAAGGAGCGTCCCCTAGAACCTCCGGGGGGAGCTTGGCCACGCCCACACCTTGATTTCAGACTTCTAGCCTCCACGACTGGGAAAGAATGAACATCTGCTGCTGTAAGTCCCCCTCCCACCCCGTTTGTGGCACTTTGTTGCAGAAGGCCCAGAAAACCAACACAAGCTGAAAACGCAACCCACCCCTGCAGCTAATCCTCAGTTTACCATTCTCATACTCCTGGGAGAAACCTTGCCTGTCTGCCCAGCTCCGTCCCCTGCAGGAGACCGATCTTTCAATCCTACCGGCCACTGCCCTGCTCTGACACCCCCTGGAATGGCCCCAGCCACATGCATTGGCAGAGAGACCACACCTTCTCTGAAGTTGTGGAGTCTGATGGTGATTCTGCAGTTAGAACTCCCAGAATGTCTTCCTGCTCCCTACGCTTCTGATGAAGATCTGGGGCCAGAAGCAGGACGCCCTAGTCCTTACCCTGTAAGTCTTTTTTTTTTTTCACTTAAAAAAAATTACATGTTACAATGCTATTGTCTCAAATCACCCCACCCTCTCCCTTTCCCACTGAGTCCAAACTTCTGTTCCTTATGTCTGTGTCTTCTTCGTTGCCCTGCATGAGGGATCATTGGTACCATCTTTCCAGATTCCATACATATGTTTTAATATACCCTATTTGTTTTTCTCTTTCTGACACTTCACTCTGTATAACAGGTTCTAGGTTCATCCACCTCATCAGAACTGACTCAAATGTGTTCCTTCTTATAGCTGAGTAGTATTCCATTGTGTATAGATACCACGACTTTCTTATCTATTCATCTGCTAATGGACAACTAGGTTGCATCCACATCCAAACATATACATTATTTGCCATATGTAAAATAGATATCCAGTGTAAAATAGATATCCAGGTGCTCTGTGACGACCTGGAGGGATGCAGTGGGTGAGGGAGGTGGGAGCAGGGTACAGGATGGAGGGGACACATGTACATCTATGGCCAATTCATGTTGATGTATGGCAAAACCATCATAATACTGTAAAGTAATTACCCTCAAATTAAAATAAATAATTTAAAAATGATAAAAATACACATAAAATCTGTCTTTATCTTCCTCAAGCATGCGGCTCAGTGGCATTAAGCACATTCACACTGTCCAGAAACCATGCCCACCATCCATCATCAGAACTTTCTCATCTTCTCAAACTAAAATTGTGTCCCCATTAAACACTAACTCCCCTTCCGTCTCCCCCAAGCCCCTAACTCCCACCCTTAATTTCTGTCTCTCTGAGTTTGATGACTCTAGGGGCATCATGTAAGTGGAATCACATAGGATTTGTCTTTTTGTGACTGGCTTACTTCATTAAGCATAGTGTCCTTGGGGTTCATCAGTATTGCAGCAGGCATTCTTCTTTTTATAAGGCTAAATTATATTCCATTGAATGGATGGACTAGTTTGTATATCTGTTCATCCATCCAGGGTCACTTAAGTGGCTTCCACCTTTCAACTGTTCTGAATCATGCTGCTGTGAACATACGTGGACAAATATCTCTTGAGTCCCTGCTTTCCATTCTTTGGGGTCTATGGCCCATCATATCCTGTCCACCTTCCAAGATGAGGGCATCTGAGCTCTGCATGGGGAGGCCCAAGCTGGGGGAGGGTCTGTATTAGCAGATCTCTGATCCTAGTAGGTAGGGATTCCCTGGTGGCTCAGACAGCAAATGCAGGAGACCTGGGTTTGATCCCTGGGTCAGGGAGATGCCCTGGAGAAAGGAATGACTCTCCACTCCAGTATTTGTGAGGAGACGACTCACTGGAAAAGACCCTGATGGTGGGAAAGATTGAAGGCAAAAGGAGAAGAGTGCAGCAGAGGATGAAATGGATAGATAGCATCACTGACTCAGTGTACATGAATTTGAGCAAACTCCAGGGGAATGGTGAAGGACAGAGGAGCCCAGAGTGCCTCAGCCCATCGGGTCACAAAGAGTTGGAAACAACAACAACCCCTAGGAGATACTCAGTGGCCAAGGACTCAGGAAGAGATGCTGAACTCTGGTGGAAAAGCAGAAGCAAATGTTCCGTTGACCAAATACACAACTCAGTCAGAGACGAGGGCCACTGCGACCCTCTGTGCCATCAGGAACAGAAGCCACACATACAGAAGAATCTGCTGCCTCCTTCCCATCTTCAGATGGCTTCTTCTTTTAAAAATATGCTCGGAGGGTCATTTCTGTGCAGTGAGAGAACACGGAAAATACCAACAACTCGTGTGAAATACCAGCCAAGATGACTCAGTAGGAAAAAATAAAATGCAAATTGATCTCTGCCTCTCGGGAACTGATTTAAGAATCTGTTCAAAATCAAATTAACTTTTTGACTTATTTCCCCAGAAAGCTCGGCAGGCAGCAATAAGACCTCAGGTGAACACTCTTGCCTGGGAAACACAAGAACACGGGGCGGGGGGGTGGTCACCTGGCTTCCAGGGGGTGTCACCCAGCTGTCGTGTCGAATCCCATGGAGAGAGGAGCCTGGCGGGCTACGGTCAATAGGGTCGCAAAGAGTCAGACACGACTGAAGCAACTTAGCACCCACGCATGCACAGAGCACCACAGGTACAATTACTCTCCATGTTCTACATGGAGGATGGAAAAAGAAAGCTTATCAGGGCTCAGCTCAGATGGGGTTTGGGGCTAGCTAGGGAGGGAGGGTCTCATTCCAGTCTTATTCTGCAGTACTTTCTGTAGACAAGCACAGCAGGGAAGGGAAGGAAGAGATCACTTCCTGCTGCAGGGGATTAGAGAGAGATTTGTGCTTGGGGAACATTTGTGGCCAGAGCCTCTAGAGTAAGATGCCTCCTGCAGGCAGAGGCCAGGCCTGGGAAGGAGGAGGGTCCCTGGAGGCCATGTGCGTAGGTGACTGCAACCTTCAGCCCAGTTAGGGAGCATGCTCTTTCTTCACAGGCAGTAGGGAGCCATTGACGATTTTTGAGCAGGGGAGTGGTAATGTCAGATCTGGCCACTGTGTGCAAGCTATTTTATGAACTGTATGGAATAAGCCCTTTATAGTTCTTCCCATGTGCCAGGCATGTTCTGAGCCCTTTACAGGTATTGATTCCTTTTGCCCTCACAGCACTACGAAGCAGGCATTTTTCATATCCCCATTCCACAGGTGAGAAACGTGAGGTGCAGAGCAGTCAGGCAATGACAGTAAGGACCTGGCAGAGCTGGGTTTTGGACTTGAGGAGACTTGGCCGTCTTCTCCTAAGCCTGGTCCCCTGGATTGGCCAGGGGTGGCCGGGATAGAGGATAGAGAATTAGGACCTTCAGGAGACAGCCGGGGCAGAGCCGGCTGCTGACCCAGACACGCAAGGATGGGTGGCCCCCAACACATCATGCCTGCCCTTGAGTACTTCCCAGCTTATCTACAGGCGGTGGGGGGCGGGGGGCGGGGTGACAGACTCCTCTAAGACAGAGCCCCAACCCTGGGACCCTGTGTGCCTCACACCATCCCTCCCACTCCCAGAAGAGAGAGTCAGGATGAGAGACAGGTTGCCATCCAGTTTGAAGTGATCTGAACCCAAATGGCTCTTCTCAGCTTCTCCGTCTAGCAGTGAGGACCCCTGGATCCCGCTGAAGGCCTTTGGGGAGGCCCACACCTCTACTGACTAGCTGAGCCCCCGTCCATGTACCCAGCAAACACGGGTGGAGGTTCAGATAGCAGACATGGACCAGTCGACCTGTGATGGGGACACAGGAAGGTAGAGGAGGCACCCTCGTGGGCTCTGGGAGCAGAGGAAGCCCCTGGACCTTGGAACCTGTGCAGAAGGAGGTGAGAAAGCTGCCCCACGCTGGCCCTTCCCTGGGGGTGCCTCTCTTCTTCCTTCCAAGAATGCTCACAGAAAGCTCACTCATCATACGGGGGGCATCAGTCCTGTGGGTCCGTCTGCCAGGAGGGACAGGGACTGAGACCACATGCACTGGGGCTGTCTTTGGTTCTGTCTGCCTGAGGATGTGAAGCTGGTCCCTGGGCAGCTAGGGAAAGGGTCTGCATTTCCCAAAGCTGCTACGGGGTGCTGCAGTGTTGCGGTGTGGGGGCTTTCCTGCTCCTCTCCTGCACCGTTGCCCCCTCCCATTCTTCAGATGCTCTAAGCATCTTCGCTGGGACTTCCTGGGGCCACACCTCTGGGAGAAGCAAGGGCTCTAGCCTTCTAGAAGCTGGGCTCTAGCCGCTGAGAATAGAGGCTCCCTGAGAATGGGTCTGAGTGGGCCAAGAAGAGGGGGCAGGCCAGGGCCCTAGGGTGGGAGGATTCAGGGGAAGGAGGCTTAGGCAAGGTTAGCCAAGGGATGGCGGACTCCACGTGTGTGCGCTCAGAGGCCCAGGGCACTGGGAACAGCAGGCCTTTGGGGCCAGGCCAGCACTGGGGTCAAACTCGATGACGGTCACAGACTCCTTAATCTCTTCTAGTCTCCATTTCCTAGTCTGTACTATAGACTCCAAAGAGTTGCTGAGAAGATTGAAGTAGAAAAGCCCCAAGCTAGTGCAGTGCATTAGGATTCCCTGGTGGCTCAGTGGTAACGAATCCGCCTGCAAAGCAGGAGACCCAGGTTCAATCCCTAGGTTGGGAAGATCCCTTGGAGAAAGAAACAGCAATTCATTCCGGTATTCTTGCCTGGAAAATCCCATGTGATTTTAGAGGAATCTGGTGGGCTACCGTCCATGGGGTTGCAAAGAGTCAGACAGGACTTATCGACAACAAGGTGCATTGCATTACAATGCAATCCCTGAAGCCCAGAATCCCAACTCCAATCCATGTAGGCTGTGTGACCTTGGGCAAGTCACTTAACGTCTCTGTGCTTCTGGTTTTGCCACTGCTGAATAAGGATCAGAGGAGTGTCTGTCTCCTAAAACTGTTGTGAGTTCAACAAGATTTAATTCAAGCCAAGCACTTAGCTCTTGGTAGGTACAAAGTACATCTAAATCATTAATATTGAAGGCAGGAGTTGTACACTGGATACCCCTGCCATTTTCTGGGACTCACATAATGTGTGGCTTTCTTCCAAGAAGGTGCAGCATCCCAGCTGGCACCTTCCGGTCTTCCCCCACGAACCAGCACCCGGGGTTCCGGAGATCTTCGAGCCCATATGTGGATTTTCATTGTCATGGTTAAAAGGGCCTTTTGCAAATTGCTCCCGTTTTTTTCCCTGGGCTGAACCCAGTCGATACTTGGACGTGATGGGTTATAAATGCAGCTAATTGGCGCTTCGGCAAGGCCGGGCGATCGCGGCACAGCCCTAGAGGAGAACCACTCCGCTCTGCCCTCCCCACTCCCACCCCGTCTCCTTTGATCCACATTTCGTAAGGGCAGCTTGCCCTAGAATTATGAGCGCAGAAATCAGAGCAAGACTCTTCCGCGTTCTATTTCTGGCTCTGACACAGACGATGGCTGTGGGCAGATCACAACACTAGAATCTTCTCTGGAATCTGGGAAGTGGCACAAGTCACAGTGGCCTCGTCCTGCCCCTGCTGGGCCACGGAGGGGACACCCAGGAGCGGGTCCGGACACCCTGGACCTTCCCCGCAGGTCACACCCAGTGGATTTCCTGTGCTTGGGAGCAGGGTCAGCCCTCCTCGCTGCACTTCTGGAACAACTAGAACGGCCTCTTGGAACAGGGCAGGCAGCTGCTCAGTTGTATTTGGTTCCCACTGGGCTAGACACGGTCTCCCTGAAGACCTGAGGGCCTGGCAGAGTCCATTCTGATGACTGTTAAAGCCCCAGCTCTGATCACAGACCCGGGCACTCCATATATTCCCCTTGGTTTGAATGAATGAGTGAATGAATGAACAAGCAATAGGGATTCCCCTGGGCATTGTCTCCCTCCCTGCTTCTACATCAGGGATCTGGAGATGATGGTTCTCAGGGCCACCGAAGCCTTGGGCAAATACAGTGCTACAGTCTCCCGCATGCATACAATCCGAAGGGAGCATTTCATATCTATAAAACAATGTCAGTGGCTTCCATGGTGGTCCAGTGGCTAAAATTCCACATTCCCAGTGCGATGGGGCCTGGGTTTGATCCCTGGTGAGGAAACTAGATCCCACACACCGCAACTTCAAGTTCCCAAAGAGATCACACATGCTGCAACTAAAGATCCTGCAGCTTTAAGAGCTGCAACTGAAACCCAGCTTGCTGCTGCTGCTGCTAAGTCGCTTCAGTTGTGTCCGACTCTGTGCGACCCCATAGACAGCAGCCCACCAGGCTCCGCCGTCCCTGGGGTTCTCCAGGCAAGAACACTGGAGTGGGTTCCCATTTCCTTCTCCGATGCATGAAAGTGAAAAGTGAAAGTGAAGTCGCTCAGTCATGTCCAACTGTAGCGACCCCATGGACTGCAGCCCACCAGGCCCTTCCATCCATGGGATTTTCCAGGCAAGAGTACTAGAGTGGAGTGCCATTGCCTTGGCCAGATCAGTAAACAGTCAAAAATAACTAAATTAAGTGAAACTGAGTCAAGCCCTGTGAGCTCAACTCAGCAAGAGCTGAAGGGGAAAGACGGTGGAGAGCAGCCCACAGCAAGGGGGCCAGAAAATCCCATGAAGATTCCCAAGGTAAAAGTAAGTATTTCAACAGCTTTTCAATTGTTCTCCATGCTAACATGCTCTGAAATGCCCCACTGGGCAGAGAAGAGTCCCGGATACTATTCAGTTCATCCGTGAGGACACTGGAGCAGGAGAAGCCACAGGTAGACGTCCAGGCTGAGATGGATGCTTGGGAAGGAAGTTCTCTGAGGATCTCCTGAGGATGCTCTGGAAAGGATGGCAGTGCAGCGTATCTCACCAGGAGCTCCAGTGTCCATTACCCTTATGCCAAGGGAGGCCTGGCAGGGAGGTCACCCCATTTTACAGGAGTGCACACTGAGGCCCAGGGCTCCTGTCCCACCCCAGGTCCTTCAGGGGGAGCAGTGAGCCGCCTCACTCCTGAGCTGCTTCTACTAAGCTGCTCTGTACCGAATGGCACTATGCACCATGGGGCACCCAGAGTGAGGGTGACGCTCTTGTTTATGGAAAGTGCTGGCACTCGTGAGGCTATCTGTGGGCAAAGAGTAATTCTGAGGGGCCTCCCTTATGAGCCCCAGCCATACGCGACAAAACTTCCCAGGACTCGTGGAAGCTGGCAGACTGGAGCAGGGGTGGGAGCAGCATTTTGGGACCAAGACGCTTCTCTTCAGCATCCACATGCCACTCTTTCCCCATCCCCTCCTGGGAGGCTTGACTTGCCCAGGTCAGCCACATGGCATCCTGGCCCAGTCCTAAGATGAGGCAGGGGCTTCCCTGAAGGTCCAGTGGTTAAGAATCCACCTTGCAATGCAAGGGACACTGGTTCGATCCCTGGTCTAGGAAGAGTCCCCATGCCATGGAGGAACTGAGCCCGTGCATCACAACAGTTTAGCCTGTGCTCTGGAACCCGGGAGTCACAGTTACTGAGCCCACGTGCCACAAGTACTAAAGCCCAAGTGCTCTAGAGCCTGTGCTCCACAACAAGAGAATCCACTGCAATGGGAAACCCGTGCACTGCAACCAGAGAGTAGCCCCCACTCACTCCAGCTAGAGAAAAGTCCCACGCAGCGGTGAAGAGCCTGACCAGCCAAAAATAAGTAAGTAAATAAATAAGATGAGATGACATTAGAGTTATCTGGACCTGCATGGCCTCTTCTGTACATTCTCACTCCCAGGGTCCTACCTTACCATGCAACCCCCTTCTCAGGCTTTCTGGGAAGAGGGGGCACAGTTGTCCCCAGACCTGTGTGTCAGGGGCCCTCTGAGCAGAGGTATGGCTGAAATGCACCCTGGGGGGCTGTGGAAATGCACTCCATCAACCCCTGGGGCGGGGGAACACACTCACATCACTCTCTCCCTGAAGCCTTTCTCCCTGGAGGGCATGTCCATTCCTGGCCACCCCAAGGCTCGGGGGGCTCCCCCTCTGTTGCTATCACATCTGAGGTTAGACAGGGAAGCCCTGGCCTCCAGGGAGGGATCTTGGAGGATGGACAGCTTGGAGAGGACACTGCTGGAGATGCCCCCCAAAAGCCCCTTGGCAGATGTTGAGACCCCAGTACCCCAGGAAGGCTCAGACCTGAGACAAAGAATGGGGAGAGGGCATCATTCCAGAGCCGATGTGGCTTTGTCTTTTTTTCTAGAAGCTCCAGGCTAGGAGGCCACTGTCTGAGCTCATTTGTTGCTGCCCAGGGAGGCTGGGATGCTGCAGGAGCTGGTCCTTCTGGAAATCCATATATACAGCACACCATGTTGGAGCGAGCTTGCCCCGTGAACTTCCATACACCACTGGCTATGCTCTGGGACCGTGGTCCCTTAAACCACTTGCTTCTTCCTCCTTCTCAAGCTGTCCCTGCAACTCTGACTTGAGATGATGGCAGGCTGACTGTGCCCACGGTCCCTCCGCCTGCCTGCCTGCCTTGTCGTGAACTTGTCTTTTCTTTCCCTTCAGTTTTATTCAGGTATCACTGACAAAGAAAGTCAAATATAAGGCCTACAAAAGGATGCTTTGATATCCTTTTTTAATTTCCTTAGCTCTTGGTGGGGCACTTAAAATGCCAAGAAGAGGCTGCAGCTCTTCCCCAGAGATGACATCTGGAAAGAGTCTGAGCAAATGTCAGCTCTTCAGTTGCTTCCCAAAACAACAACAATAAAATGTTCTTGTGGCGGAAGCATCTGCAATTGTCTTTTCATTTCAGGAGCTGAATCCATGAGTGAAACTAAAGAGAGGTACCCAAGGAAGAGGACATTATTTCTCCTTGGAGGAAAAGGAGGAGTGCAAGCAAAGTTTGATCCAGCCAATCAAGGGGCAAGAACTGCTCAAGGGCAGAGTGTGGGAAGGAGGCTGGAGTGCTTGTTCTTCTCTGCACACCTTTGGATGCCCGACTCCACCTGCACTTGACAGATGCTCCAGAAATGCCTGTTTCTACAGGAGCACAGGGCTGCCTCCATCTAGCAGGTGTGGGCTCAGCAAGAGAAAGTGTTTTCCTCCTTGAAGGAGGTGTCCTCCCTTGGGCTCTGGCTCTGGCCCAAAAGGCAGGGCTCGGGTTCCATGGTACCATCTCCAGCTGCAGAGTGAGGAGGCCCCACATCGTTCCTGTGTCTGGACCAGCAGGTAGCACAGCACACCTGCCAGGGATTGACATATCCAGTAGGAGAAGCTGTGGCTCATGCTTTTGCTTGTCTTTAAAATGTGTAAAAATAAGACGAGATCAAGAGGAAGGTAAGTGCTTCCCATCTGCCACTTCTTCTCCAGGCACTAGGCTAGGTGAGCTGAAAGATTAATCCTGGCTTCTGGACTGGCTGTGCCAAGCTTGCTGCCTAGAATCCTCTTTCAGTGTCTTGCAGAGTCATTTTTTTCCCCAAAGCCAAAGTCAACAACAACAGCAAACTTTACAAGAACCTCTGCTGCAAACATGCAGCAGACATGCCTCTCTTCTTTCCCATCTCCTCCTCCAACAGGCTGTTAAACAATCCACGTGTGGTCAAGGGAAACTTCTAGAAACTTCTGTTCTTGGTGATAAGGAGGCTGGCCCTTCCCTTTGCAACAGTCTTACTAAACACCCACCTCCTCAAGGATTTGCTCTAGTGGGGCCACACAGACAAGAGTGCCTGTGCATGCTAAGTCGCTTTAGTTGCATCTGACTCTTGGCAACCCCATGGATTATAGCCCCCCAGCCTCCTCTGTCCATGGGATCCTCCAGGCCAGAACACTCGAGTGGACTGCCATTTCCTCCTCCAGGGGATCTTCCTGACCCAGGGACTGACCCCACGTCTCACGTTTCCTGTATTGGCAGGCGGGTTCTTTACCGCTAGTGCCACGTGAAAGCTCATACATTCAGGAGAGAGGAGCTGTTTTTGGTTGGCAATGGAGGAGCCAGAAGAAGGGGAAATTTTTATGGGTTGAACTTTGCCCCTCTGTAAAGATGCAGGGAGCTCAAACCAGTTCTCTACGACAACCTCAAAGGGTGGGATGGGGTGGGAGGTGGACGGAGGTTCAAGAGGGAGGGGACATAATGTATACCTATACCTGATTCATGTTGATGTATGGCAGAAAGAGCACAGTATTGTAAAGCAATTATCCTCCAATTAAAAATAAGCAAAACATTTTTGAAAAGACACTCAAGTCCTAGCCCCCAGTGCCTGGGAATGTGAATTTCCTTGGAAAAAAGGGTCCTTGCAGATACGATTAAGTTAAAGGTCTCGAGATGAGATCATCCTGGATTATAGGTGGCCCTAAATCCAATGATAAGCTTTTCTAGTTGACTTGTGTCCCCCACAAAAGCTCTGTTGGAGAAGTAACCCCTAGGACCTCAGGCTGCTCCCTTGTTTGGAAATACAGTCTTTGCAGAGGTCGCTGAGTTACAGAGAAGCCCAGTCCACATGCTCCAGCTGGACGACCTGAGTGCCCCAGTGAATGTATGACACCCAAGGGGACAGAGACCCTATCCAGCGTTCCTCCCACTCTGACCAACAAAAGGGAGATCTTGTCAGCACTGAGGTCAGGAACCAGGCCACTTATTCATTCACTGGAGGTGCTATTTAAGGGTAGGAAGCCGAGACGGCTGAGTGTATTAATTAATGATCCATCTCTAGCTGTTGATGTGTAATTTATTTCAATGATTATTTTTCCTGGGATATGGGAGAAAAATGGTCCCTGAGCTGGGCAGGATGAGAAGAGAGTGGGAGCAGCAGCCCTGGGGGTCCACAGGCCCCATGACCATCAGGGGTTGATGGGGAGACTGGCAGGGGTCTGCAGCCAGGACAGAGGTGACAGGTCCAGCGAGGCTGGTTCCGATGACAGAGAGCCTGCAGGAGGGTGGGCTAGGGGAAGTGGGGGTCCCAGACCAGGGTGGAGTGGAAAATTCCATGAGGAGACGTGGCCAAGATTGACGTTCGCAGGAAAGCTGCTTCTGTGGCCAGCATGTGTGCTCAGTCGCTTTCGGCATGTCCTACTCTTTGCAACCCTGTAGACTGTAGCCTGTATCTGAGGACCTGGCCAGAAGGACAGGGGGCATGAGGCTTCAGGACACCCTGAGGATGTAAGCCGCCCTGCCCCCTCACCTGCCCTGCATGGTGCCCATCCCACGGAAGCTCATGGCAGCGGCAGGGCAGACTAGAGTGTGTTCATTGCTCAGATGCTTCAGTCTTCCTAATAATGGGCTGGAGGCACCAGCCTGTCCTCAGCTACTGCCGAGACACCAGAAGAGCTGGCATGCCGCTGGTCGTGCATCGTCACCTATGGCGGCTCATCATCTGCTGAGCCTCCGGGAACAGCGCCCAGTCTGATGTCCACTAATTGGTCAGTCCTCCGCTGGCCAGAGGGGCGCCTCAGTCTTGCCAAACAGGCAGCTGACCACTGACCACATTTCTGGATGTGGTGCCAGCCCTGGGGCTAGGGTCCACGCCTCCTGCATGTCCACCCAGTCCCCATGGGGGCAGCACATCATTTCCAATAAAGCCTGGATCTCATAAGAAAGAGTGAGGGGCTCGTTTCTGAGTCTGAGTCTCTGCCAGGAGCAGGGCCAGTTCTGGTGTAGCTTAGAGATGACTGTTAAAGGGTGCACTCCAGATGGCTGTTCTCTGGCCCAGCAGTGCCTCCAGCCTCAGGCAAAGGCTCTCACAGAGGAGAAACTGACTTCCGTATGTGGAAGGGGCTGCCGTTGGTGTCAGCTTACAGATGGAAGGCAGCACAAAGAGCCTGGGATGCTCTGTGAATTTGGCAAGTGTGTGTGTGCTCAAGTTGCTCAAGTCATGTCTGACTCAGATCCCATGGACTACAGCCCACAAGGCTACCCTGTCCATGGGATTCTCCAGGCAAGAATCCTGGAGTGGGTTGCCATTTCCTTCTCCAGGAGGATCTTTCCAACCCAGGTATCAAACCCACATCTCCTGCATCTTCTGCATTGCAGGCGGATTCTTTACCACTTAAGCCATCAGAGAAGCCAAGAACGGGCTCAACTGGGCAAGTGGGGGATGCAAGGCCCTGGTAGAGGGGATGCAGCTGGAATGGATTCTTCCATGTCTGTTGACCCACTACTTAACCAGGAGACGATGCCAAGCTCACCTCACCAGGTGAAGGGCCACAGGTGAGGCCCTCGTCGTTGCCAAGACCAGCATGGACAGAAGCTGCAATTTCCTTGCTTCTACAGGAGAAAATCCCCTGGCACTGCTAACTGCCAACCAGAGCCAACCAAAGTTCCTCCCATTGCAGTGGACTGAATGGCAGCCCCACCAAGGCAGCCATGTCCTAACCCCTGGAACCTGTCAATATGGCCTTATTTAGAAAAAGGACCTCTGCAAATGTAATTACATGAACAGTCTCAAGATGAGACCATCCTGGTTATCAGGTTGGACCTACAAGGGGACACAGACACAGAAGGAAGAAGCCTTGTGAGGACGAGGCTGAGATGGGAGGGGTGCAGCCACAAGCCAAGGATGCTGGAGCCCCCAGAAGTTGGACAAGGCAGGAAAGATGGTCCTCCAGAATCTCTGGAGGAAGCACAGTCTGTCTGCAGCTCCATTTTGGTCCTCTGCCCTCCAGAACTGGGAGAGAAAGAACTTCTCTTGGTTTTTAGCCCCCCATTTGGGTTGATTCATTGCTCTGACCCCAGGACACTCAAGCTCAGAAGAAAGCTGGCCCTTCTATCTGCAGCACGTGGGTGGGGGTGGGGCCTGGGACTCACAGGGTGCAAGACTACCTCTGGGATATCCAGGATTCTCAGAGGACTGGGGCATCTTGGAATGTGGGGACATATTTGGTTGTCACGACGACTGGCATTAGCTGGGTAAGGCTGAGATGCTGCCCACCCTACACGATGCGGGACAAACATGCATCCCCTGACAGCCCTCCATCCTGCGTGACTACAGATGCCCTGTCCTGCCGCACGTTTGAGCTCTGAACACTCTTGAGCCCGGAGCGCCTCCTTAGGCTCCATGCACAGACCCACCATGTTTCTGCACGATTAAGAAGAACCAAAGTTTCCAGAACTTGACCACCAAGCATATGGGAAGGAATCTGTATTAATCTGTCCCAGAGAGCTGCTCCCCATTTCAGAAAGTCACTGCCCTCCAGGCCCAGAAAGACATACCCATCTCAGCTCATGTGGCATCACGTTCCTGGTGAGGCCAGGGGTAGGGGGGTGGGAGGCCCTTCGAGCCCCTCCTTCCGCCTCCCAGTTGTGCACAGACCAGAATTTATTCTAAGGAACCTTCCGTTGTGTTGCCTCTGAATCAGTCAGAGGCACTCAAGCACTGTACAAGTTTTTAGAACCAAAGATTTTGGCAGGCTGTACTTTCTATGAAAAGGTACATCGGAAGTGAGTTAAGGCAACATTGGCAAATGTGCACCAGGAACCCAGGCTCTGCATCCGGCTGGGGCAGGGGTCCTGACCTAGAGCCCTGATCTTTCTTTCTCCTGCCCCCAGCATCCTCCACCCAGCCCAGCTTCCTCCAGTCACTACTGTCCCCCGAAGTCATCCCTCCTGCCCTCTGTCTCCACAGAGGACACTGGCGTCCTCCCGCATGTACAGGTGGGGACAGAAAGGGACCCCGGCGTGCACCTCGCAGGGGCTCTGCTCTCAGCCTCAGGACACGCCCCCAGAGTCCTGGCCGGGACCTGAGCTGCTGGCCTTTCCGGACAGCATGTGAGATCACATCATGTGGGCATGTGACCCTTCCATCTACCCTGGCTGGGCTCTGATGGTGAAGCCCCCCCACCACCACCTCAACGGGGCTTCTTAAAGGCCCAAGAGGACACGGAAGGTTCTTTCATCACTGGACCTCACACACGGGCCCAGATTATCCAAATGAATAAGGCAGTCAGCTTCCTTTTGGACTCAGGACCCGACTCCCTCAAATCTCTGCCTGCCAATGCAGGAGACACAAGAGACAGGGTTCGATCCCTGGGTCGGGAAGATCTCCTGGAGGAGGGCACAGCAGCCCATTCCAGTATTCTTGCCTATGAAACCACATAGAGAAACTACAGCCCAAAGTGTCGCACACGATTGAGCGACTAAGCACACACACACCTCAAATCAGGATGTGCTGAAGCTTCAGGCAACAGGGGTATGTGGGGGGAGGCCCCCGCAGAGTCGTGGAAAGAGCCCTGGCCTGGGGTGAGGAGGGTGGGGCCCAGGCCCACCAGCCTCCATCAACATCAGCTCCACCATCCCTACCCCCAGGCAGTTTAAGAAAAAGGAGAGTGAAGCCGAGCTTGGAGCATGGCAAGTGCTTCCTGGCTACTTACTGGGGTGGTGGGGAGATGTACAGGGGGTGTCTGGAAAGAAGAAAGCTGCCCTCATGAAGGGAAAGTCCAGCCCCTGATCTCCCCCATGTAGGATGCCCCCCAAACCACACATGGGCTGCTGATGTGCCTCATTGGCGGGTTCTGCCGGGTTTTTGGGAGGCAGGGGGTAATTCCAGCTGCTAAAACCCTTCCAGGGCAGAGAAAGGTCACTGGAGAGCTGCCATAGAGCTGGCTGTGCACCTGAACACCCTCCTCCTCCTGCTAACATCTTTGGGGAGCATTTGAAGGACATAAAATAAGCAGCATTCTCCCAGCACTGGCACTGTTCCATCCCCCAAAGGAGGTGGACTCCACCACGTCAGCGCTACCCAGGCCCTCCCAAGAGCTCCACGCACCACCAGGGTCAACATCGTCAAGTCTCAGGACAGCTTCGCAGGGTCGAAGGCATTTCCCAGCTCTGCAGGTAGGGGAGCTAGGACCCGTTGAGGTCACGTGTACTGTTGAGGACACACCACTGGCCTGCGGGTGGGCAGCCACGGCACAGGGCAGGTCTGGTCAAATCAGGGGCTCTCTCTGCTACATACCCCCAACACCCCCCACCTCTGACTTCATCCCCCATGCAGCTCCCTAGACAGACTCAGTATCCCTGCTGCTAAAGAAAACTTCTAGAAAAGTAAGCTTCCTCCTCTACCATTGCCAATCATCACCTCCTAACAACAGACTCTGGCTTCCCTGGTTGCTTAGTGGTAAATAATCCGCCCCCAATACAGGAGACTAGGGTTCGATCCCTGGGTCAGGAAGATCCCCTGGAGTAGGAAATGGCAACCCACTCCAGTATTCTTGCCTGGAGAATCCCATGGACAGAGGAGCCTGAAGGGCTACAGTCCATGGGTCGCAAAGAGTCGGAGTGACTGAGTGACTAAAAACAACAGCAGGCTTAAGTCAATGGACCACATGGAAAGCAAAGACCGAAGGCCTGGTGACCACAAGGCGTGTCCGCCACCCAGAGGCAGTCGGAACCGGGTCTCTGGATCTGGGCGGGGGCTCTAGGGAGCCCTGGGCTTCACTGGGAACCTACCTGCTGCAGGTGAGGGCACAGCTTCTCCCCAGATGTATTCACCTGGGCCATTTCACGGTACTCACTGTAACCCAGGGCCACACCTGGGCTGGAGGGGGCGGCGGTGGGAACAGGACAGGTGACATCTCACCCCAAACGGTGGCTCTGAAACCCCCTTCCCAGCATCTGCCTGCTGACCCTAGAGCTCGCCTGCACCTGAGAACTGCTGGGCCCACTGCTCAGCCCCCGGCTGGCAGGTTGTTGAAGCTAGAAGCCAGCAGGCCAAAGCTCCCCAAGGCCCTCCTTTCACTGATGACAAAACGGGAGGGAAGCAGCATCGAGGCTGTACCTCCAGCTCTTGGCAGAAGGACACAGGGCTGCTCATGGTCCTGTCTTAGCTGTGAGCTAGCCCAGGGCCCTCACAGGTTTTCTCTTCCAGCTCCTGTTCTAGAGGCAAGAAGACCGTCCTGGCGTCGGCCCTCAGCCCCTCAACCACAAGACTCCCTCTACCAGGCAGGCTTCCAGGCTTCCAGGAGCACCAGGCTCCCCAGCCTCTGCCCCTGTTCACCCTCCCAACCCATCAGGACTCATCTCATCCTCTCTTCCTCCCCGATCCGAGTTTGCAGAATAACAACTGAGCTGTAGCCTACATGGTGTTTGTCACATTCCCGCTAGTGTCCTTAACTGTCATTTGCCTCTCTTGTGCCCTTCCCTGTCTGGCTTTCCCAGAGAAATTTTTAAACTCCTTGAAAAGAGGGCACTGGGATGGGTCTTCCATTTCCTGGCCCCTCTCCACCCCGAGGTGCAACATTTAATGTCAACTAAGGAATGAACAGTTTCCTGAGCAATTGATCAGAAGCTAGAAACTCTGAGACAGGTTCCCTTAACATAGTCAAATAAAAATGCTGAAAATGATGTTCTATCTAGTATTTAATCACAATGCTTAGAATCATTCCCCTGTGAGTGGATGAAGCCATAAATTCAATCCACCGTATATTAGACGGATCTGTGAGTGCAGTTCCCGTGAGCGGACATGTGTCCTACAGGGCGTGTCTCTTGCAACCCCCAGGCCCTGGGTGGCCGGCAGCCCCAGGAACACCCTTAGAGGACTGGTTTCCAGGGTGAGGAGGCATCAATCCAGGCCTCCTCCTGCAGCTCCCCAGGGCCTGGCGAGGACAACAGCCCAGGGGTGTGGAAGGCCCTGGCTTCCAGACAGAAAGTGCAGTATAGGCACCTGGGTTCCACAAGAATTGAAGAACCTTCCAGATTTCAAGGTGCTCTTAGAAGGAGAATGAAACCCTGAGGGAAACAAAGAACTTAAGAAGCACTCATTGCAATAGGTTGGAGCAGGAAGCATGTGAAGGGAATAAAAGGAACCCAGTGACAGAGTCATCTCCCGAGAATCCGAGGTCGGCTTTAATGAGTCAGAGCTCATTTATCCACTTGCTGTGAACACAGCTTTGCTCAGCAAAAGCAAGGAAGTGCCTGGGGAGGCTGGACAGGTCCAAGAGCTGTCGGCAGACACACAGGATCCCTGCCTGTGCCCAGGACGGGTCACTGCAGAACCACAGCCAATAGGACAGGCCACACCCCATCTACCCCGGAGGGTCCAATGAAGACCCTGAAGACCAGCCTCGTCGTCTACAGAGTTCAGCATGTTTAGCAAAGCTCCACATGCTCATTTGTCCGTTGATTCTCTTATACCAATTAAGCCACTCAAAACTTTTGAAGTTCATGAGTCATTTGCTTCAGATATCTTTAAATTAAGGACAGATTCATTTCTCTGGTAGCAAACACCCAACAAGTTATTTAAAAGGGGCTCAGCATCTAAATCGCCATCACAGCTTCAAACAGAAGGGGAATACCACATTTCTGTCCCTTCCATCTGCCTCTCACCCCCTTCTCCTCCGATTCAGGCATCTAGAAACTACTCCATCGTTATACAACTTGGTCCCAAGGTCTCCCCACTCCCGGTTCAAGTCAGCTGACCATCAGGGTGAGAGAAGACAACAACAGCCCATCCCACAAAGAGGACACTGAAGGCCCCTGGTGACAAGGACAAAGCAACCTGGAAATCACCCTTGGAAACGCATGAGTGGATTCCAATGTAAAAATCACCAGGCAGAGCTGGGAGGACGTCTGAGCCACGGCATCCTTGAGCTGCCGGGTGTCACGAATCTGTGATTGATCCAAATGGGGACAAAGCTTGAATGATGATGGGGACCTTGGCCTCCTGAGCAGTGCACCTTCCCAGAGCTGTGAGTGTGGGCCAGTAGGGAAAGTGTCAGCTGTATCTGTGCAGGCAGGGGGCCAGGGGCCGGCGGGCTGGGTCGAGGACTGGCAGGGCTGGGAAATCTTCACTGAGTACTAACTACAGCCATGAATTTCAGCAAACTCCGGGAGATGGTGAAGGACAGGGAAGCCTGGCATGCTGCAAGCCAGGGTCACAAAGAGCCGGACACGACTCAGCAACCAAAACAACAACAACTGTAGCCAGTGCCCAGGAGACACCATAGTGGGCAAAGGCGGGGACTGAAACCAGCTGCCTTAAATTCCCCACGGCTCCCTTTCCCAGGATTAAGATTAAAGCCTGGGAAATGACTTTCTATTTTCCCCCCGGGAGACTCTGTGATTCTACACTCGGAACACAACCAGCAAGAGGGCTGTCACAGGAGGAAGGCGCTTCGCTGTGGGGAGCTCTCCCCTCCAGCCTCGGGTGAACTGCTGACCGTCTGACATGCAGCCTCTGCCAGCACCACGTGAGGCTGGAGCTCAACGCCTCCATGAACCTGAGCCAGGTGATTTTCCATCCCAAGCAGCTCCCGGCTAAGCATCACCTACATCTTTGCTCGGAGAACCAAGGTCAGTGATGAGAGCATGGGGACCTCATCTAATGACCTCATCAAGTGAACTCACCATGAGAAGATCAAGTGGAGCAGAAAGCCAGTGATCATCCAAGAATAATAACCATCATTGTCAGCACCCTCACCACCAGTACCACCAGCACCGTCATCTCCATCATCATAATTACCATCATCTCCATCATCCCTATCATCAGCATCACCATCACATCCCAGTAGCATCATCATCCCCATCTCTATCATCACCATCATCATCACTACCACCACCATCACCCCATCATCACCACCACCATCATCATCACCCCATCATTACCATCATCACTATCACCACCACCACCACCATCACCCCATCATCATCATCATCCCCATTATTACCATCATCACTATCACCACCACCATCACCATCCTCTCCATCATCCCCATCTCTATCATCACCACCACCATCATCATCCCCATCATTACCATCATCACTATCACCACCACCACCATCATCATCACCGTCTATCACCAGCACCATCATTATCATTACTATCTCTATCATCACCATCGTCACTACCACCATCATCACCCCATCATCACCACCACCATCATCATCATCATCACTATTACCACCACCACCACCACCACCACCCCATCATCACCACCACCATCATCATCATCCCCATCATCACCATCATCACTATCACCACCACCATCACCATCCTCTCCATCATCCCCATCTCTATAATCACCACCATCATCACTACCACCACCATCATCATCCCCATCATTACCATCATCACTATCACCACCACCACCATCACCCCATCATCACCACCACCACCATCATCATCCCCATCATCACCATCACTATCACCACCACCACCACCATCATCCCCATCATCACCGTCTATCACCAGCACCATCATTATCATTACTATCTCTATCATCACCATCGTCACTACCACCATCATCATCCCCATCATCACTATCACCATCACTATCACCACCACCACCACCATCATCCCCATCATCACCGTCTATCACCAGCACCATCATTATCATTACTATCTCTATCATCACCATCGTCACTACCACCATCATCATCCCCATCATCACCGTCTATCACCAGCACCATCATTATCATTACTATCTCTATCATCACCATCGTCACTACCACCATCATCATCCCCATCATCACCATCACCATCACTATCACCACCACCATCATCCCCATCATCACCGTCTATCACCAGCACCATCATTATCATTACTATCTCTATCATCACCATCGTCACTACCACCATCATCATCCCCATCATCACCATCACCATCACTATCACCACCACCACCATCATCATCCCCATCATCACCGTCTATCACCAGCACCATCATTATCATTACTATCTCTATCATCACCATCGTCACTACCACCATCATCATTATCATATTAACAGCAGCAAATGCATCCTGAGGAGCTGTTCTGTGACAGGCATTGTGCGTGAATGCTCAGCCCCTTTAGTTGTGTCTGACTCTTTGCAACTATTTGGACTATAGCCCGCTAGGCTCTTCTGTCCATGGGATTCTCCAGGCAAGAACACTGGAGTGGGTAGCCACCCCCTCCTCCAGGGGATCTTCCCAACCCAGGGATGGAACCAGAGTCTCCTGCTTCTCTTGCATTGCAGGCAGATTCTTAACTGCTGAGCCACCAGGGAAGCCCCGTAACAGGCACTGAGGATCGGGCATATACTATCTCACTTAATTTTTACAACATTATGAGATGGTTTGTTGTGTAATTCCCACTGATGCACAAAGAGGAGAGGCAAGTCGTCCTGGTCCAAACAACTAATACAAATGAAGCCAGGGATTGGCATCAGGCTGCATCACTCTTAACCATCACACTAAAACTAGGAGAGATCTTCCAACCACTGTATGGCCCTTGGACAATTCCAGCGGTGTTTCTATAAAATGTTACCTCTGACAGATTTCACAGGGCTTCAAATCACCAGCCACCTGCCCTTTCTATGCCCACCAATGTCTGTGCTACAGAAAGAGAAGAAAACATAACATTCCCCTTCTAAACATTTCTCTACAGAAAGAAAAATAAAACAACTCCCCAGGGCTTCCCCGATGGATTGGTGGTAAAAAATCCACCTGCCAATGAAGGAGACACAGGTTCAATCCCAAGAAGATCCCACATACCTCAGAGCAACCAAGTCCATCCCCAGCCTTTGCTCTAGTCTGTGCTCTACAACAAGGGAAGCCACTACGAGAGGCCCACGCATTGCAGTGAAGACTAGCTCCATTCTCTGCAACCAGAGAAAGCCCTCTCAGTAACAAAGACCCAGCACAGCCAAAAATAAATAAATAAGGTTATTAAAAAAAAAAAACTCCCTAAGTCTGATTCTAGAGACAGTTCTTTGGACAATAGAATTGACTTAGAAAATTCTTTGTATTTCTTCTTAAAGCCTTAATTCCAGATTCGGAGTGCAGTGAGTGGGCAAGTCTGGGCCTGTTCGCCCTCGACATCTGTAACCCTCTCCTTGGAGTCATTCCTGCTAGGTATGAAAACAGCTGGTGTGGATGGAGGATTCTTGGTTGCCAGGCATCGCATTTTGTACTCAGGATTGATTTATCGAGGCCTCACAGCAACCTTTTAGGAGAGATATTTTGAAGCTCTAATTATGCTGATGAAGAAAATATAGCGAAGAGAGAAGGGAACTTTCCCAGAATCACCCAGCTATGTTCAGCAGATCTGCAGCTTAGAAGCAGGTACTGCTCACTACAGCTCACACAGCCCCCCAGAGCACTGCCCTGGGATCCCCAAGGCCACTCTTGCTGGCCAAAAAGTGTGAGTCATGGTCATACTCCAAAGAGTTGGGGGGCTTAGGTCTGCATCTGACCACTAGGGGGATTCTCATCAGAGCTTGGGCTCTCGATGCTCTGGGGCTTGGTCACTTTTGTAGGACCAGTTGAGCATGGAGGAGCCCAGTTAGGGGAAACATCTCTGCATTTTCTCTCTTTTCTCGCCTTGAATTCAAAGCTGAGGACGGTGGGGTGCCCCTCCTCAGCATCCAGCATCACTTCCCAGAATGAGCATTTCTCTGCGTTAAAAGCAAACACACATATTTTCCCCCATTTAAATTTGTTGTGCTAAACAAATTAATCTAGCACCAGATTATATTATGAAGAACCATAAATCTTTTCCAAGATAAGCATCTGTCAAGTTGGATTAGCAATATCCAATGTACTGTGAATTAATTTGCTAAGCCTTATAATGGTGTCCTGGGCGTTTAACTTTAGTAATAACAAATGTAATTTGGAAGAAATGGGAACTCATTTTCTCATCCATGTCTATATAGTAAGTGACGTAGGCAGGGAGATGACAATAAATGAATGCACCACTAAATTCTATTATGATGATGGCTTGGGAGTTTATTGAGGTAAAAACTAATGCTTTGTAAACTGCCTCTTGGGTGCTTGGCACAGAAGTGAATGACAGTCTGTGGATTCCAGAAGGAGGCTACAGGAGAGACGGCTGAAGCACAGTCCTACAGACCCTCACCCATGATGCTCCCAAGCTCACAGCCTCCATCCCTCCATCCTGGTCCATGGCCCCCAGCATTGAGATGGAGCTTGGCTTTGCATCCATAGATATGTTACTCTCTAGGGAAGATTGCTCAGGATAAACTGCAGCTCTCTTGTCCAGGTGAAGAGAGGAAGTAGGTCATGGAACACCCACTCTATGGAAACCTGTCCAACTAATGACCATAGCCTGCCTGCCGGCCAGTTTGCAAAATCTAATGCACATGCAGAGTGCAAGGGACAGCGTGGCAATTGGGTTGCACAGGGATCCTGAGGAGCAATTCTCTCTGTCCCCTGGGTTCTGAAAAGGACCCGTGTCAGCTCCAAGGAAGTAGAGAGGCAAGCCGGGGGTCGGAGAGGCTGCACAGTGCCCCCATCCCCTTCCTGCTTATGCCCTGGAACATACAGGAATGTCCTGTATTACAAGTTAGCAAATACTACTACTGGTCAAGAATGTGCATGGACAGTTCCAAACTAAACCTGAAAGTCGTGATGGGGCCTGGGGCCATGGCCTGTTCACAGAAGCCAAGGATGCTAGCAGTGGGTGGCAACAAATGGGTCCAGGATTCTGGGCTGTCCCTTTGCTGGCCTGAAGCCAGTATATACAAGGGGCTACTGGAGAAGGGAAGTGCTTTGGTCTGGGAGATTTCCAAGGGCTACTCCCTTTGAAGCAACTGGAGTTGAGAAAGAAACAATGACGATGCAGTAGATATTTCAAAATCAAGAAATGCTAATTGTCTGCATGCACCTAGAATGACACAGGCAGAATTACAGCCATCTGTCTGATCTCCGTCCTCCAAACACCTCTTAACCTGACCTCAGTGACAAGATACCCCAGAACCCGAGTCAGTGCGCACAGCCTCAGCTAACACTGAAGGGGATTCCTCCTGATAACCTGGCCTCCGTCTCTCCTGCTGTTTAAGGTAATTCTTAACTCTGGGTTGGTCTGGTAGTTGCCCCTCTGGAGGGCTGCACCCTGGAAAGTTTCTGAAGACGCCATACACTCTGCCTCCATCAGCAGATGTGCTCACACCTGACTCCAAGGCTGGTCCCAGAGATTAAGTTCTAGCATTTGAGAAGATGCTGCTCCATGTCTGGTGGGGCTCAGAACCCCCCTACAAAGGCAGGGTGGGTACATGCCCACCCCTAGGTCACTACTAGGAAGAGACCCTCTCCCTTCTCGCTTAATCCACTAGAAGAGCCTGGCCACTCCTCGTAGAGCATAACCCATCTTTGCCAGGACATGGACATGTGCAAGTTCATGGACACAAAGTTCCCCATCTCACCCTCAGGTACTATGGCTTTAGGTGCTCCTGCTGGAAAACAGGCAATCCCAGCATTGTAAGCCACACCCTCCCAAAGCACCCCACAACCCAAATCCAACCAGAGAAGAGGTGGGCGTACCTGAGGTCTCCCCCAGAACCCGCGGGGGCTGGCTGTCTTGGCCACTGTCTCTGCTGGGACTGGTGGAAGGCTCCGTTGTGCTTACCCCAACTGGGATCCTACTCCTGGGGTCCAGGGGCTCGGTGACCCCTTGAGTCTGCAGTGTCACGGAAGTGGCCGTGGTGGCTGTGGCGGTGGTGGTGGCGGTGGCCACAGTTGTCTTCCGCGTTTGGAAGATGGAGACCGTGGTGGGGCCGTAAAAGCCCGGGAATGTGTTGGATTCCAGGGCCTCCTCCTCCCCCGTTGGCCCCCAGGCAATGAACTCCGTCTCCGTAGTGGGCCTGCTGCCCCGGAAGTCAAAGCTGTTGAAAGCAGGCCCCTGTAGGTGCCTCTTCCCCCGCCGCAGGAGGGCCTGCTGGTCCGTGGGGGCCCCGCTGGCCCCTGCAGAGGAGGAGGAGGTGGGGGAGGAGCCCAGGGAAGGGCTGGATTTGGCAGCAGCTGGGGGCTTGGCCAGCCCCCCTTTGGGCCCAAGAGTGGCCTCCTGATCCCTGGGTCTGTGCGCCCGTCGGGCCCGGGGACTTGGCATCTGTCCATGACTGTGTCCGCGCTCCACGCGGGGCGGTCGGGGGCTCCACACAGGAGCAGGGATCCGGGCGGGCTGTCCACTCTTAAAACTCCACAAGCGAGGCGGCCGGTGGGGTGGCCGAGGCAGTAGCCGGAACTCGGGGCCCGGGCCCAGGGACTCACACGTGGGCAGATCCAGGGCAAGCTGAAACATGGCTATAAGGATCCAAGCATGGCTTCCTAGGGAGCAGCCGGGCCAGCGGATGAACATGGAACTGCATGGGAAAGAGAGAAGAGGGTCAGTGGGGGCCTCCACCCGGGGGGCTCTCTCCACCCCCACTCCAGGTCAAGGAAACACTCTCCTAGTAACAAGCGCTAATCCCAACTTCCAAAGAGGAATGGAACCCTTCGTTAGTCCCCTTCAAAGGCCAACTCATGTCCGCTCTGTTAGCATCGCTGAAGGACAGGCCCAACCTCATTCGTCAGGACCCACTTCTCCTCGCAGGAGCTCTCCCATACTTGGCCAGCTGATGACAAGCTGGTGTCAAAGAATCCACTTACAGGAGGGACACTGAGTCCCCAAAGCCCCCAAAGAGATGATGACCTCAGGGGTCTTCCATCCCACTTTGCTTTGACCTAGAATAAAACAGAGATACAAAGAGGGAACCAGGGAGGGGACAGCAGAGCCAGCAATGTGTCCACACACTGCGTCCAAGCCAGGCACATCGCTCTGGGTCACAGAAGTCCCCACTCGCGGGTGAGTGATGCTAAGCTCACAGCTGCCAGTCCTGACGTCTGGAGGGACGGGGAGTTTCAGCCTGTGGGGCATGTCGCTCTGGGTCACAGAAGTCCCCACTCGCGGGTGAGTGACGCTAAGCTCACAGCTGCCAGTCCTGACGTCTGGAAGGACGGGGGGTTTCATCCTGTGGGGCTTCCCATGGGGCATAGAGTCCCACACCTGCTGCTCCAGCCGGGCCCTGTTCCCTGCTACCCCCACCCCCTCAGCCTCCTATTTCAGTCGGATGCGTCTATTTGAAAGCAGGCTTGTGGCCTCAAATGCCATGATGTGTGCACAGGGAGAGCTGCTGACTTGTGGCTGCCTCTGGATCTCGCTCAGAAGAAGATGTGCTGCCCGGAAGCGGAAAGTTCGTCAAGGCACCAGCTCCACCAAGTGCTTGCTCTGCTGACATTGACCTCCCATGTAGGTGCCCTGGCAAACCCTGTCCCCTGCGTCCTCAGCGTGGGGAGGCTGGGGAGGGCACGCAGGGCTGAGCATGTGCTGGGCCTGGGCAGGATGGAGCCAGGTCAGGATGTGGCCACATGCAAGGTAGGGGAACCCGGCCCCCAGGTCCTCCCACCTGCTTAGTTAGATAATTGAGGGCTGGGGACAGGTACCCTTCAAAATCAGAGCTCATCACCAATGTCAAATCTGAAAATTGAAACAAAGCTAGAATTTAGGGATGGTGGCGGGCAGGGGTGGGCGAGCGTGTTCAGTGAGCTGAGCTGCCAACCCTGCTCGGAACCAGGCCTGTGGAAGCAGAGTTGGACAGCGTTTCTTAGCCGGGCTGTCATATGACTTTAAAAGGGACTAATTCAGCCCCTGAGTGAGTATGAGGCTGTCCACGTGCCCAGGGCTGACCTATGCTCGCCAACACCCAGGAAGGTGCTGTGCCCCCGACATCCGTGTGTTGAAAGAAAGAAACTTGTATTAATGAGTGCTAAGTGCCAAAAAAGACAGATCCCAGAATAATAAGGCCTTGGTTTTTTAATCAGAACGAGAAAGTGCTTGGCTGCAGAAATTAGGAACTGCTCATTATGCTAATGTTTCCGCATCAAGAGGCTGCCGGTGTGCAATTTCTCGGCATGGCCAGCCCAGGGCGGTGCAGGGACCAGGCCAGCCTCGCACACAGAGATTCAGGTCAGCGAGGGGTCCCTCAGGCGCACACCAAGGGCAGCTCCCTTTGAGGTTTAGAAGCTCAGGTTCTCCCACCTGTCTGTGCATCTAGACACAAGCCCAGCCCCCAGGGAAGTGAGACACTGCTTCCAGCAGGTGTGATCTTGGCTTGGAGGATACCACTGGCCACCCCCAGGCACCACAAGGCAGCGCTGAGCACCCTCAGCCTCACAGACACCCCTAGGCCTTATAAGGATCACTGGGTTTCACCAGGCTTCACCAGGAACTCCCATGCCTCATCTTGTAACCTCAGTCTTCACTGGGTACCACCAAGTGCCAGCACCTTACCAGGTGTCACTAGGCCTCACCAGATCCCATCAGGCACCCCGAGACCCCACCAGGTACTACCAGGAGCCCCCAGGTCTCAGCAGGTCTCACCAGGCTACACCAGGTACAATCAGGCCCTGCTGGTACCACCAGGCCTCAGTAGGTGCCACCAGGTTACCACTAGGCCTTGTCTTGTAACCTTAGGCTTCACCGGGCACCACCAAGTACCACCACCTCACTAGATCTCACCGTACCCCACCAGTCACCAATAGGCCCCTCCAGGTATGACCAGGAACCCTCAGGCCTCCCCCAGGTACCTGCAGACCTCACTAGGCATGCCCAGGCCTCTCCAGGCACCCCAAGGTACCACAGTCACATTCGGCCTCACCAGGCTGAATGAACAACGGCTGTACACAAACCCACTTGCCACCTCTACCTGGAGAAGTATCGGCCCAGGAAATTAAAACAGCAGCCCCTGAGCCTGTGCCTGCCTGCCCGGCATAACTTCACACGCAGGATATTTCTGCCATTTTCCACCAATCATGAGCTGTAATTGGTTACCATGGAAACCCTCTTTTCCATGCCACCCAGCTGTTATGTAGAAAAGCCAGGCCATCACAATGGCAGGGAGAGCTGGATGTATTTTTCCTCTTCCAGTCTAGTCTCTTTTTGAACTGGTGGACTTGTTCACAGGGAAAACAGGAGGCCAGGTTAACAGGTCAGGACAGAGGCTCCACCCACCCTACCCCCCGACCCCCAGTAGCCAGGAAATGCAGGGCTCAGGGTGGGAACGGAGAGAGCCCCTCCAACAGGGAGGTCAGCGGCCGATCCTGTGGCCTCTTTACAGGGGACCCATCATCACTCATCTTTTTACAGAGGTCAAAGGCTCCAACCCCCCTGCTCTATCAGCAGGCCTCTGCCTCTATGTGCAACCTGGACCTTCCTGGACTGGTGTGGGGACACGCTGGGCTGAAGATGCACCTTGGCATGAAGGGATTCTGCCAGGTCTGCAAGGACCATGTGAGGGGCAGCAGGTGGCCTCTGTCCTCATCCCTCATCTGGTCCTGAAACCAGGCAGGACCCTAGGAACACTCTGCCGTGACACTGCTCAGCACAGGACTGGGAAGCTTTCAGTCCCCAACACCACACCCACTTTATGATGAAGGGGTTCTTGGAGCACCACTCACATATCCTCTCACTCGGGAAGGCATCCACGGTGCCATCAGCCTATTCTCAAGAGGACCCCACACATCTGCGAGGGCCGGGAGGGCCTGAGACTGCTGATAACACTGCTGAGGATGCCACTAACCATCAGGGCTGCCAGGTGACACACCAAGGTCAGGTCACAGTGCAGGCAAAGGTGGGGCCAGTTCCCCCTAAACTCTGGGGCCTCCACAGACCCCTCACAAACTACCACCACTCCACCCCCACATGGATGGCTACAAGCGAAAAGACACAATTCCAAATGTCAGCAGGGGTGTAGGGAGACAGGAAGTCTCATGCCTCATTGGTGAGAATGTGAATTGGTGCAGCCATTAGACAGTTTGGAAGTTCCTCAAAGACTGAGAGTTACCAGTGGACCCAGAAATTTCACTCTTGGGAGCAAAAATGTGTACCTGAATGTTCACAGTAGTATTATTTCTAACAGAGGAAAGGGGAGACAGACAGCCTCAGTGTCCATCAATTGATGAGAAAGTGGCCCAGCCCTACAGTGGAACATTAATTGTCCATAAAATGGAAAGAAGTATGGGGGTGGGATGAATTGGGAGATTTGGGACTGACATATATACACTATTGATTCTGTGAATAAAACAGATAACTATGGAGAACTGACTGTATAGCACAAGGAACTCTATTCAGTACTCGAAGAGTCAGACACGACTGAGCGACTTCACTTTCACTTTTCACTTTCATGCATTGGAGAAGGAAATGGCAACCCACTCCAGTGTTCTTTCCTGGAGAATCCCAGGGACGGAGGAGCCTGGTGAGCTGCTGTCTATGGGTTCGCACAGAGTCGGACACAACTGAAGCGACTTAGCAGCAGCAGCAGCATGGTGACCTAAGGGAAGGGAATCCAAAAAAGAGGGGACATATGTAAACACACTGCTGATTTGCTGCCTGGAGAATCCCATGGACAGAGAAGCCTGGTAGGCTGCAGTCCATGGGGTCACACAGAGTCGGACATGACTGAAGCGACTTAGCAGCAGCAAGTAGAAAATAACACAATATTTACCAGCTGAGCTACCTGGGAAGATCATTGTACAGTCACCACACTCCAATGAATTTTTTTTAAAGGAAATAAGTCCTGATACACGTTACCACATGGATGGACCTTGAAGACATCACAAAGAAGTCAGTTACAAAAGGCTGCATGTTGCACGATTCTATTTACATGAAATGCCCAGAATCAATCAATCCACAGGGACAGAAAGTAGACTGGTGGTTGCCAGGAGCTGGGGGCAGGGAGGTTGGGAGTTACTATCTAAACTCTAATGATTACAGGATTTCTTTTAGGGGGTGATAAGAATGTTCCAGAATTATCGTGGCAACAGTTGTACAAACTTGTGAATATATTAAAACTACTGACATCTGCACTTTAAAGGAATGGATTTTAGGGTGTGTAGACTGGATCTGAAGAGCTGATGTGTGCCAGGGCAGTGTAGACAGGCCTGGGGTGCACTGCACTGAGGCCTAGCCCTGCTCCCTGTCATGGCAGGCAGGAGGAAAGAAAGGATGCTGGGGTCAGAGGCGGCCTTGGCAATAAACTTGTGGCTGAGACTTCAGGTTCGTCCTCATGATCCTTGCCTGAATGTCGGCTGCCCATCTATACTCCATGACAGACAGCTCCCCCGTGGCAGCATCCCAGCCTAGACTTTCAAATGAAGAACAAACGTTGTCCCAGCCACCCCCACCTGACTGCTCCAAAATTGGGAACTACGGCTCCATCTCACTTTACTTTCTAGTTTGCAAGCTTTTTGCTTCTCTCCCTTTTAAATTTTTATTGAAATCTTTTTTCCCGAAGAATGGTTTAATAAGATTCAGCAAATTGAGATTCAATTTGATACCTTCTGTGTATTTTCTTCACTGAAGAAAATCACTGTCAATTAAGGGTGACAAAGACGTCTCTCCCATTTAAGGGCGCACTTTTCTCGAGCGAGGAGTCTGCAAGGGTGCCTCCTGCAAGCAGCTGGCTTCCACTTGCTTGAACACCGGAGCTGGACCACAAGGTCATGCAGGAGCCCTGAGTCTGCACAGCTCAGAGGCCATACCACAATCTCCAGGATGCGACAGGACCCGAGAGGTGTCAGGTAGGTGGCCAGCCTGTCCCAGCCCTGCCACAGGCAGTGACCAGCACCCCGTGTGCAATCTCAGCACCAGATGACTGAGGGAGACCCCCACCTTCCATGTCTGCTCTTGCGCTTGTCATCAGCTGGCTTGAGGGACAAGTCATGGTAGGAATAATTCTGTTTGAGGTTGGCCTGAGCGTGGGCTTGCTGCTTCTGCTTCACAGGCCCTGGGTTCAATCCTTATTCGACACGGTTGGAGCAGTGGCATGGAGGACTCCACACCTTCTAAGAAGAACTGTGTGTCTGTGATCAATAATTGACAGGGTACAACCTGAAATGACTCCGAAGATGCATGTGCGACAGACACAGATGGGCTTCCTCCAGCACAGAGTTGGCTCTGGGGGAGTCCGTGTTCCTAAGTGGACACTCCCAATCCCCTGCAGACTCGAGCATCTCTTCACCTGGGACCCCTGTTCAGTCTACCTGCCCCACTTTCAGCCTGACCCTGCGTGCAGATGCCTCTCCATCCCATGCCACTTATTGGCTTGTTTGTTTAAATAAGCTTTTTAGAGCAGTTTTATCTTTTATAAATTTTAAAAAACCTTTATTTTGTATTGGAAAATAGCCAATTAACAACATTGTGATAGCTTCAGGTGAACAGCAGATGGACTTAGCCATACATATACATGTATCCATTCTCCCCAAAACTCCCCTTCCATCCAGGCTGCAACATAACACACAGCAGAGTTTCCTGTTCTAGTAGGTCCTTGTTGATTACACATTTTAAATATAGCAGTCCATGGGGTCGCAAAGAGTCGGACATGACTGAGCAACTTCACTTTCACTTTTCACTTTCCTGCATTGGAGAAGGAAATGGCAACCCACTCCAGTGTTCTTTCCTGGAGAATCCCAGGGATGGCGGAGTCTGGTGGGCTGCCGTCTATGGGGTCGCACAGAGTCGGACACGACTGAAGCGACTTAGCAGCAGCAGCAGCACATGTCCATCCCAAATTCCCTAATTACCCGTTCCCCCCACCCTGCTGTCCATCCCCTTCCCTGAACCATAAGTTCCTTCTCCAAGTCTCTGACTCTGTTTCTAATTTTTAAACAAGTTCATTTGTATCATTTCAGATTCCACATAAAGGGGAAGTCATGTATTTCTCCTTCTCTGTCTGACTTACTTCACTCACTATGAGACTCTCCAGGTCCATCCATGTAGCTGCAAGTGGCATTATTTCATGCTTTTGAATGGCTGAGTAACATTCCATTGTGTATATGGACCACATGGTCTTTATCCATTCCTCTGTCGATGGACAGTTAGGTTGCTTCCATGTCTTGGCCATCGTAAACAGTGCTGCAATGAACACTGGCGTGCGTGTATCCTTTTGGATCATGTTTTCCTCTGGTATACACCCAGGAATGGAATTGCAGGGTCATATGGTAGCTTTTGGACTTCCCTCGTGGCTCAGATGGTAAATTGTCTGTCTACAATGCGAGAGACCTGGGTTCAATCCCTGGGTTGGGAAGATTCCCTGGAGAAGGAAATGGCAACCCACTCCAGTACTCTTGCTTTGAAAATCCCAAGGACGGAGGAGCTTGGTGCAGGCTACTGTCCATGGGGTCACAAATGGTAGCTTTTAGAGCAGTTTTAGATTCACAGAAAATTGCACAAGGGCACAAAGAACCCCTGTGTAGTCCTCCAGAGTCCTCTATGAGAACACCCTACATCACCAACATGAATCCGTCAAAACTAAGAGAACACACGGGCCCGTGACCAAGAACCAAGTTCCACGCTGTATTGGGGTTTCACCAGTTTTCTCTTTCAGGATCGCACTCAGGCCCCCACGTGACATTAGTCATCATGTTTCCTCAAGCTCCTCTAGAGTGTGATGGACGCTTGGACTCGCTTTCTCTGGACGACCTTGAAAGTTTTGAGCGGGATGGGTCAGGTAGTTTGTAGGATGGTCCTCTACTGGGCTTTGTCTGGTGCTTCTCGCAAGGTTAGACTGGGCTAATGGATTCTTGGGAGGAAACACAGAACTGCAGCAGCCTCCTCATCACATGATACTGGGGGCACCTGCTGTCAGCACAACCCGCCACTGCTGATGACCTCAGCCCCCTCTGATGTCCTGTCGGCCAGGAGTCTCCACTGAAAAGTAATGACTGTCCCCCTTCCACATGCTCATCTCAGGAAGCAGGACCTCAAGCACAGCAAACACTTGAGAGAGAAAACCCACTTTGTTTTTAACTCTTCAAATCTCACCCATCCAGCAGCCAAGCCACGTTGTTGTTCAGTTGCTAAGTCACGTCCAACTCTTTGCAACCTCTTGGCCTGCAGCACGCCAAGCTTCTCTGTCCTTCACGATCTCCTAGAGTTTGCTCAAACTCACGCCCATTGAGTCAGTGATGCCGTCCAACCATCTCGTCCTGTCGCCCCCTTCTCTTCCTGCCTTCATTATTCCCATATTATTCCAAATATTTCAATATTTCCCAGCATCAGGGTCTTTTCCAATGAGTCAGCTCTTCACATCAGGTGGCCAAAGTTTTAGAGCTTCAGCTTCAGCATCGGTCCTTCCAATGAATATTCAGGACTGATTTCCTTGAGGATTGACTGGTTTGATCTCCTTGCAGTCCAAGGGACTCTCAAGAGTCTTCTCCAACATCACAATTTGAAAGCATCAATTCTTCAGCACTCAGTCCAACTCTAACATTCATACATGACTACAGGAAAAACCATAGCTTTGACTATACAGAGTTTTGTCAGCAAAGTGATGTCTCTGCTTATTAATACTCTGTGGAAAGGGACAAATCTGAGGAAGTCACTGTCCCAAACAGAGAGGACAGTGGTAACAGGCAGGACTCTCTCTTCCTTTCAAACCTACATTCCACATGCTTTGGGGGTGTGGGCTGGCAGGAAGGCGTCAGGGTGCCCAGCCATGGGATCTCCCACTCAGGGAGCTGGAGGAAGGCTTGGGAGGAACAAGTCATGAGATTCTCTCTCAGAACATTCAGAGCTGCCCTCTCTTAGAAACTGATGGCATAATTCTGTTCTTCAAAAAAGACCAGAAATCATGGAGCACAGGCTTGGGGTCCAGGGTGGATGGAGGTGGCAGTGAGCCTTCGGAGGTCATGTCCCAGATCTCAAGGCTGGGACAGAGGGGAGAGGGTAGCCATGCTCAATGCTGACCATCAGGCAAAGTGAAACTCCAGGTGGACTCAGCACCCTCTTCTCCTGGTGGAACATACATCCAATTAGGAAGCAGCAGCATCCGTTCTAGGTGAGGAGGGAGAGCTTGGTACCCAGGGCAGGAAAAGCTCTGTCACCCAGATTCAGTGTTGCCCCAAGTTCTCTGCCCTGGAGAAAGCGGAACAAGGACTTCCAGCACCAGGGTATGTCCATCTCCCCCCTCCACACGGGACCCTCTGGTGCCCAGATGCACTCGAGGGGCCCCCTTCCACCCTGTGTCCCCTGGATCCCCAACAGCAACAGGACAGTGCAGCAGCTTCTGGCTATTTTTCTGGAGCAGAGACCCACCCTCCCTGCTCATGAACACAGGTGCCTCAACCTCCATCCCTCCATACCGGCTCCAGAAGGGAACACACGCTTTCTTCTGGTAAGTGTCACTGGTTTAGTTTTCCTAATGAAACAAACGCAGCCTTGATTCATTCAAACAGTGCTCCCAGCCCGATGTCACCATGATGGCCTGTTGGAGCTGCTCCGTGCTCAGCCCCAGGACTCAGGGGATTAAAGCCTCCCTCCCTTCAGGAAAGGCACTCAGAGTGCCTAAGCTTTCATACTCCATGGCCCCCGTGGATGCCGGGTGCACAAACAATGTCTGACACGGAGAGGGAGCAGCCTTGGAAAGAAACCTCCAACACAACAGGCGACAGGACATCTCTGGCTACTCTCCTTCCCTGGAGAGTGGGATCAGTCCTGGGTCTGCAGGCCTCTCAGCACCCTCCACTTGGCACCCTCCCACTCCTGGGTGCCTCACAGTAAGTGAAGCACAGGAAAATCAGTCTCCTGATAGACCCCTTTGTCCTAGAGCATCTGTGTGTAGGTGCCCTCATCCCAAACCATCATTACCCAGGTGTGGGCAACAGGAGACCTGAAAAATAAGGGGCCTGGCTGGGGTCACAGTGAGTCTAGGACTCAGGGACTCATGATCTCTGTGCTCAGAAACTAGGTCCCAACAGCCCTAGACCTGTGGGACCGGGGACACACTAGAAGAAGTAGAGCAAGAACAAACTCACGATAAGCTGTAACCATGGCAACTCTACTCCCTGGACCATCTGCACGGAGGCTCCACCCATAGGGAGGTGCTTGGGTGGGTGCTGAGCCTGGGCAGGTGGGACTCCACACCCCTACCCCCAACCTTATCCAGCTGTCAGGGCCCTGCGGGTTCCAGGGAATCATTTCACAGGCTCTCACAAAAGATAACAAGCCCTTGTGTGTCAGTGACGCCATCCAGATAACTCAGTACATTCATGCCGTCAGTGCGTCTCCCCAGGGGAGTCACGCCCCCACAGGATGTTCTGCAAGGTCTGGAGACGTTCCTGGGCACCAGCAGCTGGGGAAGGAGGCACTGCTACTGGCAACTAGTGGGCAGAGGCTAGGAAGGCTGCAGGACATTCCACACGCAAAGGACAGGCCCCCATCATAAAGCCCTGGAGCTCCAGAAGAGGCCTGGTGTGGTGCTGACACGGGCTCAGGGCCGGCGACCTGACTTCCAGCCTCCTAGCAGTGTGAGCATGGGCAATGAGTGGAACTTCTCCGAGCCTCAGTTTCCCCACCTGTCAAATGGGGTGAACAGGGGTACCCACACCACGGTGTGTCAGGGACTCCATGGCGAGTACTTCAGGCTCGGCTCCCAGACGTGGTCCCACCACTCCCCGCCATAGCTGGGGATGGCACCCAGGAACCCATCTTCCTTCCCTGGGTGCTCCAGAGCAGGGTGTGTACAGAACTCTGAGGCATGGGGGCTGTTGCTCGACAGGCTTCACAGGTGCTCTGAGGAGACTGAAGGATAGCAACGTGCTGGCATTCTGGTTGCCTGGGCAACGTGCCCGCAAGCATTCCGGAGGAGTGAAGTGGTGACAAGCGGTGGGTGGGGAGCCCTGTGGGCAGGACGCTCTCTCCCTGGGAGTGGGGAACAGGGTTTCTGCATGTCTCATGCTACAGCCCCTGCTGCCGCGGCCAGGCCCCCACTGCCCTCCTGCAGCCGTCATGCAGCCGGAAAGCAGGCAGGCTGTCCGAGAAAGGTGGCTTCACCAAGTGCCCCCCAGCCCGGTCAGTCCCCTCAGCTCAGCTACTGTCCCCCCGGCATGGGGTCAGTGTCCTGTCTGGGCAGCACCCAGGATGTGACCAGCAGATGAGCAGCCTCCCCAGATCTGCCAGCCCATCTTGCCGGGTACCCTGGGCCATGCTCCAGTGCTTCCTCTGCAGGAAGGAAGCAAAGGTCTGAGACGGGCCCCTGTCACGAGCTGGTCCATGCCCTGGTCAAGCCTGTCTTCTCCATCTCTCTCAGGGCAAAGGCAAACCTGACTAGGAGCTGGAGGTGAGTCTGATATCTGGCAAACCTTCACCACCACCAAAGCCCACTCAGAACAAAGACTAGAACACCCAGGAAAGGCAAAGTCGATTCTCCAAACCCCTGGCAGTGGTTCTGAGCCTGGGTTTCGCATGAGAACCACCCGATTGGGAGAAAGGATGGTTACAAAACTCTGAGTTCCAGTCCCACTACAGCAGACTCACCAATCAGGATCTTTGAGGAGGGAGCCCAGCATCATAACATTTTGGGACGCTCCCCAGGCATCCAGGGTTGAGAGCTGGGGAACACTGCCTGCTTTTCACCCATGTGTTCAGTCGCTCAGTCGTGTCAGACTCTTTGCGACCCCAGGGACTGTATGTAGCCCGCCAGTCTCCTCTGTCCATGGGATTTTACAGGCAAGATTTATGGAGCAGGGTACAATTTCCTTCTCTGGGAACTCTGCCCGAATGGGGGGATTGAACCTGCAACTCTTGTGTCTCCTGCATCTCCTGCATTGGCAGAAGGATTCTTTACCACTCAGCCACGTGGGAAGCCCTGCTCCTCCTTAGGGCTCAGTTTAATTCTACTTTATATCCATTTTTAACAAGAGACATAAGATGCTACTTCCCAGGTGGCTCAAATGGTAAAGAATCTGCCTGCAATGCAGCAGACTCAGGTTTGACCCCTGGGTTGGGGAGATCTTCTGGAGAAGGCAACCCACTCCAGTATTCTTGCCTGGAGAATCCCATGGACAGAAAAGCCTGGCAGGCTACAGTCCATGGAGTCGCAAAGAGCAGGACACGACTGAGTGACTAACACTCCGTAAGATGGGGTGGGGGGGAGCAATGCTGTAGGCCAGTGACTCTTCAGCACAGGGGTCCCGGGCACCACGTGCCAGGTCTGTCAGGCTGGGAAGATGCTCACAAGAAAACTCTTATGCAATCATGTGAAGAGATAAGGACCATGGCACAGATGCGTATTTATGGAAAACTGCACTCAACAGAGCTGATCGAGGACAGAAAGGGCGGGGCGGGCGCCAGAACCATCACCCACACAGACTGAGCACCAGCTCCACGTGGGGCTCTGGGCTCAGTGCTCAACACGAATTGTCTCATGCCGTTCGCACGGTAACCCTCCGAGAAGAACGGCTGTTACTCTCATCTTGAAGAAGAAAGAAAAGCACAAAAATAGTAGCTGTGTTTTTCTCTGGAAAGAAGACTCTTAAAAATACAACTGAAAGCAGCTGACGCTGAAGGAGGTAAATATTCAGCCCAGAGGGAAGCTGGTTCTGGGCAGGATGCATTCCTCCAGGGTTTCAGGTTTGGAGAACCATCCTATCACCTCTCTGGCACTGGGGGACACACGTGTTCCCCGCGGAGAACATTCCGAGTAGCAGACGCTGCTCCTGGCGATAGATGGCTCCTTAATGCTGGTCTTGTCCCCGAAGACTGGACGCAGAAGAATAAATGATGTCAGCTTCCACAATACCCAGTGCAGTTCCTCTGTCCTCATGGGAAATATCTATTTCAGCTTTGTTGCCACTGTTACGTCGTATTTACGAAGTCCAGTACGGGTGCCTGGTACTTTGTAAGCCAACCAGGAAGGACGGGGCGAACAGTGGAGGCGTCTCTGCCTCTCAGAGTCACAGAAGCCTCGCTGCCGTGGGACTTGCAGAGACAGGAAAAGGATGACAGTGTGGAGGTGGCGAGGGTGGGGCACGAGGAAGGAAGAGTGAAAAGGCTGAGGGAAAGCTTGGGGGTTGGGCAGACTTGGCCTAAAAGCCCAGCTCCATCACCAGCTCACCAGGTGTATGGCCTGGGGCAGGTCACCCCACCTCCCCTGCATACCATCTCCCGAGGTGTTCACGTGCCCACTTTGTGCAAGAGAGGGTGACAATGACAAGACACTGGCAGAGCTCTTGGGAAAGGGCCCAGCTAGACTGCTGCTTAGGACTGAAGAGGAGGCTGGACTCAGGCCACAGGCTGTGAAGGCAGAGTATCTCTGTGTCCAGCGACAAAGAGTGGACGGTCGGAGGAGCCCAAGGACCAGCTTAGGCTGCCACCCTCTAGTTCTCTCCACTGGTCTCCAGGCCAACCCCGAGCCCTAGGGCCCGTGGGACCATGCCATAGGGAAAGCTGCAGCCTCTGCTCAGAGGGGCTCAGTGTGGCTGACCATGGTGGTCCCTGAATATCAAGATAAACCACGAGGAAGACTAAGTCGCTAGTTGGAGAGCTTGCAGTGAGCAACACGAAGGAGGTGAAATTGCAGAGGAAGCTGGGGAGGTTCAGAATCTCGTGGGTGGCAACAGTGTTGACCAGGAGCGTCATACAAAGGAAGGAGGACCATTCACCAGGCACCGGGGGAGAAGCCCCTGTAGCCAACCGGGGTGGGGGAGGGCAGATGGACCTTGCAGGTCCTCCAGAGTCTGTAATGGGCAGATTTCAAGTAGGAGGGAAAAGGAGGGTCCTCCTCTCACAGTGAAAAGTAGACTCAGCCCACCTAACAGGACCAGGGAGCACGGAAGTCCATAGGCAGCCATCTCCACACCCAGCTGCAACCACATGACCATCCTCAGTCTTTTGTACCTGAGTGTAAATGAGGCTGAGATGAAATGGGGCCTTTGCAGGTGGTTCAGGGATCACACCGTGGCCTCCACAGGAACAGGGCTCCTGTGGAGAGGGGATCTGGGGAGCAGGGAGTGGTCAGGGACTCCTTCTTGGTCCATCTAATACCACAGTGCCCATGAGGGAGAGTGAGGGAGAGAAAGAAAGTGCTAACTGGAAAACAAGCTGGCATAGCCGGAAGTCCGTGAAGTTATCTGTGCAAATCCTACAATGTAGGTCACCGTTCTGTCTCTATGACTGCAAGTTCCCGTGTCCCTGTCGTGGGGACGTGAGGAGGACAGAGGCTCTGCTGCTGACATTCCAACACACTCATCCCCAGTCGAGGTGGGGAGGGGCCTGGCATGAGTCCCACAGGACCGGGGAATGGTGCCCCCAAGCGCTGGGAAAGACACCAGACAAAGAGGAGCCAAGCGCTTGCCTGAACAGTCCCCCAGTTCCCATTTGGCCTACCTGTGTACTCCATCCACACACTGCGAGAGATGCAACTCCACTCCTCCCACATTACTAATGAGGGGGTGGATGTTTCAGAGATGTCTTGGGGGACTGGACACCCGCCTACAGGACTCAATCCCACTTTTTGGCTGCCTGGTCCCATCTCATGTTGGGGCCTGTGTACACAGTGAGGAGGGCCCAGCCACCAGCCGGCCAGACAGTGCCAGGGCACATCCTGCCTGATGGACATCTGTGCTCTAACTGCCACCATCCATGGCTTTCCAGCCTCAGCTTGAATACAAACACTGACGGGGAACTCACTACATACAAAGAGCACTGAGCGGGTCTGGGGTCGGGGCTCAGGTAGACAGCCTCACTGGGGCACTTCCACCTCACTTCTTCAGCTATCCTGCGGGGACTCTGGACTCATCCAACCCACAAGAGGTGCTCCACCTGCAGGCCACATGAGCCTGTACTACATGTGTGCACACACATGGTCACACATGGACACAGGTGCCCACACATCTGCAGCCATTCCACTTCTGGTTCACCCTGCGTCCCCTCCAGTGGCTGTGCCATGAAGCCCACCATCCTGGGCACCATGTTGCCAGAGTCTGCAAGTGGGGTGTCCAGAGCTTGGCCACAAGACAATTTGGCGTATAGCTAATGGGATGGTCACCACCAGCCTGGGGACGAAACACGGGAAATTCTTCCCAAATCAGCCCAGTGGAGCTGAGCAGCAGACCTGGGGGATAGGCTGGGGGGTCATCAGTCATGAACCCTTGGCAGTTCTGAGAGCAGCGCCCCCCCAAGCAATGCCTCCTCTTAGGGTCAACCTTCCCTCCCTCTGAGGTTCTGTACAGACTGCGCCGTGTCCCTCCAAATTCATATGTTAAGTCGTGACCCCCAGTATCTCAGAAAGTGACTGTTTGGAGGTGAGGTCTCTACAGAGGTAATTAAGGTAAAATGACTTATAGATGTGGGATCTTAATTCTCTATGACTCATGTGCTATAAGAGAAGAGATCAGACCACAGACACACACAGGGGGATGACCATGTAGAAACACAAGAAGAAGATGGTCATCTACAAGCCAAGGAGAGAGGCCTCAAGTGAATCCAGCCCTACCCACACCTTGATCTTGGACTCTGGCCTCCAGGATCGGGAGAGGACAAAGGTCTGCAGTGGCTGTTATGGCACCTGAGCTACCAGGACAGGGTGCTCTCTCTTGATGTTCCCACCATGGGGGCTCAGGACTCAGTGACGCCACGGGTCCCCGTCATCACTCTCTCCTGGGACCTGGCACGGCGGCTCCAGATACTGTCCCTGCAGGGGTCACTCACAAGCACCACCCCACCTTACCGGTCCAGACTCAGCTCTCCAGTCCCGGGCCTGACCACCCTCACAGCCAGCTCACAGCAGAACTCAAGCTGGGCCTTGTAAAACCCCTGCCATCAGCACAGCCATTGGGCACCACCATTTACCAGGTAGCACAGCCAGAATTCTGCCCTCGGAGCCCCCCACCCCTTCCCCACCCTGAAGAGCAGTTCCATCCATGCCTCCCTCCCTCCCACACTGGGGTTCTCAGCCTCCACACATGGACATCTGGGTTGGACCATTCTTTGGGGCGGGGCGGGGGTGGCGGCTGTCCTGGGCACTGCGGGACATCTGGGGGCTTTGCCATCCTCCACCCAGAAGATGTGAATGGCACCCCCCAAGTCGTGACAAACATTCCTGACATGATCACATGTGCCCTGGGGCCCAGGACCCTAACACAGGTAGGCAACTCTCTCTCTCAGCTCCTCAGTGCCCAGAGCACTTGTGGTCAGCCTCACTTGTGGAAGGGCCCCTGTGCAGCCAGTGGGGCTGGCGGCTCTGGCACTTCCAAGGAAGGTGTGCTTTAGCCCCTATCACCTCCTCACCACCTCCAGGAAGCCACCCATGACTAACTCCCATCCCCACCTTTCTCTCTCCCAGGTTTCCTTTGAAGCTCAGAGTCCATCTCCCCCAGCGCCTACCCATGACATTGGTGGCCACTGCCTCTCCTCCCACCCCCATCCCATTACATGCGTCTCCACATCCTGGTAGCATCACAGAGGCTTCTTGGGTTTGCTCAGATGCTTTCTCTTGGGAACCGGAAGAGGAATCCAGCCCCACCAAACTCCCAGAGCTGGGATGAGGAAATCTGCAGCCTAAGGTGGACGCTTATTGAACCTGATTCTTATTTAATATTGATAACACTTTGCTTCCTAATTCTTGTTTTAATCCAATTATTGCACAAACGTTGATTAAGCAGCCACAGTGATGGGCTCTGGGGATCTGGAAACAAAGAGACAACATCCCCTCCCTCTTCTGTTGACAAGGACGACCTGGGAGGTGGCGGCGAGGAGATGCAGTGACGTGTGCAGAGCTGGCCCCCAGGAGCACCAGTGCAGTTGTTCCTACTACTGCCTGTTGCCTTGATAATGCAGGGGACAGGCCTCCTGAGATGGGAAACCCAGGCTGCCCACCCACAGCCCCAGATCCTGCTGAACGACCTGCACCGCCCACAGCCTCTGGGGGCTGAGCCCTACTGCCCAGAGACAAGGGAGGTGGCTGGGGGCCCTGCCCAGCTCCAGCCTGAGAGGGATGGGGGAGGGAGGCATGGCTACCAAGAGCAGCTGGACTCCCCCAGCCCTAGGGCGTGTCCCCCTGTAGAGGATTGGGGTCCATACTCACTGAGGACTTCCTTTCCACTAGACTCAGTTCAAGAGCCTCGAATGTCCAGAGAACTTGCAAAGGCCTGTCTCTTCTTATGGACTGTGCAGCCTTGGGCAGGGGTTTAAGCTCTCAGTGTTCTCACCTGTGAAATGGACAGGATGCCTTGGGGCAAGGAGTAAATGAAACAAAGTCAATCTAGGACCCAGGGTGGGCAGATGCTCCATAAACAGGGAAAGCTCTGCCCCTCTCAACCAGGCCTGCAGCCCGGAGGTGCAGACACAGAGCAACAGTGATGCTCCTGCTACCAGGGGCCTCCTCGGGGAACCCAGGGCAGCTCCGGGTTGCAGACCCCTGAGGACAAGGAGCAGCAGCCGTGCAGGCTCCGATGGCCATTCGCTGGGCCCCTGTCTTTAATACAAGAAGTCACACATGTCGTGAAGGGAGGAAAGCTCTGGATGCCTTTGCAGACCCAGCTCAGCATCCCAGACCCTGAGGAGAGGGCAGGGTAGTGGCCAGACCTGCCCAGGGGATCAGTGACAGAGGCTAGAGCCTGGAAAACCTCCTGCAGGGTCTCACTGGGAAAAGCCCCTCCACGATCCTCCTGGGGAAGTTGGGCACATGTCTGGCCATGGTCAGTGGAGAGATCCCACCCTTGACTATGCTCTTCCAAAGAAGGGCTGGGTCTTGTCTGTCTTGTCAGGAGGCAGGAAATATTATATATATCCATCAAGTCTGCATGGATGCACTGGAGCTGAGCAGGTTCCGTGTTATAACCTGAGGATGCTGCCCTGGGCCAGGAAGCCCACCTGAGGCAGGTACCCCCTTTCCCTTTGAAGGGGAGGAAGAAGAAAGCTCTTCTCTGACCTGTCTCCACCGGGGGCTCCCATCCCTTCCAGCGATGCTGGCCGCCAGCCTGCTTCTCCACCCCTCCCCCACATTTCACAGACACCCTTCACGGGAGCCCAGCTCTTCATGGAGTGGAAAGTACATGGTCCTTCAAGCTCACTCCAGGTGCTCATAGCCCTATTGCATCTCAAGGCTGAAATCCAGACTCTTCTAGGCATGTGCACGTGTCTAAGTCATTTCAGTTGTGTCTGACTCTCTGTGACTCTATGGACTATTAGCCAGCCAAGCTCCTCTGTCCATGGGATTCTCCAAGCAAGAATACGGGAGTGGGGAGCCATTCCCTCCTCCAAGGGATTTCCCTACCCAGGGATCGAACCTGGGTCTCCTGCATTGCAGGCTGATTCTTTATGACCAAGCCACCAGGGAAGCCCCTTCCAGGCACAGCCCTCCTTCAAGGAGCAAATCCAAGCCCCAGGTCTCAGGGCCCCATCTTCAACCTGCATCTAGTCCCGGCTTCCTGTGTTCACCCCTTCCAGCAGAAATCTACTGGAGGGTCTCGGGCAGTGGAGAGTCTGGTCCTCACCCTGCTATGTGTATAAAATCCTCCAGGAATTCCCTTTACCTTCCACAGGGAGGGTGGGCCAGGCCCCTGGTCCAGGCTCTGCCTGCCTGGGGGGCTCCGCCAGGCTCCCCTCACTCTGCTATCAGCTCAGAAAGTAGGAAAGTGGGCATTTCAGGTGTATCAGATTGCTCGTTTGGCTGTTAATCGGGCCACCCTTTGACAAGGGCAAACGATTTAACCACCTCAATCAGTTGAATTCATACTGGGAGCGCTGTTCTGATTTATCGGTAATTTTGTCTGAACCCTCTCTGGGGTAGAAGGATGTCGGTGTGTCTCTGAGCTCTGCCAGGAACTGCTCTGGACGCCCCGTTCCCTCTTGTGGCCTCAGGACACTCCACGGGGAACAGAGAGTATTCTGGACAAGGGCCAGCATGCCAGGTCAGCCAGGAGCCCAAGTCCCCCCACCCCACAGACATGGTCACAGAGGAGGGGACCTCGCCTCCCCGCCACTCACCAAGAGCCTCTTAAGCTCCCCTGGGCTGAGCCCCAACAGGTCTCTCCTTCAATGGGCGTGCTGTTTGCGTGCCTGCTCTGAGCGGGGGTCCTCAGGGCCTGTAGTGCCTCTGGGACTCAGTCTCCCCATCCATGGGGGTGACGATACTCTTAGGGAGTCTGTTGCATTTTGTGAGTTGATGCAATTCGAGTATGTGGATCATCTCCACAGCGAGGTAAACGACGAGAGAAAACGACGAATCGGGGCTTTTTTTTTTTTTCCCAGAATTCTATTTCCAAGTTAATCACTTGTTTGTTTTTTAGTGAGAAGCTACACCTTGAGTGTTTTCACTAAATAAGTCTATGTTTGAATGTATATTTACATTTCTCACATGTTGCATTTCACCTAAGGACATCAATCTCTCTCTCCCTCTGTCTGTCTGTCTGTCTATCTCCCTCCTTCCCTTCCTCCCTCCTCCTTTCTTTTTGGACCCACAGCCCACCGAAGAGCTGACAGACCCCGGTCAGGCCAGCTTCCTGCTGGACCCTCCCAGGCCCCAGCTGAGACCTGGGCCCACTGAGCCGGCCTGAGGTCTGACCAGACAGTGGAGGAATCACCTCCCCAGAGCCTGGGAGAGACAGGGCATGGGCCGTCACACCGCCTCTCAGACTGCGCGCCTTGTGGTCACTCTGAGGGCACGTGCACGCTCCCACGGCTCGGCCAACCCCTGGGCCAGGCACCATCGACCCCAAACGGTCCCCCCACATCCCACATCTGACCCTACGGGGCTCGCAAGGCCAGTCTCGGCCCCATCCAGCACGCCCCTTCCCCTGGCCCTCTTCCCGTGCTCACTGCAGCTCCTGCCTGCCTTGAATGACCTCCTGTGTCCCCCGAAAGGTGGGCCTAGAGAAAGTTTCTGGGAGGCACAGTCTGCATCAGCGGCCCCTTAAAGCTGCACCCCTTTCCTTGGCTGGGGGCCCCCGAGGCTCTGGGCTCTGCCCTGGTCTGTATCCCAGTCTCCCCGGTAACACCCCACATGCAAACATGGGATGGGCCAATGGACGGACGGACGGACGGACGACACCTGTGTTGGTCTCTCTGTGGGGTGCCTTCTTCCATTCTCTGTCTGCACTGACCACCGGGTCTTGGGTGCTCCGCCTTCTCTAAACGACAGCCACGTTCATCACGTAATTCAGCTCAGGGTTTCGCGGCCACGGCCTGAGTGGTCATAACTCCCTTGTGAACATCTTCATTTCTTAAAAAGCCTTAGTCATGGAGGGCAGAAACTCCTGCTACCATCCCTTTGAACTGTGTCCATTCCCTGCCCCAGCTGGTACCATGTAACCCTTGATCCCCACCATCCAGTGACGAAAGCGGACAAGCTGCCAGGAACTTTCATTTCCAATCAAAAAGAAAACCAAGACCTCACATCCAGAATGCAAACCCCAGGGGTTCCAGCCCGTCCAGAGGCTGCCCACCAGGCTGTGCCCCTGCGGGTTGACCTCACACTGGACACGATGTTATGGCTAAAGCAGTACGTTGAGGCCAATGGAGCGAGTGCCTCTGTTTCTATACTTTTCTGTGTGGGGTTTAAGGAGAGCCTGTTTCTGAATTTTCAACTGAGACAACAGATGATCCTGGGAAATTGCAAAAACCATCCACGGCTTCTCTAAACGCCCCAGGATTGCGCTACATGGTGACTGCCCACAAAGATCTCAAGTTTTCAAGCCCTCTACCCCCCATCCTCACTATGGTTGTGGCTCTAAAAATCAAACACTTTCCTATGTTTGCTGAGTGGATTCTGCAAAGAGCAAGAAGGGAGACCAGACCTTCATCAGTCTTTTGAGAAGACATCAAGCTCAAAGTTCCAGAAGGACAGACCAGGACGCTGGCTTGTGTCCCCATCCGTGTTCTTGGTCCTGATACTCCTGGGGTGGGGTCAGGGGACGGGAGGTTCCCTTACAGGGGATCACAATGACAGACAGCTGCCCTGGTCAGCTCGGGGCAGGGCGTGGGCAGCAAGGATGCTGGTCCAACTCGGGAACATTAACTCTAACCACCCTGTGCCCTCTGCAGAAGCAGTGACTGCCTCTGCTTGGAGCCTGAAATCCCAAAAGCAGGACTGACACAGCCAGCGAGTCAAGCCAATGGACCAGAGGGACTGGTGACTGCTGGGAGGCCAGGGGACACACAGATCAGGGGTTCACTTGCCCAGAGCCAGGCGGTAGTCCTGACCACAGCTGAGAGGAGTGGACAAAACATTCCAGAAGGATGGTCTGTCCACATCCACATCTCAGCTAATCTCCTTTGTTATCTGCAGGCTTTGAGATGGCAGAATAGCAACAAGGGGATAAATTCCTACTGGTGCCTCCTGACCAGAGAGGCTCAGTGGGGACCTGGCCCAGGCTTACCTGCCCCCTCACCACCAGTGAGAGATCCAGGAGGATTGGGGTTTATCATTTCATTTACTTACTGAGACTGAATAACTGTGAATAGGGGCACTCTTTTGGAAAAGGGGTTTTGCTGGGGGCACAAAGGAATTCAGGGGTTTACACTCTCAGAGAAGACAGAAAACTTAACCCCAGGCCCCCTCAAGGTTCCAGCTTGTGGGAGCGAGATGGTTATCAAGGTAGAAATCTGGACCTTGAAGCCCAACCATCCTGGGTTGAGGGCCAGTTCAACCACTCACTCCCGGGCCGTACTTTTGGGCATTGGGCCCACTGTGAGCCTTGGTGTCCTCATCTGTAAGTTGCAAAGGACAGGTGTCTGGTGGGATCTCAGAAAGGTCAAGGATGATGGATGCAAAGTCCCCAGCTCACAGGAGGAGCTTGGTGCTCCAGAGCTGCTACACAGGCCGAATGGTGTCCCCCCAAAAGAGATGGCCACCTCCAACCACCTGAACTTGAGCCTTATTTGCAAAGGGGGTCTTTGCAGATGTGATCAAGTTAAAGATCTGGAGGTGAGGTCATCCTGGGCTAGTTGGGTGGACATATGATACAGTGACGAGTGTCCTTACAATAGAAAGGCAGAAGGGGATTTTGGACATGGAGGAGAAGGACATGTGGAGTGGAGAGATGTAGCCACCAGCTAAGGGATGCTGGGCCACCAGGAGCTGGAAGAGGTGGGAAGCATCTTCCTGCCCCTCCCCCAGAGCCTCTGGCGGGAGCCGGCCCTGCCCACACCTTGATTTCAGATGTCCAGCCTCCAGACCTGGGAGAGGATGTATTTCTGTTGCTCTGAGAATCCAAGCCAGTGGTATAGCTGCCCCGGGACACTTGCACAGGTGTGATCATTTGCTAAGACAGCCCTGAATGGAGGACAGCCTCCCCACCAAGGGCTTTCAGGGGGAAGTAATGTTGTTGCCATTCTGTCACTAAGTTATGCCTGATTCTTTGTGACTCCATGGAATGTAGCACACCAGGCTCCTCTGTCTTCCACTATTTCCCAGAGTTTGCTCAAATTCATGTCCACTGAGTCAGTGATGCTAACTAACCATCTCATCCTCTGTTGCCCCTTTCTCCTCCAGTCCTTAATCTTTCCCACCATCAGAGTCTTTTCCAATCAGTTGGCTCTTTGAAGCAGATGGCCAAAGTACTGGAGCTTCAGCTTCAGCATCAGCCTTTCCAATGAATGCTCCAGGTTGATTTTCTTTAGGACTGGCTGGTTTCATCTCCATATGGTCCAAGGAACTTTCAAGAGTCTTCTCCAGCACCACAATTAGAAAGCATCAATTCTTCAGCACTTAGCCTTCATTGTGGTCCAACTCTCACATTCATACATGACTGCTGGAAGAACCATAGCTTTGACTACGTGGACTTTGGCAACAAAGTGATGTCTCCGCTTTTTCAGCAAGGAGGAAGTAAACTTACGGAGGAAGTAAAGAGGAGGCTCAATTGTCTCATCACTTCAGTAACCATCAACCATCAGCTCTCTTGTGCCTGGCATATGCTTTTGAGGGAAACACCTCGGAGAAGTAGAAAAGGCCCTGACATCCAGGCTATCGTTTGGGTTGCCTGGGAAAACAAGGGGCAATCCCTAAAGAAAGGGGTTCTGTCAAATTTGGTGAGTGTTTCAATGGCTGCCTGGGTCCCTGTGTCTGTCACCTAACCCTTCCCATCATCCCAACCCTGGTAGAGGCTGCTATAACCAAGCAAACAGACCTTCAGCCCTGTGGCCTCAGGTTGACCAGATGGCTGATGGCAGGCTGCCCACAGCACCTGCCCTGCAGTTGGGAGCATTGCTGGGGGGGGATGAGGGGCGGCCTCACAGTGCACGTTAAGAAGGAGCCAGGGTATGGTCTTCATCCAGCCTACCCATCCCCTGCCTGGGGAGGGGGCTGCAGCCCCAAATTCCTGCTCTCAGGAAGCAGTGCCTGCCGACAGCAGTTTGAAGACAACGATGCCACATTTGTGACCTGTCAGTGTTATTAGTTAGGACCCTGGCTGCTACCAGGCCCCACAAATTGTGAAACACAAATTGTTAGCAGCTTGCAAACCATTTGCAAATAAACCCCAGCAGCGAGGCATTAAAAGATCCCTTAAATAAGCATGAAGGCAGTGTCGTAGAGCCCCTTGATACCCTTTTCTGCTCGACACTCATTTCATCAAAGGGGACCCCGCATGGCCCGTGGAGAGGCCACCCAGGCAGCACCTAAAATGCCAAGGTCTGCTGACGTCTCCTGTGGAGGCGTACAAACGGAACCGCTCTTCCATTTCAGGGCTGGATTAGGTGATGTGCCGATGGTGCAGAAAGAAGCAAGGCTATGTCCCTGCTTTTCATGATTGATGGGCTGGGAGCACTTCACAGTTCCCGATTCTGGACATAATCGGACTAACACAGACTCTTGGAGCCCAGGAAGGCTGGCTGTCACACAGACACGGGACGGCGTGGACAGGCTCTCAGCCACTATCACGTCCGGCAGAGAAGGCCTGCTGAGAGGGGATGCTCCGGCAGCAGGAGGCTAGAATAGTCTTTCTGACTTTCCAGAGAGCTGAGGACAATGCCTGGGACCAGGTCTGAGTCCCTCCTCCGAGGCCACCATGAGGTCCTGCTATCCCAGAAGAAACTGGCCAGCCCTCCAGGGGCGGGTGAGCTCACGAGATGGTCCAAGCCCATCTCTGTTCAATGGCTGTATCTGCTCTCTGTTTACTAGCTGCCCTTGCTGCTCAGTCACTCAGTCGTGTCTGACTCGGTGCGACCTCAAGGGCTGTAGACCACCAGGCTCCTCTGTCCATGGGATTCTCCAGGCAAGAATACTGGAGTGAGCTGCCATTTCCTTCTCCAGGAGATCTTCCTGGCCCAGAGACTGAACTTGTATCTCTTACGTCTCCTGCGTTGGCAGGCAGGTTCTTTAACACTAGCGCCAATGGGGAAGCTGCCCTTGAACAAGTCGATATCTGGTGCTTCAGCCTTCCCATCTGTGAAATGGAGAGATGCCAGGCTGTCTCTGATGGTTAGGATGCAGCTCTATTTGAAAGCCAGTGATGACCCCCAGGTGACCTGCAAAAACTACTCGTCCCAGGATTCCACCCAGAAAAGCCATGGATCTGGGATGTCTAAGAAGCAGTAGGTAAACAGTTCCCTGGAATCAGGATGTACAGGGCATTTGCTCAGGTTGCTGCCTCCCCTCCCTCCCCACAGCTTCTCCACGCCCTTCCACCCCACCCTGTGCCTCCCCCAGGCAGCCAGGCAGGCAGGCTGCTGAGCTGCCCTGGGTCTCATCTCACTTCCCTGAACTCTGCCTCCCACAGTTCATGAAGCTGACAGCCAGAAAGCCGCGCTCACAGAGGTGGCAGGCAGCTCCAGGTGCGAGGGGGTCTCCTGGCCCACTCCTTCCTGCCCACCCTCACTGTGAACTCTTAAACCTACAAGAAATGCTGAGCCAGCAGCAAATGAAATGGAGAACAATTTCTACTGAGGACAATTATCAACTGTATAACAGCTGCCCTGAAAACAGCCGGGACGCACCCCTTCTTCACTGCCCTGCACATACTGGAGCTTTGCAGAGACAGGAAACTGGATCCGCCCAGTGAGCCAGGCCTGCCTGCCCTCGCACACCTGAGAGGCCCGCCCTCCCTGGCTTTATAGCTGCTCCCCGGCCTTCTGCCTACCTTGGATGCCTTCCCCAGGCCCCCAGCCCTGTGCATCACGCTCTCCTGACCCTTCTCACGAGGCTTTCTCAGGCAGGGGTGACGTTCCCTGCCCCCATGGCCCCAAACCTCACTCTGGAGCTGGCACAAGGAGGGACCTCAGATGGCAGCGAACTGCATGACATGAAGGGTGAGAACGACTTCATCTCGTCCTGAGTCTCAGGGCAGTTTTCCAGCTCTGAGGCCAGAAGACGTGCTAGAGTCCCCCGAGGACCAGGGTCGAGGGCACCCGGTACAGGAAGCCATGTCCCCAAACCACTAAGAGGCACCTTCCACATCTCTGCTCCCCGAGGTCTGCAGAGTCCCTTTGTCTTCCACACACCAAGGTCACAGAAGAGCCGCTGAAGCAGAATAAACTGGCTCTGAGGTTCTCAGGGCGAGTCCAGGGCGAGCAGCACCAGCATCACCCAGGAACTTGAAGAAATGCACATTCTCAGGCTGCAGTTCGGACCCAGGGAATCAAGAGGCCCTGGGCCCAGGAATCTGCATTTTCACAAGTTCTTCAGGGCTGGGGGTCCTGGGCTCTGAGGCTGAGTGGGAACTTCACTGAGTGAGCACCAGGGGCAGGGATTGTGCACAGCTCTTCAAAGGCCTTAATTTAATTCCCCTGAGCCCCTGACAAACGGATGCTGTTATTAGCTCATTCTACAGTTGATAGGCACGAGGCCCAGAGAGGGTGAGTAATGCATGGAAGGCCACACAGCAGGTAACAGGCCAGATCTGAGACGCAGACATCTGACTCTTACCAGTAACGCAGCGCTGGGGCTCTGGCAGATTGGGCAGGTGGAGCCCACACACCACCCACTGAGCTCCATGGGGTAGAAGGGACCTGGCCATGAAAATGATGCATCCTCACTCCTTAAAAAGTCATCATCATCGCCATCATCGTCACCGTCACACCCACATCCAAAGCCCCACGAAGGCTCGGCATGACTCTGGATGCTGTGAGGGTGGGGCTACAGGAGACACAGAAGACACCTTGGGTTTGAAATCATACAAAACCAGGTAGATGCTCCGCAGGCACCAGTGAGCTGCCTGGGACAGGGAGCTGGGACGCCCCAGGGCTGAGGCAGTGGGGACGCGAGCTGGCCTCTGAGAGCTGATGTGGTTGGTCTCCAGCCAGGAGAGCAGAAGAAAAGTGGTCCAGGTGCAGGCACAGATGGAGGTGGGCCCAGGCAGGGTCAGGGGAGGAAGCCACACAGGGTAGGTGGAAGCCAGAAGGTGGTCAGGCTGGACCAGCATGGGGATGCTTTTGTAGCAATGACAACCTCAGTAGTGACGACAGGTCACCACTCACAGAGACCCTCATCAACCATCCCCACAGCCCCATGACATCAGCACCTCTGCTTCCATGATCCTAAGACTCGAGCTGCCTGCACGCTTAGCATCTCTGAAGTTACGAGATCCCAATCCAAAGCATCAGAGCCCCAAGGGACTATGGTGTTATCAGACCATAGTCTGATAACAGTCCCTCAGCCAGACTCCACAGATTGATATCAGCTTTGGGCTCTCTGGGCTGTGTGGCCTTAAGAACGTACTCACCCTCTCTGTACCTCAAGAGAGTAACATGAGCATCACTGCAGGGGTGCTGAGGACTGACCATCGCATGGTGTCCAGCACGCAGCAAGCTGAGAGACAGTCACCATGGCTAGTATCACCCTCGTCATTCTGCAGGAAGGGAGACCCAGGCAGAGGCCCTGACAATCCCGCCTGCATCACGAGCTGAGCAACATCCCCATTCAGGTCCATCAGATCCCAAGCATGCAGCTTCCTGCCTGTGGCCTGCCTATCCTGTGTGGGGACACAGCCAGAGGTGACAATTCAAGATGCACTGTTTCTAGATAGGCCTTCTCCTCCACACCCACGACGGGGCACAGAGATTCCCAGAATGAGGAGCCGGCTTCTGCCCTGGGACCGCCTCTGTGCAGTCAAGTCCCCTCTGCCCCAGATGACTCGTCTTAGGAGTGTGAGCAGAGAGGCCCAGAAAGGACAGCACCCAGCCCTGCCTCAGGCCACCCCCGGAGGCCCTGGCACATCGTGGGTCTTCCTGGAGGCTGGCCAGAGGGGCAGGCATGGCTGGCATCCCAGTCTGGCTCTGGCAGGCGCTTGGGCCCCTCTCCTCGGCCTGCGGCTGGCAGACAGGGACGCCAGCGTGGCCCAGCGCACCCCAGCGCACACCCCTCTCCATCGAGGTCTGCGGTAATTCTGCACACTGTCCACGGTGCTGAAAACACGAACGTCCAAGGGGCTTTTCCAAACAGTGTGGGCATTCAGCGGGCTGCGGGTTAACAGTGGGCATTTCATCAAAACGTCTGAAATAACACTTGACGTTTGTCCAGTCTAGACAAAGGGATTTTGTACGAGTTTGGCTGTTTAATCTAAAAACTGCACCTGTCTCGTTGATTTATTTAACTCTTCCCCTCAGGATTTTAAGCCAATAACAGGTGCTGGAAAGCACTCCATTTCAAAGAGAACTTGCTCAGAAGTTTATCTTCACAATATTTCCAAATCCACCCAAATTCTAATGTCAAAGACCTGTTATTTAGCTCGTATATTGTATAGGTTATAAGACACAAGACTATAATCCTGCAGAGAAATGGCCTATTTAGACTCCCCTTCAGCCAAAAGTCCACATAAAAACAAGTCTGGAAAGAGGCTTGTGCTGGAACACAAGCACCTAAGTAGCAATGCTACAGCGACTTTGCCATTCTTATTGGGGAAGAAACAAATTTTATTTGTCTAGATATAAAAACTCCAGCACACCTGAAAATACATCTGTAATTCTGCCCAGCAGTTGTACCAGCCTCAAGAAAGGCTTTACAAGGGAGTGAAGAGGACAGCCATGGCCTGCATGGTGCCCAGAGCTGGGGCCAGCAGGGTCAGGCCTCTGTGCAGTCCCGTGACATTCATTCACACACAAGCATCTACTGAGGAGAAGGCTGTGGGCCCAGCGGACCTGCAACTGAACTCCTTCCAAGCCTCTGCCTCCCATGGGTGTATAGTGAAACTGAAAGTTACTCAGTTGTGTCCACTTCTTTGCGACCCTATGGACTATACAGTCCATGGAATTCTCCAGGCCAGAATACTGGAGCGGGTAGCCTTTCCATTCTCCAAGGGATCTTCCCAACCCAGGGGTCACACTCAGGTCTCCCGCATTGCAGGTGGATTCTTTATCAGCTGAGTCACAAGAGAAGTCCCTGGGTGTACAGTAGGAGGAGGGAATAGCATCCTCCCAAATTCATGTCCCCCTGGAATCTCAGAATGTGACCTTATTTAGAAATAGGGTCTTTGAAGATGTAATCAAGAGGTCGTACTGAAGTCTAATGACTGGTGTGATGTGTAATTTTATGTGCCAACTTTTCTAACCCACGAGGTGCCCAGACATCTGGCCAAATGTCATCCTGACCATGTCTGTGAGGGGGTTCCTGGATGAGATCACTATTTGGATCTGAAAACTCAGTAAAGCAGATTGCCCTCCCTGCTGTGGGTGGGCCTCACCCAATCAGTTGACGATTTGAAAAAGACAAAAGGCTGAGGAGGCAGGACCTCTTTCTACCTGATTGCTTTGAGCTGGGACATCAGGCATTTCCTGTCTTTGGACCTGAACTAAAATCTTAGCTCTTCTCTGGGTCTCAAGGCTGCTGACTTTTGGACAGCATAGTCTGTTTAACTATTCACCTATCAAAGAACACTTAGGTTATTTCTACATTTTGGCTACTGCACATAGAATTGTGGTAAAGTATAATGTCTAGAGTTTTGTGTAAGCATAAGCTTCATTCTTCTGGGTAAATATCCAGAGACATGATAGCTGGGTCACTGGGGTCCTTTGTTATGACAGCCCCAGAAAATCAGCTGGGGTCACTTATTATCTCAGGCGGCCCCCACCTAAGAATCAAAGACATGAGGATCTTTCATTCATTCGTCCATCGACCCATCAAATATTTACTGAAGGCCTGCTCTTAAACATCTCTGTTTGGGGTCTGGGAACACAAGATACAGCCCTCTGCCTTTTGGAGTTTACATTCCAGGAAGGGGAGACAGGCAAGACACAAATCAAGTAAAAGTACAGCAGACCAGATGGCAAAGAGGGCCATCGAGAGAAACGGCTGCATCAGGAAGTGGGGTACAGAACGTGCACGAGGGTGCTGTCTGAAGTTGGATGGTACGTTTAAGATGCGGAGGAGCTGGGGGGTGCACGGCACAGAGCTACCCACCAGGGCCCTAGTCAGCAGCTTGTTCTTGACCTTCAGGGCTCAAACAGGTATAGCCATGCACACTTGACCTCAGAGACTTGGTGTGTGTCTTTAGGCATGTTACAGAACCTCTCTGAGAATTGTTGTTGTTGTTGTTTATATTTTATTTGTTTGTTTGGCTGCACTGGGTCTTAGCTGCAGCATGTCTCACCTAGTTCCCCAACCAGGGATACAACCTGGGCCCCTGCACGCGGAACTTGGAGTCTTAGCCTTGGACCGCCAGGGAAGCCCCTGAGGACTGGTTTTCTCAGCTGTTGAAAGGAGATGGTGATAGGATCATCTCACTGGATTGCGGTAAAGATGGGATGCTTCAAGGTAGGTGCACCTGGCCTATGGTCCTACTGTGTCCGTAAGTGTCAGTGATTATTTGGAATCCCCAGCAGAGTGGTTTACACACCTCCTGGTGTCTACGCCTTGCATAATGCACTCTCCCAAGTGTGGGTAGGACCTGGGATGCCCCTCTAACCAATAGAAACCAGGAAAGGTGGGGATGTCACTTCTGGGATGACATCACTTAAGATTCTAACATCCCTCTTGCTAGGAGATGCTCCCTCTCATTGGCTTTGAAGAGGCCAGCTGCCACACTACAGGCTGCTATGTGGAGAGGGCCACAGGAAGAAATGGAGCCCTCAGTCAGGGAACCTGCAAGGAGCTGCAACAGCCAGGGGCATGGCAGTGTGTCCTTCCCTGGCTGAGCCTCAGATGAACCAGTCCCAGCCTACAGTAGACACATTCTTGCTCAGAGCCTAGCTAAGCCAGGCCAGGCTCCAGACCCACAGAAAGTGGGAAATCATGTATGTGTATTGTTTCAAGCCACTGACATTGTGGTGCTTTGTTAGGCAGCCATGGATAACTAACACAAAGGCTGCTCATCTTTAGAAATAGGGCAGGCCCTGCAGTGCACAATGCTGGGCCAGAGTCACTGATGCTAGTGAAGCACACACTTTCCGTCCCACACACATTTCTAAGTGATTCACAAACACACACTCTTCCTCATTTGGAACCATAAGAACCCTGTGAACTAGCGACCACAGGGAAGACTCATAAGGGAGTCATTCCACATGGCCCTTAGCACTGAAGCAAGGGTCATCCCTTTATACTCGCTGGTAGGGCTGACCTTATATGTGTAGGAGATGCTCCAGTCAGTCCCATTCAGTTCAGTTTGGTTCAGTCACTCAGTCATGTCCAATTCTTTGTGACCCCATGGACTGCAGAATGCCAGGCTTCACTGTCCATCACCAACTCACGAAGCTTGCTCAAACTCATGTCCATCAAGTCGGTGATGTCATCCAACCATCTCATCCTCTGTCATCCACTTACCCTCCTGTCTTCAGTCTTTCCGAACATCAAGGTCTTTTCCAATGAGTCACGTGTCACATGGCCAAAGTATTGGAGCTTCAGCTTCAGCATCAGTCCTTCCAATGAATATTCAGGACTGATTTCCTTTAGGATGGACTGGTTTGACCTCCTTGCAGTCCAAGGGACTCTCAAGAGTCTTCTCCAACACCACAGTTCAAAAGCATCAATTCTTCGGTGCTCAGCTTTCTTTATAGTCCAACTCTCATATCCGTACATGACCACTGGAAAAACCACAGCTTCGACTGGACGGGCCTTTGTTGACAAAGTAATGTCTCTGCTTTTTAATATGCTGTCTAGGTTGATCACAACTTTCCTTCCAAGGAGTAAGCATCTTTCAATTTCATGGCTGCAGTCACCATCTGCAATGATTTTGGAGGCCCCCAAAATAAAGTCACCCATTATCTCCACTGCTTCCCCATCTATTTGCCATGAAGTGATGGAACTGGAAGCAATGATATTAGTTTCCTGAATGTTGAGTTTTAAGACAACTTTTTCATTCTCCTCTTCACTTTCATCAAGAGACTCTTTAGTTTATCTCTTTCTGCCATAAGGGTGGTGTCATCTGCGTATCTGAGGTTGTTGATATTTCTCCGGTGATCTTGATTCCAGCTTGTGCTTCATCCAGCTCGGCATTTCACATGATGTATTCTGCATATAAGCTAAATAAGCAGAGTGACAATATACAACCTTGATGTACTCCTTTCCCTATTTGGAATCATTCTGCTGTTCCATGTCCGGTTCTATTGCTTCTTGACCTGCATACAGATTTCTCAGGAGGCAGGTAAGGTGGCCTGGAATTCCCAACTCTTTAAGAATTTTCCACAGTTTGTTGTGATCCACATAGTCAGAGGCTTTGGCATAGTCAATAAAGCAGATGTTTTTCTGCAAATCTCTTGCTTTTTGGATGATCAAACAGATGTTGGCAATTTGATCTCTGGTTCCTCTGCCTTTTCGAAATCTAGTTTTGTTCAAATCTAGAAGTTCACGGTTCACATACTGTTGAAGCCTGACTTGGAAATTTTTGAGTATCACCTTGCTAGCGTGCGAGATGAGTGTAATTGTGCGGTAGTTTGAATATTCTTTGGCATTGCCTTTCTTTGGGATTGGAATGAAAACTGACCTTTTCCAGTCCTGTGGCCACTTCTGAGCTTTCCAAATGTGCTGGCATAATGAGTGCAGCACTTTCACAGCACCATCTTTTAGGATTTGAAATAGCTCAACTGGAATTCCTTCACCTCCACTAGCTTTATTTGTCATGATGCTTCCTAAGGCCCACTTGACTTCACATTCCAGGATGTCTAGCTCGAGGTGAGTGATCACACCATCATGGTTATCTGGGTCATGAAGATCTTTTTCATATAGCTCTTCTGTGTATACCATTTCTGTCCTTTATTGTGCCCTTCTTTTTATGAAATGTTCCCTTGGTATCTCTAATTTTCTTGAAGAGTCCTCTAGTCTTTTCCATTCTATTGTTTTCCTCTACTTCTTTGCATTGATCACTGAGGAAGGCGTTGTTATCTCTCCATGCTATTCTTTGGAACTCTGCATTCAATGGGTATATCTTTTTCTCCTTTGCCTTTCACTTCTTTTCACAGCTATTTGTAAGTCCTCCTCAGGCAACCATTTTGACTTTTTGCATTTCCTTTTTCTTGGGGATGGTCTTGATCACTGCCTCCTGTACAATGTCACAAACCTCTGTCCATAGTTCTTCAGGCACTCTATCAGATCTAATCCCTTGAATCTATTTGTCACTAGCACTGTGTAATCATAAGGGATTTGATTTAGGTCATACCTGAATGGTCTAGTGGTTTTCCCTACTTTCTTCCATTTAAGTCTCATTGGGGGCTACTAAACCCACCACTTACTGAGCCCCAGGTTGATCCACACTCAAAAAGCTGTCTTCAGGGAGAAAACCCACTATTCAGAAAAACAAAAAGCACCCTACTCCATAGTTCTATCTTGTATTTATAATATATAGTTAATGTTTATATTTTTGGCTGTGCTATGCAGCTTGTGGAGCTTCCCCAGTGTCTCAGTGGTAAAGAAACTGCCTGCCAATGCAGGAGACTTCAGAGACATGAATTTGATCCCTGGGTCGGGAAGATCCCCTGGAGAAGGGCGTGGCAACCCACTTCAGTATTCTTGCCTGGAGAATCTCATGGACAGAGGAACATGGGGGGCTACAGTCCATGGGGTCACAAAGAATTGGACACGACGGAAACAACTGAGCACATGCATCTTGTGGGATCTTAAAGCAGGGATTGAAACCGTGGCTCTGGCAGTGAAAGGGTAGAGTCCTAACCACTCGAGAGCCAGGGAATTTCCTAATATCTCTTCTTAAAATTAGTGAATCGAGGGGCTTCCCTGGTGGTCCAGTGGTTAAGTACCTGCATTCCAGTGCAGGAGCTGTGGGCTTGATTCCTGGCCAAGAAACTAAGATCCCAGGTGCCACGGAGCAACTAAGCCTGCACATCACAGCTACTGAGCCTGCAGGCCACAACTGACACCCAACGCTGGCTAAATAAAAAATAGACATTAAAAAAAAAATTAGTGAATTGACATTCTGATTTGAACCAACAGCTCTAAAACCACCTTGGACAGACAAACACAGTGGCTCATTTTCATCATTTATGGTACACATTTACTACAGACTCTTAATGAGCTGAACACAGGCTCACATACTTTTTTTTTTTAATTTACGTCATTTTCATTTGGAATATTTGCTGGTTCCTTTGTATGAGGCAAGTTTCTCCCACCCCACATGAATCTCAGCTGACTAACTTGAAAAGAGTCTCTCCCGTAAACCAGGGCCTCATGCCCACTGCACGGCCAGCTTTGGTTTCAGATATTAGAGTGTTTTTTCTTTTTAATCCTTCTTTCCCTTCTTAATCCCCTCTCTGCCACCCACTTGGCATAGCAGAGTGAGCCAGGAGACAGTGGGGTACCCTCTGGAAGAGGAGAGAAAAGCCACTGGCCAGCTCTCATGGAGACCCTCCTCTATTTGAACAGCTCATTTATGACCAATTAAAGCAATTAATCTCTGCAGCAGGCTGCGCAGGGGCTGCACACACCACATCGGCTGCCTCTCTATTAGAAGAAGCAGGTCATGAGGTCAGAGTCCTTAGCCTTTAGGAGCCTGACAAGCTGGAAAGCACCAGAGATCACAGCCCACCCCAACTTTCCACAGGGATGCCCCTCTGCATTGTCCCTGACAACTCAGCCTGGGCTTGTATGCCTCTTCTGTCTGGGAACTCACTCTCTCTATGAGCCGTTCATTGCATCACTGGACACCTCCTGCAAAGATTATGTCATTGTTTACCTTGAACTAATCTCAGCCACCCTGTGAGTCCTGCCCACTCTTCCCATCCCATCACAAAGTCCACACCACCCCCCATCCCAAACAGCCCTGCTGACGGAGGACCTCAGCTCACACGGCCCAGGTTCACTCCTGATTCTCCCAAGCCTTCCCTCCTCCTAGACAAACAAACATCTCCCATATCTCTGAGTATTCAGTCCATCTATCACCCACCCGTCCATCCCTGAGTGAATTAACCCCATGGTAGACAACCGCTGGGGACGCACCAGGCCTGTGCTGGGTTCGGGGATCCAGCAGGAGTGAGATGGACAGCCCTGCTCTCCTGGAACATCTATCTGTCCCTGAGGAAGGACCCAGAGAGTCAACGAGGCCATGTCACATGTCCCCAGAGTCCTACAAACAAGGAACTGTCTCAGGGGGCCCTGGGGGGTGGGCCCTAGAACACAGGATGGCCAGGGACATACGTAGAGACAGAGGCCTGAGGGTGAGGACAAAGGAAAATGCTGGGCACCAGGGCCCTACCGACGGTCACTCCTCCTTTTGGAATGTTCTCTCCATGGCTCTGAATGGGACAGGTCATCTCTGCCAGGGAACAGGAAGGAGGATGGTGATGTAGATTAGGGTGTCTGAGTCACCTTCTGACCTGCCCCCAGGGGGTGGGCAAAACCACCAGCAGGGCTGCCAGCCTCTCCACAAAGGGCTGGGCCAGGCAGGCAGGGCTGGGAGGGCATCATGGTTGGTCCCAAGGAGTCAGATGACTCAAGGAAAGGGGGGTGAGCTGGCGCTCCTGCAAGGGGAGACCCTTACCTCCTCCCCTCCCCACCTACAAATCGAGCTCCAGCACCCATAGCTGGTGAAGGCCCGACCTTCTATTCACACCCAGTGAACAGCAACTCATCAGTGGAAGTTTTGTCCACTGCTCTTTTTGAAAAAACCTTCTGGATCCAGCACCACTGCATCTCTTTTCCCTACTCTCACTGTTCAGTTACTCAGCTGTGTCCGACTCTTTGAGACCCCACGGACTGCAGCATGACTGGCTTCCCTGTCCTTCACCATCTCCTGGATGGAGCCTGCTCAAACTCATGTCCAGTGAGTTGGCGATGCCATCCTACCATCTCAGCTTCTGTCACCCCCTTCTCCTCCTGCCCTCAGTCTTTCCCAGAATCAGGATCTTTTCCATGAGTCAGATTTTTGCATCAAGTGGCCAAAGTATTGGAGCTTCAGCATCAGTCCTTACAGTGAATATTCAGGGTTGATTTCCTTTAGGATTGACTGGCTTGATCTCTTTGCTGTCCAAGGGACTCTCAAGAGTCCCTACTCTTAGCAAATTCAATAATGCTATACCCCAGTTGGCACCTAGAAATCCTCACAGTGCCCTTTTTTGGTGCCTGACCCTCGGTGAGACACTGGAAGACAAGGTCTGCCTGAGCACTGTCAGCCCCAGAGCCTGGATGACAGACAGGAAGGGCACCCAAAATTCCCATCTCCCTCCCTCAGCCTGTCTGCCTCCACCCACACATAAATGTCCAGGGACCCTGTGGGCTGGAGTCCCCAAGGAACCACCTTCTCTTCTCTGTGATGTGTGCATTATTTGAAAGCGAACTTTACTGACTCTGAGAAGGCGTGGTGCAGAAGTCGACCTCAGGGAACCCAGGAGGACAAGAGTGAGGGTCAGCATCTCACTGGCCAGCTGGACCTGAAACATCATGTACAATGATGATGCAACCGGACCCATCTCAGGAGCCAGTAGCCTCTTCTGGAATTCTTCGCCGAAGTTTGAATTTGTCGTAAATAAACTCAATTTTCACTCCCTTCACACAAATTATCTTTTTTTGGAACTGGTTAAAAAAAAGAATAAGAAAAAAAAAAACAACAAAAAAAAGCCATGAGCGAGTGCCTAAGAGATGAGGAAATCAGAGCAGCGTGACTAACACACAGGCACCGAAAATGAAACGAGGAGACCAACGCATGGTGCCCACCGATATCTGCAGCTTGAGAATCAAGCAACACAGAGTCCTCTTCTGAGAGAGGCCGGGTGTCCAGACCCACAGAGGAGGAGGAGGGGCAGTGAGTGGCTGGCACGGGCTGCTGTCCCCGGGCAAGGACGAGAGCCTCCTCTCCAGAGAAAGTGTCAGTCCCCGCAGGAAACGAGGCAGCTCTGATGCTGTTTCTTGAAGCAACTCCACTGCACACCCAGGACGTCCTGCTGACTCAGGGAGAAACCACTCTACCTTCTCCCAGTTCCTCTGCCCTGAAGGTTTTCGGACCAGCATTTAACCAGCTTTGGCTACACCTCCGTCCATAGTGAGACTCTGCGAGACCCTCAGACCCTGGTGTAAAGTACACTGTGTAGTAAAGGGTTTAACCTTGACCTGAGTGGTTGGTTTTGCCCGTGGCCACTGGGGGGTGGGTCCAGGCCCTGGGAATGTCCTGCCTGATCAGAATGTCTGTGTTTTTTCCTGGGGGGCTTGGCCACCAAGTAGTTCAAGAGTATGACTCAGGGGATGTGTCACATGGTATCTGCTTGACCTTCAAGGGGTGGAGATGGAGGCCAGTCACGTGGGCAGTCAACCGAGCCCCAGTGAAAACTTTGTGGACACCAAGCCTCAGGTGAGCTTTCCTTGGGGACAATGCTGCAGGTGTACTGTCATACACTGTCCCCAGGAGAGGACGATGTCCTGACTGCATGGGGAGGGGCCCACTGGGAGTCTGGGTTTGGCTCCTTCCCGGGTTCTGCCCATGCGTCTCTTCCCATTGCCAATTTTAATCTGCTTCCTTTCCCTGTAATAAGCATTAACTCTGAGTGCAAGAGCCTTTCCAAGTTCTGGGAGCCCCTCTAGTAAATTACCAAACCTGAGGGTGGTCCTGAGGACCCTCAAATGCTGCAGCTGGTGTCAGACGTGGGAGTGGTCCAGGGATTCCCAAACACAGGAGCCCATACAGGAAGAGACGGTGGTCCTGGGGACAGCTCCCATCACTGGTCCTCAAGGTGCTCAGGAGAGGTACAGGGGCTGGAGAGTAGGACAGTCTATGTCCCAGGTCCTGCCCTCTCATCCTGTCCTGAGGCTCTGACACCTGGACCCTACGGGGAAGGGAGGGTGTTCTCCAAGCCTGCAGGAGGATGCTGGAGCCAGCGCCCCAGACGTCTCCATGGCCACATGGCAACATGATTCATGCCCTGTGCAGAATCTGTGTTTGAAAACGCTGAATGTCAAGAAGGAAGAGCAGAAGTAGGCAACGAGACAGAAATAGGCACATGCAGATGAAAGGAGGCTTTTGTTTGCACAGAACTTTCTGCCAGAGACCCCAAAATACAGAGACGGGGAGGCAGAGAAGAGTGTAGCCTGCTTACTCTGCCCTGTCCTCTGTGCAAACAAAAACTGGCTTGACAAGCTTCTCGTCAAACCAGAGCGCCAGGGGCCAAGAGCTCCTGCCTGCTGTGTGCAAAAGCCTGGCCAGCTGTGCTCTGGATCAGAAAGTCCCCCCTTGCATCTGACTTCAGTCCTTCACTTCACCACCAGCACCTCTGCCTTCCCTCTGACCTCTGAACCCACCAAGGGTCAGCAAACTGTTCCTGGAAAAGTCCAGAGAGCAAGTATTTCAGGCTGCTGAGCTGGGCAGGGCTCCCTGGCACAATCATGCAATCCTGTCCTTCGCAGCACAAAAACAGTCACAATATGCAGATGAGTGGGCGTGGCCATGTGCCAATAAAACTTTATTTACAAAATCAGGCAGCAGTGGGATACTGCCCTCAGACTTTGGTTTGCTAAACCCTAACCTACATAATAGCTCCTAAAGCCCCAAAGGTTCTCCATGAATCCCCTGTCCAGTGCCCTCCCTCAACCCATTAGCCTGTGCTGTAAGCCAATCTCTCAGCTTGGTTGCAATCTCGGGGTCCAGGGCAGCCAGATTTAGCAAATGAAAATAAAATCTGCATTTCAGAAAAACAACAGCTTTAGCCTTTTTTTTTTCTTTTTAATGTAAGGCTATCTCATGCAGAACTTGGGACAAACTTTTTACCAAAAAGGTATTTGGTACATTTAAACAATTGTCTGAAATTCAAATATAACTAGGCATCCTGTATTTTATCTGGCAGCTGTATGTGGTGGCAACACAGTTCAATACAGTCTACAGAGATCCCAAATCTCAGGAATGGCACCTCCCCTGAACCACTAATTCTGATAAAGCCTTAGGAGAGAAGGGAAGAGAGAACAGAATGGGGGGAAGACAATAGGGGAGGAGCGGGCATAAGAAAACTGGACATCAAGGACACCTCTTTACCTAAGTCATTTGTATCAGTCAGCTGCACTGTGTAACAAATTACACAAACTTAGCAGCTTGAACCACCAGCCAGGGATCAGCCCATACCTCTGTGGGTCCAAGCCCAGAGGGGCATGGCTGATCATCTGCTCAGGGCTGTATAAGCTCACATCAAGGCACTGTTGGGCTGCTTCTCCCCAGAAGACCCTGGGGAAAGATCCTCTTCTGAGGTCATGCAGACAGCCAGCACAATCCAGTCCCCATGGATGCAGGACTGAAGTCCCCGTTTCTTCAATGGGTGATCATTTCCATCTCCACACCACGTCACATCCTTGTGATGGTTGGAATCTCCCTGCCTGGCTTCTGCATCTCTCCATCTTTCTGCCTCAGTGTCTAAGGGCATGCACAGTCACACTACAGCCACTTGGATAATCCAGGGAAATCTCCTTATTCTAGGATCAACTGATTAGTGACCTTGATTACTTCCGCAAAGTCCCCTTTGTGTGTCAGGTGATGGACTCAGGGCAGAGCATCACATCACAGTCAAAGCCCAGGGCCTGCAAGGGGGCCACAAATCTCAACCATCATCCACTGGGACACTCAGCCCTGGAGACCCCGTGGAGCACCAGAGAGACATGGTCCAGTCTCCGGAAATGGCACTGGAGAGAGCTGGCATTCCCAATGGAAGTGCTTCTACAGTCGGTCTGGTCCCCAGAAATGGCGGCTTTGGGGCCATCTGAGGAGCTTCTGCCAGACATCCTGCTTCCCAGACCCCCAGACTTCATCAGAAGCATGATGCAGAGTCCCAAACAGAGCCATACCATTTCCCAACACCACATAGGCAAAGCTCCGGCAGAAACAGTCTTCCATTCCTTAGTGCCCCCAAAACTGGAACAGCTGACCCCTCGTAGCCCTGAGGCCCCTGGAGGTTCAGTTCTTTCATGTTTGTTCAGTGTGCCTGTGGCTTTCCATACTGCACTGACATGGGGTCCAATAACCTCGGTGACATTCAGCAACCAAAAGGTCCAGCCACGGAAGGTCTGAGTGACCTCGAATGCCCTCCCACCCAATGCCAAGGGTCCACACCCAGGAGACAGGCAGTGTTTAGCTTAAATGTACACGTTGTAATGATGCTCAGGCAGCTCAGAGAGCCTCAAACCACAGAAACCAGGGAGGTGGGGGAGGCTTCTGGAAGACTCCACTCAATGGGGAAGAACAGTGCTCAGGAGAATGCTCGTTTCCACAAGTCTCATTCTTGCCACGGCACCCAAGCACACGTGGGAGGGCTGTGCTGTGGGTCCCCGCTCAGACCATCACAACGAAAGCAGGCTCCAACCGGCTTCTTTGTGAAACTCTGTGTTCCCATTAATTACATTTTCTGGTTACCCAGGGATTCAATTTTGTTCAGTCTCCGGATCTACAAAAGCAGGGAAAATAATGGGCCAATATCTTTCAGATTAGAAGCATGCCTAACGAGGTTTCCATGTCATCATGCCAGCATCCTTTGATAAATGGAGATATGCTGTGAGCGCAGAATCAGGAAGACATTTAGAGAAGGACTGAAGGATCTAGGAGAGGCCCATCTCTTCCACCGCCCAGGCTGTGCTTGGGAAAGGCGGGCATGTCCTGAGCCCATGGTCCCACACCTGTCAGATAAGAAGACCCACGTTCTGATGCTCCCATCAGTCTGTGTGAAGACTAAGAAAGATGATGCGTTTGTGCTACGATACACTGTAAGCTCCTGGTAACAGTTGCTTGCTATTGCTATTTTTATGAAGACTGTCATCCTCATGTCATTATTAGTATCGCTATTATGCTTTGGACCTCAGTTTCTTCCACTGTGAAATGAACAGCATCACCCAACTCTATTCATGACTGTGAACAACAAGGGAAACAATGCATGGGAAGTGTGAGGCAAACTCTGTGAAGCACCAGCAAGTGTTACTATCACATCATCTCCAAGACGGGAACGATGAACAAGGCTCAGGATATTCCCTCAAACCATCTCCATGCCAGGGCATCCCTTAAAAGCCGTTTCCCTAAAACGTAAACCCTCCTGTCGACACACTGGGTGAGTCATTTGCCTTTTCCCCTCCTCCAAAAGGAGAGGACAAAAGAACATTCTGGGAACCCGTATTCCAGGTAATCTGGAATATGATGCATTTGTGCTCCTGCTCTCACATTTTCCCAACAAGTCGCCCAGCAGGTTCTTTAAAAACTGCAGATGGATGGGGTCGGACAGGGAGACGTCCACCCGCTTGCTCCTTGGGGACCCAGGCACTGGACTCGAGGGGTAGCAGTGTCCCAGGAGCCAGCAGCAGAGTGGGCATTGCACTTCTGTGCTGGCAAGACACAGCTCTCAAGGAAAGGCAACAGGCTCAGGAAGTCATTACGGGGACACTCCAAGCTCACGGCCCATGGCTGGCTCACAGAAGTCCCATGTGATTGCACGGTCCAGGCTGGCTTTTCAACTAAAAGGATAAACGTTGGTTCAGGTGTTTTTCAATAGACCACACGACTCGGCTCTGAGGTCCAGGAAGAGGGGAAAGCAGAAGTCACCGAGAGTAAGATCCATCCCAGGGGCAGTTGCTTTAATCCACTCCCAAAATGGCTCATAATCCCTCTTTAGTGCAGAGCTTATAAAAAGTGCTGCTTCTCACCCGAGCCTCTTCCCTGGGGATGTGTCAGGAGTAAAGATGAAAACAGCTGCTCCGTGCCGGGCACTCCAGCACTGGGACCACAGGCAAAGTGAAAGCCTGGCTCTCTGTAATGGAGTGGGGATGGGGGTGGCTCTGTCACTGGGCAGCCAGATACTGGGCTGTGCTTTTCACACAGTGACCCTCCTCCCAGCCCCATGTGGGGCGACAAGCCCACCAAGAAACTCAGAGGGACCACGGGAGCTGCCCAAGATCACACAAACAGTGCAGCTGCTTCCAACCCAGGTAGGTGTGCATAAACGTCGTGTGTGGGAAGTGCTGACACCTACACACATCCCAAAGAATCGAAAGCAGGGCCTAAGACAGACACTTGTACACTCACATTCACAGAAGCACTGTTCACAGTAGCCAAAGGTGAAGCAACCCAAATCACCATCAGTGGATGAGTGGAAAATACAGTGTGGTCCACCCGTGCGGTGGAGTATTATTCAGCCATGAAAAAGAACGGGGCACTGACTCGGGCTGCCGTGGGGATGAGTGAGAGGGGCCAGGCTCCAAAGGTCAGCTGCTGCATGATCTCATTTACACGGACTGTCCCAAATAGACACTTTAGAGGCTGAAAGTAGGCTGGCAGTTGCCAGGGGATGAGGGAGGGGAATCAGTGACAGCTAATGGGTACCAAGCTTCCCTTTGGAAGACGAATATAGTCAGCATCCAGCTAGTGGTGATGGTTGCACAGTACTGTGCGTGCACTAAATGCCACTGAAAAGTACATTTTTAAATGGTTAATTTTGTTAACCATTGAATTTCATATCAGTAAAAAAACAAAAGAAGAAAAAAGGAGTGTTGGCTGAGTCTGACTCCCTCCTGTGATATCCTAATATTCCCTGTGGCCCCTGACATGAATTCTTTCTGCTTGTAGCTCAAAAAGACTCTGAATTCCTATACAAGGTGGGAGGAGGGGGGTCTTAGGGTGATGCGAGGAGCTGGTTCGAAGGCCACCCTTCCCACCATCTCTCAGAGCTGCCGTGGACATCAGCCCTGGACGCTCCCATCTCCTAGGCTGGGGCTCCCAAGCACACACAGATAAGACAGGAAATGCCACGCTGTCCCCGTGTCCCCTCCCAGCACCAGGGCTGGACAGCTGGCTGCCCGAGAGTCTGGTCTAGATCCTTTGTGACTCTGCGTGAGCTTAGATAAACCCCTTACCCTTTCTCTGCCTCGTTTTACCCACCTGTGAAATAAGGCTAATGATGTGTCCTGACCCTGGAGAGCTATTAAGAGATTTTGTGGAAGTTTTTGCACGGCTTGAGAGCTGATGGGTGAAGAGGGCAAAGATTTGTTAATTGGTGATTTTCAAGTCCGCTGATGCCACATATCCACTCCCCTACACAACACACACACACACCCCAGACCCAGACATAAAAGTCTATATGTCTACATACGCACAGCCTTATACACACAGACACACACACAGACACATGCCCCCACAACACACACACACACCCCACAGACCCAGACATAAAAGTCTATACGTCTACGTATGCACACCCTTATGCACACAGACACACACACGGACACATAAAAACTACATACACCTCCATACCTGTAGATAGATATACACACACATACACATGCCTCCACAACACAGAAACACACACACCTCCTCATACACATTCACAACACACACCCACATACAAAAACACTCACAGACATATACACAATCCCCATATACACAGACACACAAAAACACAAAAGATACATACACCACCACACTCATAGACAAACATACACACACATACACACCTCCCACAACACACAGACACCCACACACACCTACATACCCATATTCCCCACACAAACATACCCCATATAGATACACACCTCCATGCACACACCTACGCACACACACCAGCTCTCTCTCTGAAGCTACTGTAAGAAGGCCTTCATCTTTTCTGCTACACAGGTTTGGACCCACACGTGATATCATTTGAGGAGGATCCAATCTCCTATCTTCCTTTTCCTACTGGAAATTTCCACCTCGACTCTGTGCTGTTGGATCATCACCCGGCTCTACCTACTCCTGGCACCCACACTCCTCCTGGTGGTGTGGGGGAGGGGGAGGGCCGGGGTGTGTCCTCAGAAAGTCATTGCCCCTTTGGTACCCCCAGGTCACTCCTGTGAAGCACGTGCACTGGAAGTGATCAACAGCAGCCACCCTTTCCCTTTGCCTAGCTGCACCCTCTTCCTCCTCCTCTTCCCAGACAGGGCCAAGTGCCACCTCCTCCAGGAAGTCTTCCCAGTGGTTCCAGGTAGAGCCCTCTGCTTCTTCCTCTCAGCTCCTGCAATTCCAGCTGCACCACTGCTCCCACTCTGATGAAAAGTTCCTTCAGGGCTGGGGGAAGTCCCCTGTCTCCATGCCTAGCACAGCACTGCACCTAGGGGCAGGTCACCACACCAGCAGAATGAAACTGCAGGAGGAACTCTCCCTCGGCCTCACCAGGCCAGAATTGGCCTGGGCTGCAGTGCTGGGGCATCACACCCTCAGGGGGCCACCTGGTGGCTGGTATGACAAAGCCACAGCCCTGACCTCTCCCATGATCCTGGAGACAAGAACCTGGGAGATAGATGCCAGCTGTGTGAGCTTTAGCCTCAGGTTTTCGAAGGCATCTATCGGGCTCCTGTGAAGACACTTGAATTAGCCTGCAGATGCTGAGGGAAGGTGGAATTTGGGGCCAGAGCAGTAACAGGCAGTCAACTAGCCCCAGGCCGGGCTTTCATTAAGGGCCTGCCAGTGCCCCCCAGAAACCTGCCCAGTGCCATGCCACAGCACTAGGGGCTAGAGCCTAATGGGGCCATTCCGTCAATGTTTTCTGGGGTTTTGAAATGTGGTGTCATAAAAATAAACATGCTTACTCTTGTCTTGCATAACTGGCTCCCTAAAGAATCCTTGCATTCTGAAAGCCACCGTGTCCCTCAGCAGGAAGCACAGTTCTCTTCAGCATCTGGGTACAGTCCTGAACCTTCTCTTTACCAAAGACAGAGGGTAGGAGGAGTGAGAGAAACGGACTCCAGGGTGGATCCTTCCTCATCACATGTGCTCCTTGCTAAGCGTGAGAATGTGGTCTTCAGCTGGTCCAGAGGCTGAGCCATCTGTCACAGCCTGGCCTCGTGGTTTCTGGAGGTTCCATGCTAGCCTGCAAGGCAGAACCCTGCCTGCTCACTGATCATCCAGAAAAGTCAGTTTTATAAAACAGCGGATGTGCACAAATGAAGCCCATCGGGCATCCCTGGGTAATTCCTGGCCTAAGGAGGCTTTCTGCAACAGTTTGGGAGACTGGATCCCCAGGGGGAACATTCACTTTTGATCACGGGTACAGCCGGGCCAAAAGGGGAGTGATGAGACTCGTCAAAGTGGGTTATATAGATGCTCGAATGAGACCATGTGGAGCTTCACCCAAAGGTTCACTTACAGAAAGAAAAGCAGGTGAGGACTTCCCAGCTCCATCTCCCAAATCACGGTCACCTCTCAGAGCCAACCTTGACTGCTGAGAATGAGGCTCCCCACCCAACCCCAGCAGGAGAGTACAGTCTGAGGGTTCTGTAGCCAACACAGCAAAACCAAACTAAAAACTCTGTCCTGAGCTTTCAGACCCACGCTCTCTCTTTCATCTGAAATGATAGCTTTTGTTTTAAGATGTCCCATGGTGGTGGATTTCCTTAAAATGGCCACTGACCCCTAGAAGGAAGCATAGGACCCAAAAAAAAAAGCACAGCTGCCTCCCTGAGACTCTCTGGGAGACCCGAGGGCCACACTAGCCACACGCAGCAGGAGGGTGCTTTGTGGCTGGGGGACTTTTTGCAGGACCATCTGCAGGACCCCTCCACCCCTAGGCCACAGGCTGCCTCCCTCCAGCCATGGGAACCAGCCCCAGGCCAGTTAGGAGCCCTTGTTCCAATGAACAAAATGTTCCCCTTCACAGTATCTTTGTACCAAGGCAAAACGGAAACCTTTGTCCGGGCCTTTATCTCGCCAAGATTCAGCACCATGGCGAGACACAGCTGACACTCAATAAATGTGTATCGAATGAAAAATGAATGAATAAACAAAGGTTTCCGTGCAGTTAGCTCTTCTCTTCAGAGCAAAGGGAAGGAGCAAATCCAAACCCAGAGGTGGAGCCTGGATACCTGGCCTGTGCATTTCCACCAAATGAGTAACACCATAAGGGCATCTCTGAACCCCACCCCTGCCAAAGCATTTATATGGATGGGTACAAAGAACAGGGAATCAGGAGAGAAATGGAAAGTATGTTCATAGCAGCATTGTTTGTATCAGCCACAAAGTAGCAAAGCTAAAAGACTCATCCACAGATGAATGGATAAACCAACTGTGGTATGTCCAAAAAATGGAATGCTGCTCAGAAATAAAAAAGTCCACAAAGTAGACCCCAAGAACCCTATGTTAAGTGAAGAAAATCAGATAAGAAAGTCTGATCCTGTTCATAGTAAATGCCCAGAATAGGCAAATCTAGAGCCAGAAGTCAGGCAAGAGGTTGCTTGAGGCTGAGGGTGGGAATGGGATTAACTGTAAATAATACAAGGGATCTTATTGAGGGTGGTGGCAATGCTCTAAGATAAGTACAAAGATGGTTGCACACACTAAGTTCACTAGAAGCTGAATTGTACATTTAACATGGATGAATGCTATGGTACATAAACTACACCTCAATAAACACACACACGGTGGGCAATCCTTTTCATCCAGACTAAGAGTTTTTTTTTTTCTTCAATGTACTATATTTAGTTATGTCCATCTATTTAGGTTTACATATTAAACATCTGCATGTACAGATACATACACATGGAATTCCCTGGTGGCTCAGACGGTAAAAGCGTCTGTCTACAATAAGGGAGACCCGGGTTCGATCCCTGGGTCGGGAAGATCCGCTGGAGAAGGAAACGGCAATCCACTCCAGTACTATTGCCTGGAAAATCCCATGGACAGAGAAACCTGGTAGGCTACAGTCCATGGGGTCACAAAGAGTCAGACACGACTGAGCGACTTCACTTACTTATACATACACATCATAATCGGAGTCAACCATTCAGATAATCCCATATGTGAGAGCTTATTATGGGATGTGCCAACTTCCATTATAAATCTTTCGGTACTAGACCAGATTTACAAGTTATGTTAAACCAAACTTTCTCCATCCATTAATTTCAAGTTTAATTTCACAAGAGCTCTCAAAAGAGGCTTCCTTGAATTTGGCAACATACTTATTTTTAATTATTAAATAGATAATTGTATCTGTGTCACAGGTATGTTTTCATCTCTTTATGACATCTTAGGAATTCTTTGCTGCAAAATAACCTCTGATTTAGACTACAAAGCTTTTCCCTAAAATTCTGGGTGCAGGAAGGACTTACAACCTCAAAGTCAGGGCTAGCTAGATCCACAGAGTGCTAACATGACATCACAGTGGCTGGGTCCTTCTCCACTTTACGTTTGGTTTTGTTTGCATTTTTATTTTTCCTAGAAGGGCAAAGTGTGACTTAAATCAAGGGAGTGAGAAGTAGATTTTATATAAAACATGAGAGCCATAAAGGAAATGGGAAGAGCACATTCCCCCACTAGCCACCTGAGTCACCCTGAGCAAATCACTTAATCTCTCTGAACTTGAGGTTCCTCCTTTGTAAAATCAGAGCGGCAACACCTGCCTTGCAGTGTTGTCACATGGATCCTGAGGACAGACTGAGATGGTGCTGATTGGCTGGTCAGTTGCAGAAGTCCAGGTTATGGAAAGGTCTGGAACACTGTGTTCCAGGGCCTCCTAGCTGTACAGAAAAGGAGAGAAAAAGACAAGCAAAGGGTCTGGTTCTTGGAATCACAGCAGTTCACAGCAAATCTGACACAGTTTCCCACTGCATTATCCAACTTCATCCCGCAAGTATTAATAGAGCACATGTGTGCACACCACACACACACACACACACACACACACCAGTTCTTTTATCATAAAGACCAAAGAAAGTGAAAACAGCAAAGACACAAAGGAACATTGTGCCTTCACAAACTTGAGGCTCTTGTCTTACTGATCTAAAAGCAGGAAACCAACTGTTTGTGTTTCCTTGGAATACGGTCTTGATACCATCCTATGTGCCAGGGCAGGCAAGTAGGACTGTCCCCAGAAAGGCTGTGCTATTTTCAGAGCTGACCTGATTTATGCATGAATCTGGACAGCTCTTCTTATCCAATAATTATGCACCAGGTCATTCATTACTGTCACTGCTAACAGATTTCATCACATTAGCAACACTGCAAGTTTACATGCTAATATATTTAGCATGATAAAAACTGTGGCAGAATCACAGCATAGCAAATCTTCACATCACCCATGACTATCATTAAATTCAAATACATGGTACCTAAAGAGGGGACACAGGCACACAAGCAGATGCTAACCTTTGACAATGAGGTAGAGAATGCTAGGTTTTTTAACGATACTTTTTGAGCTGATTCACAAGTGTTGTAAGACAGATAGGAAGAAATCCTGCACACTCCTACCCAGTTCCCCAGCAGTAACATCTTACAAAACTACAATAAAGTGTATAAGCTGGATAAACTAAGATCACGGCATCTGGTCCCTTCACTTCAGGGCAAATAGAAGGGGAAAAAGTGAAGCAGTGACAGATTTTATTTTCTTGGACTCCAAAATCACTGCTTATGGTGAACGCAGCCATGAAATTAAAAGACGCTTGCTCCCTGGAAGGAAAGCTACAACAAACCTAGACAGTGTACTAAAAAGCAGAGACATCATTTGGCCGATGAAGGTTCATATAGTCAAAGCTATGATTTTTCCAATCATCATGCACGGATGTGAGAGTTCGACCATAAAAAAGGCTGAGTGCCAAAGAACTGATACTTTCAAACTGTGGTGCTGGTAAGACGCTTCAGAGTCCCTTGAACTGCAAGATCAAACCAGTCAATCTTATAGGAAATCAGTCCTCCTGAATATTCATTGGAAGGACAGATGCTGAAGCTGAAGCTCTAATACTTTGGCCACCTGATGGGAAGAGCCAACTTAACTGGAAAAGACCCCCATGCTGGAAAGACTGAAGGCAAAAGGAGAAGGGGCTAACAGAGGATGAGATGGTTAGATAGCATCACGGACTTAATGCACATGTATTGGAGCAAACTCTGGAAGATAGTGTTGCAGACAGACTGGCATGTGGCAGTCTATGGGGTCACAAAGAGTCAGACACGACTTACTGACTGAACAACAACAAAGTAAGTTGTGTAGTGACACAGATGCAATCAAGACAGAAAGTTTCCCGTCACCATGAGGGCCCCCGAGTTTGTCCTATTATAGCCATTCTCTTCTTTCTCTAACCTCTGACAATTATTACTGTGTTTCTATAATTATAATTACAGGAACTATAATTCCTATAATGTTTTCATTTCAAGAAGACTGTGGAATCACCATTCAGTGTGTAACCCCTAGGTTGCCTCTTTTCACCCAGCTTAACTCTCTGGAGGTTCATGCAGGCAGCTGCGTGTACTAAGCGTTTTCTCGTTTTTATTGCTCAACACTATTCCATGGTGTAAAGGTACCATGATATGTTTAGCCATTCACCTACTGAAGGGCACCTGGATTGTTTCCAATTTGAGACTTTATTTTCCAATTTGAGACTTTATTCACAAATAAAGTTGTTATAAACATTTATATACAGTTTTTTGTGTGGACAGAAATCTTCATTTCTCTGGCATAAATGCCCGAGAGTGGAATGCTCAACTTCAAGGCAGTTGCATGGTTAATTTAATAAGAAACTGCCAAAGTGCTCTGTGGACTGGCTGTAACATTTTACCTTCCCATCAACAGTGTATGAGTGATCCAGGGTCCCCATATACTGGTCAGAATTTGGTGTCAGTATTTTTTATTTTAGCCATTCTGGTAGATGGATAAGGAAGTCTCAATGTAGTTTTAATTGCATTTCTCTAACGGCCAATGATGTTGACCATCTTTTCACATGCCTTTTTTTTTTCTTTACCATCTAAACATCCTCTTTGATGAAATGTCCCATCATGGCTTTCAGTTCAGTTCAGTCGCTCAGTTGTGTCCGACTCTTTGCAACCCCATGAATCGCAGCACGCCAGGCCTCCCTGTCCATCACCAACTCCCGGAGTTCACCCAGACTCACGTCCATCCAGTCAGTGATGCCATCCAGCCATCTCACCCTGTGTCATCCCCTTCTCCTCCTGCCCCCAATCCCTCCCAGCATCAGAGTCTTTTCCAATGAGTCAACTCTTCTCATGAGGTGGCCAAATTACTGGAGTTTCAGCTTTAGCATCATTCCTTCCATTCCTTCCATCATGGCTTTACTTGTTTCTAATTAGCTTGTATCATTTTTTTTTTTTTGAGAGGTCTTTGTGAGTCTTGAGTCTTTTTGTATTTTGGATATTAGCCCTTTGTCAAATGTGTGGTTTGCAAATATTTTCTCCCACTCTTCAGCCTATATTTTCATCCTCTTAAAAAGTTTTCACAGAGAAAATGTAAAAATTTTGATGAGGTCCAATTTATCATTTTTCCCTTTTATGGACTGTGCTTTTGCTGTCAAGTCTAAGAACTATTTGGGAAGCCCCACATCTTGTAGATTTTTTTTTCCTAAAAGTTTTAGTGTTTTCGCATTTTATATTTAATTCTGTGATCCAGAATTTTGTATCCAGGGTTAATTTTGTATAAAGTGAGGATTTTATTTTTGCCTATAAATATCCTTTTGTTCTTGTATCATTTATTGAAAAGGCTGTCTTTTCTCCACTGAATCTGTACCTTTGTCAAAAATCAATTGTGCGTACTTGCGGGAGTCTAAAATCTTTGTTCCTGTTTCACTGATCTGTGGATCTAATCCTTCACTGATACTACACAGTTTTGATAACAGTAGTTACATAATGTCATAATCAGATAGACTGATGCCTCTTATTTTATAATTCTTTTTCAAAACTGGCTTAGTTATTCTAGTTCCTTTACATTTATATATGAATTTTAGAATTATCTATATGTTAAGATATTTTGCTGGGATTTTGATTAGAATTGTGCTAAACCTCTGTATCAATCTGAAAAGCGACATTCTCAACATACACTATGATGAGTCCTCCTGTACATGGACCTGGTATGTCTTTCATATATTCAGACTTTCTTTGACTCTTCCATTGTGTAGTTCCCAGAATACAAGCTGTCAGGATAACAGGTTTTATTAGATTTGCACTGAAATATTTCATTTTTTAGCAACTGTAATCACTTATGGTTTTGCATTTTTAAATTTCAGTGTCTGTGTGTTCCCTGATAATAGAAATATAATTCATTTTTGTAAATTTATCTCATATCCTGCAACCTTGCTAAATTCACTTATTAACTTTAGGAGTTTTCTAAAATAGATTACAGGAGGTTTTCTATGTAGATAATCATATCTATAGAGATAATTGTATCATCTACAAATAAGAACAGTTTTATTTCTCTTTTTCTGTATGTCTTCTATTTCCTTTTCTCCTGTAGCACACTGGCTGGAACTTCTAGCACTGTGTTAAGTAACAGTGGTGAGAGTGCATATCCTTGACTTTGTCCTCATCTCGGGAAAAACATCCAGTTTCTCAGCATTAACTATCAAGTCAGTGGTAGTTTTTATAAATGTCCTTTATCAAGTTGAGGCAATGCACTCCTAGTCCTTTTTTCTAGAGGTTCTCATCACAGATAAGTTCTGAACTTATTAAACACATATGATCCTCTGATTTTTCTTCTTTAGCCTTTTCTTATGATACATTTGGAGAAGGAAATGGCAACCCACTTCAGTGTTCTTGCCTGGAGAATCCCAGGGACGGGGGAGCCTGGTGGGCTGCCGTCTATGGGGTCACACAGAGTCGGACACGACTGAAGTGACTTAGCAGCAGTAGCAGTATGATACATTACATTAACTGACTTCCAAATATTGAACCATCTTTGCATCCATGGTATAAACTTCACTTTGTCACGGTGCATACTTCTTTTTGCATGCATGTGCAGCTGCTAAGTCACGTCTGACTCTTTATGAGTCCATGGACTGTAGCCCACCAGGTTCCTCTGTCCACGGGATTCTCCAGGCAAGAATACTGGAGTGGGTTGCCATTTCCATCTCCTGGGGAATTTCCCGATTCAGGGATCAAACCTGCATCTCCTGCACTGGCAAGCGGATTCTTTACCACTGAGCCACCTTGAAAGCCCCCATATGCTTCTTTTCCATGTTGCTAAGTTTATCTATTTATTAATACTTTGTTAAGGACTTTCTTGGTCTATTTTCATAAATTATATTGATCTACAGAATTGAGAATGATAGCTTTTTAATAACACTTTCCTGCTGTCAGAACTTCTCCATGAGACCTTCCCTTCCTCCAACCTACATGTTCTTTTTTCAGGACCAGGGAGTCCATGAAATAGCATGAAAATTCTGTACAGGGCCCTGGCACACTGAGGTCCATCAATCAATACTGAACTCCTGAGATCCCTCTTCTACAGACACTTATGACTACTCCTTCCTCACCCTTCTTTTGCTGGAATCTTCACAACAGCTGGTAGAGCCTATAGATCAATTTGAAAAGGCTGCATCATTGGATTTGGGCACAAGAAGCCACTTAATCTTCATTTAAGTTGCCCCAAAGTTCCTTAAGTTTGAATTTAGAGGTTTTACAATTATTTCATGGCAAATAGAAGAGGAAAAAGTGCAAACAGTGACAGATTTTACTTTCTTGAGCTCCAAAACCACTATGGACAGTGAATGCAGCCATGAAATTAAATATGCTTGTTCCTTGGAAGGAAAGCTATGAAAAACTTAGACACGATATTAAAAAGCAGAGACATTACTTAGCCAACAGAGGTCCATATAGTCAAAGCTATGATTTTTTCCAGTAGTCATGTATGGATGTGAGAGGTGGACCATCGAAAAGGCTGAGTGATGAAGAAGTGATGCTTTTGAATTGTGGTGCTGGAGAAGACTCTCAAGAGTCCCTTGGAGAGCAAGATCCAACCAGTCAATCCTAAAGGAAATCAACCATGAATATTCACTGGAAGGACTGATGCTGAAGCTAAAGCTCCAATACTTTGGCCACCTGATGGAAACAGCCAACTCACTGGAAAAGACCCTGATGCTGGGAAAGATTGAAAGCAAAATGAGAAGCGGGTGGCAGAGGATGAGCTGGTTGGATGCATCACTGACTCAATGGACATGAATTTGAGCAAACTCCAGGTGGTAGTGGAGGACAGAGGAGCCTGGTGTGCTGCAGGCTACGGGGTCACAAAGAGTAGGACAAAACTTAGCGACTGAACAACAGTGAATCTGTGCCCTGCTTAACTAAGTCAGTACATTCAAAAAGACTTAGATGATATCAAAAAGGGAGTTTTCTCAGAGCTCAAAGAGTTTACCATTTAATACAGACAGACTCCCATACTGTGGGCTTGCTCCACAGTACAAATTCTTTAATACTCAAGAACAGGTAACTACAAATGACCACTCAGGGCACCTCAGCAAAGTGCAGTCCCTTCACAAATCACACCCCACTGCCCAGAAGTGTGCCCAGAGCCAAGGTCTTGCACTTGGTGAGTTCCCCATCAGTGTTTCCTGAAGGCACAGGGTGGGCTGGTCACTGCAAGGACACTGCCCCTAAATCTGCTCAAGAGCCCCCTTGTACCTGTGCAGCTCTGATCAGCTGCCCACCAGCTGCCTTGGGGTCTGTTGTCTCTCTGAGCATTTGTCAGAAGCCAGGTTCTGACGTGGTTGTTCAGGCTTCTTTATCCAGATCGTCAGTCCTGTGAACATACCAAATTCCCTCCTGCAGGAAGAGTTTTGTTTAAAAACTAGTCTCTTCACCTGGAGCTGGAACTCCTGATAAGTGCTTGGAGACCCAATAGCCCCTAAACTCCCCAAATACACACCCACATAAACTCCCAACAGACATGCTCACTCCACCCAGACACCACCCACACCATACACACACACACACACACACACACACACACCTGTTTCTACAAAAACATTCCTAAAATCTTCAAGGAAACCAGGCCTTGGTGATTCCCCATCTGTCCTCCTCCCAAGCGCCTGAGGTATCACGGACTCTCAGCGTTGGTGACAAGTGCTGGGGGGCGGGGTGGAGGATGGAGGCCCCCACCAGGACAGATCCAGTGAATGTACACTGCTGGAGGGAGAGGGGTCCATCAGGAGGTCTGTCACCCCAGGGTGTGCTCACTCCAGGCACTGGCTCTGGGGCACACTTGGGTGGGGCAGGGAATGCCCCCCAATCCTGGGGGTCAGCGCTCCTTTCTGACAGGCAACACAGCTTCTGTGTTCACTAGGCTCTTTCATGGGAGAAGGCAATGGCACCCCACTCCAGTACTGTTGCCCAGAAAATCCCATGGATGGAGGAGCCTGATAGGCTGCAGTCCATGGGGTCGCTAAGAGTCAGACACGACTGAGCGACTTCACTTTCACTTTCCACTTTCATGCATTGGAGAAGGAAATGGCAACCCACTCCAGTGTTCTTGCCTGGAGAATCCCATGGACAGAGAAGCCTGGTAGGCTGCAGTCCATGGGGTCGCACAGAGTCGGACACGACTGAAGCGACTTAGCAGCAGCAGCAGCAGCAGGCTCTTTCATTGGTCTTTTCCTCTGTATCAGTTGACCCTGGCCTCTGACTCCTCTGTTACAAAGGAACAGCTCTGCCGTCTGCTCTTCAAGCCCCCAAAAGGGTTTTATTACAGCTTGGTGGGGGGGCCCTTGGTGGGGGGCCCCTGATGGTATGCTAGGTATGGAGTACAGGACGTGCTAGCACAACCCTCCCCCCTCTCCAAGCCGAGGACCCCTAATGGCAGCAGCCACTGCCCCCACCCCAGCTCATCCTTCTGCCTCTGGCCCTGGCGCCGACCTGGCATAGAGCTGGCATCAGCAAATGCCCACTGTTGAATCAGGAGGGCTGCTGGCCAGACTGGCCCTCCTCGGAGCTCTTACTAATGGAGCAATGGTGCCAACATGACACGCTGCTTGGGCAGGTGGCGGTCTCCAAACACGTGCTTTTCTCACTTCTGAGTTTCCATACGGAAGTGTCCAGTATGAGCCCCCAAATGCAGCAAGTCCACAAGGAGAAATGAAAGCAAACTGCACCCCTGGTCTCCAAGACTCAGAGCAGGGTAAGAATGTAAAAGGAATCCTCATTAATCCTATTTTAGACTGATGACAAGTGGAAATGCTATTTTGCACATACTGAAAAATTAAATATATCATTCAAGCTGATTTCACCTGTTACATTTTTTTTTCAATGTGGTTACTGAAAAATTTCAAAATACCAGTGTAGCCCGTGTTATATTTCTATTGGACAGTGCTCCTCTTCACCCCAATAAGGGTGTTTTACCCCTCATTTGCCTGCCCCCATTGTTGCAGTGAGGAGTCTCGAAGAGGAGAAATCCACTCATTTCTGGGTCTGCTCAGCATCCACTCAGGGTGGGGCATGCCCAAGCAGTTAGAAACTGAGGAACAAACTCAATGAGAGATATAAGTGAAAATAGAGATCAGGACATTTTTCTGTGCTATACAGACATTTACAGCAGATATGTCTCCTGAACTACAGTGTCAAGCTGCACGTGACAGCCCCAGGACTTATTTTATTCTTGGAATTTGTACCTTTTTACCCGACCACCCTTTCACCCACTCCCCACCCCTCACCCCTCATCTCTGGCAACCACCAGCCTGTTCTCTGAATCACATATTTGAAAGTTGTTGAGAGAGTAGATCTTAAAAGTTCTTTTTTGTTTTGTTTTTTAATTTCTTTTTTAAGTTGAATTATAGTTGATTTACCCTGTCTTGTTAGTTTCAGGTATACAGCAAAGATATATATATATATATATATATATATATATATATAAAGCTCCATCTATGAAGCTTCCCCAATAGCTCTGTGGTAAAGAATCTGTCTGCTAATGCAGCCTAAGTGGGTGAGATCCGGGGTCAGGAAGATCCCCTGGAGAAGGAAAACGGCAACCCACTCCAGTATGTTTGGGAAATCCCATGAACAGAGGAGCCTGGCAGACTGCAGTCCACAGGGTCACGAAAGAGTCGGACATGACTGAGTATCTAAACGACAGCTATCTATCTATTTACCTATCTATCTATATCCTTCTTCAGATTCTTTTCCCTTATAGGTTAATACAAAATACTGAGTATAGTTTCCTGTGCTATCCAGTAGGGCCTTGTTGATTATCTATTTTCTATATAGTAGTGTATATATGTTAATCCCAACCTCTTAATGTATCCCCCCCACCAAAGTTCTTATCATAAGAAAAAAATTAACTATGTACGGTGACAAATGTTAACTAGATTTACTGCGTTGCTCATTTCACAGGTATCCAAGTATGGAATCATTATGCTGTACACCTGAAATTAATATAATGTTCATGAAAATTATACCTCAATTTTAAAAAAAGCATGCATATTTTATCCAAATACAGTGCAAATTCCACAGCTCACATTTAAGACAGGAACAGACACCGCTTGAGGTGTCTATGTGTTACTGCCATTCCTCAGCATCTTCCAGCTGCCTACCTGCACTCCTATACTGACCAGAATATTCTCTTGCAGATGCGTTGGCCCTGTCTTCCACTAGTCCCTAGTAGGCACATTAACTCTCCCTATTCCTCAAGACAGTCCGGGGGAGGGGAGACCTCAGCCCAGGGCAAGGCCAGTGAATTTGCCTTTTGCCCTCAACTTCTACCCCGTGTCTCTCAGGCCTCCCTTGGTGGCACCGTAGCTCCCACTGCCAGACCTGTGCCACCTGCCTTCGTGTTCTCTTTTCTTCACTCACCTTTCCTCTCAGAAAGTTAAAAATTGGATGCTCTCACTCCTACTGAACTGATAGTAACTGAAAACTATCGCACTGAGTACTTTCAGTTCTTATCAGATCAGTAGCTCAGATAGTTTTTCCTGAACATGCCTGCATTCCAATTGTGATGAAGTTTCAAGCCAAAGGAATGAATCTCTAATGGTGGAATTGTGAGCACCAATAAGTAGGGTTGAAGAAGGTCTCTATCTGTGGGGGGCAGAACAGAGTCTCAACCTAAACCTGGCTCTGGCTGTGCACTCCTTTCCTGGGTCTTAGTTTAGAGTCAAGGCCAAGTAACTACAAGGGCAACACTTGGAAAAAGCATGGGCACTGTGCCAGGTGGATAAGTTTACTCATTTACAGAGAGCTCCTGAGCATCTACACAGTGGCAGCACTCAAGAGGTCCTGAAGGGTGAGACGGCCCTTGCCCTCATCACCCACAGCCCAGAGACCAGGGCTCCTCTCCAGCACCAACCAGGAAGCCTGAGCACAGGTGCACCAGTATCCCCAGCAGACACACTCCCTGAGTCTCCAGCGCCAGCTGAAACCCCTGAAGTCACACACAGGGCTCAAACACTGACTTGCTGCAGAGTCAGGCAGGAGGTCTCAGCAGACACACGGTCCAGGCCACTGCCCATTCTGGGCTGGAAACGGCAAGAGGGCAGAGGCAGTGGGCTCTGTTGGCTGACCACCCAAGAGAAAGTGCACCAAATGACAAAAGCCCAGTGAGTGGACAGAATCAGCGCTTGATCAGCGTGTGGGGAAGGCTGATGCACAGATGGACCCAGCACGGCTGCCACCCACCTTGTCTTGGGCGGGAGGGGAGAAAGAGAAAGTAATAGCTTCTTTCAGAGTGCACGTATGGGATGGAGATGCAAATACAATCCCTAGTCCCTCCAGCCTAGCCCCCCTCCAGCCCTCCCCCAACCCCCTGATCCCCCCCACCCCGATTCCCCCCCAGCCCCCTGATCCCCTAGTCTCCCACAGGACAGCAGCAGGACCCTGTTCTTTGCCAGCACATGACACTCTGATGGTGCCCAGGTCAGTGGGTCACAGCCAACAAGGGCAAAATGGATGCCATCAGTCCCACTGTCCTCCACCCAAGCTCTCTTTGGGTCATGTTGGAGGTATTTATCTACTATGAAGATGCCCATAGATGAACAGGGGGCTTCTAGCCTCTTAGCATCCTCAGAGAAACATCACTCATCATCTGGCTACTTCCCTGCGCCTGCTGGGACATCCCAATTAACTCCGCTGGTCCAGAGGTTGCTAGGAGACAATCCAGCTCACTACCTCCACCCACCACCAGCAGCAGTAGGGGATGGATCCTGCATGCTCTTCTGGAAGGGGCTTTGGAAGAGGCCCTGAAGAAGTACCCTACTATGCCTGGCTCATTGCTTGTAGAGAGTGCTGCTCCCAACAGGGGGCCAGAGCAGCCTCCTTCAAACAGCCAGAAACAATCCAGGCTCTATATGGATAGCCACCGGGGGAGCCAGGACCCAAGGGCTCCTGGAGCTCTGACATGGGAACACTGCAGCCTCCGACTTTCTATGAACTGAGTTAATCTGAGTTACGTAACCACCACTCCCCGCTGGATGGCCTCCTGACGCACCAGCTCCTCTGAATTCCTGGAAGGGGGTCTTGAGAGAGAGTGGAGTCTGGGGCCACAGGGTCTGTTTGCTGTAGCCCCAGTGAGTCCGCCTCCTGCCTCCCCCTCCTGGCTGACTGGCATCGGGCAGGAGAAACCCTCTCGAGCCAGACTTCAAACGTGAAAATCTAGATCAAGGATATATTTGGCTTTCCAAGCTAATCTCTACATCAATTTGGTCTCTACTGAGTTGTAGCCCTTTGAAGAAAACTTGGCAACTACGTTTGGAAAGCAGATGACTCTTACGTAACCCCAGACAGGAGCCTGGGCCTCTGGGAGGCTGAGCAGTGGTCGGCCGGATTGGGGCTTGGTGTCCACCCACTTCATTGCGACCCAGGGTGCAGCCTTGACCCACGTGCTCTGTGCACCCTGTGGTTTCCCCACACAACGGCTGGGGGACGAAGAACTCAAGAAGCACCCCCAGCCCACACCTGCCAAACACCTTGACGGTGTCCGTGTTGGGGCTGGGGACCACAAGGGGGATGGGATGCCGCTGTTCCCTCTGAGCGACCTGGCTAGGAGGATGCAGGATGCATGAGGAAGAAGGCGGCTCTTTCTCCAGGGACTGGGAGACAGACATCTCAGGGAGGCGAGGAGCTGTCTCAGCTTGTGCCCTGCTCCCTACTTACTGGCCTCTTTGATGCACAGAAGAAAAAGAAGCAGGTGATTAGAATAAATCAACCAAAGAATAAATCAATTAACAGGCTGGGAGGAGCCTACTTCCCCCTCCTCTGCTTAGACAGTGTGTCCCCTGGGGGGTGGGGGAGCTTTGAGTGGTGGGGGGAGATGCACCCACGTGGCAGAAAAGATGTGAGCTGTCTCCTAAAATGATGATTTATTCCAGCAATATTGTCCTGGATGAGTATAACGGCTACTGACACTCGAGGGGCTCCAGTGGTAATCAATTTGGTGCCAGCAGCTGGAAGTGGGTGAGGACCAAGACTGACCAGGAGGGTGACATCTGTGGACAGAGCCTCTGACCTGGTCCTCTAAAGCCCAGCTGCAGGGCCCCAGCTACTGGAGGACTTTACAGGCAGCGATGGGGACAACCAAGACACTGGGACTGTGCACAGAGACCCAAACATGGTACCGTGTGGCCGGTGGGGACCTGTGTGAACCTCCATGAAAGAAGAGTCATCTTATATTGCTACAGACCCTCCCCCACCGCAGGCACACCCAGGGCCTCTGGAACAGAAGGAGCAACAGAACCTTAGCCTGGAAGAACAAGCAGAAGGACAGACACCAGGCCTCCAAGGAGCCCCTGAGGACTCCTGGCAAGTGCTTCGCAGGCTCCGAGCCCCCCATAAAGCTGCTACGTGGAGGGCTGTAGCCTCAGAGGCCACTCACAAGCAGGCGGCCGAACTCTAAAATCTGTGCCGCCTGCTGAGTAAGCATCCCCTTCAAGCTGCTCCCAGATCGAGATCGGACGCAGCTGGCAGGGCTCTGAGGCCACCTTCAAAAGATACCTTTATCTGCACGGATGGAAGGTATCTTTGGAGCTCTGCTACAACCACCACCAAAAAGGCATAAAAACAGCTCCAAAACACTCAATCTGTTCCTCCTCCTCGGAAGAAAAGGCACCGCACACAGCTCCTTTCCAATGCAGAAGCAGAAATCCTAGCCCAGACTTTGTCTCGCAAGCCAGAGCTGAGAGTCTTCACTCGGGTCGTGCCCAGGGCCGTCTCGTCACCTGGGCCCCGTATCTTATGCTTGCTTGACCTAACCAGGCTGGAAGCCAGACAGCACAATGCCCGGTGCTCACCTGGGGGAGCCATGGAGGGGCTTGGGAGGAGCAGAGGTAGTGGGCTGCCTTCAAGGAAAAACGCATTAGCAGGTCCCAGGCAAGCCATCCCTGGCTTTTAGTGACTGTTACGCTGTGCCTGGTGAGATGCAGAAACACAGACCCTCCAAGCACGGCCCCTTCTCCTGGCCAGCCGGCCAGGGGGTGGCTCTCAGACATGACAGAGCTCTCTCCTGCCAGCCTCCCCAAGAGGTGACAGCCGGTCCTCAGAGGCACATTTACAGAAAATCTCTTGTGCTAACACTGAAGGGAAAAAAACAAAAGGTCAAACTTCAAAATCAGCAACAGAACTATTTCCTAAAGCAAAATCCCAGGTAGACCTCACTCAGGGATGCGTTAGATGAACTGTTTTAGTGAACCACCAGAGAGGTTCTTTTTTCCCGTAATATTTATTCACTTTTCTCTTTATCAAAATATACTAATCTTTCAATCTAGCAAGTTGGTAATAAAGAAAGATGTCGGTTCAAATAACTTGCCGGCAATCAGGAAGGCAGTGCCAGACAGAAGCTGGGGAGGTGTCTGGGAGCTGAAGGAGCACCCTCTCCCAAAGAGGGGAGACCCCTTTGATCTTTTGGAAGGCTCTGGAGTCTGGCTGAAACCCGGCAGGCAGAGGCAGGGCACCTGGAAGGGGTCACTCGGGCAGAGCTGCCCTGACGCTCCATGGAGTCTGCGTCCCAGAGCGGCTGAGCCTAAACCTTATCTAGTCTGAGTACAGGACATCGATTCAGGCTGAGCCAATATCCAGCGCAACCCGCTTCAGTATTAACCTATTAAAGCCCAGGCCGCCGAACACGACCCGGCCACCCAGACAAGAAACGCCGCTTTCAAGAAAAAGGCCAAGGATAACACTGGACAATTCTCACTAGATATTTCCAACAGGCTTTGCCCCGGGACTGGGGAATCGTCTCATAAATCAAGGGTAGCTAAGAGACGCCTTGAGGGCTCCGTCCTCTCCCAGTTTCTCAAAATCAGGACGCGCACTCGATTCCCCCCTCAGCCCGCTCCCCCCAGCTTTTATCGGCTGCTGGTGGGGGCGGCTCAGGCACAGGCTCCGGCGACGACCGGGCCCCTTTCTCCCCAAAGCGGGAGTGCAGTGCATCCCAGTGGACAAACTCGAGAACCGCACGCTGGCTTTCGCAGCCTCCGCCTGCGTCCTTCCCGTTCTCCGATGCAACCCGGGACCCACACGCACCAGCTCCGCTGAGACCCCGGCGGAAGGGTGACGGATCGCAGGCCGTCTGCCCCGCCAAGGGGACAAGTGTGTCCGACTGGCTCCTAGAAGGGCTAAAACCCGAGAGCCGTGGCAGGCGAGCAAAGTTTGCCCCGAAGGGTCTTCTTGGGTAGCCCTGCTGCGGGCATCGAGCTCGAACCCCCGGTTTCAACCGGCCCTGGAGTCCGGGACAAAGGCAAACCCCAGGGCGTTCCTGGAGGGTGTTTGCCCGTAGGGGAGAAAGGGTGCCCTCCCGCGCTCCCCCAGAGCCTCAACGTCTCCCGCCCCAGCTGCCCGCCAGCTGTGCGCGCCCGTCGGGCCCGGAGGTCACCGGCAAACATCTGGATCGGCAGCTGGGAGCCCAGGAGGCCCCTGCTCAGCCCCGGGGCCCCGAGGAAGGGGAAAAGAGGGGCGGTCGTGGCTATCAGGCTTCGGTTTCTTCTAACTCCGCCGGCCGAGCTCTCGCCAGACCCGGAGCCCCCTGGCTTTCCCTGGCAGCCCCGGCCCCCGCCCTGGGTTCACAGCCCGCCGCGCCCAGCGGCCCGCGCCTCCCCTGGGCCCCGAAGAGGCGGCGCGCCGGGGCGGCTGGCCAGGACACTGCGCTGCTGGCGCCGGGAGCAGCAGGCGCGCCCGGCCGGCCCCAGAACCGGGAGAAATGGGGCGGGCACCCGGACCCGGACACGCGGAACCCGGGACAGCCGGTTCCGGGGCTCCAAGCTCCGGAGCGGCTCCCCGACCCGGATCCCGGGGCACCGGCTGGCCTCTCACAGGAGCAGAGAGGGGTTCGCTTTATTCGCAACACAGAGGAAAGCGCCGCTTCAGCCCAGCTCGGTACCCACGCACCCGCGCGCCCACACGCACCCCGGCGCTGGCCGGGTCGCTCACCTGAGTCCTAAAAGCTGTTGAATCCACATGGTCACGTTTCGGGGAGCAGAGCCTCAGATCTCGCTCGCCCCGGCCATCTGCGCGGCGCCCGCGCCCGCTCGCTTCCGTCCCGCGGCGCCGGTCTCCGGCTCTCGGTCCGCCGCCGCCCGCTGCCCGCTGCCCGCCGCCCGCCGGCCGCGGGGCGCAGAGCGAGTCAGAGCGCGGCCGCGCGGGGCTCCATGCCGGCCGGCGCGCCGCCGCCGTTGGGGCGCATGGTTCAGGCGGGGCGGCCCGCTGGGGCGCACATCCTTGAGCCCGGGTGCAGGGCTCGCGACCCCCTCCGGGAGCGACCCGGAGAAGGCAGCGGTGAGGTGAGGGAGCCGGCTGCCAGCCCGGGAGGGGCGCACTCCGGCGCCGCGGCCGCGAGGCGAGGATCGGGGAGCGGCGGCTTCGTCCTCCGGAGCCGCGAAGAGGGAGGCGGGCGGCGCCGCCGCGCACAGTGCGTGTCTCGCAGCGCGGTTCTCGATCCGGCCAGAGCCCCGCGCCGAGGGGGCGGCGAGGTCCGGGGGTGCAGGCGGCGGCGACGCTGGCGGACGCGTTTCCCTTGCGCGCGCCACCGACTCGGGGGGCTCTGCCGGGGACTCCGCCGCCGCTCGGCGCCGCTCAAGTTGGCCGGGGGCTCCGTCTGAGCGCTCGCTCCGCAGACGGACGCGGCGCCGGAGGCCGGCAGGAGGCGGGCGGGGGAGGCGCGCGGGGCGAGGGCGCCGTGGAGCGCGGGGCGTGGGAACGCGCGGCGGCGGCGCCGCGCTGAGGAGGCGCGCGGGGATCCCGGGGCCCCGCCGCCCGCGCCCACCGCGCCCGCCGCAGAGCCGCCCGCGCCGCTCGGCCGCCTCCTTCCGCGCGTCTGCCTCTCTGCGCGCTCGCCCCCGCCTCCCCGAGCGGGCCCCAACTCCGCCCGCCCGGCCCGGCTCACGTCACCCGCTCCCCCGCCCCTCGAACTGAAGCCCGAGCCCCCTGCCCGGCCCCAGCTGCCGGTTGCCGCCCGCCCCGCCTCGCGGTGGCCCACCTCTCCGCGCGGGGCCGTGCCCGGCCCCGGCGACACTGCAGGCGGGGCCCCAGCCGCCCCTTCCCCAGCTCTGGCCTCGTCCCGGTCCCCACCTTGGGAAAAGCTCGAGAGAGGCCGCGGGCTCGGATTGGACCGCCGGGCGCCGCCGGATGGTGTTGCCACGGTAACCGGATAGCACGCGAAGCGGTTCGAGGTTCTGACCCGGTTACCGGTGCACCCAGTGCCCCGAGAGACCTGGTTTGGCGGAGGGGACGTTCCCGAGGAAGTACTCGGGGGGCGCCTGGGGCGGGGACTAGGAGAAAAGTTTCCTCCAGGCAGAGGTGCGCGGAAGCGGCCGCGGGAGTCAGGTAGGTGAGAGGGTCCGCTGCTAGGCACTCGTGTCTCCCCGCGGCCTGGACCCCTGTCTCGGCTCCGGTGAGAGAAGTCTCTGCGTCCCTGGTCAGAACTCCACCATCTTCTGTCCCCCCACCCGTCCCGTCCAGTCCTGAATCCCGAAACCTCAACAGCTCCCCGGACTGGGCATCCAGCTGCGCCCGATCGCAGGACTGCAGCTGCTGCTCGGCCGGCTCTGAAGAAGGAGGACCCCGGAGAGTTCCAGGACCCCGGCGTCTCGGACTGTCCGTCCCTGGAGTTCCCGTGCCTACCTGGTTAGGTTGTCCTTGCAAGGCCTTGACTAGAGGCGAAAGGGCCCGCGGCAGGGTCCCTCACACCGGGAAGAGACTCCTGGGAAACTCCGGGCTGAAGGCCGACTCCGTGAGCAGCCGCGACAAAGCCCTGCTTCCAACTCTCAGCGGCCCGAGGAGGTGCACAAACCAGGCCTTAGAAATCAGCTAGTGAAGCTCCTGTGTGGCAAGTGTGGATGCGGGGGTCCAGGGAGGGGCAGGCACCAGTGGTCTATGCAGGTGACTCTCCCACTGAAGCTCTGTAACCCCCAGCCCGCGAGAGAGACCCCCTCTATCAAGAGAGGCCTCCCTGGGAGGGGGCAGATGGTTATGGGGTGGAGCCAGGCCCGGTGCTTGCCCCTGAAACTTGGACTCCCAGGCAGGCAACTTCATCCCTGAGCCTCCAGGACCTTTAAAGTCATAAGGTTCTCCTCTGCCCAGGCAGGAGGACAGAGGGGGATGACCTGCCTCCCGGAGAAAGTCATAGAGGAGAGGGCAGGGGACAAGGTGGTGTGGTGGCCAGATCACCCCAAGTCTTTGACGCAGGTAGCCCAGGTGCCACTGTCTACTCACTATGGGATCCTGGGCACATTATCAACCTCTTTGGGTCCTCAGTTTTCACATCTGTGAAATGGGTTCCATATTCCCTTCCACAGCAGAGATTTCTGTGGGGGTTAAATGAGGTTGCCTCACACTGTTTCACTATTATTGTCCGAAGAAGCGGCAGGCTGATTCAGCCTTTCACCTACCTGACCACCCCTGGCGGGTCTTCCCCTGGAGTCCTCTCTTTGCTTGAGGGTTTAAGGGGGTGAACAGATCCCAAAGGGAGGTCCTGGAACAATGGACTGGGCCCCTGAAGCCTGGAGAGAAGCGGTGACTTCACTGCTGTCACCTAGCGGGATAAAGTGGGAGTGCTGCACCAGGGAGGCCCTTCAGGAGCCCAAGAATCCTTGATGAGGTTGCCCGGCCAGGTGAGCCTGGGGGTCTCCTGACCAGCTCTGCTCCAAGGACCCCTTCAGCACCCTTATGCAAACCCTCGTCTCAGAACGTTTTTAAGTGCATAGAAACTAAAATGCAGAGGATTGTTAGGAAACCAAGTGCACTGAAACACAACAAAATATTACAATGCATTTTTTATATAGCAGTGTATGTTCTTTTTATTACACTGAGGATGAATCGCCAGATCCAAAGTGTGCCGTGATTTGGCTGTGTCCGGACATGTAGCAGTAATATTTCGAGCCATCCACAGTCGTGGTGATGCAAGAGAAATGTCTGCAGTTTCTGTTTGATGGTTGCAGGTATGTCACACCGCCTTGTTCTGCTGCTGTTTATAACAGAAAGAAAGGCTGGACTTAGGTGATTTTTCTCACCATCCAAGTATAAGGACCCCTTGCATTCTACCCACATACCCAGGGGCTCCCCAGACCTCAGTGGAATTGTTTTCTGGAAAGAGCTGGGGGCAGAGACAGTCAGGAGGGGAAGTTACCCAGCAGGGAACCACCGAGACTTGGTGGGGCGCCTTCCACCCCTAGGGGAGGGAGGTTGCCCTCAACCAGGCTGTAAAGTCAGATTGAGGACAGAGACCTGCACGTTTCTGTTTCCTGGGGCACTGACCACTCGGCTGCAAATCCTCCAAAGAGAACAACTCTTATTTTTTTTTTTTTCTCTTGATGCAAATATTGTCATTCTTAAAAGGCTTTTTTTATGTGGACCATTTTTTTAAAAAAGTCTTTATTGAATCTGTTGCAACATTGCTTCTGTTTTGTTTTTTGTGTTTTTCTGGCTGCAAGGCATTTGGGATCTTCGCTCCCTGACCAGGGATCAAACCCACAACCCCTGTAGTAGAAAGTGAAGTCCTAACCACTGGAACACCAAGGAAGTCCCAACATGGTCATTTGTATGTGCTGAAAAAGAATAAAATCATGACATATTGGGCTTCCCTGGTGGCTCAGATGGTAAAGAATCTCTGTGTGCATTGCAGGACACCCTGGTTCAATCCCTGGGTCAGGAAGACCCCCTGGAGAAATGAATGGTTGCCCATTCCTGTATTCTTGCCTGGAGAATTCTATGGACAGAAGGAGCCTAGTGGGCTACAGTCCATGGGGTCGCAAAGAGTTGAACACGATTGAGTGACTCACACTAACTAAGAGCAATGACATATTTCACTGTTAATGTAACTGGTTTCTTGTGCTTGGATGGCATCTCATATTTCTGACCAGTCCATTTTTCTCCTCTCTTGGGAGTTTGGAGGGGATGGTGTAAGTCATCTCCCACCCAGCACACTAGCGTGCACACACACAGAGGCAGAGACACACGCCTACAAGCTTGAACAAATGCAAAAGGGAACTTTTCAGATGTACCCATTGTTGAAAGATCACCAGGTCCCCACCTCCAGGAGAAGCCTGCAACCAGGGACCTGGAATCCCAGGCTGGCCCCAGGCTCTGGAAGCCCTCTCTGCCCTGCAGTATTTTCCCAACAAAGAAGCTGGCCGACCCCCAGCGGGAGGCCCTCTTTGAAGCTCTTAGACCATTTACCTAATGGCCTTCACAGACTTGACTATTTTTAAAACCCATCCAAAGCCAAATTGAGCTGCCATTGTTCATTTTTCTCCCAAGGAGGTAAATGTGTCTTAAGCATGACATTTGATTAAGTGGCTACATTTGTGATTTTAAATGGAAGGGAAATACTGATTGAAATTATTATAAGTTTCTTTAAAGCGTTCACAGTCTTCTCTGCCCCCGCCCCCCTGCCTTTCCAGCTTCCTCCACCCATTAAAACATTCAAGGGGTCAGAGGGTTGGGAAAGAAGTACAAGTCACTTTTCCTCCTGAGTGGGGGAGGGTGAGTGCCCCTGACTTTGGAGTCCTGCCCCGACCCCACCAGCCTCTGAACTGTTCCCCAGGGATGCTGCACACAGCTGTCCACTCCAGCTGTGGGCAGGTCAGAGCCTGGGAGGGAAACTGAGACTCCCTCTCATCAAATGACTCGAAATGCTGGGTCTCTGCTACCCATCAAATACTCATGTGTATCAGAGAGGGAAAAATATTGTCCCTCTGCTTCCTCTGATCAAGCAATGGACTCCCATGAGGGCTGCCTAAGAATTTTATCTGGGAAAAAGAAAACCCTCACTTCAAGCCTTTAAAAAATTTTCTGTGATGACCAACTTTCCTGTTCTATTTAAGTGGGCAAGGATGAAGACTAGGAGGATCCATTCCCATTGCAATATAAAGTGACCATTTGATTAGCAGTCCTTTGGCATTACAGGGTGTGGAGGTTTGGGGCATGAAGCTGGAGAGTAGAGGGTCTAGGGTGGACAGACATGGGCGGGAAGCCAGTCAATGAGGTGCCTGGGGATGGGGCTACCGAGCTGAATCCTTACACATTCTCCTGTGACTGAGTCCGAAATCTGAAGGTTTTGGCCTTCCGTGGTGGTGCAGTGGATAAGAATCTGCCTGCCAATGCAGGAGACATGGGTTCTATCCCTGGTCCAGGAAGATTCCACATGCCATGGAGCAACTAAACCCATGCACCATAGTCACTGAGTCCATGAGCCGCAACTCCTGAGCCAGCATGTTGCAACTACTGAAGCCCGAGCACCCTAGAGCCTGTGCTCCATCACAAGAGAAGCCTTTGTGCCACTAGGAAGGTAGCCCCTGCTCACCACAATAGAGAAAGCCTGTGCACACAGCAGTGAAGACCCGGCCCAGCCAAAAATACATACACGATTTTTTTTTTAATTTTTAAATGAGCAAAGTCTGAGGGTTTTGTCCTGTGTTGCAAAGTTTCTGCAGTTGTGTTTGTGTCGAGGGGAGTTGGGGGACCTCTGCTGTGGGGGTGAGGGCTGGGGGAGACCACAGTGGCCAGAGAAACCAGGAGGAAGAACTGGGACACGGTGACTAATTCCAGAAGGGATGTGAGGAAAATTCCTTCCTGCCTCACATTCCAGAAGATTCTGGGCCCTGGGTGGATGGGGACCGTGGTGGCAAGAAGAGCCGCCCAACTTCACAGAGTTCTTAGGATGGGGCTTTAGACAGGTGAACTGGGTATTAAGGAAAATCAATGAGGTTGGGGGCAGGTCAGGGGCCCCTTGGTTACACTCACTGATACAGTAAGGGACCAGGGACATCACTTGCTAGCCCCAAAAGTCCCACTCCTTCTAGGAGGAGAGGAGAGAGGCTGAGGATGCCCTCATTGTGTTGACTGAGCCCTGAGGATGTGCAGGGAAAAATACCAGTGATGAGGCTCCCTGGGAACAAGCTCCTCCATCGGTGGTGGGTGCACAGGGACTGAGGGCTGACCCTGGAGGGGTCGCTGCTCCTGGCAGGTCCAGGGACCCCTGGCTCTAAGCAGGAAGGGTCGAGTTGGATGCCCCAGGGTTCTGAGCTATTGCTGTCTCTTCCAAATCAATTCATCAACCGCGTTCAGCCCAGACCAGAAACTGTTGCGTCGGCAGACAACCTGCAGAGCTTGGTGACAACCCGACACAGGGTGTTTTCTGGCTCCCGCTCAAGACCACCATGTTGCCCCATCCGTCCTCCTGCACGTTGTCTTCACTCGGGACCAGCCTGCAGGAGCTGCTCTCACCTGCACACCCCATCATGCAGGGCAGAGTCATGGCAGAACCTCACTGTGGCCCCTACGGCTACCCCCAGGAGGTGGCACAGCCAGGCTGGCATCAGCAGGCTGAGGAAACAGAAACCTCACCCAGAGAAAGGCAGGTGATACCTCTACTTATGAGTTATTGTTGTCGTTCAGTTGCCAAGTTGTGTCCGACTCTTTGCAACACCATGGACAGGCCTCCCTGTCCTTCACCATCTCCCAGAGTTTGATCAAACTCATGTCCATTGAGTCAGTGATGCCATCCAACCATCTTATCCTCTGTCAACCCCTTCTCCTCCTGCCCTCAATCTTTCCCAGCATGAAGGTCTTTCCCAATGAGTCAGCTCTTTGCATCAAATGGTCAAAAGATTGGCACTTTAGCAACAGTCCTTCCAATGAATATTCAGAGTTGATAGGGGCCAACAATTCCAGAAGGTTTAAAATTTCATTTTTACAGAGCCCCTAAATTTGACAATGCCAAAATTTGTTGAAAGGAAGGTAGCATGTTTTCTGGCAAGCATGTTGTGCTTGCATGTTTTTTTCTATCTCTGAACTCTAGATGGATTTTTGAACCTCGAGGCTGCAAGAATTCATCTAGACATTATCGCCTACCCAAGAGTCAGGCACCTGGTTAATGCTGGAAACTCAGAGGCAGACAGTTGTCACTAATGATTGGGTAGTGGGGCTGATTGGCTTTATCCCTAACTATACAAATGGTCAGATAATGCATCTTTAGGGCCTGTATTTCTATCTAGAAGAGAGAGCTGTGATTAGTCAAAAGCAACCATCACCATCATTTCCATCACCATCTTTTTCATCATCACCATCCCCATCATCATTATCATCATCACCACCATCACCACCATCACCATGGTCACCATCGTCATCACTGTCATTTCTAAGATACCTCCGTGGCCTCCTTTCTCAGTCAGTAATTACTGGACCCTGCCTTCCCCCAGAAGCAGCTCATCTGGGCTGCTCTCAGCCAATCTAGGAAGTAATTGAGCAGAAAAGCCACTTCCTCTAACAGTGCCTTGTTGGAGCTGTTATCTTCGGCTTGAAGAGGTTTCCAGAACATGCCAAGGAGGGAGGAAGACTTGTCGTTTCCTGAATGCGCCGGTGCAGAGCAAATGCCTAGCTGGTTTGTCCCAGTGTAGCCTGAAAGTCACCCCTGCATGGAAGATGAATGAAGAATTTTAAATTCTTCTTCACCATGAAGAATTTTACATTTCTGACCTCATTTAAGTGCCGCCGCAACCCGGAGAGGTTGGTGATACTATCATACACGGGCTTATATTGAAAGCATTTCATACCGTGCAGCCTGGGCACCGGGATGAAGGTTGTCCACAGCCATGGGGTCATGCAGGGCTTCCGGGAGAGCACCAGAGGCGGCGGTCGGGGTGCTGGGGAGTAGGGGGGCTGTTTGCAGCTCGTAGGAAGGTATTCCAATTCTGTAATATCTGGAGTGGCTGCTCGCAGCCATGCTGACTGAATGCCAGGCCTGATCACATGCATATGCATCAGAACTTCAAAGCTGATTGTCCAGGATCCCCCTGCAGGGAAGGGACGACTCAGTGATCCAGTCTGGGATGTCCAATGCCAAAGCTCTCTCTAGTACAACACATGAAGGACTCTTGACAGAGATCCATTTCACCACCTGCTTTCTTCTTTTTTTTTTAATTGGTCCTATGGGTTTTATTCTTTTTTTCTCTTTCTTTTTCTTTTTTTGAGTATGTTAAAAAGCCGAAGCCCTGGAAGGCAACCTGTGTTCAAAGCAGTTCAATACTCAAATTCTACCCATGGCTACCCTAGATCATGATTTTTTGATGCACAGTAGAGCTGGTCCCCTGCATAATCAACTCTGGCCCTAATTCCACCTTTAGAACTATGCTTTTATGAAAGGTTCACTTTTGTTTGGACCTCTAGGGAATGTGGCTGCATTTACACACTGCCAGATGACCACCCCATATCTACTGCCCCTGTCTCTTACTAACAGAACTTTGTTGGGGGGGTCGGGGGAGTGATAAATGTGCCTGGCTGAAAGTTCATGTATTCCCCGCCTCCTTTTTCCTGAGGGTGGCTTGTGATGCAATTCTGACCAATGAGATATAAGAAGAAATTGCTTGATGGGATACCTGGTGAAGTTTTTTAGAAGGGGGCTGACTTTTTAGCACCTGTTTTTGCCTTCTTTCTTGTCCTTATTTTTGCCTGGAATGCAGATAGGATGCAGGAGATGGTGCAGCCATGTTGTGACCATGAGGTGACAGGTATGAGAGTGGAAGCTGCATGTCAAAATGTCAGAGTAAAGGGACAGAAGGAGTCTGGGCCACTGGGGTGTGGTGCACAGCCACATGCATTCCAAATTACCGACCTACCGACTTCCTGTTTGGCAAGGGAAATAAATCTCACATTAGTTCAAGCTTCTCTTGGTCCCAATTTTCTGTAGCTTTTGGCCAAATGTAATCCTCATTGAGAGCATGCCAGTGCTTACCTGTAAGGCTGGTAGTTAATCAATTGTAGGCCTTCAGTGTTTTAAGATTCTAAATTTCCTAGGGTAGAATTTTATCAACTGTCACTGAAAGTTAAAAAGGAATGACTGAGATCAATCCAGAATCAAGAGTCTAAATAGAAACATAACACAGGGTTTTAAGTCTTCACGGTGTGCTGTGCTCAGTTGCTCAGTCATGTCTGACCCTTTGCGACCCCGAGGACTGTAACCCACCAGGCTCCTCTGTCCATGGGATTTTCCAGGCAAGAATACTGAGGTGGGTTGCCATTCCCATCTCCAGGGGATCTTTCCAACCCAGGGATCAACCTGGGGCTCCTGCATCTCCTGTACTGGCTTCACCTTTCCCCCTTAACATCTTGATATACACCTGATTCACCAGCGTCACCTCTTTCGCTGAGTTCTTTCTGCCTTGGGGATGGGAGTGTTGAAGCTAAGGAATTCATCATTCCTTTGTTCTGATGTTTCTAGAAACTTCACTGAGTAAGGAAGTACATGTCTCCCAGGATACAGTGACTCCTGGCTCATCTGGGTTGCATGTCTGATGCCCAGAGTTCTCCTCTGTTGCAGGAGTCAGCAAAGGGCTCCAGAGAAGGTAGCCTGGTCTGCTGTGTCTGAAGCAAGTGTTTAAAATCTGAATCAGGCTCACAGCATCCCAGATGAGCTTGAGGACTTAGGCTTCCCAAACACATCAGCAATCCAGGGTATGTTTTTGAAGCAATAGCCTGGATACCACTAGAACTGCCCCTACCCTCATAATGAGCAGTGACATTTGTATCCAAAAAAGGACGCTTCAGTTCAGTCGCTCAGTCGTGTCCGACTCTTTGCGACCCCATGAATTGCAGCACCCCAGGCCTCCCTGTCCATCACCATCTCCTGGAGTTCACTCAAACTCATGTCCATTGAGTCGGCGATGCCATCCAGCCATCTCATCTCTCTGTCGTCCCCTTTTCCTCCTGCCCCCAATCCCTCCCAGCATCAGAGTCTTTTCCAATGAGTCAACACTTTGCATGAGGTGGCCAAAGTACTGGAGTTTCAGCTTCAGCATCATTCCTTCCAAAGAACACCCAGGACTGATCTCCTTCAGAATGGACTGGTTGGATCTCCTTGCAGTCCAAGGGACTCTCAGGAGTCTTCTCCAACACCACAGTTCAAAAACACCAATTCTTCAGTGCTCAGCTTTCTTCACAGTCCAACTCTCACATCCATACATGACCACTAGAAAAACCATAGCCTTGACTAGACGGACCTTTCTTGGCAAAGTAATGTCTCTGCTTTTCAATATGCTATCTAGATTGGTCATAACTTTTCTTCCAAGGAGTAAGCATCTTTTAATTTTGTGGCTGCAGTCACCATCTGCAGTGATTTTGGAGCCCCCCAAAAAATAAAAACTCTGACACTGTTTCCACTATTTCCCCATCTATTTCCCATGAAATGATGGGACCAGATGCCATGATCTTCATTTTCTGAATGTTGAGCTTTAAGCCAACTTTTTCACTCTCTCTTTCACTTTCATCAAGAGGCTTTTTAGTTCCTCTTCACTTTCTGCCATAAGGGTGATGTTATCTGCATATCTGAGGTTATTGATATTTCTCCCGGCAATCTTGATTTCAGCTTGTGCTTCATCCAGCCCAGTGTTTCTCATGATGTACTCTGCACAGAAGTTAAATAAGCAGGGTGACAATATACAGCCTTGACGTACTCCTTTTCCTATTTGGAACCAGTCTGTTGTTCCATGTCCAGTTCTAACTGTTGCTTCCTGACCTGCATAAAGGTTTCTCAAGAGGCAGGTCAGGTGGTCTGGTATTCCCATCTCTTTCAGAATTTTCCACAGTTTGTTGTGATCCACACAGTCAAAGGCTTTGACATAGTCAATAAAGCAGAAATAGATGTTTTTCTGGAACTCTCTTGCTTTTTTGATGATCCAGCGGATGTTGGCAATTTGATCTCTGGTTCCTCTGCCTTTTCTAAAACCAACTTGAACATCTGGAAGTTCACGGTTCACGTATTGTTGAAGCCTGGCTTGGAGAATTTTGAGCATTGCTTTACTAGCGTGTGAGATGAGTGCAATTGTGCGGTAGATTGAGCATTCTTTGGCACTGCCTTTCTTTGGGACTGGAATGAAAACTGACCTTTTCCAGTTCTGTGGCCACAGCTGAGTTTTCCAAATTTGCTGGCATATTGAGTGCAGCACTTTCACAGCATCATCTTTCAGGATTTGGAATAGCTCAGCTGGAATTCCATCACCTCCACTAGCTTTGTTCGTAGTGATGTTTTCTAAGTCCCACTTGACTTCACATTCCAGGATGTCTGGCTCTAGGTCAGTGATCACACCATCGTGATTATCTGGGTCGTGAAGATCTTTTTTGTTCAGTTCTTCTGTGTATTCTTGCCACCTCTTCTTAATATCTTCTGCTTCTGTTAGGTTCATACCATTTCTGTCCTTTATCGAGCCCATCTTTGCATGAAATGTTCCCTTGGGATCTCTAATTTTCTTGACGAGATCTCTAGTTTTCCACATTCTGTTGTTTTCCTCTATTTCTTTGCATTGATTGCTGAGGAAGACTTTGTTATCTCTTCTTGCTATTCTTTGGAACTCTGCATTCAGATGCTTATATCTTTCCTTTTGTCCTTTGCTTTTCACTTCTCTTCTTTTCACAGCTATTTGTAAGGCCTCTCCAGCCATTTTGCTTTTTTGCATTTCTTTTCCATGGGGATGGTCTTGATCCCTGTCTCCTGTACAATGTCACAAACCTCATTCCAAAGTTCATCAGGCACTCTATCTATCAGACCTAGTCCCTTGAATCTATTTCTCACTTCCACTGTATAATCATAAGGGATTTGATTTAGGTCATACCTGAATGGTCTAGTGGTTTTCCCTACTTTCGTCAATTTAAGTCTGAATTTGGCAATAAGGAGTTCATGATCTGAGCCACAGTCAGCTCCCAGTCTTGTTTTTGCTGACTGTATAGAGCTTCTCCATCTTTGGCTGCAAAGAATATAATCAATCTGATTTTGGTGTTGACCATCTGGCAATGTCCATGTGTAGAGTCTTCTCTTGTGTTATTGGAAGAGGGTGTTTGCTATGACCAGTGCGTTCTCTTGGCAAAACTCTATTAGCCTTTGCCCTGCTTCATTCTGTATTCCAAGGCCAAATTTGCCTGTTATTCCAGATGTTTCTTGACTTCCTACTTTTGCATTCCAGTCCCCTATAATGAAAAGGACATTTTTTTGGGGGGGTGTTAGTTCTAAAAGGTCTTGTAGGTCTTCATAGAACCGTTCAACTTCAGCTTCTTCAGCATTACTGGTTGGGGCAGAGACTTGGATTACTGTGATATTGAATGGTTTGCCTTGGAAATGAACAGAGATCATTCTGTTGTTTTTGAGATTGCATCCAAGTACTGAGTTTCGGACTCTTTTGTTGACCATGATGGCTACTCCATTTCTTCTAAGGGATTCCTGCCCACAGTAGTAGATATAATGGTCATCTGAGTTAAATTCACCCATTCCAGTCCATTTTAGTTCGCTGATTCCTAGAATGTCGACGTTCATTCTTGCCATCTCCTGTTTGACCACTTCCAGTTTGCCTTGATTCATGGGCCTAACATTCCAGATTCCTATGCAATATTTCTCTTGCTTCTATCACCAGTCACATCCACAACTGGGTGTTGTTTTTACTTTGGCTCCATCCCTTCATTCTTTCTGGAGTTATTTCTCCACTCATCTCCACCCTCATAATGATCAGCGACATTTGTATCCAAAAAAGGACACTTAGAGTAATCAGAAGGATATGGGTTCCATTTGTTCCTCTTTTTTTACATCAAACAAATAATGTCAAGTGCTGCCTTCACCACTTACCAGATCTCATACCAGTTATGTCATTTCCTTTACCATGGTTCTCACATCTTGCAAATGAGACAGGAAGGAGCAAACCTCGGGAGGATTTAAATCATATGACCTGGGCGATGCTCCTGCCACATTAGATGCTCATAAATCATTGCCATGATTAGGAAGGAGCTGCTGTCAGTGCAACTGGTGTACATCTGAGGACAGATATCAGCTACTTATTAATTTATCCTTCATGCCTCAAAGATTTATTGTGCATGATTCTAGGTACCAGGTAAACTTTGAACAGTTAAACACACCTTCTTCATAAGACAGTTCAGAGAAGAATCCAGACCATAAACAGAACACAAGATAGAAATGCATAATTGTCCACTGGAAACTTTCTGAAAGTCATTGACTGGCTGTTGTCTGGTACTCGGCACCATCGCCTCCTTTCTAAGCTCTCTCCTGCTTTTAGGGGCTAGAAGCCTGCAAACTACATCCCTAGCCCTCCTTCCTGCAGTAGCAAATGGTCCTGTGAGTGGCTGTGGAATAATGGTGTCTGGATCTCAGAGGAGAGTTAGAGACTCACACGGTAGGAAAGCCAGGGTGACATCCATATATATTGATGAAAGTCATACATGTCTCAACAGAACAGTAAGACCTAATGTAAGCAGGGTTCTGCAGAGTGCTGTGAGGGATCTGAAGCTGCCCATGCCTCTGAGCAACTTGGTAGGAAAACAAGGACAAACAGATCTGGGTCAACTTCTCTCCAGGCAAAGCAGTCAGCAGCTTAGAGTCAGCCATTCCTCGATTCCCATGTTCATTGAGCCAACTTGTATTCCATGACTGCTGCATCAGACAAATGAGATCCTGTCTCTCAGGTTGTTTTCTAGTTCAGCCTACTGAGTTTCAGAAAATGTGAGCTAGACATCACTTTGGAACCCAGATTTGGGATTAAGGGACGGATGAGATTGGATTGTCTTCATCCCTAGATTCCTTGGGTCAAGTTCCAAGCCCCAAACATCCATGTGGGAAGGTTAGTAAGCTCTCTGTGATCGAAGCATCACCGGCTTATTAAAACTTGCTTGAAAATTGGGAGAGGGGCAGGTAGCCTCATCTGTTGAATGTCTAAGTTGATTGTTGAGGCTTCCCTGGTGGTCCAGTGGTTAAGACTCCACATTCCAAGCCAGGGGACAGAGGTTCAATCCTTGGTCAGAGAACTAAGATCCCACATGCCACGGGGCAACTAAGCTTGCATGCTACAACTACTGAGCCTATGTGCTCTAGAGCCTGTGCATCCCAACTAGAGAAGCCTGCAAGCCACAACAAAAGATCCCATGTGCTGCAACTAAGAGTCAATGCAGCCAAATTAATTAAGTAGTTAATTAATTAAAAGAACTTGATCGCTGACCAGGGACACACGGGTGTCCAAAGGGGAGGCTCTTGGCAAACAGGGTGACCTAGACAGGCTGGGACTATAGTTCTGGAATAACTCTTCACACTGCTCTTTCTCACTCTCAAGGTGTCCCAGTTTGGACTATAAGTTCTATGCTGACTCAATCAATCAAGTGCTTCCACATCAAAAGCTTTGATGTTGTTCAGTCGCTAAGTCATGTTCAACTCTTTGCGACCCCATAGACTGCAACATGCCAGGCTTCCCTGTCCTTCTGTATCTCCCAGAGTTTACTCAAATTCATGTCCACTGAGTCAGTGATGCTAACAAACTATCTCTGCCACCCTATTCTCATTTGCCTTTAATATTTCACAGCATCAGGGTCTTTTCAAATGAGTCTGATCTTTGAATCCAGTGGCCAAAGTATTGGAGCTTCAGCTTCAGCATCATTCCTTCCAATGAATAATCAGGGTTGATTTCCTTTAGGATGGACTTATTTGATCTCCTTACCTTCCAGGGGCCTCTCAAGACTATTCTCCAGCACCATAATTTGAAAGCATCGGTTCTCCAGGGCTTAGTCTTCTTTGTGGTCCAACTTTCACATTGTTACATGACTACTGGAAAAACCATAGCTTTGACTACATGGACCTTTGTCAGCAAAGTGATGTCTCTGCTTTTTAATACGCTGTCAAAAGCTATTGAGCATTAAAGAGACACCACCTAGGAGTTTGGAGAAGGAAATGGCAACCCTCTCCAGTATTCTTGCCTAGAAAATCCCATAGACAGAAGAACCCGGCAGAACAGTTCATGGGGTCGCAAAGAGTTGGACATGACAGAGCAACTGAGCACACAACTTGGAGGTTGAAGGCACCAGGGATCTTAAGACTGAGAAGTGAGAGTCCATCCAGGAATGTGGGCATGCAAGCTCACACCAGCTTTGCTTACAATCACCAAAAGGTGGACACAGCCTAAATGTTCATGAACAGACAGGTGGACAGCGGAATGTGGATCCTCATACAATGGAAGACAGTTAAACCTTAAAAGGGAATGAGGCAGCGACACATGCTACCACATGTGTGATCCTTGCAAACATGACATTGTGAAAGAAACTAGACAAAGGGCATGTGTGGGGAACAAACTCCGGAAGATAGAGAAGGGCAGGAAAGCCTGGCAGGCTGCTCCTTGAGATCGCAGAGTTGGACACGACTGAACAATCGGACAACAACAACAAGACAGGAAGTAGTTTACTATTTGCTCAGGGCTTTGGGTAGGAGGAGGATAGGGAGTGATAACTAAAGGGTACAATCTCTGTTTAAGATGGTTTAAAGTGATGAAAATGTTCTGAAACTGACTAGGTGATGACTGCACATATCTGTGGGTATACCCAAACCATTGAATTGTACACCTTAAATGGCTGAATTTTGTAGTATGCGAATTAAATCTCAATAAAGCTGTTTAAGACTCATGCATGGGTAAAAATCCATTCAAAGTCAGATAAACCAGTAGATTTTAATGTAATACAGTACAAAAGGTACAGACGTGGAATTCCACCTTGCAACTAACCGTTAAGAAACCACAACTTGTCAAATGTCCCTATGGTTTCAAACAAGATACCCACAATTATTTGAAAAATCTATTAAAACATTCATCTCTTCCCTAGCTACACCAATGTCTGAGGCTGAGTTTTCCTTAGATACGTCAACCAAAACGACACGTTGCAACCGACTGAACAGAGATTCAGATGTGACGATCTGGATGTCTCACACAATGTCCTTTTAATTTGGAAATGTTATTTTTAGTAAGAATGTTAGTTACACTAATAACAGTAATTTTTAAGTGAAGAAGGAAATGCAGACTCAATAATTGGCTCAGCCTGTAAAACCTGTGCAGTGTTAGCATAGCCGTTCACCCCTTCATTCAAAAATTCATCGGATGCCCACTCTGTGCGTGAGTGATGGCGATGATGGTGATCATTATATTAATTCCAGTTAACATTATAAACCAGTTAACGATGAGTCAAGTGCTTGATAAATTTGGGCCATTTATCCTGACAGCACCCCTTAAAGTGAGGACATTATTAGCCCAGACAGCTGCTCTGGGAGGTACCCAGGGGCAGGTCTGCAGAGTATGTTCTGGAGTCTTTTGCTGGCAGGTGGGCAGCATAGACGCATAGCCCTTCAGCCTTTGTGGCTGACACACAGCTCCCCTCAGCCAGTGTGGCAAAGTGGGTATGCACACTGCAGTTATGTTGTTCTTAGTGGGGTGTGGAGTCAGTGTCCAGGGGCTGTATGGTGTGGGACATCCCCCTGCTCCCAGAGGGAACTTGCAGGGCAGAGATTTAGTTCTGGGGGCAGAGTTACAAAGTCACTTCCTGACAGCTGTTGGTTCCCACCTGCCTGCTTCCTGGTCGGCTGGCCTCTTGATTGTCGGGAAGTGTTGTGAACCAAACATTTGTGTCCCCTGGAGATTCCTATGTGGAAGCACAAACTCCCAGTGCAATGGTATGTGGAGGTGGGTCCTTTGGGAGGGGATTGGGTTTAGATAAATATGAGGGTGGGGACCCTATGATGGGGTTGGTGCCCTTACAAGAAGCTGATGAAACCAGAGTGGATCTGATCCCTCCCCACCCCCACCGACTGTGTTTGTGTCCAGGATTCCATCACCTCTCGTTCTTCAGTGTCATGGGCCTTCCTTTTTCAAGATGAGGGAAGTTATATGGAACTAATAATTACCAAAAAAGACTGCAACTTGCCAAAGCAGTCCTAAGGTAAAAGAACAAAGTTGGACCTCCCAGAGCTCAGATGATACCACAAAGTTACAGTAATCAAAACAGCATAGTATTGTCCCCAAAACAGACATAACGATCAATGGAACAGAATGGAGGGCCCAGAAATAAACCCATACACCATAATCTTCAACAAAGGAGGCAAGAATATACTATGGGGGACAAGACAATCTCTTCAGCAAGTGGTGTTGGGAAAGCGGGTCAGCTCATGTAAATCAATGAAGTTAGAACACTCCCTCACTCCATACACAAAAATATACTCAAGGGGGAGTGGGGTGGAGGCTGAAGAGGGAGGGGATATGTATATACTTATAGTATTCACATTGTTGTACAAGAGAAACCAGCACAACATTGAAAAGCAATTATCCTCCAATTAAATTTTTAAAGTTTACTCAAAATAAACTCAAAACTTAAAGGCTTAAATATAAGACTTGACAATGATATAAATCAACAATACTTCAAAAAATGCATTTTTTTTAAAAAGGGCCATGCATGGATGGTGATGCCACGCTGTACAGGGAGGTGTGGGGCTAATCAAATTCTGTGCATTCCGGCTGCTTCTGACCCAGGCAATGGCAGCACTGACCACAGGAGCCTCTGCCCACAGTTGAGAGTCCTGTTCTTGTGTCCATGCAAAGATTTCCAGTGGAGGCTAAGCGACAAGGCATTTCAGGAGGATTTTCTGCAAGTTTGGAACTCAGATGGAATCTTTGTCTTTTCCTCTGTTAACCAGCCTATTCCTGAAGCCAAACCCTCCTGCAGCCTCTGGTCACCCTGCTCGACCAGAGTGACCACTTGGTGCTCACTTTGCTTGGAGAGCAAGGTGCACGCTGCTACTTTTGCTTCCCTGGTGGCTCAGCAGTAAAGAATCTGCCTGCTAACCAGGAGACTTGGGTTCAATCCCTGCTTTGGGAAGATTCCCTAGAGAAGGAAATGGCAATCCACTCCAGTATTCTTGTCTGGGAAATCCCATGGGCAGAGGAACCTGGCAGGCTACAGTCCATGGGGTCTCACAAAGTCAGACACGACTGAGCAACAGACTATTTTCAGGGTCAAGAAAGTCGGTGACCCAGATTGGCCCCAACAGCACCCCATTGTAAGATCTGTCTTGAAGAATCTTGTCTTTTCTTGCCTCGTTTCAGTACCTCTGACTCATGAGCAGGTGGGATAACCCCAAAGGTCCTTTGCTTTGAGGCCTGTGGGATGCTCCCCACCTCCCCCTGCACAGGACAGGGAGGAGGTGACCATCGAGGGCACTCAGTGTTGAAATGCATAAAGGGAAGCACTGTCCTGTCCTGCCTGTTCTTTGCAGGTCACTCTCTGTGGCAAGCATGCCTGAGTGAGCACATCTCAGTTCGCAAGATTCCGTCCTTCTCTCTTTGTTGGTGTTTCCTTGTTTTTCTGCAGCTCGACAGGGATGGTCCAGCGATGCAAGCATCTTGTGACTTCCCTTTCCTGCTGGCAGCTTTCCGTGCTCCCAGCGAGCAATGGAGGAGGGCTTCAGAGGGCCAAGGACATCCTAAGTGACTGGCCTGACCATTCCACCCAGGGATGATGGCTTACAGCTCCCCTACCCCTGCTCTGGGTATCAGCGACTTCACGCATGCGCCACCTGGTTCAAGGTGAGGGATTTCCCTGTATTTGGGGCAGAACAGACATCACCGCCTCCTGAGGCCGGCAGTGCAGTTTGGACACGTGGCCTGAGCTGCTGAGAGGTGTTTGTCCTGGATTCCAATATGTTTAAGTCCTCGGGGTCCCAGGGGTTCCTGCTGTGACACGGAAGCATCTTTGCCGGATCTTCAGAAGGCCCAGGGCAGGGAGGAGAAAGCCCAAGGTGAGAGCATCACCTCACCAGAGCCCTGTTTCTGCATGCATCACTTTCCTTGGCTGACACAGTCTTCCTGCTGTAGGAAAGGCACAGCTCAGGTTTGGAGTATGAAGTCAGAGGACACTAATTAGCCACACTTCCCCACCCCCAACATCCAAATGCGAATCCTGGTACCATACAAGGATGGTGATTTGTGTGACTTATTACCATCGTTCCAATCACTTGGGCTCATCTTTTCATCCCAGAATTTCAAAGAAGAATGCTTTATAAGGAGATGGCTATTCATTTGTACAATGAGAGGCATCCTTTGAAAACGGGGCTTTCAGACTCTTGATAGAAAAATCTCTGATTTCCACTTGGCATGATTAACAGGCTGAGGAGTTCCCCGAGAGCAGATGTGTCTGTCAAGTGGGGTGACGGCACTGATGTCAGGGGCAAAAGGTACCCCCCCACACAACATGACAGAAAGCAGTTCCTTGAGAGTCTAAGCTTCTGAGACCTTTTGCAGCCAACTCTGTCCTTCTCAAGCCCACCCTCTTCCCAGGAGCCAAAGCATCATTCAAAGACCACAGGCAAACCCGAAAAGTATTGTTATAAGGAAGCACAGTGAAGATGTAGGTGCTGGCCAGACTGCTGCTGCTGCTGTGCCCCATACAAAGAGGTTAAGTAATAGTTTCTACCCTTGAGGACTCTAAGTATTGTATGAGTCATCATAGATTCAACCCTTGGAAGTATTTGGTACAGAGTAAATACTCAATAAATACTCAATAACTATGGGGAAGCAGATGATGGCCCTGGTGAAGTCACTTCCTGGCTTACAATTCAACAATGGATTTCAACTTCTCCCATACAATGCGGAACAGCAGCATCCGGCTCATCCAGGTTTAAGAAAGCCTACTCCAGCCTCGGCTGGGGTGACCTGCACTGCCCACCTTCACACTACCCACCCATTCACCCTTCTCATTCACTACCCACACAATACACAGCTGCTTAGCACCCGATCTGAGCCAGGCAGTGAGGGCGGGGCTTCCCAGGGCAGTATTTGGGCATTTCTTTCCTGTAGGTACTGGACTTTCCTGTAGGTTCTTTCCCTGTAGGTACGTTCCTTGGTACTCAGCCCCACACCACCTGTCCCAGGCCCGCACTGTCCACATCCTGCTCTCTGCACCGTCTTACTGGCCCTTTGGCTTGTGCATCAGCCAGTGGACCCTCTTGGAAAGTGCCTCCTCCTCGCTCCTCTGTTTCTTGGCCAGCTTGTCCTGGCTGTTTAGGACTCAGTACAGTCTCACCTCCTCCGGGAAGTCTTCCCAGCCTCCCTGTCGGGTTAGGCGCCCCTCCTCTGTGGGTCCACAGCCCGCCGTGCGTCCTCTTTGTTACCACAATCCACTACCAGCCTCCTCCTCCCCATCCTCGTCCTTTCTTCTTCTGTCATCCTCATCTTCACCCTCATCATATTCTGTTCCTCCTGCTGGACTATCATTTCCTCCAGGGAAGAACTGGAACTGACCTTCTTAGTAACTGGTCCTTGTAAACGCCCAGATACTGCCCTGGGAAGCCCCACCCTCACTGCCTGGCTCAGATCGGGTGCTGAGCAGCTGTGTGTTGTATGGGTGGTGAATGAGCAGGGTGAATGGGTGGGTAGTGTGAAGGTGGGCAGTGCAGGTCACCCCAGCCGAGGCTGGAGTAGGCTTTCTTAAACCCGCTCTGGCCTGCAGGAAGGTCCCTGGGGTCACCTGGAACACTCCCTCCCCTATGTCACATAAAACACTCTGGCAAATTAAAGGATGGAAGGCCCCATTGAGGAGACGACTCCTTTCATTGCCATTAAACATCGTAAGTGATGGATTCCTCCTAGAAGCAAATGACACACAAGAATCTGGCTGGATGCCGGGCTCTTGCTGCACTCTGGGATTACCTGGCAGAGAACAAGAGGTTAGTTTAGCCAAGAAGAGACGTTGGATGAGGGCTGCTTGCAGACACAGTCCCCAGGTGGTTCCTCCTTTCTGCTATCCATGCTTGTAGAGACAGGCCAAGTTCTCATAAATTATCTTTACATGCCCAAGGAAGATTATGCTATTTTGGGCTCTGGAGACTTTTAAAAACAAATGAAAAGCAAAACACAATAGCTCAGGACGTCTGACTCACTCAGAAGGGAAGCAGGCCCACCTTCTAGGAGAGGAGAGAAGGGGATCCTGGTGGGAGGACCACGGAGAAGGAGGTGGAGACAGCTGTTTATCTCCGATTAACACGAGCCCACCTACTGCCGTCCACGCTTCTCGTCGGCCTCTCTGGTGACCTGAGAGCAGTGAGGCTGTACCTTCTGGAACCTGAGAGGAGGCTGATGGGATGGGAGGGCTTGGCATCCCCAAACCCTCTCATACAGACCAAACATTGTTGAATTGGAGTCTCTCTCTGCTCTCTTCCTGGTACAAGGCTGTAAGAGGGAACCGGGCATCCCTAAACCTGAGCTCTTCCTGGGGTTCAGTTACTCAGTCTGGTCATGGTATTATTTGTGGCTCACAGATCTACTGCTTGAATAGCATCTCAGGGTGGGGCACAGCCAGAGAGAGGGGGTACCTCTATGTTCCATATCGTGCAGCCAAGGATGGGAGCACCAGCCTCTGAGGTGGGTTGTGACCTCCTGTAGCCCCCCTCCCCTGGACCACTTGCCCACACTTCTCAGAAGCAGGGTTGTCGTGTCCAGGCTCCGGTACACAACCCACCAGTCCCATGGCAGGCCTCCCAGGCAAAGCTCTGCAGCTCACAGCACAGGGACCACCCCCACCCTCTCCGGGTCCCACACCCACTGTGTCTCGGAACTTGCTGGGTGACAGGCAGGAAGCAAGCGCCCCCATTGCCTCTCACACTGTATTCTCTCCTTTACTTCATGCATCTGCGCAGACCCCCGCCCTGTGCCAGCTCATAACAGGACCTGGGTGTGCAGCGATGAGCAAGCTGCTGCCCTCAGGAGATGTGCAGGCTGGTGTGGGGTGTGAGGCAGTTAGTGAGGGCAAATAATTAGTGAATAGACGCTGTATATATATGCATGTATGCATGAGTGCTCAGTCGTATCTGACTCTGCAACTCCATGGACTGTAGCCCACCAGGCTTCTCTGTCCATGGAATTTTCCAGGTGAGAATACTGGAGTAGACTGTCACTTCCTCCTTCAGGGGATCTTTCTGACCCAGGGATCAAACCCCCTCCCACCTCCGCCCCATCTCCTGTGTCTCCTGCATTGGCATGTGGGTTCTTCACCACTGTGCCACCTAGGAAGCCCATGTAGATATAAATAATGTATCGATAATCTCTCCCATAAGAGGCTGATCATCTCCAGCGCCCGTGAGTATGTGACCTTCATGGATGGGAGTAAATGAAGGATCCTGAGATGGAGATTGTCCTGTATTATCTGGAGAACCCAGCATCATCACAGGGTCCTCGTAAAAGAAAGGCAGGGGGTCAGAGTCAGAGACTGCAAGATGCTGCCCTACTGGCTTTGATGATGGAGGGAGGGGCCACAAACCAAGGAATGCTGGCACCTCTAGAAACTAGAAAAGGCAAGACGGGATTCTCTCTTAGAGCCGCCAGGAGGCAGGAAGTCCTGCTGACCCTTTGCTTATAGGACCTATGAAATCTAGAACTACAAGAGAATAGATTTTTACCTATTTAATAAGATAATAAGTGTTTTAAGTCTCCAAGTTTATGAACTTTTGCTAGAGCATCAGTAGAAACTAATATCCCTCTGCCCTCCACACCCAAGTCTATGAATGAAATATAAGTAATGGGCTCAAAGTCTTCCCTGGTGGCTCAGTGGTAAACAATCCACCTGCAATGCAGCAGAGCCGGGTTCTGTCCCTGGTCCATGAAGATCCCCTGGAGACGAGAATGGCAACCCACTCCAGTATTCTTGCCTGGAGAATTCCACAGACAGAGGAGCCTGGCAGGCTACAGTCCATGGAGTCGCAAAGAGTGGAACACGACTTAGGGACAAACAACAACAGTAATGATGGGCCTGAGAGCAACTGGAAGAGGAGGGGTGGGCTCACGGCTTCCTTGGCAGGGCGGTCAGGGAGACCTCACTGTGCAAGTGACCCCAGACCGAAGACTGAGTTGGGGAGGAGGGGCCAGCCCAGTGTAGCTAAGGTCAGAGGGTCTCCTGACCATGGAGGCAGCAAGAGCTAGGGCAGGTGGGTGAACGGGGGCACAGCTAGAAAACATTGCTGGGATGCCAGTCTCCATGCCCTGGCTTGGTTCAGGGTATGTTCATCCTTCTTGTTTGGCAGCAGACAGCCCCACAACCCCTGCCCACAGCCGCACCACTTGACTTCAAGGCTCTTTATCTGATAGTCTTAAATTTCTCCTTGCCTTGGGGTCCTTCAGAGGGAGCTATAGGGGTGTGGCCTGGCCTTGGGTGGGGTGAGTCCAGTGAAGTCCTCTGCATGGTGAAAAATTTGGCCTTGCCTGAAGAGTGGTCTGGGGGTGACAGAGGATGAGATGGTATTACCGACTCAATGGATATGAGTATGAGCAACCTCTGGGAGATGGAGACAGACAGGCAAGCCTGGCATGCTGCATCTATGGGGTCGCAAAGAGTTGGACATGACTTAGCAACTGAATGGCAAAAAAGAGTGGTCTGATATTTGCCTTTGGCTTCTGGAAGGTGACCTGTCATCCTGACAGGAGGGCCAACATTGAGGATGGGGCTGGCCATGCTGGAAAGACCACCCATATGGCTTGGTAGAGGTGCTCTGGGTCCTGCCATCTCAGCCAACCTGGTGACTGAGATGGACCTGGTGGGCACTCAATGGGTCGGTCACTAATCAAACCATCGTCAATCAATCAATCATGCCTACCATGGAGCCCTGAGAAAGCGCTGGGCACAGGGCTCAGGAGCGCTTGCCTGGTGGGTAATACCCAGCATGTGTTGTCACTCCCTCATGCTAGAGGAGGGGGTGTCCTGACCCCATGCGGAGAGGACAATGAAAACTCTGTATTTGGAGCCCACTCAGACTCTACCCTCCCATGCCTCTGCCCCTGGTTGGTTCTGACCCATAAGAAACTGTAACCATGAGTTACAGCTTTAGTGGGTTCTGTGAGTCTTTCTAGCAAATTATCAAACCTAAAGGTGATTTGAGGATTCCACCCCACCCCCCAATTGGTGTTGGTGTCAGAAGTGAATGTGGTCTTGGCTGAATGACCCCAGAGTCCTCTGACCTTGGCAGTCTGGCTAATTGTCAGTCCCCCTATAAAACACTGCAAGATACACCCCTCAGGGAAGGATGCTCAGCATTTACCCCAGGCGCCAAGCCTTGGCTCCTGGCCAAGAGCTGGTGTCCTTAGGAGCCCCAGCACCCCCTACTCCAAGGAGGGCTCCAGCAGCTGCTTCCACATTCCAAGTCCTCTGTCACTCATGATTATGGCTCATGGCTTCATTTTCTAAGAAATGTACATCAGAAAAAAACAGCTCCAGTGGTTGACCACTTCGAAAATGCAAATCAGTGCAATTTCAATCAATACATGCAGCACTGAGCATTAAAAATGCAAATTTCCTGCTGTGCAGAGAGCAAGGAAGAGCAGTGCCTTGTTTAGAAAGAAGACTCGGATGGCAGGAGGACCTTTCTGGATCCCCGTGGAAACTCGGATCTTAATTGGGACAGAGGAAGAAGCAGAGCTGGGGGCATTAGTGGCTATGGCTGCACCACCTGGGTCCTCAGGTTATAGAAATGGGCTGATGGCCAAGCCTGGGCCCCTTTAAATGAAAGAGGAAGGGCCCATTCCCTTCATCCACTGCGTTCTGCATCCTTTCCCTGCTTTTCCTCCTCAGGAGAAATTGGTGGTTGGAGAACCTCTGACTCCCAGGTAGAAGCGCATGTGGGAGGAAACCTGATGAAAGCCCTAGGAGGCCACTCCCTGAGGTGTACCTGGCCCAGGTGAGGGGAGCACCTGACTCAGCTCAGGGAAGGCCTTGGGGTCCAACCCAGCCTGCATCCCTGGTGGATCTGAGGGAAGATTCACCTCCATTCTCTCTGGGGGTTAACTCCCCAAGCTCCCGATCAATCGCACCAAATTCCTTCCTCCAGGAGGCCTCCAGGGCCCCAGCACTGTCACCCCCTTCCCAGTGCCCTCCCTGCACTGCAAGCCCTTGACCACTCCCGCAGCTGCCACCCATCCACCTGTTGATGTTGGTCCTTCCTATCTGCGTCTAAGCCCCTTGAGGGCAGCACCACCAGGTTTTTGCTCTGTTTTACATAAAATGTGTTGAAATGAATGAATGATGCCCATCTCCTAGTCTGTCTGGAGACATGGAATAGTGGGTTCCAGATCCCAAATGCAAGTGGTCCGGTGCAGCCTTTCACCCAGGCCAAAGTCCCAGCCCAACACACCTCTGGTGGCCACCTGCCCACTCCTTGAACTCATGCGTGGAAATACACAGCCTCTGTGGTGCTTCAGGATCATCACCTGCTCAGCGTCTAAAATGCCTGTCAGTTATTTCACAATTGCTGTGAGTCAGAGGCTGCGTCCTTGGTGTGGTTTCGCAAGGCTTCCATCACAGTATTGATGGGGGCAGGGGTCTCATCTGAGCTCCCATAGTTGGCAGAATTCAGTTCTTTGCCGCTGTAGAATTCATGGCACTTCCTTCCTCAAAGCCAGCAGGAGACAGAGCCTGTGACTTGGGAAGGGCCCCAGTCCCTCTTGTAAGAACCTTCCCCTAGTTGGGTCAGTCTCACCCTGGACAGGGCTTCCCTGCTAGCTCAGCTTGTAGAGAATCAGCCTGTAAGGCAGGAGACCACAGTTCGATTCCTGGGTTGGGAAGATCTGCTGGAGAAGGGATAGGCTACCCACCCCAGCATTGTTGGGCTTCCCTGGTGGCTCAGCTGGTAAGGAATACACCTGCAATGTGGGAGACCTGGGTTCGATCTCTGGGTTGGGAAGATCCCCTGTAGAAGGGAAAGGCTACCCATCACAGTATTCTGGCCTGGAGCATTCCATGGACTTGAGCTCAAGATCAGTCGACTAGGGACATTAATGACATCTACAGAAGCCCAACGGTCCATGGGCGAGAAGCAAGTTACCATTCTGACCAGGCTCCAGGGTGAATGAACCACAATCATTCAGCCACTTTGGAATTCTGCCTGCAGGTCTCATAAGGCGGCCAGCAGCCATTCCATTATCTGCTGGGATACCTGGAGTTTCCCGTCCCATGCTAGGACCTTACATCATGGTTGGCAACTCTGGAGATTGTGGCCTGACACCTACTCTGCCCTCTTCTCTCCTGGATCCAGGAGACTCTCTAGACACAGTTCAGCTCAATATCCCATACCACCCACAGGGCACCAGCGAGCCTGCCCAGGCCTCCATCCCAGATGCCTTTACAGCCTCTCCCAGCAGCCCAGGGCCTCCATCCCCACACGCTAAAGCAAAGTCCTCCCACACCTGATTCCCAATCCCTGTACCCCCCACCCCCATCCCCGCACCAGGGCATGTCTTCCTTGACTCAGAGCCTTCTCTCAAGCCTGTATCTTTGTGGCGTTGTTCCTGTCCATCCCCCAGCCCCATGGCTTTAACTAATGGACTTCCTCCACCATTGGCCTGAGCCTGCCCTAATGTGGTCACCTTGCTTGGCTATGTGGTGGTCTACCGGGTGTTTGGGACACTGGAAGGACAACCAAGACCTACTCACCACCAGGCTAAGCAGGCTTGCCCTAGGCTTTGCCCCCTGCCTTCTGGAATCATCCTGTCTCCGCAGGTAGACACTGTCTAGGGAGGAGGAAACTGAGGCTCAGGGAAGCTGAGGCCTGCCTGGGTCAATGGCTGCAGGATAACACAGGATGCTGGTGAAACATGAACTTCAGATAAACAACAGTAATTTTTTATGAATATACTGCAAATGTGGCACAGGTTGTCAACACCAGCGTGTGCATACGTGTGGTTTATCTGCAATTCACATTCAGCTTAGCATCCTGCATGGTAACAGCTGGTAACAGATGAGGGAGCAGAAGGAGAGTTGGGACCTGCCCCCAGAGACTGAGCTCCCCTCGGCCTGAGGATAGGACTTGTCAGCATATGCCACCTGCCTTCCTCTCCCTACACGTGGGGGCCTGCAGCCACAGCCCTGGGCGGCCTGGAGGCAAAGCCACGCACCAATGGAGAGTCGATGAAACAGCAGGTCCCTGCCACTGAGGGTTATGGGATGACTCCCAGCAAGTGTTGTCCTGGGGACCACCTGCTGCAGATCGAACGTTGTTGTTGTTGCCATCTCCGACTCTTTGAGACCCTATGGACTGTGGCCTGCCAGGCTCCTCTGTCCATGAGGATTCTCCAGGCAGGAATACTGAAGTGGGTTGCCATGCCCTCCTCCAGGGGATCTTCCTGACGCAGGGATCAAAGCCAAGTCTCTTATGTCTCAGGCGGGTTCTTTACCACTAGTGCCGCCTGGGAAGCATAATAAGTAAATAAATACATTTTAAAAAGAAAAAGAAATTTAATCCTATCTCCCAATGGGCTGCTATCAGGAGGCAGGGCCAAGGGAGGTCCTGAGTGTGAAACCCTCCCGATGGATTGGTGCCTTTAAGAAAGACAGGAGAGATGCAGGTGAAGATGGTGAGATGAGGCAGGTCTGCGAGATAGGAAGCAGATCATCACCAGACAGCATGTCTGCAGGGGCCTTGACCTTGGAGGTACAGCCTCCAGAACCCTGCGTACCATGTGTCCGCCTCTTAAGCCCCTGCTGCTGCTGCTAAGTCTCTTCAGTCGTGTCCGACTCTGTGCGACCCCAGAGACAGCAGCCCACCAGGCTCCCCCGTGCCTGGGATTCTCCAGGCAAGAACACTGGAGTGGGTTGCTGTTTCCTTCTCCAATGCATGAAAGTGAAAAGTCAAAGTGAAGACGCTCAGTCGTGTCCGACTCTTAGTGACCCCATGGACTAGTCTGCTGTATTTGCTATGGCAGCCGCAGCAGACAGATCCGCCTCCTCCCTCCTCTCCCCCCTCTTCCTTCCTCCTCCCTCCTCCCTGCAGAGGCCAGCCCCTCCTTCCTCTCTTTCTCTTCCCTCCTCCCCCCTCCCTCTTCCTTTCCTCCTCCCTCCCTGAAGCCTCGCCCCCGTGGCCTGCTTCTCTGCCTGAGCTATTTATCAATGCAGGGCAGGCTTGTTCCATTAAACCCTCAAATGGAACTTATGGATGTAATCGTTTTCTGTGATCTGTCTCTGCTGAAAGTGGGGCAACTTGCACTCCCCGGCATGTCACTGCCCGTCTTGAAATGTTGTCTTGAAATGATTAAGCCTATGAAGTTTTATTTCCTCCAGCAGCTGACAATTCTGCAAAATGGAGAGATTTTAATTTCAAGTGGCACAATAAAAACCTTGTTGCTTCGAAACCCAGTGAGTAGGTTCTGGGGGACCCAGGGCCTGAACTTCTTGGTAGAGGGGAGGCCTCAGCTTCCACATGGGGGTGCAGAGCCAGCCCACCTGGACCTGTTTCTGTTCTGCTGAGAGGCCCTGTTGTGTGGCCTGGGGCCAGTGTCCCTATTTTCTACCCACCCCCTCAGCTCCTCACTCTGGAACATCTCAGAATCCATGCTAACTGCTTGGAGACACAGAGCTGATCGTGGGAGTGTTTTCACTGTCCACGTGGCAGGAGAAAGGGGTGGCCTTTACACGTGCAGCCGGTCCAGCCTTCCCAGCCAACCTATCCCCCAGCACAGCTGTGAAGGCGCAGACTCCTTTGTGGAATTGACTGCTCCTATCCCCACAAAGGAAGGGCCCTCCCAGCTGTGACCCACAGTCCCTGCAAACCTGCAGAGGACAGCCAGGTGGCTGCACATGGACCATGGCGGCCTGCACCCGGGCGGGGCTGCTGCTCCTCCACGAGCTGGCCCAGTCACCTCTCCTTGCGGTCCACCCCCTAGAGTCACCCCCTGCAAACCCCCTTGGACTGCTGCACCCCATGCCTGTCCTCCCCTCCTCCTGGGGGACTGCCTCCTTCTCCTTGCTGGCGAATTGGCTGGAAAAGGAAGAAAAAGGACATGCTTTGTTTTACTGTCTTTGCTAATTTCCACGGTGTCAATACTCCCAAGGGAGCCAGTTCAAGCTACAAACCACAGAGAAACCTGCTCACAAAACTCCTGAATATCTGACCAGCTCTCAGGACCCCTCTGCACAAGCACAGTGAGTTGAGTGGGAGCTGAACCGCTGTGTTTGCTCCATCTCTTCCTCTGGAGGGTGGGACCCTCATCTCCTTCATCCTCCTCCGCACTGGCATAGCCAGTGCCGGCTTCTCCCACTTCCTTGGTGACCGTGTTGGGCCTGCCCTCCCCAGACCCTGCTCCAGCTTGGCCAGGCTTGCATCCCACCCTGACCAGTCACATCTTGGCCAGATCAAGGCCTCCAGCCCTGTGCAGACTCCAGGGCATCCTCTGCAGCTCACTTGATAATTCTCTCTCGTGCTTCCTCCACATGGGTGGCCACAGCTCACGCCTCTGTCGTCTCTACATGCACACCAGGTAGCTCGGTGTCCAGACATAAGGGGGGAAGTGTAAACTCTGGTGGAATGAAAGGACTCCAAACTCGGCTCTGGGGCAGCAGGAGCCCATGGAGGAAGACTCCAAAGCCCGGTCACCTTGTCCTCACCTCATCCCCTGGGTCAGGTCCAGCCTTACGTTTCTGCCCCAGACCTGCTTGGACAGACCCTGAAAACACTGACTGTGTTCAGCTCTGTTGGGCACATATTAGGTGCTCCATAAAAGCGAAACCCGTGGTGAGGGAGGGGCAGGCTCCCACGGAGCACTCAGTGTCTCAGTTCACTGCCGGATCTGGGAACCAGGAGGGAGGGAGGGCCGGGCTCCTCTGCAGCTGTCACTCTTCTTGTCACACAAGTGCCTGGAATTAAAGCTTCACCATTAATTGCAATGGATCCGTCTGGAAAGTCTTCCTGTTTGTAATTTGGACAAATTGCCCTGTATCCTCTCTCAACGCACGTCGCGTGCAAAGCAGCTCCGGGAGGATTGATTTCCTTTCTGTCGTAGGAGAGACTAACCCGCGTGGGAGGTGCCCTGGGGAATGCCAGCCGCAACCTCCTCCCAGGGTTGCTCCAGCAGAGAAGTTCCAAACACAGCCCATCTCCAGACAGGGGTTTCTGTGCACTGAGAACAGTCTCTCTTGCTTGGGCAGGTGGAGTCTGGAGGGAGCCACATCTGGAGGCGACTTCCCCACCTTCCCTGGTAATGCTGGTGAGTTGGGGGGCACAGGGTGAGACCAGTGAGCGGAGAAGTGGACCACGTGCAGAGGCAGCAGCTGCCGCAGGCTTGGGGTGACCTTTGAGTGAGCTAACGAGGTACAGCAGGTAGGATTAGATGCTCACCTGGACACAGATGCAGGAGCCAGAGACACCTGAGCTCAGACCTCCACCCCGAGCCAAGCAGCTGTGTGACTCTGCCTGAGACAAAGGAAGACTCTGAGTTTTCATTTGCACGTCTGCAAAAACTAGCAGGATGGGAGATGTTACCTGCCCAAAGGCGGCGATGTTTGTACAGCTTCCCTCCCTAGGAGGAGCCATGTGCCGCAGCCCTGTGTGTCCTGATAAGAGGATCCAGCCAGCTGCACCCCAGCCATGTGGAGGAGATATAACTGGAGCAGGGTTTGTGGAACCTCTCCAGGCCGTGAGTGCACGCCACTCCATTCACAGGACCTCATCCCCGCACAACGAGCCAGGTTTCCCCACCTCTCTTTCTGGAGTCAAGCCACGTGTCAGCCAGCAGAGCAGAGAGATGGACCTCAAGTCCAGGCCCAGCTCATCAAACCTCCCAAATGAGCCCTACCATGGACTTTCCCATTTAGGGCTTTGGGATGGAGAAGGCCCCAGAAGAGCCAGTGTTCCTGCTGTTGGAAATTCTAATGTGTAAGGTCTGGCCAGAGTTCTGGGGTGTGTGTTAAGGAAAAACAGAGAGTACTAAAGACTGTCTGTCATCGCAGGAGGGGCTGATAGTAGGTATAGGGTCAACTCAACCATCTGGAGGGGCTGGAGGGGAGAGGCTTTCAGCTGCTGCTGCTCAAGGAAGGTGGACACCCCCAGATAGGGGTGGTCAGCTGTCCCTCAGGAGGGAGACTTTCTTCAGCCATTCTGGCAGCTATAACAGAGTTGGGGGGTTACAAACAACAGATATTTATTGCTCAGTTTTGGAGGCTGAATGTCTGAGACTGAGGCACCTGGAATCTGGTGAGACCAGCTTCCTGGTTCATAGATGGCCGTCTCCATGCTCTCCCTCCATGTGGCAGAAAGGGCAAAGAAGTAGTCCCTTTTATAAGATCACAAATTCCATTCATGGGGCTCCACCCTCATGGCCTCATCAACCCCAAAGGCCTCACCTCTTAATATCATCATACTAGGGGTTAGGATTTCAACATATGGATTTGGGGGGGACAAGCATTGAGCCCATAAGGGTGACCTTTGGCCCAGTCTACATGTGTTACAAGACACCCCATCAGTTTGGCATTTATGCCAGATTTTTCATTTTCAAACAGAGTATTATGACGAATGTTCATGTTGAAATAAGCCATGTGGTCCAGCAGATGCCAGCTTTTGGCCCCAGGCTTCCACGATGCTCTTGTCTCCTCGTGCATGAGAAGCAGTCAGTGAGCAGTTTTAATTTAACATGGGATTCAAGCTGAAAGACCACTGATGATGATGGACCAGCCTTGCTTTCAACCCTTTCCAGACCCAGGACGTTTCTCCTGCCTCTGAGTGGTGACCACCATGGGGTACCTCTCGGGCATGAGTGGCAGGAAGTACGTCCTCCATCTGGCCTCCCTCAGGTGAAGAGAGGAATATCCTGAGTTACTGCCTTCCCTTGGCGGACCTGGTGGACAGCCAGCTGTGCCGTGGCTAGGACCACCACCTGGAAGACCTCGAAGCCCCCAGCTGGTAGCTGATGTGGCCAGTGGGGCCAGAGGGACCCTCCAAGCAGAAGTGTGTGAAGCCCGGTGAAGATCAGAGATCAGCGGTCCTGCTCAGAGGGGCTTTCCAGGTGGCTCTAGAAATAAAGAACCCACCTACCTGCCAGGGCAGGAGACATAAGAGACTGGGCTTTGATCCCTGGGTCAGGAAAATCCCCTGGAGGAGGGCATGGCAACCCACCCCAATCTTGTCTGGAGAATCCCATGAACAGAAGAGCCTGGCAGGCTACAGTCCATGGGGTTGCAAAGAGTTTGATATGGCTGAAGGGACTTAGCATGCACTCACAGTCCTGCTCAGAACAGATAAACAGGAGCAGCCACAGACTCGGCTACAAATGAGACTTTCTTTATCATCAGAGCAAATATATCACCAAGTATTTATTATTTGCTAATGCTTTTAAAATTTTGTTAATGAACTCTTTGGGCAGCAATGAGCTAAAATAATGAAAGTACACATGTAATGAAAAAGCAAGGACTGAGCTTCTGTCTGTCATTAAAGTTGCGATGAAGCTGCAGCTGGTGCAGAGAGCCCTTCCACATGGCCCCTCTGCCTGTGGGCCACAGGCAGGATGCTGACTGTAAGGCAGCCCCTACATCCTACCTTAATGGTCATTTAAGAAGAATTTGCTCAAAGATGGGTACTTACCATGAGTGGCTGTAGAAGGCTTCTTGCATGTGTGCCCATAAGGCCAGATTTTTCATTTAGATCAAATGCTGATTTGATTGTTTTTTTTAATTTAGATCAAATGCTGTTCTTCCTGTGATTGAAAAATATTGCTGCCATATCAGTAAGCAAAGGATGTAGCAACCATCAAGTCACCACATTATAGCCACCCTGACTGTGAGCCCGGAGTGAACTCAGGATGGAGGCAGCAGGAACCCCGCTCCCCATCCACATCTGGCAGTCAGCTGCTACAGCCACACCCTCCCGATGGTGCACCCTGAGGGGACTAAAATGAGAAAGCACAGGCTCCTGGCCCCAGATAGCTAAGGTGCACATCAAAGGAATGATTTCAGTGAGCCCAGACTCTTGCATCTTCCCATACATAGAAAAGCTCTAAATGCATTAACTTGAGATCTCTGATCTGCTTTAATTAACAGTAATCTTTTGATGTTCTTATTACCTAGTCTTTTGTTGCAAAAAACCCTGTATATCCGGCTCCCCTCCCCTTGCCCCTTCAGCACAATTTTCTCAGTGTTATCTGAGATGCTGTGTCCCAGGCTTGAAGTCCTCAGAAAGTCCACCAAATAAAACATAACTCTAACTTTTAGGTTGAGCGTTAGGTTTTCCATCAACATTCCCAAACTCAGGCTGCTCAGTTCAGATTTTAAGTTTCCTTGGGCATGGAGGAAGGATGAAGCAGTTAGCCATCAATATATCAGGGCCCCTGATACATTGGGAAGAAGGCTTTGGGAACTGGAAAGGAAGCCATTTTGACATCATGACATCAGATTGTTTCTGGTACAAAATCTGTGAATTCCAAGAAGGGCTCAGTATTTCGTGATTCATTTGCTAAACTAAAAATACAGTTTTAGGGGCTTCCCTGGTAGCTCAGTGGTAAAGAATCTGCCTGCCAATGCAGGAGACATGGGTTCAATCCCTGATCCGGGAAGATCTCACATGCCACAGACTAGCTGAGCCCGTGCACCACAACTGCTGAGCCTGTACTCTAGAGCTTGGAAGCCACGACTTCTGAGCCCACGTGCTCTAGAACCCGTGCTCTGCAACAGCAGACGCCACCTCAATGAGAAGCTAGAGACCACAACTAGAGGGCAGCCCCTGCTCTCTGCAACTAGAGAAAAGCCTGCGAAGCCACAAAGACCCAGCACAACCAAAAATAAATAAAATTTATATTAAAAAAGTTACAGCTTTAGGGGTTTCATTCTGTTGGAAGCAAAACACCTGAGACCACGCTGAGTGCTATTGCAGAATCGGATGAAAATTCCACACTGAGGGTAAAACTGATTGATTATATTATGTTGTGAATAAAACAAGGCTGCCTGCCTTATCAGAAAACAAAGGACATTGCAACCATCCAGGCACTACAGCCCCGCCCTCCCAGCCCCCACGTCACTACAGTGAGTCCTGAGGGAACTCAGGATGGGGAAGAAGAGCATTCTGGCCCCAGAAAGCTAAGGTGCAAATCAAAAAGATGGTTTCAATGAGCTCAGACTCTTGCATCTTCCCAGTTACAGAAAAGTGCTAAATTCCTAGACTTGAGATGGTTTTAACATCTTTTGGTGTCCTTACTCCCTGGTCTTTGCTGCAAAAACCCCTGTATATCCTGGCTCCTCCCTTGCCTCTTAGGAACAGTCCCCCTGAGCTGAGAGACTGCATCCCGAGCCTGAGTACTCAGTTTTTTTCTGACAAATAAAATAAAATTCTCAACTTTTAGGTTGTGCGATTTGTTTGTTTAGTTGATGCGGTCATAATATGAACATATATTTGATACGAGTTTCAAGTTGGAAGCCACATTCTTATTAAAGTAAGAAACCGTTGACTTAAAAATAGTCACAACCTAGAAATTGAGAGTTATGTCTTATTCAGGGGGAATTTTTAGGACTTCAAGCCTGGGAGAGAGCATCTCAAGGATCTCTGAAAGAATTGCTCCGAGGAGGTGATGGGGAAGTGGGGGCGGCAGAGGGAGGCGGGAGTGGGGAAGGGGTTGGGGGTGGCGGGTGGGGTGGGGTGAGGAGGGCGTGGAATTGCAGAGTCAGGTTATATAGAAGTTAGAAACAAGGCAAGTAGTCGGAAGGGCAAAAGATTATTGTAAATTAAGGAAAACCAGATATCTCAAGTTAAGAAATTTAGTGTTTTTCTGCGCATGAGAAGATATAAGGGTCTGGGTTCAGTGAAATCATTACTTTCATATACATCTCAGCTATCCATGGCCAATATCCTTGGATCTGAGTTTTCACATCCTTAGTTTCTCAATCACCATAGAGAGTGGCAGCGGCCTCATAATTGCCAGAATGCAGGCATTGTTCTTTCTGGGCATCCTCCAGGCTCAGAAACTCACTTTTGGAGGGCCAAAATAGCTGATGGCTGTGACATCCTTGTTTATTGATACAGCAGGAAATACTCCATTTCACAAAACATACCAAACAGAAGTGGAAGAACAGGTTGTGGAACACAGGTAATTCTAACGTGTCTGAAAAGTTGAGACAATCTAACAGTCAAGTGATAGAAGTTACAGTGGTTGGAAATTTACAACTGTGTATCTGTATATACTTAGAGTAACTGAATTGCAACATTTTATGACAAGCGGATATTGAATTTTAAAAAGCCCTTCAGTGTGGCAGTACGGGTTCTCTCTTGCTGCTCTCCATGAAAAAGAGTCTGGAAATGTTTGAACCTTTGAAGAGCTTCTTTGTAAATCAATCTAGAGTGTCCTATAACAGCACTGAACCCTTTTGTAAACAAATCCTCTGTGTTTTGGCTGCATTCAATAATCCAACGAGGAGAGCAAAAACAACAACAAAAACTTCAGCTTTTGAGGCTTTTGGAAAATTATCATTATTGAAAACAAAGCTTGCAAACAGGAAGACATTAAATTTATCCCCATGCAAGCAAGGGAGGGAGGGAACCAATGAAACCATGTGAGCCCCTACAGCCTCAGATTTAATTTAAAAATTACATAATTGTGCTTTGGAATATCTCAACTAGTAGAAAGCATCTTTTAATGAAATCCTATTTTTAATTAAACAAATTTATATTCCATGCCAGAATGGAACCAAATTAAAAGATCTACAAGTTTGCAGCATCTAAATTTGGAGAAACATTCAAGAGAATCATATATAGAAATGACTTCAAAACAGACAACTTATTTGATGAGTTTTATCTTGTTAAGACTGTTTGTCGAAGAAAGACTCTCAGCCTCTGTACATGCATTTGGGTAAAATATTTATACATTTCAACCATGGAAAAACAAAACCCATGAACATGCCCTCTGTAGAGAGCAAAATTTGCTTATTCTGAGCTTACCACATCCCCCTGCACCCGCGGAGAGATAATTGTCTCAATTAAATATGTTATGGTCTAGGAGAGAGAAGTCAGTGTAAGGTGTCAACAATTTCAAATGTATTAGCAAAAGAATACACAATTTTGATGAAAGACCAAGCTATTTTACAGAAAATTTTTAGATGTTAAGAGTCTATTGAAAAAAATGCTTGTTCTTCAGAAAAATTCCAATGGATCTACCTAGGGAATTCCCAGGGTGTAGTGATAAAGAATCTGCCTGCAGTGCAGGAAACATAGGTTTGATCCCTGGATCAGGAAGATGCCCTGCAGGAGGAAATGGCTACCCGCTCCAGTATTCTTGCCTGGAAAATTCCGTGAACAGAGGAACCTAAAGGACTATAGTTCATGAGGCTGCAAAGAGTTGAACATGACTGAGCACACACACACATATATGAAAACCCACTTATCAAAAAAATACTTCAAAAATACGTCATTTTAATTGTCTTTAATGCCCTCCTTTCACTATGAAGAAAGGACAGGTGAAATGATCAGCACACACACCATCCAAACTCTGCTTATTTTGCTCTGATACAGGCAATCTCACAGCTACATTATTGTTGTTGCTAAATTAAGGTCTAATTTACAGTACGCTGAAATCAAAAGCTCATAAGTGTACAGTTCAATAAACTTTGACATATGTACACACCGACATGACCAATATATGGAATGTCTCTACCACTCTAGAAAGCTCATTGTACCTTTGCTGTTATTTCCCTATTCTGGAGTCGGTGGTAAAGAGTCCACCTCCCAGTACAGGAGACACGAGAGATGTGGGTTAGATCTATAAGTAGGGAAGAGCCCCTGGAGAAGGAAATGGCAACCGACTCCAGTATTCCTGCCTGGGAAATCCCATGGACAGAGGAGCCTGGAGGGCTACAATCCATGGGGTTGCAGAGAGTTGGACATGACTGAGCACTCATGCATGAAGATAACTACCCTTCTCATTAACTGAAATCAAAAGGATCTAGGTCCCAGACCTGGGAAGTGGCTCAAGCTTCCTGAATGTTGGCCATCCATTCATGCAACAGAGCCTGGGGTTGCTAAGATGCCATGAGCTGATAAGGCACAGTGTGGCCATGGGGTTAGTACTCAGTCAACAAGAGCACAGTCAGAGGGGAGGAAGGATGCAAGAGAAGAGGTCCCCACCAGTGCAGAATTCCATCACCATGGACAGTCTGAGAGGACTCAATTCTGTCAAGATATCCTGCTCCACCCTTCTTTCTACCAGGGTCCTACCTGTCTGCCAGGTGTCTAACCTGCCTGCCTCTATCTGCCTACACTCCCTGTAACCTCCTTTCTTCAGGCAAAGATTTGTGACCTCTCCCTGCTGCCTGGAGTTCCATCGTATCCCTGAAGCTCTTCTCTGACCCTCCAACAGGGATCCATGTCCCCCCACAGATACGTGGCCCCTGCTCTTTCCTGTGGCCCAAGGCACTTGCAGCTCTAGACACCCTATAGAGATAAGCCCAATACCACTGGGCTTAGCTCTTGACACAAATCCACAAGCAACAGACATGAGCCTTAGCGAGACGACCGAATCTGGTCTCGGTCACATGCTCAAGAGATGAGAGTGGGCACCTTTCCTTCCTTGTGAGCGGTTAATAACACTACAACATTTAAGGACAACTGTGAAAGGCTGTGTCATAAACTGAACATCAAGCAGTGCTACATGGTAAGCCTGACGATGCCCATTTCACGGATGACAAAACTGAGACTTGGGAAGCCTAGGCCACCCACACAGCACCCAGTGAGATGGTGCCAGACTATGCTCTGGGGCTGGTCCTTCTGGCTCTGCCACCTGACTCTGTCCTTTCTGTCTGGCCCATAGGACACATGGGTGTGGACTCCCAGAGCCCCAAGTTAAGCGGGACTGCCTTGAGGGTTTGCTTGTCAGGAAGTTCCCAAGACAGTCTAAAGCAGAGAGCGCAGATGCCACCAGCCTATGGGTCCCATGTATTCTTGATGTCACTGGGGCCCTGTCCAGTGGTTCACATCACAAACACTCAATTCCTACCTGAGCCTCAACCATGAAGGGGAATGAGGATGAGGCTCACACGACCCAGCTTTCTAAGCCCCTGAGCCCTGGGCCCAGCCTCGTGGGGTGATGCAGCTCCGACCACCACCCCTCACCCCTCAGGGAGGGAGGACCCGGAGAGCAAACGTCTCACACAAGCCATCTCACATCTGTGCCCCGCGATGCAAATGCTGGGGGTTTATTTTTACCTGCAAGTGCTTACGGAACGTGTCTGATAATGTATTTATAACGGCCCGAGAAACTCAGCTAGCAGCAAGCGCCCTGAGTGACAAGGAAAATTGTTAGAAATTGTTCCCTGTGAAAATAATGAGCCCGCTGAAATGAGCCAATCAAAACAGCCTCCTGATGGCTTCCTGTACAGCCAGGTGTGGCAGGAGGGGGTGGGGGGTTCTGCTGGAATTGGACTCGGCCTTCTGAGCCCTGCGGGTATGGGTTCAGGGATGTCCTGGCTCTTGATGCAGATGCCCCTCTGCGGCAGCCGAGCCCCCTGGGCAGGATCCCTTCAGGGCGGGATCCTGAGGGGGTCCAGAGAGAGGGGCAGGGGGTTCACGTCACCTGGAGTCTGTGTCTACGCCTGAGGCCAGCCCACTGGGAGGATGCCCCCATCTCCCCAGAGGGGTCCGTCCTCCCTCCCAGCGCAGTCTAACCCAGTGTCCGCCCATGTGCTTCTCTACCCTCGTGAGCTGACTATTCTTAGTGCCTCGTTCCAGAGGGTGAGATGGTTGGATGGCATCATTGACTCAATGGACATGAGTCTGAGGAAACTCTGGGAGATCATGAAGGACAGGGAAGCCTGGTGTGCTATAGTTCGTGGAGTCACAGATTCAGACACGACTGAGTGACTGAACTGAACTGAACCGCCCCCCTCATTCCCTCCACCAGGACCCCCCCCCACCCCCGCACCTCCTTTTCCTGGCTCCTGTCCTGATTCCTCCCAGGTTTGGCTTAAACCATCGCCCCTCCAGGCAGGCTCCTCCTTGCCCTCCGACTGAGCCCGAACTCAAAGCTGAGTCTGTGGACACCTGTCTATTTGTCTGTTTCCTTTGCTAGCACAGGACCTTCTGGGCCCGTGGGCTGTGTCTTCACTCCCCAGGTAGTAGAATTGTGTGCGGTAGAGGAAAGACGTTCACAATGAATGAGAGCAGTGGAACTTGGGTGTGCAGAATCCTGTAATGAACCTACGACATCCATCCCTTGTGTTAGGATCATGTAGCAACAGTTCTACCGTATATACCCTGATATATGTTGCTTCTGTTTCTCTTCCTCACTCCTGATCATCAGTGTCGATTCTGCAGATCTTGCCCTGTACCTCTGGCCTTTCTCCCTTGTCTTATTTCAACTCTTTCCACCTGGGTTCAGGGCTTATCAGCTCTGCCTGCCCCACCACTCGCTCTCCCTGCCCCCCACCTGCCCCTCAAAGCTCCCTGCCTTGGGGTTCACTCTGAGCCCACTGCTGCTCTTTCTCTAGGTCTTCTGTGGCTCCCCAGTGCCCGGATGATAGAGGCTGAGCTCCTCCACAGCACGCAGAGCCCCCCACAGTCACATCCACCGGCAGGTTACTTGGTCCAGCTTCAGACGTAACACTTCACCACAGTGAGTTCTCGCCACATTGTCACACATCCTGTAGTTTCTTATGGGATGGGACTTTGGCACACACTGTTCTCTGTGGTCCAAATGCTCAGCCTTCCTGACTGTCCCCGTGTTCTCGCTTTGTCTCTGTTCTCATCACACTTGAAGATTCAGCTCTGGAGCCATTTCCTGGGGACCCTCTTCTCCTCCTGCCCCCACATCCAGCCCCTCCCCTAAGTCCAGGCTTCCGAAGCTGGTGCCCTCCGGCTGTGCGTGGTTTCCTAGGGCACTGGTGTGAATCACTCTTCTTCAGGAATCCTTCCTTCCGGGGATGTGGACTGCGTGCTCTTAGAGTGAGCCGAAGACCCCTCAGCTTCACCTTTGAACCCCTGGTGCTAGGCCTGCCTTCACACCACGTTTATAGGCGGGAGCCTCCACAGACTTTCCTGGCGGTGCTAGTGGTAAAGAACCTGCCCTCCAGTACAGGAGACGTGGCTTCGACCCTGGGTCGGGAGGATTCCCTGGAGGACATGGCAACCCACTCCAGTATTCTTGCCTGGAGAATCCCATGGACAGACAAACCTCGTGGGCTCTGGTCCATAGGGTCACAAAGAGTCAGACACGACTGAAGTGACTACGCACACGCGCACACAAGCCTCCACAGGCTAGTTCCGAGCTCACACAGAAAGTACAACAGCTGTCAGCCACGTCCCGGCCACAGGGCAGGTCTCACTCAGGCCCAGTTAAACGAATGCAGCCTTGGGCACACTTTGTCTAACCACATCCCCATGACGACGGTTTGCAGGCCGGTTTTCGCCTCTGTTTCTACAGATGGGGAACATGACCTCGAGATGCTGGATTTCCATATCCCCTGTTCTCACAGGCTCCGAGGTCCCCACTGGCTTGGCAGCATCCTGAAACCCCGTGAGGATATAGGTGTGGACCTGCCAAGGAGGGGGATGTGGCCAAGGTGGACCAGAGGCTACACCTCTCAGAGGCAGGGTGACTGCATGTTCCTAAGGCTGATGGTACTGTCTGAGGGCTGGGGCTTCTCTTCTGCATCCGGATATCTTGTATCCATTTGGGTTCAATCGAGGAACCACCAGTAGGTGAGCAAGAAAGTTCAGTACAAAGAATGGCTGGTGAGGGACCAGAGTCAGGAGGAGGGGGCCTGTGCAGGTGCAGAGAGGCGGTCCAGGCTGCTGACTCAGTGGAGAAGGAGGGCAGCATCCTTTGGTGCCAAGGCGACAAGTCGCCACTTAGAGCCCCTGCAGACTTTGGAATCTAACTCTCCTTCACTGAGTGGATCCCAAACTGACTGAGTGGAGTTAAAAGCACTTTCTCTGCCCCCACCGAATAGGTTGTAAAAGGCACAGCATCTACGTCAGCTCTTAGTTGAAGGTGGGGGGGCGGGGAGGACTGGTGAGACAAACTGGATCACTGTTTGTTTTATCAGTTACTTCTAGAGCAAGATAACAATTACATGTCAAGTGCAAAGCATAGACCTGATTTACAGCAGAACTGCCAACTCCCTGTCCCCCTCGTGCACCTGACAATTCACGTGTTTCCATTTGGCATCCTGCTCCCTGCGTGGTTCTAACATTATCTTTCTGTTTACTGACAGGTGAACCCTTCTAGAGGTTGACGCCCTCATGGAATGATGGCGCTGAATGGTGCACATTTCATCGTGTTGCTGATTACCTCAGGGGACCTTGTGGATACCTGGGAGTCACGGCAGGACCGGCTGAGGCCCCAGGGTAGGGTAGGGCAGGGGGCAGTAGGAGGACAGCAGGAGAGGCCCTCATGCAAGTGTCCCCAGCATCACCCCTGCCGACGTCCCCCTCACTTGGACCATGCAGGCCCCCATGCTGGTGACTTGGCACCTGGGAGGTGGGCTGCTCTACAGAAATGGAGAGACCTCAGTGCAGCTTTATCTGCTCTGCCCAGGAGCTCCCCCACCCCAGTGTTCTCAGGGGTGGTCTTCTAGTGTGAGTAATCCCAGCTCTGGGCAGGACTGATTCCCCACCCCAGACTGTCTCTCTGCAAAGCACACCCCCTGATGGGGCCACCCGGGACCCAGCTGTGCACAGCCCAGAGAAGACTGTGACCTTGGTTGTCAAAGCAGCTGTTGTCCTGGGCTGATAATATAGACAGATTCAGAGCAGAGGCAGAGGAGGGGTGGGGCAGGGTAGGGGGAGGCCGAGAGAGCAGGGGGAACAGAGGACAGGCAGGGGCAGAGGAGAGAGCCAGGTGGGGACCTAAGAACTTCAAAGCCTCTGAACGCCTTGTCTGTGTCTCACCTTTGACCCAAACAGGTTGTGTGGCTGGCCTGGGGGCTGCTCTCTTTCTAACCCACCCCATCCTAGCCGGAGGGACCCAGCATGTGAGCCCAGCTCCCCCACATCTGAGTTGATTTCCACCTTCCCACCTTCCTGTGTGTTTTCCCTTCTAATTGAAAGCTGGTGAAATGACAGTTCATCACTGCTGTTTTATTTATTTGGAAACAAGGAAAGCACTTCAGATGTGGTAGGGAACAAAGCAGGGTTGATAATAAGAGTGCCTCCGGCCCTTTGAAAGACAAAGCCAGGTCCCTGATTAGCCCCTAGGGGTAAGGCAGAGTGGCTGGATGAGGTCTGGAGTGTCATTTTGTTGTCTCTGCTGGCAGGGCTCCTTGAATTGCCATTTAAATTATTCAGGTGTTTAAGCACCATTTGATTCCGGGTATCATCAGGGAGAAGCATTTCAGCCAGGGGAGGGGGGCCTCCTCCTGGCAGCTGGACCCACTCTTGTGTTGGTTAAGGGAGGATGCAGGGCTCATGGCATTGGCTTAGCATCATTTTGCAATGATGGGGGTAGAATCAGCCTTAGAATGAGACCCAGAAGCAGTAAGGAGAGACCAAGAGAAATCAAGCGAGGAAAGGAGCTATGGATTGAATTGGGTCCCCAAATGCATGCCTACCTGGAACCTCCAAATGTAGGATCTTTGCAGGTGTGATTAAAGTGCATCCATACTGGAGCAAAGGGGGTTCCAAATCCAATGTAATGGGTCTTATAAGAAGAGGAGAGACACACAGAGGCGTACACAGGGGAGAGATGGCCATGTGATGACGGAGGCAGAGACTGGGGTGACGGGTCTGCACACTGAGCGTCATCAGGAGCCACCACGAGAAATGCACAAAAGGACCCTCCCCTGGAGCCTCCAGAACGAGCGCGGACCTGCTGATGCCTCTGCAGCCAGAAGTGTGAGAGCACAAGTGTGTGGTACTTTAAGCCACCCAGTCTGAGGTGCTTTGTCACAGCAGCTCTCAGGAACTAGTCAGAAAATCCTGGGCGCTGCTGGCTGTTGGCGCCCTTCCACCTCTGGTCACAGGGTTAGGAGGGCTCGTAAACGTCCCTCCTGGGTTCAGCTGGTCTTCCACCTCTGGTCACAGGGTTAGGACGGCTCATAAACGTCCCTCCTGGGTTCAGCTGGTTTGAAGTGGGGTTTTGACAGTTCATGACCAGAAGATTCTTAAACGACACAAACTCCAGAGTTATTAAAGACCAGGTCTGGCTGGAGTGGGTGATGGCAGGGAAGCCTGGTGTGCTGCAGTCCATGGGGCTGCAGAGTCAGACATGACTGATAACTGAACTAACTAATGTCTGGCTGGGCAGGAGAAAGTAATACGTGTGTTTTCCTAGAATGATGTGTGTGCTTCAACTCACTGAAATGAGTCCCAGGAACTTTCCCTGGAGCCCTCATGGCCCCAGACGATGACCAAACAAGGTGCCACCTTCAATGAGCTCAGTGTCGTGGAAGGAGAAAGAGGCTGTGTAATTAGAATGCAGGCCAGTATAGGTACACAGGTCAGAAAAGTCACTGCAGGAATTCACGAATGGCTTGACCCTGCTAGGGCTTTCTCTGTGGCTCAGATAGTATAGAATTTGCCTGCAATGCAGGAGATGCAGGTTCAATCCCTGCATGAGGAAGATCCCCTGGAGAAGAGAATGGCTACCCACTCCAGTATTCTTGCCTGGAGAATTCCATGGACAGAGGAGCCTGGAGAACTATAGTCCAGGTGGTTGCAAAGAACTGCTCACGACTGAGTGACAAACTTTTGTTTTTGACCCTTCTGGGCTGGTTTGATAATTGAACACCACATTTAGAAAGTAAAACATTTCAATCTCTCCTCTTAAGCAATGGGGAAAATATACCACTTCTGAGCAGCTTTTTAATGTGTTTTAATATTCCTTCAACTTAAATTACTAAAGCTTGTAAAAAATGAGTTCCTGTTGATGGATAAGAAAATATTCTGCTCCTTACCGCTAAGAGCAAAGGACCACTTTTCAAAGGGCTACTCACTCTGTCATTTAATTCTTGGTTTCATTTAGGAAAGGAGGAAAAACTACTGGTTTTGAGGGCTTCTGTGCAAGTTTGGATAGTACATTTTCAGATTCAATCTTTGTAACAATCTGATGAGGACTCTAATACTTGTTTATTTCAGCTCAGGGAATAGAATAATTAAATAATTTTCCCCGGATGACATGGCAGGAGAGCATTGGAATGCAGTTCTGCCTGGTTTGAAAACTCATGCTGGCTTTTGTTTGTTTTGTTTTTTCCTACCAGGTCATGCTTTAACGTAAAGCAAAGAGGCCCAGTGCGGTTATAGCCTGACTGCAGTTTATGCAGAAGGTCTGGGGTAGAACTGAAGGAACAGTCAAGGACTCACTTGGTCAATTCCTACTCACCATCTGTGTGTCCCTCTGTCTTCCTTGTATGTTGTAGAAAGCCACACAAAAATCTTATACATGGAAGCAACTTTCAGAAGACTTATTTGCATTTTGCTTTTCTAGCAACAGAAAAGTGAGCATTCACTCAGTCTTGTCTTCAGAAAAGCAAAGCTCCAAGAAGGGAGGGATGGAAATGTGTTTTCATTGCTGATGGTCTGTCCTTCCTACTCCCAGCAGGAAAATGGACTTTCGTCTTTCAGTGCCTGTGATCTGAGCTTTTTCCCTATGGACAATCCATGCGCACCACAACTGGATCTGGAGGGGTTTCTGCGGAGGGAAAGAAGGGGCCTCTGGGTCCAGAGAAAGCAGACAGCTGAGCCATGTGCTGATGCACATGCCACGGGGTGGATCCAGGAGGACTGTGATGGGACAAGTGTCTCTGGCCTCTGTCCCCAGCTGCCCACTCCAGGGGGAACTGGAGGCATTTGTCATTGGTGTGGCTGGGTTGGCAATTAGGTCCATATACCCACTCTGGATGAAGGGAGAGGAGGCCCCACTGCTGGGGAGAACCCTTCATGGCTTCATCGTTTCCATCCAAAGGCTGCTGGCTGGCCTCCTTGAGATCCTCTCCTTCAAACTCTGTCTGTCCAGTTTCCAGCTCACTCCTTCCAGGGAAAGTTCACCCTTTTCAGCAGCCACAGCCCCTCAGGGCCCCACCACCTCCCCTCCTGCCCTGAAGGACAGGGTGTTATTTTCTAGACAAACACTGAATTCTTACCTTTTCATATTGAGAATATCCCTGCCACACACAGAAAAGCTACTGCAAATGTCATGCTGCGAAAGAGGCGGCTGGACCTGCCTGTAAGATGTGCCAAAGCCTATGGGGGCCCAGGCCGCCCACCCCCAAATGTGCCCCATGGCTCATGATTATTTTGAGTTAAAGTTACTTAAGAAACAGCCAACCCAAGAGGGACACCCTGACTCTCTGTCTCTCTGAAAGCAGGATATACATCTCTCATGTGAAAGGTGCTCTCCCTGAGTCTGGAGGTAGAAGGACAAATTTCCCACAAAAGATCTGGAAATTGGGGCTGAGAAACATATGTCAACAAACCTGGTGACCTCTTTCATGGACTAAAGCTGTTTATATTCTTCTCAAAACGAGCGCTGAAACCTGAGTTTCTCGGTCCTATCATTCTGCACGAATGTATGGTTTCTTCACATAAAAAGCATGAAAGCTGCCTGCTTTGGTCCCTTCTTAGATCCCATCTCTGTGGAACCTCCATGTGAAAGAAGTAAAATTTGTTTCTTGTTCTCCTATTCATCTGTCTCATGTCAATTTTATTTACTAGTCCAGCCACACTATCTCAAAATGTTCAGTTCAGTTCAGTTCAGTTCAGTCACTAAGTCATGTCTGACTCTTTGCGACCCCATGAATCACAGCACGCCAGGCCTGCCTGTCCATCACCAACTCCTGGAGTTCACTCAAACTCATGCCCATCGAGTCAGTGATGCCATCCAGCCATCTCATCCTCTGTTGTCCCCTTCTCCTCCTGCCCCCAACCCCTCCCAGCATCGGGGTCTTTTCCAATGAGTCAACTCTTCACATGAGGTGGCCAAAGTACTGGAGTTTCAGCTTCAGCATCAGTCCTTCCCATGAACACCCAGGACTGATCTCCTTTAGGATGGACTGGTTGGATTTCCTTGCAGTCCAAGGGACTCTCAAGAGTCTTCTCCAACACCACAGTTCAAAAGCACCAATTCTTCGGCGCTCAGCTTTCTTCACAGTCCAACTCTCACATCCATACATGACCACTGGAAAAGCCATAGCCTTGACTAGATGGACCTTTGTTGGCAAAGTAATATCTCTGCTTTTCAATATGCTATCTAAGTTGGTCATAACTTTCCTTCCAAGGAGTAAGGGTCTTTTAATCTCAAAGGTTAGAGGAGGTAATTTCCCCCTTACCAGTAGACCCATATAGGAAGTGGTTCCTGTTTGTTTAAGAAACACAGAACAGAGTGTAGCTGGTTGAATGGTGGCCCCAAGGTATGACCACATCCTAATTCACAGAACATGTGAACCCAACCTTCTATGGCTGAGGGACCCTGAGAGGAGGAGCTTGTCCTAAATTGGCCCAGTGGACCCTATAGGCACTCGTGTGTGACTTCATGAGAGAGAACAGAGGGAGTTTGACATAGAGAGGGGAGAAGCCACTGAAGATGCAGCAGAGATCAGAGGATGTGGTCATAAGCCACGGACCCTCTGGATTCCCCAGGAGCTGGATATACCAGAAATCCTCCCAGAAGCCTCCAGAGAGAGCATGGCCTTGTCAACACTGGGCCTCCAGAACTCTGGGAGGATAAGCCTCTGTTGTTTAAGTCCTAGAGTCTAGGGTACTTTGTCACAGCCACTGAAGCAGACTGAGACTCAGGCTTAGGAGAGGGTTGTCCTGTGAGCCAGCTGAGGGAAGACAGCGTGGGGCAGAACCTTCCAGGGAGAGAAATGCAGAGCAAAGCTCACCCCCCTTAAGGAACCTAAAATGCCCCAAGGCTGGCTAGTGTCTGGGGGAAGAGCAGAGACCAGGCCACAGGGGATCATGTTGGATTTGCCAAGGGGATTAGGTATATTCTAAGCTCTGAGAACATTGTTCTTGTTTAGTCGCTAAATTATGTCTGACTCTGTGAGCCCATGGACTGTAGCACTCCAGGTCTCTCTGTCTATGGAATTCTCCAGGCAAGAATACTGGAGCAGGTTGCCATTTCCTTCTCCAGGGGATCTTCCCAGACCAGAGATAAAACCTATGTCTCCTGCATTGGCAGGTGGATTCTTTACCACTGAGCCACCAGGGAAGACTAATCTCAGGTCATAATCGAAGTGTTAAGGAGAGGAATGTTGGATCTAATTTACATATAAGAGCATTAAGTTCAACCAAGCCTGCTCTGAAAGGAGGGTTATGGAGACTAGATCCTGGATGTGCAGAAGACCAGTAGAGAGACAAGGATAGGCAGAAAAGGGGCCCCTGTCTAGACAGGTCAAGCTTCAGGCACAGGGTATATTTTCAAGTAGAAAAGCAGCTGGGTGTGTAGTCTAGAGCCCCAGGGAGAAGACAGAAATTGTTCATGAATCATCACTTATGGGGACTGTTTAGTGCTGATGGAAATTTAGGATGGGGGTAGATAGAGACTAGAAGAGGTAAGGACTCTAACCTTTAAAGATGGGATCAAGGAAGTGGATTGGGAAGAAGTAGGTGGGGAAGCAGAGGAGTCCAGGAGAGGGTAGGGGTGGGAGGAGAGACGGCTTCAAGGAGGACGGAGGGTCTGCTGCGCTAAGGATGCTGAAAGCTCTAATGAGATGAGGACAGACAGGTCTCTTATATGCAGCAATGTGGAGTCCTTGGCAACTTTGGGAAGGTTAGTTTTTAATGGTGAGGATAGAATTGACCATGTGCCAGACAGGTTGCTGCTGATGAGAAGCAGAAACGGTTCCTGGAATCCACTTAGCCTGAAGCTTGGCAAAGCATCGGTCACATCAGCTACCTTCCTGAGAGTAAGTTATTATGAAGTCACGCTTGAGATTCTTCTAGTCTTGAGGTCTCTGTAAGTACTGCCTGAGCACAAGGACCTTCCCCCAAGTGCATGTGTCCTCAATTTTACCCAGCGGTTGCTGGTGCTTGCTCAGTAAATTCACTGGGTCATACGGGAACTATATCATTAACATCATATTTCTTCCTTTCCAGTGCCCTGGTCAGCACCTGGACCCAGGGCAGAGACCCATTAAGAGCTCTGATAACCAAGGTCACTGTTTTCCAATCACAGGGTCTTGTCCTGTTGTAGATATCCCCTAGATGACACAACTGATCAAGGACTGTGACCCAAAATACGCAAAGAACTTGCACAACTCAACAGGAAGAAGACAGGCATTGTCGTTTAGTCGCTAAATCACGCCCGACTCTTTTGCAACCTCATGGACTATAGCCTTCCAGGCTCCTCTGTCCATCAGAATTCCCAGGCAAGGTCCAGGTATGTAGGTATCCCAGTAGGTAGGTATTCAGGTAGGAGGGTATCCAGGTATGTCTGACTATAACAAATGCATAAGCACACCTCTCTGGTGGGTGGGTTGACGGTGGGGGAGGCTGTGTGTGTAGGCGCAGGGGTACATGGCAACTTGTGTGTGTGTGTGTGTGTGCGTGCGCACGCGCTCAGTCATGTCCAATTCTTTGTGACCCCAAGGACTAGAGCCCACCAGGTTCCTCTGTCCATGGGATTATCCCAGAAAGAATATTGGAGTGGGTTGCCATTTCCTTTTGCTAAATTTTTCTGTGAACCTAAAATTGCTCTGAAAAATAAAGTCTATATATAAAAAAAGATACCCTAACTGTATCTTGTGCAGGATTGCTGGAGTTGCCCCACTTGCTGGATTAGAGACCGAAATCAGGTGTGCAAAACATCTGGAAGCAAGAATTCAGTGTCTCTAAGTTCCTTTTCAAGACATTCCTGAGGGTCATTAAGGTTAGAAGGACCGCCTGGCTCAATGGATTCCTCACACCTTGCTTTATTATGATTATTAAATATTACATATACTTCAGTTATGTTAATATAATTATATGTATACAGATTCACAGATTCCTAATTCTGCATTTAGTCAAAGCTATGGTTTTTCCAGCAGTCATATATGAATGTGAGAGTTGGACTATAAAGAAAACTGAGCGCCAAAGAATCGATGCTTTTGAACTGTGGTGTTGGAGAAGACTCTTGAGAGTCCCTTGGACTGCAAGGAGATCAATCCTAAAGGAAATCAGTCCGGAATATTGATTGGAAGGACTGACACTGAAGCTAAAACTCGAATACTTTGGCCACCTGAGGCAAAGAACTGACTCATTGGAAAAGACCCTGATGCTGGGAAAGATTGAAGGCAAGAGGAGAAGGGGACGACAGATGATAAGATAGTTGGATGGCATCACTGACTCAATGGACGTGAGTTTTAGCAAGCTTCAGGAGTTAGTGATGGACAGGGAGGCCTGGCATGCTACAGTCCATGGAGTCGCAAAGAGTCGGACACCACTGAGTGACTGAACTGACTGAACTGAATTCTGGGCATGTGCAGTAACTTCAGAACCAAAGGTCTCATTCTCATGTTCTCTTCTATGACCCCTTGAAACCTGAAAATATCAAACTCATTCTGAGCAGATGCCCCCAAAATACAGCTGGAATGAACAATAAATTCTGATACTTTCCTGTCTCGGGCAGATGATAGAACTTTCATAAACATGAAAGGGAACCCCTCCAGAGGGCAGTGTCCATAGACCCCAGGGGGTACTTGGCTATGGGGAGCTGTCCTTGGTGGAACCAAGGTGTCCACAGCCTGCAGCCAAATTCCATTCACTGGAGGATACATCTGACGCCAAGCAGACTAAGTTTGCTCCCCAAACAATAATGCTCACTGTACTTATAAGACTGGTGTCCACACTCCTGACCTCTATCTGGAAAATCACTGCCTACGATCCTGCCAGTTAGGACACAAAGCCCCTGGGGCCCCTGTTTTCACAAGAACAGAGGACAGACAGCTCTGAAATCAGGGATTGAACCTCTTCTGTGAAGCTTTCCAGACAGTGAGTGGGTCTCACCTTGTCATAGCCTGACATCCCCCATTCTCTGCCTCTGCAGACATCCGGTTCCTACAGCCCTGTGGGCGTGAAGAATAACGGAGTGAAGAAGTTGGAATCTGAGCCTCCTTTATCAAATCTCCCTTTGGAGACACGCTGAGTCTGACTATTTCCTCCCATTTTTCTGGTTGGAGGATGAGAGGGCCTCTCCTGCTAGTGGGTTCCCAGTCCCCATCAGCTGTGCTCCACGAAGACAGGACTCCCAAGCACCCCTCTGGTCCTCAGGGTTTGTGTAGAAACTCACATGTGAGAGGCTTTGTTCATCAGCATTAGATAGCTCAATTATTTCAAATAAAATTTGCTAAACCAATCCACCCACCTGCCCAGAACCCAGCTGCCATTCAAAACAAGCGGTCCTTTTCTAAGGTTTTAACAAGGAAGGTTTTCCCTTCGTCTGAGTTTTAGTTTCTCTGCAAAAGTGCTGGGTAGTCCAGTGGTTAAGACTCCGTGCTTCCGCTGCAGTGGACTGGGGTTTGATCCCCAGTCAGGGAACTAAGATCCTGCGTGCCATGCAGGGTGGCCATAAAAAGGTACCGGGTCAGCTCCATCCACCCTTCCTGTGCCCACATCCACATTCATAGCCTTTTTTTTTTTTTTTCCCATGATACAAACCTCTCCCTCACTGCCTGAGTCTGCACTCCCATGTCTGTGCAGGTTCTGCCTTGGGCCATTGAGACAACCTTCATCCTCAGGCTTTAAAGGGAATTGTGTTTTGCCAGCTGAGATGCTGGGTTTTATGACACCACTGGGTACAGTCCCTTTTTCTTCAAACAGAAGATTGTTAAAAACAATTGGAAACCTACCAGGCTGACAAGTGTAAAAACAAATAACACAGAGACGGTACTGGCAGAAACTTAAAGTGTCCCCCGAGACCAGAAGGGTCTAGAGGGGTGTCAGATGGAAGCTGACACACCTGGCCTGACCTTTGATGACTCATCTGGGGCCTCAGCTCAGGTATCCACCCCAGTGAAGGAACACCATTCTCAGGACAGCCCTTTTCCCAAGAGCCTGGGCTTATCCAGGACAAAGCCTAGTTACAGCACAAAGGCTGCAAGCGGGGGTGGGGAGCTGTCTGCTTGCAGCTTCCTTCTCTTTCTCTGAGAAGGAAAGGAGTGGATGGGAGGGCAAGGGAATGAGCTGGGAAGGCTGCCTCTCTGTGGCCAGGCTTTATGGCCTCTTGTCCCATAGAAATTCTGCTACTGGGGGAATTAAGGTTAAGGCGGAAATCCACGCCTGTGAAAGTTATTACCATGGTTATCTGGGAGGTCTTGTTTACAGAGAGCGGGTGACATGTTCTAGGGCCCATGAGCCGCAGCTACTGAGCCCCACACATTCTAGAGTCTGTGCTCTGTAACAAGAGAAGCCACCACAACGAGAAGCCCACACGCTGCAACTTGAGAAAGCCTGCATGCAGCAACGAAGACCCCATGCAACCGTAAATAAATACTTAACAAAACAAAAAGTGGATGAGACATTGCGGTAATTCTAGAACTCTCTGGGGGAAAATACTGTGGCCCCATTGGGGTCTGGGGAGAATTGAGGTGGCATGAGGTCAGGCTGTGGCAGGGGTCCCCTGTCTAATTCAGGCAGGGTGCATTGCGGAGGGTGCATGCGCCCTGCCAGGGCAAAGCAGCCCCCAATGGGGACAGTATCCCAACAGCAGAGGATCAGGGAGGGGTCCCCAGTCTACACACACATCCTGAGCAGCACAGCTTATACTGAGACCCTTGGATTGCCAGGTTAATTGGGAGGGGGTTCCACAAACACATCTGACTCCCCTTTGCTTGCCCCTGGTCACAAACAAAAACATGCTGACCTTGATTCTCTGGGTTTCTCAGCATTAAGGGTAACACCCACCTGTGACGTGTTTCCATCAGCGGCCAGTGCTCCTGACGGCAGCGGGAGGAGGGGAACAGACGAGGAATCTGGGGGATCAGGTACATCAGAAATTGGAGGATGTGATTTCCTCTGTTTGTTTCAGAATGAAAAGGGAGAGACGAAGAGGGATGAACAGTCTTCTGGAATAAGACAACAGAGCCAAGCGCTGGGTCTGGTTTGTTTCACTCACTGGCTGGGATGGGGGGAGCAGTGGGATGGAGATGGAGGACGTTGCATCTGGGGACCCCACCCCCCACCCACACACCTGCCTCCACCTTGTTCTTCACCCCCTCCCCTTTTCATCTTTCAGGAGTGACTTGGGTTGCACAGTCACATTTGAACCATGAAAAGGCAAGGGGGTAAAGAACAAGGTGGAGGCAGGCGTGTGAATGAGGGGGGTGGTTCCTAGGTCATACGTTAATGCATATACATTGAATCTAAACCACCAGCACATACCAGAAAAAATGGTGCAGATGAACACATATGCAGGGCGGGAATAGAGACACAGACAGGGAGAACAGGCATGTGGACACGGGAGGAAGGGGACGGTGGGATGGATTGGGAGAGTTGGACTGAAATATATATACTACCATACGTAAGACAGACAGCTAGTGGGAACCTGCTGCACAGCACAGGGAGCTCAGCCCTGTGCCCTGTGGTGCCCTGGAGGGTTGAGATTGGGGACAGGTGAGATGGGGATGAGGTGGGAGGGAGGCCCTACAGGGAAGGGCTATATGTATGCAGATAGCTGATTCAGGCTTCCTGGTGGCTCAAAAGATAAGAGTATGCCTGCAATACAGGAGACCCAGGTTTGATCCCTCAATGCGGAAGATCCCCTGGAGTAGGAAATGGCAACTCACTCCAGTATTCTTGCCTGGAGAATTCCATGGACAGAGGAGTCTGGCGGGCCAGAGTCCATGGGGTGGCAAAGAATTGGACATGACTGAGTGACTAACACACTTTACATAGCTGATTCATTTCATTGTACAACAGAAACTAACACAACTTTGTAAAGCAATTTTACTCCAATAATAATAATAATAAGTGACTTGGGAACCTGGCAGTTGTCTTCTGCTACACAGAAAACATGGATTGGGCAACACAGCAGCCAAAGAGGAGTGTTTTTTATTCTTTGCCCTCCTGTAAGGTGTTTTGATCAACAGAGGAGCAGTCCCACTTCACACCATGCCCTGAGTTTGCCCTGAGAGAGGCCAGGGAAGATCACAGTCCCTGTCTCTGAGGGGCCACAGACTCCCCGCCCAGGACAGTGAGTATCCAGGTGCACAGGCTGGAACCTCAGGCTGGGAACCTCCTGGAGCCCAGCTGGAGGAGGTGGAAGGGTAGACAGCAGGCATGCGGCCTGGGGAGGGAGGCAGTGGAGCAGAGAGCAGGTGGCCAGGGCTCTTGGGGAAGAGGGCTTGGAGGGGAAGAGGGCTTGGAGGGACAGAGTTGTTGATCCATCCTCTTGGGTAGAGCCTGCGGAGTTGGCACAAGGGGTTTGGAGGCCATGCAATCAGAGGACCTGGATTTGATGTGCTTGTTGTGTTTTCCTCGGTGCGAGACCTAACCTCTCTGAGCCTTAGTTAATTTGTATACAGGACCTGTGATTCTGGCACCAAGCCCATCCTTAATAAACACCCTGTGTGCTTTTCAGGCCGAGTCTGGGGCTCTGGGCCAATGTTTCCAAGCAGAACCTCAGGCTGAAAGATCCCAGGATGGGTCACACTGCCTCGGGCCAGGTCAGGCCCACAGGGGCAGAGGAGATGTTTTCTTTGCTCTCTGGGCATATCTGTGAGTGATATCCACCTAACCGTAGACACTCCTTCCATTGACTTTCTTCACTCACCAGCACAGAAGTAGTGGTGCCTATTCTGAGCCAGGCTTTGTGTGGGTTCTGGGTGGAACTGGATTGTTCCAGACCCTGGCGTAGGGGGATCATCATTGACCAAGTGCCCTAGGCCTGACCACAGCTCCTCCTGGGACCCCTGTTTCATTGTCACAATGTCTGGGGGGCCTGTTCCGGCCACTGAAGACACTTCCAGGATCTGGCTCTGGAAATGGGAGCTGGAGGAGGGGGCAGGGCCCAGATCCTGTCCCCCAGCTCCCAGGTCTGAGTGGGGTTTGCCTCCCGCCTTCTCCAGGCTGCTCCTGAAGCCTGCTGTGGGCAGATCCATAAGTTTTCAGTGACAGTGCCGGTCACCCTCATCTTGCATCTTGTGCTCAGTTGCTCTGACTCTTTGCTGCCCCATGGACTGAGCTCACCAGTCTCCTCTGTCCATGGGATCCTCCAGGCAAGCATACTGGAGTGGGTAGTTATTTCTTTCTCCAGGGGATCTTGCCAACCCAGGGGCTGAACCTGAGAATCCTGTGTCTCCTGCATTGGCAGTTGGGTTCTTTACCACTAGCACCACCTGGGAAGCCCGCATCAGCAAGCTCCAAGAAAACTGCAGATGCTCAGAAAGAGGCATCTTCAGTTCACTGACAGAATTCATCAGTCAAACCCAGAGGCTGCTCTTGGGAGTCTCAGGCCAATCCTGGATGCAGAAGCCCAGACTCACTGAACAGATCCAAACGGATCCACCTGAAGTCCTGACCAAGCATCTCAACCCGCTCCTGCCCACCCTCAGAACAGCTCTACTCTCAGCAGGGATGAGCATGAATGGGTTCTGGGTCTAAATTCACACATCACTCTGTACACCCAACTCTGGCAGCTGGGCCCAGGGAAATGTCACACCTGCTGGCAACCTTCCAAGGGCACCTTGAGAATCTAGTGAGATGCTGGTGAGCTCTGTACACGAAGAGTGTCAGGTGTGAGTGACCGCAGACACAGCTCTCTACCCTGATGCCCCCAACCCCATCTGAGCTCTTTTCAGACCATCAAGAAAGCATCTTAATAATAGTGGATGGAACATTGGCTGCAAGTTTGCTCTGTCCCTTTATGGTTCTCATTTTACAGATGGAGAAACTGAGGCTCAGAGAAGTCAAGCCATTAGTCCAGGGCACACAGCAGGCTATAAATGATGCTCAGGGGGGAATCCCTGTCTATCCAGCTGCAGGGCCTCCATGCTGTTTGTCCTAGCTACACTTGAGTCAAACTCATCCTGCTCCACCAGAGCTCGGACCGTGGATGGGGTGATTCTGCCATCTCATCCTTTCTGAAGCTGCTTCCAGTGGAGGACCAAGGGTCGTCCTTGGTTCCAAGGCCCTGCTTGTAGCACACAGCTCTGCCTCCCTCTCCACACTTCCTCCTTCACTGCAGCCTGACCACGCCCCCCTCCACCAGGACCTTCCCATCCTCCTTTGGTCTCCTTCCATCTGACCACACCTGACCACATCTCCAGTCCCAAAGCTGTCCTTGACAGCCCCTGGCCCAGCTCAGTAACCTCCCCTCCTCTGTGATTGGCACAGCAAGATACAGATAACAGGAAAAACAGCAACAAAACAAAACAAGGCACAGCTGACTTGGTTCTACAGTGATCACTGAAATTTTGTTAGGATTTGGATTTAAGTTATGCACAGTGAGGTGGGTGTGGGACAGTGAGTTACTTAGCTAAGAAGTGAGTCTAGCAGAACACCAAGCACCCGCCTGGCTCCTGCTCTTCATAGATTACCTAGCAGTGTGGCACGTGCTAGGTGATGTGCAGTTTACTAGGGAACAGGTAAGTAAACACCTGGTCTAGTTCAGTTCAGTCGCTCAGTCGTGTCCGACTCTTAGCGACCCCATGAATCACAACACGTCAGGCCTCCCTGTCCATCACCAACTCCCGGAGTTCACTCAAACTCACGTCCATCGAGTTGGTAATGCCATCCAACATCTCATCCTCTGTCGTCCCCTTCTTCTCCTGCCCCCAATCCCTCCCAGAATCAGAGTCTTTTCCAGTGAGTCAGCTCTTCGCATGAGGTGGCCAAAGTATTGGAGTTTCAGCTTCAGCATCAGTCCTTCCAATGAACACCCAGGACTGATTTCCTTTAGGATGGACTGGTTGGATCTTCTTGCAGTCCAAGGGACTCTCAAGAGTCTTCTCCAACAACACAGTTCAAAAGCATCAATTCTTCAGTGCTCAGCTTCCTTCACAGTCCAACTCTCACCTCCATACATGACCACTGGAAAAACCATAGCCTTGACTAGACGGACTTTTGTTGGCAAAGTAATGTCTCTGCTTTTCAATATGCTATCTAGGTTGGTCATACTTTTCTTCCAAGGAGTAAGCGTCTTTTAATTTCATGGCTGCAGTCACCATCTGCAGTGATTTTGGAGCCCCCCAAAATAAAGTCTGACACTGTTTCCACTGTTTCCCCATGTATTTCCCATGAAGTGATGGTACCAGATGCCATGATCTTAGTTTTCTGAATGTTGAGCTTTAAGCCAACTTTTGCACTCTCCTCTTTCACTTCCATCAAGAGGCTTTTTAGCTCCTCTTCACTTTCTGCCATAAGGGTGGTGTCATCTGCATATAAGCAAAGGAGAAAAGGAAAGATATAAGCATCTGAATGCAGAGTTCCAAAGAATAGCAAGAAGAGATAACAAAGTCTTCCTCAGCAATCAATGCAAAGAAATAGAGGAAAACAACAGAATGGGAAAGACTAGAGATCTTTTAAGAAAATTAGAGATACCAAGGGAACATTTCATGCAAAGATGGGCTCGATAAAGGACAGAAATGGTATGGACCTAACAGAAGCAGAAGATATTAAGAAGAGGTGACAAGAATACACAGAAGAACTGTACAAAAAAATCTTCACAACCAAGATAATCACAATGGTATGATCACTCACCTAGAGCCAGACATCCTGGAATGTGAAGTCAAGTGGGCCTTAGAAAGCATCACTACAAACAAAGCTAGTGGAGGTGATGGAATTCCGGTTGAGCTATTTCAAATCCTGAAAGATGATGCTGTGAAAGTGCTGCACTCAATATGCCAGCAAATGTGGAAAATTCAGCAGTGGCCACAGGACTGGAAAAGGTCAGTTTTCATTCTAATCTCAAAGAAAGGCAATGCCAAAGAATGCTCAAACTACCGCACAGTTGCACTCATCTCACACGCTAGTAAAGTAATGCTCAAAATTCTCCAAGCCAGGCTTCAGCAATATGTGAACCGTGAACTTCCTGATGTTCAAGCTGGTTTTAGAAAAAGCAGAGGAACCAGAGGTCAAATTGCCAACATCCGCTGGATCATCGAAAAAGCAAGAGAGTTCCAGAAAAACATCTATTTCTGCTTTATTGACTATGCCGAAGCCTTTGACTGTGTGGATCACAATAAACACCCGTAGGCACCATGTAAACACCAGGTGTTTACATAACAGGTATTTGGGTCTTCCCTAGTGGTTCAGTGGTAAAAAATCCACCTGCCATTGTAGGAAAAGGGGTTCATGGGTTTGATCTCTGGGTAGGAAAGATCCCCTGGAGAAGGAAATGGCAACCCACTCCAGTATTCTTGCCTGGAGAATCCCATAGACGGAAGAGCCTGGTGGGCTACAGTCCACGGGGTCACACAGAGTCGGACACAACTGAAGCAACTTAGCACGTGTAAGTGCGTACATATACATAATACTTTTTCAGATTCTTTTCCCTTATAGGTTATCATGAAATATTGACTACAGTTTCCTGTTGTGTAGAGTAGGCCCTTGTTGTTTATCTGTTTTGTGTAGAATATGTATATTTTAATCCCAAACTCCTAATTTATCCCTTGTTCCCTTTTCCCTTCGGTAACCATATGTTAGTTTTCTATGTCTGTGGATCTTAAATAGCAGATATTTAAATATTTAGTACTTAATAAGAAAGTAAATACCCAGTAATTTACTAGGTGTTGCCTAGAAAATCTGATGACATGATCAAATGTTATTTCTTGGTGAAAAATGACTCTGGAATGAGAGCCAGCTGCTGGTGTCAGGATGCTAAGTGGATGGGGAACCCATGCCTTCTGACATCAGTTCCTTGGGTGGCTGTGTGCGGACATGAGCCCTCTGTCCCAAGGGTCCACGGACTCTGTGAAGGTGGGGTGGGGGTTGAACTCCGTGGGCTGTGGCCTGGCCCAGGGCTGGAGACTTTTACGTCATGATTGAATCAGTAAAAGATTCCTGCAAAGTTTCTTTAAATAATATGACTCCTGGGACAACTAAACTGTGGTTTTATTTATAAACACTGTGGTTGCACTGAGCAGTCCTGGGCTTCATTAGCTGAAGCGAGGGTCTCCAGAGACACGGGTTGGATTGCTCAGGAGCATGGCCAGTTCAGACATGGGACACTCAACATCCACCCAACCATTAGAAGGAACAGGTTTGTGGGGCCTGGATACCTCCTGTGTTCACGCGAGCCCACTGTAGGACCTGCCTTCACACGCAGTCACACGGCTCTCAGCACCCAGCTGGGCTTTCCTCTGAGACCACCGATGGGGAGGCGTATATGAACCTCGGGGAAGAGGCCTGGTAACATGGATGTGCTGTGGTTCTGCCCCCAGGAGCCTGCAGAGGCCCATCGGTCCTCCAATGCTTGGGACCAGCTCTGGGCCCATCTAGCTTGTTCGAGGCAGGGTCTGACACCCCCAAGAGAAGAGGGGAGCCCAAGGGATGCCCACTGATTCCCTGTCCTGGGACTTGGCATCATGCACTGGGTGATGAAAGGCCAGGATCAGTTGAGGGGCTGCAGAGTGACTGCAGTGTCTTGGCTATGAGTTCAAGTGCTGGGCTCAGTCGCTTCAGTCACGTCTGACTCTTTGCAATCTATGGACTGTAGCTCACCAGGCTCCTTTGTCCATGGAATTCTCCAGGCAAGAATACTGGAGTGGGTTGCCATGCCCTCCTTCAGGGGATCTTCCCAACACAGCAATTGAACCCATACCCCTGACATCTCCTGCATTGCAGGCAAGTTCTTTACCCCTGAGTCACCTGGGAAGCCCAGGGTGCAAAGACCACCACAATAACGCTCTTAATGCCTCTGCGTGTGACCTTCTTTTTAACACAAATCTGAATGATTCAAGGTTTGCCTGTGACCATGTCTGTTGGACTCTGAGCCTGGGACTCTGACCAAGACACACGCCCCATAGCCGACCTGGCTTGGCTCTGTCTGGGACGGCCCCTGAGATCACAGTCATAGGAATGATTGGCTGGCTACGCATCACTTATCACAGGTGGGAGGAAGCCCCAGACCCCTGCTATAGGTGGTGGGGCCTCAGAAATGGATGAAGCATTGAGGGGGATCCAGGAGGGTCCTCAAGACCAGTAAGGATGACCCTGGGCCCTGATTATAACACAGCCTCCAACACTCCTGGGACCTGAGGTTCTAGTCAGCCACACGGAGGGAGGGAGGAAGCACCTCTGTGCTCCTGATGGAACCACTTCTGCTGGCGAGGAGCATCCTTGCCAGATCCTCCAGGCAGTGGGTGAGCTTCGGAGGGCAGAGCCCTGCCTTGCCAGTGCTGTGGATACCTCAAGAATGTGTGCTGAGAACAAGTGTTGTTGGTAGCCACCAGGGCTCCCCTTGGGCCATAAACTAAGATTCCAGTCATCTCATCCTCTGTCATCTCCTTCTCCTTCTGCCCTCAATCTTTCCCAGACTTAGAGTGTTTTCCAATGAGTTGGCTCTTCACAACAGGTGGCCAAAGTATTGGCGCTTCAGCTTCAATCCTTCCAATGAACTTTCAGAGTTGATTGCCTTTAAAATTGACTGATTTGATCTTCTTGCTGTCCAAAGGACTCTCAAGAGTCTTCTCCAGCACCACAATTTGAAAGCATCAATTCTTTGGTGCCATCACTTCGTGGAAAATATCTCCTAGGAGATAGTGAAGGACAGATAAGCCTGGCATGCTGTAGTCCATGCGGTCCAACTCTCTTTACGGTCCAACTCTCACATCCATACAAGACTACTGCAGAAACCATAGCTTTGACTATGTGAACTCTTGTCAGCAAAGAGATGTTTCTGCTTTTTAATATGCTATCTAAGTTTGTCATCGCTTTTCTTCCAAGGAGCAAGTGTCTTTTAATTTCATGGCTGCAGTCACCATCTGCAGTGATTTTGGAGCCCAAGAAAATAAAATCTGCCACTGCCTCCACAGGTTGGAGGAGGATGGGACTTCTCTGATGGGGCGCTGCCCTGCAGAGCTTCAGAGTTTAGAGGACCCTGTGTCTGTCCTTGCCTTCACAGCACCTCTTGGGGCCATAGCTCCACCTGACCCCCTAGTACAGGTTTGCGGTTCTGTGAGTGCTGCTCTGGGCAGGGGCCACCCTGAGGCCCTGGCATATGGCAGCTTCAACAAAGTGACTCAGAATTCACTCTGAAACTGCACCGTTACGCTCGGTCCAACCAGGTGGCCCAATGGAGCCTGTCCTGTTGTATTTGCAGGATGTTGGAGAATAGGGAGAGTCAGGGAGAGGACAGAGTTACTGTCACTGGACAGTGATGACCTCTTTCTAAACTGTAGGATCAAAGACCAGCCCCCTTGGATGATATTATCTGGTGGGTGTGGTCAGTGCCCTCGGGGTGGGTGGGGAGATTGGTGTCTCAGATGGCTGGTCATACACCAGGGAGTACATGGGCACTTCTTACTGGAGTGTAGGCATCCCAAGCTGCCCTGAATAAGAAGAGTCACTAATAAAGATCATCCTGGAACAACTACAATAGCCCTAAAGCCCCAAATCTGTGGCTTTGCACATGCCCACCAAGTAGCTATCAGGGGCTTCCGTGATAGCTCAGTTGGTAAAGAATCTGCCTGCAATGCAGGAGGCCTTGGTTTGATTCCTGGGTCAGGAAGATCCCCTGGAGAAGGGACAGGCTACGTACTCCAGTATTCTTTGGCTTCCCTTGTGGCTCAGCTGGTAAAGAATGTGCCTGCAGGGAGGGAGATCTGGGTTCGATCCCTGGGTTGGGAAGATCCCCGGAAGAAGGGAAAGGCTACCCACTCCTGTATTCTGGCCTGGAGAATTCCAAGGGCTGTATAGTCCACGGGGTCACAATGAGTCGGACACGACTGAATGACTTTCACTTTCACCAAGTGGATGGCATGCACTTGAGGACCATGATGTGTTTTGTGTAGTTGCTCAGTCATGTCCAACTCTTTTTTGCTTCCCCATGGACTGTGTAGCCTGCCAGGCTCCTCTGTCCATGAGATTCTCCAGGCAAGAATACTAGAGCGGGTTGCCGTTTCTTCCTCCAGGGGATCTTCTCGACCCAGGGGTCGAACCCAAGTCTCCTGAGTCTTGGGTGAAGAAAGTGGGTTCTTCACCACTGAGCCACCTGGGAAGCCAAATAGAAACCTTAGAACAAGTGAGTCTCACTAACTCGGTGAGATAGGAGATGCTGGTGTAGGTGGCATGGCTGGAGAAGGCAGCAGGTCCAAGCTCCCAGGCCCTGGAACCCATAATCTTTGGTGGGGTTGTGGACAGGGTCCACTTTACCACTAAAAGTACATTCCTCTGTCAGGCAGGAATAAAGATATTCCTCTCTCTATCTTTCTCCCACTCTCTCTGAGCACATTTATTTGGATTCCTCGAAGGTAAAGAAACATAGATCATACCGACAATGAATCAATGAATGGGTGAAGGAATAAGTGAAGTCATGTACTCCCTTCTGAGGCTCCTCCATCTGCGGCAGGTGGCTCCTGGCTTGAAGCATCTTCATCCATCGCCTTTTGCTGGGAAGACAGGGATTTGCTTATGTGTCAATGGGCCCTGTACCCAGGACAGGTCACTTACTGGGCACAAATTCAGCCCAGTATTTGGAGCTGCCCAAACCATTGCCCAAAGCGGACCACTTGAGGGTTTCACTTCTGCCTCTCAATTACTTTCCCCCTTCATCTCCCACTGGTCCCTTTGAAGCTCCTTAATCAGCATCAGTCAGTGTACAACCTTCCCGCCTCCTCCGTGAAGCTTTACCAGCCAGCCCTCGTCCCCTCCCCCAGATCCCTGTTTTTCCCCACAATTCTTTTGGCATCCAGTCCTAACTTCACTTTGCTACAAAGCCTTCCTTGAAGCCCTCTTGCAAATGTGCCCTCGCCCCATGCTTCACACACAATATATTTTTCCTTTTCTGTTTTACAAATGACAACACAACATGCATCTGGTTTCTTAGCAAAGCCTTGCTCTCCTTGAAAAGAAGGACATTATTATCCTCACACGGGATTCCCTCGTGGCTCAGATGGTAAAGAATCTGCCTGCAATGCGGGAGACCTGGGAATGACCCCTGGGTTGGGAAGATCTCCTGGAGGAGGGCATGCAACCCACTCCAGTATTCTTGCCTGGAGAATTTCATGGACAGAGAAGCCTGGCGGGCTACAGTCCACGGGGTCTCAAAGAGTAAGACACGACTGAGCCGCTAAGCACAAGCACAAGGCTGGTACCTACATCATGTCGGATCCACAGTAGGTATTTGAGTCTCTTGGTGGTTTAATTGGATAGTTAGGCTTCCTGGGTAATAATACCCCCAAAGACTGTGTGAAGTGGAAGGCATTCCTTCTCTGGACCCCAGACAGGGGAGGGAGGGAGGTGTGGGTGGGAATGTGTGAAGAGAAGCTGACTTTTCTCAGAGAACCACTTTGCCATAAATTACTTGTTCCCAAAGGGCAGCAATCCACAATACTCTATCATCCGTACATTTAATTTTTTCATTAAAACAATCTGATCATATGTTTCTGTGATAATAGGAAAACCGGTCTGTTTTTTTCCCTAGAAAAAGAATCTTAGTAATCTTACAATATCTGTAAGTAACTCACACAGCCAATCCTCGCCTTGTCCCAGTGCCCCCACCCAAGCAAACACTCATCCAGACAGTCTCCATAGCTGACCCTGATCTAGCTAGAGCCTTCATTCGAAAATATCCCAGAGGAATCCCAGATGCCAGAGAAAGAAGGAGATGAAGCTTTGACTTCTGTGATGAAGAAGCTGGGCCACGCAGGACAGGAGGCAGAGGCATTCCTAATTCATACCACCTTTGACCATCACCAAAGGCAGAAGGCCAGGGACATCACGAAGACATAAATTTAAAACATAGAGTAGCTATTTGTGTGTGAGTCTTCAGATTCTGTTCCCTTCATGCATTCACACTTTGGGTCCTCACACGGAGTGACCACAGCTTGTCCGCCCATCTCCCTGCCTCCAGCTGTTTCTCCTTCCCTCCTGGACAGCTCCAAACACCCAGTACCAACCAGGGTTCTAGAACTCCTTAAACAAGAGAAATTGATAAGAAGCCAGACAAGGAAACCAGGCAAGTCTTTATTGGGGGCCGTGGTGCAGCAGGGAGAGCGAAAACAAGTAACGGATGCCCTTGCTGGCTCCCCGGGGCTGGGGGGACACAGTAAGCTGGTTCCTTATATATGGGGTGAGGGGAGGGGTGGGTCCAGGGGTTGGGCTGGAGGGACGGCTTAGGTGGTTTGCCCACCCCTTCAGGGGTGCTAAGTGCAGGGGGCATGTACAATGGCCTGAACCCCTGCTTTTGCTCCTGGCTCTTCAGAAGTGACAGTTGGTCATTTTGGTCTTTTTATATCTTGCCCATAATTTGCTCCAACTGTGCATACAAGTGCAGTTATTTTTGTCCCTTACAGTTTCTTTGTTGCCCAAGGAGAGGTGAGTCTAGGTACAAGCATTGCAGGTCCCAGATCCCAGCCTGTCTCATGTCCACTTGGGAAGAGGTCTATGTCTGTCCTGCAAAGCCTCCTGTAAGCATTTGAGACAATGCCCTCCTCCTCCCTGAAATGAAGAGCTGCATCTTCACCTGTTTCTTCAAAACTGGTAATTACATTTTAAACCCATTTTCATGATCATCATCATGGCTTTTCAAAGATATCTTGGGAGAGGGGAGAGGATGGGGGCAGGTTCAAGGGTGACATTTGTTTCAGTCCAGATTGGAGAATTGGTGAAAGCAAAATATTTACATTCTTTGTAACCAGTGTGTTTTTCTTCTCTTCCTTCAAAACAAGAGGTCAGAGCACCCGTGAATGAACAGATTGTTGACTTCTATGTCTGAAAGCACCCAAAATAGCCCCTGTGAAGGCCCCCTGTTCCACTTCTATTGTTCTGCTTGGGCGGAAAATGCTGTCTGCGTTCCAGAAACAGAATTTCAAATTAGATTATTTGAATGAAATCAGCAGCTGTTGATTCAGAAGAACTGAAGAGCCGGTGTCATCAAATCCTTGATCAAGAAAAGGTCTCAAGAGAACATCTGGCCCTGTCTCCTGCACAAGCCTGTGGGGCCCCGGCTGAGCACAGCAGGACAGATGATTTGCTTCCTCTCAGGAAGGTCCATGGGGACAGATGCCACCCTTCCCAGGCCACCTACTGCTGCCTGGCCAGTTAGTTTGTTTGAGTTGAGCTCCTGGACAGAGGAGCCTGGTGGGCTACAGTCCATGGGGTCACAAAGAGTTGGACACAACCGAGCAACTAACACTTTCTTTTGTAGAGAGTAAGAGCTTTCAGGGCATAGCATTTGGGTGGAGAGAGAGAGTTCCTGGAAGTGATCCATTGTTGTTGTTGTTCAGGGTCTCAGTCATATGCTCCTCTTTGTGACCCCATGGATTGCAGCATGCCTGGCTTCCCTATCCTTCAGTATCTCCTGGAGTCTGCTCAAACTCTTGGCCATTGAGTCAATGATGCCATGAGCCACGGCAAAGCCCTAACACAGGGTGAACGAAGGAGCCTGCAGGGCTTAGCTCTCAGAGGCATCTGCATTTAAGGTAAGGTTCACTTTATGTGTCCACATGCTTGGGCCATGGTGCCCAGGAACGTGGTCAAATATTATTGTGTGTGGGAATGTTTTGGGATGGGGTAACACTTATTTTTCTTTTCTATTAATGAGTGAGTGATAGTCCCTCAGTTGTGTCCAACTCTTTGAGACCCAGTGGACTGTAGCCTGCCAGGCTCCTCTGTCCATGGAATTCTCCAGGCAAGAATACTGGAGTGTGTTGCCATTTCCTTCTCCAGGGGATCTTCCTGACCCAGGGATTGAACACAGGTCTCCCACATTGCAGGCAGATTCCTTACCTGAGCCACCAGGGAATCCTACTAATAAGAGACTTTTCTAAGCATAAAGACAGATCGGCTTACAAAGTATCAGCAGATACATGCTTGCCTTTATCTTAATATCTATAGACAATGCATCAGAATATATAAAGAATCCATCATTCTATTTATTTATTGGCTGCACTGGGTTTTCTATAGTCGCACAGAACAGGGTTTATTCTATAGTTGTGACGCTCAGGTTTCTCATTGTGGTGGCTTCTTTTGTCGCAGAGCAGGGTCTCTAGAGCACAGGTCCAATAGTTGTGGTTCATGGGCTTAGTCACTCTGTGGCACGTGGAATCTTCCCGGACCAGGGATTGAACCTGTGTCTCCTGCACTTGCAGGCAGATTCTTTACCACTGAGTGACAAGCGAAGCCCAGATAAAGGTAACATTTAAATCGATGGACTTGAGTAAAGCCCCTCTGTAATCTGGGCCTCATGCAATTCGCAGAAGATCTTAACAGAACAAAAGGCTGACTTTCCTCCAAGCAAGAGGGAATTCTGCAGCAAACTTGTCATCAGACTTTGTCTGTGACTTTAACTCCTCCAGGTTCACCAGCAGACAATGTTGGACTTGAACTCCAACTCCTTCCTGAGTCCCTAGCCGGTCAAGCTACCCAAGAGCCTCCACAATCAGGCACCCCAATTCCTTTCCATCTTTTTCTCTTTATATACACCTCCCCTGGAGATGGAAATGGCAACCCACTCCAGTATTCTTACCTGCGAAACTCCATGGACAGTCTGGCAGGCAACAGTCCGTGAGGTGACAAAAGGCTGAACATGACTGAGCAACTAAACAATGACAACAAATACACTTCCAATGGGTTCTGCTTCTCTGGAGAATCCTGACTAATACAAGTCCCAAGAAGTGGATCTGAAAAATGTGTGTTGGGGAGGATGGTTCCAGAAAACAAAACTGGAGTATCTTATGCTAAGTCACTCAGTTGTGTCCAGCTCTGCAACTCCATGGACTGTAGCCCACCAGGCTCCTCTGTTCATAAGATTCTCAAGGCAAGAGTACTGGAATGGTCTTTTGTGCCCTCCTCCAGGGGATCTCCCAGACCCAGGGACTGAATCTGCATCTCTTGCTGTGGCAGGCAGATGCTTTACTTGGGCCACTTGGGAAGTCCATGTCTTCAGTACTAGAGAACAATCTAGTGGGTCTGGGACTATTTCTGGGTTAACTATACTGGGTTCAGCAGAATACATGCCTTGTAGGTAATGCTCAATAAATAAGTACTTAAGAGGATTAACCATATGAACCTTGAATTCTCTAAGGGCCTCATCATTATCATGATCAAATAAGTTAGGATCTTCCCAATACATTTTCATTTTTACTCTTTTTAAATTAAAATTTTTGGGAGCTTGCTGGTGCTCTGATGGTTAGGACTCAGTGTTTTCACTGCCAGAGACTGGGTTTGATCCCTGGTTGGGGGAATTAAGATCCCCCAAGCTGCACAGTGCCACCAAAAATAAATAAATAGGTAAACAGATAAAAGGGCTTCCCTGATAGCTCAGTTGGTAAAGAATCCACCTGCAATGCAGGAGACCCTGGTTCAGTTCCTGAGTCAGGAAGATCCCCTGGAAAAGGGATAGGCTACCCATTCCAGTATTTCTGGGCTTCCCTTGTGGCTCAGCTGGTAAAGAATTTGCCTGCAATGAGGGAGACCTGGGTTCAATCCCTGGGTTGGGAAGATCCTTTGGAGAAGGGAAAGGCTACCCACTCCAGTACAAACAAACAAATAAATAAAAATCTGAAAGCTGATTTTTATTAACAAGAGAAGGAAACAACTCAATTTTTCCAGGAAGTGGTTGGCATTTGTCATTTTTTGGCTGCCTGGCCACTTAAACCCTTTCCCATGTGTGGAGAACCCTCCACCTTTTTGGGTCTTGAAGGGAAGAAGAGTTAATTCCCATTAGAAAAGCTGAACATGCCAGGTATTCATGTCTCCTGGGCTCCATCATCAGATGCACTCACATGACCAAACCTGGGAGCCAGTGATGCCCAGAGAGGATGGTATGCAGGTGGTGTGGTGGGGTGACTGTAGGAAACCTGAGTTCCTCGAGCAGGTCTAGTAATGTTCATGGGACAAACAGCCGCATGACTGTTTGGCAGCAGTGTCCTCCCTGGAGACAAGACCTGGAACAGAGACGTTTGAGAGAAGTCTGATGAACCACGGGAGCCTGAGTCACTGCACCACACTGACTCTCCTTGCCAGCTGAAGCAGCTCTACTTCCCTCTCTGACAGAGTGGTCCCCACTTGCCTGAAGATGCCCTAACGACCCTGCCTGAGGACCATGGTGAGTGGAAGCCATGCCTACATGGACCTTTCTTTCCTCCAGACCTAGCAGGACCAATGATAAACTGAAACACCAAAGAACTTTCAGGATTTGGTTCATTTATGTCAGGAAAAATATATGTTGCAACTCTAACCTTGACTAATAAAACCAACGTTCACAAAAAAGACATAAAGCATAAGACTAAGTTTGTGTCAGGTTGAAGGCATGCAGATAGTCAATATATTGTTTGGTGATCTTTAATATAGTGTTTGGTGATTTTCTTTTGTTTCTTAAATTTTTTTCTTTTTTTACGTTTGGTGACTTTAAAACATGGTAAATATCTAAAGAACAATAAGAAATTGATAGCCAGAAAATTAATGATAGGAATTATGTCTGGAAGGAAGGGAAGGGGACACTAAGATTTCATAGTGGTGGTCCTAGCAGGGAAGCACATAATACTGACCAGGCTATTTTTTTCCTAATATGGGTACATATGTCAGAAATTTGTATTGCAATATGGTAAGTCAAACCTCTGAAAATTGTTCTATTTCCTGAGTTGATTGAACAAAACCTGGATTCAGCATTTCACCAGAGGCTCCCACTAAATGAAATTGGGATGCCAGCCTTCTTTTGTTTACCATAGAGGAAGGATTCCATGAGGAAGAAGATTAAAATACTGGAGCAGATTTATTACCTGCTCTCCAGTTCCTTAATTATGGCCTACCAGAAGGCTCAGAGCACTCCCTTCACCAATGTATTAATAAATGCTTTGATGATGGAAGGACCTGAAACTTAAAAAGAACTGTAGAGGCAGTTGTCTTTAGGCAGGCAATGCAGAGATGCTGCAGTTGAATTGGGCTTCCTGATTTAAATAGGAATTCCAAGAGCCTGGCCAGGCAAAGGACACGGTGACACTTTACCATCCAGGCAAAGTGGATGTGGTTACACTCTAAGACCCAAAATAGTGTAATTAGAAGGATCTGCTGTTCATAAATTACTAGAAGAAGCTCATGCATGTTGAGTCCTGTAGAAATGAAACACAGCACTTAAGAGCCTATTTGATTTCAATAAGTCAGATGAACAGAGCCTAAATAGAGCCATAATGATATAGAGTCTCAGCCCTTCACCTAGGCCCTGACTGGAGTCAGTTCACAAGCCTAGGACCTCTTGAATGATGAGCTGGCTACACACCCTTGAGGTGGGATCTGGGAATAATCTTACAAAAAAGAATTATGAATTTTTCTCCTAATCCTCTCCAAAAAAGACCAGCAGCTTTTTGATTATTTAGCTATTCACTAGAAAAAAGGAAATGCTCAGACCTTCAGGGATTTGTCAGAAATGGGCCATGCTAAGTTGCTTCAGTCATGTCCAGATCTTTGCAACCCCATGGATTGTAGCCTGCCAGGCTCCTCTGTCCATGGGATTCTCTAGGCAAGAATATTGAAGTGGGTAGTCATTCCCTTCTCCAGGAGATCTTCCTGATCCAGGGATTGAATCCAGGTTTCCTGCATTACAGACAGATTCTTTACTATCTGAGCCACCAGGAAAGCCCAGAAATGGGCCAATCTCATCCTAATTGTGTGTGGAGTATTAAGAGAATCAGGTGATACACAGAGAGTAACTCTAATCCCCATTCTGTATGTCCAGTTTCTGAGCATATACTTGCAAGAAATACATCAGTAAGAGGAGAAATTCCCAAATTGCGTATTGACCCATGAAGGAAGAGCTATAGTTGTAGGACTGAGTGGTAGCAAATAACCATTTATGAGGACTTTCTGTGATCTTAAAGCCAATAGGTAAGAAACAAACAAACAAAAAAGATATGATATTGGCTCAAAGATGAATCTTGACCATGAAATGAGGGAGGGGAAGTAGGTTGTTGATAAACATTGCAAGATGGAAGGGTAGGGAATTCTGGGGGTCCATAGGAGCCCAGTGTTGACATCTAATGAAACATTAGAGCTACTGTTTGCAGGCAGCTCCACCAAGGGCTCAGATGCCTCAGGAATGAAGGATTTAAGTAAGGAAGATGTACATATGTATAATGGAATATTACTCAGCCATAAAAAGACCAAAAGAGACTAGAGACTGTCATATAGAGTGAAGTAAGTCAGAAAGAGAAAACAAATATCATATATTAACTCTTATATGTGGGATCTGGAAAAATGGTACAGATGAGCCTATTTGCAAAGCAGAAATAGAGACACAGATGTAGATAACAAACATGGACTCCAGTGGGGAAGGGGAGTGGGATGAATTGGCAAATCGGGATTGACATGTATAAACATTGAGACTATTGTATGAAACAGATAACTAATGAGAATCTACTGCATGGCACAGGGAACTCTGCTTAATGCTCTGTGGGGATCTGAATGGGAAGGAGATCAAAAAAGGGGAGTATATGTATATGTCTAGCTGATCCAGTTTGTTATACAATAGAAAATAGCAGCATTGTAAAGCAAATATACTCCAAGAAAAATTAATTTAAAAAGAATGTGACCAGCCAAAATGTTGGCTGAATGCAAATGGGATGAACAGTAGGGGAGAGGAGTCATAATTAGAAGTCATTGTCTCTTCATCAATTACACACAGGAGAACTGTAGCTTATTTCTGTATTTTCTTGCTTCCTGAGTCATGTATATAATATATAATATATATATATATATATATTTTTTTTTTTTTTACTAATTTTCTCCTTCCTTTCTTTCTGTTGATTCCATCATTATCTATAAGATATGTTACTGGTGGGCTTCCCTGGTGGCTCAGTGGTAACAATCTGCCTTCCAATGCAGGAGATGTGGGTTTGATCCCTGGGTCAGAAAGATCCCTTAGAGAAGGAAATGGCAACCCACCCCAGTATTCTTGCCTAGAGAATTCCATGGACAGAGGAGCCTGGCAGGCTACAGTCCACGGGATCACAAAAGAATCATAGATGACTTCAGTGACTAAACAACAGCAACAAACAATTGCCATGGTTGTTGTTTGTTTCTGTGGTTTGGACCATGGGTTACAGAATATCAAGATTAGATCACGATTGTACATGGAGGTAGACACCATGATGAATAGAACTTGAAGTCATGCTTTTGTTTTCAATTACAAGGAGTACATTTGTAGTGATGTCAGAGGAATAAATGTTAGATGGGAGCACTGCTTTAGAAATCTAAGAATGGGATGAGAGTACATGTTGATGCTGAGAAGCCAGGTGGGCAGGCTTCACAGGTTGTTGTCATTTGTTTTTCTGTTACCAAGCTTTTTATCTTCCTTCCTACTTGCGGCCATTTTCCCTTAGGGATCTTGGAGATAGAGACATCTTTTACATAGAAGCAGAGAAAGGCAAATATTCACAATTTTGGCCATCCTGGGACACCACTTTGTGACCTTGAGTCCACCAACCAGAGGCGTTTGGTCAGACTTGAGTCAGGATCTGCTGATGTAGGGAAGGGGGTGTTACTGAGCCAAACTTGGGTCCACTTGCCCAAGCACAGAAAAGTCGATCTATTGACATGAGGTGGCGAAAAAAGTGCAGCATTTATTCCAGGCTCCAAGCAAGGAATCTAGGCAGCTAGTATCTAAAAGTCCTAAACTTCCTGAAAGTTTTCAGGGAAAGATTTTTTATGTTTTAATTTACTATTATTATTTTTTTTAATTGAAGGATAATTGCTTTACAGAATTTTGTTGTTTTCTGTCAAACCTCAACATGAATCAACCATAGGTATACACATATCCCCTCCCTTTTGAACCTCCTTCCCATCTCCCTCTACATCCCACCCCTCTAGGGTGACACGGAGCCCCTGTTTGAGTTTCCTGAGCCATACAGCAAATTCCCGTTGGCTCTCTATTTTACATATAGTAATATAAGTTTCCATGTTACTCTTTCCATACATCTCACCTTCTCCTCCCTTCTAAAGGCAGGGTGAGGGAGGGGAATTGTGAGGTATATGATCAGTTTGTAAACATTCTTCTGATTGGTTGGTGGTGAGGTAATCAGGAGTCAACATCATCAACCTTCTGGGGTCTATGTGATTATGGGCAGCATAAAGTTAACTTCTTCGACCTGCTGGGGATTTCAGTATCTGCAAAACAGCTCGAAGAACATTGCTCAGAATATTATCTCCGTAGCCCTTGCAGCAGTAATAAAGGTCCTTGACGTTTTTTTAAAACAGATTTATTTACTTATTTTAATTTTTGGCTGTAGTGGGTCTTCACTGCTGCTTCATTGCTTTCTCCTGTTTTGGGGCACAGGCTCTAGGCATGTGGGTTCAGTAGTTGCAGCTCCTGAGCCCTAGAGTATGTGGGATCTTCCCAGATCAGGGATCAAACTAGTGTCCCTTGCATTGCAATTCAGATTCTTAATCACCGGATCACTAGAGAAGCCCCCTCCTTGACTTTTTTTTAATGGCTGAACTATTATTATTTTACCTAGCTTGACTGTTTTCCTTTTTGCATTTCGTCACTTCTCTGATTAAATATTCTTTGGAATTCAGGGAAGGCCTAGGAGGCTGCTGTTATTCTATAGAGGGGCAGGTAGAAGACACTGGGGGGAGGTGGTCTGTTCCCAGAAGGCCCCATAGGGTCCTGCTCAGTTCCGGGGTACAGATGTCTATGGGAGGAAAATATTCCTAGGGCACCAGCGCTGCAGGCTTGTGGCTCCTGTGTCCAAGATCTAACCCTAGTGGACACTTGGCAGTGCAAATTTTGAGAGCTGAGAGCCAATGCCGACACAGTAATGTCTCCCGGGTTGTTCTGCAGCATGAGCATGTGTGCTGTCCTTGGCTCTCAGGCCTTGAGTTTATCTTGCCAATCTCAACAATTCCACGAGCTGCTCCACCTCTACTGAACAAACTCCTTTTCTACTTAAACAGTGATGATGCTGTTTTCTGTTGCTTGCACCTAAGTCTGGGCTAATTGCAGAAGTGAGAAGCAGGTGAAATCCCTTTCTGGAAATGGAAATTTCCATTCCTTAATGACATAACTGTAGGTCAAAGACATCTGTACCATTAATAATAAAATCAGCATGAGGACCTTGAGGTCACTATGAATTTTTTTTCTGGTCAAAATGTAATATTTCTTTCTGGGAATCAAGCACAGACTCAGAGGTGATATTCAAACTGTTTTTATTTTTTCCCCAATCATTTTGTTTTTTTTACAATAAATACTTGCCAGTATATAGAATTAGATGGTGGAATGAATGGTGAGAACCTTAAAGCACTATGTGTGTTTGAGAATTTACTAAGACTGCCTCTTTCCAGGTGGGGTAGGCTCATTGGCATGGTCTCTTACCCCAACTGGAGAAGGAAATGGCAACCCACTCCAGTATCCTTGCCTGGAAAATCCCATGGACAGAGGAGCCTGGCAGGCTGCAGTCTATGGATCGCAAAGAGTCGGGCACGACTGAGCAACTAACACTGGGGCATGTGTTTGCTCAATCTCTACTGCCATTGCCACTTACCCCAATGATACAGCTGATCACCCCACACTCAGACCCATCAATTGTCTGGGAGCGTGATATTGGATATCTAGGTCACTACATTCAGTATGAAAGGCATTGTTCCTTCCCAGGAAACCCCATCACAATGTAAATACAGAACCTAAAGAGATTAATAACATCCCACTAGCAGAAATCAATGGATAATTCATCAGATAGAATCCCCAGATGGAGCACAGAGAAAGCTGGAAAGCAGTGTGGGGTTTGTTTGTTGTGTGATTAATTCCCTGATTATTTGAAAAAAGATACACACTGAGTTCTTTAGGCCAGAATTTCCCAGACTGATATTCACAGAATACTGTATCAGGGAAATATTAATAATTACTCCAAGAATAAAGGCTTTGTGATCAAACATGTTCAAATATCTTCTCTGGAGAAACAAAATAATGCTCAGATTCCACCTGCTTCTCTAGTTCTATCTTGTTCACAGAGAATCAGCTCAAAGAATCATCTATGCTCTGTTTCTTTTTTTAATCTTTTATGGTTAATTTTATGCATCAACTTAGCTTGGCCATGGCCCACAGATATTTTATCAAACATCATTCTAGATGTTTCTGTGAGGGTGTTTTTGGATTAAGATTCAAATCGGCAGACACTGAGTGAAGCAGATTACCCTCCGTGGTGTAGGTGAGCCTCACTGATTCAGTTGAAGGCCTTAAGCAAAAGACTGAGGTTCCCTCAAGGGAGAGGAACCTGTCTCCAAATGGTCTTGACCTTGAGCTGCCATGTCAACTTTTCCTGGGTCTCCAGTTGGCTGGCCTGCCTTGGAAATTTTAGACTTGTCAGCCCCCACCATTGTACAAGTCAATGCCTTAAAATCAACCCATCTCTGTCTCCCGTACACACAGACACAAACACACACTTACACATTGTAGTCGTTCTCTGTCCCTGGAGAGCCCCGACTAATACAACTTAGAACACATTGTCTAACTCTCTGCCTTGGGCATCCATCCCTACTATTCTACTGAACCTGCTCTTGTTAGGCTCACCAGTGGCCACCATATAGGCAAAATCAAAGGAGGTTTTTATGCTTTTATCTTATTTGAACTTTCAGCAGTTTTTGGCTCATTTGATGCTACCTCCTTCTTTTATTTATTTACTTATTTGGGCTTCTCAGATGGCTTGGTGGTAAAGAATCCACCTGCCAAGTGAGATGCGGGTTCAAACCCTGAGTCAGGAAAATTTCCTGGAGAAGGAAATTGCAACCCACTCCAAATCCCTGTCTCCTGAATTGCAAGCCAGATTCTTAACCATTGAACCACCAGGGAAGTCCCAATGCTAACTCGCTCTTGAAATCAGTCTCTTCATGATTTTTTGACACTGCTAGATTTTGTTCTGTTTAATGGGAAGTTCTTACTCAGCCTCTTTATCAGCTCCTTATTCTTTGATTGACCTAAAACTTTTGGAGGGTTCCAGAAATTGCTACACATTCTTCCTGTTGAGGCCATCTTTGTCAAGATTGATGATAACTCTTTCTTCACTGGTAGTTCTCTTTTCTTGGTTTCCAACACAACATGTACTATTTGGCTTTTATCCTGTCTCAGCAGTGGTTCCTCCTTATCTCATCTTCTCCGCAGCTTCTTAAAGTTGTGCCAAAGAGCTCAGATCTTGGTTCTCTTCTCTTTACAGGTACATTCATTCCCTAGGTGTTTGATCAATTCTGTGGTTTAATATAGCATCAATGTATGTGCCAATGACTCTGTAGTCACATCTTCAGGAAGAATATCTCCAAAAGTTCATTATCCACTGCCCACTCAATAACTGTGTTTGCTTGTTCAGCCTGAATATTTCCCTTAAACTCCAGATTGAGGTATCCAAGTGCTCAATCAACTTCTCTACATGGATATCTAGGATCTCAAATCCAACACGTCAAAACTTAACTCTTCATCTCTCTCCAACTTCCTCCAGAGGATGTAAGTTCCCTTCTTCAGTTTCTCCACCACAGACCTTAAAGTTATGCTTGAGGAAGACTCTCTTTCTCTCACACCCACAATCTCTCAGGTTACCTTGTTGACCTCCCTTCAAAATACCTCCAGGTGTTTCACATCTGGATATGACAGATGAGTTCGTTTTGGATAGTCGCAAATTTTGTATAGAGAATTTCTTGTGAGTAGAAAACTCAGGAAAAATATCTTTAAGAAAAACATCCGTTTGAAGGGAACTGAGTGCCACCACGGTAGCAGTGATGTGTGAAACCACAGTTCCTTAGAGAAGGCCAGTAAGGGCAGGAGAGCCAAGGATTTGGTCTGACTTTTCTACTTGAAGCATCAGCTGATTCAATGAAAGGAGGCTGAGTGCCTAAGAAGCTGAGAAGAGCTTCTTTGAGTCCCACAGGGCTGGGCGGGTGAGGGATGCTCAAGCTGTCATAGAGGATGTGTTCCAGTAGACATGCGGCATCAAGGTAGGACCCAGGAAGGGCTGTGACCGAGAATGAGAGCAGACCAGAAACAGACTAGCTTATCTCCCTCTAAAAAAGGAAAAAGAAAAAAAGAAAAAGGAGAAAGAAGAAAGAGCCACAACAGAACCATAAACTTGAACTACGAACAACCTGCATATGGCCTGGACTGGGCGATCTGCACGTGTTCCAGGGAGAAGAGAGGCAAACGGAGGAGGACGCTGCTCTTCCCGAGAAGGGGTTTGCTGATTTATTAAGCAAAATTCTCAAGGCTGAAAAAACTAGGGAGAAAAGGTTGTTGAAGAAGATATGCCTAGCTTTTGGCAACTTCACAGTGCTTGGGAGATAAAACTGAAGTTCAGGACCCTCCAAACTTGAGAGGCCCTCTTAAACACATGTGGCTTCTGATATCCTATTGCTTTTAAAAAAATGCAAGAATTAGGTGAAAACCAAGAGAAAAACAGACAATGGAACAAACCCACAGTGATTCCCAGATGTTGAGATTTCACACACAGGCCTTGAAATAACTGTGATTAGTATGCTCAGGAAATTTAAGAAAAGATAAAGAATTTGGGCAGAGAACTGGAAACCACAACAATAAATCAAGGCAGATGAGGGTGAGGTGGATTGGGAGTTTGGGATTGGCAGACAAACAGCTATAAGTAGAAGGGATAAACAACAAGGTCCTACTAGATGGCACAGAAAACGATATTCAATATCCTGGGGTAAACCACAGCTATAGCTCTTCCAGTAGTAATTTGTGGATGTGGGAGCTGGACCGTAAGTAGAAGGCTGAGCACTGAAGAATTGCTGCTTTCAAATTGTGGCGCTGGAGAAGACTCTTGAAAGTCCATTGGACAGAGAGGAGATCAAACCAGTCAATCCTAAAGGAAATCAACCCTGAATATTCATTGGAAGAACTGGTGCTGAAGCTCCAATACTTTGGCCACCTGATATGAAGAGCTTACTCTTGGAAAAGACTCTGATGCTGGGAAAGATTGAGGGTAAGATGAAAAGAGGGAGGGAGAGGATGAGATGGTTAGATAGCATCACTGGCTCAATGGACATGAACTTGAGCATTCTCTGGGAGATAGTTAAGGGCAAGGAAGCCTGGCGTGCTGCAGTCCAAGGACTCATGACTTAGAGTTGGATGTGACTTAGCAACTGAACAATAACAGCAAAGCATAATGGACAAGAATATGAAAAATAATACATATGTGTATAACTGAACCACTTTCCTGCATAGTAGAAATTAACACATTGTAAATCAACTATACCTCAAAAAATAAATTAAAAAATAATAATACTACATGAAAAGAACAAAGAAGAAAAAGTAGAAGAATGTTCTTCCCCCTCAGAGTAAGAGTTATATGCATATACAATGGTGTCACTATTAAAAAAAAAAAGAAAAAATAAATCAAAAGGCAATTCTAGAACTGAAAAATAAACATCCTCAAATTAAGCACTTAGACAAATGTAATGGTGAGTGGTAAAATGTTTAAAGCGGTACTTTACAAACAAGAATATCCAAGTTAGCCTATTAAATGGGAGAAGATGTTCAAACTCACTAATCATCAAGGGAGTGAACATTATAGTTACAAGAAGTACCAGGACAGACCCACAAGAACAGTGAAAATTAAAAAACCTGACAACACCAACTGGGGAGAAATTAAAACTCTCTAACCCTGATGATGGGAGAAAAAAATAGTACAGCCTCTTTGGAAAAGTATTCTATAAAATCTACTGAAAGTGAAAAGTGTTAGTTGCTCAGTCGTGTCTGACAATTTGAGACTGCATGGATTGTAGCCCACCAGGCTCCTCTGTTGGTGGGATTCTCTAGGCAAGAGTATTGGAGTGGGTTACCATTCCCTTCTCCAGGGACTCTTCCTGACCCAGGGATCGAACCCAGGTCTCTGACACTGCAGGTAGATTCTTTACCATCTGAACTAGCAGGGAAGCCCAGTATCTACTGAAGTTACTATTAATATGTGCATATGACCCAGATAATAGGCTAACTTGGATATTCTTGTTTGTAAAGTACCTCTTTAAACATTTTCCCACTTTCCATTACATCTAAGTGCTTAATTTATGAATGTTTATTTTTCAGTTCTAAAATTGTCTTTTGATTTATTTTTTCTTTTTTTAATGGTGACACCACTGTATTTGCAGTGATGCTTAGGAAGCATCACTATGAGCAAAGCTAGTGGAGGTGATGAAATTCCAGTTGAGCTATTTCAAAGCCTAAAAGATGATGCTGTGAAAGTGATGCACTCAATATGCCCACATGTTTGGAAAACTCAGTAGTGGCCGCAGGACTGGAAAAGGTCAGTTTTCATTCCAATCCCAAAGAAAGGCAATGCCAAAGAATGGTCAATCTACCACGCAATTGCACTCATCTCACACCCTAGCAAAATAATGCTCAAAATTCTCCAAGCCAGGCTTCAACAGTACGTGAACCGTGAAATTCCAGATGTTTAAGCTGGGTTTAGAAAAGGCAGAGGAACCAGAGATTAAACTGCCAACATCCATTGGGTCATCCAAAAAGCAAGAGAGTTCCAGAAAAACATCTACTTCTGCTTTATTGACTACAACAAAGCCTTTGACTATGTGGATCACAATAAACTGTGGAAAGTTCTGAAAGAGATGGGAATACCAGACCACCTTACCTGCCTCCTGAGAGATTTGAATGCAGATCAAGAAGCAACAGTTAGAACTGGACACTGGAACAATAGACTGGTTCCAAATAGGGAAAGAAGTACATCAAGGCTGTATATTGTCACCCTGCTTATTTAACTTATATGCAGAGTACATCATGTGAAATTCTAGTCTAGATGAAGCACAAGCTGGAATCAAGATTGCTGGGAGAAATATTAATTATCTCAAATATGTAGATGACACCACCCTTGTGTCAGAAAGTGAAGAAGAACTAAAGAGCCTCTTGATGAAAGTGAAAGAGGAGATGAAAAGGTTGGCTTAAAACTCAACATTCAGAAAACTAAGATCATGGCATCCAGTCCCATCATTTCATGGCAAATAGATGGGGAAACAATGGACACAGTGAGAGACTTTATTTGGTTGTGGGAGGGGCTCCAAAATCACTGCAGATGGTGACTGCAACCATGAAATTAAAAGACACTTGCTCCTTGGAAGAAAATCTATGACCAATCTAGACAGCATATTAAAAAGCAGAGACATTACTTTGCCAACAAATGTCCCTATAGTCAAAGCTATGGTTTTTTTCAATAGTCATGTATGAATGTGAGAGTTGCACTATAAAGAAAGCTGAGCGCAGAAGAATTGATGCTTTTGAACTGTGAAGTTGGAGAAGACTCTTTCAAGTCCCTTGGACTGCAATGAGATCCAGCCAGTCAATCCTAAAGGAAATCAGTCCTGAATATTCATTGGAAGGACTGATGCTGAAGCTGAAACTCCAATACTTCTGCCACCTGATGCAAAGAACTGACTCATTTGAAAAGATCCTGATGCTGGGAAAGGTTGAAGGCAGGAGGAGAAGGGGACAACAGAGGATGAGACGGCTGGATGACATCACCGACTCGATGGACATGAGTTTGAGCAAGCCCCGGGAGTTGCTGATGGACAGGGAAGCCTGGTGTGCCATAGTCCATGGTGTCACAAAAAGCTGGACACGACTGAGTGACTAAACTGAACTGAATTGGTGACCCAGAAACCCCACTATTAAGTGTACACACAAAAATTCACACATGAAGTATTTTAATGGGCTTCCCTGGTGGCCTAAATGGTAAAGAATCTGCCTAAGACCTGGGTTCAATCCCCGTGTCAGAAAGATCCCCTGGAGAAAGGAGTGGATACCCACGCCAGTATTCTTGCCTGGAAAATCCCATAGACAGAGAAGTCTGGTGGGCTAGAGTCCATGGAACTGCAAAGAGTCAGACATGACTCAGTGACTAACACACATACTACAGAATGTTTTAACAGCATTATTCATATGAGCTAAAAAGGGGAATCCGCCCAAATGACCATCCCAGGTGGAAGGCACATGTGTCCTGGTGTAGTGGAACAGTGCAGTTCTATACAGCAGTCAAAAGGCAACACTTGCGATGCTTAACACCTGGGTGGACCTTTCCTGATGTTGAACCAAAGGAGCTAACCAGAGGTGCCTCCATAGTGTATGAGTCCACTGTACACATTCAAAACCTCCTCTTTGGCTTTAGACCCTGAGTATGGCTTCCCCTTGGAAAGTGGGTGTGAGGTTGGTTTTGAGGGGAGTGGTAGGGGGACCCTCCAGACCCAGAGGTGGGGGTCGTTCCATGGACACAATCTGTTTGTAATCATGCATTGAGCTGCTTACTGTGGCTTGTGATGTGGGAATTCTGTATGAATGAACATGTAAGTACACAACATTTATGGGTCTAGAGTACATCCACCTCTCAGCGACCCTATCATTGCTCTATGTCAGCCCTGTCATCTCCAAGGCTTTCCATGATAGCCTCTCTACTTCTCACCTTGCCTCCTGCTGTATCAGTCACAGCAGTGAAGCCAGAGTGATCCTTCAAAACATAAATCTCATATGAATGGGGTCCTTCCTGCCTTTCTGATCCCATTTCCCATCTCTCTGACCTTCATCAACTTCATTCTTGTTTCAGGGCTTGGGCTTTGGCACTTTCTGTCCCCTTTATGTGGAATGTCTTTTATACCCTGACTGTCCCTGGCTTGTGTCTCTGTCACTGAACCTTCAACTTAATCTTCCTGGAGCCCTGCCTTGACCGCGCCCCTCACCCCACCCCATCTGAAGTAACCAGCCGTCCCTCTCAGCCATTCAAATTCTACTTTTCTCCTTCTTCCTTTCACATTTCTCCCTGAGATGAAGCTGACACTGTCTTGTTCCTGCATGATCCTGAATACCTCGAATAGTGTTTTGCATATATATGAACATAATAATTAGGTGTGAAATGAATACAGCAAGTTTGGAAACTGCTGCCCACTATTTATCTGTCTTGGAGAGCCCCAATTTGCATTACATATTAATATTGCTGAGGAGTCCTAGTGTAAAAAAAGAAACGTACTTAACTTCGTACTTCCCAGCCCGTTTTGAATACAAGACACCGTTTTTGCATTACACCCTATTAACGCCCACCGTAGGAAATGCTACCTCTGGGTGTTTGCAGCCATTCTTCCTAAGAGCTACCTCATGGCAAACACTGAGCTAAGCATTGTGCACACATTATCTCTGTCTCCATGACAACCTGAGAAGCTGGGCATCACTACGCCAGTTTTTAATATAAGGAAACTGGGTAGGCCAGGAAGAAGTGGTTCCCCATTGATATGGATAACACGTGATGAAGCTGTAATAGGAACTGCACATCTGCCTCAGTCAAGCCCTGCTCTTGGTCTCTGAGCTGAGTGAACCCAGTGGAAAAGCCCACCCAGTGCAGAGCCTGAATCCCCACCTCAGGCTCCACCTGCCTGGGAGTGGAGGGGATGGGTGGACAGTGAAGATCAGGGCTTCCTAGAGGTGACAAAAATCCATGCAAATTCATGGCCATGGGACAATTTCCCATCAAATTTTCACAGCCTCAAATTGCATTTTATGAAACTCTTGGCCAAACAGACAGGAAGAGGTGGCAAGACGACAAATTCTCCATCTATCCAAAGGAATAATTTACTAAACTGGCAGGGTCACCGTAGGAGTCTGTTTCATGCCACTCATGAGAGGGCCACCAGAACATTCTCTCACTTGGGCTTCAGTCCTTGCATGGCACCAGCTCTCACTCAGCCTCTCTTGCACCCCAGGGTTTGCTCAAAAGTGGGAGGCAAATGCCTGTCATTCCCAAGTACCATTCCCCTGGGGAAACTCTCCCAGGGCACAAATGAGATGTCTCACCTGACACACGAATTCACTAATGGTGAAGGTTGTCCCTTTCCTTCTCTATCCAAGCCTGTTCACGTATAAAGTAAAAGAGATGAATGAGTAAGCTTACCATCTTACAGGTCCTCTTGAGTCTGAGAGGGTAGACAGGAAGCAGAAATGTCAAAATCCTTCAAGAGGCACAACGAAAATCACAGATGTCCTAACACAGAGTCTCAGAGTTCAAGTTCCCTGACCCAGAAGAACTGAGAGGAAGGCCCCTCTCGGTCAAGGTCACCAGCATTGTTGACACTGGGGAGCAGATAACATTTTGCTGTGTGTGTGTGTGGCGGGGGGGTTGTGCAGGAAGGGAGAGGTGCGGCGGTGGCCAGTAGCACCAACCCACCTCTCCCAATTTACAACAGCCAGAAATATCTCCAGGTATAGCCAGATATCTTCTGGAAAACAAAATTGCTCCTGGTTGAGATCCATTGATCTAAAATGAGTCAAAATTCTGAACTATAGAATGTCTTTAAAGAAAATGGAGATAAATTAGTCAAATAATGTATCGACTCACCAAAACTAAGTATTTTCCCTTGGGTCTTTATTTTGATTAAAATATTCATTTCTTCAATCGGCAAATAACTTTAAGTCTGAAGCATTGTGCTGATCCCAGCCTACTCAGGTTCCTGCCTCCCAGTCTAGTAGAAAACAAGATAGATGTGTCATGGGCAAATCAATTATAGATAAAATAAATGGTGTGTCCCCTCAGTTCCTGCAAACAGGCAGCCAACTAGAGGCAGTTAGACCTCCCTTCTGCAGGCTTGTTCGCATTATAAATTTGTCTAAACTTTCCATCACCACAGCTCCTTTCTAACTAAATTATCATAAATTTCAATTGCTGTTTTTCACTAAATCTTATTCTACTCTTTTACAATCCCATGAACTGTAGCCCACCAGGCTCCTCTGTCCATGGGATTTCCTAGGCAAGAATACTGGAGTGGATTGCCATTTCCTTCTTCAGGGGATCTTCCCAGCCCAGGGATTGAAACTGAGTCTCCTGCGTTGTCAGGCAGGTTTTATTTTTTACCACTGAGGCACTACTGCTGCTAAGTCACTTCAGTCGTGTCCGACTCTGTGCAACCCATAGACGGCAGCCCACCAGGCTCCCCCGTCCCTAGGATTCTCCAGGCAAGAACACTGGAGTGGGTTGTCATTTCCTTCTCCAATGCATGAAAGTGAAAAGTGAAAGTGAAGTCGCTCAGTCGTGTCTGACTCTTAGTGACCCCATGGACTGCAGCCTACCAGGCTCCTGCGTCCATGGGATTTTCCAGGCAAGAGTACTGGAGTGGGGTGCCATTGCCTTTTCCAACTAAGGCACTGGGGAAGCCCAAATTTCATAGTAGTGACATACATACAAAGAAGTCTTTCACTTGGTTTTTGTTTTCTAGCAAAACAAGCTAAGACTTGCCTCTGAGGAGATGGGAGCTCAGCTCACGTCCAGTGTGGCCTCAGAGGGTTCTCTCCCCTCCTGGCAGATGCAGACAGGCAGGAGAAAGCAGCCCAGCCCTCCAGTCCCCTAAAGTCTACAATAAAATGGTTGAGAGACTTCGACGTTTCTGCCTTTCCTGCAATCTCTTCTCAAGGTGGGATGTCCTACTCTGGAAAATGAATTTCAAAAGGATTTCAACAACTTGTCTGCTAGGATAGGGCATGTAAGGGAAAGAGGGCAGCTGTTTTTCTGATAAAATCTGTCTCAGAAGAAAACGCAGATAATTTAGTTGTTAACACTGAAAGGAAAAGAAAAAGAAAGAACTAAGTCCAATAAATCTGAAAAGCAGTGTCAAATCCCACCTCCAAATGGAAACGGGGTCATGCATCAGAAGGAGGTTTCTCTCCATGTTTCTGGTTCGGAGGTGTCAGCCCTTGACAGAATGCATCTCTGAGGCAACCCTGTCAACAGTCACTCCCTGAGCTGACTGTGATTATCGCAGGGACCACCTCCCTGCCCCCATTCAAACTTTTCCCAGCGCCGGGTCAGATCTAAAAGCATCAAACAACAACACAAACAAAAATCGATGTTGTTGGTCAAACGTGAAAAGTGGCCAATGTGCCAGGATGTTTTCTTCTTGTACTTTTTGTCACTTCTTAGGAAACATCCTTATGATGCCCTTCACTGGAGACACTTGGCATCCAGACATGAAAGTTTAGAAAAGGTGGAAAGAGAATATTCTGGAATTCTTGCCTGCCCACCTTTGAAAGTGAGTCTCCTCTTATGGAAGGCACCATGGATCTTCATCATCTCCTGCCAACCTGGAGGCAAAACAGAATTTCACAAGATCAAGTCCCCACAGAAAAGGGGGAAGGAAGGGAAAAAGGAAAATGCCACCATCCTATAGATTTTTCCATTGTCAGGTATCAGGTAGTGATGGGGCCGGAGGTCCTCAAATCTCCATGAGGTGATGGGGATGAGAGAATGTTCTCTACCACAGTCCTCCCACCCTGAATCCTGAAATGGCCAGACACGGAAGACCACCTTCTCCATCACTCGCATGAGAATTGCCGGAGGATGAGGGCAATTATTATAGCCCAAAGCAACTCGTGCTGACAGCCGGGAGGGAGCCAGAAAGGAGGATGGAAAATGTCCTCAGATTCTCTCCTTTCCTGAAAGGCCCTGCCGGTGTCCTCCAAACTCACCTGTAACCTCCTTCCTGTGCTGACATATTTTCTTTGTCCTTTTCACTTGTCCACTTAGGGTTCCTTTGGAGCATACACTGGACATGCGCAAAGGGTGTAAAAAACCAATGCTTTGAATGCACCAAAGTTATTTTCACAATGGAGCATAATAAGCATAACTAACACCTGCCTGCCTGAAAAGCGCCAAGCAGTGTTAAGCGGTCGTTAGATATTATAAATGAATGATACTCAGTTCATCCTATTAGCCACATTTCCCCCCAAACAGAGCCCTGTTGATGGAGCAGAGTCAAGTGGATGATTTAAGATGGTGAAGGAGAACGCATCTCGGCAGAAATTCATAGGAGGGGAAAGGTGAACATTTACAGGGTTTGAGGTCTGGGTTTGAGGGTATTCACTGCATCGATCTGATCAGAATGTCCATGATATAATAGTGTAGGACTGGCCGACATGGCCAGGCCAGGGTCTTGGACCAAATTTTTGATGAATTAGTGTGTTTGCCCAGTTGAACAATCTATTGTTCAGCGAAACAGATTTTCAGGATGTTGCTGAGACTGGTGATTCTGTGAGTTATGTATTTGCAGCCTTATCTTCCTGGGCAAGAATTTCATGGAACAAATAGAAAAGGGGTGTCAGGGCAAATGCCTGAGTTTGGATGCTGCTAAATAAGCTGCAAGCATCTCACTTCTCAACTATCACAACAAATCTTTTGTGGTAGTGTTACTGAAAGGTAGAGTCCAGCTGCTCGCTGCTCAAAAGCTAACAAACAGGCCAGGCTGGTGGAAAGGAAAGTTTGTTTTATTTCAGATGCCAACAAGTGGGGGAAAGGGTGGACACCTGTCCAAAGGCTGACTCCCCCTCCCTCCCAGACAATCAGTGGGCAACAGCTTTGGTAGACAGAGGTACATGCAGAAGCAGCACAGTCAACTCTGACAGTCATCTTGAAATTGGTCACATAGTGGTCTGACCAGCATCATCTTGATTGTTTTAGGTAGCATTAATCTTCAGCTCCAAGGTCCATTTGTTCCCATTTCTTTGTGGTCAGTTCTCATAATTGTGGCTGCTCATGTCCTTGGTACAGTCTGGTCCTCATGTAGTTAACTTCTCCACCTGGGGTTTCAGTATCTATAAGAGAGCTCTCAGGATATGGCTCAGAATAGTATCTATAGTCCTTGAGAAGGAACTAAAGGTCCTTGACTGTGCTTAATGACTACATTATTATTATTTGGTCTCCTTAGACTGTTTTCCTTTGTTTCTGCATCTTCTCACTTATCTGATTAAATTTATTCTTCAACTAAAGTTTTTCCACAGATAAAAGGCAGGCACAGAACATGAAGTGGAGGCAAAGACTGCAGGGACTCACACCATTTTAGTAGGAGCTATTGTAGATACTGTGGTGTTGGAGAAGATTTGAGAGCCCTTTGGACAGCAAGGAGATCAAACCAGTCAATCCCAGAGAAAATCAATCCTAAATATACCTTGGAAGGACCGAGGCTGAAGCTCCAATACTTTGGCCACCTGATGTGAAGAGCTGATTCATTAGAAAACACCCTGATGCTGGGAAAGACTGATAGCAAAAGGAGAAAGGGATGACAGAGGATGAGATGGTTGGATGGCATCACTAACTCAATGGACATGAGTTTGATTAAGCTCCAGGAGATGGTGAAGGACAGAAAAGCCTGGTGTGCTGAAGTTCATGGGGTTGCAACTGAGCAACTGAACAATTGTAGGTACTATGATTATCTCCCACTTAACCACTGAAGAAAATAAAGCACAAAGATGTTAAGTACCTTGTCCAAAGCCACCAGCTAGTGAGTGGCAGTGCTGGGATTTGAACCCAGGCTGCTTGGCTCTAGACCCACACTCTTGTTTGTATTGTTGTTTAATCGTTCAGTTGTGTTCGATTCTTTGTGACCCCAAAGACTGTAGCCCACCAGGCTCTACTGTCCATGGGATTCTCCAGGCAAGAATACTGGAATGGGTTGACATTTACTTCTCCAGGGGAACTTCCTGACCCACAGACTGAACCCACGCCTCCTACATTGGCCAGCATGCTCTTGATCTGTACATTATTCTGCCATTTGCAAAAACAAGGACAAATAAAGGAGAAACAAAAGCCAGAGCACTATGTAGAGAAAGGACAGCTTTCCAGGAAGCCCAAGGTTTAATTAGGAATGACAGGGACATCATTCAGCAAGTGGGGTGACAGGGGCCCTGTTCTTTCTACGCCAGTGCTGGACACCCTGCTTGGGTGGGGGTGTATAGCAGAGAGAGGAGACAGTGATTGCCTCTGTGTGCTTTTATTTCTGGGAGCTGTGGTGAGTCACCTGGAAGTAAAGCCTGAAGATTAAAATATTTGGGGCATTCCAATAAATAAGTAATGCTTTTATTTCTAAAACTCCAATTGCCAAGATGGAAAACAACACTATGGCCAGAAAACACGTTCTCTCTGCCCAAGCCCGGCCCTTTGTAATCACTCAGAAAGATTAGAGCCACTTCTTCACTCTCCTCTGCCTTCCGCAACTTCGGAGAAATGAGGTAAATATTCAGGAAACAAACACACTCCAGGTAACACTTTTTGTCCTCTGAATTTCCAGGTCAGAGCACCAGCAACTGGGAAATGCAGGGGTCTAGAGGGCAGTTAGTGGCTGGTAGGAGTCTGGGTAGCCAGGAGTCAGTCTGTTCAGAGAAGAAAGCTTTGATCTGCAAGTAGGAGAGAGCAGCCGGGTGCTTGGGGAGGGGCAGGGGCAACGGGGGACCACTGACGTTTCTAGAACCAGGAGGGTGCTCACCCAGGAAGGCTGAGGTGCATGACCTCAGAAAGCCGTGAGGCAAATGAGCTTGAATCTGCTGATGGGCTTGATTTATGTGACGTGTCAAATAGTGTTTCCTGGAGAGGCAGCAAATCCTTGGTGAACGATCAGGGAGATAGCATTTTTGCTCAGACCCATCGGGGCAAGAGCTAAGCATTCTGTCTGCACTGCACTCACCCGCATATGGAAGCGAGTTTATAGGAGATTTCCCAGAAGGAGGAATTCGCTGAGCAAGGGGCTTTCTTATCACACGCAACCTCACATGAGAGGAGGTATACCTCTCCCATCTATAAAACTGGTTCTGTTCTATATTCAAAGGCCTTAAACTTGAGAGGAGCAATCTGTTTTTGTTTATGGCCATGGAGGGTGAAAAGGAAGCTGCTGTATTAAATAAGCTGGTGGCCAGGAGGTGAAGGTCGTTACTATAAGGTGCATAACCTTCCCAAACCAAGTCTGCAGCAGCCGACAGCCTGCAGAGAGGACAGAAAAGGCAGCTGGTCACAGAGAGATGGGGGCTTTCTGCAGGCCCAGCCCTGCTGACCCCAAGGCAGGATGCTATACTGGCTTTTGGTGGCATTATGGGCTGAATCATGACAACCCCCTCCCAAAATTCATGCTGAATTCTAACCCTGGCAGCTCAAGATGTGACTACATTTGCAGAGAGGGTCTTTATAAAGATCATTAAGCTGCATGAGGTTATTGAGGGGTGGGTCCTGATCCCATGGGACTGGCGTCTTAAGAAGAAGATCAGGACACAGACCACAGACCCACAAAGGGATGACCACAGGAGGCCACGGGGGGAAGGTGATGTCCACATGCCAAGGAAAGAGTCCTCAGGAGGAGCCAACCCTACTCACCCATTGATCTAGGACCTCAGCCTCCAGGACCACAAGAAAATAAATGCCTGTTGTTTAAGCCACCCAGTCTGTAGGGCTCTGCTCCCGTCATCCCAGGACACTAATACAGATAGTACACATGTGCACTCACGGCCCACGGCTAAGGCCATCGGAAGGTCACACAGCCGGTTACAAATCCGTTGCTCACAGCATGGACAGTCAAAGTTAATAAAACCTCGTATTATCAAAAATGAATTATTCATTAAGAGATAAAATAAATTCATGAGGCTTTGTATGAAACAGAGTCCACCATGCACACGGCTATCAACTTCGAAAGATGTTAGCAGGTTCTCCCCTCCGTGTCTCAAGGTGCCTATTCTCATCATACCTTCTTCCCTGGGGTCCTCTTCACCCTTCAAGCTGGTTCCGGGCGGGAACCAGAACCACGAAGATGGAATCCTCGCAGGACTATTTTATTTCCCAAGAGGCTGAAGACAGACGGGGAATGCACAGAGAAAAGTAAAGCTCGAGGAAGAAGCGCCCTAATTCCTGCCTCCTTCTCTTCCTAATACATCAACTGCTCAGTCATGTCAGATGATCAAGGCGTTCATGGACAGTTGAGTCATTTCGTTTAGGTTAACTGACTCTCCCAAACTGTGCTCCCACCTGAAAACTGCTATTTTGGGTGAGTCAGAACATTCAACTGGTTTTGCATTTTCTCTTTAGAAACTGATCACAGCACTCCACTCCCTGTCCACTTTCCAGCTCCTGCAACCTGCAGAATCCACTCTTACCCCGTCTTTCTGTCCAGAGCCTTCCCACTCCTGGATGGCTGTGGTGGGCAGGGAAGGGCGGGTATCGTGGAGGAGGGAAGGCTGGAGAGGTTAGAAGAAACTCTCCTTTCTTGGGCAGAGAAAGCTTTAATTGGTTCCTGGCAGCTTATGAAGGGGGTGCTAATTCACCCTAGAGGTGCCAGCTTCCGAAACTCTAACCGATAAGAGAGAGCAACTGGCCACAACCCCAATTATCCAAGAATAATAAGACTCAGCAGATACCTTCAAGGTGTGGGTGATATTTGTACCTTCTCAGCACTTTCCTCCAAAAAAGCCAGCTATTTATATCTATCACCGCCATTCCAGACTTGATGAAAACCAAATGTGGTTGTTCTCTTTAATAGGGGTCTCATGTCACCATTTTATTTTTATGAATATGACTGCTAAATCTTGAGAGAAGGAAAGTTTGCTCAAGCAGTCACTGAAGGAGATGGGGTGATGGGGAGACGCCCACCTTGGCGTGACTTTGTCAACACCTTCCATTTGCTTTGGGCACCAGAGAGACCAGGGGGCAGGGCATCACCCAGTGAATATAAGCAGTGGCCCCTTGGGTTTCTGCACAGTTCACATCCTCTTGGAGCCCTCATCACTAGCCTGCTGCTTTCTTGCCTATCTCCTCCTCCTGGTCCAGGAACTCCTAGAATTGGGTGTTTAATTGTTGTTATTCAGTCACTAAGTCATGTAGCATGCCAGACTCCTCTGTCCTTCACTGTCTCCCAGATTTGCTCAAGTTCCTATTCACTGAGTCGATGATGCCATCCAACCATCTCATCCTGTGCCATCCACTTCTCCTTTTGCCCTCAATCTTTCCCAGCATCAGGGTCTCTTCCAATGACCACCTGTTATCAAAGGCATTTTGCAGAGTCCCAATCTCTTGGAGCCCAGCTTTGGTTCTCTGGACTGACCCTGACACCCAGTACTGGCAGATTTTGGGGTAGATCAACTTGTCACCTGTCCTGGTAACATGTCTGCAAGTGCACACAGAAATCTTGGAACTTCAGCACCAACCCTCTCACTGCAGACATGAAAATGACTAGGGGGAGGGGCTTAGATACACAAGGGGCCCATATCAAATAGCCAAGTTAGAAGCTCTAGGGGGAGGACAAGAGCTGGCTTTCATGAAGGTTTCCCATGAGTTTCTAATGTGCATCCAGGGCTGAGAATGGCCACCTTAATCTAAAATCTAGAAGGACAGATTTTCCCATAACTGCCAGCTAAGGAGGAAAAATGAGGGACATCCTGTCTCAGGACCCTGGTGCCGGTGAGAACCTCAGTTTTAAGACATCTGGAAAGGATGAGGGTGAAAAGAGAAGGAACGGGTGTTTATTGACTGCGTAACTGTGTCAGGCACTCAGAAAGATTCTTTCCCTCCGTTATTATTATTTTTGTGTGTGTGGTGTGCATATGTATGCTAAGTCATTTCAGTTGTGTCTGACTCTTTGTGGCCCCATGGACTGGAGCCCACCAGGCTCCTCTGTCCATAGGATTTTCCAGGCAAGAATACTGGAGTGGCCTTTCCCTTCTCCAGGGGATCTTCCTGACCCAGGGCTTTTCAGTGGTACTTGGGGTAAATAGAATTTTCTCAATGTAGAAGAGGATTAAAGATGGTCGCAAGGATTTTCTGCCATCCTCCAGTGGAGAGATGGTGTCCTCGCTCCTCCACTTGAATCTGAATAGACTCAGTGACTGCTTGCCTACTGCTCTACCCAAGAATTGATTCTGTGACTGTCTGGACCAGGGCCGCTGGAGACTGGCAGCTTTGGTTTCTCCATCTCTGAATGCTCAGTCTTTGGAAAGCTGACTTCCATGTGAGAACTCAGCTAATCTGAAGCACCCATACTTTGAGGATGCTCAAACCAGTCATGGAGAGAAAGATGTTCCACCCCACCCACCCCCATTCTTTCCAGCCAGCCCAGCTTAGGTGCTAAGACATAAGTGAAGTGGGCAGTCTTGACCTTCCAGCCTAGCCAAACCTTTGGATGACTCTAAGCACAGCCACAGTCTGAATGTAACCGTGAGAGTTCCCAAATGAACATACAATGCTGAGTTCTGTCAACCCACAGAACTACAAAAGATATGATTAAGCTGTCTTAGGGTGGTTTACTGTGTAGCGAAAGATGTAAGAAATTATGCTCAATTGTACTGGTGGTACTGATAAAGAAAGTGAAGGCCAGAAAGAGAAAATGATTTATCTGAGGTCATAAGATTATTAAAAAGATAAACTGAGGTTGAATCCAGAATTTTACTGACTTCAAAGACCACTTTTCCTCCCAAACTTTAATCCCATTAAATACAATAGCCACGTTAGAGTCAGAATTTACAGCTCAATCTAAACTGGAGAGGAAGGCTTTAAATTTCTTCTAACCCATCCTTCCTCCACCACTGTATAACTCGAATCAGACCCACCAAACCCCTCTCACACCTCATTTGCACCTGCGCACCCAGAAATGGTCCCCACCACCTATCCCCGAGAACAGAGCTCTCAGTACCCCTTCAGATTCCAGAGCTGCCTGACTTCAGTCCCTGACGGCCTGTACATCAGCCAGAACCTCATTGATGAGGAATATACATCAAGCTGTTGCAAGAAGCTTCTGCCTGCTGCTTGCAGGAGCATCTACTTTCAGAAATGCCATTACACCCTAATGAGCCTCTTGGAAGCATCAACTTTTCAGCCTGCCCAGCTGCTGCAAGGGCTGTTATGGCTTCACTGCAAAGATAAAAAACACCCAGAAAATTCCTGAAACTGATCTTAAACTATGCTTTACTAGGAGGCAATCTGGTTCTCTGCTACCAACTGATTAAACTGTGAAGGTCACTTTCACAAGGAGACCAGAGTAATGGGTGCTGGACAACCACTGGGTTCAGCCCCTTTTCCCTTTTAACCTGGAATAGATGGATGATTCTGACTACAGTCAAGGGTCCAGGCATATGTAGAGGCACAGTGGTTGGTTTTTTTTTTCCCGAAACCGTCCGTCCTCAGGACCATAATAAATGCCCTGATCTTCCAAACTAATTTATCACCTTCTCTGCTACCTAAGTCACAGACCCAAGGGAATCTGAAATGTCAACAGAAATAGCAACACTCTGCAACATGGTGCCAGACCTCAAGCCAACAGGGTAGAACAAGGATGAATCGGCCAATGTGTTTTGTTTTGGCCAAAGAAAATGCATCACGTTCAGTGGGTCAAATGCATCTTAAATATAGAGATGACTCCTCTTTGACCCTAGTGAGGAGGATGGTGATGATAGTGGTGGTGGTGAGGCTGGTGGTGGTGGTGAGGCTGGTGATGGTGGTGCGGCTGGTGATGGTGAAGAAAGTGATGTGATGATAGTGATAATGGTGATGGTGAGGATGATGGTGATGGTGGTGGTGGTCATGGTGATAGAGATGATGGTGATGATACTGATCCTGACCATGCTGATGGTGATGGTGAGGATGGTGATAGCTTTGATGATATGGATGATAATTAAGGATGATGAAAATGACAATAACAATGACAATAATAAAAATAATCAGGAGGTGCAATGTGTCTTGAAGGCATTTACCTGTACCAGATACTTACTTATCAGGAATACCTCCACTTAGACCTCACATTTTCCAAAATGGGAGGTGCCAAGACTTACCCAGGGTAAGGTAAGAGAATTTCCTGAGGCTGAGCAGCCAGGAGAGATGTCTCTGGAACACAGGCACCAGTCTATTCCTGAGGACAAACAATCAGTGGAAGCATCTGAAACTTTCTCTGTGTTCCTGCCTGCCTCACTCAGATTCTTCTTCTGAGGTTTGCAAGAGTTTAGAGGGACCAAGATAAGAATCAGCGTGATTTAAAAAATAAAAATAAAAAACTGTCCTCTTTAAGGTAAATGATTCACATCTTGCTTTTTTTCCTCAAGTTTGGCAGAAGTGTCTTTGAACTTGTGAAGGTTGTTAGGCATCATGGAACAATCACAGTACTCCAAAAGGAAGGCTTTCCTTGGCCCTGCTATAACCAATGATCTGGGAAACAAGCTTGCTTCTCCACTTAAGTGTACCCATTTTTATTAATATTAAATACCTCTAATATTCAAGGGCTTCCCTGGTGGCTCAGACAGTAAAGACTCTGCGTGTAATGCAGGAGACCTGGGTTCGATCCCTGGTTTGGGAAGATCCCTTAGAGAAGGGAACAGCAACCCATGCCAGTATTCTTGCCTGAAGAATTCCATGGACAGAGGAGCCACTAGGCTGCCTGTGGGTATGAACAGGCAGGACAATTCAATGTTACCTGATGAGTACAATGTTAAAAACCTTTCCCCACAAATACAGCATGATGCATTATTAACATATTGTTAAATACACTTGTATGATTGTAGAAAAATGAGCTCTATCTACATGTAAAATTATTTTATTATTATGTGCATACATTAGAAGATTAAACAGTCAAATAACCAAATACAGCAACAAGAACTTGCTAGGGTTTTCCAAATAATTTTGCTTATGATATGTTGATTAAACTCAAGTTCATTATTCCAGACAATATTGACCTACTTTGCTTCCATTTAATATCATCCAAACAGCACTTTCATATATTCTCATAACCATCAAAACTGTCCTGCCCTTGATAGATGGGTCTCTTGCATGAAACTGCAACTTTCAGGCCAACTGCTGGTGTAGCAAAGAATGGAAACGCCAATTTGCCAAACTGGAACAAGAACAACAAAAAAACCCCTCCCTTCCTTAAAGACAGAGTCACAAGGTCAAATCTCCATCTTGGTCACATCTGTGACCATATTTTGTCTTGTTCAGCAATTTTCCCTGATTTGGGGAAGACAGGAGGAGACAGGTTGTAAAATGTTCTGCTCAGGGGAGGTTGGTCAGGACAGTCCGTGGAGGTGAGAGGGTTTTATTTCATTCCTCTGCACCATTCCTATCTTGTTGTATTATTTCAGAAACCAGATAAATGCCAGCAGGGCTGCTGAGGTGGCTGTCTGCCAAACTGGACAGGAAGCCCGACACTCCAGCCAAACTGTGTCCTTGAACATGGATTTTGCTTGCCTCTTAGCCTTGCACAAGCAGTTTGCACCTCCCAGAGCAACCTCACGCCTCCATCTCACTCTGGCCACGTTCTTCTCACTCATTTGGACACATCCGTCCAGTTTCTGCTGATGTCTCCACCTGTGCGATGTCTCCACCTGTGGGATGTCTCCCCAGTGCTGCGTTAGCTGTTCCCCTCTGTGGTTCCATCAGTGCCTCATCCCATTAAGTTGCCATTGCCTTCTCTTCTTCCCAGCGAGACTCTGAGATCAGGACCTTGCCTGGTTTGTTGTATTCCCGTATCTGGTAGAGGATTTGGCCTACTGTGGATACCCACCAAATACTGTTGAATATACTAAATTCAGAGCACAAAATCAGGGAACATACAACCTGAAAGAATCTTTGGTTGATTCCAATTCCTCGTGTCTTCAAGCAGTGAAAATATAAACCCCTAAGGGCAATCTACCCTGTTCTGTAACTTTCAAAAGAGTCGACAAAACTATGGAGTATACCGTGGTTTTTTCAGTAGTCATGTGCAGATGTGAGAGTTGGATTATGGGAAGGCTGAGCACCAAAAATTGATGCTTTCGAACTGTGGTGCTGGAGAAGACTCTTGAGAGCCCCTTGGACAGGAGATCAAACAAGTCAATCCTAAAGGAAATAAACCCTAAATATTTGGAAGGACTGATGCTGAAGCTGAAGCTCCAGTGATTTGGTCATCTGATGCAAACAGATGACTCATTGGAAAAGTCCCTGATTCTGGGAAAGATCGAGGGCAGGAGAAGAGGGCATCAGAGGATGAAATGGCTGGATGGCATCACCGATGAAATGAACATGAACTTGGGCAAACTCTGGGAGATGGTGAAGGACAGCGAGAACTGGTGTGCTGCAGTCCATGGGGTTGCAAAGAGTCAAACACGACTGGGCAACTGAACGAAAACAACAAAGAGGGCCAAATGCTTTAATCACACTGCCCTTTCCTGTCTAAATAAAAAACGGCTCCTATCAATCATCAGGTTATGTGTTTATGCATGCATTCATTCACTCATTCATTCAACAAGCAGGCATGAAGTAGCAGGTGTGTGCTAAGGAATCTAGACCAGATGCTGGAAAACAATAATGACCAAAGACACAGACTAAGGACCTCCTAGACCAATATGAGAACAGGGGATTAAACACGTAACTCTGATGCCGGGTCCATTGCCTGGGTGGAAGGGTTACCAGGCAGAGGACACAGTCTATGAGTGTGGAGAGTTCCTTGCTGGACCCCTCTATCCAAGTGACATGTACCTATCTTGTCACTGGACACTTGCCAAAGCAGGGTTGGAACCCCAGGGTTTTCTAAAGAACCCACAGCAGGCATCCAAAGCAGTGGTGGGTGTTGACCTTGGGCTGGGTGCTCTCCTCCTGTGGATCCTGTTTATTTCCTAGTAAAATGATTGGACCAAGCTAATAACCGAGGACCCTGCAGGCACTGAAGTTCTTCAAAAGACAATAAGCTTGACCACAAATAAGAGACTTATTTCGGGTTTTTTGAGCTACTTAAAATCCAACACTATTATAGTACTCCCCACAGCCTCCCCCCTCAGAAGTTAGGGAGCGGCTGGTAAAGAGAGGCCACATGGCTGTGTCTTTGCCAAGGCCAAACCATGACCTTGGTTCTGTGGTTCTGTGGCACACATGGGCTTTGCCCCAAAAAGTGTTGATTTTCATCAGAAGCTCACAAATTGATTACTTGATCCTTTTCAGGCAGAAAGAACAGAATAAATACTGAGTCCTGATTGCTTACCTGATCAACGGTGGAGAAAACAAAAAATAAATTTCCAACTATGGGTCTCTGTTCTAGGCTGGGATTTCCTGGTCTTGGATGTGTCTTCACAAGAGCTCACGATAGTTTTTAAGAGAAAAAAAGAAGTTTTTCAGATTTTCCTGAGTTCTGAGATACATAAGCCATACAAAAGGATGGCTTCATCTCTTCGCTTCCCTGTGACACCAGGCTCCAAAGTTTATTTTTAGTTGACTGTTAGCTGAACTAGTCCTGTGGACTGCATAGAAATGGAAGTCCAAAGGGGACACAGATTTTATCTAGTTAAATTAGGATCTATACCAGTGGTTCTCAAACTTGGTCTCTGGAACACTTTACATTCTTAAAAACATGTAGGAACCCCCTCTTCCCCAAGAGCTCTTATTTACATCTATTCAGATTTATCATACTGGAAATGAAAACTGAGAAAAAATTTAAATATTCCTTATTTCACTAAAAAGAAGAAGTTTTCCACATATTAACATAAATATTTTTGCAAAGTGAAATATGTTTCATCAAACAAAAAGTTAATGAGAAGAGTGGCATCATTTCACAATTTTTGTGAATCCCTTTGAGTTCTGGTTAACAGCTGAACTCCCCTTGCTGCTTCTCCACTCAACTGTGATGCTACGTGTCATATAGCTTCTGGAAAACCCTGCTGTTCATCCATGAGAGAAAGAGAGTGAAGACAGAAAATGATATCTTAGTGCCCTGATGAAAATAGTTTTGACCCTGAAGTCACTCTGGTAGGGTCTGGGGAATTCCCAGGAGTCCTGGGCCATTTTCTGAAGACCATGATTCTGCACAATTTTCAAGTATAAACATTTGAGCTTTTGAAATGGTTACGGCTTTAAAACCCTGCATTTAGATCTCCATCCTATCAGTAACTGGGGCTTCCCAGGTGGTGCAGTGGTAAAGAATCTGCCTGCCAGTGCAGGAGACACAGGAGATGCAGGTTTGATCCCTGGGTGGGGAAGATCCCCTGGAGGAGGAAATGGCAACCCACTCCAATATTCTTGCCTGGAGATCCCCATGGACAGAGGAGCCTGGTGGGTTACAGTCCATAGAGCTGCAGAGTCAGACGTGACTGAGTGACTGAATACACACATTACTAACTAGCTGATCTTGGGCAAGTCATCTGACTTTCTGACCACATCAATCTCTTCATCTCTGCGATGGGACTCCTAATACGTGTTTCTGTGAAGACTAGACTGCCTGTAGGTACAGTGCTACACCTGGCTAATCCCTGGCTTCTATAAAATCTCTGCCAGGATGCTTTCTCCCACACTGAGGGTCTTTATCACCCACCTCTTTACTGTGTTCTCCAGTGCCCACTGGAAAAGCTGTACAACCTAAAATTTGAGACGGTGTCCCAGGTGGTGCTGGTGGTAAAGAACCCCCTCCCCATGCAAAAGACATTTGATATCTGGGTCAGGAAGATCCCCTAGAGGAGGTCATGGCAGCTCACTGCAGTATTCTTGCCTGGACAGAGGAGCCTGGTGAGCTACGGCCTATAGAGTCATAGAGAGTCAGACATGGCTGAAGCAACTTAGCACACAGGCACGCAGAAGTTGAGAATTATGTTTTATTTGATGGATATTCTGAAGATTTCAAGCCCAGGAGACAAGACTTTCAGATCTCTCTGAGAATCTGCTCCTAAGAGGCGAGCAGGGAGCCAGGATTTATAGGAGTTTTTGCAGTAAAGACTATGGTATTGGAACACCAAAAGATTACTGTTTATTACAGAAAACCAGACATCTCAAGTTAAGGAATTTAGTGCTTTTCTATATATGGGAAGATGCAAGAGTCTAGGCTCATTGAAATCACTCCTTTGACCTTAACTCTCTGGGGCCAGTATCCTGTTTTTTCACCATCCTGAGTCCCCCGAGGGCGCACCGTTGGTGATGGTTACAGAGGCTGAGGGCTTGGCAGTGGGCAGCCTGTTTGCCTCCACCCCGAGTTCCCTCGGGGCTCACAGTCAGGACACCTGTAAAGTGGTGGCTTGATGGCTGCAGCATCCCTTATTTACTGATACAGCAGGACCACTTTTCATTCACACCAGGAATACAGGTGTGATTATCTGTATGGCAAGTTTGGGAGGAAAAACCTAGAATGCTCCTGGAAGAGCACACATTTTTCTCTGCTCCTCTTGGGTCCAGCATGGGGCTCCCTGAGCTGGGTGAGCCATTCTGCCCACCACTGTCAGCTTGTAATGCTAACAGCTAGAGTGGGATCTTCCAATCTGGCCTCCACTAATAAGAGAGTTCACAGGTGAGTTCATCAGCTACTTTTGTTTTATTTCTCCATTTAGTCAGAACTTGGGTGGGTGGGTGGGGGTGAGGGAGTCATAGTGGAGTATCTGAAGATCCCAATAGCTGCTGATATCATCATCATTCATGCCTCTCAAGACATTTAATTTTGTAAAAATAGTGACTGTGGTCGTTGAGAAGCAGGCACACACATGCATACACACGCCACCCCCTAAAGTCTATACGTGTGCATGCCTGACTCTTGGTGATCCTGTAGACCACAGCCTGCCAGGCTCCTCTGTCCATGGCATCCTTCAGGCTAGAATACTGGAGTGGGTGGCTATTCCCTCCCACAGGGCATCTTCTAGACCCAGGAATTGAACCGACGTCTCCTGCATCTCCTGCATTGGCAGGAGGATTCTTTACCCCTGAGTCACCAGGGAAGTCCTATATAACAACAGGCTTCTAAGTCTGTTTCCAATGGCACAAAAATAAAATGCTTTACAATGCTTTCGTGATGTAGGCCTTATCCACTGGACTTGGGATTAAGAATACACTGAAATTTAGGATTTTAATAACTAATTATAAAACAGAATAGCTAACAGCAGTTCGTTATTTCAGTGGGCAACATGCAGCCATGCCTAGAAAGAAATGAATTCTTTCCTGGATATGAGACATTTGGGAGCCGCTGCTTGATTCTCTGCACTATCTTTTATTCCTGTTGTGTGGTCATTGTGTTCGTTTAAAGGCTCACGGGTGGTTCTTCACTAGCACAGCTGAAAGGAAAATAATCGCGATGGCACGGCTCAGTACCCGCCCTGGAGCATGGCCAAGCTCACAAACGCCTGCAAAGCTCGGCTCCGGACTGAAATCCTGGGCCTGCCATCCGTGCACCGCCAGGGTTTGATAGCCTCATTTCGTCTGTAGCCCTTTGCCTTCTTCTGTCTCTAAGAACAATTTGCACTGGTTTATGCTGTTGGATAAAGTTCCAAACTCATTTCCAATTCAGGCATGGGGGTATTTGAAGTTCTTAATCTAGGCAGTTGGCTCCCAAGGCCCCAGTTCTGTGAAACCTCTTCCTTTCTGGCCCCCAGGGCCCCTTAGTCATTGCTACATTAACTCATCCAGGCCACCGGGGTGCCAACTGGGTCCCCGAGGCAGGGGACAGCTAGGAGCACCCTCATTATTAACTCTCACCACAACCTTTGCTGGGGCTTAAATAATTAGATCCACTTAATGAAATGGAGCCAATTAACTTCCAGTTTATGACCAAGAAATGGTTTTGCCATGTGGTCAGGCTTTGCTTTCAGAGACTCATGTTGTTTGGATCCCAGAAGCAGGGAGAAGTTACTGTGGTTTGTTTGGGTTCTTCCTGGGAACTCTTCAGAACTCCTTTTCAATAGCACTGGCTCAGGTGGCTCACATGGTAAAGAATCTGCCTGCAATGCATGAGAACGGGTTTGATCCCTGGGTTGAGAAGATGCCCTGGAGAAGGGAATGACAACGCACTCCAATATTCTTGCCTGGAGAATTCCATGGACAGAGGAGCCTGATTGGCCATAGTCCATGGAATCACAAAGAGTTGCACATGACTGAGCAACTAACAAACCAGATGCTTGACAACCCCACCCTCCAAAGGATCCACTGTTCACAGATTGTTGTAGAAACCATTTCTGGTGTAGGACCCCTCCCCAAGTGCACCTTGCAGGAGAGACGCTATTGGAAATGCCCATTTGGGAAGACAAAGGGACCCTGTGGTTATACTGTGTGTGGACAATCTGGGCCACAGATCCCTGAATGAGCCAAGAGGAAGGAAGGCAGCCGCAATGTGAACCACACTTTTGTCTCCGTGGCTCTAATACTCCTGGCTGCAGTCTTTCCACCCTGCATTACCAGCCCAACCCACAGAGCCACCTGCCTGAGGGTTCATTTCCAAGAATATTGCTCTCACTTGGTCAGTCCCCAACCAGAGTTCACCTTGGTAGAGGCTTTGGTGAGTTATGGGATGATCTCTGGTGACATCAAGCCTGATCATGCTCCAGAGTAATTTCTCCATGATGGTAGACTCTTCTGGTATTAAGAAACACTGGAGAGATTTGGGCCCTGAGCCTTCAGCTTTCCTTGCACCCTCTAATCCTCGTTTGTAGAGTTGGTTGTAGCAGCAAAAGAGAACTCCCGAGAAATGTCCAGCTCCCCACTAAGTCTCTCTTGAGAATAACGAGGCAGCTGGCACCTGTTTCCTCCTCCAAACTGTCTTCAAATTCTGGTCTTAGCTGAGTGTTGCTTTTGTTCATTTAACAGTCATAGACCAGGGGCCATTCTAAGTGAAGGGAGTACAGAGATGAAAAGCCCTGATCCTTCTCAAGAAAAAGTAGGTGGGTCAACACAGGTGCCCAAATAACCTTTATGTAGGGCAGACAAAGATGTGTGCTACAAGACAGAAAGAGGTGACAGGTTTAAAGGAAGGAATGGTTATGGTGATGGGGGTTAGGAGTGAAGATTTCAGGGAAGGCTTCACGGAGGAGGTGCCATCTGTGAAAGTGTTGAATGACTGAGAGATAAGCAATGTAACGACAAGCAGGGGACAGAAAGCAAAGATAATAGTTTGCAGTAGTCCTGGGGGTGGTAGTAGAATGGAAGGAGTCAAAAGTAGGAAAGACTCAGGGCATAACTATGGTCTTGTTTGTGACCAGTTGGATATGCTGAATGAATGAGAGGAAGAAGACATGGGTGATGTCCGGGTTTCTGGTTTGGACAGCTGGGTAAATGGTGGTCATACATTAAGTTGGGCATGTTTAGTCTGTAAAGAGAGAAGGGTGTGCAAGTGGAGATGTTGCTTAAAAAATTCTAGAGACATCTCTGAAGTTTGAAAGAAGAGTTGGACCAGTGTTACAGATTTGGCAGTCAGTCTAGAATTGATGGTGAAATTAACAAATAAACCTCAGAGGTGAAGGAGATTGTTCACCTACATAGCACCAGGACCACATATGCCGATCTCGACTTTCCTCTTTGCCACAGGGCCGTGGCTCTGTGCTGTGGGCCACGTGGGAGGGAAGAGTAATGCAGAGAGTTCAGCCCACGTGATAGAGAGATGCCAGCCCCCAGAGGACCAAGATGTCCTCTGGGTTCTCACCCTGCAGTAACTTCTAATAATCCAACTGTCCACATTTTCTTCTTTATTATCAGATGACATCTCCTATTAAAAATGCAAATTCCCACAAGAAAAGTTTACCTTTTTTAAAAAACTTCTCATCCATCACTGACACCTTAATGTGCATAGTGTTAGTCGCTGAGCTGTGCCCGACTCTTTGTAACTCCATGGACTGTATCCTGCCAGGCTCCTCTGTTCATGGGATTCCCCAGGCAAGAATACTGGAGTGAGTTGCCATTCCCTTCTCCTGGGGATCTTCTCAACCAGGGATCAAACCAGGGATCAAATCAATCCACCTGCACTGCAGGTGGATTCTTTACCATCTGAGCCACCAGGAAAGCCCCATGTGCATAGAGAGTCCAAGAAAAAGAAAAAAAGAAGGCCAGAAAGAGACCTAGGCGTGACTAGGTGTCTTATGAAAAGAAAAGAATTGCACCAGGTAAGGAAAAAACCGAATGACACCAAGACTAAAGCATGGAAACACGGATCCCTCATTCACACATCTTGCCTAAGAGTTTTGGTAGAAAAACCAAATGGGATTTACAAATGTTAGATAGAGCTTTGCTTGCTTAGTGTCCCCACCAAGTCTGGACTCATAGGTTACCCTGATAAATGCCATGGAAAAGGCAGTCTGACATACTTTAAGATCCTGTTTGGATTTTTCTAAGCTCTGAACAATAATTGAATCCCCAGATACTCAGCAGAGTCTGACCACACATGGCGAAATTATTTCTTGGTCATAAACTGAAAAGTTAATTGGCTTCATGTCTTTAAATAGATTCAATTATTTAAGCAACAATGAATCTTGCAGAGGTACTTACAAGTCGGGGATGACAATAGGAGATGAAGGTTTAAAGTGTGCTACCCCAAAGGCCTCTGCAAACTGCCACCAAGGAGCTTGTGAATTGGGAAGGGATTTATCTTTGCTTATAAAATATAAAAACTGCCCTCCATGGCATGATTAGATTTGATGCAACTCACTTATTAAAAACTAATGCAGCCAAGAAATGATGCCTGTTTCTATCCATAATGGAGTTCAGTATTGTTGATAACTGTAGGGAGTTTGGGTCTGGAGTCTGCCACTTCTTCAGTCTCTCAGAGAAATCAGCTAAACCACATTCCCAGGCCGTCTTCACCTCCACTCGCTGCTCAGTGGCATTCTTCCCCTTCAGTAAGGCTCATTTTGGGGGCTCTAAGTGAAGAGGTTAATTTCTAAACTCACAAAGAAAGCACAAAGTCATGGCTAGACTCATCCCAAGGATAAATCTTCCTTCTACACAGTAGAAATATATGGGTTTAGTTTAAACACTTCTTATCATGTCCTTTCTCCCTTCCAGGTCTGGCCCTGCCTCTGAATGTTAATCAGTCCCAGAATAAAGTGCCTGTAATTAGCTGCAGATCTGATCCAACCTCCAGTCCTCTTCTGTTGCCTTAATAAAAGTCACTTCAAATCGCCCTGACCCTGAGCACAGCCATGGTATGCCCTGACATGCTTCCTCTAGTACAAGTGAATTACCTTCTCAAAGAACATGCTTAGAAGCAGAGTCGAATCATTAACCTTAATCCAGAGTTTCATAAAAGCAAAGATATTTAAAACTGCAGGGTTAGGTGGGTTAATTAGGAGCCAATGTCTATCTTTTACTTCAAGTAAATGAAGACAAGAGATGAGAGCAACGAGCTGGTGATCACAAGGGTTCTTCGCAGAATGGAGGGTACGTGTGTTCATTACTCAGGTTATATTTCTCTCTGATGAAACCAGGTGAAGAAAGACAGCACCCTACCATCAGGTCCATGCAGCTTTGGGGGCTGGGTGTTATCTATTTCCAGAGAGGAAAGAGCATCTATGGGACTGGGGAGCTGTCCAAAGATCTCAGAGCTGAAAGCATTTCAGCAAAATGATACTAGGTACACTCTCCTGGTGGCTCAGACGGTAAAGAATCTGCCTGCAATGCAGGAGACCTGGGTTCAATTCCTGGGTCAGGAAGATGCCCTGGAGAAGGGAATGGCTACTCATTCCAGTATTCCACAGACAGAGGAGCCTAGTGGGTTACAGTCCATGGGTTGCAAAGAGTCAGATATGACTGAGTGATGAACACTTTCACTTCTTCACACCTTGAAATACCAGTCTCATGGCACTTGTTCTCCCTTCAGGCTCCAGAATTGGACACTTTGAAGAGCAGATAGTTTGAGAGTGTATATTGAATGTCTTTTTGAGAAAAGGACTAAGGTTTCATTTAAAATTTTTACATCAAATACCATGAATCACTGTTTGGCCACCAGCTCCAACTGCTATATACAGCACATCTATGGGCATATGGAAAAAGCATCAGGAGACACTTTATAGAATGATGCATTTCCCAGTATTTTACAAGAACCTCGGGGGTGGAAAATCACTGACACCAAGTTTTTCCGTCCTGGGGCCCCTCCCTTGCCCAAGTGTGACCTGCAATTGTCAGAATCATGGCCTGAGAGCTGTATCTCTTCAGCCTCATCCTCTAACATGGAGCTCCTCTTCCAAATAATTTCAGGATGGTGTTGTCATCTCACCACTTATGCAACATGTCTGCACCCTCCTTGACTTTTCAAGAAATCATTTGAAGTTAAAAGAGCAAAAGCTATTGCAAATATGGAATTAATTAAATCTATCTATGCTTAAGTCTTTTCAGGATTAACTTATGAAATGTTTGCCAGTAAAATTATTAGCATGTAACTCTGAAGATAATGAGTCAGTTTAAGGTTATTTAATTATCGGCAGAATTACAGTATTTACATTGAAGTCTTTTCCGCAGCTCTATTCTCTTGTGTGATACATCGCTGAAGGATTTCCAAGTATAGTCCCTTCTGGTATTTCATTTGGATCATTATTTTTGCCTGAATTAATACAATTTTTGAGCAAATGGAGTCATTGGCTCTCAAGTGATAGGCATGTTTGGAATCTATGTCTGTGATGATAGAAAAGTCACTAATGAGGGCCACGGGCTTCCTTGATGGGTCAGTAGTTAAGAATCTGCCTGCCGATGTTAAGGACATGGGTTTGATTCCTGGTCCAGGGCGATACCATGAGGCAACTAAGCCCATGTGTTACAACTACTGTGCCTGCCCTCCTTAGGGCAAGCCCTGCAATGAGAGAAACCACTGCAATGAGAAGCCCACACAGTGTAACTAAGAGCAGCCCGGCGCCAGAACTGTGTGCCTGCACACCAAGACCCAGCACCGCCAAAAATAAATAAACAAAAATAATGAGCCAATCGGTCACCATTCCTATGTGCTCTGAAGTTGAGACGGATCAGAAGAAGTCTTGAAAGTTTAGTCCCCAGCTCCCTTCCTGTGGAAGGCAACCTAGGGTGGGGGTTCAATTAGCACTGAGTCCCAGTCCTTTGTGGATCCAGTAAGAGCTCCATTACAAGCAGAAACTCCTACTGCCCTTTGAGCCCTTTTCTGGTTGACAGTGGGCTTTGCTGTACTTTTATTCAGTCATTCAGTCTTCGTGCAGGCTGAGATAGCTGCCCATCTACAGGTCACTGCTGAGCAGCGAATACTCCTCCAACTTTTTCCCAAACAAGCTCCACTTTCCTGCAGGAAACCAGACAGTTTAGAGCGGTTGCCTGGAGCAAAAAGCCTTCATGTTGTGATCTATCAAAGGGACTGTATGCATCAAACATGGCAGCCCCCGTCCACTGGGCTCTTTGATAATGCTTCTTCTCCAGCCAGATTGTCCATAACTGACCTTTATCTAAAGATGCGGCAAATCAGGTTTCCATGAGCAGTAGGGAAGACCCTGAGGGGAGGCAGAGGCTCTGGGGAGACTATTCTAGAATGGAAGCGAGGCTAGATTGTTCTAAAGAGAGTTGAACGTCACAGAATAAAATGTGTTGATTTCATGATGAGCATCCGTGAGCCCCTGTGGTGTGCCCAGCCAAGACTAGCCATGGTGGTGGTGGTGTATATCTGTGGGGGGTAGGGGGTGGGAGGTGAAGGTGTAAAGTATAGTTTCTGAATCCCTAAAGCATACTTCTTGGGGAAAATTTGCCTCCATCATCAATTAGAAAAGAATGTGAGACAGAGTATGTGCTTAGTTACCCAGCCATGTTCAACTCTTTGTATCCGCACGACTGTAACCCATCAGGCCCCTCTGCCCCTGGGATTCTCCAGGCAAGAGTACTAGAGTGGGTTGCCATTTCCTCCTCCAGGGGATCTTCCTGATCCAGGGATCAGATCTGGGTCTCTTGCATCTCCTGCATTGGCAGGCTGATTCTTTACTTCTGAGTCACCTGGGAAGGCCCAAGACAGAATACAGGGCAAAGCTAAGTGGTCCATGCTCAGGACATTATGATCCAGAGAATGTCCTCACCACACACTCTCCTTTTGCGATAACATGGAGAGGACTCTGGGAGTCCTGAGGGAAGGAATCAATCCAGTCAGAGACAATGGGAGAAGGCAGCCTGGAATACTGGGGGAACACTTCCACTGGGAGTTAAGGTCTAAGATTCCAGGTCCAGCAGAGATGCTCATAACCATGGAATGGACCTTCTCAGACCCCTGCGCAGTGTGGCTTGTGCAGGTTTCACCCCTGATGGGACAAATGTCCTTTGGTTCTCTCTGGATGCTGTCCTCAGATGAAGGATGCTGACAGCACACAACCCTCCCAATTCTAATCTTTCAAGGTCCTCTCAGGAGATATCGTAGTTCTGCCCCTCTTCTGTGGGCTAAGGTGGAGCTGTGCAATAACTGTCCCCCCCCAAGATAGCCCTGTCTGTCAGTAGAGCACCCTATGCAGCTTCAGAGAGAAACTCTTGAGTTTTGGTGCCTGGCTCTCATGGAAGTGAGTTGACCATGTGGTCCCTCAGTACAGGTGAAATCTCATATAAGTTAATCCAGGTATAGGTGATACCAGCATCCTGATAATTCCTGGACGTACTCAACAAAGTTGAACAAAGTTCCTTTTTTTACATTCCTATCTTGAACTATCTTGAATTGATGCTTTTGAACTATGGTGCTGGAGAAGACTCTTCAGAGTCCCTTGGACTGCAAGGAGATCAAGCCAGTCAATCCTAAAGGAAATCAACCCTGAATATTCATTGGAATGACTGATACTGAAGCTGAAGCTTTAATACTTTGGCCACCTAGTGGGAAGACCCAACTCATTGGAAAAGACCCTGATGCTGGGAAAGACTGAAGGCAAGAAAAGAGGACGACAGAGGATGAGATGGTTGGATGGCATCACCAACTCAATGGACATGAGTTTGCACAAACTGAGGGAGACAATGAAGGACAGGGAAGCCTGGCATACCACAGTCCATGGGGTCACAAAGAGTCAGACACGACTGAGCGACTGAACAACAATGGCAATCTTGACTGCAGCCAATCTTGGGTCTCAGGAAGAGACAGTTGGTTCTCCTGCACCTTCTACATCACAGCTGGGGCATGGAGGCAGAGCAGCCTCTAGCCGGTTTACCCTGCCCAGGTCTCCCTCCTATGGAAGAATCTACCTGTGGCACCGCCTCTGTCTCCATTTCCAGCAGACTCTCTGAGAAGCTCCAGGCTCTCCAAGACAAGGAGGAACTGAGACAAAGCTATGAAAGAGGATGACTGTAATTTTTTTTTTTTTAAGTGAGAAATACAGCTCCATGGCCCTGAGAGCATGGAGAACATGGGCCATGAAGTTCCCAAATCTAAGGCAAAATGATGCGATTTGCAACACAATGGTTATTCCCCAGAAAGGTCTACCGTTCTTCATGTTCAGAAACAAGGAAGCCAATTTCATGCTTCAGGGAACTGGGGATGGTCTGTGGGGTCAGAAAGGACTCTTTCACTCAGGTGGGCTAGCTGCTCTGCAGGTTTTGAACTGCAGAAAATGCAAGCTTACCATCTCCGGAGACCTGAGGAGTGGCCATAAACAGACTCTGGAAAGACAGGAACAATGGGGAAACGCAATGATTCAAACAAAATCCAGGGAAGAATGGGGGAGGGGGAGATTGATGGTTTTAATACACCACCTTCCTTCTTATTTTTAATAACAATGTTGCATTCACAATATTAGCTCTGTTAATTCTCACCCCCATTCCACTGGCTTTTGTTTTCACCCGCTTGTGCTGTAATTTTCGATTTAATTAGTTGCAGTTCTGTTAGATGGCAACAGGTCTTGGTTTATCTTCGCAGCTAATACTGCTAATTGTTTATTCAGCCTTCAGTAATATCTCATTAACTTTATAGGCTATCGTTTCCACATCATCTACAGAATTAATTTTCTGCAAATCTAGAGATGTTGGTGCATGTGGACGTTTTCTTTCAGAAACACAACAAAACCAAATAGAAAAAAAAAAAAAAAGCAGCTGGCAAAGTTGGAGAAGCCAGTTCTCATTTTCTGCTGTGGCATCCCTCAAGGAAATAATGTCTGAAAATGATATTTCCTTTATTTTTTTAAAGGAACTCACCTAAGCAATTCATTATTTTTATAGCAGTCATTATCCATAAGGCATTTATGGATACACAGATAAAAGATGAGATGTGCATGCAAAATATTTGGAGGTAACGTAATGTGGGCCCTTCAATTACTTGCTTTAATATAATGAAGCTGTTATATAGATGATTTTTATGGCATCTATCCTTATTTCTCAGAACATTTAATAAGCACCCCCACCACCTCCTTTAGAGGATGGGAAATTTAGACAGCAAGAGTGTATGATTTAGCTATTCAGTTCAGTCACTCAGTCGTGTCCAACTCTTTGGGACCTCATGAACTGCAGCACGCCAGGCTTCCCTGTCCATCACCAACTCATGGAGCTTGCTCAAACTCATGTCCATTGAGTCGCTGAAGCCATCCAACCATCTCATCCTCTGTCATCCCCTTCTCCTCCTGCCTTCAATCTTTCCCGACATTAGCATCTTTTCTAATGAGTCAGTTCTTTGCATCAGGAGGCCAAAGCACTGGAGTTTCAGCTTCAGCATCAGTCCTTCCAGTTTAGCTATAACCTACTATACCTGCATTTAAGGGCTTAACACCCAGTTTGCCCTTCTTCCTCATCCCTCTCCTGCCACCTTTGAATTACCAAGGTCAAAATGTTCGCCTTTCACATGACTCCTCTCCCTTGCTCCAGACCTGGCCTCTTTATAGCCAACTTAGTCCCTGGTGTTCAAAACAGAAAGATGCATCTACCCGCTACCCGCTCCCCTCATCACCCTTGGACCACACGATTGACTCCCCCCTTTTCTGATTTGTAGAGAGCAAGAAGTGACTTCCATTCTTTGTCACATGCACAAGCTTTGCTAATAGGATATCCCTAAAGACTGAGCCTTCTTGGTGATAGCAGTTGTAACTTCCTTTGCCTGGCCTCTGGGCACAGTGGCTTGCAGCTCTGAAGGTGTCTTTTCTGCAAGTGACCATGCTGCTGTGCTGTGTGCTAAGTCGCTTCAGTCACATCCAACTCTGTGCAGCCTCATAGACTGTAACCCATCAGGCTCCTCTGTCCATGGGGTTCTCCAGGCAAGAATACTGTGCCCTCCTCCAGGAGATCTTCCCGACTCAGGGATTGAGCCCTTGTCTCTTACATCCCCTGCATTGCCAAGTGGTTTCTTTATTACATGCACCACCTGGGAAGCCCTAAGTGACCACAGGGTCTGTCTTTTCCATTTGGAGAAATGTGTGGATCTTCTCCGCAGTGAGGATCACCGCCTGGAACATGCTTTACAGTGGTTGTGGTTTGCTCCCTCATAACTGGGAGCTGCTACTCATCTATGGGCTGAACTGGGCAGGATATAGTCACCAACCAGCAAAAGGTGGGGAAACTGGATCAACTGGGCTGAAGACAGCAGGAAGACCTGGCCTGGCTGCTTAACTGTGTCTGTGGCAGAGACGAGGGCAATGGAAGATGCATCTGAGGAGGAGCATATGGCAGTCTTGCTTTGATTTACATTTAACCTTCTCTCTCAAATCCTTGCCTTTCCAAAATAGTACCTCCTGATGACTGAAAGATTTTGTTTTTTCAATTTCATGTATTTAACAATAATTTTTTTATCATTAGCCATTATTGACAGTAGTTTTTGCATGTTTATCTTGCTTAAGAGTGTGGCAGAGGATAAGATGGTTAAATAGCATCACTGACTCAATGAAATGAATTTGAGCAAACTCTGGGAGACAGTGAAGGACAGAGGAGCCTGGCATGCTGCTATCCATGGGGTTGCAAAGAGTCAACACAACTCAGCGAATGAACAATAGCTTGCTTAAGAATACAACCCTATTTGGAAAGTTTAAAGATGTTTTTAAAATTGAAATTCTTTTGCTTTTCTGATTTGACCTTTATGCAGCTGGGATTGAATATTGGCTGTGACATGAGATAATGAGATAGGAAGCTAATTTTTATATCCCATGGGGATAGTCAGTTGTCCCAGCACTGTTTATTAAATAAGGTACTGTTTTACCACTGGTCTAAAAGAGCATCCTTTTCCTGTTTTAATTTTCTATACATGCATGGATCTGTATTCTGGGCATTGTATTCCATCCCACTAGCTTTTTACTAATATCACATTGCTTACCCACCATAACTTCATGATGTATTTTGGTATCTTATATGGCAACTCCCCAACATATTTCCTAGTGAGAGGGTCAATTCCTAGGCAGGTTGATAAGAAGTCCGGTTTCCCCAAGGAGGAGAGAGGGGTCTGGGGCTCTTGAAGAGAAGATAGGGGTCTGGAGTTCTCAAGGAGGAGAAAAGACACACTTTTTTTCTACATTCCTTAGTCTCAGTCATATAAAACATTTTTTTCTTTAAGCCTGGAGCTGATGATTACACAACAAAACAATTCAACTTAAACTCTGTTCAGTTCAGTTCAGTTCTGTCGCTCAGTCTTGTCTGGCTCTTTGCTACCCCGTGGACTACAGCACAGAAGGCTTCTCTGTCCATCACCAACTCCTGGAACTTGCTCAAACTCATGTCCATCAAGTCGGTGATGGCTTCCAACCATCTCATCCTCTGTAGTACCCTTCTCCTCCTGCCTTCAATCTTTCCCAGCATCAGGGTCTTTTCCAATGAGTCAGCTCTTCACATCAGGTGGCCAAAGTATTGGAGTTTCTTTCAGCTTCAGCATCAGTCCTTCCAATGAATATTCAGGACTGATTTCTTTTAGGATGGACTGGTTCAATCTAAGGATTATATAGCAACAATGTATCCTTTTGCAAACAGTTTCTCCTTCTTGAAAATCTTCTGACTAATCCTGTTATCTTAAAATATATATTATGGGAGTGAGTCTGGAAAGATCTTTCTACTGTTAGTTCTAATATTGTTAATTTAAGATGTATGTTGTGGGAGTGGGTCTAATAAATGTATATAAGACCTTGATAAGACTAGCAAGGGGGGCACTCTCTGTCCCCTTTCTGATTTCTATGTCAGAAGCTTTCTCTGTCCCTTTTTATACTTTAATAAAACTCTGCTACACAAAAGCTCTTGAGTGATCAAGCGTGGTACCTGGTACCAAAGCTAAATCTTCTTCGGAGATCATAACTGTTCACTGTAAGCTATCACTAGGACCTTGTTTCATTTCTTCAAAATTTCCCCGGCCATTTTTATCATTGTGCTTTTACATTTAAGTTGTAGAATCAGCTCATCGATTTTCTCATTACAAAAGATTGGAATGCTTATTGAAATTGTGTGACATCATGAGTTAATTTGCAGATAACTTTTATTTTTATAGACCATGATGCATTAGTTATGCTTTTGTAGTGTTTTAAAACAAATCTTTGGTAATTTTCTCCACAAAATTCCTTCATATCTTCTATTAGTATTCCTATTGGGTTTTTTTTTTCAGTTTCCATTTACAAAAGCAACAAAAACATAATTTGTATTTCATTTCAGAGCTGATATATGGTATTGTTGTTGTCATCGTTCAGTCACTAAGTCAAGTTTGACTCTTTTCGATCCCATGGACTGCAGAACACCAGGCTCCTCTGTCTTTCTCCTCTCTCCTATCTTCCAGAGTTTGCTCAAATTCATCTCCCTTCAATTGGTGATGCCAACTAACCATCTCATCCTCTACCATCCCCTTCTCTTTTTGCCTTCAGTTTTCCCCAGTATCAAGGTCCTTTCCAATGAGTCAGTTATAGACATCAAGTGGCCAAAGTATTAGAGTTTAGGCTTCAAGCAGCAGTCTTCCAATGAATAGTCAAAGTTGATTTCTTTTAGAATTGACTGGTTTGATCTCCTTGCAATCCAAGAGACTCTCAAGAGTCTTCTTTAGCACCACAATTAAAAGTTTCTACAGTATACTTGTATGTGTTTATTTGTCCAAGAAACATGTTTTGAGTACTCACTTTAAGCCAGATACCATTCCAGAGGCTGGGAGTATACATGTGTCCAAAACAGACTCAATCCCTGGTTTCCTGGAGCTGCTATGTCAGATGATGACAAATGCTATGGAGAAAATAAAGCCGAGTAAGGGGAAGAGGAAATGAGCTCTCAAATAATTCCAGCAGGAAGGCTGCTCTGATGATGTGGCCTTTAAGAAGATGGAAACAGTGAAAGACTTTATTTTCTTGGGCTCCAAAATCACTGCGGATGGTGACTGCAGCCATGAAATTAAAACATGCTTGCTCCTTGGAAGAAAAGCTATGACAAACCTAGACATCATATTAAAAACAAGACATTACTTTGCTGACAAAAGTCCATCTAGTCAAAGCTATGGTTTTTCCAGGAGTTGTGTATGGGTGTGAGAGTTGGACCATAAAGCTGAGCACTGAAGAACTAATGCTTTCAAATTGTGGTGTTGGAGAAGACTCTTGAAAGTCCCCTAACTGCAAGGAGATCAAACCCATCAATCCTAAAGGAAATTAATTCTGACTATTCATTGGAAGGACTGATGCTGATGCTAAAGCTGAAGCTCCAATACTTTGGCCACCTGATGCAAATAGCCAACTCATTAAAAAAGACACTGATGCTGGGAAAGACTGAAGGCAAGAAAAGAGGGTGACAGAGGATAAGATGGTTGGACGACATCACCGACTCGATGAACATAAGTCAGAGCAAGCTCCAGGAGTTGGTGATGAACAAGGAAGCCTGGAATGCTACAGTCCATGGGGTTGCAAAGAGTTGGACATGACTGAATGACTGAACTGAATTGGACTTAGGAAGAGAATGGGTCTTTCAGGTAGATGGCTAAGGGTCCTGCAGGGAAGAGGAGAGCAGGTGAAGAGCCCTGGAGCCCTGTTCATACCAGGAGTGTTTAAGGGCCTCTTGGGAGGCAATCAGCATGGCTGGAGCCCAGGAAACCAGGAGGAGCCTGAAGGAGCTGGACCAGAGGAGGCAGAGCCCTTCCTCAGATCTCTGCAAGGCTGGTCCTGTCTTGTGTTTGCTCTGAGTTCAAGAATTCCTTTCTCGGTGAGACCTTCCAGGACCACGGACACCTCCATGCTTGTGTCAGAGCTATGATCATGGCCCCACATATGGCTAGCTGGAGATCTTGTTTATTCGCATCACGTACACAGCCTTTGTCCTCCCCTCTGTGTAAGCTCTATGACAGCAGGTTCTTGCACTGCTGCTTGGCCAGCCCCCCCTGGACTCTGCATGTTCGTTAACAATAGTCATGACTGACCATACCACCCACACCCTGAGCTCCTGCATCCACCCTGGGCCAGGCTTTTGCCCATCTACTGCTATGCAGCCATGTGATGGGGGAAGAGGGGATGAGGACCTACCAAAGGGTCCTCATGGCTCATTTTGCTTGACAACATAATTGAAAGTTTCCACAAGTTTGCTTCAGAAGCCGACAATTCAGGATATGTAGAACAAGTTTCCATGCCTCAAATGTGGCTTAAATATATGTAATCAGTAAGGTAGATTGGTACATAAAATCCTTTTATTATGGAAAATGGCAAGCAAGTACAAAATGAGAAAGCCTTGTATAATGAACATCCGGCTACAATGATCCCTGCCTCCCTTGGATTATTTTGAGGCAAATGTTAGGCATTATATTGCTTCTTATGTAAATGCTTTACCTTGTATCTTTAAAAGATAAGGGTTGTTTTAAAATACATAAACTTCAGTATCATCACCATACCTCAGATTTAATAGTAATTCCATAATATCTTAAAATATCATCTCATTCTTCAAATTATCCAGTTATTTCCATTTTTTCCCCTTTTATAAGTTGTTTGAGTCAGCATCCCAATTTTCATAATACTAACATTTTATTCTTTAGGCTATAATATAGTATCATTACTATTATTTTGTTGCTCATATGGTACCAGCTTTGCCACCTTTCAGGTTGATTCCATTTCCTTTTGGCAAACAAATAAATTTTTTAAGGAAGAAAAATATACTGTTTTGTTTTCACTTTCTACCCTGCTATTTTCACTTATCTCTGTACTCTAGAATTGCTTCAAACCAACCCAAAGAAATAGTCCTCATTTCTTTTCATAGCTGCAAAATAACCCATTGTATGGATACACACCAGTTTCCTCTGTCATTTCCTAGTGATGGGCATTTGAACTGTGACTGTCTTCTGCTCCTTTGAGTAGTGCTACAATGGCTAGGACCAAGCACCTGTCTTTTCATATTTTCCAAGTGCATCTTTGAAAATAGACCCAAGAAGTAGATTCCTTGGACAAAAGGTACAGGAATATAAGATCTTGCTAGATTTTGTCAAATTCTCCATCATAGGGGTTCTGTTATTTTGAATTTCTACCAGCAATATTTCTCCACAGACAAACACATCAACTTTGCCAACGTTTTATATTTCTACCAATCTGCCGGGGAAAGGTAGGCATCTGTGCAGAGCTGGGGACACCTGTGTGAGCTTGAGAGGCTGCCAAGTGGGCGCAAGAGGTGCCCTCAAGTGAAACCTTACATAAAAGACAGATGACAAGGGCTTCCCTGGGGGTAGAGTGGTTAAAAAATCCATCTGCCAATGCAGGGGACCCAAGTTTGAGCCCTGGTCCGGGGAAATCCCACATGCCACCTAGCAGCTAAGCCTGAGCATCACAACTCCTGAAGCCCATTAGAGCCTGTGCTCCACAGCAAGAGAAGCCGTCTCAGTGAGAAGCCTGTGCACCGCAACCAAGAGTAGACCCTGCTCACCACAACTAGAGAAAGCCCGTGCAGCAATGAAGACCCAGCATAACCATAAATAAAACTATCTTTAAAAGAAGACAGATGGCAGGTGAACAGTGAGTTCCTAGAGAGCTAATTCATTGGAGGGGAGGGCTTCCACAGCCCCCTACCTCAGGCAATCCTTGAATAAACCTCAGGGCAGCACAGAGCAGGGCTCAAAACCCCAAGATTTGAAAATTAGATCACCAGTTCGGTTGGTATTAATGTGCAATGGAGTTTTCTACATGGCAGGCTGCACCAGGTGTTTCCCCTGGGCTCCTTCCTGATGACTCTCCTCAACAATCTGACGGGGTAAGTGATCATTTCTGCTGATTTCTCCCAGAAGAGAAAACTGAGGCTCAGAGAAGCCAAGTGATGCACCTATAACTGGTATCTGCATGCATCAAGGTTTAATCTCAAGGTTTTCTAGCTTTTGAGGACATTATTTTTGAGCTGGCGGATGAGACCACTATGAGAAGCATCCATCTTTGAGTCTTAGTGCAGGCTGCTATAATGATAATACCATAGGCTGGGCAGCCTATGAACAACAGACATTTACTGCTCACAGATCTGGAGGCTTGAAGTCCAAGACGAAGGCACCGGCAGATTTGGAACTTGCTTCCTGACTCAGCGAGAAGATGACTGAGCTGGGTCCACACGTGGTGGGGAGGGCAGGTGAGGCCTCTGTTGTCCTCTTCAAAAGGGCACTAATCCCATTCACGAAGCTCTGCTTTCATGACCTCCTAGAAGCCCCAGCTCTATCGCACTGGGGGTTAGGGTTCCAACATATGGATTTTAGAGGGACAAACATTCAGTCTGTGACACGTTGCTTTGGACCCCAAATCTACTTAATGTTAGTCGCTCAGTCATGTCCAACTCTTTGTGACCCCATGGACTGTAGCCCATCAAGCTCCTCTATCCATGGAATTCTCCAGACAAGAATATCAAAGTGGGTTGCCATTTCCTCCTCCACCAAATCTACTTAAATGTCCTTTTAACCTTGCCCTTGTTCCTGGCCTCTGCTTCTGGGCAGCCTCTGGCTGACACGCACTCTCTACTCCCAGGAGCGCTCTCTGTGTCATCCTCCACCCCGCCCCAGCCTGTGTTCTCTAAGTTCCTTCCCTTTTCTTCACGGTCAGTTGAGCAGAAGGGAAGAGGTGCTAGATTCTTCCGTCTGTCTTGCAACTTCAGGCCAAGATAGGAGTTAAAGATAGCTCGAACACACCCTGCATTTCAAGCCCTGCTCATCACTGCGCTAATGAGTTTGTGTTCGCAGATGAGACTCTGCTGGCTCAAGCAGGAGTGAATACAATTTGCAGCAGCTTCTGTGGGTTTCTTTCCGCAGCCCGTCACGTGACAGCTCTGGCTGCGACATGTTGGAGTTGAAAGTTGTGGGTTTGATTTTGCACTTCAAGATTGGATCGCTCATAGCTGTCTCTAAGCTTCTCCACCTTCCTCTCTCACATTCTTTTTTTTACTTTCCCAGTTTGGTGTTTATCGCGGATGCCTTTGGCATCTCCATTATGGAGACTGGGGAAGCTTGCAAAGAGGATGTTTTTAAATGAGTGCCTTCTTCAGGGACTGGGCTCACTTAACACCCATGATCTGGGCACAAGCAGCCAGCCCCTCTGGCATCCTTAATAGCCAGGCTGCCCCCGAATACACCCTGCAGAGGAGTTAATCTAAAAGGACCTCATTTTTATTTTAAACAGAACTGAAATGATACATTTTATTCAACTTGATTAGATGTCAGCAAGGTAATTTGATAATACCCAGAAGAAATAAGGATACCACCAGCACGGGTTACAAAATGCTTGCTATGCTCAGTATCTTGGGTGAACATCCTGGGGCTCCTGAAGGAAGCCTCATCATCTCTTTACTACCGATGAGGCGATCAAGGCTGAGTGAGGTCGAGCTCCTTGTCCAGGAACAGCCAGTCAGTAGAAAATCCTCATGTGGACTCCAGAGTCCTTGCTCTGAGATGAAGCACGCCAATGGGGTCCCTCATGGATGTCACAGATCACAGCTCTCAATGTGTCCCCTTGTATGTGATCCACAGGAAGGAGGACGTTTCAGGACCTGTGTTCTCTTGAGAGGTTTGTTTCCACAGTTCAAAGTGCTATAAGCCTTAGGATACTGTTGATCAGGATTGCCCAGAGAAACAAAACTGATAGGATGTGTATGTGTGTGTAATACACACACATACACACACACGTGGGGGGCGGTGCTCCCTGGTGACTCAGTGGTAAAGAATGCACCTGCCCATGCAGGAGACGCAGGTTCAATCCCTGGGTTGGGAGGATTCCCTGGAGGAGGTCATGGCAACTCACTCAGGTATTCTTACCTGGGAAATCCCATGGACAGAGGAACCTGGAGGGCTACAGTCCATGGGGAGGCAAAAGAATAGGACATGACTTAGCAACTAAGCAACAACAACAAGTATATAGAGACAGACAGACAGAGGGAGACAAAGACAGACACACAGAGAGAAAGAATCTTATTTTAAGGAATTGACTCATGCCGTTAAGGAATTGGCTCATGGCATTGTGGATCCTGACACATATATAGATTATAGTCTATAATCTATGGAGCAGGCCAGGATGCTGGAGACCCAGGGAAGAGTTGCAATTCAAGTCTAAAAACTTCCTGGAGGCTGAATTCCTTCTTCCTCAGGCAGGGGATCTCAGTCTATTTGTTAAAGGCCATCATTAGATTAGATGAGAACCCCTACATTACAGAGTGGGCTTTCCTCGTAGTTCAGTTGGTAAAGAATCTGCCTGCAATGCAAGAGACTTGGGTTTGATTCCTGGGTTAGGAAGATCCCCTGGAGAAGGAAATAGCAAGCCACTCCAGTATTCTTGCCTGAAGAATCCCGTGGACAGAGGAGCCTGGCAGGCTACTGTCCACAGGGTTGCAAGAGTCGGACAGGACTTAGTGACTAAACCACCACATTACAGAGTATAATCTGCTCTACTTAATGTCTAATGAGTTGAAGTTAATTAATCTCACCACCCAAAATACTTTAACAAAACATCGAAAATAGTGTTTGATCAAAAACCTGGATACTGTGGTCCAGCCCAGTTGACACAAAATTAACCATAGTAGGGATTTTCTCATCACTGTTCTTATGTGTGCTCGGTCAACTGACTGTTTGCAACTCCACAGACTATAGCCCACCAGACTCCTCTGTCCATGGGATTCTCCAGGCAGGAATACTGGAGTTGGTTTCCATTTCCTCCTCCAGAGGACCTTCGCAACCCAGGGATCAAACCCACATCTCCTGCATTGGCAGATGGATTCTTTACACTGAGCCACCTGGGAAGCATCACTGTCTTTACCCTCAGCCTAGAGGCCTATGATTCCTGGGACTGTGGACAGGAAGGCTTGTGCAGCGTCTCAGAGCAGCCTTCCTATAAAATCACAGGGCTGCCCCATGCCCAGCCCAATCAATGTGGGTCTCCAATTGAGCCATCTCAGATGAATAACATATCAGCTTGAAATGTGCCTGTCATACTATTGGGTGGTCACGTCAGACCTCTTGCAACTTCTTGGAGCTGAGACCTGTAGCCAGTTTCTATTTCCTAATGTTTATCTTCTGCTGGAATTTTGCCAGGGGACCCCAGGAGTGGCTCTATATGTTTCTATTATATGAAGATGCCATCAGGAGGCTAGAGGCTTTCCAGTTGGCTCAGTGGTAAAGAATCCTCCAGCAATGCAGGAGAGGCAGATTTGATCCCTGGTCAGGAAGATGCCCTGGAGTGGCAACCCCCTCCAGTATTCTCACTGGGATAATTCCACGGACCAAGGAGCCTGGCAGGTTACAGTCACGGGGTTACAGAGAGTCACACATGACTGAGCAACTGAACATGCAGGCACTTAGGATGCTAGAAGTTTACGAGATTGCTCCAAGTACTGCTTTAAATGTCATCCAGTTTCCTCACACACGTCTGTTTTTAGTGAACAAATCCAAAAACACACACACACACACAAAATTCCTTTCTATTCGTCAGTATCATCTTTCCCCTCGATTTACCCACTCAAGATGAAATATTTGCTTTATGAGGAGGGTATTTTACTAACTTCCTACTGAATCTGGGGTTGATCATAATCTTTGGACTAAAGACTGGCTTCTGCTAGCCAACAAACTTAGAAGCTTTAAGGTTATTTTAAAAAATCGCTTCCAGATATGCAGGGTGCTAATAAAAGCCTGAGAATGTCTGGTTAAGCTGGGTCATTTATATTCAGTGTTACCCCACGATCCTCATCTGAAAAACACTTACACATGCCTGTTTTCAACTGTTGCTTACAAACTTCACAGCAATTGCTCAGAACTGCCGTTGGTTTTCTACTCGGGGTTTAAATCCTCAACCTTCTCACCTATCTTTGACGACTCTCGCTGTGTGCGCACAGCTTTCCAAAGCAGCTCTCGTGGGGAGAAATCAATAGCAGACACAATTGCCTTCTGGTCTCCAAACCACCAGAAGCACAGACACTTGTCTGGGTTTCAACAAGGCTGTGCATCACACAGAGCCTTCCCCACACCTCTTTGGAAACTGTATTTTCTCAAATAATGGGAGAATGATCTGCATCTTCTTCATACACCTCACAAGTGCAAGCCTAACAAGACTGGACCACAGCTAGGAGTTTTGCAGGCGTTCTTTGTGATCTGTCCTGAGCTCTTGACTGTGCCCTTGAGGATGGATCAGGAGCCCAGAGCTTCACATCCGATATTGCTGGGCTGCAGGATGTGACAAGTGTGCCATCCTGGCTAAAGGAGGGAATGTCAGCCTGTGCCTTGTGTCCCAACACCATGCAAACCACGCAGCAATCAAGGGGTCCTGTGGGCATCAGAGCCTCAGGGTATCTTTGGTGATCTGACTACATGATCCTCGTGTCTTTAAGCAAATCAGGACCATAGACCTTGTACCGGGAGGGACAGCACAGGAGGGCAGGACCATTTTCCATCTTCCCATGAGAGGGCATCTGCCCACAAGCTTGGAGGGGCCTTCCTCTCTTTTGATTTTACCCCCAACTGTGGGCACATCTTTCCAAGCTTCTTATTTCTCCAGGAGTCTTTTTATCCTGGACTCTTCTCTTGGCTTTCCCAGCAAAAGACCCTGGACCTCTCTTTATTTGGGAAAACTTGCTGAATTCAGGGTTCAGTAATGTTACTTTGGGGACTACCTGAGGCCAAGGAATGAGGTCTCCTATGAGAATGAACCCTGGAGAAGCTGAGGGACACAAACCCTGGAGGGTCTGGGAGCACAACTCTGGAGGGACTGAGGTCACAAGCAGGTCAACATATGCAACAGGCTCAGGTACAAGGGTAGAGGTCACTTCCAGGCCCACGGCATTCCATGACTCTACTAAGAGGAAAAGTGAATCATGGTGGCATCTTCCTTGAAGACCTCTAATGGGAAGGGTCCATCACCTCAGAGACCCAGGTGAGGGCTCTGGTGCCCAGGACCCTCTTGAGGACCCCCCTCTGCATCCATTCTGTCCATCATGCCCTCTGGTGGCATCACCTCACCCCCAGACCCTTGTACTCTGCCTGGCCTGGATCTCCTGCTGCACTGCCTGCCTGAGGCTGGCTGCCCCTTAGGCTCCCCACAACCTTGCTCTTTACCAGGTAAGGAAGAAGGGGATTCCTTCTTCCTTGGATTTCTTCCTTCCTAACTCTGGATTCCCCACCCCCTTTGCACCCCACTCCCCACCCTTCACCCCCAAAGGGTTTCTTTCCTCCAATTTGAGACAACTTTACAACAGGAAAGAAAAAGGCAGGAACCTCCTTCCAGCTGCCAGCCGCCCTCTGCTATGGAGTCATTTCTGATCAATGCACGGGGCAGAGAGAAAACCAGTCATTGTTGCTGCTCAGCTGCTAAGTCGTGTCTGACTCTCTGCCACCCCATGGACTGCAGCATGGCAGGCTCCCCTGTCCTTCACAATCTCCCGGAGTTTGCTCAAATTCATGTCCATTGAGTTGGTGGTTCTATCCACCCATCTCATCTTCTGTCATCCCCTTCTCCTCTTGCCTTCAATCTTTCCCAGCATCAAGGTCTTTTCTAATGAGTCAGCTCTTCACATCAGGTGGCCAAAGTATTGGAGCTTCAGCTTCAGCATCAGTCCTTCCAATGAATATTCAGGGTTGATTTCCTTTAGGATTGATTGGTTTGATCTCTTTGCATTCCAAGGCACTCTGAAGAGTCTTCTCCAGCATCACATTTCGAAAGCATCAGTTCTTTGACATTCAACCTTCTTTATGGTTCAACTCTCACATCTGGACATGACTACTGGAAAAACCATAGTCCTTCATAGGAAGGTGTGCTGGCAGAGAATGAGTTCTAAGTGTGTGACACCAACAGATGCAGGAGGAGCGCAGACCCCTTGGGCTGGAGGCCTCGCCTTTAAAGGATCCTCTGGGGTGGGAGGGGCCCACAGGGACAGGTGTCTGCCACCACATTTCTGCGCAGACCAATCAATCAGGGAAGAGCTGGCTCCAGGCTTGGGAAATAGTAAGACGAGCTGTTTACAGAGAGCTGGCCGACAGCAGTAAACTAGACACTTGTTTATTATACAAGAAAAATGAGGCTCTCTGCTCTCTGAGGTGGCAGCCAAAAGGGCACAGGAGTTTTAATTAATTTTTCAGCTTTCCGACTTTGCTGTAAGCCCGCTTCAGAGTCGGAGCCAGAGAAGCCTGAGTCCCAGCTGTGGTCAGGTCTGAAGCTCACCATTCACGCTCCCCTGGAGTCAGGCACATGCAGGGCGCCCCGGGTGTGGCAGGAGAGACACTTGTGTGACTCTGAAGAGGGAAGACCCCGATCCAGCTTTGATCGCCCGCAAACTCAACCTCTTTCCCATGCCACAGTCACGGTGGACCGGCCATGCCTTACGGTACGCACTGTCTCAGGTCAGGAGCAGCTCCTCTGAGGGCCCAGGGAGAGTACAGTCCTCCTAGAGAGGAGCCGCTGACACCTGGGCGTGGCTTTATCATTTCTGGTCACGCTCCTGGCTTTAGCTGACACAGGTGAGGGGAGCACCAGAAACTCTTGATGAATGCTGGCTCTTTTACGCTAAGCAAGAGACCCCAGAGACCACCCTGTAGTCACCCACAGGCAGCCTCTTTATCCTCATTATAGCCGCCGGCCCCTCTGTCCTGCGGGTGGCCCAGAGTTTACCCAGCCTATCCTACGGGTGAACTTTCAGCTTGTTTCCAGTACTTTGCAGTCACAGCCAGTGCCATCTCAGAGAACTGCCAATATACAAGGCCTACCTGACACTGGTGCGTCCTCAAGGTAAGTTTCTAGGACAGGGACTCCCGGTTCAAAGGGTAACCACCGAGGTGGTTGTGGTCAGGACTGCCAGATTCCCTCATGGAGGGAATGAGCCACTTGGGCACGGCTTCATTTTGCTGCTAGAGCTGGTCCCTAGCGACAGATTCAGGGCTAGAATCTGGGCAAAAAAAAGCAACTGAATCGTGTGGAAAACTGGGAGCAAGACCTAGGACTCAGTGGCTGCTCTCCTGAGATGCAGGTGTTTGGCAACCTTCCAAGCTCTCGGGACCGAGGCGCTAACAACACCGTCTGTGATGCTCTGTGACCTTTACTTTGCAATAACTTTGCCATCACCATTTTTTAAGTCATTGTTTCTAAAAACTGCCGCTGGAAAGTAAGCTACAGTGATCAGTGACCTCACTTCACCCCCGTTTTATAGGATGAGATGCGCTTTAATTGGGGAGCCTGGACATTTCTCCAAAGACACTGAGCACACATTTTTCTAATTTTTAAAACTTGTTATATAATTTTTAAATTAGAGATAGTTACTTTACAATACTGTGATGGTTTCTGTCACACAGCAACACGAATCGGCCGCAGGTATACATATGCTCCCCCGCTCCTTGAACCCCCCGCCCACTTCTCTCCTCATCTCGTCCCTCTAGGTTGACACGGGGAACACAAACCCAGTGCTCTCTGACAACTTTTATACAGTTTTTAAAGGTTAATTTCTATTCACAACTGTTATGAAATATTGGCTCTATTTCTCACATTGGGGATTCATTCTTGAGCCTGTCTTACACCCACCATCCCCTCCTTTCTGTCCCTCCCTCTCCCATCCTTATAATGGCAACTGGTAACCTCTAGTTTGCTTTCTATATCTGTGAGTCTGCTTCTTTTTTTGTTATGTGTATGTGTGTGTGTGTGTGTGTAAGTCATTTCAGTTGTGTCTGACTCTTCGTGACCCTATGGACCATAGCCCACCAGGCTCCTCTGTCTATGGGATTCTCCAGGCAAGAATACTGGAGTGGATTTCCACACCCTCTTCCAGGGGATCTTCAGACCCAGGGATCGAACTCACGTCTCTTATGTCTCCTGCATTGGCCGGCAGGTTCTTTACCCTCACTTTGTTGTACTTTTTTTTTTTTTTAATTGGAGTAGAGCTGATTTACAATGTTGTATTAGTTTCAGATGTACAGCAAAGTCATTCAGTTATACAGATACAAATATCTGTTCTTTTTCAGATTCTTTTCCCATGTAGGTTATTACAACATATTGAGCAGAGTTCCCTGTGCTATACAGTAGGTCTTTATTGGTTATCTATTTGTATTTGTGCTATGCTTAGTCACTCAGTCATGTCTGACTCTCTGTGACCCTATGGACTGGGGCGCATCAGGCTCCTCTATCCATGAGGATTCTCCAGGCAAGAATACTAGGGTGGGTTGCTATAACCTCCTCAAGGGGATCTTCCCGGCCCAAGGATCAAGCCCACGTCTCTTACATCTCCTGCACTGGCAGCAGTTTCTTTACCACTAGCGCCACCTGGGAAATCCCTTCTTGCCCCTTTGGTAACCATAAAATTTGTTTTCTAAATCTGTGAGTCTGTTCCTATCTTGTAAATAAGTTCACCTGTATAATTCTTTAGACTCCACATTTAAGTGATGTCATGCATTTGTCTTTCTCTGTCTGACTCCTTTTACAAAGGCCAATGCCCTCCAAGTCCATCCATGTCGCTGCAGATGAAACGTTTCATTCTTTTTCTGACTGAGTAATACTCCATTGTGTATATGGACCACATCTTCTTTACCGTCTCTGATAGACACCTAGGCTGTTTCCATGTCAAGACAGACATTGTCACAAAATCCATGCACTTGTCCAGCTGAGGTGTCCAGAGGGATGTTCTGTTTTCTGGTTTCAGCTCTCAGACCCTAAGTAAGCATCCCTTCTGCAGTCTATTCAGTGTCTCATTTTTTTTTTTTGCATTTTTGAGCTTTTCTTGGCAGTTTTGCTAAATAAAGTGGCCCCCACGTGTAGCCCTGAAGTGCTGCCTGGTGTCCTAAGCACAAGGAGTGTGTGATGTGCCTCAGGAAGAAAGTACATGAGTGAGATGAGCTTTATCAGGCATGAGCTACTGCCCTGCTGTCTATGCAGTGAACCAACAATATGTAGGAAATGAGGACTTCGGCCACCTAATGCAAAGAGCTGATTTATTGGAAAAGACCTGATGCTGGGAAAGATTGAAGGCAAAAGGAGAAGGGGGCGGCAGAGGATGAGATGGTTGGATGGCATGACCAGCTCAATGGAGATGAGTTTGAGCAAACTCCAGGAGATAGTGAAGGACAGGGAAGCCTGGCACGCTGCAGTTCATGTGGTCACAAAGAGTTGGACATGACTTAGCAACTGAACAACAACAAAGCTTTAAACGGAGGCACACATACAACAGGGTTATATACTGACTGTTGGATTAAATTGTTGCAACCAGAGGCATTGAGGAACCTAACCTTGTATTTCTCCTAGAAGCCATGGTCTGTATTCATCAATTCATTATTCATGGTGACTTTTTATAAGTATACTCATCTCAAACCCTAGTAAAGTAATGCTCAAAATTCTCCAAGCCAGCCTTCAGCAATACGTGAACTGTGAACTTCCAGATATTCAAGCTGGCTTTAGAAAAGGAAGAGGAACCAGAGATCAAATTGCCAACATCCGCTGGATCATCAAAAAAGCAAGAGAGTTCCAGAAAAACATCTATTTCTACTTTATTGACTATGCCAAAGCTTTTGACTGTGTGGATCGCAATAAACTGGAAAATTCTGAAAGAGATGGGAATACCAGACCACCTGACCTGCCTCTTGAGAAACGTATATGCAGTTCAGGAAGCAACAGTTGGAACTGGACATGGAACAACAGACTGGTTCCAAATAGGAAAAGGAGTACGTCAAGGCTGTATATTGTCACCCTGCTTATTTAACTTCTATGCAGAGTACATCATGAGAAACGCTGGACTGGAAGAAGCACAAGCTGGAATCAAGATTGCCGGGAGAAATATCAAGAACCTCAGATATGCAGATGACACCACCCTTATGGCAGAAAGAGAAGAGGAACTCAAAAGCCTCTTGATGAAAGTGAAAGAGGAGAGTGAAAAAGTTGGCTTAAAGCTCAACATTCAGAAAACGAAGATCATGGCATCTGGTCCCATCACTTCATGGGAAATAGATGGGGAAACAGTGGAAACAGTGTCAGACTTTATTTTGGGGGGCTCCAAAATCACTGCAGATGGTGATTGCAGCCATGAAATTAAAAGACACTTACTCCTTGGGAGGAAAGTTATGACCAACCTAGATAGCATATTGAAAAGCAGAGACATTACTTTGCCAACAAAGGTCCATCTAGTCACGGCTATGGTTTTTCCAGTAGTCATGTATGGATGTGAGAGTTGGACTGTGAAGAAAGCTGAGCACCAAAGAATTGATGCTTTTGAACTGTGTTGTTGGAGAAGACTCTTGAGAGTCCCTTGGACTGCAAGGAAATCCAACCGGTCTATTCTAAAGGAGATCAGTCTTAGGTGTTCTTTGGAAGGAATGATGCTAAAACTGAAACTCTAGTCCTTTGGCCACCTCATGCAAAGAGTTGACTCATTGGAAAAGAACCTGATGCTGGGAGGGATTGGGGGCAGGAGGAGAAGAGGATGACAGAGGATGAGATGGCTGGATGGCATCACTGACTCGATGGACATGAGTTTGAGTGAACTCTGGGAGTTGGTGATGGACAGGGAGGCCTGGCGTTCTGCAATTCATGGGGTCGCAGAGTCGGACATGACTGAGCGACTGAACTGAACTGATGAGTAATGAAAGTTAGCTATAAGATCAATTAATATTTTCATCATCTTTGATTTCTTTGCCAATTCCCAAGGCATGCTTTATTTATCATGTGTCACCACATTCTTAGGTAAAGGCCTGGGCTTGGATTGACAAATTCTCCATTCCCCCCACCCCACCCAATCCTAGTGATCACCCTAGCTTCACGGTACTGGCTTCATGCAAATTCCATCATCAAAAAGGGCTAAATCCTTACAGTGGTGGATTAAAGCCACACAGTAGGGCTGTCTCTTCAGAGCCCTTCTGGAGCATCAAACAGTTCTTTAGGAAGAGAATAGTCTTTCCTGGAGCTGTGGGACCCTGGGCATGAGGTACCTGCTCTGAAGTGATAAGGAAAGAACCAGGATATATAGGAGTTTTAATGTCAAAGACCAGGTAGGAGCATCAAAAAATTGCTGTTAATTACTCAAATTAAGGAATTTAGCATTTTTCTATGTATGGGACAATGCAAGATTCCAGGCTCAGTGACATCACTCCTTTGATGTGCTCCCCAGCTCTCTGGGGCCAGCATCCTGTGTTTTCTCATCCTGAGTTTCCTCAGGGTGCACCGTCAGGGTGGCTGTGATGTGATGGCTTGACGGCTGCAACATCCTTTGCTTACTGATGCAGCAGCAATATTCTATGAATAGTTCACACCTGTCTAGACATGGGCTGGCATCCCCCACACTGGGACAGTACTTGACACTGACCAGCACTCAACTAGAGAGCGATAGTGGTCACCAGCCAATCAATCCAACCCCTTAGTCCACCTGACTCCAATGGTGTGAAGGCACAGTTCTTACTGGTAGTTCCACAGGCTTCCACATGCCTGGGAATCATGGGGATCTGATTCCCAGATCAGAAAACACTGATTCTGAGTCTGGGGAATCTGGGCTAGTCCTGATCTCCTAGTCAGCATTTCTAACCAGATTCCAGGTGATACATTGCTGCTGGCCTGAGGCCCCAGCTGAGGAGCAAGGCTAGAGCAGCCTCGCAGCCAGGGCTCAAGGTGACCCACCAAGGCCCCAGAGATCTGTCCATTTCCTCGGGCCTTTATCAAGTCCACTTTGTCTTTATCTCCAGCTCTCTGTGCACCCCATCCAGCTAGATTTACACTGCACTTCCCTGTTCTCATGGTGGTGGGGATGGGCCAGGGGTTGCGAGCACAAAGCCTGTCTCACTTTGCGGATGCTGACATTGTGACCTGGAAGATTGCAACACACCATGGCTCCACAGTCGGGAGCGTCGGGAGAGACCAGGATTCAGCAGCGAGAATGTCCTTGGCATGCGTCACCTCTCTATGCCTGAGCAGAGAGCCCAGCAGAGGCCTGGGCAGCCCCTTGCAGGACATCCACCTGGAGACCCCTTTCTTCTGAATCTGTTCCAGGTAAAGTGTAGGGAATTCCTTGGACACATGCACCTCAAAGTCAGGCCCCTGTGAGTCTCGGTGCAGCCCTGTGAGTGATGAGGCTGCTTCACTTCAGCACAGCCAGTCACCCCTTGTGCAACCAAGAGCCAGATAAATACAGAGGCTCATTTTGAAATTCATCACTTTCTCTGAGAACATTTGGCAAAGCTCTGCCCCTTGGGTTCAAGACCAATCAGAATAAACATTTTAACCCAGTCCTCAGGGCCGCCGGTGCCTGTGCCAATCTATTTCAATTTGTGCTGTCATTATCACCACCATCATCATGATCATCATCATCACCATCATCATCAACCTAAATTTCCAGCCCCAGTGGACGGCATTTAGCTCTCTGTCCTCTGCCCGCCATGAAACTGCTCCCTGATCCCCCTTTGGGGTCCTCAAGACCCCCGTGGTCCCGACAGCTGCTCTCTACAGCTGTTTTCTATTTCAGAATGTTGACAATGGCCTAATTGGAGCTGGATGCAGAGGAGAAAGGAAGTGGTTTGAAGGGTAAACATCAGGTTCATTTAACCAATTCTGTGTCTCCATCCTAATGGAGGACCTGGGCAAAAGAAATCACTGATCAGCTTTTCTGAACATGCCAGGATTTGGAAGAGGGAGAAATGAGAAAAAATGGCAAATTGTAAAAATCAGTGCAATTTTTCTAAACCACCTTTTACCTGTGCAGGGTTCAGAACAGATAGATCTCAGTCAAACACTGTGACTCATTAACCTGAACCCATTCAGGCAATGACTTTTCATCAGTTCATCTTTGAAGAATTTGTGAGTTCTAGACCATTGGTTTTCAGAGTTTCTGGATCACCTGGGCACTTGTCGGAAATGCAAATTCTCACTGGGAGCTCCACCCCAGCAGCTCCACTCCAGCTGCTGACCTGGGTGCCCTGGGGTAGGATGCTCTCAGTCTACTTGAACAGACTTCCAGGAGATCCTGCTTTACGCTAGACTTGGAAACCTGTGTTCTGGATGCAATAGTTGAGCCCCTCCCCCCACCTACCTGCCCATGCCTGTATGCTTTCTGGAGTTAGGGGGACCCCAATATGGGGAAGCCTCAGTAAACAAAATATTGTAAATTCCTCATGGATGGGCTGAAATCCACCTTTTCACCATATCTGAACAAAAGGGCTAAGTAAAGAATTAGATGAGCCAAATTACAAGGGAGCTATTCAAAGGGAAAAAATTGTTTTTGGACACCTTATTACATTAATTGTCTATATGCAAATCATTGCTTCCAATTACAGAGGAGTCTTGATTATGGAGGAGATACACTGAGAAACAGTCTAAGTACTCAATTTGGCTCACTACTCAGCCTTGAATGTGATCTGGGCAAATACCCTCTAATTTAGACCCCACTTATTCAGGCCATTTCCCCCTCAAACTAACAAGTAATCTACCAGAATGAGCACCTGAGGAAAGAAATCTTCATTTTTATTGATAAATCGCTACTGAAATCCCCACACCATTACCCCTTCCAACTTCAGACGTACAGTTACAAGGATGCCCGAAAAATAGCAAGTGGAAGAAGACTCTGTACTCAAGTTGCCTGGCTGATTTTCTCAGCACACAAAGCAACGCCAGGTCTCGGGAGACAGGAACACGCAAAGAGGAGAACGTTTCCCTAACCTCATATCGACTTTGGTTTCTAAAATCAATGTTCCTTATTAGCTGGTCCATCTCGGCAAAAGACTTTCTGTGTGGAATCTGGATAAATTATTTAATCAGTAAATTGTTTCCCTTCTAACTGGTTATAATGCTGTTGATGTTGTTCAGTTGCTAAGTCGTGTCTGAGTCTTTGCGACCCCATGGACTGCAGCATGCCAGGCTTCCCTGTCCTTCAGTATCTTCCAGAGTTTGCTCAAATTCATGTCCATTGAGTCAGTGATGCCGTCCAATCATCTCATCCTCTGCCACACCCTTCTCCTCCTGCCCTCAATCTTTCCCAGCATCAGGGTCTTTTCCAATGGGTCAACTCTTTGCATGAGGTGGCCAAAGTATTGGAGTTTCAGCTTCAACATCAGTCCTTCCAATGAACACCCAGGACTGATTTTCTTTAGGATGGACTGGTTGGATCTCCTTGCAGTCCAAGGGACTCTCAAGAGTCATGAACCCACAAAGGTGTACCTTTGATGTCAGAAGCAGATGGGGGGTTTACACTGCAAGACTCCAGGGGGCGCTGTTCATATTATAATCTCAGTGTGGTTGGGCAGTCTATGCCCTGAGTGGCCTGACACAGTGGTCCTGCAACCAGCAATTGAAGATTCAGCAAATATTGTGTCCAAAGGCCAGAATGTGTATGACATGGCAAGCACCTTCTCTCCCCCCATGACCCCTGTGGGACTGTCAGAGTTCTCCAGAGAAATGGAACCCAGAGGATGGCTGTAGATATGGATTAGGATAGATAGATTGAGATAGAGGTATACCTATCATCTATCTATCTATCTACTCTATCATCTGTTGCAGGAAGGGGGGACCCCTTCCAGGGTTGAGAGTGGGTTCTTGCCTAACACCTGGAAGTGAAGTGTCCAAGGAGACACACGTGCTGACAAAGCAAAAAACTTTATTGGAAAGGGCACCCTGGCAGAGAGCAGCAGGGAAAGGAAACCCAGGAGGACTGCTCTGTCAGGTGGCTCGCAATCTCGGGTTTTATGGTGAGGAGATTAGTTTCTGGGTTGTCTCTGGCCAATCACCGATTCAGGATACTTCCTGGTGGTGGACATATCACTCAGCCAAGATGGATTCCAGCCCAAAGAATTCTGGGAGATTGGTAGGATGTATTATGGACCAGTGTCTCCTCCTTTTTTGTGACCCCTCCCAAATTCTTAGTAGTCAGTGGTAGTGCCATGTTCCTCATCAGGACCTCCTGTTGTGAGGCAACTCATGTATCTGGTTCTCATTATCCTAAAGGTTCCCTAACATACTAATCTATCCATCTGTCTATCTATTTATCTACCTGTCTTTCACAGAGGAAGGGATTTACTTTAAGGAATTGACTCACATCATTGCTAGGAGCTGGCAAGTCTGGGAGGATAGAGACCCAGGGAAGAGTTCATGTTGCAGACTTGAGTCCAGAGGCAGTTCAGTTCAGTTGCTCAGTCGTATCCGACTCTTTGCGACCCCATGAATCGCAGCACACCAGGCCTCCCTGCCATCATCAATGCCCGGAGTTCACTCAAACTCACCTCCATTGAGTTGGTGATGCCATCCAGCCATCTCATCCTCTGCCATCCCCTTTTCTTCCTGCCCCCAATCCCTCCCAGCATCAGAGTCTTTTCCAATGAGTCAACTCTTTGCATGAGGTGGCCAAAGTACTGGAGTTTCAGCTTTAGCATCATTCCTTCCAAAGAAATCCCAGGGCTGATCTCCTTCAGAATGGACTGGTTGGATCTCCTTGCAGTCCAAGGGACTCTCAAGAGTCTTCTCCAACACCACAGTTCAAAAGCATCAATTCTTCGGCACTCAGCTTTCTTCACAGTCCAACTCTCACATCCATACATGACCACTGGAAAAACCACCATTCCCTTCTCCAGGGGATCTTTCTGACCTAAGGATCAAACCTGGGTCTCCTGCATTGCAGACAAATTTTTCGCCCTCTGAGCCATGAAGGAAGCCCAAAACATTTAAATCAGTAGACTTTGACTAAAGCAGATTATCACCATTGGGTGGGCCTCACCCAATCAGTGGAAGACCTTAAAAGGAAAGACTGAGATTCAGCCAGAGAGGAAGGGGTTAGAGGCAGTAGGTTTGCAGAACCCCTTCCTCTCTGGTTGAATCTCAGTCTTTCCTTTTAAGGTCTTCCACTGATTGGGTGAGGCCCACTCAATGGTGATAATCTGCTTTAGTCAAAGTCTACTGATTTAAATGTTTTGGGCTTCCTTGGTGGCTCAGAGGGTGAAAAATTTGTCTGCAATGCAGGAGACCCAGGTTTGATCCTTGGGGCAGGAAGATCCCCTGGAGAAGGGAATGGCTACCCACTCCAGTATTCTTGCCTGAAGAATTCCGTGGACAGAGGAGCCTGGTGGGCTCCAGTCTGATTTAAATGTTAATTTTATTTAAAAGATGAAGATTCATAGCAACATCCAGACTGGTTTTGAGCAAGCATCAGGGCACCATGTTCAAGACAAGATGACACATAAAATTAACCATTACAAAGGTGGTCTGCTGATTTTGTCGGCCAGCACCTTATCTTCCTTCTGCAGGTAACTCACCCATACTTTTCTTGAGGAGCCTACTCTCCTCCATTCAATCCCTGGATCCATGGGTTTGAGTAGATAGTGCCCTTTGAGTTTCAGGCCTAGACAATTGAGTTGGGCCTGATCAATTGACTTATTCCTTTGGCAGCTCTCATCCTCATCACCTGCTACAGGATTGGTTTGGGAGTGGGGACATCATCCAAGTTGGCCAGTCAGAGCATTCAGCCCACTTACCCCACTTGCAGCCATGGTGATGGATGCAGAGTTGTCCTGAAACCCAAGTGGCCCCCATGAGGGTGTGTGTGTGCTGAGTCGCATCAGTCATGTTCAACTCTTTGCGACCCCATGGACTGCAGCCCACGAGGTTCCTCTGTCCACAGGATTCTCTAGGCAAGATACCTGAGTGGGTAGCCATTCCTTTCTCCAAGGGATATTCCTGAGCTAGGGATCAAAGTCTCCCACATCGCTGGCAGATTCTTTACTGTCTGAGCCACGAGGGAAGCCCAGCCCCCATAAGACCCCATTCTAATGATTTTGTGTGAACCTTTTGGAGAAAAGAAAAATTTCAGAGAGCTCTGATATTACTTGAACCCCTGACCCAGTGAGTCTGGACTTTCCATTATGAGAATAAATCACAGACAAGCTCCAGGAGGACTAGAGTTGGTTTACATTCATCTGCTGTGTCTAGAACTAAGCCCGACACATGGTAGGAGCTCAGTGATCACATGTCAAGTGAATGGATGAACCAATTATGCCTCTTTCCTGCATTAGCCAGTTGGATGTCTATCCCTTGTAGACAGAAAAGCCTACTCAGCATAGTCTATAGGAACCTCACTGCAACCTGGGATAGTGGACCATGGTATCCACCAAGACCTGGGGCATCTTAAACCCCAAAGCAACTCTAATTTTCGATCCAGGTCATAGCTGAGCTCACTCAAGATAAGCTGATTAGCAAAAACAAGCCTGGAGCCTTTTTTCTCCCTCCATAAGTGACATTGATATACTCCTGAAGCTTGTCCTTCCAAAAACCTGCCAATTTTTCAATGCAAATCAGTTGCTAACAAAAGAAGCCTGGCTGGATACTGATGATCCAGAATTAGATAGCCTTTGCTTGGGTCTTCAGGAGTTCATCAATACAAGCCACTTGACGTTTAGGTTTGATTAAAAGATTTACAAATGAATTTAAAATTCTTATGACAAATGGGTTTCAGAGTTCTTTTGTGTTGTGTTGGCACAAAGAATCAGAGTTTCCTCACGTCCAGCAAGCTGCAGAACTCATTGGCAGGGGACGGCTTCAGGGTTTAGTCACCAAACTTTGAGAAGGATAGGTGAGCAAGGACTCATGTGCATGGTGGAGGAGGAGGCTGTGTGGTGGAGGACAGAGGTTATCCTCGGCTGGGAGACAAATCATCCCTGTGTGCTGAGTTCTAAGGGTTCCCTGGGAGGCAGGACTTTCAGCCCTGGAACCAAGACAGTCCCAGCCACCTTGGGCTCACAGCTGATGGATTCCTCAGTCCAGGGCACACACACTCCCTTTTCCCCTCTCTCTGCATGAAACAAACCCACCCTGCAGCTGACCTGCTCCAGAGGGAGGAAAATACCCCTAAAATCAGCTGATAAAAGTTGCCTTAATAGGAAATGCTGACCTTTTTAAAAATGACCTGTCCATGGTCATCTGACTGAGATCACTTCACAGGAAATCATATTGTGGAGGAGTGGCAGTAGGCAGGGAGGAGGGCGAAATGTGCCAGATTTAAATTTAATATGTGTTGGTGATTTCATTGTGACTTAAAGAAAGTCAGTCTCTGATTTGAAGCAGTCTGGAAGGAAATGGCAACCCACTCCAGTATTCTTGCCTGGAGAATCCCATGGACAGGGGAACCTGGTGGGCTATAGTCCACGGGGTCGCAAAGAATCAGACACAACTGAGGGACTGAGCATGCCATCTGGGGTGTTGCCAAGATCAACAGCAAGTTAGAACCAGAGGCCATGTGGCCATTCGAGGCCTCTGGGAGGGCTAGTTAGGACAAGCACCCTCTGACCCCCAGGGAAGTGCCAGCGGGCTTTCATTAGTGTGGTGTATTCCCTGTGCCTGGCTCTCTCGGGGGCAGCCTCGGGGACTCTGTGGAAAAAGCCTGCTCCACTCAGTACACGGATCTCAGCGCTGGGGCTCATCCTCTATCTACCCTAGATCCTCTGCAGAGACCCTCCCTTCTGGGATCTCGGGATCGTCACCCTTTCCCAGGCACCAGCTATTTGTCTGGGACCAGAATCTGATTCTACCCTGTAAGCTAATTTGTATCCATCTCCTGAAGCTGTAGTAACAAAATACCACAAGCTGAGTGGTTCAAACAACAGAAGTTTTCTCTTTGATAATTTCTGGGATGAGAAGTTTTCAGTCCAAGTGTGGGCAGGCCCGTCCCTCTGGAAACTGTAGGGGAAGATCTTTCCCAACTCCTCCAGGTGTTAACAGTGCCCCTCAGCATCCTCTGGCTTGTGGCTGTATCACTCCTGTCACATGCGTCTTCTCTCTGTGTCTTCACATATTCACCCTGCTGCGCAGGTCTGTGTCCACATTTCCCCTTCTCAGAAGGATGCCATCATTTTGGATTAGGGTCCAGACTCATGCTCACACTCAGTCGTGTCCAACTCTTTGTGACCCCATGGACTGTAGCCCACCAGGCTTCTCTGTCCATGGGATTCTCCAGGCAAGAGTACTGGAGTGGGTTGCCATTTCCTTCTCCAGGGGATCTTCCCAACCAAAGGATCAAACCCACATCTCCTGCATCTCCTATAATGGCAGGCAGATCTTTACCACTAGCCACCTGGTCCAGACTAGTGACCCCATGTATTGTGATGACCTCTGCAAAGACTTTATCTCCAAATAGATTCACATTGTGAGGTACCTGGCACCTCCATATACTGTGTGGGGAGCATGATTCAACTCATAACCCTCTTCTAGTCCCAGAAAGATGTGTTCTGCTCAGTGAATCTCAGGCACCTGGAAAACAGCCCAAAGAGCAGCCAGACACCTGGTAGCCCCTCAGTTCCTGTGTGGATTGGCCTTGTAATGGGAAACGTGGGGGTGACGGTCTGTCCACGTCTCTGCCACTCACAGCTATGGCCTTCATTGGGCAGCCCAGGTTGGGAAGACTGTGACTAGCTACCTGGGCGAGGCTTGTCTTTCCACCTAACTCCAACCCAGTGCTGACACCATAGGGCCAGACCACCCACCCCCAGGGCTGCCTGATCTGAGGGCCCGGTGTGGAGAATCTCAGGAGTAACCCCAGCCAGACCACATGAGGTGTGGTAGGAAATCAGACTGACTGCTCCAGAAAATAATTTAGCACTTTCTATACAGTGCCTCATTTTTGTGCCCTGACTTGATAATCCAAATTAATTTCATGTTCTTTCTTGCAATCTTTTCTTCCAAAAAGGAAATATTGAAACAATTTCCCCTGTATCTTCTATGTCTGTATTTCCAGAGATTTCACTTTGTTTCAGCCCAAAGTAGGCTGTTCACATCACACAGTGATGACCCAGGAGAAGAGTTATTAATGAGTGCGTAGGGTAGAGAATTCAAATAATTAGAAGCAGCCTTCCTGTCCTCCTCCCCCTCCCCCTACCCAGGGGCTTCCCTGGTGGCTCGGACATTATAGAGTTTGCCTGCAAGGCAGGAGACCCGACATCAATCCCTGGGTCAGGAAGATCCCCTGCAAAAGGAGATGACAACCCACTCCGGTATTCTTGCCTGGAGAATCCCATGGACACAGGAGCCAGGCAGGCACCAGTCCATGGGGTCACAAAGAGTCGGACTGAGCAACTAACACTCTCACTTTTTATCCTGCCCTGCCCCCTGTCCCCTCCAGAACCTGGAGGGTGACACCACTTGCCTCATGGGATCAAAACGCCTCAGTGACCTTGTGCCATCCTCGGTGTGGCAGAATAGGGAGAAACGGAGCGAGACAGGTAGATGTGTGGCAAGGTTGTGGTGAGGCAGTTAGATGAGGGGAGGATCGGCTGGGATGAGACAGGTAAGTTTGTGGAGGGGAGGGTTGGGTCAAGGCATGTGAACGTGTGGCAGACTGGGTTAAGGATATTAGGGGCTGATCGTGCCTTTGATGCAGGATCAGAAAGCCTTTCTGGAAAACCAGCATGCAGAATGGACCCAAAGGAAACGAAGGTAAAGAGATCTACATGCAGGGAAGAGTGCAGGCTGAGGTTCCCTCGGGCAGAGAATTCAGACACAAGGCTGGACAGGCAGGTCTGAGACGGGCTGGGACCTGGGGCCTCTGCTGCAGTGCTGTACCTGGACACACCTCTCCACTAGAGCAAAATACGAGGAAAGCGGGACCACACGTAACTGTATGTCTGCATGGTTGGGACAAATTTTGGACAAAAGATCCAAAAAGACCAAAAGAGCCCAACTGCCAAGTTTGAAGAGTCAGGAGCAAAAACAAACCACCAAAGCCACCCCTCCAGCCTGCCCTCTGGACCCACCCCTACCCTCATCCCTGTAAGGGACCAGCTTGCCCCCCTTCATGGAGTGAACAAGAGAACCTGGTATTTGTTCTCACTCCCCTCCGCTGCAGCAGGGGTTCAGTAAAGCCTTGCCTGAATTGTTGTCTGTTTCTATAGATTGGGGAAGACCAAGAATCCTGGTCGGTATCAAGCTGAGGGCATTTCTGAAGCTCTAGGGAAGCTGCGCTGAGAAGCCAAGTCAGAATTCATGGGAGAAGCTTGGGACCACGTGGGAGGCAAGTCCAACCAGAGCCAGCAGGCAGGTACAGTCAGGGAGACCATGACCGTTGGGGCTGACACTGGCGAAATCTGTCACATTCTGCCCCCTCCCCTTCTCCTGGCTCTTCCCAGGAGGATTCCTTAAGGACTTCCTACTCTGGGGTCAGGGTGATCCTGGTCTCAGAGGCCAAGGTCGCCCGGCCTGTGAGCGCCACCTGATGTGAGGAAAGACATCAAATGCACTCCTCCTGCCCTGGGGATGGTTTATCCTCTGCCTGTCTCCTCAGATGTCAGGGAGCCCTTGCAAGTTGCTGTGCTCCTGGGGGGTCACCCGTGACCCAAGTGTTTGTGGAGCTGCAGGGACCTGTCGGCTGTGCTGACTGTGCTGGCTGTGCCCCTTCCAGCTGCCAAGCTCTGGCTGGCAGAGATGGGCCCTGGATCTCCCAGGAGACCCAGGCAGGGCAGCTGTCCCCTGTCCAGTCCTGGCTCCTGCAGACAGCTGCCATGGCAGGGTCTGCGTCCAGGTTAAACTCCAAAAAGTAGTGATGATTTAAGGGAATCGCAAGTGGGCAGCTGGCCCCAATTAAGGTTTCGCTTCCTGCATGCCTGATCAACCATCTCCTTTGAGTTGAGGACTTCTGTAAACATGTCAAACTGTCCATCACAGGGATCCTTGTCGCCCACCCTTGGTAGGGGTTGGGGGTCTGATGCATTCACGCATTTTCAGCAGACACGCACGTGGCCTTGACAAAATCACTGTGTTTCTCTGGATGAATGATTAATGCCTTGTTGGATAAAGGCTTTAGAATATTTACCCTTGTCTTTCTTGATCCTCAGATTCTCTCCATCCTGTCGGACAGTCTTTATTAGCATCTGCACTCCTTGTATATCTGACTATTTCGAACCATCTCACTTAGAGCAGAGGAACAGCAGCCTTCAGAGTCAGTCTGGAGAGGGCTGAAGGTGCCTGCAATGTCTCATGTTTGGCAGTTTAGTTTCACTATTGTAACTGGCCTTTTGCAAATAAAAAGCCTCAGCAGACCCCTGCCTCAGATGGTCTTGTGCTTTGCTGGAGAAAGGGTGTTTCCTGAGGGCTGTTCCATGGAGCACCTTCCCTCTGATCATCAACCCTTGTCCCCAGCAGCACTGCATCATCATCTCGTGCTCCCACGGGTACCACCATCATCCTGCCCTCTGCCCTCACCTGGGTCAGAGGCAGCAGAGGGCTGGCTGCCTGCCCACTTGCCCAGTGAATGACTGCCCTCCCTATCACTCCACACGTGCACTCTGCAGCCAAAACGTGCATGCGGCTGGCAGTGCAGGAGCCCTGGGGCATCATGATCAACCAGCCCACACTTGACTTCCAGCCGTCGGACTACGTGTGGAGCCAGGGAAGGTATCCACAGCCTTGTGTGGGAAAAACATTTAACATTTCAACACAGCGAGGCTTTTGATTGTGAATGGAGAGAAAAAAGCAGCTCACCAGAGGAAGCAATTAATATGCCCATTTTTTCCATCCAAAGCTCTTTCAAATCTGTCTCAAGCTGTTTCTTACTAAGTCCTTTAATGTTCAAAATGTTCTGTATTTAATGTTGAAGCATGTGTGAGCACATGTGGAGACAGGGACACTGAGCTCAACCACTAGAAACAGCCTGGTTTTCTCAGGGGGACAGCTGGCTGTGGACATCCGGTGCCTGGCACTGTGCCCAGAGAGGGGGTGACATGAGGTGTCACACCTGAGCTCTGCCCAAGGTCAAAATGCCTGCTATCCCTTCCTCTGTAGTCACATTCCTCTTCTGATCTCTGTAGCTTAGGGGTCTGCCAACCACAGTTGCCCCTGAGTCTAGCCCCTGACTGTGTCTACAGAGCCTGTGAGTCCAGTGGCTTTTACACTGTCAAATTCTTGGGGAAAAAATTAAAAGAAAGATACTGTCTGTGTCATGCAAAAATGACATGAAGGGCAAATTTCAGCCTCGCCTATTCATGTACTGAGAGTGCTTCCCCTTCTCTGCCAATCAGTATTTCCTATCTGGCTGTTTACAGAAAAGGCGTGTCAACCTCTGCTTGAGATAAATAGAGATCATGAAAGAAAGAGGAGTGGGGGGTTTAGCAGACTTCAGCTGAAGTTTGGTTGAATGTGGGTTTGGGGATGGTTACGGATTGAATGTCTGTGTCCCCCACCCCAAATGTATATTCATGTGTGCATGCTCAGCTACTCAGTCATGTCTGACTCTTTGTGATCACATGGATTATAGCCTACCAGGCTCCTCTGTCCATGGGATTTCCCAGGCAAGAACACTGGAGTGGGTTGCCATTTCCTTCTCCAGGGGATCTTCCTGACTCAGGGATCGATTGTACATCTCCTGTGCCTCCAACAATGCAGGAGAATTCTTTGCAGCTGAGCCACCCAGGGAAGCCCCCTTAAATATATATATGGGGAAGCCGAACCCCTAATGTGATGGCATTAGGAGGTGGGGCCTTTGGAGAAATTAGGTCATGAGGGTAGATCCCCCATGAATGGTCTTAGTTCCCTATTAAAAGGAACCCCAGAGAGCTCCCTTCTTCCACATGAGGACACAGCAAGGAGATACTGTCTGTGAAACAGGAAGCCAGGCCTCATCAGACACTAATCTTGGCAGTGCCTTGATCTTAGACTTCCAGCCTTCAGACTCAGAAGTAAATGTCTGCTGTTTATCAGCCCCTCACCTCTGGGACTTTGTTTTAACAGCTACAAAGGACTGAGATGGGGATTGAGGGGGTGGAGGGAAGACATACACAGAAGACCATGGAGATAGGGTTGGGGGACTCTGGTTGGTATCGAGGAGGAAACAACGATTCTGAGAACAGAAGGAATAGCTCATACCTCAGCCCAAGGGAGCGACGTCCCAATGCTGACTGACAGAAGCTAGTGGCAGCAGCAGGTTCAGGCACCTGTCCCATGAGCTCAGGTCTGTGTTATAATCTGTATGAGTTTTGTACAATTGCAGTGACAAAGCACCACGACGGGCAGGGGGGCGACTTAGCACATCACTTATTCTCATTCAGTCTGAGGCCAGAAGCCTGAAATCAAGGTGTCAACAAGGCCAGCTCCCTCTGAAGGCTCTGAAGGAAAATCCTTCCTGCCTCTTCCAGCTTCCAGGGGCTAAAGGGGTCCTTGATTTTTGGCAGTATCCCTCTCACCTCTTTCCCCTGGTCAGGTGGCTTCCTTGTGTCTCCTTATCCCCTCCTGTCCTTATAAGGATACTTGTCCTTGGACTCAGCACCCACCCTCAATCCAGGATGATCTTACATTGAGTGCATATGTGCATGCACACTCAGTCATGTCCAGCTCTTTTGTGACCCTATGGACTAGAGCCTACCAGGCTCCTCTGTCCATGGGACTCTCCAGGCAAGAATACTGCAGTAAGTTGTCATTTCCTCCTCCAGAGAATCTTCCTGACCCAAAGATCAAATCCACGTCTCTTGCATCTCCCTCATTGGCAGGCAGGGTCTTTGTCAGCTGAGCTTGCTCCTTACCAGGAAAGCCTCACATCAACACCCTCACCCTAATTCTATCTGCTCAGAGTGCAGATAAAGCCACCTTCACAGGTTCTGGGTTAGGTCATGAACACAGCTCGTAAAGACCATGAGGCTAAGGATGGAAAGCTTGGTCCCACACTGGGGCTGTGGAGAGAACTCTGTCCTTTAACTCTAGTCTGGTCAGTGCTCTCTCCCCGGACCCTGCCCTTGGGCCACTCAGTGACCTTCTTCATGGCTCCCGATCCTGGAGGCCATGCTGCACTGTGGGGTCACCTGCCAAGCCAGTATCCCCGGTCCACAATTCCTCTAAGATCCAAGCACCTCTGATGTGAAAAACAAAACCAACCATGATGGCCCTTGTCTGGAGAGCCTGTAATCCTTCAAGGCAATATACTCATAGACAAACGACTTGCTCACAGCATCCCGGGACGGAGTCTCCTGGCCTGTAACACAGGAAGGTGGGCCTTTCTGGAAGCTACACGACTATTCCAAGCCCAACATGAACTTTACCTGCAGCTCTGTGCACATTTCTGAGGCCATTGAAGGGACAGACAGATCTGAGAATCATCCTGGAGAAAGTTGAGAAGATTCTGGAGGCCTGGCCTGCCTCCCAGGCCCAGGAAATGCCCCCATGTGACATTGGGAGCCCCGTTAACCCCTGGTCTAGAGAACAGAAGGTTTAACCAGCACCATCTTGGAACTCCTGGCCTCAGACCCACCCCCAGAGACAATGCCCCACCCACATTGAAGGGAAACTTTTGCCCTTCAACTCGAGAAGACCAAACAGGAGACCACAGGCTTCAGGACAAAGCCCAGGGGCAAGCAGGGAGGGGTCACCTCTGCAGGAATGACCACCTCCCCCCACCCGTGAGACCAGCTCCTGACATCTGGCTGCAGTGACCCATGTGGGGAGGTCCTTCCAAAGTTCCCCTGGTGCCGAGAGCCTGCCTCCCTCCCCATAGGAGCAATGGCTTTCCAGCTGAAAGCCTTTTTGCTGGGACAGAGCTCATTTACCAGCTGGGTAATAGAAACTCCGCCTGCTTCACCGTGTGGCTTTATATGCAAATTGAATTTCCATAGAATCCTACTTCCCTCTTAGTCAGGCATGAATAGAAATCAGTTCAATTAACAAACAAAACCGAAGGTGGAAGTGGGGAGTGGCGACCAGCCTGCGGGGTCTGGCGTCCCTGTACTTAGATCATGAGGATCTTCTCCAGGGGATCTTCCTGACCCAGGGATCAATTGTGCATCTCCTGTGCCTCCTACATTGCAGGAGAATTCTTTACTGCTGAGTCACTCAGGGAAGCCCCCTTAAACATATATATGGGCAAGCCTAATCCCCAGTATGATGGTGTTAGGAGGTGGACCAGGAGGTCCATTGTCCGGTGGACCAGGGGCAGAACAGAACCAGAACGTAGAGGGAAGTGGACTCGCTCTGTCTGCTTGAGCTGAGATGTCTACCCTCCCCTCCCCTCAGACATCTGTGCTCCCAGTTCTTGAGCCCTGAGACTCAGATTGGGCCTACACCCCTTGCTTTCTGGGGTCTCCTGCTTGCAATCAACAAACTTCTCAGTTCTGCCATCACTTAAGCCAATTCCACGAAATAAACCTCCCCTCATGTCTATATAGTTTGTGCCCTCCAAGAAACAGGACCTTTTGAAGGAGGTTGCCATTATCTTCGTTACCTCCACCATAGTTTGACCTCACATCAAACAACAGTGAGGGAACACAGCCCTGTCCATCAACAGAAAATTGGATTAAAGATTTACTGAGCATGACCCCTTTGAATGCAGAGTTCCAAAGAATAGCAAAGAGAGATAAGAAAATTGTCCTCAGTGATCAATGAAAAGAAATAGAGGAAAACAATAGAATGAGAAAGACTAGAGATCTCTTAAAAAAAAAATTAGAGATACAAAGGGAACATTTCGTGCAAAGGTGGGCACAATAAAGGACAGAAATGGTATGGACCTAACAGAAGCAGAAGATATTAAGACGAGGTGGCAAGAATACCCAAAGGAACTGTACAAAAAAGATCTTCACAAGCCAGATAATCGCAATGGTGTGATCACTCACCTATAGCCAGTCGTCCTGGAATGAGAAGCTCAGTGGGCCTTAGGAAGCATCACTACAAACAAAGCTAATGGATGGAATTCCAGTTGAGGCACTCCAGATTCTAAAATGATACTGTGAAAGTGCTGCACTCAGTATGCCAGCAAATTTGGAAAACTCAGCAGTGGCCACAGGACTGGAAAAGGTCAGTTCTCATTTCAATCTCAAAGAAAGGCAATGCCAAAGAATGCTCAAACTATCACAAAACTGCACTCATCTCACATGCTAGAAAGTAATGCTCAAAATTCTCCAAGCCAGGCTTCAATACTACATGAACCATGAACCTCCAAATGTTCAAGTTGGATTTAGAATAGGCAGAGGAACCAGCGATCAAATTGCCAACATCTGCTGGATCATCGAAAAAGCAAGAGAGTTCCAGAAAAACATTTACTTCTGCTTTATTGACTATGCCAAAGCCTTTGACTGTGTTCAGTTCAGTTCAGTTCAGTCACTCTGTCATGTCCAACTCTTTGCGACCCCACGAATCACAGCACACCAGGCCTCCCTGTCCATCACCAATTCCCAGAGTTCACTCAAACTCATGTCCATCGAGTCAGTGATGCCATCCAGCCATCTCATCCTCTGTCATCCCCTTCTCCTCCTGCCCCCAATCCCTCCCAGCATCAGGGTCTTTTCCATTGAGTCAACTCTTCGCATGAGGTGGCTAAAGTATTGGAGTTTCAGCTTTAGCATCAGTCCTTCCAAAGAACACCCAGGACTGACCTCCTTTAGAATGGATTGGTTGGATCTCCTTGCAGTCCAAGGGACTCAAGAGTCTTCTCCAATAACACAGTTCAAAAGCATCAATTCTTCGATGCTCAGCTTTCTCCGCAGTCCAACTCTCACATCCATACATGACCACTGGAAAAACCACAGCCTTTGTTTGGAGCTTTGTTGGCTAAGTAATGTCTCTGCTTTTGAATATGCTATCTAGGTTGGTCATAACTTTCCTCCCAAGGAGTACGTGTCTTTTAATTTCATGGCTGCAATCACCATCTGCAGTGATTTTGGAGCCCCCCCAAAAAAGTCTGACACTGTTTCCACTGTTTCCCCATCTATTTCCCATGAAGTAATGGGGCCAGATGCCATGATCTTCGTTTTCTGAATGTTGAGCTTTAAGCCAACTTTTTCACTCTCCTCTTTCACTTTCATCAAGAGGCTTTTGAGTTCCTCTTCTCTTTCTGCCATAAGGGTGGTGTCATCTACATATCTGAAGTTATTGATATTTCTCCCGGCAATCTTGATTCCAGCTTGTGCTTCTTCCAGCCCAGCATTTCTCATGATGTACTCTGCATAGAAGTTAAATAAGCAGGGTGACAATACACAGCCTTGACGTACTCCTTTTTCTATTTGGAACCAGTCTGTTGTTCCATGTCCAGTTCCAACTGTTGCTTCCTGAACTGCATATAGGTTTCTCAAGAGGCAGGTCAGATGGTCTGGTATTCCCATCTCTTTCAGAATTTTCCACAATTTATTGTGATCCACACAGTCAAAGGCCTTGGCATAGTCAATAAAGCAGAAATAGATGTTTTTCTGGAACTCTCTTGCTTTTTTGATGATCAAGTGGATGTTGGCAATTTGATCTCTGGTTCCTCCACCTTTTCTAAAACCAACTTGAACATCTGGAAGTTCACGGTTCATGTATTGCTGAAGCCTGGCTTGGAGAATTTTGAGCATTACTTTACTAGCATGTGAGATGAGTGCAATTGTGGATCACAACAAACTGTGGAAAACTCTTCAAGAGACAGGAATACCAGACCACCTGACCTGCCTCCTGAGAAATCTGTATACAGTTCAAGATACAATAGTTAGAACTGGACATGGAACAACAGACTGGTTCCAAATCAGAAAATGAGTACATCAAGGCTGTATATTGTCATCCTGCTTATTTAACTTATATGCAGAGTACATCATGAGAAATGCTGGGCTGGAAGAAGCACAAGCTGGAATCAAGATTTCTGGAAGAAATATCAGTAACCTCAGATAGGCAGATGACACCACCCTTACGGCAGAAAGTGAAGAAGAACTAAAGAGCTTCTTGATGAAAGTGAAAGGGGAGACTGAAAATGTTGGCTTAAAACTCAACATTCAGAAAACTAAGATCATGGCATCTGGCCCCATCACTTCATGGCAAATAAATGGGGAAACAGTGGAAACAGTGTCAGACTTTATTTTTGGGGGCTCCAAAATCCCTGCAGATGGTGATTGCAGCCATGAAGTTAAAAGACACTTGCTCCTTGGAAGAAAAGTTATGACCAACCTAGACAGCATATTAAAAAGCAGAGACATTACTTTGCTGACAAAGGTCCACTAGTTAAAGCTATGGTTTTTCCAGTAGTCATGTATGGATGTGAGAGTTGGACTATAAAGAAATCTGAGCACTGGAGAATTGATGCTTTTGAATTGTGTTGTTGGAGGAGACTCTTGAGAGTCCCTTGCACTCCAAGGAGATCCATCCTGTCAATCCTAAAGGAAAATTGTCCTGAATATTTATTGGAAGGATTGATGCTAAAGCTGAAACTCCAAAACTTTGGCCACCTAATGCAAAGAACTGACTCACTGGAAAAGACCCTGATGCTGAGAAAGATTGAAGGTGAGAGGAGAAGGGGACAACAGAGGATGAGATGGTTGGATGGCATCATCGACTCAATGGACATGAATTTGAGTAAGCTCAGGGAGTTGGTGATGGGCAGGGAAGCCTGGCATGCTGCAGTTGTTGGGGTCACAAAGAGTTGGACATGACTGAGTAACTGAGCTGAACTGAACATGTCTATCTACCCACATCCTGTTGGTTCTGTTCCTCTGTAGAACCCGACTAACACAGGCAGCAAGTTGGAACAGACAGGAGGGCTGCAGACTCCCTGTGGTGTGGAACGCACTTATCTGGGAGTCAAGGTCAGATGGATCTTGAACAGTCCGGTCAATCTGGCATGGTGAAGTCCACTGTAGCCTCATTTCTCGTTTTTAAAGTGAAGACTGGTGTAAGTGGATGGTTATGCTCTCTCCCACCTTGAAGGCCCCGGAACCTCTCCCAGCCTCTGTTGGCTCACCCATCCAGCCCTGTCTCCTGGTCATCCATCCACCTGGATGGGACTGAGGGCGAACTTGCAGACATGGATCAGACTGCGAGTGGGCGTCGCTGGGGTATTGGGGAGGTATTGTGGGGAGATGGGTCCCAGTGGGTCTGGAAATGACAGGAGGAGCCAATGTACTCCCCAGTCTCCCTCTCTCCAGGCCTCAGCTTCCAGCCCGTTCTTCCTGGAGGCAGACAGGCCCCCAGGAAGGGGCGGGGTTGCGGGGTGCACAGAGCAGATGGAGACTTTCACAGCAGACCTGCAGCAACATCAGCCTTGACTGAGCTCCCTGCCCAGGAACCTATCAGAAAGGGCGGAGGCAAAGCGAGGAATCACAGGAATGGGAATTAACAGTGAGACACTGTCCCATGTTACAGCCCTGCCTCTCCAGCCCTGAAATCCAATTTATTTGATGTAACTAAACCAGGCCAGTCACTGGTGGAACAGCTGGGATTTGCGGAGAGAGGGTGAGAGCAGGAAGATATGGGCTGTGTTGGGGAGCCAGTGTCTGCCCAGGGCTGGGCTGCAGGAGACAAGTGGGAGCTTCCTTTCAACCAGGCATGCTGACCTTCACCTAAGATCACAGGACCTGCCAGGGGAGGTGACAAGCCTGTCTCTGGAGGCCAGAGTCCGTGGGGGTCTCAGGATAAACGGGCTGCGTGCTCAGCTCTCTCCTCCGCCACTTGCTCACCCATCCGTCCACCCCTGGTGAGCTGCGCAGGTGCCAGGTGCTGGGAGGCTGAGCTGCCCGTGCTGGCGTGCAGCGGTCATGGATGCTGTCTGAACCGGGCAGTGAGCTGGGCCCACAGCAGGAGGGCGGAGCCTTCTACACGGGTTCCCATCACCCGTTTCTCAGCTCCCATCAGACACCTGCTTACTCCAAACACCTCATTCTTCCCCAGCACCCCCCCCAGAGCACAAACTGTAGGGGTGTCACTGCCAGGTGACTCCTGGGCCAGCATCTGAGCCATCCCCCAGGCTCCAAGTGTGTCCCCGGCCCGCCCCTCACCAACCCTCCTTCCGGCCCCAGTATTTGCCTTAAACCAGAGGTGGCAACCTTGTCTGTGAAAGGCCGAGAGCAAATGACTGTCTCTGCTGCACCACCCCCCGAGCACGGCGTGCAGGCAAAGGCCACCCAGACCCCCGAGGGCGTGGCCGTCACTCTGTTCCAGTGAAACAACATTCATGGTCTCTGAAATGAGGATTTCAGATAATTATCATGTGTTATAAAAGGGGATTTTTCTTTTGATATTTTTTTCAACCATCTGACAATGTGAAAACCACTCTTGGGGGCAGGCCCTATGAAAACAAATGAGGGATCTGTGTCTGTCCTGCAGGTGACCCCACCTTAAACAGGGTCCTGCTGGTCTCACCTCCACACCCTCAATCCCACCAACCTCCTGTCCACTCGCCACCAGCCTGCCTTGACTTTTGATCTGGGTGAGGCTCCCTGCAGGGGCTCCCATGGGCTTCACTCCCAAGGGTTTCCGTGGCCCAGCCGTGTCCCTGGAAGAACCAGGCTGCTCCCTGGGAACTGGGTGAGAACTCACATTCTCACTTCCTGCCTTGGGGCGGGGGTTGGGGTGTGGAGGGGAGGAGGGGCTCTGTTGAGGTGATGCTGTAAAGCGACCCGTGTTTCCTATACAAAAGTGCACTCTTATCACCACGAGTCCAGTCTCCGTGTCACCATTGATAATTCTCCTCCAATCAATTCACCACCCCTTGCTGGTTGTGTCAGCATCACCCTGAAGAGCAGGAAGCAGAAAGTTTGCTGAACAACGGTTTTCTCCCTTTTTTTTTTTTTTTTGGTCTGGGGGGAAATGTCCTGACATCACAGTTTACGGTGACTTTCATTTCAGCTGCATCATTGGAAACAGCGCGGTGCCCTGGTGTCACCTCCTGGGCTGTTCCGTCCGTACTGGGGTGTGAGTATCTCTGCCACCTCCTGTCAGGACGATGCTGCTGCCCGGAGCCCTGCACCCTCCCCAGGAAGGTGGCATTCTCAGCCCTGCGAAGTTGAAGCAGGATTCAAAACAGCCTCTTCTGGTGCTCCAGCTCCAAAGCCCCCACAACCCATTACCTGCAGCAAGGCTGGTGTTCCCTCGCCCGGAGCAGGGTGGCCCCGCTGACATGGACACAGGCTGAGCAGAAGCCTGTGGCGGAAAGACTCACAGACACCTCCAAGAACATTGCCACTGGAGCAATGGCTAAGCAGAGTTTGTGGGACATCAGAGAGTCTCCTGGAGCTTAGTGGACGGTCCATCACTCAGTGTCTTGACAGTCTGACCTCCTGAGACCCCTTCATTCTCTGTAAGCTAAAATTTCCTTTCCGGCACCAATAGAGAGATTACCAAACCAGCCTACCAAGCATCCATGTAGGGCCAACATGGCTATGAGCAGTGTATGGGGAAACTCTGAGTTCTGAGTCTGCTCATGGTTCACGGGACACTCCTGACACTTGATGCATGGTTGTCCACACTGAGCAATTCTGCAGCATCACCTAGATGTGCTACACTCCAAAGCAGTTCTTTGTCTTTGTTTCAATATTTGTTTATTTGGTCTCACCAGGTCTTGGCTGCAGCATGTGTCACCTAGTTCTCCAACCAGGGATTGAATCCAGGCCCCCTGCATTGGGAGCGCAGAGTCTTAGCCGCTGGACCAGCAGGGAAGTCCCACCAAAGTAGTTCTGACTCTACTTGGGGTCTGCCTCAGACCCCAAGCGAAGGGCTCAGTCCCGGAGGCTGTACCCACATCAGATGCTGGTCCCAGGTCCCAGCTCGTCACCTGTACTTGCGAGGTGAAATAATAGAAAAATTGCTTGTGTGTGTGGGGGGGTGGCTTCCCTAGTGGCTCAGACGGTAAAGCAACTGCCTGCAATGCAGGAGACCCAGGTGTGTGTGTGTGTGTGTGTGTGTATTGGTCTCTGTCACCAGTTTCTGGTACATACATACATGCTAAGCTGCTTCAGTTGTGGCCCACTCTTTGCAACCCTAGGAACTATAGCCATCCAGGCTCCTATGTCCATGGGATTCTCCAGGCAAGAATACTGAAGTATTCTTGCTACAAATCAGAAGTCGCCACCACCTGCTCCTCAGATTCCATAAATTGCTAGAACAGCTCAGAACTCAGGGAAACACTTAGGTTTACCATTCACTATAAAGAATGGAGAAGGAAGGAAAGGGCAACCCACTTCACCATTCTTGCCTGGGAAGTCCCATGGACAGAGGAGCCTGGCGGGATACGATCTATGGGGTTGCAAAAAGTCAGACATAACTGAGCAGCCAAGCACATAGAGGATGTGATAAAACACACAGATGAAGAGCCAGATGAAGAGCTACAGAGGGCAAGGTCTGGGAGGGTCCTGAGCACAGGAGCTGCTGTCCTCCTGGAGTAGGGGAGAGGGCACCCTCTAGGGTGAACGCATTCAGCAACCCAGAATCTCCCCAAACCCCACACTTCAGGGATTTTTATGAAGACTTCATCACACAGGCATGATCTATCAGTAACTCACTCTGCAGCCCCTCCCCTATCTCTGGAGGATGGGAGGCAGGGCTGAAAGTTTCAAGTCTCTAATTACAGCTTGGTGTTTCTCCTGATCAGCCCCTTGGCAGTAGTGGTAAAGAACCTGCTTGCCAATGCAGGAGACATTACAGATGCATGTTCGATCCCTTGGTTGGGAAGATCCCCTGGAGGAGGGCATGGCCACCCACTCCAGTATTCTTGCCTGGAGAATCCCATGGACATAGGAGCCTGGAGGGCTATGGTTCATAGGGTGGAAAAGAGTGGGCCACGACCGAAGCAACTTAGCATGTATGCATGTGCCAGAAACTGGTAGCAGAGACCAATACACACACACACACATACACGAATGCAACTTTTCTATTATTTCACAATCAGAGATGACAGGTTGCAGATTCCTCCAGAGGCATGGAATCGTGCAACGTTTGTCCTTTTGCGATAGATGCATTTCACAGCATGATGCCCTCAAGGCTCATCTATGCTGTGCATATATCAGGATTTCCTTCTTTTTTCAGGTTCAGTGATATTCCATTGTATAGATATAGCACTTTTTCAATCTATGCGTCTGAGGGTAGATGTTTAGGCTGTTTTCCATGTCTTGGCTATCGTGATTGGAGATATCTAAAATAGTCAAATTCAGGATTTCCCTGCTGGTCCACTGGTTAAGACTTCACCTTCCAAAGCAGGGGGTGCAGGTTCTATCTCTGGTTGGGGAGCTAAGAACCCACATGCCTCGTAGCCACCCCCCCAAAAAAAACCCCATAAAAAACATTAACAATATTGTAATAAATTCAATAAAGGCTTAAAAAATGAAACAAATTCATTGAAGTAAGAATGGAAAGGTGAGCTTCTAGGGGCCGGGGGGAGGGGAATGGGACACCTCAGTTCAGGGATGTAAAGCTTCAGTTGTTTAGTCGCTCAGTTGTATCCAACTCATTTGTGACCCTGTGGACTATAGCCCACCAGGCTCCTCTGTCCATGGGATTTCTCAGGCAAGAATACTGGAGTGGGTTGCCATTTCCTTCTCCAGTGGATCTTCCCAACACAGGGATTGAACCTCCATCTCCTGCATTGGTAGGCAGGTTCTTTACCACTGAGCCACCAGGGAAGACCAAAGCTTCAGTTATTGTTGTTTAGTTGCCCAGTCACCCTGCTCTTTGCAACCCCATGGACTGCAGCACGCCAGACCTCTCTGTCCCTCACCATCTCCCAAAGCTTGCCCAGGTTTACATCTGTTGCATCATTGATGCCATCCAACCATCTCATCCTCTGATGCCCTCTTCTCCTTTTGCCCTCAATCTTTCCCAGCATCAGGGGCTTTTTCAATGAGTCAGCTGATTGCATCAGATGACCAAAATCCTGGAGTTTCAGCTTCAGCATCAGTCCTTCCAATGAGTATTCAGGGTTGATTTCCTTTAAGATTGACTGTTTTGATCTTCTTGCTGTCCAAGGGACTCTCAGGAGTCTTCTCCAGCACCATAGTTCAAAGGTATCAATTCTTCAGCACTCCACCTTCTTTATGATACAGCTCTCAAAACATATGTGACCACTGGGAAGATCATAGACTATATGGACCTTTATCGGCAGAGTAACATCTCTGCTTTTAAACACACTGTCTAGGTTTGTTATAGCTTTCCTGCCAAGAAGCAAACATTTTTTGATTTCATGGCTGTAGTCATCCGCAATGATTTTACAGCCCAAGAAGAGGAAATCTATCACTACTTCCACCTTTTCTCTTCTATTTGCCTTGCAGTAATGGAGCCAGATGCCATGATCTTAGTTTTTTTTAGTATTTAGTTTTAAGTCAGCTCTTTCACTCTCCTCCTTTACCCTCATCAAGAGACTCTTTAGTTCTTCTTCACTTTCTGCCATTAAAGTTGCATCATCCACATATCTGAGGTTGTTGATGTTTCTCCTGCCTATCTTGATTCCAGCTTGTAACTCATCCAGCCTGCCATTTCACATAAAGTGCTCAGCATATAGATTAAACAAACAGGGTGACAGCAGACAGCCCTGTCACACTCATTTCTCAATCTTGAACCAATCAGTTGTTCCATACAGGGTTCTAACTGTTGCTTCTTGACCCACATACAGGTTTCTCAGAAGATGGGTAAGATGGTCTGGTATTCCCATCTCTTTAAGAGCTTTCCGCAATTTATTATGATACACACAGTCAAAGGATTTGCCATAGTTGATGAAACAGGGGTAGATATTTTTTGGAATTCCCTAGCTTTCTGTATGTTCCAACAAATGTTGGCAATTTCATCTCTGGTTCCTCTTCCTTTTCTAAATCCAGCTTGGATATCTGGAAGCTCTTGGCTCACATAATGCTGAAGCCTAGCATGCAAGATTTTAAGCATGACATTTAAGCTTAAGATTTTAAGCTTCAGTTATACAAGACAAATAAGTTCTTGAGATCTCTGTGTGGCCTGGTGCCTGCAGGTAATATTGTATTGTGCACTTTATCTGTTAGAGGGCAGGTATCAGGTTAAATGTTCTTGCACAATAAAAATATAGAAATGAAAAGATCTGCAGATTCCTCTGGTATCAAGCAGGAAAGCACTGGGGACCTCCCTCCATCCTATGTGGGGACACGCTGCTGTGAGCCTCAAGCCTGCGTGTTAACGTCTATGCTTAGTCGCTCAGTCGTGTCTGACTCTTTGTGATCCCATGGACTGCAGCCCGCCAGGCTCCTCTGTCCATGGGATTCTCCAGGCACGATACTGGAGTGGGTTGCCAAGCCCTCCTCCTGGGGATCTTGCCAACCCGGGGAAGATCAGGTCTCCTGCATTTCAGACTGATTCTTTACTGTCTGAGCTACCAGAGAATCCCTGTTTTAACTTGTAGTTGGTACCAAAAGCTCAGATTTTCACAAGCAGCCCACCTTTACCTGCAGATCTGGATCATTTTGTCCTGTCTCATCTGCTTGACTTAGGACACTGAGCGGATCTGCTAAGGAAGAAGCGTCTCAGCCTGTGTGTATGTGGAGGGGGGAGTCCATGTCTTCTTAGTCCCTACCCGAGCCCCTGGGCCTCCCAGGTGGCACTAGTGGTAAAGAACCTGCCTGTCGATGCAGGAGATGAGACGGAAGAGACAGGGCTGCAGTCCCTAAGTTGGGAAGATCTCCTGGAGGAGGGCATAATAACCCTCTACAGTATTCTTGCCTGGAGAACCCCATGGACAGAGGAGCCTGGTGGGTTACAGTCCATGGGGTCGCAAAGAGTTGGACACGACTGAAGTGAGTTAGCATGCACGAGCCCCTGATGTGCAGACTTTTCTGAGTCACTTAAGGAAAAGTTCCTTTACTGAAACATTTCCTAGCCTGTTTTGGAGGGCGACGCCTCTGTAGTCAGGCAGCACGTATCTCGCCTGGGGACTTCAGCACATCCGTCACCCGTGGGATCCCTGAGTGCTTGCTAGCAGGCCCAGTGCTTCCTCTGCTGGGGCGCAGGGAGAGGGATCTGAATATTCATGACATGCAAAAGGTAAGAGCCAGGAAATTTTCAGCAATTCACCTGCACTCCCTCTCCTTGGCTGCACTCCTCATACCAGGCATTCTCTCTCCTTGTGGACTTGTCTTCCCCATGGTTGAAGCTGTTACTGGACAAGACACTCAGGGAGAATGGCCCTCAAGGTGCCCCATATTCCCCTGGGGGAGGTACCATGGCTAATACCTCATTTGGGGGAAGAGGTTAGCTGGTACTTCCTTCCTGAGGGTCCCCCCCACCCCGCCTCCAGCAGATGAGTGGCTAGGGAATGAGCGGCTTTCATCTCTTGCCACTTATGTCTTTATCTCAGTTCAAATCCTGAAAGTCAGGAGGGTGGAGGGACCCTGGAGCTGGTCCTTCTCCTCTTCCTTGTCCATCTATTTGTCAGGCATCTCTTGGAGAAGTGGGACAATGACAAGGGCCCCAGTTTAGGGATCGGGGTGGAGGATCCTCAGCAGCCTGGCCAGTGGTGTGAATGTGGAGCCCGGCTGGTCAGTGGGGCTATGTGCTTGGAAGGGCTGGACCCAAGCTTGTTTTCATGCTCCACTGTTGCCATCTTGACAATCTTCGTGATTTTTGCACAAAGAGCCTGCGTTTTTGCAATAGACCCTGCAAATGAGAGCACTGGTCCTGGTTAGAGGCACTGGGCTCCACCATGGGTGTGAAAGGAAGACCCCATCCCTCCCCCACCCCCCACGCTCTCTCCACTCTGCCACTTCAGAAGGACACAGAGGGCCCACTGCAGGCTGGGATTGGATGGTTGGTCACAACAGGATCACCTTTTGCTCTGCAAGACCCGGAGGGAGAAACAGAGGGACCCCCAAGGCAGAGGAGACCGTCACACCCCTGTAAGTCTGCCCCTGGCTTCCATTCCCAAGGAGACGGGGAAAGACACAGACACAGTTCCCACCTCTGTAACCACAGGCTGATAGAACCTAAAATAGACAATCACATTATTAACACATATGCAAATGTCACCTGCTCAGAAGGCAGCGGATCTGTTTCTGCCCAGAAAAGCCGGGTCCACTTGAGAACCATACTGTTTTAATTTGTTATTTTCATTTCTGGCATGAGTATAAAAATATCATGTACGCGTGCTCAGTTGCTTCAGTTGTGTCCAACTCCTTGCAACCCCGTGGATAGTAGCCCACCAGGCTCCTCTGTCTTTGGGATTCTCCAGGCAAGAGTATTGGAGTGGGTTGCGTGCCCTTCTCCAGGGTATCTTTCTGACCCAGGGATCAAACCCGTGTGTCTATGTCTCCTGCACTGGCAGGTGGGTTCTTTACCACTAACACCACCCGGGAAGCCCAAAAATATTATACATAGGTCTAATTTAACTTTTTCTTGGTGGTTCCCTAATGTCCTTTATAGCTTATGTTTTAAATCCAGGATTTAATCAAATATCACTTGTTGCCTTTAGTTGACATGTTCCTTTTTTCTCATTTATTCTAGAGCAGCTTCCTTGCTTTATTACCTATTTATTTTATTGCAGTAGCATATACGTAATATAAAATTTAACACTGACATTAAATACAATCACACCATTATGCAACAACCATTACCTCCCATCTATAGAACTCTTTTCATTTTCCCAAACTGAAAGCGTGTGCCCATTAAAGACTAACTCCCCATCCACCTCCCCCAGCCCCTGGCACCCTCTACTTTCTGTCTCTATGGATCTGACATCTGTAGGTACTTCATATAAGCAGGATGAGGCAATGTTTATCTTTTTTTTCCCCACTTACTATAATCAAGCTTCACCAGTGTTGTAGCTTATGTTATAATTTCCTTTCTTTTTAAGGTTGAATAATATTCCATTGCATGTACATACCATGTTTGCTTATCCATCCATCTGTCAACTTTAATTTCTTCCACATGTTGGCAACTGTGAATAATACTATAAACATGGATGTACAAATGGCTATTCAAGTCCTTGCGTATGATTCTTTTGGGTCTATGCTCAGGAGTGGAGTTGCTGGGTCCTGTGATAATTCCACATTTAATTTTTTGAGGAACCACCATACTGTCTTCCATAGCAGCTGCCTCATTTTGCACACCCATCAGCTGTGTACAAGATTTCCATTTCTCTATATATACTTGCCAACACTTGTTATTTTCTGTTTTTTTTTTTTAATAGCTATCCTAAGGCGTGTGAGGTCATATCTCATTGTGATATTTATTTTTTTGTGATTGACTTTTTCGAAGCATTCAGGGCATCTGGTTTTTAGAATGTCCCACAACTGGGATTTTCCTGGCTGCTTCCCCCCATTTAACTCAGGTTAAGCACTTTGAGTCCAGACACAGAGTACATCTCAGTGATAGAAGATTGGTTTGTCTCATTAATGGTTATTAATAAAATGGTGCTTCCAAATCTCTCCATCATAAAGGAGGTTATAGTCAACCTGTGAGGATGCTTTGTGAGAGCACAAATATCCTGTTCACCAGCAGCGGCTACTCAAGGCTTTAGCATCAGCAGTTGGTCCTTGCTGTCATCAGCGATGGCAATAGTGACTAGAAAGCAGCAGTGCTCTGATTCCGCTCTGCCCTGCTGCGCTCAGTCACATCTGACTCTTTGCAACGCCATGGTGGCGCAGTGGTAAAGAATCTGCTTGCCAGTGCAGGAGACACCAGAGTTGCAGTTTCTATCTCTGGGTCAGGAAGATCCCCTAGAGCAGGAAATGGCAACCCACTCCAGTATTCTTGTCTGGAAAATTCCATGGACAGAGTGTTACCAAAACCAAGTCCGACAGTTCACTGTTGGATAACCAATTCTCGAGACAAGGGTTGGTAGGAAAGGAAAGGTGGCTTTATTTTGAATACAGGCAACCAAGGGAGAATGTGGACTTGTGTCCAGGAACCAACTCCCAATTGCTGCTCAGGAGACAGAAGTTTTTAAAGGGAAGCTTCAGGGTTGTATGGATGGAGGGAGGGGGCAGGATGGCACAGTCAGCTCTGACAGTCATCTCGATATCAGTGACAATGGTCATAGCCATCTCCAACCATCCTCTCGATATCAGTGACGTGGCAGTCCATTCAGCATCGTCTTGGCTGTTTTGAATACAGTTAATCTCCAGTTTCAGCGTTTGTTCCCGCATCTTGGGGACAGTTCTTAGAAGTGGAGCGGCTTATGTCACAGCTTTTGTCTGGTCATCATGTAATTATCCTCTCATCACGGAGTCACCTTCTTCCACCCAGGTGAGCGGGCTTCAGTATTTTAAAAACAGCTCACAGGGTATGGCTCAGAATATTATCTATGACTCTTGAGGGGTAACAAAGTCCTTGGCTCTGTTTAGTGACTAAACTAGTGTGTGTTTTGTCCTGTGTAAAGGCTTAGAGTGGGAGGCATAACTGGGTTTTAGGGTGAAGGTTGTGCTTACAAGAGGAGCCTGGCGAGCTACAGTCCACAGGGTCGGACATGACTGAGCGAGTGACTGAGTACATTCTAACCCTAGCACTCCTCCCACAACAAGTATCTCTCTTTTTCTGTTAAAAAAATGTTTTCCCCATCACCTCTTTTCCAAACCATTTTTGAGGATCACCACAGACTCATTGATTTTTTAAAAATCTCAGTGTCTTATAATCCATCACCATCATTCCTCTTTCTGTTTCTCAAATTGCCCTACATTCGGCCAGAAGGAACCCCTGAGAGCTGACTCCCATGTCATTTCAACACACCCTCACTTCCTTGCTCTCCGGCACAGCAAGGTCATGGGGACCACTGTTCTCTCTCTGTCCCAGACTTGGAATCGGCCTTGTCCCCACAGAGCCCTGGCGCCTTTCAGTGGGGAACAGGGCAAGAAATCCAGATTTGGGCATTTGGTTGTCCTTTGCTTCTTAGACCTTTCAAGACCACATGTTTTCAAGGAAGTCGGTGAAGAACCTTCAGATGTTTCAGTTTTATAACAAGACCATTACAAAAGAACTAGAATGTCCTTGAGGCGACATTTCATCACACATGTAGAGCTGTATATAATGCAAAAGAAAAATGACAAGGAGCGGGCTCTCCCAGGAAGGAGTGCTGAGACGAAACCTATTTGAAATGGTCACAGATTTTCCAAAAGTGTGACTGCATAGTTATTTCTTCACATTGAATCTGACACGGAACTTTGTCTCGGATGGAAACCGCAAGTCCACAGGATGGAGCAGGTTCACAAGGTGATACTATGGGGCAGGAAGGAGGTGTGGGACTTTAGCACAAAGCAACACTTTGGAGGGAAATAAACCAACTACCCTTTTAAAATGACAGGTTCTGAGCCATTAGTTACAGCCCCAGAAGGAGGTGTCACTGTCAGTAAAACTGGTGGAGTCACCCTGGGGTGATCACCCCCGCCTCTGGATGCCCCTGACTCTGACTGACAGCTTCACAGTCAGGCTGTGCATGTTGGTTTTGCTCCTTGAACTACATGTCCAGCGCCTGTTTAAAGCTGATCAGGTATATATATTGAATTAAAATGAGTTCAGGAGCAGAGAGTGTTGTTTGGGGTAGATGAAGGTTAAGAATAAAGTCTTCTTGGGAGTGAGAACTGTCCCTGTGGAGGTGACAGTGTGACACATCCAAGGGTCCTTGGAACAACTTGGCTCAGACCCGTTAGAACAACTTTGCTTAAAGAGAAAATTTTTCCTTGGAATTCAGCCTGATCACTGTAACTGGTGAGGACTTGGATCCCCGAATACCATCGCAGGCATTTTGTCTTTTCTCTTTGTGTTTCTTTCCCCGACAGATCTTTCAGATAAAGATATAGCACTGAAGGAGGAGCTAGATCCTCCTCTCTCTCCCTAGCAAGAATTATTCCAATCCGCAACTCAACTGAGTGCTGAGTACTTTTCATGAATCAACTTATGAAATTATAAATGCTTATGTTAGGTAGTTGGGCTTCCCTGGTGGCTCAGACAGTAAAGATTCCACTTATAATACAGGAGACCCAGGTTCAATCCCTGGGTCAGGTCGGGAAGATCCCATAAAGAGGGGAATGGTTACCCACTCCAGTATTCTTGCCTGAGAAATCCCAAGGACAGAGGAGCCTGGTGGGCTGCAGTCCATGGGGTCACAAAGAGTCAGAAACAACCGAGTGACTAACACTTTCACTTTCACATGATAGGTAGATATAGCTAGATAAAGGAAGATGATAGAGAACTTTACCAGGTAAGCACAGTTTCTATTTCCATATGGAGAACCCGAGGCACAAGTTGCTGAAGGAACTTGCCCACAACTAACTATACACCTCGTGATAATAGGGCTTGAGTGTGAACACAGGTTCAGATTCTGGCTGTCAGGTCTAGGCTCTCCCCTTGACACCATATCACTTCTCTGAACGGCAGGTAGCCGATGGCTATGCTGGGCTTGAACACAGACACACCTGTGCAGTGGGATCTCCCCACTGCCACTCGCCCTGACTCTGCATCCCATCGCCTGGTACGGCTCAAGATCACTTATAACTTTGGAAATGTAAATGGTGACTTTCTCCTCCAGATCATTTAAACAGATGGGAAGTAACACAGGTCTTAGCATCAGTATCTAGGGAATCTTAACTTGGCGAGTTTTTCATCCCCAGATACGGAATCTTTTCTAAGTTTTTCTCCTTGAAAATCAGATTGATTTTCCCCCATCTGGGTATGCCTTTCAAAGAGTCTCATAAAGTAATCAGACTTGTGTTTTAGGATCCTAACCCACATCATCTGGACTTCAGTAGTGTTAAAATTAAGGTCAAGGCTCTTAGCATGGAGTCTCAGCACCTCAAGAGTGGAAGGGAGCTCACACACCAGATTTCTTAAGCCAGACCTGATTTGCAAACTTCCTCCAGGACATCACAGAAAGTCATCTTCCCACCACTGTGCATGGCCTAACCTGAAGAAACACTCAGAGCATATTTGTCCAATGTCAATAGACAAATGTTTTCTGAGCAGCACTGCAATATTGTGGTTTATAAGAAATATTTGGTCTTCATCCGTGTTTCTGCTACAAGGATCCTAAAATGCTTAGAACTGTTAAGTGATGAAAATCATAAGATGGATAAATAATATATAGACAGACAGACAGATAGATGAAAGAAGGAAAGAATGGAGAAAGGGAGGGAAGGAGGGAGACAAGGAGGATGGATGGGTGGATGGATAGATAAATAGAAAGATGTTTTTATCATGTTTCTAAGGTGACTTTTGCACCCAGCCTCAAATGGAGGTTAGTTACCGGTACGGCCAACCACATGATCAGAGGATTGGAACTTTTATCCCAACCCCAATCTCCAAGAAGAGGAGAGGAGTTGGAGCTCAAATCAATCACCAATAGCCAACAAGTTAATCAATCATGCCTATGGAATGAATCCTCCATAATAACCCCCAAAAGACCAGGTTTGGAGGGCTTCCAGATGGGAAGACACATCTGGAACACATCTACTTCAAGGGACCGCAACTCCGAGGACCCTCAGGACCCTCACAGACCTCGCCCTGTGTATCTCTTAGCTGGCTCTTCATCTGTGTTCTTTACCATATCTTTGGGTTAACTGGTAAACAGAAGTAAGTCTTTCTGGTTCTGAGTCACTCCCAAACCCAAGCAGGGGTCTTCGAAACTTACAGTCTGTAGCTGATTGGTCAGAAGCTCAGGTAACAACCTGGGCTTGTACTCTGAAGTGCTGGGGAGAAACCTCCACATGTGAAATACCAGAAGTGTTCTACTTGAGAGTCAAGAAAGACTCAAAGGGAAGAAATCCATAACAAGGAAGAACTGGGTTTTCCCTACATGGGAAAAGGAACAACAGACTGAGTTTTATTTTCTTTATTTTCCTTGACAAGCAGACATCTACATTAGCTGCGGGAGACACAGGTATAAATAAAACAAGCAGAACCAAGCTCGTGTGACCTCACAATTTCATAAGGGGCTGGGAATACATAAAAGATAGATACTAAGTGGCGATGCACACTTTGAAGCAGAACAAGGTGGAGCAAGTGTGGCAGGATGACACAGCTGCTGTGTATGTAGGATGTTCATATGGGAGGGCTGATGAGATGGCATTTGAACAGAGAACTCAAATACTTAAGGGTGAACACACGCAGCTCTCCAGGAACAGAAGGGCTGTTCTGAGGAGCAGAGAGGCTTCACTTTAAATTAATTCTGACTGTTGAATATGCTCGTTGTGTTCATCTGTACTTTGTGGGTGATTTTCACCTGCTCCTAAATTCCCTGGAAGGTTGTGGCTTTTTATGAGGTCTGCTTTTTGTAGCAGTTCTGGTTAACTCTTTGAGAAAAACATCAAAGATCTGGGAAAAGGTCAAAGAGCATGAACAACAAATAGCAAAGGAGATGGTGGCAGCTTTCAGGGGAAGATGTAGATATTTAAAAAGGAGGCAGTACAAGTGTTTCTAGCACACTATTTCCCCCTTTTTTGTTGGAGCATATTTACTGTACAATGTTGTATTAGTTTCTGCTGTATAACAACATGAATTAGTTGTGTGTGTGTGTGTGTTTACTCAGTCATGTCTGACTCTTTGTGACCCCATGGACTGTAGCCCACTAGACCCCTCTGTCCATGGAATTGTCCAGGCAAGAATACTGGAGTAGTTTGCCACTTTCCACTCCAGGGGATATCCCTGACCCAGGGATCGAACCCATGTCTCCTGCGTCTCCTGTATTGGCAGGTGGATTTTTTACCAATAGCACCACCTAAGAAGCCCATGAATCAGCTATACAAATACATATATCCCCCTCCCTCTTGAGTCTCCTCCCACCCTCCAATCCCATCCCTCTAGGTCATCACAGAGCACTGAGCTGAGCTCCCCACACTCTTTTTTTTTTTTAATTTATATTAGCATTTGATTTAAAATCTGTTAGTTTCAGGTGTACAGCAAAGTGATTCAGTTATGCATACACATACATTCATTCTTTTCATATTCTTTTCCCATATAGGTTATTACAGATTGTTGAGTAGAGTTCCCTGTGCTGTACAGTAGGTCCTTGTTGGTTATCTATCTTATATACCGTAGTGTGTGTGTTAATCCCAAACTCATAATTGATCCTTCCCCCAGCACAATGTTTCTCAGTGTCTTTGGTAACTGTAGGCTTGCTGAAATCTTCCTTTATATCAAGTCTTGCACGTATTCACCAAACCATATGATTATTCACAAAACCTTGAGATTATTTTGGCAAAGGTTGTTGTTTTTGTTGTTCAGTTGTTCAGTCCTGTCCAACTCTTTGCAACCCCTTGGACTGCAGCATGCCAGGTTTCCCTGTCCTTCACCGTCTCCCGGAGCTTGCTCAAACTCATGTCCATTGAGTTGGTGATGCCATCCAACCATCTCATCTTCTGTTGTTTCCTTCTCCTCCTGCCTTCAATCTCTCCCAGCATCAGGGTCTTTTCCACTGAGTTGGTTGTTTACGTCAGGTGGCCAAATTACTGGAGCTTCAGCTTCAGCATCAGTCTTTCCAATGAATATTCAAGACTGATTTCCTTTAGGATTGACTGATTTGATCTCCTTGGCAAAGGTAACTCCTAGCAAACCTCAGACTAATAGCTAGGAGAATAAGTGGCTCTAAAAATACATGGCTCAAATGGAGTTTCATTCAATGAATGGGCCCCAGAGTCCTAGCTGGATATTAAAGAGAGTTTGAGGCTGAAGCTGCAATACTTTGGCCACCTGATGCAAAGAACTGACTTATTGGAAAAGACCCTGATGCTGGGAAAGATTGAAGGCAGGAGGAGAAGGGGACAACAGAGAATGAGATGGTTGGATGGTATCACTGACTCAATGGATATGAGTTTGAGCAAGCTCTGGGAGTTGGTGATGGACAGGGAAGCCTGGCATACTGCAGTCTTAGGGTCACAGAGTTGGACATGACTGAGCGACTGAACATTACTTTGCCAACAAAGGTTCGTCTAGTCAAGGCTATGGCTTTTCCTGTGGTCATGTATGGATGTGAGAGTCGGACTGTGAAGAAGGCTGAGTGCTGAAGAATTGATGCTTTTGAACTGTGGTGTTGGAGAAGACTCTTGAGAGTCCCTTGGACTGCAAGGAGATCCAACCAGTCCATTCTGAAGGAGATCAGCCCTGGGATTTCTTTGGAAGGAATGATGCTAAAGCTGAAACTCCAGTACTTTGGCCACCTCATGCGAAGAGTTGACTCATTGGAAAAGACTCTGATGCTGGGAGGGATTGGGGGCAGGAGGAGAAGGGGACGACAGAGGATGAGATGGCTGGATGGTATCACTGACTCGAAGGACATGAGTTTGAGTGAACTCCGGGAGTTGGTGATGGACAGGGAGGCCTGGCGTGCTGCAGTTCATGGGGTCGCAAAGAGTTGAACACGACTGAGCGACTGATCTGATCTGATCTGAGCGACTGAACCGAATTGAACTGAAGTTGACTTAGAGAGAGTAAGATGCTGTCTTGCAAAGTATGTTTAGTTCTACTGTTAGAGACAGAACGTTACGCTGGATACAAAGTTGGTCTGATTCCTTAGCCAAGATCTAAGTTCCAGTACTGAGTTTCCCTGGTGGCTCAGCTGTAAAGAATTCCCCTGCCAGCGCAGGAGATGTGGATTTGATCCTTGGGTCAGGAAGATTTCCTGGAGAAGGAAATGGCAACCCACCCCAGTGTTCTTGCCTGGGAAATCCCATGGACAGAGGAGCCTGGAGGGCTAGAGTCCAAGAGTCAGACACGACTTAGTGACTAAACAGCAAGAACAAAGTCCCAGTGCTGTTTCCAAAAGCTGTATCCACATCCAGGAATTTTGTTCTACAATCACATTTCTAACAAGATGTTACGTAGTAAAGGGTTTGATTGGTCTTTGTCCCTGATTCCCAAGTGGGAGATTAATCCTTGGAATTTCCCCAGTAACTGAAGTGTCTGTTATTTACAACCCTCTAGGGTCGCACCTGAGTTTATGCTAAGAAATGAGATGGCTTAGGATAAGGGCTGGTCACAGGAAGGCCAACGATGAGATGAGAGGTTTGGAGCTTTGAGGGGAGTGATTCCAGAGGAGGGAAAGGAGACTGGAGACTGAGTTAGGTGATGTGGTCAATGATTCAATCAACCAGATTATGAAATGAAACCCCCTTAAAAATCCTCAATATCAAAGCTTGATGGAGCTTCACGGCTATGACAAGACGGTGATGTCCTCTGATTCAGTGGAGGCACAGAATCAGGAGCTCTGTGTTTTGGACCTTCTCAGACCTCACCTTCTGTGTCTCTTCATTTGGCTGTTTCTATGTGGGGATTCCCTAGTGGCTCAGATGGTAAAGAGTCCGCCTGCAATGCGGGAGACCAGGGTTTGATCCCTGGGTGGGGGAAGATCCCCAGGAGAAGGAAATGGCAACCCACTCCAGTGTTCTTGCCTGGGAAAGAACAGGCTACAGTCTTGGCAGGCTACAGTCCATGGGGTCACAAAGAATTGGACACAACTGAGCGATTTCACCTACATTGTGCTCCTAGGGAAGACTCTTGAGAGTTCCTTGGATTGCAAGGAGATCAAACCAATCAATCTTAAAGGAAACCAACCCTGAATATTCATTGTAAGGACTGATGCTAAAACTCCAATACTTTGGCCACCTGATGTGAAGAGCCAACTCATTGGAAACGACTCTGATGCTGGGACAGATTAAAGGCAAATGAAGAGGATGACAGAGGATGAGATAATTAGATAACATCACCAACTCAATGGACATCAATCCAAGCAAATTCTGGGAGGCAGTGGACGACAGAGGAGCCTGACATGCTGCAGTCCATTGGATTGCAAAGAGTCGGCCATGACTGAGCGACCGAACAACAAGCTGTGGTAAAACTATTATCATAAGTGATTCAGAGTGATGGGTGAAAACCTATAGTCTGATGATGGGAAAATTCTTCCACTTTTTGAGTTCTGTGAGTCATCATGGTAAATTTTCCAACATGAGAGTCATTTTGTTCTTATTGTTTAGTCACTAAGTCATGTCCTACTCATTTGCAACCCCATGGACTGTAACCTGCCAGGCTCCTCTGTCTATGCAGTTCTCCAGGCAAGAATACTGAAGTGGGTAGCCATTTCATTCTCCAGGGAATCTTCCTGACCCAGGGACTGAACCCATGTCTCCTACATTGGCAGGCAGATTATCGCCGAGCCACCAGGGAAGCCCATGAGAGTTATGGGAACTCCTAAATCTATAGCCAGTCAGCCAGGAATGAGGGCAGCTTGGGGACCCCTGAAGTGCAGCTGGTCTGCAGTAGGGCTGGTCTGAAGTGGGGGCATTCTGATGGAGGCCTGAGCCCTGAACCTGTGGGGTCTGCACTAACTCTGGGTGGTTAGTGCCCAGCTAGGATGGAAACAGAATTGAGGTGACTTAGACATTCATGAGTGTCCCCACAGGGTGCCTGTCCCCACAGGGTGTAAGTTATATGACTCACTGAGCCAGATTAATCACAATGGCTGGATGGGCTCCAGAGCCTAAGATGGAGAAATGATCCGGGGGTGAGTGCACAGATTAGGACAATTACTCCCAAATCAGAAGCAATTCATCTCATAATCACAAAGACGGAGATAGAGAAGGGCACTCAGGGCCAGCTGATGACTTTCAGGGTAAAAATGGTACACGTTTGTTGAGTCACATTCACTGGCCATGGCGGGGGTGGGGGGGAGGAACAGACTTGGTTGAGGGAGGGGCCCCCAACCACATGGGGTCTAGGAAGCTTCCCTGAGGATGAGCTCACATCATTCTGGGGTCAGCATTTCTTGCTCTTCACTCTGGATCATGGGAAGGCACATCGTTGAGGAGGCTAGCCGATCAGCTGGTAGAGGTGTTTCTTTCCTTTTTTTCTTGTTTATTTGTTTTTATTGAGCTTATGCAATGTTCCCTAGTGGCTCAGACAGTAAAGAATCTTCGTGCAATGCAGGAGACCCAGGTTTGATCCCTAGGTTGGGAAAATCCTCTGAAGAAAGGAATGGCAACCCACTCCAGTATTTTTGCCTGGGAAATCCCATGCACAGAGGAGCCTGGTGGGCTGTACAGTCCATGGGGTCACAAAGAGTGTACATGACTAACACTTTCACTTTTGTGGTTGATTTACAATGGTGCTAATTCCTGTTGTATGATTTGGCTACACACACACACACACACATGCACATATATATATATACACACATTCTTTTTTTAAATGAACATTCTTTTCTGTTATGATTTATCATAGAATCTTTTTTTTAATTGGAGGATAATTGCTTTATAATGGTGTTTCCTTCCTGGTCCCTCTTTCTTCCTTAAGTCTTGTCTTTTGAGTATTTCCTATGCTCTACTTGTCACCACATCTCCAGCAGGAGTGTGTGTGTCTCTGTGCATATGTGTGTGTGTGTGCGCGTGCACATGTGTGTGCTGGCCTCAACGACACCAGGACAACCTTGCCTCCCCGCATCCCTAAGACACCACCTGCATCACGTCCACTCAGGACACACAGGGGATGTCTGCTCCCATGGCACTTTTTGGAACATCAATTCCAAATGCCTAAGGGTGTGAAGTGTTCTCAGTGATGAGTGAAAGCCATCCTTCTGATGTCTGGGAAGTTTCTTCCACATCTAAGAAGACTTTGCCTCATCTTTTCAATTGTGTCAGTGAAGGGGGCTGATAATCAGCAGCAACCCTACAAGGGGTGGAGGTGGGGGCCTCACTCAGGTAGAGCCTCCCCGCATTCAGATGTGAAGATGACTCTGCAAGGTTTGACATTCTCCTGGATCTGATGAGTGACAGGTCCCAGTACTTTATCAGGAGTTCTGCAGCCTCCAGAGCCACCCATCCATGACAGAGATCAACAGAACATCGACATCTTGCTGTTTCCCCATAGCGAATGTTTTATCAACTTCCCAGCATCCGGTCCCAATGGCAATATCCACTTTTATTCACTCGTCCGGGTCAATAGGTACTTCCTGAGTCTACCACACATAAACACTATAATTTGGATGCATTTATTATGATATACAGCAATCCCTTTATTATATTCTTTATTTAGTTCTCTGACCAGGGGTCAAATCTGTGACCTCTACAGAGAAATTGCAGAGTCTTAAAACCGTAAGAGCCCCAGGGAAGTCCTTTTATGCCCTATCTTACAAAAAAAACCTGTAGACTATATTTTTATATCTCTCTATGTAGGTACACACACACAAATAATGGGCCCACGTTTGTAGTTCCTGTGCATGTCTGTCAGATAATGCATTGACTGGGTTTTTTTTTTTCTTTTCAGGACTGTCTCCTGCAGCAGTTCAGCCATTTTTCAGGTGGTGCAGAAGGGACAACCCACAGAAAATGTCACTTATGGGACATCTGAGCAAGCCTGTGAAGGATGTCCCTGGCCCTCTGGACAAGCAAACAGAAGTGGATGGTGGTCCCCCAGAGAGCACCCTGCTGTGGTCAGCCATTTCCTGGGAGATGCTGATGATACAGAGGCTCTTAGAAGTGGAGGCACCAGGGTTCAAGGCGACCAGGCAAAGATCCATGCTTTAGACTCAAGAAGTTTGGGTCTAGGCTTCACTCTAAGAAGCTCCTCACCAAGGGGACAGTCTGATGGGGGGGGGGGGCAGACAGTGGATGCAGAGATCATTTCAACCAATAAACTGGGTGCAGGTCTTGAAGAAAACAGAATGCAGATCACAAGAGACCAGGAGGGTGTGGCCACTGAGGACTCCCAGAGGATCTGACATTTAGGCCAGAACAAAGAGGGCACAGCCAGGTAGAGAAGGGAGGGTATGACATAGGGGTCCCGGGCAGAGAGAACAACAAGGGTAAGCCCCTGGTTTGGAAAGCAGCCTGATGTGTTCAAGAGGGCACAGGGGGTTGGATTGTGTCCCCCAAATTCACATGTCCCCCAATTCACATCCACTGATAACCTCAGAATGTGACCTGATTTGGAAACAGTAGTTAGTTAAAAGGGTTAGTCACTCAGTCATGTCCGACTCTTTGCAACTGCACGGACTGTAGCCCATCAGAATCCTTTATCCATGGAATTCTCCAGGCAAGAATACTGGAGTGGGTAGCCATGCCTTCCTCCAGGGGCTCTTCCTAACCTATTGATCAAACCCAGGTCTCCTGTACTGCAGACAGATTCTTTACCATCTGAGCTACCAGAGAAGCCAGATAGCAGATGTAGTTATTTACGATGATGCTATACCTGAGTCAGGGGAGGGGGTTGTGGGGAGGCTAACTCCAGTGGCTGGGGTCCTTGGAAGAAGAGGAGGGGCACACGGACAGGAGGGGCCAGGTAGAGATGAGACAGAGAGTAGAGGGAGGAAGCCTCAGGTCAAGGACTGCCTGAAGCCCCCTGGAGCTAGAAGAAGCAGAAAAAGACCCTCCCCTGAATCTTCAGAGCAAGGCTGATCCGGCCCATGCTTTGATTTCAGACTTCTGACCTCCAAACTGGGAGAGAATGAATGTCAGCTGTTGAAGCGCCTGCTCCTCCCCTCAGTTTGTGGTGACTGGTTACCAAAAGCCCTCAGGGAACTGATTCAGATGGAAAGAAAGTATGTTGACTGAGCCATGCTGAGTAAGGGAAGAGTAGCAAGAAATACAGAGAAGGCAGTGGCACCCACTCCAGTGCTCTCGCCTGGAAAATCCCATGGACGGAGGAGCCTGGGAGGCTGCAGTCCATGGGGTCGCTAAGAGTCCGACACAACTGAGCGACTTCCCTTTCACTTTTCACTTTCCTGCATTGGAGAAGGAAATGGCAACCCACTCCAGTGTTCTTGCCTGGAGAATCCCAGGGACAGGGGAGCCTGGTGGGCTGCCGTCTATGGGGTCGCACAGAGTCGGACATGACTGAAGCGACTTAGCAGCAGCAGCAGCAGCAGCAAGAAATAAGGCCCAGAGACTTAGGTCCATGTGGGCAGGCCTTGGATTTAGTCTAGGGAGTGATGGAAGGCCATTTAAGTGTGGGGGTTAGGGCTGAGGTGACAAGACTGTGCATTGCTGTGTCACAGTCTCACTCTGTGCCAAGGGGAGCATGTAGCCGAGGGGCAGGGCCTGCATGGACATGATGAGGGGGATGGGGGATGCAGTTAGACCTGAGCTCCATATTGGAGGTTGCTGTCAGGAGTCCCCAAGGCCACCCTCTGGTCCAGTGATTCACTGGAAGGACTCACAAAATTCACTAAAACCCATTATCCTCAAGGTTACAGTTCATTACAATGAAAGAATGGACACAGATTAGAACCAGCCCAGGGCAGAGGCTCAGAGGCAGATCTGGGAGGACCAGACACATGCTCCCCATCGTCTTCTCCCAGTGGAGCCACTTGGACAGCCTTCCCTTCTCCCAACAAAGATGTGTGACCACACGCAGAGTCCTGCTGACCAGGGAGGCTCACCTGAGCCTTGCCGTCCAGGCGATGCAGGCATGGAGTGCCAAGGTGCATAAACCTGCTTCCCCTTCAGAGGCCAAGCTGCACTGACTGGAAGTCATTATGCCAAGTGAGATAAGGCAGACAGAGAAAGACAAATGCTGCTGGATCTCACTTATGTGTAGAATCTAAACAAGTTTGAACTCACAGAAGCAGAGACTAGGGTGGTGGTTACTGGGGGTGGGAGTGTGGAGTGTGATGGAGGGATGCTGGTCAAAGATCACAACTGAAAGTGAAAGTCAGTCAGTCATGTCTGACCCTTTGCAACCCCATGGACTACACAGTCCATAGAATTCTCCAGACCAGAATACCGGAATGGGTAGCCTCTTCCTTCTTCAAGGCATCTTCCCAACCCAGGGAGCGAACCCGGGTCTTCCACATTACAGGCAGATTCTTTACCAGCTAAGCCACAAGGGAAGCTGAAGAATACTGGAGTGGGTAGCCTATCCCTTCTCCAGCAGATCTTCCTGACCCAGGAATCAAACCAGGGTCTCCTGAATTGCAGGGGGATTCTTTACCAGCTGTGCCGCCAGGGAAGCCCAAGATTATAAGCCTTCAGTATAAAATAGACAAGTTCTGGGGACCAAATGGACACCTTGGTGACTGCAATTAACAGTACCACATTGCCTCCTTGAAATTGGCTAAGAGAGCAGATTTTAAGTGATGTCACCACACACACAAAAGGTCATTGTGTGAGGAGGCAGATGGACCAGTTCCCTTGACCGTGGTGGTCATCTCACAATATATACATATATCATGTTGCACATCTTAAATCAATACAATTTTATTTGTCAAGTATATTTCAACAAAGCTGGGAAAAAAATGTTTAGTCTCTGAGTTGTGTCCAGCTCTTCGTGACTCCATGGACTATAACCCACCAAGCTTCTCTGTCCGTGGGATTTCCCAGGCAAGAATACTGGAGTGGGTTGCCATTTCCTTTTCCAGGGCATCTTCCCAATCCACCAACCTAAGGATGGGACCCATGTCTCCTGAATTGGCAGGCAGATTCTTTACCACTGAGCTACCAGTGGTAAAAATAAGTCAAAGTAAAAGAAGTCCAAGTCTTAGGGTGAGGAGAGAAACATGTGGATGCTAATGGATTTGCTGACAGAGAGTGAAATTTGCAGCTGCAACTTGCTCCCAACACATCCTAAGGACCTCTCTGAGCTTCTGAACCATCTTGAGGGTCCAAGAACCCAGCTATAGAGTTACAGGGGCCCTGTGGTTCCCGACTGGGAGGAGGAGTGTCCACCTGCCTCACCATTTTTCATGCAACATGGATGTTGTTGGCTGTAACAGATACAGGGACCTGCCCTGAGTTCTCTAAGCCCCAGGAGCCAGGGATACAGCTCAGCTTTCCACATCACTGTCAGCTGGTGCAACAGCCTCCTGCTGCTCCCACCCCAACCCCAGACCAGCCTCTCCCTCCGTCTCTCCTGCTCCATTCTGTTGCCCAACCTGGTACCCAGTTGTCCCAGTCACCTGCTGGTGCTGGTAGATGACCAGGGGCACAATCCCAGAGGCCTCTGCAGCACCACCCAGGGGGCTGGGCTTGGGGAAGAGACAGAGGCAGCCAGGGTCCCCAAACCCAAAGCAGAGGTCCAGCCCAGCCTGAGCCTTTTGGAGGACAACGAGGTAGAACCAGGCAGGCACATCCGAGGCACACAGAGTGAGCTTCAGACCCCAGGCTCCGCCACTTCCGAGGCTTGCCTCGGAAGCCCCGTCTCCCAGGAACAAACTGATTATGCCACAGGCGCCCGAGAAGGGAAGTGAACCAGGATTCATTTGTAGCTGCTACACCCCCGGTATTGGATTTTTTTCTGACTCGCTGCTGTGTTTCTTTTGATCGATGAGTGTGAATGGATCTTTGTGGGAAGATGGAGAAAGGTCCTGAGGTGGCTGGGTGGCAGAGGTGGCATTCCTGGTTTGTTGAAGGACGCAAAGTCCTTCCTCATTCAAGATGACAGGCCAGCCGATCCCAGGCCCGACTAGACCAGGTTAGGAAGCAAAATCTTTCACCAGAATGTGCTATCTGCTCGGCCAGGAAGGATGGCATTGGGGGCAAGGCAGCCCTTCACTCGTGCCATCATAGGGCCCTGGCCTCATCCATGTGATGTAGGGAGCACTCTGGAGTCAGTCCTTCCCCATGTGTAAGCTCTCATGTTCCTTAACCTGCCCGTGCCCGAGTGATAGGAGGACCACCGAGTCTGTCCATCATGCTGAGGCTGGCGCTGAGGGGACATAGGGGCGAGACTGGACCTGAGCCCAGGGGAGGGGATAGAAAGGCCGGATCGGGGGGACCCGCTAACTCCACTTCCAAGCCCAGCATGGCAGCATCACCAGGGCTTTTCGTTTTCTTTTTCATATCGAGCTGCAACTCACAGAACATAAAATGAGCCGTTTTGAAAGTGTACAGATTCAATGGTGCTTAGCACGTTCGCGATGCTGTGCGGCCACCAGTTCTGTCAAGTCCCAAAGTGTTTTCATCACCCAGAGGCAGCCCTGTACCAACAAACCCGCACAGCCTCGTATTCTCCCTGTGCTCTCCCTCACACCATGGGGCCAGAGGGTTGGTCCCTCACTCTGCATTGTCTTAGGTGGCAGGCAGTTGGGAAAACACTGGACTGAGTGGAGTCTTGGTGGAGGATGAGCCCCAGCTCTAACCACTGCCCAGCGCTGCTTCCAGCATCCCAGCATCACTCATCTTTGAGAACTTGGAGGGTATAGCGTGTCCAGGAGGGCAGGATGCAGAGAGTGAGTCTGGTGGTCCCTCCCCTCCTCCTGGACACCCTGGGAAGTGTGGTGTAAATACCCTCTCTCTAGACCCATCAGATATCCCAGCCAAAATGCAAATGTGTTTGTGATTCCTGTCTGGTTAGAGCTTTTCTGAAATATTACCCTCTGCATCTCCAGCACCAACCCACCCCCCCCACCCATCTCTTGTTTTGCCAGGGCTGAGCCTCTTTAGGGACTCAGAGCAATTTGTTGCCATAACAACCCTCTCTCCCACTCCAGAACGTTTAAATACCAGCCTTCTTCAGCCTGGCTCTTCTCGGGGGCTCTGCAAAGTGGCTCCTGCGAGGGAGAAGGGGTGGCAGGCCCTTGTCCTCTTATTCTCAGGATGTCAAGGGCCTAATAAGGTCCCTGGGGAAGTGCCAGCCTCGAGCTCCCAGGCCAGCATGGAGAACCACTTGGAGGAATCAATCAGCTGCCCTCCCTGCTAGAGTCTAAAGTTTCTGGGTCTTTCCATAGTCAGATTGGCATGGCTCCATCCTAAAGAAAGGACAGAAATTATGGAATAATGGAAAAGTCACCCCACACTGTTTTCCCTTTGGGAGAACCCAGGTCTCAAGGGAGAGTGACATTTCTAAGTGTGTTGACCCATCCAGGGCCCCCACTTTTTGCCATCTCCTCACACCTTCAGTGTAGACCCTCCAGGAATGGTTCCAGACCTGACCCACTTCCAAGTCAGTAGGCAGGCATATCCCAAGGACCCAAAGGTTGGGCTTAATGAGGAAAAGATCTTATTTCCCCATGTTTGCAGCATGGCCAGATTCATGGGAGAGACTTGGAAGGGAACGCCAGCTGGGGTCTGAGAAAACCCACAAATGCCAACATGTAAAGCATCAGAGAGGGGTTTCCCAGGTGGCTCAGTGAAAAAGAATCCACCTGCCAGTGCAGGAGACTTAGGTTCAATCCCTGGGTGGGGAAGATCCCCTGAAAGAGGACATGGCTACCCACTCCAGCTTTCTTGCCTGGGAAATCCCATGGACAGAGAGGAGTCTGGTGGGGTACAGTCCATGGGGTCACAAAAAATTCAGACATGGCTTAGAGACTAAAAGAACAACCCATCAGAGAGCCAAGCAAAGGGGATTCCCTTGGAGAATCACATGAACAAAGTGGTTAAGTCTGAAAAACCACTCACAAGACCTCTCTGTGTTTTCCCAGCTTCTACTATATACACATCTTTCCTTCCCTCCATCAATAAAGCCCAGATGATATATTGATGCCAGGAAATCCTGTCACCCAAGCCAGGGTCTTATTTACAAGTCAACCCTGACTTTTACACGGAGGTTGTTAAATGCCAACAGCTTTGATTTTATATTTAAATCAGGCTGAAAGCTTTCCAAGCTGAGAAGAGAAAACCTTTGTCTGAGGACGTGCCTTTGCAACCTGCTTCCTTCAGGAACTCGGTCTTGAATCAGAACTGCCACTTATAAATTATAAATTCTGTCTCTAGCTTCTCATGTTCAGCTGTATAACCTTGTTATGTTAACATAAAAATTAAACACGAGATGAATCAGCTAAATTGGATTCACTTATAGGGATCAAATGGTGGCAGCCCAGCTGATGGGAAACGGCCCTCCTGGAGCTATGGGGGCGGCGTGCAATGCGGCTTCTTCCTCAGGTCTTGATAGGAAGACTTGAAGATGGACAGGAAAAGGGGCCTGAGAAACACAGACCCAGTGTCAAAGGTCGGTGCGGTTTCCCACGGTCTTGTTATACGTTTCTGATGTTTGAGGGAGGAGCGGATAAATCAGCACACAGTGAGAAGGGGGTTGGCTCAGGGGAGGAGCAGGAGGAGGCCTGACAGCAGCCGTGCCCCCTCCACCTTTGCTCTGGGCCACTTCAGAGCATCTGTTCATACTCAGTCTTGTCCAGTCCTTCACAGATACACAGGCAGGCGGGCGGACCAGGCTGTGCATACTCAGCTCTGTGAACTGACGTGCAGAGGCTTCAGGGACTAACAGACCCTCCACACACACAAACTCCATCAAACCCGAAAGAACTGCAATCACCACCAGGACATGGAAGCATTCTAAGTGTCCATCGACAGATGAACGGATAAAGAAGATATACAGATACGTTGGAATACCACTCAGCCAGAAAAAAGAATAAAATAATGCCATTTGCAAGAACATGGATGGACCTAGAGATTATCATACTAAGTGAAGTAAGCCAGACAAAGAAAAATATATAACTTATATGTTAATCTAAAAAAATACAAATAAATTTATTTACAAAACAGAAACAGACTCATAGACACAGAAAACAAACTTAAGGGTTACCAAAGAAGAATGAAGGAGGCGGGACAAATGATGAGTATGGGATTAACACATGCACACTACTATATATTAAAAATAGATAAGCAAGGTGCTACTTGACAGATAAAATATAAAAATACATAAAATATAAAAGGCAGAGGAACAAGATATCAAACTGCCAACATTCACTGGATCATGGAGAAACAAGAGAATTCCAGAAAAACATCTACTTCTCCTTCACTGATTATGCTAAAGCCTTTGACTGTGTGGATCACAGCAAATTGTGGGAAATTCTTAAGAATTCTTAAAATTCCCATCTTAAAGAGATGGGAATACCAGACCAACTTACCTGCCTCCTGAGAAACCTGTAGGCAGGTGAGGAAGCAATAGGTAGAACCAGACATGGAACAATGGACGGGTTCAAAATTAGGAAAGCAGTATGAAAAGGCTGTATATTGTATGTTTATCCTGTTTATTTAACTTACTTGCAAGATCAGTTCAGTCGCTCAGTTGTAACTGACTCTGCAAGTTCATGGACTGTAGCACAGCTGGCTTTCCTGTCCATCATCAACTCCCAGAGCTTGCTCAAACTCATGTCCATCAAGTCAGTGATGCCATCCAACCACCTCATCCTCTGTCTTCCCCTTCCTCTCCTGCCTTCAATTTTCCCAGCATCAGGGTCTTTTCCAATGCATCAGTTCTTCACATCAGGTGGCCAAAATATTGGAGTTTCAGCTTCAGCATCAGTCCTTCCAATGATGTACATTCAGAGTACATCATGTGAAATGTGAGCTGAATGAATCATAAGCTGGAATCAAGATTTCCAGGAGAAATATCAATAACCTCAGATACGCAGATGACACCACCCTTATGGCAGAAAGCAAAGAAAAACTAAAGAGCCTCTTGATGAAAGTTAAAGAGGAGAGTGAAAAAGTTGGTTTGAAACTCAACACTCAAGAAACTAAAATCATGGCATCCAGTCCCATCACTTCATGGCAAATAAAAGGGAAAAAGTGGAAATAGTAAAATATTTTATTTTCTTGAGCTCCCAAATCTCTGTGGGTGGTGACTGTGGCCATGAAATTAAAAGATGGTTGGTCCTTGGAAGGAAAGCTAAGACAAACTTAGTGTATTAAAAAGCAGAGGTATCACTTTGTGACAAAGGGCCTCATAGTCAAAGCTATGGTTTTTCCAACAGTTATGTATGGATGTAAGAGTTGGACCATGAAGAAGGCTGAGCACCAAAGAATTGATTCTTTCAAATGGTGGTACTGGAGAAGACTCTCAAGAGTCCCTTGGACTGCAAGGAGATCAAACCAGTCAATCCTAAGGGAAATCAACTCTGAACATTCATTGGAAGGACTGAAGCTCCAGTACTTTGTCCACCTGATGCAAAGAGCCAACTCTTTGGAAAAGATCCTGATGCTGGGAAAGAATGAAGGCAGGAGGATAAAGGGGCAGCAGAGGATGAGACGGTTAGACATAGTATCACCAACTCAATGGACATGAATTTGAGCAAATTCTGGAAGATAGTAGAGGACAGAGGAGCCTAGCATGCTACAGTCCATGGGGTGGCAAAGAGTTGGACTTGACTTAGCTACTGGAAAACAACACTGTATAACACAGGAAACTTTAGTCTGTATCTTGTAATAACCTATGAAAGTGAAAAAGTGAAAGTCGCTCAGTTGTGTCTGACTTTTTGCGACCCCAGGGACTATCAAGTCCATGGAATTCTCCAGGCCAGAATACTGGAGTGGGTATCCGTTTCCTTCTCCAAAGGAGCTTCCCAACCCAAGTATCAAATCCACATTATAGGCGATTCTTTACCAACTGAACCATTGAGGAAGGCCCTGATTATTATAGGATATTTCCATTATCCTATAATGGAAAAGAATATGAAAAAAATATATATGTATAACTGAATCGCTTTGTTGTCTGCCTGAAACTAACACAATATTGTAAATCCACTCTACTTCAATAAAAAATAAATGAATCAATAAAAAGAATTACAATCCCCTTGTTCATTACTAGTCTAGACAAGGCATGGCACATGTCCCCAACACTGTTCCCATTCTGTGGGCTGTGTGCTCTGAGCTCCCACCTATGGCTCCTTCCCTGAGCAGACGTCACCCTTGAAATGCTGTCCTGGATGCATTCCGCATCCTGAAGCCCCCTGAACTCAGCCTGGGACTCAGTAAGATGCTACCCACCACCAAGTCCTTCTGGACTAGACAAAATATCCTTTGTGCTCAGAGGGGCACTGCGCTGTGGCCCCTCCCAGCATTTAGCACCATGTTTAAGCCGTCTGTCTGCCCGTGTTTCTTTCACGGGATCCCAAGCTACCAAGGACCTAGGTAGCCCTGCCCTCCAGTGGGTTATTCCAAGCTGTCAGACCACAGAAACTCTATGGACAATCACTGACAAAGCCCCGAATGGATGGATCTGGGTGGCACTGGCCAGCATGGATGTAGTCTTGGTTCACAGTTATGGACTCCCAGATCAGACTGGGACATGGTCACAACAGCTGGATCTCAGCACCTTTTTCCTTCCAGGGCAGCCTTCCCCCTTGGAAAGAAGTAACAATTTCTATCCTGCTGTGCTTTGTCCTACAGTGATACAGGTGCAAACACAGCCCCTGTGGTCTTCTGGAGGAGGTGATATCTGTGCTGACTCTAGGATGGTCCAGCTGATCAGAGGTTGAGTCCACTGGGCCGCTGCAGCTGAGCCTGCTGCTGGACATCTCTGCCAGAATCTGCAGGTCAGCTGCTGAGACCAGACTGCCATCCAGACCTGCCAGGTTCAAGGCGTGGGAGGGGCTGAGCAGAGGGAGCATGCGCATGAGGTGGGAGGTGTCTCCTGGGGCAGATTTGGGAGCAGAAGCCACAGATTGGCTAACACAGGAGCTCTCAGCACATCATTGGTGGTAGAACGGAGTCATGTCTCAGGCATGTGTGGGCCACAGAGACCTCCTTAAGTGCCATTGGCTCTCCACGCCCATGGCCAGAGAACATCTCCTGAGGGTGGAAGGGGCACATGACCCAGAGGTGGTGGGTGAAGGGCAGCAGCACCTCTGCCATCAGCAAGTGTGGGTACTTCCCATCGTCTCTAGGGAGCTGCCTTCTTGGAACACTGTCCCCTCTGGTAGAAAGGGACTCTCCTGTTTGGCTGATTAAAGTTGGCCACCATCCTGGCTACACACCTCGAGGAGAACTGACTCTAGTTTCTGCTCCTGGGTCTGGGCTAGCCCTCATGTTCCCTTCACCAGTCAGACGCAGCACAAGGGATGTTCTGCCTTCCAAGGCAGGGCTGTAAAGCAGCTGCCTGGGCCATGTGGAGACTCATTCTGGGACTCTGATTTGAAGGAAAGTTAGCTACCCTAAAATCAAGCCGCCTGCCCTGACCTGCCATGGAGTGAGGAGCACCAGCCACGTGGAGATTACAGTGGCCTTAGAGAGGGAACATGGGGCGGACTCCTGGGGCCCTGGGCATGGACTGATGCACCCCAGTGACTTCCCAGTGACCAGAGAAAAGCCCCAGTGGAGCCTTTCCCAAGTGTCTGACCAACAAAATTATGAGCAAACTAGCCTGGTTGTTTAGAGCTTCTAACTTCAACTGGTTTGTTAACTAGCAAATGACAACCAGAAGGGAGCCTGGACTCCAGGTGCCAAGGGAGCTCAAGAGAATTAAACTGAAAACCCCAGATATAAAAAATAAACAACACAGTCTGGGTCACCTTCTCCTTCTGTTCTTTTTTCTCATAAGTGTCACACTTCCAGAGAGTATCACAAGAAAAGTTCAGAGTAATAATATCGGGAACCAACTTTTTTTCCTTTGACATTTTATTGTGATAAGAAATTGCAATAAAGCTTTAATGGGGGTACTTGGTTCCTGGTGGTGATGTGTCTTGTGGCTTTCCTTAGCATTTCCTAATCATTGGTGTGCCAATGATTAAACTGCTTCTTTGCTAAACTGAGTCATGATATAGATCTGAGACACGTCCATATCCTGGGCCGAGGATCTCATTAATGGGTCTCATGCCATGAATCCCAGAACTTGCCCAAATCAGACTTGTTTGGTGCTTGTCTGTTTGGTGCTTGTTCAGGGTATCCTTCCTTCTGCCCCTTGGCAAATATGGGTCTTCTTTTGTCATAGTCTCTAGAACCCAAAGGATGCATTATCTGCTCAGTCACATACCACCTCTGAGAACCAATGAGAGCTGTCTACTCAGTCACATGCTACCTCTAGGAACCAATGGGAGCTATCTACTCAGTTACACGCCACCTCCAGGAGACAATAGGAACTGTCTACTCAGTTACATGCCACCTCCAGGAATTAATAGGCACTGATTTCTCAGCCCACCTCTGGTAACCAATGGGAGCTATCTACTCTGTCACATGTCACCTCCAAGAACCAATAAGCAATGATTTCTCAGTCACACGCCACCTCTTGAGAACCACTGGCAGGCTTTATTCTAGAGCAGGCTTGTCCAAGAGAAGGGAAGTTTTGACTGTCATTTTCACTCCAAGTAAAGATAATCTCACATCATCATACACTCCGGGAGTTCCTGCCAGTGTGCCTCTCATCTCACAGTGGAATGGGGGCATGTTTGGTCTTACCTGGATGGTGAGTTGGGCAGCATGCCCTCTGAGGTTTGGCTCTCTGCTCATCCTTGTGATTTTGGCTCTGTCATTCATTTTAATGGCATCTTCTCATAGCATTGTCTCTCCCAGCTCACACTGAGCTCAGAGTTGCCCCTGGCAGAGGAAAAACATGATGCTCCCTGGTCTGATGTTCCCCACTTTTCCGATTGCTGCCCCAACCTCAAGACTTAGAAATAAATCCTCTTGGGTTCAGTTCTGGGACCAATACCCACCTGAAATCCCCTGCATATAGAGTGTTGGAGTGTTTGTCTAGCCAGGATCTATACAGCATCCCCAGCATAGGACCCACTGAACTTAGCTTTGGGTTCAGTGGTAAAACAAGAGACAAGATCCTTTTCTCATGTGCCAAATTCTAGGAGAACAGATGGAAAACAAGTAAATCAATCCATAAGCAAGATAGATGCACTTAGTGAGAAGTGCTGGAAAGGAATACAGCAGCTGTGAAGAAGGTGCCTGGAGGTGGGGAAGATGATTGAATTGGGAGGTCAGGGAAGGTTTCCTATGGGATGCCAAGCCCTGAAAGAGAGAAGGAGGCAACCATGCAGAAACCCACACCCAGAAACCCACACAGAGGGAAGACAAGTGCAAAGGTTATGAGGCAAAAATGAACATGGGGTGTTTGAGAAACAGCAGAATTTCAGTGTAGGTGGGAGAGAGGAGGTGCCCATCTGAGGCTCAGCTCAACTGCTCAGCTCAACCACCTTCCTCACCTCCCTATGCCAAGAGGTAACTTCTCCTCAGTCCCAACCCCAGGCCTCCTCCATCTCCTTACCCTTTGTATTGGTCCATTCAGGCTGCTATAACAGATACTGGAGACTAGGTGGCTTTGGTGTAAACAACAGACATTTATCTCTCACAGCTCTGGAGGCTGAAAGTTTGAGATGAAGTTACCAGTAAATCCAGTATCTGATGAGGCCCAGCTTCCCAGTTCATAGATGACTGTCTTTTCCTGTGTCCTCAGGAAAAGACAAGGGAGTTTTCTGGGGTCTCTTTCATAAGGGCACTAATCCCATCCATGAGGGTTCCACCCTCATGACCTAAACACCTCCAAAAGGTGTTACCTCCCAACACCATCACAACATCATGTGCTGTGCTGAGTTGCTCACTTGTGTCCAGCTCTTTGCAACCCCATGGATTATAGCCCTCCAGGACCCTCTGTCCATGGGGATTTTCAGGCAAGAATACTGGAGTGGGTTGCCATGCCCTCCCCCAGGGGATTTTTCCAACCCACGAGAATCCCTGCGCCAGGCTCACAGTGCCTGCTCAAGACTGAACTGGAGCTGGAGAAGAAGAAACACCCCAAGCCCACACCACCATCTGGTACAGATAACAAGCAACAGCGGTGCATCATGGGGGAGGATCCAGAGCAGGGGAAGAGACACTCCCTCTGTAATACAGACAGGCAGGAACTGCTGGAGACTGGGAAGGAGCACAAGCTAGGAGTGGCCTATGATGGAGGAGTTTGGAGTCTCTGTCACTGAAAGAAACCCTAAGAACAACCCAGCTCAACTCCTGACAAGACTGCCTCAATCCCTCATGCTAATGACCTGACAGAAAAAAATCCTATTTCTAGAAACAAAATAATATCTACTTCAGTTTCCACTGTTCCTCTACACAGTGTGTCTGGCATTGAACTTAAAAATTATGAGACACAAAAAAGGAAAAAGAGAACATTCCATTTTCAAGAGATGAAGGAGTCAACAGAACCAGACTCACAGACGACCTGTATTTTGGGGATGGTCAGACAGGGCCTTAAAAATAACTATAGTTAATATATTAAAAGATTTTTATCTCATTCTAATGGAGAGACTCATTGGAAAGGACTCTGATGCTGGGTAAGATTGAGGGCAGGAGGAGAAGGGGGAGACAGAGGATGAGATGTTTGGATGGCATCACTGACTCAATGGACACAAGTTTGACAAAACTCTGGGAGATGGTGAAGGACAGGGAAGCCTGGCATGCTGCAATCCACGGGGTTGCAAAGAGTCACACACGTCTTAGTGAATGAACAGCAAGAACAATGGAGAGATAGACAACATGCATAAACATGTGGGGAATTTCAGCAGAGACATGGAGACTATGAGATGCAAATGGAAATGCTGGAAATAAAAACCATGATCTGAGAAATGAAAAGTCTTTGACATAAAGAACTTAGGAGGGTGCCTGGTTTGTGGTAAGTGCTCAGCCTTTGTAACTGGTTATTCTGGAGAGTACAGAGAGCATCTTTTACCTCCTCCCTTGTGGGCTCAGCATTCAGCACTGGGCTGGGCTTCCAGGAAGTCCACAGCCAGGAATGTGAAGATGAACCTAACAAGAGCAGTATTCCCAGTTTCTTCCAGTCACACACAAATTGCATACACAAAAATCTTGTTAATTGCTATTAATAATACTGTCAGATTTTTATCATAGATGAAGTGCTGTTCTAAACATTTCACAAGGGGTAACTTGCTGTAAATCTTCACAGTCTCCTAACAAAGTACATGTGATTGCTTTAACTTTGCAGGTGGACACACTGAGGCAAGGGCAGATATGCAACACTGATGGCAGGCAGCCTGCCTTGGGACCCACTTCCTCAGCCCTTTCAAGCTGACAGTGCTTGTTTCCTGCCAGAACAATGCTTGAGTTTCACCACTGATCCTATCATCTCTTATTGGCCAGTGGACTTGTAGTTCTGATGAATCGCGCAATGGCATCAACAGTGACAATAGCTTTTGAGTACTTTCTAAGGTAGAGCTACCTACACACTAAGTATTTTATGCATATGAACTCATTTAATCCTCCCAACCATGCTACAAGGGAGGGTCTCTCACCATCCCCTCGTCATGATGAGGATGCTGAGGCACAGAGAGGTCAAATGACTTGTCCACAGTCACACGGTTTTCAGTTTGGGGCTAGTACCTCGACTCTTCACCCTTGTACTAAAATGCCTTTGAGAAGGCTAGGAAGTTCTGGAGAGCCAGCAAACACTGCACCTCTACAAGGGAAAAATGTTGTCTGAGAGCAGAGCCAGGACAGAGAGAAGCCCATCTGAGCAGGGCCAGTGTTCTGATGCCATCACCATGCTTTGAAGCCAGCACTGCCAGGTCTTACAAGTCCTGTGACTCAATGCACTGACTTGTTTTTCTTCCTTAAGACACTTTGAGTTAGGCTTTTGCCCCTGTGTGAGAACCCAGGTCCCTTTCAGAAGGGCTGTGGTCTGGAGGAGGATGTGACAGTGACTGGTCCTCAGAGGCCAGTCTGTCTGGAGGCAGTCTGTCTGGACAGCCAGCAGGGGCTTTACAGTTGCCCCATGACACATAGTCCCGCGAGGGAAGCATCTGCTTCTTTTAAAACTCCTTTTCACCCCACAGAGAACCTGCACCAACCCAACAAAGAACCCTCAAAAACTGCCTGCCCCTCTTTCCATTTCAGCACCACCGACAGCGTCATCACCTTGAACTGAGTTTCTAAAGGAGGAGTGGAATGCGTTTCTGTCTCTTCCAGCCAGATAGCCCTTGGAGGCGGTGGGGTGGGGGGTGGTAGCGGTTGTAGACTAGACTGTCGTTTTGATTCCCTCTGATAATTCTGACCCTAAATCCCTTTTATCCCCAAATCTCATAAGCTCTGTTTGTTCCACCTGACTGCTTCAGTGAACAGTTCACTTTGGACTAGGACTTGTGCTTCTTAGAACATGTAATGAATTTTCCCAACCCAATTTCAAACCCAACTCAATTTCCTAACTCTCTCCTGTGACATCCATCTGGGTGAGTCATTTAGCCTCTTGGTTTTGGGTCTCCTCTTTAAAAGAGAGAAGTGAATGATCCCCCAAACTTCACAGGAGGATTGGGAGAATTAATTAATGTTTGTAAAGGATTCTGTCGTCCTGGGGTGTCTTTGATATGGAGGATGAAAGTGTGTGAGTGATGGAACTGAGCACTAGATTCAAGAGGGGAAAAGAGGAAACAATTCTGTTTGTTAGCTTTAGTGCTCATCCACGTGGTTCTGACATTTAACAAAGTTCTTTTAAGTTTTTCCAAGTTAAATGCTTGCATGTCAATGTCATTCCTTTGATGAAGTCATCCAAAATTAAAAAAATTTTAAAAGAACAACGTTTGTACAAACCCCAAATTTCAGGTAGAAGTCTGTTGCTTGTCAACCAGAGACCTAACTCATCGCCCAATGCAGGCATGGCTAGGCGTGGTAGGAACCCACCTGCCTCCTGCCTGCAGGCCCACCCCCAGCCTAGGAGTACACTTTCTATTCTAAGGAAAATAGAATGCCATGTTTACTAATTTTTTCTAGAGGCTATGTCTGTTGTGGGTTAAATGGAGTCCTGCCCTTCCCACCCATTAATGTGGTCAAGCCCCAGGACCTCACAGTGTGACCGAATTTGAAGATAGAATCCTTACAGAGATGATCAAGTTCAAGTTAGGTCATGTAGTTGAGCTGTGATCCAATAGGACTGGTGTCCCTGTAGAAAGAGGAGATTAGGACACAGACACACACCAAGGGAAGGCCATGAGAGGACATAGGGAGGAGGCTGGTGTCTACACACCAGGGAGAAAGAGGCCTCAGGAGGAACCAGGCCTGCCCACACTTCGGTCTAGGACTTCCAGCCTCTGGGATTGTGGGAAAATAAAATTCTGCTGTTTAAGCCACCCATCTGTTATAGCAAACTAATACAGAGTCCTAGCCCACTCAAGGGTTTGGCTAATTTCTCTGTGATCAGTGACTCAGAAAAGAATGTCAGGGGGGCAGTTCCAAGTGTGAGGCTGAGAATAATATCACAGAGTGCTCAGGGCATCCACCCTCTGTGCCCTTTAGACACTTTGGGGCAGGAATTTGGGGTAAGAATTGACATGGAGGGTCATTTCACACAGAAAGGCCTAATGTTTTCCTTTCAATAATTTCATTTGATTTTTTTGTTTCAAATCTCTACATTCTGGCTTATTAAGGGAACTTATCCAAACTCTCTTCTCTGTGTTTTTCTTGGCGAGGTACCTGAGAAAGTTCCTCTCATATCTCTTCTATCTTCCAGAGAAGGCAGATGGACACGATTCTCCTACACCCTCACCCTCATCAGAAATCTGCAATCTTTAGTAATATTTTGTAGCGTATGAAATAAGGCCACAAATTCTTTGTCACACCTTTGAACAAGAGTTGGAATCAATTTAATGGAGAATAGACTTGTTGCCCAGGGACAGGGGTTTGGGGAGGAATAGGTTGGGAGTTTGGGATTAGCAGGTTAAGCTTTCATATACAAAATGGATAAACAACAGGTCCTACCGTATTGCACAGGTAACTATATGTAATATCCTGTGATTAAGCATAATGGAAAAGAATATGAATATATATATGTATATGGCTGAATCATTTTGCTTCATAGCAGAAATTAACAAAACATTGTAAATCAACTATAATTCATTAAAATAAAAGTTTTTTAAAAGTTGATAAATATCCAAAAAATAAAATAAACTTTTAATTTTAAAATACAGAAAGGAGTTGGAGTCTCTTTCTTCCTCCTTGAATCTAAACGGGGGGCCCATGTCTGGGGTGGGGTGCTTATGCTTTGCTTTATCCAATGGAGCATGGTGGAAATAATAAGTATGCATTTAGGAACTGCATTAGCCAGAGTTCTAGAAAGAAACAGAAGCAACCGGAAACAGGTAGGTAGGTAGACAGACACAAAGAGATGTATGATGAGGAATTGGCTTACATGATTATAGAGGCTGAGACGTCCCGTGCTCTGTTGTCCAAAAGCTGGAGACCCAAGAAAGCCAAGGTGTATTTCCAGTCCACATTCAAAGCCTGAGAACCAGAGAGCTGACAGTTAAGTCCAGTCCATGGTGTCTGAAGACCAGAGGGTCAGGAGAACCAGCAGGGCAAGTTGTGGTCTGAGCCTGGAGACCTGGGGAGCAGAAGCCTGGAGATGGAGATGTCCCAATTCAAGGGCCAGAGACCAAGGCCCATCTCAGCAGTCAGGCAGAGAGACAGAATCAAACTGCCTCCACTTCTGTTCTACTCAAGTCCTCCATGGATCCAATGAGGCTCCTCACATCGGGGACAATTGTCTGCTTTATCCAATCCACTAATTCAAATGCTGGCTCTCCCAGAAACACCCTGACCTCAACACACCCAGAAAGTGTTGTACCAGTGATCTGGACACTCCATGACCCAGGTGGACTGGTCACCAGAGCCTTGACCTTCAGATACTTTGAAGCTTCCTCCTTCACCCTCTTGAAATGCTCCCCAAGATCAACGGGCCAGGAGGAAACCTGGGACGAACGGCCAAATGGAATTGTGTCCCAGCTGAGCCTGGTCCTGGGTGATGCAGGAGGGAGCCACCCTCACGAGGAGCCCAGCAAACCAGCCACCACACAGCTGAGGCTGCCTGTAGAATCAGGAGGAGGGTTGTGTCTGTGATGCTGAAGCCATGGACTCCAGGTTGGCTTGGTACACAGATGGAAGGCTAGATTGCCTCTCTTCCCTTGGGTCCATGAAGCAAGGAGGCCAATCAAGATTAGATAAAAAGTAGACTTCCAAGAGTCAAAAAAATAAAAATAAAAAATCTAGTTACACAGTTTTTTATAAACCAATATAACAAAGATGTTGTCCAATAAAATTGTTAGGGGACTCAGAGCCCTGAAGCAATCCTTGAAAATAATTTGTAATATTATATTAATTGTATGCAAATGATGCTGCCAAAATGCTGGAAAACAATTGATTTTTTTAATAATTTAAATGATGCCCCTGAAATCCTGTGCAACATAATTTGCTTAGCAAAACACTTCCTCCTAAATCGTTCCCAGGAAGGCTTTGATCACATCATAAATTGTATCATCACCAACTCTGCACCACTGCAGCCACGCTGCAGGAGTCAGGGATGTTCTCCCATACCTGAATCTGAACCCAGCTTTCTTGCTCTCCTGTATCTCCCCCTTGGGGGCCTTTTTGCTCCTAAGCAAAGTTTGTTAAGTTAGCAAAACATAGGGCTCACTTCAGACTTCTAAATTCGTCATAGTGCACAAACCAGAAAGGTGTGTAGCACTTTCCTAAAGGTGCCCTGTGGGCACTGAATTCTGCTGTATATGTGTCTTTATGTGCATGTATGTATGCATATGTGTGTGCATGTGTATGTGTGTCCACATATGTCCCTGTTTGGGGGTACACATGTACACATGTATTTAAGTGTGCTTGTGTTTCTGTATATGTATGTGCATCTGTGTGCACGTGGGTATATGTATGTGTACGTGTATGGCTCTGTGTTTGTGTTCATATATGTCTGTATTTGTGTGCATGTGTGAACATGTGTATGCACACATGTGTTTCCATATACACATGTGTCTCTGTGTGTGCATGTGTGTTTGTGTGCAAATATGTGTGTGCGTGTGTGACTGTGTGTCTGTATATGTCTCTGTGAACATGTATGTGCATACATGTCTCTATATACATGTGTGTCTCTGTGCACATGTGTGTGCATGTGAATCCACCCTCTAAACTGGCCTGAGCTCCATCTTACTGAGAAGATGCCTACGTCCTGGGACAGGGGCCACGTTCATGAAACTAACCAGACAATGAGGATTCTGGGTCCCATATGACTTGTTCTTTTTTCACTTTTTGTCACACTTCAGGAATGTAGGGGCCTGGAGTTGAACAGATGGAGCTGGTTTATAAGGTCATGCTTTCCCCATAGGCCTGGAAAACAAGGACCCAAAGTTTCAGTGTAGCGCCGGGCCTCTCACACCATTTTTCAGCCCACGGCCCACTCTGGGGAGTTGCCCATGAAATGGGAGGCCTTCCAGGAAGCAAGAAGAACCCTTTATAGATGGAGAGGCTGGACAAAAGATAAACAAAACGGCAAACACCTGAAGTCTGCAGCATCTCTCTCATCACTGCAGTCCACATGAATGGATCTGGGGTCAGGGGATTCGTATCTCCTCTGCTTCAGGCCCATCCCTTACCCTAATGAGCCTATGCAGTTATCTTATTTGCGTCTGAATGAAAACAGCCCCTGCACTGGTTCTAGGGAGAATGATCAAAGAGGGATTTAATTAAATTTTCATATTTAATTTTCTTCTTTCATTTTACTGTCTTTTTTGCTCAAAACCTGCTATTCTCAGGGAGCTGGAAAGTTGCTCAAGAGAGAACTCCCTTGGATGGGAGAGAAATGGGGGCTTTATGGGTTTTCTTGAAAGGACCCAAATCTCTCCATCTCCACTCAGTTTGAAGCTTGCACAGTGTAATTTAGGGCAGCACCATTTGAATTATGAATTGGCCGCTCCAGTGGTAAATTAAACATGCCGCAAATAGCTTCAATCTCTAGCATCCCCAGGAATGCGTGTTCAGTAACTTGCATCCAAACTGGAATGGGGGTGTTCAAGGAGAAGAAGAGGCAGCCCTGGGGCTGTCTATTCCCACCCTCACAGCCACCTGTCACCAGCCCGAGCACCCTTGGTTTCACAAAAGGCAGGGCCCCATGCAGGTGGAGCCTTTGATTCCCCGAGTGCTCAGTCAGTGCAAGTGATGTGGCAGATGATAAAGGTCCACAGTGAAGTCTGAGGAAGACGGGGACCCTCTGTGAGGTTTATTCTCATTTGGGGGTAGGTGGGAGTCGGTCTCGGGGCTTCTTTCTCTCTGCACCAAAGCTGGTGACTGGCAACCGTCCTTACTGCCAAAGAACACCGCCTCGTTAGCTCTGGGGGTGGATTCAGTGGGAGGGGGGATGTACAGAGCGAAATTTTTAGGCAAAAATTATTGCATTGCAGACATGTAGACCTCCCTGATTGATGTCTGCTCATATGCACAGGACCAAGCATAGACTGTGACGAACTCCCCCCAAACCCGTGAATACAGTGAACAAGATTTATGCAGCTTCACATCAAGGGGAAGAAATCCCTCTCCTTCCAGAGCATCAATTACACACTCATAATTCATGTGTTTATTACACATCATTCTTATCTACTCATTAGAGCAGACCCTCCCCAAGGAGATCTTCCCTAAGATCTAATTGGAATTGTATTCAAATATGGGCAGAGCTTCATGCCTGACTGGAGAGGCAATAAGATGGATTTCCCCAATTCCTGCCCACCTGCTGAGCTCCAGACACCCATGTTGTGATTTTCTGGCTGGCGCATATGAGCTGATTGGAAATCCAGGTGGAGCCCGGTGAGTTCGTACTCCAAAGTGCTGCTGAGGTCACCAGGCAGGTTTTGTGGGTTGATTTGTGTCCTCTAAAAGCAAAATGGTTGTCTGAGGAGGCCTTACAAAGAGCTGAGAAAAGAAGAGAAGCTAAAGGCAAAGGAGAAAATGAAATATATCTGAATGCAGAGTTTCAAAGAATAGCAAGAAGAGAAAAGGAAGCCTTTCTAAATGATCAATGCAAAGAAATAGAGGGAAAAAAATGGTGGGAAAGACTAGAGATCTCTTTAAGAAAATTAGAGATACAAAGGGAGCATTTCATGCAAAGACGGGCACAATAAAGGACAGAAATGGTATGGATCTAACAGAAGCAGAAGATATTAAGAAGAGGAGGCAAGAATACACAGAAGAAGTATACAGAAGAGATCTTAATGACCCAGATAATCACCATGAGCCTCTCATAGTGACTAGGTGTCACTCACCTAGAGCCAGACATCCTGGAATGAGAAGTCAAGTGGGCCTTAGGAAGCATCATTATGAATAAAACTAGTGGAGATGACGGAATTCCAGTTGAGCTATTTCAAATCCTAAAAGATGATGCTGTGAAAGTGCCGCACTCAATATGCCAGCAGATTTGAAAAACTTAGCAGTCATCACAGGACTAGAAAAGGTCAGTTTCCATTCGGATCCCAAAGAAAGGCAATGCCAAAGAATGCTCAGACTACCGCACAATTGCACTCATCTCACACACTAGCTAGCAAAGTAATGCTCAAAATTCTCCAAGCTAGGCTTCGCCAGTACGTGAACCAAGAACTTTCCATATGTTCAAGCTGGATTTAGAACAGGCAGAGAAACCAGAGATCAAATTGCCAACATCCATTGGATCATCAAAAAAGCAAGAGAATTCCAGAAAAGCATCTACTTCTGCTTCATGGACTACACTAAAGTCTTTGACTGTGTGGATCACAACAAACTGTGGAAAAATCTTCAAGAGATGGGACTACCAGACTGTCTTACCTGCCTTCTGAGAAATCTATATGCAGGTCAAAAAGCAATAGTTAGAAACTATTGGTTCTAATGGAACAACTGACTGGTTCAAAATTGGGAAAGGACTATGTCAAGGCTGTATATTGTCACCCTGCTTATTTAACTTACATGCAGAGTATACCATGACAAATCCCGGGCTGGATGAAGCACAAGCTGGAATCAAGACTGATGAGAGAAATATCAATAACCTCAGAAATGCAGATGATACCACCCTTATGGCAAAAAGCAAAGAAAAACTAAGGAGCCTCTTGATGAAGGTGAAAGAGGAGACTGAAAGATCCAGCTGAAAACTCAGCATTAAAAAAACTAAGATCATGGTGCCGGTCCCATCACTTCATGGCAAATAGATGAGGAAACAATGGAAACAGTGGCAGATTTTATTTTGGGGGGCTCCAAAATCACTGCAGATGGTGACTGCAGCCGTAAAATTAAAAGATGATTCCTCTTTGGAAGAAAGCTATGACAAACCTAGACAGCATATTAAAAAGCAGAGACATTATTTTGCCAAATAGTCAAAGCTATGGCTTTTTCAAAAGTCATGTATTGATGTGAGAATTGTACCACAAAGAAGGCTGAGCACCGACCAAAGAATTGATGCTTTCAAATTGTGATGCTGGAGAAGACTCTTCAGAGTCCCTTGGACTGTGAGGAGATCAAACCAGTCAATTCTAAAGGAAATCAACCCTGAATATTCATTGGAAGGACTAATGCTGAAGCTGAAGCTCCAATACTTTGGCTGCCTGACGTGAAAAGCCAACTCTTTAAAATAATACCCTAATGCTGGGAAAGATTGAGGGCAGGAAGAGAAGGGAATGACAGGGGACAAGATGATTGGATGGCATCACTGACTCAATGGACATGAGTTTGAGCAAGCTCCAGGAGATCTTGAAGGACAGGGAAGCCTGGCATGCTGCAGTCCAGGGGGTTGCAAAGAGTCAGACACAGCTGAGAGACTGAACAACTACAAAACCTATAGTGAAGTCCTGTTACTGCAGTCAGGTTTAGCTGTGAACCCCTTGAAAGCCAATATTTGGGAGATAAGCATTGGTTGGAAAAGGAAAGCTTGCTTTATTCAGGAGGTCAGTGATGTGGGGAGATGGTGGATTCATCTCCAAGAACCAACTCCAAAGATTCTGCCTGACAGTGAGAGTTTTTAAAAAGAGAAAAGGGAAGCTTGTTTCCCTTAATCATTTGAGGAGAGGGTCAGAATCTCCATCATCTACCCCCGTGGGCAGTCTGGTTGGCTCCTTGGAATCTTGCTTTCAATGATCTCTTGTTTGTGGGTTTGCTCAAAGGATCACCAAAAGGGAAGCAGGGGGAAAAGGCCAAGTCATCCATTAATTACTTATTTTATTCTTCATCCCTACTTCTTTCATCTCAGAAAATAATCAACAGGTTAGGCAAAGCATTGTGTGATCAAATGACTTGAAATGTAAGCGAGGGCCACAGGTTAGTGAAGCATGGGGCACCTGGTATAAAGGTAAAATTAAAATATACCTGTGAGAGGAGGAGCTAAGATGGTGGAGAAGTAGGATGGGGAGAACACTTTCTCCCTCCACAAATTCATCAAAAGAACATTTAAACGCCGAGTAAATTCCACAAAACAACTTCTGAATGCTGGCAGAGGACATCAGGCACCCAGAAAAGCAACCCAAGTCTTCGAAAGGAGGTAGGAAAAAATATAAAAGACAAAAAAAGAGACAAAAGAGGAAGGGACGGAGTTCCGTCCCAGGAAGGGAGTCTTAAAAAGAGAGAAGTTTCCAAACACCAGGAAACCTTCTCACTGCCGAATCTGTGCCAAGCCTTGGAAGCACAGAGGGCAACATAGCAGGGAGGAAAAATAAATAAACAATTAAAACCCGCAGATCGCGAGCCCTACTGTAACTCCCCCAGCGGAGAAATAGCACAGACGCCTGCACACACCACTAGCAAGCAGGGGCTGGGCAGGGAGGCCTGGCGTGGGCTGCATCGTTTAGAGTAAGGATCTGGCCTGAAAACCCTGAGCGCTACCTGAGCGAAATAATTTGGGCTAGCAAACCAGACTGTGGGATATCTACCACGCGAAAAGCCAGCACTAACCTAAGACACCGCCAGGCCCGTGCACGGAACAAAGGGCTGAACAGAGATAGCTGGCTGCAGACCATCCCCCTCCAGTGACAGGCAGCCAGAGCCAGAAGGGGGCAATTGTAGCCCCAGAGAGACATTATCTATAAAACTGTAAGCAGGCTTCTTTGCTAACTAAAACTTCTTGGGGGTCTGGACAGTCAACATCTGCCTGAGAAGGTGCGCCGGTTGTACACCTAGATAACCGAGTGGCGGAGAGGTGATAAGTCGCAGCAATCACGCTCGGCAAACACCTCATCACATGAGCTGCTTGGACCTGGGAAGGGCACAAAACGCAGGCCCAACCAAGTCTGTGCCTCTGAGGACTACCCAAGTGCCTGAACCTGAGCGGCTTGGACCTGGGAGGTGCAGGCAGCCCAGGGCCAGCCGCGGATGGTTCCCAGGGGAGCAACCTAGAGTCTGAGCAGTGTGGGCAGGGAGGCTACACGCGCCGTGAGCAGGGGCAGACCCAGTGTGGCTGAGGCACTGCAAGCACACGCCAGTGTTACTTGTTTGCTGCGTCCCTCCCTCCCCACAGCGCAACTGAACAAGTGAGCCTAAAAAAAAAAAAAAAAGTGTCCTCCACCGTCCCCTTTGTGTCAGGGTGGAAACCAGACACTGAAGAGACCAGCAAACAGAAGAAGCTATAACAGAGGGAACCGCCTTGGAAGCTACAGGCAATAGATTAAAAGCCTATTAGTTAGTACCTATGGTTAGTACCGACTACATAGGAAGGGGCCTATAGATCTTGAGAAATATAAGTCGGACCAAGGAACTAGCCAAAAATGAACTGAACCCACAATACTCACACAAAACCAGAGAAAGTCCTAGATATATTTTTACTATTTTTATGATCATTCTTTCTTTCTTTTTTTAAAATTTTAAAAAAAAATTTTAAGTCCTCTATTATTCCTTTAATTTTCACTTTTATAACCTATTACTTTGCAAAAAAAAGACCCTATTTTTTTAAGCAAACTTCATATATACATTTATATATACAGAAATTCCTTGCATTCCTATACACTAATAATGAGAAAACAGAAAGAGAAATGAAGGAAACAATTCCATTCACCATTGCAACGGAAAGAATAAAATACTTAGGAATATGTCTACCTAAAGAAACTAAAGACCTATATATAGAAAACTATAAAACACTGGTGAAAGAAATCAAAGAGGACACTAATAGATGGAGAAATATACCATGTTCATGGATTGGAAGAATCAATATAGTGAAAATGAGTATACTACCCAAAGCAATCTATAGATTCAGTGCAATCCCTATCAAGCTACCAATGGTATTCTTCACAGAGCTAGAACAAATAATTTCACAATTTGTATGGAAATACAAAAAACCTCGAATAGCCAAAGCGATCTTGAGAAAGAAGAATGGAACTGGAGGAATCAACCTACCTGACTTCAGGCTCTACTACAAAGCCACAGTTATCAAGACAGTACGGTACTGGCACAAAGACAGAAATATAGATCAATGGAACAAAATAGAAAGCCCAGAGATAAATCCATGCACATATGGACACCTTATCTTTGACAAAGGAGGCAAGAATATACAATGGATTAAAGACAATCTCTTTAACAAGTGGTGCTGGGAAATCTGGTCAACCACTTGTAAAAGAATGAAACTAGAACACTTTCTAACACCATACACAAAAATAAACTCAAAATGGGTTAAAGATCTAAACGTAAGACCAGAAACTATAAAACTCCTAGAGGAGAACACTCTCTGACATACATCACAGCAGGATCCTCTATGACCCACCTCCCAGAATATTGGAAATAAAAGCAAAAATAAACAAATGGGACCTAATTAACCTTAAAAGCTTCTGCACATCAAAGGAAACTATTAGCAAGATGAAAAGACAGACTTCAGATTGGGAGAAAATAATAGCAAATGAAGCAACTGACAAACAACTAATCTCAAAAATATACAAGCAACTCCTACAGCTCAACTCCAGAAAAATAAATGACCCAATCAAAAAATGGGCCAAAGAACTAAATAGACATTTCTCCAAAGAAGACATACAGATGGCTAACAAACACATGAAAAGAAGCTCAACATCACTCATTATCAGAGAAATGCAAATCAAAACCACTATGAGGTACCATTTCACACCAGTCAGAATGGCTGCGATCCAAAAGTCTACAAGTAATAAATGCTGGAGAGGGTGTGGAGAAAAGGGAACCCTCTTACACTGTTGGTGGGAATGCAAACTAGTACAACCACTATGGAGAACAGTGTGGAGACTCCTTAAAACCTGGAAATAGAACTGCCTTATGATCCAGCAATCCCACTGCTGGGCATACACACTGAGGAAACCAGAAGGGAAAGAGACACGTGTACCGCAATGTTCATCGCAGCACTGTTTATAATAGCCAAGACATGGAAGCAACCTAGATGTCCATCAGCAGATGAATGGATAAGAAAGCTGTGGTACATATACACAGTGGAGTATTACTCAGCCATTAAAAAGAATACATTTGAATCAGTTCTAATGAGGTGGATGAAACTGGAGCCTATTATACAGAGTGAAGTAAGCCAGAAAGAAAAACACCAATACAGTATACTAATGCATATATATGGAATTTAGAACGATGGTAACAATAACCCTGTGTACGAGACAGCAAAAGAGACACTGATGTATAGAACAGTCTTATAGACTCTCTGGGAGAGGGAGAGGGTGGGAAGATTTGGGATAATGGCATTGAAACATGTATAATATCATGTATGAAACAAGTCGCCAGTCCAGGTTCGATGCATGATACTGGATGCTTGGGGCTGGTGCACTGGGACGACCCAGAGGGATGGTATGAGGAGAGAGGAGGGAGGAGGGAGGAGGGTTCAGGATGGGGAACACATGTATACCTGTGGCGGATTCATTTTGATATTTGGCAAAACTAATACAATATTGTAAAGTTTAAAAATAAAATAAAATTTAAAAAAAATACCAGCAAAAAATAAATAAATAAAATAATATAAAATAAAATATACCTGTGAGGTTTCAGGGGCTGCTTACGGTCCTGACTCCCAGTCCCTGTGAATGAACCTGGCATGGATACAGCAATCTTCGCAGATGCCATCAAGTTAAGATGAGGTCACACTGGATTAGTGGATGATGCTCAGTCACTCAGTAATGTCCAACTCTCTATGACCCCAAGGAATTTAGCCTGCCAGGCTCCTCTGTTCATGGGACTTCCCAGGCAAGAGTACTGGGGTAGGGTTGTCATTTCCTTCTCCAGGGGGGATCTTCCTGACCTAGAGATCGAACTCACACTTCCTGCATCTCCTGCATTGGCAGGCAGATTCTTTACTACTGAGCTGCCTGGGAAGCCCACACAGAATTAGGGTGAGCCCTAATTTTACCTCTGACCCTTTTAGAAAAGAAAAGATGCACACACAGGGAAGATGCTCATGTGATGACAGAGGCAGAAATTGGAATCACACGTCTACAGACCATGAAGCAGCGAGGAGCCAGCATTTATAATCAGAGACACAGTGTTGTGAAAGCAGATTGGGGCTGTGTCTCACAATTTCTTTATTCCCCCCTCCTCCCCTCCACCTCTTTGATGGGGTTGAAACCCACATCACATATTAATGTGACAGTCGGGGTCACCATTGTAACCCTGCCATCCCTGTTCTCCAAACAACCGAGGGTCCATCTCTCGTCTCCCTCCCCCGCCCCCCGGATAATCCGCAGATTCAGAGCCCGGTGCTTCCAACCAGGCCTCGGGGAGCTGGGAGCCCGTGTGCTGAAACATTCACCTCCACTGTCAGGTGTCAGTCAAAATGCAAGCACCAGGGCTGGTTTGTGCCCCTCTGATGAATGACTTCAAATTCCCTAGACCCATAGGAAGCAAAGCTGGCCACGCTAGACAGCACTGTGGCCTCCCAGATGGAGGTGGTGAATGGGTCCTATTTCTGCACACCCCCTCCCCTCTGTTCTCCCTGTCAGAGCCTCAAGCTCATGGGTGACTCCACTTCAGTGGGGTGTATTCACTTTTCCAGTGGTTTTCCCTTCAGAGCCTTAGGGCCTCTGTCCATATCCTACACAAGTCAGCTCGGTCTAGGTTAGCAAAGCATCAGAGAGCAGACAGCTTCAACAACGAGACTTGTCCTCTCCCCATCCCAGAAGCTGGGCTCTGAGATCCAGGTGAGAGCAGGGCTCGTTTCGCCTGAGGCCTCTCTCCTGGGCTTGTGGACAGCTGTCTTCTCCCCGTGTACTCACATCGTAATTCCTATGTGTGTGTCTGTGTCCTGATCTCCTCATTTTATAAGGACATGTAATCTGGTCCCATCACTTCACGGCAAATAGATGGGGAAACAATGGAAACAGTGACAGACTTTATTTTCTTGGGCTCCAAAATCACTGTTGATGGTGACTGCAGCCAGGAAATTAAAATATGCTTGCTCCTTGGAAGAAAGGCTATGACAAACGTAGACAGAATATTAAATATGAGAGACATCATTTTTCTGACAAAGGTCCGTATAGTCAAATCTATGGTTTTTCCAGTAATCGTGTACAGATGTGAGAGTTGGACCATAAAGAAGGATGAGTGCCAAAAAATTGATGCTTTTGAATTGTGGTGTTGGAAAAGACTCTTGATAGTCCCTTGGACAGCAAGGAGATCAAACCAGTCAATCCTAAAGTAAATCAACCCTGAATATTCATTGGAAGGACTGATGCTGAAGCTGAAGCTCCAATACTTTGACCACCTGAAGCAAAGAGCCGTCACATTGGAAAAGACTCTGATGCTGGGAAAATTGAAGGCAGGAGAAGAAGGGACAACAGAGGACGAGATGGTTGCATGGCATCACTGACTCCATGGATGTGAGTTTGCACAAACTCCAGGAGATGGTGAAGGACAGGAAAGCCTGGTGTGCTGCTGCAATTCATGGAGTCCAAAGAGTTGGACATGACTTAGGGACTAAAAAACAAAACAGCAATCCTATTGTATTAGGAACCACCTGCTTAACTTCTTAGCTTAATTCCATCTCTAAAGGCTCTGCCTCCAAATATAGGCCATTCTAAGGTTCTGGGGGTTAGAACATCAATGTGGGGGGAAGAGACTCTTTCTCCTAACAAGGTCAGAATGTCACTGTAAATCCCAGCAAAGCATCAGATCCCAAAGACACATATCTTTTCTTTCGACCACATCCTGGACATCACCTGGGACTACCAGGTGGATGGAGAGCTGCAGAAATCAACACAGAGGACAGGACAAGCCATGAGTTTCAAGGTTAGCTCTCTGCTCCAGGGAGAGCACCTGGCACTTTGGTTTGAGTCACTCACTCTTGGACCTGATGCTGTGCAAGATCCCAGCTCAGGGATACACCCAGAAAGGGGCTGAGATCTAAGACTCCCTGCTCTTGGGTCTCCTTTCACCACGATGAAGCAGGTTTGGAGTGATGCCAGCATTGACAGCCTGCTGAAGTCTCTGCAGCATTGCCTCCAGGAAGGGAGCTGGGAAGGAAGCTGAGGTGCCCCCTAAACCCTCCTGAATGGGGATCCCTGGCCAGGACAGGGGAGCTCAAGGAAGGATCCTTCCTGGAGTTGGAGTCAATGTGCATTGAAAGGCAGCCCTCTGGTGGGGTTCTCTGAACCACCCCCACCCTTGCCCTGGGAGTCAAAAGATGGGTCTATCTGTCCTTCTCTGCTCACTGCCCCTGGGAAGCCAGGACCCTGACCACATGCCTAGTGCTCTTCCTTAAGCAAATCTGTAGTCAGCTAACCGGCACCTCTTCTACTGCTTCCCTCTATTTAACACAAGCAGAACAGGTTAGGGGGTGTTGGAAGGATGAGAAGGGGAGGGGACTCTGTAAATCCAGGCCTGAGTGTGCAGAGTGGCAGACAGGACCAGATAACACGTTGCTCTGCTGTTCTTGGTCATTGTCCTCACAAATGCTCATCTCCCCAACAAGTCCCCTGTATGGAGCAGCAGGGTCTGAGCAGAGAAGCAGTGTTCCTGGTTTCCAGAACCTTTCCCTCAACTCACCATGAAGAACCCAACTCTACAGACACAGAGTGTATGGGTTAGCATTTGAATTATTTCATTCACAGGCAGTGTGAAGAAAGTCAGCACTGGGTCTGCATTTTGTGCAGAAAAAAAGAACAGAAGAGCACATTAAAGTGGCCAACAGGCACCTGACAAGATGCTCAGTATCATCAGCCTCACACCTGTCAGGACGGCCATTGTTAAGAAGACAAGAGACAACAGGTGGCTGGCAAGAATGTGGAGGAAAGGGAATACATATACACCATTGGTGGGCATGTAAATTGGTCCAGCCACTGTGGCAAACAGTATGAAATTTCCTCAGAAACACAGAAAGATATCTGCTATACAATCCAGCAATCCCATTTCCCACTGAACTCAAAGGGAATGAAAACAGGATTCCCATCAGCTATCAGCACCCCGTGTTTATTGCAACACTATTCACAACAGCCAAGATATGGAAACAGCCCAAATGCCCATCCATGGATGAATAGAGAAAACGATGTGGTATGTTGTTCAGCCATGAGAAAAGGAGGGCATCTTCCCACGCCTGGGATGGGCTTGGATACTTTACCCTGAGTGAGATAAGTAAGACAAAGATGAACATTGTATGATATTACTTATATGTGGAATCTAAAGAAGGTATACCTGGGGCTTCTTGGGTGGTCCAGTGATTAGGACTCTGAGTTTTCAATGTAGTGGGGGCTGGGTTTCATCCTCGGTTGGGGAACTAAGTTCCTGCATGCCACATGGCAAAAAATAGAAATTAGAAAATTAGATAAGAAGGCAAACCTGTTTAAAAAACAGAGAGGCAACAGTGGTCCCCAGGGGATGGCAGAGGGTATGAATAGGACTGATGGTGTTTAAGGGCACAAACTTGTAATGTACAGTAAATAAGCCATAGGGATCAAGTACACAGTATAATGGTTTCAGACAATAATATTGTACTGTAATCGTGTAACGTGATAAATCCTACTACACTGGCAATCATATTACCATATGTAAATATATCAAAGGAACATGTTGTACACTTTACGTAATATTTATGTCAAATTTAGTCAATTAAAAAAAAGAATTTAAAGACTATTTTCCAAAGAAGAAATACAGATGGACAACAAGCACATGAAAAGATCCTCAACATGGCTAATGATTAGAGAAATCCAAATCAAAACCACAATGAAGTAGCACCTCACACTGGTCAGAAGGGCCATCACCAAAAAGTCTACAAATAATACATGCTGGAGAGACTGTAGAAAAAAGGGAACCCTCCTACACCATTGATAAGAACGCAAGTTGGTGCAGCCGCTCTGGAAAACAGTACAGAGGTTCCTCAAAAAGCTAAAAATAGAACTGCCATATGATCCAGCAACCCCACTTCTGGGCATATATCCAGACAAAACTCTAATTCAAAAGGGACACGTGCACCCCTGTGTTCACTGCAGCACTGTTCACAATAAGAGACATGGAGACAACCAGAATGCACATCGACAGATGAGTGGATAAAGAGGTAGTATACATAGGCTGCATCTTTAGCCATCTTTTTGAGTGTATTATGTAGTATTTACGTGTATATATATATAAGCATTGGAGAAAGCAATGGCACCCCACTCCAGTACTCTTGCCTGGAAAATCCCATGGACAGAGGAGCCTGGTGGGCTGCAGTCCATGTGGTCGCTAGGAGTTGGATACGACTGAGCGACTTCACTTTCACTTTTCGCTTTCATGCACTGGAGAAGGAAATGGCAACCCACTCCAGTGTTCTTGCCTGGAGAGTCCCGGGGACAGTGGAGCCGAGTGGGCTGCTGTCTCTGGGGGCGCACAGAGTCGGACACGACTGAAGTGACTTAGCAGCATATATAAGCATTTGTGAAGACAATGGCCTATATATATACATATACATATACACATACATATATGTATGTATAAGCTTCCCAGGTGGTGCTAGTGGTAAAGAATCTGTCTGTCGATGCAAGACATGTAAATCCCTGGGTCAGGAAGATCCCTTGGAGGAGGGCATGGCAACCCACTCCAGTATTCTTGCCTGGAGAATCCTATGGACAGGAAAGCCTGCTGGGCTACAGTCCAAAGGGTTGCACACAGTCAGACACAACTGAAGCAACTTAGCAAGAGCGTGCGCGCACACACACACATGCACAATGGAATACTACTCAGCCATAACAAAGAATGAAACAATGCCATTTATAAAAACACAGAGGATGAGACAGGATGAGATGGTTGGATAGCATCAAAGACACAAGGGACATGAGTTTGAGCAAGCTCCGGGAGATGGTGAAGGACAGGGAAACCTGGTGTGCTGCAGTGCATGGATTCGCAAAGAGTCGGACATGACTGAGCGACTGAACTGAATTGAATTAAACTGACAAAAACACGGATGGACCTAAAGATGATTGTACTGAGTGAAGTAACTCAGAGCAAGACAAATGCCGTATGCTATCACTTATACGTGGAATCTAAAATACGGCATAAATACACTTATCTGCAAAACAGAGACAGACGCACAGACAGAACAGATCGGTGGGTGCCAAGTGGCGGAGGTGGCCTGGGAGCTGTGGTCAGTAGGTGCAAACTGTTATGTATAGAAGAAAAAGCAAGGCCCTACTATAGAGCGCAGGGAACTATACTCAGCATCCTGTGATAAACCATAATGGAAAAGAACATGAAAAAGAACGCATATATGTGTATAACTCAATCACTTTGCTGTACAGCAGAAATTATACAACACTGTCAATCAACTATCCTTTAATAAAATGTAATAAATAATTATGATATTTTTTAAAAAGCAGAAAATTCACATCCTGCTCTGCATTGGGGTCTTCTCACTTGGAAAGGGACCCACCTGCATACCACCAGCTTCTTTCTGCAGCTCATTGGCCAGAACGTGTCACCTGGACCACGATCTTCCAGAGGGTCTGTGACACAGGAGTGCATGTGCCTAGGTCTGTGACCATCCTTGGACAGGGGCTGTTGGTCAGCAAGAAAGGGGTGGTGGATATTGAGCAGGCAATGGGTGGGGGGAGGCAGCCACATGTGGGGCACCACTGGAGAAGTGGGAAGCCTCCCCTTTCCAGCAGGTAACTGGGAATGTGGAGCCACAGTAGGGACTATGGGAGACCTTGAGTCTTCTTTTTTAAAATGTTAAGCATGTTTATTGAACTAATACTCCCGTACCATCCAACTGACCTTTTAAAGTACAAAATCAGCAGTTTTTAGTACACTCACAGAGCCGCAGCCATTGCCACCATCAGTTTTAGAACTCTTTCATCACACCAGAAGGAAACCTGCATCCCTTAACTCTCACTCCCTAATCCTCCACATCCTTTCTAGTCACAGGCAACCACTCATCTCCGTTCTATTAATATCTGCATGTGTGTTAGTCACTCAGTCGTGTCTGACTCTTTGCAACCCCATGGACTATAGCCCACCAGGCTCCTCTGTCCATGGAATTCTCCAGACAAGAATACTGGAGTGAGTTGCCATTCCTTTCTCTAGGGGATCTTTCTAACCCTTGGGTCTCCTGCATTGCAGGCAGATTCTTTACCATCTGAACCACCAGGGAAACCCCAACATCTGTGTAGACCTGCCTGTTCTTAACATTTTGTATAAATGAAATCCTATACCTGTTCTAAAACTGATGATCTTTGTGTATGCTTTCTCAAGCTCGGACTAATGTTTTCAAGGTCAGCCCCTGTTTCAGTATATATCGAAAGTCCTTTCTGAATATTATTCCACGGTATGTATATATCACACTCTGTTTAACCATTCACGTGCTGACGGGCATTTGGGCTGTTCCCTCCTTTGGGCGGTTGTGAATAGCACTGCCGTGAAGATGCACACACATTTCTGCGTGGCTGTACATCTTCATTTCTCATGGGCAGATTCGTCGGAGTGGAATTGCTGGCTGATTTTCTTCTGAATGTGCTCAAGAACACGCACTGTTTAGATTCTATCATCAAAATACTTCATGTTGGTAACAGTGCCTTAACAACCAAGCATGAGATTCGTCTGAAATTTCCAAGCTGAATCTGACTTGAACCACCCTGCAACTTCTCTTTGCCCGAAGATGAGAACAGTGAATGCTCAGGTATTTTTCCCATGTCCTTCCCTATGTTCTTACAAGGAATCAGTAGTCTGCTGATGAGCAGGGAACCTAAGCTTACTCTCCTGACAGATGCCTCCTAGTCCCATTTCACTTGAGACTCTCTTCTCTGCCCACAGGATTAAGCCTGCTCCTCATCCTGGAGCCCACAGCACTTAAGGTAGGGGTCCCCAACCTCTGGGATCTCATGCCAGATGATCTGAGGTGGAGATGGTGTAATAATAATAGAAACAAAGTGCATAGTAAGTGCAACAGGCTTGAATAATCCCCAAATCATCCTCCCAACCTCCCCACCACCTCTCCTGCCCTTGGAAGCATACTTTTTCATGAAATCAGTCCCTAGTGCTAGAAAAGGCAGCCCTGGTTTAGGAGATTAAACCTCCCGTCTCCCCTTCCTCTGCCCAGGCTGTGCTCCCAGGGGGCAAAAAGTGTGTTTGATTATTTTTACTTTGTGTGTGTGTTTGCAAAACACAATGATGAGCTGGGGGGAAACAACCCTTCTGGCCTTTTCTATTGTTGCTGTTGATTTTTTCTATTACTTTTTCTTTTCAGTGATGTAAACCTTCTCTGGGCACTTGGACTGGGGTCACGTAGTTCCTCCCCAGTCACATGCTTTGTCTAATTCCATCAGCAAAGAGTCCTGTTCAGACCCTCCTGCTTGGAGTGAGGATGCGGAACCCAGTCACTGCCCTCAGAACCTCAGTTGAGTTCAGTTGCTCAGTTGTGTCCAACTCTTTGCAACCCCATGGACTGCACCACACCAGGCTTCCCTGTCCATCATCAACTCCCAGAGCTTGCTCAAACTCATGTCCATTGAGTCGGTGATGCCATCCAACCATCTCATCTTCTGTCGTCCCTTTCTCCTCCTGCCCTCAATCTTTACCAGCATCAGGGTCTTTTCAAATGAGTCATTTCTTCACATCAGGTGGCCAAAGTATTGGAGTTTCAGCTTCAGCATCAGTTCTTCAGCATCAGTGAATATTCAATACTGATTTCCTTTAGGATTGACTGGCTTGATTTCCTTGAGTCCAAGGGACTCTCAAGAGTCTTCTCCAACACTACAGTTCAAAAGCATTGATTCTTCGGTGCTCAGCTTTCTTTATATTCCAACTCTCACATCTGTACATGACTACTAGCAAAACCATAACTTTGACTAGACGGGCCTTTGTCAGCAAAGTAATGTCTCTGCTTTTTAATATGCTGTCTAGGTTGGTCATAGCTTTTCTTCCAAGGAGCAAGCATCTTTTAATTTCATGGCTGCAGTCACCATCTGCAGTGATTTTGGGCCCAAGAAAATAAATTCTGTCATTGTTTTCCCATCTATTTGCCATGAAGTGATGGGACCAGATGCCATGATCTTAGTTTTTTGAATGTTGAGTTTTAAGCCAGCTTTTTCACTCTCCTTTTTCACTTTCATCAAGAGGCTCTTCAGTTCTTCTTCACTTTCTGCCATAAGGGTGGTGTCATCTGCGTATCTGAGGTTATTGATATTTCTCCTGGCAATCCTGATTCCTGAGGCAATCTCAGACCCTCAGGGCAACAGAAGCTGGGCCAGACCTTGGTGATGCAGGCGGTACAGGGTCCTGGACTCAATGGGGGAGCCCACATTCCCCCTGCCCTTCTTGTTCCCCTTCCCTGGAGGAAGCAGGGGAAGAGGGTGCTTCTATTTCCCTCTGCAGACTGTCCTCCCCAGCACTTGTTCTGATTGCCTCCTGTTCACCCCATTGTAAGGGAGGGATTTCCCGGGAAATAGTAGGAGATGCTGGAGATTGTACTGATGAGATGATCAGCAGTTGTTAGTCACAGGTACACATGGCCTGGGAGAGGGGACTCTGTCCCACTTTCGGGGCCCCCAGGGTTGCACTCGGGAGCAGAGGGAACCAGCAGGGGCTGTGGGAGCAGACTTCATAGTGGCCAGAGGGCAGGGGTCCCTTGTACCTTCAGGGGGATGCTAGTGGCTTGCTGGAATAATTTTGTGAGCTGATAGGAGGGGGGTGGGAAACTTTCTAGGTTGAGGACTGGGTGGGGTAAGGCTGGTGTAGCTGAGAGGAGACTAGCTGGGTGGGGAGAGGGCACAATTGATGAGAGCAGGGAGACACATGGTCAGGTCCCTGGAGCCTGGACGCTAATCCCTGAACTGTGGGCTGTCCTTGGAGTGGGCACAAAAATTTGCCATCAGCCCTCATGGGAAAGGGGTCAACAGATGACAACATGAGAATGATGAAGCCAACACATGCGGCCTGGGGGAACTTTTCCTCCCAAATATATGCAAGGCATCCTGGGTTGACCTGACACTGTTTGTTTGGGAGCCACCCCAGGGTCCAGGTGGTGCACTGCCCTTGCCTGCAGCACGACCAGCGGACACCACGGCTTCCTGTTGAGTTGCCACCTCTGCTTTCCTTCTGTGGCCCTCCTGGAGCTGTTTCTTGGGTCACCTTCTTAATGGAATAAGATAACACACGGACCAGACTTTTCTCCTGCTGATGGTTTATTTTCACATCATGGCCATGGAAGGTACTTACTTAAGCCCCCAGGCTGGTGGGACCATCTGTTCTTTGGCATCTGGGTTTGGGGATGCCCCAATATCAGAGGACATTGTTTCCAGAAGGCATCCAGGAGGAGATGGGAGGGAAACTGGAAGGTCCCTGAGGCGCAGATGCCTGGGGGCAGTCCTGTGGGCTCTGGGCTTCCCAGGGCCAAAACCAGCCATGGACCTTACAAGGAACTTGAGTCTACCCATTTCAGTTTGTAAATATTCTCACCATCTTCATTATCCCCTTTCTGCAGATGAGAACACTGTGAGTCTGAAAGGTTAAAATATGTCACTATATCTCTTAACAAAAATCAAGAGCCAAAGTTCCTGTTGTTCAGTCACTAAGTCATGTGCGACTCATTGTGACTCCATGGACTGCAGCACGCCAGGCTCCCTTGTCCTCCACCATCTCCCAGAGTTTGTTCAAATTCATGTCCATTGAGTTGGTAATGCTATCTCACCATCTCATCCTCTGTTGTCCCCTTTTCCTCCTGCCTTCAATCTTTCCCAATACCAGGGTCTTTCCCAGTGAGTCAGCTCTTTGCATCAGGTGGCCAAAGTACTGGAAATCTCTTGACTGGAGCCCAAAGCTGCTTCCAGCCTGAACCCCTCCCACTGCCCCAGCTCTAATGCACAGTATCAAAAATGTGATCTCCAGTCAGCTCTCATTCACTCCTGCTGCATTTTGCTTTGCACATTTCCTGGGGCGGGGGTGGGGGGGGTGGGGTTCAAATTTGGCTTTTAAAGTATCATTCATATGGATTGTGGAGCTTCCCAGGTGGCGCTAGTGGTAAAGAACTCGCCTGCCAATGCAGGACACATCAGAGACATAGGTTTGATCCAGGGAGATCCCCTGGAGGAAGGCACAGCGACCCACTCCAGTACTTTTGCCTGGAGAATCCCATGGGCATAGGAGCCTGGTGGGCTGCAGCCTGTAGGGTTGCACAGTCAGACACGACTGAAGCTACTTAGCATGCACACATATGGACTGAACGGTTTTCTTTGCGTATTTTGGAGCCATTCACCTTTTTGCAGGTCTCAAGTGACTTTGCAAACATTCTTGGGTCAGCTGGCCCAGCTGCACCTGCTGCCCTGGGCCCCACGCTCACAGCCCCCATCTCCCGCATGGCCCTTCCTCCCTCAGGACAGGCTGACTTGGGGCTAGATCTAAGCAAAGAACTGCCTGGCATCTGTCCTGCCCTCCGGAACATTCTGCCCTTCCTGGATACATGCCTTCGAGCTTAACGACGTCTGGTTCCCCTCCTACACATCCTGAGAGCCACCCAGCTTGACTGGGCCGGATTCACCGCCCCCCTCACTTCCTGGGCCATGAGGCCCCTGCCCCTGCATCCGGGTTGCTTGGTGAACAGCTAAAAGTAATCCTGCCACTGAGCCATCTCAAAAATTGTTCTTTAATTGTCCTGTCTCCAGTTTTATTTTTCTAGCACTTAATTAAATTGGGCTGCTAGCGGAGGGCACACTTCCGGTTTTACACTGGATAAGAAATAGTAACAAGGTAACTGGATGGTCTCCTCCCTGGCCTTTCCTCCCCACCACCCTTCATTGTTCTGCATCCTCTTTCTGAGTGGGTCTGAGAGTCCTGAGAGCCTGGGACCCAAGGATGAGGCTGGACCAGGCTGGTAGAGCCTCGATGGTTCACCTTCTGTATTCCCTGCTCAGTTTGAGAGCTGGTGGGACGTGGAGGGAGTTCAAGGGCAGCCGAACCTCTCAGAGGATGAAAGCTGCAAGGCAGCTGTCCGTAGCCCAGTTCCTGAGCTCTGCCCATCTCTAGATGGCCGTGGCCAGGGGTTGGAGAAGCAGCCTCAGCTGGAATGCTGTGATTCTGGCCCTGGGAACCATGTCTCTACTTGGCCAGTTTGGAGCTCACCCTTCTCAAGTGCAAGGCAGTCGGGACCCAGGGCACCAGTCTCCAAGACTTGCCTTTGGCAAGCACAGAGGGTGGTCTCCTTACATGGAAAGCACTCACGGGAAGGCAGCTGGTTTGACAGAAAAGTCGTACTTGTCAGAAGAAACACACTATTGAATTATTTCTCTATGTCAGGTTTTGTTCTAAACCCTTTAGCCACTTTATTTTATTTAATCTTCGGAGTTCTAAAACAGTGTTGCTGTAGCCTTTTTAGAGAAGGGAAAACTCAGAATCCTCTGAGGAACCCAACAATGTCCCCAAGTTGGTGGTGCTATAAGAACTCACGCAGACTTCAAGTCTTGTCCTTTTATTTCTGTCAAACCATCTGGCCCTGCTTCTCTCCCATGAGGAGGCCTCACTGATATTTCCAGAATAACTGTTCTAAAATGGTTAGAATCTGGCCCACTCTTTCATCAATTTCTCAGGGAGGCGTGACTCATTTACCCGAGAGGGTTTAGGGCATTTGTTGGAGGAAACCTCAGAAGAGTGGATTCTGGAATCTGGCTGTTTCAGTGTAATCCTTCTCCCAGATCTTATTAGCCATGGGTTCCTGGCCAAACCTCAGTTATTTCATCCTTAAAATGGGTTCAACTACCCCAACAAGCAGACCCCAAACTGAAATGACATCAACAAGATAAAAGCTTTTTTTTTTTTTTTCTCATGTAACTACTGCACATAGATGGTCTTATTCAGGGACTGGGGTCTCTTCATCCTAGTTCTCAACAATCTCCTTGAGAATTGTCCCCAGCATGGTTGAAGCTCACCCACCATCCGCTCATCTCAATCTAGTAGGTGGGAAGGGGAAGGAAAACAAGTGGAGGGCAAGCAACTTCCTTTAGAGGAAACAACACAGATTTGCCTTTCTAATTTATGGTCACTTCTCCATGGTGATAATTTAGTCCAACAGCCAAATTTAGCTGCAAGGGAGGCTGGGCCTACAGTATCTTGCCAGACATAAGAGTGTCCTGTTAAAACTCAGGGCTTGCTGCTCCAGTGTGTGTCATCAAACAATTCTCCAGTTCTCAGTGGATGCCGACTGGGTGTCCTACACGTTTAATTCCCTTCTGACATGATCTACCTGGAGACAGCATCAGATCCCACAGATGAGGGGACCAGTCCCTCAAGACAGCCCCTCTGCAGATCCCAATCATACGTCCAGGTTGTCCAGTGCTTCCGACCAACTGGCTATAAATCCGAGGTCCCCACAACCCCCTCTTCATTGTTTGGTCACTCAGTCGTGTCCAACTCTTTGCAACTCCATGGACTATAGCCCCCCAGGCTCTTCTGTCCATGGGATTATCCCGGCAAGAATAATGAAGTCGGTTGCCATTTCCTTCTTCAGGGGATCTTCTCAATCCAGGGATCGAACCCATGTCTCCTGCGTTGACAGTTGGGTTCTTTACCACTGAGCCACCAGGGAAGCTCATGACTCCCTCTTGGGGTTCAATTAATATGTTAAGGCAGATCAGAGAGCTCAGAGAAATATTTACATATGTTTAGCAGTTTATTATAAAGACAGATGAACAGCCAGATGGAGAAGCACCTAGGGCAGGGGTCCAAAAGAGTCCCTGAAGCGGGAGCTTCTGTCTCCATGGAACTGGGAGGCACCACCCTTCTGCATGGAGAGGTTCTCACCAACCCAGAAGCTCTCTAAACCCAGTCCTTTGGGGGTTTTATGGAGGTTCCATTACTTAGGCATGATTGATTGATTACATTACTGGCTATTGGCAATCAATTCAACCTCCAGTCCTTCTCCCCTCCTGGGAGGTCAGGGGTGGGATTGAATGTGTGTGCATATGTATATGTGTATTTATATAAATAAAAATTTTTTAATGAGTGGGGAAAAAAAAAAAAAAGAAAGTGCCAACTCTCCACTTAAGGTTAATTCCCCTGGCAACCAACCCACTTCTTTAGGTGCTTTTCCACAAGTCACCTCATTAACATAATTAAAGACATCTTTATTGTGATCATCACTCAGGAAATTCCCGGGATTTTAAGAGCTTTGTGCCAGCATCTGAGATGAAGACCAAGTACATATTCCTTACTATAAATCACACTATCACAGCAGAGTTCTATTGATGAAAGGAAAAGGGGGAAATGGATGCTGAGGTGATATTCTTGGATCCCAGAGGTTTTTCTGGGAGAATTAAATGAGACATGGCCATGAAGCTTTGAGTATTAAAGTTTGGTATTTGCTAAAACCTCTTGAAGTGGTTTTATTATTGTTGTCATTGTCACCATCATCATCATCACCAGCACCACCATCATCACCGTCAATCATCATTATCCTCATTATCACCACAGCCATCATCACCTTCACTATCATCATTCCCATTATCACCATTACATCATCAACATCACCACAACCATCATCACCTTCACTATCATCGTTCCCATTATCCACGTCACCATCACCATCATCATCATCATAATCTTACTCACCATCTCAGATAAGGCACATCAGCCCTCAGCAATGACAATAATTGGACTTGTATTAGCATTCTTGTCCCTTAGCCACTGGTATATTTCCCTAATCTCTGCTGCCTCCATTTGCTCTTAGAATTCAAGTGCAAACAGAAGTCCAATTTATCACTGTATCAGGTTTAATAAACACTAATTCAATATATTATTTCTTGCAGGTTTTGGAAACAGTGGTAATCATAAGAAATTAAAAGTAAGCCTTTTAAACATGTGTACAGTTTAAAATGGTATACTCTTTGACCCAGCATCTTCGCTTTCAAGATATTATGTGAAGGAAATAAGCACATAGAAGCAAAGAGATTTATTTCCTGGGATGTTCCTTGAAGGAATATTTACAACCACTGAAAAATTGGAAACAACATACAGGTTGAAGAATAGGGGCTGGGTAAAATGAATTATACTACACCCATGTAGTGAAATACTATGCGACTTTCAAAAATTGTGTTTTTGAATAATATTCAAATATATGGGAAAATATTCACGATAAATTTGTTCAATGCAAACGCAGATTTCAAAACAGTATGCGAAATTATAATCTTGATCTTTGGGAGAATTATAATGATTAGTGAATGACTAGGATTTTGGAAACCAAAAGATCTGAATCCCTGTTCCACCTTGTACAGAATATGAGAACTTGGGTAAGTCCCTGAACCTTCGCGCTTAGTTCCTTCATGTGCAAAACATGGACTATAATGACTTTCTCCTCCAAGGGCACCCAGGGGGTGAAACCCCTTTTATTCCTCCAGGGCAGCATACCTGGCAGGTGGTCCTCCAGTTTCTATTTGGGTGCCTCCAGTGAGCGGGTCTCTCACCACCTTGCAATGCTGTCCATGACAGCAACAACTCTAATAGAAACTACACATTAAATGAATGGAACCTATGATCAAACTTATGTTCTCACAGTCAAGACTTGTGTTCCCACAGCCATTACCAATTAAAGGGTGGTGGACATTTGATAGATGACTGCAGATGTTACAGGAGCTCAATTTCTTTCTTAGGACCTCAGGAAATCTGTCCTAATTTCCGGGAGTTGTCTGTAGAGTAGCCCAGGACCTATTCACAGGCAAGAAATTACCCTTGGTTCCATTGTCTGGGATTAGACAGTCTGTGGAGCAGCCTAGTTATGGAAAGTAACCTGAAAGGAGCCCCCAAAGCAGGTTCCAAATGAAACAATTTGCGAAAAAACCCAGTGCGGTCTCTGACCTCAAGTTGGAGACCAAGACACCCTCATGAAATCATTCCCAGCTCTGCTGCTAGGAAATCAGGTGACCTTAGGCATGTCACTGCACTCAAAGTTTCAGCTTCCTCGGCTGAGAAAGGAAAGATGGGAGAAGGAGGAGTTGGAGCATCCTTTTAAGGCAGGGTGGCCTTTCATTTACTGCCGTGTGATACACAAGGTGCCAAAGGAACGGGGGAGACACTGTAGCTGAGGGAAGGGAGGATGGGACACAGATCACCCTGCTGTGTCTCCGGCCCCCAGGGACGCTGGGGTCTCTGCAGGGATGGAGACCTGTCAAAAAAGGCCTGCAGTAAATGACTCCATTTCCATGAAGCCCCCAGAACAGGTAAATCCTTAGAGAGAGAAACAAGATTAGTGGTTGCCGGAGGCTTCGGGAGAGGGGAGTAGGGAGTGATCACAGATGGGAACAGGCTTCCTCTGGAGGATGAAAAGCTTTGGAGATAGGATAGAGGTAGTGGTTGCCAACCCTGTGAAAGTACTAAATGAAACTGTTCCCTTGAAACCAAGACTTGTGCACTCAGAAACAGTTAATTCCACTTTATGTGAATTTCAGGGCAGTAAACAAACCACAACAAAACAACAGTAATGTCTATACCCAGAAGAGGGATGGTGCACCTAACCCATGCACGGCAGAACGTTAGGCACTCAGCAACACTTGTCGCAGCCTCCCCTCCCATCTGTAGGCCAGCACCGCCCTCTCTTTGGAGTTGATCTGCCAGGGCCAGACAAGACCACGAGTGTCACTAGCTTGTGGCAGAGCAAAGGCTGATCCTAGTCTGGGGCTCCGCCCTCCACCAGACCACTGCCCTTCCTTCCCTCTCTGGAACACGTGCCTCGATGTCTCCCCAATGGCTGCTCCTGGCTCTGTTGGTGGACAGTGAGAGTGTGGCCACAGCTGGGTGGGCTGCTCACAGCGGAGGGAGTTGTGTTCTCAGCACCAGGCCTGCACAAGCCGAAGGCTACCACCCAGGGCACTAAATGCACTTCACCCAGCGCTGGGTGTACTCCTAGCAGGTGTGTCGGGGTGGAAGCTGGCTTCGTTCCTTCAACCAATGATTATCAAGCCCCCACTGCGGATACCATGCAGACTCCATCCTGGCTGCCAAGGCTTCCGTGGTAAGCAGGGCTTCCCTGGGGTCCCGAAGCATGGAGCTCACAGCCTAACTTGGGAGACAGGCTTCCAATGAGGCCTTTGCACTGCAGCCTCCTGAGTATCTAAGAGCAGAGCAGGGGTGGGACCCACATGATGGAGGGAGGGGGTCCCAGAGGGTCACTTTCATGTTGCTACTTAGAACGGCAGGAGTCCTCATCCATATCACCCACATCTAGACAGGCGGGATGGAGAACGTCAGGGAAGCCCTGCTCCCCATCCCCCACCCCGCACCTATTCCGGTGAAGTTTCTGGTTTCTGATCCCAGAGCCTGGGGCTACGGGAAGTGCTGATATACCAAGTGGGGGTGGGGGGAGGGCAGTAGCATGATCAGTTTGTACTTTGGAGGGTGCCCCCACCCTGCATCCGGAGACCAGGCTGGGGGAGCAGACTGGGGCAGGGAGACTAGGAGGACAAGGTTAAGAGGGGAGATGAAGTTCCTGGATGATGGTGGAGGTAGTGAGCCAGGAGAGGAGGTTGGCACCGGACAGTGTGGGAGGGGGTCAAGCAGGGCCTGGTGTTACAGGGCTTGGTTGGGGAGGGGGACGGTGGTGGGAGCAGGATGTCTGTCCTGGGCAGTGAAGGACACAGGACCTTTTGCTGAGATTGGGACAAGCGTAGGGGGTGGTTAAGGTGGGAAGCTGGTGGAGGAGGCTGACTGAAGATGCTGAGTGCATCCTCCAGGTGCATCCGGGTAGAGGTGTCTGGGGGGCAGCAGAAGCTCAGGAAAGGCTGACATTCAAATCCGTGGGCAGTGAGACTGAACATCGTACAGACAATGGCCAGACTGTGGATGCAACAGAATTCTGACCTCTGACCCACAACTTCCAGTCCAGGAAGCCCACCATGACCTCCATGGCAATAAGGCCCAAATGGCCAGGACTTGATCAGTAGTTGCCCCTTTCCCTAATCTTTGCTCCCTCTTCCAGCTCAGGACCAGCCAGAGAAAGTTGTGTTCCCCTCCTCCATCATGAGGGATGCTCTTATTCCCTTGGCCTCCTCCAGCTTCCCCCGCAGACAGCCCCCACCAGGACACACCCTAACCTTCACTTTATCCTCCCCAAAGCTCCCCAAATCCCCTGCCTGCCTCTGAGCCTATGCCAGACACAAGGAGTGCTGGCCAGCCACTTGCTGTAGCAGGCCCTGAGTAAAGAGCCTTGGATCCTGGCTATTTCGGGGCCTGGTGGTCAGTGTTCGTTGTATAACTGAAACCTGGGGACAGATGGGTGACTGGGGAAGAGCAGAGCCTGAACCCTGAATCCTGGGGAACCTGAACATTCACCAGGCAGTTAAGGACGAACAGGAGGACTGAGCAGAGGGAGACCATGAGTGTCACTTGCTTGTGGGCAGAGCAGAGGAGGCAGGCAGAGCCCGGCCCACCATCCCACACCCCTCATTGGCCTCCTCACGGCATCACGTCAGGTGGCAGAGGCTAGTGGGGACTCTATGGTCAGCCTGCAGCTCTGACGTGACCCCAGGATGGCCCCACCCCCATCTTACTGTCCCTAAGCCCTCACGCCCTCTCCTCCCACCTGCTGATGGAACTCAACCTAATTAATAATTATGCTGCCTGTGTATGCTGTGTGTCCAGCCTCCTGCTGGAAGGTTCTAGGGGCTACAAACCCACAAACAGAAGAAAAGAAGGACAAGTCCTTCCTTCAAGGCGCTCACAGCCCCACTATCTGCAAAGGCTCTCAGCCCCTACCATGGACAGCACTAATCACACCAGCTCCAGACTGGAGGAAGCAGCCTGAGGAACCCTAATTTATTATTTCTCTTGTCTTTTTATTTTATTTTTATGTTTTGGCCTCACCACATGGCATGTGGGACCTTAGTTTCCTGGCCAGGGATGGAAACCACGCCCCCTGCATTGGAAGGGTGAAGTATTAACCACTGGACCACCAGGGAAGTCCCCCAGGTTGTGGTTTTTAAGCCCTTCCTAAGAAGCAACCCACGCCTCCCTGCATGAGCTTTGACCCTCAACGAGACTTCGGTGAGCTGGACTCAAAGGTCCTGAGTGAGTCCTGAGTGAGTTTGAAGTGGGACAACCTACCCAGCACACTCACATGGCACCAAGGGTACTGAAGACCTACTGTGCACTGGGCCGTTGTGGTGGGGGCGGGGGGGATAAGGATCAACCTAACACTGCTCTTCCTCAAGCTTTGTCATGGGTGGGGAGTTCAGTGGAATCCAGAGGAATAATAAAGTCGTGTTTGGCACAGTGTCTGATGTGTAGTAGGGTTCTTGCTTAGCACTTACACAGGTGGATCTCTCCGTTCAATCCTTATGAGGCAAGTGAGTCTCAGCCGAGGCACAGAGGAGTTGGTAATTTGCGGATGTCAGTGTCTCATTCTGTTCAGGCGGCTGTCACAGTGTCATTGACTGTGTGTATGTGTGTGTGCTCAGTGTGTCTGACTCTTTGCCACTCCATGGACTGTAGTCCCCACCACGGGACTGTGACTCTGCTGTGCTCAGGAACCAGCCAGCAGCTCAGTGGGCCAGCCTTCAAGAGATGGTGTAATGTTGTGTATTTTGAGGGGTGGGAGGTTCCTAACTATAAAATACAATTGACGTATAACACTGTGTAAGTTTAAAGATACAACCTATTGGTTTGATGCACTTATGTGTCACAAGATGACAATCATCAGAGCATTAGCTAACACCGCCATCACATCACATAATCGCAATTTCTCTTCTGTGAGACCACTGAAAATTTTTTTAACAACGTTCAGATGTGTTATACAGTATTATTCACTAATATTATTTGCTGTTTAGCTGCATGAGTTCTTCGCATATTTTGGAAATTAACTCCTTCTCAGATAAATGATTTGCAAAAGTTTTCTCCCACATAGCTTCAAAACATCTATAAATACCATTTTAAATTTCCTTCTGCACGGGAAATTGGCATTCATTGTAATAGGCCATAGATAAAATGCCAATACCAGCTACTATTCCATTTCCAGCTTTAGCTGTTTGCCCCCTTAAAAAGAGTGAGTGGCTTAAAACTCACTCTTCAAAGAAATCAAAAAAAAATAAAATAAAACAAATTGACTAAGGCTTAATCAAGCAATTTATGCTGTGAAATGGAAGGCACGAAAAGTATGCAAATCCATCAGTAATCTGCACACTTCATGAAGAACTATTGGGGTGCTTGCTTTCCATGCAAATACAATCCCAGAGTGAACAGAGCACGCCACTTGATTGTGGGTGGACTTTATTTTTCTCCATAAATTGATTTCTACCTCCAAAGACTCAGAATTCTTCACAGATAGTTCGTGTGCACATAATAAAGCAGCTTTATTTCTTGTCTGGCTTTCCTCCTCCCATTTCCGAATCCAGAATTCTCTATAGACCCACAAGTATATCCAGCCGGCTGGAGACAGCTTCTCCCAGCCTCAGCGGGTGAGGAGCATCACGGGGTGGAAAATTACTGGAGACAGCAATGAGAACCCAGAAGGCTTCGAACCAACCCTTCCAAGCTTTCACAGTCGCGGGCAGGGTGATACATTTCAAATGCAAATCCTGCCTCCTTCTTTGAGGATAACGGAACAGTTAACTCCAAAGCCATTTCACAATTAGCCCCATTTCCCGCAGGGAGATTCAGCCTTTGGTAAATTCAAACCTGCTGCTTGAACAAAGGATCCCTAAAAACTTTCCTTTTAGCAGCAATTGGAATAGAGGGGCGCTTAAGCACAGCGAGTGGTTCCCATTTGGACTGAACTCTCCGAGGCCCGTCAGCACCCCGTCCCTGGGGGCCCCCTCGGAGTCAGCAGCCCACTGAATTTGTGCAGAGTGGCATATTTTTAAACCACAAAGTGCTTTCCTGGCGTCATCTCCCCTCATGACAGGCGCAGCAGCTTCCTGGTAGACTTGGGGATGGGGGTGGGGTGTTAACGATCTGAATTTGAAGATGAGGAAACTGAGGCAAGAATGCACAGGTAGTTTGCTTAGATCACAAATGGCCATTAGTACTTAGTGTAGCTTAAGCTGTAGGTTGAAGGGTGATGCCTGCCGGATCCAGCCGCTGTACCCCAACATTTAATTAAATCTTGGAGACAGATTTTGGGTGAAGTAGAGAAGAATAGCTTTATTGCTTTGCCAGGCAAAGGGGGCTACAGTGCTAATGCCCTCAAATTTGTTGCAGGAAGGTGGATCCCTTTCAGGGCCTGAAACTGGGCTCTTGTCTAACACTCAGCAATGAATTGTCCAAGGAGACACATGTGCTGACAAAGCAAGAGATTTTATTGGAAAGGGCACCAGGGTGGAGAGCAGTAGGGTAAGGGAACCCAGGAGACCAGCTCTGCCGCGTGGCTCGCAGTCTCAGGTTTTATGGTGACGGGATTAGTTTCCGGGTTGTCTTTGGCCAATCATTTTAATTCATAGTCTTTCCTGGTGGCGCACGCATTGCTCAGCTAAGATGGATGCTAGCGAGAGGGATTCAGGAAGTGGACGGACACGCAGTGTCTCCTTTCGACCTTTCCCAAACTCTTCCGGTTGGTGGTGGCTTATTAGTTCTGTATTCCTTATCAGGATCTCCTGTCATAAAACAACTCATGCAAGTGGTTACTATGGTGCCTGGCCAGGGTGGGCAGTTTCAATCAGTGTGCTTCCCCTAACAAATTCATGTGTCCCAACCTGGAGGGGGCTGTCAACTTAAAAATTAGTCACAGCCTGCAAGTAGAAAGTGTTTTATTCGGTGGGAATATTTTAGGACTTCAAGCCCAGGAAACAGTAACTCAGGTAGATCTGAGAGACTGCTCTGAGGAGGTGGGAAAGGAAGTCAGGGTTATATACAATCTTGCCACAAAGAGGGCAGGCAGTCTGAACATCAAAGACTACTGTTAAGTAGGGAAAACCAGATATCATGCTAAGGAATTTAGCATTCTTCTGCGTATGGGAAGATGCAAGAGTCTGGGACTGTTGAAGCCATTCCTTTCATATGCATCTCAGCTGTCTGGGGCCAATGCTGTTTTTGTTTTGTTTTGTTTTGATTTCTCAGATCCCTCCAAGCTCTTCAGCAATAACCATGGGGGGTGGGGGTGGCTTCCTTCCATCTGCTGGATGGAAGGAATTGCTTTCCCTTTTAGGAGTCTTCATTCACATTTGGAGACCCAATCACTGGTGGCTGCTACATCCTTGTTTACTGACATGACAGGAGATATTCCACTTCACAGGGTAGTGAGGAGTTTTATAGAAGTGGTTCAAAGAGGGCATGGTCAACTCCTGGACAGTCTTCTGATTGGTTGGTGGTGAGGTAATCCGAAGTCAGCGTCATCAACCTTCTGGTTCCAACAGGTCTGGGGTCTACGTGCTTGTAGGCAACAAACAGTTAACTTCTCTGACCTGGTGGGGGTTTCAGCATCTGCAGAACTTCTCAAAGATATTGTCCTGTGCCTCCCTTGATGGGGAGCCAGGACCTGCCCCAAAGCTGTACTATTGCTTCTAGAATGCTCCTCCCTTGTCTCTGTATCCCCTCACTTCCAACTGTTTGAATCTAACATTGGGAACTCTGGGGAAGTCAAAAAGGCCAAATGAAGCCTATTTCCTATAACCAAGAAGTGGGGGAGGGACTTCCCTTGTGGTCCAGTGGTTAAGACTCAGAATTCCCAATGTAGAGGGTGTAGGTTCAATCCCTGGTCAGGGAACTAAGACTCCATGTGGCAAAGAAAAAAAAATTGGGGACACAGAAAGACTTTGTGCCGGGAGCCTCACAGGATCCTGCTAGGTTTCAACAGGATCAGATATGCCAACCCCCATATATGCCATTTTGGCAAAAAGACTCTTTTGAGCCAAAGGCAGCTGAGAAACAGCAGGCTCAGGAGGAACTCTCTGCCCTCCTGATCTGCTTAAAAGCAGGATGTATTGATAAGTTTCCCTTGTGATGATGTCCTCTTCTCGTTCCAGGAAGGAAGGGACAACCTTGAAGACCAGAGAGAGGCAGGGCTACACAAAGAAATCTCAGTGACATCAGCCTTCTCTCCACTTGCCCCCTTAACACTGACCTGCCCCTGGCTCCCTGCCCCTTTGCCTTTGCTGCATCCCTGCTCACAGTTCATCCCTCATTGTTATAATGGTGTGGAGGCCCCGGAGGTTAGCCGCCTCCTTGGGTCCTCACTTCCTTTTCCTGGAGGCCCTTATGTGTTCATGTAATAAACTTTTTCTCCTGTTCATCTGTCTTATCAGTTTAACTCATGGGCCTAAGTCACAGAACCTAAGAAGGGGGAGGAAAAGTGTTTCCTCCCCTACATGATGGCACCATCTGCCAGTGCCCCATTGCCTTGCATCTGCCACTGTCAGGAAGGGGGATCCCTTGCAGGGCCTGAGAGTGGTTTCTTGCCTAATACTCGAAACCAAATTGTTCAGTGAGACACATGCGCTGACAAAGCAAGAGATTTCATTGGGAAGGGGCACCCAGGAAGAAAGCAGCAGGATAAGGGGACCCAGAGAACTGCTCTGCCATGTAGCTCACAGTCTCTGGTTTTGTGGTGATGGGGTTACCCATAGTCTGACTCAAGGTCCTTCCTGACGGAAGGTGCATCTCTCAGCCAAGACGGATTTCAGCGTGAGGGCTGAAATCTGGGAGGCTGGTCATCTCCTCCATCTCTTGTCCTCTCCCAAATTCTCCCAGTTAGTTTTCAGTGGCAGCATCATGTTCCTTATTGGGACCTCTTGTTGTGAGACAACTCAGGGCAAGCAGGCCTGGCCAACATGGTGGCTTTGATCAACAGTTTCCTAACAACTATACCTGGTATTATATGAAGAAAGTGCTTCTTGCATTTTAGAGGTTTGCACCATCAGTAACCTTTACCTGCAGAGGGTCAGACACGACTTTTAGTTTGTGGGCCATACAGGTCCCTGTCGCCACAGCTCAGCTCTGTGACTGTAACTTAACACGGCCGTAGACAGTATGTAAATGACCAAGGATGACAGTGTTCCAATAAAGCTTTATTTTCAAAGTGGGCAGTGGGGCTGGAAATGATGGATTTGGCCCAGAGGCGGTAGATCTACAGGGTGAACTAAGCATCCATTGGGTGACAGCAGACTGTGAGTAAACAAGGCATTAAAACTGTGCATTTCCATTCCCATGAGTACAAACAGATCATTAAAAAGTTTCCTTAAGGTTTGCTTTCCTCAAGACAAGTCATAGTCGTCTTCTATCTGAATGGCTGCACAGTGGCCAGTTGACTGCCATCCCTATCTGACTCCTGCCAGCCAGCACCGCCACTGGAGGCCCCACACCAGCATCTCACGCTCCCCCTCACTGGGCTTCTCATCGTTACACAGGTTGACTGTAGGTCTCAGCTTGCCAGGGACGGTCTCCAGGCAGGCCCATGCTCCCGGGGGAAGTATTGACAGCCCCCTCTGTGCTCTCAGCAAGTCTGGTTGGGATGATGACCAACATATTTACCACATCAGGATGCAACTCTTAGCACATATTCTTTGATGCCTTCTGTGTGCCAGGCACAGTGCAGGCTCTGAAAGACAAAGCTCAAGAAGTATATAAACACTATATATGTGTTTCTGTCTGCATACAAGGTATACACCATATTTTTTATGTATATGTATATATACACATGCACACGAGGTATATACAATATTATGTATATATAAATACAATGCATACACAATATTGTGCTTATATACAATGTGTGTATATACATAAGCATGTTATATATGCACACAATATTTTATAAGGTATTTACAATACATACACACAATGTATATGAAATATTATACACATATATGCAATGTATATACTACATTGTGTATACACGCATGCAAGATATATACATTGTATACATATACATTCAAGGTATATACAATATTGTTTATATATACAGTCAATGTATATATACCATTGCATGTGCATATACATGTGTATAAAGTATATAAAAGATTGTGTATATATATATACATATACACACAATGTGCATATAATATATATATACACAGTCTCTATACATGTACTATTTATACACACAATGTATATGCAATATTTTACATATACACACAGTATATATATTTAATACAAATATATATACTCAATGTGTATACAATATATTTATTACAATGACCTCTTAGCATATATATAAAGCAGCATACACCTATATTGCTGTTATTGTTCAGTCACTCAGTCATGTTGAGACCCCATGGATTGCAGCACACCAGGCCTCCCTGTCCTCCACCCTCTCCAGGAGCTTGCTCAAAGTCATGTCCATCACAAAAAGCTGCTTCTCACCTCTGTACCCTCAGTATGGCTATCCCCACTGCTGGCAGGGCACATTTTGAATTCTTCCTTTTCTTAACAAACTCCTCAGCAGCTTCTGAGATTCTATCCAGATGTTTCTCCTCCAGGAAGCCTTCTCTGCTTGCTTTAATGACACAAACTGCCTTCCATGGTGCTGGTATCCTCTTTTGCCTTCCTCACTAGGTTGGGGCTACTTGATAGAAGGGTCATGTATACATACTCATATATATGTATAATTTCATCTGGGGTTGACAGAGGACGAGATGATGTATGTATTTATGTATATATACAAAGATATGTATGTATGTATTTCATCACCACGGAAGACAGTCTGTGTCATTAGAGCAAGCAGAGAAGGCTTCCTAGAGGAAGGAGCATCTGGACAGAATCTCAGAAGCTGCTGAGGAGTTTGTTAAGAAAAGGAAGAATTCAGAACATGCCCTGCCCGCAGTGAGGACAGCCATACTGAGGGTACGGAGGTGAGAAGCAGCTTTTTCTGTGAAAAGTACTATCATGTTCTAGTGTTGTTGGGGAACAGAGATTTTCCATAAAATGGTGAGATATCTATCTACTTGTGCATCTACAATTCTTTCATGCTATCCTGGATTTCTCTTTATTAATAACGGGCCCCATAATTTACATGTAATTTGCTAGTGGTTTAATATCTAATCATAAACCTCTAATTAACTCTTCATCTTGCAGTGAATAAGGCTCACCCTGTAGCTTAGCAGGTGAAGACATTTAATTTACTTACAGAGTGCCTGCAAACAACCACACAAAACAAAACAGGAAGGAACCACATACTCTACATCACCCTCTCATGATAATCTGTTTATCTGTATTATGTGAAGACACCTTTGGTTGGAATTGTCCAGCACACTACAAACAATTCCTAATTGTACCCCCTGTAGCTGCACCTCCTCACTGCCCCTCCCCACTGCCCTCCAGCCAGACCCAATGATTCCAAAGAAGTGGAGAGGAGTCAAATGATTAAAATAACATTTAGCAGGACAAATGTGTGTATGTAGGTAATTCAGGAGATGGTAAATGCTATATAATATATTACATACATTTTATTGCTAATGCATGACATAAAACAGAAAATTTCCAGCATCTATGTGCATGTCTTAGTGGTCTGTTGCTTCTGTACAAGTTACCACACACTTAAAGGTTTAACTCTGCACCCGTTCATCGTCCTAGAGTCACAAGGTCAGCAGTTTATGCACCGTGTGTCTTAAAGCTACAACTCTTGTTGAAATCAAGGTGTCTGATGGACTGAACTTTTTAGTGGAAAACAAGAATAAGATTCTCTGGGTGATGATGAGCTTCCAAGTACATTCAGGTTGTTGATCAAATTCAGTCCTTGCAGTTGTTGGACTGAGGTCCTGTTTCCTTGCCGGCTGTTGGATGGGGCTGGTCTTTGTTACATGTAGACCAAATTCCTCCTTGTGCTTCCCACGTGGCTCCTAAAGCAATGGAAGGTGGAGTCTCTCCCATGCTTTGAATCTTTTTGAATCTCTCTTCTGTTCATATGGTTACACTAGACCCACTTTCTTAATCCAGAATAGTTCAGTTGCTCAGTCACATCCAACTCTTTGCAACCCCATGGACTACAGCATGCCAGGCTTCCCTGTCTTGCTCAAACTTCCCAGAGTTTGCTCAAATTCATGTCTATCAAGTCGGTGATGCCAACCAACCATCTCATCCTCTGTCGTCCCTTTCTCCTCCTGCCTTTAATCTTTCCCAGCATCAGGGTCTTTTCCAATGAGTCAGGTCTTCGCATCAGGTGGCCAAAGTACGGGAGCTTCAACTTCAGCATCAGTCCTTCCAATGAATATTTAGGACTGATTTCTTTTAGAATTTACTGGTTTGATCTCCTTGCAGTCCAAGGAACTCTCAAGAGTCTCCCCAACACCACAGTTCACAGCATTGATTCTTCGGTGCTCAGCTTTCTTTATGATATAACTCTCAGATCCATATATGACTACTGGAAAAACCATTGCTTTGATTTTAGGGACCTTTGTTGGTAAAGTAATATCTCTGCTTTTTAATATGCTGTCTAGGTCTGTCATAGCTTTTCTTCCAAGGATCAAGTGTCTTTTAATTTCATGGCTGAAGTCACCCTCTGCTGTGATTTTGGAGCCCAAGAAAATAAAGTCTCTCACTGCTTCCATTGTTTCCCCATCTATTTGCCATGAAGTGATGGGACCAGATGCCATAATTTTCATTTTTTGAATGTTGAGTTTTTAGCTAGCTTTTTCACTCTCCTCTATCACCTTCCTCAAGAGTCTCTTTAGAGACACAGATGTATAGAGCAGTTTTTTGGACTCTGTTGGAGAGCGTGAGGGTGGGATGGTTTGGGAGAATGACATTGAAACATGTAAAATATCATATGTGAAATGAATCACCAGTCCAGGTTCAATGCTTGATACAGGATGCTCGGGGCTGGTGCACTGGGATGACCCAGAGGGATGATATGGGCAGGGAGGTGGGAGGGGGCGTTCAAGATGGGAAACACATGTATATCCATGGCGGATTCATGTCAATGTATGGCAAAACCAATACAATATTGTAAAGTAATTAGCCTCCAATTAAAATAAATTAATTTAAAAAAAAGAGAGTCTCTTTAGTTCCTCTTTGCTTTCTGCCATAAGGGTGGTGTCATCTGCATATCTAAGGTTATTGATATTTCTCCCTGAAATCTGGATTTCAGTTTGTGCTTCATCCAGCCCAGCATTTCACATGATGTATTCTGCATATAGCTTCCCTGATAGCTCAGTTGGTAAAGAATCTGCCTGCAATGCAGGAAACCCTAGTTTGATTCCTGGGTCGGGAAGATCCACTGGAGAAGGAATAGGTACCCACTCCAGTATTCTTGGACTTCCCTTGTGGCTCCAGCCTGCAACGTGGGAGTTCTATCCCCGGGTTGGGAAGATACCCTGGAGAAGGGAAAGACTACCAATTCCTGTATTCTGACCTGTATAGTCCATGGGGTCCCAAAGAGTTGGACACAACTGAGTGACTTTCACTTTCACTGTGCATATAAGTTAAATAAGCAAGGTGATAATATATAGTCTTGACGTACTCCTTTCCTAATTTGGAACCAGTCTGTTATTCCATGTCTGGCTCTAACTGTTGCAGCTTGACCTGCATACAGATTTCTCAGGTGGCAGGTAAAGTGGTCTGGTATTCCCATCTCTTTAGGAATTTTCCACAGTTTGTTGTGATCCACATAATCCAGGATAACGATCCTGTTTTAAACTCAACTGATGAGTAACCTTCATTCCACCTGCCAGGTTCCTTCACAGCAGTACCTAGATTAGCGTTTAAATTAGCAGGGGATGAGGATCCTGAGGAGGATGGCTTTAGAATTCTGCCTACTCCTATATGTGAAGTGAAAAAGTGAAAGTGTTATTTGCTCAGTTGTGTCTGACTCTTTATGACCACATGGACTATAGCCCACTAGGCTCCTCTGCCCATGGAATTCTCCAGGCAAAAATACTGGAGTTGGTAGACATCTCCTACTCCAAAGGATCTTCCCAATCCAGGGATCAAACCCAGGTCTCCTGCCTTGCAGGCAGATTCTTTACTGTCTAAGGGAAGCCCTTGTGTGTACACACACATATACATAATATACTGACTGAACCTCATGCTAGTCCCATGAGAAATGGAATTAAAATTTAAGAAAAAGCACAAGACAAAAATACAATTCCCTGGATTATAAGGGGGAGGGATAGTCACTTATTTACTTATCATTATTTAATTACTAAATTTGAACATTAATTTTCTGAATGTGTGCTTTCTTATGCCCATGACTTGCATCTGTTAAAAACTAGGGTCCAGAATGCCAGATATTATTCTAAAAGAGACTTACCTAAACGTTGACATTCTCTGCAAAAACATCTCTGAAAGAAGGTGAAGTGTGAAGCAAGTGACCAAGCGGCCAGGTCAGATTCAAATTCTTAGCCTTCCAATCCCCACAGCAGTGCTGCTCACCATGACCCTAAAATGGAAGCAACACAAAGGCCCATCGGCAGAGGGATGTGGTACAGTCAGCCAATGGACTATTATTCATCTGCAAAAAGAAATGAAATTCTGATTCATGCTATACGGATCAACATTAAAACTCAACATCCAAAAAACGAAGATCTTGGCTTCTGGTCCCATCACTTCATGGCATATAGAGGGGGAAACAATGGAAACAGGAACAGATTTTATTTTCTTGGGCTCCAAAATCACTGCAGTTGGTGACTTCAGCCATGAAATTAAAAGTCACTTGTTCCTTGGAAGATAAGCTATGATAGACCTATACAGCATGTTAAAAAGCAGAGACATTACTTTACCAACAAAGGTTCCTATAGTCAAAGCTATGGTTTTTCTAGTAGTCATGTATGGATGTGAGAATTGGACCATAGAGAAGGCTGAGCACCAAAGAACTGTTGCTTTTGAACTGTGGTGTTGGAGAAGACTCTTGAAAATCACTTGGATGGCTAGGAGATCAAGCCAGTCAATCCTAAAGGAAATCAACCCTGAATATTCACTGGAAGGACTGATGCTGAAGCTGAATCTCCAATACTTTGGCCACCTGATGAGAAGAAATGACTCATTGGAAAAGACCCTGATGCTAGGAAAGATTGAAGGCAGGAGGAGAAGGGGATGACAGAGGATGAGATGGTTGGATGGCATCTCTGACTTGATGGACATGAGTTTGAGCAAACTTCATGAGTTGGTGATGGACAGGGAGGCCTGGCATGCTGTAGACCATGGGATTGCAAAGAGTTGGACATGACTGAGCAACTGAACTGAACTGAACAGAACATGGATCAAATTTGAAAAATTATGCAAAGTGAAAAAAAACACACAAGAGTTCATATATTGTATGATTCATATATTGTCTGAAAGGTCCAGAACTGAAAAATCCACAGGAATAGAAAGTTAACTGGCATTTTCTGGGAGAATAGGGAATGATTGCTCCTGGGTCCTGGGCTCCTTCGGGGGTGACGAAATTAGTCTAAAATTAAATAGTGGTGACGGTTACACAGTTTTGGTAATATACTTTTAAATGCTTTAAAAGGGAGTGTTTTCAACAAAGATTTACTGTGTAACTCAGAGAACAATGTTTAATATCTTGTAACAACCTAATCTGAAAATATATAATAATCTGAAAAATATCATAATCTGAGTGTATATATATGTAATTGAATCATTTTGCTGTACACCTGAAACTAACACAATATAGTAAATCAACTTCAATTTTTTTTAAATTGAAATACTTCAATTTTTTTAAAAAAAGAATATAAAAAGGGAGTGTTTTATGATATGTGACTTCTATCTCAATAAAGCTTTGATCTGCACCCCACCTGCGTATCTTCCACTCAAACCTGTGGACAATGATACAGGGAAAGATATTATGCAAGAAAAGGACACTCTTGGCTTTGTGTTTCATTCATCTCTTTTGTCTACAAACGCATTCAACCCATGTGTTGCCACTCTGTGAAGCAGCAGCCACAGCACCAGGCATGGGATCCCGTGAAAAGTGAAACACCCCTACCCTTCTGGAGCTTGAAGTCTGGTGGGTGAGGCAGACTTCAAACCACTAATTATCACAGGCTGTTCACAGACAGATGTTAAAGCACTAATTATTACATCTATGCATGACTATTAAATAATAATGTGTGCAAAGTGCTCTGGAAAAAATATAAGGTGTGATGTAAATACGTAGGTAGGGATACAGGAAGCTTGCAGTTAGAGGGGACCTGGGTGGTTTTCCTGAGAAATAGGCCCTCGGGTGAGATCTGAGGGAGGAACAGGCTTAGCCAGGCAAGGGCACAGGTCCAGGAGGTGAGGTAAGAGCTGGACGTGGAGGGAAGAGCAGGAGTGAGGAGCAGCAGGTAAGAAGGACGCTTGGTTGCCATGAAATGTTTGCAAATTGTTTTACATGCCCAGATATGTTCCAGTGTCTCCAGATTTAGTCTTTGGGAACTTGAATAGAATCTGTATCCTGCTGTCATGTGAAAATTATATAAATCTTAATTATATTGAATTGGTTCATAGTGCTTTTCAGTTCTACTATATCCTTCTACCTTTCTGTCTAATTCATTCTACTAATTTTTAAGAGTCTGATATTGAAACTCCAACTAAAAATCTTAATTTATCTACTTAAAAGAAAAATAATTGTAATATACAGTGGAGAAGGGAATGGCTATCCACTCCAGTATTCCTGCCTGGGAAATCCCATGGGCTGAAGAGCCTGGTGGGCTACAGTCCATGGAATCGCCAAGAGTCAGATACAATTAGCAACTAACGTGGTGGAATTATATGTAACTTTGTTCTGTATCTTCCAAGTCTCCTGTAAATGTGTTATTACACTTTCATAATTAAAAAAAAAGAAAACGTGCTTTCAATTATTAAATAAAGAGAACAGAAGGACCCTAGGTTGAATGTCTAGGGACTTGGAGGTCCTGGGAGAGAGAATCAGAGGTTGCACATGGGTGGGGGGGGAGGTCAAGGGCTGGACCCAAGGGATCACTGCAAGCCCAGGTGAAGAAGTGGGACTTTATCCTAAGGCAAAGGGAAAACTCAGAAAAACTGTAAACATGGGAATGATATAGTCATGTTTGTGCCTAGGAAGACTGTGCTGAAGACTTGTGATTCTGGCAAGGTGGCAGAACAAATGTGTCTTGGTCTGTTCCAGCTCCTGTTACAGCATGCCTTGGGCTGGGGGCTTCTAAAGCACAGAAATTTACTGCTCATGGTTCCGGAGGCTGGAAGTCCAAGATCACGGCACTGGCCATTTGGGTGTCTGATGAGCCCTGCTTCCCAGTGCATAAATGGCTGTCTTCTCTCCATATCCTCATATCGTGGAAGAGGTGTGGGAGATCTCTGAGGTCCTTTTAATAGGACACCAGTCCTTACTCATGAGGCTCCACCCTCATGGCCTAAGCACCTCCCAGAGGCCTCACCTCCTTACATCACCATCGTTGGGGGTGGGGGAGGCTACAACATGTGAATTTTAGGGGGACACAAACATTCAGACCACAGTAAAGCCCAGATATGCCAGGTTAAATACAGCAAAATATATTTTAAGTGCATATCTGGGCTTCCAAGAAAGAAAGGAAACACTCCTAGTCTCAGGCATGACAAGAGAATGAAAAACCAGAGTGGTGGTGTTCCTGAATGAAGTGGGCAGGTGAGGGGACAGGTGAAGGGACAGGTGAGGGGGCAAGTGAAGGGGCAGGTGGGATTATAAACATGACCTTGAACTTTAACACCAGGTGTCAACAGCAGGTGAGGCTGAGAACCCAGCCTGGTTCTGACCTGGGGGTCAGAAACAGGACCCCTGAATAAAATGCAACTCGTAACTGTTACAGCTTCAGTCATGACATGCACCCCTAGCTGTATGAGAAGAGATGAGGACGTTCAAATGCTTCTGCCAGAATTCAGGACGGAAACAAAACCCCAAACCAAAATCTGTCTGAGCGTCAAATAGCTTGGAACTGTGCATACCAGTGTGTGGGCTTATCAGCATAGTCTAGTGATTCCTCTGGAACATTCAACAGCTACAAACCTCAACCTGCTCTGGAGGGACCCTCCCCACCATCCAAAGACCCTCACAAGGGAATACAAACCTGTGATAGAGACAAGTGTCCAGTCAACACCCCAGGACCCATGAGGACTCCACCTTCCATGAGGGCCCAGAACATGTGAGATCTTACAGGAGGGAACAACAACCTGCAGGGAAATACATGTGTGGTTAACACGATGAAGGATATGTGAATGGACAAAGGCTCAGGAAAGTCCAGGACCAGTACCCCCAGACTCCAGCCAGGCTTTTCCATCCAGCTGCATCTCCACTTGAGGGTCTGCTGACCTCCGCCTTCTCCCATCTCAAGAGGTGACAAGGCCACATTTTCAGGCACATGGGACCAGATCCCTGAAGTCATCCTTAGTCTCTGTCTCTCACATACTTCACAACTCACTCCATCCACAGTTAAACAACAAAGTCAGGTAGATTTCCTGTGAGTAGGGGAGAATTTCCCCGTCTTGTAAACCTTCAAAAGCAATGCCACTGTTTCTTTCCAACTGAGTGTGGCCATGCATTTTAGGATTGTGGAATCATTTTTTGGTGAAAGAAAACATCAAAGATATTAAGTTATTAAGCTTAGCACATCAAATGAAGAGAACAGAATTGATTAGAATGGAACAAGATGGAGTAAGATAAGACAGAAGACAGCAGAACAGAAAATGTCACATGTAATCAGGACAAGTAGAATTTGGGGGCAGTATCTGCTTCAGATATGGCACCCCACTCCAGTACTCTTGCCTGGAAAATCCCATGGACGGAGGAGCCTGATAGGCTGCAGTCCATGGGGTCCCTAAGAGTTGGACACGACTGAGTGACTTCATTTTCACTTTTCACTTTCATGCATTGGAGAAGAAAATGGCAACCCACTCCAGTGTTCTTGCCTGGAGAATCCCAGGGATGGTGGAGCCTGGTGGGCTGCCATCTACGGGGTCACATAGAGCTGGACACGACTGAAGCGACTTAGCAGCAGCAGCAGCAGCAGACAGGTATATGGGTACTAGTCACAGAATCAAGAGGGTGTGTGTGTGTGTGCGTGTGTGTGTGTGTGTTTGCTATGGGTGATGAAGATTTTGGGATCCAGTCTATTTATCAGGACACATATGGCAAAAGTTACACTTCATGGAGACATGCCAGGCACAGTCACTTTACAATCTGGAACAATACAGGGATGTGCATTTGTATTCAACATTGTGCTAGAGGTCCTGGCCAGCACAGTAAGACACGAAAAAAAAATGAACGTTGCACAGACTGAAAAGGAGAAACAAAAACCAGCATTATTCACAGCCACTGTGAGCAGTGCACAGAAACCCCCAGAGAACAGAGATCAGCTCAGAATACAAATCAGAGAGCACTACACAGTTTCTGGATACCTGGTTCAACCCTCAGAGTTAGCAGCATGCTTTTAGTTCAGCAACAAACAGTAAAGGTAACAAAATATAATACTTTTTTTAAATTTAAATTTATTTATTTTAGCTGGAGGCTAATTACTTTACAATATTGTATTGGTTCTGCCACACATCAACATGAATCTGCCACGGGCGTACACGTGCTCCCCATCCTGAACCCCCCTCCCACCTCCCTCCCCGTACCATCCCTCCGGGTCATCCCAGTGCACCAGCCCCAAGTATCCTGTATTGAACCTGGACTGGTGATTCGCTTCTTATATGATATTATACATGTTTCCATGCCATTCCTCCAAATCATCCCACCCTCTCCCTCGCCCACAGAGTCCAAAATACTGTTCTATACATACTTTTTAAAAGTATCATTTACAATAGGAAAAAATACAAGGTACTGAAAATAATCCCACAAAAGACATGGAAGATGATCATAAAGATAACTAAATTTTGTTGTTAAAAAATTAGAAATAAACACCTGTTTTTTGTAAGTCACCCAAGCCTATGGGGTTCTATCAAGCAACCCGAATGGACTATGATAGCTCGTAGCACATGTGACCATCCAACAGTGAGAATCAGCCTGTGTATTTGTTGTTGTTAAGTCACTAAGTCATGTCTGACTCTTTGTGACCTCATGGACTGCAGCATGCTAGTCTTCCTTCTCAGATTTTGCTCAAACTCATGTCCATTGAGCCAGTGATGTCATCAAACTATCTCATCCTCTGTTGTCCCCTTTTCACCTGCCTTCATTCTTTCCAGCATCAGGGAGCTCTTCACATCAGATGGCCAAAGTATTGGAGCTTCAGTTTCAGGATTAGTCCTTCCAATGAATATTCATGGTTAATTTCCTTTAGGATTGACTGGCTTAATTTCCTTTCCATCTGGGGGACTCTCAAGAGTCTTCTCCAGCACCACAGTTTGAAAGCATCAGTTCTTAGGCTCTCAGCCTTCTTTATGGTCCAACTCTCACATCCATACATGACTTCCAGAAAAGCCATAGATTTGACCATATGGATCTTTGTCGGCAAAATGATGTCCCTGCTTTTTAATATGCCTATGTATAAAAGTCCAGGAATCAAGAAAGAAGACAAATGAACCAATGGAATAGGAGGTCCCTGTGACAAAGCTGTTCAGCACAAGGTGTGAGATCTCAGAACCTGATCACAGATCTAAGATCTACCCATGAGTGTGCAGAAAGCCTCTCATTCAGAACTCATTGTGGTGGTTGAATTAATTGTTCATCCTGAAAGAGATGGATAAGCAGGGGGTAAGCAACATCCCCAACTATAGGCAACAGACACATCACACACATGGCAACGAGAGATCCTGAACACTGGTAATTAAAGGGAAAGGAGGCACAAAAGGAAATTTATAGCACTTGATCAACAATGTGATGCGTTTTGCAGGGATTTGTGTCTGTTTAATGACAAATATCAAACTTGTTACTGTGGGTGACTGAAAATAGAAGTTTAAATATGATAGAGACAAAATTGGAGGCAAAAGCAGCAGAGTCTGAAGATGAGTCAGGTGCATGGGAGAAGGGAGGCAGAGGGGTCAAGGGTAGCCTCCAGGGTCTGAATGAGCCTCTTGTTGAGTAGTGATGTCATTTCGCAATGCAGAGCCCCCTGGAAAAGAAGGGTATGGGCATCATGCAGGACTGGTGGGAAATGAGACACCCATTATAGACTTGGTGAAGTGTTGAGATGTCATGGTGCCTGGGAGTCATTCACAAGGAAATTTCCAGAGTCACTGCTGACATTGGTGTTCTGAAATGGACAGAGTGGTCTGCAGGCTGTATTTGGGAGTAGTGGGCTTCTAGGTGGGGCTTCTGAGGTGGCTCAATGGTAAAGAATCCGCCTGCCAGGCAGGAGATGCAGGTTCGCTCTCTGGGTTGGGAAGATCCCCTGGAGTAGGAAATGGCAACCCACTCCAGTATTCTGGCCTGGAGAATCCCACGGACAGAGGAGCCTGGTGGGCTATAGTCCATGGGGTTGCAAAGAGTCAGACATGACTGGGCCACTGAGCACACACACATGGGCTTCTAGGAGCTGTAGATTGTCCAGGGAGGGTGTGGAATGAGTCTGTCATCAGGCAGATGGCATGGAGGACCAATGAGACTAAGTTCTCTGATCCAAAGGATATTTGACAACCTGCTCAGTGATGGATTTCTATTTGGGTCCAATCCTGGGGCTCCTGTTCAATGTGCTGACCTAAACCTCCATGTTCCAGGAACCCTCCCAGGAGTCAGACTCACTGTGGCTGGTTTTTGGACCTTGGTCCCACCTGCCTCTTCCCTTGGCTCACTTGTCCCATGGACCTCCCACTGAGCCTGCAGTGGAAATATCAGAAGAACATTTGGAAGAAAAATGCTCTGTCTGTGGATGAGCCCTGCCCAGCGGTGAACAGTTATCTGATGTCTCCGAGCCTGTAGAATGGAGATTACATTATACGGTTATTATGATAGTTCCCCAAGCCCGGTGAGTGTAAGCAAAGCTGTCTGAAATCCGTGTATGCCCTTAGCCTTCGAAAATGCTCTGAAGAATGCAAATATGTGGGCTGTTGTTATTTTTATCCCTATGCACCTCGATTTCTGACCTTTGTTTCACTCTCTATTTTCTAACCTTTTTTTTCTCCTTTCTTCATTTTATAGAGACAATAGCGTTCATGCTTTTATCATTCTGCCAGAGCTTTGTATCAGCCAGCATCTTTGGGGGATTCCATAAAATGTGCGAATGTCAGACAAGATTAAAGGGTACTCCAGGGAGCCCTGAGGACTTTAAGCAGTATGTTGTCAGAGCTGGTGGGATCTGAGATGGTGTCAGGAGAGCTGAGAAGCACAGCTTGTCTTACGTTGGCCTCTGCCTGGGTGCCTTTGAAGGAACCAAGGAATCCTATGATGATGATCTGCTTGAGACTAGCTCCTGCCAGGGACCAGGGCCTCCTGAAAGTGTGGTGGCCAATGTCGCCTCTGGGCTGGGATGGATTTGCCTGAAAGCCAATGAACATAAAGCTTCAGGGTCTCTTAGGGCTGCTTCCTTCCAATCAAGTTCACTGTCACACACCCTTAACCCCGGGCCAGGGCACTGATGGAGTAGCCATGGTATTCGGGGTCCCACCAAGGGGAAGCCGGGTTGGGGAGACCTTTAGTTTCTGTTAGTGGAAGAGATTCCACAGTTTGTACTGTGCTTAGTTAGTTGCTCAGTCATGTCAGACTCTTTGTAATCCCGTGGGCTGTAGCCTGCCAGGCTCCTCTGTCCATGGGGATTCTCCAGGCAAGAATACTGAAGTGGGTTGCCATGCCCTCCTCCAGTTCCATAGTTTAGTTATTGCTAATATATTAGTTTTCTAAAGTTGCCATAACAAAGTACCACAGACTGAGTGGCTTAAACAACAGATAGTTATTTTCTCCCAGTCCTGGAGGCTGGACATCTGAGATCCAGGTGTGGGCAGGGCTGGTTCCTCCCAAGGTCTCTGTCCTTGGCCTCCTTCCTCTATCCTCACAACATGCAGCGCCTCCTCTGTCTGTCCCCACATGGTCATCTCTGTATGTCTGCATCCTTATCTCCCTCTTATAAAGACATCAGTCATATTAGATTAAGCCCACTCTTGGTAAAAAAAAAAAAAAAAAAAAAAACCTATGACAAACCTAGACAGCATATTAAAAAGCAGAGACATCACTTTGCCAACAACAGTCTGTAGTCAAAACTATGTTTTTTCCACTAGTCATGTATGGATGTGAGAGTTGGACCATAAAGAAGGCTAAGCACCAAAGAATTGATGATTTCAAATTGTGGTGCTGGAGAAGACACTTGAGAATCCCTTGGGCTACAAGAAGATCAAGCCAGTCAATCTTAAAGCAAATCAACCCTGAACATTCATTGGAATGACTGATGTTGAAGCTGAATCTCTAATACTTTGGCCACCCAATACAAGGAGCTGACCCATTGGAAAAGACCCTGATGCTGGGAAACATTGAGGGAAGGAGGAGAAGGGGGCGGCAGAGGATGAAATGGTTGGATGGCATCACTGACTCAATGGAAATGAGTTTGAGCAAATTCAGGGAGATGGTGAAGGACAGGGAAGCCTGGCATGCTGCAGTTCATGGGGTTGCAAAGAGTTGGAGACAATTAAGCAACTGAACAATAGTAATGACCCTTTGTTGTAACAACCCTTGCTGCTACTGCTATGTCGCATCACTCATGTCCGACTCTGTGCGACCCCATAGATGGCGGCCCACCAGGCTCCCTCATCCCTGGGATTCTCCAGGCAAGAACACTGGAGTGGGTTGCCATTTCCTTCTCCAATGCATGAAAGTGAAAAGTGAAAGTGAAGTCGCTCAGTCGTGTTTGACTCTTAGTGACCCCATGGACTGCAGCCTACCAGGCTCCTCCGTCCATGGGATTTTCCAAGCAAGAGTACTAGAGTGGGGTGCTATTTCATTCTCCAGTAACAACCCTTACTACCTTATTTTTTGGGCTTCCCTGGTGGCTCAGATGGTAAAGAATCCACCTGCAATGCCGGAGACCTGATTTTGATCCCTGGGTTGGGAAGATCCCCTAGAAGGGAATGGCAACCCATTCTAGTGTTCTTATTAGAGAATTCCATGGACAGAGGAGTTTGGCGGGCTATAGTCCCTGGGGCAGCAGAGCCAGACAGGACTAAGTAACTAAGACTTTTTTCACATATGAGCTTATTTTTAACTTAATCATTTATGTAAAAACTCTGTTTTTGAATAATATCAACATATGAATTTGAGGTGTGGGGGCACAACATAACCCATGCACACTGGTGTCCTTATAGAGAAAAGGGTCTCAGAATTCTCCGGCTGCCCACTGAACCAATTCACCCATGGGGAACTGTGATATTGGGGCACCAAGCCAGAGCTATATCAGGCAGTTAAAAAAGTAACTACCCAATTGATCTAGAGTTGTGATGTTTCTTGTATTTGTCAGCTTTTTAAAATATGTAATTGTTCATAATTTATTTTCTTGTAAATAAATTTGCATGTTCAAACACAGTCAACACACCCATATCTCTCCTCACCACTGCCTTTTACCCTACTTGTAACTTGCTGCCCCTGAGAGATGTTTAGAGGGTGAAAATGCTGAAGTGAAAAGATAAAATGTGTAATATTCACATGCTAGCACCCAGCCCAGGAGAGCTAATGGTGAAAATTTGGGTTAGCTTACTTTCTTGATAAGCCCTTCTGATACCTGCAGTATCTTGCAAGTCCACTTCAGATCCAGGAATTCTGTTTAGGAATCTGTTTACATCAGAGATGGACAACTTTTTCTGGAAAAGACAAGATGGTAACTGTTTTAAGCTTGTCAGGCCAAGTGGTCTCTGTGGCAACTGCTCAACTCTGCTATTGCAGTATGAAAGCAGTCACAGGCAATAGAGAAGTGAGTGGGCATGGCTGTATTTCAATAAAACTTTATTTATAAAAGCGGGGCAAGGGCCGGATTTGTCCTGTGGGCTGCTGTTGCTGGCCTCTGATTTATGTATGAAATTTATTACACTCCCTTAAAGGCTAGTGAGGACCTGACACTTCTCTCTCTGTACCTTTGCTTTTCCTATTTACGTTTCTTAGTCTCCACACAGTGCTACCTATGTTTTGGGGGGTAACCCACACGTTCTTATTTATTTCAGGTCCCACCCAGGAAATATATTGAGAAAAGGTTAACTCACTTTAGGCACATCTTCTTAAGAGAGAAATGATTGACTTTGAAGGGAAAAAAGCAAAAAACAAACGTTCTTTAGCCTCTTGGTACACAAGCATCTTCCCTGGATTCTGTGTGAGGCTGTCTCTCACTGAAACTCTTTCAGGCCCTTTTCCTTACTCTCTTGGGGTCTGTCTCATCACATCTGAAAAGGGGGTGAAGATGAGGAGTGGCTGGCAGCTGTGCTCACGTCTCTGGGTTGTTTTCAGGATGAGGGACCTATCTCGCAGCCATTGACTTGAGGGAAGGAATGTGTGCATGCTCACTCATGTCTGACTCTGTGACACCATGGACTGTAGTCCGTCAGGCTCCTCTGTCCATGGGATTCTCCAGGCAAGAATATTGTAGTGGGTTGCCATCCCCTCTTCCAGGGGATCTTCCCAACCCAGGTATCGAACCCAAGTCTCCTGCGTCTCCTGCATTGGCCATCTCCTGCATTGGCAGGCAGATTTTTACCACTGCACCACCTGGCAATGCCCTGAGGCAAGAAAGGTCGAAGCCAAGTGCTGGGGCCCCACCCCTGCCTCTTGATGGGTGGAGGCAGAAAGGCAGCCAGTTCCCCCCACTTCCTGCTCTTTTAATCCAACCAGCTGTTCTCCAAAGCCAAGGACAAGTAAGCCTGGTGGTGAAAGAATGTGAAGGGTTGAAAAACTCTCTCCCTCTGAGTTGGAAAGAAGGACACGGCAGAAGGAGTCGGGGTGCTGGCGGATCACAATTTTCACAGGTCACCCTTCATCTGCTCTGAGTTACTGGGGCCTCTTCCACGATTTCTTACCCTGGAAAAAGTAAGGAAACACTTGCCTTTTCCTGGATGAGGATTTGCCCTGAATTTGGTCTGATCATCCCAGGACCAGGAGGCACTGGCTGGACATCCTGATGTCAGGGTGACCCAGCCCTGGCAGGTCTGCAGTAGGAAGACATGAGGGATCCTGGGGATGGTGGCAGGAGATGACCCAGTTCTCCTAGGCTTCTGAAAAGAGCAGCAGTGGATGCCTCACTCCTGGGGCCAGCCCCATCAAGGCACTGGCAGGCTGGGTGTCCTCAGAATGTCTGTGCCAAAAAAAAAAAAAAAAGAATGTCTGTGCCATGCTCAAGGGATCCCTTTTGGAACAAGACAGTTACCTCTGCTTCATGAACTCCAGATTACACCAAGATTGAAATGGGTCTTCTCTCTCTCTCTCTCTTTTTTTTTTCCATCCAAACTGAGAATCTGGGCAAAAGTCCCAAGGCCCTGGAGACAACTTGGGTTTCTTCTCCTGCAGTACCTGTCACTTGAAAGGATCTTACACTTAACAAGAGGGACCTATAGAGGCAGATGTGAGTCATTTATATAGGGCATCTCTGTCCCAAGAACAGGCCACAAGATCACCCTAGAACAAATGGTTCCCTCTGAGTCTAATGGAGAAGGAACATTGTGGCCACACCTTTAAGGCGGCGGCATTCCAAGTGGATGGGGGTTTGCTAAGTGTTACCCATGGCGAGAGCCATTCATTGTAGCTTGGGGCGGGGGGAATGGTGACCGTGACCCTGAGGGGCTCCTCTTGGCTGGAGAACAATGCCCACCTCTTCTTTGACAGGCTATGACCTCGAGCACAGATGTCTTGGTCAAGGATCACTCCTGCCCTCGGGCAGGGAAAGCATCCTCAATGGCCTCCTCTGGCCTCTAGATCTCTCTCCTTTTTGGTGAAAACAACAGAGGTGGGTCTTTAAGACATAACTGAGCAAGAGGCACACAGCAAACACCCCCCAGTCCTGCCATTGGTAACTACAGATGCCTCCAGGATGCTCTGAATGCCCTTTCCAGCAGATTCCCAGGTTGGATGGTAAGCGTCCCCCCAAGACTGTTCTACTACTGCTCAAAGAGCAAAGGTTCCCTGATCAATAAAGAGAGGAGCTCAGAGTAGTCTGTTAGCCATGAGATGCTGCATGGACCGCCATCTGGGACTCAGTCTCTGTGTGGACACAGGTGTCCACAGCAGCCAGAGTTTGGTTGGTCCAGGCGGACCTAGCTGGGCTGGGCTCTGTGCTGGTTGGCATGAGCCACGTACCTGCCATCCTGGGACTAGCAACTGCCTGAGAGGTTTTCTTGTGGAAAAGGGTGAAGCCAACCTCATGACACATTTCATGGGCTTTCCTGGTGGCTCAGCTGGTAAAGAATCTGCCTGCAATATGGGAGTCCTGTGTTCGATCCCTGGGTTGGGAAGATCTCCTGGAGAAGGAAACAGCTACTCACTCCAGTATTCTGGCCTGGAGAATTCCATGGACGGTAGAGTCCATGGGGTCACAAAGAGTCAGGAACAACTGAGCAACTTTGACTTAAGAGGCTTCCCTGGTAGCTCAGTTGGTAAAGAATCCGCCTGCAATGCAGGAGACCCCAGTTCGATTCCTGGGTCAGGAAGATCCACTGGAAAAGGGATAGGCTACCCACTCCAGTATTCTTGGGCTTCCCTAGTGGCTCAGCTGATAAAGAATCCGCCTGCAGTGCAGGAGACCTGGGTTTGATCTCTGGGTTGGGAAAACCCCTTGGAGAAGGGAAGGGCTACCCACTCCAATATTCTGGCCTGGAGAATTCCATGGACTGTATAGTCCATGAGATCGCAAAGAATCAGACACAACTGAGTGACTTTCACTTTTACAACACATTTCAAGCCCTCTTTGGTCACGTCCTTGAAAATCTCATCCATCAAGGCAAGTCTGTGTCCCTGGTCTTGTAAGCAGAAGGACATGCTGACCAACAGAGGACAGGATGGCAGGGGTGAATTGCTGGAACCCAGAGTTGGTCACAGTATCTCAGCCCCGCCTTTGGACTCTCGAAAGCGGGTGGTGCTCTCAGAGTCCCGTCGTGACACAAGCTGTTTCATGAAGCCCAGCATCCCCCGTATTTCCAAACATATGTCCTATATTCAGAGGACATCCTTTCTAACCTGTGTAAGCAGCTTTCTGCAGAACACACAGAGCCAAAATAAAACAGTATAATAACATAAATAGCATGTGATTTCTAACAAGCCAGGTCAGTTCCATCAGTATCCCACTGTCTCCAGATCGGAGAAACCACTCGCCCTCTCTCGTTTCCAGTCCCTTGTGCCTGAAATGGGAGTTAGATCACCCTTGACCTGTGAGGGATGTGAGGACTGAAAGAGATGATAGGTGAGTCCTCCCTGGTCCTCCCTGGCAATGGGAGAGGCCCTGGGGCACATCTGTGATCATCGTGAGAGACGAGGCGCTTGTACATCTGAACTAAGAGTTGTAGGATTGGATGGGCCCTGGGAATTTGCCAGGAAGAAAGCCTGGGGCTGGGGTTGTTTCTAAGCTTGGTTTCTGATCATTCTGTCCTGCCAACATTCCAGCACATATGCCACGACTGTGGCAAGTTCTTTACAGAGCGTGTGACACTCCATAAATATTTCAGACTCAGAAATGTGCATGGGGCCCCTCATTACTGAACCAGCCCCTCAGAAGAGGGCATGGGTGTCATTGTCTTGGCGTGTGGATTTGGCCATCTCTCTATAAGAACCTCCAGAGCCCAGGTGAAGCTAACAGACATCTCTGTGGTGATTAGGTAGAGTGATAGCAAACCCAGGGAGGTACTGCGGGACAGGGAAGCCTACTGTGCTGAAGTTCACGGGGTTGCAAAGAGTCAGACACGACTTAGCAACTCAACAACAATGACAAGAATGATAGAGTGAGGTGGGGGACTAGGCGCAGCTGCGGGGACAGTGGGAGGCAGGCCTGTCCAGAGGCAACATTTGGACACTGACCCACAAAACAGGGAAGGAAGCAGAGAACCTTCTGGGGACAGACCTCCGGGATGGGGAACAGAAAAGGCAAAGGCTCAGAGTCTGGACGGTAGGACTTGCGGCAGCACAAGAAGAAGGCAGGGGTGACGCAGGTGGGTCTGGTGGGCCAGGGGAGGGCAGCAACATTCTGGGAGAACCTGGAAACCAGAGAAGCCAAGAAGTGCTGTGATCTGACTTTCCTCAAAAATCAGGCTCAAATCACTCTGAAGGGAAGATGTTTCCAGAGATGCAGCTGCAGGTCGGGAATTACTCAGTAAAGAGGGGTTTCAAGGGGCCAGGTAAGAGGGGACCTGTTCCTGGTTGTCACACAAACTGAGAAGGACGACTCCAAGCAACTGTTGAAAGCTTCCGGCTGAAGAGGACACCCTCCTGGGAAGACGCGGCTGGCGAGGGGTGCTGCTGAGGCCATCCACACAGGTGCTGATTTGGGTGCCACTGAACCAGCTTTTAGGCTCTTCTCCAGCTTCCTTTTAGGATTATCCCTGCTTAGCTGCTGCCAGGCAGCCCACAGCTGCTTCACCTTCAGGAGGTACACCAAATTGGCTTTCAGCCAAACAACTTGCTCTGTTGACTTTTTGTCCAATCACCAGCCAACATCATGGAAACAATTCCTTGGATGGAGGTGAAATATTTAAAAATAAGGAATGAGAAAATAAGTAGAGTTTATTAAAAGGGCTCCATCATTCCAAATTGACACATTCAGTAACTCCTTTGTCATTCATCCTTATAGATATAAAATTATCATCTGAAGGGAGAATGTTAATAAAACTGACATTTCGCCATCAGTCAACTTAATTCACAATATAACATTTTCCAGATCCAATTATGTTTGCCTGATGCCTGACACCCAGTGAACACTGTTGTTCACGTGGAAAAGTACATTAAAAAGGCCTGGAGATAATTTATCACGCAGAGCACTGCCTTTTCCGATGGGAAGAATGTTAATACTGCCTTTTCCGATGGGAAGAATGTTAATGTGAAGATGAGCAGGGGATCTCCTCTCAGACAGGCTCGCTCATTCTGGGAGCTCACAAGAGCCCAGGCTGTGACAACTCAAAGGGAAGGGCAGCAATCATGAGAACCCCACCTGAGACAGGATACCCCGGCCTTGCCCCAGATTAGAGAGCAACCTTTCTCCCCTCCCATCTGACCCCACCTCTACAGTGCACCGGTGCTAAGCTCCACGCCCACCTCCCATGATTCACCTTCATGGGAGCACACTGGGTTTGCAGAAGGATGAGCAAATTGCATCGGGAGGCAGGAGATTCCAAGGATGTAAAGGAATAAAGTATTGTTTTCCTGGGGCAACCATAACAAAGTGCCAAGGACTGGGTGGCTTAAACAACAGAAATTTGCTGTGTCTCAGTTCTGGAAGCTAAGAGTCTGAGACGGAGATGAGACTGAGTCTGAGATCAAGCTGTCAGCAGGGCTGGTTCTTTGCAGCCCTGGGAGGGAGAGGGAGAAACTCAGAGGGAGAAACTGGTCCACGCCTCTCTCCCACTGCTGGTGGTTTGCTGGAATCTGTAACATTCTTTGGCTTGTGAATGCATCACCCCATCCCTGAGTCCATTCACATGTCTGTCTCCCCGTGTGCATGTCTCTATTCAAACCACCTATTTTATAAGGTGTTAAAAAATTATTCCAATACCTGTTAAAATGCTCAGGAAGACATTATTCAAGACTATTGCAACAGGAGACAGAGCTTGAGCTCAGCCCGCAATACAGCAAAAACAGCAGGGGATTTATAGCCAGTGGGCAGAGCGAGGGGGTCAGTGAGTAGAAAATGAATAAGGGGGGACATCAAGGGTAGGGATTCTGGTGAAACTGACTCAGCTGTGACAAGCGTTTGCAAACGCTGAGTTAGGCAAGCCAAGGACAGGATGGGGAGCGAGGTGGAGGCCTAGTCGAAAAGGGGTCAGAGGATCCTGAGTAAGCTGTGAGGTCTGAGGACACCAGGCATTGGACCAGGCCCCCCTCAATGACCCCATCTTAACTTGATGACCTGCCAAATGAGAGCATGTTCACAGGTGCTCAGGGTTAGGGTTTCAGCATCTTCAATAGCAGAGGGGAGGAGGAAGCACCATTCAACCCATAACAGAAGGCATTCTTCATCCCTGACCTTAAAAAATCCACTGAGGAGGGTTGTCAGAAGCCCAGTTTCTCAAGACGCAGAGCCTGAGACAAGGGTTTGTGACTTGGGAGGATTCGAGTGGATGGGTGATGCTGTCAGGAGGAAACTGAAATGGGGAAGGAAGTGATATGGGATGGGAAGTGCTGAGCAGGAAAGGAGTCTCAGGCTGAGCATGGCCTTGCCCTGAACTGGGGGTCCTTCCTGTCCCTGTATGAGTCAGTCCTGGAAAGGGTGTAACTCCCACCCCAACCCGTCATGAAACGATCTGTGGCTGAGGCTCATTCTCCTGGGGACGGGGTGACTGGGAAACCCCAGGAGCCATAACACAGCTGGGGGCTGGTCCCTGTTGGCAAGAGGGACCATGCAGGGCAGTGCCAGGGGACCAGACAAGACAGTGCCAGGGGGACCAGACATGACAGAACAGGAGGACCACACAGGCCAGCACAGGAGGACGGGGGAGGACAGCAGGAGGAGGAGGTATGCCTAGAGGCTCGTGCCCCCGCCAGCCTCACCACCAGCTGGGAGCTGCCAGACTTCCTGCCACGTCCAACCTGCCTGAGCCACTTGGTACAAATTGCCGAGAACTAATGCCCTTTAATGAAATCAAGTGACAGTGACAAAAGCCCTAATTTTGTGTCTTTTCTATTCTCCAGCTGCAGCAGCAATGCCCTGAAGAGGTTTCTGTTGACCGAGTGCAATTTATCAGACCAGCCAAAGGAGCAGGAAACGGCAGCCCTAACTCAGGTTTCTGCTCCCTCAAAATATTTATCTGTTTCCGATGTTCCATTGGGATGTCATCACTGTCAGCTCAGGCGTGGTGACCAAGCTTGTTCCAAATTGCTTCAAATTGAAGGAAAGAAATAACCTTTTTCCCCCTTCTGAGATTAGGGAGGAAAACTTTGTTTCAAAAGGAATGTTTTTTTAAACACTCAAAGGTTTGTATTGGAAATGGCAGGAAGAGACCTTTTTTGTTGAATACTTAAAAAAAACATAATCTTGTAGTTTAATATGTGAAGGAGGATGGGGGACGGGTGAAAAGATAATTTCTTGAAAAATATTTTTAAAAATGTGTCCTCAAACAATGAGGCAGAATGGCCCTAAATATTCGGAGGATGAAATTTTTGGCCAAGTTAAAAAATTCTTCACATATTTGCACTGCTTGGTTTCCATGGGAACCCAAAGAGGTACTCCATAATGCCTTGAGAACTTCTATTTTTGTATTAACACTTCATATCACAAACAAAGGAAAATTAGAGGGGAGGGTGGGATGGAGAGGGGGTAGTTTACACACACTTGCATCTCATTTCAAGACCAACGAAGTATGGTTTCACTGGAGAAGAAGTACGTCAACACTTACTGAAAGCAGAAAGCGTGCTGTGTATGCCAGCCATCTCGATTCAGGGACGTGGTGGGGAAAATAATCAGCATAAATAAAGCTCATTCAGCCTGCTTACACTGGTACGTGACTGGGGACTTGGATCCACCAAGACGTGTTTTCAGTCTGGAATCTGCTGGCCCTGGGCTGAGGGATTTGATCCTGGAAGCAGTGAGAAGTGTGGGTAAGTGGTTATTACTGTGGGTCTACCCCCTGGATCATTTGATGCCCCTGGGTCTGAGTTCACAGCAGCCCTGAATATCCTGGGAAGAGCTTCAAGGCCGTCGGAACATGGAAGAGAAATTGCCTTTTAGGAGATAATGTGAACCTCAGTCTACATCGGCGCCTGACCTATTTCACAGACTCCCAGGACATTTAAATTTAAGCTCCTTTCCTGTGCAAGAAGGAAAAGGCAGAACTTACAGAAGAAACAGAGACCTTACCAACAGTGGGAGTACGATATGGCTTCACAGACGTTTCTAAACCTTCTGAATGCTGGTGGGAAAAAAAAAAAGAGATACAACAACAAAAACAGCAATGGGAGTGAGTAAATATGAGTGGGTTTTTTTCAGGTCACACTTCTCCTCAAAATAAACCTATTTTAAAAATAATATGTGAATCAAACAGCACAGGAAGCTGATGAAGCTAAATGTGAGCACCTGTTTTTCCTACACAAGAAACAAAAATAAACTCACTGTAATGAAAATCAAGTGCAAAAATGATTGCCTAATTAATTGAATGCCTAACTGATGAGCTGTGCTCGGTAAATGTCTCTGGTGTCTTTTCCATTGATTGACAGTTCAGAGAGAGATGATGAGGCATTTTGGCCTCCAAAGATGTTGGTCCAGAGGTCCACCCTAGTGGAGCAGCCTCTCAGCTCACCTGCCCAACACCCTGCATTTCTCTCATTCTCGGGGAAGGCAGTACAAGGGTGAGGCCAACAGATGGTCTCAGGGTGGTTTTCTGAAAATTACTAAATTGCTGGGACCACAGAATACACACATTATGCCCCTGTTCAGTTTGGCATTTAGCACAGTTGTAATTTTACCCATATTTTATTAGCATTGTCTCCCCAGCCAGACTGTAGGCTCCATGAGAGCAGGAACTGAACATGTCTGGGTTTTCCCCATCATTTTATTTTTAGCACTTATTCAGAGGCTGGACACAGTAAGAACTCTCTATATATGTATGTGTTGAATACAATTAATGTTTAAGAAGAAAAGAATAATAATATCTGGTTAATTTCCTACTGCTTTGCTGTTCAGTCTCTCAGTCATGTCCAGCTTTTTGTGACCCCATGGACTGCAGCACCCCAGGCTTCCCTGTCCTTCACCATCTCCTGGTGAGCAAACTCCTGGAGTTTGCTCAAATTCATGTCCATTGAGTTGGTGACGCCATCCAACCATCTCATCCGCATCCCCTTCTTGTGCTACCTTCACTCTTTCCCAGCATCAGGATCTTTTCCAATGTGAAAATTATGCAAGGTAGTGGTGTAAAACAACAGATTTATTCTCTCACTGTTCTAGAAGTCAGAAAAATGAGATGGATTTCAGTGGACAGAAACCAAAGTGTGGGCAGGGTTACGCTCCTTTCTGGAGGCTCCAGGAAGAGTCCATTTCTTTGTCTTTTTCATCTTCTAGAAGCTTTCTTCATTCCTTGGCTGGTGGTCCCATCCTCCATCTTCAACTCCAGCAACATCAGGTCAAGCCTGTCTCACACTGTTCTCTCTCTGACTTTCTCTCCTTCTTCGCTTGTTCACTTTTAAGGACCCTTGTGATGATGTTGGGCCACCTAGGTCATCTAGGACATTCTCCCCACCACAGGGTCAACTCATGGACAGGCAGAATTCCATCTGCAACTTTCATTCTCCTTTCCCATGTAAGGTGGCATGGTCACAGGGACCAGGAACTTGGACATGGTTGTGTTTGGTAGGGACCATTGTGCTACCTACCACAAATACCATCAGACAAAAATAGAGACTTCTGGAAGAAAGCAGGAGGAGACTACCGAAGTCCTACATATGAACCTTGGAGCTGTGAACTTTCAAGGATGCAACCACTCAAGAAACCAGAACCTGAGCCATCAACGTCAGACATGAGTGAAACTGCAGCCTGCCATCCAATTCCTCTTGCTGACCATCCTTCAACTCTACCATCTCCCACCTCCTCTCCTCCTCCAGTCAGTGACTCTTGCCTCTTCACTCGATGCCAGCCCCTGGATGCCAGCCGTTATACTGTACTCCTGTACTTTCCAAGGTACTGTATGATAAGATTAAAAATGTTTTCTTTGTTTTTTTTGTGTTTGCTTGCTTTTTACATATTATTTGTGTGAAAAGTATTATAAAACTATAACAGTACAGCACTATATAGCTGGTTGTGCTATCTGGTTACCTAAGCTAACTTTGCAGGACTTAAGAATGAATGGGACCTACCAACACACTGTTAGAATGGAACTTGTTTATATGCCAGGGACTTACAGTATATCAAGGTGGTGTTGTATTCATTTTTTGTGTTGTCCACAGGCCCAAGCAGAGGGAATGTATTGCAGATGTTTCATTAGGAAATGTTTGTGGAATACATTCATATTCTACACCCTCCTGTCAGGAAATGACCACCTGTTCTGTGCTCCTAATAGCACAGAGAATCTTTGGACTCACAAGAATGCACAGATCAGAACAGCACTTCTATAATTAAATCTGGACTCCTTGGTGATAGTAACCAACACACAGCAATCATAACTAGCCAACATTCAGAGAGCACTTTTAAATCCACAAGTTCTTTCACAAACCTTATCCCACTGCATCTTTATCTATACCCTGAGGGTGACAATGATTAGTTTCATCTTACAGAAGGGGAAATTGAATACCTTGGTGAAGATCTTTTGAACTGTGGTGTTGGAGAAGACTCTTGAGAGTCCCTTGGACTGCAAGGAGGTCCAGCCAGTCAATCCTAAAGGAAATTAAGTCCTGAATATTCATTGGATGGACTGATGTTGAAGCTGAAACTCAAATACTTTGGCCACCTGATACGAAGAACTGGCTCACTGGAAATGACCCTGATACTGGGAAAGACTGAAGGCTGGGGGAGAAGGGGATGACAGAGGATGAGATCATTGGATGGCATCACTGACTTGATGGACGTCAGTTTGTGTAAGCTCCAGGAGTCTGTGATGGACAGGGAACCCTGGCATGCTGCAGACCATGGGGTCACAGAGTTGGACACAACTGAGCAACTGAACTGAACTGAGCTGATCAGGGTCACAGTCCATTTTATCACATTGCCTCCTGGAACAAAAAGGAGATAAAATAGCCAGTCTTTGCGGTTCAGGTAAAAAGTTCTGAAAGTACGATTAATGATGTTCAGGCATAGAGAAAAGTCCACAGTCGGGGACAGAAGCATAAAGACCATAGTGGTGCTGGAGTATGAAGACCACTGTGGAGTTGGAGCATGATGAGCATAGTGGGACAAAAGTACAAAGACCATGTTGGGCAGAAGCATTCAGGGAGGGAGCAACTTTGATTGGCTACAGACAGGAACCCCAGGTATCTTCATTCTTCGAACTTAGTGTGGTCAGCACTCTGATCCCAAACTGCCATTTCTAAAATTATTCTCCACCACTTCCTCCAGACATGACATGCTCCATCTCACTCTCCAACCTCTGAGACCTGACTCTTCTACTTTAGAAGTCCAATATGAACTGGACTGTTTGTTTGTTTTTTTCTGAATTTCCAGTACCCACATCATGATTGATATGTGGTAAAACAAAATCAGTAACTGTGGAGTGACCTAAACACCATTTTCCTGATTTATTCCCTTTGGGTCTGATCATGTCCAAGAGAAGGAGAGTAAGAGGGAAGAGGGAGGGAAGAAGAAGCGGGGGAACAAAGGGTAAGGTTCTTCTCAAGGTCCTTGTGTTCTGCGGCCGGCTCTTCCTGTAGCCGATTAGACCACACTGTGGACTCCCAGAGAAATGCCTTTCAGAATCTTTCTTCAACTCCTTGTTTTCTCTGTTCTCCAGACTTCTCTTTCCTCACACTTTTCTGAAAGAATATTCATAAAGCACAGCAGGGTACAAAACCCCAAGAAATGAAATGAGCTGCCCACAGTTAATTTTAGTAAAGTCCAAGGTGGGGAATTTCCAATTATCCAGGCTTCCTGTCCCTTCCAGCAACAGAGCCCCACCGTCACTAACCAAGGAGGAGATAATGCAGATTCTAAGGCAAGGGTAGGTATGGATGGAGTACAGGACTCGACCCAGGCATCAGATATTCAAATGCCTTGATTGTGATGATCCATGAAGAAACTGGAGATGGATGCCCACCCTTGAGAAATAATTTGGTTGGGAGAAAAAAATGTTCCTAGCAATCCATGGAAGGAGTAGAGACAATTAATGATTTATTCATCAGTGTGTAATTGTGACCTAAACTGCATACATCAGGATGATGGGAATAGGGGGAAAGAATGGGGTTAGCATAACTCTCAAGTTATCTCTAAACAAAGCCAATCAGCAAAGATTTCCACTGATGCATGAATTTATTCGTTCAGACATGTTAACTGGCACACCATGCCTTGATAATGGGCTCAGGGATAACCCAGGCAACAAGAAGGATAGGATTCTTGTCTTCGTAGAATGCAAGGAGACAAAAAATTGTCAAGAACCTTGTGAATAGAAAGAACAAGAGGGGCCAGGAAAGAAAAGGACAGGGTGAACCTGTAGTGGGGACAACCCCCCCACTCACAGTCACCTCCCTGCCCTTTTGTATTTCTTTCCTAGCAATTATCACAATCTGAAATAATTTCCTTTGTTGAATTCTTTCTTATTTTTTAAGCACTGCTACATTTTTTTTTCATCTTCTCATGGAAAATTTCAAACATATACCTAAGCAGACAGAACAATCTAATGAATCCCCGTGTACCCACATCCCTGCTCCCTCCATGATCAATTCATGACTCTTATTTCATCTACACCCACTGGTCTTCCGCCTACTACCTTGTTTGAAGCAAATCCAAGTTCTCGTCTCTGTAAATATTTCCATATGTATTTCTAAAAGCTAGAGAATTGTTTTTAAAGTGTATTTCCATAATGCTGTTATCCCAACTTTAAAAACCAACAATAACTCCTTTAAAATATCAAATATCATGTCAACTTGAAATTCCCAATTGTCTTCATACTATGGGCCACACATTGCAAGCGATTATGTCTTAAGTCTGTTAACCCACAAGATGCCCCTCTGGTATTTTCCTCTCTTTCCCTTCCTCTTAATATATTTATTGAAGAAACCAGTTCATTTGTCCCCCCAGAACTTCTCTGGTCTGGGTTTTGTGGATGCCAACTTCATGTGTTCCTCTGACTTCTGCGTTTCCTGTACTGGATTATTTCCTGAGCATCCCCACCTTCCTCTTCAGAATGTAAATGAAATGATGGCAAATGGTTTCCCCCTCCTTGTTCTCTACTGTATCCCTACTTCCAACACAGTTAAACTTTTTATCTGTGCTTAAAACGATTTGCTAAATGGGCAAAAGTGTGAGTGATGAGATAGGTCTTTACACTCAACAGAGGCCATACATACACAGGAATAAGAATCTTTAGAGACATGCAGAGAGTGATGCCTGTTGGTGGCTGTGGTTGTTTGGTCAGACTCCAGCTAGGGGCAGCATCCCCTTTCTTTTTTAATCAACACTGTCTCTTCAGTGCAGTCTACGGTTGTCCAATTTTTCGTGCCGTTTTTATGGGACTAGGTTTGTGCTATGTTAAAAATGAGATCGATCAACTGAATTTTTTGGAGAAGACTTTACTGCTCATTGCTCCAGCACAAATCGTGTATAGCACGTAATAGTCTTCACAGTCCCCTCTGTGTGCAGAATAGATGTTCCATCGTGGCTGAGCAGATTCAGCGGATGCTTGATGACACTGTTGCTGTATCTTTCTCCCATTTCCTTTTTAAATCATGGGAAGAGTGCACTGAAACATAACATTTCTTATTGCTTGTACCCCAGAGGCACTGCAGGGGGTGTTTACCAAGGGGCTTGGAACACAAATATTTTCAGAGATTTTCATGCAGTTGAGGACCCAGTCTATTTTGGACTTGAGTAGATGGCACAATTGATCTGTAAACTTTTTGCTTCAACAATTACTCCTAATACTCTGGGTTTTTAGGATGTCATCGCTCTTTCCCTGCAGGTTGTATTACTGTCAATGATCCCTTCTTGGCAATGTGTTGGCTGTTAGTTGTGAGAGGTCACTCCAATTCTCCAATTCCAAATGCAAAGTCAGTGGCCTTGCTGAGCTCCAGGATCTCAGAAAGGAGGTGCAGGCAGACTTGGGGCAGGAGCCAGAAATCTCAAATAGGCTGCATTTCAATTGTGGATCTGCAGCAGAAATGCACACACTCACACACATGCAGGCATGCATGCATGTGTGCACACTCAGGTGGAGTTGGGTTATGGCCATGGCTAACATCAGCTCCAGCTTCATCTGATTATTGTGTCAGCAGCAGCTGCTAAGTGGAATTGGAGATGGGACTGTGCCTGTCTTCCCACATCAGTGGACCTGCATCTGCCATGACTTCACTTAACATCCCATTAGGAGAGGTGGTGCCACCAGCCCATCCAGGAACGGCCTCATTATCTCCTGCTACAGCGATTGCCTCACACACGGGCTGAACCAGGGCCCGGTTTGCATCAGGCTGTTCCATTGGCTCTGTGCCCCCTTCTCCTGCAGCCTCCTCTCCAAAACATCAGATGAGAAGCCACTGGTGGCCTTCAGCTGAGAAATGGCCTGCACTCTGGCTCCTTCCAGCACTGAGGGGCTCCCTTCCTGTTCCCTCAAAGGAAGGAAGGGGCTCATAGCCCCCTAAAATACATGAGATTGGAGAAACAGACCCTCTGCTGCATTCATTTCCTGGATGTGCCCCCCACTGAACCAGGAAGGGGCTGAAGTTCCAGACATGTTCCATCTCGATTAGAATTTGAACTGCTTTCTCCGCTCCAACACAGCAAAGGTCTATTAAATATATATAGTTTAGGTACTTATTGATGCTCAAAAAGAAAATAAAGCTCTCTGTGGACCTGAAACAGAAACATGGTGAGAAGGGGACTGAAGTTGTGGGCATGCTGGGCTCTAGTTTTTTTTTTTTTTTTTTTTTTTTAATCTAGAAATAAAGGGGCAGTAGTAATGAGACAGTAGTCTTCTATGAGAATTGAATTAGAATACTAATGTTAACAGCTGTCTGTCACTCTGCATACCTCTCCATTTCTAAATGGTGACTATGTTGAGAACAGTAATTGTTGTGTTAGTAAATGTGTGGTCAAAACTCTTAAAAGAAAAAAAAGAAGAAGAAGAAGAGTGGACCGGAAGTGGTAGAAGGTTTTGGTTCCTGAGGCCAACCCCCAGGGAATGGGAAACTGCAGCTAAGTTCATGGATGAAGCCAGGAGCAGGTAGAAGGAGGCTAGGAAATGCTAGGAGCAGAGGAGCCACATGGTTGGACATGGGTTGAGCTGCCCATTGGCCCCTTAACTCCATCACTTCCTCCCAAACATCCCCATGGGCTGGGGGGTGGGACCCTTTAATGCAACACTAGTCTGGACCAGGATTCTCAGGATCAGAGGAAAAACAACTGTCCAATCACTAAACAAGGTTAGATGGAGGGTCTGGAGAATGAGAGAGAGAGAGAGGAGAGCCCTGCCCCACCCTCCAACTCAGCACAAGTTTCTAGAGACCATGAGGGAGATGCAACTAATGGCAGCAGTGAATACATTACATTGTTAGCTTAAGGTACTCACCACTGATGAGACTCAAAGATTAGAAAAAACTCAACAATGAAAGTCCTATGGGCAGAGGAGCCTGGCAGGCTGCAGTCCATGGAGTTACAGAGTCCCACACAACTGAGCCCACATGCATATACACAAGGACTTTAGAATACCTCTCGGGGCCTCAAAGAGGCAAAGAAAGAAATAATAGACAAAATAACAAAATGTTATGATTCAGATACAAATTAAAAGCAGATCATTTTTTAAACCCCTATTAAAGATCTTAGAAGTGAAAAATACAGTCATTGGATTTTTAAAGTCACAAATGGATGTAAATCTGGTGATAGAAAGATGTTTGGACTGGCAGACAGTACTCTGATGCATGACGTATGTATAAAACATTAAGACGGTGAGAGACAAGTAAGAACCATAAAAGAAAAACTGAGAGTCCAGCATCCAGGAAGAAAGCATAAAGGGGGACGAGAAAGAAACAATATTTGAAGAAAGCATGGCTACAAACATTTAAGATTTCATGAAAAAACATGGCTTCTCTGCTAAGGAGCCACCTTGAGTGCTGAGTAGGATAAGCACAAGTAAATCACAATGAAACTCTTGCAGAACAGAAAAAAAAAGAAAGAAGATATCTAGAGCCACCATAATAAATCATATTATTACAAAGGAACGACAAATTAAACTAACAACAAACGTCTCATCCGCAACAGTAGATGCCAGGAGACAACGACCAGCATCTAAATGTGAAGGAAACTTAACTCTTCAAGGTACCCTGTGAGGCCATTGTTCAACAGCAAGGGTGGAAGAGAACAAGGCATTTACAGTCAGGGAAATGAAATGCATGCTTTACCATCGTCCAATCATTGCAGAGAAAACTGCTGCAGGATATAGTTCAGAAAGAAGAGGAGTGAACCAAAGAGGAAACAGCAACCTGCCAGACAATTTTGAGCAAAGAAACTGATAACAATGTTTTTGTAAATCTATTTAACTAATTAAAATTTTAACTTAAGGATATTTAATTGAAATTTTAGACAACAATGTAGGATGGGACAGCTTGACATGGACAGAAATGTCAAATAACTTGATAGACTTTGTTAGAAAAATGACAACCATGTCAACAGTTTGTGTAGCTGAAATACAGAGAAAGACATAATACCTTTCAAACTAGAAGGGGAAAGGACACAAGAAAAAATTTTTGTAATTAAAATCCGGAAGAGAGAGAAAATGGAAGCAAGCGTAAATACAAAACAAATATAAGTTGATAGATAAATACATATTGATACTCAATAAATGTGACAATGAAAATTACCTACAAAAGTCAGAGAGCTATATAAATAGATAATAAAAAAAATCGAGTTACATGTCATTTAAAAGAGACAAATCAAGAGCCAAATGACAGGGAAATATTTCAAATGAACAAGTGGAAAAATGTGTACATATACATATATAAATGTATATATATATATTTATATATGTACACATTTATATATATACACATGCACATTTATGTGTATATATATATACACATATTTATACAACATAACTTGTGGGTTAAAAAGCACATCACAATCATAACAGCAAACTATTTAGAATTGATTGGAAAAATGCCATTTGTATCAGAATTCATGAGACCTAGAGCAGTCTTTAAAATTAAATTGCAACTTTCAATGCTTTTCTTTAAAAAAGTTATTAAATAAGTGAGCTAATCATTTAATTCAAGAACCTATTAAAATAAGAGGAGAGGAAAAAAGAAGTAACAAATAAGAATAAAAAATAACAAACACAAAAGACAAAAAATGGAGAATCCATAAAACCAGAATCTGGTTCTTTAGAAAGGAACTATAAACCAGTTGTCTGAGTGTGATGATCAAGGTGAAAAAAGAAGGCATGAATAAATAGGACTAGAAACTCAATGAGTTTAAAATCATAAAACATTATGAACAATTTTTGTCAATAAAGATGAAATCTTAGAAAAGATGGACAATTTTCTAGGTAAAAATTATAAAAATTATTCAGACAGAGGTTCTGGTGGTTTTTAACAAAGAGTTTCACAAAAGCTTCAAGGAACAGAAAATTTTTTCTTATACAGATTGTTCCAGAGAATAGATAAAGCAACTAAAAAACCTGACTCTTTTTTAATGCCAGTATAATTTGATATCAAAACTGGACAGGGACATTATGAGAAAAGAAAATTACAGGCCAGCCTCACAAAGACCACAGAAGCAAAAGTCCTAGATTAAATATTTGAAAATTGAATCTCACAATGTGTTAACAGCAGTACATTGTAGTCAAGTGGGTTTATTTATCCTGGGAAGTAAGAGGCAGTTCAGGTAAGAGTCTAGGACTGTCACGCATGGATCTGCCTCCCCAAGGAGATGGACAGCCAGAGCCTCTCAGGGGCTCCCCACCCTGCAGCTCTTTACATCCGGGGCATGTATGGAATCAAACACAACAGAGCTGGACAGGACAATGACAAAACAGAAACCTCCTAGCAAGTCCAGAACAAAAGGAACAAACCTCCCAACTTGATAAAGAACAGCTAAAAAGAAGGGGGAAAAGGGGAAGCCGTGACAAATTTTATTTTCTTGGGCTCCAAAATCACTGTGGACGGTGACTGCAGCCATAAAATTAAAAAATGCTTGTTCTTTGGAAGAAAAGCTATGACAAATCTAACCAGCGTATTAAAAAGCAGAGACATCACTTTAACTGACAAAAGTTGATATAGTCAAAGCTATGGTTTTCCCAGTAGTCATGTATGGATGTGAGAGTTGGACCATAAAGAAGGCTGAGCGCCAAAGAATTGATGCTTTCAAACTGTGATGCTGGAACAAACTCTTGAGAGTCCCTTGGACTGCAGGGACATCAAACCCATCAATCCTAAAGGAAATCAACCCTGAATATTCACTAGAAGGAGTGATGCTGAAGCTGAAACTCCAGTGCTTTGGCCACCTGATGCAAAGAGTTGACTCATTAGAAAAGACCCTGATGCTGGGGACAATTGAAGGCAAAAGCTGAAAGGGCTGGCAGAGGATGAAGTGGCTAGATAGCATCACCGACTCAGTGGACATGGATCTGAGCAAACTCTGGGAGATAGTGAAGGCCAGGGGAGCCTGGCCTGCTGCAGTCCATGGGGTCACAAAGAGCTGGATGTGCCCTAGTGACCGAAACACAACAATTGCTAGCACCCAGCTGCACCCCAATTCTGGCACACTTGTGCTCTGCATGGTGGAACCCCAGACCCCACAGTCATGCTGGAGCCAAGATGGTAAATATCACCCAGACGACAGAGGAGGCTTGACTGCAGCACCCACCACTATGGCTGTTTCCACTGCTTTGTCTTCATTTTGTGCTCACAGTCATCACATTTTGGGCCAGAATCACCTTGGGCTAGACTGTGCTGAGGGAGGCCTGATGCACGTCCAGAAGTCCAGCTTCTGCCATATAGGTGGAAATCGTAGAGACAGCCAAGTTTTCAACACACTGGTGATGCTTGCAAAGTTCTTCCTGGCTTCTCTCTGGGGTGGCATAGAGTAAATCCACACTGGACCAGAATACTATATTTAGGGCACCCTGGTGAAATGAAATGAAAGTGGCTGAAATACCCAGAAACATCTTTATTTCAACCTGACTTGAAATTTTATTTCAAATTTTTATTGGAATACAGCTGTTTTACAATGCTGTATTATTTTTCTATTGTACAGCAAAGTGAATTGGCCATAAATATACATATACTCCCATCTTTTTTTGGCTTTCCTTCCCATTTAGGTAACCACAAAGTACTGAGTAGAGTTCCTTGTGCTACACAATAGATTCTTATTAGGTATCTATTTTATATATAATATCAATACTGTATTTGTGAAGTATTAGTGCAGTGGGTTAATGCAACCACTATGGAGAATAAGATAGAATTTCCTCAAAAAACTAAAAATAGAGCTACCATATGATCCAATGATCCCATTCCTGAGCATATACCTAGAGACGACCGTAATTCAAAAATATACATACACCCTAGGTTTGTTGCAGCACTGTTTACAACAGCCAGGACTTGGGAGCAAATTTGATGTCCATCAACAGATGAATGAATAAAGAAGTTGTGGGATATATATACAATGGAATATTACTCAGTGGACTGAAACTGTGCCATTTGCAGTGATGTGGATGGACCTAGAGAGTGTCAAACAGAGTGAAGCAACCGGGGCTGGAATTTTAAATGTCCGGGATCCCTGCGCTGGCTCAGGAGGATATGTGGACGGGCCTGGGTGGAAGGAGACCCCATGATGCTGGTCTCACAGCCCCGCCGACCACACACACCTGGACAGAAGTGAGACACAAGAGGCACAGAACCTGCAGCTGTGGATCCCTGAGTGGTAGCGGCTGGGGACTCTCTCTGGCGTTTGGGTTAGGACTTGCCTTTCCTCCTGTGACACCTGTTGGATTCCTTCCTGCCTCCCTTGTTCCTCTAGGGCCCAACTGGGGTGGAAGTAAGTGATCATTCAGAAGCTCCTTGGGAGGCTGGACTTGTCTGGACAGCAGCCCTGACGGATGGGATGCAGCCGTAAAGGTCAGTGAGAACATGTGCGATGGGTTTGGAACAAGGTCACCCTTATGAACAAGGTCACCACTCTCAGGGAACAAGGATGCCTTCAGCCCTTGGGAAATGAGATTTCGGAGAAGGGGTGGGGCGAGGTGGAGCCCAGGGAACCAGCAGTAGCAGCTGCACTTCGGTGATCCTTTGGGGTTGATTGAGTCCAGCTCAAAAGCCTCCCCTGTGTTTTCCCACCAAAAGGTCAGAAGTGACTCCTCCAGCATGAACGCACCATGTTATTGTAGAAAAACATTTTGGGAACAGTCACATGCAAACTATTGTTCCTGTTTAAAGTGAACCATGGAAACCCCACTATTTCCCAACCCCTGCACTCTGGCTTCCCTGGTGGCTCAGAGAGTAAAGAAACTGCCTGCAATGCAGGAGACCTGGGTTTGATCCCTGGGTTGGGAAGATCCTCTGGAGAAGAGAATGGAAGCCCTCTCCAGTATTCTTGCCTGAAAAATCCCATAGACAGGGGAGCCTGGTGGGCTACAGTCCATGGAGTTGCAAAGAGTTGGGACACGACTGATCAACTGACACTTTCACTTTCTTTCACACTCTCCCTGTTCCCTTGAGCAGCACAATTGTTTTCTTGCCCTTCCCACCACCCAGCCTACCTCTTGGGTGTACACCCAGCCTCCCAGACCTCCTACAAGCCCCTCACTCAGAGCCCTCTCAGCTGCTCCCCCTGTAAACACCAACTTCATAGAGTGTTCCCAACTCTCCTTCCAGTATCCCCTTGGGCTAGACCATGGTCCCCAACTCCAAGTCAGGCATGGTCTGTAGGGTTGTGGGAGGCCTGGGTTCCTGCTGCCACCTGAGTCCTCCACTGTCCCAAGGGGACAGAAGCTCACAGGGTGGTGTGAGGATGGGCTGAGGAGGAACCTGAGGCATAGTAGTAGAAAGAAATTAGACCAGGGCAGGAGTTCCCACTGGGCAGAGCTCACTGCTTGCGCCTCCCCTGTCCTCCTCTCTGGTTAATTAGATCAGGCTGCATGTTTCCCTGCTGGGGAAACCATGATGGAGGAAAGGATCCCAGGGAGCAGAAGAGCCAGCAGGCTGCATCTTTGAGAACATTCCACTTCTGTGTGGCTTGCAGACTCCAAAGCTCCTGAGGCTCACTGCCCTGGCCTCACAATTGAAGCAGCTGCTTTCAAAAGTACACACACAGACTTCCCTGGCGGTCCAGTGATCATGACTCGGCACTTCTAATGCAGGGAGTGTGGGTTAGATCCCTGACCTGGGAAATAGATCCTGCATGGCATGTGGCTTGGCCAAAAAGAAGAAAAACAAAAAGCACACACACTGAGATCCCCTAAACTAATGGAACCAGGATCTCTAGGCCTGGGGTCTGAGCATCAGCTCATGTGAACCTTCTGTCGGAGATCACCTCCAATAAGCATGAAGATTTGCATACCAGAGATGAATGCTTCTCGAGGCTTCTAAAAAGTGCAGAAAAATCGTCCCAACAAACCTAAAATGCAGAGCAATTACAAAATTGCTGGGTGTGTCACCATGTCACTTGCCACCCTCTAAGGGAGGCTTTCTGCCTTACTCCAAATGCAGCAGAGACCCCAGCGCCTGGGGGAGCCAGAAAGGCCCCTAGCCCTGGCACTTGCCTCCCCCCAACCCCGCCCTTCCTCATTTACATACTTTTCTTTGTTAAAGAGGGTTATTTGTTTAAAGGCAAAGAATCTCATCAGATTGTCACAGGCAGCAATATCTTAGGCCTTTACGGCTCTTTGGGGACACAATTTGTGTGTCATTTTGCTTTTTATTGCTTTTTATTGGCTGTGGGACTGCTGGAGAGAAAATGAGGACTATTTATCATGCACAGAGGAAATCTGCCACAGAGCTCAGTGGATAGCTGTCAGCCAGAGGGAGAGGCAGCCAGGGGGACGCTGTCGGGTGGAAACAAGTTGTGGGGAGAAAGGGATGAAGGGCAGCGTATGAGAGTGTTTGTGCATCCTCAACTCCAGGGGCGAATCAGCGGTCACATGCTCATCCCATCACCAGACATGCACGGAGGAATCACGAGTGTTTCCAAAGGCGATAGAGCCATCCTCCCCATCGTGTAAACAGAGGAGCTTCAGATCGCAGACAGCCCTATGTTCACTTACTGGACTATGAGCTGCACTTAGGAGACTGGGGGTCTAACCTCGAAAATGCAGCTGCAAAGGGCAGGGTGCGCAGAGCCCATGGAAGGCAGGCGAGGCCTCTGTAACAGGGTATCCCTGACACAGGTGATGCTGGCTGTAGTCCTGAGCTGGACCATCTGCCAGGAGCCCAAAGTTTGGAGCACAGATGTAAGCAGAGTTCCAAGAGGGGAAGGAGGGAATGTTAAAAATTTAATATTGATCAGCCTTAAAGGAAAGAAGGAAATCCTGGCATTTTCAACAAAGTGGATGAACCTGGACAGCATCGCACTAAGTGAAATAAGCCAGACAGAGATCAACAAATGCAAATGCATGGAGTCGTTTATATATATGATGTCTAAAAATAAATAAATGAATATGTAAGATTTTTAAAAGGCAAACTCATAGAAACAGTTATTGCCAGAGACCAGGGTGGAGGGTAGGAGAAATGGGAAGATATTGGTTAAAAGATTCAAACTTTCAGCAATTAAAAAAGAAACACTGTTTCCATTCTTATGGAACACAGATAATCAACCAGAACCAGAGTTTAAGCCAATACAACAAAATGAATTAAAAAAACAATAAAATTGGGGTAAAATACATATCACAAAATTGACCATCTTAAACACTTTTCTGCATGCAGCTCAGCGGCATCAAGTACCTTCACATCATTGTGCAGCTGTCCCCACCATCCGTCTCCAGAATTCTTTCATCTTCCCAAACTTCCCATCTGTCCCCACTAAATACCCGCTCCTTGTTCCCCTCCCCCAGGTCTTGGCACCCACCATTCTACTTTCTGTCTCTGCAATTTTGACTACTCTGGATGAAAAGAGAGAAATTTTAAAATAAACATTTAATTTTAGAACAATTTTAGATTTTTAGAAAAATTGCAGAAATAGTTCAGACAGTTCCCATATCCAGTTTCACCTATTATTAGCATCTTACATCAGTAATGCATTTGTAAAAAAAATGAACTCCTATTGATACATTATTATTAACAAGAGTCTACAGTTGACTTGAAATGTCCTTAGCTTTTCCCTAATGTCCTTGGTTAGGCTGCAGTGTCCCATCCAGGACACCACATGACTTTAAGTCATCAAGTCTCCTCAGGCTCCTATTGGCTGTGACAGTTTCTCAGACTTGCCCTTTTTTGATGACCTTGACAGTTTGGAGGGGTCTAGTTAGATAGTTTGTAAGATTTCCCTCTATTGGGATTTGTCTGGTGTTTTTCTCATGGTTAGACTTGGGTGATGGGGTTTGAGGCGGAAGATCACAGGAGTAAGATGTTATTTTCATCACATATCAAGGGTACTTGCTATCAACATGATGTATCACGTTGATATTGACCTTGACCACCGCTGAGAAGTGTTTTCCAGGCTGCTCCTCTGTGAAGGTCTCCTTTTCTGTCCTTCCTGGAAAGAAGTCACTCTATGCAGCCCACACTTAGGGGTGGGGAGCTATGTTCCCCCCTCTTGAAGAGTGATTTAATTTTCTTTCCTCCCTGTCTTTCTTAGACTGATGAGCTATGGGGGACTTTCATTTCCCATTCACACCAAACTACCCCAAACTCTAGACTAAATCTCAAAGTGAGATGAAGTTCAGTCCAGGGCCCAGAATCTTGCCAAGTGCACAACCTCCCTCAGAACTAGAACCACTGGCTGGGTCTTCGGTGCTGGGATCAGAGCTGAGCTGTCACTGGGAGCAGCTTCCCTGGTCAGAGTGTCACATCCTCTGGACCATCTCTGACTGCTGTGACCCAGCCATGCATGAATGGATGCCCCAGGGATGGAGGTCCACCTTGGTAAGGAAAAGAGGCTTCTACCCCATCACACCATTGGCCATTTTGCATTGCTACATATTTACCTCTTGCTCTTAAACCTTGGCTCCCTGGCCTGGCTATATGGCCATATGGCCCTGGGGTGGGGTTGGGGGTGAGATCACATCTTGGGATCCTTTGCATCAAGCCCTTTTCCCTTTGGTGGCTCGGTGATAAAGAATCTGGCTGCCAATGTAGGAGAAGCAGGAGATGCTGGTTCCATCCTTGGGTCAGAAAGCTCCCCTGGAGAAGGAAATGGTAACTGCACTGGTCCCATTCCAAGGGCTCACAGCCTCCTGTGGCTAGTGACTACGGTGCTGGACAGTGTCGACCTGGAAAGTTCCATTGCTCGCCATGCCCTTAGTAGTCCAAGGGAGCCCTCAGAAGGTGCTGTGGATATGACAGCAGAATCTCTGGGGTCTGCCAGGGAGCAGTGCTTCAGGGGGAGGCACAGGGCCTTCAGCAGCTCCTCAAAGCCATTCATGACCCAAAGAAGACCAAGGCACCACTCGATAAGACAATCAGGCCATGCAATAGGAGGCAGGTAGGAAGGAGCATCCTTCTCACTTAGAGACACCTTACTGCCAGTTCCTAGTTGTTTATCCAAGTTCAGGCTCTTTGTGCTGTGTTTATTTATCCTGAGAACATGCCCAAGGCTTTGGAAACCTCCTGTCTCCTGGCAAAGATGTCAGATTAGTGACGAAAGCCAGGGGACCTGGAGGGACAGCTCCTGGGGTCCCGCATGAATGAGGACCTTCCTGCCAACTTTGAGGCAGAGGCACAGTGTCTTTAGTCCCACAGCACCTCCTGGGATATGGTGCTCCTGGAATTGGTGCTCCGGCCTCCTGTGGGAGGTACCTGCCCATACTCCCCTCCACTGGGAGAACCCTGGGCTGGTCCTCTGTGTGAGATTCTGCCCAGAGCACACACTGCTGCCAAAACAAGTTTAAGGTCAGGGAGACAGCAAAAGGAATCGACGTTTTATGTCTTTAACTAGAGATGGGGGAGGGGAGAGAAGGCACATTTGGGCCAACATTTCGATGCTGGAGTCCTCTCAGGAATCCACTAAGGGAATCTGTCCTTCCCCCTTGGTCCTGCAGGCTGGAGGCACAGGGGTGGCTCCCAGTTTTCAAGGGCGGGATGCTAAGGATAGAAATGGAAACACAGCAGCTCCTGGTTCTAGCCCCGGCAGCTCAAGGCCTGCACCATTGATTTATTTAGTCATCTTTTCAATGGTTGCCAATAACAACCTGGGTCTGTAAAAATAAGACTAAAAAAAAAGAAGACTTTGCAGAGCACTTGCCCAGAACAGTCTGAGCAACTCAGTCACCCAGAGGGTGAGTTCAGGGACCCATGCAAGCGTGCATGTGTGCTAAGTTGCTTCAGTCGTGTCCAACTCTGTGCGACCCTATGGACTGTAGCCCGCCAGGCTCCTCTGTCCATGGGATTCTCCAGGCAAGTGGGTTGCCATGCCCTCCTCCAGAGGACCTTCCCAACCAGGGATGGAACATGCGTGTCTTACGTCTCCTGCTTGGCAGGCGGGTTCTTTACCAGTAGCGCTACCTGGGAGTCCAGGGACCCACTTCTGTCAAATCAGCCATGCGAGGGCCTCTTCTGCTGGACCGTTCATTGTTATGGGGTAGACACACCCCCAGAAAACCAGCTCTCCTCCTATCCCTTCCCTTTGGGGCAGCCACCTGGCTCAGTATACTCACTTACCCTCCTTCCTTTTCCCAGAAGTGTCACCAAGTGTCACCTGTAACTGACGAAGCATTTAGAGGTCAGGCCTGAATGAAAGGTTGACCGGGTCCCAGACTAATAACTCTACCTCTAATTGAGAGGCTTATGCCATCTCCACCGAGATGTTCATGCTATTGCGGGGGTTTATTTAAATTGTAAATGACAAGTAATTGATCACATTGACTCATCTGCTCTTCCCTCAGGCCTATCTGCTGGCTATTTGGGATCCCAAGGTCTCAGAAGTTATTCGTCTAATTGGGATCCCTCCTCCACATGTGAGCTAAAATGTTGAACAACATGCTACATACTGCATAAATGTTGTGATTGATTTCAGGTTTTTCAATCAATGTCACTTACAGAACCAGAATTTGCAGCACTGGGGGACATTTGGCACACAAAATTAGTTTTGTGGAAGTTTGCGTTGGATGAGGGGAGTTTTCCCACCCCCAAGTGAAGGATGTGGGTGGAGGGGGGTTGCAGGCAGGGGCTCGAAGACTCTGAAATCAAAGCTGTCGGTGACTCTCCTTCTGGAAGGCTTCGATGTCTGTAATTCAGACCTTGCTCTGGTTTAAAATGGAGGAGACAGAGCACATTTAGAAACAGAACAAAATTCCGACCCACACCAAAAATATCTGTATCAGATCCGTATCCATGACTCAGTTGGTGCGAAAAGAAGGCATCTTGTTATCACAGCTCAGTCATCTGTGCTCAGCAACCAAAATAGGACATTTGGCAACCAGTCAAATGTGATCAGTTGCTGCTCAGAAATCAAATCCAGGTTCAGGCTGGGATGGCTTGATGTTCTGCCACCTTCCACCTGCCTCAGTCCAGCCCCAGGTTCTCATAGAAAAAACCTGAGGTGTCCCTGGAGTTGGAACAAGAAGGGTAGAGGGGATGAGCAGAGCACCACTCCAGATCCCCTCTGAGGGCTGCTCCCAGCTCCTGGGGGGCTTTTCCCATAATTGTTTCTGTGTCTCTTTGGGCAGGAGTATTCAAGTTCCTGAGAGACTGGAGAAACCCAGATCACACGGAGAGCTGTGATGATGGGCAGGTTGCATCTAAGCTGCTTCTCACTTGGTGAATCTCATCTGATTTCTGTTCATGTCTTAAACACTCTGTCCCATGCAAATTGCAACACATGTATATTTCCTGTATCAAGGAGCCAGGAAAGTTGAAGACCTCCAAGCATATTGAGATGATCTTGCCTTGCAGAGAGTAACAGATGAAATAATAACAAAACTGGTATTAACTAAACACCAAATTCCAACTCCCACTTGGCCTCCCAACCTGCTCCTGCCACCCAAGGCTCAACACTCAAAGGCTGCAGCTTCTTGTTGAAGGAGGAAATGAAGACATCAAACCTCTTCAGAGTGCAGGCCCCCGTGGCCTGCATGTCTTGCCTTTCATGGCCGGTGAACATGGGCAGCGAGCCGTAGCAGCCACATCTTTAAGGATCATAGTCCGCATTCACTTGGTACATCGCCCCAAACAGTAGCTTTCACTTGCATCTTTCCAGTGTGCTGGGGAAAGTGATCTTATAAATCGAAGCTCAGATTTTGCTTAGGTTTGGTCTACTCTTAAAAGAAAAAAAATCCAGGTGGGGTTTTTGTGTTCAGCCTTTGCCCATAAGGTTGGGAAGATCCCCTGGAGAAGGGAAATGCTACCCACTCCAGTATTCTGGCCTGGAGAATTCCTTGGACTGTATAGTCCACGGGTCGCAAAGAGTAAGACATGACTGAGCAGCTTTCACTTTCACTTTGTCCATAAAGTTTCTATCTCAGCTACGGTTTATTTATGGAAAGTAAGAATGCCAGTAGTTTGAGGTGGAAAGAAAGGAGATGATATGGTTAAAAAAAAAGATGAAGGACAGGGAGGTAATGGGGTCCCAGCATCCAGGAGTCCTCCTGTGTATTTATTTGCACAGGTTCTTAAAGTTCCCTGCACAGCTCTCTCCCATACCTCTCTGCACGCTCCCTACATCAACTGGGGTCCACATCACTGCACAAGGACCCCATTTCTCCCACTCCAGCACCTCCTGCCCCTGAGCTTCATCTTCTGCTCCAAGCTCCCAGCTGTGACCTTCTCAGGGCTGTGGGGGCAGCTACCAAACCCAGCCTCTCCCCTGGCTAGATACGCTGGCCTTGTCCGTCTCACACCCTGCAGTGTTGGCCCTGAGGAATCAGGAGTAGGGGACACCTGGGGACAGCTCAGGGTTCCAGTCCTGACTGGACACCTCGGACAGGCCACTTATCTTCAGTGAGAATTTGTTTCTTCATTGACCCCTTTCTGGAGGGTCTGTGAAGATAAAATTAGAATTTTTTTTTGTCTAAACACTATTTAGTTTCCAACGTCTCTGACACATACAGGAATGTATTATTATTCTTACAGTAATTATTCTCCCAAGCTACCCAGGCTGAGAGTTCTAGCAACCTCATTCACCTACTCACTTTCTACCTCCTGCATCATCACCTGGAGAACCCTGCCCCCCATCAAGACCCAGGTAAGCACCTGCATTACCATTAAAGCACCCCAAACACCCCTAGGGATTTCTAGACCCCCTGCTACCCACCCTGAGGGTAAATCATTGCTCCTGGTATCTGTCTGGTTCTGCAGGAAGCTGCTCTCATCCTCCTCACTTCCCTCGCAGGCTCTGGGCACAGGGACTCCACCCGGGCTCAGCCAGCCTGGACGAGTTCAACTAAATTGGAGTGACCTCCGCCTAGTCCCTGGTCCTCTGCCTTGAGACTGGTACCTTTGGACTTCCCTGGTTGTCCAGTGGTTAAGAATCTGCCTGCCAACACAGGGGACATGGGTTCAGTCCCTGGTTTGGGAAGATCCCACATACCGAGGAGCAACAAAGCCCGAGTGCCACAACTACTGAGTCTGCGCTCTAAAGTCCATACTCTGCAACTAATAAAGCCCAAGTGCTTAGAGCCTGTGCTCTGCAACAAGAGAAGTCACCGCAGTGAGAAGCCTGTACATTGCAACGAAGAGTAGCCCCCCCACCCCCCGCTCACCACAACTATTAATGGAGAAAACTCACACAGCAATGAAAACTCAGCACAGATCAGATCAGATCAGTCGCTCAGTCGTGTCCGACTCTTTGCGACCCCATGAATCGCAGCATGCCAGACCTCCCTGTCCATCACCAACTCCCGGAGTTCACTCAGACTCACATCCATTGAGTCAGTGATGCCATCCAACCATCTCATCCTTTGTCGTCCCCTTCTCCTCCTGCCCCCAATCCCTCCCAGCATCAGAGTCTTTTCCAGTGAGTCAACTCTTCGCATGAGGTGGCCAAAGTACTGGAGTTTCAGCTTTAGCATCAGTCCTTCCAAAGAAATCCCAGGGCTGATCTCCTTCAGAATGGACTGGTTGGATCTCCTTGCAGTCCAAGGGACTCTCAAGAGTCTTCTCCAACACCACAGTTCAAAAGCATCAATTCTTTGGCGCTCAGCCTTCTTCACAGTCCAACTCTCACATCCATACATGACCACAGGAAAAACCATAGCCTTGACTAGACGAACCTTTGTTGGCAAAGTAATGTCTCTGCTTTTGAACATGCTATCTAGGTTGGTCATAACTTTCCTTCCAAGGAGTAAGCGTCTTTTAATTTCATGGCTGCAGTCACCATCTGCAGTGATTTTGGAGCCCAGAAAAATAAAGTCTGACACTGTTTCCACTGTTCCCCCATCTATTTCTCATGAAGTGGTGGGACCGGATGCCATGATCTTCGTTTTCTGAATGTTGAGCTTTAAGCCAACTTTTTCACTCTCCTTTTTCACTTTCATCAAGAGGCTTTTGAGTTCCTCTTCACTTTCTGCCGTTAGGGTGGTGTCATCTGCATATCTGAGGTTATTGATATTTCTCCCGGCAATCTTGATTCCAGTTTGTGTTTCTTCCAGTCCAGCGTTTCTCATGATGTACTCTGCATATAAGTTAAATAAACAGGATGACAATATACAGCCTTGACGAACTCCTTTTCCTATTTGGAACCAGTCTGTTGTTCCATGTCCAGTTCTAACTGTTGCTTCCTGACCTGCATACAAATTTCTCAAGAGGAACAAAGGAACATTTCAAAGGAATATTTCAACTCAGCACAGCCCAAGAAAAAAAAGACTGGTGTACCCACTTCCCTTTTCTCCATCCGCTAGGCAGAATCTGTAGGAGAATGCTACACAATGCTTCACAGAATGCTACACAGAATGCCCTCCTGTGTGATGAGCTCCAGTCAGCTTGGGAGGCTTCTGATTCTGATTGCTTGATGTGATAAAACATAAACAGACTCCAAGTTCAAAGCTGAGACATAAAGGATGGAAACCTCATTTTTTCCCAAAACAAGCTGGGTCACAGTCATAGGAAGCAATGCCTTGCTTGTAAAATATTGGTTCTTGCCAGGGAAGCAGACTCAAGGGACGATTCTATTTTTCAATCAACTTTATTGAGATATAACATATTAAATAAAGTCCTTCATTTCAGTGAACTGTGATGAATTCATACATCATCACAAGCAAGACAGAATATTTCCCCATTCCAAAAAGTCCCTTTCTTCTAAATAAAAACTTTATTTTAAATTTGTTTATTTATTTTAACTGAAGGATAATTACTTTACAGTACAGTGATGGCTTCTGCCGTGCATCAACATGAATTGGCCACAGGTGTACATGTGTCCCCTCCATCCTGAGCACCCCTCCCACCTCCATCCCCACACTATCCCATCAGGTTGTCACAGAGCACTGGCTTTGGGTGCCCTGCTGCATACATCAAACTCGCACTGGCTATCCATTTCACATATGCTAATGTATATATGTTTCAGTGCTATCCTCTCAAATCACCCCACCCTCTTCTTCTCCTATTGAGTCCAAAAGTCTGTTCTTTACGTCTGTGTCTCCTTTGCTGCCCTATACATAGGATCATCAGTACCATCTTTCCAGATTCCATATATACGTGTTAATAAACAGTATTAGTCTTTCTCTTTCCTACTTACCTCCCTCTGTATAAGAAGCTCCAGGCTTATCCACCTCATTAGAGCTGACTCAAATGCATTCCTTTTATAGTGGAGTAATATTTCATTGTATATATGCACCACAACTTTCTTATCCACTCATCTGTCAATGGACATTTAGGTTGCTTCCATGTCCTAGCTATTATAAATAGTGCTTCAGTGAACATTGGGGTACATGTATCTTTTTCAGTTATAGTTTTCTCAGGGTATATACCCAGTAGTGGGATTGCTAGGTCAATGGCAGGTTTATCCCTTGTTTTTTAAGGAATCTCCATAGTGATTGTATCAGTTTGCAGTCCCACCAGTAGTGTGAGTCAGTTCCCTTTTCTCCACCCCCTCTCCAGCATTTATTGTCTGTAGACTTTTTGATGAGGGCCATCCTGACTGGTGTAAGATGATACCTCACTGTGGTTTTGATTTGCATTTCTCTAATAATGAGCGATGTTAAGCAACTTTTCATGTGTTTATTAGTTGTCTGTGCGGCTTCTTTGGAGTGATGTCTGGTTAGGTCTTCTGAGCAGTTTTAGGTCCGTGGCATAATTGAGCAGAAAGCACAGAGATCACCTGAATGCCCCTCCCCCCACAAGCACAGCCTCCCCCACTGTTGACATCCCCCACCACACATTGATTCTGACCGACTAACCTGCACTGACACAGCGTTATCACCAGCGTCCATGGTCCACACTAGGATTCATGCTTGGTGTTGTCCATTGTATCAGTACTGACAAATGTGGAAGGACATGCATCCTCCATTGTAGGATCATACATAGTTTCACTGTCTTGAAAGTCCTCTGTGCTCTGCAGGTTTATCCAGCCCTCCTCCCTAAATCCTGATAACCACTGACCTTTTCACTGTTTCCAGAGTTTTGCCTTTTCAAGAATGTCATATAGTTGGAACCTCGTAGTATGTAGCCTTTTGGGGTTGGTTTCTTTCACTTGGTAAAATGCATTTGTTTCCTCCATGTCTTTTCATGACTTGATAGCTCATTTCTTTATAGTGCTAAATAATATTTCATTGTCTGGATGGACCACAGTTTATCTATTCACCTACAACTAAGCCCGTATGTCACAGCTACTGAGCCTGTGCCCTAGAGTCCGCAAGCCACAACTACTGAGGCTGTGTGCCCCAGTGCCCACTCTCGGCAACAGGAGAAACCACCTCAATGAGAAGCCCACACACTTCAATGAAGAGTAGCCCCTGCTCACCACAAGTAGAGAAGCCTAAGCAGCAATGAAGACCTAGCACAGTCACAAATAAATAAATAAAATTTTTAAGTGGCTTCACCATGCTGCATTCCCACCAGCAATGAATGAGAGTTCCTGTTGCTCCACATCCTCGCCGAAATACGGTTTTGTCATCCTGGATTTTGACCATTCTCATAGGTATGTAATGCTACCCAATTGTGTTAATTTGCATTATTCTGATGAATTATGACATGGAGCATCTTTTCATATGCTTATTTGCCATATCTTCATCTTCCTTGAGGTGTCTCTTTAAGTCTTTGGCATATTTTTTTTTTAAATCAGATCCCTCATTTTCTCATTGTCAAGTTTGTGTTCTTTGTATATTTTGGATAATAGTCTTTTATCAGGTATGCCTTTACAAATATTTTCTCCCAGTGTGAACTTGTCTTCTAATTCTCAACATTGTCTTTCACAAAGCAGAGCTTTTAATTTTAGTGAAGTCTATCCTACCAGTTACCTTTTTATCAATTGTGACTTTGGTGTTTTATCTAAAAGTTCATCACCAAACCCAAGGTCATCTCTATTATCTCTTATGTTACCTTATAGAAGTTTTATAATTTTGGATTTTACATTTTTAGTCTATGATCTGTAATTTTTGTGAAGAATGTAAAGTCTGTGTCTCGATTTGTTTTTTAATACATATGAGGATGTCCAGTTTTTCCAGCATTATTTGCTGAAGAGACTATCTTTGCTTCATTGGATTGTCTTCACTCCTTTGTCAAAGATTAGTTGACTATAAGTGTGGGTCTATTTCTAGGATCTATTGCTCTCCACTCTCTTCTACTGATTTGTCTATTCTTTCCACAATCCCACACTCTATTGATTACTGTATTCTCATAGTAAGATTTAAAGTCTAATTGTTGCAGTCCTCTGAATTTGTTCTTCTCCTTCCATACTGAGTTTGCTATTCTGGATCTTTTGCCTCTCCATATAAATTTTATAATCACTTTGTCAATAGTTAACAAGATAACTTACTGCATTTTTGTTTAATATTGTCTTGAATCCATAGATCAAGTTAGGAAGAACAGATATTTTGACAATATTGAGTCTTTCTATCCATAAACATGGAGTATCCATTTATTTTGTTCTTATTTTGTCATAGTTTTGTAGCTTCCTTTTTATGGATCTTGTACAAATTTTGTTAGATTTATACCTAAGTGTATCATTTTGGGGAGTGCTAATAAAAACAGTAATGTGTTTTTAATTTCACTGCTGGCGTATAGGGAAATGATTGGCTTTTGTGTACAAACCTTGTATAATCACTCATTAGTTCCAAAAGATTTTTTTGTTACTTCTTTCAGATTTTCTACATAGACAACCATGTCATCTGTGAACAAAGACAGCTTCACGTCTTCCTTTTCAATACGTATTACCTTAGATTTCCTTTTCTTATCTTATTGCATTGGCTACGACTTTCAGTACAATGTTAAAAAGCAGTAATTGGAAGTGACATACCTACCTTGTTCCCAGTGTTGGGACAATTCTAGGGTCAGAACTTTCTGTAAAGTCCTGGCACTCAGGGCACCAATGAAGCAGGGATGGAGAACTGGAGACTGTGGCCCGACAGGCATTTTGGCCACACAGCACGACTCACCAGGCATGAGGGGTGCAAGGAGGGTGCGCTTGGGAGCACAAAGGACTAGCCATATGTTTTGCTTTGGATAATTAGCAAGTGTGAAAGCTGGACCTTGTGGCTTTAATGGAAAGAGAATCTTGGTTCTTGCTCACAGAAATGCTAAGTTGGGTGGGCAGAAAGCAAAACTAACAAACTCTCAGGGGGTTGGATACAGCCATGGGACCCCAGGGGGCTCAGTCCCAAAAGGTCTTCTGATGCCCTTGAGGTAGCCCTAGGAAAGCATGCTCAGGGAGATGCGGGGGAAGCCAGGGCTCAGTGCATCCACCCAGGCAAAGAGCACGAGGGAAGAATGTCCGTTCCTAGTCACCAGCACCCTTGATCTCAGGCAGAAGAGCAGACAGGGCGCAGAGCCTCCTGGCTGAGACGTGCTTAGAAGACCAACACACAAACCAAGGTCCCAAAGCAGGCCAAGGGGTCCACTTACTGCCGTTTCTGGGGACCACTGGCTTGTGTCACAGCTGGAGGAGTTCTCAAGGACCAAGCAAAGGTGGGAGAAAGCGGATGTGGTGGCAACATGGTCAACCATTAGGAGCAGCAAAATGAGATTTTTATTGAAATGGGAAAAGGACTATGGAGTCCCAACAAATTGCTAACTCAGCTTGAGGCACCCTGGAAAGTCCTTCTTTGGGAATCACAGCAGGAGTGGCTGGGAGCATGGTTTGGAGTCATGCACATGGGTCAAATACAGGAGGCTTCACTCCCACTCCCAAGGCAAGTGACACTCTTAGAGGATCAACCCCTCCTTTCTGAAATGAGGCCAGTTTTCTTTGTAGAGGGTGGGAGGTGTAGAGGTGAGGAGGTGACAGGTAAGGAGCAGGGCTCTGGTACAGCCTGGCAGGATGCCTGGCAGCTGTGCTATGTTTCATGGTAGGGGGAGTAGAGGGAAGGACAGCCCCCTCCCTGCTCTCCTGTGCTTTGCCCGACCCGAGCCTGGAGCCTGAGCCCACGAGGCTTCAGGCAATGCCAGCCATCAGTACCATGTGGTCCTTCCCCAGAAGCCTGTGAGTCAGCTTGCCTGGGAGCAGGGAACCCAGCTCAACCTGGGCATAGGAGAATGATCGGCTGGTATGGAGAGGGGAGACATGGCTTCCTTGTGGCCTGCATGGTGGCTGGACAACTCAGCAAAAGAGGAAGCCAGACCCAGCCCTGGCCTTCTAAGAGACCAGCCCCACTTTGCAGGGGATACTTCCAAGAAGTGAGAGGGATCCATGTGTGCACCATGTCCTCACCCCAGGCCCCACAGTCATCAGGGCCATGTGGCCAACATGCCTTATGGATTGGCGGGGCTGAGTAAGCCCAAGTCACTCAACCTCACAGGTCCTTGGTTTTCACAGCTGAGAATGGGCTCTTGCCATTACCTCCTTTAACTCCTTCTTCAACCATGCCTGGTGGGCTGTGTCCTTGCTTGCAAGTACATCTACCCCTGCCCAGGAAGGAGGCACATCTCTGGCCACTGTGATGTCTGTCTGTCTTGTGAAACATGAGCAGCATGGCTTGTTTCCCATCTGAGAAGGAGCAACAGCAATGGGCTTTTTTTTTTTCCTGTTGCCACAATTCCAGAAATGCCCCAGATGGAGGCGATTCATGACTCTGATTCTGGAGGACAGATGACACGGGACAGAACTGACATGGGTAGACACACATGGCACCAATAAGAAACATGGAGGGGGGATTAATATAAAGCACCCTGCCCTGACCAATAGATGAAGCACTTCCTCACCTCCACATGTGCAGCTCTGAGCCCAGCCCCAGCCTGCATGGGAGCACATCTCCCCCTCCACCATGATTTCCCAAAGCACGCATGACAATGATGTTGCATATCTTCCATTTATATTTTGCCTATGTTCTGTCTCCCATTAAATGAATGCCAACTCCGTAAAAGCAGGACTCTATCTCCTGTTCATAACTGTGTCTTTTTCACCAGGAACTGTGCTTGGCACAGGGAAAGTACTCACAAAACATTGAAGAAAGAAACATAAAGTAGTAGAAATTAACCTAGGTTCCACCCTAAATGAAATATATATGTTTATAACCTTCAAAATGGCCCCATGTTTCAACAATGCTATAAGGTCCCCACTTTACAGAGAAGAACTCAGAAGCACAGAGGTTAACAGGACTTTCCTGAGGCCACATGCTGCCCCAGCATGCTAATCCAGCTCACTCTTTCAGTCTGTCACCAGTATCTCCTTTGCAGCTTTGTTGAAGGTGTTAGTTATTTGGTCATGTCCGACTCTGTGAGACCCCAGGGACTGTAGCCCATCAGGCTCCTCTGTCCATGGAATTCTCCAGGCATATACAGGAGTGTGTTGCCATTCCCTTCTCCAGGGATCTTCCCAATCCAGGGATTGAACCTAGGTCTCCTGCATTGCTGGCAGATTCTTTATCATCTGAGCAGCATTGATGGGAAGAGGTACAGTGCTTGAACACCTGAAAAATTCAGCAAGTGGTAGGAACCAGGTATTGCCATGAAAAGGTGGACGGTGGTAGTGTGCACAGAATTCTAACTTTTTACACAAAAGTGGTTGGAAGAGTCTCCCTTCATGGGAGCATAGCCTTCAGATGCCCACCAACATCAGTTTATTTTCCTGGACATAATGTCTTCCTTTCTGCAGCCATTCACAAGTGTGCCTGGTCAGGATGTTTCCTGTGAATTAACAAAGGTATTTTAGCTTAATACTCATGACCTGAGAGGCATGGTTCCCAGAGATGGGCCATTATGTATAATTGAGGCTTAGAGGCAACATCCCTTTAGTGATGAATTTATAATAGAACACAGAGGTTCCTCCCTATTGTGCTCAGACTTCCAGCCTCCAGAGCTATCAGACAGTAGATTTCTGATGTTCTGAGCTGCCCAGCATGTTGCGTTTAGTCACTGTAGCCTCGGGACACTTGTGCAGAGTGGAAGAGGAATCATCTGCATCTTGAGCCAAAGTGATGAGCCAATGGGACTCAGAGGGCCCCAGGTATTCTGTTCCTTGAGCCACAAGGAAGACCACCTCATGTGGGAGATAATGAAGCCAGAATACCGGGCTAAATGGAAACAAGAAAGCATCTTTTGGAAACAAAATCAGTTTCTAGTCCCCCAACCCCTACCACCAACCTAGAACTCTTCCTAGGACTCTAATATACTCCAGCAGATGCCATCTTGGATCTTATTGCCGTGAGTAGAATCTTTTGGTTTGCAGGTGACAGAAACCAAGTTACTACATGTGCTTTCTGGAAAGGATGGACATTGGGCTGTCAGAGCCTTAAAAGTCCAGTTACAATCCCAGGTCCAAATCCTAAAAGAGAAACATGACTCTGAAGGCTTTGCTGCATCCGTTTGCCTGTCTCTGCCTTGTTTCCAAGTCAAAGCATGACATCATGGTTTCTCACTGGCTGACACGTCTTCCTTCCCTAGGGTCACATTCCATCCTTTCTATAGTAGAGCCCTCTGCGACCACACACTCAGGCATAGGGAGGTTTTCTGCCCCTCAGGATGGAGCTGTGTTTGGTCTGAGCCAGTTTCCCTTGTTGTCAAGGACTGGTTTAGGCACAGAAGTGTGATTCAATGTGGCTAGTGGGGTTTAAGAAATGTTTACAACAGGCTTAGGGGGAGCATTTTCCTCCCTAGTTTAAGTGTGGGGAAGAAATATGCAATCAAGGGACAAGTGGCTCCAGATTCTAAGATTTCAGGGTCATGATTATCCAAGGGCCAGAAGTATATCCTTTTCTGCTTGCCATCAACTGCAAGCTGGGCATATCAACCTCCAGGGATGGAGACAAGCTGCAGTGATTCTGGCATTAAAGGCTAACCAGGCACATGAGAAACAGTGGAATCTTGGAAACCTGAACTCTTTATCTAAATAAGATTCAGATTTATCTAAGGAGCCTGTTTTTGAGGTTTTGGGGAGCCAAAATAATACATACATTGTTTTCCTCCTGTGTTATTATCCTGGGCTGCTATTATAAAGTACCACAAACTAGAGCTATAGATGAATATAGTTACATGATTCAAAATAAATAATCACAATATATATTATAACACTTTGCAGTGAGTGTAGACAGGGTGATAGAAATATGTAACTCTTTTGTAAAAGCTCAAATTTCAGGGGTTGGGCCATGCCTCATTCCCTTGAGCATGGACACCCATCTAGCTGTGTCCCTGTCATAGGCTGGTCCTCAAAAAATGTTAAATAGGTGTGTTCAGTTCAGTTCAGTCGCTCAGTCGAGATGCGTGGATGTATGCATATGGAATGTTGGTCAATATGGCACAGTAATTAAATGTCTCCTTTCAGTGTTTCATCATCACAACTTTTCAATTTTGTGAACCTATGCATCAGTCATTAGTAACAAGTGATGTGTGTGAATAAATAAAAAATAAATCAGAGAGAATTATTTCAAAGGAGTATGGCCACACTGCACTGTCTGAAGGAACTTTCTGCATGAGACCACCCTCACTGAAGACATCACTGCAAGTTCAAGCTCTTCAGAGACACTCTCACAGCAAAGCAAATTTGAGGGGTCCCACTGCTCCTCACAGGCTAAATAATTTGCTAGAACAAGTCACGGAAATCTGGAAAGTACAGATGTTAGAAAATGAAATGGTGCTCATAGAAATGGCCAAAGGCAGAGATGTACAGGGCCAGGGAGGGTCCCCATGTGAAGCTGCCATGTCCTCTGGATGTTTCAGCCTCCCAGGGCCACCACCCGGCAGGTTCAGCCCAGTGTCCGTGTCCAGAGTTTAACTGGGGTTTCATTATGCAGAGTGCTTGAGTCATCAGCCATGTGGTTAGACTCCATCCCCAGCCCCCTTCCTCTTCTGGGAGGTCAGGCTGATCCCTTGGGTCCCAAGCCCCACCTTCTAATCATGTGATGGTTCTCCTTGGTGTGGCCAGGCCCATTCTGAGTCATCTGTTAGCACAGAGGGGCCCATCCTGCGTCATGAAATTAGGAGACTATCAGATGTGATGAGGATGAGTCCTGTGTGAAAAGCAAATACATTCTCATCCCTCAAGGAATTCCACAATGTTAGGAGTTTCCTCCCACGAGCAGGACAAAAGTCAGAGCTCTCTAGTTGGGTCATATTCCTCACCACACACTGTCCCAGCAGGCGACTGTGCCATGAAGAAACAGATGTTGACAATGTCAATTTCTGAATCCAAGAGTGGAAGCCCCTTTGAAAGAACATTTAAAGTTATGAAGAGCTAGATGTGGGGCATTTCAGAGAAGCCCCCATACAAACTTATGCAACACAAAATACATGAAATTAAAGTGTATTTTCTGTCCTTCTGAGGCCATTAGCAAGACAAACAAGTGATGGCAAAACTATTGACCGTTCATAAAGATGGGGACGTGAATGATATCACTTTTCTTCTGGAGGAGCTTCTGCCTATAAATAAATAAAATCAGTCTTCATCAATAAAAAGCAGTCAGGAGTGTGATTCCTTTTTATCCAACAACTGATTACTCAGTGCCTGTTGTTTGTAAGATGGACATCAGTTCTGGGAATCTCCACTTTGCTTCGGTGTTCATGTTTATCACAAGATCTTTCCATAAAGGGGCTCCTTGTTCCCAATCTCCTGAAAGAACTCCAAAGAGTAATCACCTTATTTTTAAAATATCCAAATAACAATCTTTATCTCTGGGAATGCATGCATTTGTGCATGCTCAGTCATGTCTGACTCTTTGCGACCCTGTGGACTGTAGCCCACCAGGCTCCTCTGCCCATGGGATTTCCCTGGCAAGAATACTGGAATGGCTTGCCATTGCCTCCTCCAGGGGATATTCCCCACCCAGAGATTAAACCCACATCTCCTGCATCATAAGTGGATTCTTTACCACTGAGCCACCTGAGAAGCACTGTTTCTAGGAAGGACATTGGCTAAAGAGCCAGTTGCTGTTTGCTCAAAACACACAGCAGAAGTTTTAGGCTGAATTGTGTTCCCTCCAACATTCATATGTTGATGTCCTGGTTACCCTAGGACCTCAGAATGCGGACTGGGAAAAAAGGGCCCTTAAAGAGGTGATTACAGTAAAATGGGGTCATGAGGATGGGTCCTAATCCAACAGAATTAGTGTCTTTATAAGAAAATATCAGGACACAGACAACACAGGGATGACTATGTGGAGATACAGGGAGAAGACAGCTAAGGAGAGAGACCTCAGGAGAAACCAGCCCCTCCCACACCTGGATCTCAAATGAATGGGTGAATAGTTGGATGGATGGATGGGTGGATGGGTGGGTGGATGGGTGGATGAATGAATGGATAGGCAGGTGGGAAAGTGAATGGATGGATGGATGGATGGATGGATAGGTGGATGTAAGGTAGAAGGATGAACAATTGTAAGTGGTGAGACTGAAATGAATCTGCAGCATGTGCCACAAAAGAGATGAAGACATCCTATCTCACACCCTCCCTTGATACGGTGCCTCCCTAGTGAACTCCTCAGATACAGAGAGTCTCAGCCAAATCCTTTTCTCAAATGGTCAGAAAGGAAGAGTAGGACAATGAACCTCCTGCTTCATTCTCTTTCTGTGTGAGCCATTCTAACCTCTACCATCAGACTACTCTTCCCTAAACACCTCTACTCATTTCATCCTTTTTCAACAACGCCCATATTCACCTCACTTACCATAGCCCTTAACCATGCCCTCTAGAATCCTAGAAAAAGATGTATTTATACTGAGGCTATTGACTGCAGAGTATTAGGAAACTGTGCCGATAAATGACTCATGCCTTTGGAGTCAGGTGATGGGATTTCAGAACCAAGAAAACAAAAATAGCAACCGCAGCAAGTGTGAATTGGGCACTGATCATGCGCAGACACCTCACTGAGGGCTTCATTCCTATCCCAGACACCAGACCAACAGCAACCCCCAAACTCACATTTTTACTGGCACCTTTGTCAATAGGACAACTCAGCCTTTGGATCAATTCGATCTTGTGACCAATGATTCTGCAAGGGTCAGGGGCTGACTGTGAGGAAGGTCATCTAAGGCCCTTCCCTCCTTACTCCCAAGGTGAATTGAGAAACATCTTTTGGCTGGGGGACAATCACCACCCTAGAGAAGAAAGCGGATCCACAACTACATACTGGAAGGCGGGAGGGTACAGGGATGTCCTTAAGATGCAGGAGCTCCTATCTTGTTCGGGCTGGCACCACCGCATGCATTGTCCACTTACTGGGCTGGATTAGTGGATCCCTCACAGCCTGCCTTGGACTAGTGGGGAGCCAAGGCACAGGGATGTGGTGATGAGTGAAGCTTGGGCTAAAAGCCAAAATTATGATTAGGGGCTTAACAGGGAGCAGAGCCCATCTGTGGCTTCCCTTGTGGAAAAGCTGAGAGCCCGAGCAACAGTCCAGAGCCAGGGGCCACCCTCTGACCCTCTCTCTTTTTCTCTGACCTGCTGGATGCTGTGCCTACCAAGGATCAGCACCAGAAGAGGCACAAATCTCCATGGCCATGCCCACTGGTAAGAACATGTAAGAACATGCTCCAGGGTCTCTCTCCTTAAAACCCTACCTGTGACACTTGACAAAGACTCCTGTCATGACCAAATTTAGTCAGCTTCATTGAGCCCCCTTCTTGACTAGGTCTTGACCTTGTTCTGCCTTAGTATGAATCCACTTAAGTCAGTTTTAGCAAGAATATGTTAACCTTAATAGTTCCTCTCAGTAATTTTCCATGCACTGATCCTTCATTCTTCCCATTGGCTATAAATTCCCACTTGTCCCTGGAGTTGTATTCCCTCCCTTGTTGCAATAGTCTTGAACAAAGTTTTCCTTCCTGCTCTAACAAATGTCAGAATATGTTTTATATGTTCTTACACCCCACATTTCTTTTCTTTCACTACTCTTTTTCTTGGCAAACTTTGTAGCAAACCTTTCCAGACCCTCTCCTGCCCCCAGGCCAGATGTCTCTGGAACTCATTGTGAAAGGGCTTCTGTCTTCTCCATCTTGCTGGACTGGCTTCTGCCCAAGCCACCATGGATTCAACTCCAATGGCCACATCCCTGTTTCAACAACTCCTCCTCTAGGCAGAACTCAACATGCTGTCCACTCCCTCCTTTCAATACATCATTCTCTCAACTCCTAGGACATCTCGCTAACCTTGCCCTTCCTGCATCTCCTTGACCACCGTCACCTCCATCTCTGAAACATGCTGCTCACTGTCTCCATAAATCCTATGTATTTGACTCTCCAGGAGTCTTCTCTGTTCTCTCTTTTCTTCTCTGTGTTTCTCTCCTGCCCTAGGAGACCTCAGACAGTCCCAGAGATTTAGACACTGTGGACATGCTGATGACTCCCAGGATTTATCTCTTGATGTCTCCCAGAGGCTCAAGACTTCTGTGTTTAACTGACAACTCAATATTTGCATTGGGACATTTGAGAGATCTCAAACTTACTTTGCCTAAAGCAAAATCATTTTTCCCCCAGCACACACACAAAATAGAAAACAAAACAGAAACTATTATTCCCCCGGCCTTCCTCCATCCAGTCAATCATTCATTTGACAACTGCCCATTGAGTACCTACTATGGACAAACATGATTCTAGGTGGTGGGATGCTGCAGTGAAAAAAGAGGCAAAAATTCCCTTATAGCAAATGACAGCACCATGCACCCAACTCCTTAAATCAAAGGTCCAGGAACTATCACCATTTCTATTCTTTCCCTACATTAGTGGTTCTCAACTGGGTGCCTCTCCTGCCAGAGGATATCAGGCAAGGTCTGAAGACAATTGTGTTGTCATAATAGAGAAAATGTGCTATTGGCATCTTGTATATAGAGGCCAGAGGTGTTGCTTAAATCCAACAGTACACAGGACAGTCCCCTCCACCCCAGACAACTAAGAATGACCCAGCCCCGAATGTTACAGTGCCAAGTTCAAGAAGCCCTGTCTTCCTCATCAGCCCTTTAACATGCACCATTGGCTTTGCCTCCGACATTTATCCCAGTCATACAACGTCTCCACACATCCATGGGCACCGACCTGGTATAAAGTTCCATTCTCTGTCATATAGTTATTGAAATGATTATTTGGACATCGAGTTTCCCTTTTTTGTCACCAGACTTTCCTGTCATCATAGGTTACATTTTCCTTCTCAGTATCCCAGACAACTGTCAGAAGACTTGGCACTTTTTCATGGGTATCATCAGCATTATTACCACCATCATCACCATCTTTATCACCACCGTCATTACTACATCATCACCATCATTATCAACGTCACCATCACAGCCATCATTATCATCATTTTCACCTTGATTGTCACCACCATCGTCATCGTCATCACCATCATCACCATCGTCATCACCATCATCACCATCGTCATCATCATCGTCACTATCCTTCCACTATTGACTCTATTCTAGGACCTGTGCTGGGTGCTTTATACTTATCATCTGCTCTAATCCCCCACCTCTGTCTGAGGCGAGCATCACTCCCCTAACTTAATAAAAATACCCTACTAACTGAGTGATTAGTTTCTCACATCTGGACCCAGGCTACCTGGTTCTGCCAAGTTACCTCTAAGTGATGTTAGGGGTAAGTTATTTTAATCTCACTGCTCCTCAGTTTCCTTCCCTGAAAAATGGGAGAAATAGTGCTCACTTCACAGAGTTATAGGAAGGATTACAAGAGGTGGTCTGGGGGAAGCAATCCATGGTGAACCAGCTTACAACAACTCAAAAAGTATTCACCAGTCATCAGGTTGTTGAAAGAAAATAAGGAAAGTGAGGCTCACAGGAGTTAAGTACCTTGCTCATACTGTAAGGCCATATGGTACGTGGTAAACCACAGCTCACTCCAACACACAAGGCTGCCTCCTGCCAGGACCAAGAAGTGTCTACTGGAAAAAGAACAAAGAGCAAATGAACGATAACTGAACGCCAAGACTGACCACCCAGCTCCTTTGTTCCAAGGGACTCCAGGGATACAGAAGACTTTCCTTCCTGATTTCTATGAAATATTCTAAAAATAGCAAAAGCCCTGAATTAGGATCTTACTGTTTTTACAGCTCTGACCTCTCAAAAATCTCTCTGCTTTCCTCTCTGAGCCTGTCTGTACCATTTTAAAGGGAGAGTGAGATGAAATCCCTCCTCCCTCCTCTCTGTTCTTCTGGACACTATCCTAATCATCTCCTTCCACCAGCCTGCTGACTTCTATGCACCTGCTCTTAAGCCCCTGGCCTCCGAGCCCAGCCTTCCAAGAACAAAGACAAGGAGGCCATGATGTATCGCTGACATTTGCTCCACTGTAAATTAGCTTGTCTGCAAAGCTAGAGAAATTACACAGAGAGAAAGTTGCCTCAAGTTCATTTTTGATTACAGTGATGGAAGCAAGTATCATCAGGGGCCTTCCTTTGGCAGCTGACAAAGAGAGAGACAGAAAAGGCCTTTATCCCTAAGCCACAGGGAGTATCTCACCTGAAGAGGAAGGGCCCCAGCAATCTGTCCTTGACCCTGGTGGGTGGACAGGACTTTAGTGGACTTCGTCCCTCTAGAAGATAGCCTTGGAGGTATGCTCAAAAGCCCTTTTCCTTATGTAGGCCCCTGAGGATTGCAAGTAGGGTGGAAGAGCCTCTGCCTCTTACTGCCTTCCCACCCCTTTGAGCATGCTGTGCTGACAATTTTCTACCTGTGTGAAGTGCGCTTCCCCCCTTTCCAACTTTTACACACCCAGCAACACTGAGCTGGGGAGTCACTTCCTCCAGGAAGTCTTCCCTGAATGACTTCCATGTAAATCCCTCTGTTCACTCTTGTTCCCTCCTGGGGCTTGCCCAGTGTTCCATACTATCCTCTGATAATATCTCTTTGCTCCTGGTAACATCCCTAAATAACCCCCAGAAGGACAGGTAAATTCTCTGGCACCTTGATCCTCTGCTCATAACACACAGCCCTCCAGGTACCCTCCTAGGAAGCCACCTGAGGGAAACAGGGCTTCTTGGCTAAGTCCAGTTTGAAAGAGGATGCGGGCACCAGGTTCTCACCTGGTCTAGGCAGCAGAGGTAGACAGGGCTGATCCTGCCAGCCTCTGGGGTCCTGTTTCTCTCCACTTCTCTTCACCTGTCAGGGACCTCAGCCAGAACCCAGAGCCAGGCTTGATTCTCACCCCACCCTCTGTCCATCTCCAAGACATGCTGCTCAGCCTTGTAAAGAATTCTCTCCCTCCCTTGTCTCCATCCTTACCTGGCTCAGAGTGGCATCTCCTCCCTCCTTGTTGAGTCCTGCCCCCAAGGCCACAGGTGTAGCTGACACTGACTGAGTCTCTTTGTAACCATTGCCAAAAGTCCCCTGATCATCCCTAGTAGGCTTCCTGACTCACAATTAGGCAAAGATGCCCACTTCAGTAAACGCCCTATAGCACCCCAACCAAACACCTAATGTCAACCTTCCAGCAGGAATTTTCTGTCTTGAGGCTATAAAATTTGGCTATTAACTCACAAAACCAGTCAACTCCCCCTGGTCTGTCAGGAATTGTTGGCCCGCTGCATTCATATTGCCCATTTTATCTCTGCTCTTTGTTCTTAGTAAACTGACTGCCTTCTGAAATGCTGTGTGGCTGGAAATTCTTTTCCGACCCGGGCTTGGACTGCCTCAACAATTCTAGACCGACAGGGTTCAGGCTTCCTTCTCTTTTAAAAAATTTATTTATTTTTAATTCAAGGATAATTGCTTTAAAATGCTGTATTATCTCTGCTATACATCAACATGAGGCTTCCTTCTTCTCAGATCCTTTCTCAAGAATGGCAAGGCGGCAAAGCCAAAGCACACACACCATTAGACCCCCTGACACACCCTGGGAGGAGCCTGGCTTCAGTGTTGCCAAGAACCAGGACCTCGGCACTCCTTGGCCGGTCGTGAAAGTCCTAGGGTTTTCCCAGTCAGCCCCCAGGCTCCCAAAGTGCAGGTGCCAAGAATTGTCCATCATCTTTTACCTGAGATGCGATGTAATCCTGCCACAGTCTCCTCTTGACACCTGTGCTTCCCACACCAGCAGCCAGGGGCTGGTGACATGTTCAGAGGGGAGGGCAATGGAAACCTTGATCTAGACGAGTGTGCAAACCCAGCCTCACCAAAGGAGCACGTTGGACCCTGGCCATGGAGACAGACCTGTCCATACCTCTTCCTGGGTGCGCATGAGGCTGTCCCTGCTGCCCCATCTGGATGGACAGGGGATTGTTCTGGAACGAGATTTGCGGCAACCACAGCCTGAGCAGCTCCCCAGGCTGAGTGCAAATCACACCAACATGAAAAGGGGCATGAGGCATCTGCTAGGCTTCCACGCGGAAGCCCGGTTCCCAGCACCCCCACCCCCAGGCCATCTGTCAACAGGCCACGTGGAGAGCGGCATCTCCAGCTGTGGGGAAGCCATCTCACCCGTGCAGGGATCTGCAATATCTTGGCAGACCTGTCGTCTTCTGAACACCATATGCTGGAGGAAAAGAGGAAGATTTGCCAGCAGGCTGGAGGTGAGGTCTCGTGTGTGTGGGAAAGAGAAGCAGCATCACAAGATTGTCCCAGATGCCTGCCTGCTCTGGTGGGCAGCACAGAGATTCTGCAGACCCCCACCCCACCCGGCAACCTACCCTTGCAACAAAGGAGCTTCTAACGAAGCAATGGTGCAGATCATCCAACGGCCAGACTCCCCTCAGAGCAGGAGTGCCTCGCAGGCCAGCGACGGCAGCGACAGGTTAGTGTTTGTCACACAGCGTCTCAGATGGTTCTTGGAGCTCTCAGGGCAGAGCCTGCAGAGGGGCCTGGACTAGACTCCTGGTGTTGGTGGCTTCACCAACAGAAATCTGGGGTCTCACAGTTTGGAGGCTAGAGGTGCCATTCTAGGAGAGGGCTCACCTCCCATCATGAAGACGGCCAGCTTCTTGCTATGTGTTCTCATGGCAGAGCGAGCCATCTCTCTGGTCTCTCATCTTAATAGAAAGTATTAGTCGCTCAGTTGTGTCCGTCTCCTTGAGACCCAAGGGATTCTCCAGGCAAGAATACTGGAGTGGGTTGCCATTTCCTCCTCCAGGGGATCTTCTCAACCCAGGGATGGAACCCAGGTCTCCTGCATCACAGGCAGATTCTTTACTGTCTGAGCCACCAGAGAAGCCCCCTCTTCTTATAGGGACGCCTCCTATGGGATCAGCCCTCACTCTTGGGACTTCAGTGAACCGCAACTACCTTCTCAGAGGGCTCATCTCTGAATACATCTTCTAATACATTCGATGTTAGAGCTTCAACAAAGGAATCTGAGTGGTGGGGACATAATTTGGTCTGAAGCAAAGAGAGACAGACCACCAGGACTGTGTTTCTGAACTGAAACAAAGGAGCAAGCACTTGCTCCCTCCAAGGATCCAGTCCTGATCCAGGCCTGGGTTTCTCACCATGTCTATGTAAACAGGTGGGTCTGGGGGACTTCCAAGGTGGCACAGTGGTAAAAGAATCCGCCTGCCAATGCAGGAGGCTCAGGACACCCAAGTTAAATCCCTGGGTGGGGAAGATCCCCTGGAGGAGGAAATGGCAACTCACTCCAGTATTCTTGTCTGAAAAATTCCATGGACAGAGGAGCCTGGCGGGTTCCAGTCAAGAGGCCTCAAAGAGTCAGACATGATTGAGCGCTCAAGCAAAATTCTCTTTTCTGGGGAGTCACTAAGTGTGACATTGTGATTTGTAATTAAAAGTGTATCTTTTGTTTTTCTTTGGTTCCCAACACAGAGTTCCACAAACCCTAGGCATTTCCTAAGTGAAAAGAGCTGGGAAGGAGCCTTTTGCTATGTTAATGAGATGACTTTGGGGAAGCCCCCAGGTCAATTTAGGATGGGGTTGGTTGCCAGGGCAACAAACCCTGTGATTAGAGGATTAGAAATTTCAATCTCACCCCAGACCCCTGAGGAAAGTGAGGCTAGAGACAGAACCCATCAACAGTGGGCTGGTGATTTTATCAATCATTAAACACCACCACCACACCACCTGCGTAAGGGAACGTCCATAAAACCTGAAGAGAATGGGACTCAGAGAGCTTGCAGATTGGTGACCCCATAGAGACTTGTCAGGAGAGGTTCCAGGCAGGTAGGAGGTCACCAGGGGGGCTTTGATATTATGGGAAACATGGGGAGCACAGGGTGGGGAGGAAGTAGGGCTCAAAGAGTCTTCGGATCCTTTTATTCACTCTCTGTTGGTCTTCCCAGCAGGCATAGGGGGTGCATGGGGAAACCCTCCTTTGGGTGTTTTGTCTGCAGGTGGAGAGTGTCTTCCTCAATTCTTCGTCTTTGTACAAAGGCCCCCAGACCCCCACTAACCCTGTAGAGCCTGTGTCCCGAGAACATCACCCTGTGACTCTGTCCCGTCAGGCTTCTTGTGAGCACAAGATCTGACCCCGAGAATCAAACATCTTCACTCTCCTTTCTTTTCTTAGTTTTCCTTTTTTTTTTTTTAATTGGAAGATAATTGCTTTATGATGTTGTATTAGTGTCTGCTGTACAAGAACATGAATCAGTTATATGTGATATATATATGACATGTTATATATATACATATATATGTAACATATATATATATCCATCCCTCTTGAGCTTCCCTACCCCACCTTCCCATCCAATCCCTCTAGGCCATCACAGAGCACCCAGCTGAGCTCTCTGCATTATACAGCAGCTCCCCACTAGCTGTTTTTCTGTTTTACTTCCCTTTAAACCTTTGCGTTTCAGTCCTGCTGCTGCTGCTAAGTTGCTTCAGTCGTGTCCGACTCTGTGCAACCCCATAGATGGTAGCTCACCATGCTCCCCTGTCCCTGGGATTCTCCAGGCAAGAACACTGGAGTGGGTTGCCATTTCCTTCTCCAATGCATGAAAGTGAAAAGTGAAAATGAAGTCGCTCAGTTGTGTCCGACTCTTAGGGACCCCATGGACTGCAGCCTTCCAGGCTCTTCCGCCCATGGGATTTTCCAGGCAAGAGTACTGGAGTGGGGTGCCATTGCGTTTCAGTCCATCTTTGGACAAATACAAGCAGCCAGAGATGGAGAAGGAGCCTCTTAGGCTGTTCAAGTACAAGGTCCCCTCCCTCCACTTTCTTGCCTGTGCTTGTGCTTAGTCACTCACTCGTATCGAACTCTTTTGGACCCCATAGACTGTAGCCTGCCAGGCTTCTCTGTCCATGGGTTTTTCCAGGCAAGAAAACTGGAGTGGGTTGCCATTTCCTTCTCCAGGGCTCCACTGGACTAGTTGACACAAACACTGCATTTTTTTTTTTCTTTATAGTGTTTCCATTAGAACAAGGGCCACGACTAATTATCAAATACACAATGCCAGTTTAATGATAATTATAGGTTTTCTGTGTTCCAGCGAAGCTCACACTCCAATAGAGATGGGTTAAATGCTCCTGGGTCTGGGGGGACAGAGTGGAGGGGGTAGCTGCCCCCCAGATTCCACCCGCCTGCCATGATGTGAAATGTAGTTTATGATCCTGCCATCTGACCAACATGCATAATTCTATTTAAAAGAAAGCCCAAGCACAGCACATGCTGCGGGTCTTCCCTGCCTGTGTTATTTGACAACATGGGCACTGACCCGTAAGGAATCTGGACAGCTGGGGCAGGGAAGGTCCAAATAGCTCCTTCCAAAGCAGTCTCTTGACCGAGTCAAGCTGTGTGACATGGAGCTGACGACTAAACCTCTCTGAGCCCTGTCAGGCCCCTTTTCAGATAAAGCAGTAAGTACTTGCCAGACCTAACACACAGGATCCAGCAAACATCCAGCCAGATAATGAATGTGAAATCACGATTTGAGGGAAACGTTAGTACTAGAAGTTCACAGTTACCCTGTGAGTTTTCTGGGGCTGTGATGATAAATGCCGCAAACCAGGGACTTGAACAGCATACGTGTGTTCTCTCTTGGTTCTGGAGGCCAGACTTCTGATCCAGGTGTCACAGAGCCACGTCTCCTCTGAGAGCCTGGGTGAGCCCTTCCTGCCTCTTGCAACATATGGAGGTTGCTAGGAGTCCTCAGCTTGTAGAGGCTCTCCACCCGTCTTCACCTCTCCCCTCTGCATCCTCTGTCCCTCTTCTTACAGGGATATCAGTCATCAGAGCAGGGCCACCCTAATCTAGTATCGACTCATCTTAATCCTTGACATCTGCAAAAGTCAGCCTCCACACCCAGAGGCTGCAGGAGGATCTCTGGAGTTCCTGCAAAGCACTTAGAAATGCACGTGGCACTTAGAGCTTTGCAAGTGTTCACCATTACTATTTCTAAAGTAATCTCACAAAGTTAACAAACAGACTCATTGGAAAAGACCCTGATGCTGGCAAAGATTGAAGACAAAAGAAGAGGGTGGCAAAGGATAAGATGGTTGGATGGAATCATCTATTCAATGAACATGAACTTGGGCAAACTCCAGGAGACAGTGAAGGACAGGGAAGCCTGAAGTGCTGCAGTCCATGGGGCCGCAAAGAGTTAGACACGACTGAGCCACTGAGCAACAACAACTTTGAAAATGCAAACTGATTTTCTGATTTTCCTTATTCCTACAAAAATGCTCTTTATTTCTTTAGTGGAGTCCTGCTGCGGTCCACGGACACCTATCTGTGTGCGGTAGACAGGATTCAGCTCCATTGTCCCTAGAGGTGTCAGCCAATAATGCTGAGTCCTGCCCCCTGGGTGGACCAAGCTGTTCTGCTCTCATAACCTCTGCGCGGTGGTCAGAGAATCATTCTGGGAGAGCTCGAGTCATGACGAAAATTCTTTAGCAGAGAGAAGCCAAGGAGAAAGGGGCTATCCCTGACCCCAGTCTCAGTTTCCCCATGGATCTCCCCACCAGAATGAGCCTCCCCGTGCTCACACAGATTAATGACTTAATAGCAACCCTGCGTGCGCCTGAGGATTCCACATATATTAGATTTGTTGTTATTACTGCTGTTTTCATATCAGATAATAGAGGACACACGCCCCCCCAGGCTCATCACGGCTTTTCATGGGGTGATTTGATATGATTTACCCATAAAAACCAGAAACCAGAGCCCCACCTAATTATGACTAATTACACTTTGCGGACACTGAAGAAAATGCCGCCGGGGCTGGTTCTGTGGTTTGGGAGCCCAAAATAACCCAGGCGTGCGATCTGTGCGTGTGGTGGGTGCTCGCAGAGGGGAGCGTGATAAGGGGATTTTACCCTCTCATCCTGAGAGCTCCCAAATTTTTCCAAATGAGTAAAACTCTGGTGTGCAGCCAAGGCACCTCTATTAACTGGGAACAGGAAGGGAGGCAGCTTCCGGGGCATTTGGGCAAATCCCACGTTTTCCCTAACAGCCTAGGATGACTCCTCCTCGGCAGCAATAATACTGTAAGTGCAAATATAAATATCAATGATTCATCTTGGAGGCATTCTTGAGGACAATTTTACTGCTGATTCCAGGTTCCAGCAAGCCCCTGATTAAAGTTGAAAGCCACGTAAATGGTTGCCCTCTGGGTCTTTGTGAAACGGAGGAGAGATTTTTTTTTCCTCCCACCTCTCATCAGCAAAATCTAAATGGAGCGCTGGGTGTAAATTGGTGCGCAATAAACATTTAAAAGGATAAGTCACATTTTAAAACACAATGAAAGTTGGAGAAAATACAACCCCACCTGGTTTCAGAGCTGGTTCGCTTTAAAAAATGTAAGACTGGTTTATTCTCTGGTGGCTCAGATGATAAAGAACCCACCTGCCAATACAGGAGACCCGGGTTTGACCCCTGGATCAGGAAGATCCCCTGGAGAAGGAAATGGCAACCCACTCCAGTATTCTTGCCTGGAGAATCCCATGGACAGAGAAAGCTGGTGGGCTACAGTCGTTGGGGTTGCAAAGAGTCAGACACAACTAAGCAACTAACACACACACACCGGGCTCTCTGTTCCTGGATGAGAGGTGAGTGGAGCAGGACAGAGGGTACCTGCCTGCACTATGAGGGGCTGGAAGAACACGTGTGGATGCCCTTGGGTACCAGTGACCCAGGCATTGCAGATGTTCAGAAAATACTAATTCACTCTGGAGCCCCCTTCCTCCAGGACTGGACCAGAGATGATGAGTGTGTAAATGTATAAGCTGCTGTGCTGCATGAGAGCAGAGGATTCCATCTGATTTTCCATCCCTGCCACCTCCTTCCGGCTCTATCCTGACCCTTACATCAGCCATAACCAGGTATCCTGACCCCTTGCATTACCCTTAAACAGTGCTCTGATCTTTCCTCCTTTCCAGCTTAATAACCTCCCATAGCTCCCTACACCCTTAGACTGGCCCCCAGCATTAGTCCTCCCTGTTCCCCTGGACATTGTTACAAAACCACCAGCTTCAGCACCTTTCATCAGCTCTTCCCTCCTCCTGGCAAGTCTGTGTCCCCTTCTCTCTAATAATTCATTCACACTTTCAACTAATAGTTCTTGAGCACCAACCCTGCCCGCCTCCCACCCCCCTACCCCCGCCACCAGGTGCTGTCCTAGGTGCTGAGTGTAGAGCCACAGATGTGTGTGTGTTTAGTCGCTCAGTCCTGTCCAGATCTTTTCAACCCCATGGGCTGTAGCCTGCCAGGCTCCTCTGTCCATGGGATTCTCCAGGCAAGAATACCGGATTGGGTTGCCATTTCCTCCTTCAAGGGAGCAGATAAACAGACAAAAATCCATGACCTGCTGGTGTTTTCAAGAATGGAGACTCTTCCCTACTCTGAGCTTCAACCCAAGTCTCCCTTGGCCCAGGTGTTTGTGCTCAGGGCCACTTTCCTTCTGCTGCATGTACCATCTGTCCTTGCCACAACCGCACTCAGGCGTCTCCCATCCTGGACCCCCTGGGCTTGGTTTCATTTGTCCTTGTCCCCCCAACTGCTTAGATGAGAGCCTGAAACCTAGTGGGAGTTTGACAAACGTGTTTTGAATGAATGATTGGTCCATTTATGGACCCATTCCCACCCCTTGAGTGAGCCCTGGGGAAATAAAACTCATGACAAAGAAGTGTTTACAGACATGGGAAGAGTGAGGGGGTGAGGGTGGAACTGAAATGCCTGGGGCAGGAGGAGAGGGGGTGGGCAGAACAGAATCACGGCTTGATGGTCCACAGAGCAGACAGGATGCTCCTGTCTGCCTTCTCAGTTGATCTCAGCACCATTCTCATGGGGTCTTTTCACTTTTTCTTCTTTTTCTCCTCTCCCTTTCCCAGCCCTCCCCTTCCCATCTCTCTCTCTCTCTCTCTCTCCCTCCCTTTCTTCTGAAGTGCTGAGTTATCAGGACCCAGGGAAAGGGTCCTGATGAGCACTTGGGATGAGTCACTCCTCCCCTTCATGCAGGAGTCTTCCCAGCACATTGTGTCACATCCTGGGAGCAGAACAGCTATGCTGAGAAACATCCATGGGGGTGGGTGGAGCAGGTGGGGTGGCCTTCCATGGGCAGATGGGGCAGTGGGGAAGCCAGGGACTTCAAGGGTGATTGGCATCCTGGTTGTCCATCCCATCCACCTGGCTGTACTCCTTACTCCCTCCCTAGACAGACACAGCCCAGCACCTCCCTTTGGCCCCAGCACTACCCAGGCATCCATACCTGGGCTCACCCGAGATGCCTCTGTTCCCTCCACATTCCAAAGTGGAATCTTCCCCTGGACTGCGGTTCTGCCATCCACCCAGGGCACTTTCCCTCCTTATCCATCCTGGCCACATTCCTTGGAGACAAGCTGGAAGCTGGTACATCTAATACACTGGACAGATGATGGCTGGATGGGATATTTCCATGGGAGGATAGGAGGCATTGGGGTGGACATCATAAGAGGCAGCCTTTGCTGGACTCTTTAACTACTCTGGAGCACATGGCTGTGAGTATGTGCAGGGCCCTCTGGACTGCAAGGGAGCAGAGGAGGGGAACTAGACCAGACTCCAGACCCTCTTGGGGGCTCAGGAGACAGAAGTGGCAGCATGTCAGGGCTGTGAGGTCAGGGGACTCAGACAGAAGGAAGTTAAGCTGCAGACATAAACTGAGAGGAGAGGTCCTGGGCCCCCTGCTCAAAAAAAGTGCCACATTGGGAGGAAGCGGCAGATTCAGTTGACCCCAGAGGATTGAGTCCCCCAAAGCCCTTCCATTGGCAGCCAGTCTTAATCCCCACATCACTCCCAGAGCCGAATAGTCATGTTTGCTGCATTTCAAATGTATCCCACACTGTTCCTTTTTCCTCTGAAAGAGGATGAATTGTATTCAATTTTTGCCCAAAACAAATATTGAGTCACATGGAAAAGCCTGTGCTTGGGCCCAAGAAGACGAGACACCACTTAGAGTAGTGTGAAGCCTGCCCGTCACAGATGGAAGATGCTGCCGAGACCAGTCAGCACCACAGACAGCTGCCAGCCCCACCTGCCCTAGACAGACACATGCTGAGGACCCTTCTGTGGCCCATGGTTGGGGCTGAATGGGCCCACCTGGGTCCCAGAGGGTGAGAGTGTCTGCTGGTGAGAGAATGTCCCAGACTTTGTCTATACTTTCAGTGCACACCTGTGAGCACCCATATGCACCAGGCTCCTAGGTCACACCTGTGAGCACCCACTTGCACCAGGTTCCTAGGTGACACCTGTGAGCACCTGCCCTAGATCATACCTGAGAACAATTGCTCACACAGGTCGGCCTCTGGTCATTTCCTCCATCACCTCCTCAAAGCCCCGTCCCTGCCCCATCCCCTCCTGGCCTGCAGTGGGAAGGGGTATGTCCACATGACCAGGTGGCCCTGGCTCTCTGAATCACCTGTGAGCATACTCTGTCCAAGTCCACATTCTTGTCCTAACAAAACTCTGGAAACAACTCAAGTTGTCTCCAGACCATTTCTGCTCAGGATGATTTAGAAGGATTTTGCAACTTTGGTTAGATTTTATTTCTAAATCTAACTCCACACAGTGTTTATGCCCCTCGCCAAGACTGTCAGGTGGTGATGGCATCGACAACACGAGCGTCCCCCTCACCTCTCTCTGTGTGGACAAGAGCCAGCATGCACGCGCACATCAGACTGCATCTCAGACAACCCCTCTCCTTCCTCTCTCCCGGCCCCACATCCCAACTCATGGCTGTGCCCCCAGGACTCATGGCATGATCCCCAGGATGCCTGGCAGTGGAAGCGGAGAAAACAGTGTGTGGTTAAGGCCAGGTCAGTTTAGTGGCTCAGTCGTGTCCGACGCTTTGCAACTCCATGAATCGCAGCACGCCAGGCCTCCCTGTCCATCACCAACTTCCGGAGTTTACTCAACCTCATGTCCATCGAGTCAGTGATGCCGTCCAGCCATCTCATCCTCTGTCGTCCCCTTAAGGGCACCTCAAATTCTGCTCCACCTCCTTCTCCTTTGGAACCAAGAACAGGTTATTTCAGTCTGCTGGGCCTCAGATTTTCCATCTGGAAGGTGTCAGTGGTTGAGAGAATTACCAGGGATCACGACTGGGAGGCCCCTAGTGTAACAGGGAAGAGTAAAACCTGACTCCATGTTGATTTGTTTCTTTTGCTTTAACCTTTGCTTTCGTTGCTTTTGTTATTATAATCACTGAAAGGATGCTGTATCTAGCTATAAACAAACATAATGGCCTGCCTCAGGGAACCTGCCCCTCCGTCTGAACATTAAAGTGCCTCTGTTCAGCTCACAGGGACACCTTCTGACCCTGTCCACCTGCGAATGGCTGCAGAAAAGAAGACATTAACACATACCCTCCCCCACCGATGCTGGCCAATCCAAGAGAGATTTTGCAAGACCAGTGGCCTTTTGGGTTTCCCAGGTGCCTCCGTGGTAAAGAATCTACCTATCAAGCAGGAGATCTAGCCAAAGCTATAGTTTCCACAGAGAACCCCATGAACAGTATGAAAAGGCAAAATGATAGGATACTGAAAGAGAAACTCCCCAGGTCAGTAGGTGCCCAATATGCTACTGGAGATCAGTGGAGAAATAACTCCAGAAAGAATGAAGGGATAGAGCCAAAGCAAAAACAATACCCAGCTGTGGATTTGACTGGTGATAGAAGAAAGGTCCGATGCTGTGAAGAGCAATATTGCATAGGAACCTGGAACGTCAGGTCCATGAATCAAGGCAAATTGGAAGTGGTCAAACAAGAGATGGCAAGAGTGAATGTTGACATTCTAGGAATCAGCGAACTGAAATGGACTAGAATGGGTGAATTCAACTCAGATGACCATTGTATCTACTACTGCAGGCAGGAATCCCTCAGAAGAAATGGAGTAGCCATCATGGTCAACAAGAGTCTGAAATGTAGTACTTGGATGCAATCTCAAAAACGACAGAATGATCTCTGTTCATTTCCAAGGCAAACCATTCAATTTCACAGTAATCCAAGTCTATGCCCCAACCAGTAATGCTGAAGAAGCTGAAGTTGAACGGTTCTATGAAGACCTACAAGACCTTTTAGAACTAACACCCCCAAAAAATGTCCTTTTCATTATAGGAGACTGGAATGCAAAAGTAGGAAGTCAAGAAACACCTGGAGTAACAGGCAAATTTGGCCTTTGAATACGGAATGAAGCAGGGCAAAGACTAATAGAGTTTTGCCAAGAAAATGCACTGGTCATAACAAACACCCTCTTCCAACAACACAAGAGAAGACTCTATACATGGACATCACCAGATGGTCAACACCAAAATTGGATTGATTATATTCTTTGCAGCCAAAGATGGAGAAGCTCTATATAGTCAGCAAAAACAAGACCGGGAGCTGACTGTGGCTCAGACCATAAACTCCTTATTGCCAAATTCAGACTTAAATTGAAGAAAGTAGGGAAAACCACTAGACCATTCAGGTATGACCTAAATCAAATCCCTTATGATTATACAGTGGAAGTGAGAAATAGATTTAAGGATCTAGATCTGATAGATAGAGTGTCTGATGAACTATGGAATGAGGTTCGTGACATTGTACAGGAGACAGGGATCAAGACCATCCCCATGGAAAAGAAATGCAAAAAAGCAAAATGGCTGTGTGGGGAGGCCTTACAAATAGCTGTGAAAAGAAAAGAAGTGAAAAGCAAAGGAGAAAAGGAAAGATATAAACATCTGAATGCAGAGTTCCAAAGACTACAAGAAGAGATAAGGAAGCCTTCTTCAGTGATCAATGCAAAGAAATAGAGGAAAACAACAGAATGGGAAAGACTAGATATCTCTTCAAGAAAATCAGAGATACCAAAGGAACATTTCATGCAAAGATGGGCTCGATTAAGGACAGAAATGGTATGGACCTAACAGAAGCAGAAGATATTAAGAAGAGATGGCAAGAATACACAGAAGAACTGTACAAAAAAGATCTTCATGACCCAGATAATCACAATGGTGTGATCACTGACCTAGAGCCAGACATCCTGGAATGTGAAGTCAAGTGGGCCTTAGAAAGCATCACTACAAACAAAGCTAGTGGAGGTGATAGAATTCCAGTTGAGCTATTCCAAATCCTGAAAGATGATGCTGTGAAAGTGCTGCACTCAACATGCCAGCAAATGTGGAAAACTCAGCAGTGGCCACAGGACTGGAAAAGGTCAGTTTTCATTCCAATCCCAAAGAAAGGCAATGCCAAAGAATGTTCAAACTACCACACAATTGCACTCATCTCATACGCTAGTAAAGTAATGCTCAAAGTTCTCCAAGCCAGGCTTCAGCAATATGTGAACCATGAACTTCCTGATGTTCAAACTGGTTTTAGAAAAGGCAGAGGAACCAGAGATCAAACTGCCAACATCCGCTGGATCATGGAAAAAGCAAGAGAGTTCCAGAAAAACATCTATTTCTGCTTTATTGACTATGCCAAAGCCTTTGACTGTGTGGATCACAATCAACTGTGGAAAATTCTGAAAGAGATGGGAATACCAGACCACCTGATCTGCCCCCTGAGAAATCTGTATGCAGGTCAGGAAGCAACAGTTAGAACTGGACATGGAACAACAGACTGGTTCCAAATAGGAAAAAGAGTACGTCAAGGCTGTATATTGTCACCCTGTTTATTTAACTTATATGCAGAGTACATCATGAGAAACGCTGGACTGGAAGAAACACAAGCTGGAATCAAGATGGCCGGGAGAAATATCAAGAACCTCAGATATGCAGATGACACCACCCTTATGGCAGAAAGTGAAGAGGAACTCAAAAGCCTCTTGATGAAAGTGAAAGTGGAGAGTGAAAAAATTGGCTTAAAGCTCAACATTCAGAAAATGAAGATCATGGCATCCGGTCCCATCACTTCATGGGAAATAGGTGGGGAAACAGTGGAAACAGTGTCAGACTTTATTTTTCTGGGCTCCAAAATCACTGCAGATGGTGACTGCAGCCATGAAATTAAAAGACACTTTCTCCTTGGAAGGAAAGTTATGACCAACCTACATAGCATATTCAAAAGCAGAAACATTACTTTGCCAACAAAGGTCCATCTAGTCAAGGCTATGGTTTTCCCTGTGGTAATGTATGGATGTGAGAGTTGGACTGTGAAGAAGGCTGAGCGCCAAAGAATTGATGCTTTTGAACTGTGGTGTTGGATAAGACTCTTGAGAGTCCCTTGGACTGCAAGGAGATCCAACCAGTCCATTCTGAAGGAGATCAGCCCGGGGATTTCTTTGGAAGGAATGATGCTAAAGCTGAAACTCCGGTACTTTGGCCACCTTATACGAAGAGTTGACTCATTGGAAAAGACCCTGATGCTGGGAGGGATTCGGGGCAAGAGGAGAAAGGGACGACAGAGGATGAGATGGCTGGATGGCATCACTGACTCGATGGACGTGAGTCTGAATGAACTCCGGGAGTTGGTGATGGACAGGGAGGCCTGGAGTGCTGCGATTCATGGGGTCGCAAAGAGTCGGACACGACTGAGCGACTGATCTGATCTGATCTAATAGTTTCCAGTAGTCATGTATTGATGTGAGAGTTGGACTATAAAGAAAGCTGAGCACCAAAGAGTTGATGCTTTCAAACTGTGATGCTAGAGAAGACTCTTCAGAGTCCCTTGGACTGCAAGGAGATCCAACCAGTCCATCCTAAAGGAAATCAGCTTGAACATTCATTGGAAGGTCTGATGCTGAAGCTCCAGTACTTTGGCCCCTTGATGCAAATAATTGACTCGTTAGAAAAGACCCTGATGTTGGTAAAGATTGAAGGCAGGAGGAGAAGGGGATGACAGAGAATGAGATGGTTGGATGGCATCACTGACTTAATGGATGAGTTTGAGCAACTCAGGGAGATAGTGAACGACAGGGAAGCTTGATGTGCTGCTGTCCATGGGGTCACAAAGAGCTGGATACAACTTAGCAACTAAACCACCACCGTGGCCTTTTTACTTCACTTTCTCACTTCCTCCCCCACTCTGTTGGTCCTCTCGGATGGCTGGCTATCTGAATAAAGTCACTATTCCTCGCCTCGACGGTTCATCTCCTGATTATTGGACTGTCGTGTGATGAGCAGACGGAGCTCAGGTGTGGTAATGCTGGCCCGTCTCCTCTGACCTGCGGTAATGCTGGTACACGTGACAGAGCACCCTCTGCCGCCTTCATCTGTCACCAAACAAAATGACTTGGGGGAGGGGGAGGAGGCTGCAGGCATGCCTGGGGCCTCTGAGTCCTTGAGGAAGTGGCCAAGGCCCCAGGGGTAACTTGCTGGCTATGAGCCCAAGGGACAGACATTCAGCACTCAGAGTTCTGCTCTGAGGATTAAAGATAGAATGAATATAAAATGCCTTGCTGAGTGTCTAGCACACAATGAAGTCTGATAAATATCAACTATTAGGAATGATAGGCAACATGTATAGAGAGCTTTGTGGGTCACACACTATTCTGAGCCCATTACAGCTATTAACTTACTGAATGGTGTGCCTTGCCCTGAAGGTAGGCATTTTCATTTTCACTTCAAAAGGAAGAAGCAAAGCACAGAGATGCTAAGTCATTGGCCAGGGTCACACAGCTGGTTCATCTGGAGTGAGTCTTGCCCCTTCAGTCATAGGGTTGGCTGAGAGCCTTTCACATCAGAGTTTTTATCATAATTATATTTCCACCTTCATCAGTGGACTTTGAATTCCTGAGGGAGGGGACCCCGCCTTCATACCTCCCTCCCTGGACAGGACATGCACCCACTGCCTGGGGAGTGGGCTCCGTGGATGGAACTGTCCGGAGACGCACTTCACCCCGCCTGCAGGCTGTCCACCAACACACCATAGGAGGGCAGGGTTTCAGTGACCGAGCCCAGTTGAATGACCATCGCTGTCACGTTACATCTAGATGCAAGAGTGAAACCTCTGTGTTACCTGCAGGAAGGGTGGGTGTGTGCAAAGCACCTTTCCCATCAGTTCTGGTGACCCCAGCCCATGCAGTCCACCTGCCAGCCTTGGTGAAGGAGTCTACGATGCAGCCACCACTTTCCAGCCTGCCTTAGCATCAGCCCCAAACTGTAAGGCTTTTGGGGGAGAACAGGCCCTCGTGGTCCCCACCCAGTGCTACCACTGGCCAGTCCTCAAGGGCCTCCTGGGAGCCTAAGGCCCAGCACACTGGAGGGATGAGCCACAGGAACACAGAGCCCTTGCCTCCCTCTGTGTGGCTTCAGAGCCGGCCTTGCCCGGGGCCAAGCGCGTGCACCAGGGGTGAGACAGGAAGGACCTGCACCTAGGTGGCGGGGTGAGGGAGGGCGTTACAGAGACAAGCACACATGCACACGCACACATGCACACACATGCACGTGTGCACACACAATGCTCACATACCACCTGGGCAGTGGGGTGGGGGAGGCTGTTACAGAGACATGCACACATGCACACATGTGCACGTGTGCACACACAATGCTCATGTACAAGCATTCACACAGGCACATGGCCATGGACACACAATATACATGTGTCCACACAAACCTGCAGAGGCTCAGGAAGAGGCCTGTAGTGAGCCGGCCCCTCCAGGACTGAGACAGGAAATTCCTGCTGTTCTGGACACCAGCCTCTCTCACTCCGACTCTATGGTCCTTTGTTATGGCCGCAGGAACATGGGCCTTCCTGCCATCATCTCACAGGAGCCCAGGGACACCCTGAAAACTGGGGTCCATCTCTGAGCTCTGACTCACCATCTGGAAGTGAAACCTCAGACTGGGACTCGAACCCAGCCAAAACCCACAGTACCTGGTTTCAGGACTAATGAAGTTCAGGTTCTTGATATCTCATTGCAGAAAGAATTCAGTGTGAGATAAATGATAGGTGAGAGTGGATTATTCAGATTCAGAGAGACGCACACTCCACAGACAGCGTGGGCCGTCATAGAGGGCGAGCGTGGCCACGAAATGCAGCACAGTTAGGTTTTATGGGCTGGATAATTTCATATGCTAATGAGTGGGAGGATTATTTCATCTATTTTGGGAAGGGGCGGAGATTTCCAGGAATTGGGTCACTGCCCACTCCTTGGTCTTTTAACAGTGCCTTGGAACTTAGGACTTCCCTGGTGGCTCAGATGGTAAAGCGTCTGCCTGCAATACGGGAGACCCAGGTTCGATCCCTGGGTTGGGAAGATTTCCTAGAAAAGGAAATGGCAACCCACTCCAGTATTCCTGCCTGGAGAATCCCAGGGACAGAGGAGCCTGGTAGGCTACAGTCCATGGGGTCACAAAGAGCCAGACACGACTGAGTGACTTCACTTCACTTCACTTGGAACTGTCATGGAGCCTCCAGGTGTGTTATTTCACTTGCTGATTGAGGATAAAGGTTGAGTCTTGTCTGCCATCTTGGTCCCATTTGATTCTAATCGGTTTATGTTGTGTCCTTCTTATGTCATTCTTTCAAAAGTTGTGCCCTGCCCCTTTCCTTCCTGTTACAGAAGCAAGGGGTAGGAACAGCTGTGCTGGATCCCAAGTCTGCCACTGCCCACCCTGCCTGCGCTGCTCTCTGCCTGGGGTCCTGCTCCACCAGCCACCCCTGGAAGCTATGACAACAGGGCAGTCAGGCTTGGGGATGCAAGGGCCCCTCCTGACTCCATGTCCTGTAGCCGGACAGAGATTCAGGTCAGAGTCTCAACATGCAGACCTAGCCCCACGGCAGTTGCATGGGACTCTGTTTTGGCTGCCAGCACCCCCTCCTCGGAGGCCCGAGTCTGCCATGATATTTCTGTCTCTGGTAGATCTGTCTGGTAATGTTTTTGCCGATGTAGCACCTATTTGCCCTTCTTTTAGAAACAGCCCATAGTTGGAGGCCTGTCCCCACCCTCACCAGTGAGAGGTGAGAGAAGCTGACCCCACTTGGCCCCACCAGACCCCACCTGACCCCACCTGACCCCACCTGACCTCACTTGATCCCACTTAATCACACCCATCCCTGCCTGACCCATCTGACCCCATATGATCACACCCATACACACCTGACCCCACTTGATCTCACCTGACCCCACTTGAACCCACCTGATCACACCCATCCCCACTTGATCCCACTTGATCTCACCTGACTGCACTTGACCCCACTTAATCATGGGACCATCCCCATCTGGTCCCACCTGACCCCACTTGACCCCACCTGATACACCCATCCCCACCCAAGCCCATCTGACCACACCCATCCCCACCTGTCCCCACCTGACCTCACTTGATCCCACTTGATCATACACATCCCCACCTGACCCCATTTGACCCCACCTGATCACACCAACCTAGAGGGCATATTGAAAAGCAGAGACATTACTTTGCCAACAAAGGTTCCTCTAGTCAAGGCTATGGTTTTTCCAGTGGTCATGTATGGATGTGAGAGTTGGACTGTGAAGAAGGCTGAGTGCCGAAGAATTGATGCTTTTGAACTGTGGTGTTGGAGAAGATTCTTGATAGTCCCTTGGACTGCAAGGAGATCCAACCAGTCCATTCTGAAGGAGATCAGCCCTGGGATTTCTTTGGAAGGAATGATGCTAAAGCTGAAACTCCAGTACTTTGGCCACCTCATGTGAAGAGTTGACTCATTGGAAAAGACTCTGATGCTGTGGGGGTTTGGGGGCAGGAGGAGAAGGGGACGACAGAGGATGAGATGGCTGGATGGCATCACAGACTCGATGGACGTGACTTTGAGTGAACTCCAGGAGTTGGTGATGGACAGGGAGGCCTGGCATGCTGCGATTCATGGGGTCACAAAGAGTCGGACACTACTGAGCAACTGAACTGAACTGAACTGATCACACCTATCCCCACCTGAGCCACTCTGACTAATGAGCACACTACATTCAGCCCACAAGCTCCAGATGCTGCTGGAACCACCAGGAGAAATGTGCTCCTTGGCTCCAGGGCTGCTAAAGATGCAAGAGGTGAGACCAAGGCTGGTGGGGCTGCCGGAGGAGGAAGTTCCTGAGGAGGTGGCCAGTGGGAGTGGAGAGAGGGGTGCATAGAGGTGGACCAGGCTGGGGGCTGACATGGTTCAAGCCCTGAATCTGGCCACACTGGACGTCTGGGCACTCAGAGGATTCGAGTCAGCGTATCCCCCTCTGGCCTCAGCTGGCCCGTCTGTCCATCGACCACAGCCGAGAGGACCCAACTCTTGGGGTCGATGAGGTGAGTGACAGCCAGGTGCCAGGGCCTGCCACCCCAGCGGTGCATCCTCTGTAAGTGCTCCAGTGTCTCTGTCTCTACTGGAGAGAGGGAGCCTGCCGAGTCCTCACCCCTGCCCCCAGAAACAATTGTCCTCTTGCGTGTCACCTCAGCAGTTCCAGAGCATCTTGGGCATAGTGGCTCATTTATGTCATTAATGCCCTGCCTCCCAGATCCTGACTATTTGGGTGGGTGTGTGAGACTCCCAGCCCTGCCAGTGACATAGACCTCTATTTTCCAAGCTAGCAAGGGAAGCCTGCTTCACCTAAGCCTTGGACATTTGCCAGGAAACAATGTTTCAATAAAAGCAGCAGCAGAGCTATGCACCCCGCCTCAGACCTCAGGCAGGACTGAACAGAGAGACTCATCTCCACTGGGAGATGAGACCTGGAGACACAGTTAGAAGGGAGTGTCCAGAGACCCCTTGTTCTGCTCCATCTCCCACGTTCGTTGCCTGAGTCCCTGAGAGAGGTGAGCCCCTGCTTTAAGAAGAGAGGTGCTGCCTGGGGCCCCACCCCATTGGGTCTTGGCAATCCCAGGTCACTTTCTCACCCCTCTCCACACATCCAAGTCCTGACCATGCAACCCCCCAGTATGTGTGGAATCCCCACATCCCAAAGCCATATGCCACCCTGCTGGAGTTGGCCCTCCTGGGCCACTGCTGCCTCATGAACCACCTTCTGTTTCCCCGAGCCTGAGTGTTGGGATGAACTCTGTCCCCTCAAATCACGTCCACCCAGGCTCTCACAATGTGACCTTACTGAGTGGAAATAGAGTGGTTGCCGATGTCACTAGTTAAGATGAGGCCTTTACTGGTTTCTAATGGCTGGTGTCCTTATAAGAAGGAGATTTAGACACAGACACACGCGGTGGGGAGGACGGCCCCGTGAAGATGCAGGCAGAGACTGGAAGGATGCAGCCAGATGCCAAAAAACACCTGGGGACACCAGAAGCTGGAAGAGGCAGGAAGGGTAGTCCCCTAGAGACTTTAGAGGGAGCACAGCCCTGCAGACCCCTGGGGCTTCTGGCCTCCAGACTGTAAAGGCATAAAGCTGCTGCTGTAAGCCCTCGTTTGCAGTAATTTAGGGGATTGGCCCCCAGGAATCAGACAGAGCCTGTTACTTGATCACCACGTGGAGAAAAGAGTGAGATTTAAAAGATGCATCTCTTCCCCTCCACCCCTTCTGCTCATTAACTTCAGTACCTTCCTGTCTCATTTATAAAAAACTAAAAATCCTTCAGGTTTTCTGTCTCCAGGTTTCTGCATAGCTGCCTCCCACCAAGCTCGTTCCCGCTTCCCCCACTACTCTGAGGGGTGCCCTCTCTTACAGGTTCTTTGTACAGAAAGCTTAAAAGCGCAAAGAAAGACCAATGTAACAGACACTCTGGTACCTGCACCCAATGGGAAAATCACGTCCATGTTTTGCTATTTGTAGAGTTGTTTTGCCAGTAGAGTTGGAGGTTCCAGCAACCCAGCCTCCACCTGCCTAAGTTGACCACTTTCTCCTGTCCACATTTTTATTCCCTCTGTCTCTCTCTCTCAGTCTCTCTTCTCTTTCTCCATCTTGTTCTTGCTGTCTCTAAATGTGTAAATATACATATCTAAATAGAAATACATAAATGCCATATATATACACATATATACATTTTTTTTTGGCCTTTCCCTTCTCCAGGGGATCTGCCCAACCTGATATTAGTAGTAGTGCTTTATAACTTTTCGTAAATAACACACTATCATAATGACCTCTTTATCGTTGTTGTTGTTTAGTCGCTAAGTTGTGTCCAGCTCCTTGCGACTGCAGCACACCAAGCTCTTCTGTCCTTCACTGTCTCCCAGAGTTTGCCCAAATTCATATCTGTTGCATTGGTGATACCACCTAACCATCTCATCCTCTGCTGCCCTCTTCTTCTTTTGCCTTTAATCTTAACAAATCTCTTTGCAACTTGCTTTCTTTAAAGCATGTAATTCTGAGATCCATTCAAATTGGTAAATATCCCATATCACTATAGTTTATGCATTTTTGTTCAGTCTCTCAGTCGTGTCTGACTCTTTGTGACCCCAACTGCAGTGCAACAGTCTTCCCTGTCCTTCAATGTCTCCCGGAGTTTGCTCAAAACTCACGTCCATTGAGTTGGTGATGCCATCCAACCATCTCATCCTCTGTCATGCCCTTCTCCTCCTGCCCTCAATCTTTCCCACCATCAGGGTCTTTTCCAATGAGTCAGTTCTTCACATCAGGTGGCCAAAGTGTTGGAGCTTCAGCTTCAGCATCAGTCCTTCCAATGAATATTCAGGGTTGATTTCCTTTAGGATGGACTGGTTGGATCTCCTTACTGAGCACCATCATTTATTTATGCAAACCCTCATGTCCCTGGACATTTCACACCATCACACATGGGGACAGCACTGCGATGAATACCCCTTCATGTCCTGTGCCCACCCGTCATTGTTTCCCTTGCTTGTACCCCTGAAAGCGATGTTACAGGCTGTAGAATATGAATATTCCAATTTCACTGGATATTATTAAAGTGCTCTCCTAAGAGTTGTTCAGTTCAGTTCAGTTCAGTCGCTCAGTCGTGCCCGACTCTGCAACCCCATGAATTGCAGCATGCCAGACCTCCCTGTCCATCACCAACTCCCGGAGTCCACCCAAACTCATGTCCATCGAGTCGGTGATGCCATCCAGCCATCTCATCCTCTGTCATCCCCTTCTCCTCCTGCCCCCAATCCCTCCCAGCATCAGGGTCTTTTCCAATGAGTCAATTCTTCACATGAGGTGTGAAGAGTACTGGAGTTTCAGCTTCAGCATCAGTCCTTCCAAAGAACACTCAGGACTGATCCTTTAGAATGGACTGGTTGGATCTCCTTGCAGTCCAAGGGACTCTCAAGAGTCTTCTCCAACACCACAGTTCAAAAGCATCAATTCTTCGGCACTCAGCTTTCTTTATAGTCCAACTCTCACATCCATACATGACCACTGGAAAAACCATAGCCTTGACTAGACGAACCTTTGTTGGCAAAGTAATGTCTCTGCTTTTTAATATGCTATCTAGGTTGGTCATAACTTTCCTTCCAAGGAGTAAGCGACTTTTAATTTCATGGCTGCGATCACCATCTGCCGTGATTTTGGAGCCCCCCAAAATAAAGTCTGACATTGTTTTCTAGCAGTTTCTGTTCGAGAAGCCAAGAATTCTCCCATGCATTCCTCCATTTGTTCAGCCCGCAGGGATTTATTGAGCACCTGCTATGTGGGGGTCACAGTTCTAGGCATGGGGACACATCCCATGGCCGACACACAGGCTTGAGGGCCAGACTGTCTGGATCCACAGCTCACTAATGATGCCCTTGGGTGGGCTCTGTAACAGCTCTGGGCCTCAGCTTCCTCATTTGTAATTGCTGATGAAATTGAAAATGCATATACAAACGTAGATATCCACAATTAGATATGGATAGGGGCAGATACAGAGCCAGAGGTCAAGGTAGCAATAGAGATGCAGATACAGATGTGGGTATAGACATGATACAGTTACAGGCATACACACAGATGAAGTCCACGTAGATGATGCACATAGACATCGATACCAGATATAGAGATGCACACAAGCAGAAATGGGTACAAATACACAAGCAGGTGTCAATACACACAACCAAAACACAATTTCCTCCATGCCTCGGTTCCCCACCTCACAGTATTAAATAACTACTTCCAGGTTTGATGTGGAAAAATAATGTGAGACAATGCACATAAAAGCTTTGCGTTCCTTGCCTGCAAAAGACCACTCATGGTGGTAACTCTGGTTAACATCCTGGGCCAAGACCTAGCCAATGAGGGCTGCTGGGAACACACTGAGGACTCAGATAAGGTTGAGTTTGTGGTCTTACTGCAACTAGGGGATCACCCACATGGAAGCCACGGAGTGTCTCAGCAAGAAGGTGTGAGGAAGAGCATATCATAGGTTTGGGCTTGTACTTCGTGATCTGGGGTGGGAATCCGGGCTTTGCTCTGGGTCAGATTCTAACGGGGCATGGTGATCGTTCAGTGATTGTGGATCTTCACCAGCTTTATAGAAGACTGGAGCCGGAGTGAGGCTCACGTGTGACTGGTAAAGAAGCAGTGGTCACCCGTCTCTCAGGGTCAGGGTGATGGTCAGTCTATGGTTTGGACATCTTTGAGTGTGCTTGAACCTGGTCTCGGGGTGGCCTTGCCTGACACTGATGTGCCATGAACTCTGTGATGGTCCAGGAGGAACCACCACAGTCCCCCTGCCTCCCCAAGCAGGATCAGGCCAGCTTTGGCTTCTTTTCCCACCAGCTAGATACTTCCTTTGTTTAATTAATTATTTATCTTTGCATGAAATGTTCCCTTGGTATCTCTAATTTTCTTGAAAAGATCTCTAGTCTTTCCCATTCTGTTGTTTTCCTCTATTTCTTTGCATTGATCGCTGAGGAAGGCTTTCTTATCTCTTCTTGCTAGTCTTTGGAACTGTGCATTCAGATGCTTATATCTTTCCTTTTCTCCTTTGCTTTTCACTTCTCTTCTTTTCACAGCCATTTTGCTTTTTTGCATTTCTTTTCCATGGGGATGGTCTTGATCCCTGTCTCCTGTACACTGTCATGAATCTCATTCCATAGTTCATCAGGCACTCTATTTATCAGATCTAGGCCTGCTGGGTCTTCGTTGCTGCAAGTGGGCTTTCTCTAGTTGAGGCGAGCAGGGCCTACTCTCTAGTTGCAGAGCCCAGGCTCTCAGACAGGCAGGCTGCAGTAGTTGTGGCTCCGAGCCTCTAGAGCACAGGCTCAGTATTTGTGGTGCATGGGCTTAGTTTCCCTTCAGCATGTGGAATCCTCCTGGACCAGGGATTGAACCCTTATCTCCTGCATTGGCAGGAGTATTCTTAACCACTGGACCATCAGGCAAGTCCAGCTAGAGACTTTCCGATTTAGCTTCCTGTTTAAGGGACTCTGTTACTTCCAGCAGTGTCTTACCATCTCTTTCTCACTTATCCGCCTGTATATTTCTCCTCCCCATGGTCAGACCTGGCTTCTTGGACTCAACTCTGTCTTGCCAGCAATTCTCCACTGGGAGGGTCTCCAGACTCCCTTGGTCAGAAATAGACTGTGTCTTTCTTCCTCCAAAGCCAGAGGGTCCCACAGAAGGACCAGGAAGCCGGACCAACACAGAGAGGACTCTCAGTGGGGCCCCTGCCTTAACCAGGGTCAGCCCACCGTGGGGACATGGAGAGGGCATTCCATCCATCTAGCTTCTGCAGGTGCCAGTGGACAGAGAGAATGACTGGGGGGCCTGCATCTACAGGAAGGAGGGAGGCAGGGATGCAGGCTCAGGAGTCAGTGCTGGGGCTAAATTTGGACTCAGTAACTCCACTGGAGTTGATAGTGACTCCAGAGTTCATGTCCACAGAACTTGTGTTTGTGACCTTATTTGGAAATGGGGTCTTTGCAGACGTAATGAAGTTAAGATGAGGTCATACCAGATCAGAAAGAAAGTGAAAGTCACTCATTCGTGTCCGACTCTTTAAGAACCCATGGACTGTATAGTCCATGAAATTCTCCAGGCCAGAATACTGGAGTAGGTAGCCTTTCCCTTCTCCAGGGGATCTTCCCAATCCAGGGATCGAACCTAGGTCTCCCATATTGTAGATGGATTCTTTACCAGCTGAACCACAAGGGAAGCCCAAGAATACTGGAGTGGGTAGCCTATCCCTTCTCCAGTGGATCTTCCCCACCCAGGAATCAAACCAGGGTCTCCTGAATTGCAGGCAGGTTCTTTACCAACTGAGCTATCAGGGAAGCCCTGACACCAGATCAGGGTGGATGCTAAATCTCATGACCGATGTCCATGTAAGAGGAGGAGGGACACAGACAGACTCAGAGAAGGTAGCCAGGTAACCACAGAGGCAGAGGTCAGGGTACTAGACCTACTCTCCAAGGAACCCCAAGGATGGCCAGCAACACCGGAAGCTGGGAGCGACACTTGGACCAGATGCACCCTTGGAGCCCTGGAGGACACCAAGCCTGCCCACACCTCTATTTTGGTCTCTGGTCTCCAGAACTGTCAGATGATAAGCGTCTGATGCTGAGCGCCTCCAGCCGGGGGTAATTTGGCTAAGCAGCTGCAGGAAGTTAGTATAGTGACCTTGCATTGCCAGCCCACCACCTGCACCCTGGTTCCACACCTCAGAGCAGAGGGCACCTTCACCACCCCAGCCAGGGCACAGACAGCACGGAGGCCCCCAGGCCCTGCGCCCTCTCAGGGCAGCGGCTGGGCTAGGTGTCTGACCCTGGCCATGCTGCATCACCGGCTCCTGCTGCTCAGCCCATCAAACCGTCACGGTGTAATGACGGTTATCCTATCATTACGTGACTGTGGGGTCGCTGGGGCTGGTGATAAGTCATGCTTAACGCTTATGAAGTGTGCAGGCCATCTGCAGAAAATGAGGACAATAAAAAACCAGAGTCCTCTCTGATGGTCACGGGCTGGGTTGGAGTGGAGATACTGCAAAAGAAGACCATACGGTGGGCATGGATGGGAAATAGATGGGGGATTCAATTATCAAAGACAGACAGTGGTCTGAGCCCCACTGTCTGAGTGCCTTCGACTAAGCATCCCCAAAATTCTCGAAAACACTGACCAATGCTCATTAACGAATTTCACCAGAGACACCAGAGGAGGCCAAGTTGATCAGCACTCATTGCAAAACCACACGGCACCAGGCCGGGCCCATGGGGGGATGTCAGATGAAGAACACTCTGTGTCTGCTCTCAGTGGCCAGATGGCTGAACCAGCGCCCAGGGGCCCAGTCACACCTCCTTACTCTCACCTCACTGTTTGCAGCCATTGTCGGCTGTGGAGGACTGTCCAGAGTGGGCTGAGCTGGCCAGGAAGGCTTCCTGGAAGAGGTGTTACCCGGAGCCTTGGAGGATGAGAAGGAAGGAAGAGGGAAACACTTCTGGTCTCCTGGTACCTTTGAGAACCTGGTGAGGCCATCTTTACTTTCCTCATCTAGATGAGAGGGTTAAGGTGAGTGTCCTGTGACTGAGGTCTCCCAGCTGCCCTCGGATAGCAGAGTTCCTGCCCATCCCCCAGGGTTCCTGACACCCCCCGGGACGAGGTTAGATGTGTTTAGACGTCATAGATGTTGGGCATCCTCTGTGCCTCCACCGTCTCCACAGGGTCAGGCAGGCATCTCCCAGGGCTGCTCTCCATCTGCAGAGGTCACCTCTGTCACCCAGAAGGGATGCTGCGGTAGAGCTGGGGGACAGGGAAGAAAGTCTTCTCAAGACCACACTGAAACTCCAGCAGACTGGCTTTTCTGCCTGAAGTTAGCGGACTAAGATCAGGGGACTCACCATGAGTGGATGAAGAGGGAGGGCATGCCGTGCTCCTGAGAATTAGATTCCCCTAAAAGAGACTTCGACAAAACCCCTTACAATGGGACCCCTCACGTCAGCCTTGAGCAAGACGGAAAATGCTTCTTCCAGTGTCCTTGGTCAGGACTCAGAGTTTTTGCAGTAGTCAGGTACCTGATTCCCACGCTGGCCAGAGCCCCTTGGCACCCCCATCACTGTCTCTATAGGCCCCCACAGGTGGGTCAGGGACTGCTGAGTGCAGAAGGGTCCCCCACCCCAGATGCAGGGGCTTTCAGGACCCCTCAGTGCTCTCCGGAGTACCTAACTGGTGTCAGAAACAGTCCAACCTTCAGTAAAGACTTGATTCTAAAGGACATTACAAGAGGTGTGGGGCAGGGTCGCTATTGCAGTGGGGGGAGGGCCCTCCTGTAATTGGAGGAGGGGGCTATTACAATCCCTGGAAGGGATGGGAGGCAAGAGACATGGGATAAAGGGCTAAAGGTTGGAGGTCACGTGATAGGACCACAGACCAGAGACTCTCCCCCTACCCTCAGGTCAGGAGGACCCGTCGCTCCATCAGGCCAGATATGGACCTGGGTCCAGGGGTCATGGTAAGGAGAGAAGCTTACTTAAGCTCCATTCACAAGCTCTGTGTTCCTGTCGATCAGTGGGGACAAAACAGTTCAGCTGATCATTGGTGGGGCCAAGGATGGGATTTTAGGAGGAAAGGTCTGTGCCTGGCTTCACTCTCAGTAAACAGAGAGAAGTCCCTCTAGTCATGTGGGGAAGTGTCTTAGCAGTAAGCCATTGCCAAGAGCATGAAAGAGTCGGTGTGGGTCTTTGACAGTCAGTTTACCAAATCCTGGGTTCGGGAAAAATTCAACATTGACATCGGCCTGTGATGCAGACTGGAAAGTCCTTCCTGGCCCTGAGCTCAACTCAAACCCAGCAGTTTCCGCATGCCCGTGAACAGATGAGACCAGGCTTTTCAAGGAAGGAAAATGCAGCCTCCAAACTCCCAGGGGCCGGCCAAGGCTTGTGCATCTTCCTGAGTGAGGAGAGCTCAGAGACTCTCACGTGCTCAGAGTTTGGAGGGGATGTCCCAGAAGACTCCAGTCTTCACCACCCCACCCCCACCCCCACAAGCCCTCCCTGATGTGGCCAGCTCTGGCATCTCCACCTTGAGAACATGCATTGTCATCGAAGCATCCAGTGTACCTGCCAACTCTTGCTCATGGGTCCATGTGCTGCTAACAGTGGGTGGGGTGTGCACTTCTATAGGACCACCCGCTTCCTGTGAATGCCGAGCAACAGACGCAGGAAGGAGCAGACTTGGGCAAGTCCATGACTATGAACCGCAGCCCTGTCCCGAGTGCCCACAGCTGGCTCTGCTCTTTTCAGGGAGAAAGAGAAGAAGTGTGGAGATTCCCAGTGTCAGCGTCCCCCCTCAGCTGCCTTTTCTCGGAGACAGTCACCCCAGTAAATGGTCTCAAGTTCCTCTGAGGGAGGACCGGGTGAGCCCTTCCTGAGTACACGGCCACTTGGAGCCTCCTTCTTCAGAACCTGGCCTTGCCTGCATCCATGGTTCTGGTAGAAGAACTGGTTTGGCTCTGGAACCGTGCCAGGGGCTCCAGTTAGGTAGCTGACCTCAGCCTTCTCCTCACCCATCTTTGATCCTGTGTGATTATACACATGAACCTTCTCCTCATTGGCTGCCCCAGCATCATGCCCTGGAGCACCATGATCCATAGGCCACTGCCCTGGGTGCTGGCTGATTTGGACCCCGCCAGCATTCTGCACTTGCTGCCCACTGGGTAGCTTGCTGCTGGCAGATGAGCGCTGCCCTGTGGCCTTTGCTGCTCTGGGATCCCACCATCTACTGCTGGGCCCACTGTCCCTTCTCTGCTCCAGGGGTCTGAGCCCTGCACCACCGTGACCCCAGTCAGGGCCTCTGGTCAGTTTGCCAGAAGTGGAGTCCGGGCTGGGTTTGGGGCCATGATCGAGGGGATTGGACAGGGCAGGGGAGGGGCTGAGGGCGAGGGGCTGGAGGGGCACCACCCTGACCCCACAGGAGCCCTGGGTCTGGGTTATGCTGGTCCTACCTTGCAGCGATAGGGGCTTGCACCACCTCCAGACTGAGGGCAGTGGGGGTGGGTGTGACCTGCCACAGTTAAGGTGGCTCCATCCACGGGGATCAATTCTCCAAAACAGGGGGCAGCCTGGGGATGGGGTGCCCCCCGTAATGGGACATGAATAGCGTCGACTACAGAAACGTGTCTTTCTCTGCCAGCTTCTCACAGGATCCTGGGGAGCTATGATCACCTCCCGGTCTGAGGGCCAAGCAGACCTCTGCTGAGGACAGCATCCGGCTACCTCCAGCTGCTTCCCAGGGCCAGCACATCGCACGGCAATCACCACAGCCCTGGTGCTGAACCCTGTCACTTCCCACATAGGGCCATCGGAGACAGAGGCCAGGTGCCAGCTGGTGGATCCGAGGAGGTAACAAACAGGATTGATTTGTTTAATCTAACGCTGGGACTTCTCACAGCGGGAAGGATGCTGGTCCATTTATCAGGATTAGACTGCTCCCGGCAGACGAGCTGTCCAAGCCTCACCTTTCTTCTGTTGGAGGGTTATGTTATTAAAGACAGGCCTCTGGACGGAGAGCTCACCGAAAGAAAAAAATGTGTGTCTTTGTCAAAGAGCGTCTTGGATTACAGCCAGGCCTTCCTTGCAAACAAGGGTCTTAGATGGGGTCATGTCCCTCCCCTTCCCCTGCCCTCTTCACGTTCCCAGTTTTATAAAGTGTTTGGGGAATAAAGCCACCCTCTGACCGGCTTCCTTGTCCTGCTCAGTCTGTGGGCCAGAGCTCCTGTGGGGGCGTCCACAGCAATTGTCCTTCACCATCCGGCTAAACCACAAGAGGATGGTGTCACGGAGCCTCACATGTGGAGGGAGAGCTTCCAGAAGCCATTGGGTTAGGATTCGGGGGCGGTTCAGGGGAAGGACACTGTATCAACAACCTTTGCACCCAAGGGACAGCAAGGCCCTGGACACTGTCCCCAGAGGTGCTTCTCACCTGAGCTCCAAGTCAAGGTTGGGTGCCCTCGACCCACTGCTTAGCTTCCCTGGGCTGCAGAAACAGATTCCCATAAACTGCAGGCTCAAAATAGTAGAATTGTCTTCTCCACAATCCAGGAAACGAGAAGCCCCAAATGAAGGTGCCACTGGGGGCTCAGAGGGAAGGTCTGTCCAGGCGTCTATCAGGGTCTTTGGTGCCCCCTGAATTGTAGACGCATCACCCCAATCTCTGTCTCCATCTACACATGTCGCTGTCCTCCACACACGTGTGTCCTCCTCTTTCCTATAGGGAAGCTCCCATGGGCCCTGAACCACCCTAAACCAGTATGACCTCATCTCATCCTTACCTTAGTCTCCTCTGCAAATGAGGTCCCAGGACTGAGGCTCCAGCTGGACATGAATCTTGGGGATACACCTGTCACCTGCTGCACCCACTGTATTAGCCAGGGCTCCCCAGAGAAATGCCATACAGAGACCAGATGTATATATGGAAGGAGAGACAGAATGAGATTTATCACGAGCAGTTGACTAGGTGGTCATGAAAGCTGACAAAGAAGCCAGGACCTGCGGTCCACAGGCTGGAGTTCCAGGAAAACTAGGGGTGGCACGACTGCATCCAAAGGCCGGAGAACAGGGGGGCTCAGGGCAGGAGACTGGTGTCCCAGCCCCGCAGTCAGGCAGGAGGGGCGAGTTCTTCCTCCCCCTGCCTTTTGGTTCTGTTCAGATCCACAGCAGGTTGGGCGGGGGCCCCCTCACCCTGGGAGGGCCGACCGCTCCATTAGTCCACTCATTTAAACACTAACCTCACCTGCAAACACCCTTTCAGATGCAGCCGGAATAATATTCAGGCAAATATCTGGACACCCTAGCCTGTCAACTTGATGCGTGACATTGCCCACAGATGGCAGAGGCCCTGGCTCTCCCTGAAGCAGCCTCTTCCTGCCCGCTCCCCAGGCTCCTTCTCCTGAACCACCGTCACTCTCCTCTCCTTCCCCTGCTCCTCCTACACCTACTTCTCAGGACGGACACCATCTCCCTGGGTGGATGTGCTTCATCCCGCAAGTCCTTCCAAGTCTCCTAGCCCCAGACCCTGGGTGAGGGACCCTCCCAGATGGGCTCCTCCTGTCCTGCTGCCTGGCCAGCTCTGGTCACCCACCCTGAGCTCCCATCCTGTCTTTGCCCTCCTGCCCAGCCCCAACTCATCACGTGGGCCCCGGAGCCTCTGCAGAGGTGGAGTTGATGTTCCCAGGCATGTACCAGCCTACGGTGGGTCTGGAGCCCCTCTTCCTGTGGGGATGGGGGTCCAGGAAGTTCTCCCAGGATCAGGGTGGAGGATGAAAGGAGAGAGGGAGGGTGTGCTGCCCAGCTCAGAGAACCATGGTTCTCCCCTGCACATGGACCCAAATGGAAAATTTAGATTAATTGAAGGCAAAGCCAGAAGGAAGCTTGTGGGCCTCGACCCAGACTCCCCAGGGTCACAGGTCACACCGCTGTCACACCAGGGCTGGTCTATGGCCCATGGTCCCAGAAGACCCAGGAGGCCCCGAGGTGGGTCAAAAGCAGACCTGGCCCCTCCTGGCCTGTCTTCCCTGAGTAAACCCCTGAGTCCCAGGACTTCATTCCCAAGAAGTCTCAGGCTCCTCCCCTCTTCCCATCTCGTGGTCCAGCCTCAGCTTCTGCAGAGCAAGCCAGTGGGCCCTGCTGTCCTTGGGCTCAGAGGAGCCAGGCTAAAGGGCCTCCGTGGCATCGACCCTCACCAGATGGCACATTTTCTCTAGGCCTTTGTTTGTGTTTCAATGCATTGTCCCTCCTGGAGGCCTGGATTTAAAAGAATGAGTTTAACAGGATCTAAAATAATTGAAATATGCTCTAGGTACCTGGAGCAGTGGGCGGGAGCTGGTCCAGGGCCCAACTGCCCACACGTGGAGGCGGAACCAGCTCTGGCCCTTGGTAGCTTTGCAGGACGGGGCAGGGTGGGGGAGCCACGTCTCTGAGCCACTTTCTTATGTAACAAGCTGGTGGTATTAGCGTCCTCCTCACAGGGTTGTATGAAGATTAAACAAGTTAATGTTATAAACTGTTAGGAACCATGTCTGATGTATAATAAAGGCCCTCTTAGTGTGTGTGAATAAATAAGTGCTTCGTTTCAGGCCTCTGGTTTCAGGCGATCCTATCTGCTATCATGGTGAAGCTGTAATCGCATCCCAGGGGACGCACAGCCCCTCCCAGCCTCTCCCCAGCCAGCATCCCTGATTCCCCCAGCATTATGATGCTTAACTAGACACATCCTGTCAGCCTGGGCATAAAGAGCTGCCCATGGCATTTAGGAAGAGAAAATAAATGGTTCCTTTCTGTCTCTCTCTCTGTCTGAAGTCCCTGTGTCCCCAGGAGATGAGACACTGACGCATTTTCACAATAGCTTTCCTGGGACTCGATGCAGGAAGATAAATACAAACAGCGTTCATTTGTCTGGAAGAGCTGGCAGTCAGGGGAGCTCTGGCTCCCAGGAAGGAACAGAGACCTTGCTCCTCGGGGTGAAGGTTTGGAGCCGCTGGCACCACACTGCCTCCTGGGAGCAGTCCCTGTACCTAGGCCCCCTCCCCACTTGAGCCCCACTCCTGCCATCTTCTGAATCCGGGCAGGGTCACCCAAGCTGCATGCCCAGTTGGTTGTCAACTTCTACTTCCCAAAGCTGCCATCCTGTCCCTGATTCCTGGTGACCACTTTGTGCAGGAAAGCACCTGCTCAGCACAGAGGCAGACGCAGGACTGGACGGACACGGAGATCCAGGTGGGGGAACAGGCAGAAATAAATGGGAAGTTAACCACCTCAGAAGGTATAAGTAACACTTCTAGCTGCTCACCTGAGAAGATGTCCATTAGGTGGTAGATCACTACAGTAGGGAGTCAGGCGATATGGACACTAACCGCTATGGTTTCCTGATGTGGAAAATAAAAGTGATACTGGCCGCTACATCACAGGGTTGTTCTGAGGATTAAATGAGTTAACACACAAATGCCTGGAGAGAACAGTATTAGGCATATAGCACTATCGTTACCATCTTCATCGCTACCACCTCCATCATCACCACCATCACCTTCACCACCATCTTCCCCATCCTCAGCATCATCACCATTAATATCACTGCCACCATCAACATCAACATTATCATAATTATTAGCCCTAGAAGGTAGAAATTGAGCTGGGCTCTAAAAGATGGCTTCTATGAGATAGGAGAGGAGGAAGGAGCAGGCCAGGCAGGTAGAATGAGAGAGGTAAGGAGGAGATTGGGAAAGCAAAGGATCCTGGAGCCAGTTCCAATGACAGGCCAGCAGCAGAGTGTGGTGGCAAAGGTAGGTTGGGGTCAGATGTCAGCAGCCAGCAGCCTCAAGAGGGCCTGGAGCCTCCCTACCCTCCTGCTCCTCCCTGACTCCTGGCTTTGCCCTTCTTTTCCTTGGATCCAAATGTTGCACCTGTGCTTGGACAGTGACCCCCCTAGTCCATCTCTAGTGCCCACCTCAGCTTCTAGAGATGTGCATGGACATAACAGCAGAAGCCCAAGCATGCTGCCCCAGAGTCAGTCTCCTCGGGCCACCCAAGTATGCCCTCCCTTTACAGAAACGTTTCCCACCCCTGCCCCCAGCAACTTTCTGCCTAGCCTTCTTGGCTTAATGGAGAGGCATCCTGGGTTTCTTCTTAGAGGCTGATTAAAAAGTCCTCCAGGGCTGGGACTGAAAATGGTGTGATAATTAGCTGGCAGGCTGCAGTGGCCAGGCCTCCAGCTCTGGACGGTTGTAATCGGAATAATGTGGGGGTTGATTTGTTCTCTTCAAAATGTACTATTATTGTTAGATTTCCCACTGGCCGGCTTTGGCAATAGTCATTTATGTCTCCTTCCCACCTGGGGGGGACTTCTGATCCTTCTGTGGGAAGGGACGTGGCGTCTCCTGGCTGAGCTGCAAATGCCTTATTACGGCTCTCAGCTGCACACTTGGTCTTTCTTCTCACTCTGGGTCACATTTCATTTTGGCTTAAATAATGAAAGCAGCAGACCAGAGATTAGAGCCGTTAAATGATTTTTTGCTCCCAGGAAACAGATGCCTGTCCAAGATAGAGACTCAGTGACAGCTCAGTGGACTCTGTGCATGTGGTCAGTGGACTCTGTGCATGTGGAACTGGAAGAAATGGACTGAACTGGGGGTGGACGTGGCTTGGAGACTTTGAGAAGCGGACTTGAAGTCTGAGAGATCAGAGCTACACGGGCGGGGAGATTGGCCCTGTGCACTGGCGTGTTCTAGCAGCACAAAGCGGGTGCTGGTGGTCTCTCACCTACGTCCAGGGTGAGCTCTGTCCAGAGGCAGGCAGGGGATCCCAGGGATGGGGACAGAGGCCTTTGGCCTTTGTGGGATGACAGGAAGGATCCTTGGCCCCTCATGTTTATTAAGTGCTTTCTCATATGTCTTCACTGGCCCTCCCACCACTTGGAAATTCACTGGAGCCCCTCTGCTGCCCCTATCATGCAGATGAGGAAAAGATGAGATTCGTGACTCAACCCAGATGTCCAAGCCTCCCACAGCCACTCGGATGGGAGCCCTGTGCCTTTCTGTCTTACTACCAATCCTCGCTGACCCTTCCTCTTCCAAAGAGGGAACCAGGAGTCCAGAGCAGTTGATGACAAGCCCTAGGTTAGGGCTTGTCAGTAGGAGAAAACTTGGACATTCTCTGCATTTTGTTCAGTTGTTGTTCAGTCACTCAGTCATGTCTGACTCTTTGTGACCCCATGGATTGCAAGACATCAAGCTTCCCTGTCTATCACTATCTCTTGGAGTTTGATCAGACTCATGACCATTGAGTCGATGATGCCATCCAGCCATGTCATCTTCTATCGCACCCTTCTCCTCCTGTCCTCAATCTTTCTCAGTATCTGGGTCTTTTCCAATGAGCACACTCTTTGCATCACATGGCCAGAGTATTGGAGCTTCAGCTTAAGCATCAGTCCTTCCAATGAATATTTAGGATTGATTTCATTTAGGATGGACTAGTTTGATCTCCTTGCTGTCCAAGGGACTCTCAAGTCTTCTCCAACACCAGCATTCAAATTGTTCGGCATTCAGCTTTCTTTATGGTCCACCTCTCACATCTGTACATGACTATCGGAAGGACTTAACTTTGGTTCCTCATGGGCAGAGGGATCGGCTCACCAGGACGAATGGTAGTGAATCCAGAGTCATCCTGAACTCTCTGAGCCTCCATTTCCTAATCTGTAAAGTGGGAGTAATGATGTTGGCCTTGCAGGGAGAGTGGAGAGTGTACGTGGAAGCCCCTAAGCTGTGGTTACAACTCTGATCACAGAGGAGCAAAGGCCAGCCACAGCCAAGGCACTCCCTGCTCACCTCTTCCTCACTGGGACAAGGCCTCTGAGCAGCTCAGGATCACAAGGGCTGGAGGATGTAAGGAAAGTTGTGCCATAAGAGTGGGCTCTTCTGGTGTGGGGGCTGGGCAGAAAAGGAATCACACTCTGCTGGCACTCCCCAGAGACAGGACACTTCTCCTGGTGACTTGCAGACCCTGTATGGAGAAAATAAGCATCTTCATGGGCTCAGAGGATGTGACATGAAGCCGACTGCAAATCCCACTGTGTTAAGTCACTTCAGTCACGTCTGACTGTTTGCAGCCCCGTGGACTGTAGTCTGCCGGGCTCCTCTGTCCATGGGATTCTCAAGACAAGAAGATTGGACTGGGTTGCCATTCCCTTCTCTGAGATATCTCCCCAACTCAGGGATCAAACCTGAGTCTCCTGCATTGCATGCAGATTCTTTCCCACTGAGCCACTTGGGAAGCCCACATCCCACTAAGCAGACTGAAATTGGTGAGTGGCTCACAGCAGGCTGGCACCTTGGGCCAGAGCCAGCTGAACAGACAGTTGTGCCTTAAGGAGCTGAAAATGTGCCTGCTTCAGCCACACAGGGAGTCCTGACTCATGTAGGCCATAGTCCCTGGGGGCCACAAGGAAAAGGAAGTCATGTCTACCCACCAGGCTGGCCTGCACAGAGGTTTTATCTCCCTTCCTCCTTCCCCTCCCCTGCCAACATGAAAATTGCTAGATTCCAATCCCCTTGCGGGCTTCCCAGGTGGCACTAGTGGTAAAGAATTTGCCTGCCAATGCTGGAGACATAAGAGGCATGGGTTAAATCCCTGGGTCAGGATCCCTGGGAGGAGGGCATGGAGACCACTTCAGTATTCTTGCCTGGAGAATCCCATGGACAGAGGAGCCTGTCAGGCTACAGTCCATAGAGTCACAAAGAGTCAGACATGACTGAAGCGACTTAGCACTGATGCACACAATCCCCTTGTAAGCAGTTCCTTGCCTTACTCATTCCTCAGCTTCCTTTAAGATGGCCTCTAAAGGCTCTGAACCATATCTTGCCTGCAGATTTGCTCCACTGGCTTGATGTCTCTGGATGGATGTCCCTTTCCAGCCCAGGCCCTGTGGACACAGAGTTGGTTCTGGTGTTCAGTGGTTCCATCCCAGACAACCTTGAACAGCCAAGAACAGAGCATTTGGATACCATGGTTGGCTTGTTGGGAGTTCTGTTGGTGGGGTGTTCTCTGGTATTGTGACTGAAGCCCATTCCAGGGTGTCAGGCTACGCTGGTTCAACCCTCATCGTGCTGTTTTGTGCCTATGGCTTTGGGCAAGTTGCTTCACCTTGTGAAGGCTTAGTTTTCTGACTTGTGAATAACATGCTTCCTGAGAGGGCTCACACACTTTATCATCTGTCACTCCGCACTCCAACCCCTGTGGCCTGGATTCCATCCTCACCATTCTGTTGATCTTGAGCTTGCCAAGGTCACCTAGGCTGCTGATAATTTCAGTGAACACTTTATAATCCTATTTTACTTTCAGCACACTTTCCCACTCCTGCCTTCCTTAAACTCCTAGTTCTCTCAGCTTCCAGAAGCCAACATTCTCCTTCCTTCCCCCACACCCCATCGGTGAGTTTCTTACAACCTGGGTTAGTCAGTTAAGGCTACATGACAAAGCACCATGGGCTGGGTGGTTTAAACAACAGAAAGTTGTTCATCACAGTTCTGGAGGCCAGAAGTCCAGGATCAACTTTCCTGGTGAGGACTCTGATTCAGTTCCTAGTGAGAGGTCTCCATGGCTTAGTTCCTGGTAAGGATTCTAATTTAGTTCTTGGTGAGGCCTCTCTTCCTGATTTAGTTCCTGGCAAGGACTCTGGTTTGCAGGTGGTGACCTTGCCTTATCCTCACATGGCCTTTCTTTGGTGCCTGCATATGGAGAGAGAGCGCTCTCTGAGGTCTCTACTTATAAGGACACTAATCCTATAGGATCAGGGCCCCACCTTGTGACCTTATTTAACCTTAATTACTTTCTTAGAGGTTCCATCTCCAAATACAACCTCTCTGGAGGTTACAGCTTCAGCATAAGAATTCTCAGGGGACATAGTCCATAGCACCACCCCTAAGATGGATGTTCCACGGGTGCTGGCCCTTGACTCTCTTCTTCTCTGTCCTCTGTCCCCCCAGTGCTGCCCAGTGGAACTCTCAGTGATGATGGAAACATTCCAGACAACATTACTCTGAGCATTAGAAATATGGCCAGCTTGACGCAGGGCCTGAGCGCATCATGCAGTTGTAAATATTTTCCATGTAAATGGCCATGGGTGACTGGGGGCTACGGTTCCATACAGGGTAGCACTACACTCTCTCCTCACACAGTCCCAGCCTGGATTGGGCAAGCCACAGGCTGTGGCTCTCGCATCCCCACCTCTAGCCCTGACCCCTCGTCTGTGGTCCTGGTACATCTATGTCAGCCTCACTTGCCACTCCCATTAGGAGAGTTCACAGCATCTCAAATATCACCTGTCTCAGAACTCTCTACCGTCCTGAAAACCTCATCCTGGTAAAATGTCTCCATGACCCACACAGTCCTTCATCAGAGACCTAGAAGTGAACCCCAATACCTCTTCATTTGGATGACCTCCATGTCCTGCTGAATGAACCTCCATTACATACCTTGAGCCTGCCTGCTTCCTGCCACCTCCCTGCCTCCACCTCTGGCTTTCTCCACCACACACGTGCTCTCCTCACAGATCTCCCTCCTCCTCTAAGCTGGGTTCCCACAGCATCTCCTTGAAGTCCTCCTCATCTAACACATCTCTGGCCTCCACTTCCTCACCCAGCTTCCCTCTTCATCTAGTCCCTGTCTGCACTTTCCCCATCCCAGTTCCTCAGGAGCCCCTCTCTACCCTCCACAGCCACTCCTGACCTCCTCAACTCCCCTCTCCCTCCAGGATCCCTGGGGAGACAGTGGGAGGGCAGAGAGCACAGGCGCAGAGCTGAGCTGTGCGATGCCAAGCATGCTGGCCCTCCACCCCCATTACTGGACAATGGGAATAATTATAGTGCCTCCTGACAAGGACGATTAAATTTAATGATGATTACACGAGTTAACTCGCGAACACAGCCTGGGATAAAGTAAACCTCTGAAAACACTGGCCATTATGAACCAGCAGTTCCCACCCTAAGTCTGGGCTGGCATCCCACTCTAGGCTTCCATGGGTAGCCCGTCCCACTGAACCCCTAAACACACTTCTCACCCCTCATCATTCTTACCCACCTCCCAGCTGGGCTGGGAGCTCAGGACCCTCATTTCCCCCCTCTAGCTGAATCCAAGGAGGAGATGGCACCCAACTAATGTCACTGAAGAAATTTGTGTTAACCCCTCAAGCGTTTTGCTGTTTTCACCACTAAAAAGAGATTCGAAGATGCTTCTGTGTTGTAGTAAAACAAGCACAATGTGGAAATAAAGGAAGACACCCACCCCCGACATGAGAGCAAGCAAAGGCCATTTATTCAGAGCTCAATGTGGCAAGGGTGTCCGACACCCTGTCCTGCATTTGCCTGAGACACCCCCAAACAGACAGGAGTGGGGGAGCTTCATGTTGGAAAAGGGAGGTCCAGGTGTGTTCTGATGGGGGCCAAGGGCCTGGGGGAGCTTGAGGCACTAACCAGAATGGGGTTCCCCAAAGGATTGGTTGGGGGCACACCTGGCTTTCTCTGGCTGGTCCTGAGTTGGGAGCAGAGATAGAAATTAAGCTGTTATTCATCAAATGTTGGCCGTTTGGTGACACTTGTTACAGAAGTTACGGTTTGCCCTCGTGTATTATTACCAGAGATAATAATCCAGCTTCCTACGAATCTGACTCTTGGCAGCTTCCTGGGCTAATCCCTGTGCACAAGGACTGGCTTCCTGGGCTGGTTGCTGTAGGTCATGGGTCAAAGTTCTCCTTTTAAATACGGTCTGCTGCTAAGTCACTTCAGTCGTGTCTTGACTCTGTGCGACCCCATAGACAGCAGCCCACCAGACTCCCCCGTCCCTGGGATTCTCCAGGCAAGAACACTGGAGTGGGTTGCCATTTCCTTCTCCAATGCAGGAAAGTGAAAAGTAAAAGTGAAGTCTCTCAGTCGTGTCCGACTCCTAGCGACCCCATGGACTGCAGCCTACCAGGCTCCTCCGTCCATGGGATTTTCCAGGCAAGAGTACTGGAGTGGGGTGCCATTGCCCTCTGACTACTACCATTTACACAGACAGCCTCTCAACAGAGAGAGACATCGAGCGTGGCCCTCCAGCCTGCTCCAACAGCCTCCCCTTCTCCATGCACGGCCACCATGGGCAGTCGGATGTGTCCTTGTAGATGTGTTCCTAGGAATATGCTGTCTGCTTCTGTGTGCCCTGCAGCTGTAACATGTACGTGCATCATGCATGTGCATTTGTGCTGGAGCTCAGGTTGTTCAGAGACTACAGTTCCAGCATGGACATCACAAAGGCCACCCTGAGCTGTTTCTCAGTGGTGCTGAGAGTGGAGTCTGCAGGGGTCACTTGTGAGCAGTGGGGACACCTTTCTGAGGAGGGTGAGATGGGGAGGAGGGAAGCCACAAAGTAAGACCCTGTCCCACAAGCTTGGGCTCCTCCACAGGGTACTTCCTGATGACCCACCGAGAAGAAATTTCATTTTCCTCTTAATAGGGAATAATGATTGAGACCCAACTCCCACTCTGTTTTTAAATTTATCCTGAAAAGAGTATTAGAAATGAAACATTAATGGAACGTGAAAAATGAACTCTGCATTCAGCTCCCATTTACCAAATTGCTCAAGCTCATTGCAGGGAAGGGAGAGGGAGTAGAATGATGCCCAGAAACTTAGCATGGCTACCCTGTGCGCATGGCTGGCCACCGCAAAGACAAACAGATAAATATTTTATGTACTTCAATTTTGTCATCTGCAGGCTTGATGTTCTAAGTCAGTTTTTGTTTTCTTTTCCTAATCATAAATGTTAAAATTATGTTTTTCTCCCTACCAAAAACAAAGTTCTGGTTTCTGTTCTGTGGCTTTTCCCTTGAACCCATAAGTACAAAAATGTTGTAACTGTGACTGCTCATTTCCCACCCTCCTGTAATGCTCAGGGGTCTCCAGATAATACCATATATATGTGTATATATACATATATATGATATGCTGTGCTAAGTGACGTCAGTCATATCTAACTCTGTGATCCTATGGACTGTAGCCCACCGGGCTCCTCTGTCCATGGGATTCACCAGGCAAGAATACTGGAGTGGGTTGCCATGCCCTCCTCCAGGGGATCTTCCTTACCCAGGGATCAAACCTGCGTTTCTTATTGTCACCACCCCCCCAGAAGCACTTTCTCCTGCATTGTCAAGCGGGTTCTTTACCACTAGTGCCACTTGAGAAGCGTATACACACACACACACACACACACACACACACCTAACTTATTATGAGGGATAGGCTTATGCATTTGTGGAGGCTGACATCCTAAAACCAGTCGTCAGCAAGCTGGGGACCCAAGATAGCCAATGGTTCCAGTTCAAGCCTGAAGACAGGAAAAAGTTACTGTCCCTGTTCAATGGCAGCCAGCAAGAGGAGTTTCCCCTTCCTCGAAGGAGGGCAGACTTTAGAGCTATTCAGGCCTTCAGCTGATTGGGTGTGGCCCACCACATTGGGGAAAGCAATCTGCTGTACTGAGTCTACTGATTCCAGTGTTTGTCTCATCCAGAAACACCTTCCCAGACCATTCAGAATCATGTTTGACTCAGTGTCTGGGCCCCTGCAGCCCAGTTGAGTCAATACATCAAATTAACAGTCATACATCTCCTTTGTCTTATGTTTCTTTTTGCTTCACTTGCCTTATCCTCAGGCTGGTTCTACTGGAAATACAGTTCTTATTGATTTGTTTTTTTTTCTAAATGGACCTTGTAGACTTTTGCAACATGCGGCCTGGTTTTCCTGACTCATTTTTATGTTTTCTCCCTTGTCATCATTCCCTCCACTTCCTCCACCCCATTTCCTTCCTTAGATGATTCTTCAGAACACGTTATGCAACTTCACAAAAAGCCCACCACTCTTTTATCCACCGCCTCCCATCTTCCCCTTGACATCCTGGCTTTTCACAGTTCAGAAGTGACTTGAGGCCCCTGTCTGTAAAGACACAGAGCCGCAGCTTCCTGCTAATATAAAATTAGACTGCTGGAGACAGCAGCCCCCCGCTGCTCCTATCCCAAGGTGAGAATTTGGCAGAGACCCAGATAAGCCCAAATGGAACCTCGGGGAGGCTCAGTGCCATATTTCACCGAAACTGCCCATCAAAACAGCTGTCTTCCTCTAGCCCTTTGTTCTGCTGCGCTTGGCAGAAGACCTGCACAGCCATAACACCTTCCTTTTCTATTGTACATTTCAAAAGTAATCATTGAGAAAGTGATGAAGAAGCAGTATTAAAAGAATTTTAAAGATATGAGAATGGTGTGAAATCCCACTGCCCTAGCGCAGCTGCTATTTTTACTTGGAGTAATAAGGTCTTCATTTAAAAGCTCCGCATTAGCGAAATGCATACTCTCTAAAGGAAGATGAGATGTGTGTGCAGCTGAGCAGAGTATATTCAGGTCCCCAGTAACCACAATGCTCACCTAGGCAGAATTTCCCTAGGGCCCCAGGAAATGGACACTCTGCGCAGAGGGGCAGCTGGCTTAGGGTCTTCCAACACGAAGGACAATGCAGCTGTGGGTCATGCTGTTTTCTTCCCGGGGCTCAAAGTGGATCATTTTGGGAAGGGATTTCCAGGAATATTGGAAGTGCAGGGGGCTGCCATCTTGCCCAACAAGGAGCAGAAGCTCAGGCCCCTCTGTAGACTACTCGCAGTTGCAGGTTGTCCTGAGTGTTTACACCATGGCAAGGAGCCCTTCCTCTGGACCCTCAGCCAACGTCCTGGGCTCCATCCCTACATAGCTGCTCATGTACCCTGTCTCCAGACCCAAACTCAGAGATGAAAAGAAAGAAAAGGAGAAGAAAGATAGTGCTAAGTTGTGTCCAACTCTTGCAATCCCATGAACTGTAGTCTGCCAGGCTTCTCTGTCCATGGAATTCTCCAGGCAAGAACACTGAAGTGAACTGCCATTTTCTTCTCCAGGGGAACTTCCCAACCCAGGAACTGAACCCAGATCTCTTGCATTGCAGGCAGATGCTTTACTGACTGAGCTACATGAGAAGCCCAAACTCACAGATGGAGCTTTCCCAATTCTAGCCTGCTGTCAACTGGGACCAGTCTAACCTCTTCAACATCCTCTGATTGGCCTACCTGCTCCCCGTCTCCCATCACCTCTCACTTGGATTCTGGCAGACCTTCCTGACTGTTGTTTCTTGACACTTTCTCTGACTACCCAACATTCAAACTGGAGTTATACAACCCTGATGGAATCCCCAGCCTTCTACCCCTTCCTCTATGGAGTAAATGGCAGGTGGCACTCACACCAGGAGCTGCTCCAGGTGTATGCTTGGGCTCTACACGCAAATGAAACAGGCAGAAGTCACGTGGACAATCCAGTCCCAGGCCCCTCACATGCACCAGAGCATACACTCAGATACATCAGATCTAGATAATCTCTGACACTGGACCAATGCCCCACCACCCCTGGAACCTGGTTTCCTCAGCTGAGTTCACCTCCTGTCCCTGCTTCTGCAGTGTCTCCATCCTGCTGTGATGACCCTGAACCATGTGCTCTCCCTGCACACCAGGCTTCTGCTGTCACTGAACCTTTGCCAAAGCTCTTATTCCCCTGGAATTCCCCCCAGAAACTCTCCCAGGTCAGCTCAGAAGTCAAGAAAGACAAGTGAGGATGGGCCAGCTGATATGAGGAGGGTGAAGGATGTTGGAAGGCAGGATGCCTATCTTAACTGTAACATGAGAGCAGCACTCTCACTATGGGAATGAAAAAGATAATCATACTTCAAACGTATATATCACCCTCCTTTTAAGAAGGGCAAAGTCGGTGAGAAAACCATCCACAGGCAGTAAAATAATGGAGGAAAGGTTATTGAAGGCCCTGGTGTCATAAATGTTCGTCTTCAGCGAAATAGATTAACACGGCAGTATTATCATCACAGCTAACTCTCTGTTCACTTGAGGAATGATTGATCAACTCCTGTTGGGCCCCAGGAGTTTTTTTTTGGGGGGGGGGAGGCAGGGGGCATTCCTGGGTTTGGTCTTCCTCCAACTCAGCCCCTGACTTCTGTCATCCCCTCCCCTCCTTTTCATGACACTTCTCTAATTCTATTCACTGTCTAACTGGAAACACCCTCAGCAAACACTTTTGAAAACAAGAAACTCTGGCCTTCCTCTGATTAGATCATTTGCAACTGGGTCAAATTGGGAAATAACTATTTTTACATGCCTCATTGTTATCCTTTCCTTGAAAAATTGTTAAGGGAACTCATACCTTGGTGGTGAAGGGCAACCTTTATTCCCCCTCTAAATCTATCACAATCCACCTTGCTAAAAATAGAGGAGAAAGTGGAGAGACTTAAACACTCACTTCTCTAGCTCAGGTAACTAATATTTGCAGCAAGATGAATGCAGGGAGCGGCAGGCAGGGCTCACAGCGTCTTTCACCTTGGACCGCCCTACACGTTCCTCCTCCTCCGAGTCCAGTCACCCAAGCCCCTTACCAAGACCACCCTTGGAATTTACCCTCTGACAACCTTTCTGCTCCATCTTCCAAGATAGGCATTTCCTGGGTATTTCACATTCTGTCTTTATCTGATGAGTATGTCCTAAACGTTGCTTAATATTTGGATATCAGATCCACAATCACATACTGGGAAATCTATCCAAAGGAAGAATTTAAGCAAGTGTTACACAAGTGGGCACACACAAATGAAAAGGTCCAGCCCTGACAAAGCTAACAGGCTGATTGGCAAGGCCAAACCATTCCAAAACGCTCCAGCATTCCCGCAGCAGAGGCCTGGATGGGGCCAGGGCACCCTCATCCCTCCTGGAAGGGCACCCCTAGCAGGAAGGCCAGAGGTAGCTCCCTTCTGGAGAATTCCTCTGAGCCATGCGGTCCCAGGTGATGTTCTGTTGTTTGTGATGGGAAGCAGAGGGAGGGGGGTGGGGTTTGAGATCTGGAAGCAGGAGGCAGAAAGGCAGCACGTGCGGGCAGTAGGGCCACTGGGTGGTGGAGATGTGCCTGACAGTCTCCCCGGGGTCTGATCCCATGGTCATTGCTGGGCTCCTCTCACTGGGTCAAAGGCTCTTGGGGCCGGTGGTTGGTCTGTTTCACTCATCATTATGCTCTGTGCCCAGAACAGTGCCCAAGACAAAAATGACGTTCAGTGAAGAGACCTTGAATGAATGAATGCCCGCCAAAGGTGGTCAGTGAGCCTGGGGTACAGAATGGATGATACCAGCACTGACCTTTGTCCTAAATCCTTAAAACACAACTCTCTGTTCCAGGGGCTCCTGGAGCAGGAAGAGGGTCCCTTCGTCATTTCTGGTTGGGGAGGGCATGAGCAGGGGTGACCTGGTGGAGGTGGTGGGTTGGCAGATCCTGATGTGTGAATCACCAGCCAGTGCTGCTCGCATCTCAGGGCCCTGTGTCCACCGAGGAGCCTATGTCTTCTCTGCCTTTCCTTCTTGCTCTCTGAAACCCCCTCCCCTGGTAGGAGGTGATGGTGTGGGGTGATGGGTGGCGACTAGGGTGGGCGAATCCTTGCATGGGTCCCTATGCCTGGTCCTTTTCTCAGGTTATGACTGTCCATTATTTTCTCTTTCTCTGGCCGCTGTCCGGTGAACACCTAGGGACCGCCCCCAAAAAGCACGAGGAGGGTCTGGCTCAGGCAGGAAGTGTCAACCTCAAGAAAGGCTTCCAAGGGGTGGTCCTTAGGATCTGACCCTCAGGCAGCACTGTGCCCAGAGCCCTGAGAAAGGGGAAGTGTAGTACTGGACACTGTCCTCTCCCCTGCACCCACCTCCAGGGAGGCTGCTCTCCATAGCTGCAGGGCATTTCAGCAGTCCTGCCTCTAAGACCAGGGGTCCACATCATCTCCATCATCCTAAGGAACAGGAGAAATGAGAGAGAGTGTACTCCTTCAAAGAAAAGCAAATAAATAAATACTGGAAAAACAGTTCAGACAGACGTGTCATGCTTCTAGACTCAGTAAAGGTTGGTGCAGGAGAGGCAAAGATGTACCAACCTGGTCCCAACCTTCTGGGTGCTCCCAGGAATCAGAGAGAGGATGTCTACACTGCCCAGCCACCCCTACCACTGCACCAGCCCACCCCCTGTACCAGCTCCTCCCCCTGCACAGCCTCACCCCTGCACCAGCCCTACCCCCTGTACCAGCCCTAATCCCTACATAAGTCCTGCTCCCCCTGCACCACCTTCACCACCCCCTGCACCAGCCCCACCTCCTTACCAGCCCCGCCCCCCAACCCCAGCCCTGCCCCCTACACCAACCCCGCCCCCCCACCAGCCTCTCCCTCTCTGCACCAGCCCTGCTCCTTCTGCACCTCCCTCATCTCCTCCTGCATCAGCCCCCTGTTTCTGGCCTCTGGGGTCAGTTGCAGCCTATGGATAGGAAACAAGTGTTGGGTTTTGTTTTTCTCTATGCTGGGGCTTCAAGTGGCCAGTAAATAAACCCTTTTCCTTACCAAGAGTTTGAATGAAGTCAGTTGAGAGAGACAAAGAAATCAGTCAGTTATTATCAGCAGTAAAAGCTGGAAGAGGAGTGGGCTGTTGGCCACAGTGAGGCGCCACCAGCTCTACGGGGTGACGGACCCCTCACCGATCCCCACCAGCACCCCAAGCACAGTGAACAGAAGCCTAGGGCACACCCTGCGGACCAGGCCTTTGTCGGTGAGAGGAGGAAGTGCTCCCTTCTCCTTCCCCGTCCAGGGCAGGGGAGTGAAACCCCTCATTTCTGCAGTACAGAGAAGCAGAGGAGATGCCCTCTTCACACACACACAAACACACACATACACACACGAGAGGCCCGGGCACTGTAGGAAGCCCTGACCTTGTGGCCAACAGGAAACCTTCCCTGAGCCCCCAGTTCTCCTTGGTGGCTCTGCAGTAATGTAAGTCCTTCCAGACTCATACCTCTTCCCCATAGACTGTGAGCTCCATGGGAGAAGCACCTTTCTGCCTCCCACCCATAGCAGCCCCAGAACCCAGTGCAGTGGTGGGTCCTCTAAGATGGGTGACTTCCCCAGGGCCTGGAACTCACCAGCATTAGCACTGAAAGTCCCAGGTCCCAGGAAACCTCTCATTCCCCAGACCCATAGTGTCCCTAACATGGTCAGTGAATGCTCACTGGTTGGGTGAGTTCATGGCTTACAGGATCCTGACCCTACTCCCTGGCTAAGAAAAAACAAGAGCAGAAAACTCACCTGTACAGGTGCATGGGTGACGACTCAAGTCCCAACAGGCACAGGCTCTCCTTTCACCAGATAGTAGGATGGGGTGGTGGAGGAGTAATTTCCCCAAATATGGTTGAGTTATTAGAGGGGCAGTTTGTGCGGTGGAATGGGGCATGCAGACCAAAGCCCCGAGATTTCAGAAAAGCCCCTGGGAAATTAACACCATCCATCCCTCATTCTCAGAGGATGGGAGAATAGCCACAGAGAAGGGTGGTATGGAAATGTCAACACTGAATTTCCTGAAACTCAGAGTCTACATGCAGTGTTGATTACTAGACCAGCCTGGACACGCAGAATTCTTTCTAATTCAGTTTCAGGAAGTTGATTTGCCTGAATGAGAAGCTCCCTAAAATTTCAGGAGGCCAAACAAAGGGAATTTCCATGAAAAGTAAGGCAAATGAGCATTTTCGAGCAGTAGTGGGCATTTGTGGGTACCCATGGCACAGTCAGGGCTTCCCTGGTGGCTCACATGGTAAAGAATCCACCTGCAATGTTGAGTCCTGGGTTTCATTGCTGGGTCTGGAACATCCCCTGGAGAAGGGAATGGCTACCCACTCCAGTATTCTCGCCTGGGAAATCCATGGACAGAGGAGCCTAGAGGGCTACAGTTCATGGGATCACAAAGAGTCAGACAAGGTTGAGTGACTAACAGTTTCACTTTCACTTTTCATTGCAGAGTGGACAAGGCAGAGGCTGGGGACAGGCGGGGCCCCATGGGGACGCTGAGGAAATCTGGGTCTCAGTCTCAGATCTCAGAGATCTGTGATGACACATCATGGGAAAAGCCACACAGAAGAGATGACTTTCCTGAATGTGTCAGGAGCAAAAGCACAACCGTAGAAGGTGGGGGCAGGGGGGTGAGCACAGCACACAGCCCCACACGGTCAGGGGACGCCATCACCCAGAAAGGCCCTTCAGGATGACGTGGGTTTGTGTTGGATGGAAAGTAAGGAAGAGCAAAGTGAAAGAGACTGATTTTCTGCTGGTGCCGAAGCTGGAGGAGGGGATGAGGAGGAAGGTTAAGGTAGTGGCGGGAACAACACACAGGGCAGAAGGTGAGCATGGGTTTCTGGTCCCTCTTGACCCCACTCCCTCTGCCCCACCCTCAGATTCAGGTGTGTCCCCCACACGTGCAGCTGACCAGGAGCAAAGCTCAGACATGGCTGGTGGGCCTGCTGATTGTGGTTCAGTCGCTCAGTCTTATCCGATTCTTTGTGACCCCATGGACTGTAACCCGCCAGGCTCCTCTGTCCGTGGGATTCTCCAGACAAGAATACTGGAGTGGGTTGTCATTCCCTTCTCCAGGAGATCTTTCTGACCTAGAGACTGAACCCAGATCTCCTACTTTGGCAGGCAGATTTGTTACCACTGAGCCACTGGGGAACCCCATGCCTGCTGATTACCACCCTCTAAAACCCACCACCTTGGGCTTCCCTGGTGGCTCAAACAGTAAAGAATCTGCCTGCAATGCAGGAGACCTGAGTTCAATCCCTGGGTCAGGAATATCCCCTGGAGAAGGGAATGGCTACCCACTCCAGTATTCTTGCCTGGAGAATCCCTATGGACAGAGGAGTCTGGTGGGCTACAGTCCAGTTCAGTTCAGTCGCTCAGTCATGTCCAACTCTTTGCGACCCCATGGACTGCAGAACACCAGGCTTCCCTATCCATCACCAACACCTGGAGTTTGCTCAAACTCGTGTCCATTGAGTCTGTGATGCCATCCAACCATCTCATCCTCTGTCATCCCCTTCTCCTCCTGCCTTCAATCTTTCCCAGCATCAGGGTCTTTTCCAATGAGTCAGTTCTTTGCATCAGTTGGCCAAAGTATTGGCGTTTCAGTTTCAGCATCAGTCCTTCCAACGAATATTCAGGACTGATTTCCTTTAGGACTGACTAGTTTGATCTCCTTGCAGTCCAAGGGACTCTCAAGAGTCTTCTCCAACACCACAGTTCAAAAGCATCAGTTCTTTGGTGCTCAGCTTTTTCTATGGTCCAACACTCACATCCATACATGACTACTGGAAACACCATAGCTTTGACTGTCTGGACCTTTGTTGGTAAAGCAATGTCTCTCTGCTTTTTAATATGCTGTGTTGGTTTGTCACGGCTTTTCTGGCCCCATCACTTCATGGCAAATAGATGGGGAAACAGTGGAAACAGTGTCAGACTTTATTTTTTGGGGGCTCCAAAATCACTTCAGATGGTGTTTGCAGCCATGAAATTAAAAGACGCTTACTCCTTGGAAGGAAAGTTATGACCAACTTAGATAGCATATTAAAAAGCAGAAACATTACTTTGCCAACAAAGGTCCGTCTAGTTAAGGCTATGGTTTCTCCAGTAGTCATGTATGGATGTGAGAGTTGGACTGTGAAGAAAGCTGAGTGCCGAAGAATTGATGCTTTTGAACTGTGGTGTTGGAGAAGACTCTTGGGAGTCCCTTGGACTGCAAGGAGATGCAACCAGTCCATCCTAAAGGAGGTCAGTCCTGGGTGTTCATTGGAAGGACTGATGCTAAATTGAAACTCCAATACTTTGGCCACCTCATGCGAAGTGTTGACTCATTGAAAAAGACCCTGATGCTGGGAGGGATTGGGGGCAGGAGGAGAAGGGGACGACAGAGGATAAGATGGCTGGATGGCATCACCGACTCAATAGACATGGGTTTGAGTGAACTCCGGGAGTTGGTAATGGACAGGGAGGCCTGGTGTGCTGTGATTCATGGGGTCACAAAGAGTCGGACTCGACTGAGCAACTGAACTGAACTGAAATCCAGTATGAGTTCATCTTGAGATCCTTAGCTAATAATATCTTTAAAGATCCTATTTCCTATCAGGTACCATTCTAAGGGTCTGGGTAAATGTTACTTGGGTGGGGTCAAAATTCAACCCACTCAGGGCCCCCAACACTGTGGACCCCACACCTCTCGTCCTCACAATTTCTCCTCTTTTGCCTCATCAACTTCTCCCTCCCCACAGGGTCACCCCACCTGACTGCAAGCCTGCCACAAAGCCTGGACCTAAGACGGCCATCACAGAGTTACAGAAAACCCTGAAAGTGTGCCCCCACTTGCCCCAGCTCCCTCCCTCCCCTGGGCAGCAAAGTCCCCACTTCCCCTGTTCTCCCTTCCCTGTCTACAGCTCCAGCCCTCCCCTTCCCAGGCCCACATCCCTGTTGCACCACCAAAAGGCCCTGAGCAGACTCCTCAGACACCTACACGTTGTCAACTCCTTTTTCTGCTTTCTCTCCACCGCTAGACACAATTCGACACAGTTGAAAGGCTGAACATATTAATACACGTGATGGTCAGAGCACTTTTAAAAACTGAACTCTGACCACCAGCCCTGCAGCAGCCAGCCCAGCAACCCAGCCACAAACTCTGCAGCCACTGGGCCACGACAGTCAGGACTCAGTTGAGGACTGCAGCTTGCCAACCTCTCACTCGCTCTCCCAATTCAAGGCCAAGCAGCATGCTCCCCAAAGTGGTCAATGGGCCCCCACTCCTGTGTGGCCACCTCCGGCTCCCTGGATGACATTGTGCATCTCCTGGGCTGTTCCCCTTGTGAGGCTCTCCCCTTCCCTTGGGGCTCTGCAAATGCTGACCTTTGCCGAGGAAGCTCTGAGAAAACACCCTCTGTCTGTTCTCGCTGAGTAGTCTTCCCAGTATTTCCACAGGATCCATTCAGGTTTCCTTCATAAAATGATTCTTTCTTCCAGGATGCAAACCCACGTACCTGTCTTCCCCTTAACTTGCCTGGTGCCTCCGTGACATCTCCTTTGCTGAGTCCTGCTCACCTTCCCCTCATCGCAAGCCTCAGAATCCAGCTATCATCTCCCTACGCATTTTCTACTTTGAGTTCTCACCCACGAATTCACATGCCACCCACCATCTGCTGTTTCTGTCCATCCAGCCTGACCTGCCCTGAACTGCAGATACGTACAGCTTCTGCCATCCCCAACCCAAGGCGCGTGCATCTGAACGTCTGACAGAAGTCTTGAACCTAGCGTGTCATTGCTGTTGTTCAGTCGCTCAGTCATGTCCAACTCTTTGTGACCCCATGGACTACAGCATGCCAGGCTTCTCTGTCCTTCACTGTCTCCCAGAGTTTGCTCAAACTCATGTCCATTGAGTCAGTGATGCCATCCAACCATCTCATCCTCTGTCACTGTTTTCTCCTGCCCTCAATCTTTCCCAGCATCAGGGTCTTTTCCAATGAGTTGGCTCTTCGCATCAGGTAGCCAAATTATTGGAGCTTCAGCATCAGCCTTTCCAATGAATATTAGGGTTAATTTTCTTTAGGATTGTCTGGCTTGATTTCCTTGCTGTCCAAGGGACTCTCAAGAGTCTTCTCAAGCACCAAAGTCTGAAAGCATCAATTCTTTGGTGCTCAGTCTTCTTTATGGTCCAGCTCTCACATCCATACATGACTACTGTAGTAATGCTGCATAAGAAATGACCCCCAACTGAGGGGCTCATGGCACTCTGTGTGCATTCCCACACTCATGTCTTCCTGGGCTGACTGGTTTGACTGGATCAGATGGGTGGATAGACACCACACTACAGGCTAGGTGTTTGTCCCAACAAGGTATGTTTGTCCCAAGGCCCGGGCTGTGACAGAGGGTCTCTGTGGGGTATCTAGCACACAAGAGGCCAAACTGCGCAACTTGCTTAAGCCGTCAGCTAGCATCACACCAACCATATCTCTTTAGCCAGAACAAGCCTCACGGCCAAGCCCAGGTAATAAGTCAGAGAGGGTCCTCAATGCACAGCCAGGGGAAGAGAAGCAAATATTTGCCAAAGAGTAATTCACAGAGCAAAGACATAATGATTGGTAAACTGTCTACATGCCCAGAAGATAGGATTGTACTGCATGTATGTAAATATATGTAAAATACAAAGCCATATACAAATTATCAAATTTAACAAGTGAATTCAGCAAAGTTGCTGGACACAAGATTAAAACACAAAGTAAATGACATGTCTATGAACTTACAACCAACAACTGGAAAATGAAATTAAAATACCCTCTGTAATAATAGCATTAAACTTAACAAAAGATGTGTGGGACTTGTACATTTACAACCGCCAAACGTTGCTGAGAGAAATTACAGATGGCCTAAATGAATGGAGAGAGATTGTGGTTGGGAAGTGTTCATATTTCCAAGCAATCAATCTGCCCCCAATTTATCTGTGAATCCAATGTTATTCCAATCAGAATCCCAGCAGGTGCTTTGGTAGAAATTGGCAAGCTGGTTTCAAGTTTTATTTGTAAATTTTAGGAGGCCGGGAACAAATAGCCAATTTACTCTTAAAAAGAGAATAAAGTTGGAGGGTTTATTCTACCTTATTTCAAGATGTACTGAAAAGTGACAGTAGTTAAGACAGTGAGGTACTCGCAAAAGACTAGACAAATAGAACAAAGCAGTGACTCCAGAAGTGCGCATATGCACGTGTGTGTGTAGGTGGGAACTTCCCTGGTAGTCCAGGGACTAAGACTCAGCTCCCAGTGCAGGGGGCCCGGGTCTGATCCCTAGTCAGGGAACTGGATCCCACATACCACAACTAAAGGATCCATGTGCCCCATGGCACTGAGACCCGGTGCAGCCAAACAAATAATCATATATAAATATGCGTCTGTAGATGAATGTATATGAAACACGTGTGTGTGTAACTCTGCATGTACATGTATGTGTATGTAGATATTTGTGTGTATGTGTGTGTAGATGTGTGAGAGTGAGTAAATGTTAGTTGTTCAGTTGTTGCGACCCTGTGGACTGTAGCCCGCCAGGCTCCTCTGTCCATGGGATTTTCCAGGCAAGAATACTGGAGTGGGTTGCCATTTCCTTCTCCAGTGGATCTTCTCAACCCAAGGATTGAACCCACGTCTCCACATCACACAGACTCTTTACTGTCTGAGCCTCCAGGGAAGCCTGCATGCAGATGTGTAAGTATTAACTAATCGTAAAAGACACCAACTCAGCTTAAACGACAAAAGAAAATGTTTTCCACAAATGGTACCGAAATAACTAGATATCCACAAGAAAACAAAAAACCACTGACCGCTACCTTACACGACACACAAAACTTAATTTCAGATGGATCGTAAACTTAAATTTGAAAGCCCAAGTTATGAAACTTCTAGAAGAAAATGTAGGAGAGGGTTTTTATGGTCTTGGGGTACACAAAGGTCCCTTAGGGCTCACCATTACACTATCCATTACCAAAACCTAATAACTTTGATCTTTGTTCTACGTGTAGGCCTCTTTTCCATCAAAGGACTCTACTAAGAAAATGGAAATATGAGCCACACTGAGAGAAAATACTTCCAATACATATGTCGGAGGAAGAACTCACACGCAGTGTTTACAAAGGATGCCCACAGATCTGTAAAAACTGATATAATCCACCGCCCCACCCCCGCCCCCCGCCATGAGGAAGAGACAGGAGTCAACCATGTGAACAAGAAGCACGGGAAAAGTTGCTCCAGATCACCAGCCACTTGTGCAACTACAATCACAATGAGAACCCTGCACACCAAGGCCATTCGGAATGGCCAGAATCAGCAAGCCTGTCAGAGCCTCTCACCGAAGCTGCAAACACCAAGCAGGCAACCCAGACACAGAGCTCTCGCCACCACAATCTCACCTAGACTTGGGCTGCTTTCTGTTTATCGGTGTAAATCCCATGACAACCAAGGGCTTCCTTGGTGACTCAGTCAGTAAATCTGCCTGCAATGTTGGTTTGATCCCTGGGTCAGGAAAATCTGCTGGAGAAGGGAATGGCAACCCACTCCATGGGTTGCCCATATTCTATGTCCTGGAAAATCCCATGGACAGAGGTGCCTGACGGTTTATAGTTCATGGGGTCCCAAAGAGTTGGACATGACAGAACGACTAACATTTTCATGACAACTAGGGAAGGTCACCATTACTATCCCATTCTAAGGGGAGGACAACCGACTCGACAACGTTGAGTGAATAGGGAGGGAGGAGGTAAACCAGGGTGGTGGGAGGCAAAGCCCACCCTTTCCTTAATACCTCCAGGCAGAACTTCAGCCTAGAATGCCCAGGCTTTTAGCTGACTAGCTCCTGGCTACCACCCCCAGCACCATGGGGCCCAGGCCCGTAGATCCAAACAGGAAAAATGTCATCAGTTCTGAGGTAGCAGCAAGAACCCAAGATTCCCAAGACAGAGAAGACTACTTCCTGTGTGGCCATGTTGCAAACCCACAGCTTCCAAGTACCAGACGAAGCTCTTGGGTGAAGCACTTGTCTCCAGAACCACTGATCACCTGAATGTTGGGAATTACAGCTCACTCCCAGGCTCTGTGAGTTTAACTCCCCCTCCAGCAAACCTGTGCCAGGGGGACACACACTCAAGTGTCCCCTCGATGAATGAGTGACCATAGGCATAATGTTCCTGGTGGCTGGCTGTCCGACCCACTCTGGCCTTGGGCAGGCCACCTGCTCTGAGATCCACACTATGGCAGGCAGCCTCCTGTCATCCCCTGGGGCTGAACCAGAGCGATCTGGAGAGGGGCCGCCAGGAGTCCCCTGAAGCAGGGGAGTTCCAGAAAGGGGCCAGCAGCTGGCCCCCACAGCAGTCTATTGAGAGGGAATGGTCTGACAGCCTCAGAGGCCCAAGGGACACTTCTGCCCCTCATCCATGCTGACTCTGACACACAGGCCCCTTGGGACATGTGGGGACAGGGGACAGTGTCACAAGTGCTCAAGGCATCTCTGAATCTCAGCTTGGCCACAATAGGATGACAGCACTGGATGGACCTTGACCGGGAGTCTGTCAATTAAGAGAAAAGGCAATATTTGTGGGGGGGCAGTGATGTGCGGTAGAAGTTTCTGGGTTGATGAACCTGTTCTATGATGTGGCCATTGATCGTGTGATGTGTAACTAATGTGGCCATAATGCTGAAGCTGAAGCTCCAATAATTTGTCCACCTGATGCAAAGAGCCACTTCACTGGAAAAGACCCTGGTGCCAGGAAAGATTGAAAGCAGGAGGAGAAGGGGCGACAGAGGATGAGAAGGTTGGGTGGCATTACCGACTCAATGGACATGAGTTGGAGCAAGCTCTGGGAGTTAGTGAAGACAGGGGAGCCTGGCTTGCTGCAGTCCATGGGGATGCAAAGAGTCAGATATGACTAAGTGACTGAACAACATAGCAAAGTTAACTTTTAGCATAATTTCATTAATCTGATTTTAGATTTGGGCGGCTGTGGGTATCCACTGGCCACCATGTAGGACTACATACCCTGGACCCTGGAGCATTCGCCCTGGACCCTTAGCCCATCCCTTCCCTGCTGAGGGCCCTGACTCTGCCAGAGCTTTTTGTCCTACCCGCTTGGGGAGAATCTGGCTGGTTTTGAGGACCTTCAGTGACAAGAACCAGCTCTAGACCCCTAGGGGGTGTCTCATGGCCTGAGTTCCAAACCTCTTAGAAAGGAAGTGGAGCCCAGTGTCCTGTGGGGGCAGGGACATGGCCCCAGTGACAGGGATGCTCTAGAGAGTCTGCCCTCCCGCCCAGCCCCCATCCATGGCACTGTGCAGGCTGGGAACCCAGAGCCCCAGAGGGACTGAGATGGCCCAGGGATTTTGCTTAAAGTGAGGAGTAAATGCAGACCCGATTCTCCCTGAGCCCTCCCAGTCAAGGTTGAGACAGTGCTTATGGTCCTCAGAGATGGACCTTTCAAACAAGCTCCACGGGGGCAAGCAGCCTGAGGACCTAGCACAGCCTCTGAGCAGGCCGTATCCTGGTCCCCATGTTCACTGAGGCTGCAGTATCTCCTCCTCCAATGGCAGCTGCCCTGACATTTCTTTTCCTCCAGCATCTCTCAGCTCGTCCCAGACAGCAGGCAGCTGGAGCTGGCATGTGACTCTTTCAATGTCTCAATCTCAGTTCTGCCTTGAGCTGAAGTTCCATCTCTGAGGAAGAAGAGATCAAAGTGGCTTCTCCAGGACCCCCCTCCCTTGTCGCTGAGGCCTGGGGTGTGGACAGCCTTCCATACGCAGAGGAGGTAGCACCCAGCCTCCCTGTGGCGACCACATGGGCTTCCAGTGACCTGCTGGGCTTGAAACATGGTCCCATCTGCCCCCCAAGGGGACAACGCTGGAGAAAGACAGCAGTGCAAGAGATGCCTGGATAGGTTTTCCTTTCCAGATCGGAATCTACCTGGAGGTGCAGGAGAGAAGACAGCATTAAAGGTCATTGAAAATTTGAGTTGATAAAGGGACCCCTAAAGATGGGGCCCACTCCCTGCTGCAGCCCCACAGCTGGTGGGAGACATGCGGATGGTCACAGAAAGAACTGAAGTGACTTCCTATGCATGCACTGTGCTTGGTCATGTCCAATTCTTTGCGGCCCCATGGACTGTAGCCCATCAGGCTCCTCTGTCCATGGGATTCCTCAGGCAAGAATACTGAAGTGGATTGCCATTTCCTACTCCAGGGGATCTTCCTGACCCAGGGATCAAATCAGTGTCTCTTGCATCTCCTGCATTGGCAGGTGGATTCTTTACCATTAGCACCACCTGGGAAGCCAAAAACAGCCAAGAGTGTTGGGAGCAAAAGCAGGGGCTGCCCACACCCCTGCACTCAACTACCAGAGAGGGGGGCAAACCACCCAAGCCATCCCTCCGGCCAGACCCATCGACACACCCCTACCCTCACCCCATAAAAGGAACCAGCTCTTCCCTTCTCAGGGAGCCAGCAAGGAATCTCTTACTTGTTCTCACTCCCCCTGCTGTAGCAGGGGCCCCAGTAAAGCCTGGATTTCCTTTCTGGCCTCTGATCAATTTCTATTCAGTTCAGTTGCTCAGTCGTGTTCAACTCTTTGCGACCCCACGGACTGCAGCACACCAGGCTTCCCCATCCATCACCAACTCCCGGAGTTTACTCAAACTCACGTCCATTGAGTCAGTGATGCCATCCAACCATCTCATCCTCTGTTGTCCCCTTCTCCTCCTGCCCTCAATCTTTCCCAGCATCAGGGTCTTTTCCAATGAGTCAGTTCTTCACATCAGGTGGCCAAAGTATTGGAGTTTCAGTTTCGGCATCAGTCCTTCCAATGAATATTCAGGACTGATTTCCTTTAGGATGGACTGGTTGGATCACCTTGCAGTCCAAGGGACTCCCAAGAGTCTTCTCCAACACCACCGTTCAAAAGCATCAATTCTTCGGTGCTTAGCTTTCTTTATAGTCCAATTCATGACTACTGGAAAAACCATAGCTTTGACTAGACAGTCCTTTGTTGGCAAAATAATTTCTCTGCTTTTTAATATGCTGTCTAGGTTGGTCATAACTTTTGTTCCAAGGAGCAAGCGTCTTTTAATTTCATGGCTGCAGTCACCATCTGCAGTGATTTGAGAGCCAAAAAAATAAAGTCTGTCACGGTTTCCACTGTTTCCCCATCTATTTCCCATGAAGTGATGGGACCAGATGCCATGATCTTAGTTTTCTGAACGTTGAGTTTTAAGCCAACTTTTTCACTCTCCTCTTTCACTTTCATCAAGAAGCTCTTTAGTTCTTCTTTGCTTTCTGCCAAAAAGGTGGTGTCATATCTGCATATCTGAGGTTATTGATATTTCTCCCAGCAATCTTGATTCCAACTTGTGCTTCATCCAACCTGGCATTTCCCATGGTGTACTCTGCATATAAGTTAAATAAGCAGGGTGACAATATACAGCCTTGACGTATACCTTTTCCTATTTGGAACCAGTCTGTTGTTCCATGTCCAGTTCTAACTGTTGCTTCCTGATCTGCATACAGATTTCTAAAGACGCAGGTCAGGTATTCCCATCTCTTGAAGAATTTTTCACAGTTTGTTGTGATCCACACAGTCAAAGGCTTTGGCATAGTCAATAAAGCAGAAGTAGATGTTTTTCTGGAGCTCTCTTGCTTTTTCAATGATCCAATGGATGTTGGCAATTTGATCTCCGCTTCCTCTGCCTTTTCTAAATCCAGCTTGAACATCTGGAAGTTCATGGTTCATGTACTGCTGAAACCTGGCTTGGGGGCCAAAAACCCTGGTTGGTAACAGCCACACCCATGTGGGGCTGAGCATGCACCAGTAGGAGGTAACAGCGGGTGGGGGACCTGATGCTTTAGGTAAAGTCCTTCTAGATCAGGGAATCTTAATTCCTAGTAGGGAGTTGTTGGATGGACCTTGGATGTTCCACAAAGCCCCTAAAATCTTTGCAAACTTGGTTACTCTGTGCAGTTTGGAAGGAACAAAGTCCTTTGGTCAGAACTTCAGAGACCTTGGTGAGTTTCTAGCACAGGGGAACTTGAAGCCCCTCCCTCCCAGGGTGAGGGACTCCTCCCGAGGGGCCTGAGTGAGGCCCCATCCCAGGGAGGGAGTGCTGGGCCTCTTGGCCAGCCCTAGGGGAAACTCAAGGGCTGTGAGCTCTCTGCCTGTGCTCAGGCCAGTCCCCACCCGGAAAGACCTCAGAGGCCTGTGCAGAATATTTGCAGCTCTGGAGAAGAGGGCTGGGCATACCCCAGCTCAGCAAACTCAGAAAAACCAAACCCATACACCCCAACACACCACACCCATGCACCCTGCCCTCATCACCTGGGAGTCCAGCCCTGTGCAGACGTGGAGGGAAACCCAGTCTTCCATTCTGGGCACTGATGCCAATGGGCTAAGCACCGAGGTAAGGGGAGAATGTTTAAGTGTTGAGCTAATGACGTGTGCCAGCCACTCCTTCCCAAAGAAGGCTGGAAGACAAATAATGAACTCAGGATGAAAACTGTGTTCATGGATCTCTAATTGTGATGCTGAGGTAGCTTGCAAAAGGGAAGGAGAGAGAGAGAGAGAGAGAGAGAGAGAAAGGTCAGTAAGAATTAATGGAACATGAGAAGCCGGCAAAGCCTGCGCATGGAAAACAAGTCAAGGTGGCAGCCCTCAGATTAAATGGAAACCTGGTGGAAACAGATGAGGAGGGAAGAGCAGGCATGTACGTGCCAGGGAAATAAATGCCATGCCAGTCACACACAGACAGCCTCCCCCGTCATACACAGCCTCCCCAGCCATACACAGCCTCCCCAGTCACACAGACAGCCTCCCCAGTCACACAGACAGCCTCCCCAGTCACACACAGCCTCCCCAGCCACACACACCATCCCCAGTCACACACAGCCTCCCCAGCCACACAGACCATCCCCAGTCACACAGACAGCCTCCCCAGTCACACAGACAGCCTCCCCAGTCACACACAGCCTCCCCAGCCACACATAGCCTCCCCAGTCACACACACCATCCCCAGTCACACAGACAGCCTCCCCAGTCACACACAGCCTCCCCAGTCACACAGACAGCCTCCCCAGTCACACACAGCCTCCTCAACCACGCACAGCCTCCCCAGTCACACACACCATCCCCAGTCACACAGACAGCCTCCCCAGTCACACACAGCCTCCCCAGTCACACACAGCCTCCCCAGTCACACACACCATCCCCAGTCACACAGACAGCCTCCCCAGTCACACACAGCCTCCCCAGCCACACACAGCCTCCCCAGTCACACACACCATCCCCAGTCACACAGACAGCCTCCCCAGTCACACACACCATCCCCAGTCACACAGACAGCCTCCCCAGTCACACACAGCCTCCCCAGCCACACACAGCCTCCCCAGCCACACACAGCCTCCCCAGTCACAAAGACAGCCTCCCCAGCCACACACAGCCTCCACAGTCACAAAGACAGCCTCCCCAGCCACACACAGACAGCCTCCCCAGTCACACACAGCCTCCCCAGCCACACACACCATCCCCAGTCACACAGACAGCCTCCCCAGTCACACAGACAGCCTCTCCAGTCACACACAGCCTCCCCAGCCACACATAGCCTCCCCAGTCACACACACCATCCCCAGTCACACAGACAGCCTCCCCAGTCACACACAGCCTCCCCAGTCACACAGACAGCCTCCCCAGTCACACACAGCCTCCCCAGCCACACACACCATCCCCAGTCACACAGACAGCCTCCCCAGTCACACAGACAGCCTCCCCAGTCACACACAGCCTCCCCAGTCACACACAGCCTCCCCAGTCACACACACCATCCCCAGTCACACAGACAGCCTCCCCAGCCACACACAGCCTCCCCAGCCACACACACCATCCCCAGTCACACAGACAGCCTCCCCAGTCACACACACCATCCCCAGTCACACAGAGAGCCTCCCCAGTCACACACAGCCTCCCCAGCCACACACAGCCTCCCCAGTCACACACACCATCCCCAGTCACAAAGACAGCCTCCCCAGCCACACACAGCCTCCCCAGCCACACACAGCCTCCCCAGTCACACACACCATCCCCAGTCACAAAGACAGCCTCCCCAGCCACACACAGCCTCCCCAGTCACACACACCATCCACAGTCACACAGACAGCCTCCCCAGTCACACACACCATCCCCAGTCACACAGAGAGCCTCCCCAGTCACACACAGCCTCCCCAGCCACACACAGCCTCCCCAGTCACACACACCATTCCCAGTCACAAAGACAGCCTCCCCAGCCACACACAGACAGCCTCCCCAGTCACACACAGCCTCCCCAGCCACACACAGCCTCCACAGTCACAAAGACAGCCTCCTCCGCCACACACAGACAGCCTCCCCAGCCACGCCACAGCCTCGGTGGCTGGTGGACCATGTCCACCACGTTACCTTCTGCAAAGAGCAGAGGGATGCTCTACTCCCTGGCTACTGCCAGCAGTAGCTGAACCCCACAGCAGGTGCTGAAGTCTCCCCCAGCTTGTGAAGGGCAGCAGTATGGGACCCCCCAACATAAGCCACTTTGGCAGAGGAATTATTTTGAGCTGAAAGTAACAGAAAAAGCACATACAAGAAAAGCTCTCTTTCCTCCCCCCATTTACCTAAAAGTAGGACAGAAATTTGTGAAGATGTCCCCCTCTCCCCAGCCCGAAAGGACAGATGTTAACCCCTGGAGGCAACACTGGACCCCAACCAGCCCAGAGGAATCCACACGACAAGCCTTACTCTTTGGCCCTTGGTTCCCACTAGGTCCTCTCTATATTTGCCCTCAGATCACTTGCTGCCTTAGAAGCTCAAAGACTAGTCGCCTGTCACTTCTCTAGGGATCTATCACTCTCTTGTTAAATGCTGTGAGGATACATCACTCACTTATCACCAGAATATTTACCTGGCACCTTCTGGGGGCCCAACCGGGGGGTCAGAATCTGGAGGGACAGCCCGAGAGAGAGTCCAGGCCCCTGAGATGTCCCAACTAGTAGAAGAAGTGGGGACTTCATCAGCATTTGCTGGTCTGGGTGAGAAAGCCACAGGACAGGAGGGGCCAAAAGCACTGGGAATAGCAATGGACTTGCTTCCAGAGGGTTCTTGGGACGGAGCAGCCAGGCCCTGGGCAGAAAGGAGCGCGGTGCAGAGGAGACCGGCTACAGGTAGGCTGGTGTCCTTCGAACTGGCCCACCTCGAGCCCCAGTGTGTCTGTTTGTCCGGTTGGCATCCACAGGACTGGAAGTCCACATGGGCAGGGGTGCAGTTTGTACAGGCTTCCCTTGCTCGTGGCTGCCACTCAGAAGCAGGAGGAAGGGGAGCTGGTTCCCACCTACCAGGTGCTGGCGAGCCTCCCAATGTCAGTGGAAGCTCCCTGGGGCCGAGATGCTGTCTCCATGACCCACATCATCCTCAGTGGTCCCCACAGCCCCCAGCACTCCCTCCAGAGACCCCGCCCCTTCCTGGCATTACCTTGGCAAGGTGGCATCTGAAGGGAGGTGGGGAGGAGGTCCAGGCCATGGCTCTGGCTCTGGGCCCCCAAGCACGGTGGGCCTCCATTTCCCTTCATCCTTCCTGGCCAACTTAGCGCATGGGCTTCAAAGGGCAGCTGGCAGTTTCCACGGCAGAGGACGCCGGTTTTTGTTGTTGTTGTTCAGTTGCTAAGTCATGTCTGTCTGACTCTTTGTGACTCCTTGAACTGCAGCACGTCAGGCTTCCCTGTCCTTCACCATCTCTGGGAGTTTGCTCAAACTCATGTCCATTGAGTCGGTGATGCCATCCAACCATCTTGTCCTCTGTTGTCCCCTTCGCCTCCTGCCTTCAACCTTTCCCAGCATCAGGGTCTTTTCCAGTGAGTCAGTTCTTCACATCAGGTTGCCAAAGTATTAGAGTTTCAGCTTCAGTATCAGTCCTTCCAATGAATATTCAGGGTTGACTTCCTCTAGGATTGACTGGTTTGATCTCCTTGCAGTCCAAGGGACTCTCAAGAATCTTCTCCAACATCACAGTTCAAAAGCATCAGTTGAGAACACTGGTTAGGACTCTGATTATTAGTGAGACATTCTCCTCTGGGTCCTGAGACCCAATACTTGAGGGGCAAACAAGAGGGCACTTTCAGGAATGCAAATGTACATTTGGGGTCTGAGAAACACCACTCCTCACACCGGCCTGATGCAGCCAAGTTCCCAAAAGGCCTCAAAAGGAAAAGCTGTATTTCCTCTAAAAGCAACCATTTGGTCGAAGAGAGGTCAGTCTCCATTTGCATCACTGTGGACATCTATGAGTTGAATTGAACCCATGGCCCTGCGGTCCCTGGGTCACCACCTGCCCCCCACCATCGTACCCCCGTTCCCCTGTGAACAGGTTTGCAGTGTCCAGACAGGGTCTGGCCTTGAGCTCAGGGCTGGCAATTCATTGGTGACCAAATCTTTGTGACCCTATGGACTATAGTCTACCAGGCTCCTCTGTCCAAGGAATTTTCCAGGCAAGAATACTAGAGTGTGTTGCCATTTCCTCCTCCAGGGGATCCTTTGGACCCAGAGGTGGAACCCAAGTCTCTTTCATCTCCTGCATGGGCAAGAGTGGATTCTTTGGCACTGTGCCACCTGGGAAGCCCAAGGGGAAAGGAAAGGAAGATAAATTAGGAATTTGGAATTAGCTGATACAAACTATATAAAATGGATAAACAAGGTCCTACTATAGCAAAGGAAACTATATTCATTATCTTGTAATAACTTGTAATGAAAAAAAAAACCTAGCCAATCCTGTGTCTGTGTATCCTGACTCATCCTTCCTTTTTGCAGAAACCACAGTAAAGACTCCTGCCCACATTCCCCTCCCTGCCCCCAACCCCTGTCTGACTCTGTTGCTGCTCCAAGTGGCCTCCTGTGGCACACCTCCCGTTTCTGGATCTGTGAGTATAAACTTCTTCCTTCCTGACATGTGTCCTACCACACCTGGTTAGAACAAAGCCCAGTTTCCATTATAACACACCCACCCCGACCTCCCCACCCACAGCCCTGGATGCAGACACCTTGCAGGACAGTCCGGGTGAACCACCGGAAAGGCTTCTCTGTGGGCTCCAGGAGGAGGGGGGATGGAGTCAGGCTGCACTGCCTGGGGCCGGAGCCGGGACCAGCTCCACTCTGACTGAGTTCCTCCATCCCCCCTCCTCTCCCCCCTCCGCCACCCAACTCTGAGACATAAACTTCAGAGGCAGCTGGAATAACAGCAAAACTGTAATGACTTGTTTACGACTGTTTGTTCCTGTCAGACTCCTGAATTTTTTTCTTTTAATTTCCAGAAGACACTAATTCAAAATCGAAGCCCCAAGCAAAAAGGTTTATCAGAATAGATGGAGAATAAAATATGTTGACATATGTGTTGCCTCTTTCTCCTTCGCATCCCCCCTGGGCCTTTAGGCAGGGAAAACATAAGTGGGAGAGAAACGCCTCTGGGCTTGCCCAGCTCATGGGAAGACAAGGTGTGACCCTCGCTCCCTGCCAGGTCAGCCCCCCAGCCACTAATCAGGCCCTGGACCAGGGGCTGGCAGCCAGCTTCCCACCCTTGCTGAGTCCCCAGCCAAGGGTCAGACAATCTTTGCCAGATAAGGAGACTTCACTGAGCACCTAGGATGATCTGGCAGGTGCTGGTGGCCTGGGAGGAGCCTACAACCCTGTATCTTCCTTGGAACAGTCCCACCTCAGCCCTGACCCTCCACAACTGCAAAGCCAGAAGATTTGCATTTTCAGAGACTGCTTCCAATAGTTGCAGGCATTTAGCAGAGCAGGATTGTTATCCAAGTGTATTTTATCATTGCTCTTCTGAAAAGACAATCACCTGGAAAGCATGCAAGCTAAAAAAAAAAAAAATCAATGGATGTATTTATCACCTCTTGGAGCTTTCATTGTGGAAACAAACTCCCCGGAGATAAGAAGGCGAGATTCATTTAACACTGGACGGGGCTGCCTTCACCCCCCAGCCCATCTGAATTGGATGCTGGAAATCTTCGGAAATAATGAGTCCGATCTGGCATTTTGGAATAGACTTAGACACCTAATTACAGGTTTTATTTTTTTCCCCCTGACAGCCACTTAGAATGTTGCCTTTAGCTCATGTCCCCATAAAATTCTCAGTAGGGCAAGTGCGTTACTTTTATTGGGGGAAATTTTTGCTCAGTAACATAATTATCTCTGTGTAGAGGCAGATCCCGCATGAAAGTACTGTCTAATTCCAAGGAGTTTCAGGCAGCTCCCTCCCCCGCCATGTCCTTTGGAGGGGGTGGGGGGGACTAGGTGGTCCAGGCCCAGGAAGACACAGAAGCTGCATCCCCACTCCTTTTATCCCCGTCCCTGTCATTAAAAAAGTCATGACTACCCCCCACCCCACTGTTCTGTCCCTCACTGCCCAGGGAGCAGTGGAAATACCTTGAGTCGGGTCAGTTGTAGAGAACTCAGCATAAAGTTCCCACTGAAGCATCTCCTGTGGCCACACCAGTGAGGCCACCACAGCCACAAGCCCAAAGACTCCCCCTGCAACTGGGGTTCTGTATCTGACAGCCCAAGGCAGTCGTCCTGAGAAGGAGCCTCTGAGTGAATTCAGAAGGCAGCTGCCTGCAAGCTACAGGGGGGCTCACCCTGCACCCCAGGGCATGGAGGCCACTTGAAAGGGCACTCCCTCCAGAAGCCATCTTCTCCACCTTCCCCACGGCATCCTCGCTGCGCCCCCCCCCCACCCCCCGCCGCATCGGCGTCCTTGCCACATCCCCACCATGCCCTCGGACTTCTGCCCTGCTCTGCCCCTCCCCTGTGCTCCTCCGGACCAGCCCCTTGAAGTGGCACCCGCCACAGTGGGGCAGGAGCCCACCCCTCTCACGGGCTGCTGTCCCAGCAGGTTGACCCTTCATGTCACCGTGTCTGGCACTCTCGTCCTGAGCACAGCGTCTCGACTCAACTTCACACCTCCTGAGATCTACCGTGTGACCCCACTCATGTTTCCAACCGAGAGCTTGATGACTCCATGCAAGGTCTCTGACAGCACAGAATGAACGTGTGTTCCTGGTCCGCTTATCCCCAACCCTAAGCTCTTCCTGCCCCCACCCTGCGACCCCACCTCAGGTGGTGGCAGCTGCATCCTCCAGCTGTCCAGCCTGGAAGTTGGCTGTGACCTCTGACACCTCCTCTCCCACAGCCCCAGTGCTGCTGCTTCCACGCATGACAATCGCAGACCCACCCCTCTGCCTCCAGGCCTCCCCTTCATCCAGGTACCGCCACCTGGTGCCCAGATGACTGCCAGACCCTCTTGTTTGGACCCCCAATGCTATACTCCCACCTGTTAACCCACTTTCCACCCAGAATCTTCTTAAAGCAACTCACATCTACCCTCTCAGCTTAGCTACCTCTAGTAGCTCTCATTGTAGGAACTGGGCCTCAGTGCTCTCTGCAGCCCACAGGACCTGAGGGCCTGGCAGGCTGCCTGTGACATGTCACCAGGTGAACCCCAAATCCTCCGCTCACTGACCTCTGTCCACCCATCCAGGGCCTGATGTGTATCACTGAGACAGGAAGGCATGGCCCTGCCCACCCTTTCCCCTGACCGGCTCCAGCTCTTTCTGATCTCAGCACCTCAGAGAGCCTCCTGTCCCTCCCTCTCTAAAAATGACCATCATCCCCTCCTCCCCACTGTTTGTTGCCTCTCCAGTATTCCCCACACTAGAAGTAATTATCTATTTACTTGTTTATTTTCAGGTCCTTCCATGACAATATAGGTTCAGTGAAGACAGAGATGCTATCTTGTTTATAACAGGCCTACAGTTCCCAGAAGAGCATCTCTACGTGAGAATTCATGAGGTGGATGGATGGATGGATGGAAGTAGGGATAAATGGATGGATGGATGGTAGATAGATGGAAGGATGGATGGCTGCCTGGATGGATAAGTAAATGGGTAGATGGATGGATGGATGGATGAATGAATGGGTAGATGGTGGCTGTCTAGGTTGGTAAGTGGATGGATGGCTGCCTGATGGATAAGTGGATGGGTGGTTGGGTGAGTGGATGGATGGATGGATGGGTAGACGGATGGCTATCTGGATGGGTAAGTGGATGGGCGGGTGGATGGATGAAGGAATGGATGGACAAGGGGTGGATGGATCACTGGGTAGATGGAGGAAGGGAAGAGCAATAAGAAGAGCTAACTCTGCTTCGTGCTTACTTTACACCACGGGTCAGACTCAGAGCTTCACATCTCTCTTTACAAACACCTTAAAAAGTAGATGCTATCGTGAGCTCATTTTACATTTGAGGAGCTCAGAGAAGTGAGATGTTCCTGGGGTCTCAGGTCTCATTTATTGATGAAGTGTTTAGGCCACAGAGGAGTTTGGTAGATTTTGATTTTCATTCCCTGGCCCTGGCCCAGGGATACCACCCAGGTGGCTTCTTTGAGGGGCATTGCCATTATCGGATTTGCTGTGAAATGGAGGTGGGAGGGGAGGCTGCCATGGAGGGAAGGGTCACTTCTGACCCCCATCTTCACTTAGAAACCTCCTTTAATCAATAAACAGCAACACCAAGGCAAGGGCTGGCACTCAAGGTAAGAGGTGGACCTCAGGGCAAAGAGCCACCCCTACTGGTCAGAGGCTGAAGGGCATGAGTCAGGGGCTCCAGGAGTGAGGGCTCCAGGAGCAGGGATAAATGCTCCAAGAGCAAGGGCAGCTGTGAGGACATGAGGCCCCAAGCTGGTCTGGGAACCAAGACACAAGGGGTCTGAGGCAGAGCCATCCCTGCAGGATGATGGGGGCAGATACAAACCAAGATCAATCCTCCTGCCCTGCTCCCAGACCAGGGCACAGACTCCTCCTCTTTATGTGGGACATGTGTGTTTATAGCATCACAGTCCCACATCCGAGGGTGTGTGTGGGACTGTCCTGATTCTAAAACCAAAAGTCCCACACCCCAGACACCCCCTCAGTGATGGGCAAACCAGAACAGTTGGTCACCCTGCCAGGTCCCCATACAGAGGACATACAGGTCCCAAAGACACCAGCAAGAGAGTGGGACCACCCTGGAGGACCACCCTGGCCCCTGCCCTGGGAAAAGTGCTTGATAGCCTCTGCACCTCTGGGTGGCCCATGAGTCCTGCCCTGATGGCCATCACCTGAGTCCCTGGAGGCTGAGGAGGGGTGCTCCGCAGTTTCCCTTGTGCTGATAGTGGCGGTTTTCTTTTCATCATTGGGAGTATCTCTTCATGGTCTCTGAAGCCACTGGTCTCGTGTGAAACCCTGAGCTGGTCCCCCAGGCTACAGAGTCCAGGAAGGCAGCCCTGAGCAGGGCTGACAGCTCAGGACACTGGCCCCAACCAGTCATGGGGTTGCAGCTCTTCAGTTCCTCGTGGAAACCTGCTAACAGGCACCCTCAATGTGTCCTTTTTATCAGCAGTTATTATGTGGCTTCTGCCAGCAGGGTGATAGTGCCTAATTTTTCCTATTATCTTGTCATTTAGTCCTGGGAGAAGAAAGATCAAAATGTCAGATTTAGAAAGCCATTTTCACAATCACTTGGGGATATCAGGCCGGATGATGGAGAGTGAAAAGTCCCACCCACTCAGCCCCTCGTCAGGCATCTTCAGGAACCCGGGGTTGAATTTCACGGAGGGACGGGGGTGATGTCATTCCACCTTTCTGATTCTGGCCTTGAAGGAAAATCAACAACTTTCATGCATGTCAGGTGCCAGGTCAAGAAGAGTTTGAACATCTACCAAAAAATAAACATTTTCTCTTCTGCTCTTGATGTATTTCTAGTGTTCATCCTTTGACCACACAGCTTTCAGCAATTGGCCCCATGATCGCCTCTTGTGTGTTCCCAGGAACATTCCACCCAAATGCCCCCAACCTGGGTGTGGAGGCCATGTCCTAGGTTCTCCTGACAATTAAGTCATCGTCTTCTGCAGGAACCTGGTTCTCAAAGGGCCCTTGTCATCTACGCCTTGGAGGAGATTGTCAGTCTCCTACCTGTGGACACTAGGAAGCCATCTTGAATAGGTGCCCAGCTGAATCCCTGGGGCATCCTACACTGAGGTCCAGAGAGGTCAAGCAGCCTGACCGAGGCCACACAGTTTAGAAGCCTCAGAGGCAGATTCCCGAAAGTGTCTGCATCCGGAGCCCACGTGCTTGACCATGGCTCTCCCTAAAGGGCCTGAAACACAGTCAGTGCCCAGTGAGACTTTTTTTAAGCATTGGGGCAGAAACAAACAAGAGGTTGCATTTAGGGAGTGTCTCATGTGAAACTTTCCATCTTTCCCATTTCCACTCATTGCACAAATGAGTAAGGTGAGGGCAGTACAACAGAAAACAGCTGGAGAAATAACAATATTTTCAACCACAAGCCAATTAACTAAAAGACAAGCTCTGCAAAGCTTTTCAAACAATGTTACATCACTCAAAGTCACTCAGCAAGATGATAAGTCAATAACTGAAGCACATTATTTTAAGGAAGAGATTAGCCTTTCCAATGGATCTAATCCTGGGACTTTATCTAGGGATATTTGGGGACCACATTTTGAAGACATCAAGGCAACTACAGAATAAAATAAATTATGCAGTCGTTTTGTTTGGTACACAGTTGATCTTAAGAAACATCTTTCATATGCTAATTAATGCTTATCTGTAAATGGGAATATTGATCTTTAAGGGTGGCATAAGAATGAAAAAAATCATACAGGAAATAAACTAAAGTGTTTTTTAGTTTTAAAGTGTTCATTTCCTTGCTCAATCACTAAGTCGTGTCCCACTGTTAGTGACCCCATGGACTGCAGCATGCCAGGCTTCCCTATCCTTCACTATCTCAGAGTTTGCTAAAACTGATGTCCACTGAGTCAGCAATGCCATCCAACCATCTCATCCTCTGTCTCCCCTTCTCCTCCTGCCCTCAGTTTTTCCCAACATCATGGTCTTTTTCAGTGAGTTGACTCTTCACATCAGGTGGCCAAAGTATTGGAGCTTCAGCTTCAGCAGCAGTCCTTCCAATGAATATTCATAGTTGATTTCCTTTAGGATTGACTGGTTTGATCTCCTTGCAGTCCAAGGGACTCTAAAGACAAGATTGATCAAGAAACCAAAGTTCTGCAAGAACTAGAACAGAGCAGGATGGAAGTTAGAGTTAGGAGGGATCACAGGGATGTCTTATTTTATGTTCTGAGCTAAAAAGAGTCGGACACAACTTATCAACTGAACAGCAACAGTAATTCAACTGCTTACTGGATAGGCAACTGGAGAAACAAACATGAATCTTAAAATACCTGGTTTTAGACCTCTCTGGTGGTCCAGTGGTTAAGAACCTGCCTGCCACTGCAGGGCAGACCATCCCTGGTCCAGGAAGGTACCACAAGTCATGGGAGAACTAAGCCCGAGTGATCCAACTACTGAAGCCCGCACACCCTAGAGCCCGTGCTCCACAACAAGAGAAATCACTGCAGGGAGAAACCTGTGCACTGCAACTAGAGAAAGCTCACATGCGGCAATGAAGCTTCAGTGCAGGAAAAAAAAATCCTGCCTTTGAGACTCCTCTAGGGCACCAGAGGAGGCAAAGGTAAGCAGCAGGTGGCTGAGTCAGGGCACCTGCAAGAAGCGGGGAGATGATCACCTTTGCAGCTCAAGGGGCAGCAAGAGGGAGGAGGGGTCTGAGCTGAGGAGTCTAAGCCCTGGGCTGAAAACAAAATCACTGGGCAGAGAAGAGGCATACAGTGCTGGCTGAGAGTCTGAGCTGCAGCAGAGCTCAGCACACCCTATCAATGGGGCGAGGGTGGAGGGGGGTGGGGCTGGTAGGATTGGAGCTGGCAGGACAGTCATTTATTTGTGACCCCAACAACCGTGTGAGAGAGAAGAAAAATCTTCCAGCTCGTAGACATTTTTCATGATTGCATATTTAGCTAATCTTACTTACATGCTTGGCTAGAATGATCATTTTAGCTGACTGATGTTTTCTGTCACAGAGAATAATTACTCTACCCTTGATAGGGCTTTCGTGGAAAATCCATGTTCTACAAAACTATGTCATGTGAGACAATCTGCAGGGTCCCCAAGAGGGCGGGCTCCTGTGTGGGTTCAGACCCCTCATGCCCACCTTAAGTCTCAACCTCTGTCTCTATGCTTGTTAAACATCAAAATGAAATAACTATGCCATGTTTGCATCTTTTCAGGAGAGAATAGCGTGGTCACTAAATATTCTAGATAAATACTAATAAGAATAATTACAGCTGTCATTTTTCAGTATGTACGAAAAGCCAGGACTGCATTACGGTATTTTTCTATGCATGTAAACACATGCCTTCTGTATACATGCATCTATGTATGTAAACACATTCATTTCATATAAAGTAAATGAACTATGATTCCCATTTCGTAGTCATCAAAGGGCAAGTTGTTGAACCTCGCAAAGTTCTAATATCACACAGCTGAGAAGCAGCAAGAACAAAACGCACACCTGCATAAGACCGATGACAGAGCCAGGACACGCACTGCCAGCCGAGTGCATATTTGTAGGACTATTCCAGAAGAGTATGTGCCTGAACCTATTACAGCTAAACATGCTCTTCCCCTGGGACCCAGGGGCTCTGTGCCTTGATAAATACCTAAGAAAAATAAGCACCTGTATCCTCCAAAAGAAATGTACCAGCATGTTCATAACATCTTTATCACAATAACAAAAAGCTGGAAATAACTCAAACATCCAATAATAAAAGGACAGATAAATAATCATAGTATATTTGTATAGTGGAATCTACAGAACAATGAAGAAGAACTAGGCACCATGACATGCAAAAATATGAGTGAATTTCATGCACATAATTTGACCAAAGAAGCAATATTGCAAGATGCAGTTAATGATATTTTAAACTAGGCAGAAGTATCTTACAGAGCAAGACGTCAAGAACGGGGTTACTCTGGGGGATAATGATGGGAACAGGCATGAGGAAGGTTTCTGGGGTTCAGGCGATGCCCCATACCTTGGTCTTAGTGGTGGTGACATGAGTATACTCCCTTTGGAAGAATTCAAGAATTTAGGATTCACACAATTCACTGTATTTATGTTGTACTCTAATTTAACATAAACATTTACAAACAAAGCAAAGCAAAACAAAAACTGATCCTGAAACTTAACAGTTTCTAATACAAAAGGCCCTCTGGGTTTCCATGAGGCCATCATCAACTCGATGGTTTACACGCATCCTTCATTCAGCAAAGGTTTATCGGGGGCTACAGTATGTCAGCCACGTGCTAGGTGCTTCAGTGCAGTATTGACTTCTGACTTTCATGGGGATTAATATCTTACAGCCATGCTCTGTCTGGAAGGTATAAGAGATCAGACTGAACTTCTCTTGATTTCAGAGCATACTTGGGATAAATTTATCTACTTATCATGAAAATAGCATGTGATTTTAAATTTTTTAACTGAATCTTCTACTTGGAGGCTTTGACATTCAAAAATTTCTTCTATGTAGACAAAATGTGAAAGTGTTAGTTGCTCAGTCGTGTCTGACTCTTTGTGACCCCACAGACTGTAGCCCTTCAGGCTCCTCTGTCCATGGAATCCTCCAGGCAAGAGTACTGGAGTGGGTGGCCATTCCCTTCTCCAGGGGATTTTCCTGAACCAGGTCTCCTGCGTTGCAGGGAGATTTTTTACCATCTGAGCCACCAGGGGAGCCCATGTAAACAGAACTCCACCAAAATATACTCAGCACTTAAAAAAGTCATCATCATCACCATCATCAGCATCATCATCACCACCATCAAGATCATGATCATAACTGTCCTCATTACTATCATCACAGCTGTCACCATCATCATACGCATTGTCATCACCATCACCATCATCACCATAAACTTTATCATCACCACCGTCACTATCACCATCATCTTCATCACCACCATTACCATCCCCACCCTTAACATCATCTTCATCTTCATTCTCACCATTATCATCGTAGTAAAATTACATAGTAAATTAGAGAAATGTGCTTTGTTTCATTTCCCAGAGGACCCCTGCAGGTTTAGGTTCCCGACACAATAGTGGGAGCTGGTTCAATAACTTCTTCCCTTGCATCAGTTCCCTATACCCTTTCCATATAAATGATTTGCATTTGAATCATCATCTCAGAATCTGCTTCTGAGAAAAGCCTAAACAGAGAGAGTCTTCCTAGGGTGGTTGTGAGGATTAAATGAGGTAAACCAAATAAAATCAAGCTCATAGGAAGTAGTCAGTAAATCTTATGTATCGTTGGTCTCAAGAAGTAGTTGAGTTCCTGACTTAGGGGAAATGGGTTGTTACAAGAGAATTGATGGCTTCATCAATTCTCACAGAAGACTTGGAGATACTTTCCCATGTAATATCTGACCTGTTTTCTCAGTGAATTCATCACCTCCTGCCTCAGTCTAGGGTCCCTGGAAGATAGGGTCTGGTCTTACTCATTTTGTATTCTAAGCATTTATCAAGGATGCTTATTCAATGGTAGCCAGAATATTTGCCTTTTGCAACAGCTTCAGCCTGCACTTCCCAGATATAAGGGAAGAGGGTCTGGACCTGAGGGATGTTGACCTGGTCATGTGGTCCCACCCATTACTCCTCACATCTAAAATGACAATCACAATAATAACAACCCCATGAAGTTGTGGGCTTCCTTGGTGGCTCAGATGGTAAAGAATCTACCTGCACTGCAGGTGACTCGGATTCAGTCCCTGGGTTGGAAAGATCCCCTGCAGAAGGAAATGGCAACCTGCCCCAGTATTCTTGCCTGGAGAATTCCATGGACAGAGGAGCCTGGCGGGCTACAGTCCATAGGGTTGCAAAGAGTTGGACAAGACTGAGCAACTGACATTTTGATGCAGTTGCCATGGGGAAAAGTGAAACAATACTGTTAACATGCTTAACACAGAGCCAATGACTATGAGAGAGCCAAAGTAAGCTCTTAATGTTTGCTTTGATTAGCTTTTATTTTAAGTCCCTTAATTCTGCAGCAACCACACCATTTGAATATGGCATTCCTATCGCTAACCTTTAGATTCCCGCCAAGACCAAGAGGAACGTGTGCAAACAGAGATGGAGACTTCATCCCACATTCCCTCTGGTCCAAACTTGAAAGCAGCAGTCAGTGACAACCTACTGGATTTATAGTGCTTTCTTCTTGGCAACTACATCAGCATTCGGATGCTGGTCCCTAGTGTTTTGTTTTGTTTTTTTTAATTGAAAACACCAAGTTAACAATCGGTGTCTGTGATTCAGTACGTAACAAATGAATAAAACTTGCTGGCCCTGATTTCCCTCTACTGCTCCTTTCCCTGGGGTGCTATTGCTCCAGCAAGAATATAGAAAGCCTGGGGCAGAGGATAGGGAACAGAATGGTGTGTGACAGAGCCTTCTCCCTTAGTAAATACCAAAGGGCAAAAACTCCCCAGAGAGAGAAGAGCTTGGGAAGAGGAGGCCTTCAGGCTGGAGGATCCTCTGGGGACAGGCCCAGTGCTCAGGAGAACGCAGCCATAGGCTGAGCTCAAGGAATATTTGTTGTCTGAATGACCTGATGAATTAATGCCATTTTCTAGGCAAGAAGGGACCCCTTGTATAGATATGACCCTCTCTCTTTATACCCAGGGAGAAAATACAGAATAGAAGCTTTGGAATAAAACACTAATGTCCAGAGTTACCACTCACTGGTTCTGTGATCTTAGGCTTCTTATCTACCTCCTTGAACTTGACTTTCTTGCTTGAAAAACATGATTAATAATATCCAATAGATGGGATTAACAGGAAGAGTCACCATGGAAGTACTTGGGACTTCATTCAGCTGCAAATAACAGGGAACCTGCTTATAGTGGCTGAAACTGTGAGGGGGTTAAAAATTTTTTTCTTTTTTCTTTCCTTAATATATATATTTTATTGGAGCATAGTTGACTTACAATGTTTCAGGTCAAGCACAGCAAGGTGATTCAGTTATACATATACATATATAATATTTTTGAAATTATTTTCCATTATAGGTTATTATAAGATATTGACTATAATTCCCTGTGGCAGGTTCCAGCATCCTCCTGTTCAATGGATGTTCAACAGCTAGTTGTGATTTTGGTGCTCTTGCAAGAGGAGATAAGCGCCCATCCTTCTATTCCACCATCTTGAACTGAAAGCCCAGGGGGTTAAACTTAACATATGCAACAGGGTGGGAAATCCTGAACTTGTGGGCCCATCCATGGTGATCAAAGATGAAGGTTCTTCCCTCTTCTGCTCTACCATCATTACTATGGCTTTTATGCTTATTGCCCCAGAGTGGCTGCTATGCCTCCAGCCATCACTTCCAGGCAGGAGTAAAAGGGGAGGTTGAAGGGGTGAAGGACAAAGAGCCTTCTTCCAGCAAGGCTTTGATTTGTGTTTGGGAAGGGCCACTCTCCGCAATAACTTCATTTGGATCTCATTGACCATAGCTGGGTCTCATGGCTATAGTTCCCATTAGGCATGTGTCACATCAAACAAACTCGATAAGGAGCCACATGTGACCCTTCATGGTATATGGGAGGTACCAGATGTTAACCTAAGCTAATGTTATCATATCCCCTCCCAGATCACCATTCTGCACACACAATGTGTGTGTGTGTCAGTCATATTATATGTGCACGCTCAGTCACTAAGTTGTGTCCAACTCTGTGACCCCATGGACTGTAGCCCGCCAGGCTCTGTCCATAGGATTTTCCAGGTAAGAATACTGTAGCAGATGCCATTTCCTTCTTGAAGGGATCTTCCCGGCCCAGGGATAGAACCCAGGTCTCCTACATTGCAGGAAGATTCTTTACCTCTGAGCCACCTGGGAAGCCCGTGTGCCATATTATAGTCATAGAAATGTCCCTCACAGGATGCTTGGACATCTTGCAGATTGCTCTACTATATTAAGGAGTTGAAATATGAGACTATTTCACCCAATACCAATTGCTCCTTTTTCTGAAATCCTATTTCATGTGAGTTCATTTTAAATCAACCAGCAAACATTTATGGAGACTTTCCTGCATCAGGTATTAACCTGGAGTGGCTGTAGTTCCTAAGAAGGATAAGACAGGAATTCTTGGCACCAAAGGATCTGCCATCTAGTGGGGAGGTGGTGATTGAGGTTAATAGAATCTCTGCCAATAGTGGTCATTAGATGAGCTTCTGTAGTAAAAATCAAGGAAGCAAGATTGCTTGGGGGCCATTTGTAAGACTGGATATACCAGTCACTGCTCAAATGCTATTAATTCTCTGTTATGTCCACATCTTTCTCTCTTAAGCACACAAAATTTAGACAGAGTGGGACAAGAAGAGACAGAAAATGAGAGCAAGAAAGACAAAGGAAACTGTGCTCTCTGTAAAATACATGTAACTGTTGAATTTAGCTCCTGGAAGTTTAATTACCAATAGCTCGTGTGTCTGGCAGCTCCATGGAGAAGGTGTTGAAAGCAGTGGATGGATCATAAGCCATCGCCTATGTTTGTAATTCTCAGAGCCTTCTGGTAGACCTCGTCTCTCTCTTCTCTCTCTCTTCTCTCTCTCTTCTCTCTCTCTTCTCTCTCTCTCTCTCTCTCTGTGGATTCTAGGAGTCATTTTTTCTTGAATATTCCTACACATAGAAAATGCATCTGCAGTGAGCTCCCACTTTTATTCTGATATCAATTCACTGCACTTCCAACACCCTCCTGTCTCTGGCCCTCCCTGGACCTGCAGAGGATCTGAGGGGCTGGGGATCTAGGTGGAGGGAAGTAGCAGCCTGATCTGATAAGGTATTTATGGCCCTAATTCCTGCAGGTGGAAGGAAAGACAATGCTGAGTGCATGCCTGGAAGAGTTTAGAAGCTGTGACTCATCCAGGGTCTGGAACCCATTTCATCCTCCATATTGGTCATCCAGGAAGCAGAGAAGACCCCATCCAGGCAGAGGTAGGCCCTAAGAAAAGACTATGAAGCTCAAGTGGCAGGCAGGTGTCCAGACCAGAATCCACATCCCTGCTCCGTGATGCACCCATCCAGAAGCAAGGAAGACAAACCCAAACCCCAAAGAGATGGCCGAGGCCAAGAAGGGAAGGCCCTTCGCCATCCACCCTGGATCCCTGTGCCCACCTGCACACCCACTCTCATCCCACAGCCTTACAAACCCAGAAAGTAAATGTGAGCTGGCCAACCACCTTGTCCCCAGGCCCACATCAGCTCACTTGGCTGCTGTCCAGCTCACCTTCTAGATGGTAAATCTCCATCATTGCCTGCTCAGAGTAGAGAACCCTGGGGTGTAGCATGCTGGTCTCCATTGCCTCTTAGATCCATGTACCTCCTCTGTGAAATAGGTCAGCCCCAGTGCCATCCCCAAGCTCCATGCAGGACACAAGGTACAAGAATGGGTCCAGCCCTCAAGAAACTCAGGTGCTATATGAGCAAAGGCAAGTTACAGATGAATTATAGATCACAGCCTGTCATTGTTACTCTACACAAAAACGGAACAGTGGACCTAACCCTGGACTAGGGTTCACATCTTACCTCTGCCACTTATCTGGTGGACCCTGCAGGAGTGACCCATCACCCCCAGTCCTCATCCTTCACTTGGGAATAACAGAAATGCTCAGACAAATGTTTGGAACAATATATGAGATCACTGTGTAAAAGTCTCTGGGTTGCTCAGTGAAAGGGCTGCCCTGACTGTCTTATCATGCTCAACAATGAAATACAGTTTGAGTTGTGATGCCTCTCTTGTAAACTTCTGTTAACCTTGACTCCTCTAATGCTGTCTCACTCCAGCTACTGTGTGTATTTCTACCAGCCGTAGAAATTCCGTTGCACTTTACTTCTTCAGTTGAAAAAATAAAAACATGACAATCATCAAGGTAGTCATTAACATTTATTCAGGGCTTGCTTATGTCAACGAGCAAACAACCTATTATTTTTATGCTACACATTACACATGGCAAAGCCACCATGACCTTTCCTGTAGGACTTCCCTGCTTCACTACTTTCTAACCGAGGAACACAGGCTGTTACTGTGCATGACTCTGGAATCAGATCTTCTGGGTTTGAATTCAACCCATTTCTAGCTGGGTGTCATTGGACAATCACTGCATCTCTGTGACCTTGGTTTCCTTGTTGGCAGAATGGGGATGAGAACAGGATAGCTCGGAGGTTTGGGAGAATAATTCTAATTGTGGTGGACATGCCCAAGAGTGACCTTATTGGTTCCTGCTCCCAATATCCATGCTTTTGTGTAAACCCCACCCCTTAAATATGGATGGGACTTAAGACTTGTTTCTATTATAATAAATGTGATTTGCTCAGTCGTTCAGTCATGTTCAGCTCTTTGCAACCCCATGGACTGTAGCTCACCAGACTCCTCTGTCCATGGAATTTTTCAGGCAAGAATACTGGAGCTGTTTGCCATTTCCTACTCCAGGGCATCTTCCCAACCCAGAGATGGAACCTGCATCTCTTGTGCCTCCTACATTGACAGGTAGATTCTGTACACTGAGTCACCTGGGAAGCCTGTTTCTAATAAATAGGAAACAGCTAAGATGAAGGAACTTTGCAGATAAGTAAGGTCTCTAGTCAGTTAAATTTAATTAATCAAAAGAGAGATCACCCTGCGCAGTCCTGGCCTAATCAGGTGATAGGCAGGAGCCCTCCCTGAAGTCAGAACATTCAGCAACAGGCTCTTCTCCTGGCCACAAAGAAGAAAGTCACCTTGAGTCCTACAACCACAAGGGAATGAATTCAACCAATTCTATCAACCAGCTTAGGAAATGTAAATGCAGTTTCTTCCCCAGTCAGGCCCCTGATGAGAATACATCCTACCTGATATCTTGACTTGCAGCCTCATGAGATCTTGAGCAGAGAACCAAGTTAAGCCATGTTCTGGACTCTTGACCACAGAAGAACTGAGATAATAAATGGATAATGCTTTAAGCCACCAAATGTGGTTCTGGTTATGGAGCAATAGAAAGCTAATGTTGAAATCCAGGTAGGATGCTGAGCATGGCGTCTAAATGTAGCTGGGCTATAGCTACTGTTAATAACTGTCACATGATTAGGTGGGTGATGCCTCTAAGGCACTGTTGCCTCCTGCCTCATCCAGCTGTCCCAGCCTGGGGACCAGACATCATGTGGTGGTGTAGGACCAACCAGTGCTCTTCTCACAGTGCTGGAGGGGGCTTGCAGGCCACACCAAGGGACGGAATCTGGCCAACAGTCTCCAAAGTTTTCACTTTCCCATGTCAGGGTAACCTGAGCCTGACCAGGCCTGAGTTTTTCAATAAGCCCAGACTTTTTGGCCTGCTTCTCCAGCCTAATTGGTTTTGAGCAGAATAAGGAGTGTTTTGAACTCTATGATGTTGGCTGCTGGACACCCATGTCCCAGGGTTTGACATAATCCCAATCTCAGAAATAGATGTTCTCCATCTTTTCACAGTCTCAGAGCCTCTTGATTGTTGTTCAGTTGTTAAGCCATGTCTGACTCTTTGCAACCCCATGGACTCCAGCACAACAGGCTCTCCTGTCCTTCATCATTTCCCAGAGTTTTCTCAAACTCATGTCCATTAAAGTGATGATGCCATCTAACCATCTCATCCTCTGTTGCCCCCTTCTCCTTATGCCTTCAATATTTCCCAGCAAGTGGGTCTTTCCCAATGAGTCACCTCTTCACATCAGGTAGCCAAAATATAGGAGCTTCAGCAGCAGTTCTTCCAACGAACATTCAGGGTTTGATATCCTTTAGGTTGGATTGGTTTGATCTCCTTGCTGTGCAAGGGACTTTCAAGAGTCTTCTCCAGCACCACAGTGTAAAGGCATCAATTCAGAGCTTCTTGATAATCACACCCAAATCTGCAGGCATCCAAGCCTGAACTTCAGCAGCTAAATTATTCAGAACAATATAACACCTAATCAAGCAACCTGATGCTAATGACTCCCCCAATCTCTACCCTCCTCCCCAAAAAGTCTCTACCGGGTATCAACAAAAGATACACGTTTATCAACTTTTAAGTTGTTTTCTCATTAAAATGTCTTTAATGCCTATTAAAATGCATGTTACAGATGCATGTTCCCCATAGTAATTGAGAGAATTGATGCAACTTTCTTATTCTAAGAGATTTTCAGGATCTCTTTGGAAATTATTTTTCACTCCTTTAGGATTTTACAGCTGCTTTTCTCATTATCTACCACATAAAACTTGGTTCCAATGAAGTTGCCTGGAGGAAAATTAGTTCAGGCAGAGTTTCTGCCCAAGTTCTGTGGTGAAACCCAACTTCCCAACTTCAGATGCAGACACAGAGGCCTGGTGTGCTTGTCTGGATCCACCCCTGAGGGGTGGGAATTTGGGTCAAATAGAGGGAGACACATGACCCTGTGTGCTACAGATGAGTTCAAAACTGCCAAGACTGCCCTGAAATCTTTCCCCACATATGGCAACAGTGGCAAAAACATCACCAGATCTCACCCTAAACCTTCCTAAAAATCCCTAGTGTAGAAAGTGACATCTGTATTTCTACACTGATAAGTGTTTTTCAACATCAGCAAAGGTCTCTGATAAGTACTTTTTGCTTTGTGTTTGTTTTCACCAAAATCAGCCCTTGTTTCCTGAAAAGACCAAGTGATAGGAGATGCCCTTTGCAAAGTTAGTGCACTCCACTGCCCTCCCTGCAATCTAGGTTTGCATGACAGGAAGGGTGTTTGTCTTCCTCTCTCTCTCTTTCTTTTTGGAAGGGGGGAGTTGTTGCTCAAATTTACAACTGTAGGAACAGGGTTTGGTGTTCCATGAATTACTTGTTACGAATCAGTATACAAGTTTGGAATCATTCAGTAGAGTCTGAGAGAATGACCAAAGTATAGGCAAATATTCACGATGTTGTTCTTGTTGTTCAGTCATTAAGTCATGTCTGACTCTTTATGACCCCATGGACTGCAACACACCAGGCTCCTCTGTCCTTCAGTATCTCCTAGAGTTTGTTCAAATTCATGTCCAATTCACCATAGGACTAGCAAAGAAGAGGCTGGAAATTGCTGGAAAGCAAATCAGCTCAAGTATGGTCCTTCCATCAGTTCTGTGACTCTAGAAGCAGCTGGAGGGACTTGGAGCCTCTCTGCTTCCATCAAGGAAACCAAAGCTGCAGCTTGAGGCTTGTGCATAGCCCCTAGGATGGTAAAGGCTCTGAATTCCTGTAGTACTGAAAACAGCCCCATTATTAACTCAACATTTATCAAGCAATTCTATATGCACATCCCTGAGTCAGGACGTGTGGGCGACAAAAAGATGTGTGTGGCAAAGTCCCCTGACTCATTCACTCATTAGGTCACTCATTCATTTGTCATTCACTTACTGAGTGCCTGTGATGTACTGGCCCTTCCCCAGAGCCCCACTTCTCTGAGATACGTCCCAGATGGAATGCCCTGACTTTTCATCCATTAGCTACATTTCTTTTCCCCTTGCCTTAGAGCCCTGGTTTGTTCCAGCAGCAGGGACTTCTCAATCTGAGTAGAATAGAGTGAGCTCTTGCCTCTTTCTGGGCCCTGGATCTCCCTTTCCAAGATCCTTCAAGGCACAGACACCAAACCCTGTTCCTACAGTTGTAAATTTGAGCAACAACCCCCCCCCCCCGCCAAAAAAAAGAGAGAGAGAGACAAACACCCTTCCTGTCATGCAAACCTAGATTGCAGGGAGGGCAGTGGAGTGCACTAACTTTGCAAAGGGCATCTCCTATCACTTGGTCTTTTCAGGAAACAAGGGCTGATTTTGGTGAAAACAAACAAAAAGCAAAAAGTACTTATCAGAGACCTTTGCTGATGTCGAAAAACACTTATCAGATTTTACGATCTCTCTGCTATGAGACTGCAGACCCTGGAACCCTGTGGGTAAAGGAGGGTGAGCTCAGACTTGAAATTAAGCAAATTTTACCTTCTGAGTCTGGGGAAGAAATCTTTTTTCATACTAGGAAGTGTTAAGTGATGAAGGAAACTTGTCAAGATAAATAAGAACATGGACCACACCAGAGTGGCCTCAGTTTTTAGGGGGGCTCTCTTGGTGCTGAGCTTAAACCCTGACTTCTCTCCTTCCCAACTCCCCACTATGGCCCACAAAGTTTAAATCCTGTTCTGTAAATGAGGACAAGCCTCCGAGCTACAAAAGATTTAAAGGTTTGGACCAAAGCAAAACGTTTTTCCTGCTTCCTTTTGGGTTAGCTTTCCTTTGCTCAGGGAGGGGAAAAGAATGGGCTTAGTCAGGAGCCTGACATAGGACAAGATTTTCTTATAGATTTCCAATAATCTCCGGGTCTCATTTGTGCCAGCAGCAACGAGGTGGCACTCGGAAAATCACATTTGATGATGACCTTGCGAAAAAGCTGGACCTGGTCAGCCTGACATCTTTCTTCTTCCTGGCCCTCCCAACATCACCTCCTGCCTTCCCACTCAGAGCCTTCTTGGGAGAGCAGACACAGTGCAGTGTGCTCACCACTCAGTCTACAGCAGATTTCAGTTTGGTTGTTGTTCAGTTGCTCAGTCGTGTCCGGCTTTGTGACCGCATGGACAGCATTGTATCAGGCTTCCCTGTCCTTCACTATCTCCTGAAGTTTGCTCAAATTTATGTCCATCGCGTCAATGATACCATCTAACCATCACATCCTCTGCCACCCCCTTCTTCTCCCTCCTCCTCCTCCTGCCTTCAATCTTTCCCAACATCAGTTTGGACACACCACTTAAAGTCCTCAAATAAGAATCAGAAGAAAGCCAGCTATTTGCAATGGGACATGAGGGATGTACAATGGATGCTGCCCCCTCACACGCTGGAATCTCACTGTGTTTTTTCTAAATCCAGATTTTCTATATGCTGCATCCCAGGAGGTGACCTGTTAGAGAGGCAATCTTCCTGGCAAGTTCATCCTGAGAAATGGAGCTGTCATGAATGGGACCCGTGATTGTCAATTCTAAAGTGACCAAGTGGCAGCTGCCATGTCTCTGATAATGAGTGAGAAACTCTGTCCTGGGAGCTCCAGGCAAAAGCTGCATCAGTGTCCCAAGGATACAATTGCCTTTGTGGGGCCGGTGAAAGGGCCCTTCCTTTGCTCTCTCTGGAAACTCACCAGACTCTCCAGTGCCTTCACTTTTACTCACAGAAGCATCCATACACATTTGATAATGAATACTTATCAGTGGCATACCAAATGTCTTAGTAAATCCCAGGCTGCCTTAACAAAATATCACACTCTGGAGGACTTAAACAGCACACCTTTATTTTCTCATGTGTTTATTTTCTCTCTAATTTAGTTCTAGAGGCTGTAATGCCAGCATAGTCAGGTTCTGGTGAGGACCCACGTGGTGGCTTGTAGAAAGCCACCTTCTTGCTGTGTGCGCATATGAAAGAGAGAAAGCTCTCTGGTGTCTCTTACAAGGGCACTAATACCATCATGAGCCATCTCCCTCCTCACACACCAAGATCATACATTTGGGAAGTAGATGTCAACTGCAAATTGGTGCTTGCCAAAGGCATTGGCCATCTGCCTCTGTGCAGACTGAACCCTGTGATGCTGCAGCTGCCAAACTTCAACATCCCTTCAAGGGAGTTCAGGGTGAAGAGTGAGGCACTGTGTTCAGTCGCTCAGTCGTGTCTGACTCTTTGTGACCCCATGGACTGCAGCACGCCAGGCTTCCCTGTCCTTCACCATCTCCTGGAGTTTGCTAAAACATCCGTGGAGTTGGTGATGCCATCCAACCATCTTATCCTCTCTTGCCCCCTTCTCCACTTGCCTTCGGTCTTTAAGAGCATCACTGTCTCTTTTCCAGTGAGTCTGCTCTTCCAATCAGGTGGCCAAAGGATTGCACCTTCAGCTTTAGCATGAATATTCAGGGTTGACTTCCTTTAGAACTGACTGGTTTGATCTCATTGCTGTCCAAGGGACCCTCAAGAGTCTTCTCAAGCACCACAGTTCGAAAGCATCAATTCTTCAGCATCAGCCTTCTTTACGGTCCAACTCTCACATCCATACATGACTACTGGAAAAACCATAGCTTTGACTATAGGGACATTTGTTGGCAAAATAATGTCCCTGCTTTTTAATACACTGTCTAGGTTTGTCATAGATTTTCTTTCAAGTTGCAAGAGTCTTTTAATTTCGTGGCCGCAGTCATCATCTGTGGTGATTTTGGAGACCAAGAAAATAAAGTCTGTCACTGTTGTCATTGTTTCCCCACCTATTTGCCATGAAGTGATGGGACCAAATGCCATGATCTTCATTTTTTGAACGCTGAATTTTAAGCCAGCTCTTTCACTCTCCTCTTTCACCTTCATCAAGAGGCTCTTTAGTTCCTCTTTGCTTTCTGCCATAAGGGTAGTGTCATCTGCCTAATATGAGGTTATTGATATTTCTTTCGGCAATCTTCATTCCAGTTTGTGCTTCATTCAGCCTGGCATTTCACCTGATGCACTCTGCATATAAGTTAAATAATCAGAGTAACAATATACAGTCTTGATGTACTCCTTTCCCAATTTTGAACCAGTCTGTTGTTCCATGTCCCGTTCTAACTGTTGCTTCTTGACCTACATACAGATTTCTCAGGAGGCAGGTAAGGTGATCTGGTATTCCCCTCTCTTGAAGAATTTTCCACAGTTTGCTGTGACCCACATGGTCAAAGGTTTTAGAGTAGTCAAAAAAGCAGAAGTAGATATTTTTCTGGAACTCTCTTGCTTTTTCAATGATCCAGTGGATGTTGGTAATTTGATCTCTGCTTCATCTGTCTTTTCTAAATACAGCATGAACATCTGGAAGTTCTCAGTTCACATACTGTTGAAGTCTGACTTAGAGAATTTTGAGCATTATTTTTGCTAGCATGTGAGATGAGTGCAATTGTGTGGTAGTTTGAGCATTCTTTGGCATTGCCTTTCTTTGGGATTGGAATGAAAACTGACTTTCTCCAGTCCTGTGGCACTGCTGAGTTTTCCAAATCTGCTGGCATATTGAGTGCAGCATTTTCACAACATCTTTTAGTACTTGAAATAGCTCAATTGGAATTCCATCACCTCCACTAGCTTTGTTCATAGTGATGCTTCCTAAGGCCCACTTGACTTCACATTCCAGGATGTCTGGCTCTAGGTCAGTGATCACACCATCGTGATTATCTGGGTCATGAAGATCTTTTTGTATAGTTCTTCTGTGTGTTCTTGCCACCTCTTCTTAATATCTTCTGCATCTGTTAGGTCCATACCGTTTCTGGCCTTTATTGTGCCCATCTTTGCATGAAATGTTCCCTTGGTATTGCTGATTTTCTTGAAGAGATCTCTAGTCTTTCCCATTCTATTGTTTTCCTCTATTTCTTTGCATTGTTCACTTAGGAAGGCTTCTTATCTCTCCTTGCTATTCTCTGGAACTCTGCATTCAGATGAGTGTATCTTTCCTTTGCCTTTAGCTTCTCTTCTTTTCTCAGCTATTTGTAAGGCTGCCTCAGGCAACCATTTTGCATTTTTGCATTTCTTTTTCTTGAGTATGGTTTTGATTACCACCTCCTGTGTAATGTTATGAACCCGTGTCCATAGTTCTTCAGGCTCTCTGTCAGATCTGATCCCTTGAATCTATTTGTCACTTCCACCATGTGTCCTAGGGAAACTGGTAGAACAGGTCTTTAGATATGTTCAGGAACCGATTTCATGATCCCAATCCTTGCATCTCCTCATAACTAGAAAAGTGCTAAATCCCTTCATGGTGACATCAGCTCCTTGTAAGTCACAGAAAACACTTAATGAGATAAATGCTTGATTACATTGAACTCCTCCTTTACCAAAATCTTATATATTGACCTTCCCCACCCTACCCCCCACCTCTTTGGAGCAATCTCTCAGAGCTATCTGAGGTGCTGTCTCCCAGGCTACAGTCCTGATTTTGCTCCCAAATAAAACTTAATTTGCAACTGTTATGCTGTGCATCTTTTTTTAATCAATATAAGACTTCAACTTATGAAACTGAGGGGATACAAATATTCAGTCCTTAAAACACTCTTACCATATGCCATCCCTCTGCCAAAACTTAAATATTCATCATCTCTTTGGATTCTCACACCATTCTATAGTACATTATGGCTCTCTCCATCTTAAAGATGAAAAATAGAAGATACTGGTGGTAAGGAACTAGCCCCAGGCTACACAACTAGTAAGTGGCAAATAGATTCAAATGCAAGTCAGTCTGGCTCAAGGATTAGGCTTCTAAACACAGCATTCCTAAAGTCCCTTGAAGCCAGCAGGTTTCTTAAAGCTTCAGAACTTGGAGAGTATTTAAACAGAGTGGTTTTCAAGTATGCTTTAGCCAATACCAATTTTATAATATCTCTTACTTGAAATGTTCATATGTAAAAGAACAAAGAAAAAAAATTCCAATTTGCTGTGATGGAAGCAGGGATTCAGGCCATAAATTGCCAGCACTTTTCACTTTCTCATGTTGTCCTTCCCAACCCTTCCCCTTCAAGCCTCATCCCATTCCTGGCAGAACTGGAGGCATAGTTTCTCATCACCCAAGAGGTTAAAGACAAGATTAATTTAAAAGTTGAGCAAACAAGAGAAATGACCCTTACACAGAAAACAACAATAAATTTAGCCAAAACAAAAACCTACTTCAAGTCTCTAGAAAGTAAACAAAGGTGGGAAGGAAGCCTAAACCTGGAACAAGGAATCAGCACATGAAGAGTGCCCCATCTTTGTGTTGCTTCCATCAAGATTCAGTGCAGCTGAATCTCTGATAGAAAACCCACCATCTCTCTGCCCAGGAAAAGAGAGTCACAAGGTCGCTGATGCTGGTGAGTGAGAAGGGAAACTCGTAAAGGCTGGAGCAAAAGGGGGAAGTCCAGGCTCTGCATGTAAACTCTGCCCAAGTCTTTGAATGACCTGAAATGCTCCATTCATGCTGCAGACTGCAACCGACCCAATTAAAAATGAAAACAGCAGCAATAGAACCCACAAAGAAATGAGCTGAGACCAGAGCTGTCACCACCTGTAGATGAGACAGAGTTTGTGGTTTGATTCTATCTGAATTACTTTTCTGCTGAAACAAAGAAATAATACTTCATGGAAAAACATAACCGAAACCACAGTCTCCACACACAGTAATCACAACATCCAGGATGCTATCCAAAATTATTCAGTATGCAAGAAACCATGAGAGTGGGACTCATTCTCATGTAAAAAGAGAACCAACCACCATCATGACCCAAATGCTGAAATTAACAAAGTCTACAACACAGCCATTCTAACAAGGCTGCAGGAGGGAAAGGAATAAGTGAAAAGATATTATAGGAACTCTCAGGAGAGAAATTTAAATGTTAAAACAAATCAAATGGAAACTTTAGAGCTAAAAATTAGGATATCTGAAATTATGGGCTTCATAATGGGTTTAATAGCAGAATAGATCAATTTAAAAAATTAGATTTCTCACACAATGTTAGGTGGTAAAACACGAATTGCAAACCAATGAAACAGTAGGATATCATCGTGTTAAACATTCTAAGCATAAAAACAATGTTATACATTGTGTTTAAAAGGAAAGTCAATGAACCTGAAAATAGATCAATAGAAATTATCCAATCTAAAGAATAAAGAGAAAAACATTAGAAAAGAAATGAATTGAATCTCTGGGACTGACTTTAAAATATAAGCAATTCTAGAGGAGACATGAGAAAGAATGAATAGAAAAAAACATTTGAAAAAGAAAAAAAAAAAACATTTGAAGTAATAATGGCCCACAACTTCCCAAACTGGTGAAAGATGTAAATATACAATTTAAAGAAGTTCAGCAAACCACAAATAGTATAATGCCAAAAATATGTGCCTAGTTTCATAATTTTTTTAAAAAAAGAATATGAAGCAGAAATCCTAAAAGCAATCAGATAAATAGGTCACATACACAGAAAAAATAATTTGAATTATTCAAGACTTCTCACCAGAAACTACTTGACCATTTGACTGACAGTGAAACAGCACCTTTAAAATCCTAAAGGATGAAAACACTATCAACAGAGGATCCTATACACAGAATAAATTTCAAAACTGAAGGGGAAATAAAGACATTTTAAGAAACCCACAGAATTCATTGTCAGCACACATGCGCTACAAAAATACTGAAGAAAGTTGTCAAACTGAAGGAAGTCAAAATGATGCCAGAGAGAAATTTGCATCTTCAGAAAACAAAAAAGAGGATAATGAGTAGTAAATATTTGAGTACGTATAAAAGACTGACATGCATGCTAAGCTGCTTCAGTCGTGTCCAACTCTTTGAAACCCCACGGACTGTAGCCCATCAGGCTGCTCTATCCATGGGATTCTCCAGGCAAGAATACTGGAGTGGGTTGCCATTTCCTTCTCCAGGGATCCTCCCAACCCAGGGATCAAACCCATGCCTCATTGTCTCCTGCATTGGAAGGTGGGTTCTTTACTACTAGCTCCACTATGTCTTCCTCTAAATTTTGTTAAAATACATATGATTATTTAGGCAAAAATCATAACAATTGTCTTGTGAAGTTATAAACTCACTTCATATATTCCAACATATGTAGATGTGTGCACACAACTGTTACAGCATAAGGGTGGTCAGGAGAGTTAAATGCATCTACAAAGTTGCAAGGTTTCCACATCACACGTGAACTCATTCAGTATCAACTTTAAGTAGACTGTTAAACCTAAGGATGTTTATTCTAACCCTTAAAGCAACAACTTTCTGCCATAAGGGTGGTGTCATCTGCATATCTGAGGTTATTGATATTTCTCCCGGCAATCTTGATTCCAGCTTGTGCTTCTTCCAGCCCAGTGTTTCTCATGATGTACTCTGCATATGAGTTAAATAAGCAGGGTGACAATATACAGCCTTGATGTACTCCTTTTCCTATTTGGAACCAGTCTGTTGTTCCAGGTCCAGTTCTAACTGTTGCTTCCTAACCTGCATACAGGTTTCTCAAGAGGCAGGTCAGGTGGTCTGGTATTCCCATCCCTTCAGAATTTTCCACAATTTATTGTGATGCACACAGTCAAATGTGGCAGAAAGCCCCTTATGGCAGAAAGTGAAGAGGAACTAAAGAGCCTCTTGATGAAAGTGAAAGAGGAGAGTGAAAAAGTTGGCTTAAAGCTCAACACTCAGAAAACTAAGATCATGGCATCCAGTCCCATCACTTCATGGCAAATAAGTGGGGAAACAGTGGAAACAGTGGCTGACTTTATTTTGGGGGGCTCCCAAATCACAGCAGATGGTGATTGCAGCCATGAAATTAAAAGATGCTTACTCCTTGGAAGGAAAGTTATGACCAACCTAGACAGTATATTAAAAAGCAGAGACATTACTTTAACAACAAAAGTCCATCTAGTCAAGGCTATGGTTTTTCCAGTAGCCATGTATGGATGTGAGAGTTGGACTATAAAGAAAGCTGAGTGCCGAGGAAGTGATGCTTTTGAACTGTGGTGTTAACAGAAGACTCTTGAGAGTCCCTTGGACTGCAAGGAGATCCAACCAGTCCATTCTAAAGGAAATCAACCCTGAATATTCATTGGAAGGATTGATGCTGAAGCTCCAATACTTTGGTCACTTGACGCAAAGAGCCAACTCATTGGGAAAGACCCTGATACTGGGGAAGATTGAAGGCAGGAGGAAAAGGGGATGACAGAGGATGAGATGGTTGGATGGCATTGCCAACTCAATGGACACAAATTTGTGCAAACTCTGGGAGATGGAGAAGGACAGGGAAGCCTAGCAGGGCTGCAGTCCATGTGGTTGCAGAGTCGGACACAAAGTTAGTGACTGAACAACAACAACCCCAAGTAGGCCCTCTTGCTCTTTGCAGTTACTCTGCATCATCGCTGAACTGCTGGCTGATTACCCAGGAGTCAACAATTAGGACAGAGAGCTATCTCATTTACAAAACCCCCAAGAACACAAGTGTGGAGCAGGGCTTTAAACAACAGGAAGGAAAGAAGGAAGGAGGGAAAGAAGGAGGGGCAGAGGAGGAAAGGAGAAACATGGGGGAACCACATTTGGAAAAGGACACTCCAGGTGAGAACAGGCAAGGCAACAGGAGAGCAGCAACTGACCAGGGGAGGAACCGCCCCATGGCCTTGTGCTCTCCAGGCCCATTGCTCAGAGTTCTGGGCCCCTTCCATCTGCCTGGTCTGTGCCCCGCATTAGGCCTTCCCTGCCCATCCTCAGCACTAAGACAGCTTAATTCCCAATCTCCTGATAGCCATTTACCCATGCACTGTCCATCATGCTCCTGACCACAGCTGCTCTGCAGCAAGACCCCCTCCACACCTCACAGGGTGCAGTCTTGGGCAGGGTCCCCTGGCCAAAGGTAAAAGTTCAGAAGCCCAGGGATGTTTGGCCCATTTGTCACACAAGGGCAAGTCTGGGAGTGTGAACCGCTGACACCTCTCCTTCACCAGGTCCAAATAGCCTGGATCGGGGTTTCACAGCTTCAACTGAATACTGTCAAGTAAATTACAGAAAGCAATGCTTGGGGACTTCCTTGGCAGTCCAGTGATTAACAATCCTCCTTCCAATGCAGGGGACGTGGGTTTGATCCCTGGTCGGGGAACTAAGATCCCACATGCCACGGAGCAGCTAAGCCAGAACACCGTAACTGCTGAGCCCTCACACCACTACTGGAGGGTCTATGAGCCCCAATGAAAGATCTCTCATACCTGATGCAGCCAAATAAATAAGTAACTCATTAAAGAAAGAAAGAAAGAAATGCTTTGCAGAGCAGGTGTTAAAAGCAAAATCTTGAAACTTCCAAGAAGAAATACAGAATAAAAATGTCATTTAGAAATGTCTAGAAAGGTCTCAACTGGGGTTGCTCCTGAGGAAGAGGGTCAGGATTGGGAGGGGCAAGGTGATCATATTTCTCTGGTTGGAATTTATGACAAAAAATGAATTCATGTGATGGTTAAATTTCCTTTTAATATTTAGGTTAGTTTGGAAGAGAGGAGCTGATGAAAAGAAGCCAAGGCAAAGGTGATCCCCGTGGTCCTGGGCTGACCGTCAAGAAGTGTTCATGGGATGTGGAGATTGACCCTGGTTCTGGGACCATCCACCCCACACCCCACCTAGAGCCCAGGTTAAGAGGCACAGGGTATGAAGTCAACTGCGGAGCAATGTCACCATCCCCAAGAGGGAAGCTGGGTGGTGGAGGGTCCCTGGGAGCTGATGGACATTTGGGGAAGTTTTCAGCCTTCCCACCTGAAGACAGAGCCCTACAAACTCTTCTGTTGTCAAGACTGGAAAGATGTGGAAGAGTCAGCTCTCCTCCCCCTGGGTGTTGGGGACACATGCAGAGTGGGCAGGGGGCTTCATGGTGGGCATGATTCCCTTCCCCCCAGCACTCCGGCAGCCCCAGAGAAGAAAGCCCCTCAACTCCCAGTCATGGGATTAGAAGGTATTAACCCTGTCTCCAAAGTTTCACCAGGACCACTGTCAGCTGATCTAGGTCCAGCCTTATGGCAAGAGAGACTGATTCGGGGATGGTCATGGGATCCATCCCAAGGTGACCTCCAAGGGGCCTGCCTGCAGGCTAATTAATGGGAAAGGAAAGACCCTCTGGCTTCTACAGGCAACACTGGAAGAATCTGTTTCGTGTGATTCTCATGAACCTGAGAGGGGAAAGGTATAGCTCCAAGGGCTGCCTGAGAATGAGGCCATCCCTGAGGGCAGAGGCCACAACAGTGAGCCTGACCCAGCCTGGCCAGAAGCAGGAGCCGTCCTGGGGTTCTCTGCTCTTCAGGCCAGTACCGCCTTGATTCTTTAACCCAGAGAAAGCGAGCTGGGTTTTCAGCACTGTGCCCCAAAAAAAGAGCCCCAGGTAAAGCCTGTGTCCAAACAAGAATGCACCTGGGTGGTACGAGGAAAAGTCCATTAAGGATCCCACACGTCAGGGGGTTGTCACATCTCTGTCACATCACACACATCAGCTTCTTGATGACACTGGGAAGCTGGTTGGGGCGAATGAATACCCCACTCCCTGCTCCCTGGGTGTCTCTTGGAGGACTAGGCGCTTTCTCATTACCCTGTTACGTTTCCATGGAAAATAAAACTCATGATGGATTTTGCATTTGCTCCCCAGCTTCCCACTAAAAGAAAACATAGATGGTTCAGTTAATTTGGGTTGTGTCTCAATAATGGAAATAACTGAATCGGGCCCAGGCCCTGGAGACCCCAATGACCTTAACAGCCCAACAAGCTGCTTGATTGAAAATAATAAATCAACCAGCAAGTGGCTGGACCCACAGCCAATTTCCACACAATCAATACGGAGCACCATGGACACAGCATAGTTCTCATCATCCTGGAACCAACACTTTTACTCAAGGAAAATGTCCAAGAGAGCGCTGGCCCAGCCATGATGGAGCAAATAACCTCCTATCCTGGACAAAGACTTGGGGGGACCCGAGGCTTTTCGACAAAAAATGCTTTGTTTGCAGACGTGGCTGAGGTCTGGGGATGCAGCCTGGCTCTGCTTTTATTCATTCATCCCTTTGACTCTTGCTGTTTTCCTTTTGGCCTTTTCCCGCTTTATTTGAAAAATCTGAGGTGGGAGAATAAAGAAGGGAAAGCAGATATTGGCTCCATCAGATGGCCTCTATAACTGCAGCTTCAAGGTCAGGCAGATGCTGCCATGGCTGTCTGTCTGGGCAAAAGGATGACCAGGCATCCTGAGCAGAGACCAGCTGGGAGACAAAGCCTCCCCCACCCTTCTCAGAGTGGTCTTTGGAAGGAATATGGCTTCAAGGCTTCTGTGATGGAATATTGCTACATTAATTCAGTCTTTGAGTTCTGTTATTGAGGGAAGAGAAGCACAGCAGATAAACACAGACACAACAAAGCGATGGGTAGGATGAGAGTGGCTCAGCGGTAAAGAATCCACCTGCAAATCAGGAGTCACAGGAGATGTAGGTTTAATCCTCGGTCAGAAAGATCCCCTGGAGTAGGTAATGGCAAGCCACTCCAGTATTCTTGCCTGGAGAATCCCATGGACAGAGGAGCCTGGCAGACTACAGTCCATGGGGTCGCAAAGAGTCAGACATGACTGAGGCACTTAGCAACACACATGCATCTCCAGGGGCAGAGTGGCGCTGGGGCTGGCAGGGAGGGCTAGGCTGGTGGGTGAGTTTCTAGAATGTTCTCTCTGCTGCAGAGAAGGCTCCAGCATCTCTGTCTGTCCCTCTAAGATGCAGGCTCCTCTCCAGCAGACCCCTCACCCAGCAGCCTCCCCTCCCATGGCCACCTAGTGTGACTCTTAGGCCTGACTCTCTGTTCCCTGGGCCTGGCCAGTTGACTGCACATCGTCACATCCCAGGACCAGGAGACCTTCGGGGACTGAGGGTGAGCTTTAGGTCTTACATCACTCAGGGTGCGTGGTATTGAATGGTCCTTGATGAAGTGAGACACTTGCTCCTGATTAGCCACATGCCCAGCCCCAGTGAAGGAGGCCGAGGACAAAACCAGCCTCCTGACCATGTGTTCTCCCCAGTGGGTCCATGAGCTGGAAGCTCAGCTCCTCGGGGACCATCTGCACCCTCCCTTCCCAGAAAATGTCCCTGCCCCCAAAACAGCAACTGCCCCTCATTCATGCCTGAAATCCCTGCAGACCCTGAAGGTGATAATTCACCCCTCAGGGTTGGAACATTGAAGAAGGTGACCTTAACCCCGAGGGTGGCCCCCATCCTCACCATAGCTCCTGAGTCGAATCAACATAGAGACTTCTTCCTCTTTCCCAGTTGAGAGGTGCAGGCAGTCAGGGACAAATCCTCCCAAATTTCTGGAGGGAGCATGGGTGCTACATTGCTAGCCCTGGTTGAAGGTCCTCTGTGCCTGGCATGTCACCCCACTTGGTCATCTCGGTCACCCCCAGGAGTGGGCTCCTTATTCATCTCTTTCCTCTGTGTTCCCCAAGCTTGCACCCAAGTCCACAGTCCCAGCCTCCTATGTTTCTAGTTTCCCCCAGGCTTGCCGATGGGAGGGGCCACAATGTCATGGGACAGAAGAAGCCGGGGGTGGGAGCTGTAACTCCTCCACTTCACAGGTGACAACATTGATGCTCAGAGAGATGTGTGAGTCACAGGTGAGGCAGAGGTGAAGTGCTCACCCCTTGCTGCCCAACGGATCCCCGACTCAGGGCCACCTGCCCCTTGGAGAAGGACAGCCAGCATCTCCCAAGCACATTGCAATTGTTCAGCTACTGGTTTGCAGGGAACCAGCTCTTCTGAACATTTCTGCTTCATGTTCTTCCTGAAAACCATGAGAGAAAGTAAGAGAAGCATCACTTTGTAAGAAGAAAAGGGACAGCTCCTCAACACAGGAAGCGCTGTTCCATTCCTGGGTCCGGGGTCCCAGACTGGTGGTCTAGCACCCTCGTCCCTTCTCAACTAGAAACATCAGAGGCAGAGGGACCAGGGGGTCCAGAATGAGCCCTAAGGTCAGGCAGAGTTCACGGGCATCCTTCAGAGAGGCATCCTGGGAAGGTGGTGTGGGCATCTCTGCAGATCTTCTTGTAAGGATTCAAGCCCTCAGCATCTGGGATGGAGGCTAATGACAGAGAAATAGATCATTTAATTGTTCCCAAGCTGAGGCCGGCAGGCTGGACAGTTCTCCACTAATTGCATTGCAGCCCTGCTCTGCCCTCAGCTTCCCAGAGTAAGAGCTTCCAACACCTTATTTCAGAGAGTTTCCCCTTGGCTAATTAATTATGCAAAAAGATTTGGTTTTCAAATCTTCCAGGTTTGACAGTTTGCACTAGATAAACTCCTCAAGCTGTGTGCAAATAATTCATATTAAAACATCATAGCCGTTGACTCGGTGGTCAGCTGCTAAACTCAGGCTGGCTGAGTGTCAGAAGTCGACATTTTTGTCCATGGATGGATGGCAAGGTAATCATTTGATGACAGTAAACTATTTTATTTCTATTAAACCATGATTGGGGGCTTCCCTTGTGGCTCAGGTGGTAACGAATCTACCTGCAAGGTGGGAGACCCAGGTTCAATTCCTGGGTCAGAAAGATCCCCTGGAGAAGAGAATGGCTACCCACTCCAGTATTCTTGCCATGGAGAATTCCATGGACAAATGAGCCTGGCAGGCTACAGTCCATGGGGTTGCAAAGAGTAGGACACGACTGAGCGACTAACACTTTTAGTTTTCAAGCCACGATCATCATGTTTGCTTTTTCTAACAAACGATGAGTTGTGTAGTTGGGGGGTGCACACTGTGATTTTGTAAGGACAGGAGACGCCAGAATGCTATGTGATCTGTGGTTCCAGGACACCATCCGTTTTCTCCTCAGGTACCAGGACGTGTACACAAGGCTACCCAGAGATGGTCATCCTCTATAGATCTGCAATGTTCTCATCCTTGGAAATCAGGTTGGTCCAGACCAGATGGTAGTTTTCAGCGGGGATGGAGGGGGGCAATGTCTGGAGACATTCTTGGCCATCACAATTGGGAGCTAATACTGGCATCGTGTGAGTGGAGACCAGGAATGCTGGGATGCTGCTGGACCTCTCACAATGCCCAGGACAGCCCCCAGGATAAATGGTTGTCTCGTTTGCAACATTAACAAGACCAAGGGAATAAAGTCTGCCTCTGAGTGTTTGTCCTCCATCCATGAATATGCTTAAGGAAGGTGACTTTGGACTCCACCCAAGGATGGGGCTGGTCACCAGGAGAACTGACCCTGTGTTAGAAGCTTGGAAACTTCAGTCCCACCCCTGACCTCTAGGGAGGGGAAAGGAGCTGGAGGTTGAACCAATCACCAGTGGCCAATGATTTAATCAGTCACGTCTCTGTAATGACACCTCCATAACAACCCAAAAGGACGTGGCTTGGAGAGCTTCCGAGTTGAACTCACAGAGGTTGGGAAGAGTGGGCACCTGGAGAGTCTTGGGAGCCCCTGCCCTTCCTTCACACCTTGCCCTGTGCATCTGCTCATTTGCCTGTTCATCTATTCATCACATCCTTTTATAATAAATCAATAATTAGTAAGTTAACTGGTGTTCTTTGTTTTTTAAGTCTTTATTGCATTTGTTCCAATATTGCTTCTGTTGTTTATGTTCTGGTGTTTTGCCCACAAGGCATGAGAGGTTTTAGCTCCCCAACCAGGGATGGAACCCATGCCCCCTGCATTAGAAGGCAAAGTCCTAACCACTGGACCACCAGAGAAGCCCCAAGCTGGTGTTCTTGAGTTCTGTGAGCAGTTCTATCAAATTAAGTGAACCCAAGATGGTGGTCATGGGAAGATTTGATTTATAGCCAGCCATCAGAAGCACAGGTGATAGCTTGGGTTTGGGGCTGGCATCTGAAGTAGAGGGTAGTCTTTGGGGACTGAGTCCTGCACACGTGGCAACTGATTCATCTCTGCGTAGAGAGTAGTAGAATTGAGTGGGCTTCTCAGAGACACTGATGGCATCCAAGAATCACTTATTGGTGTAGGGAGACCTTCACACACACACACACACACACACACACACACACTGGAATTGGGTTCCTGGACCTTTTTGGAGACCCTGATCCAATAGGACTGGTGTCTTATAAGAAGAGGAGGAGACACTAGAGCTTTCTCTCCACCCACACACAGAAAAGCCATGAGAGCCCACAGCGAGAAGACAGTCATCTACAAGCCAGAGAGCAGGCCCTCACCAGACCCTGAATCTGCCCATACCTTAGTCTTGGACTTGTGGCCTGTGGAACTGGAAGAAGATCAATGTCCGTTGTTCAAGCTGCACAGGTCGTTGGAATTTTGTCATGGTAACTGGGCAAACTCACACCACCCCCCAACCTGTTTCTCATTTTCTTCCCCATCTCATCAAACTTCATCCCAGCCACCCATTGACATGGGCCCCAAACTTTGCATCCCACACCCCCTTCTCTATTTGTCCACCTTTCTCCACTTTTCTCCTTATCTATTAGCAACCTGTCAAGTATCCATCCATCCATCTCTGAATATGTCCATCTATGCATAATATCAATCTATTATCTGTCTGTCAATCTGTGCATCTATCATCTATTTGTCACAATTATCAACCTATTGTTTATCTGTCTATTTATCTGTCTATTTATCTCTCTATCTATCCACTGATCTATCTGTCAATGCATCTGTCTATCCTCAGTAGTTCAGGAGTAAAGAACCCACCTGCCAATGCAAGAGATGCCAAAGATGCAGGTTCGATCCCTGGGTCAGGAAGATCCCCTGGAGGAGGAAATGACAACCCACTCCAGTATGCTTGCCTGGAGAATCCTATGGACAGGAGGCCTGGCAGGCTATAGTCCATGGCATCACAGAGTTAGACACGAGCACGGATGTACAAGCATCTATCTACTGGATTGGTCAAAAAGTTCACTCAATTTTTTTCCATAAGATGTTACAGAAAAACCCTTACAAAGTTACTTTTTGGCCAACCCAATATCTGTGTATATACCTTTCTACCATCTATCTGAGTACTCATGCATATCTCAAACACACCTACACACACAATCTCAGCAAATCCTGTTGACTCCACCTTCAAACAGTTCCCCGATCACTCACTTTCTCGTGACTTGCACCAGTTCCCTCCAAGTCTGCCATATGCCTTCTGGTTTGCACAGGAGCCTCCTGCCTGATTTCTGCACATCTGCACGGTCCCCTCACAGTCCTGACACCACAGCCAGAATGACCTTCTAAGACAAAAGGCAATGTTTTCCCATCTTGGCTCAAAGCCTGTGAACAGTCTTCTGCTTGCTCGGAATCACCTTCAGCATCCACACAGAGAAATTCCAGACCCCATTCCTGCTCCCACCTCTTCTTAAGTTCACCCCTCCCCTTTCTTTCTCTGCCCTGCCTCTTGTCCTGGGACCTGCTGCCCCAGGGCCTCTGCATTTTCTGGTTCCTTTCCTGAAATGCCTCTCCCAGGTGGGTCGTCTGCATGGTCCCTCCCTTGCGCACTGCAGGCAACCTCACCACCAGTCCCAGTGTAAGACCCCACCTCTCTGTGCCCTTACCCTGCTTTCTCTCCCTGCGTGGTCACTGTCACCATACAACAAACAAGACTAAGAAGAAGTCTCGTTGAGGTTGGAGTGAAGTGAAGCCACTCACACATCATCAGTCAGTGGGCACCCACCTTGTTATTTGGAGAAATATGGGAATAGTTTTCAAATTAAACATGATGCACTGTTTAACCCAACAGCTTCCCTGATGGCTCAGCGGTAAACAATCTGCCTGCCAATGCAAGAGACGCAGGTTTGATCCCTGGGTCGGGAAGATCCCCTGGAGAAAGAAATGGCAACCCACTCCAGTATTCTTGGCTGGAGAAATCCATGGACAGAGGAGCCTGGCAGGCTAGGGTCCTTGGGGTCGCAAAGAGTTGGACATGACTGAGTGATTAAACACCCACAACAATAACCGTTTAACCCACCACTGTGTCTACCACAGAGAAACTCTGAAAGCATGTGAACAGAAACACACACAAAATTTTTATTAATACCAAAACTTGAGGAAAATACCAAGGTGCATCAGCAGACTGAAGGGACTAGGATGTGGGCACACCACTCACCTGGCAAGAGGGCACAGGTGTGCAGGGGCCAGCATCCCTCAAGACTCCTCACGAAGGTGGAAAGCTTCATGCAGAGAGGCCCACAGAGCATCTGAAAGTCACCAAACCTCACCTCTGGGATGGTGAGACTCACCTGACATCTTCCCATGGCAAAGTCCTACAGACCAGGGTCAAATATGCAAACAGACGTGTCAATTCACAGCTGGGCTCTCCACAGGGGAGGGAAACCCTGGAGGCTGAAATAGAAGTCCTGACAAACAGAGCTGGAAGCATCTAGGCCGAGGCCACAGCCCGTGGCTGGAGCGAGGTGGCCATCTGTGTGTGTGCTTGTGTGTCTGCACACATCTGTGCACATGTACATTTGTGTGTCTCTAGGCTTGTGTGTCTATATCTGTGTCTGTGTGTTTGTCTGGACGTGTGCATCTGTGCATGTTTGTAACTGTATGTGTCTGTGTATGTGTATGTGTCTGTGTGTATATCTGTGTGTCCCACTGCTTATGCATGAACGTGTCTGGGCCTGGTGTACCTGCAGTCCAGGGAGGGACCCCAGTGTGGTCTCTGCACCCCACCCAAGGCAAGAAGGAGGCCACAGACCCCACAGGCAAGGAGCCCGCCCCACGGCGGGGACTGTGGGAGAAATATATGGCCCCAATTAAACTGATAGATCACACTTCAATGTAAACCAACATCAACTACCAACCACCAAAATTTAAAATTCAGCAGATGGGTTTAAAAGCCAAAGGACAAAACGGGTGGCTGGAGGGGAGACCTAGGAATGCACTCACAGAGCACGGGGAGGTTTAAAAATAAAATTTTATGAAGGAGCCATTAAGAGACATGGGATTAGAGTGAAAAAGGCCCGACAGATGTCAAAGTTTAGCAGAAGGAGGCTGAGGGGGAGGGACTATTAGAGAAAGTAGCAGCAGTGAATTTTCCAGAATGGATGGAAGAATTAACTCCTCAGATTTAGAGGGTTTGGATCCCAAGAAGTATAAATAAATATAAAACCTGTCCAGATGTGTTATAATGCAACTGCACAATACCACAAAGACAAAAAGACACTGACCAAGTCGATAAGAGAGAAAAGACAGACTTCCTGGAAAAGGAGCCACGTTTAGACCTACAGCCACTCCTCGGCAGAACAACAGACCCAGATGAAACCAGCCATGTCTTTATATGATGGAACAGACTTTTCTGAAAGTAAGAAATTGAATCCAAAAGAACGCATTTAATGCCCAAAAGCAGGCAAGCAGTGCATGCATGCTTAGTCGCTAAGTCGTGTCCGACTCTGTGCAACCCCATGGACTGTAGCCCACCAGGCGCCTCTGTCCATGGAATTCTGCAGGCAAGAATACTGGAGTAGGTTGCCATTTCCCTCTCCGGGGGATCTTCCTGACCCAAATGTCGAGCCCACATCACCTGCTTGACAGGTGGATGCTTTACCACTGCACCCCCGGCACTTCTGGTAACCCTACCTTTTTAAAAGAACTTTTGTCCCCTCATCTCCTGTTATTTCTATTCCAGAACATTGAAAATTCATTTTATCTGCTCAATCCATACTCATTGTCAAAGTTCAATAGACACTGGTGATGATGATGATGGTGATAAATGGAAAAACTGCTATTCACCTTATAATCACTGTCTCACTTAAGTCTAGGAGTCAACAGAAGTTTAACACATTGGATGCTTGCACAAGTGACGCAGCTCAAACCCGGCCCTGTGGCTCTGGGCCACACACCCTGGGTTTTAAACCCGTCCAGTCTATTTCCAACCAAGCCATTTCTAGCCCCGAGAAATGCCCAGACAACCATGCCCTACAGCACATCCCCGCCAGAGTCAGCTGTCATAGGAACGGCAAGCATCATTCTGGGGACAGAGAGCCAGCCTTGCCCACTGCCAAGAACTTACACTAGGAGAGAGTCACTATGGGTCTTATGGGAAGGCATCTTCAGAACTCTGGTTTGAGGTCTTCCCCAACCAGCACCTTCTTCTGTTGCAGCTGCCAAGATCAATTCATTTACACGTTTTTCTCTCAAAGCTTACTCAGCCCCATTCCATGCACTGGCCTCCAGCTGCAATGAGTATATCGAGTCCTGGGACCCCTGTGGGCCCACCTGCCTGGAATCCTGAGCCTCCCTGCCTCAGCTCCATGTTTCCCCATCTTGGGAATCCATTCCTGGAACCCATGTCTTTCCCTTTAGTTTCTAAGCTGAGAACTCCCTGGATGTGTTGTCAAAGCTTTGCACTTTTCTTGGCCCCCAGGTATGGCTGCTGCTGCCTCAGGCCACTACAGGGAAATCTCTTCCAATAGCACCCCTGTTCTCAAGGCTGCTCCCCACCAATCACTCCCCCGTCAGAACCCCCATTTGGGCTTGAAACAAACTCATCCTATGAAATCCCTGTTCCCTGAGACCCACAGGAGCTCGTAGAAAGCCCAAAGGATTTCTAAAAAGAGAGGAAGTTTAGCCATTGGGACTGACTGGGTAGTTCTGTTCATTCATCTCACAGCCACTGGCTCAGTCCTCTGATGAGAGTGTATCTGTCTCCCATCATCAACCAGCTGGATGTCTAAGCAGGAAGGTAGATATCCACGCAGGTAGATTGTGATACACAGGTAAGGCAGCAATGTGGAATACTGGTAGGCTCGTGGGCTCACTTTCATTCTTAGCATCAAGGTCAGTTCCTGGTGGCAGAGAAGAATGCCAAGGTCACCAGGATGAACAATGACCAAGGAAGACGATGGGCTCAAATGTGGAGTCAGTTTTAGAAGAGCAGGTGGGGAAGAATTGAAAGCACAGAGGACACTGCAGGAGAGGACCAACCAGCCCTTCCTGGCCAGCCTCCCTCCCTGCCCTTCCACTATCTCTCTTCCCTGCCAGCATCTCTCCTTTCCCTACCAGCATCCCTCTCCTGGACCGAAAGTACCTTAGTACATAGTTTCCCACTATTTGCTGCCTTGGGAGTTGTTGAAGATGATTCCATAGTGAAATGGGTTTTGGCAATTCTTCTTCCTACTGCCTCCCTGATTCAAGAAACTCACATGCACACTGCATGCTGAAGACTCTGAGCAACCTTGCAGCAAAGAGTCTGGTGCAACTTTGTTACACGCAGCCACTCCTTGAACTTCATGCATCCCGGAAATATTTATTGAGTGCAGACTGTGTGCCAGGCAATGTTATGGGACCTGGGGCGGGGGAGGGCAGCAATGAACCCCTGCCCCCTTCCCCGGGCCTGTTTTCTAGGAAGGAGACACACAGTCAGCCGTGATGCTCACTGTAGAAAAATCAAAGAAGTCAAGCACTGCTGGACCTTCCCCCCTGGTGTGTGGACATGCTCACAGGAGCAGAGCTGAGTGAAGTGAGGGCAGGGCCATGGAACATCTAGACTGTGTCCCAGGAGGCGGGCAGCAGCGGGGCTGGACCCTGAGCCACAGCAAGAGGACAGTGGGGCTGGAGCATGGGAGCAGGAGGTGGGTAAGAAATCAGATTGAACAAGAAGTAAGACCAGGAGACGAGTGGGGTCTGAATGTGGGGGCTTCTGCCTCAGCAGGGACTTTCATTCCCCAGATTCAAGTTCACTGACAATGACAGAGCCCCAGGGGATCCTGAGTGAGCAAGACCAGCAACAAATCTGTCCTAGTGGAGCCTTCATGCTGCAGAGGGCATGTCCTTGCTCTGGAACCCGAGACTCTTCTATTGAGTTCGCCGTAAAGCCTCCAGGTGTGTTTTTCCACCGCGGATACCTCTGCTGTCCAGGGCCTTCAGGTCATGTGGCCCACATGGCAAACTGCTGGTACCACCTCTGGACCCACTCTGGGTACCACTCAAAGCTGGTGAGCTCTGCCTTACTCATCCAAAGGGAGGATACTGGCAGACTACAGTCTGTGGGGTCGCACAGAGTCAGACACAATTGAGCGCACATATAGACACATTACAACTTTAAGGGTGTCTCTCATCCCCCAGGATATCGTGCTGTTTTAATTTATTTTGGTTTTGACTCTTGACCAGAGAAGGCTGGTGTTCTAGAGACATCCTCTCTATAATAGCTCTGACCCTAAAAGACCATGGAGCAAGCTGGGGATTTAACCAACGTTAAAGGTTCCAGTCATAAGCTGCAGAGTCAGAGAAATGACCACCGAGTAGGTCCTTGAGCCTAGTAAGGAGTATCATTGGGCGGGGGGAGGTGTTCTTAGGAACAATTTCTGTAAGGGAGTGAAGAAACAGAATCAAACTACATGGTTGCAACACTAACCAGCCTCCACCCTATCTCTCATTGAAACACCCTATTTTTAGCTGCTTTAACAATTATGTTGGGTGACAGTCGAGCCTCACTGGCCTGGGAACAATTCCATCACCTTGGTGACTTTGCACATCTCTGGCCCAATCCACGACTTGATGATCAGATAGACATCCTCTCAAATAACAGCCTCGTTTCTGCTGTTTCCAAGTTTCCGGGGTCACCTTTACCAGAGCCTCCCAGAAGCCCTTATCTGCTGACGGTGGTAGAGAAGAGAAGCGAGTCCTGCGAATAAACACAGGATGACTGGTGTGGAACAGCATGTTTGGGGCGCAGAGACCAGCTCCCCCACCCAGGCCTCCTTCAGAACTCTCTTGCAGTCCATCTGTTTGTTCTTCAGGGCTCCCCAGCTGCAGTCACTGCCTCGGCCAAATCCAGATCAGAGCAATTAGCTGGATAATTGCTCTAATGAGAGCATGGAATGAATTGCCAGGACCATCTCACCCTGGCAGAATTAAATGGGTAAACTGCTGTCTGTGGCTCTTTGGGGCTCTGGCAGCTTCCTCTGTGATATCCGTGGGCTGTTTGCCAAGGTTTGATCCTTTGACACTAGAAGAACTAATGGAAAAATACGATGTAGGATTTTACTATATGGTTATGAGTTTGGGGAATGGCAACAATCAAGACAAGAATAAAATATGGAGTACAGATTACAAGCACAGATTTTAGTGTCAGACTGCCTGAAATGGAATCTTGTACTACTTAGAACGGCAAAGGCATGACTGAGTTACTAATCTTCCATAAATAGTGTCTACCTCGTTGGGATGACTTGGGGATTAAATAAGAAATACATAAAATAGCTTTGAAGGGTTCCCAGCACAGATGCATGCCCAGGAAATGTTAGCCTAAAATGCAACAAAATTATTCCTTCATTAATCAATATAAGTAATTGATTTTCAAGAAAAGTATTAAGACTTCTAAGGGTCAAAAACATTGCAAAGGTCTTGGAGATAACTGGCCATGGTTCCTGCCCCATGCTTCAGTCAATATAGGTGAGCGGGCTGGTCAGTGATTACCATTCAGAACAGAAAAAGTGCCATGACAGAGGGAGATATTGGATGCCAGGAGAACACAGGAAAGGAGAACTATACTAGGACAAGGGTCTGGTCTTCATGTCGAGCAGTAAATATGAAATTTTTGAAGATTTACAGAAAGAAAAATGCATGATCAGACCTGGAAGGATGTGCATAAAATTAACTACAAGCAGTGTATCCTGTATGATCCCTTTTTGTAAAAAAAAAAAAAAAAAAAGAAAGAAAAAAAATATGTATATACCCACACATATAACTATTCCCTTCTCCAGGGGATCTTTCCAACCCAGGGATCAAACCCAGGTCTCTCTCATTACAGGCAAATTCTTTACCCTCTGAGCCGCCAGAGAAACCCAAGAAAACTGGAGTGGGTAGCCTATCTTGTCTTCTGGGAATCTTTCTGATCCAGGGATCAAACTGGGGTCTTCTGTATTGCAGGTGCATTCTTTACCAGTGGAGCCACCAGGGAAGCCCAAGGAGGGTGAATACAAGTAGAGAACAGCAGAATCATGAGTTAAGCAGAGCACTCAGAGGACAGGGAAGCTGAGGCAGATCAAGCATGTGGACCACAGGACCAAAAGCGCTGTACCAAAATGGAGTCCCCAAATCTGCACAGGCATCTCCCCGAGTGTCTTACTGGGCATGGAGCCTCACGTGCACAGGATGAAACTTCATGAAGTCAGACAAAGGAAAACTGGACAACACGTAGTTCACACGTAAGACTGGGAAATGTTGGATCCAGTGAGCCAAAGTGAAGAGCCCTTGTTTTGAACACATAGCAGAAAATGCAGAAGGACCACACTCTAGGGGTAGGAATAAATTAATAAAGACCCAAAGTAAAAGCTAATCTAGAACCTCCCTTTAAAAAATCTAAACACAAGCCTTGAAAGGATGGAGCTCATCCTCAAGATCCTTAACAGGCTTCCAGAACAAAGCCCAGGCCTCTTCTTTGAAAATTCAACAAAATCCAGAACTCAACTATGTAAAATTCACAAAGTTCAACAACCAATCCAAAATTACCAGTTAGACTAAGAAGCAAAAAATGAGATCACAGTCAAGGAAAATATTAGTCATTAGAAACAGACCCAGGAATGACACAGATTTTGAAATCATCTGCCAAGTACTTTCAAACGGCTGTTATTAATATGTGGGAGGATTCAAAAGAAAATATGAACATAATGAAGAGAAAATAGGAGGATATAAAATAAAGAGTTCTATGAAAACCTACAAGACCTCCTAGAACTAACACCCAAAAAAGATGTCCTTTTCATTATAGGGGACTGGAATGCAAAAATAGGAAGTCAAGAGATACCGGGAGTAACAGACAAATTTGGCCTTGGAGTATACAATGAAGCAGGGCAAAGGCTAACAGAGTTTTGCGAATAGAATGCACCGGTCATAGCAAACACCCTCTTCAAACAACACAAGAGAAGACTCTACACATAGACATCACCAGATGGTCAATACTGAAAGTAGATTGATTATATTCTTTGCAGCCAAAGATGGAGAAGCTCTATATAGTCAGCAGAAACAAGACCGGGAGCTGACTGAGGCTCAGATCATGAGCTCCTTATTGCCAAATTCAGACTTAAACTGAAGAAAGTAGGGAAAACCACTAGAGCATCCAGGTATGACCTAAATCAAATCCCTTATGATTATACAGTAGAAGTGACAAATATATTCAAGGGGTTAGATCTGATAGACTGAGTGCCTAAAGAACTACGGACAGAGGTTCATACATTGTACAGGAGGCAGGGATCAAGACCATCCCCAAGAAAAAGAAATGCAAAAAGACAAAATGTTTGTCTGAGGAGGCCTTACAAATAGCCGAGAAAAGAAGAGAAGCTAAAGGCAAAGGAGAAAAGGAAAGATATACTCATTTGAATGTGGAGTCCCAAAGAATAGGAAGGAGAGATAAGAAAGCCCTCCTCAGTGATCAATGCAAAGAAATAGAGGAAAACAACAGAATGGGAAAGACTAGAGATCTCTTCAAAAAAATTAGAGATACCAAGGGAACATTTCATGCAAAAATGGGCACAATAAAGGCCAGAAATGGTATGGATCTAACAGATGCAGAAGATATTAAGAAGAGGTGGCAAGAATACACAGAAGAACTGTACAAAAATAATCTTCATGACCCAGATAACCACAATAACCACATTACACAATGGTGTAATCACTCACCTAGAGCCAGACATCCTGGAATGTGAAGTCAAGGGGGCCTTGGAAAGCATCACTACAAACAAAGCTAGTGGATGTGATGGAATTCCAGTTGACCTATTTCAAATCCTAAAAGATGATGTTGTGAAAGTGCTGCACTCAATATGCCAGCAAATTTAGAAAACTCAGCAGTGGCCAGAGGACTGGAAAGGTCATTTTTCATCCCAATCCCAAAGAAAGACAATGCCAAAGAATGCTCAAACTACCACACAATTGCACTCATCTCACATGCTAGCAAAGTAACGCTCAAAATTCTCCAAGTCAGGCTTCAACAGTATGTGAACCATGAACCTCCAGATGTCCAAGCTGGTTTTAGAAAAGGCAGAGGAACAAGAGATCAAATTGCCAACATCCTTTGAATCACTGAAAAAGCGAGAGAGTTTCAGAAAACTATATACTTCTGCTTCATTGACTATGCCAAAGCCTTTGACTCTGTGGATCACAACAAACTGTGGAAAATTCTTCAAGAGATGAGAATACCAGACCACCTTATCTGCCTCCTGAGAAATCTGTATGCAGGTCAAGAAGCAACAGTTAGAACTGGACATGGAACAACAGACTGGTTCAAAATTGGGGAAAGAATACATCAAGGCTGTATGTTGTCATCTTACTCATTTAACTTATATGCAGAATACATAGTGCGAAATGCTGAGCTGGATGGAGCCCAAGCTGGAATCAAGATTGCTGGGAGCCAGATACGTAGATGACAGCACCCTTATGGCAGAAAGCAAAGAACTAAAGAGCCTCTTGATGAAAGTGAAAGAGGAGAGTGAAAAAGTTGGCTTAATACTCAACATGCAGAAAACCAAGACCATGGCATCCAGTCCCATCTCTTCGTGGCAAATAGATGGGGAAACAATGGAAACAGTGACAGACTTTATTTTGGGGGCTCCAAAATCACTGCAGATGGTGACTGCAGCCCTGAAATTAAAAGGTGCTTACTCCCTGGAAGAAAAGCTATGACCAACCTAGACAGCATATTACAAAACAGAGGCATAACCTTGCCAACAAAGGTCCATTTAGTCAAAGCTGTGGTTTTTCCAGTAGTCATGTATGGATGTGAGAGTTAGACTGTGAAGAAAGCTGAGTGATAAAGAATTGATTCTTTTGAACTGTGGTGTTGGAGAAGACTCTTGAGAGTCCCTTGTACTGAAAGGAGGTCAAACAAGTCCATCCTAAAGGAAATCAGTCCTGAATATTCATTGGAAGGATTGATGCTGAAGCTGAAACTCCAATACTTTGGCCACCTGATGTGAAGAACTGACTCATTGGAAAAGACCCTGATGCTGGGAAAGATTGAAGGCAGGAGAAGGGGATGACAGAGGATAAGATGCTTGGATGGCATCACAGACTTGATGGACATGAGTTTGAGCAAGCTCCGAGAATTGGTGATGGACAGGAAAGCCCTGTGTGCTGCAGTCCATGGGGTCACAAAGACTCATACATGACTGAGAGACTGAACTAACTAACTAAAATAAAGAGAAAAATCTAGGGTTGAAAATGTAATGCATTAAAAAGAAAACACTGTAAAAAAAATGGACTAATTCCTGGAAAAATAATCCTTCAAAACTAAGATTTAAGGTAAGTTTTAGATAAAACATCAAAAAGTTCATGAAAATTTTTGATAAATTGGAATTTATTAAAATTAAAATACTCACCTCAAAAGGTACTGTTGGAAATGACAAGCCACAAGTGGAAAAAAATTTGCAAAAGACTTATCTGATAAGGAATGTGATCTAAAATGTATAAATTACTCTTAAAAACTCAACAGTAGGAAAATGAACAACCCAGCTTTAAGTTGGGCAGAATATTTGAACAAGAACCTCATCAGAGAAGATATGCACATGGAAAATGAGCACACAAAAATACGCTTAACATTATACATCATAAGGAATTATGGGTTAAAACAACAATGAGATGTCATTACACACCTACCTGACCTGCCTCTTGAGAAACCTATATGCAGGTCAGGAAGCAACAGTTAGAACTGGACATGGAACAACAGACTGCTTCCAAATAGGAAAAGGAGTACATCAAGGCTGTATATTGTCACTCTGCTTATTTAACTTCTATGCAGAGTACATCATGAGAAACGCTGGGCTGGAAGAAGCACAAGTTGGAATCAAGATTGCTGGGAGAAATATCAATAACCTCAGATATGCAGATGACACCACCCTTAGGGCAAAGTGAAGAGGAACTAAAAAGTCTCTTGATGAAAGTGAAAGAGGAGAGTGAAAAAGTTGGCTTAAAACTCAACATTCAGAAAACTAAGATCATGGCATCTGGTCCCGTCACTTCATGGCAAATAGATGCAGAAACAGTGGAAACAGTGTCAGACTTTATTTTTTGGGGCTCCAAAATCACTGCAGATGGTGATTGCAGCCATGAAATTAAAAGACACTTACTCCTTGGAAGGAAAGTTATGACCAACTTAGATAGCATGTTAAAAAGCAGAAACATTACTTTGCCAACAAAGGTCCGTCTAGTTAAGGCTATGGTTTCTCCAGTAGTCATGTATGGATGTGAGAGTTGGACTGTGAAGAAAGCTGAGTGCCGAAGAATTGATGCTTTTGAACTGTGGTGTTGGAGAAGACTCTTGGGAGTCCCTTGGACTGCAAGGAGATGCAACCAGTCCATCCTAAAGGAGGTCAGTCCTGGGTGTTAATTGGAAGGACTGATGCTAAATTGAAACTCCAATACTTTGGCCACCTCATGGGAAGTGTTGACTCATTGAAAAAGACCCTGATGCTGGGAGGGATTGGGGGCAGGAGGAGAAGGGGACAACAGAGGATGAGATGGCTGGATGGCATCACCGACTCGGTGGACATGAGTTTGAGTAAACTCTAGGAGTTGGTGATGGACAGGGAGGCCTGGTGTGCTGCAATTCATGGGGTTGCAAAGAGTCGGATACGACTGAGCTACTGAACTGACTGACTGACTGAGAGTAGGTAAAAATCTGAAAAACTGATGATACCAAATGCTGAAAGTGAAAGTCGCTCAGTCGTTTCTGACTGTGACTCCATGGACTGTCCATGGAATTGTCCAGGCCAGAATACTGGAGTGGGTAGCCTATCCCTTCTCCATGGGATCTTCCTAACCCAGAATCGAACTGGGGTTTCCTACATTGCAGGCAGATTCTCTACCAACTGAGCTATCAGGGAAGCCAAAATGCTGAAGAGGATGTGTATTAATTTCATAGGGATCCAAAACTCAATATAAGCTAGAATTATAAAAAGTTTTAGGACAAAACATCACAGGAAAAATCTTTTTCAGTTTAGGGTAGGCAAAATTTCTTTTATAAGACAAAAACAAACCACAGATGACAAAAATGATATAATGAACTTTTTCAGATTCAAACTTTTATTCTTCAAAAATACTATTAAGAACATGAAAACACAACTGCAATATGGTGGAGGGGGGATTACAATACTTCCATCTAGAAAAGGACTTGAATTCAAAATCTATATGTTTTACAAATCTTTATGACTCAACATGAGAAGACAACCAAGTTTTTAAAAAGTGGGCTAAAAATTTGAACACTTTACAAAAGTATACACAGGTGCCATATAAGTACATGAAAAGGTCAACTATGTTAGTCATCAAGAAAATGCAAATTCAAACCACGCAACAAAAACACCATCAATAAACTTAAAGAGTTTCATTACCAAGTGTTGGTGTGAATATGCAACAATTCAAACAGAGGTCCTGGCTCACACAAGAGTGCATTGATACAATCACGTTGATACTGTGCTGCGGCGTATTCTTGAAAAGTTGACTATACACTTGCAATATAACCCAAAATTCCACTCCTAGGTATTTATCCAAGAGGAACAATAGTCAATGCTCCAAAAAATGACTTGACATGAATGTTTACAACATCCTCCTTCACAACCCAACTCAAATATCAGGTTGGCCAAAAAGTTCATTCAGCTTACAGAAAAGCCTGAATGAAGTGTTTGGCCAAACCAATACCTGCCAACAAGTGAATGAAAGTAGGGCTTCCCATATGGTATAGTGGTAAAGAAGCCACCTGCCAATGCAGGAGATGAAAGAGATGTGGGTTCGATCCCTGGGTCAGAAGATTCCCTGGAGGTCATAGCAACTCACTCCAGTGTTCTTGCCTGGAGAATCCCACGAACAGAGGAGCCAGGCAGGCTACAGTCCATGGAGTCGCAAAGAGTCGGACATGACTGAAGTGATTTAGCACATTGTTGCAATGCTTCCCAGTTGGCGCTGGTGGTAAAGAACACATCTGCCAATGCAGAAGACTTAAGAGATGCAAGTTCGATCCCTGGGCTGGGAAGATCCACTGGAGTAAGAAATGACAACTCACTCCGGTATTTTTGCCTGCAAAATTCCATGGACAGAGAAGCCTGTTGTGGTACGCCCGTGGGGTCGCAAAGAGTTGGAACAGACTGCACAACTAACACTTTCACTTTTTTCGTAGTTGGGTATGTAACAAATCCAAAAGAATATACAAACTGTAGAACTAAAAGTGAATTTAGCTAGTTCCTGTATAGAGAGCCAATATGGAAAAGAATCAAAAGGATGGCTATATAAGAACAAGAAACAAACAGAAAATAACTATTTAAGTGATATAATTTACAACGGAATAAAAATACTAGAAATTGGCCTAACACATGATGTGCAAAGATCTCTATAAATCTAAAGAACATTACTGAAAAAACGTAAATAAGTGGTGGCATTTTTATTGTGGTTTGCGGGCCTCAGTAGAGACATGTCAAGTCTATGATTAAGGCATTGAAACATATATAATATCATATATGAAACGAATCGCCAGTCCAGGTTCGATGCATGATACTGGATGCGTGGGGCTGGTGCACTGAGACAACCCAGAGGGATGGTATGGGGAGGGAGGTGGGAGGGAGGTTCAGGATGGGGAACACGTGTACACCCGTGGTGGACTCACGTTGATGTATGGCAAAACCAATACAATATTGTAAAGTAATTAGCCTCCAATTAAAATAAATAAATTTATATTAAAAAAAAGAACACTAAATATTGTAAAGATGACAATTCTCAAATGGTCTGTAAATGTACTGTAACAGTAATCACAATCCCAGAAATAGTTGTGAAAATTTAAAACCTAATTCTAAAATTTGCATCAAAATGAGCAAGACTAGCCAAGATAATTGAGAAGAAAAATAAAACTGGAATACTTGTCCATCAGATATCAGGGTTTATTCTAAAGCTACAGTAATTAAAGCAGTGGGTGCTGGGTCAAGGACAGACAAACAGACCAATGGAACAGACTAGAGGGTCCAGAAGTGACTGCATATATCCAGTCATTTGATTTAGGACAAAGTTGACAGTGCTTCAGAGAATGATGGTAAATCATACAGGGTCAACTGACTGTTCACTTGGAAAGCCACATTTCTTTACCCTTACCTCACACCACTCAATAATCAACCAAACTCCATTTGGACTATAGCTTTAAATATGAAAGGTGAAACAATACAGCATCGGAAAGAAACATTGTATTTTTATCTGACAAAAAGGTGCTCAAAAGCCTCCGATTTTTGCTCTTCAAAGGAGAAAAATATTTGTGACTAATTTAAACTAAATCAATGCAAATACATTTTAATTATTATCCATTATGAAAAAAACAAACAAACAGAAAAAAAGAAAACATAAGAGAACAAATTTAGGACCTTAGGACAGATAAAAATTTCTTTATCTGGTAACTCTTTCTTATCTAGTCTAAGATAAATTAGACTTCATTAAGAACTTCTGTTATCAAAAGACCATCAGAGATGGAAAATCCAAATCACAGAGGAGGGAAATATTTTCTATACACACATCCGACAAAGACTCATTTCTAGAATACATAAAGAGTTCTCACAAATGAATAAGAAGGCAATCTCATAGAAAAAATGGACAACAGCTTTGAATTGGAGCTTCAGAATGTGGGATGCACATGTGGCCATAACTATATTAAGGTGTTCAAATTCATTCATCATCAGGGAAATATTAATACAAATAAAACTACACTGAGAGGACTTCCTTGGTGGTCCAGTGGTTAAAAATCCACCTGCCGGTGCAGAGATCATGGGTTTGATCCTTGGTCCAGGAAGATGCCACATGTCACGGAGCACCTAAGCCCCTGTACCACAACCACTGAAGCCTGCATGCCCTAGAGCCTGTGCTCTGCAGCAAGAGAAGCCGCCGCAATGAGAAGCACAGGCACTGTAATGGAGAGCAGCCCCTGCTCACTGCAACTAGAGAAAGCTGCGTCAGCAACAAAGACTCAGCGCAGTCAAAAATAAAAAGTAAATTAAAAACAAGCATAACTACAGAGGTACTACTGCATGTCTACCAGAATGACTAAAATAAAATGAAATGAAATAAAAGAGAGTATTCTGACTGTGGGTGGAATACCTACAAACCCGGTTCACAGCAGCTACAATAGAATTGGAGGGTACTCTGGAAAATGTGATCTGTCTCTACTGCATAGGAATTCTAGCTCCCTCATCCCTCCGTCCAATGTCCAGTGTGGTCAGGCAGTGCTCCTATGTCTGGCAGCTACACTACCTGGAACAGGAGGTCTGCAGGGCTGCCAGAGCAAAGAGAGGGGTGAGAAAAGAGGTGGAAAGTTCTCAAGGGCCAGGCTCTGCCCTCAGACCACCAAATGCTCAGTCACTGGCCCCAATGTAAGTGTCAGAGAAAATGAGGGCTGGAGACAAGTGGACAGCCACTTGGAGATTTTTTTTTAATTGATCTCTACTGCATATATTTCACTAAAATAATTTGAGATGAATCAAAAATGTCAATATAAAAAATCAAAACAGGAAGTAATGACTGCATAATCACATGGCAGGAAACATTTTACTGGGTAAATTATAAAACCTGAAGCTACAAAAGAAAACACTCATATTTGGTTATATAAAAATAAAAATTTTCTACAGGATGAAAAAAGCATCAGAAGCACATTCAAAAGTCAAATGTCAACAGCAAATATTTTAAAAGAAATAAAGGGATAGAGGGAGAGAGGAAGGGAGGGAGTACAGAAGGAAAGAAGGAAGGACAAAGACACACTTCAAATAACAGATTAAATCTAAATTCTTTAATGTATGAAGAGCACCTAAAAATCTGTAACAGAACAACCAACTGCCCAGAGAAATGTACAAAGAATAAGAAATGACCATTCATAAACAAGACAGCACATGTGGTTCTTTTTTTTTTTCCCTGTGTCTATTTAATCTCCAGTCTCATTCAATGGCTGCAGAGTCTTTGATGCACATTTAACAGATCTTTATTGAGTTTCTACTATGTACCAGGCTCTGAGATAGAGAAATTCAGAAATGTTGATTTATTTGATCTAATTGATTGATTTCAAAAACTTATAGCATAATGGACATTCAAAGATTTTATATGGTTTTTCTAACCATTTTTATTGAAGTATAGTTAATTTACAATGTTAGTTGCCAAGTACAGCAAAGTGATTCAGTTATACATATATCCATATATATTCTTTTTCAGATTCTTTTCTATTATAGGTTATTATAAGATATTGAGTATAGTTCCCTGTGCTATACAGTAGCTCCTTGTTGTTTTGTCAGTTTTTATATATCAGTTCAGTTCAGTTGCTCAGTCGTGTCTGACTCTTTGCGACCCCATGAATTGCAGCACACCAGGCCTCCCTGTCCATCACCAACTCCCGGAGTTTACTCAAACTCATGTCCATTGAGTCGGTGATGCCATCCAGCCATCTCATCCTCTGTTGTCCCCTTCTCCTCCTGCCCCCAACCCCTCCCAGCATCAGGGTCTCTTCCAATGAGTCAACTCTTCCCATGAGGTGGCCAAAGTATTGGAGTTTCAGTTTAGCATCAGTCCTTCCAATGAACACCCAGGACTGATCTCCTTTAGGATGGACTGGTTGCATCTCCTTGCAGTCCAAGGAACTCTCAAAAGTCTTCTCCAACACCACAGTTCAAAGCATCAATTCTTCGGTGCTCAGCTTTCTTCACAGTCCAACTCTCACATCCATACATGACCACTGGAAAAACCATAGCCTTGACTAGACAGACTTTGTTGGCAAAGTAATGTGGTTGGTCATAACTTTCCATCCAAGGAGTAAGCGTTTTTTAATTTCATGGCTGCAGTCACCATCTGCAGTGATTTTGGAGCCCAAAAAAATAAAGTCTGACACTGTTTCCACTGTTTCCCCATCTATTTGCCATGAAGTGATGGGGCCAGATGCCATGATCTTAGTTTTCTGAATGTTGAGCTTTAAGCCAACTTTTTCACTCTTCTTTTTCACTTTCATCAAGAGGCTCTTTAGTTCCTCTTCACTTTGCCCTAATGGTGGTGTCATCTGCATATCTGAGGTTATTGATATTTCTCCCGGCAATCTTGATTCCAGCTTGTGCTTCTTCCAGCCCAGCATTTCTCATGATGTACTCTGCATAGAAGTTAAATAAGCAGGGTGACAATATACAGCCTTGACGTACTCCTTTTCCTATTTGGAACCAGTCTGCTGTTCCATGTCCAGTTCTAACTGTTGCTTCCTGACCTGCATACAGGTTTCTCAAGAGGCAGTTCAGGTGGTCTTGTATTCCCATCTCTTTCAGAATTTTCCACAGTTTATTGTGATCCACACAGTCAAAGGCTTTGGCATAGTCAATAAATCAGAAATAGATATTTTTCTGGAACTCTCTTGCTTTTTTCCATGATCCAGCGAATGTTGGCAGTTTGATCTCTGGTTCCTCTGCCTTTTCTAAAACCAGCTTGAACATCTGGAAGTTCACGGTTCATGTATTGCTGAAGCCTGGCTTGGAGAATTTTGAGCATTACTTTACTAGCGTGTGAGATGAGTGCAATTGTGTGGTAGTTTGAACATTCTTTGGCATTGCCTTTCTTTGGGATTGGAATGAAAACTGACCTTTTCCAGTCCTGTGGCCACTGCTGAGTTTTCCAAATTTGCTGTCATATTGAATGCAGCACTTTCACAGTATGATCTTTTAGGATTTGAAATAGCTCAACTGGGATTCTATCACCTCCATTAGCTTTGTTCGTAGTGATGCTTTCCAAGGCCCCCTTGACTTCACATTCCAGGATGTCTGGCTCTAGGTCAGTGATCACACCATCATGATTGTCTGGGTCATGAAGATCTTTCTTGTACAGTTCTTCTGTGTATTTTTGCCACCTCTTCTTAATATCTTCTGCTTCTGTTAGGTCCATACTATTTCTGTCCTTAATCGAGCCCATCTTTGCATGAAATGTTCCCTTGGTATCTCTAATTTTCTTGAAGAGATCTCTAGTCTTTCCCATTCTGTTGTTTTCCTCTATTTCTTTGCATTGATTGCTGAGGAAGGCTTTCTTATCTCTTCTTGCTATTCTTTGGAACTCTGCATTCAGATGGGTATATCTTTCCTTTTCTCCTTTATTTCACTTCTCTTCTTTTCACAGCTATTTGTAAGGCCTCCTCAGACCACCATTTTGCTTTTTTGCATTTCTTGTCCATAGGGATGGTCTTGATCCCTATCTCCTGTACAATGTCATGAACCTCCGTCCGTAGTTCATCAGGCACTCTATCAGATCTAGTCCCTTAAATATATTTCTCACTTCCACTGTATAATCATAAGCGATTTGATTTAGGTCATACCTGAATGGTCTAGTGGTTTTCCCTACTTTCATCAATTTAAGTCTGAATTTGGCAATAAGGAGTTCATGATCTGAGCCACAGTCAGCTCCTGGTCTTGGTTTTGCTGACTGTATAGAGCTTCTCCATCTTTGGCTACAAAGAATCTAATCAATCTGATTTTGGTGTTAACCATCTGGTGATGTTCATGTGTAGAGTCTTCTCTTGTGTTGTTGGAAGAGGGTGTTTGCTATGACCAGTGCGTTCTCTTGGCAAAACTCTATTAGCCTTGTGTATATGTTAATCCCAACCTCCTAATTTATCTCTCTGTTCCCCAGGCATCCACTATCCCCTTTGGAAACTGTAAGTTCATTTTCTATGTTTGTGAGTCTATTTGTTTTCTAAATAAGTTCATTTATATCACTTTTTAGATTCCACATATAAGTATTTGTCTTTCTCTTTCTTACTTATTTGACTTAGTACTGGGCTTCCCTGGTAGCTCAGATGGTAAAGAAATCTGCCTGCAATGCAGGAGACCCAGGTTTGATCCCTGGACCAGGAAGACCCCCAGGAGAAGGGAATGGCAATCCACTCCAATATTCTTGCCTAGAGAATTCCATGGACAGACCATGGGGTCTCAGAGTCAGACATGACTGAGTGACTAACACTTTCACTTTCTTCACTTAGTATGATCATCTCTAGGTCCATCCATGTTACTGCAAAAGCCATTACTTCATTCCTTTTTATGGCTGAGAGGTATTTCATTGAATATATTTGCCACTTCTTCTCTATTCATTCATCTGTCCATGGACACTTAGGTTGCTTCCATGTCTTCAGTTCAGTTCAGTTCAGTTCAGTCGCTCAGTCGTGTCCGACTCTTTGCGACCCCATGAATTGCAGCATGCCAGGCCTCCCTGTCCATCATCAACTCCTGGAGTTCACTCAGACTCACGTCCATGGAGTTGGTGATGCCATCTAGCCATCTCATCCTCTGTCATCCCCTTTTCCTCCTGCCCCCAATCCCTTCCAGCATCAGTCTTTTCCAGTGAGTTAACTCTTCGCATGAGGTGGCCAAAGTACTTACCTCTTGTAAATAGTACTGCTCTGAACATTGTTGTTATTCTGTCATTCAATCATGTTCAACTCTGTGACCCCATGAACTGCAACACACCAGGCTCCCCTGTCCTTCACTGTCTCCCAGAGTTTGCTCAAATTCATGCCCACTGAGTCGGTGATGCTATCTAACCGTTTCATCCTCTGCCACTCACTTCTCCTTTGGCCTTTTTTGATGCTCCTTTTTAAGCATCAGGGTCTTTTCCAATGAGTCAGCTCTTCACATCAGGTGGTCAAAGTATTGAAGCTTCAGGTTCAACATCAGTCCTTCCAATAAATATTCTGGGTTGATTCCCTTTAGGATTGACTGGTTTTATCTCTTTGCAGTCCAAGCGACTCTCAAGGTCTTCTCCAACACCACTATTCAAAAGCATCAATTGTTTGGCACTCAGCCTTCGTTATGGTCCAACTCCCACATCTGTAAATGACTACTAAAAAACCAGAGCTTTGACTATACAGACCTGTGTCAGCAAAGTGATGTCTCTGATTTTTAATAAATTGTCTAGGTGGTTTGTCATAGCTTTCCCTCCAAGGAGCAAGTGTCTTTTAATTTTGTGGCTGCAGTCACCATCCATAGTGATTTTGGAGCCCAGGAAAATAAAATGTCACTTTCCCCCCACTTTTTCCCCTTCTATTTGCCATTAAACGATGGGACCAGATGCCATGATCTTAGCTTCCTGAATGTTGAGTTCTAAGCCAGTGTTTTCACTCTCCTTTTTCAGACTCATCAGGAGGCACTTTAGTTCTTCACTTTCTGCCACTGAAGTGGTATCATCTGCATACATGAGGTTGTTGATATTTCTCCTGGCAATCTTGATTGCAGCTTGTGATTCATCCAGCCCAGCATTTCTCTGGGCTGCATAGATGTACTCTGCATGGAAGTTAAGTGAGCAGGGTGACAATATACAGCCTTGTCATACTCCTTTCTCAATTTTGAACCAGTCAGTTGTTCCATGTCCAGTTTAAATGTTGCTATGAACATGAATGGAAGGACTGATGCTGAGGCTGAAACTCCAGTACTTTGGCCACCTCATGGGAAGAGCTGACTCATTGGAAAAGACCCTGATGCTGGGAGGGATTGGGGGCAGGAAGAGAAGGGGACAACAGAGGATGAGATGGCTGGATGGCATCACCGACTCGGTGGCCATGAGTTTGGGTAAACTCTGGGAGTTGGTGATGGACAGGAAGGCCTGGTGTGCTGCGATTTATGGGGTCGCAAAGAGTCAGACACAGCTGAGTGACTGAACTGAACTGATGAACATTAAGTGGTTCTTAAACACAGTGAAGATTTTAGACCTCATTTATAATCAGAGAAATGCAAAAATGAAACTCCTGAGAGGGACATTTTCAGTGATCAGATGGATAAAAGTCAAACACATGAGAGCACAGGATAAAGACGCAGCCCTTCCCAACTCTGCCAGGTATGCCAAGCAAAGTGTGTCCCTCTTCACCTGGGCCATGGGAAGTGCACACACCATTTCAACCAGAAATGACTTCTAGGTGTTTAGTCTTTGGATTTTACTCACTCAAGGGCAGAAGATGTTGTGTGCCCAAGGCTCTTCATTGCAGTATTGTTTGTAATGGCAAAAAAGTTCGGGAAACAACCTTAGTGTCTATCAACAGAGAATGGATTGATGGATTGTGGTACAGCCACACAAAGGACTGCTTGGCCACCATTAAACAAATGATGGGATGATAATAACGTGCATGCTGAGCTACAGAAAGATCACCAGGACCCCGCTGAAGAAGAGCAGGGTGGGACAGAGGGCGGTGACGTACACATGCAGACTGTGTTGGAAGAGAGATTCATGGTCACCCTAACTGCACGCCTGTCCACCCCAACTGCCCAAAGCTCATACCCAAGGACCTGCAAAGAGAACTGCAGGGAACCTGGGACCCAGAGGGAAGCCCAACCCTGCTCTACATGTCCTTTGGATGATTTGTACTTGAATTGTGTGCGTGAAACAAAACAGAACAATTTTTTTTTAAAACCCATTTATCTGGAAGCCACGGACCCTGGCAGCAGCTCTGGACTCTGGTTCCACATGAGAGGTCTGGGCTTGTGTCCTGTTATTAGATTTCTATTTTATCTTTCCACTCAAGGGCCAAAGGCACTTCTCCAAGGCCCCCACGCTTTGAAACTATAGTCAGAGAAACGCTTTTAGTCTCTAGGAGACAGGCCCAAGGGGACCCCGTGACAGAAATGGGCTGGTCTGAAATCTGCCTTCACTCTCAGTCTCCCTCCCCGCCTTCTGACTTGCTTTTTCTCTCTTCCAGCCTGTGAATGCAACTGACCGGGAAAATAGCATCTTCCTCTCCTGTGGCTATTCTTAAACAAAACAAGAATTATGAAGTTGCTGAAACCGATTGTGAGTCTGACCAACCCAGCACAGAGTCTGGTCCATGACACCAAGACTGGAAAGAAGGGTTTAAATCGCTCCCCAGCCTACAGAGTTGGCATGAAGACATTCGAGTATCTTAGAGATGAGCATTTTTCACCAACGTGCTCAACCCAACAAGGATAACATTTTGATGAGAAAGATCATCTGTTTTTATTCTGAGAGACTTTCAAGAATACTATTACAATTCCATAAGCTCTTGGTAATATCTTAGGAGAGCCCATAATACATTTTTGCCATGCTGAGTTTCTATATTAATACACTCAAGTGCTAATCCTTCAGAGGCTTCCAGGAAAACTCGTGCCATCACAGTGAAAACAATTGCTGCGATTTCCATGGAGAGCACAGCTGTCAGGTACAAGAGAACATTTCAAAACATCTCTTCCAACACCTGTGTTTATTTTTAAATGTATATATGTTTTCACTGGGGAAGACGGGAACAGAGAAAAACACATCAGGCAGAGCTGACTTGCAGGGAATTTGAATCAAATTGTTTGACAGTTGCCCACCACACTGAACACGGAAAGCAAATACCAATTAGAAACTAATTATCAGATCAAAATTTGATTATCCACAGGAGCAAGACTGCAGAGATGTGAATAACCAGACTCACATGTGAGGACTCATCACAGATCCGGAAAAGTGAGAAGAAACTGGCGATCTTCAGGTGACCTGCACTGGTGCAAGGATAGGAGGACACGGGGCAGATAATGGCAGCTGGGAGCCCATCTGGGCATTTGATTGAAAGTCCCAACAGGGGAGCCACGACGATTCCCTCTTCCCAGGTGGACACGGAGCTTCTTTAGGGCTAGTTCCAGCATCACCTGATGAGGCATCCACAAAGGTCAGCACAGAGATTATAATCGGCTGGGAGCTTGGGCCACATCTTGCAACTTTGCCCTTCTTGTCAGCTGTTATATTTTCATTTAAATTAATGTGGAAAGGGGCTTCCCTGGTGGCCCAGTGATTAAGAATCTGCCTTGCAAAGCAAGATACCAGTTCAATCCCTGGTCCAGGAAGATCTCACGTGCCAAGGAAAAACTAAGCCCTTGTGCCCCAACTCCTGAGCTCATGCTCCACAGCTGGAGAAGCCGCCACAGTGAGAAGCCTGCACCCCACAACCAGAGAGCAGACCCTGCTCGAAGCAACTGGAGAAAGCCCATGTGCAGCAACGAAGACCCAGCACAGCCAAAAAATAAATAAATGTTTTTTAAAATTTGTGCTAAAAGATAATTTGGAGGGAAATCAATTCTAAAATCCCTTTCGTTGACTTGGGAAAGGTGCCAGAGAACACAGGCTTGGGCACCACTCTCCTCCCAATCCATCAAGGGACCTGACCATGGGCACCATGCACAGCCCGACGAGCGAAGATGGGGCAGAAGAGGAGAGACCCCGTACCTCTCCAAACAGCCCACTGGGTCTCATTCCCTTCCTTTCTCTGTCTTAATTCGGGCTCTTTCTTCAGGTAGAGGAGATAGCAAGGACTTGGGTTCAAATCCCAGCCCTGCTGAATGTCTAAACTTCACTGAGCTTAGATTTCCACAGTTGTTAAATGAAAAAAAGTGGGAGGGTGGGTAATAGCTTTACTTTCATTCTTGGTTTTTTAAAATGTATTATGAAATGTCATACATTCAAAAGAGTGTTTGTAACATATGTAAACAGCTAAAAGAACAGTAATACAACAAGCACAGTCTACCCAGCCCCCGACCTGAAGGCGCATCACCCATAATGAGGTCGTCTTGCTCTTTTCTGTCACCTCTGCATACCCCCGAGCCCACACCTTCCTGAATGCTATGTGCCTCCCAAACTGTCTTTTCCTTTTTAAAAAAAGTTTGCACTTATTTATTTTGCTTTTTGACTGCCCTGGGTCTTCATTGCTGCAAGCAGGCTTTCTCTAATTCTGGTGAGTGTGGGGCTACTCACTAGTTGCAGCAGGCAGGCTTCTCGTTGCAGTGGCTTCTCTCATTGCAGAGAACGGGCTCTAGGCACTCGGGCTTCCGTAGTTGTGGTGCTCAGGCTTAGTTGTCCCGCAGAATACGGGATCCTCCCAGACTAGGGATCGAATCCGCATTGGCAGGCGGATTCTTAAGCACTGGACCACCAGGGAAGTCCCCAGCTGTCTTTTCTTCATCCTCTAACACGTATGTTTGAATCCCTAAGCAATTTTAGCTTTGCAGGTTTTTGAACCTCATGTAGTAGACTCTTGCCCTATTCTGTAATTTGCCCTTTATTGGTGAACATCAAGCTTTTAAAATTTTTATTTTGAAATAGTCGCAAACTTACAAAATAGTTGCAAGAGCAGTAAGGATAACTCCCATAGGCACTTAGACCAGATGCCCCAGGTTTTAACATGTTGCCATCGTCACTTTTCCTCATCCTCCCTATGTATGTGTATATGTGTATATATATATATATATATTCATTTTTTTCTGAATAGTTTGAAAGTAAGTTGCCCCTTTGCCCTTTAATACTCTGCTATGTGTCTCCTAAGGAAAAGGGTATGCTCTTATATAATCAGAGTCCAGTGATTAAATCCAGAGAACTTAATACGGTTACCTACAACCTCTGTTCCAGTTCTGCTGGTCTTCCCAGGCATGTGCTTTACAGTACTGCACCCTGGTACAGGGCCCAGGTCTGGGCCACATGCTCATCCCTCTTTAGTCTCCATCTCCAGAACAGCTGCTGGGTCTTGCTTAGTTTCTCACGATGCTTACAGTTTTTATGGATACGGGACAGTGAGCCCAGAGGGCAGACTCCACTGGGCTTGTCCGGTATTTCCCTGTGCTCAGATTCAAGATATGCAGGTAGGCCAGGACCCCACCCACATGACCCTGTGACCCTCTCCAGCTTCACCTCTGCAGGTGTGTGGTGTCCACCTGCCTCCCTCCAGGTGATGCCACCTTGGATGGGGCAAGAATCCTCTGGTGTTCTCCACCATCTCCACTGACTAGAGACTGTTTTCCTTATTCACAGAGAAGCACTTTGAGACCACACACATGCCCTGACTCTCACCAACCCCTCCAACCCCATTTAGAATCCATTGATGACTCTCCCCCAAGCCAATCTTAACCACTATTGATGTGAAATTGTGGCTGTGTTCTCCAACACCCTCCATGTTCATCGCCAGCATTCAACCATGAAGACCCCTCCTTCCCCCTCACTGACCTACATATTTCCTGAACTGTTCGTTTGCCTGTTTATTATCAGCATGGACTTACAGTCCACTGCAGTCCTGATTTCCTTTGATGATCTTATTATCCCAGATTTGGCCAAGGAAAGCACCTATGTCTTTTCAACATCCCCATCATTTTTCATATATATCCCATACTGAAAACTCCAGTCCACCTTCACAGGTTTCCTCATACCTTCCTCACTCTGGGCCTCTTTTTTTTTTTTTTCATTCACAGGGGGAGACCCTTTTCACTTCAGACACAGGTTTTCACTTCAAAGCATCCTCTGTTGAACAGGCATTCTGAATTTTAACATGGTCTCATTGATCAATATTCTCCTTTATAGCTACCGTTAATTTTTATACCTTGTTTAAGTAATTCTTCCCTACCCTAAGATCATAGAAATATTTTCTCTTACTGTCTTTTAAAAGTGTCATTGATTTTCCAATAACTTTGAAAACCTAGTTAATTTACAATAGAAAAATTAAGAAAACTGACTGATAAAAAAATCTGTGTAAGTCAATGTCCATTAAAGAAGCAAACAAATTATCAGAAATCTCTTTTCCTCCCTCAAAAGGCACCAAGAAGAGGTGGTTTGTCAGCAATTTTTTAATAAACCAAGGAATGAATTATGCTGAGATTTGAAAAATAAGAAAAATTTTCAGAGACTGAAAAGGAGGGAAAACTACACAATTCACTGTATAAAACTGGTATAAAATTGATGGCAAAGCTTGCAAAGGTGATAAAACAATAGATAAATTTCATGCATAAATATATACATCAAATATTTTTTAAATACATTAGCTGATCAAGTGTCTTGTATCATTTTTAAAAGATTATGTTTCATGACAAGGATATCCCTGGAGATAAGAATGTTTCAACATCCAAAAATTCCTTAATACAGCATTTTCACAAATGAAGAAAGCACAGATGATCATCTCAGTTGATGTACATGCTGAACCTCACTGATAATCAGAAAAAGCATCTAAACACAAGATTGAAATTTTTCCCACTCCTCAGATTAGCAAATGTAGATAAATTGTGAAATTTTTATAAAATGATGTGCTTTGCAGTAGCCGAAATAAGCAAACAAGACCTGAGATGTGTCAATGGAAAAATCTTTTTCAAACCTGATATTGAATTTAAAAATTGTTTCAGGTGATACACCATATCATTTTGTTAAATGTTCAGACACCCAAAAACCTTTTATATTTAATATATACAAAATCAGAAGGCACAATACTCAGTTGGTAAGCATAGGTTCCAATTATATACTTGCCAATAATTAGTTGGTAAGCATAGGTCCCCAGTTCAACTCCTGGGTCAGGAAGGTCCGCTTGAGAAGGGATAGGCTACCCACTCCAGTATTCTTGGGCTTCCCTTGTGGTTCTGCTGGTAAAGAATCTGCTTGCAGTGTGGGCGACCTGGGTTTGATCCCTAGGTTGGAAATATCCCCTGGAGAAGGGAAAGGCTACACACTCCAGTATTCTTGCCTGGAGAATTCCTTGGACTGTATAGTCCATGGGGTTGCAAAGACTCAGACACGACTGAGCGACTTTCAGTTTCTTTCAAGCATGGGTACCACCCGCTAAATTGTGGTGCCTGGTGTCAAAATCTGTTCTCTACACCCATATGCGTGTTTAAAATAATTTTTAATGGGGAACTGAGTTTCAGTTTTGCAGGTTTTAGAGATGGTTGTCGGTGATGGTTACATAACAGTGTGAAGACTTACTGTCACCAAACTGTACACAAATATAGTTAACAACAAAGAAGAATATATGTATATATATCTGAGTCACTTCGCTGTACAGCAGAAATTAACATAACATTGTAAATCAATCATACTTCAATTAAAGTTTTTTAAAGACCCTATTCTAGATTCTGAAGGCCACCTGCACACCTTGGTTTGTGGCCCCACCTCCTTCTTCAACATACATCTGTCCAAACTCTGCTTCTGTTGTCACCTCTCCTCAGACTCTAATGCTCCTGCCTCCCTCTTACAAGTACAGCTGTGGTGGTATTGGGCCACCCTGATAATCCAGTATAATCCCCTCACCTCAAGATCTTTAATTTAATCCTATCTGCAAAGTCTCTTTTACCCAGTAAGGTCCGAAGTTTAGGTGGTTACCCTCACCTCCTGCAATCAGAACTAGGTTTCAGGTTCCCTAAATGCTTGTGTCTTTTGGCTTATATGCCTTCTCTGGAAAATACACGAAATCAGTGCCTTCATCCAGATAAGCCACAATATCCACCAACCCGAAATGTCATCAACGTAACAATCATTCGTTTCTCCTGCACAGTCAGCTGCACCTCTCTGGGGCCGCTGTCCTTCTGGGCTGATGCAGTAATACACATGTCCAGAGACACTGTCCAGATCACCTTGGTTGGAAGAGAGGGCTGGAGTTTGGGAACCAGCTACTAAACATGTCTCCCCAAAGCGTCACCTCCACTCACATTTCCTTCGTCAGAGAAAGTCACATGGCCACTCCCAAATTACAGAGGCCAGGAAGCAAAACCTCCCCAGCAGGAGGAAATAGAAGAGAATCAGACTGTGGTGACCGGTATGAACACCTGACAGCCTCGTTCCCGGAGGCCTGACTTGGACGGGAGCTCACATCACAAGTCGGGCACGTGCGTGGTTTCCTCTGCAGCAACAACCACAACGAATTAGGAAAATAAAACTAAAGGTGTAAGGGAGATAAAAAGGGAACTTTAATACCTCTTGCGAGCGTGTTGGTATATCCTAAAAAACACAGAAGTCTGCGTCCTTTGTTATCTGCAGAATAAACAAATCCTTGGGCATCCCTCGCAAGGGCACCTTGATGAGTGCCGTTCTCAGGTGAAGCCGGAGCCGGCAAGACCCAATTCATCTTTGGGATTGTCACAGGCTGTGCAGACAAGGACGGCAGCTGGCCCCCCGATCTCCTTGGAGGACATCCACCCACAGCCCCTCCAGGAGGTTTGTAAGATCATTAAATGATTCAGTGTGGGAGACTTCAAGGCCGGATTCTCAATCTTTTAATCTCTGTGGAAAGTTGCATTTTTTATTTTCCTTCACTGACTCCAGGTGTTGAGAAATAATCCACACATACACAAAATGCACATATTGAAAATATCAGCACATTTCCCCACATCTTGCTCATCAGTGGTATGGATAAACAAGCAATGCCTCAGACCAGCCTGAGAGCACGTTACCTTCCACATCCCTGTGCCCTCTGCCCTTTTCACAAGGGTGACATGAATGTGACACAGTCCACAGCTCACTGCCCTTGACACTGAGGGTCCCAGGACTCCAGGTGTGACATGTCTGTAGAGCATCACTACCTGAGATGTGCATCGATCTACTCTTTTCATCCTCAGAACAGCCCTTAGACAGGTGCTGCCACTGTATCTATCTTAAGGAAGAAACTGGGGGCTACAGAGGTTGAGTAACTCATCCAAGGTGATTGTTACAGATAGGATCAAGATCCCCCCAAAATGTGCTACGTCCTAACCCTCAGGGCCTCAGGATGTAACCTTAGAAGAAAATAGGATCCTTTTGGATGGAATCAGTTAGAATGTGGTCATTGTTGTTATTCAGTTGCTCAGTCATGTCCTACTGTTTGTGACCCCATGGACTGCAGCACACCAGGCTTCCCTGTCCTTCACTATCTCCCAGAGTTTGCTCAAACTCATATCCATTGAGTTGGTGATGCCATCCAACCATCTTGTCCTCTGTTGTCCCCTTCACTTCCTGCCTTCAACCTTTCCCAGCATCAGGGCCTTTTCTAATGAGTCAGCTCTTCCCATCAGGTGGCCAAAGTATTGCAGCTTCAGCCTCAGCATCAGTCCTTCCAGTGAATATTCAGGGTTGATTTCCTTTAAGATTGACTGGTTTGATCTCTGTGCTGTCCAAGGGACTCTCAAGATTCTTCTCCAATAATCTATAAGAGAAAAAGAATCTGAAAAATAATAGATAGATATATATGTGTAACCAAATCGCTTTGCTGTTGACCAGAAACTAACACATTATTGTAAATCAACTATGCTGTGCTGTGCTTAGTCACTCAGTCATGTCTGAGTCTTTGCGACCTCATGGACTGCAGCCCACCAGGCTCCTCTGTCCATAGGAATTCTCCAGGCAAGAATACTGGAGTGGGTTGCATGCCCTCCTCCAGGCGATCTTCCCAACCCAGGAATTGAACCAGGGTCTCCTGCATTACAGGCGGATTCTTTACCAGCTAAGCTACCAGGGAAGCCCCATAAATCAACTACATTCCCATACAAAATAAAAATTTTTTAATGAAATCTGAAACTCTGAAAGGCATCCTGAGGTCAGCTTCCAGCTTCCAGTGCTGAGGTCAATGGTCTCAGCACAAAAGAACCCCTGGTATATTCACATGAGCATCTCAGGTGCAGTTTAACCAGATCCAGAGCCAGTCCCTCACCCCCTGGCCAGGTGCAGACTGTGGGTCTGTGTTATGCAGAGATTCAGACACTCCATCCCCTGAGGCCTCGCCATGGCTCAAGGGTCTGGAGTAACAGCACAGAAAGCAGTCTGCCCAGCTGTGCAAGCTCCCTGAGTGAAATTGACCAGAACACAAAGCAGTTTCTGTGGACTCTGGTCCCCACTGCCCGTATCCATGCACCGTTTTCAGCTTAAATACAACAGATCAACACACGCAGGCATGAACTTTAAATGGCATTCCTCAGCAACTAGACTTCCTGTATTACGTGATCACCTGAGAAATATGCAAATACAAAGTGTTTCCACTGCTGTGTTCACGTTATGCTCTCTGAGCTCCGTAAACCCAGCCACGGCTTAGAGAATTCTCTCCAACACAAGCTTTCTGCAAACACCCTAGCTCGTAATTAATTAGAACAAGGCTACGGCTCCTCTGTGTGGTGTCTTGCCTTTGATGTGGCATTTCCAAACAATCATCCTTCAGGAGAAAAATATCCAGCAACTGGCCGAGAAGATTAAACTCCTTTACCTCTGAAGGATAACAGGCCAGGCATGACATGTGGACTCAGACTGGAATGGCTGCAAATGGGCCCCAAGTAATGCTTTCCAGATGGACTGTCCACCCAGCCCTGAGCCAGGCAGCAGTCTCATTGCTGGAACTACTTGTCCTGAAAGGACAGGCTTGAATCAGAAACCTCAGAGATGCCAAAGCAGGTACAGTTGAAAGACAGTAAATAAAGTTGCATAGACGTAACCCATTAAAAAGAGACGCTGCAGCAGGAAGGACAAGGTGGAAGCACAGAGATGCCTCTGGATTTTAATAGGTCGTGTTCATTCGCCAGGGCTATCGTAACAAAGGGCTACAAATGGGGTGATTGAAACATTAGAAATTCGCTGTGGGACTCCCCTGGTGGTCCACTGGTTAAGAATCTGCCTGGGCTCAGGCCCTGGTTGAGGAGATAAGGTCCCACATACCACGGATCAACATGAGTTGTGCTCATGGGGCACAACTAAGACCTGATGCAGCCAAACAAACAAATAAAAGAGAGAAAGAAATTCACTGTCTCCTGCTTCTGGAGACAAGTACAGAATCAAGGTGTCAACAGGGAGCAACCAGCCATGCTCCCTCGGAAGGTGCTAGGGAGCTGTGCCAGGCCTTTCACTGTGGCTCACCCTTCTCCCGTAGGATCTCATTCAACTAATTACATCTGAATGACCCTATTTCCAAATAAGGTTGAAACCAAGCAGGACCTTTGTCTCTTGTTTATAGAAAAACCTTAGCCTCCTGGGCTTTCCCCACGTTCCAAAGAGCAGATTTAATCCTAGAGGTGAAAAAATGCAGAAAGAATGGGAAATAATCAAGCAAGACAAAATAATAATGCCTTAGCCACTCAACAAAAGTCAAGGACCTTCAGTTCCTCCTCAAGGACTCTAGATAATATCCTGAGCCATGGCCTTTGAGCTGTTTTGCAGATATTGAAACCCCCACCATGTGAAAGAAGTTAACTGCATGCTGCCCACAAACAAGTAGACCCCGGATGGGTTGTAACCAGAAGGTAGATGATGTTGAGTCCAGATTACCTCACCACCCACCAATCAAGAGTATCCACAAACTAATCATGTACCCTGAGACCCTCTCCCTCAGCCTGCCTTTAAGATCTTTTCTCTGATAAAAATAAAAATGAAAATAAAACATGGGACCAAATTAAATGTAAAAACTATTACACAACAAAGGAAATCATAAACAAAATGAAAAGGCAACCCTCAGAATGGGAGAAAGTATTTGCAAATGACAAACTGACAAGGGATTAAACTCCCAGAATACACAAAGAGCTCATGCAGCTCAATATAGAAAAAAATTAAAAATTGGCAGAAAACCTAATAGACATTTCTCCAAAGAAGACATATAGACAGCTGAAAGGCCCCAGGAAGAGGTGCTCAACATTCCTAATTGTTGTTGTTCAGTTACTCAGTCACGTCTGACTCTTTGCGACCCCATGGACTGCAGCACATCAAGCTTCCCTGTCCTTCACTATCTCCCAGAGTCTGCTCAAACTCATGTCCAGTCGGTGATGCCATCCAACCATCTCATCCTCTGTAGTCCCCTTCCCCTCCTGCCTTCATCTTTACCAGCATCAGGGTCTTTTACAATGAGTCAGATCTTCACATCAGGTGGCCAAAGTATTGGAGCTTCAGCATCTATCCTTCCAATGAATACTCAGGACTGGTTTCCTTTAGGATTGACTGGTTTGATCTCCTTGCAGTTCAAGGGACTCTCAAGAGTCTTCTCCAACACCACAGTTCAAAAGCATCAATTCTTCGGCCTCAGCCTTCTTTATGGTCCAACTCTCACATCCATTCAAGACTACTGGAAAAACCATAGCTTTGACTATAAGGACCTTATTCAGCAAAGTAATGTCTCTGCTTTTTAATATGCTGTCTAGGTTGGTCATAGCTTTTCTTCCAAGGAGCAAGCGTCTTTTAATTTCATGGCTGCAGTCACCATCTGCAGTGATTTTGAAGCCCAAGAAAATAATCTCTGTCACTGTTTCCATCATTTCCCTATCTACTTGCCATGAAGTGATGGGATCAGATGCCATGATCTTCTGTTTTGAAAGTTGAGTTTTAAGCCAGGTTTTTCACTCTCCTCTTTTACCTTCATAAAGAGGCTGTTTAGTTCCTCTTTGCTTTCTGCCATAAGGGTGGTGTCATCTGTATATTTAAGGTTATTGATATTTTTCCCGACAGTCTTGATTCCAGCTTGTGCTTCATCCAGCCCAGCATTTCGCATGATGTACTCTGCATATAAGTTAATTAAGCAGGGGACAATACACAGCCTTGCTGTACTCCTTTCCCAATTTGGAACCAGTCTGTTGTTCCATGTCCAGTTCTAACTGTTGCTTTTTGACCTGTATACAAGTTTCTCAGGAGGCAGGTCAGGTGGTCTGGTATTCCCATCTCTTGAAGAATTTTCCATAGTTTATTGTGATTCACACAGTCAAAGGCTTTGGCATAGTCAATAAAGCAGAAATAGATACTTTTCTGGAATTCTCTTACTTTTTTGATGATCTAGAGGATGCTGGCAATTTGATCTCTGGTTCCTCTGCCTTTTCTAAAACCAGCTTGAACAGCAGGAAGTTCACGGTTCACGTATTCCTGAAGCCCGGCTTGGAGAACTCTGAGCATTCCTTTACTACCATGTGAGGTGAGTGCAATTGTGCAGTAGTCTGAGCATTCTTTGGCATTGCCTTTCTTTGGGATTGGAATGAAAACTGACCTTCTCCAGTCCTGTGGCCACTGCTGAGTTTTCCAAATCTGCTGGCATATTGAGTACAGCACTTTCACAGCATCATCTTTTAGGATTTGAAATAGGTCAACTGGAATTCCATCACCTCCACTAGCTTTGTTCGTATTGATGCTTCCTAAGGCCCCCTTGACTTCACGTTCCAGGATGTCTGGCTCTAGGTGAGTGATCACACCATAATAATTATCTGGGTTGTGAAGATCTTTTTTGTACAGTTCTCCTGTGTATTCTTGCCACCTCTTCTTAATATCTTCTGCTTCTGTTAGGTCCATAGCATTTCTATCCTTTATTGAGCCCATTTTTGCATGAAGTATTCCCTTGGTATCTCTAATTTTCTTGAAGAGATCTCTAGTCTTTCCCTTCTATTGTTTTCCTCTATTTCTTTGCACTGATCACTGAAGAAGGTTTTCTATCTGGGGGTTAGGCCTTCAACAAACCAATTTGGGAGGAACATGATTCAACCAATAACACGGATGGAAGGGTTATTTTCAGTCTCATCCAAGGACGTATAGCAGGGGTCCCTAACCTCCAGGATTTAATGCCTGATGATCTGAGGTGGCGCTGATGCAATAATAATAAATATAAAGTTCACAATAAGTGTAATGCACTTGAATCACCCCAAAACCTTCCTCCCATTCCATATCATGGAAGAATTGTCCTTTAAGAAACTCATCCCTGATGCCAAAAAGGTTGGGGACTACTGCCTTACCCAATCACTAGGAGAAAACCCCTTGCCTCCCCTCATGCCAGGTGATTTGCACACTGTATCTGGCGAGGCTACGGAAAATCAGATCAGCTTGAATTGGCTTGAATTCACAAATCCATTGAACACCCCAGGAACTCTTTCCAAGAGTAAGAAAAGTAAATATTTGGCAGGTGGACCAGTGGTCAATGAGTTAGAGTGATTTCAGGGCAGGACAGGGTGAGGAAGGAGGCTCCCCACTGCCCAGAAGCCGCCTTCTCCCAGGGTCAGGCACATGCAGGACCAACACCTGCTCAGACATGAGAAGCATCTCCTCACATTCTGCCCCTGAGGTGCCTCATTCGCCTCGCCTGGTCCTTAGCCCACTGCCCGTAGTTACCGGACTAGGACCTGGTTCCAGCTTTTTCTAGGACCTGCATCAGATCCCAACTCAAGTCTCCATCAAAAGCAAACAAACCAAACCCTCCAATTCAGCTCTGGAAGATGGCTCACACATTCCTGCAATATGAAATATAAAAATGTAATTGCTAGTGTGGAAGACCCAATAAAGGCGCTTGACTAGTGTGGGAATGTTTCATTTCTTTCTAATTTGTTGTAAGCCAGCCTCAGCAAAGAGATCACAAAGCTTTTCTTCTCCCTCGTACAGGCTTTGATTTAAATCCAGCCCTCAAAAGACCTGAGGCAATGAAGAAAACTACAGAGTGGGCAAAAGTTACTTTCCATGTATAATTGGAGAAAATTGAATGGATCTTGTTCTGCAGGCCTGTTATTAAAAAGTTTTCCCCAGAAACTTCTTGCAAACAAGTTTGAGAGAAAGCCAACTTCTAAGTGCTGGGGTGCCTGTGTCCCTAGAGGGGGGCAGCGTAACTTGGCAAATAAAAATGTTTACAGGACGCTTTAGTTTTATATGAAATAACAACATTGATTTAGGGAACAAACACTAAAGTTTTCTTTAGTTCCTGGCAACTCTCCTCTTTAATCACAGGAAGCAAACAAGGAGAGCCCTGCATTGCTGTAACGGAGAATAATCAGTAGAAGACGTGTGACTCAGATGAGTGTCTGCAGTCAGCTTAAAAGGGAACTTAGCTGTGTTTACAGGTATGCACTGAGGCTGCTCCAGTGCAATTACACCATGGCCGGGAGATTCGTGGAAAACCACCCCCTCCAAAATGGTCAGGCATAAATCCACTTGAGGACACACCCAGGCAACCACAACCCAGTGGGATCTTGCCTTAAAAATAGTCAGTGGGGGGACTTCCCTGGTGGTCCAAGGGCTAAAACTCCACACTCCCAATGCAGGGGACCCGGGTTCAATCCCTGGACAGGGAACTAGATCCCACATGCCACAACTAAGAGCTTGCAAGCTACAACTAAAGATCCCACGTGCTGCAACTAAGACTCAGTGCAGCCACATAAATAAATATATATTTGGAAAATAGTCAACACGATGCCAAAATCCACAAGAAGAGCTATGTGAGAACAGAACTGTTTCCCCAAAGAACTTCCTGCAGCAGGACCCCAACTCAGGAGACTTTAGAGTCCAAGCTGTTCCTCTGATGCTCAACAGAGAAGGGAGGGTGAGGCTCAGAAAAGGGTGGGGGAAGGGGCCACAGTGAGGCTCCAGAACCAGCAAGCAGTTCAGCCAGGATGGCCCTGCAGCCTCCTCAGTTGGCCTGGCCAGCCGGAGTCTGCACACCACGGGTGTAAAAAGATGTGCAGGGTCACACTCCCCCGAGGGAGTGTCCAGCTCAACAGGGGACAGTCGTGCGTGCCACCACCTACAATAAAGGTGGCGCTATGGTGTTCAGGAACAGGAAACAGGAGCGGGCAGGCTTCTGTGGGCTTCAGAAGAAGGTGAGTCTGTCAAGGGCCTCCTCAGACCAAAAGATGGCCAGGGGAAGGCTGAGAGGTCTGGGAACACACTGCCAAGGTTTGCAGAAGGCAAACCACTCCCTCTGTGGATGGAAAATCAAAACAGGGTCAGTGTTGCTAAAAGAGCCCCCCCAGGCAGAGCCCCTGAAAGGGACACCGCCTGGGTGGAGTTGGACTTGCTGACCTGACCTGGATAATCGAGAACATCTGCCAGAAACTCGGGACAGTCCACGTCCCTGTCAGACCCCCGACCCTGAGACAGCGTGTGACTCAATGAAGACAAATATTTTCTGACCAGCACCAGTCATGACCCTCTGTCTGCATAAGCCCCTGACTCTTTCTCTTCCTTGAAATGCTCTTTCCAGGTTACCCGACTCTGTTTCCCCAACTGCAATTCTTAAGATACTCAAGTAAACTTTATCTTCTTTGCAGCCTCTTACATCATCATCATCATCATCATCATCATCATTATTATTCTTTTGGTTGACAACTAATAGAGCACAAGGGTTAGATCTAAAGGAATAGATCCCACGTGGAGTTAGGTTTGTTCTCTGTTACAGTTGTTCTGTGCTGCTGGGGCTGAAAGATAGAAGTGCAGAGGCTGCAGTGTAGGAACATGTGTGCACTGAGGCCGGCCACTCCTGCCAACTCACAACAGCCCCATAAACACAACCTTCTGGGGCTGCCGGGGCACCTGCAGGGAAGCCAATCGATCTGCCCAAGGAACAATGTCTCCGGTCGGTCTCCATCACATTGACTCATTGGTTTCCTTCATGGCACCATCTCCACCTGCACTGACCCCCCCTTGCCTGTCACCTGTCTCCTCCACAAGGATGCCCCCTCCCCCAGGACCCAGGCCTCACCTGCCGGGGTCTGGCTCAGCATCTGGAGGAGAGGCCTGGCTGACCCCACCCTGAGATCTCCATGGCACCCCTTCGTCTGATCTCACGGCGTGAAGCTCCTCCTCATTTCCACATAACACAAAGGTTATGGAAGGCGAGAAAGCACAGATGCTAACTGATGGAGAAGCAGCCCAGCTGACTCCTCGAGGATCTGAGGCTGTAGTGCTCAGTGATCCCCAGCCTCCTGGTTTTGCCTTTGGGAGACCGTACCCCTGGCCAGGGACTATGGGCAGCCTCTAGGACCTGAGGGCGGCCACCAGCTCCCAGCCAGCAAGAAGCCAGGGCCTTACACGTGCCGCCACCAGGAAATGCGTCCTAACAGTGACTGTGGAACTTGGGTGCAGATTCATCCCCCATCCATCCTTCAGATGGATCCTTCATCCTTCAGACACAGCCCAGCCAACAGGGTGATGGCAGCCTCACGTGGAACACCTAGCAGAGGGCCCAGCTAAGCCGTGCCTGAGCCCCTGACCAACAGAAGCTGAGAGAGAACACATGGGTGTGTCATTTTAAACAGCTAAATGTGTGGCCATCTGTTACAGTGCAATGAAAACTAATACAAAAACCCACAGACCCAAAACGCTAAGGCCACAGCTGGCCATAGGCCTGGGCAGGAAGGCTAGTGTGTGAATGACACGTGAAGGCTCCGGAGCCAGGGCTGGGTTGCATAAGCAAACAAGGGATGACAGCCCCAGAAAACAGGCCCTGAGGGAGCTCCTCAGACCCCCACTCATTCACTTATTCCACCTACTCTCGCTGGGGTTGGCTCAGAGATCGGCCAATGAACAAGGCAGACACGGCACTCCCTAGGGAAGTCATCATCAACGGACGGCCCTTCTTTAAGAAACTTGAGTGGTAGCCTCCCTCACATTCCAAGGCTGAGCTTCATCCAGGCCTGACACCTGCTTAGTTTTCTGTGGCAACCCACTCCGGTATTCTTGCCTGGAAAATCCCAGGGGCAGAGGAGCCTGGTGGGCTACAGTCCACAGGCTCACACAGAGTCGGACACGACTGGGTGACAGCACAGACAAGTGCGGGTGGTGGGGTGAACTACGCTTAGCATGCGTCTGCTAGACGGAACAGGAGGGGCGCAGAGACTTTCTGCCTACGGCTTGCTTTCCTGGTATTGTTTCAGGAACATCTGCTCTCTGGGGCCCCCTTTTCACCACCATCTTCTGCGCCCCTCGGTCGCTCCTCTGCCACCAAACATTTGAAGAAGGGAAGAGAGACAGGGAAGAAAAGGTAGAAACAGCCACGGCGCTGGCGGTGCTCCTGCTGACGTTCCCATGTGAAATTTCTCCGAGAAGCGGTGAGTTCTCCATTATAACAAAGGCTTTCTGATTATCTGTAATATCCCAGAGATTTCTTTGGAACATTAGGTCAAAGCTACTCCGCAGTTTCATATAAACCCACTGATTAGGGGAATATACCCAAGATCTAGGATATGATGATGACTATGATTTACTGACAGATGTAACCACAGACGACCTCGAGGATGGGGGGAAAATACATAGGGGTTTTTTTACAGCTGAAGGCAAGTACGTTTCCAAAGGAGAACAAGGGCACCAAGTGGAGTGAAAAGAGGTTTTGAGAAGCAAGAGAAGCAGGCAGTAAAAAAAAAAAAAAAATGCCTAGATGCTCAAGATGCTTTCAGAAGCCTCCTCCAGGTGCAGCAGGAGAGGCAGGCAAATCCGGATGATGCTGATAAGGTGAAAGCGACTTCTTGCAGACAAGAGGGGGCAAGAGGCCCCCCCAAGCCTACAGCCACACCCCTCCAGATCAGCGTGCCTGTCCTGACTGAGGGACCCAGTCACACAGCAGTGGAAATGAACATCTACCAAAATCCATCAATTTTGAGCATGAGCCACCCAATCTCTTTGCTTGTTGTTGGTGTTAGTCGCTAAGTTGTGTTCAATTCTTTGTGACCCCATGGACTCTAGCCCACATGGCTCCTCTGTCCATGGGACTTTTCAGGCAAGAATACTAGGGGGAGGGGGTTGCCATTTCTTTCTCCAGGGGATCTTCCTGGACCAGGGATTGAATCTGTGTCTCCTGCGTTGGCAGGTGGATTCTTTATCACTGAGCCACCAGGGAAGCCCTCTCCTTGCTTGGCCCTGCAATAAACCTTTCTGTGCTTCAAAAAAGGAAGGAAGAAAGAAAGAAAGCAAAGGTGAGGGGGAAAGAGCCAGGGAGGTAGGGAGGGATGAAAAAAGAAAGAAGGAAACTAAGAAAAATATATGTTTGAAAAAGTGGTTTAAAAAAAAAAAAAAGGAAATCCACCAAGTGGACAGGGTCCCACGTGGCCTCTCCAGATAGTGTCCCCACAGAAACCCTCCTGAGCAGATTCCCCCAGAAGGATGTGCCCTCTCGGTGACTCTAGACTGTGAATGCCTTTCTAAGAAGCCCGGTTGAACACACTTCTTCCGAGATCATTTCGCTCTGTACAGGCCTGGGCCTGGAGGTATGTGATGCTGCTTCTATCTGATGCTGACACCACTGGTTGCAAAGGAAAGGGGGAAGGGCCACGCCCTTTGACCCAGGGGTGGCAGAGAGTGAGGTCCCCAGAAACTCCTTCTCAAACACTCCAGAGCACAGAGCTCACTCCTGTGAGATGCCAGTGCCGCGCCAAGGAACCTTCACCTGCTTCAAGACCATCGCCTGCAGTTCTGACACCTGAGTGACATTTTGAGGTTGTTTAAAGGAGAAGTTACAAATAGAAACAATTTGGGCTTCTTGACACCCATGAAATGATTGGTGCTTTTGCAATTATTTATGGGAAACTGGGAGATCATTTGCCAACTATTTTCTTGGAGATGGCTGACAGTCAAATGAAATGAGAGCTTTGCAACTTGTTTTTCTCCCCTCCCCTTTCTTTTTCCTTTTCCTTTCATTAAATCACTAGTTCAGGATAGCCAGGACTAAGTGTGATGAGACATGAAAGCTTCCAGTTGGGAGGAACTTGCCTTTTTTATGGTTTGGAGTAAAACCACAGAGGATGGATGGAGAGCAGCCTTGTGACACTCATGGCAGAGCTGGTGGGTCCACCTCACTTCATCTCTGCCCTTCGCTCCCTCAACCACAGCCTTTGCCTGTCAAGGTCGCCCTCCAGGCAGGAGTCTCTGACATGGGTCACTTTACCCACATGTGTGACTTCAGTCTATGGGCCCTTTCACCACCAGGCTGTCACTCATGGAAGGTCCTCATGAAAATGGTGGGCTTTCCAGGTGGGCATCGCAGCCCCTGCCAACCAACCACAGCCTGGAGCACCCAGCACCAAATAAACACATGCCAGAGAGGGCCTGACCAGCAAAGAGGACCATGAGGCTGGGTGAGGGAGAGGGCTGGGTGGGAAGAGGGGCCTACCCCTCTGAGCTCTGTTCTGAACAGCCTTAAAGTCAGAGCAGTTTCCTCAGGCTGGGATGTCAAGGATGATGGCGGTCAGGTATCTTCTACCTGAGAGTTGCATTCCAAAATGTCTGTGGTGCGGCATGAACTGATGTCTGACGCCAAACCTGCAACTGATAAGGAGGAAAAAAGGTTGAAGGACAGACATTCCCCAACTTCAAAACTTCCCACAAAGTTACATTAATCAAGGCAGTGTGGTACAGGCATAAGGACCAACATACAGATCAATGGAATAGAATCCAGAGTCCAGAAATAACCCTTTACACTGACGGTCAATTGATTTCAACAAGGGTGCCAACACCATTCAATGGGGAAAGGGCAAGCTTTTCAACAATGCTGGGGTAACTGGATGTCCACATGCACAATAAAAATTTCCCCCTACCTCACGTCACAATACACAAATTAACTTGCATCAGAGACCTACATGTCAGAACCAAAACACTCATTCTCTTAGAAGAAAACAGAGAAGTAAACCTCACAACTTGGGTCAGGAAGTGACTTCTCAGATACGACACCAAAAGCACAAGAGACAAAAGGGAAAACGAGGTAAATTCGATCTCATTTGTATTTATATTTCACAGGACACACTATCCAGAGGGTTAAAAGACAAACCAGAGAACGGGGGAAATATTTGCACAAGCTGTATCTGATACAGGACTTTTATCCAGGTACGTACAGAACCCAACTCAACAAAGAAAAGATACCACTTAGAAAACAGGCAGTCTTGGAGTAGGTATGTCTCTGAAGAAGATACACAAATGGCCGATTAGCACAAGATGGTCCACTCCATTAGCCATTAATAAAAATGCGAGTTAAAGCCATATCATACCTAAGCACGGGTACCTGACAAAGGCTGTAGGTGCAGGGGACTCAGCTTTCAAAGCCCTACTAGCTGGTCACCCCAGTGAAAGGTAAATGGGCCGGGCACAGGTCACAGGGGCATCAGCCTCCAAGATCAGAACTAATGATGACCATCACCCTCTGTGGAACTAAAGGGGGTGTGGGTGATCCCATGTGGTGCCCCTCTGCCCCCAAGGATGGGCAGCAGGCATTTCAGGACAGAGCCCTGATGGGGCTCAAGAGTCTGCCTCTGCCCCCTGCTTGACTTTGGCCAGCTCTGTCCCTCCCTGGGCTGAGGCCAATTATCTGTGAAAGACAGACAGTCTTGGACGAGGTGACCTGGGGTCCCTTCCAGCTCATACACCCTCATTCTGCACTCACTGCTGCTCTTGGTGACTCAAAGCCGTCACTTGCATCCTGCAAAGCGGTCGTCCCGAAGTCCCCAATGGCAAAGCACAGCTAATTAAAGGCTAGTGGTGTCAAGACACTGCAAACCTGAGACACACATGGGTTATTTTTGAAAAAGTCCATCTCTCCTGACTCACAAGAGCTTCCTGCCAGAATGTCAGGACAGTCACAAAACCACCCTCCCTGAAGCCCCAGAGCTGGGCAAGACCTTCCAGCTTGGTCCTAAGGCTGCTCTCTGGAGCGCACAGGCTTCCAGACCAGGTGAGGATGAACAGCAGCTGCCTGACCCCGGGAAATAAGCCATCAGCTAAGTTCTCACACTCAGAGACCCACCCACACAGTGGAGTCCTGCCCCAAGGCCACAGACAGAGAACCCAGAAGCAAGGCCACCTTCGAGCTGACTGAGCTTCTTGGTGGTGCTTTCACCGTTCAGCCATGTCTGACTCTTGTGACCCATGGACTGTAGCCTGCCAGGTTCCTCTGCCCATGGCATTCTCCAGGCAAGAATACTAGAGTGGATTGCCATTTCCTTCTGCAGGGGATCTTCCTGACCCAGGGCTCGAATCTGGGTCTCCTGCTTGGCGTAGATTCTTTACCACTGAGCCACTTAGGAAGGCGGAGCCCCTGTGTAACCATTGCCAAAAGTCCCCTGATAATCACCTGTAGGCTTCCTCATCTCAAATTAGGCAAGAAAGCCCACCCCAGTAGAACCTTATAGTGCCCTAACCAATCACCTAATGCCAACCTTCCACCAGGAATTTTTCTTTGTCTTGAGGCTATCAAAATTGGCTACTAACCCACAGAAAGCATTGACATTCCCAGGCCTGTCAGGAGGTCAGCTCACTGTGCTTGCAGAGCCCTCATCATCTCTGTTCTGTTAATAAACTCACTCCTCTCTGCAATACTCTGTGTCTGGAAATTCTTTTCCAAGCCGAGTTCAGACTGCCTTAACACACACATCCATCACCCCTCAAGTCAAAACCACTTCCCAGCACACAAGTGCCTGATATTGACTTCATCCACCCTGCCAAGAGCTGTCCAACACATCAGCGTCTGGAAGAAGGGGCAGAGAGACTGAGGTTGGGCACCCCCAGCTCACCGGCCATCTGACCGACGCTCCCTACCAAGCTTTCAATCCCAAGCTTTCAATCCTTGAGATGAAAAGATCAAAGCCATTTTTACATCATTCCAGTGCACAGAAAAGAGTCTTTTTATCAGCCACACCCACCTGCCTATTTGCATTCATTTCTATTCCATAAACTCATTTATGTTGAAAAAACTTCTCAGGAGATAGTGGAGGACAGGAAAGCCTGGCATGTTGCAGTCGCAAGGAGTCGGACGTGACTTAGTGACTGAACAACAACAAAATCTGTTCCGCAGGTGTTCCATGGAGAACCCAGTGGAAGAAGGATGCCAGCCAGGTGACTCGCTTCTGAATGGTGCTGTGTCTTCTTGCTCTCAGCTTGTCAGCAAGACGAGTTCTCTGAGTGGGATCGTTGGCCGCCTCCAGCAATACTACAGTCCATTTGAGACATCTTTTATTGATTTCCCTTTCCTACGCTCCACTGTTCCACCAGGACACCTGAAGCTAATACCTCATCTGATGTGAGACCACAAACTCCAGAGGGGCCCCGCACTCCCCAGGAGGGAGGACCGTGATCAAAGGAAAGAGAAGGGCCATTTCTTAACTTTAAGAGCATCACCCTCCTGAGACTTCCCTGGGAGTCCAGTGGTTAAGACTGTGCCGCCAAAGCAGTAAGCATGGGTTCTATCCTTGGTCAGAGAACTAAGATTTCACATGCCTTGTGGCCAAAATAAAATAAAATTTAAAAAAAAAAAAAAAAGAGCATCACCCTCCTATTCAGCTGAATTCAACCAGCTGTTGCTTACCCAGGTCCTGGCACATGCATGGAGGCAGTTAAAACGACTCAACTCCAAAAGGACACAAAGAGAGGGAATTAGGTCTCTGTTAGTGGCCCCAGGGAAGGCATCTGCTAATCACACAGCTTGGATCTGTACTCTGGGTGCACAGCTTGGCAAGTATGCCTGAGGATGGCCGTACACCCTGGCAGGGGACCACTCTGTCCCAAACCAAAGAAGGGGCATTTCCTGGAGGCAGGCTCATCAGAGGAGGAGGAGGTGGTGCCAGGGTCCAGCCCCGGTGGATCCAGGGAATTCGAAGTGGGGACGGCTTCAGCGAGGATCAGGAAACAATTGCTTAATTAAACGTTAATTAAGGATATAAAGGGTGGTTAAATAAGGATAGCTCAGTGAGAAAATTTAGTGGAGAAAAGAGGCTGAATAACTTGGTTTACGTGGAAAGCTAATAAAATTCCAAAATAAGGAATTTGAGTCACCTACGTAGGCCGCAGGCGTCCTCCCGTTCTCCCGAAGGAGAGGAGACACTAAGGCCTCCCCGGTCAGATCTTAGAAGCCCAGGCAAAATTAGTAGGCTTGACGAGCCTCACCGCCCCAGATGGGAATTCAGCCAGAAGGTGAGAGAAAGAACGACATGGGGAGACCAAGCTTCGGTGAACAAGGCCCGCACTTTATTTTCCAAAGTAGTTTTTATACCTTAAGTTGTGCATAGAGGATAATGGGGGAAGGGGTAAAGTCAGCAGTAAGACATGCTTTCTTCCTGCAAACTTATCATATGCAAAAGTTTAGGTGATTTACATCATCTTCTGGCCTGGAGGCCTGTCAACATTTTAAGATCCTTTTTTCAGAAAACTTATTTTTCTCTAAAGGTGATTATTCTAAAGTCAGGCGCCACCGTCCGAAAGCATTAGATAAAGTTGCATTCCTATAGGGCAAAGGTGTGGTGGGCTATAACAAGAAAAGAATTAACTCAAGGGTCCATGGTTACAAACATTAAAGCTACTACTTACATTCCTATACACCAATTATATTAATCAATACACTGCCAGGGACACAGTAGGTAAGGGATATGGAAACTTAGCAGCAAACATTGGCCCAACAAGTGAAAAATCCTTCACCAATACAATTTCTAATCAATCTTTTAACTGCTCAAAGGAATCTGTATTCAGACAGTTTAGAACATCTCATGCCTCTCACGGTTGTGAACTAAAACACTCTTGTCATGCCCAGGAACTTTATTAACTGGAGCTGTAATTTAACTCTTTTTCAGACAGAGGTGGTGGGGGACAGACCCCGTAAAGTCAGAGGTGTAGGTGAGACCACAAAGCAGTAAAGTAGGCAGACTCTGGTTTTGGGGGTAGATGCTTGAGAATTTCCAGGGGGACTCCTGAGGCTGGATCCCGCCTTTGCGTATGCCAAGCCTCCTTCCTCATGACCTTTGCCACAGGCAGAGTTCCTCATGCTGGCTCCTGGCAAGGTGGCTGTGGGAGTCCTTTGGTTCCCTCCATGACATTTCCAAGGCTCAATCATTTGCAGAGTGAAAGGAAGGTGCAGGTCCCACCCATAATAACTGCATTCCCATTGTGTGCCAGGAACATAATAAATCATCTGATTGCATTTTCACAGAAGCCCAGAGAAGGAGGTCTCCCCAGGTAAATGGGGGTAAACAGGGGGCTTTTCCCATGTCTGCTTCTCCCCAATTGTCTCAGCTCAAAATACTTGACGTGCCAAGGTGGCCTATATTAAGGACACCTATTCTGCTTGTTGTTGCTGTTCAGTCGCTCAGTCATGTCCAACTCTTTGCGACCCCATGGACTGCAGTACGCCAAGCTTCTGTCCTTCACTATCTCTCGGAGTTTGCTCAAATTCATGTCCATTGAGTTGGTGATGCCATCCAACCATCTCATTCTCTGTCATCCCCTTCTCCTCCTGCCTTCAATCTTTCCCAGCCTGAGGGCCTTTTCCAATGAGTTGGTACCTTCACCAATATCTGGTAAAGGATGTATTCCACCATCCAGTGAGAAAAACAGATGGCCTCCATCCACTGAGACAACAGGAGCAGAGATGGGAAGAGGAGGTGGGCTAGGAGCCATGGAGGGGCGGTGGGGGTTGGGGGGCACCTGAGTGGACCCAGTGGGAAGAGGGTGCAGACTGGTGATGTCCAAGTGATGACCTGGGGGTGGGGGTGGGGTAGAATAAAGTATTGGTTTAGAGACATGAGTTAAACTTCAAGTTTAACTCAAAGTTTAGTTTAGGGGCAAGTTGGGTTCAGGGCCTGCAGGCCATCAGGTGGGTAGTGTAGAGAAAGACATCAGCATCTGATAAAGAACAGAAACCCTCCCAGGTGCCCAGCCCTGCACCAGCCCATCCATGTGTGATCGTGTGAGCATGGGTGAAACAGGACACTCAGTACGTGGCACCTACGAACTCTGACTTCTGTCTGCGTTTATTTCTCCATGGAGGTTAAGGGCCCAAGAGAACATAATGTAATTCTATTTCCCATGCAGCTCCCAGGTGTGCTTCCCAGTCTTTCCCAGAGAAATCATCGCCTACCAGTTCAGGCAGGTAGAAAAGTTTGCTGAAAAGCCTAAAAGCCTCCATCTCAGCCTTCAACTCAGAAACTTCCAGCAGATGAGCAGAGATGGAGACAGGCAGGAGGAGCAGAGGAGGAGGTGGCTGGGAGGGGTCAGAAGGGATCGGGAGGTCCCGTTTGTCTCCTTGAGCTGCTCTCTGCTTTGAAAAGTGAAAGAATGGCTCCCAAAGCGCAAACTCCTGCTCTGGAGAACAGAAAGCTGAGAAGGCTGGTGATACCCTTATGTTGGATAACTGATACATGAGAAAAAACAGCAATTCGATCCACCCCAAGATTCCTGGCTCCCAATCCACGCCGTCACCACTGCAGATCTGCAGAGCTGCAGGGACTAAGAGGCAAAGGTTCTTGAAATTCACTGCCTCGAAGCAAGCCCCTCTGCCATTTGGCGTGTTTCCAGAGAGTCGCGTGGTCCCCACCTCAGTTGTCAGTGCCCGACCCCTACCGCTCCACGTTGGCAAATGATTAAAAAATGGGCCAAATTATCACCGATACGACGTGCATCAGGAAAACAAATTAAGTCTAACATTTGTGCAGTGACAGCTGACCTTTGCATGATGAAAATGAACGGCTGCAAAATGAGCCATATTAAAGACATTTAACTTAATGGAGGGAGTGATCACCGAAGCCTGGACAAGTTTTTGGAGAAATCGGTCCTGGCAAACCCAAAGGAGAGACACAGTAATTCACACCCACAGCCTATTTGCCACCTGCTGGCCTGAAGAGCGGCCACTGGCTGGGGAGAAGGTTGAGGGCACTGACTTCCTGACCCACGGAAACGGGATAACCTCTGGGCACTGTTGAACAGACTCACCCTCAGCCCCCAAACATCAGCCTCCTCTCCCAGCTGCTTGTGTGGAATTTGAAGTACAGGGCCTTTAGCTTGGTCCTCCTAAGATGGTCCCTTAATTATGCAGGACAGTCCCCAGAGCTCCAGGAACAGAAGTAGCCCTTAGGGCCACCCCCCTTCCCAGCAAAGATGGAGAGAATGATGCCCCCTGGCATCCGTGTAGCTGCAGTGCTCCCCAGGAGCTCAGAGCACTTTGTAGACCAACATCTTCATCTTCACCAAGCCACCTCCTCCCCAGAGCCTTTCAGCGGGAACTTCGGCAGAGCTGCAGGGACTAAGAGGCAAAGGTTCTTGAAGCTCACTGCCTCGAAGCAAGCCCCTCTGCCATTTGGCGTGTTTCCAGAGAGTTGCGTGGTCCCCACCTCAGTTGTCAGTGCCCCGACAATGAGGAGCACATGTGGATGAGAGGAACACATTTGGGACCCTTTCCAAGAAGTTGCTCCTGAGTCTCCTGTGCATGGATCCCTGGGCAGGTTCTGCTCTTGAGAAACATACACAACAGTGTGCAGCTGTGCCCTCAAGACACCCTTGCTGGGCATGCAGGGAAAGCGGCTGACAGTCAGGGCTCCCTGAGGATCAGACGTTCTTGTGACAGCATCTCCTTTGCTGTGTTGCCTGGTCATTCAGGGGCTGCCCTTTGCTTGTGAAATTGACTGTTATCAAAGATTTGACCCTTGATGATGCTGTTGATGCTGCTGATGGTGATGGTGATGACGTTGATGGTAATAATGGTGATGATAATGATGATGATAAAGAGGAGGAAGAGGCACAGTAATGGCTAAAACCTGTTGAGGACTTACTATGAATACAAACTATGATTTTGCATCTGCCCCAGGAGGTAAGGGCTTGTTAAAGGCTGTACCCACCCCCCCACTGCCAAAGAGATATTGAAGCTCTAACCCCCAGCGCTTGTGACTGTGACCTTGTTGGGAAACAGGATCATTGTAGTTAAAGACGAGGTCACTGGGTAGCCCTAATCCAACATGACCACCGGAAAAACCATAGCCTTGACTAGACTGACCTTTGTTGGCAAAGTAATATCTCTGCTGGAGCTGACTTATTGGAAAAGACCCTGATGCTGGGAGGGATTGGGGGCAGGAGAAGGGGATGACAGAGGATGAGATGGCTGAATGGCATCACCGACTCGATGGACGTGAGTCTGAGTGAACTCCGGGAGTTGGTGATGGACAGGGAGGCCTGGCGTGCTGCGATTCATGGGGTCACAAAGAGTCGGACACGACTGAGCAACTGAACTGAACTGAATCCAACATGATTGGCATCCTCACAAGAAGAGGAGAGAGACACACTAAGACAAGACAGCCATGTGAACACAAAGGAAGAGGTTTAAATGGACCTGTTATCCACAGCTCAGGGACTTAGAGTTTTGTTTTGTGTTTTTACACGTGAGTACGGATTTGGCAGTATGTGTCTCCTGCACTCTCTAAGCTTACATGGTGGCCAGGATCATAGACATTTTTGCCTCAGGGTGTCCTGGTGGCTCCAGAACCAACAGATAATAACTGGGCTTGTTGGACCTGTCTGTTCCCTGGCTCCCAAAGCCCCTTGCCACCTGCTACTCTTACAGGAGGCAGTGTGCTGAGTGGCAGCTCTCACCTGGGAGTGGAGCCATGGCCAGGTAAGGCTCTCTCTACAGAGGAGACAGCAAGACATTTAATCCCATCAGATGGACCAGGAGCAACCTGGCTGATTACCCCCAAAGGGGATTTACTCTGTAAGTAAAACTTTTAAAGAAAAAATATGACACAAAACTTAAGCCTAAGGAGAGCCTATCTGTGACCTTAATAGTTTCTGTAATTTGAAGAATGACATGCACAATTGAGTTTTTCTAACCAATCTGATTTCTGCCAAAGCTTTGATTATTATTGTTTACTTTTGATAAAAAGGACTTAAAAGTGTGATAGGAATTTTCCTGCCTTATTCATGTCGGTAGCATGTGGCCTGAGGACCACGGTGCTAGAAAGGGCGACCAGGCCGTGCACCCAGTTGATTGGGACCTATAAATGTGTGTGCCCAGGACCCTCTGCTCTTCTCCGCCTGTACTCACTCGCACTCTTCCCAGGCCACCACGTCCAGCCTCCTCTGGAAGCCTCCCCGGCCAGCCCGGGCAGAGCTCCGTTTACACTGGCAGCCACCGTCGGGCTCTGTGTCATCGTCCCCACTGCTCAGCACTCCCCCTGCATCTGTCACTTCACGTCCTGGGACTGGCACAAGTGGGCCTACGTGAAACAATGAATGGATGAATCAGAAAGTCCCCAAGGATGCCAGACTTCCTTTGCTTTCTTTGTGGGACACAGCCCTGAGCTGAGTGGGTGCAGCCCTCTGACATCCCAGAGAATCTGTTTCTGTCTCCAGCAAGCTCTTCTCATGTGGCTACTTGTCCTGGAGACGGTGGATAAATATCTGCCTCTTCAGGAGAACACGTGTTCCTTGGACAAAAAGACTGTGTCTGAGTAATAATTTATTTTTCTCTCCATAAAATGCCACTCAGATAGCAGGTGGTCCAATCATTTTGTTAAGTGAACAGGGTGTAGCCACAGAGGCATTTTCGTTCTCTGACTGCACTGAGGTTAGCTTGACACTCATGGGAAGCAGAGGGCACAGGTCTGGTTCTACATGCCGAGGCAGTGGGAGGCGGCTGCTATTGAGTATAAAGAGCCAAAAGGACCTTCTTTTCAATACTATTTCCCCATTTTACTTCTCCCAAAGCCTTCCTCACTATTGTGAGGGTGATGATGATGATAATAGTGATGATAATGATGGTAACATTGGTGATGGTGACAATGATGGTGATGATGGTGGTGATGGTGGTGATGATGGTGATGATGGTGGTGATGGTGGTGATGGTGGTGATGGTGGTGATGGTGGTGATGATGGTGGTGATGGTGGTGATAGTGATTACGGTGATGAAGAGGATGATGACGTTGATGATGATAAAAAGGAGGAAGAGGCACCATAATGGCTGAAACCTGTTGAACACTTACTATGAACACAGACTATGATTTTGCATCTGCCAACTTTACTTGTCTACCCAGCAGCCCCAGGAAGTAAGGGCTTGTTAAAGGTTGAACTGTGCCCCGCCCCCACTCCAAAAGACATACTGAAGCTCGAACCTCCAGCACCTGTGAATGTGACCTTGTCTAGAAACAGGGTCATTGCAGGTGTAACCAGTTAAAGACAAGGTCATTGGGTGGCCCAAGTCCAACACAACTGGTGTCCTCATAAAAGGAGGAGAGAGACACACAGAGACAGACAGCCACGTGACCACAGAGAAAGAGATTGAAATGGAGCTAATCATGAGCCAAGGAATACCCAAGGGCCCCCAGAAGCAGCTTCTGAGTGAGCACAACCAGGCTAACACCTTGACTTTAGTCACGAGGCAGTGGGAGGTGGCTGCTATTGAGTGTCTGGACTTTAGTCTGGACTTTTAGTCTCCAGAACTGTGAGAGAATCAACTTCTGTTGGTTTAAGCCTGTGGTACTTGGTCACAGGAGCCCCAGGAAACTAATATGAGGCTGCTATCATCTCAGTCTTATTGATAAATAAACTGAGGCTCAGAGAGGTTAAGCACGTTCCCCAAGGTCACAGAGCTCATAGGTTGAAGCACAAATGCAGAAATGCACTGAGATGGAGAAAGCTATACACCTGCCACTCCATGAATTGCCTGTCATGCTTTCTGGTTTCCAAATTTTGTCCTATGTAGGTGGAAACTATTCTGAAATAAATGATGCACTTCTCTGCCTCCCTAACTCAGGAAAATAATTGGGCCTTTTTTCGAATGAGTAAAGTTCTCTGTGAACATACATGCACTGGCTTGGTTACAGAAAGTGCAGTCTGGAGGCTGCTGTTAAATCTTTTCCCACTGTGGTGTCAGGCTGACATCCGCCATGTCTCACAGTGTCTGCCACTAACAGGCTCTTTGATGATTCACTCTCAGGTCTATGACAAACCGAAAGCCAGCTCACAGGGATTTTCAGTAATTATGTGTTTAAAAAATTCATTATAGTAAGAGAAATGATAACACCTAACATTTATATGACGTTGACTGCTGCACTTTACATTCATTAGCTCATCTGATCCAAACAACAACCCTAGCAGACAGGTGTCATCACCATCATCACCATTATCATCACTTACATCCTCACCATCACCATCATCGCTACCACCACCATCATCGTTGTCAGCCTTCCCATTTTACTGATGAGTAACCCCAGGTCTGGAGAGGTGGAGTGATTTGTTCAGGGGAACAGTTATGGGCTGAATTATGCCCCCTCCCATTTATATGCTGAAGTCCTAATTCCCAGTGCTTCGATTGTAACCGTATATGGAGATAGGGTCTTTAAGGAGGCTGTTGTTGTTCAGTCACTCAATTGTGTCTGATTCTTCGTGACCCCATGGACCACAGGATGCCAGGCTTCCCTGTCCTTCACCATCTCCCAGAGCTTGCTCAAACTCAGGTCCAGTGAGTCTGTGATGTCATCCAACCATCTTGTCCTCAGTCATTATGGTTAAACAAAGTCTTTGGGGTGGGCCTTGCTCCCACCTGACTGGTGTCCTTATAAGAAGAGGACATTTGGCCCACAAAGAGAGATCAAGAGTGCACCCGCACAGAGGGAAGGCCATGTGGGGACAGGGGAGGAGACTGCCATCTACACGCCAAGGAGAGAGGTCTTGGCGTGTCAACCCTGCTGACACCCCGATCGTGGCCATCCAGCCTCCAGAACTGTGAGAGAATAAATGTCGTTACTTAAACCACCCACCCTGTGGTATTTTGTTGTATGGCAGCCCCAGGAAATGAATACAAAGACCCAGCCAGCCAGCCAGGGCAAAAACCAAACCAAAAACCAAAATGATACCCGGAAAGGGTGATAAAGAAGCCACTTTGATTCTTGAATTACAGCACAGAAGGAAGTGGCTTCTTGACAAAGGAGCCAGTCAGGCACACGTGTGGCCTGGGAGGAATGGACCAACCTCCTGAGGACCCGGGAGACAGCGCAGTGGCCACCTCATGTGCTCATTCAGCCGCCTCCCCACTGGGATCCCCTGTGACCTCCAGTCACTGCCTCGGTAACCTTGAAGGCTGCACAATAAGCAGCCTTGCCCAGGTTTCGCCGTCACTGAGACAACAGTTCTGGAAAGTGACTTGCCCACATCCAAGCAGCCAGAGAGGCTTCCCAGGTGGTGCGAGTGGTAAAGAACCCGCCTGCCAATGCAGGAGGCATAAGAGATGCAGATTGCGTCCCTGGGTCATGAAGATCCCCTGGAGGAGGACATAGCAACCCACTCCAGTATTCTTGCTGGAAGAATCCCCATGGACAGAGGAGCCTGGCGGCCTACAGCCCATGGGGTCGCAACGAGTCGGACACGACTGAGCGTCAGAGTAGCAGCAAACAGCCATAGCGGCAGGGCTGAGGCCGGGACCCAGAGGAAAGCTTGGGAGCAGCCCACACACCAACAACCCAGCAGATCTGCAGGGAGGACAGAATAAAGGCCTTGTGCACCGAGAGGAGTGGGCAGAGGTGCTTGGAAGACAGCGTTAACAGAGGCGCTGTGGCAGATGGAGGAAGAGGACAGAGGACTCGTCCCAGAACAGGAAAGGGAAACGCAGAGCTGGCCCTTGCAGTCCTCCAGCCCCGGGCCCCGCCAGGCCAGCTTCTGCAGCCAAGACGAAGCCACCACCTTCAGCAGGCCTTACCCTGTTGCCACCTTGCCTCATTGAACTTGACCGCAGAGCCCACTGAGTGTGTCCTTGACACTAGCTGTTCCTTGAACAACAGCAAGTATATGATGCCCCTGGTGTGATGCCACTGTTCTAGTGGCGGGCAGGCCGGGGACAGCCTGGCTTCATTCTAAGGCTGCAGTTAACGTGTGTGGACAGAGGTGGAGCAGAAGCTGGTGGCCTTCCATTGGGGCTGTGTGGAGTGGACGGCAGAACCAGGGAGTCTGGGACCTTGGGAGGAGAGAAGGACTTTGACCAGGGTCTGAGTGGCTATGGCGAGGCAGGGCTGCGCTGGCCGGACGTGACTGCCCACTGGCAGAAAGCAGGGCCCCATGTCGGCTGAGCCAAAACAGGCATCACCAAAAGACAGCCAGGTGGGGCAGGGGGAGAGGGCTTAGAACTAGAGGGCACCCGGGGCGGGGCCAGAATGGTACAGTCAAGCTGAATTGGACAGATGCCATGGGCAGTGGTAGCCAGGGCAGCAGCAAGGGCAGACAGCCCCTGGGAGGGGACCAGGGCGGGGAATGCCAGGCCGCTGACATTGGGCACTCCGGGAAGCTTTGGGGAGGGGCAGGGCTGGTCCATAGGGTGCCTGTCCTCTAGGAAAAGAACACCCACCTCTGGGCAGACACAGTCTCTGCCAGAACCTGGAGCTGAGTGAGGGCAGTGAGGGCTCGGATTATCCAGGTAATCCCCTGGGAAGGGCTTCCTCATGCAGACACAAGCAGAGTTTTCAAGGGCTAGCCGAGAGGGTGTGAGCATTGGCCCAGAGCTGCGGCCGGCACAGCAAGGTCCTCCCAGTGCAGAGAAAGCGCTGAGGGGAAAGAAAGCCACCATAGCAGGAGGGGAGGGGGGCACCCAAGAGTGCCAACAACTGAAATCCTGAGACTCCACTGTGCCCAGAGCTCTCTGCTTACCCCTTCACTGCTGCCCCCGCTGGGCCAGCACGACTCATCCTGGCGGTCCCTCAGTGATGTGTCACCAACCTACGAGACTCGGGGTGCAGAGTCCAAGGAGGCCCGGCCGTGTTGGGTCAGGCCCATCCCAATGGAGTCACTGCTGGAGTCACTGCTACCCAGCTCAGCACCCGCTCCTCACCCTGCAGGGCCCCGAGGTCTCCCCGATTCCTGGCTCCCTGTGCACTTCCCAGTGTTTCCATGATGCTAGTGTGATGGGGGGAGGGTGCCACGGCTTCCAGCAGATGCCCTACAGAGGGGGGCTGAGTCCCAGGAGGATCTCAAGGGGAGCCCTTCTAGACCTGGTGCTGACACAGGCCATCTGCTCTCAGAAGGAGTTCTTAGCCATAAATAATTCAACCAGAAATTCCAGGAAAACACGGGCTTTTGTTGACTCTTCCTTACCCTGCTGCTAATCTGTCTTTAAACTTATTAAAGATAAAACATTGACACCTGCAGGAACTTGGCGGTTCGTGATGTTCTGGCCCCCGGGGGCTGGCAGGCGGTGGGGCTCCTCGAGGCATCTTCCATCCATCTGGAGATCTTGCCTGGTGAAGGTGAGGCGGGGAAGGAAGAGCACGTCGTTTGTCAGGAACATGGATGTAACCGAGACAACAGCCGGGGAGACCTCGCAGTTTCAGTGAGAAGAGGGGAGGGTGTGGGGGCTGTTCCCATGACATCTGGAAGGTTGTTTGTTCTTTTCTCCAACGAAATGTAGTGACAGAATGAGTCTGGGTTTCATCTCAGGCACAAATTTTCAAAAGTTTCTAGACACAGGAAATGTAGCTAAGTTAATGGACGTTCCAGAGAAGGAAGTAGAGGGTGCTGGTGAGAGAAGTCTTGGGCCTCAGTGGGTCAGGGTATTTTCAAACTGAGTGGGCAGTGCTTGCCACGCCCTGAGCCCACCTCCGTCCGCCTCTGGGAGGCAGTGGGCTCAGGTCCCCTCTGGGATGCGCTGCAATGCCGAGGATGAATGAGGCCAGAGCTAGGAGACGATCCGGGTGGGGCCAGGACCCAAGGAAGCCAAGGGACAAAAGCTGGTTTGTCCTGGGAACTGACAGGACAGCAGCATCTCAGGAACTCGGGTCAAGGAGGCGGCTCCTCAGGGGTCCCAGATTGGCCCAAGGTCTGCAGACAGGAGTCGGGGTGGGGAGAGCTGGAGAAGGGTGCAAATGATGTCCCATGTGCTGACACTGAGGATCAAGCTCTGGGCTTCTGAAGCTGGAGCAGCCGGAGAGAAGGGAGGCGGGGATACGAGGGGCGGGGCCTGTGGGCGGGGCTTAAGGAGCAGGGTCTTAATGGGCGGGCTCTGTGGGTGGTCGGAGCTTGTGGGTGGAGCTGGTGGGCGGGGCCATCTACGGGGCAGGATGTTTAGGTCACGCTGGGGCTTACGACTGGTTCCTGCAAACACTGGGGTCACTGAAGGGAGTTAAGCAGGGATGTGACGTAGTTAAATGTGTCCTTCTGAAAGCTCCCTGTGGCTTCAGTGTAAGCAGTGAATGGGAGGAGATTGGGAGGAGGTTAGTAGGAGTCATGGACAAGGCATTGGTGTTGAAGAAGACTCTTAAGATGATGCTGAAGCTGAAACTCCAATACTTTGGCCACCTGTTGCAAAGAGCTGACTCATTTGAAAAGACCCTGATGCTGGGAAAGATTGAGGGCAGGAGGAGAAGGGGACGACAGAGGATGAGATGGTTGGATGGCATCACCTACTCAATGGACATGAGTTTGGGTAGACTCCAGGAGTTGGTAATGGACAGGGAGGCCTAGAGTGCTGCAGTCTATGGGGTCTCAAAGAGTCGGACATGACTGAGCGACTGAACTGAACTGATGGACAAGGCATCACCAACTCAGTGGACGTGAACTTGGGCAAAGTCCAGGAGATGGCGAGGGACAGTGAGGCCTGGCGTGCTGCAAGTCCATAGCGTCGACTTGGAGACTGAACAACAGCAAATGGGGGAGGTGGGGTGCGGGGAGGGACAGCTAAGTGAGAATGCAGCATGAGGGTGAAGAGAAGTGAATGTATCTGGAACTTGTTGGAGACAATCCCCAGAGTGTTTGGGGCAGGAAGGCTGGGATCCAGAAGGCCCCAGAGTTATGGGCGGTTCCTGGAGCTGGGGGCCCTGGGGAGGGCCAGGTAAGCAGAAAAATCTGAGCAGAACAGTGTGGACAAGTCCCATCTCTGGTTCCTGGGGATCCCCAAGTAGGCGTGACTGGTGGGTAGCTACATGGCCTCCAGGAGTTGGCAGAGAAAGTCGGCAAGAGGCAGTTCATGTGGGAGGAGGGGGACGGTGTAGGTTTAAATCTGTGTGGCAGGAGCCTAGCTGTTCTGTGATGTTTCTAAAAATGGTGGGTGGATAGAGGCAGAGCTCAAATTCTCTGACATTAGTGTCAGCTTCTTAGAAGGGATAGGAGGGGTGGGGTGGGGTGGGGAGGAGGCATGGGTGCTGGAAGGTGCAAAAGCCCTAAGAGATGCCAGGAGATGCCAGGCAAGGCTGCAGGAAGCAGAGGCCGTCAGGACCCCAAAGCCATTTACTTTCCTGTGAAGACAAGTGACAGCCCTTCATGTTTTGCTCTTCTCTGTAGAAACTCAGGAGTGTGTCTGCACAGCGCACACACCCTCCCTCTGCCTGTCTGAAGGTGAGGAGGGGGAAATAGTGCAAAAGAAAAGAGACAGTTTTGCATCTCTTGCTTCAAGGAAAGTGATGGAGGAGCCCTTGCCCACTGTCCTAATGGTCCCCTGTTTCACTCACAGCATCTCCAGACACCACCTCTGGAGCCATGGGAGCACCTCTAGTTTATTTTTATGTCTGAAGCCTTTTCTTTGTGGTTTAGCAGACGACTGGACCCAGAGCAGGGAGTAAAATAGGACTTCTGAGGGGAGGTAACCCTGGCACCTGCCTGGGTGCCCACAATTCTGGGTCTGTTTGTGAGCTAAGTGGCCGGGTCTCTGGGTTGCCTTTGGACGGGATGATATTTTCAGCCTGAAAATCATAATGCTGCTCCAAAATGTGGTGGAAAATAAAAAACCCAAACCTGGGTTCATTTGTCCTGTTAGTGACACAGTTAGTGGAAAAGCAGGGGCCGGGGATGAGGTCAGAAGCTGGGCCTGGAGGCGATGCCCAGAGCCCAGGCCAAGGTCAGCACCTGGAGAGCCGCCCTCACAGGGCAGCCTCGAGGGCGGGGGCTCCCCTCCACTGTGATCCCCTGCAGCTTCAACTGCCCCCCAGTACGATGCCCCTGGTGCTGGGCAGAAAGTGAAAGGGCAGCTGCCCCCATGGCACGCTTCAGCCAGCTTCTACCTGGACACTCCAGCGACAGAGTGTCGCTGGACTCACCCACTAAAGAAGTTGTTAATTTCCAGTAGTTCAAAGAGTTAAAAAATTCATCCTCTGATGAGCTGAAGAGAGGACAAAGTTATTCGTCATCAGTATCAGTTCTGAGGTGTGTAGTACAATGCCCCTACACAGCCTGGTCGCAGAGTTGTCCTGCCCAGGCAACAGATGAGAAAAGTGAGGCTGAGAGACAACACTGGCAATTGACCTTGGCTCCAGAGCTAAACACTTTGAGACTCACAACTCGGTGTCATCATCCCCATTTTACAGATGAAGAAGTTGAGGCTAGAAGGGCAACCCCAGTGCACAGCCCCATCAGCACAAAGGCAGGACTCTGGCTCAGATCGGTAAGGTCTGGGGCTGCTCTGCAGGCAGTCTCAACATTCCCAGCCTCAGCGTTAGTGCCGTTCCCCTTCCAGCCAGTCAAGTATAGAGACAGTCAGCATGCTCATCTGCCTCCGCTCTTTGCTGGGCTAATGTTCTGGGCTCACTCCCCTCCCATTTCAATGGCAGGGTCTGGCTCAAAGGCTCCCAGGTAGGGGTGGGGTGGGGGAGAAAGAGAGATAGCGATGGGGGACAGTGGTGCTTGTGTGACGCGATCCTCATCCTGATTCTTTCAGAAGCTGGGAGGCAGCTCATGCGTCCAGAACTGAGACGCAGCACTGATGGAGTGACGCCGTTTTTTTCACCACACCGTATCTCTAACCAGCCCCTCCTTAGACTCCTCGAAGCTGCCCAGAGACTAGGCAGCCAGACAGCAGCTCCACCCACAAAACCCAGAACCAAGTTAATGAGCCAGACTCTGCCCTCAGAGTGAAGTTCACTGTCAGTAAGCATTATCTCAAGCATGCCTGAAAGACATGTGACCGTGTACATACATATGAATCTATAACTTAGGGCCCGCTCTGCAGCATAGTAGAGAGAAAAAATAGATATAAAGACATATATAGATATGCCATTGCTGTTTAGTCCCTAAATCGTGTCCAGCTCTTTTGTGACCCCATGTACTGCCTCACACCAGGCTCCTCTGTCCATGGGATTCCACAGGCAAGAATACTGGAGTGGGTTGACATTCCCTTCTCCAGGGGATCTCCCAACCCAGAGATCGAACCCAAGTCTCCAGCATTGACAGGTAGATTCTTCACCACTGAGCTACCAGGGATGCCCATATATAGGTATAGATGAGGAAATGGACATTATAGATACAGATACAGGTGTGGACAGAGACATGCAGACCATCTCTGCAGCCCACTCACTGCAGCCTTCTGGAAGGTGGAAATGGGAAGCATTCCCTCCTCTGCAGCTCGCCACAACACCTCTGTCCCCACAACATGGCAGACAGACCTACAAGGTGGTAAAAGACAAGGACCCAGAGCCCAAGGTCCTGACATGCCTCCTACCCACAGCATCTCTCTCCCAGATGCATCATTCCATCTTGCAGGCTGGGAAACAAAGTGCAGGACATTCCGAGATGGCTCCTGGCAGAAGTCCAGTTCCCTGGCTTGTTCCCCAGAAGTTCTTTGTCAGTTACAAGTGACCTTGGCTCCCAGAGGTCACCATGGAGGCCAGCGGGGCCCTAGGAGCTGCCCAGGTCTAGACTCAACTGAGGTTCTGTGGGTCTGTTCTGCTCCCCCTGGGGTACCCCAGCCCCCAGGATCCAGACACAACGCCACAGGGCAGGGGAGGAGGGGGATCCCTGCCCCAAAAGAGGCTCCCCTGGAGGGTCTGGGCTGTTTGGGGGGAAGCATGTATTTAATCACCCTGTGATTGTGGGGGCTGTGATGGATAACTTTACAATCAGGTTGGCTAGGCCATGGTGTCCAGTTTGTGCAAACACCAGTCGACTATGAAGGTACCTTTAGATGAAATGAACATGTAACTATGTGACTTTGAGGAAAGCAGATCACCCTCCAGATGTGAGTGGGCCTCACCCAATCAGGTGTAGGGAGACCAGCCAGCCTTCTGGTTGCCTCTGCTCGGCTGCTCCCTAAGCCACCTTTCCTGGTGCCTGCATAGGGAGCCTCTAGGGATTTTGGAAGAAAAAGAAAGAGGTCAGAGAGCATTCATTCCCAGGTCAGAATTGAGGCTGGAGGACCAAGGTGAGAATGGCTTAGCTGCCACCACCTTGGCTCCAAGAGGAGCTCTGGGTGGGGAGTTGGTGGGAGTCATAGAGCATCTCCAAAGCTCTCCCAGGACCCCATCACTACGCCTTGTGGACAGGAGCCAACGTGTCTCAAAAGTACCATTGGCATCAGAGTCTGGGTGTAGGGAGAACAGTCTGCTGAGAAGAGCATTTTTCAGTCTCATCACTGAATCCCACAGGGCCCTGGCAGCTATGTCAGAGGGCGGGTCTGGGGCTCCTCTGACCTGTGGGGCCTCCCAGGGAGGGAGCCTTCCCCTCTTTGCTGCAAGCTCAGCTCAGGTTGTCCTCTGCTCTCAGGCCACTGCTACAGGTGGGCATCCACCTCTCTCCCTGGCAGTAAAATTATCATTTAAAATAAAAAAGGGAATTTAAAATAGAATGCCTATTATTCTGCCCACGCAGCCTTTTTGGGCGACAATCATGAAGAAGCACCTCTGTGGTCACTCACCTTCCCTAAGCCCCACAGGTTTCCTAGTTAAGGTCTGTTGGATCAGCCTTTTGTAAAATATTTAATATTGATACTTCTATGTTTGTGTAAGCCTTCATGCCCACCCTGGTCTTTCCTGGCTCAGGCCTGTGTATGAATTTCTGGTTAAATATACACATCGTACACACAGGCACACTTACATCCCACACAGAGACATGCATCTCTCACATACACACAAACACACACAGGCACAGCACACACGTGGCCCCACCCACATCACACACACACACACACACACAAGGCTCCACTCGCATCACACACACATACGTGCACACCCTTGTTCCAATCCCTCCGAAGACCACCTCCTGTCACTGCCATGCTGTAATATTTCATGAAAAGCAAACAAATTGCATCTCCTTGATTACATCTCCTGATTTCTTAGAAAGCAAAATTGTAGTAATTGGTTTACATTAAGCATCGTGCTATTTGAGAGTGGGAAATTAAATAGAATACCGTTAGTTTGGATTCGTAGGCAAACATAGTTTAATGAGAGCAGCCGCAGACGTTTGGAAACGCTTCTAAACAACATCTTTGCAGGGAAATTGCAGTTTGTATCACTGGCTACAGTGGAAAACTGCTCCAAGGATGGACCTGGGACTCTTCTGGCTGCCCTGTGGGGCATTGGTCTGCTGTAAGGCCAGATGCCCTCTGTCCTCAAAGGGGCACAGCAGAGGTGTGGGTTCTGAAAGTGTGCTCAGCAGGGACCACAGCCCGCTCTTGACCACTGTCCTGGGATGTGGGCTGTGTGCGGTGCTGAGTGTGACCAGCTCCACCTTGAAGGTCACCCAGCCACCTGTCATCAGTGCCAAACCCCAGACTCAGGAGAGCCCTCGGCCAAGGGCCTCGTCCCTGGGTGAAAACTCGGTTTGGATCTTTCACCTGGCTGGGCCGCCCGTCCCCAGCCAGGACCATCGATCATTTTTGCACCCTGTGCCAGGCTGCTCTATGAGGGCTGGGTTTCATGTTTTGTCATCTGCATGTACCAGCCCCTCCTCTGTGTTCTGTGCAAATTGGGAGCCTGATGTGGCTGAAGAAGACACATGTCCCACTGCACCTGCTGCTGGGAGAAGTCCTTCCAAGATAACAGATCCTGTGTCCCCAGGCTCCATCGGCACCTGCCCACCTCGGGACATGAGGCCAGCAGCTCCAGTGACACTGGGTGCCGGGGAAGGGTGGGGGTGGGGCACCAGGTCTAGGCAATGCTCTTCCCCACCTCCAAGGACAGCATCCGCAGGTCCAGGCCTCACCCTGAACAGACGCAAACACACGCCCAATTAAGAAGAGCTCAACCCCGCAGCCCCGGCCCAAGCTTCCCACATGGGTTACTGACCTGATTATCCCCAACCTGGGGCACTACACAGGGAAAATCCTGGCTTCTTCCCTGCCAAAGGGAGATATCAAGTCCTGGTCCTGCCTCTTTCTAGCCCAGTGACCTCAGGCAAGTCCCTGATCATCCATAGAAGACATGGAGTCAAATCAGATTCCCAGTTCCCTGCTCCTTCTCCTAAAGCGAACTCTGTCTTTTTAAATTCAAGCCACGTCAGTAAATCATACCAGGGATGGTGCTGTGCCGCCTTTGTGGGGAGTTGTTGTTGTTCAGTCGCTCAGTCGTGTCCAACTCTTTGCAACTCCATTGACTATAGCACTCCAGGCTTCCCTGTCCTTCACCATCTCAAACTCAAACTCAGGTCCGTTGAGTCAGTAATACTATCCACCATCTGATTCTCTGTCACCCCCTTCTCCTTTTGCCTTCAATCTTTCCCAGCATCAGTCTTTTCCAATGAGTTGGTGCTTCACATCAGGTGGCCGAAGTATTGGAGCTGCAGCATCAGCAACAGTCCTTCCAATAAATATTCAGGGTTCATTTCCTTTAGGATTGACTAATTTGATCTCCTTGCAGTCCAAGAGACTGTCAAGAGTCTTCTCCAGCACCACAATTCAAAAGCATTAATTCTTCATGTCTCAGCCTTCTTTATGGTCCAACTCTCCCTTCTGTACATAACTCTTGGAAAAACTATAGCTTTGACTATATGGATCTTTGTTGACAAAGTGATGTCTCTGCTTTTTAATATGCTATCTAGCTTGCAGTTAACTTCCTCCACCTGGTGGAGGTTCCAATACTTGTGACATAGCTCAAGGATTTGCCTCGGAATATTAACTATAGCCCTTGAGGAACTAAAGGTCCTTGACTTTGTTTTATGGTTTAACTATTATTATTTTGTCTTGCTTGAATGTTTTACTTTGTTTCTGCATTTTCTCACCTCTCCAATTAAATTTTCTCTTTAGAACTCAGGGAAGACCCAGGAAGTTAAAATTTTCTGCAAGCAAGAGGCAGGTGGAAGACCAGGGCAGGGGGTCTGCCCAGGAAGGCCCACAGTGTCCTGCTCAGTCTCACCAGCACCTTCTGGTCTCATGTGACCACAGACTGAGCTCTGGAGCCCTTGCCCTCAGCAGCCCACCACTGCAAAGATCAACTTGTCCCAGTCTTCCCAGAATTTTACCAGTTTTAACACCAGGTGAACTGAAAAAGTTAGTCCATCTTTTCACGATTCTGGTCAAGGTGGGGACTTCTTCAGTGATGACAGGGACCCCAGGGCAGAGGCAGAACTGACCCCAGCAGGTCCAGCTCAGTCTCCTCAACTGTTAGGTGTGCACCTGGCCAGCAGCTCCTACCTAAGCACAGGGTCCGGCTGCTGCCCCCACACCTGGCTGTTGGCCTGTTGTCCCCTGAGTATCTCTTCTCCCCAGGATGCCCGGCCTCCACTTGGACCTGGTGCCGGGCAACATGGCTGGTTGGTGTAGAATGAGGAAGAGTACAACGTGTCTGGTACGTGATGTGGTGGTGGAGAAGGGAGGATGCTATGCAGCAGCAAGGACCACTTTCTCAGAAAAGGACCGGGGCTGTGAGGGAGGGCTTCCCACTGACCCCCCCCACCCCCGCCACAGCCCTCACTATCCTCTCTCTCTGAGCCTGTCAGGACCAGGTGCAGCAGGAAGGCAGGTGAGGGTCCTCAGCTTCTCCTTCTCACGACACCAAGGACTAAAGCACCCTGCCTGTTCCCAGCTCATTCTCCACCTTCCTTCCTCCCCATCTCTCTCTATTATCTTCTCACCCAAAGTTCTAATTATCTCTTTGTATCTCCTGTGATACGGCAGCTTTAGAAACCCCAAACCACCTCTCTGTCTCTCTACTGTGGGCCTGGCAGTCAGAACAGAAGCCTTAAGAGTGATAAATCTTCTTTATTAAAGATCCTTTGTTTAAGAGAATCGCCCCGCCTTCCGTGTCAGGATGCTGCAGACACACAGAGGAGAAAGGGGCTGACTCACATCACAGAGTGAAATGTCTTAAAACAGCTATTCATTCTTTTATAATGTTAACCGAATAGAAGATATTCTCCACTGTGTTTCTTTCTTCAAGTCATTTTCACCCAATAATAGTGAGTTTCTGTTTAATCTTTGGGGCAGAGTCTCAAAAGTGGCAACCCCTTCATCCTCTCACTCAACGGGTTCATCCAACACCTGGGACAGATGTCAGGTGTCAGGCCATGCACCAGGACCCAGGGTGGCCCTTGCCCTTCCATGAAGCTAAGCTTACACCAGAGTCCAGGGAGGCCCTGGAGGAAGCCAAGCTGAGAAAGCAGTCCCAAGTGGGGCTGCCCTTCTGATCCTGACAGACACAAATGCCCAAGACAAAACTCTAGACAGAAACTTCCAGAATCCAGGGCTCATATTTTCCCTTGCAATGTGTAATTTCTGCCGTAAAGAACTTTTGTTGTTGTAGTCATTGTTGTTCAGTCGCTAAGTCGTGTCCGACTCTTTGCGACCCCGTGGACTGCAGCCTGCCACCTTTCCCTGTCCTTCACTCTCTCCCAGAGTTCGCTCAAATTCATGTCCATTGAGTCCTTCAGGATCAGTCCTTCCAGTGAGTATTAAGGGTTGATTTCCTTTAGAATTGACTGGTTTGACCTATGAGCCATGCTGTGTAGGGCCACCCAAGACAGACAAGTCATAGTGGAGAGTTCTGACAAAATATGGTCCACTGGAGGAGGGAATGGCAAACCACTCCAGTGTTCCTGCCATGAGACCCCATGAACAGTATGAAAAGGTAAATAAATTTATATTTTAAAAAATACGAAAGATCACGTTAGCAATATAAGTTTAGACTCCAAATTCATCGGAGGAACAGACTTGGAGGTTCAATTTTCCAATCAGCCTCACCCCCTCTGCATGGGCTGAGTTCCACTTCTTCCTGTGGCCAGTTAAGCTCCATTCCCCCGTCCCGGTGGTCTTGCTCTCGACAAAGGTCAGAGCCTCAACCATCCAGGCATTTGGACCCAAGACCTCATGCCCTTTTCTGCACAAATATTACAACCCAGGACTCCTGTATCCATCCCTCTCTGACCCTGATGTCTGTCCCTCTCTGACCCCATCCATCCCTCTCTGACCCCAGTGTCCATCCCTCTCTGACCCTGTCTGTCCCTCTCTGACCCCATCTGTCCCTCTCTGACCCTAGTGTCCATCCCTCTCTGATCCCAGTGTCCACCCTTCTCTGACCCCATCTGTCCTTCTCTGACCCCGTCCGTCCCTGTCTAACCTCAGGGTCCGCCCCTTCTCTGACCCCTGGCTTCCATCCCTCTCTGACCCCGGCATCCGCCCCTCTCCGACCCCAGCGTCCATCCCTCTCTGACCCCAGCATCCGCCCCTCTCCGACCCCAGCGTCCATCCCTCTCTGACCCCAGCATCTGCCCCTCTCTGACCCTGGCGTCCATCCCTCTCTGACCCCGATGTCTGTCCCTCTCTGACCCCGTCTGTCCCTCTATGACCCCGTCCATCCCTCTCTGACCCCAGCATCCATCCCTCTCTGACCCTGGCGTCCGCCCCTCTCTGACCCTGGCGTCTGCCCCCTCGGACCCCAGGGTCCGCCCTCTCTGACCCTGGCATCCATCCCTCTCTGACCCCAGCATCCATCCCTTTCTGACCCCGGCGTCCTTCTGACCCTGGCGTCTATCCCTCTCTGACCCCAGTGTCCACTCTTCTCTGACCCCGGCATCTGTCCCTCTCTGACCCCAGCAGCCATCCCCCTCTTCCAGACTCACTGCTCTATGGAGGACATCTACAGTTCACACACTTACTCTCCCGGATTATGTTCTGGTCCAAGCCCTTCCTTTTCATTCTGCTGAATCCCTCTGTACATTTTTCAGGTGTTAATATTTCATTGGCTCCTTTATGTTTTAGAAGGAAGCGCTTATGTCATCTCAGGCCACCATTTCCCTGGAATCAGGCATTGTGTTTGTAGAATTCCGAGTGTTTTCACACAGCTGATGTATTTTTCCAATTATAAAAAGCAATGTACTCTCATAATGTTTGGAGAATGGAAAACTCTAAGATGAAGAACAGAGGAATCATTGGAAAGAAAGCTTTAGAAACAGAAAGCATGGCTGCCACTGGTAATACGGTTTTACTTTTGATGGTGACAATTAAGAAAATGGTGGTAAAGAGTCAGAGGTCACTGAAGACACAGTGGCATCTGGTCCCATCACTTCATGGCAAATAGAAGGGGAAAAAGTGGAAGCAGTGACAGATTTTATTTTCTTGGGCTCCAAAATCACTCCAGACAGTGACTACAGCCTTAAATTTAAAAGATACTTGCTTCTTGGAAGGAAAGCTATGACAAACCTAGATAGCTTATCCAAAAGCAGAGACATCACTTTGCCAACAAAAGCCTGTTTAATCAGTCAGAGCTGTGGTTTTTCCAGTAGTCATGTACAGATGGGAGAGTTGGACCATTAAGAAAGCTGAGCACCAAAGAATTAATGTTTTTGAATTGCAGTGCTGGAGAAGACTCTTGAGAGTCCTTTGGAAAGCAAGGAGATCAAACCAGTCAATCCTAAAGGAAATCATTCCTGAATATTCATTGGAAGGACGGATACTGAAGCTGAAACTCCAATACTTTGGCCACCTGATACAAAGAATAGACTCATTAGAAAAGACCCTGATGCTGGAAAAGATTGAAGGCAGGAGGAGAAGGGGATGACAAAGGATAAGATGGTTGGATGGCATCACTGATTCGATGGACATGAGTTTGAGCGAACTCCGGGAGATGGTGATGGACAGGAAAGTCTGGTGTGCTGCAGCCCATGGGGTTGCAAAGAGTCAGACACAACTGAGCGACTGAACTGACTGAAGCTTCAGCCAAATGATAGCTTCAGATCACACCTTCCTAGCACTCTTGGGGAAGGATCTATAACTGTCAAGGTGAGATTTCTTACCTGGATGATGTCTCCAGCACTCAAGACTGCTCCTTCCACTTGAGGGGACCAGAAACTTTGATAAACTGTGATTCTGAGTTGCAAAATTATTAGTAACTGTTCGGCTTCCATTGAAAAAGGAGTTTTTATTTTAATTTATTTTGTAATGAAAGCTTGTAACAGTACTGTACCATAAACACAAACAGCACAATCTTATAAAATTTTCATCTTTATCTATTTTGGGGAGAAACAGTCCTGTCTGCCTAATTGAAGCATCTGTCATTCTGACATTAAATAGTGCGTCCTTGGTCCTTTTACTATATTGTGGTGCATTTTTCACACACTGTTAAATTGAAATAACGCTGCTTGCTTGGAGATAAAGAGAGATAATAGGTATTTTATAATGAAGGGGAAGGAGGTTCATCTGGAATCAGAGCTGAGAATTGCTTTATCTCTTTCCTGGGGTTTGCTGCCCTAAAGGGAGCTGCGGCTCGTCACATGTCTCAAGGCTCTAATAAGAGAAAAATCAAATGAGAAACATTTAGACAAGCATTAGAAATGCGATTGCCGACAGTCAGTCTTGTGTGCATCCTGGGACCTGCTTTATGAGCAACTCAGATGGGTGGGGACTTGGCCTGGCGACCCACACACCTTTTCAGTGTTGAAAACTGAATCCCACTGACTGTTTTTTAATAGGAAATATCTCTCCCAGAGCATCCCAGTCTTTGTTTATTAATCTATGAACATGTTTCAAAATATTTGACCCAATTCACTCTGTTTTGCAATTGGCTACCTAAATAAACAGCTTCCATAAAATCATAGACTTTCAGTGGTTGAAATAACTCAGAGTCATTTACTTGAAGCATCTCACTGAGGTGAAGGTACCCCCTGCAGCCACCCTACAGAGCCATCCTCCTTCCAGGACTTGGACCCTTCCAGGGTTAAGAGCTTGATTGAGATCTACTGACTTTGAATCTTGACTCCTTTGTGTTGCTAGGCAAGTTCCTCTCTGTGCTTCAGCTTCCTTGTCTGTGAAATAAGAATTATAACAGCACCTAATAATAGTCAGTAGTAGTACAAACATTTCTTTCATTATTTACCCAGGTAGCTATTCTTTATTTAATTTGTGAGAGTTATAATTGATGAAACCTGTCTGTGCCTACTACCAAGCCAGGAAATGCATCATGAAAGTCGTAATAATAGATGATGGTGGTGATCATGATAGTGATGCTGATGTTAAGGATGATGGTGAGGACAGTGATGGTGATGGTGGTATTGATGGTGATGATAATGGTGGTGGTGGTGGTGGTGATGATAGCGATGATGTTGATGGTGTTGACGGTGATAATAATGGTGATATGATGCTGATGGTGGTGGTGGTGGTGATAATGACGGTGGTGCTGATGATGGTGGTCATGATGGTGTTATGATGGTGATGGCATCTTGTAAGGTAGGGATAACTATTATAAATGAGAAAACTGGCATTTACATTTATTAATAACTAGCCCAAGTCCACCCACCTGGATGAGGCCTGTTGGGATTCAGACCTAGGCAACCAAGCCATTGAACAGCTTTACACAAGTTCTTCTTACAGTAATCACACCAAGTGCCCTTCCTCCTCCCTGAGTGACTGAGGGCAGCAGCCTGAGAGCCAGCTCGGGCCTACCTTGGCATCTCAATGACAGGAGACTAGATTCAAGGACAGCCTGACTGCCAATGCTTGCACTCAACGCCGTCTTGCTCTTGTTCAGTCTCTAAGTCATGGCTGACTCTTTGTGACCCCATGGACTGCAGCATGCCAGGCTTCCCTGTCCTTCACCATCTCCTGGAGTTTGCTCATACTCAAGTCCATTGAGCTGGTGATGCTATCCAACAAACTCATCTTCTGCCATCCCCTTCTCCTTCTGCTTTAAATCTTTCTCAGCATCAGGGTCTTTTCCATTGAGCCCACTCTTCACATCAGGTGGACAAAGTATTGGAGTTTCAGCTTTAGCATCAGTCCTTCCAATGAATATTGAAGGTTGATTCCTGTTAGAATTGACTGATTTGATCTTGAAGTCCAAGGGACTCTCAAGAGTCTTCTCCAACACCACAGTTCAAAAGCATCAGTTCTTCAGTGCTCAGCTTTCTTTATGGTCCAACTCTCATATCCAAACATGATTACTGGAAAAACCATAGCTTTGACTAGAGGGACCTTTGTCAGCAAAGTAATGTCTCTGCATTTTAGTATGCTGTCTAGGTTGGTCATAGCTTTTCTTCCAAGGATCAAGCATCTTTTAATTTCATGTCTGCAGTCACCATCTGCAGTTTTGGAGCCCAAGAAAATAAAGTCTCTCACTGTTTCCATTGTTTCCCCATCTATTTGCCATGAAGTGATGGGACTGGATGTCATGATCTTAGTTTTCTGAGTTGTAAGCTTACTTTTTCACTCTTCTCTTTCACTCTCATCAAGAGGCTCTTCAGTTCCTCTTCACTTTCTGCCATAAGGTGGTGTCATCTGCCTATCGGAGGTTTTTGGTATTTTTCCTGGCATTCTTGATTCCAGCTTGTGCTTCATCCAGCCCAGCATTTCTCATGATGTACTCTGTATATAAGTTAAATAAGCAGGGTGACAATATACAGCCCTGACATATTCCTTTCCTGATTTGGAACCAGTCTGTTGTTCCATGTCTGGTTCTAACTGTTGCTTTTTGACCTGCATACATGTTTCTCAGGAAGCAGGTTAGGTGGTCTGGCATTCACATCTCCTGAAGAATTTTCCACGGTTTGTTGTAATCCACACAGTCAAAGGCTTTAGCGTAGTCAATGAAGCAGAAGTAGATGTTTTTCTGGAACTCTCTTGCTTTTTCTATAATCCAACAGTTGTTGGCAATTTGATCTCTGGTTCCTCTGCCTTTTCTAATTACAGCTTGGGCATCCGGAAGTTCTCAGTTCACGTACTGTTGAAGTCTTGCTTGGAGAATGTTGAGTATTACTTTGCTAGTGTGTGAGATGATTGCAATTGTGTGGTAGTTTGAACATTCTTCGGCAAGAGAAAAACCATAGAGTTACTCAAATAGAACAACAGAGCCAATGGCCATTTCCCAATCTACACTCTGTAGAAAAAGGTTTACTTTGAGAAGGAAATGTTCACGTAAAAGAATTGTGAATTGTGTTATATTGTTGATAACACATCCTGAGTGGATGATGTCTCTTGTGTACCCACAGAACTTTGAGCAAAGAAACAGACTGACCCATCATTGATTTGTGGAGTAAGAAGTATCAAGTCACCAATGAGTTATTCTGCTGAGCCTTCCATCCTGTTGTTCCAGGCACTCCCATCCAAACCCACTCACTGACCCGTGAGTCAGCGGGTGGATGTTGCGAGACCTGAGCACTTAGTTTAAGTTTTTAAATTATAGTTTCAAATGCTTAAATTGCACCAACATTTCTCCTAGTCTACTCCCTGATATGCAACAGCCACCTTTATATTCTCTAAAAGGAATAAAATGTAAATTTTTGTGAACTGTGAACCGTGAAAACAGCATCACTGCATCTTGGGTCTAACGGAGAATGAAAGATGGATTTGGCTCGTTTGTCCAGTAACCTGTGGGTAGCAGAGGTTTTCATAAGATAAGTCAGTCCACTCAGTATTTCAGATTAATCACATTAAGTGTATGACCCTAAAGACTCTCTTGCTGGAGGTAAAGACTCTGTGAAAAGAGACTAACGATGACAGCTCCTACCCAGTGTCAAGGCAGTTGGAAGCCAGGCTCAGATGATAAGCCAGGAGGTCTCAATACCAGAAGGCAGGATTCCACTAAGAACTAGGTCTGCTCTATGACTTGAGAAGGTCAGGAGCATGTGAGAAAGTGTACCCACCCTCGTCCCTGAAAACCTCAGATGTACACATGCTTTGCTGTTCAGTCGCTAAGTTCTGTCTGACTCTTTGCGACCCCATGAACTGCAGCATGCCAGGCTCCCCTATCCACTGTCTCCCAGAGCTTGCTCAAACTCATGTCCATCAAGTCGGTAATGCTAACCAACCACATTGCACACACAAATCTGTGAGGACAGATCTCTGTACACGATCACACTCACAGGCGTACGTATCCCTGGGCCCTCAAGTGCATTGCACACACGTACACATGCGCACTCACACACATGTATATGCGTGTGCATGGCTGCCTTGCTGTTTGTCTGCACCATCCTTTGGCTACAGGAGGCTGCAGTTGCCTCCTTAAAGGGCTCTGCCAGCAGCTCTATCCCCCCTCAGCTGAAGGACCCTGATATGTGCTGAGGGGCCCCATCTGGAGACCCAGGGAAGAAAGACCCCCCCAGAGCCCACTAATTCAGAGCCTCCAGGCTATGGCTCAGAGTGAGGGTAAGGGGCTGCAAACCATGGGAAAACAGTGGGGAGGAGAGTGGGGCCAGTGCCCATATGGTTTCTGCCCAGGAACCTGGTTGTCCGGTGTCCGGATGCGGGCCAATGGTCACCATAGTGTCCCTCTTGTAGGGTGGAGGCTTGGGCCCCTTGTCCTTCTGTGACCTCCTCTCAGCCCAGCATCCAACAGGCAGCTCTGGGCACTGGTGGAATAAGTGAAGCCCCCTGGAGCCTCCTGTGCCCTCCAGACAGGATTTCACCAGGTCCAGGAACAACAGGCTGTGGGGAGAGGGGCACCTGTCTCACATCTCCTCACATCTAGGTGGGCAGAGTCCATGCTTGGAGACAGAGACCAGGCAGCCAGAGACGGGCCAGGCTCCCAGCCTTGCAGAGGCTCCTGGGGCAGCACCTCCCCCTGATGCAAGGCCCTTTAAGCCCCCGAGGTGGGGGCACAGGCCAGTGCATCCATGCCCCACCTGAGCCAGGTGTGTGGGGCCTGGCACCATGGGGATTGGGGCTGAGTGACCTCTGGATGCCCCAATATAGCCCAACTAGTCGAGGGTCTGTGTCTGTCAGAGCAAGGATCTCTGTGAAACCTTGCACACCCAAGGTGTGTGCATGGAACAAGGACCCCTTCCTTCCAAGCTCCTGGAAACACCTTCAACCTTCTGATTTCCACGGTGATATTTTCTCCACCAGATTCTGAGCCCAGTGCCTCGGTAAGGGTGGCAGACAGGAAAAGAACGCATCTGCTTCCATTCCTGGTGGACGATCCAGGGCCCTGCTGGAGCAGGTGGGGGCTCTCTCCCTGTAGGCAGTGGTGTCAGCGTCATGTCTGAGCATGAAAGCTGCAAGCTGGGCTCTCGATTAGGACAGCCTGAGGGGCATTCGAGGTCAACATGGGGTGGAAGAGCACACAGTCCCTCCAATCTCTGAACTGGAGGGAAAACCTCTAGGACCCCAGACCTGGAGACCTATGGTTCCAACTCTCCCATTGACGGGCTATGTAAACGGACAGCAGCCCTTCCATGCAGGAAAAGAAAACTCTGACCCACAACCTACATCAACCAGCCCAGCAGACCAGCCCCTGTGCATAGTGACCAGTCCAGGAAACCTGTACCCAGTGACCAGCCCAAGACGCTGCCGAGAGTCAGAACTTCATAGGAAGTTGGATTATTATCTCTGGTAATAATACAGGAGGCTTTCCTTGTATTGCAGTAACAAGTAACTTGTTGTAACAAGTTACAACAACTTGTTAGCTTTTGTAACAAGTGTCACCAAATAGCCAAGATTTGATTAATAACTAAGAGCTTCCCTAATTTTTGTCTCTGCTCCCAACTCAGGACCAGCCAGAGAAAGCCAGGAGTGCCCCCAACCAATCCTGTGGGGCACCCCCATTCTGGTTAGTGCCTCCAGCTCCCCAGGCCCTTGGCCCCTATCAGAACACACCTGGACTCCCCTTTTCCACCATTAAGCTCCCCCACTTCTCCCCCAAGTCTGGGCTTTCAGTACTAAGGTGGGAGTGTGGCTCTAAGGTGAGAACCTGAAACATGTCTGTGGGACCCAGGGAGCAGGAGGAGGGGAAACATCCATCTCAGTCAGCTGGAGCTGAGTAACAGACATACTGCAGATTTGGAGGCTGGGAAGCCCAAGACCAAGGTGCCAGCTGATCCAGGGTCTGATGGAGGCCCTATTTCTGGTTCAAGATGGCTGTCTTCTCACTGTGTCCTCACATGGAGGAAGGGTATAGGGGATTCTCTGAGGTCCCTTTCATAAGGGCACTAATCCCACTCATGAGGATTCCACCCTCATGACCTAATCACCTCTCAAAGGCCCCACCTCCTAACACCATCACACTGGGGGTTAGGATTCCACCATGAATCCCAACATGACACAAACATTCTGTCCTTAACAGCATCCCTACACAGGGACTGATGGAGTCTGGCCGGGGCCAGTGGCAGGGAGGCTGGTCAGTTGGCCAGGCCAGGCCCAGCCCAGGAGATCCCATCTCTCTGGGACCAGCTTCAGGAAATACTTATGAAAAGGGGCAGTAGGTCACAGGAGGATAGCAGGGGTGGGGCAGAAGGGCCGTGGTATGAGCACCAGGGGGAGAGCTTGGGGAGAAGGTCATGGCAGGCTCTCAGGACTCAAAGAAGAGACAGCCCAGGGTGAGCCACAGTCAGGAGGGAAGGCCCAGTGCAAGGATGGGTCCCTGGAGAGAAGTGTAGCAGAGCCAGGTGCTGGGTGGGGGCGGGGGGAGGTGGGGGAGGGTGTGCCAGCTTTCAGCCAGGATGTCAGAAGGAGGAGGAGGGAGGTCAGAGGGTGGAGGTGGAAGGTGAGCGTGAATGAGTCAGCCGGCTGAAACAGGAGTGGGATGGAGAGAGGGTGGGCAGCCTTCTCACTGCATTCTGTAGACTGGAAGCCATCCAACCCCATCTCTCCACAGCACCGTTCGGCGGCCCCTGGAGCCCTTATGTCAGGCCTGGAACACAGCCTGCGCTGGTCCATACCCACCTCTGACTCTGAGGGCCAGGTGGCTTAGGCCACAGTTTGCTCAGGGGTCCCCACACTACCTACAACCACCACAATCATAGTAATAATAGAGATTTCCTGGTGTTTCCAAAGTTTGCTTCCTGAGACACGGAGACATCCACGTGAACAGGGTCAGGCAGAAGGCCTGGAACACAGCTACAGTTCGCCCCCATGATGGGTGAGCAGGGCAGAAAGCAGTTTCAAGACCGAAATGGGCTGGGTTGCAATGAGTAGGCATCGTGGCCACCACACACCCACACCCACACTGCTGTAAGCACTTGACACAAATGCAATGACTGAAACTTCTTGAGATGGAATAAATGATAGCTCCCTACCCACTTGGATGTTTGGGAGGCAAGCTGCTTGCACATAAATATCCACAGACCCACAAGCCCCCACAAGAGATGCTGAGCTCCTAGGAAGGAGATACAAGAGGGCAGTGAGCATCCTTGACACTTTGGGAAGCGAAGGAACCCATTTACTCCCTTTCTCATCCCTTCATCCCTTCCATGTTTGTGGAAGGACCATGTATGGCAGGCATGATGCTTATAGTCCAGCAGTGCTGAGACCAAGCAGGTTCTGAGTGAATGATTGCTGGAAATTTCCAGCAGCTCTTCAGGTGGTCGATATAGGCATGATTACTATGATCGTGGTTGTAGGTAGTGTGGGGACCCCACATTTTCCACGTGCTCCCTCCAGTTCTGGAGCAGAATCAAGGGAGGATCTGGGGACTTCCTTGGTGGTCCAGTGGCTAAGACTCCACTCTCCCAATGCAGGGGGCCAGGATCAGTCTCTGGTCAGGGAACTAGGTCCCACGTGCCACCACTAAGACCCCACCTGCCACAGCAAAGATGGAACATCCTGCGTGCGGCAACTGTGACCCAGAGCAGTCAAATATATATTTTTTTAAATGGAGAATCTGATCGGTCAGGACAACGAGACCTTGTGTCCTGTGGCTACGTGGCCACAGCATCCTTCCTGGCAGAGGAAGTGAGGGAGGCAGGTGAAAGTGGGGAAACCAAATGGCCAGATTTCAACAGGTTCCGAGGCCCCTCTTCACCACACTGAGGACATAAAGTCAAGAAAGATAATCTGCTGTTCCAGTCACTGTGTGTGGTTGCTGTAAAGAAGTATTTTAGATTTAAGAAGGAAGCATTTGTCAGCAGTTTTTGGAGCTGCAATTCCCTACTGAGGACTGATTTCATACAACAGACGTGTTTACAATCCCAGGGGTCATAGATCTTAGGTGTTCAGGGACTGAGTCCCCATCTCCCATCTCTTTATTCTTTCAAATAATGTTGATTTCTCACAGAGATGACTTGAATTGGGACCCTTGTGAACAACTGTGTGTATAAATACATTTAAACATCAGGGGAAATGCCGTCAGAACACAGGCTTTGGCATTTGGTCTTGAAAGGATGATCTCTGTGTTACATTGATGGATGGAGTGCTCAGCCTCTTCAGTCATCTCCAACTCTTTGCATCCCCATGGACTGTAGCCTGCCAGGCTTCTCTGTCCATGGGATTCTCCAGGCAAGAATACTAAAGTGGGTTGCCATGCCCTCCCCCAGAGGATCTTCCCCACCCAGGGATTGAACCCACATCTTCTGTATTGCAGGGGGTTCTTTATTGCTGAGCCACCTGGGAAGCCACGCTGATGGACATTGCTTTCTGAAGGAGGCATCTGTTAAATAAACATTGTTTGGATAATCTCATGGTGTCTGGACATAACTGGAGACCCAGAGGATTAGCAGAAAATTAGGCTGAAGAGTCACCTTCCCAGAGAGCAAGCTTCTTAGTAAAGTCTAATAGGTCCTGCCTGAAGGTTTTGGGTGCCTGACAGTGGGAGATGAGAGTCCTTTATCTTAGGGGCAACAGAATAAAGAATAAATGTTCCAGAAACAAGAATGAAATAGGTTTCTTCAGCTCGCAGTCATGGGCAAAGCCTGATGGATGCTTCAATTCAGAATCAACAGAAAAGTTTATTTAGAGACTTGGAAGGGAGTTGGGGAGGGGCAATGGAGATAAACATTCCCCCAGCTGTTTTGCCCTTCTGCTGAGATCTGTAAATAATATTCTGCAATAACAAAACTTATGAACCAACAGTCATATGGAGAGGAGAAAATATTGGCAAATAAAAACACTCGGTGCCCAGAATATAAACTATCATTTCTCCCAAGACTGACAAATGGAAACACTTACCTTGTTCACCATGGGGTACAGCGGCGGGGGATCAGGGGGTGGGGGTGGAAGCATGGGAGCCAGTTCAGCCCCAACCCCGGGTGTCAATCCATTTGTCAGCTGAGCCCTCCACATACGTACACACGAGAGGGGCACCTAATTGCTCATAAAAATGATTTGCTGGGTGTTTCATTTTTTAATAAACTTTGTGGGGGTGGGACAGATACAGGAAGATAAAGTTGGCTTTTTACCTTTCAATTTAATAAGAAAGAAGTTCACGATGAGGAAGGAGAGCCAGAGAAGGGGGGACAAGAGAATAGACAGGAGAGAGCAGGCAGACAAGGCGGCACCATGGGGCATGCTCAGGGTAGCCCCAGCTTGTGCCTCCTTCCATGCTGAAAGCCTCATCTGCTCCCAAGCCCTCTTTCCTGGCTGTGTGTCCATGAACAAGTCCGTTGTGTGGTTGTCTGTCTGTCTGTCTGGCATCCCATGTAGGACGGAGGATGATAATTCCCCTCGAGCACGGCGAGGTGGCAGGCAGGGGAGTTACGGAGTCCCTGTGCCCTGCTCTTCCCATGCCCCCTGAATCACCTAGGGATGCCAAGGCTGGTCCCAAGGCTGGGGGAGGATCTGCAGGCAGGAGCTCCCTCTCTCTTGCTCTCGACTTCTTCCAGAACATCGTGCAATTCAGGCACAAAGCAGGTGCTCAATGAATAGTGCGTCTGGGGGAATGGGGGCCCTTCCCTGGTGGCACTAGTGGTAAAGAGCCTTCCTGCCAATGCAGGAGACATAAGAGTCACAGGTTCGATCCCTGGGCTGGAAAGATCCCCTGGAGGAGAGCATGGCAACTCACTCCAGTATTCCTGCCTGGAGAATCCCATGGACAGAAGAGCCTGGCGGGCCACAGTCCATAGGGTCGCCCAGAGTCAGACACGACTGAAGCGACTTAGCACACATGCGTGCCCAAAGGTAAAGGACACCCGGGAAGGAGCCGGCTCCCTTTTAGGAAAATCACACTCAGAATTAGAAATTAAGTGCAGAATTCCAGGACCTGAAGGCCAGTCAGCCAGCATTTCCCATTATCCCCCAGATGTGGACTGTCCCCACATGTACCCAGGACCCACAAGGGGACCCCAGACCTCCCAGCACCTCCACTGCTACAGGCTTCCCCGAAAGCCTGCCCAGCCCACACGTGTTCCCAAACACAAGCCGCCCTCCATGAGCAATCACCCACTAGGCAAAAATGTCAGCTCCTAAATCAAAGACATACATCACCAGCCGCCCAAATTAACACATTTTATGGAGCCGTAAATGATTTTATGATAAATAGGAGCCAAGGGTCATGAAATCAGGTTACGTTACCGCCTTCCTCCCCTCGGCCTGAATCCCCATTGCTTTCAATCGAGAAGCAATCCTGGGGGCGTGGAATGACATTTAGTTACATTAAACTGCGAGTGAGCCTTTTCTCCTTGCTGTTTTCCTTGCATGAAATGAGGACGAATGCCCCGTCAGCAGCTCTGAAGCCTCACTCAGCTGAGGGAAGGACATGGTTACCCAGGATTGCCGCCAGCTAATCCATGAGGTTCTGGTCCATCTCCAGGAACCCTGGAAGCCACATATGAATGAGCCAGGCAAAGCAGGCAGTGGGGAGCCAAGCCGCCAGCAACACGAGAGGCAACAGTGCCTCAAATCATGGTCCGTGCCCTGAGTGGGCTCAGAAGGCTGGCCAAGTCCTGCTGCGTGCCTGCCCATTGGATGCAGGGGCGCCCCTGGGAGAGCAGGACTGTCCTCCTGGAAAGTGGGGGAGGAGGGGAGAGACAACTAAGGAGCCGTGGTCCCTAGCTGGATGGGCCAGTGCCAGTCCCACCAAGCTGGAGCTGCACTCTGGAGACTGGTGGGCAGCTCAGCTACACTGCTTTCCTGGGATCTGGAGAAGTCATCCAAGTTCATTGCTGAGAAAACCAGTGAAGACTCCACCCCTCAGCTAGACTAGAAGCCTCTAACTTGGGAGATAAGAAAAGGGAACACTTTCTAAAAACCGAGAGAAACTAAATCCAAGTTAAGCGTCTTGGGTGAACAAACGAGTCGTTAAGGACAAAGGAAGTGGGAGTCACGTGACTTACCTGGAAAGGAGAGAGAACATTTCCCTTGTATGCAAATTTCCCCATTAAGAGAAAATACAGCTCCTACTTGGTCCAAAGACCTGGAACAGAATAAGTCTTCTCATCTGTAGATTCTTTCTTTAAAAATTTTAATGAAGTATAATTGATACACAATATTATATGTCATAGGTATACAGTGTAGTGATTCACCGTTTTTTAAATATATACTCCATTTGCAGCTACTATAATATATTGGCTCTGCTGTACATATATCCTTGTAACTTACTTATATATAGCAGTTTGTACCACTTATGCAACCACCCCCATATTGTCCCTCCCCTCTCCCCACTGGTAACCACTAGTTCTCTATATCTGTGAGTCTGATTTTTTTTTTTCATTATATTCACTAGTTTGTTGTATTTTGTAGTTTCTGCATGTGAGTAATAAGTACTTGTCTTTCTCTGTCTGATTTATTTCACTCAGCATAATGCCCTCCAATTCAATCCATGTTGCTGCAAATGGAACTTTTTTCATTTTTAATGACTGAGTAATATTCCATTGTATATATGGACCACAACTTCTTTATTGACTTATCTGTTGATGGACACTTAGGTTGCTTCCATAACTTGGCTGTTGTGAATAATCTCATGTAGAGTCCTGAACAGTGACTAAGTCAACCACAATCTTTACTCTCCTTCCTGCCTGTGTCCCAAAGCACCCTACCCTGTGTCCCAAAATACCCCCAAAAAACATCTCCTTGGTCAGCCATTCCCAAAAGAACTCTGAGTAATTTGGCTGAAACCCTAATCCTTGCTAATGACATTCCACATTTTGACTGTGCCCCAGACAAGGGGGTACAGTGGCCCCTCTTTCCCAGAGAACAAGGTCAACTGAGATGGGCCAGTCTGGAACATTCAGAAACAGGAAGAAGAAATGAGAATTCCAGGAATCACAGATCAAAACTTAAGCTTGGAAAGAAAAATAATTCTACCCTTTGGAAAATGAATTCAGGTCTTGAATCTCCACTCAAATGCTGTTCCTGGCTTTTCTAGATAACAAGAAAGCATTGTGTCCAGCTGACACCGCTCAGAAAGACAGTTGAAGGAAAGGCAGTGACAAATGTGAGCAAAATCAAGATAAAACAAAAGTTTCTGATAAAGGCCCCAAGCCTGTATCCCCTGTTGATGGTAACAGAGTCCCCTCACTCAGCCATCGATACCCTTGCTGACATCTGCCGCTTGTATAACAACACACTTATCTGAAAATCTGGGGTCCTTTCTCCAGCAGTAACAGATGTGTATACTACATGCTCATCTAAGAAAGTAGCCGGGAAAGGAGACAGAGAGGAGTTGCTGGAAACCTGGGTCCTGAGAGATGCCCTGGAAAATCAGGATGTGTCCTTGATCCCGTTTCCACTGGCGACTCTTAGCTGAGCATCAGAAATTGAGATACAAACACCCATGCTCTAGACAGCACATCCCTCCACTTCTGCCTTTTGCCAGCTCTGCAGGAAAAACAACCACCACCGCCCCCCACTGCAAAATCAAAACAGACCAGTGTGTACACAAAAGACCTTTTCTCTAATTGCTACCACAACACTGCTCAGTTTCCAGAAACCATGGGAGATCAGAAGATGCTGGGAATCAAGAGCCCCTGGGTGGATATGGCCAGGACTCCATCCATGATGCCTGTAGCCAAGGAGACAAGAAGCACCATCGCTCCACATCAACTTCCCCAGCACACCAAGTCTCTCCTGCTCCCGGACCGTGTGGACCATCTGTCGAAAGTGAGAATTCCCCACACCCAGCTTAACTCTTCAGACTCAGAACCTCTGAGTCTAGAAGCTTGCCTGTCAAGGCTCCCAAGTGAATCTTCTGTGAGCCCAGGCTTGAGAACCCTGCCTTTTGGTGTGACTTCCTTATGGTCCGTGCCTGCACTGACACAAATGCTCTGACACCTTGAGACGCCACGCCCACAGACATCTCCTCTGCCCGCGTCTCTCTGTGCAGGAAATCCGTGGGCTGCGGAGGGAATATCCAGGGTGGCTCTGGCCCTCCTCCTCCAGCTCCTGGAGAAGGTAGCTCCCCTGGGGATGCTCCCCAGCCCCTGACCTCCATCACTGTGTAATGATTCATTTAGGGCTGTGACCCCACCTGACCTACAGCTCTGTGCACTAGGACCTAGCCAGGCTCGTTCACCACCGGATGGCCATGCCTGAGGACACAGCTAGCAACAAGGAGGGGACAAGTGAGAGGTGGGTGGCACATGAATGGATGAAAGTCCAACAGTCTTATTCTCATGGTTCACTCCCTTCTACCTCCTCTGTGGTGATGGTTACCATGTGTCCTGACAGCTACCAGGGCTCTCTTGGACATGGTGCCAAGAGCACCATGTCCCCACCACCACTTGGGGCGTCAGACAGTGAGTGAGGAACTAGAGGGCACCAGCTCCAGAGCCAGCAAGGCTGAGCAGACCCCCAAGAGCCCAAGTCCTCCTGGACCCTTGGGGCACCTAGGAGCCCCCTCTGGGCTGAGCACCTAAGAAGCCCCATTGCAGCATCACGGCAGGGGCGGAGGAATGCACAGGCAGCGTGCCCAAGGCCATTCCCTGGATCCACTCAGCAGTGCAGCACACGTGGCTAAGCATCTCTCCACGGCGCCGGCTCCGAGCACGCACAGGAGAGGGGCCAAACAAGGGTGGCACAGGAGGACTGGCAACCACACCCCAGTGCCATGGGAGCCACAGAGCTCCAGAAAATGATCCAGCCATCCCTTATAGAGCATCACTCTCTGAAAGGTTTCCCTTGAATAGTTCAGGGGCCTTGTCCTGATTATAGATATCACACACAGATGCCTCCTGCCCCTGATCTCCCAGGTGGAGGGCTTGAAACCAAGCAGGACCCTCAGGGGCTCCTGGGCACAAAATCCTTTCTGTGTTCCTCATTTCTCGATTACAGGAAATAGGCTTCATTCACCCTCCACTAAGTCAGACATCACTGAGCACGCGTGCACAAAACCTCCTTGACCTTCCCCGAGTTCCAAAGGGCAGGTTCAGACAGCTGCTAATCAGGGAAGGTAGGAGAGGCAGAGACAAGGGAGGAGCAGTCAAGAAACAGTAGTGCAGCCTTGGGGCAGGTCCTGGTTCCCCCTCAAGGGAAGCACATAACAATATCTTTGAGCTGTTTTGCAGATGTTGAAACCCCCACCAGGTGGGAGAAGTTAACTGTTTGCTGCCCACAAGCACCTAGACCCCAGACCTGTTGGAACCAGTAGGTTGATGATGCTGATTCTGGATTACCTCACCACCAACCAATCAGAAGAACGTCCAGGAGCTGACCATGACCTTTCTAAACCAAGACCATAAAACTCTTCATTATCTCTTCTAGGTTGGGACACACAGTTTTGAGGGCACTAGCCAGCTGTGCTGCAGTCCATGGGGTCTCAAAGAGTCGGACACGATTAAACAACTGAACAAGCCAGCTGTCCCCCTTAGTCTGGAAAAGTGATAAAGCTATTCTTTTCTACTTCACCTGAATTCAGTCTCCAAAATTTGATTCAGTGTCAAGGTACAGTATGAGGCTGGCTTTGGCATCAGGATTGCTCATGAAATGTCACCGTAGATATATACACACACAGAGGCTGAGGGGGAGAATCAGAGAGACACAAGGGGAGAGCTATGTACACGAAAATACAATTGGAACCCAGAGTCATCCGTCAGGAGAAAATCCCCATGAGAAAATGTGTGTCAGTGGAAACTCACATGTTGTCTGCAAAAAGAAGCTCTGCCGCATGGCTAGGAGGGCAGGTCTATGCGTGACAGGGGTGGGAATGGTCCAGGAGACCCTCACGTACAAAGAGGGGCCACTGAGGCCTGGGGGAAGAGGTGTTCCCCAAGCTCACCTTCTCAGAGGCAAAGCTGTGGATTGGCAATGGGCAGGGGAACCTTGTCGGCAGGAGCCACATGGCAGTGGGTCCAGACATCAAGGTCTAAATCAAGCCACCCCGTTCATGCAGCTTAGAGGTGAGCTGGAGAAGTCTTCACACAAGCACAGAAAACTGAAGATGCATAGTGAGTGGCTGCTGAGAGAGCAGGATACAGGGAAGGGCAGAACTCAGAGGGTGCCCGGCGGCAGAGGGTGTGATGGCCAAGGCCAGCACCCCAGCTGGAAGGACTGGGAGGTCCAGGAGCAGCATTTCAGACAGACACAGTGGCCCAGGCTGCGGGAATCTCCACATCGGGAGCCCCTCTCCTTCCAGGCACTTTTACAGCCCCCATGGGCCAGCAGGCCGACGGGCCACAAGCAGAACAAACATGGAGTATCTAGCATCTAACACGAGTGTGAACCCTGCACCAAGAACCACCCACACGTCCCAGGTGGTGAAGCCCCAGCCTGGATCACTGAGTGGCCTCGTGGAGCAGACCCCCCAACCCCACCAAGGACAGAGGGCTCGGTCCCCACAGCACAGCCTGGCCTCAACACAGCAAGGAAAAAAATGGTCTATGTTATTAAGTCTCAACCCTGATTTCTAATATTCTCCGTGATTGAACAGGACCCATGCCTGAAACACCCTGCCTCGAACCAGAGAGGACTGTTTGTCTCAGGAAAAGCACTTGAGTCCTGAACTGAATAAGCTACTTTTTCATAGAACCACATTTACCTGGAAAGGACAGCTAAGAGATGAAGTGCTGGCATTCAGACTCGGGTGCTTGGCAGATGATCTTCAAAATAGATAAAGGGAGCCAATCACTGCAACAGAAACAGAGGAGAGTTTTGTTGCCAAGAACAGGATTCAGACTTTCAAGCAAGAATTAGAATTTTGGGAAACTCATTTCCACCATAGGGAGCTTGACAGTGTTCTGAGACTTCAGGGCTCTTGTGATGAGGTAGGTAGAGATGTTAATGAATGTGATTTCTCAACAATGAAATGCACTGATATGGACAAAACACAGTGAAAGAGTATTTTCCAGATGACCAACGTGCAACTTTACAAAATCACACACGGGGGAACATTTGTTCAAAGAATGGGTTTTGATGCCACAGGAAAGAAAAGTTGTCCATATGGGTTCTGATTACATATTATAATGAAGCTTTAAAAAAATTCCATCCATCTGTTGATGGACATCTAGGCTGCTTCCAGTTCTTGGCTACTGTAAACAGTGCTGCAATGGACATTGGGGTACATGTGTCTTTTTCAATTATGGTTTCCTCAGGGTATATGCCCAGTAATAGCCAATGGGAGGGGCTTCCCAGGTGGTGCTAGTGGTAAAGAACCCACCTGCCAATGCAGGAGAATTAAGAGATGTGGTTTCCATCTCTGGGCCAGGGAGATCCCTGGAGGAGGGCATGTCAATCCACTCCAGTATTCTTCCCTGGAGAATCTCATGGACAGAGGCGCCTGATGGGCTACAGCCTATAGGGCCACAAAGAGTCAGACATGACTGAAGCAACTTAGCGAGCACGCTCACAGCCAGTGGGAATTTGCTGCATGACACAGGGAACCCAAAGCCAGTGCTCCATGACAGCCTAGAAGGCTGGGATGGGGAGGGAGGTTCAAGAGGGAGGGGACATATGTATATCTACAGTTGATTCATGTTGATGTATGGTAGAACCAACACAGTATTACAAAGTAACTAACCTCCAATTAAAACTAAAATAATTTTTTAACTCCACTTATTGACATTTGGTTTAATATCAAAGCAGAATAGCTACTATTATTTGTAGACCGTCTGCAGATCATCTAGAAAAGCTTTTAAAAGACCCCTTGGTTTTTCAACCCCCATGTGTGTGAAGCCACATTGTCTTCATATACAGAGACCTTGTTTTACTGCATGGACTGTGGTTTTTTCAAACTGAAGTTTCCTGGCAACTCAATGTCTATCCACACCATTTTTCCAACAGCATTTGCTCACTTTATGTCTCTATGCAACATTTTGGTTAATTCTAGGTATGTTTCAAACTGTTTCATTTTATAATATCTGTTAAGAGGATCTGTGAGCCATGATCTGTGATGTTACTATTGTAATTGTTTGGGGCACGATGAACCATGACCATATATAATGATGTGTGTGTCCTGCCTGCTCCACTGATCAGTTCTTCCCCCATCTCTCTTCCTCTCCTTGGTCCTCACTATTCCCTGAGACACAATAATATTGAAATTGTGCCAGTTAATAACCCTATAATAGCCTCTAAGTGTTCAAGTGTAAGGAAAAGTCACACGTCTCTCATTTTAAATCGAACGTTAGAAATTATTAAGCTTAGTGAGAAAGGCATGTCAGAAGCTGAGATAGCCTGAAAACTGGGCCTTTTGCACCAGTTAGCTAAGCTGTGGATGCAAAGGAAAAGTTCTTGGAGGAAATTAAAGTGCTGCCTCAGTGAACACACGAATGATAAGCGAGTGAAAGAGCCTTATTGCTGTTATGGAGAAAGTTTGAGCTGTCTGGATAGAAGATGAAGTGTCTCAGTCACTCAGTTGTGTCCAGCCCGCCAGGCTCCTCTGTTCATGGAATTCTCCAGGCAAGAATACTGGAGTGGGTTGCAAATTCCTCCTCCAGGAGATCTTCCCAACCCAGGGACTGAACCTGGGTCTCCCACATTACAGGCAGATTTTTCACCAGCTGAGCCACCAGGGAAGCCCATAGAAGACGAAACCAGCCACGATATTCCCTTAGGCCAAAATCTCATCCAGAGCAAGGCTCTGACTCTCTTCAGTTCTGTAGAGGCTGAGTGAGGTGAGGAAGCTGCAGAAGAAAAGTGTGAAGATGGCAGAGGTTGGTTCATGAGGTTTAAGGAAAGAAGTTGTCTCCACAACATAAAGTGCAAAGTGAAGCAGCAATTGCTGCTGCAGAAGCTGAAGCAAGTTGTCCAGAAGGTCAGGCTCAGGTCATTAATGGAGGTGGCTACATTAAGCAGCAGATTTTCAATGTAAACAGAGCAGCCTTCTATTGGAAGATGCCATCCAGGACTTGTATAGCCCAAGTTGTTGTTCAGTCACTCAGTCGTCTCTGACTCTTTGTGACCCATGACTGCAGCACACCAGGCTTCCCTGTCCTTCACTATCTCCCAGAGTTTGTTCAGACTCACATACATCGAGTAGGTGATGCCATCCAACCATCTCATCCTCTGTCATCCCCTTCTCCTCCTGCCCTCAATCTTTCCCAGCATCAGTCTTTTCCAATGAGTCGGCTCTTCCCATCAGGTGGACAAAGTATTGGCCCTTCAGCTGTTTCATAGCTAGAGAGAGGAAGTCAATGCCTGGCTTCAAAGCTTCAAAGGACAGACTGACTCTCTTGTTAGGGGCTAATGTATGTGGTGACTTGAAGCTGAAACCAATGTTTATTTACTATCTGAATATCCTAGGGCCCTTAATAATGATGCCCAACCCACTCTGCCTGTGCTCTGTAAATGGAACAACAAACCCCAGATGACAGCACATCTTTTGACAGCATAGTTTACTGAATATTTTAAGTCCACTGTTGAGAACTCCTGCTCAAAAAAAAAAAAAACATTTGTTTCAAAATATGACTGCTTGTTGATAATACTCCTAGTCGCCCAAGACCTCAGATGGAGTTGAACAATGAGATAGATGAATGTTGTTTTCATGCCTGTGAACACATCAATTTGGCAGCCCATGGATCAAGAAGTTATTTTGACTTTCAAGTCTTATTATTTAAGAAATACATTTTGTAAGGCGATGAGCCTTTTTATGAGGGTGAAAGAGGAGACTGAAAATGCTGGCTTAAAACTCAACTTTCATAAAACTAAGATCATGGCATCCAGTCCCATCACTCCATGGCAAATAAATGGGGGACAAGTGGAAACCGTGACAGATTTTATTTTCTTGAGCTCCAAAGTCACTGTGGATGGAGTCACCATCCACAACCATGACATTAAAAGACGAGATCGGGCGCGTTCAGGGTGGTATGGCCGTAGACTACACAATGGAGTATTACTCAGCCATTAAAAAGAATACATTTGAATCAGTTCTAATGAGGTGGATGAAACTGGAGCCTATTATACAGAGTGAAGTAAGCCAGAAGGAAAAACACCAATACAGTATACTAACGCATATATATGGAATTTAGAAAGATGGTAACGATAACCCTGTATACGAGACAGCAAAAGAGACACTGATGTATAGAACAGTCTTATGGACTCTGTGGGAGAGGGAGAGGGTGGGAAGAAAAAAAATAAATAAATAAAAGACACTTGCTCCTGGGAAGAAAAGCTATGACAAACCTAGATAGCATATTCAAAGGCAGAGACATCACTTTGCCAACAAAGGTCCATATAGTCAAAGCTATGGTTTTTCCAGTAGTCATGTGTGGATGTGAGTTGAACCATAAAGAAAGTTGAGCACCAAGGAATTGATGCTTTTGAACTGTGGTGCTGGAAAAGACTCTAGAGTCCCTTGGACTGCAAGGAGATCAAACCTGTCAATCTTAAAGGAAATCAGTCCTGAATAATCATTGGAAGGACTGATGCCGAAGCTGATGCTCCAATAATTTGGCCCCCTGATGCAAAGAGCTGACTCATTGGAAAAGACCCAGATGCAGGGAAAGATTGAGGGTGGGAGTAGAAGAGGGGATCAGGGGATAAGACGGTTGGGTAGCATCACCAACTCAATGGACTTGAATTAGAGCAGACTCCAGTAGATAGTGGAGGACAGAGAAGCCTGGCATGCTGTAGCCCATGGGGTCAAAGAGAGTCTGGCATGACCGAGTGATTGAACAACAAGTAGCTGCCATAGATGGCAATTCCTCTAATGGATCAGGTTGAAGATAACTGAAAACTTCCTGGAAAGGATTCACCACTCTAGATGCCATTAAGAACATTTGTGATTTGTGGGAAGAGATCAAGATATCAACATTAACAGAAGTTTGGAAGAAGTTGATTCCAACCCTCATGGATGACTTTGAGGGGTTCAAGACTTCAGTGGAGGAAGTAACTACAGATGTGGTGGAGAAAGCAAGAGACACAGAAGCAGGGCCTGAAGATGTAACAGAATTAATGCATCTCAGCATAAAACTTTAATAAATGAGGTGTTGCTTTTTATGAATGAGCAAAGAAAGTAGTTTCTTGAGATAGAATCTACTCCTGGTGATGACGCTATTGTTGTTTCTCAGTCACTCAGTCATGTCCAACTCTTTGTGACCCCATGGACTCCAGCACGCCAGGCTTCCCTGTCCCTCACTCTCTCTCGGAGTTTGCTCAGACTCATGTACATTGAGTTGATGATGTTGTAAAGATTGTTGAAATGACTATAACAGTCCTAGAATATGACATAAACTGAGTTGATAAAGCAGCATCAGAGTTTGAGAGGATTGACTCCAATTTTGAAAGAAGGTCTCCTTTGGGATAAATGCTATCAAACAGCATTGCATGACATGCTTCAGAGAAATTATTCATGAAAGGAAGAGTTAATTGATGAAATAAACTTCATTTTTGCCTTATTTTAAGAAATTACCATGGGCACCTAGCCTTCAGCAACCACTACCCTGGTCAGTCATCAGGTATCAACATCCAGGCAAGAGCCCCCACCAGCTAAAAGATTACAATTCACTGAAAGCTCAAGTGATGGTTAGCATTATGTATGGATGTGAGAGCTGGACCATAAAGAAGGTTGAGCACCAAAGAATCGATGCTTAGAATTGTAGTGCTGGAGAAGACTGTTGAGAGTCCCTTAGACTGAAAGGAGATCAAACCAGTCAATCCTAAAGGAAATCAACACTGAATATTCATTGGAAGGACTGATGCTGAAGCTGAAGCTCCAATACTTGACCACCTGATGTGAAGAGTCAACTCACTGGAAAAGACCTTGATGCTGGGAAAGATTGAAGACAGGAGGAGAAGGGGACAGCAGAGGACAAGATGGTTAGATAGCATTGCCAACTCAATGGACATGAATTTAAGCAAACCCCAGGAGATAATGGAGGCCAGAGGAGCCTGGCATGCTGCAGTTCGTGGGGTCGCAAAGAGCCAGACATGACTTAGCGACTAACAAAACAACAAATTTGATTAAAGTATGTTCTTTTTTATAGGCATAATGCTATTGCACACTTAATAAATTACAGGATAAAGTAAACATAGCTTTCATATGCCCTGGGAAACCAAAAAACTCATGTGATTTGCTTTAAAGGGGTATTTCCCTTGTCACTGTGGTCTGGAGCAGAGTATGCAATGTCTCCCTGGTTTGCCTACATTTCCAACAAAACAACATATTGAGACAGATTAAACATAGAAGCAGTTCTGAGAATTCAGCTGTCTTCTAGTAAACCAAATAAGATGAGATTTTGCTAAAAGGTAAAACAAGGCCACTCTTCTCACCAAGGGAGGGGAGAAGGAATAAATGATTAGCTTTTGAAAATATTTTATTTATGTTAACAAGCTATGGCATTTAATATTGTTATTTTCAAAATAATAACTGCATAAAATTTAAATTCCTTCATTTTCACCCTTAATAAATATAAGTCACTCAGTGTGTCCAACTCTTTGCGACCCCATGAACTGTAGCCCACAGGCTCCTCTGTCCATTGAATTCTCTAGGCAAGAATTCTGGAGTGGGTTGCTATTCCCTTCTCCAGGGAATCTTCCCAACCCAAGGACTGAATGAACCCAGATCTCTTGCATTGCAGGTGGATTCTTCACAGTCTAAGCCACCAGGGATGTCCAAATATCAAATAGATATAACCACGTAATTAGAAGCTCTTTGGGAACCTCCATACTTTCAAGAGTGCAAAGGGTCTCTTTGATTAACTTCCCACATAGTTTCCGATGGCCAGCTCCAACCAGCCTGGGGACTCCACAGGGGGCAGCACCGTGCTTCACCCTCGTGTCTGCGTGGGGTCTACAGTCATGACCAGGTGGATGCTACACAAGTGAACAGAGCACAGTCTCCCTTTGGGTGGGACACTCAGAGATCCTCAGACACAACCTCCAACAAGATCAGTGGGAGTCTTCACCACCCTTTCCTTCTTGGACCCCAGCGGAAGAGGAACAGCACCTCTCCAGACCCACCCCCTCCAGGGTCTCCCGGAGCCTCCAGAACCCCCTCCAGGGTCTCCCAGAGGTGCCCAGCCACAGATAAGCGACCCAGTGGCCATCCACTTCCCAAACATGAGCTGCTAATTGAGATTTCACTGAAACCAATCAGAAATAATCAATGTGCCTTTTAAATTTTTGAAAATAATTAAGAATATTGGACTAACCAGCTACACTGTAGGGTAAGTGGCACTTAATTGGCCTCAAATAATCACAATTAGGTGTGACTGACAGAGCAGTGAGTAGAGGATGAAAGATTTCCCAGCCTGAGCTGCTACAGAGAAAGTCCTCACTGTGGACTGGGGGCTGTGTCTTGTCCGCAGGCCTGGAGTTCCAGAAGCTGACAGTCACTCCGACAGTGGGCAAAGAGTGATTATGACCAGGAAAACAAGGGCCCTGCGCGTTCATGTGCATTCCTAGTTATCTGTCTGTTACCTGCTGCTCCCACAAAAAGGATTGAGGGGGCTCTTTTTACTTTCCTCTTAACATTATTTTATTGACTTCTTTCAGACATAAAGAGATGTGACTTGTGTAAGAAATGGAAAAGCTATAGCTGGCCCTAAGTTCCTCCCTCTCCCCACCCCTGAACACAAGCATCATGGAACAATATCCCTTTCCTGATTCCAAGGATGTTAAGATATGTGCCTTGACCTTCATTGACTCCCTTTGCCACCTCTGCAGGGCAGAGATGTATTAGGGTTAGTATCAGGGTTACACTCAGCAGCCGCTGTAACAAACAGCACCAAGACATCTGTGGCTTTAGTGCAGTGGAATGTATTTCTTGAAAACCAAAGCATAATTCAGGACAAGCAGTGATCCTGATGGCTCTCCCGGCAGGCTCATGTACTGTGCCCATCTCAGGATCCTCCCTTCCATGCACACCTACGTCCATCAGCCAGACTCCACTGTGGTCTCTGACTTACTGAAAGGAAGGCTGGGAGGTAGAGTTCTACCTGGAAGTGGCCATGGCCTCTTGTCCCCAGTGTTCCTTCCACTCAGAGAAGGCGCAGCATTTATCACAACCTGATACTGAGTTGTGTGTGCATTGCTGGTCTCCTGTGACCCCCATGAAGGAGTGTGGGACCCACACACGTAGGGGCCACAAGGTGTTCTTAGGACACACGTGACACGGCAGGAACTCAGGGAGAGTTTGTTTGAATAAGAAAAGAGGGCCTCACTAGACCAGAGTTTCTCAATCTATTGAGTGTATTAACATTTTTCTAAAAGTTACTTTCTCAAAATTACAAATTTTGTGCATCAAAGAACACTATTAAGAGAATGAAAAGAACCCACAGAATGGGGGAAAATATTCGCAAATCATATTATCTGATAGAGAACTAATGTCTAGCATGTATATAAATATTTAGAGTTCTTAAAATAACAACAAGAAAGCAAACAATCCAGTTCAAAAATGGACAAAGGACACCAAGAGACATTTTTCCAAAGGAGACACACGTGGCCGACAAGCACATGAAAAGATGGTCCATGTTACTGATCCTCAGGGAAATACAAATCAAAGGCACAATGAGGCACTACTTCACACCCATCGGGATGGCTCCTACCGAAAAACGAAAATTGCACGTGGTGGTGAGACTGTGGAGAATCCTTGTGTATGATTGGAGGGAAAGTGAAATGGTACAGCTGCTGTGAAAGACAGTACAGGAGTTCCTCAAAAAGTTACAAAAAGAACTGCCAGATAACTAGCAATTCCAGTTCTATAAGTGAAAGCAGAATCTCGGAGGTGTTTGTACACCCATGTTGACAGCAGTGTTATTCGCAATAGCTAAATGTGGAAGCAGCCCCAGTGTCCACCAGCAAATAAGTAAAATGGATAAACAGAATGTGGTCCACCCATGCAATGAATATAGCCTCAAAAAGGCATGAGATTCTGACACCTGCTGTAGCCTGGATGAACCCTGAAAACATGCTACACTTCTCTGGTGGTAGTGTGGATAAAAATGCGGCTGTCAGTGCAGGGGATGCAGGTTCAATCCCTGCTCCAGGAAGACCCCACATGCCGTGGAGCAGCTAAGCCCGTGTACCACAACTCCTGAGCCTGCACTCTAGAGCCCGAGAGCCACAACCACTGAGCCCAAGTGCTGCCACTACTGAAGCACCATTGTGCTCTGCAACAGGAGAAGCCATCGCAATGAGAAGCCCAGACTCCACAACTAGACGGGGCCCCTGCTCACTGCAGCTACAGAAAGCCCACATGCAGCAGGGAAGACCCAGCACAGCCAAAAGCAAGTAAATTAATAAAAACTTTAAAACATGATAAACGAAATAAGCCAGATGCAAAAGGCCGAATGCTGTATGATTCCATTTACATGAGGTCCCCAGAAGAGGTAATTTCATAGACACAGAGAGTAGAGGGTTTGGGGTCCAGGGGCTGCAGAGAGATCTGTATTTAATGAGACAGAGTGTGTGTTTGGGAAGATAAAAATGTTCTGGAAATAGATGGTGGTGATGATTGCCCAGCATTGTAAACGTACTTAATGCCACTGGATTTTGCACTTAAAATGTTTAAAATGGTAAGTTTTATATTATGTACATTTTACCACAAAAAGAGGAAAAATAAAGTTGATTCTTCAGTCAAACCAGAGACCAAATTGCCAACATCCGCTGGATCATCGAAAAAGCAAGAGAGTTCCAGGAAAACATCTATTTCTGCTTTACTGACTGCCAAAGCCTTTGACTGTGTGAATCACAATAAACTGTGGAAAATTCTGAAAGAGATGGGCATACCAGACCACCTGACCTGCCTCTTGAGAAACCTGTATGCAGCTCAGGAAGCATCAGTTAGAACAGGACATGGAACAACAGACTGCTTCCAAATAGGAAAAGGAGTACGTCAAGGCTGTTTATTTAACTTACATGCAGAGTACATCATGAGAAACACTGGGCTGGAAAAAGCACAAGCTGGAATTAAGGTTGCCGGGAGAAATATCAATAACCTCAGATATGCAGATGACACCACCCTTATGTCAGAAAGTGAAGAGGAACTAAAAAGCCTCTTCATGAAAGTGAAAGTGGAGAGTGGAAAAGTTGGCTTAAAGCTCAACATTCAGAAAATGAAGACCATGGCATCCAGTCCCATCACTTCATGGGAAATAGATGGGGAAACAGTGGAAACAGTGTCAGACTTTATTTTTCTGGGCTCGAAAATCACTGAAGATGGTGATTGCAGCCATGAAATTAAAAGATGTTTACTCCTTGGAAGGAAAGTCATAACCAACCTAGACAGCATATTAAAAAGCAGAGACATTATTTTGCCAACAAAGGTCTGTCTAGTCAAGGCTATGGTTTTTCCAGTGGTCATGTATGGATGTGAGAGTTGGACTGTGAAGAAAGCTGAACACTGAAGAATTGATACTTTTGAACTGTGGTGTTGGAGAAGACTCTTAAGAGTCCCTTGGACTGCAAGGAGATCCAACCAGTCCATCGTAAAGGAGACCAGTCCAGGATGTTCATTGGAAGGACTGATGCTGAAGCTGAAACTCCAATACTTTGGCCACCTCATGCGAAGAGTTGACTCATTGGAAAAGACCCTGATGCTGGGAGGGATTGGGGGCAGGAGGAGAAGGGGACGAAAGATGATGAGATGGTTGGATGCCATCACCCACTCAATGGACATGGGTTTGGGTGGACTCTGGTAGCTGGTGATGGACAGGGAGGCCTGGCATACTGCGGTTCATGGGATCGCAGAGTCGGACACGACTGAGTGACTGAACTGAACTGAACTGAACTTCAGTCAAACAGGTCAGAGAGATGCCACATGCCTTCAGCTTCCAGTAGTAAAACAGGAAAAGACCATGAGAAAGAAAACGGCTCAGCTCTGTGTTATCCAGTGCTTCCCCCAAATCACTGGACCGCATCACAGTCTTCATCTTTCCCATTGTGCATGCTTAACACACTGGGGACCTTTCACCTCACACCGCCTCCTAAGTTCCCAGCCCTGGGGAAGAAATTTCTGAAACATCAGAGCTGGTCCTGCACCCCTGGACTTCACAGCTCAAACCAGAAACCGGGACCCAGGAGGCGCAGTAGTCTCCTGGCATGATGTAGGATCACTGTTTTCAATGTTATGAGGATGTTGAGAGGGGTGCACTAGCAATTCTTGCCACCCCACCCAGGCACTAACCACACACAGAGGGGACAGCCCAGTCCCTTGGAACATGGGCCCCCAAATGACATGGAGGCAAGCAGGGACAGGCAGATGGGTAGTATCCACTTCTTCCTCCCAAGTCACTTCACTATACTCTCCTGATCACAGCCCCTGCTAAGCAGCATCCCAGGCAGGACCATGTAGCAGACCTTCAGGGCACACAAGGTCACAGCAGCTCCAGGTCTTGGGAACAAGCCAGGCAGTAGTATCTCAGAGTCTGCTTTGAGAGTGAGGGCAGAGGGCCTAAAAAGAATCGGCCCCCACCCCCTCTACTTGCCAGCCCAACTGAGTCTCCCACAGCAGCCAAAATCAGAATCATCCAGCCCACATAGCCAGCGGTGCCAGTGCCCAGGGCTCCTGTGGTGCCCCTGGCCACCCCAGGAGCAGCGACAAGCTGCCTCCAGCCCTGGCTGCTCTCCGTCCCTCCCAGACAGAAAGCTGGAAGAATGCTCTACCCAAGCCTGGGAGCTTTGGGCTCAGAGTGGGTCAGTGAAGGTCCTGGGCCGGGGGAGTTTCATCAGTCCCAGGAAAGGCTGCAGGAAAGCTGCTCCAGACTGACTCCCATCTCACCTTTCTCCTTATTTGCAAGGTGGGGGCAGCCCTCCTCCCAGGCCCCTTCTGGAAGGCTGATTCTTCAACTCATTTGTTGACCAGAGATAAATGCTATCCCCAATTACTAAAATGAGGGCAGTTATAGTAATATCTATTTAAGAGAGTCTTCTGAAGGCCGAATGGGGCCACCTCTGCCTGGCACACAGTAGGTGCTTTATCCATGTGCCTGAGCAAGACCCCTGACATCACCCTGGGTGCCTATTCCGTTCATGCCCCAAGCCTGGTGCAGAGGTAGTGCTCCCTTGCTCAGTCATGTCTGACTCTTTTGCAACCCCATCAACTGTAGCCCACCAGGCTCCTCTGTCCACAGGATTCTCCAGGCTAGAATACTGGAGTGGGTTGCCATTTCCTCTTCCAGGGGATCTTCCTGACTCAGGGATTGAACCCAGGTCTCCTGCATTGGCAAGTGGACTCTTCACCACTGTGCCATTTGAGAATTTCAGCAAACTGAGACCCATAGTGTGGCTGCCCAGTTTTTCTCTGATGTTGCAGTGCCGCTTTGGTCTGCTCCCTGTCCTGGTTTGCAGCAGAGGCTCAGGTACTTTTTCCCCATTACCGCAGAAGGAACCAATACTCCCTCCAGTATGTGGACCACTTTTCACAAAGGAGAGGCAGAGACCACAGGGCACGCTCCCCTGGACCTTGCGATTTATCAGCTGCTTTTGCTGGTCATCTCACTTGAGCCTCAAGGGCCAGGGCCAGGAGAGCAGCCAGTGTCTCTGCCTACATTTTCCAGATGATGGAGCTGGGTCTCAGAAAGGTTAAATAACTTGCCCAAGGTCACCCAGTTAATTGGGGAGGGCAGAGCCGGCTTCCCAAGCCGGTCCTTTCACCTGGGCCCTTTCCACCCAGCGGTCTCAAGAGCTGCTTCAACCTGGGAGAATGAGAGGAGGTTCTCTGAGTCATTCTCAGCACGTTTTCTTTTCCAAAACACTTCAGGGGGGAGGCACCTGCTCTGGGAAAATAATAATTGACTTCATCAGACTCAAAATGGTGTGTAAGGGCCACACACACATCCCAGGAGGGATTCCAAGGGCTGTTCAAAATGTGCTTCATCAGATCAGGGACTTGGGATAGCTGCTCCATGCAGCTCACCACAATATTGTGACTTCCAAGAATATATATATATAAATATACACACACATACATGTATATGTATATGTTTCCCAGGTGGCTCAGTGGTAAAGAATCCGCCTGCCAGTGCAGGAGACACAGGTTCAATCCCTGGGTTGGGAAGATCCCCTGGAAAAGGAAATGGGAACCTGCTCCAGTATTCTTGCCTGGAGAATTCCATGGACAATGAGCCTGGTGGGTTACAGTCCATGGGGTAGCAAAGAGTGGGACATGACTGAGTGACTGAGCATACACACACATATATGTGGTCATCCGGGTGGCCAACCCAATATACTTTTCTCATATATATTTGGCATTTGTCCATACTTTCTGGCTCACAGCTCTCAAGGCTCTTGGAATTTCCTGAACAAGTAGAGCAGTGGGATAATATTTGGTCTCTCATTCTCAGTCCCTGAAGACCCTTCAGGGAAGGTGACTTTAAACCCCACCCCAGGGTGGGGCTGGTCACCAGGAGAGCCCACACTGTGAATGGAGGGTTGGAACTGTAGTCTCTCCCCTGATCTCCCGAAGAGCTGGAGGTTGAATCAGCCACGTTGGCCAGTGATGTAGTCAGTGATGACTATGTAATGAAACCTCCATAAAAACCCAGAAGGGAAGCTTTTTGCCCCTTTTGTGGAGAGCCTCCAGATAGGGGAGCAGAAGGCGTTCATGTGCCATGGTACTAGGCCCCAAATTCATGAGGACAGAACCTGCTTTGTCTGGGAACGTGCCCTGTGAATCCTTCATCCAGCTGTTGACTTGTACCCTTTAATATCTTTCATAATAAATTGGTTATTAGGTGAGTAAACGGGCTTTCCTGAGTCTGTGAGCCATTTCGGCAAATTAACGAAACCTGAAGAGGGGTCATGGGAACCTCCAGTTTATAGGCGGTCGGTCAGAAGCACAGGTGGCAATCCATGTTCAGAACTGACATCTGATGTGGAGAGTGGTCTTGTGGGGCTCGGCCCTTAACCTGTGGGATTTGATTCTTTCTGGGTGAATAGGGTCGGAATCAAGTCAAATTCTGGGGCACCTGCGGCGTCTGAGAATTGCTTGTTGGTGTGGGGAAGCTGCCACACACACACATGTGCATACACAGAGACATACAGACACATATGTACACAGACATACATACACACAGAGAGACATACATGGATGCACATAAATACCTACACGCATGCCCACACAGATAGATACACATGCAGACACACATGCACACACACACACACGTGCATACACAGAGAGATGTAGACACACATGCACACACACAATATACACAGATGCACATATACACACATGCACACACAGGGATACACATGCAGATGCTCACACATGCACACACAGGGACACAGACACACATGCACACATGCATACACACAGAGACACACACGCACACACAGACACATCATGTACACAGAGACACAGAGACACATGCATACGCACAGAGACATGCACATATACACACACATACACACACACGTGAACACACACACACTGAAGGTGTGGGCCCAGGGCCCTTTCACACTCACGCCTGCTCCTGTCTGCTTTTCCAGCCCATTCCATGTTCCTGAGACATCACCAAGGGCAAAGAAGCCTGGAGGTTCCTCGAGGATGCAAGACGCACTGACAGCCTTGAGAAGGCTCCTCCTGCACCCAGCGCCCCCATCTCCCTGCCTTCGATGTGCTCACAGCTCAGGGCAAGTGCAGTCTGGCTGCTCTGAGTCCATCAAGGAGCAGCCTGACGTTTTCATATCACGGATCTGACATCTGGCTTCAGACCGCTGGGTTCTGTCCAAGCAGATTGGCTTCCAGAAACGGCGGGCCCACACCTCCTGCAGAAACGCGTTTCACTGGTGGGAGGAAAGGCGGCCACCAGTGCAAAGCTCGTGGGTCTGGACACCGTCCTGATGAAGTGTGGACTCCTCTCCCACCAGGGCTGTTATCAGGGCTGTTATCAGGCCACCGTCACTCCAGATCCCGCCTCGCCCAAAGCCTTCCTGCCACTGACACCTTGTTAAATGTCTAAAGTAGTGGGAGCAGCTTGAGAGGTTGCCCAGCCAAGGAGCCCCTCCAGGGCCAGGCTTCTCTGAAATGTGTTGATTTCTGTTCCACAGTTCAAGACAACTGTGCTGCTGGTGCTTAGTCGCTCAGTCATGGCCAGCTCTTCACAGCCCCATGGACTGCAGCCCACCAGGCTCTTCTGTCCATAGGGATTCTCCTGGCAAGAATACTGGCGTTAGTTGCCATGCCCTTCTCCAGAGGATCTTCCCAACCCTGGGGTCAAACCCAGGTCTCCTGCATTGCAGGTGGATTCTTTACCAGCTGAGCTCCCAGGGAAGCCCTCAAGACAACTAACCTGGATCATAAAAGCCAGAGTAGGGGCTGTGACGCCAGGTGGGCTTTTCTGGAAAGGACCTCTCTGGTTGGAGAATTAACCACTGATCCTCCCCAAGATGTTTCAAAGAGGAGCCAGTGAGACAGGACAACTCACCCTGATGTGGGATGACTGGGCACAGGCTGGTACCCTCCACGGTGGTAAGAACAGAGTCACGTCCAGGCCCTCCTGGGCCACCTCCAGGCCCACATGCTTATTTCTGGCTTTGGGGAATGCCCTTGTCAGAGAGAGATGGAAGAGGGGATCCCTAAAGGAAGTTTCTGACTCCGGGCCCCATGTACCAGCTCTGGGACTCATCAAGGAGCAGTGACTGATTCAGCGGCAACCTTCCCAAACCCTGGGAGCAGTGAGGCAGGCCTTTGCACATAGAATCAAGCTGATATGAGGTCATGTTGGAATTGGCGGGCCCTAGTCCAGCAACTAGTGTCTCATAAGAAGGGGATCTTGGACACTGACACACAGATCCACACAGAAAAGGAAGGGACAGTGACAGTGGTGGTGGTATCAACAATCCTGGGTCCCCATGGACCACCCATTGCAAACCTCCAAGAAGAAAATTCTAGTCTCTTCATCTGCATCATTCAGGAGCATCTGGTGGGTCCTTTGACTGGCTAAGCGACACTGTATAGGAACTTTCATCTTCATCCTGATCATCAGTATTAATAAACACATTAGCACCAGGATCTGGGAGAGGGGCCCGGGGATCACTCCTCAGAGGAGACCAGCCCTGCCTCGACCCCAGCCTCAAGGCCTCCAAAGCTGGGAGAGGACGCATTTCTGTTGTCTTAAGCTCCCAAGTTTGCGATGTTCTGGAGAAAAGCTAAGCAGAGAGTGAAACCCACAGGGTGGAGCAGGGCCACTACATCCCAGAGAGACAAGCTGGGCCCTCGGACCGGGGGCCATCGGCTACAGTGCTTGCACCTGGACACACCTCTCCTTGGGCAACAAAATATAAAGGAACTACAAGGGACTAAAAACAGCTGCCTGCATGCACAGTTGGGAAAAATTTTGAACAAGGTACAAGAAGACTGAAAGCCCAACTGCCACTTCAGAAAAGCCAGGAGCAAAACCAGGGTGCTGGCACCCCTGGGAGACCCACACACACCCAAGTTCCAAGTCTCCCCTGTGCCTTCCATGCAGAGCTCAGTAAGACCCCTACCACCTCTCCATCTTCCTCTAGGATGCCCTCAAGGCCCCCTCAACACTGACAGCCCCTCTGCTGTGCCCTCAGCCTTATAACCATGGCATTTTACACCTGCGGGGCATCTGGTCTTTTTCTAATTCTTTCTCACTCAAACAATATTCAAGGCTCACATATTCCACGTGCCTGGCAGGTGCCATCTTCATAAGTGTGGGGAGGCCATTGTGAAGGACAAAACTGACTTGGAGGTTCAATCCTGTGCTCCTCTCTTGAAGGATGACACCCAGGGGGCCACACCACCCAGCTCACTGCTTTCCTACTATTGCCAATCAGGGTTCTTGGGCTCCTTAGTCAATAGAAATTGATAAGAGGTCAGACAGGAAACTCAAGCAAGGCTTCATCGGAGCCCCTGCTGCAGCAGGAGGGACAGAGGACATGAAACAGTTTCCCTCTCTGGCTCCCCGAGGGGGTGGAGCTTGTCCCTTACATGGGGGGAGGGTGGAGGTGTGTCCAGGGGTCCAGGCAAGGGGGCGGCTTAGGTGGTTTGCCCACCCCCTTGGTGCTGTAGCTTGAGGTACCCTGCTTTTGCTCCCGGGTCTTCAGAAGCAGCAGCTGGACTTTTTGGTCTCTTTGCATCTTGTCTGTAATTTGCCCCAGCTGTGCATGCACATGGTTATTTTCAGTCCCTCACAGTTTCTTTGTACTCTGCTGCTGGAGGAGATGTGTGTCCAGGTGCAAGCACTGCAGGCAAGGGTCCCAGGCCCCAGCCTGTCTGACTGCCATGCAGCAGCCCAGCCGGACTCTGGTTTCTGTCTCCGCTTAGCTTTTCTCCAGGGAGGAGGGCCTTAAAGTTTCTTGGTTCCTTGAGATGAGCCCATCATCCTCTCTAGGAGTCAATTCCAAGGGGCGCCTTGCGATCCCCCAGGTGGGGTCCCTGGTTCATCTGCCTGTCTCATGGCGTGGAATGTCATTCCTTCATGGTGGATGCGGAGCTTCAGGACTGGGAGTGGGCTTGGGCCAGGGGACAGACACCCTCCTACAGCCCCCGACTGTCACCTCCCCTGGAATCAGAGCAAGAGGGCTCACTTTCCTCAACCCAGCTGGAGAGCTGCAACACTAGGATCAAGGGCAGACATGGAGAATGGCCCTAATTGCGAGGCCCCCAAGCACCTGATAAATCAGGCAGCAGGAAGCCTTCCTCTTAAACCCCTGGTTCAGTGGCGGCCTCGCTGCATCACATAAAGTGAACTTGGAAGGTCTGGTCCTTCCACTTAATCAGCTGTCCCCCCAAGACCAGGGCCTAATCGGACAGTTCTGATCAGAAATTTCAAGACCATCTGGTTTCCAAGACACTGAAAGTCCCTCCAATTATTGAGATGATTTGCGGGCAAGCACAGCAGACCCCAGAGCCTCCTGTTGGGCTCAGGGAATGAGGCAGTCGAGCCACGAGAGCCAGGTGTGGACACAGCTAAGTGCCAGCCTCACTCGAGGTGGGTGCAGGGCAAGGGGTCCAGGCCCTGCCTGGGGCTACCCATTTCCTTCCACCACCTTCACTGGTTGCAGAGGCTTCTTGATGCCTGAAAACAGATCAGTGGTTTCCAGCTGACCTCTGACTTGCTCCATCCTCTCCTGTTGTTCATGGCCTAATATTTTCCACCCACAGGGCCCCTCTTCCCTGCCTCCCCCTCTCCTACCCCCATTATGAGCCTTCACATCCATCTCTGTCCTATTTATACAGAAGACTGGACAGAGTTCAGTCTCTCTGGGAGGGAAGCCCCCACCACTGACCTTCCCTCCCCTCCATCCCCTCACCCCCCAATAAAACCCTGCTTTCACCTAATCTCTCAGGGTGGTAACCTCATGGTCTGACCAGCACATTCTTTAAAATGTAAATGCATGGTTCAGTCCAGTTGCTCAGTCGTGCACCCTCTGAGCAATCTTCGCAACCCCATGGACTGCAGCACGCCAGGCCTCCCTGTCCATCACCAACTCCCGGAGCTTGTTCAAACTCATGTCCATCGAGTCAGTGATGCCATCTAACCATCTCATCCTCTGTTGTCCCCTTCTCCTCCTTCCTTCAATCTTTTCCAGCATCAGGGTCTTTTCCAATGAGTCAGCTTTTCACATCAGGTGACCAAAGGATTGGATCTTCAGCTTCAGCCTCAGTCCTTCCAGTGAATGTTCAGGGCTGATTTCCTCTAGGATTAACTGATTTGATCTCCTTGTAGTCCAAGGGATTCTCAAGAGTCTTCTCCAACACCACAGTTCAAAAGCATCAGTTCTTCAGCACTCGGCTTTCTTTACAGTCCAACTCTCACATCCATACATGACTACCGGAAAAACCATAGCTTCGGCTAGATGGACCTTTGTCGGCAAAGTCGGTCTCTGCTTTTTAGTATGCTGTCTAGGTTGGTCATAGCTTTTCTTCCAAGGAGCAAGTGTCTTTTAATTTCTTGGCTGAAGTCACCATCTGCAATGATTTTGGAGCCCAAGAAAATAAAGTCTCTCACTGTTTCCATTGTTTCTCCATCTATTTGCCATGGAGTGATGGGACCAGATGCCATGATTTTTTTTGAATGTTGAGTTTTAAGCCTACTTTTTCACTCTCCTCTTTCACTTTCATCAAGATGCTCTTTAGTTTCTCTTCACTTTCTGCCATAAGGGTGGTGTCATCTGCATATCTGAGGTTATTGATATTTCTCCCAGCAATCTTGATTCTAGCTTGTGCTTCATCCCGCCCAGCATGTACTCTGCATATAAGTACATGTACTCTGCATGTACTCTTCATCCAGCCCATGATGTACTGGGCATATGAGTTAAATAATCAGGGTAACAATATACAGCCTTGAAGTACTTCTTTCCCAATTTGGAACCAGTCTGTTGTTCCATATCTGGTTCTAACTGTTGCTTCTTGACCTGCATACAGATTTCTCAGGAGGCAGGTAAATGCACAGCAAAAGCAGAATAGAAGTTCACATTCAGTGGTATATAGCCAAAGTAATGGTCTTTCCAGTAGTCATGTATGTGTACAGATGTGAGACTTGGACCATAAAGAAAACTGAGCATGGAATAATTCATGCTTTCAAACTGTGGTGCTGGAGAAGACTCTTTAGAGTCCCCTAGTTAGCAAGGAGATTAAACTAGTCAACCTTAAAGGGAATCAACCCTGAATATTCACTGGAAGGACTGATGCTAAAGCTGAAGCTCCAATTCTTTGGCCATCTGATGTGAAGAACTGACTCACTGGAAAAGACCCTGATGCTGGGAAAGATTGAAGGCAGGAGAAGAGGACAACAGAGGATGAGGTGGTTGGATAGCATCACTGACTCAATGGACATGAATTTGAGAAAACTTTGGAAAATGATGATGGACAGGAAAGCCTGGCATACTGCAGTCCATAGGGTCAAAAACAGTCAGGCATGAGTTAGCAACTGAACAACAAATTCAATATTTTAACTCAAGAAGTGAGCTATGTGTGAATTTCAGGAACCACTGAGTCACTGGGGAGGGTCTGTGGGCAGGAATACCTTTGCTGCTGCTGCTAAGTCACTTCAGTTGTGTCTGACTCTGTGCGACCCCAGAGATGGCAGCCCACCAGGCTCCCCCGTCCCTGGGATTCTCCAGGCAAGAACACTGGAGTGGGTTGCCATTTCCTTCTCCAATGCATGAAAGTGAAAAGTGAAAGTAAAGTCACTCAGTCGTGTCCGACTCTTAGCGACCCCATGGACTGCAGCCCACCAGGCTCCTCCATCCTTGGGATTTTCCAGGCAGGAGTACTAGAGTGGGGTGCCATTGCCTTCTCCAGGTACTCCCAAAATCCCACCATCTGCTCTTCTTGTACACACACACACAAATGACTTCAGAGTGAGAAAGACCTGATCAAATCCTAGTGTCCCAACAAAATGGTCACACATTTATTTTCTCAGCTGCCTCATCCATGAAATTGGTGCCTCCCTCACATGTGCAGGGCTTAGGAAACTCTCAAGTGCTGTCATCTGTGTTTGTAAACCTCAGAGCACATCTGAAATGTAAGAGGTGCTTTTATTCATTTGACCAAACCTTTGTGGAGTGCCTAGGGGGTGTGCCAGCCAAGACCTGGGCCCCAGCAGGCAAAGCCCCACCCCATCCATCAGCGATGTCCAAATAAAGTCGCTCTGTGTGGTTCTCTTCACTGGAGATCAAAGGTCTGGCTTCCCAGCACAATCCCGAAGGCAAAGACCTGGAAGATGGACCCTCTTTAGATTTTAATGTACCCAAAATTAAGCTGAGAGGATGAGATGGTTAGATAGTATCACCGACTCAATGGGCATGAACTTGAGCAACTCTGGGAGAGAGTGAAGGACAGGGAAGCCTGGTGTGCTTCAGTCCATGGGATTGCAAAGTGTCAGACATGACTCAGTGACTGAACAATGTCAAAGCTAAGCTATCCTGATGCTTGGGAGGTTGAGTGGATTTCCAAAGAGCTAGCAGTCACGAGGGAGGATGTGAGGGACCATGTTGTAGCGCAGGATCTAGACAAGACAGAGAGTGCTGGTCTGATTATATCATGAACACCTCACTCGTTCCTCAGGGATTCCGGGATCCAGAGTCCTTAGGACCACACTGTCCCCATCCTCCTGCATCTCACAGCAGAAACTTCTCCAGATGATTTGAAGACATCAGTTACAGCAGGTCTCATACGCCTTCATCCACATGGGTCTCTAATCAAATGATGATGAAGTGGATGCTGTTAAGCTCTTACTAGCAGTAATAGTATTTTATTTTATTTATTTTTATTTTTTTTTAGTATTTTAAAATAATAGAATATTTTACGTACTTTTGTCACTTCAGCTTCCAACTGGCATCTGTGGTTTCCTCTGGCCATTAGTCATGCTGAAAATTAGTGTAATAGTCAGCTTCTGTTGCAGTAACAAATATCTTGATATCCCCAAGGCTTACAACAAAAGCAGTTATTTCTTCTTTTTACCCAAGGGCTGTAGGTCAGCTGTGGCTCTGCTGGGCTTTGTTATGTCCTAGTGGGCTGTGCAGATCTCCGTGTCTTTTTTTCTAGAACCCAGGCTCAAGGAACACCCCAAATCTGGACCTGCGACCCTCACAGTGAACAACAGAAGCAAGAACCGCAGAGTTGAGCCATGTGTGTACAAGTAAACTTCTGTCTGGAAGGGGCTCTATCACATCCATTCACATTCCTTGGCCAAAGCAAACCCCAAGGCCAAGCTCAAAGTCAGACCTGGCCAGAAAGTGCCCACAGAAGAGCATGGACAGGAGAAGGAGGTGTCATGGGCTGAATGGTGTCCCCTAAAAATCATATACTGAAGTGCTAACCCCAAGAACCACCAGGTGCGACCTAGTTTGGAAAAAGAGTCATTACAGATATAATTGCATGCATGCTGTTGCTTCAATCATGTCCAACTCTTTGTGACCCTATGGACCAAAGCCTGCAAGACTCTTCTGTCCACAGGATTCTGCAGAAAGGAATACTGGAGCAGGTAGCCATGCCCTCCTCCAAGGGATCTTTCCAACCCAGGGATTGAACCCATGTCTCATTACGTCTCCTGCATTAGTAGGCTGGTTCTTTACTACTAGTGCCACCTGGGAAATCCACAGATATAATTAGCTGAACTAAGATGAGGCCATACTGGAATAGGCACTGATAAGACTGGTGTTTTTATAAAAAGGGGATATTTAGATATGCACATACCCACAGGGAGAATGCCATGAAGAGATGAAGGTAGAGTGATGCATCTACAAGTCAAGGATGGACAAGGATCACCAGGAATCTAGAGGAGAGACATGGGACCTCGGAGGCACTCAATTCTGCTGACCCTTGAACTTAGACTTCCAGCTTCTAGAACTATGAGAGAATACATTCCTGTTGCCTACGACACCCAGTCTGTGGTTCTTTGTCATGGCAGCCCCAGGAAACTGGCTCATTCCCATGAATGAGTAAGGAATAAGTAACTATGAGAAAATACCAAGACGGACCACAGTTAAGCAGCCAGGAGAAAGTTCAAGATGAGGAAGACCTGCCTTCTATGCCAGTGTTGGACCTGCTAAAATCCCATGTGGGCCCAAGGAGGTGACTTTTCCTACACTTTTGCTCCCTAAGAGTTTAAGTCTATATGCCTTTACCTAATAGTGAGCTTTAGGGGTGGGTGGTATATTTTTTATTGACGTATAAATTCTTTACAATATTGTGTTAGTTTCTGCTGTGCATCAAAGCGAATCAGCTGTGTTTACATATATTTCTCTTTGGGCTTCCCTGGTAGCCCAGCTGGTAAAGAATCCATCTGCAATGCAGGAGACCTCAGTTAGATCCCTGGGTTAGGAAGATCCCCTGGAGGAGGGCATGGAAACCTACTCCAGTATTCTTGCCTAGAGAATCCCCATGGACAGAGGAGCATGGCGGGCTACAGCCCACAGGGTTGCAAAGAGTCAGACATGACTGAGTGACTTAAGCACACACACTTTCCCTTGGACCTCCCTCCCACCCACCCCTCTAGGTGATCACAGAACACCGAGCTGAGTTGCTGTGCTGCACAGCACCTTCCCACCAGTTATTTATTTTACACATGGTGGTGTAAACATGTCAGCGCTGCTCTTCCCCTCCCCGGTGTCCACATGCCTATTATCTATGTCTGCATGTCTATTCCTGCCTCGAAAAGAGGTTTTCATCTGTACCATTTTTCTAGATTTCATATGTATGCATTATTATATATTTGCTTTTATATTTCTGACTTACTTCATTTTCTATGACATACTCTAGGTCCAGCCACATCTCTACAAATGACCTAATTTCATTCCTTTTTATGGCTGAGTAATATCTGTGTTACTACTGGTAGGTACTGACTCTCATTTTTTAATATTGCAGGTGTCTGGGTGGTTGCCCTTGGCAGTCTTAGACAATTCCATCAGGAACACCTCTGGACTGCTGCAGCTGAGACACTATATCCCAGAGCTGCCCTGGGAACCTCCAGTAGCAGAGGGTCCCAGAGGATGGAGTTGACTTTGAAGTCACACAAATGTGTGTCCAAGCCAAGCTCTGAGGTCAGATGGTACTCTCCCCACCCTATTTCTCCCATCAAATGCAGCTCTAAGCCCTGAGTAGAATGCATGGAGCAGCCCTGCAAGACTCTGAAAAGCAAAGAGCACGCTGATGGAGGAAGAAAACCAGAATTTGGAGTATCAGTGAACCACTGATGGGTTTGTCATTTTATCTTCCTCTAGTTAGGAAGCATTACTATGAATACAGCTAGTGGAAGTGATGGAATTCCGGTTGAGCTATTTCAAATCCCAAAAGATGATGCTGTGAAAGTGCTGCACTCATCATGCCAGCAAATTTGGAAAGCTCAGCAGAGGCATAGGACTGGAAAAGGTCAGTTTTCATTCCAGTCTCAAAGAAGGGCAATGTCAAAGAATGTTCAAACTACCCCCACAATTGTGCTCATTTCCCACGCTAGCAAGGTAATGCTCAAAATCCTCCAAGCTAGGCTTCAACAGTACATGAATTGAGAACTTCCAGATATACAAGATGGATTAAGAAAAGGCAGATGAACCAGATATCAAATTGCCAACATTCACTGGATCATAGAAACAGCAAGGGAATTTTAAAAAATCTATTTATGATTCATTGACTATGCTAGAGCCTTTCACATGTAGATAACAAAAAACTGTGGAAAATTCTTCAAGAGAAGGGAATACCAGACCACCTTACCTGCCTCCTGAGAAATCTGTGTGCAGGACAAGAAGCAACCTGGACATGGAACAACAGACTAGTTCAAAATTGGGAAAGGAGTACATCAAGGCTGTATATTGTCACCTTGCTTATTTAACTTCTATGCAGAGAACAACATGTGAAACATTGGGCTAGACAACTCACAAGCTGGAATCATGATTGTCAGGAGAAATATCAATAATCTCAGATATGCAGATGACATATAGATAATGGCAGAAAGCAAAGAGGAACTAAAGAGCCTCTTGATGATGGTGAAAGAGGAGAGTGAAAAAGTAGGCTTAAAACTCAACATTCAAAAAACAGGTCATGGCATCCAATCCCATAACTTCATGGGAAATAGATGTGGGAAAAGTGGAAACAGTGGAAGATTCTATTTTCTTAGGCTCCAAAATCCCTGTGAATGGTGACTGCAGCCATGAAATTAAAAGGCATTTGCTCCTTGGAAGAAAGGCTATGACAAACCTAGACAGCATATTAAAAAGCAGAGACATCACTTTGCTGACAAAGATCCATATAGTCAAAGCTATGATTTTTCCAGCAGTCATGTATGGATGTGAGAGTTGGACCATAAAGGAGGCTGAGCACCAATAGAATTGATGCTTTTGAATTGTGGTGCTGGAGAAGACTCTAGAGAGTCCCTTGGACAACAAGGAGATCAAACCAGTCAATCCTAAAGGAAATAAACCCTGAATATTCAGTGGAAGGGCTGATGCTCAAGCTCCAATACTTGGCCACCTGATGCAGAGCCAACTCATTGGAATAGACCTTGATGCTGGGAAAGATTGAAGGCAAAAGGAGAAGAGGACAGCAGAGGATGAGATTGTTAGATAGTATCACTGACTCACTAGACATGAGTTTGAGCAAACTCCAGGAGATAGTGAAAGACAGGGAAACCTGGCATGTTGCAGTTCATGGAGTCACAGGGTCAGACACAACTTATTTAGTGAACAACAGCATTTCCTAGTCTAGGCTCAACTCAGACTCAAACCCCAGAAGAGGACCTTTCTGGGGACAGAGAGAACTCTAGGAGAAGCCCTCTAGTTCTGCTTTAAAGAGTAGGTCTCTAATACTCAGGGAGAGTAAAGGAAATTCCCACTGTTTTCTTTCTTGCTTTCTCACAGCCCAACCCTCAAGAAGCCCCAGCCTAGCAGCAGCAACAGCAGCCTTAGAGAGAGCTCACAGAAGTTAAAACCCTGTGGAGGAGACTCTTCTCTCTTCATAAAAGAGTGAGGGCATACCCCCCATCGATTGCTTTTATTCTGTCTTCGTCCTGTACTATGTGCCCCAGGCAGGATTCGTTGTAGGAAATACATGGCAGGGCAGGATAAATAAAGCCCTAACTTTCTGGTCACAGAACCACAAAGGGGAATCCTAATCCAGAGAGTTTAGAGAGAGGAAAAAGCCTTAGAAACTCCCAGGCTTATTCCCAAATGGTGCACCTGTGGACCTGATCATAAAGAACATGAAAAAAGACATTGAGAACTGACCTAAGAGATGGACTACTTCCTAGGTACCAGGCTAGCCACTGAATGGCAGACAAGCAGGACAGATTCAAGAAGCGATGCAAAGAAAATGAAACTGGCATGAACCCACAACTCTCTGTGGGCTGTCATAACTCGTGGCCTGAACATAACTAGATGGTGGTGGTTGTTGTGTCTCTAAGTCATGTCCATCTCTTTAGGACCCCATGGACTGCAGCATGCCAGGCTTCCCTGTCCTTCAGTATCTCCCAAAGTTTGCTCAAACTCATGTCCATTAAGTCAGTGATGTCATCCAACATCTCATCCTCTGTCATCCCCCTCTCCTCCTGCCTTCAATCTTTCCCAGCATCAGGGTCTTTTCCAGTGAGTTGGCTCTTCGCATCAGGTGGCCAAAGTATTGGAGCTTCAGTTTCAGCATGAGTCCTTCCAATTCAGGGTTGATTTCCTTTAAGATTGACTGGTTTGATCTCCTTGCTGTCCAAGGGACTCTCCAGAGTCTTCTCCAACAATTCAAAAGCATCAGTTCTTCAGCATTCAGCCTTCTCTCAACTCTCACATCCAAACATGACTACTGGAAAAACCATAGCTTTGACTACACAGACCTTTATTGGCAAAATAATGTCTCTGCTTTTTAATATGCTGTCTGTTTGTCATAGCCTTTCTTCCAAGAAGCAAACATCTTTCAATTTCATGGCTGCAGAGAAGGAAATTGCAACCCACTCCAGTGTTCTTGCCTGGAGAATCCCAGGGACGGGGGAGCCTGGTGGGCTTCCGTCTATGGGGTCACACAGAGTCGGACACGACTGAAGCAACGTAGCAGCAGCAGTAGCAGTCACTATCCACAGTGATTTTGGAGTCCAAGAAAATAAAGTCTGTCACTGTTCCCACTTTTTCCCCATCTATTTGCCACGAAGTGATTGGACCAGATGTCATGATCTTAGTTTTTTGAATGTTGAGTTTTAAGCCAGCTTTTTCACTCTCTTCTTTCACCCTCATCAAGAGGCTCTTTAGTTCCTCTTTGCTTTCTGCCATTAGAGTGATATCATCTGCATATCTGAGGTTGTTGATTACTAGATTGACAGTCTGCCAAATCAACAAAACATCAATATTCTACATGTGACTTAATTAAAATGCAAAAACACATAACATAATATTCATAATGTCCAAGATGCAATCCAAAAGTACTCAGAATACAAAGAAGCATGAAAACCCAAACTCATGACAAAAGACAATCGATGATCATGCCAAGGTGATGCAGATATTGGAATTATCTGATAGATCTTAGAGTGCCTACTATAAAAATTCTCCAACATGGAAAGGAACGATCTTGAAATTAACAGATATATAGAGACTTTAAACAAAGAAAAAGATAAAAATTGAAAAATACAATCACTGTTATTTTAAAAACTCATTGAATGGGCTTAACAGTATGAGGATGACAGAGGAAAGAAACAGTAAACACAGAAATATCTCAACTATCCAATCTGAACAGAAGAGAGAAAATAAAGACTGAAAAAAAATAACAAGGGTTCTGCAGTCTGAGGAGCAATACCAAACTAAGCTCTGACCCTTTACCAGAAAGTGTCCCTGGAAAAGTTCTGAGCCCCAATTCCCTTACCTGTAAAGAGTAACCTTTTTCTTTCCACTAAGTGTCAATCTACATCGTCTTAAATCTTCATGACAACCATCTGATATAAGTGTAGGTAATAACACCTTCATTTTATAAACAAGAAAACTGAGGCTGAAGGGGTTAAAAAGCTCAGCTTAGTGTCTGTGCTGGGCTGATAACTTGGCAGACTAACTCCAGAGCCCACATTCCTACCCTTGACAGCCATCCTGCTCCTTTCAATGAGTAATTGTGCTAGTGTTTGCAGAGTAATTGACTCTTCAGTTGGGTAAAATGAGATGGAAGCTTTATGGAAAATCTAGGAGTCTGAATTCTGGTTCATTCCACCACCAGTGAATAGCATGACCCAGAGCAAAATACTTCTCCCACGTCAGCTCAGCTTTCTCAGTTGGAAAATGAAAAGTTAGGTATATTATCTTTAAGGTCATTGCCAACTCTGACAGTTAAGAATTTCAATCATCTTCCTCCAGAGACAACAAGCTCCTGTCTGAGTACATCTTAGGTTCATTCTCTGTTCACTAAAGGGCATGGCGCTGTCCTGGGTGCTGAAGGAGAGACTGGAGCCTTGGGAGCTGGCAATTTTTCTGAGCAATGTCCTTCCCTGGGGCTTCCTCCAACCTTTCTGTGTGAGCTCCACTGAATGCTGACTCTGTTTGTGAGCATATTTCATGCTGGAGGGAGCTTTTCAGGTTAATCCATTCCCTCTCCAGACTTCTGCCTCTTGCAAGTGTGTTTAAGATTCTCTGCCCAGTCTTGAAAATGCTTCCTCCCAGGCAGTTTGTGTTTGCAATCATCTCCTTACCGGTCTCTGTCCAGCTGAAATTCTCAGAGTCCTCTTCCTCTACAGCTAACCTGTCATTCAAAATCTTCCCTTTGGGTCCCAAGGCTGACAATCTGAGGAACCCTTGGATTTGTCTGTGGCAGAAGGAACTTATTCAGGGGCAAAAAATAAAATAAAATAAACAAAATAAAAACAGAAGAACTATAGGTCTCGCTCTGAATTCCAATGGGCAACACTTGGTTTCCTGCAGCACAGGCTTTGAGAGATACCTAAGCCTGGTGATTGCACTATGTTTGAAAACCAAAGAGGAGTTGGACATGGAGCCAGGTAAGTACTATCTTATGCAAGAGGGTGAAGATTGTGGTGAGCTGGGGCTCTGTCTGCCAAAAAGCTTTCCATCCTCCCCTTCTTACCTTTCCTTCCATTATGAATTGGCTGGTAGAAGACACCCAACTACAATCCACTGAAGCTAAGAGGGAATTTATTGAAAGTATGCTGAGGAACCTCACAGAATTTAAGAAAGAGTTGGTAGGAAGAATAGGACTAGAGATGGACATCAGGAACTGCTTGATCCAGGGGCCAGGGTGCTTGAGGTCACCTCTTGAAATATCTCACACTTTTCTGTGCACACCTGTTTCACTTTCCTCCCCAGCCACAGACTTCCCTTCTTTGCTTCTAGGTCTTCATGGAAGAAACATGGACTCTGACAGCTCTAGAGTTTGATGTGTTACTGTTTCAGTCCCCTCAAAATTGTTCAAAGTTTCCAGAGCTCCCAGGAACACAATTTAATGGCTTGTCTGAGGTCAGGCACCCACCTCTGGACCAGTCAACCATGACAAAGGACTTGGGTTCTTCTTGGAGTCCCCTGTGTAGCCTTGAAGAACAGGGCAGAGTCAGGATGGCAGCGAGAGGAGCAGGGACTCAAGAGCCCCCCATCCATTTGCTGCCCATGTCCCATTCACTCTTCAGTGCAGCAACCATGCCCTGCCTTGTACCAGCTGTCAAAGGCCTCAACAACGGGCACTGAAGATTAGCGGTCTGTCCTGAGAACTCAGTCTCTGCTTGAGTCCACTCCACTCACTCTGGCTTCCTTGCCACTCCTTCACGCCCAGAATTATCCACAGCCTGAGTGGGTTGGATCCCGTTCCTACAGAAGAATGGAGCAGCAGACCTTGACACTCTTCTTGTCCTGTCCAATCGGCATATTCCTGCAGCTCTGCATCCTTCTCCCTGTTGGTCCACCACGGAGTTCCCGGCTGGACCAGAAGTCCTTTCTCTCCCTCACTGTCAGTCAGTCATCCCCAGTAGACACCATTCCAGATCCCAGTTCATCCATTCTCCTTAAATACATCACCTCATGCCAGGGAGATGTTCCTAGGAGCCTCTTCCTCTAGGAGGGTTTTATCTACAAGCCCCACATCCAGGGTTTCTCTCTAATGAATTTGGACTTCAATATTCACAATAGTCACATTGACTAACATAGGCTTTTTCATCAACTTCTTTCCCATTTTTATTGAATGTTGCTTTCCCTTTGGCTTCTTTTTAAAGAAGCTTTATCTTTTCCATTTGATCTTTAACAGGATGTTTCCTAATATTTCTATGGTAAGTTTCTTAGTCCACGCCCGCTTTCTGTCATAAACATGCCCATGGACCAGAGCAATTCAGTTTCCAGGATGAAATCTCTGGAAAAATGAAGAATGTTTTTCATGGAAAGGTATTTTATTTTAAATATAGCACTGTGTACATGTCAATCCCAGACTCTCGATCTCTTTCTCCTTTCCACCCTTCCCCACCCCCAGTAACCAAAAGTTTGTTCTCTAAGGCTATAAGTCTGTTTCTGTTTTGTAAATTGGGCTTTCCTGGTGGCTCAGATGGTAAAGAATATCCCTGCAATTCAGGAAACCTGGGTTCAATTCTTGGGTCAGGAAGATCCCCTGGAGAAGGGAATGGCAACCCACTCCAGTATTCTGGCCTGGAGAATCCCATGGACAGAGGAGCCTGGTGGGCTACAGTCCATGGGGTTACGAAGAGTCAGACATAACTGAGTGACTAACACTTTGGATGTGAGAGTTGGACTGTGAAGAAAGCTGAGCACCGAAGAATTGATGCTTTTGAACTGTGGTGTTGGAGAAGACTCTTGAGAGTCCCTTGGACTGCAAGGAGATCCAACCAGTCCATTCTAAAGGAGATCAACCCTGGGTGTTCTTTGGAAGGAATGATGCTAAAGCTAAAACTCCAGTACTTTGGCCTCCTCATGTGAATAGTTGACTCATTGGAAAAGACCCTGATGCTGGGAGGGATTGGGGGCAGGAGGAGAAGGGGACGACAGAGGATGAGATGGCTGGATGGCATCACCAACTCGATGGACATGAGTTTTGGTGAACTCCAGGAGTTGGTGATGAACAGGGAGGCCTGGCGTGCTGCAATTCATGGGGTCACAAAGAGTCGAACACGACTGAGCAACTGAACTGAACTGAACACTTTCACTTTTCATCATTTCTTTAGAATCTGCATATAAACAATATCATGTGTTATTTGTCTTTCTCTGTTGCATGTACTTCACTTAGTATGTTTGGGGGTATTTATAGCAGATGACCCAGAGGAAGGGACTCCATGATTCCTGGTGACTGTCCCTCCCTCTCCTGTGAATTCACTGTGAAAGGAAAGGTCACTGTATCAGCATCTCTGCTCTGAGCAGTGGCCTCACTGGCAAGAGAGATGCTCATTCTTGCCTCGGTCAACCTCACACTGGGTCAGAGACAATGGGAATCCCAGTTTGCTTTGTCTCCTATCATCATTTGTCCCTACTTATGACCTGTGACACTGTCTGAAATTCAGTCAGAGCCACAGAAACCTGCTTCTCCTCTGTACATCAAAAGCACAGACAGGCTGATGGAAGCTCGGGTGTCCAGCACATAGGAAAGTCCCCTTGGTCACAGCCTCGTGTTTGCAAAGCTGCTGGGACATAACACCAAAACAGCAGCAGCCGTGCAGCTGTCACGTTCTGAAGGTGGAACTCCGAGCTTGGGAGAAGGTACAGGAGACCATCACAAGTTGCTGGGGTGCACATGAGGAAGAATCAGGTGTTTACAGAACACTGACATCAGCTCCCAGACTTCTAGACACCATCAGCCTTTGAGGAGAAAAATCCATGGAGATTTAACTCAATAGAGACGGCCTGCCAAGCACATGGGTGGTCAGGGGCTCAGAGTCATAGCATCCACTTCACAGAGGCGGGCGTGAGGGGTGATATGCTACACGAGGCAATCGGCAGGTCTGCTTCCAACCAAGGTGGAGTGACAGACACCAGTGATGCCCCAGCAGGAACAATGGAGCAAGTACATGGAATAATGATTTTCAGGCCACTGGGCACCAGGCCATGAAGGGCAGTGAGCCTTGGTGGATGGAAAAGAACAGGGGTGTGCTCACTGCTGGACATTTCCCCAGAGAGCAAGGGGAAGGGTCCCAGAACACTTCCCTGGGGAGCATTGGGAGGGTCTTGAGCAGAGCCTGCAGCTCCCTGGGTGAAAGAGACACAGCTAAAAGCCCAGGGAGGCCAGGCAGCTATGTCCGAACCCCAGAGACAAGAGAGTTTCTTGGAGAGAAATCTTGCCATCTGAATACTGATCAGTGAACTGAATCACGAGGCCAAGGAAAGCCTACCGATGGGACTGAAGGGGACAAACCAGGCCAAGGACAGTGCCTGTTCCAGCACCAGCCAGGAAATTCTCACAGCTCCTAGGCACTGGGTGGGCTTCTCAGAGAGGCAGTGGCTCAACGTTGGGGGGTGGGGGCGTTGCGGGGGAGTGCAATTAGTCCTGCAGCAAACGCTGACCTGGACTAGAGCCCTGAAGCTTAGGAGGAGACCAGTGTCCAAGAACCAGAACCACATCCCAGGAAAATGCTCCCCAGTGCCCACACAGCCAGGGCATCCACACAGGTAAGGGCAGGGGTGACAGGGGGCAACAGGCCAGACTTGCCTCCAGGCCCTACTGTGCTGCCCGCTTTGCCCACTCTCCTTCCTGAGGGCCCTCTTCCTGCTGTGCTCTTGGGATGGATACAGTGGGGGCCCCAGGGCCTGAGATTCACAGAGACCTGTGAATGGCATTTGAGCCTCCGTGATCCCTGGGGGCTGTGGGGCTCTCCCACAGCTGGGGTCCCTGCAGCCTGAGGAAAGGGTGAGGGTGGATTTCCCATGGCCCCCAGGCTCTCAGGCATGAGGAGCAAATGAGAAGCATGGGCGAGTGGGCAAGTTGCAGAAAGGATAAGAGGGACAAAGAGAAAGGAGGAGGCGGGGATAGCACTCTGTTCTGTTCTGTCTCCTGATTCCAGACCGCAGCAAATCTCAGATTAATGTGACTCCTTGGTCGTTAGCGGTTTCCTCTGGCCAGCTCACCAGGAGCAAACCGGCAGAACGGCCCGGAGGCAAGCGAGCGTCAATTAGCAGCAAATGATGCTTCTGAGCCCCCATCAGGGCCCCAGAGGTTTGAGGCGTCTGGCATCACCTGTCAAAAGGCTGACTCCTCTCAACCACAAGAGTGTATTGTGTTCGGTTTCCTAATATAGATTTATGGATGTGTTTTCCATGCTAATAAAAGAACCCCTGGAATTTGAGTTCTCTTTTTTTTAAGACTGCTAAAGAGACTCGAAGAAGTGGAGGGAGTGTCCGCCGGTCACCACAGCAGGACGACAGCACAGGAGGTGGCCCGGGCCTCCGGTGGCACTGGCAGAGCTGCTTCCCGGGCTGGGGGCTGGAGCTGGGCAGCCGACAGGCTGACCCTAGCAGCCCCGAACCCCAGGCTGGCTCCACCATTGGCCCCGTTTAAAGGGAGGAGCCCAAGGCAGAGCTGTCAGGGAACTGCCCGAGGTCATGGAGGTCCTGGGCAGTGGGCTCGGGACGCAAGTGTGGCCAGCGGGGCACACAGCCTGCTTTCATCACCACACACCGCACAGACCAGCCAGATCTACCAGGGGCCCTTCTGTCCCACTTCCGGACTCCCAGGGGCATGGCCTGGCTCCGACACCAATCACCAGTGACCAGGGGGTGGGGTTAAGGTCAGTGAGCCGGGCTGCAAGGAGTCACCAGGTGAGAGGGGAGGGCCCATGACCACAAGGAAGGCCCCTGTGAGCTGAGAGACAGAGGAACCGAGGGACGCATGCCCTCGGCCTCCTGTTCCCCATCTCTGCCTCTTCCCACTGCTTCCCATGTGCACAACTGGCACCACTATTTTGTCTTATTCTCTTTTTTATTTATATTTTTGCACTTCCTCTTCCCATCTGGTTCCCTGATGCACAGGACAGAAGCCAGGCTCAGCTGTGGCTAATCTAAAATGCCATTAATATAAATTGGCGCTAATTACTCAGTGGCTTCCGGCAATCCCCTCCCAACTTTTGTGTGACAGAAGCCTTCTGGAAAACTCCAGGAGATGTCCCCTCAAGAAGGGCCAGGGCTCCTGTGGACACTTGCTGACTGCATCTCCTGCAGCCAGGGTTCTCCCTGGATCAGGTCGTTCGAGGCGCCTTTTCCTTCTGCCTGGACAGAGTATATCAGTGTGCAGACCAGAGGCCCATGAAACATAAATGTCCTGGCGTCTCGTGGCAGAACAGCCACACTCAGGTGCCCAGGACCTGAGTCCGCTGGCTGCTCTCCAGCAGCCATGACTACTCTGAACCCACTTTGCTCTTCTGAGTCTTCATCTAGCCCAACTCCAATGATCATATATTTATCAAATCAGTTTTGAAGTGAGCCATGAGCCCAGGAAGGATGCTTAACACAGATTCTCTGGATCTTTCAAGAAAAAGTGACCCACTGACTAAACAGAGGGCCAGGCCCCCTCCCCAGGTGCAGGGGCCCAGGGCTGGCTGCTGGAGCTGGGAGGGCTGCACCTCAGGCAGCCCGGCTCCACAGGTTCTGCCTTGTTGAGGGTTGGTCCCCCAGTGAAGGGAGTCAGGCTGGAGCCAGGGCTGGAAGGATGAGGGGGCCAGAGAATTGCAGGACAGAAGCTGGGCCACCTGAACCCAACCCTTGTCCACCCAACGTCCATATCTGTATCTGCCTGGCAGCCTTATCTCCCTGCAGGCTTCCACAGGGCAGGGGCCACAGATTGAGGGCCACAGGCAACAAAGAGCACTGCTGTAGATAGCTTCCCAAATTCTGTGCAGTGGCAGATTGATTCAGAGCTGGCAACAGAGATGTCTCAAAAGAGGGAGGAGAGCGAGCTGTGTTGCAATGCACCCTGGGAATATCCCCTCCCAATCCAAGGTAATGTTGGATGGCATTTTCAATACTTCCAATATGTATTGAAAGTGTCCTGCTCCAGCTGGTAAAGAAAATCATCACGTGCTGGACAAGAATGAAGTCTGGGGCGTGTGGCCTTCCCATCCTGGAAGAATCTTCTAAGATGACCTGGCATCTTACTCTGTCTTCAAGACACACTCTTGACCAGGGAGTGACAGCCCTTCCCCGGGAGGATGAGGATTGTCAAGTGCTACTTTCAACCCTCCTCTTCTCTCAAATCCTCGTACGAGCACTCTCCCCTCAGTTGCTGTGTGCAAAAGTAGAATGTTGTGTTTTCTGCCCATCGGTCTAGTTGGTACACTGGCGTCTACCCGCCTTATGCAGGAGGAGGCAGATTCCTCTACTCCAGCCACCTGGCCCCAAGACTGTACAATGTGACTGATTGGGTCCTTCTCTACCCCATCAATGATGTTTGTACTGGAATGTGCCTTCAGAAACTCGGCCTCACTCCAGAGAGACACAAAGGCTTCAGGGCATTTGATATAGAAGAGAAAAGCAGGAGTAACATATGTTCCTATGTAGATTTGATGTTGGTACATAGTAGAAAACCTCAAGAGATGATTGATATTTGGTCTCGGTTGCAGAGTGCTCATTTAAAATGCTGAATTATGTGCAAACTATATTTTACATAGAAATGTATCTCAAATAGTTCCCATTTGTGTTCTCTTCCATTAGAGGTCATTTCTATGTAAAACCATCAAAATTGCCTTTATAGGTCATGTCCATTTGACGGCCTCTAAACCTTTCAGTTCAGACGGTAAAGCGTCTGCCTGCAATGCAGGAGACCTGGGTTCAATCCCTGGGTCGGGAAGATCCCCTGGAGAAGGAAATGGCAACCCACTCCAGTACTCTTGCCTGGAGAATCCCATGGACAGAGGAGCCTGGGGGGCTACAGTCCACGGGGTCGCAGAGTAGGACACGACTGAGCGACTTCACTCACTCACTCTGGCTATTTTCAGCCTGTGCTGCCGTCCACTCCCAGGCACGGAGCCTGTTAGCCCTCAGGGCCCCTGGGTTACCTGTGCACCAGGTCCCCGTTCAAGGCCCACATGCACAGGTGGCATGCCCTCAGTACCGGTTAGGACATGGCCTTCCAAGACGTCACAGGTCAGGAGAGCACCATGAACAGTGTGAAAACTCTCCTCACCTGTGACGCACATTGAGAAACCCCCACACTCCTCTCCCTCCACGTGAAATGCTCACACACCAAGAACTGTTCACACTCGACCCACTGGTGGTTTTATCAGCCATGCCAGGAGGGGTGTGTCGGTGTCCACACGTGGGAACAGCCTTCACACACGCTTCGTGTCCAAGATGATTGTGAGACAGACGCAGCCAAGCCGTAAACTGTCCTCCTCAGGCTGCACTGCCTCTACCTTAGCAACTCGTTTTTCAAGCTTCCAGCAATCGCATCTCTCACTGCTCTAAGGTGCACGGTTTTGAATAACGTCTTTATCACTTTGGTCCCCTCTCTGTCCACCGTGACGAGATGTATCACTTATCAGTTTTGTGCTGGGAAACATAATTTAGCATTTGTCAAGATTAGCTCACTCAGTTGACCAGAGTAGTCACTTCACTCTTCCAAAAATGAACTGCAAGCTTCCACGATACCATGTCACCATTTGAGAGTCGTGTAAGAGACCGTATCCTGGGGACCATGGGCTTCCTGTAAGTTCCAGCTTTCAGATACGTTCTGCTGTCCTTTTTTAAACTCTTCTGCTGCATGTGCAGGATCCTCATCCTGAGCTCACTCTCCCTGACACACATAGATGTGCTGCTATATTCGCACCGGAGCCCAACACATGCTGTTCACATTGTTTCAGCGTTTCTGAGCTGTGCCTTTTATGTTTCCGTATGTATCACTACTGTTCTCCTTTAATGAGCTACTTTTGAACCGTTGATCCCTTTGGGAGGACTGGGAACAGATTATACCCGCCCCCCTCCAAAAAAAAAAATAAGAAAAAGCACAGATGTTTACAAACATAATAATGTGCCAATTATTTGGAAGTGTGATAACACAAGAATAACAGCATCCTGTTAATTGCTGCCCAAGGGAACCAGCCCAGACTTGTGTCTGTGTCCAGTCTTGAGCAGAGTGATTATTAAAAGCAAATTGGGATTTTTGTGAAATACACATAAACAAAACTGTTCTGCTGCCTTTTTCCCTCTGAAACAGCCAAGTCCCTGTGGACCCAGCGTGGTTGCCAGGGTTGGCCAGGGTTCAACAGATAACCTTTGGAGAAACGTCCATCTTCCCCAAGGCTGCGGGCGACTTCAGAGCCTGTACCACGTGGTATTCCCAAAAACGCCAGGACGACCCATTGCAAGGCAACTGCCCAGCAGCAGAGTCGCAGGCTGGGGTTCCAGCCCTTGCACCTGAGAGTGAGCCAGTCTGGCAGCCTCTTCTGACTCCTGCCACCTCCTGCTTTACACTCAAAAAAACGGACTAAGATCACACAATTTTCCTCACACAGAGTAAGCATTCTTTCCTGGCTGCTGTTAATGCTGATTGTGTAATTATTGACAAGCAACAGTATTCTAAGAAACTCCAGAAACTAAGAAACATATTGTGGGAGGAAAACATCTTCCTGAGGAAAATCCTAGATGCTGAAGAACCCCCAATATTTTGGTCTGATGAGCCAAGTCATTCCTGCTCCCTAAAAACAACAAGCCAGAAGCCAGAGCACGGAGCCGGGCTCACAACCACTCAGCCATCCTCTCTCTCTTGTGCTTGGAAACCTGGGTGACAAGGCAATTTGCCGAGCGTGGCAGATAAAACCGTTCACTGACAGTTCACTTTGGGCTGGGAGCATGTGTCTTCCTAGTTAAATATTTACTGTGTGTTTTATTTATTATTTACGAGGCTCTGGGGAAGCCCTGAGTCTGGCTTCAAGTTCGTGGATGGATCAGCTGCATGGAGTTTTCCTTTCACTCCGGGATCCTGGCTCCCGCTCACCTCTGACGACAAATGAGCAACCTGGGAGCCCAGACCCTGCACCCCAGACCCCGGCCTGTCCCCCCTCCCTCCCTCTTCACTCTCTGCTGCAGCTTCCATCTTCTATTCACAGAAGGATCCTCCTTTCATGTCTAGTTGGCCCCCATGCTGGACCTCTATTCACTTTTCAAAAATGAAAATTCATTTCAAAAATGACCTCTATTCATTTTTCCCAGGTCAGAAGAGGAGAGCAAACTTCTCTCTTCCCTAAGTGTTACCCTTGTCTTAAGAGTATTTGGATCCCCATCCTCCCTTCCCTCCTCCATTTAAGTTGACTAATTGACCTTTTTAAATGTACCTAGAAAATAAATTGCCTAATAAGATAAATTATCTCGTACTCAATGATGCCTGAAATCCACGGAAACCTAAGAGGGGACAATGAGGCAGCAAACAAATGACTAATGAAGGAGATGCACTTGCTAAAGAATAATTGATTAGTGATCGCAGTCACCCCACACTCAGACAGGGCTTCTTGGGAGAGCCTGGGGCAGGGGCACCAAGAGAAGAGATTTGTGGCCGCCAAGGAGGCTAGCCCTGAGGAAAGTCAGGGCCTTCACCTGTCGTTGCATCCCCTGACCCCCCAGCAGCTCTGACACTGACCCTGAAAGGCAGCCATGAGTCCAAAGTAGTGGGACATCCTGGCCACAGAGAGCATCCCAGCCCCACGGAGGACCACTGCACGGGGCTTGGAGGCAGGGTTTGAGTGAGCCAAAGAGGGGTAGGGGCATTTTTCCCTCTAGGAAAAACAGATCCCACCCTCCCCCACCCAGGGCAGGCACAGCAGTGCCCCCAGGACCCCTCATCCAGCCTCAGGACTGTGTCCATCACTTCCTCAAAACATAAATAGTGAAGATCCAAGAAGAAAGGCCATCTGTGCTGACTGAAGAGCTGGGGAATCATCCTGTGGATGGCTGTGTCTGGTACATGGCCATTAAGAGAGTTTCTGAATGTTTGCAGGAGGGGAGGGAGTCAAACAAGTGGGTGTCTTTCTTGATCTCAACAAAGATTCAGCATCACCCAGGAAGCCAAAACACTGCTTTCCTGACTCATGGCTTCACAGGGAACTGGGCTTGCCTGGACCACCCACACTATGCTCCCAGAGGGAAAACCTCTGTTGAACACAGGTCAAACCATGGGACAGAACAGAGGTCTGTTCAGTGGGGCTCGTGGGAACTGAGGAAGCAGACTCACGGGCACTTGTGGACTGCATACCAACAGGGAAACTAGGAGACAGGAGACCACTTCTTACTGAGAGTCTGGTTTGTGCCAGATGCTGTGCTGCCCACTTCACCTGTGTTATTTCATTTGATCGTCATGAAAACTTTGGCAACGCAGAGCTGCAGAGCCCTTCCCCACAGCCTCACAACACAGGGTTCCTCATGCACAGAATTTGTGTCCACACATCATGCTGCCTCCGCACACACATCATTCATCTTTCCAACCTTCCATCCATCCTTAGGTTCATCCACCCGCCATCCATCCACATCACTTTCTCTTCTTCCTTCCCACCATCCATTCATCCATCCGTCCTCCCATATCCTCATCCATCTATCCATCCATCCACACACCCATCCATCCATCCATCATCCACCCACCATCCATCTAAATCACTTTCGCTTCTTCCTTCCCACCATCCACTCATTCATCCATCCATCCATTCATCCATACACTCATCCATCTATCCATCCACCCACACACCCATCCATCCATCCACTCACTCATCCATCTATCCATCCATCCACACACGTATCTATCCATCCATCCATTCATCCATCCACACATCTATCCAACCATTCATCCTCCCACCCACACACCCATCCATCCATTCATCCATCCACACATCCATCCAACCATTCATCTTCCAGTCCAATGAAACATCCATTTATCCATCATCATTTTTCACTCACTGAACAGTGTCCCCAGAGTATCTGCCCACAGGACCCTGACCTCATTCTTATCTCCCAGCACATGATCTTCACATCACATTAGGTCACAAAGTTTTGTGCTAAACCACAGTCTTCATCAAGTTCTGGCCAAAACCCATCATTCCAAGAGTCGTGGTTCCAGCCCTTTGGGCATCTCCAACCTTCCCTTGGGCATTTGATCCTGGAAATGGACAGACCCACACCCACCACCTCAGGTGCTCTAAACTGTTCATTTGAACTCTTATTTCATTGTCAGCAAGTCAACTCTTGACCAGTGACCTGTGACTAGGGTGAGAAAGGCTGATGTGTCTTGGGGTAGGGTGGGGATTCCTAGAAGCTCTGGAAAGGGACAGTTCTTCTGGAGAAGGCTATCACATGGGAATTTCACCCTGACTCAGGACCCATCTGGTTTCTGGAAGCACATGTCTATTTGAAAAGGTAAGGAGCCCTTTGAGTTTGTTTATGCCTCAGCCCTCTTGGCCAAGAGGAAGAGACATGTGTAGTAAAGATTTTGACCTTGCCAAAAGAAATCTGACTTTTGTCCTTGGCTCTGGGAAGTGATCTCTAATCCTTCAGATGTTCTGCCTGATAGGAGCATCCTTGTTTACCTGGAGCCTTGGACCATGCTGGAGAGTCTAATGATGTGATTTCTGGAGGACGGTCCTGGGGAACATGGTGTTAACTGACCCTTGAAGGGACTGGAGCCTGAAGTCAGCCATGTTTCCCAAGTAGATGAAAGATCCCCAGTAAAGACTCTGGTGGGTGATGCCCCGTAATCTTTTGGAGGACCTGACACTGTCTGTGACTCTGTGGGGAAGGGCTGCTGGAAGCTTGGCTATGGAACTGCCCTAGACTCTGTCCCCCAAGTCTATCCCTTTAGCTGGTTTTAATCTGTGTCCTCTCACTGCAAAAAATCACAACTGTGAGTATATTATGTTTCACTGAGTTATGTGACTCCTTCAAGTGAATTATTAAACTTGAGGCTGGTCCTGGGGACCCATGAACTCAGCTTCTTGACCTCACAGGCTAATTCTCATCAGTTCCAAGACCTGGTACAGGAGGCACCAGGGCTGAGCATCTGCTGGCAGCTGTTGGGAGATTGCCAGCATCTGCACACATGGCTGTGATAAATCCCCGGGGAGTGTGGGCAGACGTGTTGCCTGGCCTCGACGCCCTGCCACCCACTCCCTCTCCTGTTATTACTGCCATGTTTTATAGGCAGAGCTTGGATGGAGTGAGTGGAAATCACTTTGGCTTAAGTTCCATCAAAGGAAGTAATGAGAAATCCATAAGTCTTGTAAATAGGTGATAAGACAAGTCTTTAAACCAGATGGAGTAATAACTTAATCACATGTAAGGCAGAGGCGTGAGGGGAGAGCTCGCTGAGACCAGCTGCTCCTCGGGGTCTGGGAAACCAGCCCCTCCCCGAAGGACCCCTCAGTGCACCACTCCCCAGGAAAGGAAGATGGGCCTCCCTTTATCACACCCACCATGGGAACTTAATGCATCATCGCACTTAACCCTCATAGCCACCCTGATGGAAGGTGACCTTGCCTTTGAGGCAACCCATGCTCAGAGGAATCAGCACCAAGGACAGCATTGGGTCTGCCTGAGCACGTGGCCAGCTAAGAAAAGTAATTTCTTCCCAAAGTCAATTCCAGTGACACTGTGAGATCCAAGTATAGGCCCCAGGGGTGATGGTGTGGCTACAGCCCTGTAGTTCCCCAATCTCTGCCCAGAGACCCTAGACTCCCTCCTGAGACAGAACATCATCCAGGCACCTTGCTCACTGCCCCCACTCCCAGGCTACCCCTCGTCTCTCCATCCCCACAGAGGCATACCCAGAATCACCCCTCAGATGACCACAGCACTTTGTGGTTTAGGAAACACCATCCTCCTGCTATGAAATGAATGTCTGTGTCCCACAGAATCCTCATGTTGAAGCATAACCCTCTATGTTGTGGCATTTGGAGGTGGGGGCCTTTGTGAGGGGGGAGGGGTGACAAGGTCATCAGGGGGGTCCTGTATTAGTGTCTCCAGAGAAACAGAGCCAACAGGATGTAGATAGATAGATAGGTAAGATATAAATGGAAAGAAATAAATATAGATACAGAAACAGAGAGACACACAGAAACTTATCATGAGGAACTGGCTTACATGATTATGGAGGGGCAGAGTCCCATGACCTGCTGTCTGCAAGCTGGACACCCAGGAAAGACAGTGTCCTAATCTGTAGGCCTGGGAACCATGAGACCTGAGGACAGAAGAGACGAGACATCCCAGATCAGCAGTGAGGCAGACAAAGTGGGCGCCCCTCCTCCCCTCCTCCCCTCCTTCCCTCCTCCCCTCCTCCCCTCCTCCCCTCCTCCCCACCTTCCCTCCTCCCCTCCTCCCCTCCTCCCCTCCTGTGTTTCCTTCAGACACTCCTGGACTAGAGGACACCCACCCATGTTAAGGAGAGAGGTCTCTCCTGAGTCCACCAATTCAAATGTCAGTCTCATCAGGAACACCCTCATAGACTCACCCAGAAAGAATCTTCAATTCAGGGACTCCATGGCCAGTCAAGCTGACATGTAAAATTAACCATCACAGCCCCAAAGGGGAGTCTTAGGGTCCCAGATATAAATCCCATCACTTCACAATTTTGCAAAAGGTTCTTAGAATGTGATGTTGAAATCATGGTAACAGAAACTAAATGCTCAGTCTCATCCTAGAGTCTCTTAAAAACCCCACTGCTTTCAGCCTGATTTCACTTAATTCAGTCAGTTCAGTCACTCAGTTGTGTCTGACTCTTTGCGACCCCATGGACTGCAGGACGCCTGGCTTCCCTGTCCATCACCAACTCCCAGAGCTTGCTCAAACTCTTGTCCATTGAGTCGGTGATGCCATCCAACCATCTCATCCTCTGTCATCCACTTCTCCTCCCACCTTCAATCTTCCCAGCATCAGGGTCTTTTCTAAAAGTCAATTTTTCACATCAGGTGGCCAAAGTATTGGAGTTTCAGCTTCAGCATCAGTCCTTCCAATGAATATTCAGGACTGATTTCCTTTATGATTGACTGGTTTGATCTCCTTGCAGTCCAAGGGACTCTCAAGAGTCTTCTCCAACACCACAGTTCAAAAGCATTCTTTGGTGCTCAGCTGTCTTTATGGTCCAACTCTCACATCCATACATGACTACTGGAAAAACCATAGCTTTGACTAGATGGACCTTTGTTGGCAAAGTAATATCTTTGCTTTTTAATATGCTGTTTAGGTTGATCATCACTTTTCTTCCAAGGAGCAAGCATCTTTTAGTTTCATGGCTGCAATCACCATCTGCAGTGATTCTGGAGCCCCCAAAAATTAAGTCTCTCACTGTTTCCACTGTTTCCCCATCTATTTGCCATGAAGTGATGGTATTTTGTTTGTAGCCACTTTCTTCATTTTTTGCATGTTGAGTTTTAAGCCAGCTTTTTCACTCTCCTCTTTCACTTTCATCAAGAGGCTCTTTAGTTCCTCTTCACTTTCTGCCATAAGGGTGGTGTCATCTGTGTATCTGAGATTATTGATATTTCTCCTGGAAATCTTGATTCCAGCTTGTGCTTCATCCAGCCTGGCATTTCTCATGATGTACTCTGCATATAAGTTAAATAAGCAGGGTGACAATATACAGCTTTGATATACTCCTTTCCCAATTTGGAACCAGTCTGTTGTTCTGTGTCTTGTTCTAATGGTTGCTTCTTGACTTGCATACAGGTTTCTCAGGAGGCAGGTCAGGTGGTCTGGTATTTCCATTTCTTTAAGAATTACCCACAGTTGTGATCCGCATAGTCAAAGGCTTTGGCATAGTCAATAAAGCATAAGTAGATGTTTTTCTGGAACTCTCTTGCTTTTTTGATGATCCAGCGGATGTTGGCAATTCGATCTCTGGTTCCTCTGCCTTTTCTAAATCCAACTTGAACAGCTGGAAGTTCTTGGTTCATGTACTATTGAAGCCTAGTTGGAGAAATTTGAGCATTACTTTGCTAGTGTATGAGATGAGTGCAATTGTGTGGTAGTTTGAACATTCTTTGGCATTGATCTTCTTTGGGATTGGAATGAAAACTGACCTTTTCCAGTCCTGTGGTCACTGCTGAGTTTTCCAAATTTGCTGGCATATTGAGTGCAGCACTTTAACAGCATCATCCTGTCAACACCCTGTCAACTGCCATGTCTGCAGGGCTCCCCAGGGAGCTCAGCTGGTAAAGAATCTGCCTGTGATACAGGAGACCCTGGCTCAATTCCTGGGTGGGGAAGATCCCCTGGAGAAGGGATAAGCTACCTTCTCCAGTATTCCTGGGCTCAGCTGGTAAAGAATTCACCTGCAATGCAGGCTTGATCCCTGGTTTGGAAAGATCCCCTGCAGAAGGGAACAGCTACCCACTCCAGTATTCTGGCATGGAGAATTCCAAGGACTGTACAGTCCATTGGGTCATGGAAGCGGCTTTCACTTTCACTTCACTTAATTATCCTGTTGCAAATTGCATACTCTCCAAGATTCAGGTAGCCCAAACTATAAGATGCTTGCCTGAGTTGTTTGCCAGAAACTTCAAGTCAGCTGTGTCTAGTTCAAGCCCAAGCAAGTAAGACTGGTTAGGACTACTGATCCTAAAACTGGACCTGTGCAGGTGTCTTATGAGTGACATTTTGACATCAGAGGGCCACAACCCAACTCTCAGATCATGCTAAGCACTGACATTTCTGAACATGCATCCCACGAGCAAGCGTGTAACTCAGGTATGCCTGCACAGAACACCAGTTACCTCGCACTTCCCCATCAGCTTTCCCCACACCTAGGATCACCCTGCTTATTTACCCCACACATTTCTCAAGCCCTTGGCCTTTGTGGGAGTTGGTGGCTCTGAGACTGGTTCTCCCGTCTCCTCTCCTGGCTGTCTTGTGAATAAACCCTTTCTCAGCTGCAGACTTCAGCATCTCAGCGTTTGGTTTGCTGTGAACTGGGCAAAGGATCCTGACTCAGGAACAGTGCCACCAGAAAAGAAGACAGTATTTTTTGAGGACAGTCAACACAGAGACTCCAGACTCAGTGCTTTGAGAACACACCTTGTCTCTAAACAGCCTGTAGGATTGGTGTCCCCGTCCCCTCACCTGGCAGACGAGGAAACCAACAGTGATTTCACCTGGACAGGCAGATCGGCTGCAGCCCCAGTGGCCCATCTCCCATGTCCACCTCTCCGGTGGTCCTTCCCTGGAGTGTGGGCTGCTTGTGGCTTGCTCCCAGTGAACAGAAGATGACAAGGTGATGGGGTATCACTGTGGCTCACAGAGGGCTCTTGCTTTGGTCTTGCTGGCCCTCCCTCTCTGCCTTGCCTCAGCCTAGCTCTGATGAGGCTGCTGTGCTGTGGGCCAGAGGAGGTGCAGTGACAAGGCCCAAACATGGCCTCTGGCCAACAGACAATACAGAACTCAGGCCCTCCATCCAAGTCTCAAAGACTGAATACCAAGTGAGCCTAGGAGCAGACCCTTCCCCAAAGGCCTTCAGATCAGACCCCAGCCCCACAGAGCTTGATCACAACCAGTGACCCAGGCCTGAAGTCCTGACCTCAAAAATGGCACCAGGGTAAATGTGTGTTATCTCCGGGTGATCAGCTACTCAGCACGGAACACAACTCACCGTCTGCATCCACACTCCAGGCAGCCCAGCTCCAAAGCCTTGCTTCTCCCACCTCACTCCCCTTGCACTGCATTCCTCATGTCCCACCTCAGAAACCACCCAATAATCCCAGAAGGCAGGTTATTGAGGGAAAGACCATGTCACCTCAGCCTTAAGCCCTGAGGGAGCCTGGGCCACACTGATTTCTTACCAAGCACAGTGCCTGGCATGCAGCAAGTACTCGGGTGATGGGGACCCCCCTTATAAACACACACATGCAGTGAGGCCATGTACTTGCAGAAACTCTCACCCTCCCCAAAGCCCAGCACAAGTGGGCAGTGCAGTGTTGGCCCTTTTGTTCACTCATTTCTTCATTCATTCACTTAAAACATATCTGTTGGGCCCCTACTCCCTGTCTGTTATAAACAATGGTGGCTTTGATTCATTTCATGCTTGTTGGAAAAGAGAACTTGAAATAGTCCTAGACGTGACCACAAGAGACCTATGTGTTCCTGTCTGCAGGCTGGGAACAAAATGTCCAGAGGAGCTGTCCTGCTCAGGCCTCCCACTCGTGGGGCATCTCAGAATAATGACCATGGGAGACTAGGCGCCCTCCACGGCCAGCATCTGCTCAGCGTGCAGCAGCCCCACCCCGAAAAGGGCCAGAGATTTGTGTGGGAAAGTGTCACTCTGAGCCCATTACTCATGTTCAGTAACCAAATTATTTTTCTTTGGAGGCATTAAGGGTAAATAAAGGCTTAATGAATCAAGCCTTCTGAATTGCTGTTGCTGCTTTAATTTGTGGTTTACAAGGTTCTTGTAAATTAAAAATGGGAAAAGAAATCCCTTCCCGTCCTGTGTGTACCTCCTCAGGGCAGAAACAGTTTGGTTGTTTTGCTTTTCATGTCCCTGCAGCCCTTATCTCTTTGAAAAATTATTCCTTAATTTTTATGAGGTTGCGGTGAGATGGGTGAAGTTGAACGATGGCTCTGTATCTTGTTCTCCGTCTCCGCCAGCCCGTGCGAATGGTTATTGTTCCCTGGGTGGGAAGAAAGGTGGAGTTCTCACTTTTAATTTACTGTTTGCAATAAGTGGGGTTTTATCAACATCCCTCCAATCAATTATTTTTATTGCCAGCCTCATATTGCCGGGAGCAGTGGCCATGAAAACGCTGGTACAAGGAAAACACAACCAAGGCGGCCTCTACCCTGAGCAAGCTGGGACCCACCAGGTGAGAGACGAGGGAGGTGCTGGGTCTGCGGAGGGAGTCTTGGTTTGGGGAGGACAGCAGAGTTTTGAGGCAGGAGAAGGGGGTCAGCTGAATGCAGCTCAGGCAAGGAGACCCGTCTGTCCAGGGTTCACATAGCCCTGGAGCCACCCACCTTCTGCCCCGTTGGTTTAAGTGTTGGGTAAATGTGCCCAGCCCTGCAGATGAGGGTGTCCTGAAGCCAGGAGGACTCTGCGTCTTCTGACTCGGCATCCGAGCGCTCCCCCTGCCCTGAGCCAACAAATCATGGTGGTAATAACTTCCAGCAAAATGATTAGTATCCCCACCTTCTCTGTCTCAGTGCAGCATGTCAAGCCACAATCAGAAGACCCTGTGTGAAGCCACAGGAAAGTGACCCCACATTTTCAGCCTTAGGAATTATTTATACATACTTTGGGGAGGAGACCTTCTCTCTTGCCAGGTAGGGTGAACAGGAGCCCTGCTCCGTCCTGCCACCCTTTGAGTATAGGTGGCTCTAACAGTAAAAAAAAAAAAAAAATTGTCTACAATGCAGGAGACTCGAGTTCGATCCCCGGGTTGGGAAGATTCCCTTGAGAAAGGAATGGCTCCCCACTCCAGTACTCTTGTCTGGAGAATTCCATGAACAGAGGAGCCGTGTGGGCTACAATCCATGGGGTTGCAAAGAGTTGGACACAACTGAGTGATGAACACTTTCACTTTCATTTTTTCTCAGGAGGGTCTGGGGAAGTTCCCTCTGCTCTCCTGGACTGTGCAGAGGGCTCACTGACCGATAACCTGCCACCTGTCACTGTATCAAGGAGTGTTTGCCAGGAGCCAGTGTTTGCCAGGAGCCTTCACACTGCACACCCCTGGTATCCCCAATGGTCCTGACGAGTTGAAAAGTGCCCCTAGGAGGTGACAGTCTGGAGCAAACTATATATACACATTTTGTTACTGTGAAACTGTCCCATGTGCAACTGTAGCATTCACTTTGAGAACAAACCCACTCAGACTTGGTTTTTCCCAGGCTGGGGAGGGGCAGGCAATTCATTCACCTGCTGGAGTCACCGGGTGGTTAATATCATGTGAGGTCCTGCAGGTGAGCCCCAACCCTCTCGACATAATGACATTTCTCATCTGTTGCAGCCAGAAAGGCTGTCTCTGGAAGGGAACTCATAGCTAGCCTTCAGGCTGCTCCCCAGGCTCACCTGCTCGCATCCCACCACAAAGAGACACCCATCCCTAAGCAGGCGCTCCCAGGACACAAGGACAGGACTTGCAGCCCCATAGAGATCCCAGATGGCATGTGCAGGGCAAGGAGCCCCACAGTGAGCAAAGACCAGCTGGCACACAGTAGGTGTGTAACTGGTCTCCTTGAAGGCAGGGAAGGCTGACCAGCCCCCTCCTGCCCGAGAGTGACTGTCCCTTTTCTGTAGAAAGATGGTCATTTACTCCCTGGAGTGAGGAAAGAGAGAGGGTGTGGGCATAACTCAGGATGTAGGAGGAGCCCCACCCTCGCCCAAACCCTTGTCCACCAAGCACACGGAGAGCAGGACTGCAAAGGCGTCTCCTGGGTCTGTCCTCTGAGACAGCCAAGGAGACGGGGAGCTGGAATTGCAAACAGAGCACGCAGTGCACACCACCCCAGCCCCAGCCCTCCCGGCCTGCCAGCACATACCTGTGGCCGGGCATGCTGTGGTCTCCCTGCGGAGACCAAGTAGAAGGTGGTCGCCTGCCTCTGGCTGAGCCCTCCTGTCTGACTGCTCACTCTTGTGACTGGGTCTCCCACCCTCCTGCTGCTCCAGGGTCAGTAACCACACTGACCATGACCACCACCTCTTGTCTCTCATGCCTTGGGAGGACCTGCCCCATTTTACAGATGAGCCACTGAGGCTCAGCAGTGTGATCCCCCACGTCTAATGGTAAGTGGGTGTCAAGTCCCATCCAAATCCGACACTCTGACCCCAGGTGGGATCCCCCCTACCCCTCCTACGATGCGTCATGTCACTCATCACCCCAGTAAAGAAGGATACTCCGCACTCATGGGCTCCTTTCCACAGCGGGTGGAGTGAACCTCAGGTAGCTTTCCATGACATCAGCAGCTTAGCACCACCTCCCAAGCTGAGCCTCATGGGCCTTTTTCTGTGGGTGACCCCACTTTCTTGGTGCACACAGGGACATAGCTACCTACCCCCGTGATGGCCTCTTCCTACACTCAGAGTATTTGCTGGCTCAGCTGGTTGTGCCATTCAAAGTGGTTGGAATGTCCAGTCAGTCAGCAGGTGACTGGTGGTGGGTGGACTACCTCCAGCCCCATTTCTCACTCCGTTTCTCTCTGCTCGTCCCTGACCTTCCAGCCTGAGCAGCAGACCCAGCCCTCAGGAAATCCTCACCCGGTCTGGCCAGGAGACCCCACAGAAACAGGGCAGCCACCATAGGTGAGCACCTTGCCTATCTACATGACCACTGGGGCCCAAGGCCACCACTGGGTCCCGGAGTCCTCACAGGGCCGGGCTGCTCCTCCATCACCCCACTGGAGGGGCTCCAGGTAGCCCTTGGGGCCAGCCAACTCGAGGCAAGAGCACCATGGACAGGCCCAGGCAAGTGCACTGCCCTCGGGAGCCTGGCATCTGACCTTCTGCAGCTCAGACTGGCTGCAGGAGGAAGACACCTCCCACCCCAGTGACCAGCCTGAAACACTCGATATCCTCCTATCTGAGCCTCAGTTGCTCCCCAGCAGTGGAGCTAAGAAGCAGTTCCTATTACACGGGACTTGCTGAGGGTCCAAAGAGAAGCCCTGGGGAGTGCCAGGTGCCCAGAAAATGAGACGTTCGCCAGTAATATTATCAGTTACATCAGCTCCAAGAAGAAACACCTGCCTGTGTTCTGAAGGACAGAAGCTCCCAGGAGCTCATCTCTCTGGAAACACATCCTCTCCTGGTCCCCCTCTCTCCTGTGAATATCCAACACCCTGTGTCCCTGCAGGAAGCAGGGCCCCTTTGTGGGAAGCACATGCTGGAAGCAGGGGCCTCACTACAACATCCACATGGTGGAGGGTCGGACAGGGGCTGGTGGGGAGGGTCTGCTGGCCAGCAGCGATCAGCTGGGACGAGACCCCGTGATGGCCTCTTCCTACACTCAGAGTATTTGCTGGCTCAGCTGGTTGTGCCATTCAAAGTGGTTGGAATGTCCAGTCAGTCAGCGGGTGACTGGTGGTGGGTGGACTACCTCACAGCTTGTAGGAGCAGCACTCCCGGAGATGGCCGACCGCATCCTTACAGCTCCACCCAGACGCGAGGGATGCTGAGGGTCCCGCAGAAAGACCACGACAGCCAGAAGAAACAGTAAGGAAGAGGAGACCGAATCCACTGGTTACAAAGCAAATGGTCACTAAGGAGCCAGCATAGTGTGGCCGCCTCCAGGCTGCCTCTGGCACAGGGGTCACAGCCTGATGGGGTGATTTCCAGAAGAGGCGACTGGAAGTGCGACACACACTATGTGAATAAAATATCAAAGCAATGAGAGCACACCGGCCAACTGTGAGCACCGCAGAAAGCTTGACAGTGCAGGCGCTAGGTGACCAGGGTCTGCATGAGCATCGAATCCTGTTGATAAGATGTGGCGAGGGGAACACTGCACCTTCGTGGTTCCTCCCAGGAAGCCCCAAATCCCAATCCAACTCTGAGAAAAGCATCAGAAAAATCCTGGCCAAGGGACAGCCCTTGAACTCTCTGACCCAAAACTATCAAGGTCACCAAGAATGAGGAAAGTCTGAGAGACTGTCACAGCCAAGTTCGTGATGACGAACATCGTGTGGCCTCCTGGATGGGGCCCTGGAACGGAAAAGGGCATCAGGTAAAAACTAAGGAAAGTCTTAAACTATTACTATCTGTATATGGACTTTAGTTTAAACTGATGTCTCTATATTGGTTCATTAACTGAGACAGATGTACCACATTAATATTACTGATGGGGGAAAGGGGTGTGGGTCCATGGGAACTCTCTGTACCACCGTTACAAATTTTCTGTAAATCTAAACCTAATTTTAAAGATAAGGTTTATTAATAAAAAAGAAAAGGTACTTGTGGGTGTGGTCTAGGGGTAATAAAGGAGTCAAGTGAGAAACTGGTGGCTCAGACTCAGAGAGGAAATGCTGCGATTTCTCCACGGCTACAGGGTAGTCACGCAGCCGCACCGACATGCTTGGAGATTGTGGACAAAGGCTTTTGTTTGTTCGTTTTAACAGCATGTGGGCTCTTAGTTCCCCCGACCAGGGATCGAACCCCATGCTCCCTGCAATTGAAGCATGGAGTCCTAACCTCTGGGCCACCAGGAAGTCCCAAAAAAGGCTTTATTGAGTTTTTTTTTTTCATTACATCTCCAGAGACTTAATATTACAGAGACGCTAGAAGTAGTAATACTTAAGGTTATAAATACAGATCATACAGATCTGGAAGGAAAGGAAGTAAGAGTCTCCAGAAAGAAGGAATCTGTACATAAAAGGAACTGCTATTATAGTATACCGTGCTCACTAGTGTAATAGTATAGCATCCTATGCAGCTGCGCAGCAAACAGTGTTTACATAGTTACAGCAGTGCAAACATATTTGTTGAATTTTTAACTTTTAGAATGGACCACAGACGTGCCTTGAAGACTCAGTTGTGGTTTCCGTAGGAGATGTGTGGTGATGCCAGGTCACATGAATCTCTCAGGGCTGTAAGTTATTTGAAATGGAAAACCCCTGGTTATTGCTGCACTTGGCCAGCTAACTGGTAGGTGCTCGCTTACTCTTCAGGTGGTAAAATGAGTCAGTTGGGAGTGAGGCTTTGAAGTCTGACAGTCTCCACCCCCATTCCTGGTTCTGACGTTCACCCGTGTTGGGAGATTGAACAAACTATTAATATTTATCTCCTCTCGATCTGAAGTCACTCGACTGCCTATATCACCCAGCACGGATGCAGCAAAGACGAACGCAGAATATATCTGTCAAATAGCACAATGCCAGACACAGGAAACACAGCGTAGATTAGCAGGCTATCTGGTTAGCAGGTAGTCTACAAGGTTAATGTTACCTTGTAAATTAAAAAATGAAGACAGTTTCCTCTTCTTTGTCAGGAGGCCGAGGGTGGGGCGGCGGGGGGGAAATACCACCAGAAGTGTAATTCCTCAACTCAAGCTGATAAGTGAAAAAAACCAAACCCGTAACACCTCCGAGGTTTGGCCCTGCCCAAAAGACAGGCGCTGGGCATCCCCTGCTCCTTCCAGGACCCCTGCCTTCTCTCTCTACCGGCTTCGTCTGTCTGTTAGCTACAGGGGAGGGTCACAGAGACATCAGGCCCCACCTGGCACCTCTGCAGCACTCATGGAAGGTTGCCCCTACAAATGAGAAGGAGGGGCTCCTGCCAGCACACACCAGGGGCAGCTGGCATTAAATCCAGAGACAGCCCATCCAGCTTAAGTAGCATCGACATGCAGACACTCGACTGGCCTGGAGCCCCTCCCACGCCCACCGTAGGTGGAAAGCCCCGGGGTGCACCTGCCTGATGGATATTGAATCACAAAAATAAGTGATTATTTGTGCCTGGCAAAATAATTCAGGAACGAGAGGTTTCATTAATTATCCTAGCTGACGGGCTGGGGCAGGCCAGAGGTGGAGACATGCAGACGTCTTGGTGGGCCAGACCTGATGCACTTGGATAATTAGCTCATCCATAATTGAACACTTCTGCCCACACGAAGTTTGTGCTCATTTGTCAAAATCACATCTCGCACGACTCCACAGGTTGTTTTAAACAAATTGGTTTTTCGCTCAAAGCCATGCTTTCATTTAAACACGTGCCCTTACACAACATGTCAAGAACAGGGACACTTTCAGGAAGATAAATAGAGCTGCCCACTTTCTTCTAAGTATTTTGTGGTATCCCCGGGCATACTGTGCTTGGCCAGCAGGACAAAGGGGCAGCAGCAGCATCCCTCCTGGGCAGACCCAGGATCGAGGGTCCTCACTGGCCCTGCCGGGAAGACCTCTGTGGGTTCCCTGGGCCCAGGAGCCATAAGCAGCTCAGGCAGACCCTCAGCCCCGTGCTCTGACAGACGGTCCAAGCTCCAGGGAGGGACGAGGGGCCACGCTCTGTTCCCGGGTCCTGTTTCAGACACACGGTCTCTTTAAGGTTTAGAAAGCGCCTTTGCAGTCTAACTTAATTTGGGCTACATAATACAATATAGAGGCTGAAGAACTTATATAACAAACAGTTTGCTGTTGATGTCTAGTCTCTAAGTTGTATCTGATTCTTTTGTGACCCTGTGGACTCTAGCCCACCAGGCTCTTCTGTCCATGGGATTTCCCAAGCAAGAATACTGGAGTGGGTTGCCATTTCCTTCTCCAGGGGATCTTCCCAACCCAATACGTCTCCTGCATTGGCAGGCGGACTCTTTACCAGGGAAGACCATCAGGCAGTGTGGGGTCTGAGAATTCTGAGATCAAGGCACTGGCAGATTTGGTGTCCCGTGAGGCCCTGCCTCGTGAGTAGCAGAAGGCCCCCTTTGGAGCCCTCTCCTCTCCAGCCTGTTCCTGCTGCAGCTGACCACCAGATGGTCAAGGGGACCAGGGTGCCAAGCCTGAGCCCTGCACCACCTCCTCTGGGAATGACGGACAGTGAAGGGAAGTTGGTGGGGCCAAGGCCGGAGCAGCCGCAGCTGTGACAGCAGCAGCCATCACTGCTGTTTGCGGCCTGTCCGCGGGAACCGGGCCAGTGCTGCGCCCTGTGTGTGCACCATAGTCCCTCCAGGTGTCAAGGAATCTCGGAGGTGGGGGCCCTGCAAGTCCTGCCCTCTAAGAAGGCACCTAGGCCTTGCGAGTGCTCTGAAGGTCACCAGACAGGCTGAGAGAGAAGACCCAGGCCTGGGAGGGTGGCCCAAGGCCTGTCACAGGAGACAGGAAGGAGAGGAGCTCCTAGGGGGCTCCCAGGGCACCAGAGCCCCCTTTCCTATGTGGAAACACCCCGGTAAGGTCCAACGTCCTCATGCTTTCAACAGAGACAGAGATAGAGAGAGACTGAGAGATACACAGAGAGAGAAGCCGTGAAACAGACACACAGAGAGATGGGGAGGGGGGACAGGAAGACAGACAGAGACGGAGAAATAGAGAGAGGCATAAAGAGACAGGCAGAAGCCCAGAGGAAGGCTGTCTCTCCCAGTGAGAGACCCCCCCAACGCCCCAGGAACACACTCAAAGACCACTCCGGCACAGGGTCCAGGCGGTGGGAACCACTTTCCTGCTGCCAGTCACCCCAGGCCTGACCCATCTCTGTAGCCACTCACCTCACATCCACTCCCTCTAAGGCAGAGGCCAATTTTGAGGACTCCCATCCCATGGACCTCAAGATCCCTTCCTCATTAGCTTCCATTTCAGGGTCAGGGAGCCCTAAAGGGCCAAGACCCAGCTCACTGCCTGGACCAGTCTCCACTCCCGGTTGTCTGTTGAGATGGGAATATGGGGTCAGGCTGAGCTTGTGCCCACCTCACCCCCTCAGGCTTGCTCCCCATGTCTCTGCGGGGTGGGGCATACACCCTATAATCTGTGGGGCCCATGGGGGTGAATGCAGGATGGCTGTGCAGCATTCCATCATCTGTCTCTGTGGCCATCACCCCCAATGAAAGGCTCCTCTGGTGCCCGAATGTGAACCCGTCGTGTGGTCCCAGCACTGGAAGTCCACAGCTCAACGAGCAGGGATTGCCAAGCACAGAAGCACCAGCCTCGTCTTGGAGATGGGCTGGCAGCGAGGGGCAGGACAGTCCTCAGGAGAGTTGGTGTCAGGAAGGACCAGCAAGCCCCACTCATGGCTCTAGCTGGGGTAGGATGGCCCCTGACTCTTCCCAGGAGCCACATCTGCTCTGCCCTCCGTCTCCTGATGCCCCGCCCCATACAGGAGCTTATGGCACAGGTGAGGCCACCATCAGCAGGCTGGACTTGTGAGTGAGAAACACAGAAAAATGAAATTGGGGTGGCTTCCCAGTTGCTATAAACAACTCTTGCAAACTGACTGGCTTCAAACACAACAGATTTTTTCTCTTCCGTTTCTGGAGTTCAGGAGTCTGCTGTTAGTCCTTGGGGCTGAAATTAGGCATCTGCAGGGCTGTGTTCCTTCTGGAGGGGCCCAGACAGATTCATTCTTGCCTTTTCCGGTTTCTAGAGGCTGCCACACACCTTGGCTTGTGGCCCCGTCTTCCTGCCAAGCACATCCCTCCACCCTCTGCTTCCATCACCTGTCTCTTCTCGCCAACCACACTGGGGAAAGTTTCCTGTCTTTAAGGATTCGTGTGACTAGATGGGGCTGGACAATCCAGAAGGACCCCATCTCGGGACCCCCAGTGCGGTCTGCACAGTCCCTTTAGCCATGGAAGGAAGGCCACACATTTACAGGTTCTGGGGCCTCGGATGGGACATCTTGAGGGGCCATCATCCTGCCCACCATGGTGGGGGAGGCACACACAGCCGACTGAGTGGATGAGCCATGTGAGTCCAGGGGTGGAAGGTGCTGTCCTGTGGCACCAGCTACTGCTCTCTGCCCAGTGCAGAGCCAGCGTCTGGGTCGGGGCTTGGGAGGCCTCTGGCCTGGAGCATTAACATCTCATCTCTCCTGGGACTGTACTCTGGCCCCTCCAGGTGGACACACAGCCTGTTAACTCCTTGAGAATGAGCGAGACATGCCAGACAGAGCTGGCGCCAATGGTCTGCATGGGTGAGGGCTTCCGGGGTCCAGTTTAGACGTTGGTCTCACACACTCAGCAGGGTGATTGTCCCCCAAATTCCCCCAGATGTGGCCAACCCAGCATTGCCATGGATCCTCTTCTCCAGCCTGTTCAGCATCTCAAAGAACAAATAATAAAATTCAGTGAGAGCACTTGGAGCATTCAGTTCAGTTCAGTGCAGTCGCTCAGTCGTGTCCGACTCTTTGCGACCCCATGGACTGCAGCATGCCAGATCTCCCTGTCCATCACCAACTCTTGGGGTTTACTCAAACTCATGTCCATTGAGTTGGTGCATTCACCAGGTGCCAAACAGTCCAGGCAGGTAAACAGCCCTGGGAAGCTGCATCTGCCCACCTAGGGACACGGGTCAGGGACTTGGAACCCAAACTATTGGAGCCCCAACCTCCTGCTATTTCTCTGGTGGGCTGTCCCTTACTTCTTCAGTCCCAGCTTATCTCCACTGCCTATTCCTGACCCCTCGTCAAGGTGGTCCTGGGCCCAGGACCAATGTTTCTCTCTGCACCCCCCAGTACACGTCTGGAAGCTGCCTGCAAACCTCTCCATCCTCCCCACAGGCCCTTCCTCCCCACTTCCTGCAGAGCAAGGTGAGGACTTCCAGCCAGAGAAGTCCTGACTCACTCACCCTAAATGACAATTCACGGCCACACATGGCAGGGAGAGAGGAGGGAGTGAATGAGGGTGTGAGGGGCAAGGGGATGCCCCTGATCAGAGCCTGTGGGCAGACCAGCCCGATGGGCAGTGGTGTCAATGTCAAAGAGCAGCGTTACCAGGAACAGATACCTAGACCCAGAGATCTGGTCTCTCCTCCTTCCTCAGCCCCCAAACCCCCAGCATACCCTAAATACCAACTTTAATAGTTTCGTGAAATGTAGCTGTCAGCACAGCACCCAGGGTCTAGGGAAACAGAGCCAAGCCAATCATTTGCCAAATGAGTTCTTAATTTGGGTAGGAAGTACTGATCCTTTAGGCAGCCTGGTGAAATCTAGGCATCTCTACAGCCAGGACCCTCACAAGGTAGACTCTGCGGTCAGCTCTACTGGATCCCAGCAGCTCAACCGCAGGACCCCGAGGTCAGCACTGGGTCTCTTCACGTTGACCAGAACCTTCCTTCCCCACCCCCCAGGGCCCGTTTCCCCTGAGGTCAGGTGGGCCTGTCTCTAGGGGATGACACAAAGCTTCACAAATCCACACGCATCCTCCAAGTCCAGGGAGTGCGGCCATCCCTCCCTGCAACATTGCACACGCCCCTCTCACAGCAGGGAAGACCCCAGGGCTCATCCAGCTCCAGCCCCTGCTCTGATGGGCCACAGCCCTGAGCCGTTCTTCAGCTTCTTTCTGGAAGGACAGTGGGAGAAGCTGGGGGTCCCGTGGGCCCCTGGGGTCTATAGTAGGCCTGAGCAGGAGGACACAGGGTGGATACTTCACAAAGCCAGGTGGTTCCGGAACTGTCTTGGGCCTCCCATTTCAGGGACACAAAGCAGAAAGGGGTCACCCAGACCAGGGTTCCAGGTGTGGGAGATGTTTCTAACTGGCAGACTTGCCGGAAGACCAGTTGGCCTCTGTTCCCTGCAGGGGCTGACATTGAGGCTGCCTGTGGTTCAGGGGTTAGGGACCTGTGTCTGGGTGTCTGCCCAGCCCTGTGGGCAGCACCACATTGCCAACCCCTCCCCTCATCGCATCAATTCCTCTGAACTCAGAGCTGACAGGGCACCGGCCCCTGCTCGGTACCACCCACCCCGAGGCTGAACCCAAGCCGCCGAGCCCGAGCCTGTGGGACCTGGACATGACCCAAAGCCCAGCCCTGCTCCGTCCCACCCCCCGCCCACCACCCTCAGCCCGCTTTTCTGGAGAAAAACCTCAGGGGTCCCGATTGTGTCAAACCTCCGCACAGGAGAAGAAAAATAGCCCCGTGATAGACCTTTCCATTCTTACAGGAAATGAAGTTGCGCAATGAGGGGTTGTGTTGTTATCCTTCCCATGTGATTTATACGGACGGCCCTGTAATCAGAAGCAAAATGTCTATTTTCAGCTCCAGATTCTAACTAGTGAATATATTACAATAACTTTATTAAAAAAAATCAATGCACATCAATTCAATTTTCAAGTTAATTGCCTCGTGAACGCAGCAGCGAGAGAACCCTGGCAGCTACATTATGTCTCTGATTTATGCAGAGAAGGTGGCAAATAACTCACACACTGCTTTGTTTGTTTCTGCCAGAAAGTGGTGGAAGTTGGGAGTGAGAGCCTGCCTGCCCAGCGCACCTGCCCTGGCAACAGCTGAGGGCGGCCCCGGGCAAGGCAGGGGCACAGGGGACCAGGCATGCTGGTCACAGTAAGGATGGATGAGGTGCCGGCCAGACCACACCGAGCAGGGGTGGGCGGACCCTGGGTAGCACTTGCCCTCTGCAGCCTCAGTTTTCTCGCCTCTGAGGTCAGTGATTGTGGCCCCCGAGGTCTCAGCGTCTGTGTGGACCTACATGTCCCCTCATCGTCATTGTCCTCTCACTACCACCTTTACTAAATCCTTATTATAATTCCTAAATAATTATGGCTGTCCCCCTGCCGAGAGGAAGAAATTCAAAGGGAGCAATGTGCTGGTGAGGCACTGCCGAATTTACATCCACAAATCAGCACGCGCACTCCAGAGCCCCAGGCAGGAAGGGGAGTGATGCTGACAAACCATCCGGAGCATCAGCAGGACTCGGCCCACTCTCCTGGGAACAGGGCGTCCACCCTCTTGAAACCACGTCTGTCCCCCCATGCAAGGGGCTCACAGGTCTGTGGGTCCAGAAAGGGGTGGAGAGAAATGCCCTGGCCGACACAACCTCAGGCCCCTCCACACCCCTGTCCTGACCAGGCCCACTCCCACCCCCGGCCATGGGCGCTGTTAATGTGCCTCCAATGTGATGACACTAACTCGCCAACAACAGACAGCAAGCAAGGTACCGGTGCCACCAAGACCACGGTCCAAACCGTGACCCTGGACAGCCTGTCTCTCAGAATAGCCCCCAGCATGGTCACCTGCTAACCCAAATCCCACGTCTGCCAGGCAAAGCCCATGGCACCGATCTGTCATTTGGGTGATCCTGGCTGGAACCCAGATGTCCAGCTTCACTGAGTTATAAGGACACAGAGTGGTCATCAGGGGTGGAGGAGGAGGACTACAGAGATGCCGAGCCCTCCCCTCTGCCCTCTGCTCTCCAAACCACAGAGAACCAGGAGCTGGAGCCCAGGATGAGCTGATGGGGACGGTCTGCCGGCCACAATCCCAAGGGGAGCCTCTCCCTTCCTCCGTCCCTCAGACCCCCAACCAGAAATTGAATCTGGACACTGACAGCCCTACCTGCCAGGGCCAAGCCTGCCTCCACGCAGCCAAACCTACCTGGATTTAACTGGTGGGTAGGGGGATGCTCAGAACCCCAGGAGCAAAACTTTGTTCCAAGCATGGCCAGCATGAGGAGAGGAATGGGCTGTTTCATAAGCATCTTATATCTAGCAAGTTAATTATGTGTAAAGGGTGAAAGCATTAGTCAGCTAGTCATGTCCAACTCTTCATGACTCCATGGACTGTACCCAGTCAGACCCCTCTGTCCATGGGACTTCCCAGACAAGAATACTGAAGTAGGTAGCCATTCCCTTCTTCAGGGGATCTTCCTGACCCAGGGATTGAGCCCAGGTCTCCTGCATTGCAGGCAGATTCTTTATTATCTGAGCCACCAAGGAAGGCCATCTAAATGATTACTTCCAACAAGATGCACCTCTAAGTCAGTTCAGCAGGTACAGAAGTGTCAGGCAGCTGGGCTGGGCTCTGAGCCTGACAGTGCAGTGAGACTCCAGGCTATTGTGCTGGCTAGAATTGACCTTGGCCCTGAAGACAACAGGGGGTGTGGGGGATGGGAGAGAACTGCTCAGGGAGGGTCACCTTCACAGGCCCACAGTCATGCTGTGATGCCCCCAAGCCCCTGGAGCTGGACGTGCTCATTAGCCCCATTTACAGAAGACTCTGGTCTGATCTGCTGTCAAACTCCAACCCCTAGAGGCTGGCAAGATAGGGGAGTCTTCCCAGATGCACATTCATGGCTTCCAAGAGCATCACCCAGCCTCTACATCTCTTGGTCTTTGCCGTGGGTGCCCAGGGTCCAACAGGAGATGCAGTGGGCAGTGCCCTGGTAGGGTTGGTGAAGAGAGGTGGGGGGGATGGGCAAACTCAAATGCCCCTTGTAAGCTCGGAACCTGAACTGGAGACTGCTGGTCACCGTTTCTGCCCTCCTCCTCCTCATCCAATGACAGCCAGCCCTCAAAGCTCACCTGCAGTCCTGCAGGGACAAACAGGTGAGGAGGAAACTGGCCCCAGGTGGCGAACATGAGGGAGGGGCATGGTTGGGATCTGCAGAACATGACCCATGCGGGGAGTCAGGGAAGGCTCCCCAAGGAGGGGTTGCTTCGTCTAAAACTTTAACAAGTGTAGGAGTTGGCCAGCCAAGGGGGTGCTTAGGGAGTCTTGGGAATAGGGAGGGAGGTATAATAGGCAATTGCCAGAGGTTTACTGTTCAGAACACACAGGTGTGTGGAGGAGGCGGGGGTGAAGGTGCAGCATGTGAAAGACGGAGATGGAGTGACAATCTGGAGCCGTGCAAGAAATTTGGAGACTATCCTGAGAGCTACGAAGTGGTTTAAAGCCAGAAGTGATATTATTATAGCAGAGGCATTTAGAAAAGGTTTTGAAGGATGAGTAGGAGTTCCCAAGAAGAGCCACATGAGGTTTAGCGTTCCAGGAAGAGGAGGCAGAATGTACAAAGATGGAGGTTTATAAACAATCAGGAGGGCTTCCCTGGTGGTCCAGTGGTTAAGTGTTCACCTTGCAATGCAGGGGACACAGTTTCGATCCTTGGTCTGGGAAGATCCCACGAGCCACAGAGCAATTAAGCCAGTGTGCCACAACTGCTGAGCCTGAGCTCTAGAGCCTGGGAGCCACAACAAGAGAGAGGCCCACACGCCACACCTGGAGAGTAGCCCCTGCTCACCACAACTACTCATAGAGAGTAGACCCCACTCACAACTGGAGAAAGCCCACATGTGGCAACAAAGACCCAGTGCAGCCAAAATTAACTAAATACATAAATCAAATCAGATCAGATCAGTCACTCAGTCATGTCTGACTCTTTGCAACCCCATGAACTGCAGCACGCCAGGCCTCTCTGTCCATCACCAACTCCCGGAGTTCACTCAGACTCATGTCCATTGAGTCAGTGATGCCATCCAGCCATCTCATCCTCTGTCGTCCCCTTCTCCTCCTGCCCCCAATCCCTCCCAGCATCAGAGTCTTTTCCTATGAGTCAACTCTTCACATGAGGTGGCCAAAGTATTGGAGTTTCAGCTTTAGCATCATTCCTTCCAAAGAAATCCCAGGGCTGATCTCCTTCAGAATGGACTGGTTGGATCTCCTTGCAGTCCAAGGGACTCTCAAGAGTCTTCTCCAACACCACAGTTGAAAGGCATCAATTCTTTGGCACTCAGCCTTCTTCACAGTCCAACTCTCACATCCATATATGACCACAGGAAAAACCATAGCCTTGACTAGACAAATCTTTGTTGGCAAAGTAATGTCTCTGCTTTTGAATATGCTATCTAGGTTGGTCATAACTTTGCTTCCAAGGAGTAAGCGTCTTTTAACTTCATGGCTGCAGTCACCATCTGCAGTGATTTTGAAGCCCCCCAAAATAAAGTCTGACACTGTTTCCACTGTTTTCCCATCTATTTCCCATGAAGTGATGGGACCGGATGCCATGATCTTCGTTTTCTGAATGTTGAGCTTTAAGCCAACTTTTTCACTCTCCACTTTCACTTTCATCAAGAGGCTTTTTAGTTCCTCTTCACTTTCTGCCATAAGGGTGGTGTCATCTGCATATCTGAGGTTATTGATACTTCTCCCGGCAATCTTGATTCCAGCTTGTGTTTCTTCCAGTCCCGCGTTTCTCATGATGTACTCTGCATATAAGTTAAATAAACAGGGTGACAATATACAGCCTTGACATACTCCTTTTCCTATTGGGAGCCAGTCTGTTGTTCCATGTCCAGTTCTAACTGTTGCTTCCTGGCTTGCATACAAATTTCTCAAGAGGCAGATCAGGTGGTCTGGTATTCCCATCTCTTTCAGAATTTTCCACAGTTTATTGTGATCCACACAGTCAAAGGCTTTGGCATAGTCAATAAAGCAGAAATAGATGCTTTTCTGCAACTCTCTTGCTTTTTCCATGATCCAGCAGATGTTGGCAATTTGATCTCTGGTTCCTCTGCCTTTTCTAAAACCAGCTTGAACACCTGGAAGTTCATGGTTCACATATTGCTGAAGCCTGGCTTGGAGAATTTTGAGCATTAATTTACTAGCATGTGAGATGAGTGCAATTGTGCAGTAGTTTGAGCATTCTTTGGCATTGCCTTTCTTTGGGATTGAAATGAAAACTGACCTTTTCCAGTCCTGTGGCCACTGCTGAGTTTTCCACATTTACTGGCATATTGAGTGCAGCACTTTCACAGCATCATCTTTCAGGATTTGGAATAGCTCAACTGGAATTCTATCACCTCCACTAGCTTTGTTTGTAGTGACGCTTCCTAAGGCCCACTTGACTTCACATTCCAGGATGTCTGGCTCTAGGTCAGTGATCACACCATCGTGATTACCTGGGTCATGAAGATCTTTTTTGTACAGTTCTTCTGTGTATTCTTGCCATCTCTTCTTAATATCTTCTGCTTCTGTTAGGTCCATACCATTTCTGTCCTTTATCAAGCCCATCTTTGCATGAAATGTTCCTTTGGTATCTCTGATTTTCTTGAAGAGAGCTCTAGTCTTTCCCATTCTGTTGTTTTCCTCTATTTCTTTGCATTGATCACTGAAGAAGGCTTGCTTATCTCTTCTTGCTATTCTTTGGAACTCTGCATTCAGATGTTTATATCTTTCCTTTTCTCCTTTGCTTTTCGCTTCTCTTCTTTTCACAGCTATTTGTAAGGCCTCCCCAGACAGCCATTTTGCTTTTTTGCATTTTTTTTCCATGGGGATGGTCTTGATCCCTGTCTTCTGTACAATGTCACGAACCTCCATCCATAGTTCATCAGGCACTCTATCTATCAGATCTAGGCCCTTAAATCTATTTCTCACTTCCATTGTATAATCATAAGGGATTTGATTTAGGTCATACCTGGATGGTCTAGTGGTTTTCCCTACTTTCGTCAATTTAAGTCTGAATTTGGCAATAAGGAGTTCATGATCTGAGCCACAGTCAGCTCCCAGTCTTGTTTTTGCTGACTGTATAGAGCTTCTCCATCTTTGGCTGCAAAGACTGTAATCAATCTGATTTTGCTGTTGACCATCTGGTGATGTCCATGTGTAGAGTCTTCTCTTGTGTTGTTGGAAGAGGGTGTTTGCTATGACCAGTGCATTTTCTTGGCAAAACTCTATTAGTCTTTGCCCTGCTTCATTCCATATTCCAAGGCCAAATTTACCTGTTACTCCAGGTGTTTCTTGACTTCCTACTTTTGCATTCCAGTCCCCTATAATGAAAAGGACATCTTTTTTGGGTGTTAGTTCTAAAAGGTCTTTAGGTCTTCATAGAACCATTCAACTTCAGCTTCTTCAGCATTACTGGTTGGGGCATAGACTTGGATTACTGTGATATTGAATGGTTTGCCTTGGAAACGAACAGAGATCATTCTGTTGTTTTTGAGATTGCATCCAAGTACTACATTTTGGACCCTTTTGTCGACCATGATGGCCACTCCATTTCTTCTGAGGGATTCCTGCCCGCAGTAGTAGATATAATGGTCATCTGAGTTAAATTCACCCATTCCAGTCCATTTCAGTTCTCTGATTCCTAGAATGTCGACATTCACTCTTGCCATCTCTTGTTTGACCACTTCCAATACATAAATAAAAATGATTTTTTAAAAAAAGGAACATGAGAGCTTTAGAGACACTGAGGTCAGGTGTCAGAGAACTGCTAGAGCAACAGCTGAGAAGGAGGTGGGGCAGTGAGGGTCGTTGAACACCAGGCTCTGGAGTTCAGGTCCTCACCTGAAGGAAGTGGGCAGTGAACAGAGGTGTTTGTGGTGGGGGCTTTTTCAGCTGGACTTACAGGCTCACCTTCGCATGTTAAAAAGATGAAGCCAGTAGCCATGTGGGAAATGAACTTGACATTGACAAGTGGGGGTTCTACAATAGTTAGGAAGAGATGAAAGGACTTGAGAACAAACATTTTTAAATCTATAGTTTTATATTTATTGATTTTTTTCCCCTTAATCACCAAAGCAGCACAAAAAGAAACACAGAAGAAAATCAAAATTCCCTCTAAGTCCACCACCAAGATGAACTGCTGTTGGAGTTTTTGTTTTTTATCCTTCCAGCCTTTGGTCCTATGAGAAAATGCATGCTTTTACAATATGGGTTCATATTGAACCTGAATGTATACTAAACAATTTGTTCACTTAATATATTCTGAAAATATAATGAGCATCTCTCCATAGTCCTTCATGAAAACACTTAATGTACTTAAGAAATGCTTTACTGTTTTATTATATATATTATATATATATATATTTTTTTTAATTTGGGGGCACATCCCATGGCATATGTGCATGCATGCATATTCAGTCGTGTCCGACTCTGCAACCCCATGAACTATAGCCCACCAGGTTCCTCTGTCCATAGAATTTTCCAGGCAAGAATACTGCAGTGGGTTGCCATTTCCTCCTGCAGGGGATCTTCCCAACCCAGGAATCAAACCCACGTCTCCTGTATCTCCTGCATTGGCAGGCGGGTCCCATGGCATGAAGGACCTTAATTCCCTGCCTGAGTATCAAACCCTTGCCTCTGCACTGGAAGGTAGAGTCTTAACCACTGGACCGCTGGGGAAGTCCCAGTTTCACTATTTAAAATGTTATGGTGAGCATGTTGGTTCTGGAGTCTTGGTGCACATCTCTGAAGATGTCCCAGAATAAAATATCCTAACAGCAGACCACTGGGTGATGGAGTAGAATGTGGGTAGCTTTCAGTGCTGGCCACTAAGCTTCCCGAGAAAGGCTGCCCCATTGTCACTCCCCCTGCAGCCTAGAATGGACTGATCTCAGCGTCTGTGTGATTCTCCAGCGTCAGTGGGGGCTTCTGGTTGCCAATCTGTAAACAAGAAAAAGTCCCGTCTCGATTCGCCTTTCTCTCATGTCACTCCTTGGCTGGTTGTATTTCCAGCCTTGTGAATCAGCCTTTTGTCCCTCAGGGCTCTCGCACACACTGTTCTCTGCCTGGCACCCTTGTCTCCGCTCCATCACAGGGCTGGAGAGACCATCCCAATCTTTTGAACTGAGCTGGATTCTCCCCATCAAGACCACCATGGTTCTTCATTCCAGACGCCCTCTTTGTTTCTGACTCCCCAGCCACCTCCTACCCCACACCATGCACTTCAGGGAGCCTTACACCAGGGCATAAATGGGGCCCTGTGCACAGTAGGTGGTCAGGAAATATTTTGAAGGAAAAGGATCAATCCAGTGAGTGAATGAAGTGGATATTTATCCTTTTTCTTTCTAATTTTTAAAGACTTCTCTATGTTGACTCTCTCCATGTTTAAGAAAAAGACTGTCTCATTGGCCTGCCCTCCCGGAGTCATTTCTCAGTCTCTCTGTCTTCAGAGGCTGGTGGTGAACCTCGAGACACCCACATGTCCTCACCTTTGCTACCCGCTGCTCCCTCTCTCTCCTTCCCCCCTCTCACTCACTCTCCCTCTGTCTCTGTCTCTAAGTCTCTCCTCTTCACCAATTTTCCTCTTTCCCACCTGCTTCCCTCCCTTTCCCTCCTCCATGAGGCCCTAGATCCCATCTCCAGGCTCTGCACCAAGCCGGCCCTGTGAGCAGGGATCTGCAACCCCACCCATTCCGCCATGGGTCAGCCCAGGCTGCAGCAGCCAGACCGGGGCCTCCGCCCACTAGACACTGTGGTCCCACCGCTGCCCTGGCCAGCTCCCCCAGAGCCCATTCCCAGTGTCCTTTCTAGGAGGGGTGCCCACCAGACACTGACTGGAAACTGAGCTCCTCCAAGAAGCCAGTGGATCCACGATTTGGCCCAAACTCTGCACATTATCCATAGGCTTAGATGGGGCAGTTATGAAATGACCTGTGTCCGTGAGCAGTTCACTTTAGTAAGTGATTTTATAGCAAAGAAGACAGAACTTCCTTGATGTGTGATTAACACTCCCGGGGAAGAAGGGCCCCAGCTCCCACCGAAGCAGCAGCCCAAGGGCAGGGTTCATGCTGGGGCCTGGTTCTAGCTCCGAGAGGCTAGAACCAGAGCCAGAGGCACCCAGGAAGCAGTCTGCATGCACAGGTCATCTCTGTGACTCACAGCCAAAGTCAGGGACCAGAAAAGTCCCTTCCAACCCCTGGCCAGCACCAGGGGACAACTGGGCCCAGACAGACAGCCAGGGGATGACTGGGCCCAGACAGACAGAAATGTGAGGCGGGCTCTCACCAGTGTCCACAGAGACACCTCCCGGATCGCCAGAGGCTGGCTGGGAAATTGCAACGCAAGTTGATTCATTACGGCTCTCAACAGTCACCCACGGCCACTTGCTCCTGACGATCACCAGAGACACTTAGCTCCCTAGTGGCCACTCAGATCCCACCATACCCACCAGGAAAGGATGAAAAGTTCAAGACAGTTTTCTCCTCTTTTCCTGGAAAAGTCAAAAGTCACCCTCCGATGAGGTGGTCCTGACCCTCCATAGACTGGCCACTGAGGCTCCACGTCAAGTCCCGAAAACAGCTGTTCTGGAATTTTTTCATGACAGTCGCCTGCAGGAAAGATACAGACTGGAGCCCTGCCCTCCGGAAGCCAAGGCTCTGGCCACACAGGAGGTGATACCCAGTCACCTCCCCACATTGGTCTGAATGTTGTCTGACCCCCTAGGGCAGTGGTCCCCAACCTTTCTGGCACCAGAGACCAGTTTCATGGAAGACAATTTTTCTGCAGACTTGGGCTGGAGGGATGGTTTCCGGATGTTTCGAGTGCATTGTATTTATTATGCCACCGCTGACCCAACAGGAGGAGGAGGTCTGGTGGTAATGTGACCAATGGGGAAGGGCTGTAAGTACAGATGAAGGTTCACTCGCTCGACCACTACTCACCTCCTGCTGTGCTGCCTGATTCCTATTGGGCCACAGACCAGCACCGGGCCGTGGCCTTGGGGTTTGGGAACCCCTGCCCTAGAGCATCTTCCAGTCTGGAAAGTTTATGGACTGGCCACTCCCTCTCTGCACCCACAGGAGGGAAAGATGAGGCTCCTGCAGTCTCCTGTCAGTCTCGACTTGTCTGTCCCTCAAGATGCCCAGTGTGCAACAGAAGAAAACCTAGAAGCAATGGAACAAGAAAGACTTCAGGTGGATGTGAGCACGTAAAGGTGCACGGCATCCCTGTCCCCAAAGAGAGCCATGCAGTCTGTACCCCTTCCAGGCTCAGAAGGGGCTCCAGGGATGGCACTCCATCTGCAGCTGGCAAAATGCAGTTTTCTGGTTCGGAGGCTCGAGGGACAGAACTGAACACTCATCTCAGGCACCTTGTAAGGCTGCGATGGCTGAGTTGAACTGATGGCCTGCAGGAGGAAGAGGGAATGGTTCCTCTAGGAACCTGCTGGCCCTGGAGTGGGAAGGAGAGCCACTCGCTGGGGACAGGAGCTGGGCCTTGAAGATGCTCAGCAAACTGCATCAGTCAGTCTGTTCTGCAGGGTCCCTCCTGTGGGGACAGCTTTCAGGCTGCCTCCTGCCACTCCATCCCTCCACACTGTATCACCTAATGATGCTTCCGGGAAGGTTCATGAAATACGCATTAGATTAACTCATCTTATATACCAGACCACCTGAACTGCCTCTTGAGGAACCTATATGCAGGTCAGGAAGCAACAGTTAGAACTGGACATGGAACGAAAAGGAGTACGTCAAGGCTGTATATTGTCACCCTGCTTATTTAACTTATATGCAGAGTACATCATGAGAAACGCTGGGCTGGAAGAAGCACAAGCTGGAATCAAGATTGCCGGGAGAAATATCAATAACCTCAGATATGCAGATGACACCACCCTTATGGCAGAAAGTGAAGAGGAACTCAAAAGCTTCTTGATGAAAGTGAAAGTGGAGAGTGAAAAAGTTGGCTTAAAGCTCAACATTCAGAAAATGAAGATCATGGCATCCGGTCCCATCACTTCATGGGAAATAGATGGGGAAACAGTGGAAACAGTGTCAGACTTTATTTTGGGGGGCTTCAAAATCACTGCAGATGGTGACTGCAGCCATGAAATTAAAAGACGCTTACTCCTTGGAAGGAAAATTATGACCAACCTAGATAGCATATTCAAAAGCAGAGACATTACCAACAAAGGTCCATCTAGTCAAGGCTATGGTTTTTCCAGTAGTCATGTATGGGTGTGAGAGTTGGACTGTGAAGAAAGCTGAGCGCTGAAGAATTGATGCTTTTGAACTATGGTATTGGAGAAGACTCTTGAGAGTCCCCTGGACTGCAAGGAGGTCCAACCAGTCCATCCTAAAGGAGATCAGTCCTGGGTGTTCATTGGGAGGACTGATGCTAAAGCTGAAACTCCAATACTTTGGCCACCTCATGCAAAGAGTTGACTCATTAGAAAAGACCCTGATGCTGGGAGGTATTGGGGGAGGAGGAGAAGGGGACGACAGAGGATGAGATGGCTGGATGGCATCACTGACTCTATGGACATGAGTTTAAGTAGACTCTGGGAGTTGGTGATGGACAGGGAGGCCTGGCGTGCTGCAATTCATGGGGTTGCAAAGAGTCGGACACAACTGAGCGACTGAACTGAACTGAACTGAATGTTGAAGGCAGGCCCGTGGGCAGCAAATGTGATCACATGTGTTCAGTTGCTCAGTCACGTCTGATTCTTGGTGACCCCACGGACTGCAGCACACCAGGCTTCCCTGTTCTTCACTAACTCCAAGATTTTGCTCAAACTCATGTCCGTTGAGTTGGTGATGCCATCCAGCCTCTGCCCCAGTTCTGCCCCACTGTCAACACGCACAAAAAGAGCAGGCCCTCCTCAGCTTCCATAGGCCCATGTATGCATAGAAAATTTGGCTTCAGTATTGGGGAGATGAGTGACCAGAAACAGCAGAACCCCGACAGCAGAGTCAGGCTTTAGACGCTCAGGGCCTCCTAACCCATCCCCACCCCCTCCCTAGCTCTTGTCGCTGCTGTCACCTTGTCCCAAATTCCTGGCCCTTTTTAAAGACTGTCTGTCCCCAGGAATTCCCTCGGGAATCCACCCTGGACCTCCAGCAGTGCTGGTGAGAACTGTCCCAAATAAAGACAGAAGGAATTCTGTTGGGAAGGAAAGGAAATTCTGCTGCCAACTATTAAGATAATGGTTTATTTTTTACTCTGTTGCCTATTCAAGATGTAAAAAATGCCCACATTCAGAACCTAGAGCAGAAGAGTTTTCTCAGGCTAAGCCCTCAGGGACGGGTGGACTTCTAGCGTTTTCCACTGGCCCACCCTGCACGAGGCTCTGGGGCTCTGGGGAGCAGAGAACGGTCTCGACTGTGACCCTCCAACAAACAGCCTAGTTCCATAACTGCTGCTTCCTTACCTTCTTCCCTGATCAATGTCAGCTGAACCTATAAGGCATGGCTCACAGGACACCTCCCCTGGCAGGACTCTCCCATCCCCTCCACAGGTGTCACTTCTGTCCACTCACTTATGCTCTGCAGTAGCCATGGGCTTAGAGGTCTCTCTGCTCTTCTGGTTTACCAGTTCCAGCCACTGCTTGATTCCATTCATATGAAAATCTCCAAAATAGCAAACTAGTGATGGAGACCAGATCAGAGACTACCCAGGACAGGCACAGAAGCACCACCAGCGAAGGGTGGCATGAGGGAGTTTGCGGGATGGTGTATCCCCATCAAGGTGGTGTTTACACAAATCTATCACTGATGGGAGGACTGCTGCTGAAGCTCCAATCCTTTGGCCACCTGATGCAAAGAACTGACTCAGGAAAAACCCTGATGCTGGGAAAAATCGAAGGCAAAAGGAGAGGAGAGTGGCAGAGGATGAGATGGTTAGATAGCATCGCCGACTCAGTGGACATGAATTTGAGCAAACTCCAGGAGACAGTGAAGGACAAAGGAGCCTGGTGTGCTGTAGTCCATAGGGTCACAAAAAGTCGGACACAGATAGCTATTAAACAAATAAAAGTGTAAAAATCCATGGGTCTGTTTACAAAAAAGAAGTGTCAAAACTTAAACACTTTAGTAATGAGTTTGGTGCCCTGTACTCAAGGGGTAAACGTCCTTGGACTGGGGAGATAGTGCCTCATGAGCAGTGGAGCACTCTTCCTGGGGGATCTCGGACAAGAACAGGTTCTACAGAGCACAGAAGGGCCACTCGGGAACAGGGCATGAAGGGCTAGGAGGTTGGGCTCTCCTGGAAAGCTAGCAGAACCTTCTTGCTGGGGCCTGGGGAGCCAGCTAAGCTGAGATGGGGCATTGCAGTATGTCAGTTTCAGGCTGATTTGGTTTATATTTGTGACTTGGGCTGGGTCACTGGGGTGGCCTCCACTCTCTGGGGTTTTATATACAAATTAAGTCCATTTTGCTATGTTTTATTTTAAAGTGTGTGTGTGTGTGTGTGTTAGTTGTTCAGCTGTATCTGACTCTTTGCGACCCCACGGACTGTAGCCCACCAGACTCCTCTGTCCATTGAACTCTCCAGGCAAGAATACTGGAGTGGGTTGCCATCCCCTTCTCCAGGTGATCTCCCCAACCCAGGGATTGAACCCAGGTCTCCTGCATTGCAAGCAGTTTCTTTCCCATCTGAGCAACCAGGGAAGATTTTATTTTAAAATAATTTATCATAAAAGGAGAGATGAATTAGAAAGATATTTTCTCACCTCCAGAGCTTGGATGCCCTTTCCTCCCATCTCATTTGCTCCTCCTCTGGGCATCTATACAGGCCCTTGGCCAGTCCAGGGGAGGACACCAGTGCCCCAGTGTCCCCCTGGGGCTGCTCTGAGGCAAGTCCCTCAGTGGTTCACAGGTTCTGGGGGCAGGAGGGGCTCACCTCACTGGAACCATTGAGATCAACTGCCGGGAGCTGGCATATTGCATATTGAGTGCATATTGCATATTGCATATTGAGTGCAGCACTTTCCACAGCATCATCTTTCAGGATCTGGAATAGCTCAACTGGAATTCTATCACTGCCGGTAGCCAGCATGAGGAACTCCGCCCATGACAAAGGTCATGAGGAAGGAGGCTCGGCATACGCAAAGGCGGGATCGAGCCTCAGGAGTCCCCCATCTACCCCCAAAACCAGAGTCTGCCTACTTTCTGCTTTGTGCTTTCACCTACACCTCTGACTTTATGGGGGGCTGTCCCCCACTACCTCTCTGAAAAAAGAGTTAGCTTACAGCTCCAGTTAATAATTCCTGGGTGTGACAGTGTTTCAACCTACAAACTCCCTTGGAAGTCCTCTAGCCTGCCTGAATAGGTTTTGCCGGCCACATGTGATTGCTCAGAGCCTCCAAACTGTGAGAGGCATGAGATGTTCTAAACTGTCTAAATACAGATTCCTTTGAGCAGTTAAAAGATTGATTAGAAATTGTATTGGTGAAGGGATTTTCACTTGTTGGGCCAATGTTTGCTGCTAAGTCTCCATATCCCTTACCTGCTGTGTCCCTGGCAGTGTATTGATTAATATAATTGGTGTAAATAGTAGCTTTAATGTTTGTAAACTGGGACCCTTGAGTTAATTCTTTTTCTTCTTATAGCCCACCACACCTTTGCTCTGTAGGAATGCAACTTTATCTAATGCTTTTGGAGGGTGGCGCTTGACTTATCACCTTTAGAGAAAAATAAGTTTTCTGAAGAAATGGTCTTAAAATGTTAACAGGCCTCCGGGCCAGAAGATGATGCAAATCACCTAAGCTTTTGCATATGGTAAGTTTGCAGGAAGAAAGCCTGGCTTGCTGCATGACTCTACCCCTTCCCCCATTATCCTCTATGCATAACTTAAGATATAAAAACTACTTTGGAAAATAAAGTGCGGGCCTTGTTCACCGAAACTTGGTCTCACCATGTCACTCTTTCTCTTACCTTCTGGCTGAATTATTCAGCCTCTTTTCTCCACTGAACTTCCTCACTGAGCTATCCTTATTTCAGCCTCTTTTCTTCACTGAATTTTCCTACTGAGCTATCCTTATTCTATGACTCTTTATATCCTTAATTAACGTTTAATTAAGCAGTTGTTTCCTGATCCTCGCCGACGACGCCGTCCCCGCTTCGAATTCCCTGGATCAGCTGGGGCTGGTCCCCGGCAATCAACCTTTCAAAACTGCTATTGATCCTGGAGAGAAAGGGGAGAGACAGCTCTTGCCCCTGACATGGGAGGAGACGCTGTCTTGGCCTTGATCAGTTTGATGGGGAAGGACTGCCCAGGATGGGCCATGGGCCAGGAGAGGGCTTCACATACCAACTGCCCAGGGCCAGCAGCCCTGCCTTCCCCCAAGCCCAGGCTGGATCTCCAGCCACACGGCATGTGGTCAGGTCAACGCGGCATGGGGGACCCTGCAGAAGCATATGCATTCTGGGAAGGCTGCTCCAGCTGCATGACACCCCGAGATACAGTCCTTCTCAGGCTGAGTTCACTGCATCCCCAGGCACTCCTGGAGGTGTGGGGATGGAGGGGGCTTCTCAGAGAAACCACTCACCTTGCCTGGGGCCCCTGGGGCATCCCCATGGCAGGGGACAGAAAATGGGCACAAACCCTGGCTGAATGTGCCCTGCCTCTTCTCACCCTGAGGCCCACCTCCCCCACCCTCCACCCTCACTCTGCCAGCCAGGCGGGGTCCTGTCCTCGGGAGAGTGGTTCACTGGCGGCTCTTTTGTCAACCCCAACTCTTCAGGAGTTCCCAAGGCCAAGTTCAAGCTTGATTAAACTCCTTTCTTTGGCTTCTGCCTGTGCCTGAGCCCATCTTGCTGAGGCCACATAATAAAGTACGGGAAGTGGCTTCTTTCACTTACAGGAAAATGATTTTCCCAACAAGGGCTGAAGGCAATTCAGTTCACAGGGTCCCCAACCCCATTTGCTGGACCTAGAGGGCTTTTGTGATACTCGGCTAAAGTATTTCCATCTCTCCCTGGATCCTAGATTTGTGGCATTTCAAATAGGCATTTTAACAATAAACAACAGTGTGACAGCTTTCCGTCCCCATGGGGAATAATGAGGTGCGTGGTGTTTCTCCCCTGAGCCCTGGAGATGTGAATAGATGAGTCACCAGCTCAGCAGGATACAGGCTCACGCCTGGTGGACACTCAGGGGCAGGGGCACCAGTGAACTGCTGGCCTCCAGTAAGAATAAGAGGCTAGAGATTTTTAATTCGTTTTCAGTGAAAACTGTACCCTGTACCCCAAGGTGGGCAGGCGGCATAGCAGAGAAGCAACTGTGATGCAGGTGGGAGAGGAGAAGGTTCTGGACCGATGCTCAGCCTCCCATCTGCTGCCCCTGCTCCCAGCTGCACAGCCCTGGAGTCCACCCTCCACATCACTCCGTGAGCTTGTGCACACTTGCACACTAAGCCACTTCAGCTGTGTCTCTTTGCGACCCTGTGGACCATAGACCATCAGGCTCCTCTGTCCATGAGATTCTCCAGCCTAGAATACTGGAGTGGTTGCCATGCCCTCCTCCAGGGGAGAGGGGGATCTTCCTGACCCAGGGGATCTTCCAGGGGATCTTCCTGACCAAGAGATTGAAAACCCAAGTCTCTTACATCTCCTGCATTGGCAGGTGGGTTCTTTACCACTAGCGCCACCTGGGAAGCCCCATGAGCTTGCCAAAGCACAAACGGAATAGTTATGTCTCTGCTTAGAAACTCGATGGTTCCCCATGGCCCCCAAAGAGAAGACCAAACCCCATAGAAAACTAGGGACAAGCCATCCTCAGCCACCTCCGTCCTCCCCTCCGTGTTTTCTCTGCACAGGCTCCATTACCCCACCCACCCTCCGCAAACTCCCCCATTTCCAGCCTTTGCTCACTTCCCTCTACCAGGAATGCCTTCTTCCCCCTTTCCTTCCCAAGCCCTCCTAAACCTCCCTGCCACCTACGACTTTGTTCGTGGCCTGTTTTACCATGACCACATGGCACCAGATGTATCTGCTTACATGTCTTTCTATCTCCCAACTGAACTAGGAGCTCTTTGGGGGACAAAACCACCTCTCTGTATCCCAGGTCTTAATCATTGCTTCCTAAATTTGTCGGGGAAAAAAAACACACAGAAAACTCGGATTTAGAAAGCTCACTTGTGACTCTCCCCTCTGCATCAGTGACTGTTAACCTCTGATATCTCCGTATCCAGCTATCTTTGTATGAGTTTCCTTCTCGACTAAATTGATGTCCTGTTTTCGAGTCTCCTTTGTAATTTTTCTTTCATGGTACAGTGCAGCCTGAACTTTTTATCACATCATTAAATATCCTATGATTTCAAAGCTACCCAAGAATTCATGTATGTAACCGCTTCCCTATTTGGGATGGTTAGGTCATTTGCTATACTTTGGTATTCAAGACCATGCTGCAACCAGCTCCCAGGACATAAATCCTGATGCCTGTCTATGTGTGCTCCCCGTGGTTAATATATTCCTAGAAAAGGGGTTTCTGAGTTAAAGATACACCCGGATCAAACCCAGGTTTCCTGCACTGCAGGCAGATTCTTTACCATCTGAGCCACCAGGGAAGCCCAGCATCAGGTACTACTAAGTTTAACTCTTGGTAAGAACTTTTCTCGCCTCTCCTCCCAAGAATCCAGGCATGTACTTGACAAAATTAAATAAAGAAAAGCCATGAGATAAGAACTGAGATTAATTTTCTAAAAAAATTTTTCAGAAAGTTTAAATTTTTTTTAAATTTTTATTGATGTATTTTTTAATGGAAGGATAATTGCTTTACAGAATTCTGGTGTTTTCTGTCAAACCTCAACATGAATCAGCCATTCATGAATACATATATCCCCTCCCTTTTGAACCTCCCTCCCATGTCCTTTCCCATCCTGCCCCTCTAGATTGATACAGAGCCCCTGTTTGAGTTTCCTGAGCCACACAGCAAATTCCTATTGGCTATCTATTTTATATATAGTAATATAAGTTTCCATACATCTCACCCTCTCCTCCCCTTTTATTCTTCTTTGGGGGAAGAAAATAAGAAAGTAGATTTCCTCATTGTGGGCAGCAAAGTGCACATCACTGTGAGTGGCGGGGACTCGATGTGTCCCCCTCCGCACTGTCCTATAACCCCAGTCTATTAACATTTTTAATCAAAGTGTTTGGTTATTAAACTGCCCGAGGTTGGCAAAGGTTTGCTGTTATTTTACATTAAAATCCTTCATGATCCAAATAAAATGAAATTAATTTGAGATGCCAAAAGAAACTCAGGTCAACAGAGCATTAATGTTTCAAGCTGAGGGGAGGTGGCATTTGGCAGGTGCTAGGAGGGTTATGGACCTAACAGAAGCAGAAGATATTATTAAGAAGAGGTGGCAAGAATTACAGAAAAACTATACAAAAAAAGATCTTCATGACCCACATAACCATGATGGTGTGATCACTCACCTAGAGCCAGACATCCTGGGGAGTGAACTTAAGTGGGCCTTCAGAAGCTTCACTATGAACAAAGCTAGTGAACGTGATGGAATTCTAGCTGAGCTACTTCAAATTCTAAAAGATGATGCTGTTAAAGTGCTGCACTCAATATGCTAGCAAATTTGGAAAACTCAGCAGTGGCCACAGGACTGAAAAAGTCAGTTTTCATTCCAATCCTAAAGAAAGGCAATGCCAAAGAATGTTCAAACTACCGCACAATTTGCACTCATCTCACATGTTAGCAAAGAAATGCTCAAAATTCTCCAAGCTAAGCCCCAAAAGTACTTGAATCAAGAACTTCCAAATATTTAAGCTGGATTTAGAAAAAGCAGAGGAATCACAGATCAAATTGCTAACATACGTTGAATCATAGAAAAAAGCAAGAAAATTCCAGAAAAACATCTACTTCTTCTTTTTTGACTATGCTAAAGCCTTTGACTGTATGGAACAACAAACTGTGGAAAATTCTTCAAGAGATGGGAATGCCAGACCACCTTACCTGCCTCCTAAGAAATCTGTGTGCAGGTCAAGAAGCAATAGTTAGAACTGGACATGGAACAACGGAGTGGTCCCAAATTAGGAAAGGAGTACCTCAAGGCTGTATGTTGTCACCCTGCTTATTTAACTTATATGCAGAGCACATCATGTGAAATGCCAGGGTGGATGAAGCACAAGCTGAAATAAAGATTGCCAGGAGAAACACCAGTAATCTTAGATATGCAGATGACACCACCCTTATGGCAGAAAGCCAAGAGGAACTAAAGAGACTCTTCATGAAGGTGAAAGAGGAGAGTGAAAAAGTTAGCTTAAAACTCAACATTCAAAAAACGAAGATCATGACATCCAGTCCCATCACTTTATGGCAAATAGATGGAGAAACAGTGAGAGACTTAAATTTTCTGGGCTCCATAATCACTGCAGATGGTGACTGCAGCCATGAAATTAAAAGATGCTTGCTCCTTGGAAGAAAAGCTATGCCCAACCTAGACAGCATATTAAAAAGCAGAGACATTACTTTGTCAACAAAGGTCCGTTTGGTCAAAGCTATGGTTTTTCCAGTAGTCATGTATGGATGTGAGAGTTGGACCATAATGAAAGCTGAATGCCAAAGAATCGATGCTTTTGAAATGTGACGTTGGAGAAGACTCTTGAGAGTCAATGGGACAGTAAGGAGATCAAATCAGTCAATCCTAAAGGAAATCAGTCCTGAATATTCATTGGAGGGACTGATGCTGAAGCTGAAGCTCCAATACTTTGGCCACCTGATGCAAAGAACTGACTCTGACTCATTGGAAAAGACCCTGATGCTGGGAAAGATTGAAGGCAGGAGGATAAGGGGGCAACAGAGGATGAGATGGTTGGATAGCACCACGGACTCAATGGACATGAGTTTAAGCAAGCTCTAGGAGTTGGTGATGGACAGGGAAACCTGGCGTGCTGCAGTCCATGGGGTTGCAAAGGGTCGGACCTGACTGAGCAACTGAACTGGACTGAGGAAGGGTCCTCTCCTCCCCTCACCACCCCCTGGATCACAGGGGCTGCAGGGCATAGCACTAGGTAGACATTGGCATCAACACAGGACCTTGGGGGCCAGGAGCTGGCAGAGACCCTGGGTGGGTGCCTTTCCTTCTCTGCTTCCCCGAGGAGTCCTGCAGAGGCCCTTCCTCCCATTTCTTCTGAGTCTATCAGGATCTTAAGGGCCAAATTCTCCTCTAATTTCTTCTGCTGGTCACCCAGGGCCCACCCCAGAACCCCAGACCCCAGTCACCTTAGTGATGCCCCTGCCAGCCCAAAACTGAGGTACACAGGCAGATGGAGCCTCAAGAGAGCAGACTGTGCATGTGTGAATGCTTAGTCGAGTCTGACTCTTTGTGACCCCCATGGACTATATAGCCCACCAGGCTCCTCTGTCCATGGGATTGCTCAGGCAAGAATACTAGAGTGGGTTGCCATTTCCTCCTCCAGGGGATCTTCTTGATCCAGAGATAGAACCCAGGTCTCCTGTGTCTCGTACATTGGTGGGTTATTTACCACTGTGCCACCTGGGAAGCCCCATCTCCAATTCTAAAGTCACCAAGTTGAATTTTGTTTTGCTGGGCAGAGCAAGCTCTGGGGGGTGGGGAAATGGGAGTGGGATGTGGGAATTACAGGGGATCAGTGCCCAGATACTAAGGAGGGGTGGGATCCTTACATAGATAGGATGTGAACTTATGCTTGTTGTTTTTTAGTTGCTAAGTCATGTCCAACTCTTTGCAACTCCAGGAACTGTAGCCCACCAGGCTCCTTTGGCCTTCCCAGCCCAAAGTGGGAAACCACCCCCGTATTGCAGCCCAAATACAGTGAGACCCTCTGTGACAAGGAGGTGAACCCAGCAGTCACACACCGCCCTGACCTGGGGCCATGAGGGCCATAAGGGCCAAGGGCAGCAACTTCAGGCTCAGTCTCAGAGCCACTAGCAAGCCACCCACTCATCCCCCGAGCCCCTTCTATGAGTTTCTGAAGAGCCAACCCCTAGCCTAGCCTTGTACCCTCATCCCCTGTGCTGACATCTACTGAGTCCCTGAGTGGGGACAGGGTGGGACCACAGGAGCTGACCCGATGGAGGTTCTGCCTTGATACGCACACAGTCTGAGGAAGAGATGGCAGTTATCACCTAGTGATAACATAAAATAGGTACAGACCCAAAAGTCATAGCCCAGGGAGGACACAGGAGGCTGTGATGATGAAGCGCCCCCCGCCCCATGAGAAGGGGCAGTGAGCTGACCTAGGGAGTGGGAGCCAGCCACAGGCAGGGCCATGGGCAGAGGAAACAGCCCCACAGACACTCTGCTTTGGGGGTATCTAGTTGGGAGTGTGCAGTATACCCACAGATGCAGCAGGGGAAGCCTAGGACCCACTGGGCCGTGCCCCCAAGACTGTTACAAAGGGCATGGGCATCTGGCCCAAGGCCACCCATGGCCTGACCCCACATCCCGTTGCCCCAGCATCTTCCTGCCTCTGGTTTCTTCTCAGCACAGAGAAGCATTGTGGACTGAACACAGGTGCCTTTGGTCATTCCTGAGGCAGTGGGTGTTACAGTCAGCTCCTGTGGACCCACAGCAAAAACTCACCCGAGGGAGCCTCCCCTCGGCTGGCATTGGTACATCTCAGCAGGGGAAGACATGGAAATGGTGTCTTTCCCCAGACCTAGAGCTAGGCCCTCTGTTCACCTGCCAACATCTTTCAAACCACTCGCAGACATTCACTCAGCCCAAGGCAAATAGCAGCCTAACCCAGAAATTCATCATTTACAAAGATGCCTTTTTGATAGTTAGTGTGAATCGTGGGCCCGCGGCTGCCGAGAAAATGAAACGTTGGCAGGAAGCAGAGATGGTAGATGCCGCTGCAGGCAGGTGAAGACCTCGAAGCCTTTGAAAGAAAGGGAATACCTGTGGCACCTCCATGTTTAACTTGCAGCCACCTTTCAGCTGGATGCATTTATGTAACAATAGCCCCTGAGGACACAAGGCAAACCCCTACTTTAATAATTCGTTTTCTTGGGTGGTGGTGTGTTTGATCAAAGATACTAAATTTAATAAGAGAACTTATCAAGTTCATCTCATCTCAGCACAAAAAAGAGCACAATCCCTGAATTCTGCCCACCCCATCTGCAAGCTGATATATGTGCCTCCACGTCTGCATATGTGTGTGTACACATTTGTGTGTACAGACATGCACGCGGGAACTCATGGTTTCTAGCCAGGAGCCAAGTCTGGAAGGGATCCAGGGAATTCTTGGAGTGGAAATAAAACGTGCCCGGTCTCCCTCGAGGGGCGTCCCCTGGAGGAAATGGCAACCCACTCCAGCCTTCTTGCCTGGAGAATCCCATGGACAGAGGAGCTTGGAGGGCTACAGTTCATGGGGTCGAAAAGAGTTGCACATGGCTTAGCAACTAAACAGCAACAACAAGCATAAGTTCATCCCCTATCTATGCAAGGACCCCACCTCTCCTTAGTATCTGGGCACTGATCCCCTGTAACTCCCACATCCCACTCCCATTTCCCCCCTCCCCAGAGCCAATAATTTTGTTTTGATCATGATGTCACCCACAAGTCCAAGCTCATACCGCTGCCACTTGACAGACCAATAATTGGAGAGATGAGATATTGGGCAAAGAACAGTGACTTTGTTTGGAAAACCATCAGACCGAGAAGATGGTGGACTGTGTCCCAAAGAACCACCCTCCCTGTTAGAAATCAGGCTCCTTTTGTACTAAAGAGGAGGGGGTAAAGTCCTACTTCCAGCCAGACTCCTGGGGCATGTGTTAATTTCTTCCTTCCTGAAGCCATTCACAGGTGGGCATGGTCAGGATGTTTCCTGTGAGCTAAACAAAGGTATTTTAGTTTAATGCTCCTTACCTGGGAGGCAGGGCTCCCAGAGACAATTATGTATAATTAGAGCTTACAATTATGAATAATCCCTTCAGTGATGAGCTTGTAATAGAATACAGAGGTTCTTCCCTCTTACAACAACATAGTTTCTTCTGTATGCTGGTCTTCTTACAAAATTGGCACATATATTTTATTTGTGTGAATGATGCTGTGTCATGGGTCTCATTTTTCAGATGCATCGTGTTCCTCTGTGCATACCCAGTCTACAGTTCCTGTCTCCTGCCCAGCCCTCTGTGGTGTGCATCTGCAGAATATTACCTGTGGGCCCTCCCTCCTACAGGTGAGCTCCCAGTCTGCCTCCTACACTCTCTCATGATACACACATCACAGAGGATGCTCGTGTGGGTCCCTGAGGATGTCTCTGGACCAGATCCTCAGATGTGCCTGTGCAGAGCTTGCAGCTACAGTCCCTGAACCTCCTTACCCGTTGCCTTCCAGGATGGTGTCATCATCATGCCCAGCACTCGTCGGGTGTTCCCACCACCCACATCCTCCCCAACATTCGGCTTAACCACCTTGTAAATTCTTCCCAATCCAGTAGATGTAAAGTGGTATCTTGCCCTAATTTTCCCTGTGTGATTATTAATAACTTTGAGCTTTTCTTTTTATGCTCATCAGCTTTGGGGTTTCCTCTCTATTGACTGTCTGTTCATACCCCTCGTCCATTTTTCCACTGGAGCTGCATCCTTGACTTTGAGATTCCCAGGAGTTCCTTGTAAATCTAGGTCTTAATCCCTTGTCAGTTTTTAACATTGCAAGTATCTTTTCTCCTTTGCTCTGCTGTGTATTAATTTTGTCCCTATTGTCTTGGCTGAACAAAAAATCTCTAACCCTGATAAAATGAAATGTATTGATTTGTTGCCTTACGGTTTGTGGTTTTGAATTTTTATTAAAGGCATCCCCCCTTCTAAGGAACAAAGATTTTTCCTGCATGTTTGTTAACTTTTGTTTTCCCTGTTAGGACTTTAACCCACCCGGACTCCAGCTATGTATATGGCACTAGGTAGAAATTCAAGGTTAGGTTTGGGTTTTCTTTCCATATCTTATCACAAATTGGCTCTGAGCTTTATCAAATAAATGCCTTTTCCATATTGATTAAAATACAACTAAGATACTTTTCCTTTAGTCTGCTACTATAATAAATTATAGTGAGAGATTTTCAAGTATTCCTGAATAAATCCTACTTCATCATGTGTTATTTTTTCTTAATACACTATTTGATTCAGTTAATATTTTACTTAGGATTTCTGAAATTTTGTTCATAAAAAGTAAAATTCACCTGTAATTTTTCTGCTCTTTCTGTTCTTATTTGGCTGAAATCCAGATTATATCAGCCTCACAAAATGAGCCAGGCAAATTTCACTCATTTTCTACTTCTCCAGATATTTTGTATAAAAGAGAAATTAACTGTTCCTTGAAAATATTATAGAAATCTCTCAAAAACTTGTCTGGACTTTGGGAGGTGTTTGGTGGAGGAAGTTCTTGGCTACTATTTAACTTCTTGAAAGTGCATTTGTCTGTCTAAGTTGTCTGTTGTATTTTGCACCCGCTTTGGAATTTTATACTTTTTATAAGAATTTATCCATTCCAATTAAGTGTCAAATTTAGTAAGATATTCCTTTTCATGATATTAATTCCTTATTTTACTTATGTCTAACTTCTCAGTCTTTTTCTTGATGAGCCTTTCCAGAAGTCTAACGTGTTAATTTTTTCTAACCAGATTTTGGGTTTGGCCACGCTTTTTTATTTTGCTGTTGTTCAGTCACTAAGTCATGTCTGACTCTGCGACCCCATGGACTCCAGCATTCCAGGCTTCCCTGTTCTTCACTATCTCCCAAAGTTTGCTCAAACTTATGTCCATTGAGTCGGTGATGCCATCCAACCGTCTCATTCTCTGTCACCCCCTTCTCCTCCTGCCTTCAACCTTTCCCAGCATCAGGGTCATTTCCAATAAGTTAGCTCTTCACATCAGGTGGCCAAAGTACTGAAGCTTCAGCATCAGTCCTTCCAATGAATACTCAGGGTTGATTTCCTTTAGGATTGACTTGTTTGATCTTCTTGCAGTCCAAAGGATTCTGAAGAGTCTTCTCAAGCACCACAATTCAAAATCATCACTTCTTCAGTGCTCAGCCTTCTTTATGGTCCAACTCTGTCATCTATACATGGCTACTAGAAAAGCCATAGCTTTGGCTAGATGGACATTTGTTGGCAAAGTGACATCTCTGCTTTTTAATACACCGTCTAGGTTTGATATAGCTTTCCTTCCAATGAGCTTCCTTGACTTCCCTGATGGCTCAGACAGTAAAGCATCTGCCTACAACATGGGAGACCCGGGTTTGATCCCTGGGTCAAGAAGATCCCCTGGGGAAGGAAATGGCAACCCACTCTTGCCTGGAAAATCCCATGGACGGAGGAGCCTGGTAGGCTATAGTTCATGGGGTCGCAAAGAGTCAGACACAACTAAGCGACTTCATTTTCACTTTCACTTCTTTCCAATGAGCAAACATCTTTTAATTTCATGGCTGCGGTCCCCATCTGCAGTGATTTTGGAGGCCAAGAAAATAAAATCTGTCACTGCTTCCATTTTTTCCCCTTCTGTTTGCCATGAAATGATGGGACCGGATGCCATGATCTTAGTTTTTTGAATGTTGAGTTTTAAGCCAGGCTTTTCACACTCCTCTTTCACCCTCATCAAGATGCTCTTTAGTTTCTCTTCACTTTCTCCCATTAGAGTTGTATCATCTGCATTCATCTGCATATAAACACTTTTTATAGGTTTTATCTACTTCATTTATTTCTGCTTTTATAATTCGTATTTCCTTTCTTAGTTCAGAGTGGGTGCATAGATAGATTGGGGTATCTTTCTCACTCTTTTTCCAACGGTTCACATCAAATACTTGGCTTACTCATTTTTAACACGTGTGGCTTCCTGATAAAATGCCATTTAGGACTGTCAATTCCTCTTTAAGAAATGCTTTGGCTTTGTCCCACTGACTTTGATATGTCAAATTCTACCATCACTTTCTAATATCTTTCTTATTTTCCTTGATCATTTCCATGAGTTATTTAGTATATCTGTGTATATCTGTGCTAACTCGCTTCAGTTGTGTCCAACTCTGCAATCCCGTGGACTGTAGCCCTCCAGGCTCCTCAGTCCATGGGATTCTTCAGACAAAATTATTCAGAGGTATGTTAATTAGTTCCCCAAGAATTAAGGTTTCTAAAAATCTATGTGAATGTCATTGGTTTGTAGTACAAAATGTAGTTTATTTTACATTAATTCTTAGAAACAGAAAGAAACTTCTTCTATGACCTAATATTTGCCTGTTCTGTGTTTCTGTGTACCAGGGGAAAGGGCACACCCTCAATGTCTTGAGTATAATGGTCTTTGCACAACTCTCACCTCCAACATGTTTAGTGTCTTGGTCCAGACTTCAACACCTCTGCTTTCTTTTGTCTGCTTTACTTATCATTAAAAGCTCCATCCATGTTTCCCTGGATTTCTGTTGGTACTGCTTGGTTTTGTTTTGTTTGTTTGTTTGTTTGTTTGTTTGCTGAAGCTATGTAGTTAGGTACATATATGTGTGAGATGAATACTTCTTCTTTACTTGTGATTACATAGCGTTCTCTTTGTCCTTTGTGATTTTTTTTAAATTCTTGAGCTCTGTTTTGTGTCTTTCTTAACTTCAAAACGGTGATGCCAAAACTCCCTACATCATAGAATCAACATGAGAATTAAATATGTTACTCTGCAAATACATTTAAAATTGGGTCTAGGATACTGGAGCCCTGCTAAGTATTAACTTTTTTTTTTTTCCAGTACTTGATATACTATGAGCTTCAACAGTTCTTGGTGGCCAGGGCTCCTCTGCCCATCACTGTCTGGACCTCCTGCCTTTCTACTCAGCACCACGGTGCCTGCGCCACTGGGTGGAAGGTACGTACAGGGCTTAGAGGGGGAGAGAGTGCAGGCTCTCTGCCTGGAAGAAGGTACAGGACAAATGACCCTCCACGCGTAGATCAGGGGCCAGTGCAGAGAAGATAATGCAGACAGAGGGGAGATCTTGTCTAAATAGAAACCCAGCGAGTGACAGATGTACCAGTTGTTGTTGTTCAGTCGCTCAGTCATGTCCAAGTCTTTGCAACCCCGTGAACTTCAGCATGCCAGGCCTCTCTGTCCTTCACTTTCCTCCAAAGCTTGCTCAAACCCATACCCATTGAGTTGGACATCCAACCATCTCATCCTCTGTCACCCCCTTCTCCTGCCTTACATCTTTCCCAACCTCAGGCTCTTTTCTAAGATGCGATAAATGGTAGTAGCCAAGAGCTCTGGGTGAAAAGTGATGGAGGAGCAGCCTAGGTCCCCTAAGGTGGAGGGAGGAGTCTCCATAAGGATTACCCTGCCTGGTTAGTGACAGCAGAGGGGGAGAAACGGCCAAACACCCACTGGGGACTCACCTCTGCTCTGAGGTCTCTGGCACGTGAAAGCCAAATGCTCAGGAGAGTGGCCAATAATTGACATCTCAGAAATGCCTAGGGAGGGCCTCAGAGACAGCATCATTCTCTCCCCAGGGAAGGATGGCTTTGGGGGGACTCTGCTGCTGAGCGTGTAACTCAATTGCTGCCTGGAAAGCTGGCCTCTTAAATGCTGTTATCAATCTGAATTAGGCTGAAAGTTTTAATAACACACTCCTTCCAGACGACTTCCTACCCAGCTTTATCATCTCAGTGCCAACTCACTTCCAAAAGAAAAAAAATAAGCCAAAGGGGATAACAAATAATGTATTTTTAAAATGTGTTTTTTCCCTGGTAGTTCCCATGGAGGAAGAGTAACAGCCTCTGACGAACCCTCCCGGGTAGGAACCCAAACCTGGGGCTGGGAAGGCACCAGGGTTACCAGGCACTGAGCTCAGCTGCCCAGAGCTTCCCAAACCCACTGTCTGGCTGGGGGAGTCAGCAGGCAGCCCGTAGGACACACAGCTCCCTGGGCCCTGTCTGGGCCTGCTGCACCTGACACCCAGAGAGAGGCGGAGACCTGCATTCTAAACCCTGCCTGGTCATCCGGATGCCCTGCCCAGCCCAGCCATCGTGTCCTGCCTGTCCTGCCACTACCCCCAGCAGGCTGTCCTTACACAGTGACCACAACAAGTAAGGCCACACCCTCATCCCTCGATTAAAGCGTTGCTCTGCATGGGTTCCCAAAGTGCTTCTCATAAGAGGCTGTGATATTGTGATTTGTAATAAATATATGCTTGGTCTTTGGAGCTTCCCTTAGCGCTCAGTGGCAAAGAGTCCACCTGCCAACGCAGGAGACACGGGCTCAATCCCTGGTCCAGGAAGATCCCACATGCCGAGGAGCAATTAAGCCTGTGTGCCACAACCATTGAGCCTGTGCTTAGAGCCACAGCTACTGAGCCCACATGCCACAGCTACTGAAGCCACATGCCCTAGAGCCTGTCCTCTGCAATGAGAGAATCCAGCATGTCCTCTGTCCTCTGCATGATGAGAAGCTGCTTACCCCAACTAGAGAGTAGCCCCACTTGCCGCAACTAGAGGAGAGGCCACACAGCGACCGAGAGCCAGCACTGCCTAAATAAATAAATAAACAAAATTATTTTTTAAAAAAAGAAATGTATGCTTGGTCTTCACCCTCACCCGGCACAGAGCCCCTCAAATCCTCCGAATTTCCTGAGTGATGAAAGCCATGAAGGTGTCATTTGTTATGTCAATGAGGTGACTTTTGAAAAAGTTTCTAAGGGTGGTCTCCAAAGATGGAGGCTGGATTCTAGCAGAGCTGTCCATGTGATTAGAGAGGACGAGGCTGGAGGTTGAAGCCATCGCCAGTGGCCAGTGAGTTCATCATCAGCCCTCTGGAATGAAAACTCCATAAAAATCCAGAAGGATGGGACTCAGACAGCTACTGGGCAGGTGACCATGAACTGATCTGGGGGAAATGGGGTTCATGTTATCAATCCTTAGGTGCCAATAGGTCGGGGGAGTGCATGCTCATGGTCTTCAAGTAGTTAATTTCCTCCTCTCAGTGGAGGTGTTAGTATCTGCACAACAACTGGGAGTGTGTATCATATTTGTTATCTGGGGACTTCAGATCCACCCCACCTCAGAGTCTTGCTTGGTTACATCAGAAGGACAGACACCTCCCTTCACTGGGGTCCCTGTCACCCTGTAGACCGAGTGGTCCTGCTTCTCTCTGCCACAGCAGCCCTTCACATAGGAGCCAGGGCCAAGCAGGTTTGGGGACACTTAATCCATTCATGCAGGTGACAGCCCAAACTTGGAGCCTTGCCGTCCACCAGGCTCTGGTGATCAGAGGCCCCATGCCCAGGCAGCTCTAAGACCACTGGACTCCCTTCCCCAGGCCCAGGCATGGCTCCATTACCTTCTCTGGTGTTTGCTGAAACCTCTCACCGGGGCCTTTCTGACCACTAGGCTCCCCACTGCATCTTCCCTCCCAAACCCTGGAATCGCCCCAGCTAACATCCTCCTTCCCAACCAGTACCTTCTGAGGCTGCATCCCTGATTACAGAGTAGGCAGCTGGGCAACCTCGATGGCTCGGAACGGACAATCAAAGAGGAAGACTGGACCTCAGCATGTGCTAGTTTTGGGAAGGCCTTAAGCAGTTCATCTTGCTTATATCTTTCTTTTTATGTGTGCACAGAAGTGATAGCCGGTAAAATTCCGGGTCTAATTACATCCAGAAGAGCTCCTTCAATAGGAATAAAGTAAAAATTATAAGTGATAAGAAAGCATCGTGTCAGTTTAATTGGCGGTGTTTTTTCTTTCTTAGTGGTCCATAAAGTAACGCGGCCTTTTGCCATCGACAGCGTCTGAAATTCAACAAAATATTCTAAGTAAAATCTAACACTGAGCAGTGGCTCTGGGCCAGGCACAATTACACACATGCTATGTTTTAACTCATTTAATTCTGACCCAGCCCTGATCGGCCATTGCCTTGTGGCCGGAGGCATGTCCTCACCTTGGTGCCTCATCTGTGGAATGGGTGTGAGGACCCAGAGTCCTTCTTGAGGATCCTGAGAGGAACGTGAGGCTCCAGCACAGCTGCCTAGCCGGGGGGCTCGCTCCCACCACACCCCCAGGGAGATGCCTCTAGGGCCAGCAGGACCCAAAACCCCAGGCCTGGGCCTGCATCAACTGGGGGGCTGGTCCCAACCTGCCAGAGTGTCCTGGGCTTGGAAGGTAGAGTGGCTGCAACCTGCTTTGTCATCCTTTGGGGTCCACACATGAGCCTATTTCTGATCTGAGCGTTAAGAAACGTGCTTCCTGTTCACTGGTGCCTGACTGTCCTCTCCCTCCTTCCCTGGTGTCCTAGGAGGGGCAGCCCAGACCCCAGGGAGGCCCCGTGAGTCATCTGCCTTCCCAGGATGGCATCTGTCCCTTCTGGGTTACTGAAGTTGAGATAGTTAAGAGGCATCCTTTCTCCCCTTCCTGTGACAATTGTTTTGTGGGACAGACAGGAATTCGTGGGTCTCTGACTCCCTGACCACATGGCTGAGCAAGGCCAATGCAGACGCATGGGACCAGCCATCCAGTGAGCATCCACAGAGAGCACTTACTGAGCACTTGCTGTATATGGGGGCTTGAGACACGACACACCCCTCTCCCCGGGGAGGCACAGGCTGAGATGGGGTATGTGCTGCAGGTCGTGGAGGACAAGAGAGGCCTTCCCACAGCTGGTCGTGTGCATGCTTTCTCTGGAAGATCAGTGGGGGCAGCCAGGTGGAAGGCAAGGAAGGGGTGACCCAGGAAGAAGGGGCCATACGAGCTCAGGAGAGGGGGTAGGGAGGGGAAAAGAGAACAGTGGGGAGGGAGGGAGGCTGGACAAGTGTGGTGTGGCATGGCGGATCTGGAGACCTGCCAAGAAGGGCGATGCAAGTATGAAAAGATCACAGACAGCACTGATTACCCCTGGGGCTGGAGTCAGGAGCCAAGGTTCATGGGTCAGTCACCAGCTGAGCATAGTAAGTGTGGGTGTACTTCTCTGGACAAGAAGCTGTCCATCCAATCCTCCTCTGCCCCTCGTAGATAACAAGCTAGTCCCCAGAGGACATGTGCTGTGTGATTCCACTTACATGAGGCCCCTGGAGGAGTCAGATTCACAGGCACAGGAAAGGGGCTGGGATGTGCCAGGGGCTAGGGGAGGGGTGTGGAATAAGTGTTTAAAGGGGCAGAGTTTTGGTTTGGGAAGGTGAGAAAGGTCTGGAAATGGATGGTGGTGATGGTTACACAAAAATGTGAATGTGCTTGATGTCACAGACTGTGCCCTTAAAAATGGCTAAAATGAGTTTATATTTTGTGTATTTTATCACAATAAAAATTGAATATTGGTGACAGAAAAAGATCCACCCACCTTCTCGCCATGGAAGGTGTGGACGTGGCCTTGTTTGGAAAAAGCATCTTACAGACATGAGCAAAGCATCCTGAAGTAAGGCCACTCTGTGTCAGGGTAGACCCCAAATCCAAAGTCAGGCCAAACCCCTCAGGAGCCTGTCCAGTCCTGCCCCTCGAGACTCACAACATGGGACTTGCCCGCAAGTCGATACCCACCTGGTCACCGCAGGGTGGCAAGGCCCTGCTCAGAAACCCCCAGAGAGCTGTCAGCCCCTGGATCCCACCATGTTTCCCCTGGTCTTTGAAGGAATGACCAAGGCCAGCTCTGTGTCTCCTTATATTTCCAAGAAGGTGCCCTAACCAAGGACCAGAAACTGGGAGGTGGGGAGGGGCGGGGCCACTTAAAATGAGAGTCTGTCTTCTCTCTGTCCTGAGGTTGGAGGTCTGAGATCACCTATGAGCAGGCTGGTTCCTCCTGGAGGCTCCAAGTGAGAGTCGTCCCCCATCTCTCTCCATCTCTGGGAATGATCAGCAATCCTGGGCTTGTAGACAAAGACTTGTAACCCCACCTCTGCCTCCCTGTGACCTCGCCTCATGTGCCTCTGTTTCTTCTTATAAGGACACCAACCCTGGGATTTAGGGCTCATCCTGATCCATTATAGACTCATCTTAACTTGACTACATCTGCAAAGACCCCATTTCCCAGAAGATCACATTCTGAGATTCCTAGTAGATGTGAATTTCGAGGTGCTGCTGCTCAATCTCTAACAGGAGGGTTGGCAGGATGGAAGGCGGGGGCTGGAGATCACAGGTTCTTGTACACACAATTGGCTCTGTCATCTGAAAAATTAAGATCAGGATTGCATGTTTCATAGAGTTGAGAGGATCCCAAGGTGGGATCAAGATGCCAAAATGGAGCTGGTGTGGAATACAGGAATGAATGAGGGGATGGAGAAAGGAAGGTTGGGAGAGAGGGAAGAAAAGGAGGAAGAGGGAAGGAGGGAGGGAAGAAGAGAGGGAGAGGCAGGTGAAGAGCCCCGCCTGCCCCACCCACCAGGCCCCAGCCCTGCAGAGTGAGCCAGGCACAGCTTCCCCACACGTGACCCAGAAGCACCGCGCCGCAGGCTCCGTTCCTGGGGGAGATGAAGCATATTATGTGGATGCACTTGCGTGTTTGTAAGTCTCTTCCCAGGGAGGGATATGATTCTTCGAGTGCCAATAAGATGTTTGAGGAAACTCCACTGCTGTCCTGATCTCCACGATTGAGTTGCAGTTGGCATAGTGGGGGCAGAAGATGAGGATCTGTTTGCCCGGTTAATAAAGTTTATTTTTACTCTAGCTGAATAATACATGATCAGTGTCAAAATAAATTACAGTCCTTCCATTATAAACCACTTTGCAGTCCTACACCCGAACCATGTCTGCCTTCCTGCGTCCCATGCCGCCTCTCCTTCTCCGGCTCCCGGGAAGACTCCTGTCCCCTCCCGCCACCAAACTGCCATTCATTCTCTCCTTCGTGGAGTGGAATATAAATTGTGCGCCTCAGGGCCCTGTGAAACTTAAGAGCATGTTGCATTAGGATTTGGTTTGGGGGCTATAAATTATGCAACAGCTCCAATTCCAAACCAAGCTGGTATTTTCACGTATGGTATAAATAAAAATCTTAAATGATTTTTCTAAGTGTTTGATTTTTCATCTGTGGCTTACTCCCGTACTAAATTTCTGTAAAGACCCATCTATTCAGCTTTGGAGAAAAATACATTAAGCAGTTGTGCACTTGGCAGCCATGTGGGGCCGCCACCCTTGGGTTGGCCCCCCTCCCACCCCTGACGCCAGGCTTCCTCTAAGCCTTCTAGCCTCAGTCCCCACCTACACGATGGGAAGCAGAGTTGCCCTTTTCAGAAGGGCTCCTTTCCAAGGTGAAAACCAGGAAACAGGGGCAACCTGAAATACAGCGATGCTGGTCGTCCTGGAGCTTGGCATTTATGAAAAATCGATGCGGTTGTAACACCAATTCCTCGGGACCACAGCACCAGAGTCACATAACTTTAGTTAGAATGATATCGACAGATGTGGTTAGGTGCCAACCAAAAACAAAACATGCTGTTATGAAGGGCAACAGACTTTTTCTTTATTTTAAAACCCAGAGAGAGAACCTTGCCCAGAAACTCCTGTCCAGCACTAAAAGCATAGCAGGTCCTGCCCTGCCTCGAGTCCCCCAGGCTGTACACCACCAGGTGTTGGCCAGATGGTCACCTCCAGCCTAAACACAACCACCCACACGTCCATCCCCCAGGGCTCCAGCCAAGCTCACAAGCTCTAAGGGCAGACAGTCAGGTCCAGTCTGAACTCTAAAACTTATAGGCTCTTGGTCTCTCTAATAAAGGCCCCAGTCCAGGAACCCCTCACCCACTGTCTACCTCCCCTAGAGGCCCCCAGAGACCTGATCCACCACCCCACCCCACCCTGTTGTCCTCTGCACTTTGCTGGAGCTGTGTCTGGGTGCCACCTGTGGGCAGGCCCTGCAGGAACGGCATCTCCCCTCTGGGAACCACCCATGAGGGCTCAGAAGGCGCTTGGAGGCCCCACATGGGGTCCCAACCATCCTATGAGGAGAAGAGCATCTACGTTCTCAGGGCTTCGTGCATTCACATGGAGTCTTCAAACACCGGAAAACCCCTTAGCATTGTCTATCCCTATTATCCAAGGGAATCTCACCCTGGATGATGTCATGTTACAAAAAGGATACTGAAGATGTGATGAAGATCCCTCATCAGCATTCATCAAAAGGAGATTTCCTCCATGGGCCTGACCTAATCAGGTGAGCTCTGAAAAGGGAATCTAGAAATCTAAGGCAAGAAGAGAAAGACACACTTCTGCTGGCCCAGAAGGAAGCCAGTGTCCATGTTAGGAACTGTCTATGGAGCAAGAAGCAAGGAACAGTGAGTGGCCCCTCAGAACTGAGAGCAGCCCCTGGCTGGCAGCAAAAACAGGAGAACTTCAGTCCTACAACCACAAGGAACCAGATTCTATCAACAGCAAATGAGATTGTAAGAAGAGCTCAAGTTCCAGAAGGGGAAACTGCCCCAGCCAAGACTCTAGTGGCAGCCTTGTGGGCTCTTCAGCAGAGACCCAGCACAGACCTTTGACACAGGGACACTGTGAATAATAGGTGGGTGTTGACTTAAGTCACTATGAATAGTTTGTTTGATTTGTTACGCAGCATAGATAACTACTACAGGAAGCCAGAGCTCCCTGCCTGCCATCCTATGAGCCAAAGAGAGTGGACTTTTCAGGATAAAACATGATCCTATAACATATCTTTAAAATTTTTAATCAGGTGCTTTTAACTCAGGATGTGACTTCCTCCTGGTTTGAAAAAGTATCTGAGGCAGAACCACTTTATAAAATGTGTTTGCACATCTTAACCTCAAACAAGAAATAAGCATTAGAATCGAATGGGGGGAGCGGGGGGCGGTGGTGGGAAACAGGATGGATTAATGCACCTTTCCTTCACAGGAATGCTTTGCTTCCACTAATTTCTACAGGAAAATGATCCAGATTCCTCTGCCCTGGCCCACAAAGCCTTTCCTCCTTAGTGTTTATGCTGCCCTGAGCATCTGGAATGGTTCCAGGTATTTCTGAGGTGCGGGGGAGGGTGTCGATTCTAATACTCAATCCAAAGATATGGTGCATATATACAATGGAATATTACTCAGCTAAAAAAAAGGAATGAAATTGGGTCATTTGTAGAGATGTGGCTGTACCAAGAGTCTGGCATACAAAGTGAAATAAGTCAGAAAGAGAAAAACAAATATTGAATATTAATGCATGTATGCGGAATCTAGAAAAAAGGTACAGATTAACCTATTTGCAGGAATAGAGTCACAGATGTAGAAAACAGACATGCAGACACAGCAGGGGAAGGGGGTGGTGAACTGGGAGACTGGGACTGACATGTATAAACTACCATGTGTAAAACAGACAGCTGGTGGGAAGCTACTGTAGAGCACAGGGAGCTCAACTCCGTGCTCTGTGATGACCTAGAAGACTGCAACGGTGGGCGATGGGAGGGGGGCTCGAGAGGGAGGGAAGATATGTATATGTATGGCTGAAAATTGGGAAAGGAGTATATCAAGGCTGTACATTGTCACCTTGCTTATTTAACTTCTATACAGAGTTCAGTTCACTTCAGTTCAGTTACTCAGTCATGTCTGATTCTTTGCAACCACATTGACTACAGAACACCAGGCTTCCCTGTCCATCACCAACTCCCAGAGCTTGCTCAAATTCATGGCCATCCAGTCAATGATGCCATCCAACCATCTCATCCTCTGTCATCCCCTTCTCCTCCTGCCTTCTATCCTTCCCAGCATCAGGGTCTTTTCCAATGAGTCAGTTCTTCGCATCAGGTGGCCAAAGTAGTGGAGTTTCAGCTTCAGCATCAGTACTTCCAATGAATATTCAGGGTTGATTTCCTTTAGGATTAACTGGTTTGATTTCCTTGCAGTCCAAGGGACTCTCGAGAGTCTTCTCCAACACCACAGTTCAAAAGCATCAGTTCCTTGGTGTTCAGCTTTCTTTATAGTCCAACTCTCACATCCATACATGACTACTGGAAAAACCATAGCTTGGACTAGATGGGCCTTTGTTGGCAAAGTAATGTCTCTGCTTTTTAATATGCTGTCTAGGTTGGTCATAGCTTTTCTTCCAAGGAGCAAGTGTCTTTTAATTTCATGGCTGAAGTCACCATCTGCAGTGATTCTGGAGCCCAAAAAAAATAAAGTCTCTCACTGTTTCCATTGTTTCCCCATCTATTTGCCATGAAGTGATGGTACCAGAACTCATGATCTTAGTTTTCTGAATGTTGAGTTTTAAGTCAAGTTTTTCATTCTCCTTTTTCACCTTCATCAAGAGGCTCTTTAGTTCTTCACTTTCTAACATAAGGGTGGTGTTATCTGCCTATCTGAGGTTATTGATATTTCTCCTGGCAATCTTGATTCCAGCTTGTGCTTCATCCAGCCTGGCATTTCACATGATTTCAGCATATAAGTGAAATAAGCAGGGTGTCAAGGTAAAGACCTGATGTACTCCTTTCCCAATTTGGAATCAGTCCGTAGTTCCATGTCCAGTTCTAACTGTTGCTTCTTGACCTGCATACAGATTTCACAGGAAGCAGGTAAGGTGGTCTGGCAATCCCATCTCTTTAAGAATTTTCCACAGTTTGTTGTGATCCACACAGTCAAAGGCTTTGGTGTAGTCAATAATGAAGAAGTAGATGCTTTTCTGGAACTCTCTTGCTTTTTTGATGATCCAATGTATGTTGGCAATTTGATCTCTGGTTCCTCTGCCTTTTCTAAATGAAGCTTGAACATCTGGAAGTTTAGAGTTCACACACTGTTGAAACCTGGCTTGGAGAATTTTGAGCATTACTTTGCTAGTGTGTGAGATGAGTGAAAATTGTGCGGTAGTTTGAGCATTCTTTGGCATTGCCTTTCTTTGGGATTGGAATGAAAACTAATATTTTCCAGTCCTGTGGCCACTGCTGAGTTTTCCAAATTTGCTGGCATATTGAGTGCTGCTGCTGCTAAGTCACTTCAGTTGTGTCCGACTCTGCGTGACCCCATACACGGCCTCCTACCAGGCTCCTCTGTCCCTGGGATTCTCCAGGCAAGAACACTGGAGTGGGTTGCCATTTCTTTCTCCAATGCATGAAAGTGAAAAGTGAAAGTGAAGTCGCTCAGTCGTGCCCGATTCTTCACGACCCCATGGACTGCAGCCCACCAGGCTCCTCCATCCGTGGGATTTTCCAGGCAAGAGTACTGGAGTGGGGTGCCATTGCAGCACTTTAACAGCACTCCTCCCCAAAGCACACACAAATCCAGTTCCCAGAGGTCCAGAAGAGGGTCAGTTGTGACTGACCCAGAGTTTGATCTAGGGGCTGGACTCCCAGCTGCAAAAGCAACCCCAGAAGACAGGCCAGGCATCTCTGTCCTGCAGGCAGCCCTCCCTCCAACCCTAAACCCACTTCCAAGACAGAAGGTGGAACTCGCCTTCTAATAAAGGAAGATTGGAATTTGCCCCTTGAGTTTCATCAAAAAGTTAATCAGTGAGAATACCACACAGGTTTCCTCCTCCTGAGCGATGCTTCTGGCCAGAAAATAGTAATAACCATAAAAACAGCTCACATGTACTGAGGGCATGTAGTGCCCAGAATCACATGGCTATGACTTCCTTGTAATTCTTACTTGATCCTCCAAAGAAGGTGCCCGGTTTCTCATTTCACAGACGAGGAAGCCAAACCCCTGGTGATGTGATGTGTCTGAGTCCCCATGAGTATAAGTGACAAGGAGCCCAGACAGTGAATGCCAAAGTCCTGTCTCTTTGTCACTTTCTCTACCGGAGAGAAACGAGATTGCTTTTCTCTTAATTTTATCTGTATTACTAGAACAACATGAGCTTGTTTTGGATAATTTTAAAAACAGGGGAGAGATGAAAAGCCATAAACCCACCCATCTTCCTACTGTCTAGCTGTAACTGTTCCTGATAATAATCATGATGATATGCTGGAGTTTATTCTTTCAATAGTTTCTGCCTTTTTTTTTTTTTTGCAGGAATGAGACTGAATACTGTATGTGCTTTTTGTTCCCAGTCTCTATGCTTTAGGCTCTTTTTTTTTTTAAGAATTTTTTTCGGGGGGTGTGATCCCTTTTTAAAGTCTTTACTAAACACTTTATTGTAACAAAATTTGTTACAATATTGCTTCTCTTTTCTATGTTTTGGTTTTTCAGCCTGGAGGCATCTGGGATCTCAGCTCCCCAAACAGGAATTGAACCTGCACCCCCTGTATTGGAAGGTAGATTCTTAACCACTGGGCCACGAGGGGTGTCTCCTGGTCTTCATTCTTGTCAAGATGGACTTGGTTCAACGGGGTAAAGCCCTCTATGGAGCCAGACATCCTCCTCCGCACCTCCTTACCCTACTCCTTGTGTGGGGGATGGGAGATCATGTCCTCCCTTTAGCATCCCTTCAAGGCTCTGGGAAGCAGCCTCCGTGGCTGCTGGACAGGACAGGATGCTGCGAGTCTGCCTCCCTGGATCCTCGTGTCAAAGGAAGTACCTCTCCCTGTGGGGTCAGCTCCTCTTCTCTTAGAGCTCAGGAGCAGGATCCCAGGGCACCCAGACTGGATATGGAGAGGGAAGCCTGAATCATATTCCATAAGCTTGTCACTTTCCCCCCTTAAGGGTGCTAAGACCTTCAGGCTCAAAAATAATCTTGACTAGTAATATTGTTGTTGTTCAGTCGCTAAGTCATGTCCAATCTTTGTGATACTGCAGCATGCCAGGCTCCTCTGTCCTTCACTGTCTCCCGAAGTTTGCTCAAACTCATGTCTATTGAGCCAGTGAAGCCATCCAACCATCTCATCCTCTGTTGTCCCCTTCTCTTCCTGGTTTCAATCTTTCCCAGCATCAGGGTCTTTTCCAATGAGTCGGCTCTTCACATCAGGTGGCCAAAGTACTGGAGCTTCAGCTTCAGCATCAGTTCTTCCAATGAATATTCAGGACTGATTTCCTTTAGGATTGACTGGCTTGACCTCCTTGCTGTCCAAGGGACTCTCGAGAGTCTTCTCCAGCACCACAATTCAAAAGCACCAATTCTTTGGCACTCAGCTTTCTTTATAGTCCAACTCTCACATCCACACACGACTACTGGAAAAACCATAACTTTGACTAGACGGATCTTTGTTGGCAAAGTGATGTCTCTGTTTTTTAATACACTGTCTAGGTTTGTCATAGCTTTTCTTCCAAGAAGCAAGCATCTTTTAATTGACTGATAATAGGAATAAAAAATAAGGAAGATAAGAAAATGGGGAGAAACCAAGCAAAGGAGCACGACCATCCATGGGGGCACTCTCTTTCCAGGGTCTGCTGTTATGCTATCCTACCTCTATCTCTGAGACATTCTCTGTGATGCATTAGTCAGTGTACAGGCATGCTGGGGCAGCCATAACAGAGCACTGAAGACCCGGCACTTAACAACAGACACTTATCCTCTGCCCATCCTGGAGGCTGTAATCCAAGATTCAGGTGTCAGTTCCTCCCGAGGTTTGCTTGTCAACCTGTAAACATCGCCTCCTCTCTGTGTCCTCACATGGTCCTCCCTCTGTGTATGTCTGTGTCCTGATCTCCTCTTCCTGTAAGGAAGATTCCAAATCAGTCATATGGAATCAGGACTCACCCCATGACCCACTTTACTTAACTACCTCTATAAAGACCTATCTCCAAATAGAGTCACATTCTGAAGTCTTGGGGTCAGGACATCACTGTGAATTTGAGGGTGTGGGGAGACACAATTCAGGCCATAAAAGGCGATGAAAACACCTTTTATGTCATCATAACTTAGGACAGAGGAGCCTGGTAGGCTGCAGTCCATGGTGTTGCTGACTCAGACACGACTAAGCGACTTCATTTTCACTTTTCACTTTTCACTTTCATGCACTGGAGAAGGAAATGGCAACCCGCTCCAGTGTTCTTGCCTGGAGAATCCCAAGGGACGGGGGAGCCTGGTGGGTTGCCGTCTATGGGGTCGCACAGAGTCAGACACGACTGAAGTGACTTAGCAGCAGCAGCGGCAGCAACTTGGGGAATGAGGTGGGAGGTAGTGGCTGTGATGCTGTCTGTTCTCGGGTGTCTGAGGCTCCACTAACAGGCCCTAGTGCCAAGTCCAGGACAAGCGACCCTCAAAGGAGTGACTATCCCCAGACACCCTGCCCCAAGGCCGGCAGAGGAGCAAGTTCACTTGGCTTCTCTGGGCTCATCTCCAAGGCCTCCACTGGGGTTCCCCCAGGGGAAAGAGAGGATAACCCAGGGCATCCGAGGTTCCCTACAGGTCTCTGCTCTAGCCAGGATCCCAGGCGGTACTGGCTCTATGAGAAGCTCCATGGCCAGCCTTGTCATCCAGGGGTCTCCAGGCCACCAGGAACACAAGCTCAGGCTTTTAGGTTGCAAGTATGAGAAGCCCACCCACCCAGCTGGTTCAGGAAAACCAAGGTGATTGACAGGCAAAACTCAGAACTCACAGCCTGGGCGGGTCTTTGAGGGGGCGGGGTTTCTAGGGTGGGGCTTAGACAGGGGCGGGGCTTTGAGAAGTGCGGGCCAGCTCTGTCTAGGCTAGTCCTGGCTGATTCCAGCTGGGCTCTCTTGCACATCTCTGGTCCTCAGGTGGGTGGGCTGGCGGCCTGATGACCTCACTGGGCCCCCTCACCTGTTTGGTGTCCTCCAGACTGTCAACCCCAAGGGCTGGCCCTTGGGTCCCCTTGCAGAGCTCATCTCCCAGCAGGCTGGCTAAGGCTGGTTCAGGTGGTGGCCTCCAGCTCTCAGCACCGCAAACAGACAAGCCTCTGCTGCTCATGTCCCCTGGTCAAGGCAAGTCCTCTGGCCAAGCCCAGAGATTGTGTGAGAGCCCCCAAGGGCAAGGATCCAGAGAGAGGAAATACCAGATCACTTTTTAAAAAAATATTTTTCTGATGTGGACCATTTTTTAAGTTTTTATTGAATTTGTTACAATATTACTTCTGTTTTATGGTTTGGCTTTTTGGTTGCAAGGCATGTGGAATCTTAGATCGCTGACCAGGGATCGAACCTACACTGGAAGGTGAACTCTTAACCCCGGGGTTGCCAGAGAAGCTCTCCTACTGCGTCACTTCTGCAAGAGTCTATCCTATAGACCACGTCCCCCCTTCTGCTGTCAAGACATCATCTTTGATGGCACTTCAGTGATTTTATGGCCCCTTCTCCACTAGTAATGAAATCAGCAAACGTTTGTCTCAAGTCTCAAGAAGGGGAACTCACTGGTGCTGAGCAGGCACTACATGCTTGCTGTCACATTCCCCTTCCCCCAGCATGGCCCTCCCTCCTTGAGGACTGCAGCACCTGCCTCTCTGTTCCTCCCCCTCCACTCGCTCCTGCGCCCATCTTGGGGGCTTGATTCCTCCCAGTACCAGGCCTCCCCATCCTCTGCCCCCCAAACTCCTCACAACTTTCTCTTTCAAGCACTCAGCCAGTCACTGATCTAGATCTTGTGAGGACCACACCGTGGGTCCTCCCTAACCCTACTCCAGCCTCTCTGCCTCTGACATCTGACCTGCTGCCTTTGATCACCTTGACTCAGGCCACACAGGCAAGGACACCAAATCTTAAAGGAGAAGCTAGAACCCCTCCTGCCCTGGTAGTCTGGACCTCAGAGATGTGTGTGTGTACACGTGGGATTGTGCATGTGTCAATGCATATGTGCTGGGGTGTGCGTAGATGTGTTGCATGGGTGCATCTGCGCACATACGTGTGCACATGTAGAGTGTTGAGAGGCAGCCTGTTCATTCCCACTTCATGCCGTCCTCAAGTCATCTCATGGTCTTAAAGGGAGGCAGGGGGCCTGGACATCCCCATCCTGGGACAGGTCTGGAAAGTTCCTTGCCCTAGAGCAGTGAGAACAAGAGGCCATGCCCACTGCCAACTCTGGCCTCTATCCCCAGTATAAGTTCAATGCCCCCTCTGGCCACACCAGGTCCTGGGTGCCTGCTCAGCACCAGTGAGTTCTCCTTACCTGAGACGAATGTTTGCAGACTTCACAACTGGTGGGGCCCCTCCCTCACTGAGTCCCAACCTCACCTACCCACCAAGTGTCAGAGCCCCTCTGCCTTTTGGATGGAAACTAGACTGGCGGCTTCTGGGCTGTAAAGCTCAGCTCACTCTGCCTTCCTGCCCTTGTTTTAAGGTTAAAGGAAAAATGCTTCTCAGTTCCATATTTAACCAAAAGCTGATCCTGAGACTAAATGAGCAGATATTTTTCCTGCCATCTGTGATGCAATAGCAGTAAATGGTCAAGCCCCCATGGCTACCGATACCCCAGGGCGTCAGAAGTTGGGCCACTCTATATTTGCCCCCAAGTTCTCCCCTGGATGCTCTGGGAAATATGGCCCCCAGAAATGTGCCAGGAGTCCCAGTGTCCAGACAGTACATGGAGGGGAGCCTCTGAACTGGGTGGACGACTCATTCTTTGCAACGGAAATTGTCCTAGACTCCCAGGAAGATTGAGAACTCACCACTAAGTGAGTTAAGTTCTTGGTGTTTCACCCATGAGGTTATGCACATAGACTCTGGACCTCAAACCTGGGCTCTGCCACTTACCTTCTGTGTGCTCTTAGGCAAGTCATTGCACCTCTCTGTGCCTCAGCCTCTCAGTCTGTAAAATGGGATGACAACAATGGTCACCTACCTCACAGATAATTGTGAGCAGTAAATGGGTTAACACATTTAAAACTATGCTTGGTTCAGAAGAAGCAGAAACTCAGGAGGAGACGGATCAGGGTCAGATCAGGTACTAGGAGACCAAGTTTTCCACCCAGCTTGGAGCCCAGATACAGTGTCCTCAATTCTCCCAAGCCAATCAGCAGGACTTTCAACCCAAACCTCTATAGGGTACTGACCAGCAGGCAAGGGGGAGATGCTGCCAAGACCTGGCTCCTTTTTGATCTTTATTTAAAGGGGATTAGGAAATCCTGTAGAAATGAAAAGGCCTAAAGTGAGGCTACCGTAAGGATAGAATTTTTAAAGCAGGCAGATCAAAGAGGTACCTCTCGGTGCTTCCAGCATCCGAAGCTACCCTTTTCATCAGCCTTCAGAGTGCCTGGAGGTCAGTGGACAACGGTGTGGTTTGTCCCTCCCAACCCCCCTGCTTTCCAGTCAGCAGAGCTCCACAGCTTGTTTTTCTCCCTGCAACACGAAAAAGGAAAGAAGCAAGCCTCCAGCGACTGCTTGGCTGTGTGCCCCACATGGGGCCAGCATGTCGCTTGCATCACCTCATTTATCCCTGTGACAACTTTGTAAGGTGAAGAGCATTATGCCCTTGATTCAAATGAAGAAGTTAGCTCTCAGACCAGCTATCACTTGCTTCCGGTCGTAGCCCTTGACAGATGGGCAGCCGAGATTCAAACCCAGTTCTGCTCCCAGCGCCCACACTCTCCATTGTCCAACGGGGAAATCACCTTGGGTGCTGAGCTCCCACAAAAGTATAAGACAATTTGGGAATTATTTACATTCTCAAGCCTTGTGACCCCTTGTTTTTCCTCCCTGGTGTCCTGGGGACACTAGTACAAAGAAACCAGGACCAGACGGCCCCTACATCAGGTGAAGGGCTCAGGAGATCACACCCCAGGGGCCCCCTGCTCACTAGCTTTCCCTCCGCCCATCCGGGATGCTCAGTCCCCTCTGATTGGGGCTTCTGGAGCTAGCAAGGTCAAGATCATGGCATATATGTCAGAGAGCCATATGAAGCCCTTGGCAAGGGCCGCTGGGCCTCTCATTCTTGAAAGATGAACATTATGTCTCTTTTATGGCTGGGGAGACCGTAACTCAAGGGTGCAGCCAGCAGAAGAAAAAACTAGGACAGACTTCAGACGTGGAAGAAAAAGTAATACCCTTCATAGATGAGCTGTTTAAACTCTCCCACAGGGTAGCACTTTGTTTTTGATGAAAACAGCTGACGTTTGTCTCCAGGAGCCCAAACTGAGAAAAATGGGGCAGGCACTATTTATCCCAGCCAGAGATTATGATGTCCTGACCTGACACCCCCTGGGGTTCTCACAGACTACTCAACCAAAATACAAAAACAGGGATCAACATGATTTTTCTCCATGTGCTGGTGCAACAGCTGGTTGTCTGTTTTTTTCCTACACAAACAAGAGCTGACAAACAAGTTACAACCAGGCACTCAGCTGGTGTACTACCCTCTGCCCCACGCTGGCAGCTCAGATGATAAAGAATCTGCCTGCAGTGCAGGAGAGCCAGGTTCCATCCCTGGGTTGGGAAGATCCCCTGGAGAAGCAAATGGCTACCCACTCCAGTATTCTTGCATGGAGAATTCTGTGGACAGAGGAGCCTGGTGGGTTACAGTCTTTGGGGTCACAAAGAGTCAGACACAACCGAGTGACTAACACTTGCACGTTCACTCCTGGTACAGATGCTGTGTGCCGTCATTAATGTAAATCCACAGGGCTTAGAAGGTTGGACTGAAGAGTCCAGGCCATAGGTAAAGGAAACTGGATGCTTTTTTTAATGATCATTAATCTCAATTATTTTTTAAATTTTTATTTATTTTTGGTGTGCTGGGTCTTTGTCATAGCACATGGATTTTCTCTAGTTATGGCGAGAGGGGGATACTCTTTGTTGCAGTGTGAGAGGTTTCTCATTGCCATGGCTTCTCTTTTTGTGGAGCACGGGCTCTAGAGTGCACGAGCTTCAGTAGTTGTGATGTATGAGCTTAGTTGCTCTGTGGCATGTAGCATCCTCCCAGACCAGGGATTGAACCCATGTCCCCTGCATCTGCAGGCAGATTCTTAACAGAGGACCACCAGGGAGTCCCAGAATTGAGTTTTTTAAGAAAATGCATGGTATATGAAAGGCAAGGTTTCAGTCTGATGAGGCACTGAAGTGTTTTGAAAGTATTCTGGATCTAAATCCACCTGTTGGGTGTAGGAGATGCAGTGGTATTCCACTCCTTAGCCCCTCGGCCCATGTGACTTCAGCACCATGAAGTGGACAGTTCCCCCACCTCATATACTGCATCACTATGCTTTGTTTCTATCAAAACTTTCCCCAGAGAATAGATATGATACACGTATATATGTGGCTGAGTCCCTTTGCTGTCCACCTGAGACCATTACAACACTGCTAATGAGTTATAATCCAATATAATATCAAAAGCTTAAAAAATAAAAGAACTTTTGCCTAGATGATGGAGGCCACTCTGCCCTTGCATTGACACAGCCCAGAGGTGTGCAGAGGATTAACTCTGAAAACACAAGGTGTGAGAGTTGGTGGATAAATGGCCCAGTCTCACTTCCTTCAGAGATACAATAATGAGACGCTTTCTACAAGGGCCCCTGGTGGGACTGAAGCTGAACACAGTGGTAGTCATCTCCATAAAAAGTCCTTTCACTGAATTTTCCTCCTGCCCTATTCCCCACCCACCATTCCTGCTTCTACTCCTTGGGACCACATCTCCATTAAAATGCCTGAGTCCAATCCCTTATTTCAGGCTCTGCTTTGGGGGAATCTAAACTAAACTTAGAAAGCCAACCTTCAGGATGGAATCCTGGAACTGCTTTGCTCCTCATATTACCGTAGCAAAGACCCCCTTTCCGGGTGATAAATTGAGCAATCATCTTCCCTAGTGTGCATCACAGCTATCAGAACTCTCCCCTGCATCATGTGGGATGAGGTAGAGGTGAAAGGAAAGCCTTGGTCTGTGCAGTAACAGCCCTTGAAGTACATGGAAGCAATGGAGGTTATAAAGTTAGAGAGTTTGCTGGTTCCTTGTTAACTGCCTTCGACTTGATGGAAGAGAATGACAAGCTCAGGGCAGCCAATTATCAGCTCAGGGTGTGCAGTCAAAGCCAGAATGCCTCCCTGGCATTTACCCTCATCTCCTGCAGCCAGAGGGAAGATGGTGCTGAAATCAACTCTGTAATTAAATGTAAGGTTGGGAAAACTATAAGAGTCAGTGAATGCATAGTCTTGACAGGTCTCCAGGGCTCATGCCAAGGTCTGTTAGAGGACTGGGACCCCGGTTCAAGGATGAGACATTTGGATCAATGCACCTAAGAATCTTGAACCTCAACCTCTGAAGAATCTCCCCACCCCCCGCCCCGCCTACTTTTCTAGAGGAAAGAAACCTCCTCTAAATTGGTGACTATGAAAAGATGAGGCTTCGTGTTACCATGCCCCATAAGATGATGCTTTTTCTCCTCTCCACTCTTCCCCTCCTTGTTGCTTGAAAACCAGTAACTTAGACATAGTTATCAGCATGGGCTGTGCAGACTGTGAGAAATCCAGAATGAGTGATGAAGGAAAGAGATGGCAGATTTTAGAACTAGCTGCAGCAGCAAAACCAGCTGAGTTTCACATCCCTCAGGCTTGAGACTTTTCTTAGAAAGTCTAACCAGCCACCACCTTGAACATTTAGTGACCAAGTAGATGTAATGTGAGGCACATGTGGATCTGAGAAGCCGAGGGTGAGTGGGTGGTGGGCTGAAGCAGACATCACCTTGCTGCCCCCACCCCGATTTCAGCACTGCTCTCCTGGACAGTTCCATGCACTTTGGTGGGCTCTCATCTCAAGGCCTCCTTAACTGTCTACTCTTCTGCACCAGGGCTTCCTCTAAAATTGCCGAATGTCCCCTACACAGGACAAACCTCAAAGGATGGACATTAGAAGTTGGTGGATAAATACACTTTTTTGCATCCTTCAGAGAGCAATTTTAAAGTGCATTTTCAGAGAATCTTCAGCAGAATTGAGATCCAGTTGCCCAGAGTGGTAACTAGCTCAACAATGAATCATTTATTGATTTCCCCTCCTTTTCTTTTCCACCCCTATTGATCCACTCTCCTGCTTCCTGAGAATCTACTCTCAATTAACCTTCCTGCCCAGAAGCCCCTGCCTCAGGTTCTGCAAGTAGGGAACCCACAGAGAGACATCAGGTAGCATTTCTACTTTGTCCACTGGCCAGGGGCCACTCTTATATGTTATTGCCTGGCTCTGATTCTCTCTGCTCTCACCTCCTCATCCCGGGACCAGGGATGAATGCCAGGAAGGGAGTGTCCAGACTGGACTCAGTGGTAGGCTATCTGGCCGAGGGAATTTGGCTTTTTGAAATTTTTTATAAAACATACACACTGTAAAATTTACTACCTTAACCATTTTCAGTGCACAGCTCAGTGGCATTAAGTACATACATATTGTTGTGCAAAAATCCCCATTCCTGCAACATTGAATCCTTGTCCCCATTAAACACTAACTCTCCATCCCCCCTCCTCCTAGCACCCACCATCCTACCTTCTCTCTCTATGAATCTGGCTCCTCCAGGGACCTTATGTAAGTGGGATCATACAGTATTTGCCCTTGGGCAATTGGCTTATTTCACTCAGCATAATGTCCTCAAGGTCCATCCATGCTATGGCGGGTGTCAGAATTTTCATCCTTGTTCAGGTGGAATCTTGTTCCATTGTGTGGATGGACCACATTGTATTTATCCATCATGTTCAACCATCCACTGACACTTGGGTTGTTTCCACCCTTTGGGGACTGAGTAAGGCTTCTGTGAACATGGGTGTGCAGTTATCACCTTGAGATTCTGCCTTCAATAACTGTGGATGAATACCTAGACATGGAATTCCCAGATCACATGGCAGGACTACTTTTATTTTTTTGAGGAACTGCCAAACTGTTTTCCACAGCAGCTGCTGCATTTTACATTCCTACAACCACGCCTAAGAGCTGCATTTCTCCACAGCCTCGCCAGCACCTGTTTTCTGTATTTTCGACAGGGCCATCCTAATGGGTACGAGGTGTCTCACTGTCGCTTTGATCTGCATTTCCCTGCCGATTGCTGGTATTGAGCATCTTTTCACGTGCTGTTGGCTGTATGTCTTCTTTGGATAAATGACTATTCAAGTCCTTTGCCTTTTAAGCCAGATTATTTTGTTGTTGCTGCTTTGTTAGGCTTCTTTGTATATTCTCAATGTTAACCTCATATCAGAAATAGGATTTGCAAATGTTTTCTACCATTCCATAGGCTATTATTCTGTTGAAAGGATTTTTTGGTGTAAAAAAAAATGTTATTTTGATGTAGTCCAGGCAATTTGGCTTTGAATTTCAAAGCCTGGTTGTTTCAATAAGCACTCGGCCAGCCTCATATCAGGTCCTGGGGACACAAAGAATGATCCAGGGCTGCTTGCAGTCAATGAGGTGGGCAGACTCTCAAACAGACAAGAATAAATGTTTACATGTTGGTGACGACACGCAACACAAAGCTCTGGGTAACATATATGCACATGGCCACACAAACAGAGGAAATAGTAGAAAAATTGCCTCACAACACAGGAGACATTTGGGTCCATGCATAAAGGGACCCCTAGGACAGCCCAGTCACCTGGGCAGAGGGCAGCCCCTCAGCTCCGCCCAAAAGCCAAAAGTCACAGGCAAAGGCCCAGTGACTTACAGGGCAGGAACTGAGAGGGGCAAGCTGGGGACCCCTTTTCTCCCCCAACACTGAAGCCCCAGAACCACCATAAGACCTGGAGCCCATCATCCCCTGAGGCCCCATGACCTCCCAGGGACCTGATCACACATGGAGCCCGTGAACCCCCACAGCCTGTCTGTGGACAGGGATGATGATCCATTTGTATTCACAGGACTATAATTCAGAAGATTAATTAAAAATCAAGGGTATTTTTAACCATCTGTATTAGTTGAGGAGAATTTAGAAATATAATTGTGTCATCTGTAACAGAGGAATTCACATGATCCTTCTTGGAATCAGAATATTAATGTGTCTCTCAAAGAGATTCAGCAACACAAGGAATTCACCACTGCTGTTCTCCTAAATTAGCCCAATTAAAGAAGGGTAATTGTAGATGTTTGACTTTGGAAGTGGTTGACAGTCATATACCAGCCAGGAGAAGACAGGGTCTTCCCGCCCCCCGCCGCAAGTCTGGGAAAAACTGTCTCCAACATGCACACCAGGGATGGCCAGCTCCTGCCTCAGCTCTTCTGGGATGCAGGGGGAGGGGGACAGAGCCGGGCTGGGGGCTGTGAGGGATGCTCAGGTATAAATAATGCAGGGAGAATGAGGTCAGCCACTGAGCACTGGAGGGAGGTGTTCATAGTCGCAGCCCCGGGCCAGCATCCGCTGGCTTCCACCTGAGTGACTCCTCAGAGCCTAAAGTTGGTGACCCAAAATCCCTGTCCCCAGGGGACCCATGGGGAGGGTCAGCCCTCAGTGCAGCCAGACTAGGCCGTCACTGAAGGACAAGAAATAAAAAATAACCAGGCAGGATTAAACAAAGAGTGTTTACTGGGTGGCGATGCCTAGAAAGGGGTCAGGCCCTCAGTAGACCCCGGGCTGTGATGCCTTGCCAGGTCTGGGGACCCTGCTTGCTCCCTCAGAGGAAGGGGACTCTCACAGCAGGTCACAAGTTCTGCCATGGCCCCAGCCTAGGGAGAGAGGAAATTCCACACAGGCCAGGGTCTGGGACCAGGAGGGGAGGAGCCTGCCCTCGAGGGCAGGGTGGGGGGAGGACTCATCTTCTGCCAAGCTCCTCCTCCTCCTGGGAGCCTCCCTGGAGCACCCTCTCAAGGCCCGCAGGACCCACGGGCTCCACTGAGTGTCCTAATCCACATTGTGGAAGCACCAAGGGTCAGCTGTGCACCAAGAGACGCTGCGCTGTGGATGCAAAGAGTGCAACGGGAAAGTGCAAACATGTGCAGGTGCTCACACATGCACTCGACTGGGCTTGTGCCCACACGTGACTGCACACACACACACACACACACGTACACATGTGCACACAGGCTTTGAAACCCTGAAGTAGGCACAGACTAGCAATGTGACCTCAGGCAACCTTTGCCTCAAAACCAATTGTTCATCTGCAAAATGTGGGTTGAGTCCTCAGGCCTGGGGGGATGAAATATGGACTCTAGGTATGGGCAAGAGAACACCTTTTTATGACCACAACATTCTCTCTGCTGCGATAGGCCCTCCCCCACCAAAACAGTCTCTCCCCCACTGCAACAGCCTCTCCCCCATCACAACAGTCCCTCCCCACCACAACAGCCCCTCCCCCACCACAACAGCCCCTCCCCCACCACAACAGTCCCTCCCCATCACAGCAGCCCCTCCCCCATCACAGCAGCCCCTCCCCCATCACAATAGGCCCTCCCCCATCACAACAGTCCCTCCCCATCACAGCAGCCCCTCCCCCATCACAGCAGCCTCTCCCCCATCACAACAGTCCCTCCCCACCACAACAGTCCCTCCCCATCACAGCAGCCCCTCCCCCATCACAGCAGCCTCTCCCCCATCACAACAGGCCCTCCCCCATCACAACAGCCCCTCCCCATCACAGCAGCCCCTCCCCATCACAGCAGCCTCTCCCCCACCACAACAGTCCCTCTCCACCACAGCAGCCCCTCCCCATCACAACAGCCTCTCCCCCATCACAGCAGCCCCTCCCCCATCACAATAGGCCCTCTTCCATCACAACAGTCCCTCCCCATCACAGCAGCCCCTCCCCCATCACAGCAGCCTCTCCCCCATCACAACAGTCCCTCCCCATCACAGCAGTCCCTCTCCATCACAACAACCCCTCCCCATCACAACAGGCCCTCCCCCATCACAACAGCCCCTCCCCCATCACAACAGGCCCTCCCCCATCACAACAGCCCCTCCCCATATAGTCCTGGCGATAGTCATGGCCCACCTTTATTCTTACTTGTCTTTGTGCCAAATCCTGGAGCCAAAGTGACAAAGGCAGAACCCTGCAGTCTGTCTTGGGAGCAGGGACAGTGGGGTAAGAGCCAGATCCACTTTGGTGGGCAGGATGAGAAGGCTGGGATCCTCACATGTTATCAAACCATCTCCTGTCCCCTGAAATATACAGAATTCACTGAGCTCCTGTGAACCATGAGTGCAGGAGGAAGAAAGCGAAGGGGAAGCAATAGGACAAACTAGAAACAAGCTAGGGCTCAGAACCCACATGGGAACGCCATGCACTTGCTAGAAAGGGTCCTCAAAATTCACTCCAATGGTGGACAAGAGGCTTCAGGAAGCAAAGTAACTGATCAGGAAAAGCACAGATCGCTGCTCCACCCCTGCCTCTCACTGAGCTCTCACTGTGGTCCAGGTGCCCCTAAGAGCTGCACACACAGAGTGCTGTCCAGTTCCCACTTAGCTGCACTTCACAGAAGAAGAAAAGCAGCCTGAGCAGCATGACTGAGTTCACCCAGCTGGCCAATGGCCGAGCCAGGATTCCAACCCAGATCCACCTGCTACCAAAGCCTTTCATCATTCTTCTGAGATTAGACAGAATGCAAAGCCATGCAGAGCAGCTCGGGTGAGATAAATCCCAGCTCTGTGTAAGGACCCCTTCAAGGGGCCCACTTGACACCTAATTCACTGCAATTGCTCCAGACCTGAAATTTCCCAGCGCTGACTCGAGTTCACTGGGAACAAAAACTCTCACAACCTTCATGACTGATGGTGTAAAGTGGCTTCTCCATCTGTATGCTTGACCTCACTGGGTCCCATGGCCCAGTGCCGGAGCTCCTGCCTCCCCATGGCCATGGGGGCCCTCTCTCCCCTCTGAGACCTGCCGTCCAGGGGTAGACATGTATGCAGGAGTGATCTGAGTGCTAGGGCTGAGATTAGCACCATGATGATACACAATTGAGAGGGATGTATGGATTTCACCAGATAAATCATACCCTGGGCATCACCTACCGATTTTCGCTTTTCCTTAGCCGGCTGGAGTCGGGAAGACTGCCTTGATGTGGTATTGCTGGTAGTTCTTATCCCAGGTGGGAAGAGGAGCAGCCTGTGTTTGCAGAAATTAAAGCACTAACCCAGAAAACACAGGAGAAGGAAGCGGGGAGCGGGTGGGAGATGATGGGGGAGAAATGGAGGGAGGATACGGGATGAGAACTGAGGCTAGGGGCAAAGGACCAGAGAATGTGGTGGCTGGGGAGGGGGGGAGCTGCCACTGAGTGAGGCTGGGGGGCATAACTTGGGAGAATAGGACTGGCGTACACACACTGCTATACTTAAAATAGATAACTAATAAGGACCTACTACTTTGCCAATAAAGGTCCGTCTTGGTGTTGGAGAAGGCTCTTGAGAGTCCCTTGGACTGCAAGGAGATCCAACCAGTCCATTCTGAAGGAGATCAGCCCTGGCATTTCTTTGGAAGGAATGATGCTAAAGCTGAAACTCCAGTACTTTGGCCACCTCATGCGAAGAGTTGACTCATTGGAAAAGACTCTGATGCTGGGAGGGATTGGGGGCAGGAGGAGAAGGGAATGACAGAGGATGAGATGGCTGGATGGCATCACTGACTCGATGGACATGAGTCTGGGTGAACTCCGGGAGTTGGTGACGGACAGGGAGGTCTGACGTGCTGCGATTCATGGCGTCGCAAAGAGTCAGACATGACTGAGCGACTAAACTGAACTGAGTCAAGGCTATGGTTTTTCCAGTGGTCATGTATGGATGCGAGAGTTGGACTGTGAAGAAAGCTGAGCACCGAAGAATTGATGCTTTTGAACTGTGGTGTTGGAGAAGACTTCTGAGAGTCCCTTGGACTGCAAGGAGGTCCAACCAGTCCATCCTAAAGGAGATCAATCCTGGGTGTTCATTTGAAGGACTGATGCTGAAGCTGAAACTCCAATACTTTGGCCACCTCATGCGAAGAGTTGACTCATTGGAAAAGACCCTGATGCTGGGAGGGATTGGGGGCAGGAGGAGAAGGGGACGACAGAGGATGAGATGGCTGGATGGCATCACTGACTCGATGGACCTGAGTTTGAGTGAACTCCGGTAGCTGGTGATGGACAGGGAGGCCTGGCGTGCTGCAGTTCATGGGGTCACAAAGAGTCAGACACGACTGAGCGACTGATTGACTGCACAGCACAGTAAACTCTACTCGATAGTCTGTAATGACCTATATGGGAAAAGACTCTAAAAAGGAGTGGATATGTGTATATGTATGCTGCTGCTAAGTCACTTCAATCGTGTCCGACTCTGTGCAACCCCATAGACACAGCCCACCAGGCTTCCCCGTCCCTGGGATTCTCCAGGCAAGAACACCAGAGTGGGTTGCCATTTCCTTCTCCAGTGCATGAAAGTGAAAAGTGAAAGTGAAGTCGCTCAGTCGTGTCTGACTCTTAGCGACCCCATGGACTGCAGCCCACCAGGCTCCTCCATCCATGGGATTTTCCAGGCAAGAGTACTGGAGTGGGGTGCCATTGCCTTCTCCAGTGTATATGTATACTGATTCACTTAATCCCTGGAGTGGGGCATGGCAATCCACTCCAGGATTCTTGCCTGGAGAATCCCATGGACAGAGGAGCCTGGTGGGATACAGTCCACGGGGTCACGAAGAGTCGGACGTGACTAAAGCAGCTCGGCACTCGTGCACACACATGTATATGTGTTCCTGACTCACTTCGCTGGACACCTGAAACTAACACAGCATGACGCATCTCCTGAAAGTGAAAGGCGCTCAGTCGTGTCCGACTCTTCGGGACCCCATGGACTATACAGTCCATGGAATTCTCCAGACCAGAATACTGGAGTGTGTAGCCTTTCCCTTCTCCATGGGATCTTCCCAACCCAGGGATCGAACCCAGGTCTCCTGCATTACAGACAGATTCATTACCAGCTGAGTCACAAGGGAAGCCCAAGAATACTAGAGTGGGTAGCCTATCCCTTCTCCAGCAGATCTTCCTGACTCAGGAACCAAACTGGGGTCTCCTGCATTGCAGGCAGATTCTTTACTAGCTGAGTTATCAGGGAAGCCCATACATCTACGACACTCCAGTAAAAATTAATATTAAAAAGTAAGTGGAAGCACCCTCTGCCTTAAACCCCGAGTTACAGACACAGAGACCCTCACACGGGGTCAGTGAGCCTACAGCTCTGGGTTCCATGGCTGGTCTCACCTTTGCCCTCGACATCATGCCAGACTCCTAGCCCTAACTCACTGCTCCTGGTGGTGCAGGCTCCCACATCCCTCCCTCCTCCCGAGGGGCCTGTGAATAACCCCTTGTATGCCCATACCACCACCACCTCACCTCTGGCCTCGGATGAAGCCCACCTCCCACCATGGGCACCACTCCTGCCCTTGACTTTCCTTCTGCCCCAAGCCAGACCATAGGTCCAAGGTTTCCTGGCACCTCTGGAGAATGGCTTCCGTGTGGCCTGAAAGAGATGTCCCCCCTTCGCCAGCAGGCCTGTGACCCCACGTGCACAGACCTGGCTCCCTGAGAGTTAACTGGATGGGAAGGAGGGTCCCTCATGTGGCCTTGCTCCCCGCCACTGTTGTATACACCCCACACACTTCACCCTTCCCTGGGACTGGCACCGAATCACAAGTCCAGACTGTCTGTTGTTGTCACTCTTGTCCCATGATGGGCAGCATGACGTGGCAGAGACAGTGGGTGTGTGAATCGAGTCAGAAGCACCAACGTGCATGACCTCGGAAATCACTTCACTCTTCTCTGCACGTTACATCCAGTAGTTCGTCTCGGACTGTGGTCACAGGGCCACCCCCACCCCAGACGTGGAGAAGACACAGATGCAGAAGGGCTTTATAGCCGGCAGAGCGCTGGATCAGGTGTGGCCTGGAGCTGGTGCATGCGGGCTGAAGGAGGTGAGAACTCAGGATGATTTCAGGTGAGGATGGCCTCACACCATCCCTGAGGGAGCCCGGGACCCTGCTCCACGCTGTGCAGGGGGAGGCACCACCAAGAGCTCTGGGCTCAGCTCTGGGCACTGTGAACATAAAAGTGGGCAGGCAAGACAGACACTCAGATGCACCCTCCAGGGACCAGCCAGACAGCTGTGCCATGTCCTGGGGGCAGCGCCGACCCCAGGAAGGGAACATGGTGGAGGTAGGGGTGAGGTGGGGGTGTGAGAGACCCGGGTCTAGCTGTGTTAGGTTCAACAGTCAGGAAAATGTGAGGTTTTGAGCAGAGGCTGGAGTGAGGGAGAGCGAGCCTGGGGAAAGATGTGGGGGATAAGGTTCTGAACAGAGGGGCGGAGACCTGCAGTCTTGTCTTACAGTGTCCTGGGTACTGAATTCTGACTCCAAATTCCTGTGTTGCAGCCCTAACCCCCAGTGTGATGGCGTGAGGAGGGGGGCCTTGGGGAGGTGGTTAGGACAAGAGTACATCATGAGGGTGGGGCCCCAGGATGGGATTGGTGTACTTATAAAAAGGAAGATACCAGAACTCAGACCCTCAAGAACACGTGAGGACGGGAAGGTGGCCGTCTGCGAACCAGGAAGAGAAGCCGACCAGGACCCAACGTGGCCAGCTGTGGGACCTCGGAAGTCCAGAACCCCAGGACTCTGAGGAATAAGGTCTGTGTTTGCCCCCCGCCCTCCCCAGTCTGAGCTGAGACAGGATCTCTGTCTGGCTTTAGCATCAGGTCACATCAGTCTCATGGAATGAGTCAGGAAGCGTTTTCTCATCTTCTGGCTTTTCTTTTTTTTTGGAAGAGTTTCTGAAGTTCTGGTAATAGTTCTTTAAACGTTCAGCGAAGTTCATCAGTGAAGCCGCCTGGGCAAAGGCCTGCAGAGCGTGTGTCTAGTGTGTTCAAGACAGTTCTGGGGAGGTTGTCACTGGGGCAGAGACAGGGCATGCATGCCCCACAGCCTTGGGGAAGAATGTGGGAGCACGAGGGGAGAGGTGGCGAGATCCACCTCACATGTAAAGAGCCCTCTGTCTGCTGGCACCGCGGACTCGCTAAGGTGGGACAGGCAGGGCGGCCAGTGGCCAGCCTCTCACACCACACACATGAGCTAGTCGGGGTGGGAGTTGGAATTAGTCCCCTTGTTGGAGTCCAGGTCAGGGCCCAGAATCAGCCTGGGATCACCTTGGAGAAAGGCCTCCCGGGCACCCCAGCTCCACAGCCATATCCTGGGCCCACGAGGACTCCAGAGCACGTGTCTCCTGCTGTCTGAGAACCACACTCGGCTCACTGCAAACCTTGGCAGCCTTGACACCACCATCAGAGTGGTTTCACATAGTGAAGAGAGGAAAAAAGACAACTTACAATTGCAAATTGAACGCATCTCTGCCAGCCCGCGCTGTCATCTAGCGCACGAGACAGATGGCGAGGAAGCACTCCGGGAACCTGTTATGACATGTCTCTGAGCAGCGTGGGGCAGACGGGCTCCAGGAGGCACGGGCTGCCTGCCACTCCTCCTCAAGTGGCTCCTGAGCAGACGCTGGGGACGAGGGGCAGGAGCCGGCCCGTCCACCTCGCTCTCTGCTTCTGCTCGTTCCTCTTCCCTCAACTCTCACCTCCCTGCAGAACCTCAGGACGTGGAGACCCAAGAGTCCACCTGTGCAGCTGCTGGGGGCAGGGACCAGACACCCCTCTCTGCTGCATTCTAAATTCAGGACGAAAAGGACAGTCCGTTCCCGGGTTGGGCCAGATCACTCTGGCCACTGGCACAGCAAGAGCCCAGCTCAGGGCGAGGGGGCCCCTGGGAGGGGCAGAGAGGGGACAAAGGGGCCCCCAGCGGCCTCTTCGCTTTATGCAGATGAGAACAGGTGTGTGGGAACCCGGCCCATTTGCCATGGCACACATGCTTCCTTGATTTTGCCACCACCACCAGCAAGGCCTTCCTCACTCCCGAACACTGCTTTTTTTAGGAAAAAAACAGTCGCTGTATGAATGGGTTTTCTTAGTAACCATATTGTCTGTCATCCTCCTCCCCAGAGCTCGCTCACTTACGTGCAGATCTGAAGGCCTGCTGCCTGCAGAGACCAAGGGTAATGGTAGAGCAGATCTGGTGTGGACCCTGGGAAGGAGGGAGATCTGGTGTGGACCCTGGGAAGGAGGGAGATCTCAGATACCCGGCCCGGGAGGCGGGGGCGCGGGGGATGGTCAGGGCCTGATGACAGCCCAACTCTGTACTCTGTTCTGAGGCGGGGGGCAGGGGAGGCTGGGTGAGCAGAGGACAATGAGACAGGCAGGCAGGACCCTGAAGCCTGGGTGGGACCCCACAGCCCAGGTCAGACCCGACACCTGGCCAAGGGGAGGGGCTGGTCCAGAGGAAATGGGGGTGAGGAGGGAAAGGAGGGCCCAGAGGTGGAGACTAGCCACAGGCGTGGACAGGGGACAGATGGAGGTTTGGTCAGACCAAAGGGACTCCAGGGTTTTCTATGACTGAGTCCTCGGTGCAAACTGGAAATTTCAACAAGACTCTGAGGAAAAAAAAAACAAAAGAGTGTCTCTGAGCAGAAAGAATGAAAACACAAGCATACATTCACATTCAGTGGGTGGGGGGAGGGAGCACGCTGCCCGGGAGGGGAGGAAGGAAGGGCGGGCACGTAGGACAGAGGGCCAGCCCCGCCTTCTCTTGAGCCTGCTTTGCTCCAAGCATCCATGTCCCAGCCCCAAATCTCTGAGAACTGAAGCCCCAAGCTTCCCAGCACCAAACGCCCCACTGTGAGATGTTCCACGTTGTCTGCATTAATCCATTCACAATTAATCAGTTTCACAAAGAGTCGTTTTAACACACGGCCTGCTTCTTCCTCAGAGAAGGGAAGCAATTAATAACATGAATCACAGAAATGAAAAAGCCCTGGAAGGTTGTTTGAGGCCAGGCCAGGGCACACTCAGATTTGCATCAGGCCAGCAGACCTGGCTGGGCCATGGGGAGGGCCTTGGAGTGAAAGCGAGTCCCAAGGCTGGCTGAGAACCTGCCCTCGGGGGTCCCCACTCCAGGACAGAAACCCACTCTGTTCCCAAAGCCTGAGTCACACTCAGCCTCGCCCCACAGCACGGAACCAGAGGCCCATGGACGGCTCAGCGGGGCTCTCTTGGTCACTGGGCTCCCAGGACCTGGCCCATCATTGTCACCTAACACATGCTGCAGAGGGGCAGCAGTCAGAGCACCGCGTGTGGGGAGTTGTCCCGGGAAACCAGACTCCCGAGGTCATTCTTCCATTTATTCATTTACAAATTGTAAAATTAATTCCACAAACACTCACAGTGAGCTCTTTGCTCTTCAAAGGGAAGCATGAAGGTGTTGGCAGAGGCCCTGTTTAAGCCTCTGTCTCCTAGCTCTCCAGCTTCACGGGAGGTCTCAGGGCCAGTGTGCCACGCTGCTCCTACTTCCTCCAACCAAAGGACACCCACAGGCTGAACCCTGAGGCCACTGGTTCAAATCCCAACATACTATGTTTGAACCTTGAAGAGTCACTCTGTCGCTATGTGGACTTGATCAGGCTGCCTAACCAAACAGTATCAACTGGTGGTTTACGCGTGTACGTGCTAAGTCACTTCAGTCATGTCTGACTCTTTACGATCCTATGAACTGTAGTCCACAAGGCTCCTCTGTCCATGGGATTCTCCAGGCAAGAATACTGGAGAGGGTTGCCATTCCCTTCTCCAGGGGATATTCTCAACCCAGGGACGGAACCACATCTCCCGTGTCTCCTCTATTGCAAGTAGATTCCTTACCACTGAGCCAACAGGGAAGCCCTGGCGGCTTACACAGCAGAAATGTGTTTTCTCACCATCCTGGAGGCTGGGGGTTGGAATCAAGGTGTCGGCAGCCCTGGTTTCTTCAGGGGCCTCACTCCTTGGCTTGCAGATGGCTGCCTTGGTGCTCACAGGGCAGCTCCCTGGATGCTGGTCTCCATGTCCAAGTCTCCTGTTCTCAGGGAGAGGGTGGGATGAATTGAGAGAGTAGCACTGACATCCATACACTATCACATGTGAAACAGACAGCTAGTGGGAAGCTTCTGAAGAGCACGGGGAGCACGGCTCCATGCTCTGCGATGCCCTAGAGCGGTGGGGTGAGAGGGAGCGAGGCCGAAGAGACTGGTGGCTCAGACGGTGAAGAAGCTGCCTGCAGTGCAGGAGACCTGGGTTTGATCCCTGGGTCGGGAAGATCCCCTGGAGAAGGGAATGGCAACCCACTCCAGTATTCTTGCCTGGAGAATCCCATGGACAGAGGAGCCTGCCAGGCTACAGTCCATGGGGTCACAAACAGACACGACTGAGCAGCTGATTCGCACTGTTGGACAACAGAAACTAATACAACATCGTAAAGCAATTATACTCCAATTTTTTAAAAAAAATAAAGGACCTCCCTGGTGGTCCAGTGGTTAAGAATCCGCCTGCCAATGCACGAGACATGGGTTCCACCCTTGGTCCAGGAAGATTCCACGTGCCAAGGGCCAGCTAAGCCCGTGTGCCACAACTACTGAAGTTTTTGTGCTCTAGAGCCTGTGCTCCGCAGCAAGAGAAGCCACCACGACGAGAAGCCCGTGTGCCGCAACTACAGAAGCCCAACTGCAGCAAGGAAGACTCAGTGCAGCCAAAAATATTAAATAAATATTTCTTAAAATAAAAATATTTTTTTAAAAAGGAAACAGGTTTCCCATTCTCATGGGGACACCAGTCATGCCAGGTCGGGGCTCATCCAATGGCCTCATCTGATTATCTCTATAAAGACTTATTTCCAAATAAGGTCACGTTCACAGGTACTGGAGCTAAAACTTCAAGGCTTTAGGGGGACAGAATTCAGCCCACAATGACCTCTGGGTCTTGGTCTCCTTAGAATGCCCAGCTCCCCCAGAGCAGATGTGAGGACCTCCTGGACTGGGGCTCCTGAGCCTTAACAGGCGATGCTAACAGGAGTAACGGATTTTCTCCTCCAAAGACAGGAGGATGGAGATGGGGCACTGTTGCCACTGCCCCCAGAAAACCACCGTCTCAGTGGCTCAGAGGACGTTAGCATGGGCTCTGGCAGCAGAGAAAATACCTCAAGAAAAGCCAAGTCACCTTGCAGAGATGCCAGTGTTAAGGTCAGAACCGTGACTCCCCCAATCCATTCATTTCTCCCTGATAATTACACCGCCTGCCTGGCTGGTGGCATTAGAGTCTAACCAAGACCAGCTCTTCAGAGGCAACAGAAAAAAAGGGCAAGAAAAAAGGCAACCCCTTGGTGGGCAGATTTTTCGCATTTCATCTGAATTCCATAATGAATAATTTACACAAAGGCTTTATTGGAGCCCAGAGCCCCACAATAAATGTTCCATGAGAACATACGCAAATATTTCAACGTCAATCTCTCTCTGGGGGGGTTCAGCTGACAGCCCAAACCAGGTCTGAGTGGCTACATTGCTTATTTATGAAAAACATCATCTTACTTTTATTTGCCTCTTTCCAGGCATTCATGGGGTGATGAATTTGAGGGGCACAGGCAGCAAACACAGCTGCTCCTGTCAGATCCAGGAGGGGAGGGAGGCCCTGAATTTTGGAGCAGGAAGTGAGGAGAGGGGCCTCAGCTGTCTGCCCCTTTTTGCCTGCAAATAGCAATGGGGAGAGAGACGAGGAGGGGAGGAGCCACCTGGTTTCCAGGGGCAGAAGTGATACTTGGCCACGCGCCCTGGGCTATCCAGAGCAGGATGGAGTGCAGGCACAGTGGGGCCGGAGGAGCCCCCAGTGATCCAGCTTAGGGAGAGAGGTCCAGAGTGCAGGTCTGGGAACAGGAAGGCTGGTCTATCCTCCCGCCTGATGGGCGACTTGGCCTCTCCCAGGCTTCACTGTCTCATTTATGAAACAGGAAACCAAAAGGCCCACACTCAGGACCATCACGAGGATTGAACGAGGGGATGCGGGCAGCCTGGCCGCCACGTTGTCACTCACACACCACAAACATCTGTCCAGTGGACGGGTGTGTGTGGCCCAGGGCCTGCGATGGGCAGGCTGCCAGTGAGAGCTGTCACTTCTGATGTGACTGTTTCCATGGCAGCGGGGGGGCGGGGTCCTGACTCGGCTCCAGGGTCCAGGGGTGCTGCTCCCCCCCACTCCCACACGCCCTTGGGGAGTTCATGGAGCCTCAGCATCAAGGCTCTCTTAACATTCTATCTTCTTAATCCCTGGATTCATCTCTTTTTTCTGTTAGTGTATTTGTGCTCAGCAGAGGCTTCAACTCCATCAGCCACACCAATGTGCTTCTGAGGGCCTTGTGGGCATCCGGCCCTGTATGAGGCCAGGGTTGAATTGGGTGCCTGGGGAGGGGATGGGGGCGGAGGAGACCCCAGGCTATGCTCTACCCTCCCCACCCCAGCCAGGTGAGTGGTGGTCCTGGTGTCCAGGCTGTTAGGGTCACCTGCATTTCAAGGACCCTGGATGATGGCCGAGAGTGCCTGAGCAGCATGTGCTTTCTGCTTGCTGAGAATGCTGGGCTCTGGGAGGGAAGGGGGCAAAGATGGGACAGAGGGAAGGTAGGATGGAGTGGGACCCAGTGCACCACAGAGAACATCCAATCTTGAAAAGACTGATGGGACTTCCTTGGTGGTCCAGTGGTTAAGAATCTGCCTTCCAATGTAGGGGATGCAGGTTTGATCCCTGGTCAGGGAACTAAGATCCCACATGAAAGTGAAGTCACTCAGTCGTGTCCGACTCTTAGCGACCCCATGGACTATAGCCTACCAGGCTCCTCCATCTATGGGATTTTCCAGGCAAGAGTACTGGAGTAGGGTGCCATTGCCTTCTCCACTAAGTTCCCTGACCAGGGATCAAACCCAGGCACCCCTGCATTGGGAGCGTGCAGTCTTAGCCACTGGACTACCAGGGAGTGAAGTCGCTCAGTCGTATCCGACTCTTTGCGACCCCATGGACTGTAGCCTACCAGGCTCCTCCGTCCATGGGATTTTCCAGGCAAGAATACTGGAGTGGAGTGCCATTTCCTACCACAGGGCAAATAAGCCCACATGCTTCAACTAGAGAAAAGCCCACATTCCACAATGAAAGATCCTGTATACAGCAACTAAGACCTGACACAGCCAAGAATAAATAAATAAAATTTTTTTAAAAAAAGAAGAAAAGACCTCAGTGGTCATCTTAGGCAAATTGGCCTGTCCTGTGCATGCAGGTGTCAGCTTCCAGCCCCATCAGTGACCAGCTGGGCGACTGCCCAAGTGTCTTAGCTTCTCTGAACCTCTGTTCTCTCATCTCTAAAATGGAGTGACTATAATCCCTTCCCCTTATGACTGGCCCATGCAGCCCAGGGCACAGTGTCAATGACCCTCCAAGCAAGCACCCAAGAAATGCTCGTTTGGGGAAAAGAGGGGGAGACCCGAGGTGGGGGCTGTCCCACCATCCCTCAGTGTATCACTGGCACACAGGTCACCTCTCCCCTCCTTCCCACAGGACCCTGTTTGTGGTCTGGGGGTCCACCCTCCTCTGCACTCACAATGGACCCCCAGGAAGCCAATTCATCTCTTATGCTGACGGTGATTATTTCAGCCAATCAGCACACGGAATTCCCTTACTGACTATAATAGGTTCAGAAGCAGACACGTGACCAATCAAGCTGGTCAATCAGAGGGATGGGAAGGACCTTCATTCCATCCATCTTTCTCCCTCTGGGTGTGAATGATGAGCAACTTGTCCCATGGGTGGCTGGGAGCACCTTCCTTAAAGCCATGAGAGAGTCTGCCAAGGGACGAAGAGAGACAGAGCCCAGGGAATCACAGAACAGAGGAGGTAGAGTCCTGATGGTGTTGTGCCTGCAGCACACTTCGCCCCAGAACCTGTGCTAACACAAAATGATGCATTTCTTCACGGTTGAAGTGAAAAAGTAAAAGTGTTAATCACTTAGTCGTGTCTGACTCTTTGCGACCCCATGGACTGTAGCCCACCAGGTTCCTCTGTCCACGGAAATCTCCAGACAAGAATACTGGAATGGGTTGCCATTTCCTTCTTCAGGGGATCTTTCCGACCCAGGGATCGAACCCACGTCTCCTGCAGCACAGGCAGATTGTGGTCTGAGCCAACAGAGAAGCCCTCTTCATGGTTGCTGCTGCTGCTACTGCTGCTAAATCGCTTCAGTCGTGTCTGACTCTGTGCGACCCCATAAATGGCAGCCCACCAGGCTCCTCCGTCCCTGGGATTCTCCAGGCAAGAATACTGGAGTGGGTTGCCATTTCCTTCTCCATGGTTAAGTCATCTCAAATGGGCTCTTCATTACTTACAACCTGAGACGTCCTCATTGGCACAAGTCTGAGAGCCATTCATTCACTCATCATTCAGTCATTCAGTCATCGCTGAGAACCCAATACAGCTGAGCACAGTCTCAGTTGTAAGGAATAAAAATTCACATTAGGAAACATGCTCTGCCCCAAGTGCTCACAGCCCAGGAGGGGAGACAGACACATGAGTGGACATGCACCCTCCTGGGTGAGCAGAGGATGAGGAGGGAGGATCTGGTAGCTACCTGACCAAGCCTGGCTGGAAGGGCAGGGACTGAGTGGGGGAGGCTCAGGGAAGTTCCCTGGGAAGCAGGCTTCTGCTGCCCCAGTCATCTCGAGACCTGTGTGCCGTGGTTGGTTTGTTTTCCTCATGATCTCTAGGATGGACCATCTGGCTCCTGAGAAAGGCCCCCTGTTTATAAAGTGAGAGGGTCTCCACTGCAGCTAGACCTGCATGGCCCCTCAAATGTCCATGCCTGGGCACAATTAACACCAGCAGAGGAGCACACAGTGGGAGAAAGGAGGGAAAAAGTAATGGCCAAATTAAGGTTTTCACCAGAATTCTATTCTAAGCTTTCTGAGAAAGGTCACGTCAGTTTTTGAAGACCCACACAAAGGACTGTCAAACTGAATTGAAACACAGCACTCGCTGTCCCGGAAGGGCCCTTGAGAAGAGCCTCCGGAACTCCCTCCTGAAGCATAATTGTCATCGCGCCTCTAATGGGGCAGGATGACAGCGGGGTCCTGCTGCCTGGGATTGACCTCACCACTCACAGCTGAGTGACCTCTGCAAGGCTGTCACCTCCTGCAAAAAAACAATGGTGCCTACTTCTGAGAACGAATGTGAAAATTCTATAGATAAGAGAATGTTCTTAGAACCATTTCTGGTATGCTGTAAGTGCTCAATAAGTGTTGGTATTATTTTCTAGGCACTTCCACTCTAATCAAATGGTCTGTAGGCAGAGACTTGTGCACCTGGCCAAGTAAAATAATAGAGAATGAACTTACCTTCCCGACTAGAACAACCTAAATAAAGGGGAAAATATGTGAAACAGTTTGTCACACCATGGACATCAGGCAGAAAAGGAAAGTAATCCCTGACACATAGGGAATAAACCAGGTGAACCCAAAGAACATCCCCACCTGCTCTACTGGGGCAGAGCCCAGGAGACCTTGAGTAGAGGAGACGGAGCTGAGAATCCAGACCATAGCACAGACACTGGAGTAGAGAAAGCTGCAGACAGAACTCTGAAGATCTGCAAAGGAATCCAGCAAAGGCATTATCAGTGTACATAGGTGAGGAGACTACCCATGGGTGTAGAAGATAGCCCCCAAAAATGTGAGTGGGAAGAGTGCCTGGTGCTCACACAGGCCAGCAAATTGTTACCATTCTCACCACCAGACTGGGAATCCCCATAAAGCATGAAAGGTTGTGTAGAGCATTCAGAAGGGTCTTACCTCAGTCGTGGGGATTAACTCCCCCAGACCAAATGCTGATATGGTCTAGGAGTAACCACTAGGAGTAATTGTTTCTGATTTTCGGGTCTCACCAGCAAACTTAAGAGGAAGGTCTGATAAGATCAAAATGTTCCCAAATAACTGCATCTCAGAACAAAGCTCAGGAATATTCTAGACCTATTTAAAAAAAAATACCCAGCAGCCTACAACACAAACTTCCAATGTCTGGCATCCAATCAAAAATTTCTAGGCATGCAACAAAGCTTGAAAACACAACCTATAATAAGAAGAAAAACTGATCAGATAAGAACTGACATGGAAAAAAGTGAAAGCATTAGCCGCTCAGTTGTGTCCGACTCTTTGCAACCTCATGGACTGTAGCCAGCCAAGCTCCTCTGTCCGTGGAATTCTCCAGGCAAGACTACTGAAGCGGGTAGTCATTCCCTTCTCCAGGGGATCCTTCCAACTCAGGAATGGAACCTGGGTCTCCTGCATTGCAGGCGGATTCTTCACCATCTGAGCCACCAAGGAAGCCCAAGAACTGACATAGATGTTGGAATTAGCAGACAAGAACATTTTCAAAGTTATTAAGGTCAACACAATATTAAGGAGCAGAACAAAGCTGGAGATCTGATGCTACCCAACTTTAAGACTTACTATAAAGCCATTGTAACCAAGACAATGTAATACTGCTGGAAAACAGACAAATAGGTCAATGGAACAGAACAGACAGCCCAGAAATAGACCCACATAAATATATATAGTCAGCTGGTCTTTGACAAAGGAGGCAGGGCAATGGAGCAAAGATAGTCTCTTTAACAAACGGTGCTAGAACCACTGGCTGTCCATATACAAGAAAAGAGAATCTAGCCACAGGACTCACAGCCTCCACAAAAAGTAACTCAAAATGGATCACAGACCTAAATGTAAAACAAAGCTATAAAGCTCCGGAAAGAAAATATAAGAGAAAACCTAGAAGAGCTCAGATTTGGCAGTGACTTCTCAGCAACAGCACCAAAGGCGTGATCTGTAAAATAAATAATTGATGAACTGGGCTTAATTAAAATAAAAACATTTGCTCTGTGAAAGACAATGTCAAGAGGTTTAGAAGACAAGCTCAGACCGAGGGAAAATATTTGCAAAAGACACAACTGAGGGACTTCCCTGGCAATCCAGTGGTTAAGTCTCTGCTGTTCCACTGTAGGGGGTGTAGGTACAATCCCTGGTCAGGGAACTAAGATAAGATCCCACATGCCACAGGGCATGGCCACCAAAAGAAGGAGAAAAAATACACATCTGATAAGACTGTTATCCAAAATACGCAAAGAACTCTATTTTTTTACTTAATGATTTTTTATGGGAGTACAATCACTTTATTTACACAAAGAACTCCTAAAACTCACTAAGAAAACAAACTCTATTTTTAAATGGGCTAAAGACCTGAACAGACACCTCACCAAAAAATGTGTACAGACAGAAAACAATTATACGATAAGATGTTCCACATCCTATGTTATGAGAAAAATTCAAATTAAAACAATGATAAGATACCACTACACACCTATCAGAGTAACAAAAACAATCTGGGACACTGACAACACCAAATGCTGGGGAAGATGTGCAGCAGTGGAAATTCTCACTCATTGCTGGTGGGGGTACAAAATGGTGCAACCACTCTGGAAGACAGTTTGGTGGTTTCCTACAAACCAAATTCAAGGAGTATGCTCCTTGGCATTTGCCCAAACGAATTAAAAACTTATGTCCACATAAAAACCTGCACATGGGTATTTATAGCAGCTTTATTCATAATTGCCGAAACTTGGAAGCAACCAAGATGCCCCTCTGTAAGTGAATGGATAAACAAACTGGTACATCCAGACAATGGAATACAATTTGGAGCTAAAAAGATATGAGATAGCAAGGCATGAAAAGATATGGAGGGAATTTAAATGTGATTGCTAAGGTGAGAGAAGCCCATCTGAAAGGCTACAGAGGGACAATTTCAACTATATAACATTTAGACATTGGAGGCAAAACTAGGGGGACAAGAAAAAGATCTGTGTTTGTCAGGAGTGGAGGAGGGAACAGGCAGAGAGCAGAGGATTTCTAGAAGTTTGAAAATACTCCACGAGGTTATAATGACACACATACACCATTGCCCATTTGTCCAAACCCACAGAGTATACAGCACTAGGGTGAACACTAAGGTGAGCTACGGACTTTGCGTAATAACCACGTGTTGATGTAGGTTCTTCTTCCGGGGTAAAACATGTACCCGTCTGGTGAGTGGTGTTAATAATAGGGGAGGCTATGCATGTGGAGGGCAGGCAAAGTACATTGGAAATCAGAGATTTTTGCATGTTCCCCCCAATTTGCTATCAACCTAAAACTGCTCTAAAATGGAATTTTTAAAAAGAAAAAAGTTATTAAAACTGTCTCCCATATATTCAACAAGTTAGAAACAGGTAAAATACTTTAAAAGACTCAAAGTTCTAGACATGAAAACCACACTATCTGAGATGAAAAATACACCAGATGAAATTAATAGCTGATTACATGTTGCAGGAGAAAAGAGCAATGAACTTAAAGCAATAGAAATTATACAAGACATAACCCAAAGAGGAAAACAATTTTTAAAAATTAACAGAGAATGTGTAAGCTGGAGGATAATTTCAAACAGTGTAAACAGTGAAATTGGAATCCCCAAAGGGGTAGAGGAGAATAGAAAATCTATTTGAAGAACTATGACTGAAAATATTCCAAATTTGATAAAAACCACAAACTCACAGATTCAATAAGATGTGTGTGTTAGTCACTCAGTTGTGTCGGACTCTGTGCAACCCCATGGACTGTAGCCCACCAGATACCTCTGGCCATGGAATTCTCCAGGCAAGAATACTGGAGTGGGTTGCCATTTCCTCCTCCAGAGGATCTTCTCGACCCTGGGATCGAACCCAGGTCTCCCACATTATAGGCAGATTCTTTACCCACTGAGTTATCAATGAACCTCAAACACAAGATAAAGTTACACCATGATCAAATTGCTTGACTTCAAAGATAAAAAGAAAAGACCAAAATTAGCCAGAGGAAAAAGACATGGCATGTACACAGAAATCAAAATGACAGATTTCTTACTGAAAACAATGTAAGCAAGAAGACAGCAGATGAACATCTTTAAACTTCTGAGGAGTCAAAAACCTAGAATTATATGCAGTGAAATTATCTCTAAAAAATAAAGACAAGGATCTCAATTTTGGAAAAGTTGAAACAAGCACAGGTCATCTGGTCTCTCCCACTAAGCACAACTATAACACCTGGACATGTGCATGGAGCAGTTATTAGAGGACTTTGAAAAGTAAATAGAGCAGACAGATCAAGGAAGAAAACCAGATTTTTTTCCTTTAAGTACCATGGGAAATTTCTGGGCAGTCCAGTGGTTAGGACTCCAGGCTTCCACTACAGGGGGCACAGTTCAGTCCCTGGTGGGAGAGCTAAGATCCCACGTGGTGTGCCAAAAATAAATAAATATAAAGTATCACAAAATCAGCAGTGAATTCACCATTTTTCCCTCTAGTACACTTGGCCTGAACACAGTGCAACTCACAACCCAAAAGTGAGCATTGGCACAGACAGACAGCTTCAGGGGCAGCCCTCTCATTCTGGCTCAAGGAGTGGGAACAGAACCTCCTAAATGCTGTAAGAAAATGTAGAAAGCCTATGTCCTTTCTCTCCTTTATTTTATCATGCCTCAGCCCCCAAATAATCCCATAGCAGTGTTGGCAGGTTCCCAAGGGAGGGGAACCTTCCTCTTCAGTTTGGATCTGTGATTCCAAAAATGGGGGAAACCCCGTTGCTTTTTCCTCTTTCTATCTCCAGCACTTGACATCAGATAATGGTGTAGTCGGGTGGTGCCAGTGGTAAAGAACCCACCTGTCAATGGAGGAGATGTAAGAGACGCAGGTTCAATCCCTGGGTCGGGAAGATCCCCTGGAGGAGGATATGACAACCCACTCCAGTATTCTTACCTAAAGAATCCCACAGACAGAGGAGCCTGGTGGGCTTCAGTCCATAGGGTCTCAAAGAGTCGGACACGACAGAGTGACTTAGCATGCAGTGGTGTAGTGACAGAATTGCACATCAGAGCAAGGTCACTAGAGCCCTAGATTTCTGACCAAAAGACTGAAACAAGTCCAGAGATTATGGAAAAGACTACATAGAGGGGAAAGCTGTGGAAAATAACTCCATCAGGATGTATTATAGACTCCTGGTCTCACCTCCCAGGCTGCATGTGGCATGAATCTGATCCTGGACAGTATACCGAGGACTTCAAGAACTGAACCTCTGAGTTGTGCACACGAGGGACAAATGTGAACAGCACCCCACAGGCTTTGAAAACTGAGCTGACATTGGAACCACCTCCCCAAGCTCCCTCCAGTACAGGCAACAAAGGAAAGCACCATGTATCACCCAGTTGACCACACTGTTTGCTCCGCCACCAATTCCCGTGGAATTTCCCCCAAGTGCACCAGCCAGCCTTTCTCTTTCATCGAGTGGCCTCGTCGCTGACTGCATTTCATTCTCATCACCAGCCCTGCTAGGTCAGAAGATACCACCAGTCTGACATGGTACCGTACTTGCTGGGTAAATGGCCAAGCGGCTGTGTATTCTGACACAAACAGGATGCTTATTGCTCACAGCAAAGCCAGCGCTCAGAGCAGCTCTTTCACAATCCCACGGGCAATGCAGCTGACCAAGCTCATGGCTGCATGGGTTACAACATGGGGAGGAACCCCAAATTATGAGACTCAGCGCTTCCACAGGGCAACTGGGACCCCTGCCCCTCCGTCCCTCCCGAGAGACCTTGTCTCTACTCTGGAATGTGAACAGACCCTCCCCAGGCTCTGGTGGAGGCAGGAGAGGGACCTCTGTGTTCACTGTCCAGAGTGTAAACAGGTGTATCTGAATAGAAGCGTGTGGGCTGTTCTGTCAACATGCCAACACTCTCTGCTCAGATGCCCCACCTATGCAGACTGTGAAACTGTCATGGAGAACTGCCCCCCAATAATCTGACAGATCTGGAGGGGTTCATTTCCAGACTGGGGAGGCAGTGGGGGCGGGGGTGCCGAGGGAGGTCACGTGCTCCTGGGTGGGCTCCTTCAGAAGCTGGGAGCTGTCCACACAGACAGTACAAATGGCTGGAGGGACCACTTCTTTCTAGCAGGGAGGGAATTAGAACTTGTGTGAGTGGGGACCCCAGGGTGGCTTCACCCTCGGCAGGAATAATGGTTTCCACTCACAGTGTTGTCCACGCTGCCCTGGACAACTGCCCAGGTGAGCCAGGGACTGTCTGCACCACTGAGCTAACCAGTCACCTCTGCCTCCCTGGGCAACAGATGTTCCTGGGGACATTCTTCACTCTTCCCTGTGAGAGCACAGCCCCCGGAGTTGGATGGCCTGCCTTCAAATCCCAGATCCACTGTCTGTCAGCTGTGTGACCCTGGGCTAGTTCTCGCCCTCTCTGTGTTAGGCAGGTGGGGAGATGGCAGTGCCTGCATCACCAGGGATCTGAGAGCTGGCTGAGCTGAGCATGCATTCTGGATGCCTGGGCACAATGAGAGTGCCCAGTGCTGTGAAAGGCAACTGACCTGGACGCCCACAGGTGCTGGTCAGGGACAAGCTGCCTCTCCCGTCCCCAGCACTGCCATCAGTCACGACTTCCCCTGCATCCGCCTTCCTCCCAGAGGAACAAGGTATGGCTGCTTCCATGTCCCGGGGCTGCCGTAGCCAACCACCAGGCTCGGCAACTTAAACAACAGAAGTCCTCAGGATTCTGAAGGCCGAAGTCCAAACTCAAGGTGTCAGCAGGGCTGGTTCTCTCTGAGGCAGAGGTCAAGGTATGGCCCAGACTTCCTCCTTGGCTTGTAGGGGCCATCTCCATGTTCACCAGGGTGCTCCCTGAATGCATGAGCCCATGGCCAAACTCCCCTGAGAAGGATACCAGCCTTGTTGGATTGGGGCCCGTTCTAATGGCTTCATTTTTTTTCATTTATTATTATTATCTTTTGGCTGCTCTGGGTCTTCACTGCTGCTCGTGGGCTTTCTCTATTTGTGGCAATCAGGGGCTACGCTTTAGTTACGGTGCTCTAGCATCTCATTGTGGTGGCTTCTCTTGTTGCAGAGCATGGGCTCTAGAACACACAGGCTTCAGTAGTTGGGCCACATGGGCTTAACTGTCCCTCGGCGTGTGGGGTCTTCCCAGACCAGGGATGGAACCCAGGTCCTCTGCATTGGCAGGCGATTCTTAACCACTGGACCACCAGGGAAAGCTCCTAATGACCTCATTTAACTTTAACCTCCCCATCCCCAAATGGGTCCACCATGTGAGATTCTGCATACAAATCTGCATACAAATCTGGGGGATGTGATCCACCACATAACCCACCCTCTCAGGTTATGCCTTGTCCTACCCACGAGTTCATGAAGAGGGGCCCTCGTGTGACAAGGTGGCACTAACAGTGGAGGATAAGGTGCAACTTGCCCTCCAAGTGGCCCCAGACTGCCTGGTGTATGTTACTCGCTCCACTGGCTGGGGAAGCAAAGAGACCAGACCTTAGTACAGTTTCTTAGGGCGGGTGGTGGTGGGGGTTTAGTCACTAAGTTGTGTCCACCTCTTTGTGACCCCATAGACTGTAGCTCACCAGGCTCCTTTGTCCATGGGATTTTCCAGGCAAGAATACTGGAGTCGGTTACCATTTCCTTCTACAGGGGATCTTCCCCACTCCGCCAGGGATTGAATCTGGGTCTCCTGCATTGCAGGCAGATTCTTTACCAACTGAGCCATGAGAGAAGCCCTTCTTAGGGCAGAGGGTGCTCTAATAGCTGCAGTGTGGGGGAGAAAGACCAGCCAAGAGGGGCATGGAGAGCCAGTCACAGGCGTCCCACGTCCAGGCACCCCTGCAGCCAATAGATCCAGACTCATTACAAGCGGGGCTCAGGTGGGCTCCCCTTCCCCCACCAGCACCCACGGGCCTCTGCATGTGTGTGAGGTGGCAGGGGAGAGGTAGGGCAGGTCAGAAGCTGAGGTTCCAAATTGTTCACATCATAATTTCCCTCCCCAAGAAGAACAGCATCACCAGGCAATTGCTCTCTTGTTTCTCTATCGGCGTTTTTATTTTCCTCTGGTTCCTGTAATTACCCCTGTGCTGGCAGCTGCATTGAGGGTGGCCCCCGGAGCCCAGTGACTCGAGGCTGGCCCCGGGATGACCCCAGGAACTCACGGCAGGGGCAGGAATTGGGGTTCCCCTTAGTCTCTCTACTTGGGGAGGCATTCAGAGAGATGCTCTTGGTGGAAGCTTAATAAACTGCGGCATGAAATATTCATCCACTTACACTAGCCTAAGTAATTTGGGTTTGCTGGAAATCAACATCATGTTTTCATTTTTAATGAACCCTCCGTAAAGCAGCCCCTCCTGTCACTGTCAGGTGCCGAAAGCGGGAGCTGCCAGAGCCCGATGCAATTTAATCTCCCTTCGCAAACAGTGTTGAACAAGGCTCCATACCGGCCGAAGCCTGGCCCAGACCTCGGGGAGCTCGACCTTTCAGTCTAAGCAAGCCCCTCATTTGTCAAGGAGGCTCAGAGCAGGGGACCCCTCCTCCGCTCTCCCTACTCTCTGACTGTCAAGGACACTCGTCACTCCTTAGGCAGAGCCCACAGGGGCTGTGGTTGGCTAAAGGATGGCCCCCAAATATGTCCCCATCCTAGTCCTCGGAACCTATGGATGTGTCACTTTACCTGGCAAAAGGGACTTTGCAAAAGTGGCTAACTTAAGGATCTTAGACGGGAGTTATCCTGGATGACCTGTGTGGACAAGGCAAGTCACCTGCCCTGAAAAGAAAAGAAAGTGGAAGGGCTTCCCTGATAGCTCAGTTGGTTAAGAATCCACCTGTAATGCAGGAGCCCCGATTCAATTCCTGGGTCTAGAAGATCCGCTGGAGAAGGGATAGGCTACTCTCTCCAGTATTCTTGGGCTTCCCTGGTGGTTCAAACAGTAAAGGATCCGCATGCAGTGCAGGAGACATGGGTTCAACCCCTGGGTTGGGAAGATCCCCTGGAGAAGGGAATGCTTTCACTTCCCTTCACATCCACTCCAGTATTCTGGCCTGGAGAATTCCATGGACTATATAGTCCATGGGGTCACAAAGGATGTTGCAGCTGTCTAGGCCAGAGGCCATGGCAGCCGCCCCTAGCTGGGAACCCCAAGGGGACTCAGGATGAGAAAACAGGACACTGGCCCTAGACAGTTAAGGTGCACATCAAATGAATGATTTCAGTGAGTTCAGACTCTTGTATCTTCCCATACGTAGAAAAGTCCTAAATTCATTAACTTGAGATGTCTTTGTTGTTTAGCCACTAAGTTGTGTCCCACACTTTGCCACACTTTGGACTGCAATACGCCAGGCTTCCCTGTCCTTGACTATCTCCTGGAGCTTGCTCAAACTAATGTCCATTGAGTCAGTGATGCCATCCAACCATCTCATCCTCTGTCGTCCCCTTCTCCTCCTGCCCTCAATCTTTCCCAGCATTTGGGTCTTTTCCAATGAGTCAGCTCTTCACATCAAGTGGCCAAAGCATTGGAGCTTCAGCTTCAGTATCAGTTCTTCCAATGAACATTCAGGATTTATTTCCTTTAGAACCAACTGGTTTTGTCTCCTTGCTGTCCAAGGGAATCTCAAGAGTCTTCTCCAGAACCACAATTCGAAAGCCTCAGTTCTTCAGTGCTCAGTCTTCTTTATGGTCCAACTCTCACATCTGTGCATGACTACTGGGAAAATCATGTCTAGTTTTCTTTAATTAACAGTAGTCTTTTCATGTTCTACCTGGTTTTTGCTTTAAAAATTCCTTTATATCCTGGCTCCTCCCTTATCTCTTCTGAGCAGTCCCCCAGAACTGAGCGGCTGTCTCCTGGGCTTGAGTCCTCAGAAAGCCCTTTAAATAAGGCACAGTTCTCACCTTTTAGGTTGTGCGTTTTTTTCAGTCAATACCTGGGTGGCCCGATGCCATCACAAAGTCCCTATAAGAGGGAGGCAGTGGGGGTCACAGTCAGGGGGAAGATGCTGGACTGCAGACTTGCAGGTGGAGGAGGGACCACAAGCCAAACAAAAGCTGGAAAATTTAAAAAAAAAAAAAAAAGGGTTCTCCCTGCAGTCTCTAGAAAGAACTATCCCCAAAGACGCATTTCAGAGTTTTGGCCTCCAGTGGGTAAAAGAACAAATCAGTATGGCTTTAAGCCACTGAGGATGTGGTCATCTGTTACAGCAGCGACGGGAAGCCAGTTCCGAGAGCATCTCATTTCCAACTTCCCCCCAAAACACATGGTCGGCGCTGGCCCCCTGGGCTCTCCAGACACCCAGCTTCAGATCTGCCTCCCGCTCCTTCCTGGCCCTGTGACCTCAAGCAGGTGCCAGGGTTCTCTCTAAAGCTGGGACAGCAGTGTGTCCTGGGCAGCGCAGCAGTGAATGTGAGCAGCTGTGCTTCCATAGTCCTGCACCTCGGGCTGCCGAGGGCAACACAGTCACTCACGCTGCCTTCAGAAATGCTGACTACAGAGCCTCATAGAGCAGACAAACCTTCTGCCGGCTGGCCCCCTGCCTCCAGGAAAGGTGAAGCAAGCACCACCCATGGCCCAGGTAGGAATAATGAAGCCTGAAGGTGCCAGCTCAGCGCTGGGTGGACAACAAAGCCCCACACAGGGCTGGGACTCCAGGGCTGGGACAATGACCCTGGCGGCCAGAAGGAGGATGAGAATGCCTCCCACCCCTTTTCCAACACCAGCGCCAGCATCAGAGAGAGAACCCTGGACATCTGTCTCATGCATCCCACCTTCTGAATCCCAAGGGCACAAGGAACAGACTTGGTCCTCGCCCTCAGGAAGCCCAGAGTCCAGATGGAGGAAAACGGCTGGGCAAGGAACTGAGGGCACATGGAATGACCCTGTATCCTGAGAGCAGGAGGGCTTCCTGGAGCAATGAGCTGGAATCCACGGGAAGGAAGTGTCTTCGGCATACACAGCACCTGGTTACAAACTGGTCTGGGTGGTCCCAGCAGGGCAGGGAGACTGTCACCTGGTTGGAGACAGGCGTGTCCATCCACAACTCACTATGATTCAGGAATCCATGGGCGGCTGCCGGGAGGAGGCAGATCCAGGGGCCATTCAGGGGACAGACACTGATTGGGAGGACGATTCCCTGAGGGGCCAGGAGGGCAGAGGAGCTGCAGGTGACTCTGCCGGCCGTGGCCTGGGGAGCTGGGAGGACAGAGGACCATCAGCCAAGATGAGGGCATGGGCAGGGCAGGGCTGGGGATGGACGCAGGCCTGAGCCTGGTTGGAGCTACAGACTTTAAGGTCTGGCAGAACCTCTGCGTCAAGGCACAGACAGCTACCACTAGTGGAGGGGGGACTTGCTCAAAAGACCACCAACAGTCAGAACGGGGGGCTGCCGATCAGGAGAGGCCTCTCTGAAGGGCGGACCCTTCCTCCCTCAGGCGGTACCTTTCCTCCTCCCATGGCTGCTCTTCCGGGCCATTGACAGCTGGGGGATGTTACCCGTCATCCCCTCGCCCAGAGTGACAGGCAGTGCCAGGCACAGAGGCGCTGCCTAAGAAACCAGTGGTCTGGAGAATGTGTGGGTGCTGCCTGCCCCCAGGGGTGGGTACAGGCAAGGTGAGTACAGGTACAAGAGCGCCCTTCCCACAGGATGGAGATGCAGGGCCCACGGAAGAAAGGGATGGAGCCCCGGAGTGGGGCTCCTCACAGCCGCTCCAAGGTCAAGTGCCTCCAGCAAATCCCTCAGGACAGTGAACTTCTAAAAGGACATAATCGGAAACCCGTGCGTCGGCTCAGCCGGCAGCTGTCAGAGCATCTGTAATGACTTCAGACTTTCTTAATCCCTCCAACTCTGCAAGTGTCTTACATAATCCGCCCGTCCATCAGCAGGGAAACGCATAGTGCAATGAGCAGGCCTGTCCCCACGTGACCCAGTTTGTAGGACCGCAGGACGGCAAGGACAGGGCTCCCCCTCTGCCTGGTCAGCAGGCTGCTCCCAAACCCACTTCCCCCGGGGCCCGAAGGGCTAGGCGGCTGGCATTTCCAGACTCACTTTGTGCCCAGTCGTGGACAAGTCTTATTCCTCTTGCTCCCAATAAAACGCTGGGTGCCCAGCAGGCCCATTCCTCCCTTGGGATGTGAACCAGGCCTGGCACACTCTCTCCAACAGGTCTGGGCCTGGGTCTATTTCTCATTCCTCCAGCCAAGCCCCACCAGCTTCCCATACTGTGTGACATCCAGGGATTCCTGGCCTGTCACTGGGAGACTGAGTCCCCGGTGGCCTATCTGGCACGACTCTGAGGTTCTGAGCCCTCTCCAGGTGTGTGATCTTGAGAAGATGCAGCGAAGTCAGTGGTCCAGGGAGTGAAGCCAGTGCCCAGAGCCAGGGTCTGAATCCGGGCTTGGAGCCGTGTGGCCCAGGCAGGCTATCCTCCCCGTGGGGGCCCCACTTCCCTGTGTTGGCGAACACACTGCCTGCCAGACACACTCTCAAGGCCTCAAGGGCATCCTCATTTTCTCCTTGCACAGCCACAGGAGGCTGTGTGAACACAGCCCTGAAGTTACTGGTGAAAACACGGAGCCAAGGGGAGGTTGGCTAGCTTGTCCCAGCTCCCCAGCTTGTCCTCGGTGGCAGGGACAGGACCAGGTTCAAGCCTCTGGCTGACAAGCTTGACTCTGCCTCTCAGAACAGCAGTGGCTCCAGGGCACAGAAGCCCAAATCCAGGCATGGGCAGGACTGCTACCTGCTGGAGGCCCCTCCCAGCTCTCGGTGGCTGTCGCTCATCTGTAGCTTTCCTTGGCCTATAGACGCATCATCCTGGCCTCTGCCTCCATGGCCAAGTGGATTTCTTCCCTGTGTGTGCATCTGTGTCCAAGTGTCCTCTCCTTGTAACAGGATCAGTCATTGGATAAGAACCCACCCTGATCCAGGATGATCTTGTCTTAACCTGATGACATCTGTAAAAGGCCCTCTTTCCAAATAAGATCATGGTCACAGGTACCAGGGCTGGAACTTGAACTTGTGTCTCGGGAGAGACACAGTACACCCCACAACAGCAGCTGAGACCAAAAATCAGTGAAACAAGACACTACGGGCTGCCTCACCAAGGGGACCAACCAGAGTCTGACCGTTGTTGTTCAGTTGCTCAGTCATGTCCGACTGTTTGCAACCCCATGGACTGCAGCACGCTAGGCTCCCCTGCCCTTCACTGGCTCACAGTTTGCTTTTTTTTTTTAATTTTATTTTATTTTTTAACTTTACAATATTGTATTGGTTTTGCCATACATCAACATGAATCCGCCACGGGTGTACACGTGTTCCCCATCCTGAACCCTCCTTCCTCCTCCCTCCCCATACCACCCCTCTGGGTCGTCCCAGTGCACCAGCCCCAAGCATCCAGTATCATGCATCGAACCTGGACAGGCGACTCGTTTCATATATGATATTATACATATTTCAATGCCATTCTCCCAAATCATCCCACCTTCTCCCTCTCCCACAGAGTCCAAAAGACTGTTCTATACATCAGTGTCTCTTGCTGTCTCGTATTCAGGGTTATTGTTACCATCTTTCTAAATTCCATATATATGCATTAGTATACTGTATTGGTGTTTTTCTTTCTGGCTTACTTCACTCTGTATTATAGGCTCCAGTTTCATCCACTTCATTAGAACTGATTCAAATGTATTCTTTTTAATTGCTGAGTAACACTCCATTGTGTATATGCACCACAGCTTTCTTATCCATTCATCTGCTGATGGACATCTAGGTTGTTTCCATGTCCTGGCTATTATGAACAGTGCTGCGATGAACATTGGGGTACACGTGTCTCTTTCAATTCTGGTTTCCTCAGTGTGTATGCCCAGCAGTGGGATTGCTGGATCATAAGGCAGTTCTCACATTCATGCCCATTGAGTCGATGATGCCATCCAACCATCTCATCCTCTGCCGTCCCCTTCTCCAGCCCTCAATCTTTCCCAGCATCAGAGTCCTTTCCAATGAGTCAGCTCTTTCCATCAGGTGGCCAAAGGACTGAAGCTTCAGCTCCAGCATCAATCCTTCCAATGAATATTTAGGGTTGACTCCCTTTAAGATTGACTGCTTTGATCTCCTTGTATTCCAAGGGTCTCTGATGAGTCCTCTCCAGCACCACAGTTCGAAAACATCATTCTTCAGTGCTCAGCTTTCTTTATGGTCCAACTCTCACGTCCACACATGACTACTGAAAAAATCATAGCTTTGACTAGACGGACCTTTATCAGCGAAGTGATGTCCCTGCTTTTTAATATGCTGTCTAGGTTTCACCCCACTTCAGTACTCTTGCCTGGAAAATCCCATGGACGGAGGAGCCTGGTAGGCTGCTGTCCGTGGGGTCGCTAAGAGTCGGACACGACTGAGCAACTTCACTTTCACTTTTCACTTTCATGCATTGGAGAAGGAAATGGCAACCCACTCCAGTGTTCTTGCCTGGAGAATCCCAGGGACGGGGGAGCCTGGTGGGCTGCTGTCTATGGGGTTGCGCAGAGTCGGACACGACTGAAGCGACTTAGCAGCAGCAGCAGGTTTGTCATAGCTTTTCTACCAAGGAGCAAGTGTCTTTTAATTTCATGGCTGAAGTCACCATCCACAGTGATTTTGGAGCCCAAGAAAATAAAGCCTGTCACTCTTTCCATTTTTTTCCCACACCTATTTGCCAAGAAGTGATGGGATCAGATGCCTGACTAGAGTCTGACTGAGCCTCTGGTTTCAGCTGCCTCCTGCCAGGAAGTCCCAGGACAGAGGAACACGAAACACAGCACCATGAGGCTGCAGTCAGCAGACCCAGAATACAGGCACCTCCACTGCCCAAGGGCCCAGGCCCAAGTCTAGGGGCCAGAAGGGATGAATGTGGAATCTGCCCAGTAAAAGAGACTCAAAGATACATCATGTTTAACTTACTGAATAAACAAAACCACATTCCACTTCTTGATGTGGGTGGTGGTATCAGGGGTGTGTCTGCCTTATAATAATCCAGCAAAGTAAACATTTCTCTATGGTTTTTTCATACACATGCTTTATTTTACTAAAAAAACATTGGGCTTCCCTTGTGGCTCATCTGGTAAAGAATCCGCCTGTAATGCAGGAGACCCAGTTCGATTCCTGGGTTGGAAAGATCCCCTGGAGCAGGGAAAGGCAACCCACTCCAGTATTCTGGCCTGGAGAATTCCATGAACTATATAGTCCATGGGATTGAAAAGAGTCGGACAGGACTAAGCAACTTTCACTTTAACTTTCTTTCACTATAGTTGTCATTATAATCATCATCATTATGCTTAAATCACTCCCAAAGGTTTCTGAAGAGTTCCTAATGTCCAAGGCTGTGCTGTGTGGAACTAATACAATTATGTAAAGTTTAAAAAATAAAATAAAATTTAAAAAAAAAATAAAGAGGAAAAAAAAAAGAAAAGAAAGACAGACTTGCTCCCTGCACTCATGAAGCGCACCACTGGAGGCAGGTAAGTTGTAGACAGGTAAACCCTCTGCACACAGGTGATCACAGAGTTTCTGCATTGATCCAGCATGGGCTGCATGAGTAGGGGCGGCAGGGGCATGAAGCCTCAGGAAAGATGAATTTGAACCAATGAACATTCCCCATTTCCACTGAAGACAGAATGTATTTCACTTCAGTAGAAGGATCTAGACCAATCACCAGGAATAATAAAAAGTGGTGACAATGCCAACGGCTAGCCTTTATTGCCCATTACCATGTCCTGGGCCCTCTACCAAGAGCCTTACATGGCTATTTCATTTAGCTTTCACAACAGTCCCCATTTAACACGTGAAAAAAGCAGAAAGAACTATTAGCTGGTGCTTGGAAAATGTTTTAATGGATGTATGATTTACATACCCCACAAAATGCACAGCGCTGAAATGCTCATTTCCACAAGTTTTGGCAGCTGTACACACACATGTAATCACTGCCCCAAAGAGGAGCTGCAGGGGGGACATGCTCCACCCTAGAAAGTTCCCTGGGGCCCCGCCCGTTCCAGCCCAGCACCCCCCCCACAGGTCTAGACCTTTATATTGTGAGAGCCTGATCGAGGTGGTTTTAAGACGCCGTTCTGTCATTTTTTTTTTTTTTTGAATTGAGACTTTATGCTCTGTGAGCTCTTTATGCTCTGTCGTGCTCTGTGACACCTGAGACCTTTGTTCACCGACCAGGGATCAAACCCATGCCCCTAGCCTTGGAAGTGTGGAGTCTCAACCGCTGGACTGCCCAGAAGTCCTCTGTCATCATTTGGTTGCATCTCTCCCTAAGGAGAAGCTAGGGCTGGTGGCCACTCCCAAGGCCCTTGGAGCATCACTGCCCATCATCACTCCCAAACCTGCAGAAACAGTCAGGAGGAAGCGCCAAGGAGCAAACACTTGGGGGATGGGGCCAGGTGGGCATGGCGCCCAGATCCACGTCACCCTCAGGACTGCAGAGTTCACAGAGCCCACCTGCATTCAGGGATGAGGGCCCAGAAACCTCGACAGGCCTGGACTGCAGGCTGAGAAGAACCCAGAGCAATTTCTGGAACATGAGGGGACAAGGATGCCACTCCTACCTGGCCAAAAGTGTCCCTGAGTCTGGACAGTCGGGATTCCTTATCGCCTTTTTCTGGGATCACAGTGCTGGCAGCAGCCCATCTCCGTACATGGAGGGTGGCTTGTGTTTGGATGTTTTTCCAATCGTTCTGTCTCTTGGTCAAAACATCCCTGGAACTTAAGCAGACATAGTCCCTGAAGGTTAGCTCTCCTCTGCTTCCTGGTGTCCAGCTGGCCACTTGCTATCACTCACCTTGATCACAAGGTAAAGTGGCCAAAGAGAATGTGGGGGTCTCAAGATGAGCCCCGCCCCCTGCTCCCCACCCACAACCACTCCCAGAGCATTGCCCTCCATCCGCTGCCTCAGTTTGGAAGAATAAGTATCACAATGCAGATGATTTTATGCCCTATTTGGGAAAGGAACACAATTGTCCCTGAAAAAGCAGCTGACGTCTGTAGGCTGGGACTCAATGGCAGGAGGAGCTGTCCTCCACGCTGGCCTTCCTGGCTTACAAAGCCTTCCTCTGAACCGAGTAGGAGACACATCTGAACAGCGAAGCCACAAATAGCACAGGAGAGGGCGAGCCCTTTGAAGCTGGTGAATAGCCTGGTGGGGGTCCAGGGTCAGGAGAGAGGGATCAGGGTGTCTTGCTGGGAGGTTGAGGAACCCAGAGGCACGCCGCTCCCAACAGCCCTTTGGCTCCCCTCTGGCAAATCCCAGGGGTGGCAATCCTGGAAGGAAGCCCCTATCCCTAATAACAGTCCTTTGGGGCACAGGGTGGAGGAGTGGGGGGTAGGTCACCCTCTGACATCACTCCAGCAGGCTGGGCTATTTGCAGCAGGGATTTTGGATGAGAATTCCACCTGGAATTAGTTCTGGAGTTTCATAGGAAATCTGCTACATGGAAGTCAGTAAGGTGCCCCTGGAGTCAGTCTTCCATCTGCCCTCCCCCCACCCTGTGGGCAGACACACCTGTGCTTATTCAGAAAAAGGAGGTGAAGCGCTGATGCCCCCTCCCAGGCAGAGACATGATGTGAGCGGACGGTTCCCTGCATGCCCTTCAAGGGGAGCCCCACGCAAATAAGGCTCCTTTGGAGTTCCGTCGGGCTTGCTGAGGTCCTCCTTCAGCATGCTAGCACCCCCTGTTCTCCTCTGCACCCCCGACACCACCTGGTCAGCCCCAAAGAGCAGATGATTGAATGGGAGAGAAGGAGGAAAAGGAGAATTGAGTCTATAGAAGCCCCAACATGCACCAGTCCCTGTGCAGGCATGCAGAGTGCCTTGTTCACATAGAAGCCGGTGCAGGGGGCCTGGTGTTTGGGCATCGGCACATGGTCCCTTGCCCTGGGGAGACCCCTCTCCCCACCCATCTGGGGTGGCCTGGGGCACCCCAGGTCTGGAGCGGCATGTAATTCAGGCCTGACCAATAAGCTCCACCCACACACTGGCTCACACAAGGGATGGAACCCGGTCAGCACCCAGTCAGCAGGGGCGCTGGCACCTTCCCAGGTGCCTGGAAACTGGGAGGACCAGCCCTGAGCTGGCGTCCAGCCCCCACATCCAACATGAGGTGAGGAGAACCAGAGACAGAAGCCAAGCCTGGGGTCTGCTTCCCAGGTCGCACTAGTGGTAAAGAATTCACCTGTCAAGGACATAAGAGATGCGGGTTCGATCCCTGGATTGGGAAGATCCCCTGGAGGAGGAAATGGCAACCCACTCGTGTTCTTGGACAGAGGAGCTTGGCACGCTATAGTCCACAGGGTCGCAAAGACACAGCTGTGCAACTTAGAACGCACACACCCATCACTTTTTACTTTGAGGCCAATTTGTGTGATTTCCCCTTATCACCTGCAACCCAAAGGTAACCTGTTACCTTCACTCTCAGACCAGGCAACTGGGATTAAGTAACAGGGTCAAGTTCACACGGCTGCTTAGTTGCAGAGCTAAGCTTTTAACTCAGATCTGTGTGAATCTGCCTGAAATAAATTACACATTTCATCAACTCCAAGGCAACTCCTTGTGTAAACCATTAAGAAAGAATGGGAAGTGCTGCCAATTGCATCTTCGCACAATGCTTTCTTATCACTTATCATTCGATTGTAGAATCCTTTAAAAAAAATTCATACTTAAGAGTTTTTTTAATTTATGAGCATAGCAAAAACATGGAAGGGCTAGAGGAAGTCAAAGGAAGGTTTTGGGCCACAATCAGGACCCCTGTTCCTTCTTCACATGGTCCCTGGGTGGCTGGTGGCCAGGGTCTCAGGCTCCTGGGATGCGGAAGAATGTGTCATATTGTTTGTATACGGTTTTGGGCAGCTTTCAAAGAACTTTCTCATCTTTCAATCGTCCCATCTGATTCTGAAATTTTCAACAGGAACTAATTTGATATGTATTTTACTGTGAGGACCAGGGATTCAGAAGTGTCACCAGGTCACACAGCTGGTAAGGGGCAAAGCCTGGATCCCAACTCAAGCTTTCTGGGTGCAGAGCAGAAGGGAGACATTTAGGTGGAGAACAGAGCGTTAGAGGCTTTGAGATGCTATTTGTACAGTTACCTGTTGCCCAGGTCTTTCAGTTCAGTTGTTAAATTTAGTTGCTCAGTCGTGTCCGACTCTTTGTGACCCCATGAATCGCAGCACGCCAGGCCTCCCTGTCCATCACCAATTCCCGGAGTTCACCCAAACTCACTTCCATCGAGTCAGTGATGCCATCCAGCCATCTCATCCTCTGTCGTCCCCTTCTCCTCCTGCCCCCAATCCCTCCCAGCATCAGGGTCTTTTCCAATGAGTCAACTCTTCGCGTGAGGTGGCCAAAGTACTGGAGTTTCAGCTTTAGCATCATTTCTTCCAAAGAACACCCAGGACTGATCTCCTTCAGGATGGACTGGTTGGATCTCCTTGCAGGTCTTTGGAGGGACACAAAAACATCCCTCTTTCAACCCAAGTTCTGAACTGTCACCTAAAAAAAATGAGGGGGGAGCTATGACTTTCAGGTTTACTTGGGGACTTGCTGAGCTCTGAGGGACTGCTTCAAAGAGCTTAAAGGGAGGTTAGCATGTACGTGATTCTGGAGAAGAGGGTACATACCATCAAGCACACATCTTGGCAGAAAGCTGCTGCTTGTCACGAGGAGCAGACATATCAGTTAATGATTTTAGTGCTTTTCTAGGTAAGTGTGTGTTAGTCGCTCAGTTGTGTCCAACTCTTTGCAGCCCCATGGACCGTAGTCTCCCAGGCTCTTCTGCCCATGGGATTTCCCAGGCAATAATACTGGAATGGGTTGCCATTTCCTACTCCAGAGGCTCTTCCTGACCCAGGGATCAAACCAGTATCTCTGCACCTCCTCCATCAGCAGGTGGATTCTTTACCACTAGCGCCACCTAGGAAGCCTTTTCTGGGTATTAGAGGATGCAAGAAATTGGGTTCATAAAATTTTCTCCTGAAAACATCTATCTGAAGGCTTGTTCTGCCCATTCTCCCAGAGCACAGAAGGCCTCCTTCCTGATCTCTGCCCTGGACTCCTTTCAGAAGCTGTTGAAGGTCAGCGACTGCAGTGGCTAATGACTCAGTCCTTGTAGAAACTGATGCCGAGGACATTTTGCTGTTGTCAGAATCAAATAGATCAGACAAACGGGTCAGCAGGTGGAGAACTCAAATCTCAGTATTGTTGGGAGTGGCTTGGGGTGAACTGGGTCACAAAGCCAAGCAGGGGGCGCAGAGTGGGAGCACCCTAACAGGAAGGCATGGCTCGCTGCCTCTCCTGGCCTGGTAGTGGCCAGGGAGGAGGAACCGACCATCAGCTCAGGACACCTCCAGTTCTGTCTGCCTCCAGTGGACAGAGGTGGACCACAGGCTGCCCCCTAGCTGAAGTTTCACCCACTGCAGACAGAGGAGACAGGGCTCTGGATAAGAGCCCAAGAGCCTCCCTGGATGGACGCCTCTCCCTCAAAGGGAAAGTCAGGGATGGAGGGCGAGCACCCCACCCAACACCCCTGTCTGTCCCCTGAGCCCTGGGGTGTCAAGGTTTCACCTGCGGAGAACCTCCCCTCTGCTTAATGGTGAAATCTCACCAGCGGGCTTTCTGGTAACCCAGAGATGCACCCAGAGCCTCCAGGTTGTACAAGAGGTGGTGCACAGGGGGGCGGGGGCGGGTGGTGTGGGAGCAGGCACTGGACACAGTGCAGACCCCTCTCCTGGGCCCTGCTGAGAACACATGGAGCAGGCCCGTCTGGGTCCAGACAAGACAGAAGATGTCCCACATTTTAGGAAAAGGGAGTTTCTTATGGTAATTGAGGCTTTTGTAAACAAGAGGGTGGCTGGAGCAGTGAGGTCTGGGAGAGATGGGGAGAAAGGCCACTAACCCCCAAGCCTGGAGAAGGGAGCCAGGCCCCCAAGTGGGACCATAGCCAGGGCTCTGGGGTGGTTAGATGAGACCCCAAAGCCACTGCATCTGGGTGCCAAGATCACAGCTGATGCTCCATGGCCATGCCACAGGTCTCATGGTCCTCCTCTCGCTGGGCAACCTCAGCCACCCGAGAAGCAGGTTCCAGACTCACAGGAATGCAGGCAGTGACCTGGCAGCAGACGACCCAGCCCTCTGGCTGGGGTGAGAGATGAGGGATCAGAACCCTCAGGGATGGGGCTGTGGGCGTTCCACTATGGGGCTGGGAAGGAAGGAGAGAGGCACAGAGGATCCAGCATGGACAGAAGGACCAAGGGATGCTTCATAAAGACAATAGTAAGATCCTCCCTTTCTGGAGGAATCCATGAGTCAAGGAGGCCAGGACCATAGTAGAGCAACTCACCAAAGGGAAGAGACTGCAATGAGATGGCAGGCTGCCCGGGCAGGGGACGAGAGCAGGTCAACTTTGGAGGGGCTAGAGGCTTCCCTTGCCGGAGGAGGGGGTGTTGTTATGTGCTGTGGTTTAACGGGGGGTTTTCCTGGGGACGGTGAGGCTGTGATAGCACAGCCATCAACAACTTGGCCTAAGGACAGAAACTTTTCACTCCAAGAAACCAGGACATCACACACTCACTCTCAGTCACATTCTTGGAATCACCACACAGACCTCATCCAAATCCCCAAGATGCTCTTCAGCCCCCACTAGGTGCTGCTCCTTGGACAGTCACCATTTCTACTCTTCTGTCTCAGAACACCCAACCGTGTCCTGCCTTCATGCATGAATCAGGATTTCAGAGAAACAGAACGAAAAAGACATGTATAACATGGAGAGAGATTTAATCCAAGGGGTTGGCTTACACAGTCACAGACACTGCAAGCCCAACACACGCAGGCTGGAGATGCAGGAAGAGTTGCTGCTGAAGTTCAGGTCCAAAGCCTATCTGCTGCAGGAGTCCCTCTTGCTGGGGGGATGGCAGCCTTTGGGTCTATTCAGACCATTGCCTGATTGGATGGGGCCCACCACTCTAGCAGATTGGAGGGCAATCTGCTTCACTCAGAGACCACTGATCCAATGTTGATCTCATCCAGAAACACCCTCACAGAAACATCCAGAATAATGGTTGGCCCTGTGTCTGGGCACCGAGGCCCAGCCGAAGTGAGCATAAAGTGCACTGCTGCAGTTGGTCTTAAGGTGGTGCCAGGGTGTCTCCACCAGTTCTTTGTCACAGCCAGGAATGGGGTCACACACCCTGCAGATGAGCAGGGTTGGGACTTGGCTGCCCTTGTTTCTCCCTTATCCCCCAGTATCATGGCTACCACCATGGATCAGAACCACTCTGAGGACGAGCAGCTCCAGAAACCACAGGAGTGCCAAACCCAGCCAGTCTTTGCTGGTTCTCACACCCCGGCAGTGGTCTCTGAGCTCATTCTCAGGATGCTGGCTTCCGTTACAACAATGTTATTAACGTCACAGGGCCTCCCCAGTCTCCTGTCCCCCATCCATCCTACTGAGTCTCCCACTGCCCTCAGCATGATCTCACAATGCTGTGTAGCCTGCCTAGTCACGTAGATGTTACTTATTTTCCATCTCCCTAGGCCCCAACCTTCACGAGGGCAGGCATTTGGAGCCAGTGGTGTCCCTAGCATTGTCCACATCAACGTCATGCACGTAAAAGACAGTAAGTACGGGCTGAATGCATGGATAATCCATATTTCAAAGTCGATTTCGAACCTAAGCCTGTCTCACTGAGGCCCCAAACAATGACCTCGTGGTTTCTGTCTGCAGACCTCAACACTGACAGACTTATGGCCAGTCCTTCCCTCAGTGTCATTTGTCACTGTCCCCAAATGTGCTTAGCAGCCCGAACAGCAGAAGCTGAGCTTGGATCACCTGGACCTCCTTGGGGGAGGTGTCTGGGCAGAGTGCCTGGTGAGGGAAGGGCTTTCTGAGCCATGTCAAGAGGATTCCAGCAAGAAGAGCAGTGGACAGGCCTCCATCCAAACCCACTAGGTAGTCCGCACCCAGAAGCCCAACACCATGTTTCTTAAGGCTGCCAGCTCACCTGGGCCTTGAAGCTTGGAGGTCAGAGGTCAGGCCCAGTGAACACGACTGAGGCCAGAGAGGAGATCTTGTCAGACTTCAAAGAGATGAGGGGACCCTTCACAACCTCCTGCTCTCCTGCCACCCCCTGGCCACTTGCCCCAGGAAAGGGCCCACCTGGAGTCACTGGGGGCCCAGACATAGTCTGAGGGCAGAGGCACGAACATGGTACCACAGAGGTCTGCCAGGAGAGGTCTGTTTCCTGGGGTTCAGGGCAAGTTTGTAGGGGGAGTCTGAAGCAAGGACAGAAATTCCCCCTCAACAGATACGTGTACATGAATGGCTGAACCCCTTCACTGCTCACCTGAAACTAACACAACACTGTTAATCAGCTGCGTGCTATGCCTGCCAGGCTCCTCTGTCCATGGGATTCTCCAGCCCGAATACTGGAAGGGGTTGCCATGCTCCTCTGCAGGGGATCTCCCCAACCCAGGGATCAGACCTGTATGTACACTGGCAGGCAGGCTCTTTACCACCAGCACCACCCGGGAGGCCCGACCCTACTGCTCTAAGTCGCTTCAGTCATGCCCGACTCTGTGCGGCCCCACGGATGGCAGCCCACCAGGCTCTCCCGTCCCTGGGATTCTCCAGGCAAGAACACTGGAGTGGGCTGCCATTTCCTTCTCCAATGCATGAAAGTGAAAAGCGAAAGTGAAGCCGCTCAGTCATGTCCGACTCTTAGGGACCCCATGAACTGCAGCCTACCAGGCTCCTCCATCCATGGGATTTTCCAGGCAAGAGTACTGGAGTGGGGTGCTGTTGCCTTCTCCAGCCCAACTCTACTCCAATACAAAATAACAAGTTAAAAAAAAAAATTCTCCCTCAAGGAGAATGAAGAGCAGTGGCCGAGACCAGGAGTTAGACGCTTCTGAGACTTGGTGGATCCCCATGTCTGCTCCTGAAGCTGAGCAGCCCCGCCTCTCCTTGCACCGGGGCCACTTTTCAGCCTGGGGGGACCAGGACACAGAGCCAGGTTTGGGAGAACCCCAGTGACGACTCAGGACAGGCCCATCCTTAGCGAGAGCCTGACTGAGCTCTGAGCACTGCCATTCCCCCGAGCGCTCATGGGAGCCAAGGAAACAGAAAGTTACCCCGTGGGCTATGTTTCAGATCTGTACAGAGAGGGCTCTGCCTCTGCGGGTGAGATGAGCTGCAGACCGGCTGCCTGGTCAAGATGACCTCAAAGGCCCAGAGAGAGCAGGCCCAGAGGCGGCTCTCCAAGTCTCTGCTTTGTTTTGGTTCTGCTTGCTGACTGACACACGGGCTCCTGCCACCACCAGGGCCGCGGTCTCCCTCTTGGGTCCCCATGACCTGCAGCAGCTCAGAACCGCACCCACAGGCTCAGGTCCAGGAGGAAGCCAGTGTCGTGGGATGATCTGACAGTACATCCACATGTTCAGTTCCAAATCTGTTTCTGGGCCCAGATTAGTTGAAGACTCGGGGTCAAGTCTGGAGGAGACTCTTGAGAGTCCCTTGGACTGCAAGGAGATCAAATCAGTCAATCCTAAAGGAAATCAACTCTGGATATTCATTGGAAGGACTGATGCTTCGAATGGACCGAAGCTCCAGTACTTTGGCCACCTGATGCAAAGAGCTGATTCATTGAAAAAGACCCTGATGCTGGAAAAGATTGAAGATAAGAGGAGAAGGGGATGACAGAGGATGAGATGGTTGGATGGCATCATGACTCAAAGGATATGAATTTGAGCAAGCTCCAGGAGATGGTAAAAGACAGGGAAACCTGGCGTGCTGCAGTCCATGGGGGGGCGCAAAAAGTCAGAGACGACTTAAGGACTGGAAAACAACAACAATGGGATCAAGGCATCAGGGTACATCCTGGGAGGATGTCCGTAAACCCCTGAGGCAGAGTGTTTGTGACGACTGTCCTTCCAATCAAGACTGGCCTCTCCAGGGGGCTCGGAACCACATGGCCCTGACAGTCTGGGAATCCCTTAGCCCATCCTCTGTCCCCCAAACCTATCACCACAACAGTGTGAGTGGGCTGGGCTGGCGGCCTGGATGAGTGCCCCCAAGAAGCAGAGGAAGGAAGAAGGTTTGGGGCAAGAGGAAAGGAAGGAAAATCTGGTGGAGAAAAGGAAATAAACAGTAGCTGGAGCAGCAAACAGGCCCAGAATCGAAGCCCTGGGGAAGTACAGCCACCCACAGGGAGAGCTGGCAGACACGCATCAGGAGCCAGCCCACCAGGGGCTCTGGGACTGGGAAGCGCCTGAGTCACCCCGAGTTCTGTTTCCCCCTTCTCTGTGAACTAGGGATGTGGACCATCAGATTCCCGGGTGACCCCACAAAAGAGCAGGAGTTTCCAGAAGCCCAGGGGAGAGTGGGGCAGGGGAGGGAGGGACAGATGAAATTCCATCCGAGTCCTAAGACTCCATGCACTGAGGCCGGAGGCAAGGAGCCCTGCTCGCCCACCAGATGGGATGGCCTGTGCTGGCGAACTCAGGTGAGGGCCTGAGCCCCCACCGCCACACAGGAAGGTCCCTGGGCAGCAAAGGTGCTTGAAACGACCAGCAAAGGGGTCAGAGAAAAACAAACACCATCTGATATCACTTATAAGTAGAATCTAAAAAAAAGATACAAGTTAACTTATTTACAAAACAGACCCATAGACACAGAAGACAAATTTATCGTTAACAAAGGGGAAAGATGGAGGAGAGGGATAAATTAGGAGGTTGGGATTAACAAACACATGTTTCTAAACACATGTATCTAAAATGGATAACCAACAAGGATCTACTATATAGCACAGGGAACGCTACTCAATGTTCTGTAATAGCACACAAGGGAAGAGAATCTAAAAAAGAATACATATAATATATATATATGTAATATATAATAGTATATACTATATTTTATATATAAATATATATATATATACACTTTGCTATATATATTGCTGAATCACTTTGCTATATACTGGAAACTAGCAAACAATATAAGTCAACTATATTCAATAAAAATAAATTTTAAAATTAAACTAAAAAAGAATTTGATCAGTTAGGAGCTTTGGATTAGCATGTATACACACTATTATATATAAGATAGATAACCAATAAGGACCTACTTTGTAGCACAGGGAACTGAATATTCTAATAACCTATATGGGAAAAGAATCTGAAAAAGAATAGATATATGTATGCATAACTGAATCACTTTGCTGTACACCAGAAACTAACACAACATTGTAAATCAACTGTACTTCAATGTTTTAAAAGTATATGAAAACAAAGACCAGCAAAGGAGGGGGGCTGAGCCAGCCCCAAGCTGGAGGCAAAACTCCAGGCAGCAGCAGATCAGCACTCCCTCACCAAGAAACCCCTATGAGGCACAGAACTGCAGGGACCCCGAGGGAATCCACATGACCACCAAACCAGAGGGCAGGCGGGGGCACGGGCGTCCTTGCAGGCACCGCCCGGCAGGCCAGCTCCACTCCTGACAGCTCCATGCTGGAAGCAGCTGCCGCTTCTTTTTAACTCATTTTTAATTCTCTCAATTCACTCCCTGGCGTTCGCCAAGGTGTTGGGAGCCTGAGAGGCGGAAATGCACATTTTCTAAAGAAGTAGGGCTGCTCACTCTGCACCCAGCCTGCCAGAGGGGCCTGAAGGTCGTGAGAAAAACAGCCACTTTCTCTGCCCCACTTGCTTGCCTGCACCCACCGCCCTCCTAAGAGCAGGGCCGGCCCGGAGCCACCACCTCCACCTCCGTTCCCTGTCTCATCCTGCCCCCTGGTGTCGAGGACCCGAGACACCAGACCTGGTGGGTAAGGTGGCCCTGCTGCTCCCAGCGGCCCACCCTCCCTCACCCCGCGCTCGCACCCAGCCCTCCCCAGGGACAGGTCCCTCCACTGAAGAGCCCCAGCGGGTGGAGAAGCAGGGGCATCGGGCCCAGATCCCGCCTAGGCCCTCCGTGCTCTGTGGTCTTGGGCAAGTCACACCCCACCTCTGGGCCTGTTTCCAGGTGTAAATGGGGCCTGGAGAGAAGCTGTCTCGTGGAGGGCGTGAGAAGACAGGCAGGGAATTCTCGGAAGAGGCTTAGAGCTGTCCAGGTACCCACGGATACGCTCAGAAAACTTAGGAGCCTCACCAGACCCATCCCATCAGCATGGAGCTCAGGTGCCAGAACGCCCCCAATGTCAACACAACTTGGTTATTCACTCAGTTGTTACAGGGGACCTGGCAGGGCCCGCGCTCCTGTCCAGCACATCCCACCAAACCTGTGTCAGCTGCCGTTGCAGATGGACACCCTATTCTCTGCAAAGCTGAAGCTCTCTTGCTGGTCAGAAGTTGGGGGGAACCGTGTCTGCAGAGCTGGGGCACCCGGCCCCTCTGATGCCTTCACCTCCATATCCCTGCCATCCCCATGAGACCTCCCCAGGATCTGAGGCCAAGATGTAGCCTCCCTGCGTGACTCAGCACCCCAGCCCCAGCCTTGGGTGTGATGCTGCACACTCACCACACAGATAAGTGTCCATGGCACAAATGCAGCCCAGGTGGGAAGGCTTGAGAGGTAGACGGGCACCCCCTGACCTGGACCATGGGGCCTCAGACGCTATTTCCAAGAGTCAGAGGTACCTGACGCTGAGCGTCCTGGCAGTAAAGAACCAATCACTGGGAAACTCAAGCAGAAAAGATCACTGTTAGGACACAGCTCTGCCCTGTGGGTGATACAGAGCAACTACCGACTCAGGAGCTGCCATGCAGGGAACCATCAAAACTTTACTGACCTGAAAATACGTTATTTTTTAAAATTCCAGGCAGAAAATGAAGAGCAGACAACAACATCTCTTTGGGGATATGGATAATTAACTTCTCAGCAGACAGCAGAGGCTGCCCTCCGGTCTGGATGAGGAGCTGGGTTCATTCTGGGTCTGGCCAGAGAAAGGAGCCTCGCTCCAGTCCCGGTGGCTGTGGGGAGGAACAAGGCTGTACCAGGCAGCCTGGGGTCCCATTTTCGTGGTTTCCGCTAGATGACAGGAGTTGCCTTACAAATCATGCCGCGGCCATCGCTGGGCGCCCTCTGCAGCAGCACAAATATTAAAACATCGTTATCTACAAGCCCCGCTGCTGGAAGATTGCATCCTCAAACCAATGGCATCAAAAAAAGTAAATTAAAAATTATTCAAAAGAACATTTATCTCTCACTGAGAAATGGGTAGGGTGCCTCTTTTTCTTCCTGAGAGGAAAAATGTTCTATAAAACCTTTTCCTTTGTAATCAGGTACATACAGACAATAGGCATTCGTTCCAGGGAATTCAACAGAAATCAGGAAAAAAAATAGATAAGAAATTTCCAACCAGCCTATGAAAGGAGGAGTTGCAGACCCACAGGGCAACATTTTATTTCATTTCCCCCCACTCTGCCTGTGTGTGTTAATGAATTTAATCTGGCTTTTGTCCCCCACTTCCAGCAATCACTCCTAAGATATCTTGCCTCATAGGAGTATCTTTGCTTTCCTGGGGGCCTCTGTTCACCATTAATGGGCCAATAATGGGCTTCCCAGGTTGCGCTAGTGGTAAAGAACCCATCTGCCAATGCAGGAGACATAAGAAACTCGGGATCAATCCCTGGGTTGGGAAGATCCCCTGGAGAAGGAAATGGCAACCCACTCCAGTATTCTTGCCTGCAGAATCCCCATGGACAGAAGACCTTGGTGGGCTACAGTCCATGAGGTTGTAAAGAGTCAGACATGACTGAAGTGACTGAGCACGCAATGTGATATAGGGTGGGGAACAGCTCACCTGGAAGGCTCAGGGTGGGGCTGGCTGGGCCAGAAGGACCAACCTCTTGATTCAGGGTGGGGGGCAAGGGTATCGGTGGAGACTGAGGCCAATGATGCAGGAAATCAATCATCAATCAAAAATCAGTTGACTGGAGGCCTACCCAGTAAGGGCATGGGACACTGAGGTGCAGGAGAGCACTCTACCGGGAGGGCACTCCTCCTCAGGTACTTTCCTAGGACTCTGCCTGGGCATCTCCTCCTTTGGTTGATCTCAACCTGCATCTCTTCCATGAAAAAATGAAACCGAATCCTGAGGATCATACCTCTCATGAGCTCTGTGATTCCTTAAGGAGAATCAGCAACTTGGGGTGGTCCTGGGGGCCCCCAACCTGCAACTGAATGAGGCCTTGAGTCCTTTGACTTTGGCTTCCCAGGTGGCGCTAGTGGGGAAGAATCCACCTGCCAATGCAGGAGCCATGAGAGACTTGGGTTCGATCCCTGGGTCAGGAAGATCTCCTGGAAGAGCATGGCAACCTATTCCAGTGTTCTTGCCTGGGAAATCCCACAGATAGAGGAGCCTGGCTGGGTAGAGTCAGACACAACTGATCATGCATACACACTGAACTCTCCAGGACGTGTTCGTGTGTGTGTGTGTGTGTGTGTGTGTGTGTGTGTGTGTGTGTGTGGAAGGGAGGACAGAGATGAGTTTCTGTCCCAACCTGGATCCGATACAGATCTGCCTTCTGGAATATGGAAGTTAGTGATCCTGGGACTGGCAACTCCAACAGAAAAGATCATCCCCACCTTTTCACCTCTAAGCTCGTGCCAACTGCATTAGCTTGAAACGTTCCCAGATTTCCAGATGGTTCAGTCATAAAAGACTCAATAAGGCATAAACCTTCTGAGCTGCTCCCTGTCCACAAGCCAGCACCCCACAAACTGAGACGTGTTTGGAGACCAGACAACAAAACAGGTTCCCCCTCCCGTTTTGTGCCCAGACTGAAAAGAGGGTTGGCTCAAGGCAGGAGGGGAGCCCACGGCCGGGTGAGACAGGTGAGACTGCAGAGAACCGGGCAGCCAGCCAGCCATGGCCGAGGCACCCCTGAGAAGCAAGGTTATGTCCACGACATCGGCTCACACCTGCTAGCTGCTGAGCAGGAGCCACAGGTAACCCTGGCTGTACCACTTCAATCTGTGCACGGTAACACTTACCCGGCACTGAACTGCCTCAGAATGCAGGGACCTGAATCTGCTCTGGATGGTTAGGAAGCAGCATGACGGGGACACCAGCGCAGGCGGGGATGCGAGGAGGCAGATGCCCTTCAAGGACATGGGGATTCCTGCGGGCACAGGAGCCAGCTGGTGTGGGCAGGGCGGCCACGTGTCACTGTACTCCCTGTGCCCACGGATCAGGGAAGACCCCGCTCACCAGCGTGGGGTGGGGGCCCTTTTGGCATCCCTTAGGACCCCTGCAGACTCATGCAGGTTATGTTTCTGTGAATAAACCCCCTCCCCTATCGAGTAACTTTCTCCCTCTCTGAGTCTGGCCACCAGCCACTGGGAAGGGGAAACAGACGAGGTCCCAGAGACCTTGTTTCCAAGCTGCTGGTGCAAAACCTCCCTGCCCCACCCACATCACTGAGCAAACCTGCATATGCACGGCTTTCAAGTCTTTCTAGAGGCTGAGGGTATCTGGAAGGAAGGCTTCACAAACTGCAGTCCTGGGTCCCCCCACCCCACCCCAGGCAGGCACTCCCATCGCCCTGCTGCCCCTCAGAGGGCCTTCATCACCTTTCCCGACAGCAGGGGCGGGGGTGGCACCTTGAAACCTCTCTGCAGCCCAGGCGGAACTTGGTGGACCTGGACTCCGATGAAATTTAGCCCCTTGAGACCCAGACTTGAGGTCAACTGTTTCCCGTGCTAACTGACTCCGTGTCCAACCAGAATGTGATGTCAGTGAGAACCACAGTCACCACCAGCCTCTCCTGGTGGCCTTCCCCATATCACGTTGGAAAAGCAGGATCCTGTGATGCTCAGGCTGGGATGCAGGCAATGCCCAGAACTCAGCACCTTATAAGCGTATTAACCCCACGCTTAGCCCACACACAACCACACAGCGAGGAGGGAGAAAGCACTGAGCTAACAATGCAAATTCACACCTTTGGCAGCTATTCCTAATGTGTCACTGACGTTTGTTTAGCCAAACGAGCTGAGGGGGCGATGGAAGACACCTGGGAGCGAAAGCCAGGAGTAAATCTGCGGCGACAGACGAATTCACACTTTCCCTCCTGGCCTGAGCATCCCCGTTAAATGTGACCATGAGCTAAGGTCCACGACCCCCACCCTGGCCCAAGGGCCTGGAGCTCTCAGAATAGACCTTTTCTCCTTTGTGTCTTCCTTCCTGCTGGCCCAAAGGTCCTCATAAAACAGCACTTTCTCTGTCTTACTGGAAATTTAGCCTTTTCCAGGCTCTGCAAATCCCTGGGTTTTTACTCAAAGGCCATGATCACTGTGATGCCCATGCCCAGCGAACAGCTTTGTCCCAACACAGCCAACTAGAACTTCCAGGCCAGGACACAGTCCTAAATGTCCCACTTGGATTGTGGTTCCATTAATACCCTCGGGCAGTGTGCTCCACGTGTTGTCAAGGTAAATGGGGATCACAGCAGTTCTCAAAGCAGCAGCTTGGTGGTACCTCTGCCCTGGCTTGCAGTAAACGTCTGCGGTTCCCCGAGATCCCAAGCCCCCTAGCTTCACGGGAGCCCCCCACCCCTTACAGCTGTCAGCCGAGCTGTGTGATGTGGACACAGTATTTCTTACAGCGCTGAAGTGCGGTACACACACAGAGCTCTGTAAATGTTGGATGAATGAAACGAATGGTACCGATGGCAGTTACAGTGCGATCGGAAGGCCTCCGGGGACCAGCCCTGGCTGATCCTGATGAATTTCTAGCCATTTGATGTCGATGCAACTGGAGGCATCAGGAGGATTTTGCCTCATATACATTTACATCCTGACTACTTCCTAAGACGATTCAGAGTTGCTAGCAGTAAAAACAGAAGCACAGTTAGATTTTTTTTAGAACACACACATGATTAATTGAAGATAAAAGACAGCAGCCCAGCATGGAAAGCCAAGTGAACAAGGAAAAACAAGATCAAGAAATTCTGAATAAGGACGCCTCCAAGTTTCCTGTCAGGGAGGAAAAGAGAAGTGGGGAACAGCCATGAGCTGGGGTAGGGCGCCCTCACACAGGTCTCTCCGTGGATCCTGAATTTGCTGAAATGTGAACTTGTGTAATAGACCCACCGTTGACCCCTCTTCCCAGTAGTTTGTAGGGGATTTGAAGCAGAAAATGACCTCTTATTCTCAAAGGCTTTAATGTCACAGACTGATTAGCCTGCAAAGCAGCTGATGGAAGCTGCACTGATATTTAACTACCAGCAAGACCTTATATAGGGCATCCCTGGGCTCCCACACCCACAGATTGTTGTTCAGTCATTTGGTCATGTCTGACTCTTTGCAACCCTGTGGAATGCAGCATGCCAGGCTTTCCCGACCTTCACCATCACCAGGAGTTTGCTCAAACTCATGTCCATTGAGTGGGTGGTACCATCCAACTATCTCATCCTCTGTTGTCCCCTTCCCCTCCTGCCCTCAGTCTTTCCCAACATCAGGGTCTTTCCCAGTGAGTCGGCTCTTTGCATCCAGCATCACCTCCTCCAGAAAGCCTTCCCTGACCATCCTGCCTCCACAGAGACTGTTTTCTGCACAACACTAGTGGCCCTTTGGAACTTGTTGGCACTTTATCTGCTCACAGGAGGTATGTGCACCTCTTGTGAGCCCTGCAGGACTCTGAGCCTGCACCTCCTTGTTAGTCTTCATGTCCTGAAGCTGCCTGGTGCCTGGTAGGACCTTGGCAAATTTGCGTGTAATTGACTCGTTCAAGGAATTAGACGGCTGCACAGCTGTAGCGCTGTGATTGTTCAACTGAGTCAGGCAGGAGAGGTGAGCTACTAAGGAAACTGTCTTTCAGGTCAATCAAAACGTTAAAAATCAGGCTGTGAGCTTTTTCTTTTTTCTAATCACTGCTGAAAGTTATCACATTTTTTTTCCTTCGTAGGCTTTTAAAAGAGAATTTTTAGGCTCACAGAAAAATTGAGGGGAATGCACAGAGATTTTCCACGTACCTCCCACCATCAGCATCCCCACCTGAGGGACACATTTTTTACAATACATGAACCTAGGCTGACATGTCATTATCACCCAAAGTCTACAGTTTACATTAAGCCTCACTCTCGGTGCTGTACATTCTATGGATTTGGACAAGTTTATAATGATAACGGGGTTCCCTGGTGGCTCAGCTGGTAAAGAATCAGCCTGCAATGTAGGAGACGAGGATTCGATCCCTGGGTCAGAAAGATCCCCTGGAGAAGAGACAGGTTCCCCACTCCAGTATTCTTGGGCTTCCTGGTGTCTCAGATGGTAAAAAAAATCTGCCTGCAATGCGGGAGACCTGGGTTCAATCCCTGGGTTGGGAAGATCCTCTGGAGAAGGGAACAGCAAGCCACTCCAGTATTCTGGCCTGGAGAATTCCATGGACAGAGGAGCCTGACAGGCTACAGAGTTCATGGGGTCATAGAGTCAGACATGACTGAGCGACTTCCACTTTCGTAATGATACGGGCTTCCCTGGTGGCTCAGACGGTAAAGAATCCGCCTGCAAAGCAGGAAATGTGGATTCAATCACTGAGTCAAAAAGATCCCCTGGAGAAGGAAATGGTTACCCACTCAGTATTCTAGCCTGGAGAACTCCATGGACAGCGGAGCCTGCAGGCTACAAAGTCCATGGGGTCACAAAGAGTCAGACACAACTGAGCAACTAACAGTTTTCACTCTTTTTTCATAATGACACGCAGCCATCGCGATGATATTGTACAGAGTATTTTCAGAGCCCTAAAAATACTCTATGCTCTGCCTACTCATCTGTCCCCTCCCCAAGCCCCTGGCAACCACTCATCTTTTCACTGTCTCCATAGTTTTGCCTTTTCCAGAATGTTATATTGTGGGAACCACACAGTATGCAGCCTTTCAGATTGGCTTCTTTCACTTGGTAAAATGCATTTAAAGCATCTTCCTTGTCTTTTCAAGGCTTGGGAGCGCATTTCTTTTTAAACACTAAATAATACTCCATTGTCTGGACGCACTGTAGTTTATTATCCATTCACCTCCAGAAGGACATCTTGGTTGCTTCCAGGTTTTAGTGATTGTGAATAAAACTGACATAAACATCATGTGCAGACTGAGTGTGGACACAGGCTTTCAGCTCCTCTGGGTAACTACCAAGGAGCATGGTTGCTGGGACGGATGCTAAGACTCTGTCTGGGTTTGTTGGAACCTGCCCAGCTGTTTTCCAGCGGCTGCACTGTGCTTCAATCCCTCCAGGAACGAATGAGAGTTCTTGCTGCTCCACGACCTACTGTGAGGTTGTTTTTTTTTTTTTTTTTTCCATCTTTCTTTTAAATATAAAGGGTCAGGGTATCAGAGACAACCCCTCATCATATAGGCCAGTATCTGCTGGGAGTAACTAGACACACTCCAGATTAGGGGTGGCCTCAGTTAATGAACCGACAGACTGCTAATCAGTGGAAAATTCTCTTCTGATTTCTCGCCTGCCCTGTGGTGTTCATAAAATGCAGATACTGAGCTGTGGACACACAGGTGTTTCAGCAGTGAGACTGTGTCTTCGTTGAGAAGACAAAGTTTCCTTGGGATCTTCCATCCTCAGCTTCTTCTGATGCTTCATCACCACCATCTATCTTTTGTTCAGTGCTTCCCGAGTCCCTGCCAGCATGTCCCAGCCACGGGCCAGGGTCCTAGGACATCGTTGTGAGCAGGACACAGTCCCTGCCTTCAGGGAGCTTGCGATCCACCTGGGGGACCAACCACCAACGAGAACCAGCATCCTGCCATCATGAGACACCCCTCTCAGGGCCCCTAACCCTGAAAGGGCAGGGGGTACAGCCGTTGAGCAAGAAAAAGAGACACCAAGGGCGCCGAGGAACCCAGAAGGATGCTCCAAGACATGATTTTGATTCTGTGTTCTCTGTGTGCCTTCCAGGATGGATCACATCCTGAAATGGCAGCTGGGGAGGTGGGGAGAGCAGAGAGTCCAAGCACGGCTCCTCCACCAGGGCAGAGCCTCAGGAAGGGTGACCCTCTGCCCAGGTGGGGGCTCCTCCATGATTCCTCCTGGGGAACCTGAGAGGTGCTTGGGTCCTGGAGGAAGAGGTGACTCCTGATCCACTCCCACTCTCCAAGGAGTCTTACCTGACCCCGCGTGGGTCTGACATCCCAGCTGCTGCCCCTGTGTGGCTTCTCCCTGTGGCCTCTTGCTCCAACACAGACTGATGGCTCCTTGTGTGATTATTCCACCAGTGCCCAACCCCCTGCAGGGCCAAAACACTAAAAGGCAGGCTCCGTATGAGCTCACCACCACTGCCACCCCAGGCCCAGCTTGCTGCCGGCCACGAGAGAAGCTCAGCAGACACATGGAGTGAGCAAGTGCAGGTGTGTGCCATGTGGTGCTCCCAGAGAGAGGGCAGAGCCAGCTGGCACCGTGTCCTGGAGCAAGAGTGCATGATGCTAAAAAACAATTGGCAGACTGACTTCCAGTGGTTAAGACGCCAAGCTCCCAAAGCGAAGGGCACAGGTTCAATCCCTGGTCGGGGAACTAAGATCCCACATGCCCCCACAGCATGACCAAAAAAAAAACCCAATTGGCAGACTTAATTTGGGGGTTTGAGGGGGAACATTTAGTAATGTCCCCCAACCAAGAAACTGAATCTGAGTTGAGCTTTAAGGAATGAATTTGCTGAACACAATGGGTGGGGGCTGGGGAGAAACTTTTCCAGGTGGAAAGAACAGAGCATGCAGGGCGGGGGCACACAGGGGAGTGGGGTGCACAGCAGAGCAGGAGGGGGTGTACAGCAGGGCTAAATGGATCCAGACAGGGAGCAGCGGTGGGCAACCTCACAGCGCCTCCTGTGCACTTATTCAACCAACACTCATTGAGTAGCCGCTGAGCCAGGCACTGTGCTGGGCCATGCAGGTCAATTAGGACTGTTGGTCTTCATTCTAGAAGCGGTGAGAAAGAGCTGAAGAGCATTAGCAGAGGGGCAGGTCACCGTGGATCAACGACCATTCTGGCTGCCAAAGCAAGAGGAGAAGGGAGACGGGGAAAGTTCACTGAAGGACTCGGGCAGTAAGGGCCTTGGGGTCAGGCCTGAGCGGCTGGGCGGCTGGAAGTACCACTCACACAGACTAGGGGAAGGAGCGCGGTGAGGGAAGAGCTGAATGTGTCAGCAACAAGAGCCCAAGAGCACCTTAGGGAGGTTAAACCAGGGTGACACTGAGAGGATGTGGTCCAGCTCATCTCAACTGACATTAACCATAACCACCTGGAGCCAAACACTGGCTTGTGACCATCAACCCCAGGTTAATGAGAACTCAGAGCCCTTAAGGAGCCCGAAGTAGAACCATAGAACCTAGCTTATTATGAAACCCACTCCAGTGAAAATGGGACGTTCATGCTCAGTCCTGTCTGACTCTTTGCAACTCCATGGGATTTCCCAGGCAAGAATACTGAAGTGCGTTGCCATTTCCCTCTCCAAGGGATCTTCCCCACCCAGGGATCAAACCTCCATCTCTTGTGTCTCCTGCATTGGCAGGGGAAATTTTTACCATTGTGACATCTGGGAAGCCTGAAAATGGGACAGGTTAGGTATTTAACACTGTATCACTTTGCTTCTTTCTTAGCAGCTGACAGTGATTATGTTCGCTTCCTCTTCAAATGGATTTCCTGCCAGTCTGCATTAGTCTTTTTTCCCTTCCCTGTGCACCATGGGGAATAACCCAGTGAGAAGCAGGGGACTGGGAAGGAAGACGGACAGGCCAGGTGGGTTAGCTTGTGCAGGAGTGTGCAGTGTGTACCCTAGGACTTGATGCACCGCGGAAGGCAAAGCCCCAAGTGCAGTCTATGGGAAGGGGCTCCCCCTAATAACAAAAGTCAGATTTCTAAAGACTAGACAGTCTGCAGGGCTTTTTGGAGGATCCTGAGGGACCCTGCTTTTTATGTACTCAAAACGGGCATCGACTGTTTTTCCAGGCTTCGGGGGTCATTCCGTCACAGCAGAGCATGAAACCTTTGGCAGAGCCAGGGGACCACATGAGTGAGGGTCCCTCGAGCGGTACACACGTCAACCTTTACACTTTTAAGTGCAAAATCGAATGTTTCTGATAAAACTGCCTGATGTAAATGTTCTCAGCTGTTAGAATAATAATAACAAAAGTACACAGCACAGTCGTTTATTCTGCGTCCCTGATGAGAAGGTGGGCGGTTCCCGGAAGGAGCCTCTCGCGGGCACAGAGGCTGGTGTCTCCCGGCTCTGGAGGCCCGAAAACCCGGCAGACTTCAGCCTCGTCCGTGGACCTGGCCCCGTGGCGCCGACGCCCGCGCCCGAGACCCGGGACCCAGAAGGCAGGTTCCCGCCCGTCGGCCGCCGCTAGGTGGTGCGGCCTAGCGCGGGGGGCTCCACCCGGGAGCTCCACCCGAGGGTGGCCGCCCCGGAGCTCGCGGCAGGAGAGGCCGCCGCCTTCCGAGCCCCCGCGATCGGGCTCGCCGTGCAGCCCCGGGCCCGCCCCGCCCCGCCCCGCCCCCGGCGGCGGGCAGTGCGAACACGGCCGGAGACGGCCTCGCGGGCCCACTTCCAGGGACTGTAGCATCGCGCCCGGAGCCCAGAAGACAGGGCCGGCACCGGGGAAATTCAGCTGCCCGACTCGCATGGAAGAGACCACCGCGCAGGACCTTCCCGCCCACCTCCACGCTCGTGGCCAGGGACAGCAGCCAGGGTCCCTCAACCTGGTCGCCACCGCCCCACTTAAACATGGAGACCGCAGAAACGGAGGCGCCCCTTATAATCATGGCCGCCGCCCCACTTAAACATGGCGGCTGGAGAAACCGCAAGGGAGGAGCCCTTCACAAACATGGCCGTCTCCCCGCCCATACGTAAAACGCCGACTCTGTTGGGTCACATACCTGGGGACGCCGAGCTGTGATTGGCCAGTCTTCTGGTGGCGTCACACGCCGCGGCGCGAGCCAAGGGCCGCCGGATCTCTTCTCCGGTGGAAAGGATTAGGCTGGGCGCGGGGCCTTGGCTGCGGGGCTGGGAGCGGCAACGCGCCGCTCACACTCATGAGGAGCCGGAAGGTGAGGGGGGCGGAGGCCGCGTGGGAGCTGAGGCTGAGCCACTGGACGCCTCGGAAGGAGGGGGGAGGGGTCTACGCCTGTGTCTCGACCCCCGGAAGGGGTCTCCCAGGCCACGCCCCCCGGGAGGGGGGGTTCTCTCAGGCCACGCCCTTAGCCCCCTCCCCCCCCGCCCCCCCCCACACACAGAAGCACACACCAGACACACAGGCCCACGTACCCTACACCCCCCGGCTGGAGGGCTCTGAGAAGGATGTTCCCAGACAAAGTTCTGGAACGGGGGGCTCCCTCTCCAGAGCTAGTCTGAACCCCCGATACTCTGACGCTGCCCGGCCCGGAATCTGTCTGCCCAAGTTGGGGCACACGACGAGGGGTCCACCCCGGAGGGTGGAGAGAATTGAGGGGCGGTAGCTCCTGGTACTGGTTGCCGTCGGGCGGTCTAGGGCCCGGGACTGGATACGCCCTGCCTATGGAGGTGGGCCTCTTGGGGATGGGAGCCGCACCTGGGCTCTCCTGCTCTGTTCTCCTTTTTATTGTTTGTACCTTTGACTCCAAAGTGGATCTCCTGAAGACCCCATGTGGATGGCACTTTCCCAGTCTGACTTCCCTGCCTTGTGATGGACTGTTTAGCTCCGCCGCTTGGGGATTCCCAAGAATCCTCCTGCAATGCAGGAGGCGCGGGTTCCATCCCTAAGTGGGTAAGATCCCCTGGAGGAGGAGATGGCAACACACTGCAGTATTATTGCCTGGAGAATCCCATGGACAGAGGAGCCTAGAAAGAGTCGGACACGACTGAGTGAGCTCTTGCTGTTTGCAAGATCTTCCATAGTCCTTGAGTTGCAGCATTTGTAGTGTTGCATCTGACTGTAGATCTCTTTGCAGTTATCCTACTTGAAATTCAGTTATTTGAGATTGCTGGGTTTGTACATTGTTCTTCAATAAATTTGGGAAGTTTTCAGCCCTTATTTTTTCCAATATTTTTTGTACTCCTTTCTTCCTGGTACTCCCATTACATGTATGATGGTTCATTTAGTGGTCTCTGAGGCTCTCTCCATTCTATTTCATCCTTAATTCTCTTTGTTTTTCCGTTTGTGTAACCTAGCAATCTATCTTCAAGTTCTCTTATTCTTCTGGTCCATATCTATTCTTGAGCACTGCCCACTCCAAACCCACCAGTGAATTTTTAATTTCAGCTATTGTAATTTTCAACTCCTGAGTTCCCATTTGGTTTTTTTATAATGTCTGTTTTTTTTTTTTTATTGATAATCTCTTATTTGGTATGAAGTCATTAAATCTTTAATCATGGTTTCTCTTAGTTCTTGAACATGTTTAAAATGGCTAGCTTGAAGTTCTTCTTTGATAAATCCCGCATCTGATCACTGTCACAGGCAGTTTCTTTTACTTGCAATTATTCTAGTGTTTGGGTCTACATTCCTGTTTCTTTGCATGCTTCCTAATTTTCTGTTGAAAACTGGACATTTTAGATACTATAGCAACTCTGGGTACTGGGTCCGCCACCCCTGCCCTGAGTGGTAACAAGCCCTCTGAGGAGCGGTTGCACCCTAGTATTTTAAGGACTATGTAGAAAGCACCTAGACGCACCTTGCTGCTACTGGAGGGCCTACACAGCACACACCCCAGAACCCAGCAGGGTCTTGGCTCAGTCCCCCTGACAAGCCACCAGGGCTTTCATGTGGTAACTCTGGTGGCAGAGCAGGGAGAGGGGCTCCAATGAGTGTGTGACCCAAGCAGGGTTCTCTCCCGAGTTTGAAGTGGGAGTGCTGCTCCTTTTAAGGCTGTTCAGCACGAGCAGAACCTGAGCATCAACACTTGGGTGATGGCAGCTGTCATGAGGGCCAGTCCATTTCCCTCACACCCCACCTTGAGAAAGCCAGTGTGACCCGGGATCAATACGTTTGGAGTTGGACTCTTAACTGTGAGACCTATTGGCGTCATGTCTGGGGCTCTAAAGAGCTCCAGTGCCACTGTCCTTTATGTCTCAGTGCAGAAAAGAATTCAGCAAGAGCAAAGTGATGGATAAGAAGTGATTATTAGAATGGATGCTTGTGCGGTTTACGAGTGGGTGGAAGAGGGGGTGTTGTACCCTGAGAACTTAGGCTTTAGTTTCATAATCAAAGGAAAAGTGGACAGGGAGAGAAGAACTTTGTCTTCCTTGAGTAGACATCATGCTTCCATCATCAGCTCCTCCTCCAGGCTGAGCAGGGGAGTTTTCTTGTCCCTATATGGTCAAGCAAGGTCCACAAATTATTGTTTTGTGTATGCAGAGAGCACATCCTAGGGATCGTTACCTTACTGAGCTCACTGGGCAGGACATGGGGCTCACGTCACCACTGTTTTATTGTCTGGGGGCACGTCTTATACTTCTGTCTCATGGTTTTGTTGCTAAGCAAGCCTGCTTTCTCGAGTAATTGCTGACTTAACGGGGGTCTTTTCCGTATTTTTTCCATTTACAATCTCCTAGTGGGATTCTCCAGGCAAGGATACTGGAGTGGGTTGCCATGCCTTCCTCCAGGGGATCTTCCCAACCCAGGGATCCAACCTGTATCTCTTATGTCTAAGGCTCTGCGGGTGGGGGTGGGGGTGGGGCGGGGCAGGGATGGATGAGAAGCTGCTGTTAAAGGTTTCTCAAGGAGCTTGTGTGATTTCTGATCTCTCCTCCACTTTGGCACGTGTTGCCCCCCATCCAGCTGGTCGGTGTCTCCAGGTCTCGATTACGGTGACTGGGGGCTGTCTAGCTTGCCCTCCACGACTCCCTCCTCCCAGTCACCCACCTCTCTCACTTTCAAGTTCTCACCTGAGCTTTCGTGTGTTGTTTGCTAAGTGTCTAAGTGTCCCCATCCTGGAACAGAGAAAGCAGTTAGTGAAGAAGCGGGTGAGACTCACATAAAGCCCGGTCTCATCTTCATTTTGACAGACGTGCAGGTTGTTGGCTCCAGGGAAGCTGAGGGATGCCCGGGGCGGGAACTCCCTTGTCATCTTTGCTGCTTTTCTGAAAACCTAAAATTACTCTTAAGTAAAATGATTGTAAAGTAATTAACCTCCAATTAAAATAAATAAATTTAAATTTAAAAAAAAGGAATAACAGTGGTAATACTGATTAAAAAAAGAAATGATTGTAAGCTTTATTGTTTTAATTAATCTTTTCCTTATTACTAGAAGACTTGATTTGCCTTCTTAGCGAGGTGGCGGTGGGGTGGTTTGTCAGCATCGAGGTCTGTCCACCAGCAGCTGGAGCGCCTTCAAGCCAATGAGATTGGGACCCCTCCCCTGAGATTTCAAGGAGGGGGCATGGAGGGGTGTCTTTTGCTTTTTTTGCTTTTTACCAAGAACTCGGGACACCCTGTAAAAGTTCAAGAACCTTCTGAGCAGGGACACAGGCTGCTGTCTTTCCACAGTCAGTAAAAACATGGGGGCGGGAGGGGCCGTCTCTGAGTCTCTGACTGGCCTCTGTTCTGGCTCAGCTGGCAGGTGGAGTGCGGTCCTCAGCGCGCCTCCGAGCCCGGAGCTGCTCAGCTGCGTCAGCCTCAGCCCAGGATACCCACGTCACCACGTCTGCCCAGACAGCATGTCAGGTGAGCCTCACCCCTCAGAGACAGGACTGGATGGAGTGTCTACCTTTCCATGAGACATGTTGCATTAGAAAGCCTGGGGCGAGGCCAACAGACCAGCATGAAGGTCACGGTGCTGGGACCGTGGGAGGATCCACCTCAGGGCTTGTGCTGCCCTCTGAGGGCAGTGGGCTCAGCAGCCTCTGCCAGGCAGCCTGAGCGACGTGGGCACGGGCTGTGCTGCTCCCCACTGTGGGCAGGTGAGGAGGGAGGGGGCCCGTGTCTGCCGTCCAGGGTCTTGCAGGCTTGGCAGCCAGGCAGCCCCAGCTCCTGGAGCTGCTCCCTGAGCCACAGCCTGGGGTCTGGCTGGACTGGGTCTCACAGCTGCACCGGCCCATATCTCCCAGGGCACTGCTCCTTAAAGCTGCGCTGAGTCAAGTCCCGTTCCTGCGCCCGGGACACAGAGCTCTGTCTCCTGGGAGCCCACGTCCCAGCAGAGACAAATGGAAACTGGTTCTTGGGTTGTCGTTTCACTTGTCACAGCACCCTTCGGGGGCAGCACTGGGCATGTCTGGACTCTCTCCCAGCCATCCATCTGGACGCTGCCCCTTCACTGGAAACCATGAAAGGACCCTGTCCTCGAAGCTGTGGTTCCAGCAGGGACACTGTCGGCCAGGAGCAGGACAGACAGCCTCCAGGGTTGAGGCGTGTTAATTATATGCCATCTGCTTTGTACCCCAAAACATGTCTGGTGTCCCCTTGCATGTTCTCTCCTGACAGACTCCCTCATCACACAAAGCCACCGACAGGCGGACGTCCAAGAAGTTCAAGTATGACAAAGGTCATCTTGTGAAGTCAGAACTCCAGAAACACCGGAGTGACAGCGCTGCCACGCCCTCCGAGACCCCGAGTACACACGAACCTTTGGCGTCGGCCGAGGATGGGGCCTCGCTTCTGGGAAAGGAAGCTGGCGGCTCCACTCCCCAGGGGACAGCTGGTCCCCTCCCAGGGCGCTGTGGAACCGAGAGCGATGCCAGCCCGGCAGAGACTGAGAACGAGCCACTCCCACCGAGACATGGGGCCCCTGTGGGAGGAGAGTCCAACGGTGGCTGCCCCGCTAGGGACGGGGCGGCACTGGACCTGGAGCAGGGCCCTGGGGCCCCACTGCTCATGGACGGCAGCGCCCTTCTGGACGACGATAGCAACCAGCCAATGCCTGTGAGCCGCTTCTTTGGAAATGTGGAGCTCATGCAGGTAAGGCCAGTGCTTCTCTCCCACTCAGGACGGGCATCCCCAGCAGACCGCACGCTGGGTCCTGACCTCTGTCCTCACGTGTGCACGCTGCTTGGTGCGGATCACACACAGTAAGAACTCTCACTGGGGAGGAGAGAGCAAAACAGATGCCAATTTGGGGCCCCACCCCCCTAAGTCCCAGAACTGATGCCCTGGTGAGTGCAGGTGTGGGCAGGCCTGGCCCTGTGTGCGTCTGGGCCCTGCTGTGCCGTAGGAAGTCGTGGCCGTGGCCTATGGTTCTCAGGGCAGCTGCCCACACTTGCCGGGCTGGCTCCTGCCTTTAACCCAGTGCCTCTCCTTCCCTCCATCATGCAGAGGGGAGTTGAGCCCACACGGGGCTGGAGCCAAGGGGTTTATGCCAGGTGTTTTCTTCCCTCCAAGGACCTCCCGCCAGTGTCTTCATCCTGCCCTTCCATGAGCAGACGCGAATTTAGGAAAATGCATTTCAGAGCCAAAGACGACGAGGAGGATGATGCCGATGGTGCGGAAACGTAGAGGGTGAGAGGCACACGCTGATTCTCTGCACGTCTAGTACCATTGACAATGATGATTTTGCAGATTACGGGGTTTATTCAAAACACGTCTCCAAGAGGACGTGCTCATAATCAGCACTCAGCGCTGACCCACACAGGTGGGCAGTCCCTGCGGGAGGCTGGTGCACGGGGGCTGAACGTCCTCAGGTATAAAGCTGCTGTTTCCACGGTGATGTGTTTTCTCCCATCTCTACACGTGGTGGTGGGTTGAGCAAACTTCTCTCATAAATGAGAGACATCTCTGTCAAGAAAACTCTTCACTCAAGCTCTCTACTTTTGATAACATGCAGGTTTATTTTCCATAATCAAAATTTGATCATTCTTATGACTGATTCAATGCCGGTTCTTAAAGAACTCTCCTTATTTCCATACACAAAGTTTATGTTTACCTTGGACATTTAGCAAAATCCATATGGAAAAGAAATAAAATATATTTTGAAAATGTTCTTAAGGAAGTTTTCTGTCCCTTGAGCTGTATTCCTTCCATGAGAAAGCTCATTCTGTCCTGTCTTCTTTGCTCAAGGCTGGCTTGGCCCTCGGGTCCATTCAGCAGCTGGAGGCTGGGGGTGGGTTGGGGGGGCGCCCTGGGTACAGCCCCCCAAGCTGAGAGCACAGGGCTGTGGACTGGAAAGGACACAGCCCCTCTGGTGAGGCCGTGGGGTCTGTGAGGTGGCAGGTGTTGGGTGCGTCCCTCGCCCGTGTAGTGGGGGGTCGCTGTCTGGCGAGGCCATGCTCTTTGTGGTGCGGGGTTGCTGGGCACCACTGCCCAGCTGAGCTAAACCGCCAGGGTCCTCGTGTCACGGGGCACCTGGGTCACATCCCTCCCAGTGGGCTCTGGAGAGGGACGGGGGCCTGCTTGTCTGCCACCACCTCCTGTCACTGGCTGCTGGCAGAGGACACCAAGGCCAGGGACAAGGAGGGCGTCCAGGAGGAAACCTGTCCTGAGTGACTGGCACAGGAGGGGAGCGGCCTGCAGTCCCAGAGGCCGAGCTAGGTTTGCGTGAGTGAGTAGCAGTCTCGCTATTTCTGGGCTGGTAGACACTCCTGGCTCAGTCATGATGGCCGCTAGACTCCATCCCCCTCAGACGTCCTGTGAACTACGTTTGGGAGCAAAATGGAGTTAAAGTACCCAGTGAGGCCCCACACTGTCCTTGACAGTCCACAAAGCTGCCCCGAGGTGCCTGTCACTGCAGTCACTCTGCCTCCATGAGACCGCTGTCCCATCGGCAGCCGTGACGGCCCCTGCTCTGAATCGTTCTGTGATTTACTGACGACAAACTGCTTTAATGATGGGACGATGCTGCTTGTGAGGCACTTTGGAAGCAGCCAGGGAGAGTAATTTACAGAGATTCTGCCAGAATGACTGTTGTGACTGCAGCGCTGGGATGCCTGGGATGCTGATTTCAGGGGATTTTGTGTTTCACCCACACTGGCTCCCAGGAGAAGCGTCAACCCTGCAGGACGTGTGCCTCCTCATGTTCCCACCAAAATGCAAAATGTCACCTTTAGTCTTGGAAGCCCAAGGTCTGGCAGCTCGCGGTCCTCAGGGAACATGGAGAGGGTCCTCCCCAGCCCCCCAGGCTGCCCTGTCAGCCCCGGGCAGCTTCTTACACGTTCTGAGCTTTTCTATCTCTAACCCACGATGGATGATGGTACGGTAGGTCGTCCCGCCCACCCTCCAGTACCAGCTGTCACCCCTAAGTCACAGCTGTGGTCTCTTGTGGTGACTGGAGGGTCACGCTGAGCACAGGGAATGCCCTGTGGACTCTGCTGGGTGTTGGAGGCAGGTGGCAAGTCTGTGTCTGTGGCAAGTCTTTGTCACCAGAAGAAAACTCCAGGTGTCCCTGTAAAGAGGGGCTGGGGCAGTGCGACACATCTGGGGAACCTGTTCTGTACTCACACGTCCAGACAGCACAGAGAAGACACCCCAGCAGGCCAGCCCAGGGTGACAAGCAAAACAGGAGGAACACGGATCAGGCCCGGGATGAATTAAAGTTTCGAAAAGCACATTACAGGGCATGTTAAGTTGCTCTAATTGTGAGTAATCTGAGGGTGCATCCTGCCCAGGGTGTCTGGGGTGGGTAGAATAAGGAGGCAGGTCCTGAGGAAGCTCTGTGGAGCTGCTTTCCAGAAACGTCAGAAAGAGGCTGGAATGGGTGCACCCCCGCAGCGCAGGGTGTTGGGGAGTTGCGGGGGGCAGTCAGTGGAGCTGGCGGGACCAGGGCCCCTGGGTGTGGTTGGGACTCCACTGCACAGATAAGACCGCCGCGCTCTGGGGCATCTGGCCCCTCCCATGTCCCCACTTCCCATCAGACCAGGTCGACACCATGAGTTGACAGAGCACTTCTCAAATCCCACAGAGGACTGGCACTTTGTAAAGTATGTGGAAGGACTTCCCAGGTGGCCCATTGAGACTCTCGAGTTCCCAATGCAGGGGGCCCAGGTTCCAGCCCTGGTCAGGGAACTAGATCACACATGCCGCAACTAAGACCCAGGGCAGCCAAATAAATACGTTTTTAAAGTTCTTTAAAAATAATAATAAAAAAATTAAGTGTGTGTATGTTTCGGTGACATAGATTTGCATCAGTTTTTTAAGTCATTGACCCCTTATTTTTCTCATTTTCGTCATTCTCAATGAGGGCAAACTTTTTTGACATGTTTATTTTTTAAAAATCTTTATTGCTTTTGTGATTATACAATAAGTATAAAAATTTAAGTATTATAAAATGTGACTTCAAAAAATAAATTTTAAAAAATTATGAAATGATCATTTTAAAATCTTCAAGGATCATAAAATGCATGGTTTAGAAAATTGGTCCTTTGTGATTCAGTCACACTCCATTCCACCCCCCAGGATTCCTCCCTTTGTGACAGTCTCTGCATGACCAGCACATGCTTGTGATACACACTCGTCACACTGGACATGGCCAAGCCACCTTCCTCGCCTGTATGCTTAACAGCCAGCTTCCCGCACCTCACAAAACGCCTGAAATTGCTACAGTGTTTTGTATTAGGTAGATGTGTAGGGTTGAATCATGAAATTAATCTGACCATTTCTGACCCATAAAAACAGCAATTTCCTATGGTTCAGCATCATGCCACAATCAGCTCTCTGGACATTTGGAGGGTTTCCCACTGTTTGCTGTTGGAAACAGAACAGCAGTGAATATCCTCGTATTTTACCCAAAAAGAGGCACAACTCTCAACCATTCAGCAGAGGCCTGAGGAGGGGGCACTGCATTGCCTGAGGAGTGGAGGTCCATGGGGCTGAAGTTCCCCGAAACCTGCCCAAGTGGCCAGGCAAGAGGGGAATCTACCTGATGGGGGACACTGCACTCACACAGGTGAAGCCTCAGGGCCGCCACTCCTGACCCCAGGCATCCTGGGAGCCCCAAGACTTGTCCTCTGGCAGCTGAGCTCGTGGAGGTCAGAAAACAGCTTCAGAAATGTGCTCCAACCAGAGTCTGTAGGATAATGTTTTCAAGTTTTTTCCAAGAATATTGGAGTGGCCAAAAAAACAAGCACCTGAGACATCACTGGTGGTCCAGGGTGGACTCTGCACTTCCGATGCAGGGAGCATGGGTTCAACCCCTCCTTAGGGGCCTAAAGGTCCCCCACGCTGCGTGAAGTAGCACCTGTTGGAAGGATGCACGTGCTCCCGGGGCCGTGTCACAGGCGCTGGCGGGCATGCCGCTTCCTCCGCGGTGCTGCTGGGGTGCAGTAGACCCTGCTGGGGTCACAGTGGAGTTTGTGGGTGGTCTTCTTGTGGCAGGCAATGTGGACTAACTTGAGGTTCTCCAAGGTGAAGAGCAGGCGGTAGAAGTACTCCCAGTCCACCTCTCTCCCTTCCGCATCGTGGACGGCCGCAGCCAGCGCGGGCACGACCGCACGCTTCTTTTCTATTCTGTAAAGCAAGGTTAGGGACGTCATCTTCTGTCGTCACAATACCCCCGCCACCTGCCCCCATTTAGTTAGCGCCTCATCTACTGAGCGACTTCACTTTCACTTTTCACTTTCATGCATTGGAGAAGGAAATGGCAACCCACTCCAGTGTTCTTGCCTGGAGAATCCCAGGGACGGCAGAGCCTGGTGGGCTGCCATCTATGGGGTGGCACAGAGTCAGGCATGACTGAAGCGACTTAGCAGCAGCAGCAGCAGGATCTTCTGCTGAGCCATCAAGATTTGGCTGCTTCCAGGAGAGACCGGTGGAGAGAGTGAAGCTCTTCAGAGGAGCCGCCCTCAGACCATCCCAGCCGGAGGGGGATGGGCACTGGGAAAGGGCTCACCCAGCAGCCACCGATGCGCTGGAGACACCCCTTCCCAGACTGACAGGGGCACCATCGCCGTACATGGCCCCCGCCCACCAGGCCAGCCACCCAGCCATCTCACGTTGTAAAAAGTACATGGTGCGTAGTTAAAATACTGAGAAGTACGCTGGAAAAAATGAGAGTCAAGCATAGTCCCATCACACGAACAACAACATTCTACTTCCTTGGCTCATACTTTATCTATGTGCAAATTCACTAAAAAATTACAGGATGATATATGAACATTTTTTAAATAGAACCTTACAAACAAAGCTACAGTCACCTCCAACTACAGCCTTTAATCTCACTTCCCAGAGACAATCCCCATTAAGGGTCTGACATCTGCCTTTCCAGACCTCATCCTATAATCTTATCTGCAGACACGTGTATCCATTTAAAACAACCATGACATCGCTTTATGTGACCCGATTTCACGTATAAACAACAGTTCAAAAGACCTCACGGCACCCAATGGAGAAGCTTGTACACTGATGAGATGGGACCAGAAACAGCGAAGCTGGGGGCTCGGGGCCACTACACTGGCACAGAGGGCCCTGTCCGCATGCCAAAGAAATGCTGAGCACCAAGGAGTAAGTATCTGGGAATAAAAGAAAGAAGGTGGCTCCCTCTGCAGACACAGAAACGGTGGCTGGACCACAGGACTGTGCTGCACTCCACAGCCCACCAGGGTTCCAGTCCTGGTGGGGTCCCAGAGGCCTCGAAAGCCAGGAGGGGTGGGGCTGAGACCCCCACCCTACAGGAGGAGGAAGAGAGAAGCTGCCAAGGGTCCGGGTCTTCCGGAAGAGGAAGGAAAAGCCTCTGTATGAATTACCAACCCCCGCTAATGGTCTGTGGGTCGGCCTGGCCCACTCTCAGGGCTGTGCTCTGCTGGTGGGCTGGCTGGGGGCTGGCCCTTCTCCCCACAGGGTCTTTCATCCTCCCTGCAGGTTGGGTTGGGCTCCCTTGAGTGGTGATGATGGCATTCAAAGAGGACGTACCCATGTGTGAGCCTGCACCAGGCCTCCCCGGCTCCGTGTCTGCTGGAGCAGGTGGCCAAGTAGATGCAACGTGGGGGTGGGAAGGAGGCTCGAGGTAAGGACACCCGCAATTGCTGTGCCCAGGGTGCCATCAGCACCCTGTGAACCTCCAGTCATGTGGAAAACCAGGCCCCTTGGCCCACCTCTCACGCAGACACACATCCAACTTCTACACATCCAACCACATACGGCTGCAGGTGGTATGGAAGCCGCCAGCAAGGAATCAACATGCAGTTATCTGACAGCCTCTGACTGAGCCTCACCACACGGGTAAAGGATGGCAGCTGTCAGCTCAGATGGGACCGTCTCAAGCCTGTGGGAATAAAAGAAATAACATGGCCAGTGGGACAGCCCTCAGACCAAAGGACATGTCGAGGTTGACAGGACGGGCCGGGAGCAGCAGATCAGGTTAAATCCAGCCGCGCATATCTGAGGCCACGTGGATCTGAGTCCACAAACATTCACACCGCCACCATGCAGGCTTGGAGGAGTCATGAGTGACTGCGGCAGTGAACAGGTGCCAGGAGAGGCAGCCAGGAATCCGGCAGCGACTGAAGACACATGCTTACCTCTACACCTGGCTCAGACGGCAAAGAATCCGCCTGCAATGCGGGAGACGCAGGTTCAATCCCTGGGTCAGGAAGATCCCCTAGAGGAGGAAACGGCTACCCACTCCAGTATTCTTGCCTGGAGAATCCCACACAGAGAGGACAGAGGAGCCGGGTGGGCTAGTGGAGCCTGGTGGGCTACATACAGTCCACAGGGTTGCAAAGAGTCAGATACAACTGAGCAACTAACACTAACACCAAACGGTTCACAGAGCAGCCATAACATTGCGACGGAAATGACAGAGTCCTTAGACTCAAATAACAATACAGTTACCCAACTCACAGGAAGTGGCTAAAGCAGACTCCGACCTGAAATGTGTATTTAGAGGACAAGAGAGATGCAAAGTAACTGATAAGCAAGAAAAACACCTCCAAAATAGAAAGAACAAATGAAAAATAAAAGCCAAATGAATGAAGTTAAAGAAGAGGCCAAGGACAGCTCTGAAGGGAGGGAGGGAAGTGCTTGTTTCAGAAGGAAGACCAGCCCCATGCTCCCGGGGCCCCTGCTTCGGGAGCGGGCCTCTGGGCCCAGAAGCCCTGCCCACCTGAAGCCCACCTGGACCCCTGCCCCGCCACCCAGCCATCATTCCCGGGACAGGCTGCAACCTGGTGCATGCACCCTCGTGGTGTGAGGGGGCCTGAGGGTGGGGGAGGAGGGCAGACTCTGGAAGCCAGCCACTGCAGCCGCGTCCCAGAGCCCTGAAAAGGCCACCAGCTGGGACAAGGAACCTGGCCTGGGCTGCGGTGACACCGTCCAGGAGGGTGGACAACATATGCTGCACTGAGAGTCAGTTACTCCTCTGCGTTTCACTATTTAAACACATGGCTCGTGGCTTCAGCCCCACCAGTCAGGGTGGGCCTGTGGCCATATCTCAGGAAAAGAAGCCAATGTTTTCAGACCCTGGCTGCCTCCTGGTCAAAACCACATTTTAAATTAAAAGCCAGTATGTGTATCTACGGAGAAGGCAATGGCACCCCACTCCAGTACTCTTGCCTGGAAAATCCCATGGATGGAGGAGCCTGGTGGGCTGCAGTCCATGGGGTCGCTAAGAGTCAGACACGACTGAGCGACTTCACTTTCACTTTTCACTTTCATGCATTGGAGAAGGAAATGACAACCCACTCCAGTGTTCTTGCCTGGAGAATCCCAGGGATGGGGGAGCCTGGTGGGCTGCCGTCTATGGGGTCGCACAGAGTCAGACACGATTGAAGCGACTTAGCAGCAGCAGCAGCAGCAATGTGTATCTATGTGGATGTACATACATTTAGAGAAAGAGCGGAAATGTAACCGACGTGTTTCAGGAGACATGACCCTAGCTCCAGTGTACAAGCCCAAAACATAAAAACATACCCTCAAAGAACCAGTGTCCAGGATGTAGAAAGAATTCCCACAAATTAATTAGGAGACCAAAGCCAGACAGAAAACGAGCAGAGGCGGCAACAGCCACTTCACAGAACACGAATGGCCGACAAACTCACGGACAGCCCACCTTCCTAGTAACCAGGCAAACGACCTGCGGCCAGAGAAGCTGCTCCCCACCCAGCAAGCGGGGAGCATGCAGAAGGTCCGACACCAAGGGGGGCAGGGCTGGGGCCCGAGGATTCTCCACCCTGCAGAGCAACCTGAGACTCGTGGGGGCAGACGAGGACACAAGGAGCCAGCGCCCCACGCAGGCGAGAACCCGAGGATGTCTTTATGCGGGGGCTCTGCCTGCAGGTTCCTCCGTATCTGTGCCTCCTTCATATCCATGGATTCAGCCAATGCGGATGGAGAACTGTAGCATTTCCTACTGAAAAACCTTGTGTGTAAGTGGACCCGTGTGGTTCAAACCCCATGTTGTTCAAGAGTCAACAAGAAAAGCGTCTCGGTTAAAATAGTAAAATTTTCCATTTCTTTTTTGAATGAGCTGACGTACACATAAAAGCGATCCTGCCACCCAAGACGCACTCACACTGGCTAAAGCGGGAAACGCCCTGCACATCACCGCCCAGTCCCCCCACCCCCGCCCTGGGACAGGCAGGGATCCCACTGGTGCCAAACTGACTGGGCCCTCGGCTGCCGACCACCAGCTTGGCCCACTGGTGGGATCTGGGGATGGGCGAGGGGGCACGGAAGGTTGCACTGGTATGGATGGGGACCTGAGCCACCACACTGAGTGACAGCACCACGCAGGTGACAATGGACATCCGTGGGTCTGTGATCCATGAGCTGAGTGTGTGGAACACCAGGCGGCCATCAGCCCTGGAGGCCAGGCAGGGCCAGGCCAGCAGGTGCGCTGCAGTCTGTGCCCACACCCCCCACACCGCGCACTCACACATGGTCCAGGTTCCAGGTGCTGAAGAGGACACGGCTCTCCCGGTTACTGTAGGGGTTGATGGAGTGTCTGGAGGTACAGTCGTCCACGTCAAAAGGACCCTGGATGGAAGAGAAGAGGTGACGGCCCTGAGGCCAAAGAGCCGCTCCCCCAAGTCGGGGGCGCCCCAGTCGGGGGTCAGGCCCTGTACATGGTCTGTGCTCAGGAGGCAGATACTCTGTCCTGGCAAGGCACCCCACTCCCTGGTGACCCCAGTAATGCACTGCATCTGCAGAGGGGACCAGTTAACCCGTCAGCCGCCAGGAATGCCAGGCTCCCTACCGTGTACCTCCTGTGCCCGCAGCCCTCCCCACACCGCTCCATCACATGGCTGCACCGTTTCTGCCTCCTCTATGGCATCCCAGCATTTCCCTGTTACCTGCACAGGCTGGGCCACGCAGACGCACTAAAGCGTCACCTCCCCCTGAAGCCCCAGCTGCACCCCACCCAGAGACCCCGGCACCCTGAGGGCCCCCACAGCCTCTCTGCAAGAAACCCACCACCCAACTCGCTCACAGGCCTTCGACCCAGAGCCTGCCCAGGCTGGGGTGGAGGTGCTGGGGTGGAAGTGCTGGTCGCTGTCCCTGCCACACATACTGCCGGGCTCAGGTCACACTGCCCAGGAGGGAGTGGTCAGGTGAGAGTGACGTGAAGCCAGGTGGGAAGGAGCAGTGTCTGGGTGCTTGGGACATCACCCTTGGAGGGGGCTGCCTGAGGGGGGACAGAGGCACAGGGGGCTATGGGGGGGAGACTGGCCCCCTGCCAGTGGCAGGGAGGGGCTTTCACTGCAAGTGCTACATGCAGCTCACGTCCACCCACAGCTGGCCTGCAAGCAGCAGCACACAGCAAGCAGTGCCCCTGCTCTGTCCCCACGGCTCAGAACGCTGCTGCCAGCCGACGCCGCCCCTCCAGGGCGCCAAGCTCTACGTACAAGTGCCGAGATGTCGCATCCGGCCACGACCCTGAATCCGGGCGGGCTCTCTCATCCGGGCTTTCCCACAGGGCAGACCACGCATCAGCCACCACCCAAACAAACGCCTCCCTCCTCTGAGGCCAGGACAAGGTCTCTGCTCACAAGCAGTCGTGTTCTGACCCCTCCCTGCACAGGCACCACGTAAATTCGTCAGGAAGGCAGGTTCTCAGGCCCTACGGAGCTGCTGAACAAAAACCCTGGGAGGGACCCATCCGTCCTCACAAGGCCTCCAGGGGTTGCAACACCACTGAAATCTGGGAACCACCAGTGGGGCTGACCACTCCCTCACCCTGTGCAAGCTGGCACCCGAGGGCTGCCCCAGCTCACCAGGCCTTGGCCAGGGTGGCCCAGGAGACACTCGTGGCTCACCTGGCAGGAGAACCAGCCTTCGGGGGTGCAGAGCCGGCGGCCGGCCTTCGCCCCTCGGTCGAAGTAGCTGCTGTTGTACTGGGCAGCCTGGAGCTTCTGCTGCATGGAGCCCACGAGCCGCAGGTACTCCTCACGAGCCTCTGCGCCCACCAGGGAGGCGCCAGAGGTCACCTGGAGAGGCAGGGGCATCCCTGAGCACTGGCCACACATCCTAAAACCCACTGCTGCCTGGATCCCAGTCCACTGAATGCCACGGCCCTCAAAGACCCTGCCCCCTTGGGTCCCAGCAGGGCCCTGAGATTGGGGGTTCTGAACTCTGCCCCCTGAAGTCCCAGCAGGGCCCTGAGGTTGTGGGGGGGTCTGAACTCTGCCCCCTGAAGTTCCAGCAAGGCCCTGAGGTTGGGGGTTCTGGATCCTGCCCCCTGGAGTCCCAGCAGGGCCCTGAGGTTGGGGGTCAGAGCTCACACCCACCATAACTGTCTGACTCTGGAAAGTTCCTCTGGGCCCATGAGACGGAGCTTTGGTCACAGTCAGACAAGCTCAAGCTCCAGGTACACTGGCTGCTCCGTCTCCTGAGCGCTACCCGGTGCTTTGCGGCAAGAAACCGGAGAAAAAGGGTGCAGGTGAAGTGACCACCACATCATCACCCACTGGAGTGCAGGTGAGGACTCGCACCCATGGGTCCACACTGAGCACCAGGCAGAAGCAAGGGGACCGCCTGGCCCAGTGGGAATGACAGCAGGACAGCAGATGGCTCATCACAGAATGGGGCTGGCACCCAGCGGGGCCTGTGGATGATGCCCTGGATCACCCATCAGCCAGCGTGGGAAGAGCACTTCACCAGCAGAAGGAGCCTGAGGGTGGCTACGGTCAGCAGGGGTGGAAGCAGGGACAAGGGGGAGCTGGGTCAGGCCCCAAGGCCTCAGATACCCCAGCCCTGAGGTTTCCTTTGTGCTCTCAACAGAGCACGTGTGGGCAGTTCTGCACCGCGAATGATAAACTCTAGTCCAGGACACACAGCCGGGAGCAAGGTCAAGGTGTGGGGGTAGCGGGTGGCCTGCAAAGAATGGAACATGACACCTCCTGGCTGACATCCGACCATGAGGTATAAGGAGCAATGGCAGGGGGCTCCCGGGGCAAGCAACTAACTCATTGCTGGCTCATGTTCACCTGCACCCACACCGGCGCCAGCCCTCACTCCTCTGACATCCACGCCGGTCCTGGGAGCCAAGTCCCAGAGGCAGAACCGGCTCCCTAAACCTGCCCAGCACACCAGGACCTACTTCTCTCAGGTAGCTCCGGATCCGGCTCTCGCAGCTGTATCTCAGATAGCCAGACTTGCTCCTAAACCGGGACTCCAAGCCTGCCGGAAGGAGAGACAAGACGCCTGGAGCCTGGGGCTGTGATCTCCTGGGAGGCGCGGACAGGAGGGCTCTTGACTCGGCTCCATCTAGAAACGTTCTGATGGGAACCTGCTCCTTCTGCAAAGGAAGTCATCTCTGGTCCACCAGCACAGAGCACCTCAAATGCCACCGGGGAGCCGCTCTCCCAAGGGGGCTGCTCCACCTGGCTCAGAAGACCAGTCCAAAAGGTGAGATAGGACCAGGTGACTGGATAAAGAAGATATGGTCCACCCATGAGATGAAATATCATTCAGCCTTAAAGAGGAAGGGAATCCTGACACCTGTCTCCACACGATGAACCATGAAGAGGTTATGCTGAGTGAAGAAGGAAGATGCATGAGCTCATTCATACGAGGTCCCTGAGGAGTCATATTCCAGGGACAGGAAGATGGGGGACCAGGGGCAGAGGAGAGGTGGGGAGTGATGCCCACTGGGGACAGAGCCTCAGTTTGGGATGAAAACCTCTGAGAACAGGTGGCAGGGCTGCTGCACAACACTGGGAATATATTCAATACCAACGAAGAACTAAGTGCCCAAAAATGGTGAAGATGGTGAACTTTACTTCATCACGACTGAAAAATAAAACCGCCAACCCCAGGGCTGCCTGGACCCTGGCCCTGTGCTTGGGAAACCCCTGGATCTGGGAACTGATGGAGACCCCGGGTCTCAGAGAGTCAGTCCCAGGGAAGCCCTCCACACCCGCTCCCTCCAGGCCAGAATCCATGAGGTACCTTCAAACCAAGGCGGGTCCTCGGCCCTGGTCTCGGCCGCGATGTTCTCACTGACGGTGCCCAGCAGGTCGGCCAGCAGCTTCTGCCGCAGTGGGGCCCGCTCGTCCCAGAGCAGCTGCCGGGCGGCCTGGATGACACCCGCGTGCGGCTCCTGGAACACGCTCAGGAAGCGGCTGATGTCACTCACGACTACCACCAAAGGGGACAGAGAGGCCACCAGGCCTTGGAGCACGGCCTCTGGGAAATCGCCTCCTTCCCCTGCCCCGACAGCCACCAGCCCAGTGCTCCAGGCCTGGGGCCTGGCCCCCCACACTTAAGGTGGCAGTGGGAAGGACAGAAGGGGAGGACACAGGAAATGAAACACACCAAAGGGAGTTGCTGCCCTTCCCCCTTGGCCTTCCCTCCTCCAAGTGAAACCACCTGGTCTTGGGCCCTCATTCGAGGCCTCAGGCTCCAGCTCATCCCTTCACTATTCAGCTGACTCCCCACCTTTCCACACGCACCCAAAAGCAGCCAGCCCTCCAGGTAAGCGTGAGAAACTAAGGGCTTCTTCATCCAATAAGCAGAAGTCCAGACCCACAAGAGGAACAGGCCCCACAGCGGTTTGGGTCATTTCAGGGACTTGGGGCTGCTCCGAGTTCAAATATCAGTGTGATCCACCCTCCACAGGCTAAGCAAGAAAAGCCACGTGATCATAGCAACTGGTGCAGAAAGACAGAGAAAATCTTCAAGACCTAGAGCTTGTCGAAAAAGTCTCAGACCGAACCACAAAAGTATATGTACAGAAACATAAAGGGGCTTCCCTGATGGCTCAGTGATAAAAAATCAACCTGCAATATAGCAGATGCAGGTTCAATCCCTGGGTTGGGAAGATCCCCTGAAGAAGGAAATGGCAACACACTCCAGTATTCTTGCCTGGAAAAGTCCATGGACAGAGGAGCCTGGTGGGCTATCTAGAGCTGGACATGCCTTAGCGATTAAAATAGAACAAAGAAAGATAAAAAGGGACAAGTAGGACTTCATCAAAAGTAAAAATCTCTACTCCATGTATAAGACCTGGTTAAGAAAACAGAAAGACGAGCTGCAGAGAATCTATCTGCCAACCACACGTCTGACAGAGACTCACGTCCAGAATGGACCAGGAGAACCCGCAAGACTCAAGCAGGAAAAATATCCAGCTACACAGCGGACAAAAGATGCTCCACGAGAAGGTTTACAGGTGGTAAATCGGCCCAGGAGAAGATGGCCAACACCATCAGATGGGAGGAACATGTGAATCCAGACACCACCACACGCCTGCCGGAGTGGCTAAAGCAGAAACAGCAACAAGGCCTGGTGAGGCCACAGGCGCCTGCTCCTATCCTTGCTGCGGAAATAAGCCAGAACCGCAGCTCTGGAAAGCAGCGTGGGGCTCCTTCCTTTTCTTGGTAACGTTATTCAGATTTACTTCTCTAGAAGGATAAGGCCTGAAGGAGGAAGGATGCTTGCCACACCATACATGTCACCTTCACTGCTACAGCAGAGTCCCAACCAAGGGCCGAGGCCACATCCACATTCCTGTCGGGCCTCTCTCTCTCCCCCCACCCTTTCAGCAGAGGGGGCAGGACAATCTCAGTCCTTGGAGCTCCACTGCCTTCCCACAGCACCTGAATCGGAAGCCCCTTTCTACAGGGGCCAGACAACCCTCCTGGGGGACATGCACATGCCTGGCCAGTGGCTTACGGCTCCATAGTAGCACTTGTCACCCAGCAAAGACTCCACTAAAGACCCACCTCCAAGGGCACTGGCTCCAATAAGGCAGCGCCAACAGGAACCTGAGGATGGATGGGTGTCCACAAACCCGACAGAGATCAGACACTGAGCGTAGAGTCAGTCATCTGCCCGTCCCTTAGAAAACAGATTAAGGAAATGTTTACCGACTGAGACACAGGGGGTCGTTCGGACTTCTACATAAGTTAACTTGAATTTGATGCTGACTAGAACAGCCTGTCTGTGGTAGATCGTACATATGGTGTGCATCTGCCTTAATTATTAAAGAAAAGGGTGCACTGACCAGAAGTAAAGCAAGTCCATGTTAAAAGTAAAGATTGGGGAATTCCCTAAAGATCCCATGGTTAGGACTCTGAGCTCTCACTGCCAAGGACCGTGGTTCAATCCCTGGTTGGGAAACTAAGATCCCACAAGCTGTGCAATGCAGCAAAATAAATAAATAAAGTTTAAATGCCCCTGTTCCTGGGACGCCAATGATGGTTACTCCTTCGATGGTCAAGATTCTGCTGGTGCCAAGGCCATGCTGATGCTCTGTGCACATGCTGATCTGCTGTTTCTGAACCCTTAAGAGAATGCATCCTGACTTGTTTAACAGTCTTTGTCCTGAAGACACAAAACTGTGCTGAAAACCCTGCTTCTCCGGAGCAGATACTCGGAGTGATCTTAGAGACTGTCTTCTGGGCTACATTCTTCAGTTTGGCTCAAATAAAACTTTTCTATTCTTATTATCGACTGTCTATTGATTATTTTGGTCGACAAAGCCCAGTAAACAGGACAACCTTGCTCTCTGGCTCTGCTTCTCCTATAAAACTGGGTAGCCTCCAAACCACAAAGCCCACTCTCTGCCCTTAGGAGTTACTGCTGCTGCTGCTAAGTCACTTCAGCCGTGTCTGATTCTGTGCAACCCCATAGATGGCAGCCCACCAGGCTCCCCTGTCCCGGGAATCTCCAGGCAAGAACACTGGAGTGGGTTGCCATTTCCTTCTCCAATACTAGGACACCTCAAATGAACATAAATAAAACTAAAGGAATTTCCTAAAGAGACACATACAACAACCAACTGGACAGGTGGGCTCCTGGCCAAGAGGATGGACAACTCAGCCATCTGAGCAAGCTCTGCCTCCAGGGGCTTCTTCCTTTAGGGTCCAGAGCATGGGGACCCTCCCTCCCAAGGCTGGCATTCCCTAGCAGAGCCTCTGCACCTCCACAACCACACCCACTTCCCCATCAGTCTCCAAAATCTCCAACACTTACAGCCCTGCCAGGTCTGGCCGGCAGTGAGAAGCACAAGCTCTGAGTTGTCGGGGGCACTCCAGAAGTAATCTCCAGTCAATTCCGTGCCATCCTCATAGAGACACAGGCGGGAACCAGGGACGGGGAGCTGGGGAGAAGAAGGAGGTGAGATTGGGGTGGGATGCTCACTTCCTTGGTCTCAGGGGGGCCCAATCTTGGGGTGGCCAGCTGAAGTCTTCCCATCTGCAGCCCTCACAGAGAACAAGAAGGAACCATGTTGTAAAGAATCCTGCCAGAGATGCAGTCTGCACATATGGAGAATATCCATCGAGGGCCCCTACTGTAGGTCATTCTAAGAAAGTCACAGAGATGAATATACACTGGTGACCACTTTGCAGGATTCACCACTCAGACTCTTTCAAACAAAGCCCCCCTAAGGCACTTTAAAATTCAAGCCCGTTTCCAAAAATGACGCTTGACTGCACTAAGCCTGTAAATACATCCCCATCACCGAGGCACACGGCCTGACAGGTGTTAGCACGCAATACCTACGGCTCAAGTCTCTCCCTGGCACTGATTAATTAAGGAGAACCTTACTGAACAGGACTCACTGCCTCTGCCTACAGAAGTGTGACCAGCTCACGGGACTGTGAACCTGCTGAGGTTTACTCCTTTGCCATGCCACATTGATCCATTTCATAAGTTTTTATACCCAGTTCCTTCCCTCCCCCTGTGCCATGCAAGTACGCACTCACCCAGCGCTGGTCTAGGCCCAGGGGAGGAAGTTAGGACAACAAGGGTAGGAAGGATGGCTGAAATCCCTAGAACAGTAGTACCTAAGGACCATAAGAGGCCTCGGAGCCTGACCCTTCATGTTACTCCAGGGAAACCAAGGCAGGGAGCATGTGAGCCGTGAGCCGATGGGCACCAGAACCGGGTCCCTGGGCCTCAGGCCAGAGCTGTCCCGAGCCTGGCAGTTAGAAGGGAGGAGAGCCATCCCAGTTCTCTCCAAAGTTCCCCTGCCCTGACCTGGCCCAGGAGCTAGACAAGGCACTGGGGACTTCTCCGCAGCACAGGAAATGAGGATCTCTGCAGCCCAGACGTCTCCCACATCCCTGGTTTGGAAGTACAAAAGCAGTGCCTCTTATTCTCCCCAGATGTCTCCCAAGCAGGTGGGCTCCTGATCGCAGGGGCAGAGGCTTCACTCACTCAGACCGTCTGCTGAGACCGGGCACCAGGACCCAGAAGCCTGGAAGGGCCCCAATCACAGCCCACCCCCTATCACACACACACCCGTCCCCACAGTGCCCACACCATCAGAGGCTCGGCTAAGAGGCTTTGGGTGGACCTAGTACTGGGTTGTGGAGAAGGCCAGTGGCACCCCACTCCAGTACTCTTGCCTGGAAAATTCTATGGACGGAGGAGCCTGGTGGGCTGCAGTCCATGGGGTCCCTACAAGTCGGACACGACTGAGCGACTTCACTTTCACTTTCATGCACTGGAGGAGGAAATGGCAACCCACTCCAGAATTCTTGTCTGTAGAATCCCAGGGACGGGGGAGCCTGGTGGGCTGCCGTCTATGGGGTCGCACAGAGTCAGACACGACTGAAGCGACTTAGCAGCAGCAGCAGCAGCAGTACTGGGTTGGGTTTAAACACCAGCCTTTCCTTGGTGGCTACAGCAGATTACTCAGTCCCTCTGTGCATCAATTTCCTCATTTGTGAAATGGGGTGTGAGCACCCAGTTCAGGGCAGGGCACCTGAACGCCACCAAAGCCCATGTAAAGGAGCCCGGACAGAGCCCAGGGTGGGCACGTGGCCATCGGCAGTGGTCAGGCTCAGGCTCTCTGCCCAGAGATGGTGGACAGCGTCCCCTCCCACCGTCAGGACTCGGGGGCCTACTGTGTGGCTTGGGGCAGCCTGAGCTCGGCCAGTCCCGAGCCGCAGGACGATGGGTCAGCACGGTCCCATCCTGCAAGTGGAGGCTCCCACCCCGCGGCCCCACGGGGCACCTGCAAGCGTTGGCACCCCTTCCGCAGCACTTCCTCGCAGCTCCTGCCCGCCACCCCAAACTTCTTCTCGCTATGCAGGGACCGCAGCTTGAACGTCTTGGGCTTCCGGAGCACCGCCGACATCCTCAGAAACTCTGGCCCCGCGGGCGGCACCTGCTCGGCGGATCGCACTGGTGTCCACTCCAGGTGGTCTCCACTTGGCGAATCAAGGCCGTGCGCCGCCCTCGGAAACTACATTACCCAAAAGGCCAGGAAAGCGGCGGCGCGCCCCCGCCTTGTGCGCAGGCGTCGCCGCCGGAAACTTCATTACCCAGAAGGCCAGGAAAACGGCGGCGCACCCCCACCTTGTGCGCAGGCGCAGCGCGACGGGGGCGGGGTCGCGCACGCGCGGAGGCCCGGGCGGGCCGGCCTGGTTGTCATGAGAGCGGCGGCCGCGGCCCGGGCGATGGGCGCTGGCCGCCGCGGCTGCTCCTCGGCTGCCACCGCTACTGCGGCTCGGGGGTGTAGGCCGGCCCGGGGCGGGGGCGGAGGCGTTGCCTGAGGTCCGCAGAGGGTGCGGCGCTGCCGAGGGCCGGCGGAGATCCTGGGTCTTGCGAGTGTCCTGACAGGTACCCGAGCGGGCCGGGGCGGGACCGACGTGCGGGGTTTGGAGCGGCGGGGCTGGGTCCACTCAGGCCTCCGTGGGCGCGGCCCGCGCGCTGCGTCACCGCCCGGGCGGCCCGTGGCGCCTGCGCTCGGTCCCTGCGTTGGGCGGCTGCGCGAGCCCGGCGACCCCCGACTCCGTGCGGGCGAGGTGGGAAGGAGTCGTCTCTTGAACCTCGTCTGCTCCGAGGACTCTCTGGGGCACTTGGCGAACCTTGAGGTTGCTGCACCAAAAGCCATTTAACTGTGTGCCATTTACCGTAAACCGTTTAACTGTGTACTACTTACATTTTCATAAGAAAAAAGTGAGTACAAGTTTCGTCTCCTAAGCCTTGTAGCAAGACATTTGGAAGTTGCTGAATTGTTTCAGTGTAATGTAGCTATCCAATTTCCCTGATGCAGAGTCAAAAGCTGACTCCGCAGGGATGCCGAAGATGGAGCCTGCGCTCGTTGTGGGGAGAGGACCTCTGTGCACCCGGCCAGCTGGGGCCCGACAGAGCTCCGGTTCTCCCCAAAATGTTAATGGTGAATTTTGTAGTGCCTGATACTGGAGTCCTCAGTGACATCCCAGGTCTCTTACAGAAGACTTGAAGGATTATGCAGAAAAGATTCTAGGGTACAGGGTGGAAGGAGGTGGCCGGAAAAGAATCCTTCTCAAATACCCAAACCGAGGTAATAACGTTGCCTCTGCCGTTCCTCGGCACTTCTCCCTGGCTCCTAGATGCCAGGGCTGTGGTTGGAATGTGGGGAATCCCCAGCACAGGGCTCCCACCCTGAGCTTCAATAAGTTTGGCTGGACTTTAGAATCTACCACATGAAGAGAGGGTTAGAATGGCAGATTGGGCTTGAGCAGGGTCCCTCAGGCGGGGCAGTGCTCCAGGTCGAGAGGCCTGGCTACTGTCTTCTAGAGAAGACAGTGGATCCCTAAGAGGGGATGTATTCAGTCATCCTTCCAAAGGTGGGGCCAGTGACACTTGGCACGGAGGGGTGGGGGTTAGAAGTAGATGGGCTGGGGGAGGTATGGAGACCGAGGGGAAAATCAGCCCTGGCTGTGAGCCTGAACCCTAGCGCGTGGGAGGAGCTGCAGGCTGGGTCAGACTGGTGCCCGTCTGGCGTGGGAGCTGGAACACAGGCCACGGTCTGCAGTTGCTGTGGATTAAGTCACACACTCGTCCGTTTTCTGTGCCTGCATTTCATCAGTTTCCGGGTTGGTTTGGTGTTCCTCTACTATCCTCTGACATCCTTCAGTGAGCTTTGTATACCGAATGACTGGGATCTTTAATAGTGGTTTCTCATTCTGTTTTTAATGCGTCTGTTCATATAGTCCAAGAAACCTTAGCAAATGCCGGCCAGCAATTAATTTGTCAACATAGTCCTTTTCAGGGTCTCAATAACAGTCAGAGGAGGATCCAGATCCATCCTGAGCACGTTAAAACAAGCATGTCTTACGTGGGGTGTGCTCATGCGTTACCTCCTCCTGAAAATCTCAGTTAATAGTGTGTCCCACCCCAGAGAACCTTCTGGAGAAGGCTTTATGCTCTGTGTTTTTGAGGGCTCTTGGTTGCATACTGACCCTTCAGCCAAATCGGCCAACTGCAGAGCATCAACGGCCTTAGTAACTGGGGAGTCAGTGGGAGTCTGTGAGTCCTTTGGGCTTTAAGTCCTGATGCTCACAAGGTGGGGGTCCCTGCCTGTCTCAACACTGCTTCCTCATGTCAGCCCCACCCCCTGCCCAGAGCTCCCCGCTACTCTAGCAGCCGCCTTCCTCCCCACCCTCCTCCCAACCTTTACTCCCTACCCCTGATGCTGTGCTGCAGCTCAGCCCCCGCAGTAGAGTCCTGGGACTGAGCACCTTGGTCCCGTTCTCATGGCTCCATCCCTGAGTCAGTTTCTGAGGAGGACGTGGAAGTCTTGAACTGACCAAGCTGGGAAACATGCCCCACAGTCAGGGGCTGAGGGGTGCAGGGTGTGGGGAGGGCAGAATCATGGAGGGAAATTGGGATTGAGGTGCTATTTTCAAAGGAGTGGGCAGAGCTGGACATCATTACAGCCACGCTCAACATGATGGTAGGTAGCTGTGAGCCAAGCCAGGTGTGATTTTTTTCTCCTGAGAGAAAAAATCATCCAGGCAATACTTACCCATCTCCCCACCGTTGGCCATGCAGCCTGGCCCCAGGAGCACAGTTGTGCACAGAAGGGTCTGTCTGTGGTTCTGCTCTGCCTCTGCTGGTCAGCATTTTCAGGTAGCAATGATTATGCTGTTGATTAAACTGCCCCTTTCCCCCTTATCTTTGTATAGCTGTTTAACACACTGGTTTATTAGTTTCCTAACTAATTTGAAAAACTTCATATCCATATCTTAGCAAAAGACCTCGTTTTTGCCATAACAGAGTAACACAAACTGGATGAATTAAAGCCACAGAAATATGGAGGCTAGAAGTCCAAAATCAAAATGCACGTGTGCAGGGCCACGCCCCCTCTGCAGATCCTCCTGGGCCCTCCCAGCTCTGGTGTCTTGGTGGTCCTGGTGCATGTGCAGGGCCACGCCCCCTCTGCAGATCCTCCTGGCCCCTCCCAGCTCCGGTGTCCAGGTGGTCCTGGTGCATGTGCAGGGCCACGCCCCCTCTGCAGAGCCTCCTGGGCCCTCCCAGCTCTGGTGTCTTGGTGGTCCTGGTGCATGTGCAGGGCCACGCCCCCTCTGCAGATCCTCCTGGCCCCTCCCAGCTCCGGTGTCCAGGTGGTCCTGGTGCATGTGCAGGGCCACGCCCCCTCTGCAGATCCTCCTGGCCCCTCCCAGCTCCGGTGTCCTGGTGGTCCTGGTGCATGTGCAGGGCCACGCCCCCTCTGCAGAACCCTTCTGGGCCCTCCCAGCTCTGTGTCCAGGTGGTCCTGGTGCATGTGCAGGGCCACGCCCCCTCTGCAGAACCCTTCTGGGCCCTCCCAGCTCTGTGTCCAGGTGGTCCTGGTGCATGTGCAGGGCCACGCCCCTCCGCAGAACCCTTCTGGGCCCTCCCAGCTCTGTGTCCAGGTGGTCGTGGTGCACCTGTGCAGGGCCATGCCCCCTCTGCTGGCCCCTCCTGGCCCCTCCCAGCTTTGGTGTCCAGCAGGGCCACAACCCCTCTGCAGAACCCGTCCTGGCCCTCCCAGCTTAGGTGTCCAGGGGGTCTTGATGGCCTTGGCTTGTAGGTGTGTTGCTGCAGCTGCTTGGCCCTTGTCACTTGGCTCCTGTCTGTGTGTGTCCCTGGCTCTTTACTGATAAGGACACGGTCGTGTTGGAGCAGGGCCCTCCCTACTCCCATATAACCTCCTCTTAACTTGCACGCTGTTCCTAGACGTCCTGTCAGTGGTCCCGGGAGTGAGGACTTCAGAGCGCTTTGGGGACACAGTGCAGCCCACGATGCTGCTCAGGCTCTTTGGACATGTTAGTGTATTTGGGAAAAGTCACGGTAACGTGAATGATACTGTTAAGTAGTATCAGAGGTACCTTAGAAATTACATAATAGAAACTAGACTGTTTCAAAGCAATGGGACAGTCTGACTGGGCTGTGAATTACTTGTGTGTCAGCGAGGCGAGAACTAACATGTAAGTGACACTTGTGACAGTGTCACGATGTGCCCCTGAGTCCCTCAATTTTGAAGCCATCTCTCCTGCTCTCGCACACAGCCCGGCTCGCAGAATGCCCCACAAGATTGGATTTGTCGTCGTCAGCTCATCTGGACATGAAGACGGCTTCAGTGCCCGGGAACTGATGATCCACGCACCGACCGTCAGCGGGTGGAGGTCACCGAGGTGGGCAGGATGAGGGACCATGGAGGGTGGGTTGTCAGGGGCACGTGGGCTCTCTTGGTCTAAGTGCTAATGTTGTTACAACTCAGATGCAGGACCATGCAAGGGTAGGGTTGTGCCGCCGCCTCACCCATCTAGTTACATACGGGACTCTTTTCTTTCTGTTTTTAATGAAAATTTGTTGAAACTTTTCCTCTTTAACCCACATTCACTTAAGTGTGCACATACGGAAAAGTAGAAGGAGAACTGCCTGCACCCCCAGCCCCCCTCCCGCACCCAGTTCCCTGATTGAGGGCCAGTCGGCGTTCTCTGTGCTGGGTGGTAAGGATTTTGCATCTCACCGCTGTCATGTAATATAGGACCTCAACCCAGAAAGTCTCTTTCAGATTCGTCTAGAATGTTTATTTGTACACCTTTAAAAATGCTCGTTACTTGAGTGATGTAACACTAGTGAGTGTTTTTCAGAAACGTTTTCCCGAGAAGCCTTCTTTCTTCCCCAGAGGTGGGGCAGAGTTGGTTATTGGGCTGCCCCGGGGCCTGATCGGGCTTCCCAAGTGTTGTCAGCGTCGGCCACCTGAGGCCGCTCACCTCCCGGGTCCGCGCTCCTCGAGCCTCGTGTTCCAGGTGCCAGTAGAAGGCTGACTGTTGCTCCTAAGTCATGAGTGTGTGAATCTGTATGACATTTACACTCAGGCATGTACTCGTGACTTACATTTACTCAGGAGGTATATTGCTGAAAAGTTGAATGCAAATCCCATTTAAAATTCAGACGCGTTTTCCTTTCGGAGTTTTTCAGAAATGATCATGCAAAACAAAATTTAAAGTAACATGACAGTTCCAAATTATATAATGGTTCTGACCCCCGACGTGGGCCTGAACGTAGCCAGCTGAACAAATGAAAGGACCGTGGGATATCAGGTGAACATTTTTGCAACCAGTGCTCTTGCTCCCTGATTTTCTGTAATTGGGTTTCTACCTCTCCTGGAACATTTATCCATGTGCAATAGGCGGTATTTGCTGTCATTCCAACACCTCCTTACTCAGCAAATAGGTAACTGGGGGCCATGCACTCTTTAGCCAGTAAGTTAAGTGATCACCATTGGGCGGCTACTCCTTTGGCTATGGAATCGGCCAGCTCTTCTAATGGTGGGAAGAGGTTTCTGATCATGTTCGTTGGCACCTACTGTGATGGGAGGAGAAGGACTCTCCCTACAGAGGCAAACCCAGGGTCATATACTGTGCCTCCGAGAAGCTCCATATAAGGCAGCTAAGGAGGTTTAATAGGGTGGATCCATGGGGGGTTTCTATTTTGTTATGAAGAGAAAGTAGAACAGCGAATATAGCAAAAGCACGCTGTTTTTCTACACTCCAGCTATGAAGACGACGAGGTGTCCAAGCATGGGGCCATTACCAGGACTTCCACATGTGAAAATAGCCAGGAGGAGATGTAGGACCCCCTCCTCAGGAGCGGCATTTGTGGGCTCGTTTGTCCATATCAAGGAGTCATTAGCGTCATTCAGCCAAGCCTCAAATACGACGTTATCACATACTGAGAGTCTTCCTAAATACAGGGGTATGACAGCCAGCTAACACACGGTCTGACTTGCGTCGGCTACTCCAGTGTCGTCTGCATGTATATCCAAGAGAACTTGAATTAAGCCACATAACAGGGCACATGAATTTCGTATTCTCACCTTATTAGAGGGCCCTACAGAACAGTTAAGTACAGAGTGGCATTGGGATTCCAGAGAAGTCACTTACATGGTGAGTAAGGGGTCACTGCTGTCATGGACAGGTCAAGGTTTCTGGTGACAAATCCAACAATCAGAAAGGCACCCCTCTTTCACAGGAGATTGGGAAATGTGTACAAAAGTGGTGTCTGTCCAAGGAAGAGCGGGGGAAATAAAGTTAGCAGCAACGGTGAGAAAAGGGCATAGGGGCCTGGTCAGTCCTGGTCATCCGTCTCGTCAGATGTTGTCTGCTTCCATTCCTGGAAATCGGTGCTTTCACATCACCACTTGTTGGTGTGCAGGGCCATCCACTCAGGGCTTGGTGCTCTCTCTAGGTGTGACATGAATCCAGGAGCTTAGCAGCACAAGGGTTGATTAGCAGTACCCGATGGGGCCTTTCGAGTGAGGTTGAAGGGAGTCCTTCTGGAGGTGTCTTTTCCAGAAGGTGAAATCTCTAGGTTGCAAGGTGTGATGCTCACAGCATTCGTCTCCTGGGAGCCTGCTGTGAGAAGGTTATGCTATTAAAGCATGATTGCTGTCAGTGGAAGCAGTAAGGCCCTTGCAGTATTGAGGCACGTCTCTGTTTATCAGCTGTAGGTCAGAAGAGGCAGGACTGGCTGTCCTGGGCATCCTCTGACCATCTCAATGGGTGAGTGTTTGAGTTCCCAAAGGAGTGGATCTACGGGTTTATAGGAACCAACAGCGATGCTTTTGGTCAAGGAATTTGGAAGATCTCTACAAATGTTGCCAATTGGGTCTTAGTAATGTCGTTAATGCATTAGATTAGCCCTGTGGATTGAGGATGGTAAGACAGTAAAAGTGTAAAACCGACCAGACAGCACAGACCCACCTGTCCAAGTGTTCAGCTACTGAAGTTCAAGGGGTTCCCCTGGTATAGATGGTCTTTTCTAACAGGATCTCAGCCACAGAAGAAGCAGTAGCCTGTCTACAGAGGAAAGTTTCAGTCCAGTGAGAAAATGTGCAGCTCATAACTAAACATGTTTATGTCCCTGAGATGGGAACAGCTGAATAAAATCCCTTTGCCAGTCCTCACATGGCCCGTGAGCAGTTTAATGCAGTGCAGACAGGCTTTCCTGGATTAAGTTTCAGACAGATGAACAAGTAAGGGGGGCGCTTTTCACAGCCTTAGTAGTATTGTCCCTCCAATACTGGCTCGTGAGCTCTGTCGTTTTTCCAGTAGACAGTGGCATCATGCATGTACAGTGGGCACTGATGGGGACTCTGGAGCTTCTGCTAGGACCAGATTGTGGTTTGGCCCAAACCAAGAGTTCTCTTTTTATCAAGTCAACAGTTATTCAGTTCCCAATATTGTTTTTCCTTTTCTGGGGCCAGTTGTTGGGCATTTCTAGTCAGCGTTCCCAAATTGTCCTCTGGGGCACATGGGGCTGTCCCTTTGGACCACGATAGAGGTTTAGCCAGAGGTTCCTTTGAGAGCAGCGTTTTGGCAGAAACGCCAGCAAGGTTGTTTCCTTTCACTTCCAGGGAGTCAAGTCAGGAATGCCCAGGGACCTTGACAGCAGCCAGGGCAGGTGGCATGGGTATGACATCTAATAAATCTCAGACATAAGAGCCATTTTAAACTTTATTCCCATCAGAGGTAGGTCAACCTTGCTGTTTCCATATCATCCCAAAGTCATGGGCAACTGCACAGGCATACAGGCTCTGAGTATAAATGCCAGTGGTTTTGCCCGTGGCTGCACCCCGAGCGCCAGCGAGAGGGTGTGCTTCCTCCTGTTGGGCTGAAGCAGACAAGGGTATCGGTGCTGCCTTGACAGTTTTGAGAGGCGCTGCGGCAGCAGCCCCACGTGGTATCTGCCTTTTCATCCTGTGAATAAGAACCTTAGTAAACCATGGGAAATCTGCATTGGCCAGCGGAGTCTCCTGTGAGTTACTGCAGAGTCAAAGGGATGTGTTGGTGTGAGCCGTCTGAAGGAGTTTTGTCGGTGAAGCGGGAGAGGAGTAGCAGGGGTGAGGTTATTACAGCAGGAGTGAGTTATTCAGGAGCAGTCAGAAGGAGGGTTTCCAGGAAGTAAGACGGCTGGCGGGCCAGCATGGTGAGGATTCGAGAGAGCTTCAACTGCACAGGCTACAGAGATGGTTAGAGGAACCCAGGGATTAGTTTTTGGTGCCCAGAGTGGCTCTGAGACAAGGGGGCTGTCCCCATGGCACAGGGTCCAGCTGTCGGCCGTGATACCCGATGGGTCGATGATGGTCCCTGTGTTTTGGGGCGAGTACTCCAAGGGTGTTTCCCCCTTCCTCATGTCAGAGAGGAAGAAAGGAAACTGATAACTGGGATGTCCAAGGGCAGGGCCCTTATTAAACTTCTCTTTAAGGCTCCAAAGGCAGTATCATCCTGATCTCCCCAAATAAAAGGACCAAGTTTGTTGGTTTTTAGAAAACATATACGGGCTGGGCCTTAAGAGAGAAATTTGGAATTCAGTTTTGACAGCAGCTAGCTACCCAAAACACCTTGTAATTGGACTGAGTTTCAGGTTTGGGGAAGTTGAAAATACTGTGAAGCCTACAGGAATCTAAATGTGGCCTCATTCTAAGATCAGGTGCCCTAAATACTGAACCTAAGTTTGAGCAAATGGCAGTTTTTCCTTAGAGACCTTGTGTCCCTTTAAATGGTTTAACAAGTGAATGCTGTCTTCCTGTGAAGTTTTAGAGGAGAGCACAGAAGCAAACCATCCATATGTTTTAACAAAGTAGAGCCTACAGAAAACTTTATTGTCCAGATGAGCCTTTAAGGTTGGAGAAGTAAGAGGGACTTTCAGGGCCTTTCCTGGTGGTCCAGTGGTTAAGACTCATCCTCAGGAAGCAGTCCACAGAGCAGTCACAGGGTGATTCTGCTCCTGGTAGGAACGGATGCCGGTCTTAGATGGATTTAGGGACCACAGGGTGCCAGGGGTAACGACGTTATGGATTCCAGAGATCCTGGACAGACCTCCATGCTCAGCCATTGCATTTCTCATGGGCGAAACAATGCTGCAAGGACTGGTACGAGCGAGCATGTGGCCCTGGCTTTGAAATCTTCTGCTATGGACTTGATGCCTCTAAGGACCTCTGTTTAATTATAAGGTATTGATTAATTCTGGGGAGAAGTTTTGAGGGATATATTTAAATATTAATAGGAGAACACTGGATTCTGTGAATTTCAGTTGAAGATTTTTCATATAAGGAGAGCAGTAGCCAATCCAGTGGTGACCAGTGATTAGTGTCCTTGAAATCAGCTCTAGTACATCTGAGACCGAGCAAGTAAAAGATAGTGGAGGTCTTTCATTTCACCTGGTTGGCTATTTTGATGGCCAACAGTTCAAATTCTAGACCTGTTTCCCCCTTCAGGAGAAAGACATTCCAGGATGGCACTTTCCTGAGAAATCTCTGCCCCTGCTCGAATAGGGGTGAGAGAACTGAAGGAGGAAAGAGTACGTGTCTCTCAAACAGCCTGGATGAAAGGGATCAGCTTCCAAGATGGGGACCTTCTGGGGTTTGTTAGCAATCCCCTGCTTTTGCAGCTGTTCAGCACTCTGAGGCAGGAGCTGCCTGAGAGCAGTGGGCTGAGCACCGAGAGTGTGGCTCTGGTGTCAGTGAGGACACAGATTCCTTCCCAGTCCGGAGGGTGGTTTCTCCAAGCCAATTAGAAGGTTTGGGAAGAATACCTGTGGTTCCTCAGAGCCTGGTGCTTGGGTTAAGAGGACATGGAAAGGTTGTTTGGAGCGTGGAAGGCACCTGCAGTGCCTAAGCCCTAAAGGTCTTTTTGTTTTTTTTCCCCAATGTCCTGGCTTTTTGCAGTAATAGCAGAGACCAGGGGTTTTGTTTTTGTTCGGAGGTGTGACGGGGGCTCTATTTGTTGAAGATTAAGGATGTTAGTGGCTTTCCTTTTGGTTGACTCATCCAGGGCTCAAACAAGCTGGTCTACCAAAGTAACCAGACCTGGAGTGGACATGGTTTTCCATTCCATCCTGGTCCTTTTAACTGAAAGAGAATTCCTATTCAGCCCATTCATGAACGCAGAGTTGGAGGCAACCCAAATGGATTCAATATCCAAAAGAAGACCCGTCATTCTCAAGTCAACTATAGTGGTCGTGAGCAGGCTTTATAAGTTTCTGCATGCAAGCCTGAATTTTGTCCCAATCATCAAGATTAAGAAAACCTTTGGAAACTGTTCTGTGAAAATTTCTAGCAAGTTCTTGGGTTTCCTGCTGTCAGTCAGAGTCTGTTTCTCCAAATCCTTTTCAGGATTTTCCCATCAGGCAAGTTTCACGCAATGTCAGGCCTGATGGACATAAACGTGAGAAGCTAGGTTGCTAAGTTCAGAAGTGTGCTGGACTCCTCAGCAAATGCATGGGGGTCCTCAGTTCCTTTGGGAGAATCTCTGACTGTAGCTCAAAGTTCAGCTTTAGTCCAGGGACCATTAAGAACCTAGGGATTTAGCATCTGGACCCCTAAAAGGCTTAGCTTTCAAGGGGCAGGATTTAAGTTCAGGGAAGGGGGAAATGGGGAGGGGTTTGGAGAAAAAGGGAAGTTCAGCCAGAGGGGTGGGGGTTGAGGGGTGCAGAGGAGCAGACAGTGAGCAGAAGGGGAGGGAAAGCAGCACAGGGTAGGGGCAGGGGCCTCAGAAGCCGGCTTGTCTTCTTTCGATTGTTTGTTTGCCCCCACTAGCCTAGGAGTGATATTTTGTAAAGAGGCAATTTTTGAGTCCAGAATGTGTTTGGAAGCTCCAAGATATCAATTAAAATAAGCATCCCAATAAGGCTTTTTCATTTGGTTCTGAGAGAAATAGGATTGGGGCAGTTGAAAGTTCCCCAAAATGGCTGTTGATATTCTGAATTACGTGGGGGTGAAGTCAGTCCATTTAGTTAAAAATGTGCCTGAGGAAGGACCATAGTTTTTAAACGTAAAACCAACCAGGATCCCTGAAAGGAAGGCTGTCCCTGAAGTATTTAGGTGACCAGTGTCCCATTTCTCAGCTTTTTTCAAGAGCAAAAGAAAAATCCCTAAATAGTCTGATTTCAATGGAATTTTACCAAAATTCCAGCACACTTCCAGCAGGGAGGACAAGTTGGGGAGTACCAGCCAAAGGGGAGCCTGGTGGGAGTCTGTGGGGTCAAAAAGAATCGGGCACACTTAGCAACTAAACAACAACAACCCCCCAGAAGGACAAAGCCATCCCAAAAAGAAAAAAGGCAGGTCCTGGGTAAAGCCAAGAGCCTAGCCAAAAGGAGCAGCTCGACCTGAGAGGAGCCTTGCTGGCTGGCCTGGAAGGAGGAGGACTTGAAGGAGGGGAGCATGGGGCAAGGGCAGGGCCCCCTGCAGTTCCACGGTTCATCTCTGCCAGACCCCACTTCTTTTTTTTTTTTTTGATATAAATTTATTTTAACTGGAGGCTAATTACTTTACAATATTATAGTAGTTTTGCCATACATTGACATGAATCCACCACAAGTGTACATGTGTTCCCCATCCTGAACCCCCCTCCCACTTCCCTCCCCATCCCATCCCTCTGGGTCATCCCAGTGCACTAGCCCCGAGCACCCTGTCTCATGCATCGAACCTGGACTGGAGATTCGTTTCACATATGATATTATACATGTTTCAATGCCGTTCTCCCAAATCATCCCCCCCCCCCCGCCACAGAGTCCAAAAGACTGTTCTATACATCTGTGTCTCTTTTGCTGTCTCGCATACAGGGTTATCGTTACCATCTTACTAAATTCCATATATATGCATTAGTATACTGTATTGGTGTTTTTCTCTCTGGTTTACTTCACTCTGTATAATAGGCTCCAGTTTCATCCACCTCATTAGAACTGATTCAAATGTATTCTTTTTAATGGCTGAGTAATACTCCATTGTGTATATGTACCACAGCTTTCTTATCCATTCATCTGCTGATGGTCATCTAGGTTGCTTCCATGCCCTGGCTATTATAAACAGTGCTGCGATGAACATTGGGGTACACGTGTCTCTTTAAATTCTGGTTTCCTCAGTGTGTATGCCCAGCAGTGGGATTGCTGGATCATATGGCAGTTCTATTTCCAGTTTTTTAAGGAATCTCCACACTGTTCTCCATAGTGGCTGTACTAGTTTGCATTCCCACCAACAGTGTAAGAAAGGGTTCCCTTTTCTCCACACCCTCTCCAGCATTTATTGTTTGTAGACTTTTGGATCACAGCCATTCTGACTGGCATGAGATGGTACCTCATAGTGGTTTTGATTTCCATTTCTCTGATAATGAGTGATGTTGAGCATCTTTTCATGTGTTTGTTATCCATCTGTATGTCTTCTTTGGAGAAATGTCTATTTAGTTCTTTGGCCCATTGTTTGATTGGGTCATTTATTTTTCTGGAATTGAGCTGCAGGAGTTGCTTGTATATTTTTGAGACTAATTCTTTGTCCGTTGCTTTGGTTGCTATTATTTTCTCCCATTCTGAAGGCTGTCTTTTCACCTTGCTTATAGTTTCCTTTGTTGTGCAAAAGCGTTTAAGTTTAATCAGGTCCAATTTATTTATTTTTGCTTTTATTTCCAATATTCTGGGAGGTGCAGACCCCACTTCTGAACACCGTGTGACGTAAGCCTTAAATAAAGCAGTCAGTTGTTTTACCCGCGGAATGAGCTGATTGCAGAATGGCAGAGAAATTGCTTTTGGGACAGGCACGCTGGGGAGAGTATGGGTGAATCAGGACAAAGGAGAGAGAAGAACCTCACTTTATAGGGAAGAGGGGCAACTGGCAGGGGCTGCTCTGAAGCACAGTCCACTGGAGGAGAGAGGAGATCAGGGTGATGACGGTGTCTCTGTGGCTGGGGTGAAAGGAGGGCGTGCCTAAGGCTCCCCTCCAGGACCCAGCTCCATTTTATTTTTTGTATGTCAATTTAAAAAATTTTTTAGAACTTTTTGTTTTGTGTTGAGGTATAGCTGTTTAACGATGTTGTGATAATTTCAGGTGAACAGGAAGGGCCTCAGCCATACATATACACGTATCCATTCTCCCCAAACTCTCCTCCCTTCCAGGCTGCCGCATAACATTGAGCAGAGTTCTCTCTGCCATACAGTAGGTCCTTGTTGATTATTTCCTTTAAATATAGCGATGTGTACAGGTCCATCCCACGCTCCCTAACTGTCCCTTCCTCCGCACCTCCCCAGCAACGGTAGTTCATTCTCTAAGTCTGTGAGTCTCTTTCTATTTTGTAAGTAAGTTCATTTGTATCATTTCTTTTTAGAGTCCACATATAAGGAATGTCATATGATATTTCTCCCTCTTTGTCTGACTTACTTCACTCAGTATGACTCTCTGTAGGTCCATCCATGTCCTGCAAATGACATTATTTCATTCTTTTTAATGACTGAGTAGTATTCCATTGTATACATGTAGCATATCTTCTTTATCCATTCCTGTGTCTTGGCCATTGTAAACAGTGCTGCAGTGAACACTGGGGTGCATGTATCCTTTTGATCATGTTTTTCTCCAGGTACGTGCCCAGGAGTGGGATTTCAGGGTCGTATGGTAGCTCTAGTTTTAGTTTTTTAGGGAACCTCCATACTGTTCTCCATGGTGTCCATACCAATTTACATTCCCACCTACTGTGTAGGAGGGTTCCCTTCTCTGCACTCCTTCCCCAGCATTTATTCTTGGATTTTTTTGATGATAATCATTGTGGCTGATGTGAGGTGATGTCTCATTGTAGGTTTGATTTGCGTTGCTCTAATGATCAGTGATGCGGAGCATCTTTCCATGCGCCTGTTGGTCATCTGTTGTATGTCCTCTCTGGAGAAAGGTCTGCTCAGGTCTTCTCTGGCTCCATTTTGCATAGGGTTTCCCTTCATTGCTTTTACAATGTATTGTCCTTTCTTTTAATCAGTTTGAGGGGTAGTGTTGATTCATCTATAAACTCTCAATAAACTACCTTTGAATAGCTAAATCATAGCCTTTTTTTTTTTTTTTGGTTGCACTGCATGGTTTACAGGATCTTCATTTCCCAATAGGCATGGACAGGCATCAGACTCTGGCCACAGCAGTAAAAACGTCGAGTCCTAACCACTGTACCACCAGGGAATTCCCATAGCTTTTTTTTTTGAAGGGTTTTAAAATACACAACTTCAAAATTTTGTCAGTAGTCTTAGTGTTCCTTCAACAATTTTGTAGTTGTTTTTTTTAATAATAAAGGATTTCCTTCACACAGATTACTGCGTCCCTATGTCTAGAATGGTCTCACCACCAATTACAGTGTCTGTGCCCTGCATTGAGAAACAGTAAACATCATAAATGTCTACAGCAGCCTTGGCCGAAGGGTATTTGAAGCTCGAGTTGCTAGGTTCCCCATTTCCTGGCTGTCCTGCCCCACATGTGTCTCTTTTAACAAAAGTGGCAATTTTGAAAACTCAGTATTAGGAAACCCCAGGGATCTCACCCCCAGAATAAGAGTGTTCTGTCTGTCGTCACTGGCCCCACTTTCTCAGCCAAACACAGAAGTGCCCAGAGCCCCATCTGCTCAGCCTAACGTTCCTCCCTGTGCACTCCTTCTGTCAGGACGGGCAGGAGGCTGGCAGGCGGGGCGGGGAGCTGGGCGGGGAGCGTGTTCGTCTGTGTGGTGTCTCACGCCTCTCGGATGCCTGTGTGCAGTGTCAGGTCACCTGTGAGGTGCACAAGTTCAGGCTCAGGGTGGTGTGTGCTTGGGGTTCCTCCCCGAGGGGAGGTTTTCAAAGCCATGGGGTCAGGCGTATGCCCCACGCACGGCGAGTCTGCATAGGGAAGGGAGCCTGGAACCCTACCCAGGGCATAGACAGGACAGGAAGGGCCAGGTCAGGACCGGCAGGTGCATGTCGTACTCGGCCTCGTGGAGGTCAGTGACCTGTGATGTTGGCTGAGGGGGAAGCTAAGAAATGAGATGGGGCCAGGAGAGCAGGGATGGGTCACAGGAGGCTCCCCGGGCCATCTGGCATGTGTGTGTAGCTGTCTGGAGGGGTGTAGTGAGGCAGCTGGGAGAAGAGGCAGGAGAGGGCCATGCGGGCCAGCCGCCAGGTCACCACTGTGCTCTCAGGCATCGTGACGTGTGCTGGAGGGGCCCTGCCTACTGCCCCATCCTCAGGACTTCCTGGGCTCCAGTAGCCCCTGGACACCTGCTGCTGGGCACACCCAGCCTGGCCTGCTCGGCACACGCCCCACCCACTGTCAAAGCCTAGTGTTGTCTCCCTGGTCATGATCATGTACTGCGCATTGAGGTTTCTGACGGCTGTGTGCCTTCTGAGCAAAACTGACGCTCCAGTGGGGTCAACCGTAGGCTTCTCCTCCAGGCTGCTGAAACAAGTGTGAGAGGCACTCAGGACATACTGCTCATTGCTCACTCCACTCAGGACTCTATAAAGCGAGGGGTTTCCCCAAGTGTGTGGGTTCCAGCAGGAAATCCTCTGGCTCACTTGGACAGCCTCTTGTTTATCTTGTGTGTCTATCTCATGATAAACTTTGGGTTTCATTTCAAACCACAAACTAGCCGCTCCAAGTTTGATTCACTCTGGGGGCCCGGCAGACCCCACTCTGAGTTCCAGCTGTGACTGGAAGGCTTTTAGGGGGCCAGGACCAGGGCCCCTGCAGCGTCAGAACCCACAGAGCTGCCCCATTACCTGGACGTGTGGCTGGGGACTGCCTGAAACCCTCCATGGTGATCCTGCAGGAAAACAGGACTGTGCTTGCTTTCAGGTTTTGCCAGTTCCCACAAGAAATTGTTCTTCAGATGGTGGAGCGTTGTCGAATAAGGAAGCTGCAGCTGCTCGCGCATCAGTACATGATCCCCAGCAAAGTTGAGTTCTACATCAGTGAGAGCCTGCCCGAGTACTTCACCCCGTATCAAGCAGAGCGGTTCCGGAGGCTTGGGTAAGGGTGGAATTTAGCGTGTATAGTGGGGATGTCTAGCCTGAACAGTTTTGCCTCAAAGTGGGTAAACACTGCGGCATCCCCCTTGCCGTGGTGCTTGCTCACACCCTCACGTGTGGGTCCGGATCTCACAGCTTGTGCACACCTGCTGCATGCCAAGCGTGTTCACTGAGCAGCGTTCCCGCTGATCGGTCGTGTTCAGGCTGCTTTTCAGATGCAGAACTTGTCTGGAGAACACTGTTTAGAGTTTGACTTCTGGACTTTGCCCAGGCTTTGTTTTTTTTTCTTTCATTCCAAGCCTAACTTTCCTTGGAACCTGTGGAATTCACTGGGAGCCAAGGACAGCGCGTTTCTGCACCGACGTGGTTCCATAGGTGTGTTCTTTCTTCCAGCTACGTGTCTCTTTGTGACAATGAGAAGACAGGCTGCAAAGCCCGGGAACTGAAGTCGGTGTATGTGGACGCAGTGGGGCAGTTTCTGAAGCTCATCTTTCACCAAAACCACGTCAACAAGTACAATGTGTATAACCAGGTGAGACGCATGGGCCTGCCCCTCAGTGGTGTCTCCCCTCATAGAAGAACCTGCACTCTTCCTTCAGGGTGCTGTCTGTGGGGCAGTGCTAGGCTCGCTGGAGCTGTTCCTCCGATTCAGGGCCACCAGTCACATGTGGCCGTGTATGCTGGGGGCGTGACTGGTCCACGGGCATGGGCTGTGTGTGTCACCCAGACTCAGTAACAAGATGAGACATTTTGGATGTATTAAGTTTAAATATATTGTTACAATCAATTTTATCTGTTTCTTTTAAACTTTGTTTTACTCTGCCAAGTAGAAAACTTAAAATTATCTGTGTGGCATCATATTTCTATTGGACAACACTGTTCTAGGTAGACTTTTGTAAGGTAAATCCCCTGATGGAAATTGGGAAGGTGATTTCATGTGGCATGCAGTCCAGAATCTCTCTGGTTCCCTTTCTGTTGCTTTGGCATAATTAACACAGTGGAAATCAGAGGCATCAGAGCAGTCTTTTTAATTGAAGCAGATATTTATAACACTCCTTGCCCCTTCCAGAGGCACGCAAGTGTTCCAGCCAGTCAGAGTTTATGCTGAGCAGGTGAGCTGGAGGAGAGTCTGAGACAGAGTCAGGTGCCTTGTCCATGCATGACAGCAGAGTTCTGAACCGTCTCTTTCCTCCACTTCCTCTCCTTGTTCACCAGGGGTTCCTTGGGTTTTAGCTCAGCCTCAGTGATTCTCGAGGGCAGGGGCATGTCATGGGAGAATCACTGCCTCGGACAAACTGAGCTGCGTTAATGTCGGTTTTCATTCATTGTCTAACTTACCACCATCAGGTAGATATGATCCCATTCTTAACTCAGGTGGATGTTTCAATATAAGGCTGCATTGAAACTTTGTTACTGTTTTAACATCCTTCAAACATTAAAATAGCTACTTGTTTCAACATTAGAATATTATGTAATTTGAAAATCATTAATAATTCTACGTTAGCATGAGATTTTGCAATTAGTGCATTTAGATGTACATCATCCCATTTGATGACAGGATGAATCAGAGTGTTATAAAGGGGTTAAGTCCTGTCTAACATTTATACTTAATTTCTGTTGGTGAATTCTCTCTTAGGTTGCTTTGGTTGCAGTAAATATCATTGGAGACCCTGCAGACTTTGGTGATGAAAGCAATATTGTAAGTCTGGGAAGTTTCATTCCTAAAGAGAGACATTTATTTCTAACAAGGAGGGGTCATTCATTTTTGTCACAGAAGTGTCATCCTATAAATTTTCACAGAAGTGTCTAGTGACCAGCTCGCAGGTGATTTTTCAGCAGCTGTTGTTTTAAACTTTCCTTTGCTCGAGAAGTTTAGTTGTCCCGCCAGCAAACGGGATCACCAAAGCCCCTGCATATCATATCATCCCTTTGTTTTATGTTGTTCCTTTTCCTCTGAGATACTAAGCGGAACTTCCCCCACAGACCTCCAGAGAGAAGCTGATTGATCACTACCTGGGGCACAATGCGGAGGACCCAGCTCTTGAAGGAACTTGCTCTGGGTAAGAGCCCCGCCCGCCCCAGGCCGTAAACTTCTGGGACTTCCTCCCTGGAAGCCAGCTCTAAAGGACCCTGGACTCGGGGGCCCCAAAGCGCAGTCTGGAGCTGAATAAGCCGCTGATGGGATTGTCGTGAATACACTGCAGATTAAGGTCACCCTTCTGTTTAGCACGTTTCATTCAGCACCCTTCAGAGAGGACTTCATTTCCTGTGTGGTTCAGTATCACCAAACAAAAGAGCCGTCAGCCATCCTTTGATGTTTTAGTGGCACAGGTAAATTCATAGACGGAACAATTGACCAAGATTGTCAGTTACTGAGCTTCATCCTCCCTCTGCTCAGAGCTTCAGTCCTTAAGGGAATGAGACCTGCTCGTCTCCAGGTTCTCCTGCACGCCTCTGCCCGTCTCCAGGTTCTCCCGAGCGCCTCTCCACGCTCTTCATGCACGCAGTTGTGCAAGACTTAGCCATCCTGCTGCCTCTTTAGCAGGTCAGGCTTGGAGGGCAGAGCTGAGGGTACAGCTCTTTCCTCCCTGTGTCCCAGCACCTCTCTGGGACCAAGTCCTCAGCACCCTGCCTAACAGCACCCAGCCTAAGGAGAGAGGAATTCAAAATGACACCCAGGGCCCCATTTCTGACAGCAGCTCCCCAAGAGTGAAAGGATAAGATGCTTAGAAAAGATAAGATGCCTCGATATTAGTAGATGGTGTTTGCCCATGACCTGTGGTGTGTGTCACTCCATGCTTACGGGCACGTGGTCAGAACAGCCGGCTCTTCTGTTTGCATCAGATGTGGGGTCGATTCTCCAGCCTGTCACTCGGAGCCACGGCGATACCAGTCATGCGCCCGGCAGACAGTGAACCCGTCCCCACAGAGCTCCCCAGCCCCTACAGGCCTGGGTTTCATTGTCCCCGCAGCCTGAGTGAGAGGCGGACCAGGGGTCGCCTCAGGTGGTGGTGTGCGTGGTGCCTTGGAGTGGAGGCCACGCTTACAGTTCAGTGTGTAAGAAGGCACAGTGCAGGGTGAGCCATCCCACCTACACAAGCCACGCGGATGCCTCCCCTTGTCAGGTTGGCATGAGGAGCACCTGGGGGAGGCGGGCACTGACAGCAGGTGCCGTCTCCGCTTCCTTCAGCATCGTGGTGGCACCACCTGCGGCTCTGCCCTCGTGAGCAGAGATGACCAAGCTCACTGATGGCTCAGTATCTCTGATAAAAGCCCTCTGGGGAATGGTGACTTCTGTTTAAATCAGTTCTTCTTCAAGTTAGCCACGGGGGACAGCAGACTGCAGCTTCCTGTCCTGCTGCGCCCCCACCCAGGGTTTTCCTGAAGGTGAAGTGAGGTCTTAGCAGGTCACAGGCCACACCTGAGGCTGAGTCCACAGGCGCCGCTGGGGCATTGTGAGTGGTGGGCACTGCTGACGCTGGGTGTTCCAACATCATCTCAACCTCTGTAGGGTTCTATGGTGGAATGAAGTGTTGGTTTCATCTCTGGAGCTTCAGGGCAGAGCAAGTTAGATTTGAGAATATGGTATGTATTTAGGTAAAAATAGTCACTGTGACCTTGGGCACATGGAGACATTCTGCTGGTCAGTCCCCACTGAGGTTAACAGAGGTGCCACGGCCACCGTGCCTGCTGCTATGCCCACCAGTACCTGAGTCAAGGCATGCAGAAATAGGATGATTTTGAAAGGGGACGTGGTCCCCTGTCCTGCTTGAATTTATCATTAATCAGCTAAACTTATGACAGATAACATCTTTAATAAGTTTCCCAGCACATAAGGACCCCCGAGCCAAAGTTAACAGGAAGTGTTTACGTCTGATTCCGCAGATGGGGAGGTTCTGAACCACGTCCCTAACTCTTCTGTTGAGGAGTTAGATCGGTGTCATGGTTCTAGACATCAGGCCCAGGAGCTGCTGTCCTGTCATAGAACTAGGAGGAAGGAATGGAGGTCAGAGTTCATGAGAAACCAGTCATTTAGATCATGTTTGGGTCATTTATTCCAGGAAGGATCTTTCTGATCTGCAGAACCGGGTGATGGTGTACAGTTGGACACCTTGATGTACAAGCCCAGTGGTAGCATCTTTAACACTTGTCACTGTTACTGTGGCATGAAATGGAAGCCTGGGCTCAGCCTGAGTCCCCCCAAATCAGCCTCTGCAAGGCCAGGGCCTAGTCGTGGCCGGCTCTGATGTTGGTTTCCCAAGTCTCCAAATGATTCAGGAGCTGATTCTCGTGCACTGTCATGTCCCAGCACCCAGAGCAGAGCTGGGCACAGTCTGCATTTGAGATATCTGTTGAATGAGTGAGTGAGTGAATGAATGAGAGTGAATGTGAATGAGTGAATGAAATGAGTGAATATGAATGAGTGCATGAGTGAGAGAGTGAATGAGTGGGGAAAGAGGTGAGTGAATGAGTGAGTGACTGAGTGAGTGAATGAGAATGAACGAGTGGATGAGTGAGTGAGTGAGTAAGTGCATGAGCAAATGTGAACGAGTGAGTGAATATGAACAAGTGAGTGAATGAGAATGAATGAGCGGGTGATAGATGAGAGAGTGAGTAAATGAGGTTTGTTGGCAGGAAATACCATAGGGGCGGGCATCTCCCATCTTTAGCCCTGAGTGTGTGGAGAGCACCTCCCCTGCAGTATCACGTAGATTAAAACTGGCTCTAAAATATTCTATTCTTTCCTGTAGGAAGTCTGATTATATCTCTCCACTAGACGACTTAGCCTTTGACATGTACCAGGACCCAGAAGTGGCACAGATCATCCGCCGGTTAGACGAACGGAAGCGTGAGGCCGTGCAGAAGGAGCGCTATGACTACGCCAAGAAGCTGAAACAAGCCATCGCTGACTTGCAGAAGGTACTGCCTCTGGGAAACAGCTCCTCTGCCACCCGCGATAGGCTTTGTGTCTGATTACCCTGGCACCTGCCCAGAGAAGGGCCAGGCCTCAGAAGGCCACAGGGTTAGCGTGGATTCAGGGGTGTAAGCAGATGAGAGAGACCACGAGCATGTAGTCCTGCAGAGCCCTCCTCAGGGCCGCATGCCATCTAAGGCAGCAGGAAGCTGAGATGCTTAAACCGCTGTGAGCTTGCAGGCGACCGTGGCCAGTCCCCTCCATTCCCTGTGTCCCTTCCCCCGTCTCCCGGACATGAGGCTGGTCGCCCACACCGTCCTCGAACCGTTAACTTTGAAACGGTCTCTGCGCTGGGAGCAAGTCTGTGAAACAAGAGCTGACGCTGTGTGCTCCAGGTAGGGGAGCGCCTGGGCAGGTACGAGGTGGAGAAGCGCTGTGCCGTGGAGAAGGAAGACTACGACCTGGCCAAGGAGAAGAAGCAGCAGATGGAGCGATTCCGCAGCCGCGTGTATGAGCAGCTGCAGCTGCACGAGCTGGTGGACGCCGAGCTGGTGGGTGGGGCCTGCAGCAGGACCCGGAGTTGGGGGGCCGGGAGAGCTATTCTCCGAATCCACACGGGTGGGCATCAGGGGCTCAGCCTTCACAGGCTCCTGCAGGAGGACTCCAATGATGGACATGGGGCAGGTCAGCGGGGAAGCCTCCCAGCAGATGGCTGTGTCTCCTGGTGGCAGCCCCACCCATGTGGTCCTGGGAAGCACAGGGAGAGGGGCCCCTGACAGTTCGGGCCAATAGGGGAGGGTCCCATGTCCAGACCCATGTTCCAGGCCAGGAGACAGGCCTGGTGCCCAGGGGATAGCACAGGGAGTGCAGGCTCTAGCTGTCACTGCTGGCTCCTGGCCCCACTCCACCCGCCCCACTCTGTGGTCTCAAACTCATTCCTCATCCTCCCTGGGACTCAGTTTCCCCATTGTTTCCATGGCGGTGAGAACAAGGAACCTGAGATGTGGTCGTCTGCCTAAAGCACTTTCCGCCAGCCCAGCACACGACCACAGCTGAGCCCACTGCACTTGTTAGAGTGACATGAAGTAGCCTGCTCTGCAGACACACAGGGACCAGCACCGGCCGTGTGGGTCCAACCCGGGTGCTCCTGCCCACCTGCAGCCTCCACGCTGCAGCGCCCACTCTGTGAGCAGCCACCCTGCTTTGGTACAGCGTCCCCTGAGTGATCCACACAGTAACATCAGGCAGTCGGGGGCCGTGACGTGGCCTTGTTAGTGCGGCTTCCACCTGTGTCTTCCCAAGCCAGCACTCCCCTGGGGAACGAGGTGGGGTCTGTGTGGCGGGGACACTGGGAGCTGAACGGCCCATTTTCCCCCAGATGAGAAGGCCTCTCGACCTGCCCCTGCAGCCCCTGGCCTGTCCCAGCAGCCCCCACCACCAGCCACCCATGCGCTCCCTGCCACAGCCAGAGGAAAGGGTGTCAGAAAACCGGCTTGCGGACCCTTTTCTTCAGAAGCCTTCATCACACTGCCTGGACGTGTCTCCTCAGCGTCCCACAGTGGACTGGCCACCTCCTGCCACTGACCCCCCTCCCAAGACCCACGTAGGTAACTCAGGTTCCCTCCGTGGGCAGACATGGAGGCCCTGTGTCTTGTGGGGGCTTTCCTGGGGAACGAGTGTATCAGAGAACAAAAGCAGGGGGCCTCCTTCCCCGCCCTGCATTCAGGAACACCGCCAGTGACTAAGACTGCCTCCTCTGAGCCTCTGCTGCTCTCTGCAAAGACGTGCTGCAGTGTGGGAGAGGGTGTTTCTGGGAATGAGTGAGGTTCCCGCCCTGATGGGATCTCAGGACAAGTCGTGTACGAGGCCATCCCTGTTAGAGCTGCCTGTGTGGCAGATGGCAGAAAGCCTGTTTCCAATGGGCTACTGGTGTTTATAACTGGGAGTCTTAAGAGTCCACATGGGTTTCAGGGTAGGTTTGACTCCTATCTTGCGGGTCCGCTTTCTTGGTTCCGGATGCCCTCTCAGTGGGCTGGACCTGTCCCAGGGGCCTCAGCTTCCGGTCTGGACATCTTGCCATCGGGGAGGTGGGGGAGGGTGGGCGGAATCTGTCCTACCCTGAGCCCATCCCCAGGCCCCAGGTTTACCCTGGTTAGACCGGCCTCATCACCTGGCAGCCTCATTGCTCATGTGGGTCACTGAGGACAGGCCACGGGAGGCCTCTGCTGAGGGCCGCAGGTTTGCAGGCACTGGAAGGAGTGACAGAAGGACCCAGGGCTTCCACCACGTGTGTTAGTGCAGGGCTGCTGGACAATGGATGCGTTCAGAGGAGGCTTGATAGTTACAAGTAAACTAACGAACTGAGAAAATACCAGAGGTCTTTCCAGAAGAAGAATGTAATAAGTTTTACTCTAGTGGTCTTTTGGCTGTTGAAATCTCTAGTGGTGAGCAGTAATTGTGGCAGAATCTAGATAGCTTGTTGATTAGGTCTGTAACAAGCTTAGAAGGGAATAGAAACTCCTGTCTGATTTTTTCAGTTACACCCAATTCATAAATTATTCTAACCTGACGAGACTGATACTTCAGTAAAATACCATCGTTCAGACCAGACATGTCCCAGGCAGTCAGCCTATGGGTGTAGACGGGGATCAGCAGGCGAGGGGGGGACCCCACGCCAGGCCCTGTAGCTGCCCTGTCCTCCCACAGCCTGATTCCCTGCCCTACGATGAACGGCCTCTCCCCGTGACCCGCAAGCAGCTCGGGGCGGCGGTCTCCGAGGCAGAGAGGAGAGATGTGCTCGGCGACGAGGCTCAAAGGGCAGACACCGCAGGCGAGCCAGAGCCCCTGACGGAGAAGGCCTTGCGGGAAGCCAGCTCTGCTGTGGACGTGCTAGGAGAGGCCCTGGTAAGGAAAGAGGCCAATGGCGGGTGGGGTGTGCGGCTCCACAGGGCTCCTGGTCCTCTGCCGGTCCCACCCTTGTCCTCACCGTCCAGTGGGAACGTCCTGATGATCAGTCATCACGTGGGAGAGCACGAGCATCAGCTAGGATTTCAGGTCTCCTGATGGCGTCCCTTTGAGCCTGGCCTTTCTCTCTATTTATTTTTCTGTTTTAATTATTTGCCCACGCGCTACAGCATGGAGGATCCTGGCTCCCCAGCCAGAGATTGAACCTGTGTCCTCTGCACTGAGAGGTGGACTTTTAACCACTGGACCACCAGGGACATCCCAACCAGGGCCTTTCCTTGCGGTGCTCACAGGCCTGGGGCCCAGACCCAGCTCCCGCCCGGAGCACTGCTGGCTCCAGGGTCGAGGACAGCAGAGCAAAGAAAATACCAGAGCGTCATTAGCCTCGAGAAGTTCTCCTGTTGGAGCTTTTAATACTGTCCGTGTTTTAATGGACACAGACTTAAAACTTTCCATGCTAGGAGCAGTATTTCTCCAAACCCATGTACCCAGAGGGTGGAGGTCCTGTGTTTAGAAAAGCTGTGTCTTGTTGACACAAACCAAAGCCAGGGGTGCTAGGGTGGGGACAGGGCCGACTGCCCACCCTGAAGGCCGCCCCCTGCCCTCCCAGGTGGCCGGAGCCTACTCCAAGACGTGGTCGCACCGGGAGGACGCGCTCCTCACCCTGCATAAGCAGCTGACGGACACGCCCGTGGGCACCCCAAAAGAGGACCTGAAGAGCACGCTGAGGGCCGCCGTCTTCCTCGTCAGGAGAGCCATCCGCGACATTGTGACCCCAGTGAGTCCTGCCACCCCACAGGGGCCCCCATGTCTGCCGAGAGCTGCCGGGCCATCCCCTGGAGGTCAGGGTGTCCCGGGAAGCAGCCTGGTCCACTCACTGTCATCACCAAGCACAAGGTCACTAGGGATGAAGACCTTGAGTAAGAAACCCGGTCGCCGAGGAGCCTGGGCTCTGTTCCCATGGGCCGTGCCCTCTGGCCCTGTGTGCACAGAGGCCTGGCCGCCGTACTGTTCACGCTACATTCACGTTTGATCTTCCCAACACCTGAGGAGCTTGGAGTTACCAGTGAACTTTCCTAACTCTGAAAGGGCCGTAAGAATGAGCATCCCCAGTTACACCATCGTCTGCATTCACACAGTACCTTATGCAGTTCAGCAGAAACGTCAGACCCTCGGTCTCAAGGGGCGGTGTCGGAGACCTCATAACACACAGAGATGAGCCCGTGCCCTCCGTGTGCAGGGAACTGTGTGCACAGCAGTTGGCAGTTGGCCATTTTCAGTCCTTCAGACAGCGTGTAGTTTTCAGTGTAACATTCCTGTTGATTACTGAGAGTAAATTTCATGTTTCTTTTTAGTGGAATTGAGTTGAGTGGCTTATCCGTGTTTCTCACTTTTTTCTTAGGTCTTTCAGGCATCTTTGAAACTGTTGAAAATGATAATTACACAGTATATTCCTAAACACAAACTGGGCAGACTTGAAACGGCTCACTGTGTGGAGAGGACGATTCCTGTCTTGCTCACGAGAACTGGAGACTCTTCTGCTCGCCTCCGGGTTATGGCTTCTAATTTTATTCAGGTACAGATTTCCCCAGGATGTTTGAAGCCATCAATAATAAACACATAACCGGAGATACTTGGCTTTCTTAGTATAGTACCTTACAAGGTCCCATCTGTTCAAGCCAGTCATAGGTTATGCCGTGTGATTCACCATCATAACTTCCTTCTCCTCTGACCCAGCAAAATGCTGCCTTAAACATGGCTACAATGTACAGTTTTTCTTTGTTTCTCTTATTTAGCATAGGCTTTTAATTTTAATAAATAAAAATATATGGAGAGCCAGACCAGAATAGAAAAGTGGAGTTAAAAATAATAATAAACAGGTCACAGTCTTGATGAAGTGCCTTTATTCTTTCCACCAACATGCCTCCTCTCGCCTGGGCACTGGGGGAGCCAAGGTGGATGTGAGCAGCTGGGAGTCTGGGGCCCACGCTGAGCCAGGCAGCACAGGAGTGTGCTTTGCTCTCTTGTCAGGAATCCATCTGGGCCAGGAGACCTCAGGTTAAGGTGCAGGGTGTCTGTGAGCTCCTCCAAACGTGAACCCAGTGCCATGAGCAGGCCGGCTTTCTAGGGAAGGAAGCCAAAACTTCCATAGTTTCTCCACCAGGAAGAACCACCGATCTTGTTTTATTTAATGAACTAAAACGTTCAGGGAAAATGAGTGAGGGGCGTTATTTGGGGGAACTCTTTCAAAGGATGCATTGAACGTGCCCCTAATTGTTTCCAAGCCACGTTCACCTCCAGGACGGCAGTGGTGCTGAGCGCCCTCCGTGTGCAGGCGTTCCCGTACTGCACCAGCTTCCGACGGCCTACGCCGTGTGGCCATGTGCGGCCCCTTGTGCGCGGCATCTGTGTCTCCCAGGGAGGTCAGTGTTCTGCTGCTCTCGGGGGCTCCCCTCCCTCCTCCTCCCCATTGGTCTCCAGCCACTCATGGGCCCGGAGGCAGAGCCAGCGGTGCTGCCAGAATGAGAAGGTGTTTGGGTGGTGTGGCCACAGACCGGCCAAAACAGGCTTCTGTCTGTACAGCTCATGTTTCATCGATATTTTATCATTTCTTCTGTCTTTCCCTTTAATATTTTATCATTTTTTCTTGCCTTGCATCTGGCTAGTTAAGTGATGAATATCTTAATTATAGAAATACTTGAGACAGTAGAGCGTGTGGAGGCACTTACCCTCTTTCATCTCAACCCATCAGGGATCAGTCCATCTGAATATGTGCCTGTTACACGCTTGGCTAAAGTTTAAAAATACTGAAATGGAGGTTCTTACAGCAAGACTTAATTTCTTTTAGAATTTTAGAAATTAGAAAATATTTTTCTTAAGGTTGTGAGAGCCTGAGAAGAGAAACTAAGGTTTTAATCACACTTTCTGTAAAGCTTTAATTCATCTCTAAGTGATCATGGTTCTTATTTCTGATGATTCAGGCTTTTGTTCTTAATTGTTATCATATCTTAAAAAGAAATAGGCGCTTACAGACAAATGACTTTACCGTCATCTGTCACTGTCATCTTTTATTTCCCATTTTTTCCCTCAGTGTTTACTTTGCGACTAGCAATCAGTAACCCCTCTCATTTTCCAGTAAAACTTAGCAGATGCTGTTGGTCTCTCTAGGAGATAGCCTTGTTTAAGGAAGTGAAGTCTCTCCAGGTCATCCCATCTTACCTGGTCCAGCCGCTGAAAGCCAACTCCTCAACTCACCTGGCCATGAGCCAGATGGCACTGCTGGCGCGACTGCTGCGGGACCTGGGCACGGAGGGTGCAGGCTTCACCGTGGACAGTGTGATGCGGGTGAGCGCCTTGGGGTGGCCACCACAGCCAGGCCCAAGCTGGTGGCTGCAGCACGTGGGTGTCTGGGGAGTGCTAGCTGCAGATCAGTGGGGGGTGGGGTGGAGAGGCATGATTTCAGAACGTCCCTGCTTCCTCTGACACATGTGGGTGCTGGAGCCTGCAGCACCTTCTGCTTCACCTGGTGAACACAGAACAGGAAGGGGACCCCAGATTTAAGAGTGGACAGGAATGCCGGGGTGACTCAGTGATGGACCCACCCCCCCAGGGCAGGAGGACCTCGTGGGAGGTGACAGATGGGAGGGAGCACAGATGAGTGGGCTGGGGAGATGGGAGGTCACCATCCCAGGTAGCGGGTAGCGGGTTCCTTGCAGTCAGAACATCTCAAGGTTCTTACGGGGTTTGAGGATGACAAGGTTCAGGGTAAAACCTGGCTGTGCTGGTGGAGACAGGAAGTGAAGAAGCCCAGCTAGTGAGAGACCGATGCCTGAAAGGCCATTATATATGGGAACGTTGGTATGTTGTGATAGGTTCGTGTGATCCTAAAGCACTTAGGATGGATGGATCAGATCCTTCATCTACTTCAAGGTCACACACAGATCCTGAAAAAGAAACATTGAATAAGAAATAAAGTGTCAGAATGATACGCACAGTGAGCCATTTATGTATGTGTGTGCTCAGTCATGTCCCACTCTTTGTGACCCCGTGGACTATAGCCCACTGGGCTTCTCTGTCCATGGGGACTCTCCAGGTAAGAATATAGGAGCAAGTTACCATTTCCTCCTCCAAAGGATCTTCCCAACCCAGAGATCAAACCCGCATCTCTTGTGTCATGTGTTGGCAGACAGATTATTTACCACTGAGCTACCTGGGAAGCCCATTTATGATGTCAAACAAAAGCCTGTGTGCACACACATGGCACACACATAATGAGAACGTCTGAGGGTTCATGTCCTCCAGCTTCAGGGACTGATGCCTCGGGAGGGGGAGGGGCAGGTGGAAGGGGCAGGGAGCTGGAGAGACTTCCAAGGGGGCTTGTGCAGTGGTCCTAGCGCTCTGTTTCTTAGAAAGAGCTGAAACAGACACGCCTTGTAATGCTTAGTTTACAGGAGGATGTAACTTTAAAACTGCCATTTATTACCTGAAGTAGGAAAGAGCAAAACGATAATTGCATACACAAGTTCCAGTGTAAAATAAGTGAGGGAAAGTCTGCATCTTAGTAGCTGGAATTCTGTGGGCAATGTCTTCTTTATTTTTAAAGTGTTTATATTGCCTCTGTGTTTGGGCTTTCTTGGTGGCTCAGATGGTAAAGAATCTGTCTGCAGTGTGGGAGACCTGGGTCCGATCCCTGGGTTGGGAAGATCCCCTGGAGAAGGAAATGGCTACATGGCTACTCACTCCACTATTCTTGCCTGGAGAATCCCATGCACAGAGGAACCTGGTGGGCTACAGTCCATGGGGTCGCAAAGAGTCGTACGTGACTGAGCGACTTAACACTATGTTTTTTCTACGCCAGAAAAACTAAACGTGGCTGTTTTACAACTTGAGTCACGAGAGCGCGTCCCGGCCCTCTTCTCAGTTTTCAGTGCAGGCCCTGGAGCACAGGGTGCGAGAGGTGCGTGAGGCGGCCGTGGGGATGATCCTGGACCTGTACGCGCAGCACCGGGCTCTCGTCCTAGAGTACCTCCCGCCCGACGACAGCACCACCCGCAGGAACGTCCTCTACAAAACGATCTTTGAGGGGTTTGCCAAAATAGATGGCAGACCCACAGATGCCGAGATGAGGGTGAGTTAACTTCCCAAAGTTATGATTTGACCCCATGTTTAAGAAGTAATCTGGTGCCAGAGTAAACTGACGCATGTTTCAAGGAGCTGCATGGACACAGGAGACACTGGTCCTGGTTCCTCCACTGTGTCTGTGAACAGGGGTGATGGTGGCCTCATGTGAGGACATCCTCAGGTTTATCCATAGGAGACATTTAGCACATGTTCACCAACTAGGCTCTAGTATAAAGTAAAGCATTTTATATTTAATTAAAAATAAAACAGTAAAAACAGTAAACATTTATTAGCTGAACCTAGTGGATCTTTCTCTTAATCATAGGTATATTATTCAAATGTTTTAGCGAGGATTGTAATGTATAAGAGACATATGTGCTATAGCTTATCACTCAGTTCCGAAGGCTACCCTAAAAATCGATTCTAATGGAAAATCTTTCCATACCAGGCACAGAAAAGAGCTGCTGCTGAAGAAGCGGAAAAACGAAAGAAAGAAGAAATCAGAGCTTTGCAAGGGCAGTTGGCGGCCCTAAAGGAGATGCAGGCCGAAGTCCAGGTCGGCAGGAGTCTCTGTCTCTCCCCCTCCTGCTTTCGGTCAAAATCCTGTGAGCGATTATTTCCTTACGTAGATGAACAGAGAGCTTGGTCTGCTTTTCGTGGGATTCTATAAACAGACATCTTTATTCTTTGCTGTTTCTTCAGTGAGTTCAGGGGGAAATAAAAGGAATCCCCTGCTGAATCATCTGCTCTTCATTCCCATCGGGGATGAAGCACACTGCTGGCCTGGCTGTGTTTAGAGCAGACAGGACACTTGGGCCTGCAGGAGCTTGGGGGAGGGGGGAGGGACAGGTGAGGACAGGTCCCCCACCCACAGGTCCTCACCTCCTTCAGAGGCTAAGGAGGAAAATAAGCTTGACTCGAAGGTCTGCCTGCCTTGTGCAGGAAGCAGAAGGTTTCAGGCAGATGTTCCCATCAGGAAGCCCTAGTCCCCGTGCACAGGGGATCAGACGGCATTTGGTCCCGTAGAATCATGTCCCTTCTGAAGGGCCTGCCTCTGTGATTTACACGTGTGTCGTCATGCGCTCGCTTCAGCAGCCCATACACACGTGTGTCATCACCCTGGCTTTCATGGTTATGTCCTTCAGGTGACAGTAAGAGAGCAAGGGCGTGGGCATCTGAGCTGGTTACACAGCCCAGGAGTCCCCAGTTGTGTCCACAGCAGGTCTCCTGGGAAGTGCTCTGACCGCCACTTTGTAAAAAAGGATAATAAGTGGCTAAGAATGGTGAAAAGGAAAGGAAGCATGGCAGAATACGTGTTGAAGTGCCTGTGACGGAGGGCGACAGTGATGCTGGCGCGTCAGAATCCATGAAAAGAGCAGAAACACGGCCACCTGGCGGGAACAGGGAGGAGGCCCGTGCCCATGAGGGACCTTCCTGGACAGTCAGCAGCCCCTGAGGCCTCCTGGAGCAGGCCAGGCTGCTGCTGCTTTTTCCCAGCACGATGATACAGATGAAGAAACCGTGCAGAAAGCTAAGTGCTCACACGAGGTCAGGAGCTGGAGGTGGCCGAGTTCCGCCCCTTCCATGTTGCCACCGTGGCCCCTGTCACAGTGCCTGTGGGGGCTTGCTGAGGTCACAGGCTGTGTCCCTGTGGTCACGGCACGAAGGTACCCATCCCCCGCCTCCCCCGGAGCACCCTCACTGGCTCCTCTGTCCTTCAGTGTTTGCTGAGCACTCGCAGTGCACCCACCCTTCCTGGGCTCCAGAGGTGCCCCAGGACCACACTGCATGGGCCCCTGTCCTTGTCCTGAGATGACTGCTCATGGCGTCTCACAGGAGGATGACAATTTTTTTTAGTTTTTATTATTATAAAATATATATAAATTTTACCATTTTCACCATTTTTAAGGTTCCAGTTCTGTGCCTTTAAGCATATTCACCTCATTGTGTAACCACCACCACCACCACCACCAGCTGTCTCCAAAACTTTTGAGAATGGCAGAATATTTTTAAATCGCCTGATTGCTCCTGAGTTTTAGGGAAAAGATGTAAATTATTAATCAGTTTTCTAATCTGTTCAAAGCATAGATTAAGGTAAAATTTATAACTAAAATTTCACTTTTGGCATAATTTGTTTCCCTGCAAAGTGTACTAACCCACCATTACCTAGAACCCATCTATAAGTTTACCTTCTCTAGATACATGTATAAATCATGTGAACCCCATTCGCAAGTTCAACATCAATCTATTAAGTCTGTCCCTAGCCCAGAATAGTGTTTGTGTGGTTTTGTGTTCAGAACTGAAGTTTGAGAGAAGTCCCTCGCTGTCAGGTAAACTGTGATTCCTGCTGTCACAACAGTGTCTGTGCATGCACTCAGGCCACGGATCGGGGGCCGGCCCATCCCTGCTCTCCAGCCAAACTGCAAGCCCTCGAGAGACTCCCTTCCCCTGGGCCAGGGCAGCCCAGGCTGCAGCCAAACTGCAAGCCCTCGAGAGACTCCCTTCCCCTGGGCCAGGGCAGCCCAGGCTGGCAGGTCTAGCAGCTCACGTCGAGCAGACTGGCTGGTGCGAGAGGAAAGCCTAGGGTGGGAGGAGCTCCTGGATGCTGACACAGAAGCCACCAGGGCTTTTGAGCAGAAGTGAATCCCTTACTAGGGCATGATGGGTCCCTCTGGCCCCTGTGCTTGAGGTGGTGACAAGGGCAGGCATCCAGGTGTGTGAAAGCAGAGCCTGCAGGCTGGCTGATGGGCCGGGGCCAGGCCACATGGGGAGAGGAGGGAGGCGTGACGTGTCCAAGTTTCCTGACTGTGCTGGGCTCCACGCCAGAGGCTGCGAGGGCACGGGCACGGGGGGAGCACAGGGCGGGGGGGTGGGAGCAGGAGTTTGGTCTGGGTAAGTCACGTTCACGTGACATCAGAGGCCTGAGTACGTTCTGAGCAGCAGAGAGGCCAGCTGACAGGACAGACATTCAGGTCATGAGCACAGAGGTGGGTGTCCAGCCTGGAACTGGACAAGGGCACCCTCAGGATCTGTACAGATGGGGTGGACTGAGTCCCAGAGGAGCAGGGGACACCCTGGGAGCCCAACTAAGAAGGGCCTAGAGGAGCGGGCTGGGGAGCCACATGCCACTGGGAGCCCACAGAATGTCCCACGGGGGACACCAGTGGTGAGCAGGTGACCCAGAGGAGAGTTAAGTGGCCTTGACAAAGACTGGTTTCCGTGGAGACAGGGCAGGAGCCCCGAGGGAGGGGCCATGGGGGAGCAGGACAAAGGAGATGGTGTAAGGTCAAGTGTGGGCGACTCTTTCAGACAAATGTGTTGTTTGCGGATGGAAATTCTGCCTCAGACCCTGAGGTCACTCTTGAGGATCACACTGCATCCTGGATAGACTCTCATAGGCACTGCAGCCGCCTGACCTGAGCCTTCTGTCTTTGTGTTTTAGGAAAAAGAGAGTGAAGCTACAAAGGCCAAGAACCAGGGTACGTAGAATGTACATCATGAAAATTCTGCATTGAAACCACCTCTGTATATTCAGCAAACATCTTCATCCCAGACGCCGCAGAGCCAAGTGTAAAGCATTGCCTGTTACTAACTTGTACTTTTAAACTGTATTTCATATCCGGCTGGTTACTAAAACTTTGAAAGTAGTTTTCTACAAAAAGTTACTTAAATCACTTTCTAATTTCTTTAGACACTCAAGAAAGGAAAGTGGCCCCACCAAACGCTCCAGAAATTCCAGATAACCACTATTTAGACAAGTGAGTAGAGCCACCTCTGACCCACTGTGGGGTGATTAGAGGGACCAACCATGAAAGCACTGTGAGACATAATATTCTCCCGGCTCATTAGGGTTCCGCGAACTGATCGGCTCTTTTCAGTGACTTCAGAAGCTCAGAAAAGGCCTCCAAACCAGGCAGCATCAGCTGAGTCAGGATAACCTTCCCTTTCTTCCCCAACAGAAGTGAACAGCCTATTTGTCAAAAGGCCTGTCACAGACTCAAAAAACTTTTTTGATGTTTTATGGAAGTGCTGTTGATGACAATGTATGAATTTGTGTTGTATGGCACAGTGACTCAGTTACACATGTATACACATTGTTTTTCAAATTCTGTTCTATTATGGTTTATCACAGGGTGTTGAATATAGTCAGGCTCATTTTACAGGAGCAAAATGCTTTTTCCTGTCCAGTGGCCGAGACAAATCTACGAGGAATTTAAGAGAAAGGTCTTGGTCTACTCAGGGCTTCCCTGGTGGTACAGTGGTGAAGAGCTTGCCTGCAGTGCAGGAGACGCAGGTTCATCCCCAGGGTCAGGAAGATCCCCTGGAATAGGAAGTGGCAAGCCACTCTAGTATTCTTGCCTGGAGAATCGAGGAGCCTGGCAGGCTACAGTCCATGGGATTGCAGAGTCAAACGCTACAGAGTGCAAGCGTGCGCGCACGCGCGCGCGCACACACACACACACACACACAGAGTCTACTCTTTTTTTGTGACTTAAAATATCCTTTCTACTTGATGACACTGACAGAATTCAGAGGGATCCTAAGCTAGTTTATCTCAGACGCCCGCATGGTGAAGCCTTTTTTTACATCTGTAATAAGGAGCCATCCGGCCGTCCCTGAGGACCCTCTGGTGAGGTGTGGCCCTGCCTCCAGGTCCAGCTGCAGCCCACTCGGAACCGGGACCGTGGCTACTGGCTGTGGTCTGGAGGTCACGAAGCTCCTGCGAGCGTGCGGAGTGGGGATGGCCAGCCTAAACCTGGGCCTGGCTTCTGACCTTTCTGTCTCGTTTCAGTTTGTGTATTTTTTGTGGGGAGAGGAGTGAGTCCTTCACAGAAGAAGGCCTGGACCTCCACTACTGGAAGCGCTGCCTCATGCTGACGAGATGCGAGCACTGCAGACAGGTCAGGCACAGAGCCTTAGTGTTTTCAGAGGAAAGCTGGGGGGAATCATTGAATGTAAAGCACTCTGTTTAGTTGGGGTTGATTTTTCTTAGTTTTTAAAGTGTAACGCATGTGTAAGTGTATACACGCCGTAGGTGTTTCAGCTCCTGAATTAGCACAAAGTAGATACCTCAGAGTAATCACCACCAGGACACATACCCCACGGACCCCTCCACTCCTCACTGTCCTCATTCCTGCTTCTTGCTTGTTGAATTTTATGGAAGTGGACTCCTGTGCTGCGTTTGGGGTTTGTTTGCGGCATTCCATTGTCTGAATGTACAGTTTATCCATCCTTTCCCTGCGTGTGGCGGGGTTGAGACTGAGGAAGAGCGTTGCTGGGCCTCTCTCGTGTGCATCTTCTGTGCGTGTGGATGCACCTTTCTGGGTGCACACCTCGAGGGCCCTCGTGGGGTCACAGAGTGGCCCACGTCCAGTGAGCCCTCCCTGCAGAGCCGTGCCACCCACCGTGTGCCCCATTTCGCTTTCCTGATGAAACTGAGGGGGAGCCGCGTCCCTTGTTGGCCTGCTGCTCCCTCTTTGCAAAGCACTTCCGGTGTCTCGCCGGCTCTTGAACTGGCTGTCTCATCGTCACTGATGTGTGGTCATCCCTGACACACTTGGATGTGCGGTGCCCGCCGTGTCCAGCGTTTTCGTTGACGCGCGGGAGCTTTTTGTTTTAATGTTGTCCTCCCTGTTGGTCCCTTTCAGGGCTAAGACTTTTCACATCCTGTTCAGGCAGGCTTCCCGCACCCCCATCGTTCATCTCCTGTGATGGAGCCGGCCCTGCTCAGACAGAGGAGGAGAAGCAGGAGAGAACCCCTCCCCTGTCTGTCCTCAAGGCTCTCCAGCTTGCAGAGGGGAGCACGGAAGACAGATCCCACTCTGAGAGCCCCTCTCTCCTGAGCAGTACGCCAGTCTGTGGGGTGAAGCTCTCGGGTGCATGTCAGCTGCTCCTGGCAAAGGTGTCCCAGTGGCGAAAGGGTCTCTTCCTGTGTTTCCAGCATATTCTTAGAAACGGCCGAGAGCCAGGATGGAACCCCAGGCCTCACGTAGAGCCTTTGAGCTCTTCAGGTTCAGGTTAGGGTTAGGGTTGTGGGGTGAACCCTCACATCCCCTGCCCGCCCCAGCCATGGCCTCCAGATGCTCCTGGCGTCACATGACAAGCACGGGCAGGGAAGGGGTCTTCAGCAAAGTACCCTAAATGACCACGGAGGTGACAGGCAGGCGTCTGCCTCAGGAAGCAGCGCTCTCGCAGGGGCCGGGACAGCACCCCACCTTGCGCTTAGCCACGTGGCATGTCCTCTTTCTGCAGGTGGTGGAGATTTCCAGCCTGACGGAGCACCTGCTGACCGAGTGTGACCAGAAGGACGGCTTTGGGAGGTGTTACCGCTGCAGCGAGGCTGTTTCAAAGGAGGAGCTGCCCAGACACGTCAAAACCAGAGACTGTAACCGTGAGTGCCCTCAGACCTCGAGACCCCAAACTGTGTCATCCCCAGGGGCCCAGATGCAGGGCTGGGGGTCAGGTCCCACGTCTGCCAGTGCCACTGGTGCCCTATCAACGACCCGCAGGAGTAACCAGAAATCCTTGTTTCGTTCAAATTCATTCAGCCGCCAAATCAGAGAAGTTGGCAAACCGGTGTCCTCTGTGCCATGAGAACTTCAGCCCCGGAGAAGAGGTGAGGGGTGATGGGGAGGGGGCTGACGTGGGACGGTGGCTGACATGGCGAGGGACTGGTGTGGGGGAGGGGACTGATGTGGGAAAGGGCTGGTGTGGGACTGGGACTGGGGGAGAGGCTGAAGTGGGGGTGGCGACCAGGCACCTCGAGTGTCGGTATCGAGGCTGCTATAGTGCTGGGCCAGCGCAGAGACAGGGTGTCAGGAAGAGGTGGTTCTGGAGCTCTGTCTCCAGGTTTCTATGCCGTGCCCCCCACCCCAGAACATCTGTGAGCTCTCAGGGAGGCGGCTCTGCCCTCCTGGCCATGGGTCTGGCTGTGTGTGGGAGGTACTTGAAGGTTTACTCCTTCCCTTTCCATTGTCAGCTAGTTTTCAGAATAACTAGCTGTGTGCCCAGCATCTTCTGGCGGTAGCTTATTTGTTTGTCTGGATCTTAGCATCATTGTGAACCCATGGCTTTAGGCTATGGGATATGTTCAGCTGTGTGGGCATCACAGTGCTTCGCAGTGTGTGGATGAGCCAGCCTCTGGCCGGTGGGGCCTCTGCAGATGGGCGCCTGGCAGTGTGAGTGGGCCCTGGCGACGCAGAGCCTCCTGGCTCCGACCAAGCCTTCCCTTCCTGGTTCCCTTCACTGGAAATGACCTTCTGTGACCCCCTTGGGTGCTCTGTGCTTGTGGGCCAGTACCCTTCTGAGCCTCTCTGCAGACAGAGCCGGGAAAACGTCGAGATAAATCCATGAAAGTTCACAATGACATTGCTGATTCAGAGTCTGAGCTGCAGGGGTTGCTTTAACCCCATGGGTCTCAGGACAGAGTCTCTTTCCATCCTCCCGAGAATTAGTTCCCAAAGCCCCCAGAGATGCCCATCCAGCCGTCACACAGTGGGCACGTCTCGGCCCCAGGGTCCCCGGTCGTTGGGCAGGGTGACGCTGGCCACCCCAGCTCCTCTTGTCCCTCTGCCCCCTGGAGACGTGGGCTCCAGCATCTGCCTCAGGGCACTGGAGTCACTCCACTTGCTGTACCCCGGCTGGTGACAGTTCAGCCTCATTGTCTCAGTTTATGTGCAGGTCCTGGCAGTTTTCAAAATCAAGTTCTGCAATTATATAAGGTACTTAGATGGTTCTGATGTCTGTAAAATGAGGCCAATTCAGAGAAGACCAGGCAGAAGCTGCCAGCCTGCCCCTGCTCCCTATCCCTCCTCTTACAGAACAAGGGTTTTTAATGGCTTAATTTTTTCCTTACATGTAGGCAGCTCTCAAATGTGTGCACTTTTCCTCGGTCCCTGTTCAGCTAGAGGTTAGGTGGCTCTGCTTAGTTGTCGTCACCTTGTGCTGCCACTGTCTTAGGCGACCAGCCCCCTCCTTGTGGAGACTGAAAGGTTGTTGTTGAATCATGCGAATACACCAGGATTCTTGGCCCCCGGAGGAGAAGAATTCAATCCGGGGCCAGAGACGAGGCTTGATTGCTCAGAGCTTTTGTGTAATAAAGTTTTATTAAAGTATAAAGGAGATAGAGAAAGCTTCTGACATAGGCATCAGAAGGGGGCAGAAAGAGTACCCCCCTGCTAGTCTTTAGCTGGATGTTATATAGTCACTAGCAGTCTGTTAATGAAAGAAAGGAATATCTTAAAATTCAGAATGGCACCAGGCCCCTCACCCATAAGATGCATTTTGGGATAAATGGTTTATCCTGGGCCATAAAATGATTAACTTGAATCTTGAAGAAGGGCAGACCACCATACAAATAGTTTCATTTACATAGATTAGGGGAACAATATCCATACTGGTTTGTCAAGTAGGTTCTGGGCCAAGAGGCGGAACCGACTTGGAGACAGAGTTTGGGGTAAAGGCATAGTACATTAGCATAGCTTAAGACAAACATTTCCATAAGAAAAAGGCATTGGTTATCTCTAGACTCGAGAATAGCTAACTTCAGGCGAAGCCGGGTGTCATTATGGCAACACAATATTTTAAGAGAAACCTCCCTTTAAATTTGTATAGAGAAGAAAAAAATATTGCTAGTTTGTTTCCTCCTGCCACTTAAGAGAGATAAAAATGTCTGACACTTGCAGGCTATTTCCTCTATTTGGAGACCCCTGGCCTTCCTGCCTGTTACCCTCTCATTCCCCCCTTTTCTTTTAGGAGAATTATGTTGCCTAGGGAAAAGGGGCGTCGTTCTCATTCCATAACTACTTCCGAGCTGACAAGGGGCGTTGTCCCTAAATTGGTGAGGCAACATATTCTCCTAATCCTCATATTGAGGATATCTGATCCAGGGGCCCCAAATAGTAGCTGGAGGAAGCTACAGTAGTAGCAGGAGTTTGAGCAACCATTTGTAACTTAAAAGCTTTTATGCGGCTAGAAACAAATCTAGTTATACAATTACAGATGCAGGGAGCAAACAGCAAGAACAAAACAACCAGAATTATCGTAATTAAGATAGTTGTCCACCATGGGGAATTAGTTAACGTTTTCTAAAGTGAAGCAATTGAGGCTTCAGGAGTGTCCATGGCCCTAATCATCTTGTTTATGTGGTTAGTAAAATGAGTAACATTCGTGCTCATATCAGGTATGTATGTACAGCATTGGGTATGAATAATGGCACAAGTTCCTCCTTGTGCAGCTGTCAGAATGTCTAGAGCCAATCTGTTTTGTAAAACCACCTTTCTAATTTGTGCTTGTTCAGCATTAAGAGCTGAAGTAGCCTTTTGAGAATCTTGTAATGCCTGTTGAGTAAAATTAGTCAAAGCATCCACTCGTAACATAACATCTGTAGTTCCCAAAGAGGGAACAAACGCTGCAGCCAAATAATCATTCCAATAAAATACAGACCTTGCCCACCGAGTTCTAAGGTGGGGTAAATTAGCAGGCTTTTCTGGAAGCTCTGAAAATATAAAGCCATGAGTAAAGGCTAGACCCAGGGTGCATCTCCCTATCCAACCAGGGGGGAGCCATGCCCATAGGTAAGAGCCACATATCCAATAAGTCCCGTTTGGAGCAAGCCAGCGCGACTGAGATATCCAGTCCCAATTCGTGCCTGGCCAGACAAAGGGAGAACCTGAACTGGGATTGGAAAACACGGGAATGATTACATTGCATGTTTCCTGAGACAAATATCCCATTTGTTTCCAATCATTGTAATTAAGTTGTTGGCTAACTTTTGGGGACGGCTCTGTTTGTTCCCAGCATATAGAGGCAGTAGATATTAAACGTCCTTTTTCAGGAGTTAGCCATGTAACCTCATCCCATATTTGATAAACGTCAGGTAAAAAGCCATTAGATCTAGACCTATTTACCTTATATGTAGCAAAATAGTCATTGAACCGAGACAATGTATAATCAAAATTAAAAGTCACATTATGTCCATAGTTAGAGTACAAAGTGTTGTACCAGTCCATTTTAGGGTTGGTAGATGTCATCAGATGACGAAGAGGCATCGCATGTGATTGTTGTCGAAGGTATTCACAGACTTGGAGAAAGTCTTTTTCTTGAAGTGGGGATGTCCACCACAGGAAGCCTTCCACTGACAAAGAGGGGAGCGCTCCGCAGACCCAGCAGTTAGACCGATTGTGGAATGCAGCATAGGAGTGAGCCCAGGACAGGAATATATTGTCTTGAGGATCCAACGGCAGACTCAGGATATTTGGAGTCAGCAGAAGTAAGCTCACATAGGTTATCAGGCCCATCTAAAAGGTACAAAGTCAGAGCATAGAAAGTAAAGACATAAAATGAAGTCACTTAATTTTGGTCAGGGTGCCACCTCTTAACTCGAGTATGATGTACCCACGAATCAATTCCTGGCACTTTGACAGCTGTGGGAGAGGAAAGAATAACCTGGTAAGGACCTTCCCAGAGAGGCTCGAGGGATGGCCCCCCAGATCCCACTGTTTTTATGAGGACCTCGGTTCCTGGCTCAAATAGAAGCCTGCTTGACTCGGAGGCTGGGTCAGAAGTCTTCTCCCGGAGCTCTGTTAACATCTGTTGAAAAGCTGAGAGCTGAGTTACATAATTAGTTAATTCCAAGGCTTCAGGGTCTATAACAATGTCTGTGCGTAAGAAAGGCCTTCCATAAATACATTCAAAGGGGGACAGTCCCTCTTTTTTTGGAGTAGTTTGAGCCCTCATTAAAGCTATGGGTAGGACTTTAATCCATTTGTCCTGCGTCTCTTGAGTTAATTTGCGCAGATGCCTTTTGATAATGTCATTAGCTTTTTCAACTTTCCCGGAGGATTGGGGTCTCCAGGAACAGTGTAAGTGATATTCTACTCCTAGAGCTTTAGATACCCCCTGAGTTACAGCAGCTTTAAAGGCGGAGCCATTGTCACTCTGAAGGCTCCGTGGCAGCCCAAACCTGGGGATAATTTCATGAATTAAAATCTTTATAACCTCCTTAGCCTGTTCACTACGACAGGGAAAAGCCTCAATCCATCCAGTAAAGGTATCTACCCAAACTTGTAAGCAAGAATATCCATTAGCTTTTGGCATATGAGTAAAATCAATTTCCCAATCCTCTCCAGGATACTTCCCACTTCGTTGTAATCCAGATTTTGCTAACTTTTCAGTCTTTGGGTTATTTTTTTGACAAATCTCACACCTTTTGATAATATTTTTTAAAGTTTTCATTACATTTTTACCTTCAAACAAATGAGAAACCATTTGGTAAGTACTCTCAGCACCCAAATGAAAACTCTGATGTAAACCCTTAAGAATTTTCCACTGAGCATTTTCAGGAATTATTAATCGTCCATCCTCGGACTGTAACCATCCTTTATCAGTAATCTTTGCTCCTCGTTTCTCATATCTTTTTAATTCTTCCTCAGTATATTGTGGTCTTTCCTGTTCCACAGGACCTGTCCAGATCAAAGGCGTCTGTAGTGAAGGGGTTTCGTAAAGTGCCGCTTTTCTGGCTTGACAGTCAGCCAGATGATTACCTTCGGCTATTTTACTCCCATCCCTGCTGTGCCCTTTGCAGTGCATAACAGCTACTTCTTTAGGACAATATATAGCAGTTAAATGTTCAGCAGTCACCACGGCGTAACCTGCTTTACGCTTTCCATCCTGAACAAAAGAACTGCCATCTGTAAATATTTCCATGTCAGGATTGTCTAATGGGATATCCTTTAGATCCTCCCGAGCTGCATAGTTTAAGGTTAGGAATTGAGAACAATCGTGATCAGGTGTTTCATTTTCCTTCTCAGGAAGGAAAGTGGCAGGATTTAAATTTCCACAAACTTTAAGCTTAGTTACTGGTCCTTCTAACAACAATGACTGATACTTAAGAAGCCTACTGTCTGTCATCCAAATATTAACCTTAGAATTTAAGATTCCACTCACATCATGAGAAGTCAGTACAGTAAGGTTTCGTCCATTAATTATTTTTAAAGCTTCAGGTGCTAATAAAGCCGTTGCCCCAATTACTCTTAGGCAGTGGGGCCACCCACATGCAACTACATCTAATTCTCTGCTTAGATAAGCAATAGGTTGTTGGTGAGACCCTCGGGGTTGTGTCAAAACTCCCAATGCCACACCTTTTCTTTCAGTGACAAACAAATTAAATTCTGACCCTGTGGGCAAGCTCAGAGCTGGAGCTTGCAGGAGAGCAGTCTGAAGAACCTTAAAAGCCTTTTGAGTTTCTGGAGACCAAACCAGTTTGTCGGTTTGGGCCTGCTGAGTTTCAGCTATAAGTTTATATAAAGGCCGGGCAAGTTCCCCATAACCCGGAATCCAAATGCGACAGTAACCTGTGATTCCCAAAAATCCTCTCAATTGTCTTAAAGTCATAGGAAGGGGGTGATTTAGTATAGGTTTAATTTTCTCAGGGCCTATGGCCCTAGTCCCTTCTGATATGATTAGGCCCAGATATCTAACCCATTGTTGACAAAGCTGAGCCCTTTCTCTTGATGCCTTGTAACCACAGCCTGCCAGAAAGTTTAAGAAATCTTCTGAGGCTCGCGAACAAGCTTCCTCTGTCTCAGCACAGAGCAAAATATCATCTACATATTGTAACACCACTGCTTCAGAGCTGTTAAAGTTTTGTAAATCCCGTGACGAACTTTGTCCAAATAAGTGAGGACTGTCACGAAATCCCTGGGGCAAAACTGTCCAGGTTAACTGAGAAGCTGGCTGCGTAGGGTCTTCAAAGGCAAATAGGAATTGACTTTCTTCCGCCAAAGGCACTGAATAGAAGGCATCCTTTAAATCAATTACTGAGAAATATTTGGCCCGTTCAGGAATTTCAGACAATAGAGTATAAGGATTAGGCACCACGGGGTGTAAAGGAACTATAGCCTCATTTATTATTCGTAAATCTTGAACTAGTCTCCATTTACCATTTGATTTCTTTATACCCAAAATGGGAGTGTTGCAAGGACTGTTACAGGGAATTAATAGTCCCTGTTCCTTTAAATTTTCGATGATGGGTTTTAACCCTTCTTTAACTTCAGGTTTCAGTGGATACTGCTTCTTATGTGGAAATACGTGTGGGTCTTTGAGCTTAACAACTACAGGAATAGCATTTTGTGCTCGACCCAGATTTTCCATCAGCCCATACTCTAGGATTTACATTTTGTTCAACTAAAGGGAGAGAAAGGGAGGGCTCCATATTCATGAAAACAGAGGCATGGACCTTGCTCAGTATATCTCTTCCCAAAAGGGGTGAGGGAGATTCTGGCACAATCAGAAACTCGTGTGAAAACAGCACAGAATCCCAGTTGCAAGATAAGAATAACTGAAATAATACCTTTTGGCTTGTCCAGACAGTCCCATTACGGAAGCGGATCGGGAAGAAAGTGGGCCAGGGGCTTCAGTAAGCACAGAATAAGTTGCCCCAGTATCTAAAAGGAAATCGACGGATTGGCCCCCCACAACTATTAATACCCGGGGTTCCTCAGGTGTAATTAGGACGGGAGCTTGTGTGGGGACCCCCGGGCACCTTCAGTCTGATTGTCTTGAGAGTCCGACCCCGGAGACCTACGCCTCTGGGGGCAGTCTCTCTTCCAGTGTGGTCCTTTGCAGACCGGACATGGAGCCGGGGGCGGCTTAGATGCCTGAGGGCAATCTCGCTTGAGGTGCCCCTCCTTTCCACAGCAGTAGCAAGCCCATCCCTTTTCACCTGGGCCCCTCTGGGCATTTTTCTCAGGCTGTTTAAGAACGTTTTTCATAGCCATGGCGAAGGCTTCCGCCTTTTCCTTTGTCTTTTTTTGTCTTTCTTTCTTTTCTTCATATTTCCTACCATAATAGACTGTCTGAGCCAGTTGTAACAGAGTATCTAAAGACTGATTTGGTCCATACGCCTGTTTTAATAGCTTACGGCGGATATCTGGAGCCGACTGAGTAAGAAATCTATCTTTTAAGATCACTTTTCCCTCTTCACTTTCGGGATCAATCTCAGTGAATCTGCGAAGGCCTTCTCTCAGTCTATCTAGGAATTTACCAGGAGCTTCTTTCTCTTCCTGTTCTATATCTGCCAATTTGCCATAGTTTAAAGGCTTAGAACGCGCCTGCCTAAGTCCTTCAAGAATACATCTAACAAAATGACTCTGATCCCATCTTCTTTTAGCTGTGTTGTAGTCCCAGTCTGGTTCTATAGTTGGGACCGCCTGATTCCCAGTGGGGAGGGCCGCTATCTCGTTCTCCCTCTTCCCTACTGATTCATTACCAAGCCACTCATCTCCATAAGCAACCGCTTTTCCCAAAACTCGAGTCTTTGACTCAGGAGTCAGCGTTTGTCCCAAGATATACATCACATCCTTCCAAGTGAGATCATAAAGCAAAGTAACACCTTTAAAAGCTCTGATATATTTTTCTGGGTCCTCTAAATAGTCTCCCAGATCCTCCTTGATTCTTTGTATTTCTTGATAAGAAAAAGGCTTATTAACTCTCACAGACTGATTATTTCTCCCGGTGGGTGTTTCATAAAGAGGCAACAGCTTGTGTGGCTGTTCCTCAGTCTCTCTGGCTGCTCTGCGCATATGATCCCAGGGATAGATTGGAGAAACCTGTTTTTCCTCTTCTCTTTGTCTCCTGTCCTCCATCTCATCGCTTACTTCAATGGTCTGAGTTTCTACTGAAACCAGAGTAGTCTGAGGTCGTACTGAGACAGGAGTTGTTTGGACCTCCATGTGGGCAGTTTGAATCCCAGTTTGGAGTCCCCGGTATGGGGGCAAAGTAAGAGGACAGGAGGGAGCTGAAGATTTCACGCCCAAATCTATACCCTTAGGACATAAGTCTGGCATATTTCACAGAGAGAAAAAGGGCAACACATATGCTACTTCTACCCATTTCCCTTGTTCCTTACAGAACCGGTCTAATTGTAGAACAGTATTATACTTAAGAGACCCTCCAACTGGCCACCGTTCGCCGTCCTCCAATGGATACCGTGGCCATGCAGTATCACATAGGAAGACCAGGTGTGTCTTCTTTAAGCCCTGGGGATCAAATCTATCCCAGTTTTTCAGGATACAGTTCAAAGGAGTGAGGCTGGAATTGTTAGCTCCCATCTGTAAGAGAGAAAAAAAGCGACCAGCGCCATTTTTTCTACCGGAGGCGTCCCTCCCTGCTCTAGATGGGGGTGTAGACAGACGTTACACCAAAAGCTTTTTTTTCCTGGTCGGACTTAGTCTGTCCCTTACCGACGCAGGGGCCGTACTCGTCCCTCCCGGTTCTACCACCAAGATGGGGTGGGGATGTACCAGGGGTAGACTTGATAGCATCCCTACTTGACGTCCAGCTCTTCACCCTTAACCTTGCTTGCCTCTGATGTCACCCGGGGTGAATCAGAGTAACCTTCCGGAATGCCTCCCAAGCTAAGACTACCGGGGGAAACATTCGTCACCTGAGTGCCTGTGCACGACCCTGAGTATTTCCTGACCACAATAAGACCGACGCGAACATAAAACTGAGATGTTCTTTCCAAGCATCACCACACCAGTATAACAGCCTCCTCTGATCCACTAAGAGCCGGCATTACCAAAGGAAAAAAACCCATCGCAGTCCCAATCTGAGTAACCTTTAACCTCAGAGATGTTCTGGGAGCTAGAGCTCCATCTAGCTTCCGAACTTTCGATTCCTAGCGAGGCTAGACACTTTCTTGACTACCAATCCAAGTTTGGGACCTAAGCCACAGTACACAGTAACAGTATAGATCACAAGTCCCTTGAAAGTCTATGATCCAATAGATTAGGTTAGTACTTCTAATTCCCAAGGCGTTATGAAATGGTCAAAGAGACCGAAAAGTTTGACCGAGAAAGGAGAGTTCGGTCCACACGCTTTGCCCATTTCTGGTCAGTTCCCGAAGGAGACATTGGGTGCCTCTTGGCATTGGCAGGTCGGTATAACGCCCCGACAGGTTTCTGCCATAAGCCGTATGAGATCACCGTGGAACTGCAGAGCAGGGCTCCTTACTTGTTTTACGCAGGGCATGTCATTCATTCACACAAGCACACGGTTGAGTTAGTAAAGCACAGCAGAAAACGTGTTCGCTAAGAGAATAAAGAACTAAAGCTCCAAGCATCCTTACCTTGTCCTGAAGGATCCCGGACGAGCCCGCAAGATGAAAGGTTGTTGTTGAATCACGCGAATACACCAGGATTCTTGGCCCCCGGAGGAGAAGAATTCAATCCGGGGCCAGAGACGAGGCTTGATTGCTCAGAGCTTTTGTGTAATAAAGTTTTATTAAAGTATAAAGGAGATAGAGAAAGCTTCTGACATAGGCATCAGAAGGGGGCAGAAAGAGTACCCCCCTGCTAGTCTTTAGCTGGATGTTATATAGTCACTAGCAGTCTGTTAATGAAAGAAAGGAATATCTTAAAATTCAGAATGGCACCAGGCCCCTCACCCATAAGATGCATTTTGGGATAAATGGTTTATCCTGGGCCATAAAATGATTAACTTGAATCTTGAAGAAGGGCAGACCACCATACATATAGTTTCATTTACATAGATTAGGGGAACAATATCCATACTGGTTTGTCAAGTAGGTTCTGGGCCAAGAGGCGGAACCGACTTGGAGACAGAGTTTGGGGTAAAGGCATAGTACATTAGCATAGCTTAAGACAAACATTTCCATAAGAAAAAGGCATTGGTTATCTCTAGACTTGAGAATAGCTAACTTCAGGCGAAGCCGGGTGTCATTATGGCAACACAATATTTTAAGAGAAACCTCCCTTTAAATTTGTATAGAGAAGGAAAAAATATTGCTAGTTTGTTTCCTCCTGCCGCTTAAGAGAGAGAAAAATGTCTGACACTTGCAGGCTATTTCCTCTATTTGGAGACCCCTGGCCTTCCTGCCTGTTACCCTCTCAAGACCAGCCAGCCTCCTGCTCTGAGCAGTGCTGGCATCTGCAGTGACCTCTGCCCCTCTTGCCCCCGCCACCACTCCAACTCCGGCCTGGAGGGGACGGCACCTGCCTCAGGCCACGTGGTGAGGCAGCAGCAGGCTATGCTCCTTTTTCCTCTGTTTCCTCTATATTTTCTTAACCAGTCTCCACCCGCCAACAAGCTTGAACACCCGTTATTCTGTCACAGTTTCTGCGGGTCAGAAGTCCAGGCACGGCCTGGCTGGGTCCTCTGCTCGAGGTCTCAAAGCGCTGCACTTACAGTGTCGGCCTGGCCACACTGTCATCTGTGGGCCCGACTTGGGGAGGAGTTTCCTGGCCCATTCCAGGCGCTGGCAGCACCCTTTTCTTACTGGTTGTAGGACCGAGGTCCCGCTTCCTTGCTGGCAGGGCCTCCTTCAGCCCCTCCCCCCTGCATCATCGCACATGTGTGACAGCGGCCTCAGCACATGGTGCTCAGCCATGCAAGAGTCAGGAGGCATGTGACGTGCGGGCCAGTATCTTAGAAGCTCACAAGTCACGGGTGCTCTGGGATCATCGTGCTCAGGGGCTCAGGGCAGGACACACCCAGAGCTCGGGAACCCCCTGAGACTGCCATGTGTAGTAACTGCCTCTGGTTTGGTCATCTTGGTGGCCCCTCTGGTGGCCTGGTTGCCACACTGCATGCCTCTCACTTCAGGCGTGGAAGGCTCACCTCATGGGCCCCGCCGGCTGCACCATGAACCTTCGCCGGACGCATGTGCTTCACAGAACGCCCGTGCTGCCACCGGGTAAGTGCCCGCGCGGTCTCGGCCCTGCCCCTGGGTCCCTGGCAGGCAGGGTCGTCATGCTGCAGCACAGGCTCTGGCTAAAGGCCCTCTTGTGACCCTGCTTCCCCCAGACTCCGTGGTGGTGCTCAGGGAGTTGACAACTCAAACCGCGGGTGTTCACAGGCACACTCAAGGCTTGGTGTCCCTCCAGACCACCCACACCAGTGTCCAGAAACAGGAACTGCAGTAGCAGACCACAGATGACGCCACGACCTGATTCCTAAATCAGTTTTGGCTACTTTATGTCAGATTTAGAATGCCTTACAGAAAAGTTAGTATTTTTCATTAGAAAGTTATTCTTGACCTGAAAGAGTATTGGATACCGGACTTTTATTTTCGGGGCACGTGATCAATGAGAACCTGAGGAGCCATGCTCAGTGCAGATGGGCTGGCTGTACCACTGATGCGAGGTGCCTCCCGCGCCCCACACCGTGAGTGAGGACCACTATGCTGGGGAGCCGCCTCAGCCTCTCAGCCTGGAAGGGGGGCCCTGGCCACGTGGCTTCTGGTTTCTCATCTGGGAGCCAAGGCTTTGAAGTTGAAAATGAGGTGTATGGCTTGGTCCTTCTAAGCGTGCGCCAGGCTCCTCTGGCTCTTCCTCCTCTTCTGCCATCACACGTGTGTCCTCGTGGGTGGCCCTGCCGCCTGCGGGCTGGGTGATTGCCATGCATGGTGCTGACCCCCTGGTAGGTGCGTCCGGGCCCCTCGTAGTCCGCTCCTCCCAGTGTCTGTGACACCTGCCACTCACACCGCCACTGGGCTCTGTGCCCTGGCTCACACGTGTCCCCGCACTCTGTGTGTCTGCATGTCCACTGCAGGTAAAGGCCCAGCCGCCACCAGGGCAGGGACCTCAGGATCCAAGGTGGGAAGCAAGATCCCCACCCCGAAGGGGGGCCTGAGTAAAGGCTCCAGCAGGACGTACACGAAGCGGTGACAGGACGCAGCGCCTACCTCCAGAGGGGCCGCGCAGCTCCCATGACATGGCTGTGTCTCCTCGGAGCATCCCTAGACGTGCTGACCCCCGCTTCGCCCCTGCTGCCCCAGGCTCCTGGCCGTGCCCGTCCCGAGTGCGGCTCTGTCTCCCATGGCTCTGCTATCGGGTCTCTGCCCTCCCACCCAGGGTCACAGAGGGAAATGGTTCTGCCGAAAGAGCAGCACCGGGCAGGCGCATGCAGAGCAACCTCTCCAGTCCTCGCTCCCTCTAAACCTCTTGCACGTGGGTCTCTCTCAGCATGGGGGACGGTTCGCAGGGCTCACGGGGCCAGGATGGGACAAGGTGGGCTGGTGCCTGCGAGTCCACCCTGTGCTCCTCCTCCCCGGCTGTGACTCCTCCCCTCAAGGTCAGGGAGCCATCAGCCTGCAGAGCCTGCACGTCCACAGCAGCATCAAGTAAGGTCAAGGTGGAGAAGTAAGGTCGCTGCCCAGTCCCCTCAGTTCTCACCTGCAGGTGCTCTGAGCGTGGCCCACTTGACACCACCAGCCCCATGCTGGCCCCCACCCCAAGGGGATCGGAGGTTAATACTGATGGCTGCACAGCAGGCCCTTCCTCAGGGGGCTTCAAGTTCTTTACATGCATGAAGCCCTAAAAATATATGAGACATTCCCTGATGCTCCTGCACTCATGTGAGCAGGTGTCAGTCAGAAAGGCCTTTCCTTAAGCCCCTGGGGCAGATGGAGTGACCCCCACCCTGTGTAACTTTCAGAGGAGCCTCTGAGCCTCTGCCCAGCCCCTCACACTGACCCACTGGGATCTGTGGAAACTGGAACTGTATGTTCTTTTCTCCAACACATTATACCGTACTTTAATAAAAGCCAAGCAAAATGATGAAACCAAACCTCTCCTCACCAGCCCCCAACCAACCCAACCCCTGCAGCCTGTGGAAGTGGCTTGCCTGGCTCCAGAGCCAGGTAGCTGTAGGGAAAAGCCAGAGTTTGTCCAAAACGTGCTTGGAAAGGCCATCTTCGTGTCCAGGCCTGTGGTCCCCAGGTGCCCAGCCCACTAGAGACCCAAAGAAGGTAGCCCTGCCCTTCCTGCCCGGCCGTGTGCCCAGGGGTACACCTTCCTCCTGAGTGTGTGACAGGTAGGCTTCCAGGATGCCCACTAGAAACTCACGGAACTGATGAAATTTGTACTGCACAGTTAATGTAAGAAATTTTAATTCCAAACCATGAAAACTAACAAAATATATAATAATATTTAAAAGAAAAACTAATAGCTATTTGAGCAAGGTACTCCCTGGGTAAGTTAGTGACAGTGAACCTGTACTAGTCGGTCTGTGGTGAACTGATACTTTCTCATGTGGTTGACTCAAAATCCTGAGCCAGAATAAGACTGACAAAGAGAATTACCTTCAAAAATATACGCTATTAAAAAATTTTAAAGTATGGAGGGAGAAATAATGTAAAACTTTACTCAATAGAGCAGAGTATGGATGCCAAGGTAATTATAAAATGATTCTTCCTGATTCAAAAAGGTGTGTTGCCACAACCTTCTAACCCATTGCTGAAGTATACATAAAATAATCCTTTAAATAGAACAAGAAAAGTTAACCAAGAAATTATCCTTTTCTCGCCAATCAAAACTTCTAAGAAACATACATATAATGTTTTCTGTATATTGTAATGTAAAGATGTTTATAAAAATACTTAATTTTTAGTGATTGACAAAATTAATTGCATTTAAAACAGGTCGATCTTGCTGATTACAGAAGAATCGTGTGTTTATGTTCAAATGATTCCTGGCAGTGATCAGTGGCCATTTAAAAGGTTTACAGAGTTATATGCTATTAAGGAACCAAGAATAAAGGATAAAAAAGTAAAAAGGAACTGTAAGCTGCCTTGGCCATTCATAAATATCTAAACTTGGCACAGTAATTAATAACTGAAATTTCATTCATGAATATGTTGTGGCTATTTAACAATATTTATTATTTTCATATTTCAGAGTATTCTAATTTAAAAGAATTATCTATAAATTTGGCATTAGAATACAAATGTAAATACTTTTAATGAAAATTTGCAACTTTTTAATGTTTTGACATAGTTTTCTATTTGTCTTTATTTCAGGTACCAAAATTATAAAACATCTAAGTAATATATTTTTGTTGTTGTTTCAGGGCTCAGGGTTGAATTCCCCCTGAGCATGTGAATATAATAAAAAGATTACTAAATGTTCTGTCCCTTTGAAGACTATACTTGAAAAGCTTATGGTTAAGTTACATCTTCTGTAAACATGCAGGCGTGATGCAGCCCTGAGATGCCACTGAGTCGCTGAGGTTTGCTGGGCAAGGGGCAGGGGGCACTAAGTTGCCAGGAGGGAGTCTAGTTCCTAAAATAAGTTATTTGTGGGTTTAGTGGTAAAGAAGCTAAAAGAGTTTAAGCTGCACATAAGTTAGAAATAGTGACCAATTTTATCCTGTGGGATAAAGAGAACATTTTATATATACCCCAGTTGTGCTCCCATCAGAGGTTCATACCTCTTAATCTCTTCCTGTGTTTTTTTATTCCTTTTTAAAGAGGGGATTTTTACCAGCCAACAAGGTTATTTTGCTTTTCAAGTAAGTAAAACAGTATTTTCTCTGCTGTAGACTGGTTTTAAGCTTTTACTAGTTTTGATTTTATGATTGTTTCCATTTTGAAGTTAGTTTTTTCCATACACACACACACACACACACACGCACGCACACGCTTCCCCTTATATGTGGAAGGGGAAGCCTTCCACAAGCGGCTCAGCAAGTAAAGAATCCACCTGCATTGCAGGAGACTTGGGTTCAATTTCTGGGTCAGGAATATCCCCTGGAGGAGGGCATGGCAACCCACTCCAGTATTCTTGCCTGGAGAATCCCTATGGACAGAGGAGCCTGGCGGGCTACAGTCCATAGGGTCACAAAGAGTTGGACATGGTTGCACATATACATAAACTTGAAATTTAGGGGCATTACAGTTTAAACAGCAAAAATCGGTGCTCTTACCTGCACAGGCAGAGTGTGTGAGCGAGCCTGTGCACAGGAAGGAGGGGGAAGCTGGTGTGAACTCTGGGAGAGTATGGTTCCACCTGCTCTCAGTTAGGTGTTCATCTGTGCCATTGCTCATCTGCTCTTAAAAACTAGATCAGGGGTTTCCCTTGGTGGCTCAGTGGTAAAGAATCCGCCCGCCAATATGGGAGACACAGGTTTGATCCCTGATCAAGGAAAAGCCCACATACTGCAGAGCAACTAAGCCCGTGCGCCACAACTATTGAGCCTGTGCTCCAGAGCCCAGGAGCCGCAACTATTGAGACCTTATGCAGCAACAGTCGGCGCCCTCGCGCCCTGAAGCCCATTCTTCCCGGCAAGAGAAGCCACTGCAATGAGAAGCCTACACACTGCAACTAGAGAAGAGCTCGCACACCAACGACGATGCAGCACAGCCGAAAACAAATAAATTTTTAAAAAACTAGGTCAGCACTAAAAACAAAAGCCTGCGAAACAACGTGCGCCCCGAGTCCTGGGAGTCCTGGGAGCCCTGGGGCCTGCACCCAGCCCTCCACCACTGGGGGCAGGGAAGCCCTGGGTGGGGTTGCGTCTCCTGGATCTGGGGTCAGGGCTTAAGGCAGCAACCCCCTGAGCTGCTGCATTGAGAGGTCCTGTGCCCCCACGTGGGTGTTCTGGAACGCTCTGAAGACCTGTGGGGCAGCTGTTCTCACCTCCACTGTAGCCAGGGAGACTGGCTCAGTGCCTAAACCCTGCACCTCTGTGCACCCTGGAACGGGGGTGTGGGCACAGGTTCCAGGTAGTGGAGTCCAGATTTGCTTGTCTCTGCCTTGGTCCCCACCTGGAATGGAGCTGAGAGGAAGGTGCTAACAAGGCCCCTACCTACCCCCTTGCACATAGCAGATCTGCCCAGGCAGCCTCCACTCCTTCAGCTCAGGTGGGGAAGGTGCTGAGCCCACGGCAGGGATGGGGGAGACGGAAGGCGTGGGGCCATCCACCTGCCCGAATGGCCTTGAAATCGCTCCAAGCTTTCTTCTGGCCCAAGGTACCTGGGGATGCTTCCCAGTGGGGCGGGAGCAAGCCCCCCACCCCACCCCCCCACAGCTTCAGGATGGACACCACAGCCCCCACCCCACCCCCAGCCAAGTGTGAATGCTCATGTGCAGGGGCAGTGTGCAGGCCCCTCCCCATCAAGAGGTATCCCGCAGGTGCAAGTGGAGAGCGGAGTCAGATTCTGAAAGGGGTGGTCTTGTGAGCAGGCAGCCTGGGTCTGGCTCATCCCCATGGCCCCCTTTCGCGGCCCTTATCCTGAAGGTTGAGGGCTCCCCAGGAGTGGCCCATAGCCACCTCCGCACCAGTCATCTGGCCGTGCCTTCACTATTAGTGCCTCTTGGTGTCCGGAGATCAGTCCTGGAAATGCAGGGGAGCGGCATCCCGTCTGATACTGTGGGGTGACTGTTGGCACCACTGTGAGGGTTCTGAATCGAGATCTTCCTTTCCCTGGAGGGTAAGGAGACAACGCTTGGGAGTGCTGTTCACCAAATTCGGGGATCCTAAGGCTGGGCCAGAGGCAGGAGGGCAAGTGAGGCCGGCACCCAGGGCCTCCAGCCCCAGCCTCAACCAGGGCAGGGACATGGGCGGGGACCAGGGTATGGACAGTGATGCAACCAGGACTCAGGCAGGGAAGGGGATGGAGAGGGGTCTGCTGGACTGGCTGCCCCCACAGGCCGACCCAGCACCTGGGCCAGGCTGGGGAAGGTGCAGCCATAGCACTGGGGTCTGCTCGCACCATCCCCAGGATCCACCTCTGCTGTCTTCATGGACTCACCACAAAGGCGTGGATCCCTTCATGATGGAACCCTGAGTCTGGTGCGTTTAAGCTGTGCACATGGAACCGCCCCATGATCTGTCACTCATGCTGCTGTGTGCATGTTCACATGCTGTGCACATGGAACCACCCCGTGATCTGTCACTCGCGCCTCCGTGTGCAGCTCAGCTCATGTCCGCATGGCCATCTGCTTTCAGCTTGTCTCACAATGCACTATCCTCTCTCCTGGTGGTGGTGGTTGGTGGTGTCCAGTGTCAGCTTCTACACAACTGTTACTACCCACATTGCCTATCAAGACGGCATGTGTTAGCACAAGCTGTCGCACAGCCGCCCAGAAACCTACTCCAGGAAACTAAGCAGGCAAGAGGACATGCAGGTCCCAGGAACTGAAAGCCACTGATACTAAGTATGGGTGTACAATCTTCCAAGAAATCACTGAGGAGACTGAAAGCTCTTCTGGGTGTGGCTACAGTGCACATGGAGGGAAGTGCAAGGGCGGACAAGATCTTAGGGGCCTCCCCTCACCTCTCCTGACCTTGGGACAGTCACTGCCTGTCCTTCACAGATGGAACTGGTCACAACAGTGTCTTTCCTGTGTGGGGTCACAGGGTGACAAGGGTGAAATCAGCGCAGCACACAGGCTCTGCTGTAGATAAACACGGTATATTCACAACAGACTTCCCAGGTGGCGCCATGGTAAAGAATGTGCCTGCCAGTGAAGGAGATGCCAATCCCTGTGTCCTGAAGATCCTCTGGAGGAGGAAATGACAACCCACTCCAGTATTCTAGCCTGGAAAATCCCCTTGGACAGAGGAGGCTGGCGGGCTACAGTCCATGGGGTTCAGAGTCAGACACAACTGAGCGGCGCGCACACACACACACACACACACTCATTCAAATGTACTGAAACACCAGAGAGCAGACAATGCCCAAGTGCCACCCACACACAGACGACTCCCGCAGACCTAGGCCTGGCCCTGCACCATATACAGGAAGCACCAAAAAGCAGCAAAACTACAGTGTCAGGGTACAAGGGGGTGTTGTAGAGACTGGTGATCATTGTTTTCTTGAGCTTCATGATGGCTACACGGATGTGTTGTGCCTTCTGGAAGTCCATCACCCTTCAATACAATGTTCAGAAATTTCAAAACAAAACTGGCAATTCTGCTGGGGTGAGGGGTTAACAAAACAGGAACAGAGAATAGTACAGTCGGCCTCAGCACTATTCCTCTCACCCCCTCCTCCAAACACTTCCGGCCCGTGGGTCCTAACACAGGCAAACTGTCTGCTCCCAAGCAGCCTCACAAACTTGCCTGCCCAACAGAAATGCCTGTGGAGCGTGTAAATCCCCACACCCGAGCTGCAGCCCAGACTGCTAGGCCAGCATCTCTGGACAAGGGGGCTGGGGCCACATTCATTTCTAATTTCCTGATGACTCCAATACACAAACCACTAACCTATAAAGAAAAAAAAGTGCACAAGGTGCTTGTTAAAAACTGAAAAGACTTATTCGATGCTTGCGACAAGGGAAAGTCATCTCAACTCTGATTACAGGACGGCTGGGGCTTTACAGGGCTTCCCGGGTGGCGCAGTGGTAAAGAACCCACCTGCCATGCAGAAGTTGGAGACGCAGGTTCGATCCTTGGGTCGGGAAGATCCCCTGGAGGAGGAAATGGCAACTCACTGCACTGTTCCTTGCCTGGAGAATCCCATGGACAGAGGGGCCTGGGCAGTCCACCGGGTCGCAGGATCAGACACAACTCAGTACGCACGCATGGGGGTGATTATGGCCACAGGGCAGGGAGAGGAAGCCAACAGATGGGAAACTACCGAGATGAACTTGGTTGAGTTTGAAGGGTAAAGGTCTATGCCACCCGGAAACGTGTACCTCGGTACATTGGCTATTCTGAGCTGTATGCCCCTGAAAATCAGTCAATGCAGGAAGAGGCCTGTCTGAACTTCCCTTCTTGCCTAAACAGCCTCCCAAAGGAACTCAGTCGCCCGAGACCCCCGAGGGACTAGGAGGAACAACATAGACGGTGTCACACGGTCCTCCCGCCCGTTTGTCTTCTAAGGCCCGTTCCTCTCCCCCAAAAGCCACGCATCTCCTCCCCCTTCGCCCTGTATACGGCTTTTAGCCCGGGGAGTCACGACGTTGCCGAGCACCTCCCCCGGGCCGTGAGGCCGACGCGTCCGCAGATTCGGTCTCCGGTCTTTCTTAGGGACTCGGTCGTTCCTGCTGCTTCCCGACAGCCTCGCTGGTGGGAGGGCTCGACCAGCTGCCCGTGCTTCAAGGTCCCACGCCCACAGCGAGAACTGGGTCCAAGGCGCTGAAGGTCCCAACGCCCCTACTCTACCCAGCTCCTTTAAGACGCTCGCGGCGGCGCTCTAGCGCCCGCGCCGCTCTCGATGGCGCTTTCCGGCCCAGACAGGAAGCTGCGCCGCATGCCCCGGAAGCGCACCGGCAGGGGCTGCGGGAGCGGCGGCGCGATGGCGGCGGCGGCTGCGGTGTCGGAGGCCTGGCCCGAGCTGGACCTGGCGGAGCGGGAGCGGCGGCGGGAGCTGCTGCTGACGGGGCCCGGACTGGAGGAACGGGTGCGCGCGGCGGGCGGGCGGCTGCCTCCGCGGCTCTTCACCCTACCGCTGCTGCATTACCTGGAGGTGAGCGGCTGCGGGAGTCTGCGCGAGCCAGGCCCAGGCCTGGCGCAAGGCCTCCCGCAGCTGCACAGCCTCGTGCTGCGGCGCAACGCGCTGGGGCCCGGCCTGAGTCCAGAGCTTGGCCCGCTGCCCGCGCTGCGTGTGCTCGACCTGTCGGGCAACGCGCTGGAGGCGCTGCCCCCGGGCCAGGGCCTAGGCCCCGCCGAGCCGCCGGGCCTCCCGCAGCTGCAGAGCCTCAACCTTAGCGGCAACAGGCTGCGCGAGCTGCCGGCCGACTTGGCGCGGTGCGCGCCGCGCCTGCAGACCCTCAACCTCACCGGCAACCGCCTGGACGCCTTCCCTGCCGCGCTTTTCCTCCCCGGCGCGCTGCCGCTGCTCAGCGAACTGGCGGCGGCTGACAACTGCCTCCGGGAGCTCAGCCCTGACATCGCCCACCTGGCGTCGCTCAAGGTGAGCGGGGCGGGCCCTCTGGTAGCCGCGGTGGGCGATCTCCCGGTGTTGAGTCGTTTCTCCTCGGCCGGGAAGGGCCACCGCAGCGTCGGCACCGCTGGGAAGCCGGTCCACCCCCAGGTCCCTTCCCATTCGCCTGACCTCCATCCTCTGGTGGTCTCGCGGCTCGCATCACATTCTGCTGACAACTGGGCTTTAACGCTTAACACTTTGATTGTGTTTCTTGATTGCGAACTGGGTGGGCTTCCCGCTCAGGTCGGAAGCAGGTCAGCAGCAGGGACTCATTGCTAAATGTTTGTATCTCCAAATATTTGCGAAAGGACAGTGAGCTCTGTACGCGGGACCTCCCAGACAGGGCAGGAAGCTGTGAAATGACTGGAATTTGCATAAGGCCCCTCGTGTGATCTCACAGGATAGTTTACTGGACCCCAGCAGCGACTTTTCAAGGCAAGGATGGTTATTCCTGTCTTACAGGAGGCGGGAAGGATTGCCCAGAGTACACAGCGAATAGCTTTCAGCATTCTCTAGACTGTTCTGTGTAGGGGCTGCTTGCTTGTTTTATTTATCTGGGGACCCCGGGTCAAACAATGCTGGGCTCATAACTAAGGCCTAGTAAATCTATTGAGGAAGAGACAGAAGGGCAGAGGTTTCGGGCACCACGGCCTAAGTCCAGTCTAGAGGCTCTTGTCCTTAAAGAGGCAGGCCTCTGTTTCTTTCACTTTTTTTCCATCCCTTTTGTGCAGACTTTTTTAAACAATCAAATGTGTATGCAACTGACCTTTTTGCATCGGGAGTTGCTCTTGAGATGTTGCCAACTCATTTTACAAATGTCTATGTGTCAGGATTAAAAAGCAGAGACATTGCTTGCCGACAAAGGTTGGTATAGTCAAATCTGTGGTTTTCCCAGTAGTCATGTAGGGATGTGAGAGTTAGATCATAAAGAAGGCCAAAGAACTGATGCTTTCAAATTGTGGTGCTGGAAACGACTCTTGAGAGTCCCTTGGACACCAAGGAGATCAAACCAGTTAATCCTAAAGGAAATCAACCCTGACTGTTCACTGGAAGGACTGATGCTGAAGCTGAAGCTCCAGTACTTTGGCCACCTGATGTGAAGAGTCATACTCATTGGAAAAGATCCTGATTGGGGGCAGAATTGAGAGCAGGAGAAGGGGGTGACAGAGGATGAGATAGTTGGATGGCATCACCAACTCGATGGACATGAGATCGTGGAGGACAGAGGAGCCTGACGTGCTTCGGTCCATGGCATTGCAAAGAACAACATCATTGTGTCAGGATAGAAGTGTGTGTGTGTGTGGTCGCAAGAACAGAGTGACACGCACTTGCTGGTGTTTCCAGGAAGCCGCTCCGGAGGCTCCTGGAACGACTCCCAGAAACTGGTTCCCAGGGCTGTAGCTTCCCTAAGAGGCTGGTGTGACACGTGGTGTAAGCCCTTTCTGTTGCGTCACCCGTCTCCTACTCTTGATTTTACAGAAGGTGAAAGTTTGGGTTTGTTTTGTTTAATGTTCTACGTAGCTCTGCATACCTGCCCCGTAAAGTCGTCTTTGTTGTGCCCAGAATGCCCTCACTCAGGTCAGAGAGAATGTCTCACTGCTCAGCCCCCAGTTTCCTGGCCCACCTTGTTCCCATTTTAGATTGCCATCCATCTCTGTTACATGAAGAGGCCGTTTCTTGGAGAGCATCACGTCAGAGCTGCTGGGAATCTGCTTGGACTTCAATGTCCTTTGGGAGCCTTTTCTAAAGTGATGCCTCCCTGGGGGAACGGCTGCTTGAACTGGGTGAAGCAGAGTCCCTCCACCTGCTGGAGCTGCAAGGACACCAGTTTTCTCTGTCCTTCCTGCACTGTGGGGGGACAGCTGAGCTCAGAACTGGAAAATGTGGGTTCAGTTCAGCGTCTTGTAGCAGCGCCCTGGGCTCCTGCCCATCCCCTCCCCTGTGAGAACTGTGAAGGTGACAGTGGTGTCGTGAAGACAGCACGGTGACAGTGCTGGTGCGTGTCCTCTGTGGCTGTATAGCCGGGCCAAGGTTGCGGCTTAACACAACAACAGCAGTTTTCTTTGATCCCCGTCATCCACTCTGGGCCAGCCCAGCTGGACCAGCGCCTCCGCTGTTCATGGCTCGTGTGGCCGCAGTCAGCTGCTGTGGGCTCAGGCTGGGCTCAGCTGACATGGCTGACTCCTCTCTCTGTGTCATCTCGGGACGTCTCCCGCCCCAGCCAGATGGTCTGCCCTCACATGGTACCTCAGGGCTCCGGAGCCAGGCCTTCTCGGGAAGCAGACATGGACCCCACAGCCCACTGAGTCCACTGCATCCTGCTGGTTCTGTAAGGAGAGCTCAGTCGAGAGTCACGGGAGACGCAGCACATGGATGTGGGCACCTGGAGGGGCCGCCAGAGTGACAGCACACAGCCCCTGCTTGTCCCACTCAACCCCCAGTCCACAGAGGGCCCCTGTGAGTGCCTTGGTGTCCACTCATCTGAGAGTCGTGAAGGCTGGACCCTCGTCTCCACTGCAGCCACGGGGGCAAGGAGGCTGCACAGAGCTGTCCTCCCCGTCCCGGCCCACGCTGCCTGGAGAGCCCAGCTTCCTCCTTGGCCCAGCCTCAGGGCCCCCAGCCAGGCTTCTCGCCACCAGATTCCATTACCCATGGACTCAGCCGCTGGACTGTGACGAGCCAGAGATGGGCCCCCACTAACAGCTCTCTGCCCTGTCAGTGACTGCTCTCCACACCCGTGGCACTCCCATTGGGGACCACTGGAGGGATGGGCAGGACGGACATGCCCCCAGCTGTCCTGGGACAGCACGTTTGTCAGCTGAAGGAGCACAGTGTCCGGGGTTTGTCCCAGTCCTGCCAGTGCCAGGCCCAGTGTCACTCACATACAGGACTCCTCCCAGAATCAGCTTCCACAAAGAAGTATCTTTCCATCTTCTTATTTTATCAGTTGCTGCTGGAGATGGTGGGTCCTGGTCCCCTCAGCTGGAGCAGAGGGGTTCTTCCACACCCCCAGGGATATGTGTCTGTGGTCTCAGCAAGGAAGTTAGGGTCCTTCCCCTGCAGTGTGGCCCAGCAGTGGTCAAGTTGTAATCTAGGGTGGAGACTGGCCGTGGCCAGCCAGTGTCACCTACAGGAGGGAGGGAATGGGTGGGTGTCCTGGGAAGGTGCCCTGAAGGAGGTGCCTCCAACTGCACTTAATTCTCCCCTTGGTGATGCTGCATTTCTTATCTCCCACCCTCTTGTGCAATTGAACTCCCTGTGTGGATGTTACGTCCGGGTTTCTCCCATCTCCTGGAGACCCAACACTGCCCCCCCATCTTCGACCCCCTCCCCCACCCAGCGCTCCTGGTCCACTTGGGAAACCTGTGGACTCCACATCAAATCTGCGGTTTAGGTGGGGCTGGGCGTGGCACATGGTGCTGCTGGGGTCAGTTTTTGCTTGTTAGTGGTCTCCCTGTTTCTGCTGGACATGGCCCCCAGAGACCCAGCAGCTGCCCAGCCCCCTACTCTGCCCAGGGCCTCAGGGCAGGTCCTGAGCTGCCACCACTTGCTGCTCAGAAATAGCCAGTGTTAGTGATTGTTGCCCTGTATGACCCCGCCCCGATACTACTGCACCTGCCCTGTGGAGACCACTTTACCAGGCTGCTGGCCTGGCACGGCTCTGTTAGAGCTGGGGATCCCTCCTGCCCCGATTCCTTGCTGGCGCCTCCCCTGCTGCTGTCTCAGGGTCTTCTAACCACGGAGGCAGACGCACTCCATCGTTGGCGGCTGTGCCTTCACGCCACAGAGGTGCCAGTGGAGTCCAGGCTGTTCGGCCAAAGCCCGTCTGGATGGTACAGGAGACCCCAGGGCTGGATGTGCAGACCAGACTGTGACACAGCAGCCCTTTGTTCCTGCTCACAGCCTCCCTGCGGGCACGGGACCCAGCTCATCTGGCCCCAGCCTGGCTGGGTGTGCACATGCAGACATCAGTCTAGGTGTCTCTGGCCAGTCCTCCAGAGCAGGCGTCTTCTGATACAGGACACGTGGGCTCAGCACTGCGCAACTGCAGGACAGGGGCACCACCATGTCCTATTGGGTGGGGGGGCAAGGTGTCACAGGGTGGCCTGGAAGGGCCACGTTTCAGCCCATCTGCCCACCCGTCCAGTCTTGCCCACATGGAGGGACAGGCCAAGAGAGGCAGCACTGACTGCTGAGTTAACCTGCAGCCTGGTGACCACTGAGTATTCAGTCCCTGGTGACACTTGGAGACTGCATTGGGCTCACCTTTTCTTTCTGTTTCCAGGTTGAATGCAGGATCAGAGCCTGCTTGGCAGTGCTCCCTTCTCCCCAGGCCTCTGGTCCTGCCAGGCGGAGGCTCTTCTGTCGCACTCCCACCTGCCATGCCCCTCCACACTGCTGTCCCAGCCTCGCTGCAGCCTGACTGCCGAGCCAGAGGGCCCCAGACAGAAGTGATAAAGAAGGGTCCCTTTGTAACTTGGGGTTGCCTTCTGTGTAACCACAGTAGACAGCATCCTCAGAGCCCCTGCCCACCTTCCCAGCTGGTGACAACCCTGCCACTGGCTGTGGGTCTTTCGGGACCATTGTGTCCCGGTCAGGACCAGGACTCCTCGCAGGCCATGCTGGTGTGAGTGCTGCTTCCTGAGTGTCCAGAGGAGCCTGCCCACTGGGTTGTCACTGGGGCTCTGCAGTGGTCTCACCCAAGCACTCCCTGATCCTCAGTCCTCAGCCCCTACCACCCATCACTGTCTTACTTTTCAAAGACCAAACCCTTGTGCTTGCTCCAACTAAACCAGGCCAGCAGGCTTCTCCCCAGGCCACCCTGTCAAGTGCCTAAGCCCAGGTCAGGTGTAAGCAAAGCTGTGCAAGGTCTCGCCAGAGCTCCCCACAAGAAGCCATTTACTTGCAGGGCTGGATGGCCCCTGGGACAGTGGTGTGGCCAGTATCCTAGGAGGGGCTGTCCTCTTTACCACCAGCTGAGTTGTTCCCCACCTCCCCCACCCCCACCCCCAGGGCACAGGACCCTGCCCTCCACCCACCACCTCTTACCCCAGGGGGTCAGCGGCACTCAGGACTGCTTCCCTCATCTTCCTGTCCCTTCTTACGGGCCTCCTGATGCACAGACAGCAGTGGCCCCCCGCTCCCTCCTCCCACATCACAGCAAAGGGCCCAGAGCCCTCCCAGCATTGATGCAAACTCACCATCACACATGCAGGGTACAGGAGGATCCCCTGTGTGCTGGAAACGCTGCATCTCAGCGTGGAGTGCGACGCTGTTACTCGTGCTCTGTTCTTTCTCTTCTGCTCATTTACTTACAAACATCTTGGGGCTTCCCTGATGGGCTGTGGTTAAGAATCTGCCTTGCAGTGCAGGGGATGTGGGTTTGATCTTTGGTCTGGAAATTAAGATCACACATGCCATGGGGCAACTAAGGCCACCAAATAAGTACTGAAAACGATAAAAACACTATCACTATCTTGTGGGAAATGTGTTTTTCATGTGAAGTCCTTGCTTGTTCTTCACCGAACATTCCCCTCCCTCCTTGCCATCTTTTTTTCCTCAACCCAACTGTCGACCTGAAATTGTGCTGTAGTTGGCAACCATGAGCACACAGTGGTCATGCAGAATTTTAGAGAGGTGACTGGCAGGCCATCCACACCTCCCCTCAGTGGACAGTCCATGTGTCCATACTGGGCACCGGGGCGGGGGCAAGCATGGCGTGTGTTGTGTTGCTGATACAGGGCAGACGGTCAATGAGGGTGGGCCTTGGGGGCCTCTCATGGCCCAGCAACAGACCAGAGCTGGGGATCTGATGTGTCCCGGGCTCCCTCGCAGACACTGGACCTGTCCAACAACCAGCTGAGCGAGATCCCGGCGGAGCTGGCTGACTGCCCAAAGCTCAAGGACATCAACTTCCGAGGGAACAGGCTGCGAGACAAACGTCTGGAGAAGATGGTCAGCGGCTGTCAGACCAGGTCCATCCTGGAGTACCTGCGTGCTGGGGGCCGCGGCCGGTGCCGGGGCAAGGCCGAGGGCCCCGACAAGGAGGAGGGCCGGCGGAAGAGGCGGGAGCGGAAGAAGAGGGAGAGCGGCGAGGGCGCGGACGCGGTAGTGGACGAGGCCAGTCGGCTGCTGCTCCGGGTCCTGCACGTGTCAGAGAACCCCTCCCTGCTGACCGTTCGGGCAAGCCCCGAGGTCAGGGATGTGCGGCCGTTCTTCGTGGGCGCTGTCGTGCGGGGCATGGATCTGCGGCCTGGGAACGCGCTGAAGCGGTTCCTGTCCTGCCAGGTGAGTGCCCACAGCTGTGTGCGTGGGGCGGGGAGGATGGGCCGTGGGCCTGGCGACCTTGGGCGTCACTCCTGCAAAGCGCCTGGGTTTCCTCCCCTGACCTGGCCTGGGTAGGTGGGGAGGGGCCTCCGTCCTGAGTCTCTGAAATGTCACTAGTACATTTGTGTAGTAAGTGACGCACTTGGTCTCACATGAGATAGTATTAGGACTGTCGGCTCTCGCCAGCACATTCTTGGGTGAGTTGTTGAGTTTCTGTGAAGCTTTACTTAGACAAGAGGAATTTGTTGTCTTTATGTGACATCTGCCCAGGTTTTAAAATAAACAGCACATCCTTGCCCATGGGAAACCCCAAGCATGGTTGCGTGGCTGAGGCCACCTGTAAAAGGCCACGCGTTCAGGGAGGGAGCTGAGCCAGGACCTGAGATCTGGGCTGGTTTTTCTTGTGAAGTCACACTTGTGCTTATTCACTCAAACTTAGCTCGGGATGGATCTTTGGAAGTGTTGAGCATCGTGTAGTAAGAGTTGGGGAAAGAGAAAATCCTGCTAATAAGCAGATAACAGTTCTCTAAGGAAGGCTCCACAAGAGAAACAGGTGGCTGGGGAGGCAGAGAAAGGAGGCAGCAGGTGGGGCTGCTCTGGAGGCCAGGGTGATGGGCCTCACACGCTTAGCACCGCCGCCCTGGATCCCCTGCTGCAGACGAAGCTGCACGAGGACCTCTGTGAGAAGAGGACGGTGGCCACCATCGCAACCCACGACCTCGGAGCTGTCCGGGGGCCCCTGCTCTATGCTGCCCGCCCCCCACAGGACTTCAAGGTGAGGCTCACAGCCCAGTGTGCAGTCCCAGTGTTCCGTCTGTAGCTTTAGAAAAGTATACATGTGGACGATTGTCAGAGCATCCTGGTTAGAATGTGACCATGCTGTGCTGCAAGAGGATAAGGCAGGCTGTGTCGACAGTTACCTTCAAAAGTAAACATCAAAGGAGGTGTAATTTGAAAGTGATTCCTTCAGCTGCTCATTAACTTAACCAAAAACTGCTATTTACATCCCAGTTGCAAACCCCCTGATCTGGGGCTGACTGCAGTGTGCGTTGTCCTGTCAAGGTCCTGCTCCTAGTCTCTGCTGCTACACAAGGCACTGCGGGCCCGGCAGAGGAGGGTTCCCCGGGGATGGGTGCCAGCCCCGTCTCCTCCCACGGCCACCTCAGAGCACAAGCGTGGGGACGCAGTTGTGCTTAAGGGGTTTCAGGTTCAGCCCCTGGGGTGACCTCTGAAGGCACATGTCCGCACATGACGTGGCTCTCCTCAGCCAGCTGGCCCTCTCACTGGGACCCACAGCACCAGGCCAGTGTGAAGTTCTCCCCCTTGTAGATCATCCCCCTGGGGCGCCGAGAGGTCAAGGCCAAGGACCTGGTGCGACAGCTGCAGCTGGAGGCTGAGGAGCACAGGAAGCAGAAGAAGCGGCAGAACGTGTCGGGCCTGCACAGGTTGGCAAGGGGACTCTAACTCCTCCCGGGGATTCAGTCTCCTCGAGGCGCTCACACTGTTAGCACTGCATCTCCTGGCTTCAGAGAATCAGTGCCTGGCAGGCGTGTTGTCTGGGGAAGGGTGGCCATTGGCACATCCACTAAGTGCCTGGGACAGAGGCCAAGGCAGGGGGCAGCTGGGCCCACCGGCTGGGATTGGGCCCCTTGGAGGCCCAGGGAACGTGCCCTTGCCCTGACAGAGAGCCCCCCTCCAGCCCGCGTTTACTGCCGAGCCTGAGACTGTGTGTGCTCCCACCAGGTACCTGCACTTGCTGGACGGGAAGGAGCACTACCCCTGCCTCGTGGATGCGGACGGCGACGTGATCTCCTTCCCACCAATCACGAACAGCGAGAAGACCAAGGTGGGGGCTGCTGTCAGCATCTGAGTGTTTCTGAGGCCATGTCGTGTGTGTCGTTCACCTACGTCGCTGCTGGCGTCCTTGGCCGCCCACGACTCACCGTGTGCGCTGCGCCCCTCGGAGGGGCCACGTCAGGGTCCACGTGCCACAAGGGGTTTTCTGCAGAGGAGACATCAGAGCTGATGGCATCTGCTTGTGATAACTTGGTTCTTTCTTAAAATCTTCCCATTTTCTTTTTAAGATTAAGAAAACCACAAGTGATCTGTTTCTGGAAGTGACGAGCGCCGCGAGCCTGCAGATTTGCAAAGATATCATGGATGCACTCATCCTGGTGAGCCAGCCCTGCCCCACCCTGCGCATGCCACCCACCAAGGCACTGACCCCGCAGGACTGATGGCCCATCCACAGCCCTTTACCATGACTTCCCTGGGTTGGCTTTTTCTCTCGATTAAGAAGATATTTTTCATTTGCAGAAAATGGCAGAAATCAACAAGTACACTCTGGAAAACAGAGAGGAAAGTTCCCTCTCGGACCCCGAGTCTGACGCCGTCTGCGGACACGGCTTGGACCCCAAGGCGACTCCAGGTGCCGAAGTGACAGGGAGCACCCCGCTGGTGGTGGAGCAGGTCCGGGTGGTGGACGAGGAGGGGCATCTGAAGGTGGTGTACCCATCCAAGATGGACTTGGACTTCGCCGCTGCCCATGTAACCGTGCTGCGCTGATGGCCAGGCTGCCACCCGAGGCTCCTGGGTTGTGCCATCCACTGCGCCAACTCATCGGGGCTTCCGTGAGGTGGTATTAAACAATTCTTCACCTCGGTGTTTTTAGGATATATGCACCCTCTGTTCAGTTCTCCATCCGGCCTGCCACGGGGGGAGGCCACAGTGTCCACCTTCACAGCCGAAGTGACTGCCAGCGCTCTTTATGAAGTCACTCAAATGTTGGAATGAACTGCTCACAGGGTTCTGCAATCACATAGACACATAGCTTATCACTGTATTCAGGGGGGAAAGGACACCATGATTGGTGTGAATATTCAGCTCTAGGTTGAGAAGCTGAACCGTGTGTGTGTTACTGAGCTGCGCAGTTATTTTTCTACGATTCAGGGTCTTTTTTAAGTCCTCTGGCGCCAGCACTACAGCTGGAGACGAGGGGCGACGTCAGGGTCTCCAGGTGCCATAAACCATCATCTTTTTATAAAAAAAATTTTTTTAATGTGACCTTAGAATTGGTCAAATCATTTTTCTTACTAGTGCTGCTGGATGCTTTGGGGGTGAGCTGCAGAGCCTGCCGGTGGGTGACAGCCGGGCCCTCCCACTGCACTGGCCAGACCTGGGGCGGGGTGGGGGTCACCCTTTTGTAAACCAGTACCACCAGGTGTCATGCCTGAGATTGGAGGACAGTGTGCAGGTTTCCCACCACAAAACAAGCCTCCCGGCATGGACAGGGCGGTCGGCCACGCTCAGCTTGAACCAGGACGAGCTGATGGTGCCTGGGGGACACGTGAGGAGTCTGACACCTGGAACCATGGGGCATGTGCCCTGAGAGGCTCAGCAGCTTCCGGCCTTCTAGGTGATGCCAATCCAGGCCGGCAGTTCTCAGATTTCACTGCTCCAGGAGCAGCCAGGACAAGACTGGGACCCGCCAGCTTCCCCATCGGGGAGTGACACCGTGACTTCTCTGCTGTTTGACCTGCGAAGGACAGTTAGTGTGTTTTATCAGAAGGACAGTTTGGGGGAGGCATTAGCGAGAGCCCCACCAGACCCAGTGTGCAGCCGTCAGCAGCAGAGGCCCACACCCCGCGCACATGGCCTGCTGCACAGCCACGTGGGTTTCCCAGGGCCCGGCCAGCCCACCTGGAACGATGTGGCACCTTGACACCCGGCCCAGCTCTGCAGTCACGACCAGCATGCCTGCCGGTCGTCGGCCCTGGGGCGGCCACACTTAGCCAGGCAAAAGAGGGCGCCTGTGACGGTGTTCCCCAAACCTACCGGACGTCTGCCTCGTGCCTCCACGTTGTCACTCTGGGACCCTCTGGCTGTCAAGGCCGCTGATGCCGTGGCTGGGATGGGCGCGGACATCACAGCAAAGCTCTGCAGGGAGCTCTAGGCCAGGGCCAGCCAAGCTGCTCCCTTGGCTCCCGGCTGGCTTCAGCGGCCACATGTCACCAGATCTGGGGCCTCCCTGATGGTGGGGAGGCTGCCAGCCCTCTGCTCTTTTCTGGGGCAGCTTGATTGCGTGTGAAGTTTGGAAACATATTTAATGTACAGCAGGAAAACTGATGTTTTTGTCCAGCCCTCTAATAAAAAACGTTCGATAAGAACATCTGGGCTCCTTCCTGGTGAATCCTTCCCAGGGTTTCTGGAGGAGGGTGTGGGGAGTGTCGGTGGAAGAACTGAGGACCAGGGGCCCCCTGGCCACAAAGCAAGACACAGTTACTTCCTGTCACAGGGGCCTGACCCAGAGAGGCTGCTGCCCTCAACCCCACCCCAGTCCTGGGAACCAGCTCCTGTGGCAGTGCCCAGAAGACCCCCACCCAGGGACAAACACGAAGGAGTCAAGTTGCTGGGACCCCAGCAGACCACCCCAATCCTAACCTGCTGAGGGAGAGGCCAAGCCCTTCCCCTCTTCTCCCTACTCCCCCAGGGCTGCTGGGACACGGCCTCCACCCTGGCTATGGGGTCCAGCTGGGGCCCTGGGCGGAGGGATGGGGTTGGGGGGAGGGTCTCAGGTGGCTCGTGTGTATGTGTGTGGGGGGGTGCCCTGTGTGCCCCTGCCTGCAACCCCCACCATGAGGCAGGCACCCAGTGCCAGCAGAGCCCAGGGGCCGAGGATGCAGAGCCCAGGGGCCGAGGATACAGAGCATCCATTAGGGTGTGAGCTGGTGCCCCCAGCTCTCCATTCTGAGACCCGCTGGGTCATGGGGGCACATGGGGTAGGGCTGGCCAGACCCAGGCCAGACCCCAGCACTGTGTACAGCTGCCTGCTGGCAGCCCCTGCCCACCTCCCTGCCTTGCCCTGGGGAAGACACTCCTGTGCATCAGCAGACTTGCTTCTATGGTAGAGGGAGGGGGCTACCAGAGGAACGTGGCCCTGGAGGCTGCAGGCCATCTCAGAAGCCAGGGAGGCCAAGCCGGCTTCAGAAAGAGGGAGTAGGGGGCAGAGGACAGCCAGGGTGACTCCTCCCTTCTGTCCCGCACCGCCGCCCCGCTCCTGTCCAAGGCTACACCAGGCCTTGGGGAGGCCCAGCCCCTGTACCCCTGGACTGGACTGCTGACCAGTTAGAGCCCAGGGAGGCCACCCAGCCTAAGCCTGCCAGGCTGGTGGACCCTGCCCACCTCCCCACAGTACCCGCCCCAGTGCTAGTCCTGAGATGGCCAGAGGAGACTCCCAACTGGGGCATCAGAAAGAGGCCAGACAGGTGGTGCCCACTCCCCGAGTTGGGGGTGGGGGTGGGGGGGTCTCTCTGGAGATGGATGCTGGGGCCCCAGAGGCCAGGGTGCTGAACAGACCCTCCACCACGGCCCCTTACCCTGCTTTCCTACCCCCCACAGCAGGCCTTGCTGAAGCATCACTGCTGGGGGAACCCCAGCCCAGCAGGGAACTCAAAGCCAAAGGGTCACCTGGGTGGTGCAGCCCCACCTCATGCTCACCTGACCCAGGCCCACAGCCAGTCCCATGGGGTCTCCGCCCTCCCTGGCAGCTCAGCCTCCAATACCCAGGTCTGCTGAGCCCATGAGGGTCCTGACTGTCCTCATCTCCTGCCCTCAACTCTAGGGTGAGGACACTGTCCTATAAGACGGTGTTTCTCATAAGGGTGCCCAGAACAGGAGGGCGCGAAGGCAGGGAGACGCTATCCATGGTCAGGAGACACAGGAGTAGGCCTGGCCACATATGGAAACTCAGCCCTGCCCCATGTTCTCACCTCCCGCCAGAGGGCCTGGCCAGGACTGGGTGCATCCCAAGGCCAGAGCTCAGCGAGAGGCCTCCCAGCCGCTGTCCAGATGCCCTCCAGCCAGTTCCACATCAGTCACGCCTCACTGGGGAGGCCCATAGGAGACACCATCATCCACGTTTTTGTTCAACAGACATTTAATGACCACCTCCGAGTGCAGGGTCTGGGCCTCCCACAGCGTGCAGGCAGAAGGGCCAGGCTCCTGCAGAGCCCACCCGGCAGGGTGGACAGCCCCAGGGAACATACCCACGTTCCTGGAGGGACGACACAGCCGTGGGTCTTGGACAAGGGCCAAGGCCCCCTCCCCCCTCTGCCCAGGAAAAGACTCAGCCCCTGGGGAGGGTGGATGGTCAGAGAGATATACATACCCCTGCCCTTAGAGGCATCCTTCCACAGCGGGAGTCAGAAGGGCTAGAGAGGGGAGGAGCCTGCAAGGCGGGACACAGCCCCACCAGAAGCCCACCCAGGGAGGACCCCAGTAGGGAGAGAAGGGAGGTTTGGGGGCCCTGGGCTGCAGGCCTAGCCTGGGTGTGTCCCGCAGTCAGGCTGGGACTGGTCTTCCGGTCACATGGGTCCCTGGGTGGGTATGTGCCAGGCATGCATGTGTGTGCTCCCATGTACCTGTGTCCCTGTTTGGCTGTATGTCTGTGGGTGCCTGTGACAGCGGTGCACACTGGTGTCCATGCGAGCCCCTGGAATCTGTGCATTGGTGCAAGGAATGCCTTTATACATGGTGAGGGGCTGTGTATACATTGGGCGGGGGGCTGTGTATACACAGCGGGGCTGTTATACAGGACTCTGGGTACACCATGGTCTGTGTAGGCAGGTGGGTCCATGCACATGGAAGGGTTCTCGCACACAGGGTGTCCCTCCAGCCTTGCTCCTGGGGGCGTGTCTGGGCAGCGTTTACTTGCACTTGTGCACGTAGTAGCCAGTGACGTAGCCCAGGATGAACACGACCCAGAAGAGGGCCACGCCCCCCAGCACCTTCATGGCGATGCCCAGCTTGCCCGAGCACAGCTTCTGGGAGACCCTAGGGTGAGAACCGCAGGCACGTGAGCCCCAGGCAGCCCTGACTGGAGTAGGGATGGGGGCTGGGGGAGGAGGAGGAGCAGGCCCCGGGCAGCAGGGCAGCCTGGGCACTCTGAACTTGGAAGACAGGAGGGAGCAAGTGAAGGAACAAGTCAGGGAAGTGTGGGGCCCAGGTCTACGGATGTGGTGGCTGCCAGGAAGGACAGGAGGGGTCTGCACAGGGCGAAGCGGGGCCCCTCCTTCCTGGCCCCTCACCTCTGCCAGCCTGAGGCCTCCTCTGTGCTGGGCCCGCTGGCCACATGGACTTCATCCGGGTGGCTGTTCTCCCACCTGCTGTACCTGATGCTACTCTCCTGGGGTTCCATTATGGGGGCACAGGGTTCTGGTGGGAGAGACAGAGGGTGGACTGAGGCCTGTTCTACCCCCAGGGGGCCAGCGGTCAAGTTTCACGTGCCATTGCTTTTAGGGTGAGGGTCTGCCTGGCGGTGGGGCCAGGGCAGAGAGGCACCGAGGTGGGCTGGCTTCTTTGTGTCCTCATTCAGTCATGTCCAATTCTTGTCGACCCCATGAACAGGCTCCTCTGCCATGGGATTTTCCAGGCAAAAATACTGGGCTGCCATTTCCTCCTCCAGGGGATCTTCCCCACCCAGGGATCAAACACACATCTCCTGCAGCTCCTACATTGGCAGGTGGATTCTTTACCACTGTGCCACCTGGGAATTTCTTCCCACATCCTTTCATCTGGCTTTAGGGGTGCGGAGTGGTTAGGCCACTTGCCCAGGGTGACGTGGGAGGAGGCAAAGAGGGAATTCCAATAGAGTCTGAAAGTCTGCCAAACCCTGCCCTCAGGAATGTGAGAGGCTGTGTTTCCACCAGCTTGCTCCACCCTGGGGGTCAGGCAGACACAGCTGCTGCCACCCTGGAGGGCCCTTGGCTGGGGTCAGGTCACCAAGCCTGATAACAGCCTGACCTCCCATTCCTGCCAGATAAGGCCCCAGAGCCTTCCCTGGATGCTGGGAGGCAAAGGGCTGGCACCTGCAGAGCAGCAGGCCTGGGGGCAGCTGGTAGGGCTTGGCGGCAGTGGCAGTAGCTGTGAATTCTGGCCTGTCCCAGTTGCAACCCCTCCCTCACCTACTGCTATGCCCTGCTGGTGGTCAAGGGACTTGAGAGGCCCCTCACTTTTAGAGGCCTGAGACTTTGTTGCGAAAACCTGACCTGTCTTCCAGGTAATCTGGGACACAGAGGCTTAAAGGCACAGTGAGCCACTTAGCAAGAAGCCAACCCAGAATTTCATGAAACCAGGCGGTTCTGAACCCCCTTCAACCCCTTCCAGGTTGCCCTTTCCCAAATCCCAGACTCAGGATGAAGGAAGGGAGCTTGTCTCAAAGCCACAAAGCCTATCCTTCCCATGGGAGCCTGTGCTCTGGGGGCAGCCATGCAGGCCAGGTCTCAGGCCCCAGGGAAGCCAAACATTTGTTGACTGTGGGTTCTGCTTTCCCATGGTGTGTCCAGCAAAGGGGCTTTGAGCCAGCTCTGTGAGCTACCTAATGTCCACCCCTCCCTCCTGTGGCCAGAGCCCCTGTCTTATTCCAGGCTGCAGTGTCCCAGCCCCAAGCAATGCTCATGGGCTAAGACAAGTTTTGATTGCTGCTTTGTATGGCATCACCGACATCAGTTTGAGCAAGCTCCGGAAGTTGGTAATGAACAGGGAAGCCTGGTGTGCTGCAGTCCACGGGGTTGCAAAGAGTTGGATACGACTGAGTGACTGAACTTAACTGAACTTCCCATGACACCTACATATGAGCAAGGTGCTGGAGAGCAGCAGGAGCAGGAGGCTTTTGCTTTTGTGAAAGAGAATAGGCACCTCCTTCTCTCTTCCTTGATGTGATGGCCGGAGCTGAGCAGCCACTTTGCAGTCTGGATATCCTACAACACTATCCGGTGGTGCTGAGTCTTCAAATGCACACCCACTGCCCACCCGTGGGTTTCTTGGTGTGAGGATGGCCAGCCCAATCTGCTCTAGCCTGGCATAGTGGGGTCCTGGTGTTTGTGATAGAACGGGTTCCTGATTGATGTGGGCTGTGGCCCTCAAGTCAATCTGGCTGGACAAAGCCACCAGAAGCTGCTGATGTGCTGGAGCCAAGGTCTGAAGGCTTCGCTCACTCATCTGTAGCAGCCTGACCAACCCACACCTGATGACCACAGTGTCACAGGACCCTGGGGCTGTGCTGCCTGGCAGGGACACCTGCTGAACCCTGGAAGCCTCACTCCCAGGGGTACCCTGCCTCTTGGGAGTGTGTGGGGACAGAGTTCTGGGCACACAGGGACGGTACATACATTAAGACCCCCTCACCCCAATGCACTTCCAAGGAGCCCACAACTTACAAGGGGAGAGTCCTGACGTCAGGGATTGAAGCCTCTGTGATCCAGGAAAATGGTCAGAGCTCGGCCAGTGAATCTCACCTCCCAGCTCGCAGTTTGGGGTCTGGGGAGTCTCAGAATTCTCCAACCTTAAAGAAAGAGAAAATAAAGAAAAAGTGAAGAGGAGCAAGAGTAGGGAAGGGAAAGGGGCTCTGGGGCGTCCCAAGCGGCCAGCAGGAGCTGGCCCGGCAGTTGGCCTCGGGGGTCTGTGGGCCGAGGGACCATTCAACCCCGCCCCCACCCCAGCAACTCCACTTTTCCGGGCCGGGCGCTCGCAGGTCAGGGAGACCGCGGCCCCGTGGGCGGGGGGCTGTAGAAACCAAGCCCACCACCTCCTCCCTCTGACTACTCGAGGAAGCTGCTCTCCGACCCCGCGTCTCACCTGGCTCGACAGCCCCCAGCCGCTCCGCGCCGCAGACGTGTCCCGGGCCGGAGTCGGGCGGGGCTTAGAGGGGGCGTGGTCGGGTGGGTGGTGGGGCCTGAGCGGGGGCGGGGCCGGAGGCGAGGCGGTGGATGGTGGGATCTGGACAAGGGGCGGGGCGTTGGTTCATTGGGTGGGGCCTAAAAGGGGTGGTACCTGGGGCCGTGGGTGGGTGGGTGGCCGCAGGACTCCTAACGCAGGGGTGGGCCGGGTGGAGGAGCGGGGCGCTTCCCGGGGGCGTGGCTGGGGCGGAGCAAGCCAGAGCCCCAGGCCTTCCAGGAGTCGCGTTCCTCAGGGGCCGCAGGGGTCACAGACCGCGCCGCTCTGCGGTGCCCAGACGCGGCCAGGATATCCGGACCCTCTCCCCACTATCGCAGTTTCCCAGCCGGGAGCCGGGCTCGAGCGCAAAAGCGGGTCCCGGGCGCGCCTGCCGAGCTAGAACCGAGGCACTAGGCGATTCGAGAAAGCTCCCGGGGCGCGTGCAGTTAGGCGCCGGTCTTCGGGGGCCTTCTGCTCTCTCGGAGAGGCTAGAGGCCTGGGCCCGGCGGCCATGCACCTGACGCCCTCAGCGGGCGGGCGCTGCAGTAACGAAAGGATGCGTGGACAGGTGGGGGTGGAAAGCAAAGAGAAGAGGCAAAGGACCCAGTCCACTGAGCACGTATTTGTGTGCGGGGCACAGACCTCTGTGTACAGCACAGACAGGCGAGCCTGTGCTCTGCAGAGCTGTCATCACCAGAACGATGGACGATGGACGGTCAGAAAAGTGCGCAGGCCGACCCTCCTCCTTCCGCAGGGTCGCAACAGCAGAGCAGTGCCCCGGTGGGGCACCCCAGCGGGAGAGCCGTGCAGGTGTGTGCAGCTGGCCTCAGAAAAGGACCCCTGCGGGGGTGTGAACCAAACGCGGTGGACAGGAGCCCAGTTCAGGCCTCCTACACCTGGGACCACCAGAGGGCACCATATTCATTGTGGGGTGTCCCCAGGAAGGAGCCATGGGTGCAAGCTGCTGTGCTGACACCCAGTGAGCTGTGGAGTGGGAAGGGGTGTTCATGTAACCCAAGTTCCCCTCTGTGTCCTAGTGAAGGAGAAGGTGAGACCACGGGCAGCATCAAGTGTAATTCTGAATCAGAGGGCCAGGGTGGGGCCATAGGTGAGGGAGGGGTGATGGAGGGGAAAGGGGCACCCAGGGTACACCCAGGCTGGGCCCTGGCCTCTGCTGTGCTGTCTGCACCTAGGGTCTGAGCTGGGCCTCCTTGGAGCTTATCTTCTTGGACTTGCTGGGTGAGGATAAGATCTCCATCTGCTGCAGGGGGGGCACCTTGACTCCCTTCTGTTTCAGCTGGTTGTAGTATTCCATTCTGTCTGAGATGATCCTCTATAAAAGACACCCGGAAGTGTCCGCACAGGCCTTGCCAGCTCCTGGGACACCACCCTGTTCTCCCCGAGAAGGGCCTGCTGCCGCAGTGCTGTCTGTGCTGGTGAATATTTACAACCTTTCCAGGAGGGATAAAAAAGCTCTGGTTTGTAGCATTTGCCAATTTCTGTGCTGAAACCACTCCCATCAGAGCTGATCCAGCCAACAGGGTGAAGCAGAGAACTCAGAGATGGGTAGAGATGCCCACCATCCAGACCAGCTCACTCCTGGAGCCTGGGCCAGATCCACTTCTTTGTCCTCTGGGAATTGCCAGGAGCCTAGACTCCCAGAGACATCAGAGGCTGTCAAGTCTGACCCTCAGGGCAAAGTCTCTTCTACCTTCTGTGCAGGAAGGCTACCCTGCCTCCTCCTTAGCCTCCTTCCTTCTCTCTGGCCTTTTGCTGGTTTGTGCAGGGTGGGGAGGGGCAGGTGTTGGCAAGGGAAAGGGTTCTTCCATGACTACTGGTGGGTGGTGATGACTCCTCCTATCCCCCTCCCTCCCTCCCTTCCTTGTATCCTCTCCCTCACTCTCTTTCTACCACCCCCATCACCCCCTGTCCCTCCCTCCCTCTCAAAACCTCTCTCCTCCTCCCTACCCCCATCCCTCCCCTTCCTCTCTCTCCTTCCCACCCCTCACCCCACACCTCCTTCTTCCCTTGCCCCAAACACTAGTAGTCAGAGACCTCTCCCCAGGTCTCCATGCAGGGGTTCCCCTCTGCCCTGAGGACTGGCCACCCTACAAGAGTTCTATTAACCAGGGACCCACCCAGCCTCACAGAAGAAAGGAACCAGGCCTCGGAGACAAATGGGCCAGTGGCAGGTCACAGGTAGCTGCTGGGGTCAAGGGCCATGCTGTTGGAGGAGGCTTGGAAGGCAGGCATCCTCTCCCCGGTACAGAGGGAGTGCTCCTCACCCCGGTACAGAGGGAGTGCTCCTCACCCCGGTACAGAGAGGGTGCTCTAGGGCTCAGCAAGTCAAGTGTCCAGCCTACAGCTGCGAAGCCAAGGTCCCGGGGTGGTGACACTCCTGCCAGCCCCAAAGCCACATTATTTCTCCCAAACCTCCCTGCCCCTCTGAAACCTCTGCTTGTTGGTGAGGAGCTGGTGTGGGCTGAGGCCAGGGAGGGGATCCATGTCAGGCTCTGAGCTCAGCAACGATTCCAGCTGAGGCCATGCTGAGATGCAAAGAAGCATCCCTGGGGGAGCTGGGCTGAGCAGAGCCTAGGGCTGGGCTCCTGCTGCAGGAGAACCAGGACCCAGCTGTTTGGCTCCCTCCCTACCATACCAGGTGGGTTTTCCGCAGCTGCTGATGGTTGCTGAACACCGACAGCAGCTCCAGGATGTTGTTCCCTAACCCCTTAGGGAAATCTAGTCCCCTCTGCCTGAGCAGAGAGAAAGGACCATGCTGGGGTCACGGTGAAAGCATGACACCACCAGGACAAGAATGGAGGCTCCTAACCTCCCATCCAGGCTTCTCCCCTCTGCTCCCAGCTGCAGATGCAGGAGCTCTGGCCTAGAGATGGGGCCCCGGGGACAAGGAGGCCTCTGAGCACCGTTTATACCTGTAAGCCTTCCAGAATGTCATTGTCAGAGATCTCAGTGGCCAAGGACTTGATCCCTATGGTGTTGAAGGTGGCCTGGATGATCTTGTTTCTCAGTCTTTCGAGCTGTGAGCACAGAGGAGAAACAGCCAAGCTCACCTTGAGTAGAGAGACAGTGTTCTCCACACCCGCTGCCTCTCTGAGGCTCCAGGGGAGGTGGACCTGTCTTCAGCTCTCCTGCTTCAGGAGCTGGAAATAGCGTGTGAGTGGTCAGCGTGGTCTCCTGTGAGCTGGAAGGGACCTGATCAAAATCCAGACCCAGGAGGCCTAACACCAAAACCCAAAGTCTCTCTACCACACCACATTTGTTTGCTTGTTTCTTAATTGAAAAAGCAAAACCTGCACATGGTCAAAACAAAACTCTGTATGACCCCCCAGGCTGTCCTCCATCCCCCAGAGGCGCTTTAGCCACAGTCTCCCGCTGACCCACAGCAGACAACCTGCAGACTTGACCAGCCATGCGATGGGCATTATACTCCCAGCCCATCCTCCTTCTCTAAGTGACCTAGAAGCGCTCCAAGCTGTGGACATCTGCACTAACCAGGCATTAGCCAGGAGTTAAGCAGCTTGGACCACTGAGCCTGTGTAGTCTTTGGCAGCCACTGGCAGCCTCGTGCATAGCAGGAGGCGGGCCCCAGCAGGAGGGAGAACACAGCTGGTTACAGCCCGCACTCTTGCTTGGCCAGTGGGGAAAATGTCATTTCAAAAGCCTTCGTGCTCAGGGCCTCTACCTTTGCTGGTTTTAGATTCTAAAGCAAGTCAGCTCTTGACTGATGGTTTCCTCCTATGCCTTTGCTCACATCTATCAGGGGCTCAGAGTGAGGACCTGGGACCTCACACCCCAGCACCGCCTCCACGCAGCTCTGGAAACTCAGATGGGCTGTTCGTTCTCTGTGCTGCAGGTGCCAGGACACCAGCGGTACCCACATCATGGCTTTGTTAACAGGGTTGAATGACTGTAATAAATGCTGAGAGCAGCACCTGCTGCTAAGTCACTTCAGTCGTGTCCGATTCTGTGCGACCCCATAGACAGCAGCCCACCAGGCTCCCCCGTCCCTGGGATTCTCCAGGCAAGAACACTGGAGTGGGTTGCCATTTTCTTCTCCAATGCATGAAAGTGAAGAGTGAAAGTGAAGTCGCTCAGTTGTGTCCAACTCTTAGCGACCCCATGGACTGCAGCCTACCAGGCTCCTCTGTCCATGGGATTTTCCAGGCAAGAGTACTGGAGTGGGGTGCCATTGAGAACAGCACCTGACCCACAGCAAATGCTCTCTAAGTTATAAATAGACAGCATCATTACTACTACTTCTCTCCCACCTCAGACCCTCCCTGGCTGGCCACCATATCCCTGGGTCTCTTTCATAGCACAACTCAAGGGGCTCCTCCATAAACGAAGCCCCTGCACTCAGCTCTTTCCAGCCACTATAGGTGACCAAGACGGCCACACCACACCCTCGCCCCCTCCTCCACCAGTGTTTCTGGACACAGGAAGAGGGGAGCCCAGAGCACTTGGTGCATGGTCCCCAGGGTGGCCGTTCCCAGGGACGGCAGTGGTGGGCAAGGGCCCCAGGCCTTCAGGAGGCAGGAGTTGAGTGTACTCAGGCCTGAGCGCTCTCCAGGGCTGGGATGGGGAGCCGGGCATACCCTGGCCTGGGTGTATTCCAGGGCCTCGCGGGCCTGCTGCTCCGCCTGCTGAATCATCTCGTTCTTTTTCTGCATCTCCTCCTGGAGCTGCTTCCGCCTCTGCAGGTGGTTCTGGCTCTGATTCACCTGGGCCTGGAGCTGGTTGACCTTGTCCTCCAGCTCCGAGATGGTCTGTTCCCGCTTGGACAGTTCACTCTCCAGCTCCGACACTTGCTGGGGGGTGGGGAGCAGTAGGTCCACTTGCCCACCCCTCCTTCCCCCAGAGGCAGCCACCTCTCCCTGAGTTCCTCCAGCCAGCCTGGCTCCGGCTGTGGCCAGCTCCCCAGTGGGTGTCCAGGGCCCCGGATTTACTGAACAGGGTACTGTCTGAAATGAGGGGCCCCCACTCAGCTGACTCTCCTTGCCGCCATCAGGACATGTGGCTGCCCCCCAGCCACCCCAAGGGCACCTGTCTGAGGAGGAGGTTGTCTTTCTCGATGAGGCCCATCATTTCCTGGTACTTCTTGTCTTCCCGGAGGTTAGAGAACTGCAAGGCAATGGGGGTTTGCTTAGGGGCTGGTTGGGGGAGATAGATGGCTGCCTCCTTGAACCTTCCTCCATGAACCTCAGTAAAATGAAGGGAAGCATCAGAATTTCTGATGAAGGGGGAAGGGGGAATTTCTGATGAAGTTATCAAACACACTTTGGAAGCCGGGAGGCAGACCCAAGGAACCAGACTCCAAAGCCAGCAGCGGGGAAGCTGCAAACAAGCCCAGTCCACAGGTCCCTGGATATCTCAGAAGTGGGGGATGGTGCCAGGCTCTTCTGGACATGGAGGCCGACACAAGGAGGAACATCATATCAGAAATCAGGAGCCTCAGACTCAGCCCTGACCAGGAGATGCCAGGCACCTTCCCGCTTTTCCATCTGTCAGGAGACTGGAGGCCCTGGGGTTGGCGGGGGGTGGGGGGTGGGGGAGAAGAGGATCTCTGGCCTGGGAGATGCCAGCAGCTGGACCATTACACTGGGCAAGGAATTCTTCCAGTCTCCCAGATTCCAGGAGAATCTGAGCAAGCCAAGGGGAAGGAGCCAACAACAGGACCATTGAACTAACTTTCCGTTGATGTACCCAAGCACAGTTCTCTGCCATGAAACACAAAATGGTCACCCACAGTTTGAGAGACTCCAGGCACCTCTGACCTTTGAGCAAAATTCTCGAAGGAGTAACAGAAACTGAAAATAGACTTACAAAAGGAGCTTATAGGAAATAGAAACAGCACAAGCAGTCAAATCCCTTAAGTATCTCCCATAACTCTCACTTAAGCTGTTTAGGAGGTCAGAGACATACCGCCATTAAGAAATAAAACATGAGTGTGCTTCTAAATAAAAGGGAGTGGGGAAGGAACATTCAGAGAACAAAAGCAACATCTTAGAAACTAAATGAAACAAAGTTAAAACTCAAGAGGAGGGTTTCCCTGCTGGCTCAGTGGCAAAGAATCTGCCTACATGCAGGGGAGGTGGGTTCAATCCCTGCTCTAGGAAGATCCCACATGCTGGGGAATAATTAAACCTGTGCGCCACAACTACTGAGCCGGTGCTCTGGAGCTTGGGAGCTGCAACTACCGAACCGCATGTGCCCTAGAGCCCGTGCTCCGCAACAAGAGAAGCCACCGCAATGAGAAGCCTGCTCACTGCAATTAGCGAGTAGCTCCTGCTCGCTGCAACTAGAGAAAGCCTGTGCAGCAATGAAGACCCAGTGCAGCCGAAAATTAAATAAACAAATAAAATTATTTTTAAAAAACCAGGAAGAGGGCTGATGATAAAGTTAAGGAAATCTAAAAGTAGAACAAAAAGACAAGATAGTGAAAGGAACAGACAGGAAGGAGAAAGGGACCCAAAGAAGAGGTCTGCTGGCTGATTGATGGGGTTGCTGGGAGAGTTCGGAGACAACAGAGACAGGGACTAAAATCCATGTAAACAGAGAACATTTTCAGAACTGAGTGATACAAGTTTCTAGCCGGCTACTGAGTGCCCAGGACAAATGAGAACAAACCCTTAATAAGGTCTAGCTATGGCAGCTTCCCTGGTGGTTCAGACGGTAAAGAATCTGCCTGCAATGCAGGAGACCCAAATTTCATCCCTGGGTCAGGAAGATTCCCTGGATGAAGGGAATGGCAACCCACTCTAGTACTTTTGCCTGGAGAAGAATTCTATGGACAGAGAAGGCTGGCGGGCTACAGTCCATGGGGTCACTAAGAATCAGACATAACTGAGTGACTATCAGCTCCTGAGTCCAGTGTCTCTGTCAGGGGGTAGGGGCGGGGATGGATGGCACATGTCCCAGCACAGCAGAGGATACCGCTACCTTGTCAGACATGGCCTGCAGCTGTTTTTTCCGCTCCCGCAGCTCCTTCTGCAGCATCTCATTCTCCGTGTTGATTTTCAGCAATTGCGACTCTTGGAATTCCACCTGTCGCTGTAAAGACTTGATGGCTCCTGCATGAGATGAGAGAAAGCAGGGAGGAGGGGGCCAGTCACTGCACCATCCCTAGGGCTCTGCGGAGCTCCAAGCTGAGGGCTGGCTGCCTGCTCCCATCCCAGGGGTCTAGTGCGGCCACCGCATGGTCCCAGCCAAGAGGGACCCAGGGCAAAGTGGGCAGTCCTGGGCATCCTCGCTGTGGGTCCCGCCTTGGCCTCCTCTGGCATTCCACCTGTTGCCAGGGAGTATCTGGTCCTGGTGATCTCAAGCTGGAACTGGAACTCCTGGATCAGCTGCTCATACTCCTCCAGCTGGGCTATCAGCTCCTCCTCAAAGGTGTCGTCCACGAAGCCGGCCCGCCTCCTGGCCGCGGCCTCCTCCTCCTGCAGCTCCTTCTCCTCATCCAGCTCCATCACCTCTTCGTCCTCCTCTTCCTCCACCTCCCCGGCCCCGTACGCATCCCTGTCCTCGTCCTCGTCTTCCTGCGCAGTTACCATGGCCACCGCCTCCTCCTCAATTCTGTTCTCCTGCAGAGTTTCCCTCCTGCTGGCTCTAGCCCTCGCCCCCTTGTCCTCTGCCCTCTTGGCCTGCCCTTCCAGGTACTCTTCCTCCTCGTAGTCGCCTCCTTCCAGCTCCTTGCCTCTGTTGCACTCTTCCTGCAGCTGGGGGAGGGGACGGGATGCTGGACAGGGCTACGGGCACCCCCAGGAGGGAGGCTCAAACCTTCAAGGGGGCATTGGGAGGACAGTGCTGCGGGGCTATTGGCCAGCTCCCCTCGGGTTACATCTCCAGGAGCAGCCCCACCACCCCTCCCCTGCTGTGGCTGAGGGCTCAGCCTGGGTGAGGGCCACCAGGTTAGGACAGCACGTGGGACGCTGTGGCCTGTGCCTCTCCCGGGCAGCCTGGGGGACCGGGCCCCAGCCAGCCCACACCTGCCGCCAGGGCTCCACGTCCTCCTCGTCTCGGAAGGTTCTGAGGGTACTCTGTCTCCCCTGCAGCTTCAGCATAGACTCCAACGGCCGCTCCTGTGAGATGCCCACGGCACCCTCAGGGTTTCAACCTGGGCCTTCAGCTCCCCCAGGGCCCATGTCACTGAGACCTGTCCCCCCAGAAGGGGGCCCACCGTTCCCCCCCTGGGGTTGCCCTATCAATGGGCAGGCGGCCGTGCCGTGTAGGTGACGGCCCTGGGGGTACCCCTGGTGAGAGGCCCAGCAGTAACAAGCACACTGTTTTGGAAGAGTCTGGGGGGGCCAACCTCAAACACGCCCGCAGGTCACTGCCCCTCACTGCCCACTTGCTGACAACCCCTGGGAGGCTGGGGAATGGGGGGGACACGGGACCATGCTTCCAGGCTCTCCAGACTCCTGCTGCCTCCCTGCCCACCAGTCCCCCACCATCGGTGTCTGGTTAGCTTTTTCTGGAGGTGTCTAGAGGATCCAGCAGGGGTCTGAAACCCCCACCCCCACTTCATATGTACACCCAGCGTAAACGCAGGCTGTATCCTCAGATGAGAAAGAAACCAGGTCTCAGACCAGGCGATGGCCCCCAGATCCCCACCCCACCCTGCCTCCTCCAGTGCCCACCCCACACCTGGGGTCGAGGGGGACAGCATGCCATGCCTACGTTACAGGCAAGGCCCCGTCCCAGAGCAAGACCAGGCCAGGCTAGTCCATGGAGCGCCTGCCACTGCTCACCCGCAAGACATGGCTGGGCGCGGCCTCCTGGCTCTTGCTCTTCAGGAGGCATTTCAGCTGCTTCCTCAGGGCCTCCCTCTCCTCGTGGAGAGCCAGGATCTCTTCCTCTCTCTTCTGAACCTGTGCTTCCAGCTCCGAGAGGCGTTGGACTTCCTCCCCTAGCGCCAACAGGCACTGGTCCTGAGGAGAAACGGGGCAGCCCAGGGGGCCACTTAGACACTCAGACACCCCTGCCGCACCCTCCCTTGCCCCCCCACCCAGAGCAGCAGCTCCAGGGCCAGGAGGACCCCGTGACCCCAGCCCAAGGTGAGCGGCTTCTTAACTGCAGCCCCCTCCTGCTTAAGGGCCACCCTTGCCCAGGATCTCCTGGCAGCCTCCCCTCCAGGCCCTGGCCCCAGTCAGCGCCCAGGTGTGATTGAAAATAAGTCGCTCAGTCATGTCTGACCCTTTGCGACCCCATGGACTGCAGCCTACCAGGCTCCTCCATCCGTGGGATTTTCCAGGCAAGAATACTGGAGTGGGTTACCATTTCCTTCTCCAGGAGATCTTCCCGACCCAGGGTTTGAACCTAGGTCTCCCAGGTTGTAGGCAGATGCTTTACCATCTGAGCCACACCTACTAACCAGCACTACCTGCCAAAGACTTCCAAGGAGCTTTTCGGAGCTGGGTCTACTGCCTCTCAGAATCTCAAAACCCTAATCATTCCAGCTTGAAGACCAAATAAAGGTGGTTTTGGACAGTCACTGAGAGAATTTGTCATAATCAGAGCTGAACGACTGACAGAAATACAAAGGGGATTCTTCAAGCAAGAGGGAGATGGTCCCAGATGGAGTCTGAGGAAAAGATAACTAGGAGGTCGTCCAGATGTCTAAGAATTAAGAGATAGGCTCCCATGGAGCCCATGAGTCAAAGAAGAAGCCACACAAGAAATTATGAGATATTTTAGACAGAATAATAACAAATACTTGGACGTGGCATGACATGCGGTGAAGCAAAAACTGTGATTAAGGGCAAATTAATAAGCTTCAAATGCAACAGTTAGGGGAAGCAATGGAATGTCAATGATCTAAGTATCCTTCTCAAGCATTCAGAAAAAGGAACTGAAAACTTCATTTAAAGTACATAGCAAGAAGGGAGTTTTTAAACATCAGGGCAAGAATGCATGATATAGGGACTCCCCTGGTGGTCCAGTGGCTAAGACTGCATGCTCCCAATACAGGGGCCCAGGTGCCATCCCTGGTTAGGAAGCTAGATCCCCTGTGCCACAACTAAGACCAGGTGCAGCCAAATAAATTAAAAAAAATTTTTTTAATGAATGAATGACATAGGGAAACAGAGAAAGAAGGGAGGAGAGGAGGATGGAGCAAATCGGCAACATTTTAACATTTGGAGAATCTGGAGGGTATATGGGAATTGTTTACACTATTAAGTTAAAATAGTCATAGAGGGACTGCCCTGGTGGTCCAGTGGTTAAGAATCTGCCTGGCAATGCAGAGGACATCGGTTCAATCCCTGGTTGGGGAACCAAGCTGGCTTAAAACTTAACATTTAAAAATCTAAGATCACGGCATCTGGTCCCATCACTTTACAAATAGAAGAGGTAAAAGTGGAAGAGGTGACAGATTTTATTTTCTTGGGCTCCCAAATCACTGCAGACACTGACTGCAGCCAAGACATTTAAAGACACTTGGTCCTTAGAAGCAAAGCTATGAGAAACCTAGACAGCGAATTAAGAAAGCAAAGACATCACTTTGCCAACAAAGGTCTGTACAGTCAAAGCTATGATTTTTCCAGTAGTCGTGTATGGATGTGAGAGCTGGACCATAAAGAAGGCTGAGCACCAAAGAGTTGATATTTTTGAAATGTGATGCTGGAGAAGACTCTTGAGAGTCTTCTCTTGGACAGCATGGAGGTCAAACCAGTCAATCCTAAATTGACCCTAAATATTCATTGGAAGGACTGATGCTGAAACCCCAATACTTTGGCCACCTAATGTAAAGAGCTAACTCATTAGTAAAGACCCTGATGCTGGGAATCATTGAGGGCAGCAGGAGAAGGGGGTGACAAAGAATGAGATGGTTAGATACCATCAAAAACTCAATGGACATGAACTTGAGAAAACTCTGGGAAATAGTGGAGGACAGAGGAGACTGGTGTGCTGCAGCCCACAGGATCACAAAGAGTCGGACACCATTTAGTGACTGAAAAATAGCAACAAATGTGTCCAGAACAAAAGGAAGTCCTGGAAGGCGTTGCTGGTTTCCAGTGGGGATGCTAACTTTGCAACAGCACATACTTGCTGCTGCAAGTGATGCTGCCTACGACAGGGCCAAGGAAGACAGAGGTGAAAGAAAGAAGACCCTGAGGACATGGTGTGAGCCCCTGGAGACAGCCTAGCCTGCAGTCCTTCCCCTGGAATTCCCTTCCCTGACAGGCCTGCAAAGAGCATCCTTTTATGTATGTCTGTGTTCAGTTCAGTTCACTTACTCAGTCACGCCTGACTCTTCGCGATCCCACAGACTGCAGCACGCCAGGCCTCCCTGTCCATCACCAACTCCAGGAGTTTACTCAAACTCACATCCATTGAGTCAGTGATGCCATCCAACCATCTCATCCTCTGTCATCCCCTTCCCCTCCTGTCTTCAATCTATCCCAGCATTAGGGTCTTTTCAAATGAGTCAGTTCTTTGCATCAGGTGCCCAAAGTATTGCAGCTTCAGCATCAGTCCTTCCAATGAATATTCAGGACTGATCTCCTTTAGGATGGACTGGTTGGATCTCCTTACAGTCCAAGGGACTCTCAAGAGTCTTCTCCAACACCACAGTTCAAAAGCATCAATTCTTCAGCACTCAGCTTTCTTTATAGTCCAACTCTCACATCCATACATGAGCACTGGAAAAACCATAGCTTTGACTAGATGGACATTTATTGGCAAAGTAATGCCTCTGATTTTTAGTAAGCTGTCTAGGTTGGTCATAACTTTTCTTCCAAGGAGCAAATGTCTTTTAATTCCATGGCTTCAGTCACCACCTGCAGTGATTTTGGAGCCCCAAAAAATAAAGTCTCTCACTGTTTTCATTGTTTCCCCATTTATTTGCCATGAAGTGATAGGACCAGATGCCATGATCTTGGTTTTCTGAATGTTGAGCTTTAAGCCAACTTCTTCACTCTCCTCTTTCACTTTCATCAAGAGGCTCTTCAGTTCTTCTTCGCTTTCTGCCATAAGGGTGATGTCATCTGCATATCTGACGTTATTGGTATTTTTCCTGGCAATCTTGATTCCAGCTTGTGCTTCTTCCAGCCCAGCGTTTCTCATGATGTACTCTGCATATAAGTTAAATAAGCAGGGTGACAATATAAAGCCTTGACGTACTCCTTTCCCTATTTGGAACCAGTCTGTTGTTCCATGTCCAGTTCTAACTGTTGCTTCCTGACCTGCATACAGATTTCTCAAGAGGCAGGTAAGGTGGTCTGGTATTCCCATCTCTTGAAGAATTTTCCAGTTTGTTGGAGAAGGGAATGGCAAACCACGTCAGTATTCTTGCCTTGAGAACCCCATGAACAGTATGTCTGTGTAACTCTAATTATATCCTCAGGCTATTTTCCAAAGGTGGGATTGTTGATGGTATCAATGCTTTTTAAATTGTGAAATCTAAAAAATTTTAAAAAACAAATTGTGAAATCTATCATAAAATTAAAGGTACAGTTTCGGGAATAAAGATAAAATGAATACTCATGGACCCATATTATGAGGGCTCACGAGTACCCACTGTGTGCTCATGACAAACCACCCAGCATCTTATGTGACTTATTTCCACAGCTGTTGTTAGTGCTTCATGAGCTTTAAAAAAAAATTTTTTTTGTAAAAACCTGAAACTGACTCTAAGAGACTTTTTACATTGATAAGACTGGTGGAGGGAAAAAGAGAGAAGACAGAGATTAGGGATGTCAGAAACAAAAAACCAGACAATCTTCTTCAGAATCTTCTCCAGACACTGGAAGGATACTGAGAGTCTTGTGCACAGAGTGAGGCTCCTAGATTTGAAAACTGACATGGCTTGGACACTTTCTTAGAAAAATGTAGCTTTCCAAAACTGGAACTGGAAAAGGAAATCTGAATATTTTTAAAAGGAATTAATTAAAAAAAAAAAAAAACCACAAACCCTGTAAGAAATCACCAGGCACAGATGACTTCGATAATGAAATCTTCAGAATTTAATAAAGAAACAACAACATTAGGTGAATTCTTCCAGAGAACCGAAAAAGAAGGAACGCTTCTCAACTTTCATTGTTTTTACTCAGCCAGAAGACTCTGACCCCAAAAGCAAACAAGGGGATGACAAGGCTGGTAAATTACAGGCCAGCCTCTCTCACAAACAAGGATGAAAAAGATGACAGCATGATGAATCAACCCATAGGCAGATCTTTGCCCATCAAGCTGATTGTTATTACTGTGTTAAGGAATACAGTCTCCCAAGTGGAATGACTGGGTTAAAAGCCTATGGATGCTGAGGGTCTTGACACATGGGGCGAAGCTGTGTAGGAGGGGGCAACATCCAGGCCAGCCTAAACTGCTCTCCATGGGGAAGAAGACAGATAGGAACCTGACCTGTAGAAGCCATGAGACAGGTCAGAAGGTCAGTTCAGACTGCACCTGGGACCAGAGACTAGAACAAGAGCCCCGAGGGCCAGGCATCACCTCTGGCAGGACGCACAGCCGGGACAGGAGGACCAGGATCTGTGCCCAGGCTCCATGCCCAGCCATACCTTCTCATGGATGACGGAGATGTACCAGGGTACCCGCTTCCTTGGGTAGCTCTGTCCCAGGTCGGGGCTGCTGAGGGTCGGGCTCAGCACCTGGGACTCGCTCTTCTTCCGCAGGTAGTTGAACTCACAGGCACTCTTGCTAAGGGGAAGGAGGCAGCCTGTCAAGAGGGAAGGTGGTGGGGGTGGGGGGTGGTCAGACCCTTCCTGTGCTGAGCAGCCCTGGATCTTCTGTAACATCCCTCTTTTGAGACTCCCCCAGGAGCCCTTCCCTGTCCAGCTGGGCTCCTCTCCAGCTCCCCGTTCTCCCACACTCGTCCCCACCACCCCCAGCCCAGCCTGAATAAGCGGCATCCGAGCCCTCTTCAGGGTCCCAGAGCTGGAGTCAGGGCAAGATGCTGCCTGTGCACAGGGGGCACTTCTGAAGTGAAGCATACTTCTGGGGGTGGAGTTCATCTCTGGATAAACAGAAGTATGTATCTGTAGGAATGGCGCCTGGGTGTCCCTGTACTCAAGGACAGACGCGTCCCAGGGCCCATGTGAGGAACACCAGGCCAGGCAGGTGGTCCTGGGAAGTCAATTCCATGGGGCACCATAGGAATGGAGGGAACAGGGGCCCTCTGGGCTGGGGTGCCAAGGAGAGAACCCCATGGGCCATGCACACCCCCAGTGCCCCGCACGGCCTGCCCTCACCGTCCACCTTCACATCCAAGCCTTGCTGGCTGGAGAGTGGGTTCTCAGCCTCCTTCCAGGTCTCAGAGCCGATGCCTGTGTCTTCAGGCAGAGAGAGGGTTGTGGCTGAACCTGCAGGATGGCAAATGGAGAACAGTTGAGGCCAAGTCTCCCCAAGACCTCTGGGTGGGGACTCGTATTTCCTTCGAAACACTGGGTGGGGTTCAAGGTGCCTTTTCTCAGTGGAAGCACAGGACTGGACTACGAGACCGAATGGAAATGTGATTCTGTCCCCCTGCCCGCCTGGCATGTCCCCCTAGAACGGATCAGGTGCAACTTAGTCTCTGTAAATCAGTGCCTCTTCCCCAGAGGACGGCCCCTGTTCCTCCTGTAAAACTGTCTCCTCAAAATCTTGCAGAATCCCCTTCACCCCAAGGGTCAGACCCGTGTCCTCTAAGCTGGCACGAATCAGATGGTGGCGAGTGCACTAGGAGCAGTATGTGGGCTCAGCCTTGCACCCAGGATGCTCTGTGTTCCCCCCACCCTCCCTAGACACCCCCACCCTCCTGGTCTTAGAGTGCTGGCTGCTCTCTGAGGCCCCGGCATTGAGAAAGGAAGGCTTAGAGCCTGACAAGTAGGGTGAGACCCCACTTTTGCCTGACTGCCACCTGAGATCCATAGAAAGGACCCCAGCAGCTGGCTGCAGGCACTCAGCCTTAATGTCACCACCGTGAAGATAATGTTGTCTGTCAGAGAACAAAAGGAGCAGCAGAGAACAAAAGGAGCGGGAATCTGGGATGGCGCCTGGCCTGATCAGCGCTAGCGGGTGGCGGCTGAGCACCTTGGTTGCCCTCTCAGAGCCTCTTGGCTGAATCAGAGCACTGTGGGGTTAGACAAGAGGCTGCTGAGGCTCCTTACAGGGCTCGGTCCCCAATGACCCACCTTTGGGCCTATGGACCTCATTACTGAAGCTTCCAGAGTCTTCACCTTCTCCTCCCGTGTCCCAACCCTACTGAATCTTGGTGATTGACAGCCAGAGAAGGTAAGTGGGCTGGGAGACCAATGATACAAATGTGCCCAGTGGAAGGAAGAAGGACCTTCTTTCCTTCCCTTCCCCGAGGCCCAACCCCAGCCTTAGCTGAAAGCCAGTTTCAGAAGCAGCAGCTGCGGCCACTGCACACGCCCCCTCCTCTGGCCACACCCGCAGGCTGTCCTGGACTCCAGCAGGTGGGTTAGCTGGAGTGGGGCTGGGTGTGCACACAGGGCCCTGTCAGATGCACTTACCGTAGTGGGTCATGGACGTCGACCTGGTGCTGAACTGGGGGCAGCCAGGACGTGTGAGGAACTTGCGCCGAAGCTCCTCCATTTCGGACATGAAGCCGCTGTCCTGGGGGCTGGCGTTCTGGTTGAAGTCTCTCTGGGGAGTGGGGAGAATGAGACCAGCAGGAAAGGAGGGACCCAGGAAGCCCTCCACCCCCTCCACCAGTGGAGCTCCAGGGCCTGGCTCTGTGTGCCAACCACGCAGGCTGTCTCCTCCCCTAAAGCTGGCTGCTCGATGAGGGCCGTGGGAGCCCTGCTTTGGAAGCTGCAGTCAGCTGAGCCTAGAGCTGCTGTCCACTTAGCGGGCCCCTGGGGAGTGGGCTGGCTCCCCAGTCTCCCCCCGCCCCCCACCACATGAAGTACCCGCATGAAACTTGCTGCCTGCACTTTCTCTTCCTTATTTTCTCTTCCCCCTTTCCCTCCTTCTTAAAAAGGCCCCTAAGGAAGGCTCAAGACAGACACATCATCTTCTCTCCCAGGCCCCATCCACCCCAAGAATCTCCCCATCACAACCCACCGCCCAAGCTGATTCAGGATGCCCCATCGGCCCTCCACCCTCAAGGCCTTTGATCCAGCAGAGAAGCATGTCATCTCCAGATAATCATGTGTGGCAGGGCCATCCCTGCTCCCGAGACCCCGTACCAGCGTCTTGTAGTAGCGGCAGATGGCCTGACCCGACTTGCTGAGGGAGCGCTTTTGTTGGCGGAGTTTCCATTCCGGGGGCTGTTCATCCCGGCTGGCCACCTTCCGGAGGACAATCAGGCCCTTTTCTATCAAGTTGGGCACGAGACTTTTCTTCTTGGGCCCGCTGGCTCTGATGGGTAACATTGTGAGCGTGGAGCGAAGGACCAAAGTTGGTCACCTGAAGGATGACTCGGATCAATCCTGTGGGATTTGGGTCTGGAGCTGGGTGCTGAGGGGGTTACAGCCCCAAGCATGGACATGCAGGTCCAAGCACAGGTGGGCAGAAGCCCAGCTTCTCAAGCTCCATGTCCTAAGGGGTCCTGGGAGCAGTGTATGGCATCACAGATGTCTCCATAGAGACGGGGCCTGTCATCTGTCTTAATTTTCTACTGGGAAGGGGAAGAAGAAGCTGCTTCCACTACAATAGCAGGATGTTTCAAGCACAGGAAAATGCCCTGACACACTAGCCACCCATTCTCCTGTTTCCCTTTTTTCATCATCCTTAGTATTTCCCCTTATTTAAAAATCTGACACTGCATCAGTGGCTCTGATGTGAAAATTTAACTTTTTCAGTTAAAATCCATACTTTAGACATTATTTCATATATATATATATTGGCCATACTGCTTGGCATGTAGGACCTTAGTTCCCAGACCTGGGATCGAACCCCCACCTCTGCCTGCTGCCAGCAGGGGCTGGCATATTCCAACTCCCTGAAGGATGGATTGAAAGAATGTAGGCTCAAACTACAGAGAAGGCAATGGCACCCCATTCCAGTACTCTTGCCTGGAAAATTCCATGTATGGAGGAGCCTAATAGGCTGCAGTCCATGGGGTCTTGAAGAGTCAGACACGACTGAGCCACTTTACTTTCACTTTTCACTTTCATGCATTGGAGAAGGAAATGGCAACCCACTCCAGTGTTCTTGCCTGGAGAATCCCAGGGATGGGGGAGCCTGGTGGGCTGCCGTCTATGGGGTCTCACAGAGTCGGACACGACTGAAGTGACTCAGCAGCAGCAGGCTCAAATTACAGTTTTTTTTAAAAATTAAGATTAAAAACCACCAATAGTTTGAGGCTACATTTTTTCAGCCCATCCTTCAGGGAGCAGCAGACAGAGCTGTTTTTAAGCAGCTTCACTCTCCTTCAAGGGAACCAAGGTGTCGTCCCAGAGCCCAGTCCCCTCTGGGTCACCTCATGTGTCCTACAGCTCAGCATGGTCTTCACTCCCACACCATCCACTGGTCTGGCCCAGCTCAGAGTTTCGAAGGAAACTGGAACACTGTTTTGAGTTGAAGTCTCCTGCCTGTTTCAGTGTCACGTGTTGCTGCTCTTTCTCCAGTCCATGCGAGGGACACATCTAGACATGAAGCTCTGGGTTCTGCGTTTCACAGACAGTTGAATCTGCCATCTTGGTTCCCACTCCTGACTGTTATCTTGAGTCTGAAAGGAGAGGGTCCCTCTTGGAATCAGAGGCTCTGAGAACCATCAGGGGCCCGTGTGCCATCCTGGAGGCACCTATGGAAACAAATGTGTCAATGAGAGCATGAGGGGCAATACTGCAAAGGCTTTGGTGCCTGTCCCATGTCAGTAGAGATACAGACAGTACAAGGGTAATCCTGAATCATGAAACAAATGTAAGAAAATCAAATATCAGTCATTCCCAGATGGTTATGTTAATGCTTTCTTTATGTGTGTGTGTGCTCAGTCCTGTCTGACTCTTTGTGACCTCATGGACTGTAGCCCGCCAGACTCCTCTGTACATGGGATTTTCTCAAGAATACTGGGATGGGTTGCTATTTCTTTCTCCTGACTCGGGGGTTGAACCCAGGTCTCCAGTGTCTCTTGCATTGCAAGCAGATTCTTTTTTTTTTAATCTAAAATCCAGATTTTATTGTTTTTGCCAGAATTTTTACCTTTTTCCTTTTTTAAAACTTAATTTATTTTAATTGGAGGCCAATTGTTTTACAATATTGTGTTGTAATATTGTAAAAGGCGGACCCCTTCCAGGGCCTGAAAGTGGGCTCTTGTCTAACACTCAGAAATGAATTTTCCAAGGAGACACATGTGCTGACAAAGCAAGAGATTTTATTGGGAAAGGGCACCCGGTTGGAGAGCAGTAAGGTAAGGGAACCCAGGAGAACTGCTCTGCTGCGTGGCTAGCAGTCTAGGGTTTTATTGTGATGGGATTAGTTTCTGAATAGTCTTTGGCCAATCATTCTAATTCAGTCTTTCCTGGTGGCGCATGCATCACTCAGCCAAGATGGATGCTAGCGAGAGGGATTCTGGGAAGTGGACGGACATGCAGTGTCTCCTTTCAACCTTTCCCGAACTCTTCTGGTTGATGGTGGCTTATTAGTTCCATATTCCTTATCAGGATCTCCTGTCATAAAACAACTCATGCAAATGGTTACTATGGTGCCTGGCCAAGGTGGGCGGTTTCAATCAGTGTGCTTCTCCTAACAATTTTCCCCTGAGAGACTTCATACTCAAGATACTTCTTGGGAATTGGGGCAGAGGTCTCTTCCTTCTGTAACTTCTTCCTGCTATGCATGGGCATAGGCCTGCCTAGCAGAGCAGAAGTTTCTCTCTACCAGATCTAAGTCAAGGTATTTTTTGCCTGGAACCAGCATTCACCCTTGTAATAACAGCAATTTAGTTTGAAACTGTTGGCCCCTCTCAGAGATGAAACAGACAGGGGCCAAACAGGAGACCTAACAGGATGGTCATCTCTGGTCCCCAGAAACAAAAGGCAACATTTGGGGTGAGGGTTACAGGGTTTGTGACCCTTTTTGATTGGTTGGTGGTGAGGCAATAGAGCTGTGCTCCAGAAATCTTGTGTTCAGTCTGAAGTTACCACCCTCCACCTGGGTGGGGGCTTAAAGACATTGTTATGCATATTTCTTTGAGTAAGAACCAGGACTCTGTCTGGAGGCAGTACCAACCTTTGATTGTTTCTCCTGTTTTTGTATCCCCTCCCTTCCCTGATTAGCAATTGTTTGAATCCACCCTTTGGAACTCAGGGAATGTCAAGGAGGCTGAATGAAGCCTATATCCTACAGACAAGAAATGGAGAACACAGAACAGATCTCTACTCCAGAGCCCCACAGAGTTCTACTCAGTTTTAATTTAGGGAACTAGGCAGCTATGACTGTGATAACTTCTTGTCAAAATGGAGCATAGGACTGCCTCAGCTTGGAGTATAGACACTGAATTGGAACTATTTCTGAGTTCCAAGTTCTAGATCTGAGTCTTGTATGATTAAAATTTCAATCCCTTGGTCTGCCATTTTGCTGTAACAGACCCAATTAGAAGTAGTTGGAGGAGTGATAACTGGGATTTAGTAGACAAAATAAATCTCATTTCTTTTTGGAAGAATAGGCCTGAAACCCAGTCTGGACCTGGCACTTCAGGGAGACTTTTAGCCAGGTAGTCAGTTGCCTAGTTTTATAAAAAGTAAGGTTGCGTGAATTTAACTCAGATGACCATTATATCTACTACTGTGGGCAGGAATCCCTCAGAAGAAATGGAGTAGCCATCATGGTCAACAAAAGAGTCCGAAATGCAGTACTTGGATGCAATCTCAAAAACAACAGAATGATTTCTGTTCATTTCCAAAGCAAACCATTCAATATCACAGTAATCCAAGTCTATGCCCCAACCAGTAACGCTGAAGAAGCTGAAGTTGAACAGTTCTATGAAGAGCTACAAGACCTTTTAGAACTAACACCCAAAAAAGATATCCTTTTCATTATAGGGGACTGGAATGCAAAAGTAGGACGTCAAGAAACACCTGGAGTAACAGGCAAATTTGGCCTTGGAATATGGAATGAAGCAGGGCAAAGACTAATAGAGTTTTGCCAAGAAAATGCACTGGTCATAGCAAACACCCTCTTCCAACAACACAAGAGAAGACTCTACACATGGACATCACCAGATGGTCAACACCAAAATTAGATTGATTATAGTCTTTGCAGCCAAAGATGGAGAAGCTCTATACAGTCAGCAAAAACAAGACTGGGAGCTGACTGTGGCTCAGATCATGAACTCCTTATTGCCAAATTCAGACGGATATTGATGAAAGTAGGGAAAACCACTAGACCATCCAGGTATGACCTAAATCAAATCCCTTATGATTATACAGTGGAAGTGAGAAATAGATTTAAGGGCCTAGATCTGATAGATAGAGTGCCTGATGAACTATGGATGGAGGTTTGTGACATTGTACAGAAGACAGGGATCAAGACCATCCCCATGGAAAAGAAATGCAAAAAAGCAAAATGGCTGTCTGGGGAGGCCTTACAAGTAGCTGTGAAAAGAAGACAAGTGAAAAGCAAAGGAGAAAAGGAAAGATATAAGCATCTGAATGCAGAGTTCCAAAGAATAGCAAGAAGAGATAAGAAAGCCTTCCTCAGCGATCAATGCAAAGAAATAGAGGAAAACTACAGAATGGGAAAGACTAGAGATCTCTTCAAGAAAATTAGAGATACCAAGGGAACATTTCATGCAAAGATGGGCTCGATAAAGGACAGAAATGATATGGACCTAACAGAAGCAGAAGATATTAAGAAAAGGTGGCAAGAATACACAGAAGAACTGTACAAAAAAGATCTTCATGACCCAGATAATCACGATGGTGTGCTCACTCACCTAGAGTCAGACATCCTGGAATGTAAGTCAAGTGGGCCTTAGAAAGCATCACTACGAACAAAGCTAGTGGAGGTGATGGAATTCCAGTGGAGCTCTTTCAAATCCTGAAAGATGATGCTGTGAAAGTGCTGCACTCAATATGCCAGTAAATGTGGAAAACTCAGCAGTGGCCACAGGACTGGAAAAGGTCAGTTTTCATTCCAATACCAAAGAAAGGCAATGCCAAAGAATGTTCACACTACAGCACAATTGCACTCATCTCACACGCTAGTGAAGTAATGCTCAAAATTCTCCAAGCCAGGCTTCAGCAATACGTGAACCGTGAACTTCCAGATGTTCAAGCTGGTTTTAGAAAAGGAAGAGGAACCAGAGATCAAATTGCCAACATCCGCTGGATCATGGAAAAAGCAAGAGTTCCAGAAAAACATCTACTTCTGCCTTATTGACTATGCCAAAGCCTTTGACTGTGTGGATCACAATAAACTGTGGGAAATTCTGAAAGAGATGGGAATACCAGACCACCTGACCAGCCTCTTGAGAAATCTGTATGCAGGTCAGGAAGCAACAGTTAGAACTGGACATGGAACAAAGGACTGGTTCCAAATACGAAAAGGAGTACATGAAGGCTGTATATTGTCACCCTGCTTATTTAACTTATATGCAGAGTACATCATGAGAAACGCTGGGCTGGAAGAAGCACAAGCTGGAATCAAGATTGCCAGGAGAAATATCAATAACCTCAGATATGCCAATGACACCACCCTTATGGCAGAAAGTGAAGAGGAACTAAAAAGCCTCTTGATGAAGGTAAAAGAGGAGAGTGAAAAAGTTAGCTTAAAACTCAACATTCAGAAAACAAAGATCATGGCATCCGGTCCCATCATTTCATGGGAAATAGATGGGGAAACAGTGGAAACAGTGTCAGACTTTATTTTTGGGGGGCTCCAAAATCACTGCAGATGGTGACTGCAGCCATGAAATTAGAAGACGCTTGCTCCTTGAAAAGAAAGTTATGACCAACCTAGATAGCATATTCAAAAGCAGAGACATTACTTTGCCAACAAAGGTCTGTCTAGTCAAGGCTATGGTTTTTCCTGTGGTCATGTATGGATGTGAGAGTTGGACTGTGAAGAAGGCTGAGCGCCAAAGAATCGATGATTTTGAACTGTGGTGTTGGAGAAGACTCTTGAGAGTCCCCTGGACTGCAAGGAGATCCAACCAATCCATTCTGAAGGAGATCTGCCCTGGGATTTCTTTGGAAGGAATGATGCTAAAGCTGAAACTCCAGTACTTTGGCTACCTCATGCGAAGAGTTGACTCATTGGAAAAGACTCTGATGCTGGGAGGGATTGGGGGCAGGAGGAGAAGGGGATGACAGAGGATGAGATGGCTGGATGGCATCACTGACTCGATGGACGTGGGTCTGAGTGAACTCTGGGAGTTGGTGATGGACAGGGAGGCCTGGCGTGCTGCGATTCATGGGGTCACAAAATGTCGGACACGACTGAGCGACTGAACTGAACTGAACTGAAGATTGCAGTTACTAGCTTCCAGCAGACATTGTTTTGAGAATGGTGGCATCCGAGCCTGACATGACTCAGGAAACTCAAGTGTTTATCAACACAAGGTCTAACCTGAAAGTACACCCATAGCATCACCTACTTATTTCCCAGGATATCTGAATCATAGCTACTCTATTTTGACTTTTAATTGTAAACTTTTCCTTAATAGCCAAAGCAGGTTTCACCGTTAATGACGTCAGTGTTTCTCTAGGTATAAGAAGATGCAAGAATTGGGATTCATAAAATCTTCTCCTGAAAAGATTTAACTATCTGAAAGCCTGTTCTGCCAGTTTTACCCAGAGCACAGAGTGCCTCATTCCTGGTTTTCACCCTGAACTCCTTTCAGGGGCGTTGAAAGCCAGCAGTTGTAGCAGCCACGATTTAATCTTTGTAGATGTAGATGGCAAGTGTCAGTCTTCAGTTGGCAGAGCCCCTTTTTGCTCATAAACTTGACCATGATTTTGAGGAGGGCATTTCAAGACTATTTTATCCCATGGTGCTGAGAATGTCCATTCTCAGGTTTGGCAAAGATTTTGTTGACAGGCCACTCAATGTGCTGTTACTGGACTAGGCCATAAAACAGCATCCAAAATTCTCTGGACCACCTGTCTTACTAACCTCTTGGTCCAGGAAAATATTCCCTCTTGTTGCTTCTCATATCTAGAGTTACACTGTTACCATCATCTGTCTCATAAGGCAATGGCACCCCACTCCAGTACTCTTGCCTGGAAAATCCCATGGACAGAGGAGCCTGGTAGGCTGCAGTCCATGGGGTCACTGAGAGTCGGACACGACTGAGAGACTTCACTTTCACTTTTCACTTTCATGTAGTGGAGAAGGAAATGGCAACTCACTCCAGTGTTCTTGCCTGGAGAATCCCAGGGACAGGGGAGCCTGGTGGGCTGCTATCTATGGGGTCACACAGAGTCGGACATGACTGAAGTGACTTAGCATAGCATAGCATAGCATTATTCTATTAGAGGCCTCAGACACACATTTGACAGTGTAAGAAACAGCAATTTTGTAAAACAGGTGAAATACAAATAACATAGCCAGCAGTATTATTAAAGTCACAAGTAAGACTTAAGTTAAGAGCTTCTATTAGATGTAGCCGTATATCTCAGGTCATCTGACTTAGTCTGCTCTGTAGAATCTTTATCTTCCAGGGAAATTATATATTGGCACCATCTATAAGGCACATAGCCCAGTTTTCTAGTGTTACTAGACTAATTGTCCTTAGTATGATTTAATTGTTTCCAACACAGAGGAGACTTTAAACCTAAATTATCATAGCCTGGTGTTATCTATATAAATCCATCCCATAATTGTGGGAGATTTTTTCCTCCTTTGCTGAAACTTTTCTTGTTTCTCTGATTGAGCTTGAGTAATAGAAAAAAGCTCAAATTTATGGCCAGAGTCAGAGCAGGCATTATTAATTGGCCCAGTGAGGGGATCCCATCTAGTAATATCACAGTGACCTGAATATGACTATTTTTTTTTTTTTTAAGTAAAATTTCTCAGGGCCAACCAGTTAGAGTCTTGTAGTAGAGAAATTTACCAAGGTAACCCAGAACTAGACATAGGTAATTGGCCACAAACCCAACAATTGAATTGATTTCTAAAACTAGCATAGAATCAGGCCTATGATAGAAAAGGCCTTTGATTTATATGCAAAGGTCTAAGAAGTCAAGAAAACATAAATGATCATACGAATCAGGTCCAGCATCTTGGGCAAGCTGTCTACCTCTGATGTCGTTGTCTTCTCATCCTAGTGTAGTGTAGTTTCTCCTGCTTGAGCATCATTTTAAAGTGAGATCAGGTCAGCTGTCTTCTCTATAGACCAATCCAGTGTAGGGGCCTTTGGAAGTGGGAATTAATCTAAGAGTTAATTTCCCTTCAGTTTCCTTGTGCATGAGCTAGTTAAGAGTACCTGATTAAAAAGTCCTTCCATCCAGGTTGGAGACAGTCCCTTAAATTATGTCTTTTTCCAGTCCTGGTTGCAGGTCATGAGGCATCTGATCTTCATCCAAAGATAGATTACTGAGATAAGCTTCAGAAACAAACTTAGGGTGTTCTTTAAGAATTCAATTAAATTTTACATTAATATCACATAACAGCAAAGAACGACCTAAAAGATGAGTCTTACTAGATGCAGACCTCCATTAACAAACTGGGATTTAACATTTTTTGAAAAATATCTTTTTCTCCCAAAAGTTAACCTCATTTTTATCAAATATAACCAAATTAAGGATAGTTTGTTTGCAAAATAGGTCTGTTCTCACTAATTTGGGTCTGATGATTTATATAACCATAATTGATTATAGACTTTTTATTTTGCTGAAACATTTATAGAGTCTCAGACTGAACTATTAAAATAAAACAGGGCTGGGAAACTCACACCAAAGGCTTATCACAGATTTTGCCTAACAAATCTGGGTGAATTCTTCCCTTTTTAAGGTCTCAAAAATTTCTTGAGATTTTTGTACCCATGAGATAACCTTCCTAACTCATTTGATAAACTTACTGGAAACCTAAGAATTTCCAATTTTTGGAGGAGTCAGATAGAGAGAAAATATAATTGTTTTGTTTATAACGTTTAATTTTACCAAAGTATTGTCACAATTAGTTTGAGAGGAAGGTTTTCCCTACTCCCTGAAAACCTAAGATTCAAACCAGTAATTTTTCAGATAGAAACCATAAAAGTTATAAGCATATTCGCTGGTTCATTCAGTCCTTTTGTTAACTTTTGTGAAGTCATCAGGTTTTCCATTAGAATACCAGGACATATCAGAATGTTAAGAACTTCATATAATTTCTAGGACATCTGTATTAGTAATTTTACCATACATCATAACGTGAGCGGATTTATTACTCATTTGATAATCTTTTTCATGTAATTTAACCAACCAAATAAACACAGTTTAATATCTCTCTTTGGGATGTTTCAGGGGCCCTCTGAAGCACCCCAAAGTTAGCTAGAGGTCAAAAGAACTTCAAAAGAATTCTATTTAGGAAGTTTTATTGAAAAGATCAATTAAAAGGGTTTAGAACATTTGGTCAGATTTAGTCAGTGTTGATGGGTGCATCATTTAGCTTGCTGATACGTCACAATAGGCCTAAATACCAAGGCTCAAGGTCTAGTGAAAGTCAGCTCCGCCGTCTTGGACCCCAGTTTTCTTATGGCTGTGTCATTTCTAACAAAATCCATTTATCTGACTAATTGTAATCCAATTTTAGAAAATCCTGATCATGCATAACTCTTTTTAGTAATTTTTCATACCTTTTTTTTTTTTTTTTACTGAAAACACACTTCCTACTTTCCTTTAGCAACCAAGAACTTACTTTTATATTAGCATTTTATAGATTGGTGAGCATAAATATCAGTGATAATTTCCAAAACACTTGCTTTCTTAGAACATTTTAGGATGGCACCAAACATTATTCATTTATAGTCCCAAATCTCTTTAGTTTCTCTGTAAAAGGAAATTAGTGTTTAGTAGTAAATGTTTCAAAATCTTTATTTTATTTGGAAATAACCTAACTATTCAACAGACTTCCAACACTTAGCACACTTGGCACAACCCTTAGAAATTTAAGTTACACCAATCTGGAGAGACTATTTTAGACAGATAATTCTAAAGAATAATTATTCTTAATAGAGTTTATATAAAAGCTCATATCTCATTTACATTTTTTAGACGTTTCTTCACTCAAGGTAATTTCCTTATTGATAAACTTGTAACAGATATAATATTTAACTTATATTAAACTTAGGTACAATGAAAATATTCTACTTAATGTTAATTACTCTAAGACATGTCTATATTAGATAGGTCAACAAACAAACATTAATATCAGGTATTTAATCTGAATATTTCCCAGTTCAATGAACCTGGAATTTATTGTTTAATTTAGAATTATTTGATTTGTAAGCACTTACCTTTTTTTAAGCCAAATAAATAGAGCTTATTTACAAATTAACCTCAAAAATATTACCCAGAGACAAAGACATACCAAGACATATTTAGGCAGACACAGTGCAAGATATAGCTTCATTTTCTAAGTTTAGTCATGAATTAGATATTACAATATAGAATTTACTAGTTTATAAAAAAACAGTTGAAATAAATAAAAAATTTAAAGTCTTTTTCTCCTTTTCCCTCAGTATCAGGAGTTAGAGATGGTCTAGATAAGTGTTCCTGAGAGTCCTGGTCTCAAGGCATATGGAAAGAAAATCAAGTTCTAACAAAATGGCGGCAGGTCTAAACCGATTGGTGGCCAGACAAAGCAAAACGGCCATCAAAAATCACAACACAGAACAGAGTTAAAACACACACATATAAACCTGGCAGTCCTCATCAGACACTCCCTTAAATACAAGAATACAGTCTCTCAGAAAACCTCCTATAGAGACACAGAACTTCAGATCTAAGTACTAACAGCTTCAAAGATTTCAAAGGGAGGAAAGGAAGCCAGGTTGAAAGAAGGGGGAGAAGGCGGGAGAGGGGGCAAAAGTGGTGACCTTACAGACGTCTCCTGCCACCCACAGATACCCAGGCATCACGGGACTTTACCCTGGGCCTCCAGCGAAGGGAGGACTGGAACTCGGCACTACCAGAAATCAGACCAGACCAGAACCAGAATTTGAGTTCTCTGCCAAGAAGAGGTGATCAGTCTCCAATCCTCAGCTCAGGCTGAGGGCCCTCCGACCAGATTCCTGCGTCCAGGACCGGGGGACTAGAAAAACGGGGACGGATAGGAAGGTTTAAGGAGAGGAAAGAGAGAGGGAAGGGGAGAGAGATCAATAAAATCTCTTGTTCCTTACCGGTCGGGGCACTCTGGCCAGTTGTCTGCGTCAGGAGGAGACCAGGGACAAAAGGGTCCCAGTTGCAGCCGCTGGGTCTGGTCCATTGGCAGGCAAGCTGGCCCCTGAGTACCCGGAGTGGTCAGGTTGTCAGTCTCAGTGAAGAAGAGTCCCACCAGAGTTGCCATTTGTTGCAGGAAGGTGGACCCCTTCCAGGGCCCGAAACTGGGCTCTTGTCTAACACTCAGAAATGAATTGTCTGAGGAGACACATGTGCTGACAAAGCGAGAGATTTTATTGGAAAGGGCACCCGGGTGGAGCACAGTAGGGTAAGGGAACCCAGGAGGACTGCTCTGCTGCGTGGCTTGCAGTCTCAGGTTTTACTGTGATGGGATTAGTTTCTGGGTGGTCTTTGGCCAATCATTCTAATTCAGAGTCTTTCAAACTGGTGATGCACGCATCGCTCAGCTAAGATGGATGCTAGCAAGAGGGATTCTGGGAAGTAGACGGACACGCGGTGTCTCCTTTCGGCCTTTCCTGAACTCTTCTGGTTGGTGGTGGCTTATTAGTTCCATATTCCTTATCAGGATCTCCTGTCATAAAACAATTCATGCAAATGGTTACTATGGTGCCTGGCCAGGGTGGGCGGTTTCAATCAGTGTGCTTCCCCTAACAACTGCAGTGGTTTTTGCCATATATTGACATGAATTAGCCACGGGTGTACATGTGTCCCCCATCTCAAACCCCCCTCCCACCTCCCTTCCCATCCCATCCCTCTGGGTTGTCCCAGTGAACCGACTTTGAGTGCCCTGTTTCATGCACTGAACTTGGACTGGTCATATATGGTAATATACATGTTTCAATGCTGTTGTCAAATCATCCCACCCTTGCCTTATCCCACAGAGTCCAAAAGTCTGTTCTTTATATCTGTGTCTCTTTTCTGTCTCGTGTATAGGGTCATCGTTACCATCTTTCTAAATTTCATATATATATGTTAATATACTGTATTGGTGTTTTTCTTTCTGACTTACTTCACTCTGTTTAATAGGCTCCAGTTTCATCCACCTCATTAGAACTGATTCAAATGCATTCTTTTTAATAGATGAGTAATATTTCATTGTGTATATGTACCACAGCTTTCTAATCCATTCGTCTGCCGATGGACATCTAGGTTGCTTCCATGTCCTAGCTTTTGTAAACAGGGCTGTGATGAACATTGGGGTACACGTGTCTTTTTCAATTCTGGTTTTCTTTGTGTGTATGCCCAGCAGTGGGATTGCTGAGTTTTATAGAAGTTCTATTTCCAGTTTTTTAAGGACTCTCCACACTGTTTGCCATAGTGGCTGTACTAGTTTGCATTTCTACCAACAGTGTAAGACGGCTCCCTTTTCTCCACATACTCTCCAGTATTTACTATTTGTAGACTTTTTGGTAGCAGTGCAGGCAGATTCTTTACCCACTGAGCTAATGCTTTCTTTGGGATCTATTAAATTCTTTCCTGATTTCTTCTTCTTCTGCTTTGGTATCTCTCTAGTACTAGTGTCTTAAGTCTGTCTGTTGAGTGGTTCAGCTCTGGGGTAGGGGCAGCCTCCAATTCCATCCTGCTTCCTTTGTTGCTGTTGGGTGTAGTGTTTTATGTAGAGCAATTTGGTAAAGGAAACCCATAGTCTTATTCAGATCATCTTTCTCTCTCTCTCTCTTTTTTATTTTTATTTTTTTGGCTGCACTGTGCAGCTTGTGAGATCTTATTTCTCTAACCATGGGCCGAATGTGGGTTACAACACTGAAAGTTCTGAGTCCTAACACCAAGGAGCTCCTCAGATCCTCTTTGGCTTGCTGATTTTTACCCTTCTCATCTGCTGAGAAAAGATTATCAAAATCTTCCAACTGTGGTGCAGAACTATTTCCCCCTTCAGTTCTGTAAATTTTGCTTTATGTGTTTAGGAGATCTATTACTGGACACATATGCATTTAAGATGGTCATCTCTTTCTCATGAATCAACTATTTATCTTAATGAAAGATCTCTCTTTTTTATATTTTTGGCCTTAAAGTCTATTTTATCTGATATCTGATAGTCACTCTTACCTTCTTATGCTTCTATTTCATGGCATTCCCACCCCCATCCATTCATTTTAAATCTATTTGTGTCTTATATTTAAAGTGTATCTCTCATAAATAGCATATGGTTAGTAAGAGAGTTCCAGAAAAACATCTACTTTTGCTTTATTGACTATGCCAAAGCCTTTGACTATGTGGATCACAACAAATTGTGGGAAATTCTTCAAGAGATGGGAATACTAGACCACCTGACCTGCCTCCTGAGAAGTCTGTATGCAGATCAAGAAACAACAGTTACAACTGAACATGGAACAACAGACTGGTCCCAAATTGGGAAAGGAGTACGTCAAGGCTACATCTTATCACCCTGCTTATTTAACTTATAAGAAGAGTACATCATGCAAAATGTCAGACTGGATGAAGCACAAGCTGGAATCAAGATTGCTGGGAGAAATATCAATAACCTCAGAAGTGCAGATGACACCACCCTTATGGCAGAAAATGAAGAGGAACTGAAGAGCCTCTTGATGAAAGTTAAAGAGGAGATTGAAAAAATTGGCTTAAAACTCAACATTCAAAAAGCTAAGATCATGACATCCGGTCCCATCACTTCATGGCAAATAGATGGGGAAATGATGGAAACCATGACAGACTTTATTTTCTTGGGCTCCAAAGTCACTGCAGATGGTGACTGCAACCATGAAATTAAAAGATGCTTGTTCCTTGGAAGAAAAGCTATGACAAATCTACACAGCATATTAAAAAGCAGAGACCTTACTTTGCTGACAAAAGTCTGTCTAGTCAAAGCAATGGTTTTCCCAGTAGTCATGTATGGATGTGAAAGTTGGACTATAAAGAAGGTTGAGCACCTTCCTTTGAATTGTGGTGTTGTGAGAGTCCCTTGGACTGCAAGGAGATCAAACCAGTCAATCCTAAAGGAAATCAGTCCTGAATATTCATTGAAAGGACTGTTGCTGAAGCTGAAACTCCAGTGATTTGGCTACCTGATGCAAAGAACTGACTCACTGGAAAAGACCCTGATGCTGGGAAAGATTGAAGTCAGGAAGAGAAGGGGAGGACAGAGGATGAGATGTTTGGATGGCATCACTGACTCAATGGACATGAGTTTGAGTAAGCTCCAGGAGTTGTTGATGGACCGGGAAGCCTGGGGTGCTGCAGTCCATGAGATCGAAAAAAGTGCGACACAACTAAGCGACTGAAATGAACTGAACTGGGGCTCAGCTGGTAAAGAATCCAACTGCAATGCAGGAGACCTGGATTTGATCCCTGGGTTGGGAAAATCCCCTGAAGAAGGGAAAGGCTACCCACTCCAGTATTCTGGCCTGGAGAATTCAATGGACTGTACAATCCAGGAAGTCATAGAGTCAGAACTGAATTGAGAGTCTCCTAATCTTGATGAGCTCCTCTGGTCCCTTTCATCTTGCCTCAGGTGATTTCCTAGCTGTTCCTAACAGTTTGAATCTGCCCTTTGAAAGTCAGGGAAGGTCATGGAGGCTGGAGTCTTGCCTACAAGAAATGGGGGACAGAAAGGCCTGGGAGCCACACAGGGCCCTGCTTGGTATCAGGAGTGGAAGCCAGAGTGGCTTATTCAAGAGCGGTAGAAGCCAGATCCTTGGGGCCTGTGCTCTTCGTGATGGGGAATGACCATTAGAACAGTGTCAGAGATCTGGGCTGGAGCTGTTGCAGGAAGGGAGACCCCTTTAAGGGACTGAGAGCGGGCTCTTGCCTAACACTTGGAAATGAATTGTCTAAGAGACACACAAGCTGACAAAGCATGAGACTTTATTGGGAAGGGGCACCCGGGTGGAGAGCAGTAGGGTAAGGGAACACAGGAGAACTGCTCTGCCACGGGGCTCACAGTCTCCAGTTTTTATGATGATGGGATTAGTTTCCGGGTTGTCTTTATTTGGCCAATCACTCTGATTCAGAGTCCTTCCTGGTGGCACATGTATTGCTCAGCCAAGATGGGTGCCAGTGGGGAGGATTCTGGGAGGTGGTCGGACACGTGGTGTCTCCTTTTAACCTTTCCTGAACTCTTCCAATTGGTGGTGGCCTGTTAGTTCCGTGTTCCTTACCAGGACCTCCTATCTTAACATAACTCAGGTAGATGGTTACTACTACATGGTGCCTGGCCAGGGTGGCCGGTTCCAGTCAGTGTTTCCCCTAACAGAGCCAGAACCCCCGGTGGCAGCTACTACTGCCCTGGTCCCCCATGTGCTGGCCTCACGTGGCAGAGTCACTTCTCCAGTTCTGAAAGCCAGGAGTCCAAGACCAAGATGTCGGCAGGGCTGGTTCCTTCTCAGGCTGTGGAGGAGGTGCCTCCAGGCCTCTCACTGAGCCTCCAGTCCCCTGGGACTCCTTGGCTTTGTCGATTTAGAAAAAATTGCACAACGTGAGAGCTGTGAGTGAAGTTATATTTGGGGTGAGATGAGGAGTACAGCCTAGGAGCCGGCACTTCAGAGAGCTCTGAGAAACTGCTCCAAAGAGGTTGAGGGAGGGGAAGGTCAATATATATGCGGTTTTGGTGAAGGGGGAGTTGATGTTATCAAGCACTTATCTTTGCAAAAAAGTTTTCTGCAAGTCACAAGGAGCTGATGTCACCACAAAGGGATGTAGTGCTTTACTAGTTCTGAGGATAGGGCTCACAAAATACCTAACTATCCGAAGACCTGTTCTGCCAGTTTTTCCCAGAGCCCAGAGCGCCTCATTCCTGCTCTCCACCCTGAAATCCCTTCAGGGTGTGTTGAAGGTCAGCAGCTGCAGCAGCACATGTCTCAGTCCTTGCAGAGGTTGATGGCAAGTGCCAGGGTGTCGTTGACAGCTTGTGAGAAGCATCACCCTGTCTTCCGCTTCATCTTCACATGACACCTCCCCATGTGATGTGCCTGTGTCCACATGTCCCCTGTTTATAAGGACACCAGTCCTATTGGACTAAGGGCCTGACTCCAGTGTGACTTCACTTTAATCCAACCATTCACTGTCTGCAATGACCCTGTTACCTAATAAGGTCACATTTACAGGTCCTGGGGGTTAGGACCTCAACACATGAATTTTTTAGGAGACAAGATTCAACCCATAACAACTTTCCCCATCAGTAATATTAAGTGAAGAGTGCTGTCCAGTCCAGATTCCCTGGCCTCGGGCCACCTGAAACATGCCTGGCACGTAGCAGTATTTGGTCAAATGAGTGAATCATCATTTTTGTCTTATGAGGATTTCTGGTGAAAAATGCAGTAAAAAGCTGAGGACATTCCAGCTTGTTTTCAAACTTTAAGTCAGTAAATACTTAAGGCCAACCAGTAAAAAACAGCAGGCTTGTTCCGGTGCCAGGGATAGTGAGGTGAAAATGAGACATCTGTTCCCTTGGAGATTAGCCCCTGGCCTGAGATATTTTGTCTTCACCTTTATTTTACTCAACTGTGACCCATGAATGTATCCTTCATTCAGAGTCTAGAAATAGGAGCTGATCACCAATGGGGCAGCTGCTTATACAATATTCCTTTCTTTCTGTAAACAGATCCTGGGTTTTAGGCCTGGCAGGGATTAACCCTGCTAAGACATTTCCCAGCCGTGCAAAAGTAGTCATTTGCTTTCCAGAGAGCTCTTTAAATAGAGAGGGTCTGCTAATGTTCAAGTTGTGATCAGACTTCCCTTCCTTTTTAGGGCTGGATAATATTCCATGGTATAAATAGACCACATTTTTTTTATCCCAGTGGTCATCCATAGATGGACACTTGGGTTGTTTCCATATTTTGGTTCTTGTGAATAAATCTGCCATGAACCCAGGAACATGAGTTTTCAGCTGTTGACTAAAAAGATCCACAATGTGAGAGTTGAGAGATCAGTTTTATTTGGGGCAAAATGATGACTGCAGCCTGGGACACCACACCTCAGGTAGCCCTGAGAGACTGTTCCAAAGAGGTAGTGGGGGAAGGTAAATAAATAAGATTTGGGGAGGGATTTCAGTGTAATCAGTATTTACTTTACAAAAGGTTTTCTGCTAGTCATGAGGGGTAGATGTCACCATGAAGGGGTTTAGTTCTTTTTTTAGATATGAAGAGATGCAAAGATTGATCATGAAATCAGTTCCTGAAAATATCTAACCATCTAAAGACCTTTCCACCAGGTTCCCTGGATCATGGAGTGCCCCACTCTCCACCCTGAACTGTCTTCAGGGCGTGTCGAAGGTCAGCAGCTGCAGCAGCGCAGGATTCAATCTCTGCAGAGGCAGATGGCAAGTACCAATTTGTAGTTGACACAAGCATCACTTCCAGGCTCCCAATCATTCTTGGTCTTTTAAAAAAGTATTTGCTTATTTATTTATTTGGCTCCTCAATTAAAAGACATTCCTTGGAAGAAAAGCTATGACAAACCCAGACAGTGTATTAAAAAGCAGAGACATTACTTTGACGACAAAGGTCCATGTGGTCAAGTGGTTTTTCCAGTAGTCATGTATGGATGTGAGAGTTCGACTGTGAAGAAAGCTGAGTGCTGAAGAATTGATGCCTTTGAACTGTGGTGTTGGAGAAGACTCTTGAGAGTCCCTTGGACTGCAGGGAAATCAAACCAGTCTATCCTAAAGGAAATCAACCCTGAATATTCATTGGAAGGGACTGATGCTGGAGCTGAAGCTCCAATCCTTTGGCCACCTGATGCGAAAAGCCAACTCATTAGAAAAGACCCTGATGCTGGGAAAGATTGAAGGCAGGAGGAGAAGGGGACGACACAGGACGAGATGGTTGTATGGTATCATCAACTCAATGGACGTGAATTTGAGCAAGCTCTGGGAGTTGGTGATGGACAGAGAAGCCTGGGGTGCTGCAGTCAATGGAGTCGCAAAGAGTCGGACACGACTGAGCGACTGAACAACAGTTTATTTGGCTGCACTGAGCTGCAGTGATCTGCACGCAGGACCTTCAGTTGTGGCATTCGATCTTCAGTTGTTTGCATCTTTACTGCATGTGGTGGGGACTCTGTGCTGTCCTGGGCCAGGCGGCCCCCTCCCCAGGGCAGGATGGTGACTCAGTCTCCGTACAGCACTGTCCGCACTGAGCCTGGGGCAGCCACACACCTGTGCTTAGGAGACACTTTTAGATTGACTGGTTCACCAGCCATAACCCCCCTTTTCTCTCAGTTTCCTGTTTGCTGTAAAGCTGTACCCTGTGTAGAAAACTTACTTGCCCTTTGGATATCAGAAGCTCTATACTTCGCCCAGATTAACTCCTATGACATCTAAAATGTTCTTCTATCCATTAATAGATATGACCTCCTTAAAAGATGTAGATAGGTCTTCCCTGGTGGTTCAGTGGTTAAGAATCCACCTTGCAATGCGGAGGATGCAGGTTCAATCCCACCCCTAGTTGGGGAACTCAGATCCCATGTGTAACTGGTCAGCTAAGCCCAGGCACCACAACTACTGAGCCCACAGGCCACAACTAGAGAGTCTATGTGATGCCATGAAAGGTCCCACATGATGTCACGAAGATCCCACGCGCCACAACTGAGACCCGTCACAGGCAAATAAACAGCACAGACACTGTGGTGATCACCATCAAATTCCCTGGCGAGTCTCTGGTCACTTTGAACATCAGCCAGCTCCACACGGGGATCTGTGACCAGAGACTGGAGGTGACTCCCTATCTCCTCTCCACCCCCCAACCAGTTGTAACTGTGAAACATAAAGTATTTCATTCTGACGGGTCGAAGGGAAGAGCTCTTCTGATCCAGCCGTGCTCTGTTCAGAGTGCACGCAGGAGGGGCAGTACTAGGGCAGCACCTTGTATGCAGTAGGTGCTCAGTAAATACTTTACTTTAGAAAAAAAAGCTTTTGTTTATTTATTTGGTTGCACCAGGTCTTAGTTGTGTGCGGCATGCCAGATCTTAGTTCCCTGACCAGGACTCGAACCCATGCCCTCTGCATTGGGAGCATGGAACATTAACCTCTGAACCACTAGGGAAGTCCCTATTGTACTTTTTTTTAAAGTACTTTTAAACTCTTCTGTTTAAAAGTTTCTTACGCTTTGATGATTGAGATTCACTCTTTGGTCCTAATGATGTTTAAAAAAATTGGCTTCCTGAAGGTGCTTATCCTTTATTTACATGGGTTGTTGTATCAAAGATCCCCGTGGTCTTTCGGTCATTACACACAGAGCTTAATCTGCATCATGGCACATTGTAGTATAGAGTGGAAACAGGCCTGGAAGGTCAGTGTCATATGTCCCCCCTCCTGTGCCCTGCCCTGTACAAGCTGTCACCACCTGGACAGTGCATCTCTAGCCATTTGCCCTTTCAAGTCCCCCTTGACCACTTTTCAAATGCACAGCTAGGGGCACCTTTACAGGCGTATAATCAGGTCCCCCTGGACATCTCCAGCCAGCCTCTCCCCTCTCCCTGGACTCCCAGGCCCAGGTTGAGGGCTACCTGGAGGCATGCCAAGAGCTCTACAGACACTTTCTCAGGAAACTTCAAGGTTGGTGACATTCTCAGGAGCAGCCTGGGATGTGCTGACTTTTTAAAAAATATTAAATATTTGGCAGCGCTGTGTGTTAGTTGTGGCATGTGGCATCTTAGAGCTTCATGTGGCATTCAGGATCTTTAGTTGTGGCATGAGAACTCTCAGCTGCAGCATGAGGAATCTTAGTTCCCTGACCAAGCCCACTGCCTCGGGAGCACGAAATCTTAGCCGCTGGACCACCAGGGAAGTCTTGGGACTGTGCGGACTTTCAACAAGAATATTAAGTTATGGGTGGTGCAGTGGGCGTGTCATTTTCAAAGTGGAATTCACATTGCCAATGCTAGAATTAGTTTCAAAGTTGTTTGTTTTGAATAATCATTAGCCTTGTATTTTAGGTACCATGCTGCAGGTGTCCCTTTAGGGTTATGTGAATATACCCCTTTGCCTGAAGTGCCATAAACACTGTTTTAGCTTTGAAGCATCTAATAGGACAGTTACTTCCAAGTTCCTGGGATCGAGCGAATTTCACATGTCCTTGAAGAAAGCATGTGCTTAGTCGTTCGGTTGTGTCCCACTCTTTGCGACCCCATGGACTGTAGATTGCCAGGCTCCTCTGTCCATGGGCTTTTCCAGGCAAGAATACTGCAGTGGATTGCCATTCCCTTCTCCAGTGGATCTTTCCAACCCAGGGACTAAACCCAGGTCTCCTACATTGAAGATGGATTCTTTATCACCTGAGTCAACAAAACATAGCAGCTGCTGAGTAGAGCTGTGAGTCTAAATCCCTGGAGAACTCCTGCCTGGGGCCGTCCTGCACTTAGGAGCCATTTCTGGGGCTGATTGGGCTTCCCTGGTGGCTCAGGAAAGCATCTCTTATGTCTCCTGCATTGGCAGGCAGGTTCTTTACCTGGGAAGCACACGTACCATACTGATATTAATGAATCATTTAAAAATTTTTGCCTGAAGATAGCCCTTTTCTTTGGGTGTATGTGGGAAGCGGAGCTGATGCTGTTCCTCCCGAGGGGGCCGTGGCCTCCTGTGCTCTCTGGCAGCTGCTGGGTGGGGGGGTGGAGTCGGGAGGTTGTCCCCGGAGCACTGTGCCTTGCAACACGGCAGATCTGCTCTGAGCCCAGGCTCTCTCTTTCTAAAATTACATGCCAGCCTATTGGATATGTTTTTGTATATTTGCAAACAATCGTGTGTTATTCCTTGTGCTCCACTTGTGAAGAGTTTTTAAACCTAGATACTAAAATCATCTTGTGCTGAACACGTGAGCATTACCGTGTTCAAGTGCGTGTTGCAAGTCCCTGTCGCGACTTTGTCTGTCGCAGCCTGTTTCTAAGTCCTTGTTCCATCCTTTCCTGAGGTGTTGGCATCTGTGATGAGGATTCCTGTCACCGCGATGGGGTGGGACCACTTCGCTTTGACCTGGAGGATGGCAGTTCTGGAGGAGTCGGGGATGCCAAGAGCCCCGCCCAGGAAGGCGGGGCCGGGGAAGTGGGTGGGGCTCTATCTCATCTAGTTCTGAGAGGTGTGTGGAGGAGGGCACGCCAAGAGCCCCGCCCAGGAAGGCGGGGCGAGGGCGGGCCCGGGTGGTGGGCGGGGCTCCGCCTCACCTTGTTCCGCTTGGTTTCAGCCACGTGTCTAGAAAACCCCGAGCCTGTCTCAAGGTTGAACGGGTTTTGAGTGCTGTCCTTTTGCCATGACAGGACCCCAGTCCCGAGACCTGAGGGACAGAATGAAGCCCCGAGCCCTGGAGACTGAGCCTGGCTGACTGGACGAGCTCCTGAGTTTTGCAGAGAAACGTGAACCTCAACTCGAAACAGAGGGAGGGCTGTCTACACTTGAGGCGGGGGAAACCTTCCTAAGAGGGACTCTGGACCCTGCTCCCAGGAGGCCTGCGGTGGCCGGGCCGCAGCCAGTCCTGTGAGCTGAACCAGCAGCACGGGGACAGAACCCGGTGTTACCCCTCAGGTCATGCTTGGACTCAAGTCCCTGCATATCCCCACGGAGCACTCGGCTCTGAGGTGCAGGGGAGGAGGGCTCCCGGGTGTGTCACACACTGAAAACACCGGACAAACTCCGATGGGAAGCCCGCTGGGTGGTTTATAACTTGTGCTCTTGGCTTTGAATCCGATTCAGTCATAAGCGTCAGTCATTGGAACCCAGGCTTTATTATGTAACAAAACCAAAAAATCCCATCAAAACACAGCTAAAAAAACACGTTTTCCCGAGATTACATTCCCAAGAGAGGGTAATAATACGGTCAGAATAGATCCATCAATGCTGCTGGAAGAAGCATTGCCTTACATTACCGACGGGAGTGGTGTGTTTTTTTTAAACCTTAAAGTGCTTTAGCCAATAAAACAGAAGCAAGTGTTTGTGTCTGCAAGGCTGGCATGTCCTAAGGGACAGTGAGACCATGTCCCCGGTCCCTGCATATCCCCGGACGAAAGCCACTAAAGGTGCCACCCAGACCTGGGTGGGTGACCACCCCCCAGCAGCCAGGAAGGGCTGGTGGAGACTGAGCAGCTGTGCTGGGCCTGGCCAGCTTCCTGCCCTCCTCTTCCCGGCTGGGAAACCTCACAGCTCACAGGTTTGTCTTCTCTTGATTTTTAAGGGCTTGTAAGGGCCATTGCTCCTGTGTGTGTTCCTGTGACCATGATGGAATCCCCACTGAACCGGTTCTCAAGGTTGCTCCTCCATCAGTGCCAGAACAAAGGTCCAGGACCACTGGAGCTCACCACCTGTGGCATGGGAGTGGGGAGCCTGTGCTTGGCCCTCCACAGGAATGTGCCTCCTCTGCCTCCGTACTGGGGCTCTGCCTGCCCTCTGCCTGCATGTTGCAGCCTCCCAGTTTCAGGAGCACCCAAGGGCCTCCCCACCGGCCAATGGAATGAGCCTGAGGGACAGCCACGGGAGCTCCAGGAGCTCAGCTACTTCTCAGCTGGGTTCATGGACCCCCAGGACCTGGAGGAAAGGCCTATGGCTCCTGATGGGCCATGATTGGGGGGCCCAGCACGTGCGCTGGAGCACATGCCCTACCCCACAGCAGCCGGCTGTGACCCTGGGCTCAGACCCAAGGTCTGTGGCTCAATCTCCTCATCTGAACTGCATGAACAGTGTACTTACCCAGGCCCTGTGAGGGTGAGAAGGGAAACCGATGCCCACACCCCTCCCCCCGCCCCCACCAGCCCAGCAGCCCTGATCCTATGGCTGCTGTGATGATGCCACCAGGGTGTGTGCTCCAGGGGGGCTGTAGGCCCCCAGGACGGGAGCTGGCTCCTGTCCCCAGGCTCTCAGGCCTGGCTGTAGGCGGGGCCTCCAGGTGCTGATGATGCCCCCTCCCACCTCAAGGAGCTTCACAGGGAGCTTATGGTGTTGGGGGAGGGGGGTGTCACCCTAGACTCTGGCACCTGCATTCACACAATGCTTTTTAAATAAGCAGAACCAGGCAGTGTGCAAACTCCATGTCCAGGATAAAGCCCTGGTCTGGAGGGCCACTGCTGGCCAGTCAGGGGTGGAGCTGGCTCTGGGGCTCCATTCCAGACTGGGCTCCGAGCCACTGAGTACAGGAGACACCCCACCCCTCCCACCCCACCCCCTGGTGCCCCTTACCTCCACCCAGTGCCCTCCTCTGAAGAGCCTGGGAACTGAACACAGGAACTGACACTTGAACCCCCAGGACTGAGAGCCTGGCTTCAGAGTGGACCTGAGTGATCACAGTCTGCTGCTTCCTGACTTCCCAGGGCTGGGGGCAGGGTGGGGATTATGGCAAGGGAAAGAACCCAAAGAGCGGTTAGGGCTCTGTCCGCATCAGCCCCTGGTCTGGGAGCCTTGCACTTCCCCATGACTTAGAGACAGGAGGGCTCAGATGATAACCAGCTAACCACGGGTAACCATGCAGAGTGAGGGACAGACAGGTGTTAGGAAAATACCAGGTGATGTCTCAGCTTACACAGGAGTCAAGCTTCCCTGCATCCCTCCTGCCTCATCCCCTCGCCCATGATCCCCTGTGGTCCTGCTTCTGGCTCAGAAGGCTCCCTGCAGACAGAACCAGCCCCATCGCCGTGGGGGGTACAGACACTGTCTCTCCCAGCCCGCTGACTCCTCTAGCTGCCCACAGAGGCCAGGACCCCCTCCACTGGCCTCAGCACTGTGAAGACAGGAGGGCCCCTCCCACACAGAACACAGCCTCCCAAGGAGCAGGGTGGGGCTGCGGCTGCAGCTGGCTCTGTTCTCCCATCCCGTAATGGGGGAGCAAGTGACTGACCCCTCCCTGCTGTGGATCCCACCTGGCTGGCCCTTTTCTTAGCCCATTTTGTTTACACGCACGTTCAGAACGAAAGTTAAAAAAAAGAAAAGGCTCACCCACATGTAGAAAAAGGGCATCATTTTATCAAATGTTGACAATTCCCAGTGGTCTGAGGAACCTGTGTCCGTGCTCAGGGGGCCACTGGAGGAAGGGCACTGTGGCCAGAGGTGTTGGCATGGGGCCTGGCTGCAGGCCATCCACCCGAAGTTTCCTTGCCTCCCAGGAGGGACCAGTCTTCCTAATTCCAGTGAAACTTGGGAGTTTGTTTGGGGCAGGAAATGGGAAGTGGCTGCAGTGGGCTTTACACCAGTGGACAAGGGTGCAAGGGGCAGACAGACCCTCAAGACCAGCAGAGGGACCAGCCTCGGGCGGAGATGTAATCTGGAGACTGGACTGGAGAACAAACGTGTTAGGGACAAGCACCGAGCCCCTCATCCCTACCCAGACATTGAAAAACACTTTTTGGCAGTTGTCAGCTGAGCCCCCCAGGAAGGAGAGGCAGGGAAGGTGAGCCCCCCAGAGAACGGACTTTGGATGCGCGTCCTCAGTACAGCTCCGGGGTCCTCCCCACTTCACCGGCGCAGCCCAAGGATCCTGCCTCCCAGGCCAGATGGTGACTTGGAGGAAGCAGCCATCCAGCGAGGCTTCCTGGGCCGCCAGCCCGGAGACTCCGCCCTCTCCGCTCTCCGCGTAGGTAGCACGGGGGCAGGGGGTCCGGCCGTGTCCTCCCCACTCAGTTGGCCTCGCTCTCCGTGAACTCCTCTTTGATGGACTGTTTGCGGGACTTACAGTCCGGGAGGTCGAAGCCGAAATCGGCCCACTCGTCGGGCCCCGCGCCCCCGGCGGGGCCCCCGCGGTTGGGGATGGTGATGGTGTGGCGCACGCGGAAGTGCACGGCCTCCATGACCCGCTGGCGCTGAAGTTCCCCCGAGCCCCCGATGGCGATGGTGGCCGCGTTGCTGCTGGAGCGGATCAGCTGCTGGGCGCTGTAGTCGTGGCTCTGCTTCAGGTCCTGGAGGCCCCTCCAGATGGTCATGCGGTACTGGTCGGGGATCTTCAGGGCCCCCAGGTCCTGCAGGAGCAGCTGTCAGGCTCCGCCCTCCCCCTACCAGGGACATCACCTGCCCTGCACAGCCATTGGGGGACCAGGAGGGAGGGGAGGAGCCCTCACCGGGGTGGGGGTGGGGGGCACAGAAGTAGACAGTGCTGGATGCCCCTGTGCCTGGTGGTCTGGCCACACCCAATTCTGCCGTCGACAGGACAGGAGAGACAAGAAATGACATGGGTGGGAGTGGGGCACTGAGGTCATGTGGGCCAGGTAGGGCCTGGTTACTCTGATCACAGTCAGAGTAACAGATGGAGCTCCCTGACACCGGGTGCTGGAGGACACCTGCCTCCCAGCCTTAGGGCCGGGACCCCCACTTCAGGACAAAGCAAAGCCTCAGGTTCCTGTCACCCAACCCCCACCCCACCAAGCAACGCATCAATTGGTGAGGCAGGGTTAACAGGCCCTGAGCTAGTCCAGTGGGGCCACCAGCGACAGGTCAGAGAGGGTAGTGGACAGAGGACAAGGCTGCCCTCTGAGCCACTGGCCCCGCTCCCTCTGGCAAACCCGCATCCCTTGGCCGGGGAGGAGGCCTCTGTCCCAGGGTCGACTGTGGAGCAGGTCCAATGGAGGCTCCAGGCCACTGAGTTGGAGCCCTGGGATCCAGCCCGCCAACAGCTGTGTCTCCCGGCCTCCAGCTAACAGTCATTACACTCAAGACGTCTCCAGGCTGTACACTGTGCTGTCGCTTCGGTCCTGTCTGACTCTTTGCGACCCCATGGACCGTAGCCCTCCAGGCTCCTCTGTCCATGGGATTCTCCAGGCAAGAATACTGGAGTGGGTTGCCATTCCCTCCTCCAGGGGATCTTCCTGACTCGGGAACTGACCCCGTGTCTCTTACATCTCCTGCATTGGCAGATGGATTCCTTACCACTAGAGTCATCTGGAAAGCCCTATGAGTGCTTGTTGCTGGGACTCTGGTTTAACCCAAAGACCAACCCTGGCTGTGGGTCAGGGGTCAGGATGCCAAGGGTGGGGCACTTCTAGCCCTACACACCCGGGACCGGACATTCAGTTGCTGTGGGTGCATGGCAAGCAGTTTGGGCCTCAGTCCTCCCCTGCCCCCACCCTGTGTAAACAGTGCTGAGCTAAACCAGCACCAGGTCCCTTCTGGACTTCCCCTTCTGGAATTCATCATGCCTTGGAGACAGCCCACCCCTAGATCAAAGGCCACAGGATAGAGACTCAAGTCCAGATGAGGGACTCGGGGCAAGTCCTGTCCAGCTACGTGATGCTGGGTGTAAGCAAGTAGACTTGGCTACTTGCAGGAAGAAGGGTTTTCCAAACTCCCCAGCCCCCCTTACACGGGAAGACGGGAAATGGAGGGACTGCACCGCAAGAGGAGAAAGTTCCCTGGCCTGCAGACAGGTCCCAGGCTGGTCTGGGGGTGGGTTCTCCATGCCTGCCCCAGCAGGCAGTTACCTCTATCGTCAGGTTCTGCAGGTGGTAAATGTTCTGTAAGCCCTGGGAGGTGAAATATTCGATGCAGTTTGGACACCCCAATCCTGTTAGAAAACTGCAGAGAATTGGGGAAACAGAGCAGCGTTAACTTGTAAAAACCTGGCTGTATGGCCCGTCTGAGTGGGAACCGGCCACCCCCAGGTCTCCCCACCCGGCCCAATGTGGCCACAGCTTCCGGCCCACGCTCACCTGGGTGCAGCCTCCAGGGAGCCCCTGGCTTTCTGTGCCCGCCTTCCAAGCACCTGCTGGAGGCTCACTATCCCCCTCCCTCTATCTGCTCTCCAGACAGCGGAGCAGGGACGGCACCAGCTGCAAGGGGCAGCAGGCACAGAGCCCTACCTTGGGCTTGGGGCCAGGCGGCCAGGAGCCACCAGGGCTGAGGTTACTGGGTTTGTGGCAGCACCCAGCAGCAGCCCACATACCTGACCAGGCTGGGGTCAGCATGGTAGGGGGGTGGCGGGGTACAGTGGGACCCCGAGACCATGGACTGGGAGCTGGGGCCACCATTCATCTCCCCGTTGGCCGGCAGGGTGTGGCCATGGTTGTTGAGTATCCCGGGGCCTGGGCAGAAAGCAGGTGGGACAGTCAGAGGCGGGCAGGCCAGGCCAGGTGTCCCAGGCTGTGTGAGGGAGGCTTGTAAGGCTCAGCCCCCACTGAGACCTGGAGTGGACAGAGGGGACCATGCCTCCTGCTCTCCAGCCAGAACTGCTGGAGGGTCCAGCCATCAAGAGCCCCGAGCGGTCCTGAGCTGGGCAGGAGGGTCTGGAGCCAGGCTCCCCCACTCCCCACCCCAGCCACCCTGTCCGAGCCACTCACCCATGGGTCCCAGGTTGGGCCCAGCTGCTGAGCCATGCGGGGGAGGCTGGCCCACCAGCTGGTTGACTGAGGGCAGCTTGTTGACGGCCCCATGCGCTTTGCTCATGGGCGAGAGGACAGGCCCATAGGATGGAGGCTGAAGGTGGCTCCTGCTCAGAAGGGACAGCACTCTGAGTGAAGCCCCCTGCTGCAGGGGCCTGGAGACCCCGCCTACACTGGGGTCAGAGTGCCCACTTCCAGCCCACCCTCCCTGCCTGACAGTGGCCACACTCACTCAAAGGCAAGACCTGGGCAATGAGTAGGAGCCAGAGGGGCACCGTTCTTGACCCTGGAACCAGACCTGTTCTTGGTGGGTCACTGTCACCCCGACCACCCCTTCCTGGCCTCCACTCAGCAGACTTCTAGGCTGAGATGCTGCAGTTCAGGGAGCCTTCCTGGAGGAGGGGTACTGCCTGGTGCTGCTGTGTTTTCCCTACTGGGTCATCCAGCCCCATCTTTCCCCACATCAGACAGGTAGGTAAGACCCGGAAGACTGGGATTGGGGGCGGAGGTGGAGGGGCTGCACTCACGGCCTCTGCAGGAGCTGCTGCTGCTGCTGCCGGTAGGAGTCCACCAGCTGCTGGGGCACCAGCTCCATCAGCTCCAGGCTCTCCTTGACCTTCATCAGGATCTCAAAGTTCTCCCGGCCCCGCACCTGAGCACAGACAAGTGGACCCTCTGCCTGCCCAGGATATGTAGACACCGCCTGGCCCCAGAACCCCCCACCTCCTGGCGCAGGGGAGTGCTTCTTCTTTCTCAGGGCTCCCCAGCCCCTGCAGCCATGGGGTCCCCTGGTCCTGCTCTCCTCTCCAGAAGTAGGTCTGAGTGAAGCTGGTGGGCTGGCTCCTGTCCATGCAAACCACACCCATCCCTTACTACCCCTGAGTCTTTGCCACACTGCCCCCTCCCTCTTTTCAGAGCTCAGCAGACCTGGGGTACTGGGGGGGGGCCCTGGACAAACATGGGGCTTCTAGAACAAGGAACTCATTCTTGAAGGACTCAAGACAAGTCCTTGAAGGACAAACAACAAGCTCACGTCATGGAGACCAGACCTAGCAAAGCAGGTGAGGGTTTATCTGAGCTGGGGTGGCCGCATCACAGGGCAGCCTATACTCCCGGCTCGGTGATGCGCTGGGGCCCACCAGGCTGTGGGATTCCTCCCACATGCTCCCTTGGGTGGGGGACTGCATCGCCCTGCACACTGTACCACTGTATCCGTAATGAGCCCTCCTGCTCTGGGAGCTCCATCAGTGGACCTGCTCCCCTTGTGGCTAGTCCAGCTCTCTGGGCCCTGGTTCTCTTTCTGGGATCCACAGAGCTTGGGGTCTCAGCTGTCAGGGCATGCTGGATGGCACCTGCCACCCGCGGGGCCCTGGGTCTCCCCCTAGCACCGCCGTGCCCCGGCCTGGGCCCCGCAGCCGTGGGACTCACGTGTATGTAGTACACGTCATCGTCACCATGCCGCCTCTTCTTCACATTGGTGCCCAGGGCAGGAACGGTAGGGGGGCTCTGCTTGAAGGCTGACAGGGGTCGGGGGCTTTGTGAGCAGGCAGGGAGGAGGCGGGGCACACGCAGGTGAGCCAAGCTAACCCCCTCACCCCACCCCACCACCCTCCCTGAGGTGTCCCTCGTGGACAGGCCCGAAGACCAGTCACCCACTTGGATGAGCAAACTGGAGCGGCCACCCAGGCTGGACAGAGTGGACTGGGGGGCAGCCACATGGGTGGGGCTCACTCTGTCCCCTGGACACAGGCTTGCATGTTTCCTGAAAGTCTCCAGACCGGTCCAGCTCGTCCGGAGGATGGCCTGGCTCTGACAGTCCGGAGTTGCCCTCCGCCCTTGCCCCCGCCCCGCTCACCGCGCTTGCTGGCAGCCCCGCTCTTGGCAGCACTCTCGTTGAGGGCCTGCTGCTCACGGTAGTGGTCTTCATCTGCTTTGCGGTCCCGGCCAGGACAGGCACAGATGCGGCCCTCGAAGGACCGGCGGCCCAGCACCTGTCCGCTGTCCAGGGTACAGCCAGAACCGTGAGCTCTAGGGGCCCACCTTCCCCACCCACCTTGAACCCTATGGGACTGGCCTTGATGGGCCCAGGGCTCAGGGCTGAGAGCACAGCTGCTCCAGGACACCAGGTCTTCTGCCTCCCTCCCAGGGTGGTGCCTGCCCCTGCAGCCCCTCCCAGCACATGGCCTGCAGGGGCCCTCCCCAAAGTTGCCTCCAGGGCCAGCATCCCTCCTAGGTCATGAATGTCTCCCCAGCAAGACCCCCAGCAGCACTGGCCCAAATCCCTGCCCTCCCACCCCCCTACTCCCACCTCCAGCAGACTCACTCCCGTGTCTCCAGGGTGATGATGATGAGGATGGGCCGCCGGTTCATGCCCCCAACACAGCTGCTGTTGCACATGAAGTTGTACAGGATGGTGGTGAACTCTGTCCCCACCTGCACACAGGGAGGCGGGGAGGCTGTGGTGTCAGCAGGTGGCCTCAACCCACAGGTGTGGGGGCTCCTGGGCTTCCAAGCACCCATCCCTCACATCTCCGGTGGGCAAGAGGCTGCTGGGCCCTCTGGTCCTCTGCCATCTATCCACCCATTCACCATCCACCTGCCTCCATCCACCCATCTTTCCACCATTCACCATCCATCCATCAATCTACTTCCATCCACCTATCCTCCTATGGGTCATTCATCATCCATCTATTTATCTATTCACCATCTATCATCCATGCATGTATCCATCCATACATCTATCTATCCATCCCTCAGCCCCTATCCATCCATCATCCATCTACCTTCACCCACCCATCCTTCCATCCATCCACCCACCATCTGTCCATCATCCGTGCACCCAGGCGTACATCCATCCATTCCCCATGCATGCATCCACTTGTGTGACTACAACCTATCCATTCACACACTACGCTGAGTGCCATGTGCTGTGCTGGCTGTGGGAACCAAGAGAGCCATGGCGGTTGCCCCCACCACCTCCCCACCCTGACACAGGCTGGAGGTTGCCCAGGCAGCTGGGTATGAGCACAGGCCCCTGTGGGCACAGGTGTGTGTTTTGCAGTGTGGGCTCTTCTGGGCACTGCTCTGGCAGAGGGAGGGACCAGAGCTGTCCGAGTGGGCTCCACATACACTGGTTCCTGGAAGTTTACGGACCTAGGACTCGTGACCCCGGGGGCATCCTAGGACCACAAAATGTGCAGTTGTCGCGGTCTCCCTGGGTCTGGAGGATGGCTTAGGAAACCTGGCCTTTCACAGAACTCCTAGCACGTGGCCGCCACCAGGGGGCGGGAGAGACCTGCTTTCCTGGCCAGTCCTAGAGGTGGAGCCGGGCTGGAGGCTGAGGGCTGGGGGAGGGAAGCCGGGGTGGAAACCCCTCCCAGGGCCCTGGTCCCACTGACATAAGGGCTGTTCCGTGGGGAAGCACGAGGGCTTCTGGGGAACCAGGTGCAGGAATGAGGCCTGGAGTGGGAATGCCTAGAGGACTGGCTACAGCACTGGGGGAGGGTCTCGGATCCAGGGTCGGGGTGAAGTAGTGCCATGCCGCCGACTGCAGGTCTGTCCTCTTCTCCTCGGGGGCTCCCCACAACCCATTCCACCCGGCTGACTCCCCCTAACCTGAGTCCCTCCCTCCCCAGAGGCCAGAACCAGGAAGAGGGACGAAGGGCTGGGTTGAGGCTCAGGGGTCGCTGGGCCCCCCCCATGCTGTAGAGCTGGGGGTGCAGATGCCCAGAGAAGGCTGGAGGGGCTGCCCCCAAGCCGGGGGTCAGGCTAGGAGGGACTGATGGACAGACAGATGAGAAGACGAGGGAGGAGCCCCACAGCTGGACTTAACTCTGGACACTAAGGAAGTGACTTGCGGGGCCTGTGCCCCGCCCCCGCCTGGCTCCCTACCTGCGGGGGCTCATAGGGCACCATGACGCTCTGCCGGCCGGTGACTGGATCGTCCACGTACTGCGAGAGGTTGTTGCCCTCCACGCGGATGAGGTGGCTGGCGGGAGCGGACTGTCCTGCCGAGAGGAGTGAGCCGCTTCAGAGACCCTGCCAGCCAGGGGCTGCACCCCTTTGCCGGGTACAACGTAGTTGCTTCGGGGCCTCCCAGGGGGACGCAGGCGGCAGGCAGCTCTCACAGATGCCCGGGGCATCTGACTCAGCAGCCCTACCCCGCTCCACGCGCCCTCCCACTGGACCTGCTGCCTCCAGGTAGGAGGCCGGGCCAGCCCTCCTCTTCCCTCCAGGGTGCAGAGGGGCAGAGGAGGGGGCGGGGACACTCACCTTCATTGAAGTCCCGCCCGAGCTCGTGGTTGGGGCAGCGCTTCACAACCTCGGTCACGTGCTCCGCCTTCTTATAGACGGGCATGGCGCGGATGGCGGTGCCTGGGGGCGGCGGGGCGGACACCTTGATCTGGATGGGGCACGTCTTGGCGATTTGGCAGTAGAGCTTCTTCAGCAGCGGGGAGTACTGCAGGGGATGGGGGTCTCGGTGAGGCTGGTCACACCTCCTCCTGCTGCGCCCCGCCAGGACTCCCAGCCCCAAGCCCTGGGTTGACGGCCCTCGCTGGACACTTCTGGCTATCTTTCCCTCCCAGCTTCTCCCCAGCCCCACTCAGCAGGTGCCGAGTGTCCTGTGCTGCCGGGAGGAGGCGCTTTCTGTCTGGATCTCACTAGTTGGAGAAGGAGGATGAGAATTGGACCATAAAGAAGGCTGAGTGCTGAGGAATTGATGCTTTCAAATTGTGGTGCTGGAAAAGACTCTCGAGAGTCCCTTGGACTGCAGGATCAAACCAGTCAATCCTAAAGGAAATCAACTCTGAATATTCATTGGAAGGACTGATGCTGAAGCTGAAGCTCCAATAATTTGGCCACCTGATGTGAAGAGATGACTCACTGGAAAAGACCCTGATGCTGGGAAAGACTGAAGGCAAAAGGAGAAGGAGGTGGCGGAGGATGAGGTGGTTAGATAGCATCACCGACTCAGTGGACGTGAGTTTGAACGAACTCTGGGAGACAGTGAAGGATAGGAAAGTGAGAAGGAGCTGCTGGAGAGCGGGGCTGGGAGCCAGGTCTGGTGCCTCAAGCCTGTGGACCTTAAGCCTCCGGGCCGTAGTGGTTTGAGGGGTGAGGTGCAGCATCCCGCGTCGGGTTTAAAAGCCTGGAGTCAGGTCTTCTGGCACTTGTGCAGAGGAGACAGGCACAGGGACTCCCCGGACCCTCCTCGGAGGGGCCAGCCCTGCAGTTGGGTTCTGGCCACTGCAAGTGGGGGGCTTTGACCACGGAGCCCCAGGATGCCTAAAAGAAGCCCCTGACCCAGGGAGGATGGGATGATGCCCACACCACCTGCAGGGACCCCCAGGGCCAGTGCCCAGGGGTCCAGGTGGCCCACCTGAGGACCCAGGCTGGCTCTCATGAGCCCAAAGTGACCTTGGAAGGGCCCCTTGGAAACAGGGGTGTCCACTCATTTCTAAGCTGGCTGTTCTCCAGTGACTGGCTCCTGGGGGCCCATGGCCCTATCTATCCACAGGGACAGTGGGGAACATCAAGCTCTTAGAGTCACAGGAGGCTTCCTGTCCCCATGCCACATCCCTGGGTCCCCCCACAAGCCCGGGGGACTTGGAGTTACCCCAGCCAGAAGACTCTGGGAAGCCCCCAGCACATCACACCATGGTGTGTGGGGTCAGGCTGGAGACGGGGCTGCTGCAGTCCAGAGGATGAGCAGGTCTGAGCCCACCTTTGCCAAGGAAGCTGGCGCCTGACACCATGACCCATAGATGAAGGCCACCCTGGCCACTTGCGCTGCCTCTCTGGCCACCAAGGGACACAGTGGACCCTCAGGGCCTCCTAACCTCAGCAACTCCAAGTCCAGGAAGAGCAAGGGAGATGGAGCTCACCCTGAGCCCAGGGGGAAGGGGTCCCTGCCCCTCAGCACCCTCAGCCCTGAGCAGCACAGCTGTCCTTCCTCTGATGAACTGAAACCCAGCCAGAAACGCTGCCCTGTCCCTGCAGTGGGTCTGGGGGGCTTGGGGAACAAGTGGGAGGGTCTTCCTAGTGACGTCCTGGGGGATGGGGACCCTGCCCAACTCCCTCGGCGCTGGTTACAGGACGAGCGCCCTTGTACCCCTGTCACGGAAGGGATCGGATGCCCACAGGGCTTGTCCCCTCCCAGGTGCTCTGTCCACTTGTGCCGCAACCCCACTGCTGCAGGCAGGCACACCCGCTATGTTTGCAGGTGGGCCCTCAGCTGCTAGACAGCAGGCTCAGAGGCCACACGGCAGGGGGCAGCTTGCATCCCAGGGAGGTGACCGCTGACCTCCTGTGTCCCCATCAGGATAAATGCTGCCCCTTCACCAGTTTGGGAGATCAGCTGAGTGCCCCGTCTCGAGATCTGTGCCCAGGCAGCACTAGCCCAGCCCAAAGCAAACTCCAGGTGCCAGCCGAGGGCCCAGCTCTCTTGTCCACCCACGTACGAGGCTTCAGTGTCCGTCCCTGACGTGAGACAAGTGTGCACTTAGTCTCGGGATGAAACTGCCTGGTCATCGTCATGGAGGAGCTTCAGAGGGCTACCCAGGGGGTCTTCCTGGTGGAGGAGGGCCCCACAAGGAATGGGAGGCCTCAGTTGGATTGCAGGGACCTGAACACAAGCAGTGATGGAGTAAGAAGCTGGGATGCCGGGAGCCATCCACTCGGCAAGCCTTTGTTGAACGCCTAGTGTTTGCCCAGCTCTTGGCTCATTAAGGAAATGAGCCGAGAGGCCCTCCACCCCCAGAAAACTCTAGACTTAGCTGAGGCTCACGGCTCATGCCCAAAGGCCACGCAGCCTCATGGCCTCCTGCTGTGGCTGTTGGATCCCAGACGGGGCTTCCTCCCCTGCAGGTGACCCACCTGCCTTCGGAAGGCTCAGGGAATAAGGTGACCCGGGACTGGGAGGGGCATGCGGAGGACTGCAGAGAGCTGGCCTGGACTACTGGGGGTGGTCTGCAAGGGGAGACTGCCTGAGGTCTGGCCACTGTGTCCCAGTTTCAGCTCTGGGCTGGACAGCTGGGGCACCTTAACCACTGGACAGACCTTTCTGTGGCGTGACCGTCGGCCGTGCAGGTCCCCCTCCGGGAGTCCCATTCGTCTTCTGACTTGTGCTCCCACCCAAGCCCTGAGATGGGTAAGGTCTACCAAGACCAGGCATTCCTGGCAGCCCCACTGAGGAGGGAATGGAGACAACAGGGTGCAGCCAGGCTCCAGGCGCAGCCTGGGGAGGTACAAAACTGCTGCCCCCCCTACCCCAACCCCCCAGGCTCCCTGATCACCCCCTGGCTTCAGAACCCCCGCCCCACCCACACAGCCTTTCCCCCTGGGCTGCCTGCCCCAGCCCCACTGGCCACCTCCGCCAGAGCTGAGGACGCCCCACCCTCTGGGAGGAGCTGCCGGGAGCTGTCCCTGGTACCGCCGGGCAGCAGCAGCCCAACCGCCCCGGTGAAAGGCAAAAGCCGACTCGGCTGGGAGCACACCGCCGCCTGGGGCGCCTCACCGGCCAGCGGTGAGGGTGCAGAGGACACTCTTCCCTCTGTGGTCCTAGCAAGGCCAGTCACTGGCTGTCCACCGCTCCCCACAGGGGTGCCCCCAACCCAGTGCTGCCCTCCCTACTGGCTGCTCTTGTGGCTTTCGGGCACACACACAGGTCAGGACCCGACTCCAGCAGGGGGTGGATCCACAGATGTCCAGCCTGGCCAGAGCCCGGTAGCGTCAGGGAGCGAGACCTGAGGTCTCCGCAGCCTGGTAGCATCAGTGGTGACACCTGTAGTCGCCGGCCTGCAGGGCAGGAGGGAAGCCTGGGAGGGGAGGGGGCAGGCCGGAGGGGTTGGGGGCAAACCAGTGGTTGGGTGCAGAGTGGGACCTGGAGGGAATGAAGGAGCCCCCCCTCCTCCCAGAGCTCCGGGGCCTCAGGCCATCCTGGGCACGGGGCAGGGAGAAGGAGGGCTCCTGGGTCCTCCTCGGTTCTGTAAGAAAGATCACGTGGAGACAGTTCCTCTCTCCCTCCCGCCTGCCTCTCCTTCTCTAGGACCGCTAGATGGATGTGTTTCAACAGATTCCGAGCTGATAAAATCTTATTTATCTTCGGCTGTTGACACGGAGCCGTCAGGACTTGCCTGTTCGGGGATGCGTGTGTTCCTTCGTGTTTGCAGGAAATGGTTCTCCCAAACGCTGGTGTGTGCCCATCCCGCCCCCTCCAACTCTTCCCCTCAGATCCACACCTCCCCGTCCCCCGCCCAGCTCACGATGGGCCCGGCCTGGCTGGAAGCCACAGGCCTGGCAGGGCTGGTGCGGGGGTGATGGGGGAGAGGGTGGCGGGTGGCGGGCGCGGTGTGGTGGCTGTTAATTTCCTCGCACCCGCTCCCCGGCAGCTGGGTGCCCAGCATGGGCAGGTTTGGGCAGGAGCAGAGTGGAGAGGTGATAATAACTTGTCTGTCATTTTCCAGGGACGTGTAGCGTCTTGCAAACCGCAAATACCGTTAACCAGCTTGGGTGAATCTGTTACAACAGATTCTGGGAGACGGGGCCCTCAGTGGGGGCTTTATTTTTTTTAATGATTTTTTTATAGACCACTTTTATCTGCTTTCTGTATGTGTGTGCATGCATGCGCTGGTGCTCACACCCACATTTCTCCCTGCTCTTGGGCTACGGACCCTTTGAGGACCTCCTCAAGACCACAGACCCTCACTCACCCTAGAAAAGCTCTCGAGTAGATCAGCAGAGCGCTTGGCAAGAAGCTTCATGGGGTTCCAGGAAGCTTCCAAAGCTCATAGGAACCCCCGGTTCAGCCTCCTTTCTCCCTCCAAGGGAGGAGGCCTCCCAGGGTGACACAAACCACAGGGACAGTGCCCCCTACTTCTGGCCACCCCCCTCACTGGCACAGATCCACTTCCACAATCCCATCTTCACTCAGCCAAGAGGGACTGGGGACACGGGGAGCTCTGACAGACGTCAGCGAGGTGACCGGCCTGGGGGATGCGGGGACACCTATGACCATCACCACAGCCTGCTTCAGGGCACCCACGCTCAGAAGGCAGTGAAGGTCTTCGCTGGAAACCCACACACAAGGAAACCCATGGCCAACACTCCACCCTGGATGCGGGCCTGGTGGCTGGAAGATCCAGGGAACTTGGGACGCCAGGGCAGCAGCCGGTGCCTGGCCGGCAGAGAAGGCAGGCCTCTATGATTCCTCAACAGCTCCTAGCTTGGGATGGGGTGGTGTGGGAGATGCTTCTGCTGACACCTCTGTGAACCTGGATGGCCCAGGCTCCCCTCGCCAGGAGCCCAGCGGACCGGGAGGTGGAAACAGGCTGTGCTGGTGCTGAGAGACCCTGACTACCATCTTGGGGAGGCCCTGGAGGCTGTGTTCTAGAAGCTGTCCCCTGGAGAGAGAGAGAGGCTGCAGGCCCCTGACAGCCTCAGTGAGTGTGCCCCCTTCAGCTGCACCCCTAAACCAGCACTCCTCGTCCCACTCAAGGCTGTGGGCTGCCAGGGGAAGTGGCTTCTGTCCTGGGCTAAGATCAGGGGCAAGGTGGACAGCAGGAGTGCACTGAGCTGACCCAAGAGAGAGGCTCCAGTGGGCACTGGGCCTGCTGTGCAGGGTGGCCAGCAGGGCAGGAGCCGAGGGCCCACCCAAAGCCTGGCCAGACGGAGGGGACAGACCAGGTGGGTCTGGGGAGGCCATGTCCGCTGGTGTCGAGGCCAGGAGGCCCGTGAGTGGGCGCCGTTGCCCCGCACTCTCAACGGGGCTCCCGGGGCCACCTGCATGGCCACCGTTTACTGACACCTTCTCCGTGCTGGGTCCACTCGCACACAACCCCCCCCTCGAGGTCACCCTCTCACCCTGTTTTAGCAACACAGAGCTCTGCTTCCAAAAGCTGGGGTAGCGCCGCCTTGGGCCCTTGAGCTCCATCTCCAGAGCCCTTGTCACCACTGGGCTTGACTTGGGGCCGTGAAGACCACGTAGCTCAAAGAGGCAGGTGGACAAGGACACAGGGCCAGCTGTGACACCCTTCATCCCAGCTGGGCTGAGCTCCAGCCTCTCAGGACAAGGGAACCAACAGGCGGGAGCCTGACCTGCCCTGTCCTGCTGGGGAGGGGGGGCATCTCCCTCGACTGCAGAAGGAGCATAAGACAGCCTCCTGGTGCAGTGAGGGGTCTCCAGGTGGGGATTGCTGGGGAACAGCTAGCTGGGGGGAGGCAGCTGGCCTGGATGCTCCAGCCCCCACTTTTCTGTTGAGATGCTGTGTGATGAGCCTCAGTTCTGACCCTGAAGGGCCTTGTCGAGTCACCAGCTCCCCTGTGAACAGTGCTTGGGGGGTCCTGGCACACAGGGGGTCCTGTTGTCTCCTCGGTCACTCTGGTCCCTCCAGGAAGAGGAAGCTGCCCAGAGGCCGGCCGTGCCCGTGGCCCCAGTGAACCCTGAGGAGGAGAAGGACGTGCCCCCACCCCCTACTCCCAGGGCACAAACAGCGTCACCATCCAAAGCACCAAACTTTGGTTCTGCCGGGTCCAAACTCAGTTCCTCTGCCCACAAACTTGGCTTCTGACTTTGCAAGCCTGTCTGTGCTGGCCTCCTTTGAAGTCCAGTGTCCCTGCCTGCAGTGGGTATCCCCACAGGCTGGCCTCATGGAGACAGCGCTCTGGCCAGAACCCGGCTAGCAGGGCCGTGGCCAGGCCTCGGAACTGCCCGACATGAGGCAGCGTGGGGAGGCTGCCTACCAGCCCAGCTCTGATCCAGTGCTGGGAGGGCCCCTGGGACGGCCGGGGGAAGAGGCCCCCACTATGCTCACCCTACCCCCTTGTGCCTTTTTGAGTTGTCGTGGCCTTGTCGGCATGGTGAAGGCAAGGGTCAGTGGCCAGCTTCCACTCACAGGACAGTCCCAGAGCCTCTGCCTGTGGGCATGCCATTCTGGATACTGGGCTGTGCAGTGCAGGCAGTCCTTCCCCCAGCTCCCTGCAGCTTCTGGATGGCCTGGGGGCATCAGGGCCAGAGCTGAACCAGCTGCAGGAGGCTGAGGGGACTCAGGGAGGGGAGGCTGGGCAGTGGCCACGGCAGTGGCAGACGCTCAAGGTGGCCTCCTGGAGGGCTGTCACGTTGGTCCCAGCAGGAGCCCTAAGGAAGCACCCTCCTGCCTCTGACCTTCCTGCCACGGCTGCCACAGGTAAGCCCCCAGTTGGGAACCACAGTTAAAGCCACGCCCTCCAGTCAGGAAGCAGTGAGAGCGTTTCTTCACTAAACAAACCCCACTCCCGGCCAGCAGGAGAGAAGCCCCGGGACCTGCATGCCCTGGACACGGTGGGTAGCCATTTCTCAGCTTTTAGTACAGATGGCTGCAATCGAAGTTTTCGCTGGAACTTGTAACTGGCCAGTGAAGGGTCCGAGGCAGGGAGTACTGACTTCTGAACATCCGGTCCCGTGCAGCGCAGCATGAGGCGATCCCACTACATAGCACCACCTGGGCTCATCCTCCCTGGGCACTAGAGGCTCTGGCTGCTCCCCTCCCCAACACCAGGACCCCACAGAGGAAGAGGGCCTCGCCCTGGTAGGTCTGTGATCCTGAGGACTCTGCCTCCAGGCCACTGAGTGGTTTTCCCAACAGCCTCTGATCATCTACTTCACCCAACCCTGTGTACCTTTCACAGGGGCTTTCCTGCCCTAGAAATTCTGAGGGATCCATGAACTTGAGCTTGGTTTCCAAGTTCGGGATCTGAGAAAACCCCAAAGCAGATTTCCCTGACAAGCAACCACAAGGACCCACTTGGCTTGGACGCAAAGCCCCCACTCACTGCTCAGCTGTGACCTTCATCCCGAGTTCCCCATGGCCAAGGTCCAGGGCACTCAGCCCCCTGCTGCTGCAGCAGCGGTTCTAGGAGAAACCGAGGTGGGGTCTCCCCTTCTGGCCTCACTTTCCCACCCAGAAAGGGGGCTAAGGGAGCCTGAGAGTGAGCTGAGGATGGCGGGCCTGGCTGAGGTGTGGCAAGAGAGGAAGAGGGGCGGGTCCCCTGCCCAGCTCCCCTGACCCCAAGCTCTCCTGGCCTGTGGCTACTTTTACTTTTGAGCCTGGTCAGACCCGATCTTATAGAATGCTCCTGAGGAGTTTTCATTGGTCAATAAGAAGCAGACAGAGAAAGTGGTCAGGCAGACTCCACCCGCCCAGGGGCAGCTGTCACTCACGCGCTGACAGTGATCACAGGCTTGCTAGGGGCCTGGGTGCTTCCTGCCGTAGCCATTGGCAGGCCCTGTACCTCTGAGGGATCAGCTCCCCTTACCACTGGTCCCCTGGGTCCTGGGGGTGTCTGCAGACCCAGCCCTCGGAGCTGGGAGAAGGCTAGTCCTTAGATGTGCCCCACAGAGGTACACAGGCTGTGCCTACAAGCTAAGTAATGAAAGCCAGGGGTCAGGCTGCTGGGGTTCCAACCCCTCTCTCCCTGTGCTGATGGGTGACCTTGAGCAGGGACCTGGCCACCTAAGCCTTATCAGTAAAGTGGGGAGACCCTGAGAGCCTACAGCATGTACCAGGGTGCTCCTGGTGGGGCCTGCCCACAGGGGGACCCTGCAGGGGCACTGTCGATCCACAAACCGGTCACCCCAAAATTCACAGAGCTGTGTCCAACTCAGAAAAAGTCCCAGGAGATGAGAAATGACATGGATCGCATTGTGTCCCTTCCACAGCCCCACACTTCCGAGATGGACCCCCAAACCCAGGGGTTCCTCTACAAGAACCTTGGGGTGGGAGGTGGCAGCTGCCCTGGGAGCACCCCTCAGCAGCAGGGACTCAGGGCTCCTCTCAGGAGTCCCCAAGCTGAGCTCTGTGACCTCCAGGCGCAGGGCTCCCTGGCTGCTTGAGGGGACAGAAGGAGAAGAGGTGACCCCTACCTCGGGCCGCGAGCCAGGCACTGATGCCCCAAGTCCAGCCACAAGAAGCCCTGACCCCAAGCTCGACACAGGGTGAGGTTTGCTGAAGACCCTCCCTGAGTGTGGTGCATCCGATTCCCCTAAATAACCCGTGTTTCATCTCCACAGTGTTAGGACTCTTCCTTCAGTTTCAAATACGTATAATTGCTCCTGGTGCCAGTAAAAGGTATTAATTCCACTTATGCATTCCATAAACTTTTAGGATAACGCAATTGATACCGCGATCATGTTGGGACACCTCCACTATTATTTTCCTGCTTGCAAACCTCCGAGGGGCTGGAAAGCTTTCTCCCAAATCCATTAGTGTTGACTCAGCCCCGTTCTACCCAGGAATCCCATGAAGTGCCTTTGTGTTTCCTGGCCCCCCACCGTGTGCTTCTAGGAGGGGCATCACTTGGCCTTCGTGGGCCAGCTAACCCCCAAGACAGGCAAATGGACACATTCCCCACTGAGTCTGAGGGAAGCTGGAGGTCACTGAGGGGCTTTGTCCAGGCTGGCGGGCTGTCCATAGGTCCCCCAGGGGCCAGCTGTGCCCTCACACTGCCGCGTACCCACACCATCTCTCCTCACGGCAGCCTGCCCTGTGGGCCGTCAGCAGTGCCACCCAGTCTGCCCAAGGTGACCACAGATGCCCAACAGGGCCAGCGCTCTGACCACAGTAAGTCGCCCTTCTGCCCTCGGAAGCCCTTTCTCAAACCTCCAGAACACCAAGGACAGCCCTTCCCTGGCTCCCAGGTTCAGCCTGGAAGCAGATGGGGAGGCCGGGCTGGGCTCTATAGCATCCAGACGCCCTCACGGGCTGCTGCTGCTCTGTGCTCCCTGGGACTCTTGTCACCAGCTGTCCCCACACTGACAATGTAGGGGGGCTCCCGGGGTGGGAGTGGCCATCCGGAGGTCAACAGAGGGTGAACCGCCATGTCCTGGGGAGTATGTGGAACAGGGACCCAGGAACCTGGCATCTCCATCCGCAGCCTGGATCCACCCATCTACCAGACCAAAGAGCATCAGTGCCCAAGGGCGCCAGCCTCACTCACACCCGTGAGCTCTCATGATGCCTGTCTCTCTCCAAAGCACAGAAGGCCCCCAAAATGGACAAGCCCCAGCCGGGATGCTCACAGGCAGCGAACACTGGCGGGGGTTACAGAACCTCCTGTGATAGTGCCCTGGCCAGCCACACGCCCAGCTGGCCTGGGCCCTGCCCCTTGTTCACAGTCTCAGGAAGAGCCCAGGCCCCTCCTCTGGCTGCTCAGTTACCTGCCACCCACTGCTCCTGGTTCCTGGAGGAGGGGAGGGGCTGTCAGAACCCTGGGCAGCAACCAGGAGGCACAGGCATGCGTGTGCATGTTTAAGAACATGTATGCATGTCTGCACAGGTGCTCCCACGTGCGGACAGCATCTACATGCACACATGTGCACACGTGTGCTGTGGTGTGCATGTGTGTGTTATGTGTGCGTGTCTGCATGTGTTCACACGCCTGTGCGTGTCTGCATGTATTCACATGTCTGTGCATGTCTGCGTGTGTGTTCACACATCTGTGCATGTCTGCATATGTGTGCTCTGTGAGCGTGTCTGCACACGTGTTCGTGTTTGTGCATGCATATCTGAGTGTTTCATGCACGCATATGTGCACATATCCTATGAGCTGAGGGCTCCAGGCCCTTCTGAGCCCTCAGTGTGGGTATGAGACCTGAAGTCTAAGGCACACAGGTCAGAGCAGATCCATCCAGGGCTGTGGGACTCGCAGGGGGCGTCGGCCAAACAGAAGCCAAAGACCCCATTAACAGCTGCAGCCGTGTGGGGACTGGTGAGGGTGTTTTTCCTGAGCAGGGAGAGGAGTGAAGGCAGCAGTCAATCTGGAATTGCACTTGAGAAAAATATGAATTATCTATCAGTTACCAGCAGGCTGGCGTAGGGGGCAGCGGGCGGCACAGCGGAAGCCAGGATGGCAAGCCCGAGCGGCAAGTCTGGGCAGTGCCTGCACAGCCAGGGCCCCGCAGCCGTGAGCAGGGAGGATGCCCAGTGGTCTCCGTCCTCACCAGGAGCTGGCCGCCCATCTGCCCCCTCCCTGGGCAAGGAGGAGAGCCTGTGGGGACGGGGTCCGCTCCCAGAACCGAGGTGCCAAAAATCTCATTATCAATGTTTGTCCCATCTCTACCCTGGCATGGAGAAGGGCTGGAGAGGGGGATCTGTGAGCACCGTCTTCCTCCACTCAGCTCCATGAGCCATGGTGGAGGGTGGGAGGTGCGGGGAGGAAGGGAGGGAGGGAGGTATCCACTGCTTGGGCTCTGGGGGGTGAGAAGGGCTGGAGATTGGAGGCAGAGCCACTGGGGCAAGCGAGGCTTCCTCTGCGCCCTGGACAGACCACCCATGCGACCACTTAGGGCCAGCACAACTGTGGCCAAGGCATGAGCCCCTCCAGCCCTAAGGTCACATGCCTGGCAGGGGACGGTAGAGGCAACCAGGCACCAAGGGGCAGCTCCCATCCCTCCCCGAGGACCAGCTCAGACCATTCCAGGTGCTCCAAGCCCCCAAGATGCGACAGAAATTCCACCAGCATCCTCAAACAGTGGAAAGGAAGGGAGCCAGGACCCCCACAAGCTGCCCACCGGGACTCCTAAGAACCAGCAACTTGGGCCCTGATGACAGAATGTCAGTGAAGAAGGGACCGGGATCCTTCTGCTTAGAAGAGAGAGAAAGGGCTTAAGAAGCAAGTGGGAACTTGGAATAAGAGCGGTAGTGGGCCTCCTGTTGCTTGAGGTGTGCAAGTGCAGTGATGTCTCGAGGGCCAGACCTCACAGCAGGGGTGTGGGGAGCAGGACCCCACAGGCCATAAAGAATCCCTGGCAGGTGCAGCTTTGGGTAAACAACTTTGTCCAGGAGGACCAGGCTCCGTGGCAACCCCATCATCTAAGGAAATAATAAAGACATGCCAGCACTAAGCCCCATGCAGCACAGGCACCATCCCATTTAAGCCTTATCTCCTTCACCAATAGAGCAAAGGAATGAACATTTGCAGATGAGGCCATCTGGGCACCAACAGGACCAGGTGCTCCCTTGGCCACTGCAAGCCCTGGAGTCAGTCTGAGCCTTGACTCAGCAATCGGTCAGCATCTGGGGGAGCCCACTGCTCAAGCAAGAACTCAGAAATAGCTGTAGGGGGCTGCCCAGGCTGCCTTTTGCTCCGCCCCATCTCTGGTTCCCCAGAGTGTGGGAAAACCACAGTCTGGCCAGTGGGCACTGCGGACAGTGGGAACCAGTTCTTAAAGTGGCAGAACCTTAGTGTCACCTTCTCAGCACTCCCATGGGGGCCAGAACCAGCCCCCGGACACAGCCCAGCCTCCTCTGCTCCAGGGTCCTTTGCCAGGAGCTATGAGTGAGCACGGAGATGCTGTTCCTGGAGAAGGTGATGTGGCCCCATGGCCAGGACCTGCCAGGGGTCCACAGAGCATGAACCAGAGCCAGGCTCACTTTCCCTTCCTGGGGGCAGGCAGGAGACTGGCAGGTCCTTGGGGTGCCCTTTCCTGCCCCATGCCCTGTGTACCCAATGCTCAGAGGTGAGCTGCTAGTGTATCCAGGGGTCTCGGAGTCTCTATAGCCTTTACTCTGCCCAGCGGGACATCAGGCAGCCTGTTTCTCTCTCAGCCAACAGTAGGGACAATGCGGTTCCCACGCCAGCACCACCACCCCACCCCACCCCGCCGGCCTCTGCATAACTCTGAGAAGGTGGTCTAGACTATCCTGCATGCATGCTAATTCGCTTCAGTCGAGTTTGACTCTTTGCCACCCTGTGGACTGTAGCCCACCAGGCTTCTCTGTCCATGGGATTCTCCAGGCAAGAATACTGGAGTGGGTTGCCATGCCCTCCTCCATGGGATCTTCTCAACCCAGGGATCGAACTTACATCTCGGGTTTCCTGCACTGACAGGTGGGTTCTTTACCACTAGCGCCACCTGGGAAGGCCAGTCCTGGACTATAAATGCGTCAGTAACAGATTCTACCTTCTGGATTGTAGGCAGTTTCAAGGGTTAACATAAATTCAAAGAGCTTAGGGCAATAGCAATTCACAATAGCAATTCTGGGAAGCAGCAACCATGGGTGTGTGGGATGTTCTCAAAGTTGGCAAAATCTTGATGGTGGTGGGTAGGAACATGCAGATGTGCCCAAGGGCGCTGCGGCAGGGCCTGGGGTCCGCAGCCTTGGGGCTCCATCTCGACCTCCTGTCTCACACCCACGCTTGGAGATGACAACCCAGAGACAGAATGGGCAACGCCTAAACATGCCTACGACAGAGGCTTCTCGCCAGCCTTGCACTGCCTGGAGGAGGTGGCCTCTGTGGACCCAGGGACCGAGCTCAGATGGCTTCAGGTGTCTGAGGTGGGAGCCTCCTGTCCACCCGGGACAGAATTCAAACCAGAGCCCCCACCCAAGCTCAGGGATGCTGGCCAGGCAGTCTTGATGAAAACAGTCTGCCTCTGTCCTCACGGGGGACGAGGGACATGTCCATCCCCTCTGGGGTGCTGTGGGCGGCTCTGTGGGAGGCTGGCCCACTCTGGCCACGCGTCCGAGGGCTGGGCACGCCCAGACTGCCCAGCCCTGAGACCCGCCTCCTGCCTGATGCTCCTCCTGGCCAGGTGGGAACCCTGAGCGGACACGGGTGTATGTGGTCACCCCCTCCCTGCCCTGGGCACCACTCACCGTCCAGGTGGCCGACTTGGCTGTGCTCGACTGCTGGAAGGTCACCTCGAAGTGGTGAGGGCCAGGGTAGTCAGTGTTGGAGGGGATGACGGGCGCAGGTGACATGGTGTCGAAGGTGGAGCTGGGCTGCGCGTAGGGCGAGTGGGTGGGCACGCTGGCGGCGTGCTCTGGGGTGTAGGGGCTGGCCGAGGCCGCGCGGCTGCTCATCTGGTCCATGGTGCTGCTCAGCAAATTGAACTGGGACTGGCGGGAAGGGGAGGAGGGAGGGGGAGACACACAGTCAGGCTGGAGAGTGGAAGCCATCCCGTCCGGGGAGGTGTCCTGTTACAGGAGCCTTAAAGGGCCAGCGGCTCAGTCATCCCAAATATTTCCTCGGTACCCCCCCACCCCGACAGGTCACTACTTGTGTTGGGATAAACTGACATATTCACCTCGCCCTCCTCTCTCCATCAGCCTCCCGGGTGCCAGGGCTCCTGGGGCTCTGCTGAGCGCACCTGGAGGGAGCTGCCTGTGGGGGCGGCTCCCAGGGCTGATGCCCTGGCTGCACTCTCTGGGGGCAGCACCTGGCTCAGCATCCTCATTTCTTGCCACCCCAACCCCCCGCCCCCTTCAGTTCAAAGTGGGGAGACCTTGCCCCAGGGAACCAGGCAGAAAGAGGGTGCCCCAGGGTGCAGGGGGCACACACCAGGCTCCGTCCAATGCAGGGGCTGCCCAAGAGGCTCTGGGGATCCAGCCCTGTAGGGTTGGGGGCTGGATGGTGGCTGAGCCAAGAGTCACTTTCGAAGGGCCCCTACAGGCTGCCTCCATCCATCAGCATCTGAATGCCGCACCCCCGCCCCCGCCCCCACCCCCACAGTCCCCTCTGCTAGCATCTTCCACACCCTCCACACGAAGAAGGAACAGGAACTCAGCCTCACCGTGTGGGCGTGTCCCCTGGGTCACCCTCTGCGGGGTCCCGACCATCAGTCCCTGCCAGGAGCTTAAAGGAGACCCCAGCAAAGGGAGGGGGTGCCAACCCATGATTCAGTGCCTTGAGGGCAAGGCAGGGCAGAGCCCCCTTGGAGGGCTGGCACGGAAGACCCCCTCCCGATGGTGGGGGGAGGTGCGGGGCGGGGGGAGGGGGGGGTAGGCTTCAAGCAGGAGGTGGTTCAGAGGATGACACAGTAGCCGACAGGGACCAGACCGGCTCTAACCTCGAATGCTAAACTGCTCCTTCTCTGTGCCAGCTGCGCTCCGCGGAGCTGTTCCTTCTCACCACCTGGGGTGGGCGTTGCCGCCCCCACTTGCGAATGAGGAGACTGAGGCTGGAGAGCGGGTGATAACCTGGGGACTGTGAACTGGGGGACTTGCGTCTGGTGGGCAGAGAGCCTGGAGTCCCCCTAGTGGGGTGAGGGTTAGGGGTGGGGGGCGGACCAGAGGTGGCGGGGAGGACGGGACAGTGGGAGGAGGGGGGCAGGACCAGACAGCGGGAGAGGAGCCCTCCTGCTCTGTCCTCTTCTCCACAGTGAAAAATAAGAGCAAGTTCCTCCCATGGATGGTCAGGAGAAACTCCGCCCTGGGGCAACCCATGCTCAGCACCCCTCTGCACTTCAGGAGGCTGGGGCTCCATGACCCAGAGTCCCCTCCTGCTCAGTACTCCTCTCCAGGCATGCATTCCCCTGGGCCCCTCCCAGCCTGGAGAGGTGACTCTTCCCCTGAGGTCTGCCCAGCCTGGAGGAACTTCGGCTGGCCCTGGTGATGATGGAGCCGGGAGGTGACTGGTGACGGACAGCAGGTGGCGGGTTCTTAGCAAAGCCACTGCTCCCCACTCCTCCTGCCCACTGTGCCTCCCCGAGGTGGGTGCCCCAGCCCCAGTGGCAGACTGCCACCCAGTGCAGATCGTCTGGCAGTGAGGCAGAGCCTCCAGGCCCACCTGTACCCTCCCCATCAGGAACGGCCAGACTGGGTGAGGCCATCAGGGCACAGGCATGATGCCCTGGCTGAAACTGCCATTGGACAGATCCCTTAAGCGGATCCCTTTTCTGTTTGAACCTCCAGGGCCATTCCTACTCCCTGTAAACCAGTGGGACAGGGAGCCCTGCAGGGCAGACCCCACTTCACTGTCCCGTTGAGCTTCCTTCCCTGGTCAGCGCTGTACCACCCCCGCCACAGCCTTCCTACCCTCTGTGCCTCACCTGTAAGACGAAGGGGGCCCAGTGCCCACTGCCCACCTTGCAGGTGGATGAACAAACTGCAGAGTACGTGTGATGGAATATTATTCCCCCACCGTCAGAAAGAAATGAGCTACTGATGCCACAACCCAGAGGAGAAACACACCATGCAAAGGTGCAGACACAAAACCTCAGATGTCTTCTCTCTATTGACATGACGGTCCAGGCGCGGCAGACCCGGGGGAGAGACACAGGCAGGGGGCGGCCAGGGCTGGGGGTGCTGCAGGGGGACGGCTCAGGTGCAGGCTCCCTTCTGAGACTATGGAAGTGTTCTAAAATGGACTGTGGTGATGGGTCCACCTATCTGTGCATTTTTAAACTGAAGTATAGCTGATATCTGATGTGTTAATTTCTGCTGTACAATAAAGTGACTCAGTTATACACATCTATACATCTTTTTCGTATTTTTTTCCATTCTGGTTTATCACAGGATGTTGAATATGGTTCCCTGTGCCATATAGTAGGGAGAAGGCAATGGAACCCCACTCCAGTACTCTTGCCTGGAAAATCCCATGGATGGAGGAGCCTGGTAGGCTGCAGTCCATGGGGTTGCTAAAAGCCGGGCAGGACTGAGCGACTTCACTTTCACTTTTCACTTTCATGCATTGGAGAAGGAAATGGCAACCCACTCCGGTGTTCTTGCCTGGAGAATCCCAGGGACGGGGGAGCCTGGTGGGCTGCTGTCTACGGGGTAGCACAGAGTCAGACACGACTGACGCGACTTAGCAGCAGCCACACAGTAGGGCCTTATTGTTTATCCATTCTATACGTAATAGCTTGCATCTGCTAACCCCAAACTCTCAATCATTCCATCCTTTACCTACCACCTACTTGGGAACTGTAAGTCTGTTCTCTATGTCTATGATTCTGTTCTGTGAATATATTTAAAAAACACTGAACGGCATACTTCAAACTGCATACTGCAAACACTGAACTGAACACAGCTGAGCTGTGTGGTAAGTAAATTGTAACTCAGTAAAGCTATTGAAAACAAAACAACGGACCCTGCGGATCCTCGCCTCTCCTGAGCCCAGGTTGTTCTGGGGATGGGGGGGATTGACAGCCACTCACTCCCGAGGGCCCATCTGGGGATCCCAAGTGCTCTCACACCCCCTTTCTCCAGGAGAGCTCTGCTCTGTGCCCCCCTGGTTTATGCCTCCCCACTGGACTTCAGACCCCACAAGGACAGACCTTGTCCCACGGGCATCAATGTATCCCCACATGGACACAGGAAATGCAGCCGGTGTGAACTGAGCTGTGCTGTGAGCATAGAGAACCGACTCCAAGGACTTAGTGCCAACGAAAAGAATAAGATAAAATATCTTGTTCACAGTTTTATATCGATGGCATGCTGAAATGAGCATAGTTTGGGATAAGTGAAATAAATTCTTGAATTATTTCCATTGTTTCTTTTCACCATTTTTAATGTGGTTACCAGAAAATGCAACATTATATATGCGGTTTGCATTCCGTTTCTCCTGGACATTAGGCACAGGATCCTCAATCAGTAGCCGATGAGGGACTTACAGCTGGAATTATTGTTATTACTATTAATTATGAGGGACTTGTAGCTGAAATTATTGTTATTACTATTATTACTATTAAATTATCAGCACGCCCTTTAGGGGTGTAGTGCATTTCTCATTATGGTGTGGTTACTCAAGAGGGTTCCTCCCCTCAAAAAAGAGGGTTGCTGGACAAGAGAGTGAGCAGGTACAGGGATGAAGGGATAGGTGGATGAATGGATGGAAGAATGGAGGGACGAATGGTGAAAGGAGGGATGGGTGGGTGGATGGATGGAGGGAGGGAGGGATAGATGGATGGAGGGGCGGATGGATGTGTGGATGGATGGGCAGAGGAAGGGAGGGATGGGGGAGGAGCAGAGGGATGGATCGATGGATAGTTGGAGGGATGGATGGAGGAGTGGGGGGCAGCAGGATGCCCCTCCCACCATCTGGATGCCCAGGAATGAGCATGGGATGTACGCCTGCTCCCCCATCACAGGAGGCTGAGAGCCCTGTGGGTCCTGGGGGGAGGAGTCCCAGCCTGCTCTCATTGTTTTTCTTTTCTAGGCGGTGAGCATGGCCCCTCTGGAGGGTCTTCCCTGTGCCTCCACTGAAGGCTGCAGGGAGCCTTCCTCATCTTGGCTGCAGAAGCATCCTATGTCCTGAGCAAGGTGGCCCAAACCAGGGGTCTCAGGTCTGTCCCCCCCTGCTCCATCCCCAACAGGAAGATGGCCCAGGCCAGCGGGGCAAACAGCCCTTGCCTCCCAGTTCAGGAGAGGCGGGAGGCTGCCCCACGACAACGTGTTCAGATTTTAACTTGTCCACATTCTTTTCAGATCTGAGGCGGGTGCCAGGGAATTAGTCATTGAACCAAAAGGAGCCGGGCCGATAGGATCTACACGCCCAGCAGCCACAAAGCAGGGAGGGGGATGACTTCCAGCAGGCTGGCCCCTGTGCAGGAGACCTTAATGAGATGTGGGACCACCGAGTCCAGAGAGGGTCCTGCCCCCTCTGCAGGTCCTCTTCTTGCTCCAACCTAGGTTCAGGGGCTTCCTGTGGTCTGGGGTCCTGGGAAGCCCCCCCACCCGCCCGGGAGCCCGAGGACAGTGGCCCTGTGCTGGGTCTGGCTCACAGGGGCAGATGCGGCCCTGGGGACACTGGGGCTGACCCTTCCTCCCTCGTGCTTCCCTAGGGACACCATGCCCATACCCTTGAGCCAGCTGTCCCTGCGGCTTTTCCCTGTGGCTTTGAGCACAGCTGGGAACCCGAAGATTAGAAGCGAGGCACCTCCGCCCTGAAGGGCCCTTTCTTTCCTGCCCACAGGAAACTTCGAATTTCCTTCCTCCTGACAGGAGCCTTGCTGGGGACCCCCGCCCTCCAGACCCAGCTGCTAAACAGGAGCCTGGACTTGGGGGGAGGGAGGGGAGGCCAGCGTAGTGCCCGAGGTCCAGGGTGGTGCACCCACCAGAGCCTGTGGGGGACGGGGGTTCTCCAGAACCAGAGGCCCCCCTCCCCCGCTCCCCGGAAGCTGAGACGAGACCCACTTGGCAGCAGCGAGGAACTTGGGCAAAACCAGGACTTTTTTGGTTTGTTTTGCTTTCAATAAGAACTCCCAAGAGAGTGGGCTGATCGGGACACGCCCGGCCCGCGGCGGTCCACAAGTACCTACATGCGCGTGCAAGGCTCTGGGCCCGACCCAAAGAGGGCCGTGAGCGGGAGTCGGGAGCCGGCGGGTGGCCTCTACTCCTGCATCTGAAGAAGCGCCCGGCCTGCCTCTGTGGCCTCAATGCCCAGTGGGCGGGCGGGTGGGGTGGGAGCACTGAGAGGAGGTTGGCCAAGCCAGCCCACTCCAACCCTTGATGCCTCTGGCTGAACAGGACAATACCCCAGGGGCCTCTCCCGCCAGGACCACGCAGCCCCTCCCAGACGGTCCTGTCCATCTGCTCCACAAACGCTCTCCTGAGGCTCTCTGTCTACTTGGAGCAAGATGCTGAGCCGGGGGAGATGGGCCAGAGCTGCCCTCTGGGTGCCTACGGTCTGCAAACCCACACGGGCAGGGCTTCTGGGTTTAGAGCGCCTAGGTTTATGTCCCAGCTTCCAAAGGGCAGCCGGGCTTGCTCCTGAGGTCAGTGTTTCTCCGGCAGGAATCTAGGGTGGCCCCATTTTTGCTCTGTGTGGGACCTTGGGTCCCGCATCGGGGAAGGCGTGTTCATGCACGTGCTCAGCACACACAGGGGAGGGGCAAAGGGTCCCACTTCAGGCGAGTCAGCAGAGGGAGGAGGTTAGATGGGGAGGGAGAGCAGGGACCGAGGCGGCCCCGCCCCCTGGATGGACACCCCGCTTGGCCTCGGGAGTCCCAGGGAAAGGATGGGGTTCCCCAAAAAGCAGTGGGGAGAGGTCCAAAGGGGACTGTCCCTGGGTGGCATCCTGTCCCAGCTCCTGCCCCACCCCACCCCCCTGTACCCAGCCCCCAGCCTCAGGGGCCTCCCTTCAGTCCCTGCTGATTGGCTGCGGGTTTTCCCCGGCACAAATTAGCCCTAGACTGGATGCTCAGAAGCTCTGGGTTGAACGAACCGGATCCTGGAACTCACAAGTAGACCCCCCAAATCACACATGTCCATTGTACCTGAGTGCTAGGCGCACTTTGGGGCCAAAGGCAGCTTCAGCCCAGGGCAGCCCTCCTGGGAGACCCTGGTGGGAGTGGCCCCTGTGCCCAAAGTGCCTCTGCCTGCCCTGGGGCTGGGCTGCCTCGCAGGGAGGGCAGGGAGGCTTCCCCCTCTGCGTCCTCCTCTGTCCCCCACCAATCGCCATCCTAATCATCCGTCTCCAGAACCAAGGCGCCACTGGGTCCATCCTTCCACTGTGAGCTGTGTTCTGTAGGTTTATAAGTATCCCATTTCACGTGTTTATCTATTTAGCATTTGTAAACCATCTCAAATGATTTTGGGGGGTGTCCCTGGAAAATAAACTGCCTTTTACAGCCTGTGTCCCCACCCCTCCTAATCTCGTGCCTCTCTGTGTCCATGACCATCTTCAACAAGGCTCCAGGATGCTAAGATCAGACACCAACAGACCACACGGTCAGGGATCCAGCACAGATTTACAATCAGGGACGACAAGCACTGATCTCTGAAGTAAAACATTTTTTTAGTGAGCATGGCAACAGAAAAACTTGTCAGTAAAATTTAAAACAACTCTGGAGGCTGAGCAGAGGGAACTGGGAAACACGGAGCTCAAACACTGATTCAGGGAGCATCTGTCTCAGCTGCAACGACACACCTGCACCTCTGGGCGGTGACGACAGCTCTAAGGGAGCCCGTTTCCAGCCTCCTAGTGACCCTACAGGTGGTGCCCCAGGGCCTCTGCTCGTGCTGTCTCCCACTCCCACTCACCCCCAATGCCAACTGTCTCCTCTACCGTACCAGCTCTCAAGCCTCACCTCTTCCCCGAAGCCTCCCAGGCTCTCTCCCCCCGTTTCTGTTTTCCAGGGCTTCCTCTGCTGCTTCTCTGAGTAGAGTAACTGACACAGTGATGAACACCTGTGTGGGTCTGCATCCATGCCCACCTTTCACCAATGGCTTCTGAGGGTCAAGCAGTTAATATACTAAAAAGCTGAGAAGGGTGCCCAGCACCCAGCGTGCACGGAAGCGTCTGCTGTTGTTCCTACCAGCTCTCTCTCCCTCACTTGCCCCAGGTGGGCACGAAGGCCACAGTCCTGAGAGCTACCATGTGGACAGCATCATTTCCAGTTCCTCCTTTTCCAAGCCACAGGAAGGCCAGCTCACCCATCCTGAATTCTCCCGCATTTCCGGCAGAAACCGAAGTTTCATGCTTTTAAGGTTTCTCCTATTCATTTAAGGTCTGGTGAGGAGAAGACTGTCACTCAGGGTGCCCTCCCAAGGCCCTGAGGGTCTGTCCCAGAAAAGATCAGAAGGGACTCAGCAAGGGACAAAAAAGACAGGACAACTCAGAAAGTGCCAAAGAGTCTGTCTGGTGGGGACCAGCGTGAACAGGGACCCAGGACGAGACACATCATTGCAGGATCCCACTGTCCAGGGAGCAGGGTGGGGAGAGAGAAACTTCCCCGCGGCATGGGAGCCCTGACCTTAGCACAGGGCTCCTCCACCACAGTGGGCCATCCATCGGATGCCCTCCTCCTGCTCTACTTCCTATTTCTACGTTAAAAGCCAGCTGAGTTTCCTGCATGCCTGCAGCCACAGAAGCAGCTGGCCAGCACCGAGTTCATGGCCCTGAAGTGTGTGCCGTGGCCCAAGTGCAGACCTTATCAGAGCCTTGAGTACAGCCAGTATGTGGGGTATCTGGGAGGGAAAAGTGGCAAGGAGCACTTGCTGACCTGAAGCTCCTGTCCCCGCAGGAGCCAAGCCTGCTCAAGGAGGGAGTGGGGGAGGGGGAGGGTCTGCCACACCTTTGGCTCTTTAAAACGGCCCCCCTTCCGGCAGAGGGTAGAACAGTTTGACAAAGAGCTGGTCCCTCCCCCACAGGCAGGGTTGAAATTCCACCAAATGGGGCAGCGCCCAGGTCCTGCCTCCAGGGAGCGCTGGGGGCCCCTGTCCATCCCAGGGCTTCCAGACCCCACTGGCCCATCCCAGCCCTGCCTCTTCCAGGTGGCCTGGCTGCACGGCTCGGCCACTGTGTTCTCAAGAGGTCACGAGCCCTGGTGACAGTGGCCAAGCAGCGGAACGCCTGCTGGCTACATCCCAGGGCGCCCATGTGGGCGCAGGTTTGCCCCCCCGGGGAGTGGGTTGGGGCGGAAATGCAGGATTCTAGAGAAGCTAGCAGCATCCTGGGAAGACGCTTTTCTGGGCTGCCCTTTGTCCCTGTCCCTGCTCCTTCCGGGAGAGGGAGAGGCAGCGGGAGAGGCAGCGGCATTTAAGTTCCCAGCAGACTGAAAGGAACTAAAGGATCAGTTTATCTTTTTTTAATTGGGAGGTGGGGCTGTCCCTTTTCCTCTGGCTGTAAGCCTCCGCACCTTTGTAGAAACCATGGCAAAGGTCTCACACCCTTGACCCTCAGTTTGTTTTAGAAGCTGAAAGCGGGTCTCCCTGGATTTACGTCAGGCCAGGAGTAGGACTGCTCTGTGTGGAGAGCAAGCAGGTGACAGCTGGCCTGGCCGCCCTCCCCAACACCCCCCTAAGCTCTTCTTGGTTTTTGACCTGAGCTAGGTTCACAGGGATCATGTGCGGGACCCTCGAGAACCAGCAGGGAGGTCTGGCTGCCAAGTCGGCCCTATCCATGTCCCCCATCCTTTCCCCAAGACTCCTGACAACAGGCAGATAAGATGTTTCCCAAAAACCCAGGAAGCCTAAACGCAGGTCCCAGCACAATCCCGTGTCCTTCCCAGATGTGCAAGGCGGCGACCCAACAGCCCAAGGCTTCACAACTTCCTCAGCTTCCTTCCCTCACTCCCTCCTGATTTCCATCCTTCCCTCCCTCTCCCTCTTCACTTCCCTCCATCACTTCCCAGTCTCCCCTCCCTCCCCTCGTTACTTCCCTCCCTCCATCCTCTCTCCTTTCTTCTCTCCCTCCCTCTCTCCCTCCCTCCCTCTAAACCTTGCTGGCTCCCGGCAGACTCACTCATGCTGCCTCCACCTGCCTGTCTGCTGCACCCAAGCCCCCCAAGCCTGCAGCTCCCACCCTGCATCTAGCACTGCACCAGGGTCTGCAGACAGTCTTCACCACCCCAAGGACAGGCTCTAGGCTGCCCTCGTCTGCACACCAGCATTCCAGCTGTGCAAGGCTTCCCCACTGGCTGGCTGTTCTCCCCCAGAGAACACTTCAGCCTTTCACCCCAGGGAAGCCCTGAGCCCTCCAGCTCACAGCAGGGGCTCTCTGTCCCCTCTTGCTTCTTCCTTACTCCCTCCAGGCCCTGCTCTAGGCCCACATCCCCAGAAAGCCTTCTCCAGCAGCCTGGCCTGGCTGGTCCCTCCAGGCAAAGGGCCACAGCTGAGCCCAAAAGGCATGGCCCACAGACCCATCCTTTCCTTTCCAGGTAGGGGAACCTCCTGCCACGGGAGCCACATCACCCTACTGCACCCGTCTGCGTGGTCTGGCGGGGGACTTCTCTTCGGAAATCTGGTAAATATAGTAAGTCCCCTACATATGTACAAGTTCCGTTCTGAGAGCTCATTCGTTAAGTTCAATTTGTTCATAAGTCCAGAAAAGTTAGCCTAAGTACCCAGCTAACACAATCAGCTATATATACTACTGTACTGCAATATGTTTAAAATACTTTTCACACAAATTATGTATAAAAAAACAACCACAAAAATTAAAGAAAACATTTTAATCTCACGGTACCTTGGAAAATACAGTACAACAGCTGGCACACAGGGACTGGCATCGAGTTAACAGGCAAGAGTCATTGACTGGAGGAAGGAGCGGAGGTGGGAGATGGTAGAGCAGAAGGGTTGTCAGCAATACAAGACGGAGGGCAAGCTGCAATGTCACTCCCGCCTGCCGCGGATGGCACGGGTTCTGGTTCCTTGCTGGATTCAATTCTATCTACCCTCCTGAAAAAATGATCCAGGGATGACTGGGGAGCAGCTCTTTTCCTCTCGTCTCAGATGACACAGCAGCACTGGGCTGCACTCTGAACGGTTGGGCTGCTGCAACCTTTGTGCACCGTTCTACATTCCAGTCTTGTTCCTCAGAAAGGAAGAGTGTCTCCTCAAACATAGAAAACCCCCGGGACTTCCCCGGTGGTCCAGCGGTTGAGAATTCCCCTGCCAGTACAGATCTGCCTGCCTGCCCTCGCAGAGGACACAGGCTCGATCCCTGGTCCAGGAAATAAGACCCCATGTGTCCCGGGGCAACTAAGCCTAAGGGTCACCAACCGCTGAGCCGGCGCTCTGGGGCCTTCGAGCCGCAACAAGAGAAGCCCTCGCACTGCAACTAGAGAGGAGCCTCCACTCGCCACAACCAGAGAAAACCCACACGCAGCAACGAAGACCCATGGCAGCCAAAAATAAATAAAAGAATTTAAAAGTGCACTGAAAAAGAAAACCCACCTGCCATTTCCCGCGTTCTGAGTCTTCTTAGCGGTACCAGCTACACTACCACTGCTTTCGCACTTGCTTCTGGACCTCCTGGGCTTGAAATGAAGCCACTGCACCACCATACTTGATACAGTAAAGACACGAAAGCTCAACCACTTGGAGAGGACGCACACACGTGACAGTGGACGCCAGACACGTGAATAACTTACATGACTGCATCTTTGAAAGTTTGCAACTCAAAGGTTCGCATGTAGGGGACTTACAGTAGCATTATCTGTGTCTTCCTCATGGGACCACAGCGTGCATCCAGATCGGATGGGGGCTGGGTGCAAGGTGCTGGGCCCCCTGCCCTGTGGCCCCTCCCGATTTCCCTTGGGCTCAGATGTCACCTCCTACAGTGCGAACCCCAGCCTGTCATTCTCATCCCAGGTACGGTACCTCCTAACCCAGGCCTCCACCCTGGTGACCCCCTTCATCTTGCTCCCCGCGCTGGAGGAAGGTTCAAGTCACCCCAGGTTTGAGGACCTGGGGTCAGATCTCAGAGGCTCTGCTTGGGGAGGGTCAGCCAGGCGCCCCCTCCTCTGGCATGCTCCGTCTGCTCTGACCTCTATCCCCTGCTCCCCAGAGGAGGATACCAAGACCAGACTTTCAAAATCTAGAGCATGAAACTTCCAACTCCCGATCTTCCCTGGCAGGCATGTCTGAGCTTGGGCACAACCTCGCCCAGAGGAAAGTGACTGACGGGCTGTCTGGGCTTCAGTTGGAGATAACCCGTCCCACTCAGAGCGGGACCTCCAGCCTGCTGCTATTTCCCACAGCGTCTCCCGGAGTCTGTGATTAAACGGATGGAAATGCCAACAAGATTCGACTTGTGCTTGGGGGGAAAGGCTCCCGCTCCTCCAGAAAATATGCACACATGCTCTCCTCTCTCGGGGCCTTGCCCAATCCTCGCCAGGGCCGTGTGGAACTTTCCACACATCGCACCAGGGGAACGTGCCCCCAGAAGCTCCGGCTGCGCTGCCGCTGAGGGAGACGTGTGTCTGCAGGACCCGCGGCCGGAGCCTCCGCCTGCAGATGGCGCTGCTGAGACAGTGAGGGCCCAGACTGGACCCAAGCGCATCCGCAGGGTCCCGCGTGGGTCGGGGGTCTCGGCCTGCGCCCCTGCTGGGCTCTGAGGAGCTGCCCCGTGAACAGGCAGGTGACCCACCGATGCAGAGCCTTTTTTTAACCACTGGAAAAGGGGCCCAGTCCACGTCCCACACCTCCCAGGGTGCCTGGAAGAAAGAGATTCTCAAGGAAAGTGGGGAGCTTGGTGATCCCTCATAGGCACAGCCAGCTGGGGTACGTTGGGGTGTTGGTTCGCCTTCCCCCTCAGCACCACTGGGGAGCGGTCAGCCCCCTTCCCCACTGCCTGCAGCCCCAGAGCCCGACCCATGTATCGTCCATTCATCCTTTTGTCTGTCTGTCCATCCTGAAGATGCTAAGCAGGAAGATACGGAGGGGCCATCATCAGGGTGGACAGACTCCTCAGTGGAGAGACTGTGAGAAGCACAGTGAAGGGGCAGGGAGGCGGTGGTGGGAGGGGAGCCCCCTGGGACGCTGGGGAGGGACTGCCTGCACCTACCCAGAAGTCCTGCGGGCGGACCCCAGCCCCGCCCTCCAGCCCTGAGGCCCAGTCCAGCTTCCCCCGGTGTGGGAGGCAGCTCAGCCCTTCAACTCTCATCTCCCAGGCACTGGGAGACAGCAGTGTGCGGGCACCAACACACGGCTGGCTGCACCCTCCGGAGCTTAGCTCGAACGGCGGAGAGTAGTAGAGGAACCAAGAGAACCGGCAAGTGAGGCTTCACTACAGGCTGAAGACAAAGGAAGACAAAAACAAAAGCAGCCCAGAGGTGGCCCAGGATGTGGGGCTGGGGGGGACCCTGGCCAGTGGGGTTCTGTAGGCAGGAGGTGGAAGATGCCACCAGCTACCCGGGTACTGGGTACCAGGACATCTAGACTCAGACATTGGGGAGGGGGAGGGCCTTCAGGCCAGGGAGCTGCAGGGCCGAGGGCAGGACACTGGTTAGAGGAGCAGAGCTCTCCCTACGGGGGCCTGAGGGGGACTGAGAGGGGAGGGACGCTGCTCCATGATGTGCTGCGTGAAGCTGGCACAGTCAGGGTCAGGCTGACTGGTTCCTGATGAGAGCGGGTGCAGCAGAAAGGGGCCCAGGAAGAGCTCCCAGGTGTTGCCGAGCGAAGGGAGGAAGGGTGGGTTTTCCACCAACTGAGAGGGACAGTCACTGTGCGGACGGTGGGGATGCCAAAAGCGTGGGTGCTCTGGGGACAGACGTGGAACCTGGCAGAGGAGCAGGAGCCTGGGCTGGTGAGCCCAGCTGACGGGATGACCCCTCTGTCCCCCAAATCAGGCTCTGACATCTCCTTCCGGAACGGTCAGTCCTCCCCCCAGCCCCAAGGCCTTGCATCCTCGCAGCACGAGCTAGGGAGCCTAGCCCAGAGCCCGCACCCCCCAGTTCAGACCCATCTGCTCCCATCCACGGAACGCCTCCTGCCGAGTCCCCTGAGGCCCTCCCTCTTCTGTCCTGGCCACCCCGCCCTCAGCAGCCTTCCCCACCCCGCTCCCTTCCCAGGCTGCCCCTTTTGTCTCCTGGCAGAGTCTCTCCCTCTGCTCAGCTCCAGTTTGGGGAGGTTCAGGGGAGCGGCCGGCTTGTCTCCAGCGTGCAGCCCCGCCCACCCTGATGCCCTGGGCTCCCCAGGGGCATCTCTGCCCAGACCCTCCAGCACTCGGGACACCTGCCCCAGGTGTCCAAGCGGCTCTTTCAGTCCGAGACTCAGACTCTGCACTGTCCTCCCGTCTGTAAGGTTCAAGAAGCCTGGACCTTTTTCTCAGTGCCTCTCCTGCCCTTATTCCGAAGGTCATCTCCAAAGCCCCCCTCAGCTGGCCGCCTCCCGACACCTCCCCATCTCCTCCTTGCTCCGTGTCTCAGGTCCCAGGCATCGGGGTGGCACTGCTCGGCCCTCAGCCCCACCGGACATCCCCTCCCACTTCCTCCCAAAGCTTCAGAAACTCTACTCCTGTTTCTCCTCTTGTTCACCTGTACAGTGGCCAAGACGCGTCTCACACAACACAGCCAAAGCAGAACGCTTACTTTCACCCTAAATCTCACTTCTTCAGCTTCCCAGCTGCATAAATGCCGACTCCCTTCACCCAGTCACTTAGGTCCAAACCTCAAGCCCATCAGCAGCCCTGTCCAGGACCCCAGGGCTCTCAGCCCTTCCCCTGCTCCCTCCGGGTCCAAGGCTCCTGCGCTGCTCTCCATCTGTCTCCCGTGGCTCCCAGCCTCGCCCTGCCCTCCTGTGGTCTGCTCTCAGCACTGCAGATGGGGCTGCTTCTAGAACTCAGGAGGGATCCCGTCCTCCTCTGGTGTGCCCGGTGTGCCTGGGGAGGCAGTAGGCTCTCAGCTAATATTTCTTAACGCCCTGACTGGCCTTTCCCTCCTGAGCCCTCCTGTCCAAGGCTGCCCTTCCTGTAGGAGCTGTCTTGTCTGGGGGGTGGGGACGACCCTGCTCCTGGATACATGATAGATTCAGGCACTGTGCCCTCCCATGCTGCCCAGCACACAGCACACACCTACAAACCCTATCCTGGGCCTGGCCCCCAGGACAGTGACCCAGTCACCCATGAGCCGGCCTTCCATAACCTGCAGACCAGGTGGACCTGGGCCCATCAATAGAGGCAGGCACAGGGGAGCCAGTGGTGTCCAACATGCCCGTCTCATGCTGTGAGGGTCTAAATTGATACACAGTGAAACAGGGGCCTGGGAGGCAGCTGGGTGGGGCCCCTGGACACCCACCTGAAGGACTATGGGACCGTCCGGGTGGTAACGGAGCTCGTCCCATCTGAGGCACCCCATGGGCCCTCAGCTCCTTCCTCTCTGTGAGCTACTGGTCCCTGCAGGAGGGAAAGGCTGCTCTGACCAGTACCAACCCCACCCCGGCATCAGCTGAAGGACCCCAGTAAATGGGCCATGGCAGGGGGCTGTCCAGCCCTGCCTGACCCATGGGCGGTAGGAGGGAGCAGGGAGTCAGACATGTGCCCTCCTGGGTCACCCACCGGCACAGGGCTGCAGGCCGCTGCATCAGAACCAGAGCTCAGAAAGGCGGGTCCCCCAGGAGACCAAGTGGGCGCCCCAACAGCTCCATGCTTCCTTCCTGGCCAGTGGGCTCCTGATAACCACAGGAGCGACCACATGACCTCCAGTTCAACCCCGAGTGTTCATACCACTTCCCCTCTGCATACAGTGAGTAGACCGGAGGTAAGCTCCCCCGGGACGGAAGCGGAGGCACTTTTACAAATCAGAACCACCCAGCCCAGCTCCCTGGCCCCAGAAGGGGCTCTGGAGGCCCCCACCTGCCACCAGAGCTGCTCTGGGCACCTGTTGACCTAATGAACGAACAGATGGCCCACGGCTACCCTCGGTCTGCAAGGAGGCCAGGCAATGACAGGGTTGGCGTTGCTGGTCCCCAGGGCAGGGCAGCAGCAGCAGGGAGGATGCCAGGGGGTCCCTCCCCACCACCTACAGCTCCTGCAGGGAGGCGGCGCTCCATGGCCCAGAACCAGGGTCTGTGCCCTGCATCACCATGCCTCCGCCTTCTCAAAAGGCAATGAGCTGCAGCCTCAGCTGACTTACACGGTGACACCCACTTCATGCAAGAGGACAGGCTGTACCAGAGTCCTCTGTGTCCGAGGGGCTCCCCAGCTGGCTGGGCAGGGACACTGGCTTCCAGAGCCTGGGACTCCAGGCTCTACCTTAAGTTCTGTGTGTGACAACAGACCCTGGGCAGCAGGAGACTGCCCCTCCCAGCTCACTCACCATCTGCATGGACAGTCTGGGGTGTGGGGCTGCTCCCCAGGAACCCATTGTCTGAGCCCAGTGACAGGGGCTGGTGGGTGAAGTGAGCAGAGATGGGACTCTAACTGTGGCCACATGGGGTTTTGCCCTTTCTCAGGGCCAGGTTTCAGATAAAAAGTTCCCACCAAAGATGTGGAGACACCAGGGAGCTTCCAGATGTGGGAGCATGGTGTCAATGCCCGGTCAGGCTGTATAGAAAGGTCACATACCCTTCACCCCTCCTGGGCCACACCCACGACATCACTCTTGCCATGGTCTCCTGGGGACACCTACCTGCAGGCACAAACACATATACCTGTCCCAACACACCGTGCGAATAGCGAATACACCCACTGTCACCCACACGCCCAGACACACGCACACAAACACTTGCGTGCACACACACGCCCAGACACACGCACACAAACACTTGCGTGCACACACACGCCCAGACACACGCACACAAACACTTGCATGCACACACACACCCAGACACACGCACACAAACACTTGCGTGCACACACACGCCCAGACACACGCACACAAACACTTGCACGCACACACACACCCAGACACACGCACACAAACACTTGCACACACACACATGACTGAGAACCTGCAGGTCTTTGTGGCTCTGCACACGGCGCTTGTCCTCCGCTCACAGAGCTTGGGGACACCTGGACTCTGTCCAGCTGTTCCCCCACCCCTCTGCCCACTGCTGGGTCTCCCACAGGGCACACAGTACCCACGGACCCCACTGCATCCACCTCCCCAGCAGGAGAAAGGCCTGAGGGAGCCGCTGCGCCCCACGTCCACCTGCTCAATTAGCAGCCTGGTGCCTACTGGCCCCGGGGACCCAGCACGTCTGGAAATGAGCCCCAGTCCCCAGGGCTCAGGACACAGGGGCCAGGCACAAGCTGCAGACCCGTCCTTCTCTCTGCCGGCCAACGGCCCTCATGAAGGGCGATAGGATGGCCTCAAGGCCAGCTTGTGGCCATCCCCTGACCTGCAAACTCAGCTGCCAGGAAACACCCCGTCACCACAGCCAATAGAGCAGCGTCCCAGGTGAGGATGCTCTTGACCTGGGAGCAGGTGGTGGCAGCCTAACAGCCCGAGTCCCGGGAGCAAAGACAACCTCCAGGGTACGCTGAGCTCCTGCAGCCGGAGGCAGGGCTGGGCGGGCAGCGCGGCAGACTCCGAGTTCAGACAGTCCAAAGCTGGGGAGCATGGCAAACCCCACATCTCATGGCTGGGCCACTAGCTGACCAGACACCCACCCACCCTCCTCTTCCTGGCTACTGGTTCTGCCCCGCTAGCGGGCACTTGTCCCCAGGGCATCTCCAGGATGGGCCGGCACCTCCCTCCTGCCTCTGCTCCCCCTGGATGGTGGCACCCCATCTCGCAGCAAGTGCCCGACCAGAGGGACGAGGGGGGACAGGCAAGAGAATGCCCAGTGACTCTTCCACCAGGCGAAAGCCCCACCAAGGCCCCCCGAGAAGGACAGACACAGGCACCCCAGTCAACCCAAAGGACCCAGGAGGTGCACCTACCGAGGCGAAGTGCTGCATGGGGTCACTGACGAACAGCATGGCGGGCGCGCGGGGCTCTGCACACGCCGGGGAGCTGGCGTGCTGCGGGGCGAGGCATGGGCATGGGTGGCCGGGGGGCTGGGGGCAGGGGTGCAGCTGCAGGGCAGGGTGGACCAGGTGGAGAAGCTCGCTGGCTAGGGGACTAGAAGCGAGGGATGCTCTGGAGCATGTGGGCTGGCCAGGGGCACTTTGGCTCTCTCCATCTCCCCAGTGCTGTCAGCTAGCTGCATCTAACAACAAAACGGGCGGCCCACCCCTTTATTCCTCATGACTGTTCATCAAAGTCCAGGGCAGGCCTCAGCTTGCCCACTGCTGGGTCGGACCACACCAAGGAGGCTGCGCAGGGAGGGGGCGGCATGCGGAGCCGCAGGCCAGCTCCATAATGGGGCTGCACTCGGCTCCTTCTGAGATGCTGCCTGCAGGAGGCCGTGGGGGCCACAGGCCTCCATTCCAGAGCACTGGGGGGCCAGTCTGGGCCCCCGAGACCTCAAAAGGCAAAGCCAGGCCACCCCGAAGGGAAGAGATGGTGCCTTGGCCCCAGCGCCTGGGGCTCAGTGAGTTTTACTTTTGCTCAGGGAACATGGTGGTCCCCTGGGGCCGCCCCAAAGGGCTGAGTGGAGATGAGACGTACACGGGGTGACTGCGCTCCCCTGGGACCCCACAGGGAGCCTGGCAACAGAAAGAGCAGCAGGGTGTGGCCCAGTGCAGCCCAGCCTGCACCACAGACCCTGCCCAGGCTGTCTCTGGCCATGCCCCTGCTGCTGCTGAGGCCCCGGAATCAGAGGGACGTGGTCCAGAAGGAGGAGTACTTCCATCCCTGCCCACCACAGGACTGGATGGCACTGCCCTCGGCACTGCCAGGGGCTCGGAGACGGGGATCTGCCTACCCGGGGGCTCTGCGGTGATCACCACCTCTCCCTTCTGAAGGAACCATGCATTCTAATGTAACCATCTTTGGCACAAAGCTGCCCCTGGCATAGGGGCCAGGATCCTCCCTAGAAGGTCAGTTGAGCCCAAACCATGTGAAAGGAGATGTGAAGCTTCCAAGACCCCCAAACCCAGCTGCTTCCCCCAGCAAGGAGAGCTTAAAATCCCACTCCTGGCCTGTTCTAGCTACATGCTGGGGAACTGGGAGTGGTAGGGGCTACACAGAGGGAGGCTCGGCCCAAGGAGCCCATCAGCATGTCCAGCCCCCCAGGTCCTCTGCAGGAGGGGAAGGGGGAGCCCAGGCAGAGGACGTGTAGCCAGTGCCACCCCCGAGGGTCTGGGCTGGGAGCCCCTGGCTCAGGCTCTTGTGGGCCTTGGTGGCTTTAGCCAGAAACATGGCTCAGCACCCTTGGCCTGAACCCCAGGGCTCTGGGTGGGTGTGGCTGTTACTTCTAACACACAGGCATCCATCACTCATAATGAGACAATCGAGGAAAATCGAGGTTTTGAGGTATAGACTGGTGTTCAGGAAGTGGGGCTGCAGTGGGGCCCAGGCTGTAAGTTCTGGCAAGGATGCCTGCAGGCATGAAGGCCAGGGACTGGGGGCAGCTATCAGTCATTGAGGTTCCTGTGGGTGCACTCAGGCTTGCCCCCAAGAGGATTGGGGGCTTGGCAGGTGGCTGGATGGAGGGACACAGAGACAGGTAGTAGGGGGAGGGGGCTGGGGTTGAGCCCCCATCCCCACAGGGTATTGTGAGACACTGGGAAATTTTTGATCAAAAGTGGCACTCTCCAGGTGGGCCTGACCTAATTAGGGAGCGGTCGTCCTGATGGCCTCGGGAGCCAAGGATGGGAGGGACCACGGCACGGAGGGGGGCGGCAGTTGGTCTCTGGGAGCTGAGAACAGCAGCCCTGGGTCAACAGCCAACAAGAATTTAAACCTGAATTCTGCCAACAACCAGAGCCCGGAGGAGGTCCCAGCCCCAGACACGACGGTAGTCCTGGCTGATGCTTGGAGTGCAGTTGGTGGGGCCCTGAGCAGGGGGCCCAGTGGGGGGACATGCAGGACTCCCTACCCACAGAACCTGTGGGACAATAGACGTGTGTTGCTTTAAGCCCCTCTGTAGGTGGGGACTGGCTACACAGCACAGCTGACTAATACACCAGGGGAATGAGCAGGTGGCTGAAGACCTCGGGGAGAGAAAGGCCAGGGACCCGAAGGACCTTGGGCCACTAGGATGGCTGGAGGGCAGCTTCAACCTCACTCAGACCTTCAGGATACAGGCAGGCCCTAGGAGGAGCTAGCCACCATGTACCTTGGACCAAAGGCTGCCCAGCGCAAGGCAGGGTCGGGTCTGAAGGTCTCCTCTCTTGAGCCCTGGTGGCAGCCCTGAAGGCAGAGGGGCCACACCCTACCCATACTGCGGGGACACCTGGGGCCCGAGAACCAGCACTGTCGCCGTGGCCTGAGCCCAGGCAGGACTGGGAGTCCCAGGATGAATGAGAGCGTTTTCAGCTCTCAAAGTGCCAGGCTCCTCACCTGCCCCAAAGCATCACCCACTTCCTGTGCATGTATCCAAAGTCCTGACCATCTGGGGATATGACCGGGGGACCTGGGCCTTTGCCCCCAGGAACTCCTTCTAGCTCTGTCCTCAGATGCCAGCTCTGGCCTCCCAGGTCACCCCCGGGGCCCTTGGCACCTGCTCTTCTGAATTTAACTCACTGGGGGTTCTGCCCCACCAACCACTTCCTCACACTTACAGCAGCAAGATGGGGGTATTTTCTTGCTTGGCGCACCTGTGCAGGAAGGGGTGAGTCACCAGAAGGGCACAGCTCAGGGTCCCACTCCTCTCAATCCCTCCAGACCACCCACAGGCAGGTGGCTCTGTCCCCCACGCCCTCCTACCCCAGGAGGTAGTGACCTGGCGGCTGGCTGTGCACTCAGAGGGTCTTCTTACTGAAGTCTAAGGAAGGGCTGGTGGGGGCTCCCTGCCCCCGAGCTCCTGGCCCTTCCTCCGGACATGAGGCCCTCCCTCCGCCCACCTGACCCCTTCTGGGGGCCGGCTCAGTTCCCGCTCCTGACAGTTCCTGCTCCGGGGACTGCACACACCCCTCCTCCTCCTGGGCCCCCTCCCCAGGCCAGGAAGGCCTGTCCCGGGTGAGTGCTGGGGTCTCAAGCCCCCAAGAGTCTGCAGATTTTAACCCTGGCGTCTCCCTTGCATAGCTTGCTGGGCACCTGAGGAGGAGCAACAGGGCTCCGGGGTGGATCAGCCCCCAAATGTCACCCCCTCCACGGTCCATGACAGCTGTCACCAGACAAAGGCACCAGGAGAGGCAGGAAGGGCTGCAGGCAGGGGGCAGGCATGGGCAGCTAGCCCAGGAGGCTCCCAGATGCTGGGAGGATGGGTGGGAGAGACGGGGGAGGGGTGGTCAGGGCCAGCCTCAGCATCAGCTGAGCTCCCCTTCCATGCATCTTCACAGCTGGTCAGAGCGCTGCCCCTGTTTTGTCCTGAGGGACACCGAGAATCAGAAGGCCAGGACCACCCAAAGCCCAGGCCCACACGCGGCACAGGGTGCATACGGCCGCTGCCTGTTCTGGGCCCTACGGGCATGCACCACGGGGGGCTTCATCCTGTCCGTGCTCCACACAGACTGGGAGTGGGCCTCCAGGACCAGAGGAGACCCTACAAGCTTCCCCTCGTCACAGCACCTGCCCAGGGCCTAGGGGCCACCTCGATGCTCATGCCCTCTGTGCCGCCCTCCTCTCAAGCCCATAGGAGGCCAGGTGCTCCCCTCTCTCCTCTTGGAGAAGGTGGAGCCCTATGTCTCGGGTGAGTCACTCAGGTTCTGCACAGACTAGAATTGGAGGCCACTGCCCAGGGCAAGAGCCCCACCAAAGGGCCCCTAAGGTGGGCCCGGGGCACTGGTCCTTCCTAGGCACCGCAGGCTCTGGGGCTGGGGGCAGCTGCTCCCGGGCCCTCCCTGGCTCCACTGTTCCAGGTTCCAGACAGAATGGCTTTCTCAAACTCGGGCTTCATCCCTGGTGTCGCCATCACATCTAACGTCTGTCACACCCTCTTACAGGCTGGGCACCAGCAGTCATCCTTAAAACCCTGATGGTTTAGATCTGCATTGACCCATTTTACAGACAAGTAAACTGAGACCCAAAGGGTCAAATAACTCCAAGCAAAGAAGATGTGGGATTGGTATGGGACCTCCGAGACCCCAACCTCTGCACATCTCGGCCCCATGGTGCCTGGACCCTTCCTGAAGCAACCTCGGGGTGTCCACCAGGAATCTGTGCTCTGGGGCTCCTCCAAGGCTAGGGGCCCACTGCTCCCGCCAAGGCCCTTCCCCTTTAACTGCCTGACTCAGCTTCCTCAGCTGCCCAGCGTGGCAGGAGGGTGGTCGGAGGCCCCACAGGGCTGGGGGAGCCTCTGCTGGGGCCCCAGGCAGCCTGTCACCCCAGCTCCACAAGTGAGGGCACCAAGGCTCAGAGACGTGGGGGAGTCGATCCTGGTACAGACTGGCTCCTCAGGTGAGGCCCTGCCCACCCTGCTTGTCAACACCGGCCACTGACGCAGTGGGTGGGGCACCCGTGGGTCCCTGTGGTCCGTCTCCTGATAGAGCCGGGGTGCTGCTCAGGTACCTCTAGTCCAGCAGGAAGGAGTCAGCCTGTTCACCAGGGCAGCCAAGGGGGGTGGAGAGCCAGGGCCCCCAACCACAGTAGGTACCACCCTGGGACCCAGGGCCCCCAACGCCAGGACTGCCTAAGCCTCATCTTTTGATGGACGAGCCCCACAACCCAGAGAAGGGGGTGGCCCCAGAGCCTGGGGATGGGGTGCTGGTGCCCACTGTCACAGAGGCCAGAGGCCAGAGGGAGCGCTTGGGGGCATGTGTGTGTGTGTGTGTGTGTGTGCGTGCGCGCGCATGCACATGTGCATGTGCTCAAGTGCACAAGCCTTTACACGGAGCCTGAGTCACAACTGCAGGGTGGGCAGAGATGAAAGCTTTTGACTGTGCGCCGCTGCTCTCTTGTGACCTGAGGCCTGGCCTGGGGAGCACCTGACCTGTCACCAACCTGGAGTTGAGGGCTAAACTCACTGCCCTAGCCCCAGGCTTTCCCTGATGAGGGTGTGGACGTGCAGATGGGTGGGGGTGGAGGAGGCACTCAGGACACCGCCCACCCCGGCATCAGCAGGTCCCCACCCTCAGCAGCACTGTCCTAGGGGCTGCGTTCTGGCCAGAGGGATCGGTTTCCAGGTTGGACTTTAACAGCGCCCAGTTCAGCTCTGTGGGGCTCCCTGCCAGCACCCTGGGCTCTGTGGGCCCCTCCGGGCCCCCAGAAAACTCGGGCATCGGCCCTTCCACAATGCAGCCTGGTAGTGGGCTCTGCAGTCAGCTGTCCAGCTGCATCTCTGAGTCCCATCTTTGCCTCTGAGCGATGTCAGGCTGCATGAGGGTGAGGCTGGGCTGCAAGCCAGCCCCTAGACCAGTCTCTGCTCCCAGGATGGCCGCCGGGGGTCAGGATGAGGCACTCAAAAGGGTCCTGGCTTCCCTCACCCACCCCTGCCCCCAGCCAGGGCAAGCATGGTTCCAAGTATCCCCAGATGCCCTCTGGGAACCCGTAGGACTTTTACTAAGAGGCCTGCTACTACCTGCCAGACTCAGTCCTCTTGCTGGCAGAGATGGGGGATCCCATCCTCATTGCCCCATGGCTGTGAGGGAAGTCCTCTCCAGCCAGCCCAGACCTGCCAGCATCAGACATCCTCCCTGGAGAGAGGTGTCCCACCCCCACAGGACCCTAGAACTGGCCTCTCCTGATGCTGGGTCGTCAGGGTCTCCCAGGCCTGCTGACCCTCAAAGGCATGAGCTGGGTAGCTAGGAGGCGGGGCTCATGGAATTCTGGAGATAGACCTCTTAGGAGACCGTGTTCAGGGGTCCTCCCACCCTGGAGCTCAGTGGCAGCTCCTGTTGCTCCGTAAGGTGTGTAGAGGGCGGGTGTCTGCTTTTTGATTGTGATGTAAGCCCTAACACGGCTTTGGGTAGCTGAGGCACCCACTTCAAAGACAGGAATCTCCAACAACAAACACCTCACCAGCTACACAACTGAGTCAAGAGCCCAGCCACCCCACCCCTGACAGCCCCATCTCAGAAAACCTTGGGTGACCAGACAATGGGTCTTGGAGTGACCCCACATCTCCCTGCCGTGCTTTAATTCCACTGCTGGATTTTAAATTCACCAGGAAAGGGACTTCCCTGGTGGTGCAGTGGTTAAGAATCTGGGGTGCAACACAGGGAATGTAGGTTCAATCCCTGGTCAGGGAACTAGAATTCCACATGCCGTGGGGCAACTAAGCCCATGCGCCCCAACTACTGAGCCTGCGCACAACTACTGAGCCTTCGGGCCGCAACTACTGAGCCCAAGCGCCATAGCTACTGAGCCCACAGGCCACAACTACTGAGCCCAAGCGCCACAGCTACTGAGCCTTCAGGCCACAACTACTGAGCCCAAGCGCCATAGCTACTGAGCCCACGGGCCACAGCTACTGAGCCTTCAGGCCACAGCTACTGAGCCCAAGCGCCATAGCTACTGAGCCCGTGTGCCACCACTACTGAGCCCACAGGCCACAGCTACTGAGCCTTCAGGCTACAACTACTGAGCCCGAGCACCACAATTACTGAGCCTTCAGGCCATAACTACTGGGCCCACACAGCACACCTGGGGAGTCCATGCACCTTCACAGAGATCCCGTGTGCCACAAGTAAGACCTGATGCAGCCAAATATAATAAAAGATCATTCCAATAAAATAATAATAAATTCACCAGTAAAGAGTGGAGGCCCAATCCCTAGGCACCCCATCCTGGGCCCCAGTACAGGCAAAGCCACCAGTCTTCTCTTTTTCCACTCTCCCCTACCCCCTGCAAGGCAGGTAGTAGGGTTCAGGTGAGCATTATAACCCAGAGCATCACTACTGACAGGCTGAGACCCACCCATTTATGAAGGATGCAAATGTCCAGGAGGGGCGGACCTGGAAGTGAGAGGTCAGGACCCTTGGCCCCTGGGGAGGTGTTGGCCGACCGGGAAGGGTCTGAACAGACAAGATGGCACTACCTGGCCCAGCACAGGCCTACCCTTTCCCAGCATCTGCCTTGGTTTCCTCACCTGTAAAATGGGAATACAACAGCTGTGTCTGCCCCAACAGTCTCCTGGGTAGAGATAGGAGGCTGGGCTGAGCAGGCAGATTCCTCCAGTCCAGCCTGAGGGGCTCCTCAGAGGCAACGATGTCACAGGGTCTCGCTGCCCCCTGAACCCCCAACCCGTCCTGGCTGCCACTGTCCGAGCAGGTACCTTCCCCTGTCCCACTCAGGCCAGTGGGCCCTGGGCCAGCTCAGCATCAGAGATGGACAACAACAAAGAACACAGGGACCCTTCCTCCCCTGCTGCCCTTTCACCCTGGCTCAGTCCCCTGACTGGAGCCCCCCACCCCCACTATTCTCAAAGGCTTGTGTGCTGGGATACGAGCTCCAACTCCTGGAGGGGTCTCTGGTGAGGAGGCAGGCTCTGCCTCCAGAGTTCCTGGCCCCACCTCCCACATGTGCCCTGGCCCTGGGCCTGCTACTGGTGCCCCAAGGCCCTCATGCTGCTCTGTGTGAGGCCGGTGGCCGTCCATGGAGCCCCCAGAGAGCAGAGCTGAGCACAGAGGCTGAGCAGCTGGGCTTCGTCCCCAGGGGACAAATAGCAGGAGAGAGCAGAGCTGAGCCCTGCCCAGATAAGACACAGAAGACAACGTAGTCCTCTTTCTCGAGGTCAAGGAGATGTTCCCAACTACATACGCTAAGAAAGGCTCCCTGGAGATCAGAAAGGGAAGGGGTGTCACCCCACAGTGTGTGATGTCAATCCCCCCACAGGCCTCTTCGCTAGAATCCATCTTGGCTAAAAGATGTGCACACACACATGGGAGGAAGTGAAAGTGAGTCTCTCAGTCATGTCCGAGTCTTTGCAACCCCATGGACTGTAACCTGCCAGGCTCCTCTGTTTGTGGGATTCTCCAGGCAGACATACTGGAGTGGGTTGCCATGCCCTCCTCCAGGGGATCTTTCTGACCCAGGGATCGAACCTGGGTCTCCCACATTATGGGCAGATTCCTGACCTTCTGAGCCTCCAGACACGTGGGGGACCCTGAGATAACCCAATCATGGACTCAGGACCAGGTAAAGCATGATGACTGGCCACAGGAAACCCGCAAGAAACGCCCCATAAAAGTGGTTCAAACCCCCATGAGGGCGCAGCACTCTCCCTTGTGTCTATTCACATGTACCCTCTTCCTCCTAGTAAGCACTTTTCTGCTTTCACTACTTTCCATCTTTGTGGGAATTCATTTCCACACAGCTGACGGGCCAGGGCCTCATCACTGGCCACTGGTCCCTGCTGGTCTAGTGGTTAGGATTCAGCACTCTCACTGCCACAGCCCGATCTCAGTCTCTGGCCAGCAACCAGAACCCTGCTTCCATCCACTGCGGTCCGAGGCCACCTGAGATCCGAGCCAGGTGCTTCCCTCGTGCTCGTAGCAAAGGTCCTGAGACAGGTGCCCACCTGAGGGAGCCCTGGGCAGCGAGCCCACAGACAGAACTCAGCAGCCCCAGGTCCAGCAGACACTATGCCGAGGAGGTGACCGTGGCGGGGTTCTGGGGCATTGCCAGGCTTCCCCAGGGCTGGGGGTCCTTACACACCCTTCTTGTGTCCTGCCTGCCCCCCACCTCCTGGAACCCCAATGCCTGGCAGGAGTATGGCCAGCTACCACAGCCCTGCCTCCAGCCAAGAGGGCCACCCAGTGCGGAAGGGCCTGAGACATAGCAAGACAGGCAGGTGTCAGGGCCTTGGGTGCTCCTGCAACCCCCCTCCCGCCTCCCTGCTCTGGAAACAGCAGCTCCATCCCTTTCGGGGGCCTCTTTCCCATAAGTTAGCGCCTGTGGTGGGGGAGCCCACAATACTCCACTCCATCCTGACCCTGCTTCAGGGCACCCAGGTCATCAATGACACAGGGACGGCTCAGGAATAGACACATGACATATTCAGAGATGGACGTGCTGGATTCTGGGCAAAGAAGGTCCTTCCCCATAGGGAGAGTGCTGCTGTTGGAGCCTCTACCGTAAGAGGAGACACTGCCTAAGAACAAATCTACCATGCAGGAGGCAAAGCAAGAGAATAAGAGGCAGCTGTTTGAGCACCTGGATCCAGCCATGCCTGAATTCATTCATACACCTAGATCCAGCCATACCCGAAGGTCTCGCTACACCTGGATCCAGCCAGGCCTGAAAAGCTTCGTACCCCTGGACTGACAGTTACATGAGCTGATCCAGTTTCTACTTTGTGATCTGAAATGTGCTAACAAGCACACAGAGGAAACTGGGTACCTGCGAGCCTGCCTCCTGGTTCTGCAGGCTCCCGAGACAGTTCACACTCACCACCCCCAGCCTGAGTCCCCCGCAGAGGGAAGCCCCACTCACCATGACAGACGTGGTCATGCCCGGCAGGTGGAAGACATCCATGCCAGCCTCTGCACCACCCGCCACTTCCTCATTCCCCTGGCCTGGCTGGGGAAGGTCAAAGTAGGTGCTGTCCGGCTCCCTAGACAGAGGAAGACATAGCGGACAGCGGAGCGGTGAGCCCAGACCGCCCAGGCCCAGAGCGTGAGGACAGCCCGCACCTCCCCTTGCCCCTCTGCTCCTTCCCCTAACCTCAGCTCTCAGAATCCCCAGCTTCCTTGCCCCACCAGCCTCTCCAGGGCTGGTGTGAGTGCCAGGGAGGTGGCCACCCACAGGCTCTGTCCCCTGGACCTCTCCCTGCCCGGAGTCCTCTGGACGGCTGGCCAGAGGAAGAAGCCCAGACTGTGGAGCCTGCGACTCCAGGAGGAAGCCCAGGGCAGCAGCTCCTACCCAGCCCTCTCCACCCTGCCCAGGGCCCGACACTCACAGAGAACTCCAGAGGTGCTGGAACGTGGCCCCCTCGTCGGCGGCGGCGGGCTGGGTGGACTGGGACATCTTCCAGCACAGGCAGAGGGCAGCTCACTCTGCGCGAGGAGAGAACAAGAGGGTGGGTTGGGAGGGTGCCTCCGAGCCCTCTGGCCAGCGTCCTCAAGCACAAGTGGCAGGGGGGCCAATGGCGACCACTCGGGGACACCCTTGGGTCCTGGTGCAGGCCCCCACCCACCGCTCCTTTCATCCTACCCTTTCTGGGGGTGGAAATCGAGACCCAGGGGTGGGGGCAGCATGGCCTTAGACCTTCTCAGAGCCATCAACTGTGAAGCGGGGATGATGACAGCACCCCCTCATGGGGCTGCTGCAAGGCCCCTTGGGAGCACTGATTTCAAGTCTCAGCCAGATGATCATACTAAGTGAAGTGAGTCAGAAAGAGAAAGACAAATACCATAGGGTATCAGTTACGTGTATAAGTTATAAACTTGTCTACAAAACAGACTCATGGGGGACTTTCTTGGTGGTTAAGACTACAAGATCCCAGTGCAGGAGGTCTGGTTCAGTCTCCGGTCGGGGGACAAAAGTCCCACAGGCCACAGCTAAGTCCACACACACTGCAAGTACTCAGCCGCACGCTGAAAAACTAGAGAAGCCCCACGATGCAACAGAGACCCAGCCCAGCCAAATAAAAAATAATAATAAAGAATGAAAGAAGAGAGAAGAAATGGACTCACACACATAGATAGCAGACATGTGATTACCAAGGTGGAGAGGGATGGGGAGTTTAGGGTTAGTAGATGTAAACCATTGTATCTAAAATAGATGGACAACAAGGTCCCACTGTACAGCACAGGGAACTATACCAATATTCTGTGATAAACGGTAGCAGCAGCTGCTGCTGCTGCTGCTCCTCAGTCACTTCAGTCGTGTCCGACTCTGTGCGACCCCATAGACAGCAGCCCATCAGGCTCCCCCGTCCCTGGGATTCTCCAGGCAAGAACACTGGAGTGGGTTGCCATTTCCTTCTCCAATGCATGAAAGTGAAAAGTGAAAGTGAAATCGCTCAGTCGTGTCCGACTCTTAGCGACCCCATGGACTGCAGCCTATCAGGCTCCTCCACTATCAGGCTCCTCCATCCATGGGATTTTCCAGGCAAGAGTACTGGAGTGGGGTGCCATTGTCTTCTCCAAACTGTAGCAGAAAATAATATTAAAAAGAATGTATATATGTGTATAACTGAGTCACTCTGCTGTACACCAGGAATTAACTCAATATTGTAGATCAACTACGTGCTGTGTGCTTAATCACTCAGTCGTGACCAACTCTTTGTGACCCCATGCACTGTAGCCCACCAGGCTCCTCTGTCCATGGGGATTCTCCAGGCAAGAAAACCCGAGTGGCCCTCCTCAAGGGGATCTTCCCAACCCAGGGATCGAAGCCAGGTCGCCAGCATTGCAGGTGGGTTCTTTACCCTCTGAGCTACCAGGGAAGTATAGATCAACTATACTTCAATAAAAACTAAATTAAAAAATAAAAACAAAACATGAAGATAAAGTCTCTGCTGTGTCTGGGTCATAGTTACACTGGAACACGAGTGGTCATTATTATGATGAACTGTGTCTCTAGGTTTAGCCTGGGGGGGAGACTCAAGCCAGGTTTCCGGGCTCCTGATGCCCCAGCAGCCAGTGACGGCTCAGATCCTGTGTCCCCCTCAAGAAAGGGTAGGTGCAGGGCCCACCCGAGGCTGGAGCCGAGGCCCGGGTAGGAGCCTGGCTGTGCCCAGCTGCTGCAGGGCTGGGCAGTCTTTCACCTCTGTAGTGGGATCCTTGCTGGCAGCCTGGATGCAACAGCAATGCCAACCCGGTGAGGCAGCCACCAAGGCTGAGGTGGAGAATCTGCTCTGTCACTGGAGGGGGGTCACGGCATGAATGGCCTCCCTTCACAGGAGATGCCAAGGGCTCAGGGCCCCAGCCCCGTGTCTGCTGGCCTTTGTCCCCACCACCACCCCTCCTGAGAGAACCCATGCCCCAGTTACACCCAAAGCAGCCCTGTCACCACGGCAGTGGCCATGCCAGGCACATCTGGGATCCCTGTTCTTCAGGGAGGAAGGGGCAGGGAAACCAGAGCCCACTCTGCCCACTGCCCCCACCGAGGCCCAGGCGACGTCTCCCCTGGGCTGGCCTCCAGGTTCTTGGCAAGGGGCTACAGGAGTCAGCTCGGCCATCTCCTGGCAGTGCCCAAGCGGGCAGGCCTGGACCTGCCCACAGCCGTCAGGGGAGGAAGGGTGGGGCCTGCAATCTGTTGCTTTGTCTGTCCCCAGGCAGTGGGCCCTGATTGAGGCCTGTGGCATGTTCCTGGGGCTGCCACGTGCCAGGCCACCGTCCCTGGGGCAGTGGCACGAGCTGGGAGGGGCTGGGCGGGGAAGGTTAAGGTGGGGCCAAGTGAAGGCGGCCGGAACAAGTGGTTTGGAAAGTGCCAGCCACAAATCAACTCCCCAGCAGGCTCGGAGACGGTTCCACTCCGTCTCAGGAGATGGGGCTCAGAGAGGTTATGTGACCTGTCAAGGTCACACAGCACAGCTGAAAGTGCGGGGATAACAAGTGGCCTTCTCAGAGCTGGAAAGTAACTTAGTCATGCCTCCTGCCCACTCCATCTCAAACCTTTAGCACATGATCCACAGAGTTTTTACAAGGGGCTGGCCAGCACTCACTGGCATGCTTCCTGTGCTGGGGAGGTCACTCCCATCCTGGGCTAAGCTGTCCAAAACCCAGTGCAGCTCCAGTAAGGCCTGGAGTTGGCCATGAGGTAACTCAGAACAGGGTAGAGTTGGTAGGAAGCAGAATGCGCTGGCTGGAGCAGGCGTGGAACAGGCCGCCAAGCTGAAACTGGGTGGAAACCCACCGTCACCCACTCACCATGGGTGGTCCTTTCTGGGAGAACAGAGATCAGTCAGGGTGGCCTCTTGGTGCGGCAGGCTGTGCCAGCTCGAGACTCAACTGGCCCAGGACATTTGGTCCTACCCCCTCTATTTTGCCAATGGCCCAACTAAGCCCAGAGATGACAATGCCTTGACTAACGTCACGCAGCAAGTGGACAGCAAGATGCTGTCTCTGGTCACAGCACCCACAACAGGGGAAATGTGGAAATAGCCCCCAGGAGCGTCAGCAGATGAATGAATAAACAGTCCTGGTAGGTCCACCTGTGTGTGTGCTAAGTCACTTCAGTCATGTCCAACTCTGTGCAACCCCATGGACCACAGCCCGCCAGGCTCCTCTGTCCGTGGGATTCATCAGGCAAGAAAACTGGAGTGGGTTGCCATTTCCTTCTCCAGGGGTCTTCCCGACCCAGGGACTGAACCTGAGTCTCTTACGTCTCCTGCATTGGCAGGCGGGCTCTTTACCACCAGCATGGCCTGGGAAGCCCTGGTAGGTCCACACGCTGCAGTTTCACTCTATGAAAAGGATGATCTCTCACACCAGCTACATCACTATGCCCTCAGAACCTCACACTGAGTGAGCGGTCATGTGTCTTATGAAACGTCTAGGAAGGTGAATCCCCAGAGGCGGAAGGCCACTTGGTGGTTTGCAAGGACTGAGGGCGGGTTTGGAGTGGGGTGGGGTGGGGGGTGGGGTGACTGCTGCAAATAGACCAAGTGACGGTTTCTCAGCCCTGTGAACGAGCCAAACACCACTGCAAGGCTTGCTGCAAAGGGCTTAGTTTTATGTTGTGTGAGTTTCACCTCAATAAAGAAATGTTGAACTTCAGAGAAGGAGCCTGGGGTAGTATGTTGGGGGGAAATTGGCACCACCAAGAATGTCAGGAATATGTCACTCTGCCAGTTACGTGAAAGTTAAGACAGTTTCTCTCCCAGAGCCTAGTCCTGGTTCTCAGCAACTCCCGCTGCCCAGCACCTGGGGTAGTACATCAGCACTGGGAATTTCCCCGAAGCCCCCTCCCCACACTTATACACCTGCTTCCCCCTAAGAACAGCCAGGAGGTGGGACAGAGAGTCCCCACCCTGGGCAACACAACCAGCATCTTTCCTAACCACACCCCCTGCTTCACCCCAAGCTGCTGGGGTCAGAGGCGCCTGCCCCATCACGCAGGCCAGTTCTGGCTCAGGACAGACCTGCAGGTGCCCAGCCCTCTGGGGAAGCAGGAGGCTGCAGGGGTCCCACCCCAGCCCTCATCACCAGGACTGCAGATTAGACAGTTCAGCCTTCCTGAAGGAAGAGGAGGTTCAGGCTCACCAAACTCCACTGTCTTCAGCAGATCCTGCTGCATCTGCCCCCAATACACCCCAAATGCAGGGCTCCATGTCCACTTTTAGCCAGCACCCCGGGACTCACAGAGATTCTGGGATAGACCCCTCTGCCAAAAGGGAAAGCATCATATAGGCCCACCTGGCCCACTGGGGGGACCCCTTTGGTTGCCAACCCGAAGATGGCGCCAGTCTCTGAGGGTGATTCCCACGCTGATTCTCTACCTGCAAAATGGGTCCAGAAACCTGCCCTGCCTAACTCAGAGGATCCGGGGGGACTCTACCCAGGAAGTCACGCAGCACCCAGATCTCCAACATCCTTGGAAAACTCAGAAGAGCTGGCTGCACTGGGCTACGTGTGACAGAGCTGCCGACCTAGTATCTACAGGTGTTGGGGACCACCCGCCACCCAGGCAGAAGCTGGGGCGTGAGGAAGAGGCAACACTGATGCCTGGCCTCAGGCCATCTGCCCACCCCACCAGAACGCCCTGGGCTCGATGGGCACGGCACCCTCTCCCCTGGGCAGGGATGATCTTTTCCCTTTACCCACTAGCAGCATTTCGGCCAAAGTGGCCAAGGTTCGCAGGCATGAGAGAAAGAAAGCGAATTCTAAAACCACTTCCTGCAAATTAAATCCAATTTCCCCGACACACTCTGCAAATCTGGAAATGTGCTCACAATGGAAACTGCTTTTGCAAATGATGCAAATTATGTTAAAAATCGCATGTAGGGGGGAGAGACCAACTTCCGATGATATCCCCCAGGTGGTAGCAATGATGCCACAGGGCACAAATGCATGGTGTGCAGCTCTGCTTTGCCATCAAGTTGAAGTTTCTCTGGAAAGGAAGTGCATCCTGTCACAACGAGAGGAGTCCAGTCCTGCTCAAGGTTGGAGACATGGACGCGAGAGGGTGGGGAGCGGCGTGGGTAGGGGCTGGACTCAAGGAATCCCTGAGCACCCGGCCAGGGGAAGCTGCAGTCACGGCAGCGTGAGAAGGGCAGAGTGCAGCCCGTTCTCACGGCAGCTGGCCCGATGCTCAGACACCCCCGACTGTGGGCTGTGGCCCCCAAAACCACTTCACCTCAAGGAATTTCCAGCGAATATTTGTGATTCTGAGGGGTGGGGGCTGGTGGCCCAGAGACTTCAACCCAGGCTTGAGTGGAGACACAGCCCCACGCCCTAACAACTTCATTTGGGGACTCCCCGAGGTCTCTGAGAGCCACCTGGGGGAGGAGACGTGGCCCCACATCCTGCAGTGCCCCCCAGCAGAAAAGGTTCCAGCCCAGAGGCCCGGTGCTGCAGGGGAGAAGCCAGCTAGCTGCTGCCGGGGCCAGCAGGCTCCCACACTGCCACCCCTGGGCAGGTCTCAGAGGTCCAAGAAACGTGCCCCAAGCTACCAAGGGTCCCAGCTGCAGCCCAGGTGGGAAAGACCCAAAGAACCCCACTCTGTTCCCCACCCAAAAACACCTGAGGGCTTTGCCCCAGGCGCATAGCCCCTCTGCCCCAGGCTGGTGGAAGCTGGAGGCCCTAGGGGGCTAACTCTTCCTTCAGGAGCTCAACCCTCTGACCTCATCCTCCAAAATCCCAGCGAGAGTGACAGCCTGACCTGGGCTCCCAGCCCCGTCCCCATGCACCCCAGCCAGGGCTGCCTCCACGTTCAGCCCTGGTCCCCTGTCCACTCCCTACCCCACCCTGGTCCTGCCAGGCCAGGCCTTGCCTCCTCCAAGAAGCTGCTGACTTCCCTGACTCCAGATCAGAATGAGCCTTATCCTGCCCCCATCACCTGGCTGGTGGCAGAGCACACACAGCCCTGTGCGGCCCAGAGAGCAGCCTCGCTGGTCGGCAGGACTTCAAGGCCTTGGGCTTCTCCTCTCCTCTCCCTCCACCGGCCCCTGCCCAGGGCTCCAGAACCAAGGCCCATAAACTGGGGCCCCTGTGACCCTTCGGAAGGGACACCCCATTCATAGAGGGGGCCCTCACCCACCTATGGTGGGTGTGGACACTTGGCCTGGGCACAGGGAGGGACAACTGGAGCACATGCCCTCCCCACAGCGTTCAGGGAGTGGGTGCAGCCCGGTCACTTTAGAGGGAAAAGACCCGAAGAACCCTCCCTGTCCCCTCCCCAAAACAATCCATCCCGGTTGTCCTCAGTCACACACTGGTTCTTCTTGTGGCTCTATCCCTGGCTATTTCCATAAACGTAGATGGACTGAAATCTAAGGGGCAGATAAACCTACACCATCACAGGAGGGATCCCAGGGGCCTTCCCGGCCCCTTCCAATACCCTGTGGCTTGTCTTGAGGGAACCCCAGAACATCCCAGCGCCTGTAAGTCCCCCTACCCGGGCAGAGGGGTCAGGCGGCCATCACGCAGGAGGCCCTGCGGTGACATGGCGCTGTCCCTGGGCAGCAGCCCAACAGAATTCCTGAAGGACACCCAGTGCCCAGCCTCCTGGGCCCTCGGAGCTGAGGGGCCCCTTGTAGACCCAGCCACCCACCCCGGAACAGGCTGCCCTAGGTCAGTGGGGCCAGGACAGGGGTCCCACCTGGAATGGTGGCCGGAAGCGTGTCGCCCTCAGGGAGCATGGGCAGCGGCCATCTTCACCTGCCCCTCCCGCCCGCACCGGGCCACGTGGCCACAGGAGGCTGGATAGCCTCTGTCCCCGCTGGCCCAGCAGGGGGTGGGGTGCGGTCAGGACAATACAGGACCCTCGGCCGGGGCTGGCCAGGGTGGCACCTGGGCCTCCTGTGGAGAGAGACGGAGCCTGCAGGGCCAGGGAGGAGGGCATTGCCGCGGCTCCATCACCCTGGGGTGGCTCCCTGCTCCCTCTCGGCTCCGCTCGGGGGGAGCCCAGTGCTGCTGATGAGACAAATTTAGCCTCCCCACCCTGGGGCAGGGTGCGCTTGTGAAATATGAAAACAGCTGGAGCTGCCCGATTAAGCCACCCTCTCTCCCCCCTGGGCTGGGGCCCCAGGCAGGCGGGGGAGGCCGAGCCTGGGAGCGGCCCGGGAATCCCCCAGCCCCGCCGCCTCTCATCCCGTGGGCCTCTTACTTTTGCTGGTGCCAGGGGCAGAATGGCCTCCCTCCGCACCTGGGCCAGCCTGGAGCACCCTGAGGTTGCCCGGCAGTTTCTGTTTGAATCTAACGGTTGGCTTAGTACCCACGTGAGGCCAGGAGCTGGGCAGCAGCCCTCTGACCACGTGAGCCTCACGCACTTCTGGAAGGAAATGGCCGACGAGATCCTCCAGGGCTGCGCGGCTCTGGCGTCACCCAGACCTCTGCTGGGAGAGGTGCTCGGCCAAGCTGAGTGTCGGGGACCCAGGGGCACCCCACCCCCGCTCCACCAGAGAGGCTGCCATGACCAGCTTCCCGGTGGACAAACTCTTGCAGCCAAAGAAAGAAAGAAATGCCAGAGGATGGCTGAGCCCCCCCATGTCCCAGCAGGCCCGTGCAGTGACGTGGAACGTGCAGAGAGGTCAGGTCACTCACCCAAGGGCACACGGCTGGTCACAGCTCCAACCCAGTCAGCTGGCTCTTGACCTTGCCCTCAACCTGGCCTTTCTAGGAAGGGAGCGAAGGAGGCCCAACTCCCTCCCCAGCCTGCATTGCCACCCACACAGCCCCACCGGCACGCTACTGGGAAGTCCCTCGCCCACCCCTCTTTCTTCACCCTCATGCAGAGGCCCTACCCACATCCGGGCCCCACCGCCACCCTCCGCTGACCTGCCCATGGTTTTCCTCCCATCCCAGCATGTGCAGGTCAGACCAGGACACACAGTCCCTGTCCCCTGGCTTTCTGCTCTGTAGCTCTACACTGCCTACCACACTCCCGGCCCCCGGCCCCCTCTGTCCACTTAGCCCCACTCTGCCGCTCTGCTTGGCAGCTGTGTGACCCCAGACAGGTGTCTTGTCCATTCTGAGCCTGCTTCCTGTGCTGCATAGGAAGAGCCTGAGTACTCAGCAGGGCTCTGATACAGGCACAGATGAAGAGCTCGAGATCCCGGAGCGAGCTGTAATGGACCAGTGGGTCCTGAGGGTTAGAGTAGCAGCAGACAGGGAGGAAAAAAACTGCCCTGGTCCCAGGCAGAGGCCAGGTCTGGCCGCTGCCCTGTCCCTGGTTCGCTTACAGGGCCCTCTCTTCACTTCTCTCTCTAAAAACAAGGCACTTGCAGAGCAATGGATGGGACCCAGCACCCCAGGGCAGCAGAAAGCTGATGTGCCATCCCAGGGTGACAGACAACCCACTTGCTGGAGGCAAGCAATGGATTCCAGCTTGGGCTTCAAAGGCTGGACCCCAGGGGCAGAGGACCAACGGAGAAGTCTCAGTTCCTGCCCAGCCTGGAGAACGGGGGCAGGCAAGTTTGTAGGTGGGGAGTGGTGGGGTGTCAGAGGCACAGGCACTGGTGGGGAGAAGTTTTCTCTAAGAAGGCACAGTGTGGGGGGCAGAGGGAATGACCTCACACTGGTTGGGGGGTCCTGGGTCTAAGAAGGGGCAGGTCAAGGGCAGCTGGAATGGTGCCCCAAGCCCAACTGCACCACCGCCAAGGGGGCTTCCATGGCAGCATCCAGCCACCTGTCGGGGGGCTGGGAGAGAAGAGTGGGAGCAGAAGCGAGGGTGTCGGTGAGGAAGGTTCAGATAGCAGAGAGGACAGGGAGGGGATCCAGGAGGCGGGTGGCTGCAGGGCTGGGAGCCTCACGAGGCTGGAAAGGATGGAGGAGATGCTTCAAGCAGAGCAGGTGTCTGAGCTCTCGGTCGTGGCGTGGCCCACATGAGAGCCGAGGTGGCTGTGAATGGACGGCAGCTGGGCGCATCCTGGGCCCTCCATCCCACTGCCCACCTCCAGCTGTGCCTTCACGTGGATCTGGAATCCAGCGCTCCCCCTGACGGGGCCACCCCAACCCAGATCCCCTCACCACTGCCCCATAAGTACAGCAGCCTTTTAGCCAGGCTCCCTGCTCCTGCCTCATCTGATGGCCCCCCAGTGGCCGGATGTAGGCTCATGCACCCCACCCCTGTACCCCCACCAGGTGGAAGAAGTCAACGACACGAAGACCAGACTGTAGCCATGACATAAGCTGCCACTCTTCTGAGAACTGGCCTCAGGGAATTCCCCAGCGGTCCAGTGGTTAGGACTCTGCACTTATACTGCAGTGGGTGCGGGCTGGATCCCTAGGGGAAACTAAGATGTATGCCAAAACAAAAAAAACAGAACTGGCCTCAAGAAATGGAAACAAACTGACCTGGAACTGAAGACTAACTGTACTTAATCAAAATGACACTGATGTCATTGATCACCACCGTGTGGTCAATTTCAAGATGACTGTCAGAGCTGACTGTGCTGTTTCCACATGTAGCCCCCTCCCTCCACCTATAATAGCTCTTGCCCCGATACTCAGTGGGAAGGAGTCAGCCTTTGGACGTGAGTCTGCCCACCACCCCCTCAACTCTGCTGCCAGCCTCCGAAAAAAAAGCAAAGTTTCCTTTACACCAGGCTTGCCTCCTTTTGGCTTTTGAGTGACGAGCAGCCAGACCCCCACTTTCGGCAACGCTCTCACCTTCCAGTCTGCCAGGCACTCCTGCTGTTTCTGTCTTTCTCCTCCAAGCCACCCCTCCCGGGGTCCCACCTCTACACGCCAGTGTGCCAGGTTCTGTCCTCCAGAATCTTCTCTTCCCTGAGCGAGCATTCATGCTCTTCAATTCTGCCCCACATGGTCATTCCCAAACCACCTGACCACCCGCCTCTGGACACCTCGACACTCCTTGAAGGGAAACATCATCTGTGCTCCCCCCCTGCACAGACTCCTTGACTCTCACCCTGGGCTCCTCGCTATGGGCTCAGGATGTACTAATTTCTACCATCCCCACTAATTTCTACCTCTACCCATCCCCACTCAGCTCTCCACCCACCCTGCCGCGCCCAGCCATCGAGGCCCTGATCTAGTTCGAGAGCTCCAATTGACTCATGAATTCTGCTTTCTATCTCTGAAGTTAGCTGACATCTGACATGACCTCATCCAAGGTGTCACAACACTGGTCCCTCCATGCCTCACTCACTCCAGGAACTCTCATCATCAGCCCTTCTGTCCCACCTGCCTCCCTGCCCCCACATCTCCAAGGTGCCCCCACCCCACCCCCTGGCCCTGGGGGTCTCTGTCTGATAACGATGTGCCCTCCCTCAGTGCCAACCCCAGCCTAGAAGCCTCTGCATTTCTTGATCTCAGTCTTCACGAGATCAAGGCACTGCTGCACCCCACTTTCCAGATGTTCCTACAGACAGCAGACCGCTTGCCCAGGGCCACTCACTCAGAAGCTGGGTTTGAGCCCAACTGTGGTTAGGATCCACCCAATCCCTTCCCGCCAGGCAGCCCCACCCTCCAAGAGACCTCCTCTCTTGAGGGGCAGACAAGAGAACCAGCCTTCCCCCCACAGTGTGAAGGGTGCGCTGAAGGGGCACGGACAGGCCTGGGGTCAGCCCAAGGGGAGATGAAGGTCCCTGTGCGTTGTCATTTTTGGTCTCACCAGCTGACTGAGGGTGGAGAAGGGGCACCAGCCAGGTGGAGCTCGGCCAAGGACAGGCCCTAATGGCCCATCAGGTCAGGGGAGGCAGGAGTTTCCAGGCGGGCTGGAGAGGGGACAGGGGGCCCAGAGGCCTTGGTTACAGGGAGGGTTGTCGACCTGCAGCTGTGGGACTCAGAGAACAAGGAGGGGTTTGGCTCTCAGAGGGATGAAGGGGGATTCTGGTGGGGAAGGCCACCCGGGGGCACATCGTGGGTTTGGTGAACCTAGAGGCTGGTGGTCAGAGAGGCAGGGATTGGCTGGGTCCAGCGAGGTGGGGATATGGACCACAGGAATGCAGGAGGGTGCAGAAGGGATGAGGACACGTATCCTGTCCTGGGACCCCCTTCCACACTGATCCACAATGGGCTAATGCACTTCTGAGTTCAGCCCCTCAACCAGCTGCACTCGGGCGCCTTCAACCACCTACCAGTTGTGTGTGGTTTGAGGCCCTGTCTTTTCATCTGTAGAATGGGGACATCACACCCACCATGCAGGGCTGACCTACACAGGGGTGTCTAGCAGGATTCCTGGGGCATCTCAGGGTGCACACTCAGTGCTCCTGTCTGACCACTGAGCCATTTGTAAATCTGCTATTGGCTGTCTTGCAGTTAAGCCCTCACTCCTCGTTCCACTTGGGCTTCAGAATCTGCTTCCTGATGGCAGCACATGGGGTGAAGAGCCAGCCACCGGGGCCTACACACCCCACCAGCACCATCAACACACATGTCTGTGTTTGGTGTGTTTAGCCGCTCAGTTGTGTCTGACTCTTTGTGACCCCATGGATTGTAGCCCACCAGGCTCCTCTATCCATGGAATTGTCCAGGCAAGAATACCGGAGTGGGTTGCCATTTCCTCCTCCAAGGAATCTTTCCAAGGAGACTGAACGTGTGTTTCCTGCATTGCAGGCAGACTTCACCACTGAGCCACCACCATCAATGCACATGCACACGTGTATACACACCTGCACACACACATGCTCTGCTTTCATCGTGCTGAATCCCCCACCCCAGCCCCTCCACTCGAGTGCAACTTCAGAGGCACCCCTGGAGTGCAGGTGGGACCACAGTGCCTGGCAGGCAGCACAGGAAGCTGTCCTGCTGCCCGGGTCTTGGTGATGCCTGGGAGGCAGCCGGGGTGGGTGGGGGAGACCAGGGAAAACCGGCTCTGGCCTGGCCCTATGGGGCTGAGGAATGGTGGCCCCCAGCGGGACAAGCCTGGCCATGCGGCTGGGGCTGGGACTGGGCAAGCCACTCCAGGCCTCCTCGGCAGAACATGGAGAGAGTTCCTGGTGGACCCAAGGGGTGGAAGCAGTGGCACTAGAGTGACTTCTGTCCCTCCCCCAACTGCCGGGGCCATGCAAATTGCCCTGCCACCCCCCTGGGGGCAGACGGCAGTGCCACACAACAATGGCTGAGCCCCATCAGGGGAACCACAGGCATGGCCTCCTCCTCGCACTGGCCCGTCTGCCACCCCCGCCCCCAGGGTACCCAGTTCCCAAGCACCAGGTGGGGAGCTAGTGAGGAGGGGCTTCTGTACCCTGGCGTGGCCCCAAAGAGCCCCAACCGGTAACTGAACAAGGAGGGCCAGCCCGAGCCAAGCCTACCTTGGCGGAGCCTGGGCCCTGGAGGGTCTGTGCAGAGGGAAGGCAGCCGGAAGGCCCACAGCTCGTGGCTGGGCAGGCCGGCGGTGGCAGCAGCGTCCCGGTCGCCTAGGCGATGACATTGGAGCCGAGGAAGCAGCGTGGCCTCCTGGAGCCTTGGGGCAGACGGGGCGGAGCGTGGCCTGGAGCCCTGGGGCCTGTGGCCAGCATGTGCCCCCTGCTCTAGTGGACACATTGCCCTCTGCAAGGGACCCGACAACAGCCCCACCTGGCGGGAAGCAGAACTAGGGGCGGGGGAGCAGGATCGGAGCCACTGACTCCGTTTGTGTTTGTGCTTGTGGGTTTTTCTTCTACTCCTCTTGGTCGAAATTTCCAGACACACTCAGAAGTAGAGAGAATGGCATAGTGAACCCATGGATCTGTCCCCCGGTCTCAACATCGGTCCGCCCTCAGCCAAAGCCTATTCTACAAATTATATTGTTTCACCTGTCGGTCACTCAGTCGTGTCCTACTCTTTGCGACCCCATGGACTGCAGCCCGCCAGGTTCCTCCTTATGTTAGGGGAAGCACACTGACTGAAACCGCCCACCCTGGCCAGGCTCTCTAGTAACCTTTCATATGACAGCAGATCCTGGTAAGGAATACGGAACTAATTAGCCACCACCAACCGGAAGAGTTCGGGAAAGGTCTAAAGGAGACACCGCGTGTCCGTCCACCTCCCAGAATCCCTCTCGCTAGCATCCATCTTGGCTGAGCGATGCATGCGCCACCAGGAAAGACTCCGAATTAGAATGATTGGCCAAAGACCACCCAGAAACTAATCCCATCACCATAAAACCCAAGACTTCGAGCCACGCGGCAGAGCCGTTCCTCCTGGGTTCCCTTACCCTACTGCTCTCCACCCGGGTGCCCTTTCCCAATAAAATCTCTTGCTTTGTCAGCACGTGTCTCCTCGGACAATTCTTTTCTGAGTGTTAGACAAGAGCCCGCTCCTGGGGCCCTGAAGGGGGGGCCTCCCCACTTGCTACAACACTTCCATGGGATTTTCCAGGCAAGAATACTGGAATGAGTTGCCATTTCCTTCTCCAGAGGATCTTCCTGACCCAGGGATTGAACCTGGGTCTCCTGCGTTGCAAGTAGACTGTTTATCATATGAGCTACCAGGGAAGCCCTTAATACAGCAGCAGGTGCTTCTAACAGATAAGGATCCACCTATTTCAACACCTATTTCAAAAGTGCTGATATTCAGCTCTTTCTGTCCTACCAACACACATGTGCATGTGCAGGCACATGCACACACACACACACACACACACGGAATAAATTCAGATAATTCAATGTAATATGTGGCCACAGTACCACATTCTGAATTTCCAGGCCCAATTTTTAACTGCTGGTCCAAAGAACTTTGAAGAGGACACAGAAGGACTTTGAGGAGAACATAGATTTGGGACATTAATCTGTGTCCACATACTGTCCCTTCCCTCCCCCACTGCGGGCAGCAGCACAGAAAGCCCAGCCCAGCTCCTGGTAGACATGGCCAGAGGGACATTGCAAGTGGGATTAAGGACCTGGAGGTGGCAGCCCTAGGTTATCTGGGTGGACCCAGTGTAACAACAACGGTCCTCACAGGGAGGCAGGAGGTCGGGGTGGAGGGAAGGTGCCTGGATGTGGCTTTGCAGAGGGAGGCTGGGGCCGCGCCCCAAGGAGCGTAGGCACCTCTAGAAGCCCTGAAAGGCAAGAAACAGGTTCTTCCCCGGAGCCGGCAGAAGAAATCAGCCCTGCCAGTGCCTGGACTTTAGGCCAGTAAGACTGACCTCAGCCATCTAACCTCCAGAACATGTAGGAAAACAGATGCATGTTTTAAGTGGCTGAATTTGTAGCAATTTGTTTACAGCAGCCTAGGAGACTGATACAGTTTCACACAACACAAGCTTAGGAAATGTCATTGCAGAGATCTCCCCATTTGCCAGGGCCCCAGGGACAGACATTAGCATGGCAGTAAGTCTGAGGAGGAATCCCTGGGGTGAGAGATGCTTTACAGAATAGCAGCCCCCGTCTGCTGACTAAAGACAACACCATCCTGGGAGCCAAAGTCCTCGCCCTTCGGGGACGTCACACACAGACACATGCACACATACAGATACACATGCACACATGGACACACACACACTTGTGCACACTTGCACACAGAGACACATGCACCGACACACATGCACGCATAGACACGTGTACACCTGTACACACATGCATACATGTGTGTACGTGCACACATGTGCTCAGGCACATGCACAGAGACACATGCACACAAACACAGACACACATGCTCATACACAGACACATGCACACATACTACAAAACAACAGTGAGTGGAGGTGGGAGGCAGGTGTTTCCTAGTCCTTGTAAAAGAGGCAAAGAAGCCAGAGGGATGCTGAGGGCTCCCCACGCCCTGATTCTGGGCTCTGCCAGGCCACCTTCAGCCAGCTGATGGCTGCAGTGGGCATGTCCTCAGGGAAGCCATGCAATTCTGGGAAGGACCCCTGCTGCCCATTCTTAAGAGAAATGGGTGATCTCACCACCCTGGGCTCCTGTGGGGTGACCTCCTGGCTGCCTCCTCTCCTCCCCTATGGAGACAGGAGAGTCCTGAGTTCCAGAAGGCTTGGGCCCCACCCTCAGAACTGGGACGGTGGATCCACAGCCCCAGGCTCTTGGGTGACAAACCCTCCTCTTCCTCAGCAGGAACAAGGAGGTCAGAGACAAAGGATAGCTGGCTGACTCTTGAGTGGTGGTCACAGCTGGACCTCTGGCTAAAGAGCAATTGACACAAAGGGACAACCACCACCAGCTCTGGGTGGGGCACTCAACGAGCATTCTGGGCCTCTTCTCCCTCAGGAGACACGACCTGAAAAGCCCTCCTTGCTGAGACCGGAGCCAGGGTCAGCCTGGGAGGCCCAGGTGTGAAGTCGGGGCAAGGCCTCTGGTTATCTCCATGGGGAGCAGAGGGCTGGGCCCTTGCAGGGTGAGCTTGCCTCACTTCCCTATTGCAGCCAGAACTGATGACCACAGGCCCTCTGTTATTCCTTCCTGGGCATCAGGAAGAGTCTTGTGAGCCTGAAATTAAGGTGTTTCTTGTGGAGGCTCCAGGACAATGTCTGTTCCTTTCTTTCTTCAGCTTCTAGAAGCTGCCTACATCCCTTGGCTCCTGGCCCCTCCCCTCCTCCATCCTGAAATTCCTCCCTCCACCCTCTTCCTCCATCTTGCTTTGACCTGCCCCCCTCCCCCTTAGAGGGACCTTTGTGATGACACTGATACCCCAGATACCCCAGGGGTAGATACTGCCCACCTCTAGCCCTTGATTTAATCATGTCCCTTTTCCTGTGAAATAAGTCACAGTTTCTAGGGACCAGGACATGGATGCTTTGGGGGGACCTTCTTCTGCCTTCCGTAAATGCCCTTTATTCAAGACACATTTTGGGGGCCCTGTATGGGGGTCAGCTAAAACAGCCCTGCGTCTTTAGACAGAAACCTCTGGACTTCCCTGGGGGTCCAGTGGCAAAGATTCTGAGCTCCCAGTACAGGGGCTGCTGTTGTTCAGTCGCTCAGTAGACTGCAGCGCCAGCCTTCCCTGTCCTTCGCCATCTCCCCTCACCTTCAGCGACTCCTATGAGTTTGCTCAAAACTCATATCCACTGAGTCGGTGAAGCTGTCCAACCATCTCATCCTCTGTCATCCCCATCTCCTCCTGCCTTCAATCTTTCCCAGCATCAGAGTCTTTTCCAATGTAGGGGTCCTGGGTTCAATCTCCGGTCAGGGAACTAGATACTACATGCTGAATCTAAGACCTAGTGCAGACAGAGAGAGAAAGAAACAGAGAAAGAAAGAAGGAGAAACCCCTGCTTCCTGCTGGGGCAGCAACTGCGTGGTTGGGGAGGAGGCAGCAGAGGCATGTTCAAGGCCACCTCCCACCAACCCACCTCCCACTGTTAGAGGATCCTTCCTCCAGTTCTCAGCGTTTCCCAGGAGCCCCTGCTCATTCAGGGTGCCTTCCCAAAAGTGTGTCAGGAAGTCAACAGACAGTAGCCAGATCCCCGTGAACCCTCAGTGCCACACCCGACATGTGACTCCCTGGGCACGGGGCACCGGAAAAGCACTTTACAAACAGGGATCATTTAGTCATCATGTCAGCCCTGGAGCGGAGAAGGCGATGGCACCCCACTCCAGTACTCTTGCCTGGAAAATCCCATGGACGGCAGAGCCTGGTAGGCTGCAGTCCACGGGGTCGCGAAGAGTTGGACACGACTGAGCAGTTTCACTTTCACTTTTCACTTTCATGCATTGGAGAAGGAAATGGCAACCCACTCCAGTGTTCTTGTCTGGAGAATCCCAGGGACGGGGGAGCCTGGTGGGCTGCCATCTATGGGGTCACACAGAGTTGGACACGACTGAAGCAACTTAGCAGCAGCAGCCCTGGAGAACAGCTACTGTCTCCATTCTGCAGGTGAGGATATGGAGGCACAGTGAGACTAAGGCACATCACACAGCAGAGCTGGGCCTAAAAACCAGCAGATGAACCTCTGACTAAACCACCTATTTCAGACGCGTCCTGGGCAAAGCGTGTGCCATGTTTCCTGGGATGTGCTTGTTCTTCGGGACTGAACCACCACCATCAGATTCAGGAGACTCCAGGAGTTGAACCAAACTCCTGACCCACCTGTTGTGTGTTCTGAAACCTTCTCTCAACTCCTCCCCCACCCCCACCCCCCACCCCAGCACCGTGTTAGTTTCCAAATGCTGGTGAGACAGCTTGGAGGAGCAGGTGCCTCAAAGCTGCCCAGAGGGCCTCTGTCTCAGTTCTGGGCACAGCCCATCCTGACCCTGGTGGTCAAGACCTCTCTCCACCCACGTCTTTAAACAAAGGAAGCTCTGAGTCACCGCTTGCGCCCAGGACCCTCAGCAGGGGGAAGCTTAGGCTCTGGCAAGCCCCTGCATATTTGCAGTCAGCACCCTGCTTCCCCTTCTGGTGCCTGGTCTCTGAGGAGTGGTCATTTTGGTTTTAGGTTGATATCACTGGGAGGCAAGGCTGTGGGCTTTTAGCCCTCGGAACGGAACGTGGTAAACTGTGGGTGCTCAGGAATGAATGACAAGTGATGGGTGGATGGATGGATAAAGAGTTAGACACTCTACGGAATACTGATTTAAGCCACTCCACATCCCTTTTCTGAACTTTGAGATCCAAAAAACTCAGAAAACTGAAAGCCTTGCCTTACGTCTGGGGCTGACACCACTGGGTGGACAGACATGAGACCCTCCATGGTCTTTGTTGATGTTTAGGGTAAACATCCATGTGCGTCATTGCAGAAACGTGGGTGCTCCTATCGGACCTCTTGGTGGTATCATAAAACAGACGATTCAGACACTATGCTACTTTTCTAAAATGAAAAAGTGAAAGTTGCTCAGTCATGTCCAGCTCTTTTCGTCCCCGTGGACTATACAGTCCATGGAATTCTCCAGGCCAGAATTCTGGAGTGGGTAGCCTTTCCCTTCTCCAGGGGATCGTCCCAACCAGAGATTGAACCCAGGTCTCCTGCATTGTTGGTGGATTCTTTACCAACTGAGAAGGCAAAATGAAAAAAAGTAATCTGAATTCTGAAATATCAGGGCTCAGGATTAGTTTGGACCATAAAGTTAGGGCCGTCACAATGGCTTGATTATCCCCAAGGCCCGGCTATACCCAGAGGTGCCCAGATAAGGGGTCAGGAAAGGGTCCCTCCCTGGGACCACAAGGGCTGAACTGGCCACATCCTCACGTTCTCTCCTTGTGTTAGTCACTCAATCGTATCTGACTCTTTGTAACCCCATGGACTGTAGCCCGCCCGGCTCCTCTGTCCATGGGATTCTCCAGGCAAGAATACTGGAGTAGGTTGCCATTTCCTCCTCCAGGGGATGTTCTCGACCCAGCAGACATCGAACCTGCGTCTGTCTAGCATACACTGGCAGGCAGGTTCTTTACCACTAGCGCCACCTGGGAAGCCCCATTTTCTCTCCTTACATGGGGAAGGTATTTTTCCACTCATCAACCGAAGCCAATCTTCACACAGCAGATCTGGGCTAGCTGATTCCAAGTTCGGTCACCCTCACCATGACTTTCGTCACTTTTTACCTCTGTGGATTTTTTTTTTTTTTTTTTTTGTCAATGAAACACTACTAAGTAGCAAAAATTTCAAAAGATTCAAAAAGGTTCAGGCAGGGCCAAGCCAGTCTCTCCCAACCCCGTTCGTCCCAGTCCCGGCTCCAGTCCGGGAGCCCAGCAGCTGACACATCTAGCAGATTTATCAGGAGGAGAGAAACAAAAAGGACGAAGGCTTAGTGACAGCAGAGGAAAGAAAAGATAAAGTCAGCAACTTGAGGTTCTGTTGACCACTTTACATGACCCTGTCTGGCCAGAGACTCCTCCAGACTCCGAAGAGACAGCCTGGGATGGCTCGCGGCTTCCCCACGCTCTGCTCACACGGGGCTCTTTCTTTCACTTTCCTTCATCTGCACACTCCACCGCGAGAGCAGACGCTTCCTAGTATCCTAATTCTTTCAAACATCACACGGACCAGATGACAGCCAGGCAGTGCTCTTGGCATCACAGCGACCTCAATCTTCCAACTGTCTATTTGGACCACTTTTTATCAGAATTCATTACTTTCACATTAATCCAATTAGCATCTTGTTTACCAATACCTCATTTTTAATTTGCAGCTTCCTTCTAAAAGCTGGGGGGACTTTGACAACCTGCGTCCTCCTTGCTCATTACTGCCAAGTAATTAGGCAAGGAGCACCCCTGATCAGAAGCTAAGAAGCCGGGAGCAAGTGGCAGCTTGTCTGGCTCCGTGAAAAAAATAAAAAAAGACAGAGCGTCTCCTAATTACCGGGGTTTTGTTGGTTGAGTGAGGGGAAGGGGGGAGGGGTGTGGGAAACGGAGATGAATAAAAGCAGAGGGGCCTCTAATGACTGGGTTTTGTAGGTCACAGAAAACACCGAGGGCATCCCCTTTTGATCTGCATACTAATAATGACCTGCCCTCCCACTGTCTTTTGGGGAATTGTGCTAAATTTGCATTGCACATAATGCAAATGATTGAGGACCCTAAATGCAGGACCGCCCAATGTGGAGAGGGTGATTTGATCTGTTTATTTGTGTCCTGCCTGGCAGAGACGAGGGTTTGATCCCTGGGTCGGGAAGATCCCCTGGAGACAGAAATGGCAACCCACTCCAGTATTCTTGCGTGGAGAGAGGAGCCTGGTGAGCTACAGTCCACAGGGTCAAAAATTGCGGGATACAACTGAGAAACTCAGCGCGTGCGCTCATGCGCGCGCACACACACAAAGCAGAGGGAAGCATAGCCTCCCCTCCTGTAGCCCCAACAGCTGCAGAGACTCCTCAAGCCGCACCCCTCCCAAAAGCCGCCCTCCATCACTGTGCAGGATGGCAGGACCCACACTGGGCCCCAGGCTGCCCTCCTGGTCCCCACTCTGACCCGTCCCCCAGAGCCTGGCGTGTATGCTGGATGGACACAGAAGTGGCCTCTGTCTGGCAGGTGGGCACCACGCAAGCAAGCTTGGAGGCCCAAGGCTGACAAGAGAGGCCCTTGCGTCTTTCTCACGGCTCAGCCCCGACGGAGAAAAGAGCCCAGGAAGTCAGCGGGGAGGGGGAGAGGCATCTTCGCTGCCTGCTCAGAAGGACCCAGTCCATCCCTGCCCCAGGAGAAGCCGCCCGCCCCAATTAGCCAGAGGCTTCCCCAGATGCCCGCCTCCCGGGCCTGGCACCTTGGAGCGGCAGGTGAGCAATTAGAGCCCCCGTCCCTCCTCACAGGCACCCAGGGCCTCAGGGAATGCTTTGCCGGCTGGCACTGCGCGGGGACACACCAGGGACTGGACCCTTCTACATGCAGCCACCCTGAGCAGGACCACAGCGGAGGGACCCCTGGGCACCCAGCCCAGCCCTGATGCCCAGGCCCCCGAACCCTGGCTGGTGGGAGGCAGACTTGTCTGGTGGGGCATGGAAGGGGCTGGACCAGTCTTCCCTGGGCACCTTGAGTCTGCCCTCTGGGGCTCTCAGGTGTGTTCCCATGGGCCACTCATGGGAGCCCTGGCTCCGGCTCCAACAACGGGGAGGCAGGTGGGTGTCCCCCGCCCAAAGATGAAGAGCCTGGGGACTAGCCCAAGGTCATGGAGGAGCCAGGTCTGCTCTGGACTACTGTCTGGACTACCAGCCCAGGGCCCTGCCTGTTGTACCCTCTGCCCGTGGTGTGCCAGGCATGGGTGGCCAGACACACCTGCATCTGATTTAATCACTTGGTCTGAGGTTTCTGGCTTCGGTGCCCACCTACAAGTGTGGTAAACGCCCAGAGGAACGTACACTGGGGGGGCGGGGGGCGCACTATGAATGTCTACTGTCAGGGTTATAACTCACCCTTGCCCCAAAACACAGATGGGAGGGCAGAAGCACTGGGCGGGGCTGGAGCGCGGTCCTCACTCTGGTGCCCCCGCCCCTCTGGCTCCCAGGTCCCTCTGGGGCTCACTCTTTGCGGGACCGGATTCTAAAACCAAGGGCCAGAGTGTCGCTGCCACCGACCCTCTAGAGCTGCCCGAAATCGGGGAGGCCCCGTCTCCTCTCTTCAAGTCCCGCAGGGCCCTCCCTGCTGCCTGGCCTCTCTCCTGGTCCAATTCCCTCGGAGGTGCCGCCCCTCCTCCCCGGACTCCCCCAGGTTGATGCCTGCCAACCTCTAAGCCCCTCTTTGGCGCCGGTGGCCCAAAGCTGCTTTGTGTGTCTGTTCTCTCTCCCACCTCTGGGGGCTGTGACGGCCCACGTAGCCTCGGGTGGGGTGGGCGGGATGGTGGTGGGAAGAACTCCCGCCAGAGGCTGGAGAAGTGGCTCCCTGCACCTTTGGCTGCCCTGGAACAGACTGGGGGGAGGGGTGTCTGGTTCCTCTTTCAGCACAGAGGGGTGTGGGTTAGAAGAAGTTTCTTCACCTTTTATGTCCTGGCCCCTGGAACACTTCTTAGAAACATATTTCAGGAAAAAAAAAGAAACATATTTCAGGGAGTTCACTGGTGGCCCAGTTGTTAGAACTCAGTGCTTCCAGTGCCGTGGCCCAGGTTGGACCCTTGGGCCCTGGGGGTTCCAGAGGTCTCGTGTGCAGAATGGGCAAACAAAAAATTACCAACGAAACTAGCTACATTGAATTACGATTATTCTAGTGGGTTGAATGGCACCCCCCTCCCCTTTGTAGACCTGTAAGATAAAGATCTCAGGATGGGATCTCCCGGATTGCTGTGGTTCTAAATCCAATGACAAGGGTCCTTATAAGAGACAAAAACGGGGAGACACAGAGGAGAGGCCGTGTGAACCCGGAGGCAGGGATTGGGGTGGTGTGTGTAGAAGTCCAGGAAGATTCGGGGCGAGGGGTAAGACACAGACGCGCTCTCCCTCAGAGCCTCCAGAGGAAACCAGCTCTGCCCACACCTGCGTTTTGGACTTTGGAACTCCAGCCCACGAAAGAGTAAGTCCTTTTCGTTTGTTTTCAGCCCCCTCGTTCTTGGTTAGTGCCCCAGGACACTAACACAGTTAGGATGATATTTAAAAGCAAAATTAGGGACATTCCCCGGCTGTCCAGTGGTTAAGAACCCGCACTTTCACTGACAACACGGGTTCAATCCCTGGTCGGGAAATCAAGATTCCACAAGCTGCATGGCTTGGCCAAAATAAGATAAAAGCCAATTCGTGATATGGTGATTATGGGGCTTCAGGTAGCAGGTCTGACGACTATTTCAACTCAGTGACAAGAACAAACGAAATTTTGAGATTTCCACAGCAGCTGCCACATACAATGAAAATATCAGTGATTCCTTTAGGAGTTTTTGCTTTCTTTGGGTCTCTGATTTGAGGGATGATCTCTAGGAAAAGAAAATACTTTTGAGGAGCGAATGTCTGGTTTGCAAAGGAATACCAGCCTGAGAGCAGACACGAAGCAGGGGATGCAGATGAAAAGTTAATGCCCGCCCACTCGTGCAGACTCTCAGAGCCGGCTGCAGTAAAAGTGTCTTTAACTCGAGCCCCGATGAGTAGAGGCTTTTCTTGTATAGAAAAAAATCAACTTTCCTCTGCATAACACATTCAGAAAGGGTTTTCCAGGAGTCCTATGTAATCTACTTAAGAAGGCAAACTTAAAGAAAAAAAAAGATATTGTATATTTTCAGTTCAATTCAGTTGCTTAGTCGTGTCATGTCCGACTCTTTGCGACCCCATGGACTGCAGCACGCCAGGCCTCCCTGTCCATCACCAACACCCAGAGTTTACTCAAACTCATGTCCATTGAGTCAGTGATGCCATCCATCTATCTCATCCTCTGTCGTCCCCTTCTCCTCCTGTCTTCAATCTTTCCCAGCATTGGGGTCTTTTCCAATGAGTCAGTTCTTTGCATCAGGTGGCTTGTGTATTTTGGCTACACACAAATGGATGCTGCTAGTTCCAGACACGGAGAAGGCAATGGCAACCCACTCCAGTACTCTTGCCTGGAAATCCCATGGACAGAGGAGCCTGGTGGGCTACAGTCCATGGGGCGGTGAAGAGTCAGACATGATAGAGCAACTTGACTTTCATTTTTCACTTTGATGCATTGGAGAAGGAAATGGCAGCCCACTCCAGTGTTATTGCCTGGAGAATCCCAGGGACGGGGGAGCCTGGTAGGTCTATGGGGTCGCACAGAGTTGGACACGACTGAAGCGACTTAGCAGCAGCAGCAGTTCCAGACAACCGGGCAGGGCACAGAAACACTTCACAGCAGCTTGCAGGGGTAAACGGGCACACAGTGTTCTGGGGGCACAGTTCTCATAAGAGTAAAGCTTTCAGTATCCAGACAGAAGCATGGTCAGGGGCCAAGGGAACTAGGACTTGCTCAAACACTCCTCTCAGTTTTTTGTTTTTTTTTTTCATTTTTGGTGTATAAAGCTAAATCATCAGAAAATGAGTAGTTTTAAACATTGACTCAGCACTCCAACAGAAATGCCCAAATTGGAAAATAAAAGCATGCCCTTCCCCTTTATGGGGGCTGGGTAGAAGAAATGCACAGTTGAAGAAAGTTTCTGGGTTTGTTTTTTTTTTTTTTTTTGCAAACCCGAAGTTCATTGTGTGTATCCTCGATGTCTTTTATACAAGCCTTTCGAGGACAAACTCCCCTTGAATTTGTTGTCCAGAAGCAGTCTCCTGGCTGGATGAACATGAAGCTTCCTTTCACCCACCGAGGATTTCCCTTTAAGGTGTCAGAATCTCTGAGTGAATGCCATCCTTGGCCACAGGCAGGAATTGCCCAGGTCCGGTTCCCAAGTTCTCTACAAATAACTACTCAGGGAGGCATCCTTGCTCCAGTACCCCCGACAGAGACTGGCAGCCTCCATCCAAACCACAGGCAGATTCCTGCCCCACTGCCAGCCATTCCGTTCCCCACTCCCAAGGAGAGACCTGTTGGCTACTAGAGAACTATGTCCCCTACCCTACCAAGGGCCTCTGGAGCAGCATCAACAGCCAGCACTTTGGGGCCCACTTGTGTGTAGCAGGCGTCATTCTAAGCACTTAGACATGGCATCTTGGTTACTGTTCCTCCAACCCTCTGGATCAGAGGCCATTATTGCCTTTCTTTATAGACGGGTGAACTGAGGCTCCAAATGGCTGGGTCACTGGACGTCCATGACAAGTAAGTGGCGGAGAGGGGATTAGAACCCCAATGTTCTAACCACCACACCTACAGGATTAACCATTGCACCAGGCTGGCCCTTCCGTGGGGCTGTCCTTGGAGGCTGAATTTGTAGACAGCTACCCTGTTCTCCTGTTTTCCCAGCAAATTCTGGTGGATAGTAAAGGACAGGGAAACCTGCAGTGCGTGCGCTCACAGAGTCGGACACAACTTAGAGACTAAACAACACCACCCTATCCCCTAGAACCTCAGTAGGACTTTGGAACGGGGCTAAACTTTCTGTGGCCATTCACCTGGTGGCACCCCACTGACACCCTGGCAGCTTCTGGTACCAGCCCAACTTTTTATCTTATTTTTAAAAATCACATGCATGATCCATACATTTATATGTTGCAAAATGTTAAACACTTTGACTTTTCGTTCTCGATACAATTCTTCTTTAACTTATTGAGTAAGTCAAAAGATGAGCGCTAGACTTCCGGGGAACAGTGCATTCCCCCCAAAGCTAATAATACATTAAGGTGAAACAAAAGTAACAATGACAGCAAAACCAACAAACAAAAGGCTCCCAAATGTACAGCGTTCAATAAACAGGTTACAGCATACTTGAACCAATGACCTCCGGTCAGAAGTGGATGGCGTGCTGTTTCACCCGCCCCTTGCTGGTTGATGGTGGCTTACCCATCACCCATTTACTTATGCAAACACGTGCATACTTTGTGCAAAGCCGCTTAGGGACCAAAGGAAAATACAAGCTGTAGCCCATGGGGTCTCAGAGTCTGAGTGACTGAACAACAAGAAGAAGGTGATAATAGCCCCCCAGCCCCCCCTCCCCCCAGTCTAAGGCCTAAAAGGATGGCGACTGCAAAGCAAGGAGGACTAGGAGAGAAGGGGTCCTGGAAAGACGTGTGGTCTCTGGCCAGGCCGGCCCAGGGCCTAATTCTGACCCCTCTTTTCCCTGTTTGGAACAGATTCGGAAAACAGGTGGGTACCCCAGCCAACTCAGGGCCACCCAGAGATGCCACTCTGGAACCTGGCCCCTTGGTAAACCACCCCTGGGACCAGCCTAGGGGCTATGCCCAGTTCCCCTGGTCCAGGGAAGACCTGGGTCTCACTCGACCATGCAGGGTAGGATGGCTAACGCCTCCAGATTGCTAACAGCCCTCTAGAGTGCAGACGGACTGGCACCCGGCGGGGAGGAGCTTGTCAGCTACCGGCACCCGCACCCCTCCGCAGCCAACCTCTTGGGGGTCGCACTCCCTACCTCCCCTTGAAGCTGGGATGGAGAGGGGTTAACCCGAGGCAGGCCCTCTGGGAATCCCAGCCAGGCTGATCCTGGCCCCAAAGGCCGCCACGCTGGGGGCAGGACCCCACATTTCCTCCCCGGCTGGACTCTGGCTCCCTGCCGCCCCACCGCGCCCCGTGTCAGTAGCTGGTCATACTCGAGGGAGACCCCAGGTCAGCCTCTCATGAGTTCGTGCACAAGGTCTCTTCTCACCGACTCCCAGCTTCAGAGCCGCGAGCCCATGCGCTCGCCGCTATGGACTCAGGCCCCGCAGGCGGAGCCCAAACACGCCCAGGCCCCTTGCGCCAGGTCCCCGTGCTCCCTACCTGGTGCCGTCGGAGCCCCGGGAATCGATGCCCGAGCTGCCTGGCGCTAGCCGGGGCTTCGCCGCGTAACCCCTTCGTGGGCTCAGGGCGGGCGCGGGACGAGAGGCGGGTGCGGCCTGGCGGGCGCGGGCGCGGAGGCAGGGCGGGCTCCGGCCGCCAAGGCGGGTTATATGGGCGCGGGGAGGGGAGGCGCCGCGGGGAGGGGTAGCCGCCAGCGTTAGCGCCTTCCGCAGCCGGCCGGCGGGAAGGCAGCGCGGGCCGCTCAGCCGTTGGCAGGAGGAGCAAGGGGCAACAGCGCCAGGCTAGGGCCAAGGTCGCCATCCGGCGCTCCGCCCCCCCAGCTGGCCGCGTCCGAGTCGGGGTCCCGGGGCGCACTCTGCCCCGCCTCCTTCCCGCCGTCTTTTGGCGCGCGTTGCCCCTCCCGGCCCCGGCGGGGCCGCCTACCTCGGGTTGGACGCGGGCCGGGCCCCTGGGCCCTGATGCTGCGAAAACGGGACAGTGGTTCTCGGCCGGCTTAGGAGCGCGCACGTGGAGGGCAGAGGTGCTGACCCCTCGACCCGACGCCTTCCTGTCCCCGGAACGCCGCATCTTCCGGGTCCCAGTCCTCCGCCCCCACGGGCGCGAGACCCCTCAGCGCCGGGAGCAAAGGATCCACGGGGCAGGGGAAGGGCTGGGCATCGTAGGAGCGAGGCCACCCAGGTCTGCGGAGTGCGCGCACTGGCTGTGGCCTGCGGCGGGGGCGGGGGGTGGGGAGATGAAAGTGGCAACCCCAGGACCGGGATTAAGTGAAGCCGCTCGCTTCCGGGTGGTACGAGCCGGGCTCCTCCGCCCTGGGGGGCTCGCCACCTACATCGCTCACCCAGCCGAGGCCACAGCCCCGCTCCGGCTCCTGTCCGCATTGTGGATCTGCGGGAATACCCTCTAGACGCGTCTCTTTCGGCCCAGCGGGAGATGTGCCCACAGCACCCGGGGAGTAATTCCGAACACAAACACTCCCGTGTCGAAGCCGGCACCTTGCTCCCTCCCCCGGCCACCGATTCGCGCGCCAGGGGCTGGGTTTCGTTCCGCGCTGCGCAGGTATGCGCGGGTGTCCACGGCGACACATGGGTAGTGCACTGGGAATTGATTTCTACGCGCAGAGACCCGCTTCAGACCAAGACTTTCCTAGGGCGCCCACACCTGGGGCTCCATAGACCGGTCGCCCCCGCAGGGCAGACGGGGTCTTCAGGGCTTCCACCTAGTTCTGGGGCCTTGGCTGAAGAAACCAACTGGCTGGCGAGTTTTGAACTACTCAAGGCAGCGGGTACCTGCTGTGCGCTGCCTTCTGGTGCTCAACGTTACCTGCCTCAAGGCCACGGGAACCCGCGCGGCAGAGTTACCCTGGAACTGCGCGCAGCCAGGGCTGGTGCACGGGTCAGCACCTGGCCCATCTGGCTGACTCCCACACACCTTTACTGATCACCTACTGCTTGCAAGGTGCGTGGTATGGGGGTTGGGGTACCCAAAGACGAATCACACACAGGGTTTGATCTGGCCGGGGACAAAAACGGCTGGCACCGCCGAGCAGGACGCCTACATGCATCCTCTACCCGTTTGTTCTGGGAAGCTGGAGGGGGCTTCCCCAGGGCACAGGACCAGGCCGGATTCGCGCGGATGCGAGTAGGACCAGGCCGGATTCGCGCGGATGCGAGTAGGGCCGGATCTCGGATCTCAGTACGTAAGAGCGGGGGCGGGTGTCCCGGTCCGCGCGATCTAGAGGCGCTGGCTGGGCCTGGCAGGGTCGCGAGGGCGAAGAGGACCAGGAGTCCCTAGTGGGCAAGAGGACAGGCCCGCGCGGGGCGGCGAGCGAGGCCAGCAGAGCCAGCGCCAGCGCAGGAGCTCGCTCGAGTCCGTGCCGTGCGGGCTGCGGCGGGGCTCTGGTCCCGGCCTGGGTGGTGTTCTCCTCGCGGGTCCGAGCGCAGGTGCGCGCGTGTGATGGACAAGCGGGCGCGCAACATCCAGGAGCTTTCTGCGCGGTGCGAGCGCCAAATTCGTTCTCTCTTGGATCAGAGAAGTTCCTAATCGCCAAGTGAGGGCCTCGCTGGAAGCATGTTGCCGGACTTACCCAAAAGACAAACGAAGAAAAACGAATATTTATTCATACTCTATGTATATATAGAATGTAATATACGTACTATGCACCACATTTCATATTCTTGTATGTATACAAATACATGAATACAAATACACAGATACAGAGGACGACACGTTTTAACTTCAGACAAGCGGATAGTTTTTAAGCATATGTGTCATATAGTATTGGGGAACATATTTATCCTGGAAAATGATTCGTTGTTTATCTAAATTCAGCTGTAGTGCACTTTCTGCATTTTATGTGGCAACCCTAGTTGATCGGGACTTCCCACACGCAAGCACCGGCGGAAATCCTGGGTGAGACCAAACACCTTGTCTGCTTTAAAGCGCTGTTGCGCGCGTTGGGCGGGGTAGCGAACTACAAGCCCCACAATGCCACGCGTCACCCGGGGTCCTGACTGGCTGCGGCACGCTTCCCGCCCTTCCGTCACTTCCGGTCGCGGAGGGGCGGTTGCGGCTGGCCGGGGTGGCGGGGCTTGGCGGTCCCCCGGGTGCAGCGGCCGCCATGAACTTCTCCGAGCTGTTCAAGCTCTCTAGCCTGCTCTGCAAGTTCTCCCCGGACGGCAAGTACCTGGTGAGCGACCGCCGGGCCTGGGCCGCAGGCGCGGCTTCCGCGAGGAGGCGCGTGTCCGCACGGGGCGGTGAGGAACCAAGGGGGTGGGGCCTACCTGGGGCCCGGAAGGAGGTAGCAGGTGTGGGCTTCGAGCAGGTGACCTGGGCAGTGGTTCCGAGCAGGGTACCTGGACACTTGCTGCGTTCTGGGAACCCGGGAAGCTGCCTGCACCTCGGTTTCCATCTGTTAAAAGCAGGTAAAAGCAACACTCTCTTAACACTTCAGGACACAGTAAACGTGGACTGTTGTTCTTCAGTCTCTCAGTCGTGTCCGACTCTTTGTGACCCCATGGGCTGCAGCACGCCAGGCTTCCCTATTCTTCACTATATCCTGGAGTTTGCGCCCTTGAGTCAGTAATGCCATCGAACCATCTCATCCTCTGTCATCCGCTTCTCCTCCTGCTCTGTCTTGCCCAGCTTCAGGGTTTTTTTCTAATGAGTTGGCTCTTGGAATCGGGTGGCCAAAGTATTGGAGTGTCAGCTTCAAAATCAGTCTTTCCAGTGAGTTTTTACGGTTGATTTCCCTTAGGATTGACTGCCCTGCTTTCCTTGCTGTCCAAGGAACTCTTAAGAGTCTTTTCCAACATCATGGCTCAAAAGCAGCAATTCTTTGGCGCTCAGCCTTCTTTATGGTCCAACTCTCACATCCATACACGACTACTGGAATAAACCATAGCTTTGACTATAAGTTGTTGTTTGTTTGTAACAAAAGGCAGGTATATAGTCCTGTTGGCTATAAAACAGTTCAGTGCTGCAGCTAACTGTTGTCACCTTTTCCAGCCCCCTTCGAGGGTCTCTACCACATGCCAGATGAATGACTTAGGTAACTAGCATTCTGTGCTCAGATAAAGAGAGTGGTCTATACTCCTGGTATCTGAGTTGCTCATTCCGTGGATGGCAGAATGGTTCTCACATCACTGAGCTCTCATACATGAAATATAAGTTTTGAAATATACAAGTATGATCAGTGTACATTCTCAGAATCTTGGGGGGAAATGTGGTGGGTGGGTGATAATCGGCATTGGAAAGACATTAAGGGAAAAAAATGCTTTTTAAAAACTGTACTTAGTTTCATTAACTATTAACTGATGCATCCTGTTTTGTCTTTTCAGTCTGAGCTTTGTCAACATTCCATTTATCCCTGAGGATGGATGTATTAATACCTCAAATTACATATTTACTTTCTTTATGGTGGCTTTATTCTGAATCACCTAGTATGGTATTCAGCTACAAAATACAAAATATCTTTAGCTTAAATGGCACCCCGAAAACCTTGGTATACTTTTCAGAATACTCCCCAATAAATTTGCTTTTTGGTCATTTATGAAACTTCCCTAGTGGCTCAGCTGGTAAAGAATCCACCTGCAATGTGGGAGACCTGGGTCCGATCCCTGGGTTGGGAAGATGCCCTGGATAAGGGAAAGGCCACCCACTCCAGTATTCTGGCCTGGAGAGTTCCATGGACTGTATAGCCATGGGACTGTGAAGAGTCTGTACACAACTGAGTGACTTTCACTCACTGACATGAAACTTCCAGTGAATTATGGAGACAAAGATTACATTTCCTCATTTAGTTTTGGTACCTTTTAGTTTTTACATTCTGATTAAAATTGTGAGCCTAGGTAGTAATGTTACTGGAACCATGTTCTTCAGAGCTCTATCCTAAATGCTGAAAAAAGTAGGCCCGTGTTGCCATTTTTAACATCTTGCAACAGATTTGATACAGTTTTTCCAAGTGTTTCTATAGACATTTCATTTCACTAGGAGTTTGTGGTAACTGATCACAGCTTTCAAAGCTACAAAGTGAAAAAATAAGCAGGGACAAAAAAAAAGCAGTATATTTGTTCTAATCAGCAGTCCATCTCGCACTCTTTTTTCCCCAGGTGGGACTCAATGGCTTTTTAAAAATGAAAGTTCATAAAACAAAAACCTAACAATCCAGTTTGACCTTGATAAGTACCAACATGAGGCAATTAACATTCAGAAGTCAGTTCTTGATTTTTGAATGATGATGCACTCTCTGGTTAATAGTTAAGTATGATCGGTCATAGAAGTCATTTGCTTGGATTTGGATATTATTAACAAATGTGGACATAAAGTAACTGTATTTTTAAGAACACTATATTAAGAGTTAAATGTTTCCAAACTCAGGTTTAGGAATAAGTTAATAGGTGTGTAAGAAACCCCCCAGCCCTCCCTCTGTCAGTCCCTTTTCCTCTCAAACGACTGCCATACTCAACACTTATGAAACGTCTGGTCACCTACTATGTGGGGTTTTCCCCACACCCAGCAGTTCTCCCCAACACCAGCTGGGTGTCCTACAGTTTGACTCTGTTTTGACACTGTCCACCAGGTGAAGGGCTCAGCCCCACAAGACTGCCCCCCACCTTGCAGACTGCAATTGAAAGTCCAGGCGGTCACCTTTGCTCCTGACCAACTGGATATAGGCTCCATGACCTCCTGTTTGGGTTCCGTTAGTTTGCTGGAGTGACTCATAGCGCTCAGAAAAACAGATTTACCATATTATTAAGGAGTGTGATAAAGGAACAGGTGAGCAGGCATATGAAGAGATAAAGAGGGTGAGATCTGGGGGTCTCGAGTGCAGGAGTTCTGTCCCCGTGGAGCTGGCAAAGAATTCTCCTGCAGTGTGGGAGACCTGAGTTTGATCTCTGGATTGCGAAGATCCCCTGGATAAGGGAAAGGCTACCCACTCCAGTATTCTGGCCTGGAGAATTCCATGGGCTGTATAGTCCATGGGGTTGCAGAGTCAGACACAACTGAGTGACTTTCACTCACTTACCCACTCAGGATGTGGGTGTGCTTGCCCACCTGGAAGCTCTGGACCCTGCATCTTTGGGATTTTTTGGAGGCTTCACCACATAGACCTGGGTGATCATTTACTCTATCTTGAGCCCTCTTTGCTGAAGAGAAGAGGAGAGCAGGGCTGAGAACTCCAAGCCTCTAGTCTTGGCTTGGTCTCTCTGGTGACAGTCCCCCCAGGAGCCCACTCAGAGTTGCCTCAGTAGAATAAGAGATGCTCCCGCCCCCCAGCAGTTTCCAAGGGTTTCATCAGGAGCCTGTGTCAGGACCTGTGAGCAGATACCAGTGTGTATTATCTGTTCTCTCATCACAGGTAGACGGACATTTATGACGTGTCCTTACACTTGCAGAATTTCAGACCTGTATGTTGACTTTCTGTTGGTTTGGGTCCAGGTTAGACACTGAACCAAAGGGAGCTGTGTTCCTGGATCGTTCTCACCGCAGCCCGGAGCCCCCTGCTTGCGCCTCACACACAGCTTGTTTGCAGGTGGTAGAACCAGAGGGGAGCTGGTTGTTCTCGGAGGGCCTTTTGCCAGTGCCGTGTCCTGCTTTAGCATTTGCCACGCAGTGAAGACAGGCGCAGAAATGACGCTGGTAGAGGTCTGCAGTAATACTTCCTCCTGGGGCTGAACAGCTGGGCACCTGGTTTTACATTTACGCTTTATCTTTCTGCTAACTCATCTTTGTTTGGAATACACTGTCCGCATGGCAAACACAAGACCATCTAGATGGAAAGCGTGTGTGCAGGGAGAGGAGGCAACCATCCTGACCAGAGGGTACGCTGCCGTCCCAAGAGCGCCCTCCTCCGGAGCCCACCCCTCCATGACCTCTCCTCTCCCCCTGCAGGCTTCCTGCGTCCAGTACCGGTTGGTGGTCAGGGATGCGAACACCCTGCAGATCCTCCAGCTATACACATGCCTGGACCAGATCCAGCACCTCGAGTGGTCGGCTGACTCACTCTTCATCCTGTGTGCCCTGTACAAGCGGGGGCTCGTGCAGGTACCTCCGGATGGATTTCCCCCCTCCCCCTAAACACAGCCCCCGCCCAGGGCCTTGTTCTGAGCCCTACTGGTACGGAGGAAGGGGCTGCACAGGTCAAAGCCTGTTTTCTTTTAACATTGTAATACTGCTCTAATAGTTTAAGTACTTTTAAAAACAAGAAAGCATGTAAATGTCCTTAATCTGTAACCTAGTTCATTCTGTAACAGGAAGTGTTCAGCAAGCAGCCCAGGTGGTTCCTGTGTTTAGGGAGTGCTGAGATGTGTCTTGCTATAGACCCCACACTTAACTAAGTGAGGTCTCAGACAGCAAAGGGAATAAAGCCTTCAAACCACTCAGTGACATCACTGAGAAGTGTGGTGCAACCCAGGACCTGTCCTTCACACTGCAGGATTCTGAGAGTTGGGCCATCTTTGCCTCCATGCAGCTCACCAGTTGTTCTTAAGCCTGAGTAGCAAATGGATTCATCTCTTTTGTGAGTCCAGGTGTGGTCCTTGGAGCAGCCAGAGTGGCACTGCAAGATAGACGAGGGCTCGGCGGGGCTGGTGGCCTCCTGCTGGAGCCCCGACGGGCGCCACATCCTCAACACGACGGAATTCCACGTGAGTGGGCACCCCAGACACCTGCCTCAGCCACAGGACAGTCACCCCTCACCCCTTGTCCTGATCACTTGGGAGGATTGGAGGGAGTGGTCTAGTGGGGAGGATGTATGTCATAAGTGGTTATGTCATACATGAGCATTATAAGCCCATGAGTGTTGTTATGTAATCTTTTTGCCCAGTTTTAATGAAAAAAGGTTTTTAAAAAGAACATCTCAAATTGTATCTTTAAGGGTTTAGACAGGTCCTTTGAGTCAACAATAGAAAAGAACTTCAGTGATGCAAAGAGCCGACTCGGTGGAAAAGACCCTGATGCTGGGAAAGATTGAGGGCAAGAGGAGAAGGGAGTGACAGAGGATGAGATGATTGGATGGCATCATTGAGTCAATGGACAAGAGTTTGAGCAAACTCGGGGAGATAGTGAACGACAGGGAAGCCTGGTGTGCTGCAGACTGTGGGGTCGCAGAGTTGGAAACAACTTAGCGACTAAACAACAACAATGCACGACTTTACATCTTTCCCTGGAGACATCTGATCTGTGTGTCTCTAACCTCCTCATTCATTTGCTCTTCAAGGCTTGGGCTCCTTTGGGATGCAGGACCCTGGGCAGGAGCTCTGAGTGGGAAGAACCTTTGAAATCCAACCGTAAATCAGAGACCGCTTGGGTGGTGTGCATATGCCTCCCAAACACATCATGTCAGGGGACTATGGGGGGTTTGGGTGTGCTAGTCCTTCATTGGCACAGCTTCTTCCAGCCCCTGCGTGTGACGTGCCTACAGTGGGTCCCCCAGAAATCCTCTGCAGAGCCTCCACTCGGACAGTCGGACCACTCCCTGTCCCTGCTGACCCCAGGCCCAGCTACCTGGCAAGGCAGAGCCACTCACCCCCTTCACTGCTTTGAGAGACTGGGGGGCATCTTGTGTGGCTTTCTCTCCTAGATGTGTTTCTCTGAGAAACATTTTTAGGTTTGCTACTATATGAAAACTTTGACTGTAGCACCCCCCCACCCCCGGCATCCCAGGGCATGCCTTCTTGGACCCCTGGATGCTGAATCCCCCAGAAATACTGGACCGTCCATGGGCTGCTGTGCCTGCTGCTGCTGCTGCTAAGTTGCTTCAGTCGTGTCTGACTCTGTGCAACCCCATAGACAGCAGCCCACCAGGTTCTCCCATCCCTGCGATTCTCCAGGCAAGAACACTGGAGTGGGTTGCCATTTCCTTCTCCAATGCAGGAAAGTGAAAAGTGAAAGTGAAATTGCTCAGTCATGCCTGACTCATAGCGACCCCATGGACTGCAGCCTACCAGGCTCCTCCGTCCATGGGATTTTCCAGGCAAGAGTACTGGAGTGGGGTGCCATTGCCTTCTGTGGCTGTGCCTGCAATAAAGCTTAATTTATCAGGGAGAAAGGGGTGCTGACTGTACTTTGAACTAAAATGCACTTATATTTAATTTTGTGTCACTTAGATAATATTGTCACAAAATGAAAACCAAACACTAAGACTGTTAAATTTAGCAATTGTGGGAGTTCTCTGCTAGTCCAATGGTTAGGACTCAGCACTTTCACCTCCGTGTCCTGGGTTTGATCCCTGGTTAGGGAACAAAGATCCTGCAAGCCACATAGCACCACCAGAAAAAAAAAATTGGCAATTGTAGATGTGAGTTTGACACATTTCTTCAGGCAGAAAACACCCTGGGACTCCTGATACTTTTACTTCAGTAAATCTCGTTTCTGCTAAGTCACTTCAGTCGTGTCCGACCCTGTGCGACCCATAGACGGCAGCCCACCAGGCTCCCCCGTCCCTGGGATTCTCCAGGCAAGAACACTGGAGTGGGTTGCCATTTCCTTCTCCAATGCATGAAAGTGAAAAGTGAAAGTGAAGTTGCTCAGTCGTGTCTGACTCTTAGCGACCCCATGGACTGCAGCCTACCAGGCTCCTCCGTCCATGGGATTTTCCAGGCAAGAGTACTGGAGTGGGGTGCCATTGCTTAGGTGCAGGCAATCTGGACCTAAGTGACTCACAACTCTTTCCGAGAATGCTAAGTTATGCTCTTTCCTTTCTCTTCCTCCCCCTTCCCCGGCAGCTGCGGATAACTGTGTGGTCCTTGTGCACAAAGTCTGTGTCCTACATCAAATACCCTAAGGCTTGTCAGCAGGGTGAGTCGTCAGAGCTACTTAGAAGCCATTTCTCTGTAGTTGTTTGGGGGTTTGGAGACCTTTTTATCCTGGAAAATTTCAAACACAGACAAAAGTAGCCTCAACTATATTTCAGCTCATAGCCAATCTTTTTTCTCTATACCCACCCCTCCCCTGATTGACTTAAAGTACATCCTGGATCTCCTAGTACTTCTCCTAGTCTCAGAGGAGGGACGAAGGGCGTATGTCCACGGTGCCCTCAGTTAACCCCCCACACGCGTTTAACTGCACCTGCGAGCTCGTCTGTGCCCCCTCCCGAATCATGAAATTACTTGATTGTCTTCTAATTAATAAACAGAAGGAAGCATCACATGATTTGAGAGGTTTTTCTGTTCTTTCTCTTGCCATCAGCGGCTTGAAGCTCACATGTGAGTGAAATGCGATTGTTCATTTATTTTTTGTTTTCATAGTTTGTATGTTAGTGTCTCTCCAGATGACACGCATGCTTCTTGGTGAAACAGCAGCTCTGTCACCTAGGTGTTCTCTTGAGGTGTGAAGTGTGGCCGAGGACTCAGTTCACCCATGTGGACCTGGAAGGGACAGTCTGACGTTTCAGCCAGATTCTCACCTTAAATTGACTTCTTCCAAATTTAAATTCAAAAGTAAAAATAGGAGCTGTAGTGACGAGCCTGCGTTGACCCAGCTGAGCTTCTTGCAGTTGATTTCCTGAGAATACAGCATCCTGTAGGGCTCCACACTTCCCCGTAACATTTAGGGGCTCATCAGGGCTCGGGGCGCCCTGTGCGTCTCACAGGTTCTCTGTACGTCAGAAGCCTGATCGAGGGTATGGGGACCCTGCCTCGTGCCCACACTCTGCCGCAGACTCGGGGTCTGTGCGCTGCCTCCCCTCTTCAGACCTCTGCCTTCTCTCTCTCCTTCTAATGGGAAAACTACTGCTTCTCGATCCCAGTACCTTTCCCTCTTCTCGGCAGGAATAACCTTCACCAGGGACGGCCGCTACCTGGCGCTGGCAGAGAGGCGGGACTGCAGGGACTACGTGAGCATCTTCGTCTGCAGTGACTGGCAGCTGCTACGGGTGAGGCGCACACCAGGAGCACCAGGACCCTGGGGCGGGGGTGGGGGCGGAAGTACGTTCTTGAAGATCCCAGAAGCTCTTCTGGGTGGTGTGAGAAAGGCAGCTCCATGTTTTCAAAGGTGGGTGCTGCCTGTTACCCCATGGCACGCACACGGGCAGGTGTTCACAGGATCCGGTGAGACTGCATGGGCTCACAGGGTGTTAGCAGTTAACAGTCCCCCAGATGGGAGCTGCTAGGCTTCTTGGTGGCTCAGTGGTATTAGCGTCCACGTGCCCACATGAGGAGGAGTGAGCTGCAGGTTAATACTGACCACGTGCCTGGATGGGCAGGAGGCTGCCAGGCACAGACACCCAGGGCGGGGCTGGATCCCGGATGCTGTTGATTGGCGGCCTCCTTGACCAGGGCAGCGATGTCCTGGGAGGGTCTCCCCTGAGCTGATCTTAAAGGGGTGAGACTCAGCCGCACGGAGGCCTGAGCCACGTCGCGGATGCATGTTGCTCCGCCTATCATGGCAGGAGGACACAGTTGTAGGTGTTGCTGCCCATGGCTAGGTGAAGAGATTAAATACTGTGTTAACGCATCAGGTGTGAGATAGATGTTCGTGTATTTGTTGAAGAAGATGTTCTCAATGTCATCTGTTCCCCCCTCGCCCGCCTGGGAAGCACTTTGACACGGACACTCAGGACCTGGCAGGGATCGAGTGGGCCCCCAACGGCTGCGTGCTGGCCGTCTGGGACTCCTGCCTGGAGGTAGGGAGCCCGCTCGGGACGCTCTCTGCTTGTAGCACTGCTGTCTGTTTCTCACACTCTCTGAACGCCTCAAGCGTGAACTCTGCCTTTTTCAGATGTTGAGCTGAGGAGCTTTTATTACAAGTCTTTAGATTTAAGACCCAGCTTCCCCTTTTCCACAACGTTCTCTCTGCTCCTCCAGTACCATCCCTGTCTCCACTTCCCACCACTGTGGAGGAGGGCAGGGTCTCTGCCCAAGTCTCACTCCCCTGGGGTGGCTGTCTCACATGCCACAGGTTCAGTAATGCCTTCACTGTCTTTGCAGTACAAGGTCCTGCTCTACTCCCTGGATGGCCGGCTGCTGTCTGCCTTCTGTGCCTACGAGTGGTCTCTGGGCATCAAGTCCGTGGCCTGGAGCCCCAGCAGTCAGTTCCTGGCGATTGGGAGCTATGATGGAAAGGTGGGAGGGGGCCTGTGGGGCAAAGCCCATGCACAGCCAGCGCCCCAGAGGCTCTGACCATGTGGTTCTCCCCAGGTGCGGATTCTTAACCACGTGACTTGGAAAATGATCACGGAGTTTGGGCATCCTGCAACTGTTAATAATCCCAAAATAGTAAGTCTGGAAGTGTGTTTGAGGAAGGGATAGAAAGCTGCTCTTTGACTTTACACTATCAGTGTAAGTGTTACAGGGGCTCATGTTACATGACCTTCTGATGCTGAAACATTCTAAATGCAGATGTTCCCGTGGCCCTTGTTTCTCCTGCCATGTTCCCAAAGGGTCCCAAGTGGTGTCCTTCCCAGCCTCCTCCACCCCCATCTCCACGACTCTGGGACCAGCTCCTGCTCTGTGCCAGGCAGAGATCAGCAGGCGGCTTCTTCCCCGTGGAGCCTTCCCTGGGAGGGCAGGAAGGCTGCCTGCCAAGGGGCCCCGGGGCGGACCTTGGGAGGAAGTGGTGCAGGATCTGGGGAAGAGCGATTCAGGCAGTGTGAACAGAACAGCAGGGCAGAGGCCCTGAGGAGGGATCGAGCTCTGTTTATTTGGCAGGCCCCTGACAAGGTGTGGGAGACCGTAGGGACCCAGACAGACAGCCTTTCTCGGGTCGGGGGGTGGGGTGGGACAGTGGGAATGAGGGCAGACACCCTGGCCTCGGGGCAGGAATGAGGGCAGACACGCTGGTGAGTTGCCCACAGGTGAGGGACCCAAGTAAGACAGGTGTGGGGTGAGGAGGAAGCAGTGGGTGGGCCGCTATACAGCCCTGGGGTCTGGATGGGTTTCTGGGGAGCCTGTGTGTGGGCGGACGTCCCAACAAGGGCGGTGACTGGAGGGCCTTCTGGAGGAGCGGGAGTGGGACTGACCTGAGGCCTCACAGGGTTTGCCTCGGGTCCTTCACCCCACAGCCGTTCATCCTTCCCATCCAGCCTCTGGTGACACGTGCCCCCACCCTGGCCCATCTGTCACCGGTCTCCACTGAAATGCCGGCTGCAGGCGGGACCTCGTGGAGAAGGTCCAGGAGGGCACAGTGAGGGGCCATGGCCACACGTGCTGCCCAGGCCATCTCTCTTCCAGGTGGTGTACAAGGAGGCTGAGAAGAGTCCGCCACTGGGCCACCTGGCCTGCCCTCCGCCCCGAGTAGCGGCCGGGCCCCTGACGTCCTCAGAGAGCAAATGTGAGCCGCTCGGCTGGTTGTGCCGCCCTTGTCTTTCTCCGTTTCCTTTCTTTTCATTATGAGAAAAAGCCCTCTCGGTCCAGGGAGACTCCAGATACTCCCTTTTTTCCTTTCAATCCTTTTCCTCTCTGGCGATACCTGGTGGACAGAGTCCTCAGCTGAGAGCCAGCAGGCTGCCTGGGCTCTGGCTCCTTGGATGGAATACATGCCGTGGGTCTCCTGATTGTTGGCTGGTCCTGAGAGCGACTTTTTTTTTTAATGAATGCTGACCTTTTCTTGGGTGAGTGGGAGGCCATCAGAGGGCTCAGGGAGGAGCTGCAGCTGCATCTGTGGCACAGAGGTCACTTCTGGTTCAGTTTCATCATCCATAAAGTGGGAGTAATTGGGGCACCAGAAGAGCCACCGGGCCTGGGCCGACCACCAGCCCTGCGGTGTTGCCGGGCCCGTCACAGCTCTGGGACCACAGCCTCACGTGGGAGGGCGGGCCAGGTGCCCTTACAGCCCTGCCTTCTGTCAGACCCTGCCTGCCCCTGCTGTCACGTGTCCTTGCCCCACAGATAGCTACGCTTAGCTACTCCCCTGTTGTGGGCAGCACCGCAGACCCAGGCCGCTCGCCCACGGGGAGGCTCAGGGCGCTTTCTTTTCCCACCCAGACGAGATTGCCTCGATGCCGGTCTCCTTACAGACCCTAAAGCCGGCTGCTGACAGAGCCAACCCCAGGATCGGCATTGGGGCGCTGGCCTTCAGTCCTGACAACTACTTCCTGGCCACGAGGAACGGTCAGTGGCCCGTCCCGTGTGTGTGCTGTCCCCATCGGCCTCCTCCGGGGCCCGGACCTCCCACGCTTGCTTCTTCCCATTCTGCTGCTGCTGGCGGGGTGGACATCCTGCAGCAATAGTGTCTGGGGCCCATCGCCCCATCAGACCAGCAGCCACTCAAGCCCAAGCCTCCACGCTCTCTGCTCTGTTTGGGAAAGAGCAGGGCTCCAGGCCCACAGGATACGCCCCCCTTCCCCTTCCTGCCCCTGGGGAAGGTGGGCATCCTCAATGGTGAAAGGCTGGGGGCTGGAGCAGAGCAGCGAGGGGTGAACGTGAGCCTGGGTGCCCCTTCCTCCTCAGACAGTGTCCCCAACGCCGTGTGGATCTGGGACATCCGGAAGCTGAGACCGCTGGCGGTGCTGGAGCAGCTTTGCACTGTGCGTGCCTTCCAGTGGGGCCCACAGCAGCCCCGGCTGGCCATCTGCACGGGGGGCAGCAAGGTGTACCTGTGGTCGCCGGCAGGCTGCGTGTCGGTGCAGGTGCCCGGGGAAGGTGAGCATGGGCAGGGACACAAGCAGATGCTCTGGGGAGGCACCTGCCCGTGAACCTCAGGGCCTGCTGCTACACTTTGGGATTCCAGCTGGGTCACCCTGGGACCCGGGTCTCCCCTAACCTCTGGCCACCTGTCTTCTCCAGGTGACTTCCAGGTGCTCTCCCTGTGCTGGCATCCGAGCGGGGACTCTCTAGCCCTCCTTAGCAAGGACCACTTCTGCCTGTGCTTCCTGGAGATGGAGGAGAGCATGCGTATGGCCTTTGGGCAGCGGGGTGACTGCACGTAGGACCCGGGCGTGGTCAGGCCCAGGTGGCACACATTGGCCATGGGACAGAAGCAGAGCATCTTGGGCGAGTTTTCCTTCCAGAGGAAAGGATTTGCTTTCATTTTGCTATAGCAAGGTGTTTTTGTAAATATGTATGGAATAAACTGTAATTTTTGTTATTTAAAATAAATACTTGTTCATTTATAAAATGGCTAATGCTTACTTTTTTAAAAGGTTTAAGTCACAGGAAAGTCTTCCAGGTCAGTTTTAAATTTGGGGTTCACTTGTCTTAGGGGAAGTAACTTCACCCCAAGTGGCCAGTCCCCCATCCCACCCCACCCCACCCTCAACACAGGACCCGTTCTGCAGAGAGCCTGTGTTCCGTCCCTGAACACTCTGAAGCATGGCCTGTGTGTCACGTGGGCCTGTGCTGGAGCAGAATTGGAGATCAGGGCTGTGGGTCCCAGGGCAGCCCAGTTAAGGTCAGGTCTCTGCAGGGAGTGTCTGCCTGGAATGATCCAGGTGCTTCAGGCAGTTGGCCAGGGCTAAGAAGGACACTGGAGGAATAAGGGTTCTTCACCCTGGGCAGAGGCTGGACGGTGGGCACCACCCCTGTGGCTGTGAAAGGAGTAGGCTGTGCAAATCCCCGCAGTGCACATGGCCGGGGTCAAATCCAGTGCGGAGAACATCTCGGCTCTAAGATGCTCTCACCAAACAAGACCCTTTTTTGGTTGTTGCGCCTACTTTAAAAAAGGAACAACACTCACTGGATTATAAATGTCTTTACTAGAAGACCAAAAGCAAAAGATCAAGACCCAGGCAGAGTTGTGGCCCCTGCATCAGGATCATCACATCCATGCTGACTAGAGCTCTGCCAGCCTGGGCAGTGAGGAGGAAAGAACTTGGGGGCCAGCAGTCAGACCACTGTGGATGGACGGGGGCGGTGAGCGATGACTGCCCACGGACTGGGATCTGCACGGAGCAGCAGGAACTGAGGTGGGGCAGGCTGCTTCAGGAGACTAACATGGTTCCTTTCTGAAAGCGCTTCCTTAAAGGCAAATTAAGCAATTCCTTTTTAAAATATGCCATGACAGGACAAACCTAACAGAGATGTCAGCATCATGTGCAAAAAACTTACCAATGTGACTTTCTCAAACAAATGAGTTGTCTTAAAATAATTTTCTGGGAAGTTTTTGGGTGGGCCTGAGAAAGACGCCATCAGTATTATTCACACAATATAGATAAATTTTGGAGAAGGCAATGGCACCCCACTCTAGTACTCTTGCCTGGAAAATCCCATGGACGGAGGAGCCTGGAAGGCTGCAGTCCATGGGGTTGCTGAGGGTCGGACATGACTGAGCGACTTCACTTTCACTTTTCACTTTCATGCATTGGAGAAGGAAATGGCAACCCACTCCAGTGTTCTTGCCTGGAGAATCCCAGGGACGGGGGAGCCTGGTGGGCTGGCGTCTATGGGGTCGCACAGAGTTGGACACGATTGAAGCGACTTAGCAGCATAGATTTAGGAGAAGTGTGACTTTAGGTCAACCACGCATTTCCACAAAAGCAACAGTCCATTCAGGAGCTGACAAGGCAGGCCAACTTTTGCTGAGCTGGTGGTCTGCTGGCTTCTTCCATATTAGCTTTAAGAAGATGGATTAAATCTCAAAATGCAAAACTGGACACCAACTGTACACACACTTTCAACAACGGGCACTCGGTCCCAGGCACATCCCTGGATGGAGCGAACGACACAGCTAATCACGTGACATTTATTGTTAACATGCTCCAGGGCTTGCGGGGAGGGACCACGGGGAGCCGAATGGAGACACAGGGGACTTGAAGACTGAGATCCTGGCCAGGATGCTGACAGGTTCCCTCTGCTGTGTCTGGAGCTCACGTGACCATCTGTCCAGTAGCCAGCTACAGTATTCAGTCCACCTGATTGCACTTGTGGTGCCCAGGTCTCTGAAGGTAGGGGGCCTTGACCCTGCCGGCAGAAGGGGAGCTGGGCCAAGGTCTGTCACTCCCAGAGTCCTGCTGGCCGCCTCTCCTGGCAAGAGCCCCACGTGCAGCATTTAGAAGCCGATCTTGCCTCTGGTCATGGAGTAGCCCAGCTTGGCCTCGTTGTTGATGAAGGACATGAGCCCCACGTAGGTCTCAATGAGGAGTGGACACTCCAGGACCAGCACTCCGCCCTCCTGGCCTGGCAAAGGACTCTCCTTCTGGGCTTTCTTAACAGCTTGGATTAACAGAGCCTTGAAACCATCCAACTGCAAAGAGAGAAAACATGGAGTCTGAGCAGACGATCTGCACGAGGTCCCCCACCCCTGGACAAGAGGCCTTCCCAGCCACACCCAGCGGCCCATGGGCTTACCTCCTGGGTGTGGCTTTCACCTCTGGGCTCACCCATGACAGACGACAGCTAGTCCTCACAGACCTCCCTCTTCCGCTCGAAGGCGTTTTGCCACGGGGACCCACCTGGTCCTCCCCACCACCCACCAGGCAGGCAGCAAGCAAAGGCACTTTGCTGGAAGTGGGGGGCCTGTCCCCAGTCCCATACCCCATGCCCATCACCCCCAGGTCTCCTCTCCTGCTGAGCGCACAGCTTGCCCAGCTCTAGCAGGGGCGGGGGTCAGCTGCCACACCCCGAAGCCCTTCTGGGCCCTTCTCCAAAATGACCACAGCCACCGGGGCCACGTCACAGCACCACACTGACCAGTCCCCACTTACCACACAGGGCTATCTAAGCATAACTAAAGCTTTTAAAAATTGAAAAGTTTATTTTCTCAGTTTAGCCACCGTTCAAGTGCTCAGCAGCCCCACGTGGCCACCATACTGAAAAGTGCAGGCCTGGAAGGTGCCTGTCCCCACTGGGCAGCGCTGCTGCTGCCGTCCGTGTCCTTACTTGGCACAGAGAGGCTGTCTTCTCGTCCACACCGGCCATCGGGTGTTCTATGAATGTGGTGTATGGCACGCTGGTGGACCACGGGTTCCATCTGCTGATGAAGGACGGGCGGCTCTGCTTGTCCCACTGGATGCGAATCCCAAAGCCTTCTCGCCTGCAGGGTCAGAAGACAGGGACCAGACTTCACAGGCAGGCCCGTGTCCCAGAGCACCTGCTTGGTGCTGGGTGTGGGAACAAAAAGCGGTCCCACCGGTGAAGATGAGACTGATGATGGCCATTTCACAACAGCCAAGGACCCGCGGGTCTGGACAGGAATGTCATGTCTAATAATGACAGCTTTTAGCACTTTTAAGACACAACAAACTGAGTACTTAGTTAGGCTAATCTTTACACGGTTAATAAAGTTTAACATGTAGTGCTCTAACTAAACAAATAATACTCTTCCAACTTCAAATCCTTTTTCCCAGAATACTTTATTGTTGTTTAGAATTTTGAACTTATCTTCCTGAATTTCCTACCCAAATCTCCACATCAAAACCCTAAAATTTACTGTTTAATTCAACTGAGTATACTCATGTCTAGGTTTCTCATATTTCAGAAAGCTCCCTAACTGATGAAGATCAGCTCTTGAAAGTTGTCCATTAAACATTTCCAAATTTAATCTTCAATAGTATCTGTAAACCAAAGAGATGTGCTACCTTTTTCTTTTAAAAATTAACCACAACAGGGTTTGACATGACAGCTGCCAATCCTTTCTTGGCAGGGATAAAGTGCTGAGTTCACTCTTATCTGAAGAATACCTGTGTCAGGCCTATGCTAACCGTACCCTGAATTCATTTACCACCAGCCTAATAGCTGTCTCTTGTGCCAGAATGCCTTTTAATGCACCCTGCTGGGCAGAAGTCCCCCGGGTCTATTCTAAACTCCACTGATATTAAAGCAAGACGTGCACTGGGGGCTGGTTTTGGAAGGGCTGTTGAGAAGGCCCTAGAGAGGGGCTCTATGTTGAAAAGACTTACTTGTTGAGCGATTTTGGGGGAAACTGGAATTCTCCGTAGGAGATGGTGTCCACCGCGTTTAAGGCCACCCTGACCACCTGCTGGCACTGCAGGCTGATGAAGTCGTATTTGCAGATGAGGAGCGCCTGGTCGGTGATGAGCACCAGCCGCTCCTTTTCGTTGTTCCAATGATCAACCCTACGGGCGGCAGCGGTCACCTCGGCGCTGCGGAGCGCACAAGTGCCCGGGCCCCTCCCCAGGGCGCGCCCCCTTACTCGGTCAGCAGCCACACCCCCTGGATGTCTCCGTCCTCCACGGGCCGGACCACTACGCGGATCTCCTCCACCGCCTGCTCGATGGTGCCGGGCTGCGCAGAGCGGGCGGAGCGGGGGCGGAGGTCGCCACAGGTCCCGCCCGCTCGCCCGCCCCGCCCCGCCCCCGGCCCCACAGGCCCACGCCCTCTCCCGCCCCCGCCCCCACCTCCAGCCTCACCCGGAACACGAAATACTCCTTGACGCGGGCGCGGCGCGTGGGGTCGTGGACGCTGAGCGGCCACAGCGTCTGTCGCAGCGGCGTGCCCACCCCCGGACGCCCCCCGCCACCGCCGCCGCCGCCACTACCCGGCCCGACCTCCTCGCCGGCGGCCAGCAGTGCCGTGGGGCTCGTCCCCGCCGAGTCCACCGAGTCCCGCAGCTGCAGCATCACCGCGCCCGCAGCCGAGCGACCCCGGACCGGACCCGACGCGGCCGCAGTAGCAGCCGCCACCTCCGCCTCCACTTCCACCTCCGCCGGACCCTCGGCCCCGCCCCAGGGCCCGCCCCGCACCGCGGCCCGCGCGATTGGCTCCGCCTCGCCAGTCCCGCCTCAGTCTCGAGTCCCCTCCCGCCCGCTCCGGTCCTGACGATTGGCTCTTCCCTCAGATTTCTTCCACGATTGGTCCTGCTCGCCGCCGTTACAATCGCTCCCGCCCCACCCCCCCGCCACTGCGCCGGAAGCGCACGCCGCGCTCACGCTCACTTCCTGTTTACGCTACCGGGGAAGGGCGGGACCTAGGCCGGTTGCCAAGGCGACGCGGAGGGCAAGCGGGGAGAGGGTAGTCAGGGGCTTACTGCACCAGGTCAACGCTTCTCTATTCATGTTCGGCTGAAGTGCAGCGGATCTCCGGGGAGGGACTCCTGTCCTTGCCTAGAGTGACCGGGCCCTGGACGCGCCCCCCGCTAGAGCTGATAACTTCTCTGGACTCGCCTTACGCCCTGGACGACCGCCCCCTGGATGCGGACCCCTGAAGGGGGAGACCACTTCCCTGGTCACACCTGCCCGGGGTGACTGCCGCCTGGACGCGCCCCCGCCCGGGGTGACCATCCCCTGGATTAGCTCTGCCCCTCCCAGGGGTCCGCATTGCACAGCAGGGGGAGCGCGGGCTTCGGGGACTGGAGGAGAGGAGGCCGGCGGGGCAAAGCCCCTTCCTGAGCGCCTCCTCCTTTCTGACCGCGGGTTCAGGGATGCAGCAGCGTGGACATGGCCCCCAGCGCTGTGTTAAATGCAGACGTGCTCCCCGCGGCGTGGGAAGCAGAGCTCCGACCCTGCACCACGGAAGGGAACACGGTGGAGGCACCGGGCATCATCACTCCACTGAGGGCCGAACCAGGGTTCATTGCTGTCGCTCTGCGCTTGTCCTCCCGAGAGTTAGATGTGTTCTTGTCCTGAGTGAGCTTGCCTGCGGCTAGCGGCATCCTGGGCCTCCGCAGTCCCTGCCGGGGACCTCAGCTCCCTGGTGTTGGCGCCTACAGGCCCCAAGGCAACCTCATCTCCGTCCACCTTGTCCCGTTGTCTTAGAAACCCAAGGGCTGCAGCTGTGACAGTTTACAGCTGCTCCTAAATGTCAGCACCTGTGATCCTGACCTGGTTGGTCATTTTGTCCTTCCACTGCCTGTAGCCACAGCTCCAGCTACTCCCCCCACTCCAAAAGGCTTCTTGCCTCAGTCCTGCTGTGTCCATCCTCTGATACTGGGGTTTAGCGCCCCCTCCCAAGGAGGCACTGCCATTAACTACACTCACTGCTAGTTCTTTGCTGTGTCATACAGTCACCTACTGCGTGTGTGTCCTGTGTATAATTCACTTGTGTTTGTTAGGTCATCCTGTGTGTATGTATGTGTGTGTGTGCTCACGTGCACACGCGCATACCCTATTAGGAAATTTCAAGAAACCAGCCCTTGGCATATGACTGCGCTTTGGAGTTTATAACCCCCAAATTCACAATCCTTTGAATTTCACAAGAGCTGGGGGAGGTAACCCCTCTCTTGTACACGTGCTGCAGTTGGAGAAGCAGGTCTGGAGAATGCCGCTCAGGTGCCTGGGGCTGCATAGCTGGCATAGCCGGGCTGGTCAGCCATGGCCCTCCTGGCTCTGCAGACTCAGATGCGCTCCTGGGCTGTGAAGGATTCTAGGATGGCTGGCCTGCCTTCCCAGGGCGTCTCTGGAGGTTAAGGGGGGTCACCGAGCTGTGCATACAGCAGGTCCTTGGCAGCCCCTCACCACTCCACCTGGACATAGTCATCCACAGAAACAGGAGGGATGAAAATATCACAGATGCTGAAATATTAACAGCTTTGGTACTTCACTTCCTGGGAAGACCAAGGGCTCAGAGATGGCTGAGTGTACAGAGACAGGAAAGGGCTTCTAGCCCCGCCAGCCTGCTGAGATGGTGCAGGGACAGCCACTGCTGCCCCTGGGGGACCAGGGGCCATGTCACACCCAATGGGAGGTAGCCGCTTTCTCTGGCATCCAGAGCCTCCAGCTGAGTCTGCTCTGCTGGTCCCTGCAGGGTGGGCCTGAATCAGGCCCCAGAGGGTCAGCCTGAGCGGTTGGGCTTAGGAGACCTGCTGGCCCCTCTCCTGAGTCCCCTCAGTACAGGGGCTCAGCAATGGCAGCTGGGCGAGTGGCCTCATAGGGACTTGAATCCCGGCTGCCCTGCTTCTGTCCACTGAACTGGGACCCTCAAGCCCTGTCTGCCTCAGTCTCCTTTTTTTTTACTGAGTGGAGATAATGACAGTTCCTGCTTCCTATGGCTGTTGGAAGAAGTCTGTGAGTGAGGACCTGGGACTCAGTGCCCCGCCAGACCTGGAGCCAGCTCAGTGTTAAGCATGTTCATGCTGTTCGCTGAGCTGCTACTCAGGGCCTCGTGTGCTGCAGATATCGTCTTTGCTCCGCCCACATGTGCACGTCCCATTCAACCAAGGAGAAAACAGTCCCAGAGAGGCTGTCACTTTGCAAAGGTCACGAAGAGCCCTGGAGTGCAGGGCCTGTGTCCCCGCCCCCACCCCTGCCCCCCGCTGGTGGCCCATGAGAACAGGCAGAGGAAACCCGTCCTCCACTGGATTCACTAGGAGTCCATATGTGCTCACCCACCCTAGGACACGATGACCAGGGAGACACGATCGAGCGCTGATGGCATGACTTTACAACGACCTTGATCAGGGTCAACTCAGCCGAGGAAGGAGGGATGAGAAGGAGCCATGGTTTAAAGGATGAGGCTGAAGGTGGGGAGGAGGAAGTAAGAGGGGACAGCAGTGATGCTGACAGGCGGCAGCAGTGTGGGGATGGAAGAGGCCTGGTCATTTCTGTGGGACAGCCAGCCCCACAGGACCCAGCCCGCTCATCCACACGTAGCTGTGGTGACCTTGAACTCAGTACTTAACCTTCCTGCCTCCCTCTCCTTGTCTGGAGAGCAAGAATAATGCAACCTGGCTCCCAGTTTGTCATGAGGCTCAAACGAGCTCACAGGTGCCGAGAAAGACACCTGAACATCCCTGGCTCAGGTGGTTCGTGGGCGTCGGTAGAGTCAAGGACAGGACGGGGCTGAAGAAATGGGACAAAGGCCAGTGTGAATGGACCCAGCTCTCCAGGAGGCTGGTGGGCAGAACCTAGAGCCCAGGGGTTTGGGTCTACCTAGAGCAGGAGGGCTCCGCCTGCTCAGGGATAGATGGAGAGAGCTGCGGGTGGACAGGTGGTGGGGTGCGGATGCAGTGGGGGAGCAGCATGGAGCGGTTCTGGGACATCTGCTTTCTTCGGTGGCGAGCAAGGAGTTGTTTCAGGTGGGTGTGGGGACCACCAGGAGTGCCGGGAGTCCTCAGGCAGGTTCTCAGTGGAGCCTTCCACGCAGCAGCTGGTGGGAGTGGGAGAAGCCAGTGGCTGGACTGGAGTTTGCTGGGCAGCTGTGGCCGAAGACAAGGGGAAAAGGGAGGACGAGCTCCTGTAAGTGAGTATTCGCCAAGGCCCATGAGGGGTCAGGGATGGCACCCCAGTTGTCAGCTGACAGGCTAAGCTGCCAAGATTTCAGGGATGCTGTGGAAGACAGGTGACCCCCGGATCAGAGATGATGGACTGTTATCCACAGGGAAGCCACGTCCAGAGCGTCAGCATGTTGCATGCGTCCTGAGTCCCAGCTCCCACGGGATGCTGCCATGGGGCCGCGTCACTGCAGAGAAACTGGGGCCTGTGAGCAAGCCTGGTCCTTGCCCCTCAGGGCTGCTCTGTGACCAGCGGCCCCAGGCGGGGCGGTCAGGGCCTGGCACTTGCTCCTGGCGCCCCCTGCAGGATGTGTAGGAGAGTTTCCCAGCAAGGTCAATGGAGGGGACCTTGAGTCTAGTTCTGGTATGACGGAGGCATCAGCAGATCTAATAGGCACTGGTGACCGGGAGGAGGTCATTGAGAGAATGGGACCACTGCTGACTCTCAAGCTGGACCCAGGTAATCGGAGTGTTGACGAAAATAATCATTGAGCTATCTAATATAGGAACAGAAAAGAGCCAAACTGTAGCCCGGAAGACTGCCTGTCAGATCACTCAGAGGAACTGCTCCAGAGAAGCAGGATTTTTAGCACAGTTTTCTGTCTTGTCAGAACAGAGAACATCAAAGGAGTCAGGGAGACATTTCTTCAAGGTTTCAAAAAACAGACCGGCACATACACGGGGCTTCAGTGTGGCCTTGGCAACTAGGAAGGGAGTCTTATTGTGGAGGGAGTAACCAGCATTGGTGTCCCACAAGGGGAGGTGTTTAATCTTCATTTTTAACATGGGTAGTCTTTACTTCTGGTCAATGTTTCCTTTAATAATTAAAGTGAAAGTGAAGTTGCTCAGTCGTGTCCGATTCTTTGCGACCCTGTGGATTGTAGCCTACCAGGCTCCTCTGTCCATGGGATTTTCCAGGCAATAGTACTGGAGTGGATTGCCATTTCCTTCTCCAGGGGATCTTCCCAACCCAGGCATTGAACCCGGGTCTCCCACATTGTAGATAGATGCTTTACCGTCTGAGCCACCAGGGATTAAAGCAGACAAGAATTCCCTGGTGGCTCAGTGGTAAAGAACCCGCCTGCCAATGCAGGGGAATCGGGTTTGATAACCTGGTCCAGGAAGGCCCCACGTGCCGCAGAGCAACCAAGCCCGTGCTCTGGAGCCCAGGAACCGCAACTACTGAAGCCCGCACTCTTTAGAGCTGCGCTCTGCAACAAGAGAAGCCACTGCAATGAGAAGCCTGCACACCACAGCTAGAGAGTAGCCCCCACTCGCTGCAACTGGAGAAAAGCTGAGGTAGCAGGGAAGACCCAGCACAGTCAAAAATAAAATTATAAAAAATAATTAAAGCAGACATATGACCTGCCACAAACAGGCTGTTCTAGTTGGCATCAGATTCAGGCTAGCTCCTGTATAAGCCAGAATGACTTCCCCAGACCTTGGCATGTGAGGATTTCCTTCATCAGGAAGCTCCTTGAACATCTGTCCTTAAGATATTCAGAAGCAGCCATAGGACAGTGAGGTGCCTGTGAGACCACAGTCACGTGACTGAGCCCCATGAAGGCCTCTGCGTGAACTTTTATGATCTGGCAGGTGGGTGTGGAGACCCACTGGACCTGCAGTGCCCAAGACAAGCCTCAGGAGCAAGTTCCCTGTTTGTCAACCTGCCCCCAGTCCATCTGGAGCGTCTGCCTCTTCCTTCGGTCTCTCGCTGCCCTGGCGTGTGGCTGGTTTTGAAACCAGCAGTGTGGAGGGATGGAGAACAGGGTCTGACGTCTGGACGCCAGAGGCTGCAGTGGGTGCTGGAGTCGGAAGTGTCACAGAGACAGCGCTCTGCAGGGGAACAAGGACTGAGTCTTGGTCTTGGGACTGGGTGCCCAGTGATGGGTGAGCAGGGGCCAGGACTGGACAGAGGGTGGGCCCTGAGTTCCCAGGATGCTGGCAGGAGTAGGCATGACAGTGAAGATGCTGACCGGGTGTCTGAGCCTTTAGTGGATGTGGAGGGGGTGGGGCAGGTAACTTGAACATCCACAAACTCGAGAGATGGCTGGGTTGGTCACTGAGCATCCGTTGGACACCTGGCACCAGCTGTTGTGCTGACCTCATGGGGCCATCATCCCAAAGTACCACAGATGGGGGTGTTTTAACAACAGTCTGAGGCCGGAAATCCAAGGTCAGGTGTCTGCAGGGCCATGATCCCCCTGAAACCTGTAGGGGAAACTCTCTGCTGCCCTTTCCAGCCCCTGGCGGCTGCCAGAGGTCCTGAGCAGGTGGCCAGGTCACCCTGATACCCCCTCCTCCTCCTGATAACTCTCTCCCCTCTTCCATGTTGGACTCAGGCCCGCCCAGGTGACCTCATCTTAACCTGATGACACCTGCAAAGACCGCGAAACATGGCCATGGATACTGAAAGACTCCACCCCCAAACACGGCCACGGATCCCGAGTGGCAGCGGTTAGGACTCTAGTGTGACTGGGGAGGTGACGCAGTTCTCCCTGTGAGAGGGGTGGGCACGTGCTAACAGCGAGGGGGCTCAGCTGGTGCTCAGCGCTGTCCACCTGCACACAGTGGTCGTCGACGGGAGGGAACTCCTGCCGGGTCTGGCTGTGGCTGCCCCTCCCGAGCTGCGTCCCCCTGGGTTTGCACTGCCTCTCTCTTGGGACCATTGAAAGGCTGTTCCCGCTCCCACCAGCAGGTGGCAGGATCGCCCACACGGGGCCTTCAGAGCAGCGTCCTGCGCCTGGGTGTCCGTTAGCAAATAGACCATGGTCATCTCTTCCCCAGGTGAGTGGAAGGCCGCCAAGTCTCAGCTGGAAGTGTGGATTTTTAACTCCAGATGTTGTGGCTTAGTGTTTGTTTGTTTGGTTTTTTACCAAATCCAAGGATCTCACCTTTGACGTCTGCTTCTGAGGGAAAGGGAGGTCAGGCGCACGCCTGTGGGAACTGCAGGGGCAGGACCTCAGAGCTGCCAGGGTTCCGGGGGTTCTGGGGCTCTGCATCAGAGGTTAAGGCAGAGCCCAGGGACTACTCTGTGGGCCACACTCACCTTCCAGAGACAGCTGCCCTCTGGGCGAGGCCTGTCTCTCCTGGGGAACCAGGCTGTGGACTCAGGGCTGGTCAGAGGCCGGACAGTGCTTGCTGGCTGCCCTGGCCCTGGAGACCCACCTGAGAGCTGCCGTGTGGTGCACTGGGGAGACTGCTCTTGATCTTTAGTAGATTTCTTTCAACAAACAAACACCCCGTCCAGCAGACAGGGTTGGGGGAAGCCCTGGCCTTGGGCAAGGAGGGGGCGGGCTTCCAAACATCCTGACTTTAAGGCATATGAGCAGGACATGGGGAGACAGGAAGACATGGACACAGTACTCCTGCAGTGTCTAAAGGCTGAGTCATCTCCATGGTAACTTTCATCATGTCCTGCACTCTGATGGAGAGGACTGGCTCCCTCTGCCCATACCCTGCTGCCCACCTCACCACGCCCAGGAGCCCCTAGTGCCCTGTGCCCATCTGGCGGGAGCTGAGGTGTGAAGATGGAACCCAGGGAAGGTCTGGCCACATGGATGTGCTGCCCTTGGGCGAGTGGGTTCAGGAGGGTCACTGGGTGATACTGGGATAGGGTTGGGGGCCAGGAGGTCTTGGAAAGGTCATTGCCTGGGACTGGGGCATCTGCCCTGGTTCTGGTCAGCATGGGAGTCAAGGGGTGACAGGAAGGGGGACACATTGACTGTTCCCAAGAAATGCCAGGGCTGCACCGTGGGGAGTGTGTCCAGCAACAGCAAATTCCCGTGTCTCCCAGACTCGGTGTCAGGAGGAGCCTTTGCCTGCCCCCAAGGACATGTGCTTCTGAGTAGGCGGGCAGGAAGGGCCCCCCGGCATGCCCCGTGCTCTGCTACCTCCTCTGTGGGCCCCCAGGGCAGGCGCTGGGCCGCCTTGTCACGGCTGTACGTGTGCCCTATAGCTGCTGTGAGAAACGACCACAATCTGGGTGTCAAAATGAAGGAAAGCTGCTCTCTCACAGTCTGGAGGCTGGAGCCTGAGAAAGAGGAGCAGCCAGGCTGGTCCCTCTGGAGGCTGCAGGGAGTGTCTTCTCTGTGCTCCTCTCCCAGCTTCTGGTGGTGGCTGCAGTCTCCTGCGTCCCTGGGCTTGTGGGTGTGCCCCTCCCATCCTGCCTGCATGTGGCCACAATGCTGCCCTGATGTCTCCCTGTGTCTCAGGTCGCCTCCTTCTAAGTATCTTCTTTCTGGAAGCTTCCTTAAGGAACCTCAGATTGGACTTGTATTTATTTGTTATTTATCTATTTCTGGCTGTGCGGCGTGTGGAATCTTGGTTCCCTGACCTGGGGTCAAACCTGTGCCCCGGACCACCAGGGAAGTTCCCTCTTTCTCTTACAAGGACACCTGTCGTTGGGCTGAGGGTAAGTCCAGGGCAGTTTCTTTCTGATATCCTTAACTTATATCTACAGAGACCCTTTTCCCATGTCTGGTCACATTTGCTGGTCCTGGGGGCCAGGGCTTAGAAAGATGACTTTTCAGGGGATACAGCTCAATCTGGCACTGGTGCATGAGTGGGTGGTTTTCTGCTCGCAAGGTTGGCAGGGATCTGTAACCCCCTTCTTGATGCCCCTTCCCTCACCCCCAGGTAAAGGGAGGGAAGGGTGAAGGGGGCGAGCCAAGCCTGTCTGTCCACTGAGCAGTAGTCAACTTGCTGTCCAGCCAATAGGCCATCAGATCAGTGGCCGAGCAGGAACCGGATTCTGGGCCAATACTCTGCCGTTCCTGGCCCACCACGTGGATGGAGGCAGAGAGAGGCACTGGGCGTCACCCAGGGCTGCACAGTAGAGGGGCCCTGACCCTGGCGTCTGCTCCAGAATCCTGGCCCACCCACCCTCTCCGGCCCCGTCGCACAGCCTGACTGTGTTTGCATGGGTGGCCTCTTTGGTGTCAGTCTCTCTTGGGGGTGAAAGAGGAGGTTTAGAACTAGACTCTGGAAGCAGAGCCTGAGAGCATCCATCTGGCTGGAGAGGCGTTTGGCGTAGGGTTTTGGATGCCCTGCTTAACTCGTCATCTGGTCCAGAGAGGGGTGATACTGGATTTGAGGTCCCCTCCCAGTGGGAAATGGTGGGCTTCCCCCTACACATACACACACACTATCGCAGGCGCCCAACCCCCTGTGGACACTGCTTATACCAGGCCCTCTCTTCTGGAACCTGAAAATGCCTTTGGCACTAAGTAATTTGCTTACTCTCCTGTCAAGGAGAGGTGTCTGTAAAAATTCAGACAGAATACTGGATTCTTCTCTTGGATTGCCAACAAGTCCAGCTCAGGGAGCCGCAGAGGCTGTGCTAGGCCATCTCTGCAGGACCCTGTCTTCCAATTTCCTGGGACTGGGCGCCACCGAGGAGGTGAGGGGCTGCAGCTTGGCGTGGGAGAGGGAGCAGGTGGCTGTGTGAGGGGCCAGCCAGGCTGGGAGCACGCCTCTTCCTCCGCCCCACCTTATTTCCCTTGGGCCAAAGGCTATTTTTATCATTTCCAGCAAAGAATGGGACCAAAACATCAACAAGCAGTGTCTTTTAAAAGTGCTCTTCATGAAAGGCTCACGTTCGGGGCGCCTTCTGGGCCTGTGTCCCTGCAAACACTCGGGATCCTGACTACCAGCTTCCCGTCTGCACCTTGTAAACTGAGCCAGTGATCCCAGGCTGGAGTTGGGAGGTTTGGCTATAGTTGGTCTAGTGGCCTCGGAGATGGGAAATTGGACTGAGCAGAATTCCATCCCCTGCAACCCAGCTCCAGCTCAAAGAGAGTAAAGCCTTAGCCTATGGAGGCCACGTGGGTGAGGCGTGGGGACCGGAGGGCTTCAGTGGACTGGTGAGGAATGCACATCGCCTCCACTGTCAGAGTAAATCTCCCCCCGTCACGCTTCTTGACTTCCTCCGAGTTGGATCACTATGAAGTTGCCAGATCTTCTGGAATTAATGAGTATGTTTAACAAAATTCTAATGAAAAGTCTGAAGCAACTTTGAAAGTGCTGGATAAGGGACTCCAAAGTTTATTTGGAAGAAAGATGGGTGAAAATTCCCAGCATAATTTGCAGTTAAATAAGGGTGAAGCGGGTCCCTTCATGGATTTCACCCTTGTCACGGCGAAGCAGCTTGTGTGCCTCAGTGAGTCTCTGAGCTGTGCTGTGCAGGGCCGTCTGCAGGACGTGCTCACTGCAGGAGGGTATGGCAAACCACGCCAGCGCTCTTGCTGTGAGAACCCTGTGGACAGTATGAAAAGGCACAAAGGTGTGACCCTGGAAGATGAACCTCCCACATTGGAAGGTGTCCAATATGCTGCTGGGGAGATTGGAGGATAATTACTAATAGCTCCAGGAAGAATGAAGCGGCTGGGCCAAAGCACAAACGATGCTTAGCTGCAGATGTGTCTTGTGGTGAAAGTAAAGTCTGATGCTGTAGAGAACAATATTGCATAGGAACCTGGAATGTTAGGTCCATGAATCAAGGTAAATTGGAGTAGTCCAGCAGGAGATGGCAAGAGTGAACACCGACATCTTAGGAATCAGTGAACCAGAATGGACGGAAATGGGTGAATTTAATTCTGATGACCATTATATCTACTACTGTGGGCAAGAATCCTTTTGAAGAAATGGAGTAGCCCTCATAATCAACAAGAGAGTCTGAAATGCAGTACTTGAGTGCAATCTCAAAATGACAGAATGATCTCAGTTTGTTTCCAAAGCAAACCAAGACTGCCTCCAAGTCTATGCCCCAACCACTAATGCCAAAGAACCTGAAGTTGATTGGTTCTATGAAGGCCTACATGACCTTCTAGAACTAACACCAAAAAAAGATGTCCTTTTCATCACAGGGGACTGGAATCCAAAAGTAGGAAGTCAAGAGATACCTGGAATAATAGACAAATTTGGCCTTGGAGTACAAATTGAAGCAGGGCAAAGTCTAACAGAGTTTTGTTAAGAGAACAGACTGGTCAACAGAGGGTCAGCAAACACCCTCTTCTGACCACACAAGAGACCACTCTACACATGACCATCACCAATTGACCTCTAATGAAATTAAATTGATTGTATTCTTTGTAGCCGAAGATGGAGAAGCTCTATACAGTCAGCAAAAACAAGACCAGGAGTTGACTGTGGCTCAGATCATGAGCTCCTTATTGCCAAGTTCAGGCTTAAACTGAAAAAGTAGGGAAAATCATTAGACCATTCAGGTATGAGCTAAATCAAATCCCTTATGATTATACAGTGGAGGTGATAAATAGATTCAAGGGATTAGACTTTGTAGGTTGAGTGCCTGAAGAACTATGGACAGAGGTTTGTACCACTGTACAGGAGGCAATGACTAAAACCATCCCCAAGAAAAAGAAATGCAAAAAGGCAAAGTGGTTGTCTGAGGAGGCCTTACAAATAGCTGAGAAAAGAAGGGATGTGAAAGACAAAGGAGAAAGGGAAAGATGTACTCAACTGAACGCAGAGTTCCAGAAAATAGCAAGGAGAGATAAGAAAGCCTTCTTGCATGCCAAGGTGACATACAGAAAGAAAACTGTATTTCTGATCTTCCCCAACTCAGTGCCTATCTCTAGGCACCGGGGAAATAGCAGGGCAGACTGTAGGCTTGGGGACACACACTCAGAAACCTACATTTTCTGGAAGCATCACCAACTACCCCAAGACTGAAACTACAGACCAGGAAAATGTTTGCAATGTCCCATAAACTGTCACTTTATCATGAAAATGGACAAAGATGGAAAATTCTTAGGGAATATTTATTGCATTCTAATTAGATGGATTACTAAAAAGGTTGTTTGAGTTAAGTCCATTTATAAAAGTGTACGAAACACATATGTGGGCTTCAGTGGTAAAGAATCTGCATACCAATGCAGGAGACACGAGTTTGATCCCTGGGTCAGGAAGATACCCTGGAGAAGGAAATGGCAACCCATTCCAGGATTCTTGCCTGGGGAATCCCATGGACGGAGGAGCCTGGTGGGCTACAGCTCACAAGGCACAAGAGTCGAACATGACTTAGCAACTGAACAACAACAATGAACACATATCTACTATTTAATTCACTTCCGTTCTTTTCTTACAGAAGGACCCATCTTATTTGTTTTAGGGCCCTTCACACTTGGGGACCCTCCCATCAGCAGCCTCCATTTTAACCCACAGGACCCACCCAGATTCTTTCCTCCCTCCTCTGAGGAGCTGGAGAAGGTTCTGAAAGGATGCAGCCCCCTCAGCCTATGTTGAGGGGGCTGGGATGGGGCCCCTCGAGGAGCTGGTGAACAGTTGAAGCTGCTCACTCACTCATTCAGTGCACACTTATCCAGCTGTTTCATGCCAAGTACAGCTCTGGAGGGGAGGGGGGGGGTCAGGTCTTTGAAGGTAGACAGCAGGTGGGCCACGAGGAAACTCTCTGGTGGAGGGACTCGAACCCCAGGCAGGGCCTCACATTCACTCGGGAACTCGAGGGCTCTCTTAGGGCAGGCTCGTAAGATACCAGGTGTCAGGGAGCCCAGAAGGAGCATGGGCCCTAGGGTGGACCAGTCCTGCCACTGGGATGCCAGTGAGGGGTGGGGGGTGAGGTTGAGCAGAGGGCACACAGGACCATGTCTGGGGCATCACCGAGCAGGGGTGCTGACCTGTGTTTGTGGTTTCAGAAGATGGTGAAATCACCCTGCTGTGGACTGAACTGTTTTTTTGTTCAGTCGCTCAATCATGTCCGACTCTTTCTGACCCCATGGACTGCAGCACGCCAGGCTTCTCTGTCCTTCACCATCTCCTGGAGCTTGTTCAAACTAATGTCCATCAAGTTGGTGATGCCATCCACCCATCTCATCTTTTTTCGTCCGCTTCTTCTCCTGCCCTCAATGTTTCCCGGCATCAGGGTCTTTTCAAATGAGTCTGCTCTTCCCATCAGGTGGCCAAAGTATTGGAGCTTCAGCCTCACCATCAGCCCTTCCAATGAATATTCAGGGTTGATTTCCTTTACCATTGATTGACCGGTTTGATCTCCTTGCAGTCCAAGGGACTCTCAAGAGTCTTCTCCAACACCACAGTTCAAAAGCATCAATTCTTCAGCGCTCATCCTTCTTTATGGTCCAGCTCTCACATTGATACATGACTACTGGAAAAACCATAGCTTTGACCACATGGACCTCTCTAGGCAAAGTAATGTCTCTGCTTATCCACAGGTTGAAGCCCTACTCCTCAATGTGAATGTATATGGAGCCTGGCCTTTAAGGAGGTGAAAGTGAAAGTCCCTCAGTTGTGTCCGACTCTTTGAGACTCCATTGACTATATAGTCCATGGAACTCTCCAGGCCAGAATATTAGAGTAGGTAGCCTTTCCCTTCAGGGCGTCTTCCCAACCCAGGGATGGAACCCAGGTCTTCCGCATTGCAGGAGGATTCTTTACAAGCTGAGCCACCAGGGAAGCCCAAGGAGGGTGACTATAGTTAAATGAGGTAATGGGGTGGGGCCCTGGTCCCAGGTGTCTGGCTTTGTCTAAGAAGCAGACACCAGAGCTGCTGTCTCTCTCACCCCTTTGCCCCCCAGGTGAGCTCACACCAGGAGGCAGTCTCTGCAGGTCAGGAAGAGGGCCTCCCCAGGAACCCAGAGAGTCAGCATCTTGACCTTGGGCGTCCAGTGTCCAGAAGGAGATAAATCACCGTCTGGTCGTGTTGACCCAGACACCTTGAGGGGCTGCTGGACTGGCCGGACTTCCCTCTACTCTCCGAGATCCAGTGGTTTTCTTAGCTGCACAGGTTTAGTGAAGGTCCCAGAGACAGCTCGCCCTGTCCAGTTCCAGGATCTGCAGTTTATTAGGGCCGACTTGGGGGTGCTGGCTGCTTCCGCTCTGACCTTAGTTTCCCCATTCGTGCAGCAGGGTGGCGGCGGGACTGGCCCGACAGAGACCCACCTCCCCCAGGATAACGAGGGGCTGGGGCCCAGCGTCCTGGAGAACTGCCTTTCCACGGGTGAGGGGCGAGATCTCTGCTGCTCCACCTTTGGTCTCCCGAGTCGCACGGAACCTGGGACTTTCAGCCGGAGAGGAGGGGGAAGCGCGAGTGGGCAGCGAGGGGGTGGGGGCGAGGACCTAGGCGGGTTGTGGGCGGGGCTGTGGGCCGAGGAAGGCGGGGCTGGGGCGGAGTGTCTGGGCGAGGACGGGGTATGGGCCGGGGTCTGCGCCCGGGGGTGTGCCGGGGGCGGGGCGAGACCGGGGTAGGAGGGATCGGGTATGTCTGGGCGGTGGGCGGAGTCGGGGCTGGGGTCGGAGCAGGGGGCGTGGCGGAGGTGGGCCGCTTCTCCCTCGCCGGGCTTGAAGTGCACTGGGCTCCCCGCGCCGGGGCGGGTATCTGGCTGGATGCATTCAGGCGCACAGGACTCCGCGTTGCCCTCCAGCGCGGGCTCGAAACCGGGGCCCTGCCCACCTGCGGCGACCTCACGCTCGGCGGGACCGGGCGCGGCACCTGTGGCTGCCCCCGCCGGGTCCCCCGGGCCATGGCGCACGTGGAGGAGGCGGCTACGAGCGCCCGCCTGGGCCGCCTGTGAGCGCGGGACCGTAGGAGGGACCCGGCGCGACGCCGCGGGCACTATGCCTTTCCTTCCGGAGGCGGGGGCGGCGGGGCGCGCCGTGGCCCTGGCCCTGGTGCTGCTGCTCCCCGCAGTACCCACGGGCGCCGGCGCCCTGCTCCGCCTGCAACCGGGCATGTGAGTAGCCGGGGCGGGCGCGGGAGGCTGGAGGGACGTCCGGAGACCCCGAGTCTTCGGCGGCTTTTCCCCCGGGTCCCTAAGAACTATGGGCTCTTTGCCTTAACTGGGGAGGGGGAGGTTAAGAGACAAGGATCGGGGGTTGGGTCTGGGGGAGCCTCCGTGGTAGGGCCACCCGGCCTCTCCCCTTCCCCTTCTTCGTCTGCCTGAACTCTGACCGCGGGTTTGCACGTTGGGAGGAATCGGCGCCCCGCGAGGTGAGGGAGTCTGGGCAGGTCTGGCCGGGCAGCTTGGAGAAGGCTGAGAGGAAGCAGCGCGTGCCCACTTCCTTCCAGAGCCTGTCTCCTGGGGCCGGGGTCCTGTGCCCAGACAGGGGGCCGCTTGGGCTTGGTTTCTGTGTTAAATATGCGGGCTTTGGGGCTGGGAGACAGGAGAAGGAATTCAGTTACAGAATGGGCAGGAAGAGAGGGTCAGGGAGCCAGCCGAGATGAATTTAATTTTGAAAGATGATTCCTCAGCGGGCCGTTTTAGCGGTCTCTTTTAAACAGCAAATCGATCCTTGTGTTGGCCTCAGAGGAAAACTGGTGCGAAGTGAGCCGGTCTGGAGGAGGAGGGTGGGGGGAGGGCCTGCTGGCGCCCCGCGCTCTCCGCAGGGTATTGGGCCTGGGGCCCTCGGAGCTTGGAAAGGCTGCTGAGGGGCTACAGGAGGACTGCGAGGGGCCTTGGCGGGGGCTTCCTGTGCCGGGCTCCGCCAGCCCTGAGGGCTGGGTGCACCTGGCTCTCCAGACTGAAAGGACAGGCTTCCAGGCAGAGCTGGGGAGGGGGCAAATCCATGCCCCCAGGCCCCCGGGGTCTTGCTTTACTCCAAGAAAGATTCTTCTGTGGCCTTTTAAAGGAGCAGATCTGGGGCCTGAGCCCCGACTCTCCACGTGACATCTCCCCTGACATTGCTCTTTGCTGTGACCCCAGGGAGTTTAGTTTGTCCAGGGGAAGCGGTGGCCTCTCAGCCTGCCTGCTCTTCACGTGGTCGGCCCAGGCTCCCCAGAATCCCTGGGTGCTGGTCAGGGTGGATGCTGAACAGAGGACTCTGCTCTTAAGAGGGGCTTCTGCCCCTGTGGGCTGGTGGGGACCGCTGGTTGCCCTTCCCCGACCCCGGGGAGTGAACCTGTCCTTTGAGGTATACCCATTCAGCCAGGGCTCACCCAGCCCTGGGAGGGCTTTCTCCCAGCTGGCAGAGGACTGCAGGAGAGTTCAGACTTCCTCTGTTCACTTTTCCCAAAGCCTCCTCCTGGCCCCTCACCTCCACTCTTCAGACCCTTCAAGGCCCCGCCCACCAGTCCTCCTCCTGGAGAGCCTCCCACCTGTGTGTGGGGGGGTGGCTGCCCTCTGGGGCCTGTGCCCATGTTTCTTGTCCTGGGGCGCAGTCACTCCACTCTCAGATGCCCCCTGTCATGTTGACTTCCTTGCTGCCTGGGAGCAGACCTTCCCAGTCATGTCTGTAAGCACCTGCCACCTTCCCAGACCCTCAGTGGCACCACAGTGAGAGTGCTGGCTGGCTGAATGATTGGGGGTGCTTTTTTGCTAGACTTCTGAGAAACCTTATGAATGGGCCCATCCTGCAGCTCATTCTGCCCAGAAAGGAGGCAGGAGCCAGTGGGCCCTTGGAGGCCCCAGAATTGGCTCCTTGCTGCCTGCACACCAAAAGCGGGGCCTGGAGAGCAGTGAGGGCCCCAGAAGGTCCTGACCCCTGTGTCACTTCCCTTCACGGACAGCTTCACCCTCCCTGGCTGGCTCAACAATCCTATGATGGGCCTGTGGGAAGGTGAGGCGGGAGGATGCTCTAAGGGGGGTTCCCACTTACTGGTGGCTCTGAGACCCTGGGGACCTGCAGGGGTGATGTGGCTGGTCCTTTGGCTCTTGCTGGCTGATGGGTCCAGATTCCAAATGAGACAATGCTTATTTATTTACTTAATTACATCTCCGAAGTGAACCTCTTCTGCTACGGAAAGATGCTGGCCTTTCTCTCCAGGGCCTGGGCTGACTGCTGACAGTGTGCTGGGCTGGTCAAGACAGGGCTGTGGGAGCAGTGTCTGAGCACAGGGAGCTCTGACCTACCTCAGCCCAAGGCTGCAAGGCTCAGAAGAGGCATCTTCTCACAGCCCTGCTTCCCTGGGGCTGGAGTCCTCTGGGCAGCTCTGCTAGGAAAATGTCCAGTACTCCAGAATCAGCTCATTAGACTGACCCCTCCCACCTGGAGAGGAACAGGCCCTCCAAGCTCAAGTCCCCTCTTACAAGCAACTCCTGAACCCATTGGCCCTGAGCACTGCATGGTCCCCATTCGCTGAGGCTTCCTCTGGCCATTCGAAGGCCCCTGCTCACTGGTCAGGGAGCTTGAAAACTGAACTGTACTTTCATGGCCTGTGAGCAGCTCGCAGTCACTGGGCCCTGCCTGTCCGCCTCTCCTGGGGGCAGAGGCTGTTCTGGGTGGAGGGAGAAGGCAGGGAAGGGGCACTCCCCTCACCAGCCGCCCTGTGCCAGGCCAGGCTGTGTGTTTGGTGCCGGGCGTGAGCTTGACGTTGCGATCATTTCTCCATTTGTCCAGTGGGAGGACCTGGGTGTCTGAGGGTGGTCTGCCCGGGTCACAGCGTCCTTGGGACCTCAAGGCTGGACCTGGGCTCGTCCAAGCTCAGAGCGCCGAGCGTCCCCTCGTGCATACTGCATCCAAGCCAGGAGGCCACTAAAAAATGGAGCCTGTAAAAACAGACAGGACAGAGACACTTCTCAGCAACCCAGCCCCCTCCTAGACCCGGGGGTGTGTGCAGTCAGGCTTCCCCAGCTGCGTGTGCATGGCTGGCTCCCTTGCCCTGTGCCCTGGTTTCGTCCTCACCTCTTCACCCTGGCGTCTAGTTCTTGGGGTCCAGGAACTGCCCACCCTGGAGGGACGTGTCTCACTCCTACCCTTGCAGCTCCAGGAGCCCTGCTCTGCCCCCGATACCAGATGGCCCATGCTGGCATGAGCACTGCCCCTTACAAAGCTCTGCTCACTTTGCAGTTGAGGAAGCACCTCCCGCCCCCCAGATGGGCAGTGGGTTCGTTTCAGGAGCAGAGGGCCCGAGCAGGGACTCCTGCCCGCCCTGCTCCCAACCTCCCAACCTCGGGAGTCTTTTCTGTGCCTCCTCCCACCTGCCTCTTTGTTTCCCCCTCCGCCCTCCCCCACCATTTCCTCCTTCTTTCCAAATGGAAAAGCCAGCTCCGCTTGTACTTCTGAGGTGCCGGAAACTTCCCAGAGGAGAAAGTCGTTCCAGGCTCGCCCCTCCTCCCTTGAATGGTTTTCAGCACGCAGTAGCCAGGCGGCCTGCCTGCCAGCCTAGGGGACCAGAGTCACGCAGGGGCCTCAGGGGGCGGGGACAGGGGGCAGCGGACGGGAGAGTGACCAGAGCAGATGTGGCTGAAGGGCTGCGTGCCGCCTCGTCGTGGTCATCCCGCTGGTCAGCATCCCTCAGCCCACGTGGCTGAAGTTTGAGGTGGAGGTTCAGAGGCGGCCCTGTGCATCCTTTTTCTCCTGAATATCCGTGCTCTTGAGGCCCGGCCTCTGCAGGCCCGGGGTGGGCACTGGGCTCGGTGCCCTCACCCGGGGCCTGGCCTCAAGTCTGGACAGCTGGACCCCCGAGAGCAAGCATGCAGGGGGGTTGGAGTTGGTGATGGGGGTGCTGACTGTCTGTCTCTGTCCCAGGCCCCACGTGTGTGCGGAGCAGGAGCTGACTCTGGTGGGCCGCCGCCAGCCCTGTGTGCGGGCCTTCAGCCGCACAGTGCCCGTGTGGAGGCCGGGTTGTGGGCGGCAGGCTTGGTGTGTCAGCCACGAGCGCAGGTATGTGCAAGGGTCCCAAGGCCCCGTGTGGGGGTGGGGACTCAGCTCACCCCCGCTGCTGCATGGAGTGCAGGGAGGGGGCAGTGTGGCTGGGACGGGGCTGTCCTGGTCTCAGGGCACAGCCCCCCCGCAGTGCCCCACATCTGAGGTCAAGGCCCCTGACACTGCCTTGGGGTATGGCTACCATGGAGGCTATTCCCAGACTGTACACCCGTGCTCAGCGGCCACCTGGGGCCTGGTGGGTGGGGGCAGACCCCGTGGTGAGGGGGCCTGTGAGGAGGAGGAGGGGACCCTGCAGGGAGAGGTGCTGGCCATCCATGCAGGAGGGTGAGAGTGGGGCGCTCAGCCTGCTGAGGTCCCGCCTGCCGGCGGCTGCTACCTGCCCCTGAGCCCGTGTGAAACCTCTATTGCTCAAGATTTTATTTCAAAATCAAGCGGAGGGAGTGCCTTTGCCTGCTTCTCCTCTTCTGGCAGGTTCTGGAATCTGCCTGATTGCAGAGCTGGGTGGGGCGGGGTGAGAAGGGCCTTCCGTCCCTCCCTCTTCTGAGGGGGTGTGCCGAGGAGGTGTGCCGTCCAGCCTCTCGGCTAGGTCTTCAGGATGTGAACCTGCTGGGTCTGCCCCAGGGAGCAGGGGCCGTGACCTTTGTTTTAAATGTTTGCTGTCCCATCACACCTGTGCAGTTCTCACCGTGGTTCTCAGCTGGGGGCTGAGGGGTTCATCTCCCTCCCGGGGCCTTCACAGCGTCTGGAGAGTGTGGGTTGTGGAAGTTGAGCTGGGAGGACGGGGCAGGTGGAGGCAAGGACAGCCCCTCTACCAGGACGGTCCCGCCCCCAGGGTCAGGAGGGCTGAGGCTGGGCCCTGCCGGCGAAGGGGAAGTTAGCCTGTCGTTTCCTCAGAGATGTGCATCTCTTTGTCTTTCCTGGCCCCACGTGTGTGTGGGTGTAGGTGTGTTTGTAAAACAGGAATGAGGTCACATCAGCTGCATCCCCACCCCCCCATAGCTTTCGGGGAAAGGGCGCTACTTTGGAAGCAGCCAGAAGCCCTGTGGTCCCTGGGTTGGAGGGTGGGTGGGTGGGTGGCACTGCTAGAGAGGCTCCTGTGACTGGCCATTTCTCCAGGCTGTCCTGGGCAGGGCGGGTGCAGCTTTTTCAAGGTGACTGGTGCCTCAGCTTCCTGGCAGGGCACCTGGGCACTGCTGGGGAACGTCCATCTGCTGGGGAGCCGTGCTGCCTAGCCATGTGCAGCCTGTGTCGAGGGTCCGTGTTTTGGGTCCCAGTTTCCTGGGAAGGCTCAGGCAGGGCTCTGGATCCTTTCCTTGCACTGCTCAGCCCGGTATCTGGGACCCTACCCCCCGAAACTCAGCAGGGCCACCTCCAGGTTCCGAGGGAGCAGTGTGGGCCCCGGCTCCATGGCGACTGCTGTCCAGTCTGCCTGGCTCTGGGCTGGAGCAGGGGCACAGGTTCCTCTGTTGGGCTGTCTCACTCCAGGTGAGCACAGACACCTTACCACCTCGGTGCCCATGGCGGTCAGTGTCCTATAGAGTTTCCTGGGGTCGGTGCTGAGGGCATGTGGGCGTCCCAGTCTCATTTTGACTCTGGAGGGCTCCCTGCTTTGTTAATATGTCTTGTCCCCTCTCACGATGCTCATGGCTGAGGCCTCCATGCCGGCATCGTCCAGCTGGCCCTTCCGTGGCTGTGGAGGCTATGGCCAGTGTTAAGGAGGCTTCAGCGGCTGGCCCACTCCTGTAAGACCCCACAGAGGCTCCAGCTTTATCGTGTTGAGCTCCCAGCCCTCCCTCCCGCTCTGCCAGACCAGCGTCCAGCCCTCCTTGGTCCACTCTTATGTGATCAGCCACGGGCCAGGCCACACATGTGACAGCTCCGTGGTGGCTGCTGTTTCTCCTGCAGCCACAGTGACGTCTGTATCTGGTTCCTGGGCTGGTGGGCTTGCTGCATGGCCCTGGCGGGGCTGGGTGGGGTGGCACGGGTCTGCTCTGGTTCCTGGGCTGGTGGGCTTGCTGCATGGCCCTGGCGGGGCTGGGTGGGGTGGCACGGGTCTGCATCCTGGCCCAGAGCAGCCAAGGCTGTGACAACACCTGAGAGGCTGGACGAGGGTTCTTGCTTATGTCCCCCAGTGAGCATTTCCCCAACAAACCCAACACAGACTGCCCCAGGGTGAGGGAGCTTGGGCTGTGTGCCCCCCAGGGGCACAAAGGAACAGGTGAGGAGGGAGAGGATGCTTGAGCATGAAGCTTACACATGAGTCCCCACCAGGCCCCTCCCCTGTCCCACTGTGCCGGGGCCTGGGCTTCTCAGGGACCACACAAGGTGAGGAGGGGATGTCAGCCTGGTAGCCATGTCCCCCGTCCACCCCGGCCTTGCGAAAACTGGCTCCTGGCCGTGGCGGGGGCCCATGTGACTGTCCCACATGAGGTGTCCCATGTGAGCTGCAGCAGGGGCTGCAGTCTGACCCGCTGTCTCCAAGGGTCACTGGCTTTAGGGGCCATCGGGGAGGGTGGCCGACCAGCCAGGTCACTGGGAGGAGCAGCACGTAGCCCAGGGAGCGGGTAAATATTTACGGCGGAAGGGTCCGTCTGCTTTGCCAGACATTGTCCGCGCCGTGGTAGGCCTCTCTCCAAGCAAGTGGTTTCATGTCCTGCCAAAGTGGCGTTTTGCAGACTCCCCTGAGATGCGTGTACACAGTCACGTGCACGTGCTCACGCTTCCGGGAAGCGCGGTTGGTTTGAGGGGTCCCGGTCCCCTCGGCGACCAGGAGCTTCCTGGAGCTCCTGAGGGCCAGGAAGAGCAAGCCAGGGGGTGCGGGGGGTGTTGTTTCCCTGTTCTGGAGCTGGCAGCCTAAGCTCCCACACCTCCTGATGCCACAAGGGCCCTGGACCCAACCAGGCCAGGCCCTGGGCAGCAGCCCTGCAGATGGCAGCAGGGCGGGGTGTTGTGCCTGGAGGTCGCTCACGCAGGGTGGGCTTGGGTTGTCCCTTTGCTCTCCTGCTACTCCACTCTGTCGTCTGGGCTGGGGGCTGAAGCGGGGAGTTGGGGTGGCTCCCCAGGCAGGTGGGTGGGGTGTGGCAGATCCTTGCTTGGGTTGTTAAAGCCCACTCTCTGGAGCAACAAACACAGAGGTGTCCAGATGGGATGCAGGAGTTGGGGTGCGGCTGGAAGGAGGAGCACTGCAGGTGGGGGACAGTCTGATGGGCTGAGTAGGACCAGGGCACCCCCACCCCGCCCTCCAGCTTCTGCTCCGGGTTCATGGTTGCAGGGGAGTTCCAGCCTGGGGGAGGTGGACCCTCTCGGACTACTCCCCCAAGCCTGCCCGCTGTGGGGGCTGGCGATACAGGGCAGAGGTTGGGCTGGACTGGCAGAAGGTAGCCCTGAGTGGCTGGGCTTCCGGGGACCTGGAGGCGCAGGTGTCCGGGGGCAGCCTGTGGATCTGGGGTAGGGACAGATGGGAGGCCCTTACCCCTTGGGTGGGGCTTGTCTCTCTCTGATGTGGGCAGCACCTTCCTGTGGCCACTCCCTGTGACAGGCCCCAGGCTGGCTGGATTGGCTGCCTGCTTCCAACTCCTGGAAGCAGGACTATGCCCCTCTCTGCTCAGCCTTTGTGAGGCCATAGCAGTCCCATTGGAGCAGGAACCAGCCTTGGACTCAGGGAACCCTGGCCTCTGGAGCACCCTCCTCCAGGAAGCCCTCCCACCTGTCCCTTCTGACCTCAGTGCCGTGTGCTGAGCACACTCGGGTCCTGCTGCTTCCACAGATGCTTGACCCTCATCAGCCTGTCTCCCCGGCTTAGCCCTTAGTGGGGAAGGGGCCCGTCCCCAGGGACATCCCAGGACCAGCCTGCCACCCGGCTCCTTGGTGCACTGGTGGGCTGGGAGCCTGGGGCACGGCTTGCCAGCGCTGGGCACCTCAGCCCACTTGGTCATTCCAGGGGCCACTCTTGCTCCTGGGCTGGGCCCTGAGTCTAACCCTCAGACCCTTGCAGACTGGCCTCAGGATGAGAGCTGTGTGCTGGACACGATGCCTGTCCCGAGGTTCCTCAGAGCCGGACCACCATGGGGGTGAGAGGGAAGGGGTGGCATGTTGCCCTGCTGCTGGTTCCAGGATGGCTGTGCCCCCCCCCCTCAGTGCCCCTCATTTATATGACACGGCCTCTGGAATGCTGACCTTCCGCCCACCTCTGTGCCCTGACCTGCTCGGCTGTGAACTGGGGACAGTGGGGGAGTTGGCCTGGGACATGAGGTGTGGTGGGAGCCAGAAGCACCAGATAGAAATGCCTGGAGCCTGGTCCTTCGGCAGTAATGCTCCCCTCTCCCTTCTCTTCTAGAACCGTCTACTACACGGGCTACAGGCAGGTGTACTCCACAGAGGCCCAAACGGTGTTCCGGTGCTGCCCAGGGTGGAGCCAACAGCCAGGGAGCCAGGGCTGCCTCTCCCGTGAGTGCCCCCAGCCCCCAGTCCCCCCATGGAGGCTATGTCCTCAGTCAGTCTCCCGGGGGTTTGTCCCGCTGCCACACACGATGGAGCATCTCATGGCTGTGGGGGAGACTTCAGAGCCACTGGCTCAGCCACTCTACTCCCCCGAGACTGCTCACACGAACTGATGGAAGGGGAGGACCAGTGATGCTTCTCTGGCCTGACGCTGCAGGAGCTGCAGAGAGAGTTGGGACTTGCGGAGGCGCAGAGCTGGAGGGCAGGGGCCGTCTGCGTGGCGCCAGGGAGGGGGCCAAGGGTGGCCCCAGGGCCGTGTCTGGGTGTCAGTGGGCTCAGACGCCCCTGAGCTTGGTTTGGGGTTGGTGTTATAAAGTGTGAACCCCTTGCCCACCTGCCCCGTGTGCCCACGCCCACGCCCTGCTCTCTGGGTCCTTCTGCTGCTCTGCCCAGGGCCTGGGCGAGGAACTCCGTCCTGTCCCCCCACCCCACCGTGGGCACCCTGGGCCTCGGTCTCCTCTCTGCCCGACAGAATGTCAATCCTGCCTCCCTCAGAGAAATGGGTCCTGATGGATGCGGGGGGAGGGGCAGCCCCTAGGTGTCTGCACAGGACCACAGGCAGCCTGCAACCCCCAAAGGGACCCCACTGAGGGTCCCAGAGGTGGGGCAGGAATCGGGTTCTGATCCTAGTGGGCGGCTGTGAACCTCTGCTTTGTAAATGGAACGGATGGGGCTGGAGTCCAGCTGCCGGGGGTGTTGGGGGAGGGTTCCTGGTCTGCAGGTGTGGGCACAAGCGAGCCCACCGTTGTAGCTGGCAGGGTGGGAGAAGGCAGCCGTCCTCCTGAGAGGTTGGCCCACAGGTTGGGCAGCCCCTGAAACAGCACTGGGGCGTCCAGACAGGGTGAGGTTGGGCTGCACCGTGGAGGGTGGCAGGTTTGTGGCTCCTCACGGCGTGGGGGTTAACCTCGGGTGGGCCGCTCTGTGACGGGTGGAAACCAGACTTCCCGGGTCATGTCCCTGCCTGTCCTCTGGCCCCTGGGGGGGGATTCCATAAACAGGGGCCACAGATGCGCTCTGTGGACTCCAGCAGGAAAGGGGGAAAGTAGAGGATGTGGTGATGTTTGTCCAGGAGAGGAAATGAGTAATTCTCTGCAGGAAGGGGCGGGGGGAGAGGACCAGACGTGCCTTGGGGGGATGATGCAAGAGCAGGTGGTGCTGGCCAGCGGCCCCTGGAGCGTGGGGAGCATCCAGCTCTGACGGCCCTCCTCTCCGTGGCTGTCTGATCACAATGGTGATCTGTGCGGAAGAGGAAGTGGGCTCTAGGTCTGTGTCCCCTGGGTTTATGGGAAGGGACGTGGGTGCATCACCGCGTGGCCGGCCTGGGGTGAAGACTTCTGGGCAGGGTAGGGGCAGGGGAAGGGGCAGGGAAGGTTTGCACAGCAGTGTCCCACAGTTGTCATCCACTGTGCACTCCTGATCTGGAGCCCAGTGACCCTCAGTGTCACCTGTGTCTTGGAGTGACCATCCCAGGATTGGGTGGGGGGAGTGGGAGGACCCAAGGGCCATCCAGACCCCTGGAGGCCCGCTGCGGAGATGGTCCAGTGCTGGCTGTTCAGAAACGGGGCGTCAGCATTGGGCTGGGTCCACGGCACCAGGAGCTGCTAGTCTCAGCCCCAGCCTGGCGGGCCCGGCCTGTGGTTCGGCCTGTGCCCGCAGCCAGGATGCTCGAGGTGGCCCTGCCCTGGCTGGCTGGGTGGCAAGAGGAAGATGCAGCCACACCACTTGGGGATCAGGGGTTGCTGAACCAGCCCAGGACTAAGGGGCCCACCTTTGGGACTTCTCAGTGCAGGGAGGGGTCTCAGCGGGGACCCTCCCAGGGCAGCCTGGGCTGTGCCTCTGGCTGGGGCCAGGGCTGAGGTGGTAGGGAGGTGGGACGCATCTCGGTGTCTGGGTCAGGCCCTGGAGGTACAGGTTGTCATGTCAGCTGGCAGACACAGGACAGGGCCCCCCACGTGTATCTTGAACTTGAGGCTCTCGCTTTCTTGGTTGACTTTTAAAAATTCATTTTTAGGGTGGGATTTATTTATTTATGTACCTGGCTTGTATCTGTTTGCTTTAATTATCCGGGAAGAGCCCTGTGATCTGACCTCTTGGGACACTCACTTGTCCCCCCGGCGTCTGGGTGGCCAGCATGTGAAGGAGCAGGGAGAGAGCCGGAATCCTGCCCCCAGCACCAGCTCATTGGTACACTCATTCATTTTTTCATACATTCATTCATTCAGTTTATGCTCAGCTGATCTGGAGCACTGAAAGTTCAGGGGGACTAGGTTAGGGTTACGGACAATACATGTCCATGCGGGCCTCAGGTCTGTGGGGGATCTCAGGCCCATGGGGGACTCAGGTCTGTGGCGAGGCCAGCAGCTGCTGGCAGATGCTGAAGTGACCCTGATATGTGAGGATGGGCAGACCAGGCCAGCCAGATGGGCACTGGTGTTGTGTGGAGTGACTGGAGCCAGAGCAGGAGGAGTTTGCCGGGGGAGGAGGAGGAAGGGGGAGAGGTGGGTGGCCAGGGCCTTTCTTAGCTGCCCCACGCTGTAGCTGAGCCCCTGGGGTCCCTCTGCCTGTAGCTGCTCAGGGCTGGTTTCCCAGCTTCATGGGGCCAGAGCCTTCCCCATGTCCTTTGTGCATTTCAGACCCGGGACTCTCATGGGGGGACCTGGGGCAGGTGTACAGTCGAATCAGGCACCCATCTTGGGGTTGGGAGACCCAGGGTCTCTACAGGTGCCACAGCCCCCAGCCCCGGGGAAGCCCTGCCTTGGGGGTCAGGTGAGAGTAGGTGGCTGCCTTCGGTCCCCTCTTGGCCACATGTCAGCAGGCGTCAGGCCTGCAGATGGGGTCAGTGTCGCTTCCGTGGTCCTGTGAGTGGAGGGGCCAGTGATGGGGCAAAGGGCCTTCCCTGCGTGCAGAGGGGCCCCTGGGGTCCACTCCTCCGGCTTTGCCCCCACCCTCCCCCTTTCTCCCCCTCTATCTGCCCCATTCTTTCCCGACCGTCTCCCCAGTCTAGCCTCCTCAGCACCTTTCCTTGTATCCAGTCTAGGCTCTCTCCAGTTCTGGGGCCCTGAGAAGTGGGCAGGTTGTGGCAGGGCCCTGTGATGCTGACTCCCGCTGGCCCTACCCCCTCTACCAGCCACAGATATTACCTGGAAACTCGGCCATGTGTGTGACCAGCTCAGGTCCTCATGGTGTTCATGCCGGAGGACAGCAGGAAGCTTCTAATGTTGGGTGGGATTTCTCCAAGACCCACATGGCAGCAGGTGTGACCTGGAGGTGACTGAAAAGGAAAAGTGCCAGCAGGGGGCTGCCCGATGGCCAGGGCCTTCCCCAATCTGTGGGCCCCAAGCATGTGTGCCGTGGGGGGCAGATGGGCTCTGCTGCTGGGGTGCAGGTCCTCTTGTTTCAGTGGCCTCTGAACTGCACCCCCATCCCAATCAGATGACAGATTTTGCTGGCCCCTCCCCATGTGTCCACTATGGTCACCCTGGGTCCTGGCCACCCTTATTGGGTGCCCAGAAGAGGTGCCTGGCCTGGAGCAGTTCAACCCCTCAGACCCCTGTGTGCAGACCCTGAAATGGAATGGGTGCCGAGAAGACCATGCCAGGAAGACCACCCATGGCTCCGTCTCGAGCTCTCTCCATGTGGGCTGGGCTCAGTCCATCAGAGGCTGGAGGATGGAGAAGCAGGGCCCGAGGAGGGGCCAGAGACTGCACCAGCTCTGTGGGTGCCAGGAGCTCTGGGAAAGGGATACTGTGGTCCAGGAAGCTCTGTGTCAAGCAGTTAAGTGGGTTGTCTTTGCAGGACTTGTCAGAGCCTTTAGTACGGTAGTGTACACTGCAGTTTGCTTACACAGGCTGTGTAGTGTTTTCCGAATGGATTCTTTCTTTAAAAAGGAAGAAAAAAAAAAAAGCCAAAAGTCAAAGTAATACAACAGTGTTCCTAAAGCACGTACTGGGAAGTATGCTAGTGATCCATTCCCCACAAGCATCTGTAGAAGCTGACAGGGTGCCTGGCGCTGCTCTTGGTGTGGGAGGGGCTGCGAGCAGAGGCGGCTTCTGGCCCTGTTCTCCTGGAACTTGCATCCTGTGCAGAGGGAGAGGAAGGAAGAAAGGAAGTTTCCATGCCGGTGAGTGGGGATGCTCCAGAGAAAAATGAGGCGAGAAAGGGCCCACGGATGGGAGGTGCTAACTTAGTGGGCGTCCAGGAGGCCTCTGTGTCCAGGGCGGTGGTGGCCTGTGTGATGTGAGTCTGGGCCTTATTGGTGCCCAGGGAAGAGCCCCACTGCAGAGGGAAGGACAGGTTCGAGGTTGTGGGAACTGGGCAGGGCTGAGCTGTTGTCCCCGCCCCGGGAGCCCAGCCCTGGGTCTGGATCTGTGCCTGTGGCCTCAGCTCCTTCAGCCAGGGCCACAGGGCAAAGCGTGGCTTGGCACCCCTGTGTCCAGCTCTCGAACTGCCAGGCAGGCCTGTCTTCCCTCCGGCCTCCTCAGTGGTCCCTGGCTGGTTGGGGTTGTAGGGAAGGAGCTGCAGGAAGGCGGCCCTGAGTACGTCCGCCCCCCCGAGGTGGGGGCTTCCTCAGCCTCCGGTCTCTGGCCTTCACTTGTCCTTTCCCGCTCTGGCTGCAGCATGGCAGCCGTGCGCCCACCCCACGCCCGGTGGGGGAACTTACAGAGCTGGTGCCCCGGGTCTCCTGTCCCTGGTGTGGACCAAGGTACTGGGGGCAGGGCGTGTTGTCCTGCTGTGTCCCCACCCCCACGCCCCCAGGTCTCTCCAAACCATGCATCACACCCGAACTGGCCCGGCCCTGTGCCCAGCACACATTTACACACACACTCACATTTGGGCCTGCAGCCCACCCAGAGGAGCTCACCACGCAGCCTCACATACACACACGTGTGCACACGTTGTGCCTAGGTTTACTCACACGTGTGTAACCTACTCACATGGGCAATCACATCTGTTCACTCAGGTGTGCGCCCATGCTCATGATCACACGTGTGTGTGCACAGTCACGTGCATGAACTCACACTTCCGTGGGTGCCCAGACACCTACACGCATGCTCTCACGGGGGCATGATGCGGTGGGGAGCACTGGTGATGAGACACAGAGGTGCCCCTGTCTGTCACCAGGGGCCCAGAGTGCTCCGTGCGCCCAGGGGAGCTGGGACCAAGTTCAGCTTCTGGAAGGTTCTGGGTGCACGGCCCCTCCCCACCGACTGCCTTCGGAAAGGTGGGCATGGTGGGGGCAAGGAAGGAGGCTGCCCCCGCCAGGTGTGCTCTGAGGGCTCCTGCAGCCCAGGGTGGGCCTGGAGGGGGCAGTGGGCTTCGCTGTCATCAGGGTGCCTCAGCCTGTGTCCTGTTGACCGGACACAATGTCCCAAAGTCATTGTGGCTAGTTTGTGCCAGGCCTGCCTTCATGCGGGGGCTCTGGGAGCTGGGCCTGACCCTGGGTAGAGGGAGTCTGCCCGCCTGTCTTCTGGGATCCCCCCCTCCCCCGTGTGGAGGGGTGCTGATCTAGGCACAGGACACTGAGGAGCCGGCCTGGAGGGCATGCCCCTTCCTCGGGCACTTGAAGCCTGAGTGCTCAGCACGGAGCTGAGGTGACTCCCTCCCTGCAGCAAGGGTCCTGGTGGGAGAGGTCGGGTGGGGCATGGGATCTGGGCCCCGAGCCCTCGGCCAGCGTTGGGTGGAAGGCTGGCAGGAGCAAGGTCAGAGGGACAAGGCAGGAGGGCTCAGGCCGGCTCTCCCCTGGGCTCCCAGGGAAGTGGCCTCCCTTCCTGAACCACTGCCAACTTGAGGTGGGTGCTGGTTCCCACGCCGGCTCGCCTGCGCACGGGCAGCTCTTAATCAGTGGCTGGGGTGAAGCTGAGGAAACGCTGCCCTGCAGCCTGGGCGATAAGACGGGAGCCACCCTGCCTGCCCGTGACCTTGAGCTGAGCCAGCCCTCCCTGCAGGGTCTCTGGGATGCAGGCGAGCCCTCGCTTGCAGGGCTGGCTTCCAGACCCGCCTTTGGTGACCTCGGCATGTGGGCGGGTGGTTTGGCAGGCCAGACAAAGGTGTCAGTTGGGTCACCCTGTCCTACCTGTGGTCACTCAGGTTTCCACTAGCCCCTCTGGGGGCAGAGGGAAGGAGGCTCAGCCTCAGCCAAGCCTAGGTCCAGGGTGATGGTCCGGGGGCTGAACTTGCAGAAATCAAGCCCTCAGAAAACAGCCAAGTCCCATTTCCAGGGTTAGCCCGTTCTGGGACAGTGAGGCTGGGGCCGCCACGGCCAGTGGAGTTGAAGTCTGGCTGGGCCTGGGTGTCCCTGCCTGTCCCAATGAGAGGAAGGGGCTGGCGTCAGGATGCCACAGACGATGCCTGGATGTGGTGCCCTTCCCTGCAGACTGTGCTCCCCAAATCTGTCCTCCCATTCCCGGACTTGGCCAGGATCCCCCTTGGAACTGGACACCCTAAGGATCCTCCCAGCCTTTGGTGTTAGGAATGTGGGCGAGTCCACCCAGCTTCACCCCAAGGCAAAGGCCTGGTCAATGTCTCTGAGCTGCGGCTCCCCATCGGTAACCTGGTGGGGGTGGTTCATCCTCTCTGTTCAGATGGTGGCCCTGGACCCAAGCTGCTGCGGGGCCGTGTGCATCTTCAGCTCCAGGTGATTGTGCGGGGGCAGCACTCTGACAGTGGGAAGGGCAGGGAGCTTAGCCCACATTTCCAACCAACAGATGGGTATCAGGGCTGGGATTTAAATGTAGGTCTTCAGAGCCCGAGCTGCCTTGCCCTGTGAAGGCATCTGGGCGGGGTGAGGGGGGGCAGCGGGGGTCCAAGGAAGAAGGACAGCGTCCTTCAGCCTTGGAAGACGCGGCTGCCTGACAACTGCAGACCCTGTGGGCACAGTGCTCCCCCACCCCCGGCTCACCTCCACCTGCTCTTGAGTTTCTCACACTTGTGGGCTCTGACAGTTCCTCCAGGGTCCCTGAGGGTCCTATGGGTTCAGCCATGCTGAGAGTGACGAGGGTAGGTCCCCAAGCTGACCCCCTGCTGTCGCCCTGGCACTCAGTAGGTGCTGATAAAATTCATTAGAAAGTATGGGCTTTCCGGGTGGCAGGCGCAATGGTAAAGAATCCACCTGCCAAGCAGCAGATGTGGATTTGATCTCTGGGTTGGGACGATCCCCTGGAGGAGGAAATGGCAACTCACTCCAGTATTCTTGCCTGGAGAGTTCCAGAGACAGAGGAGCCTGGCCGGCTACAATCCATGGGGTCACAAAGAGTTGAACACGACTTAGTGACTTAAATAACCATGTTAAGTATAAGGCAGATTTGGTACTTAACAATCTATAAACCATTTCCAAAGCATCCATCCTTCTTTCATTTAACACCTGTGCATGGCTCCCCTAGTGGCTCAGCAGTAAAGAATCTGCTTGCAATGCAGGAGACCCAGGTTTGATCCCTGGGTCAGGAAGATCCCCTGGAGGGGGACATGGCAACCCACTCCAGTATTCTTGCCTGGAGAACCCCAGGGACAGAGGAGCCTGGTGGGCTACAGGCCACAGGGTCACAAAGAGTTGGACACGACTGAAGTGATTTAGCATGCACACACGCACCCTGCCTGCTAGCATTTGAGCTCAGTGAGAGCAAGAGTCATCAAATTGTTCACTAAGGTATCCCACGTGTCTGTAGTAATAATAGTTTCCTTTGTGTAGTAGATGCTCAGCAAACACTAGTCAAATAGATGAATCTATCTGAGCCACTGATGGGCTTCCCAGGTAATGAATCTGTCTGCCGATGCAGGAGACCTGGGTTTGATCCTGGAGTTGGGAAGATCCCCTGGAGAAGGAAGTGACAACCCACTCCAGTATTCCTGCCTGGAGAATCCCCTAGACAGAGGAGCCTGGTGGGCTACAGTTCATGGGGTCGCAATGAGTCAGACATGAGTGAGCATGTATGAGCCACCACATGGAGCTTTTACATTTTTCTTTTGCACATGTCCCATGGGTCTGTTTTCCTACCTGCCTGCTCTTCACACACATGGCTCCTCTTTCTTATAGAGGAAAGCAAACGTCCTGATACGAAGCCTCGGTCTGTGGCTCCTGAGCTCCATTTCCACAGCTGTGCTGTGAGTGTTGCCTGTGGTCTTCCTCACCTGTGGGGGGTTCCCTTGGGGGGGTGTTGAGTGACAGCGGGAGGAGTGGGGGGCTCCTGGAGATATCCCTTACCACCACCCACCCGGGGGAAGGATGGGGACCCACAGGTGCTCCACCATGCTGCCCTGTCCCTTTGCTCTGGGTGCCCAACGCCACCCCATGCCACCCAGAACCCCCGGTCCCAGGCTTCTCTCTGTGGTAACCCTGTCTTTCCAGCATCCTACGAGCCTGCGGCCACTAGGAGCACCCTTCTCGGTTTGGGTGCTTTGAGCACCTTTGTTGTGAAGCCTTTTCTTTTTTCTGTCTGAGGATGCACTGCCCTAGACATCCCTTCTGGATCCTTAGCGCCTGCCTTCCCCTGAGGGCCTTCCCGCAAATAACTCTCACATCTCACTTGGCCTGACATTTATTTGTCTCTTTCCTCTTCATTCAACAAAGTTTATGGAGCGTCTTCTAAGTGAGGGTGTGTCGGTGGCACCAAGGGAGGCGATGGTGCTGGAGGTGGGCTTGTGCCCTGCTCCCAGGGAGCCCAGGCCTGGGTGGGAGCTTAGCTGTCGCCTTTCTTAAGCGCTGGTACACTGGGAGGTACAGCCTTGCAAACTGCAGGGCGCTGTGGGTGCTGATTTGCCTGGTGGCTTGGGAAGGCTTGGGGCTTCCCTGGTGGCTCAGACATTAAAACATCTGCCTGCAAGGCGGGAGGCCCAGGTTCGATCCCTGGGTCCGGAAGATCCCCTGGAGAAGGAAATGGCAACCTACTCCAGTATTCTTGCCTGGAATATTCCAGGGACAGAGGAGCCTGGTGGGCTGCAGTCCATGGGGTCTCAAAGAGTCAGACACAACTGAGCGACTTCACTTTCTTTTCTTTCTTTCTTTGGGAAGGCTCCCTGCGGAAGGGACCTGTTGTCCAGACACACAGCTCTCGGGGTCTGACGGGTGGCTGGGGGGCTCTGTGCCAGGTCGATGGGAAAGCCACAGAAGGGTTTTCAGCCAGGGGCCTGTGATCTGATTGTTGCCATGAAGGAACATGATGGCTGCGCCATTGAGAAAGGACAGGGGTGAGTGGGACCAGCTGAGAGGACTCCAAGGGGATACTAGAGGTGGCTTCTTCCAGCCTGACCACAGAGACAAGTGTGGACTCCAGGTGTATCGGAGGTGGAGCTGATGGGCTGGCTTTGGATTGGACCCGGGGCGAGAGTGAGGCCAGCTTCCTGTTTCTGGCCTGAGCCCTTGGTGGCTGTGATGCTGTGTACCAGGTCAGGGGAGGGGTGTAGGAGAAGGGAGTGGGATGCTGTCTCCCCCTGAGCTCTGGAACTGACCATGGAGGGGGGCACAGGCAGGGTGCTGTCCACAGGGGCCCCCAGGCTGGGCATGGACCTGGCAGAACCTGCAGAGGCTCCTGGGGGTGGGCAGAGTCCCGGAGTGAGCTCCAACCTGGATACTTGGTTCCCCCACGATTGGAGGGGTGGCCCATCGTGGTGGTTTGAGGCTGAAAGTCTTCAGGACGGTGAAAACTTCTTTAAGATGTGAAAAGTAAACACAGCTGGCTTCCCTTCCTCCACAGAGTCGCCCAAGTCCACAGGTTTGGGGCCCTCAGCAGTGGGAACTCTGGTGCCACATGGCCTGGGTTGGCCCCGTGCCCAGACTTACCTGTGCAGGTTCCAGGGTCACCACGTGGTTCCCCCTGCTCCCCTGTGGCACTGCCTTGTCCCCCAGCCCCCAACTCAGATTCCTTTCAGAAATCTCAGGGAGTTTGCCAGGTGTGAGTAGAGCCAGCTGGGACCCCGTCAGGGTGGCTCGAAAGGAGGGATCCCTCCAGGGCTGGGACAGAGGCCCAGATATGAAACAGAGGAGGAAGAATAGGCTCCCTGAAAAGACCTGTGTCTCCCTCGGCCAGTCCTCCTGACTCTAAGTCAGAAAGCCCTGGGCTCATCTGTCCTGGGATGGTCCCTCGTGGACTAGTCCCTCCTCAGCAGCTGCGTGACCTGGGACCACGTGCTGCATGTCTCTGAGCCCCAGTCTCCTCATCAAGGGCAGTGCCTGGTCCAGGGGGATGCTCAGACTCATGTACCCGGCCAGCGTCCCTACCCTCGGGGTCTCCTGCCCTCCAGCTTCTCTGCCTGCTGGACCCATGGGTCACGCTGGGCTCTGGGGTGCCTGGGGAGTGTCCAGGCCACTGTTCAGAGTGTCCACTCACCCAGCAAGCACCCCAATGTCTTTGGACTCAGGGCCTGGCTGTTGGGGTTGTGGGGATGGGAGCAGAGCCCACCTGCCCTGGCCTTGCCCTCTCCTGTGTGGATGTGGGCCGGGGGTGGCTGCAGAGACAAGAAAACTCATGCTGAAGCCCCTGGAAGCACCCGGTCCAGCATGGGGCGGGGTCCTTTCTGTGATGGGGCTGGGACTGGACCTGCCCTTCCATCCAGGGCCCCTGCCTCTTGGGCCAGCCGCTGCCTCCTCCATGCAGTGGCCTGGCACCGGAGGGGGCGGCTCAGTAACCCTAGGCCACCCCCAGGCAGTGGGTTTAGGTGTAAACACAGCTGCCCCCAGGGTGACCGGTTGGGTCCAGCTGGGGCTTGGGTGTGGGGAGAGGGTCTGGGAGCAGGGAGTCTCCTCTGGAGAAGGCAGGGGAGGCCGGCTGCTCTCAGCCCTGACCTTTTGTCTGGACCCTCTCTTCTTGCTCTCCCAAGGCCTGGGCCAGCATTGCCCCTCCTCCGGGGTGGGACCAGTCTGGGCATTTCCACCAATGAGATTTTGCAGGGAGGGGGCCTCAGCCAATCTCTCAGCCTCCTTCAACTGTGGGCTGCTCCCTCTGAGCCCCTCACTACCCACCCTCCTCCCACAACCCCCTCCCCCTTGGCCTCCCCCAGAAAGTGCCCTGGAACTCCATGTCCCACTGAAGTGAGTGGGGTTATTTTTGCTTCACCCAGAGGGGCTTCACTGAACCCAGACCTGGTGGGGATGGCTCAAGCCCTGGTGGAGGGGGAGCGGTGTGTGACCCAGGACAGCAGAGCGGGGCCAGTGACCTGCCTGGCTGTGGGACCCTTCCCCGGGGCCCCCACATGGTTCCAGGGCTGGAGTGGGAGTGTGGGGATCTGTCCTGTCTGTCCAGAGTCTGGGTCCTGTCCAGGCCTGAGGCCTCACCTTGTGGGGAGACTTAGGGACCTTGTGTCCTGGCAGTGGCCTGGGGGTGCCTCCACGCCCCTGCCCCTCCTCACACGCCTTCTCCCTCCCTCCACAGCCGTGTGCAGCTCCGGCCTCTGCTTTAACGGCGGCCACTGCGTGTCCGGCTCAGCCCAGCCGTGCCGCTGTCCCTCTGGCTTCCAGGGTCCTCGCTGTCAGCATGGTGAGTGGTGCGCCCTCCAGGTACTCCATGCCGGGGAGTCTCTGATGGTTGGGGGTGGGGGTCTCCGGTGCCCTGACCCCACTCCCTGCAGTCCCCTGAGGGTGTTGGAAGGAGGGGCAATGCTGCAACCCCCTTTCTCATGGATGCCTCTGCACCATCATCAGAGTCCACCACATCCAATAACGCCCTCTGTGGATGGGGACAGTGGGCATGGAGACAAACAGGCATGAACCAGGTCCCTGGGTCAGCTGGGAAGCGGCTCGTCCCAGGGGCCCCTGAGCTGTACCCTTACCTGCCAGGGGCTCTCGTGTCCTTCGTGTCAGAAGTTGGGGGACATGGGGCCCTACCCTCACGCCTGCAGACTGGATCCTGACCTGCTGACGATCCATCCCCCGGCAGTGTCCTGTGGGGACACTGTGGGTGTGGATGAGCTTAAAAGCAGGTGCTGGGCGAGGGGCAAGGGCAATAGAAACTTTATAAAGAAATACAGATAAGTACATGAAAAGTCGTCCAAAGAACCTGCAGACCTCCTCCTAATTTCTTGGCGTGAATCTCCCTGGTGGTCTTCTGCTTTGTTTGAGTTACTTACCCGACCGTGTAGCTCGCGGGTCCTGCTGGAACAGGGCATGGAGCTGCGGCCGCCGTCGAAACACTTGAGATGATTTCTGCTGCTTTGAACTTGCTTCTGCTGAGCAGCTGGGGGCCTCTTCCCCATAGACGCTGGGGCGTACATCCTGTGCGTGCTTTAAGGCTCTGGATGCCAGTAGGCAACCGGAGGGAAACCAGGAAATCGTGGGGGACTGGGGCCCCCCTTTGTAGGGGGACCCCCGTGCTCTTGCTGTTCCCTGTGCATTCACATGCGTGTGCCCCCAAAGCGGGGCTGAAAGCAGGGGTCCTGGGGAGGTGCTGGTCGGTTCTGAGCCTGGCACTGGTGCCCGGGGTGCTGGCATCATTGGAAAGAGTCGGCAGGCTCTGACTGCTCATTGAATGCCCTCTGTGAGGCGGAAGGTCCTGCTTCCTGGGCTCTGGGTGCTGGAGTGCTGCTGTCCGGCCATGGTGTGAGGACCACTGTCTCCCTTCCAGGCGCTGGGGTCCCAGCTGCGTACCCTGGACCATCAGGGCTCCAAGCCTCAGTCAGGCCTCCACGTGGATTTAGAGCCTAAGCACCTCTGTGGGCTGGACAGAGGTGACTCCACCCCACACCAGTGCAGGCTGGGGTCCAGGCTGGGGTGCAGGGGCCTAGCTGCCATGCGTCACCTCTTCTCAGGGTCTTTCTGATAGCCGCGGGTGGGTATGAAGATGCTGGGTTGTGTGCTCAGGGCGAGAGGGACATCCGGCCTCGAGCTGCTGTGGGGTGGTCCCTGGGACCGGGCTGTGCCTTGACAGTCAGCAGCCCCGCGGTCCCTGCTGCCCAGGGAGGGCGGTGAGGAGGTAACTGTGCATTGTGGCCTGTCCTTGGCCTCGTCCTCAGGAAGCAGCCAGGACCCCTGCCCCCTGCCCTCGGGCCAGGCTTTCTCTAGGCCCCTCCCCTTCCGCCATGCTTTCTGGGGCCACTAGTCCTCCCACCACTCCTGCCCTGACGCTCTTTCCGACGCCCAGCCCTAAACATCACTGACAGGTGCTCCTTTTGTCCTGAGCAGCACCGCCTTCCTGTGAGACCTGACACTCGGCCTCCTGGGTACCAGAGGGTGCATGGCTTGCAGGGGTGAGGTGGGTGTGGGGCTCGTCATCCAGCAGGTGCTCTGCAGCCAGCCGGGGGCCCCCTAGGGCAGTACCAGCTGCTGGACTCGGAGACCCACACTCAGTGCTCCTGGTGGGGAGGGGCCCGTGATCACAGGCTCACACACTCCCTGGTCTCTTGGAGTCTGGGCTCCAGGCTTGGCTTTGCCTCCAGAGCAGCCGTGCTCCTGTGGTCACTTACGGGTGGCCTCTCGGGGTGGGGGCACCTTCCTTTCCCTTCCCACACTCTGCCTGCGTCACTCCCTTGAGCCCTAGCCTCGTCTGCTTCGTGGAAGAGGAATCTGGTGTTAGGGAGGTCTGGCTGCTGCTGGCCGCTCAGCAGAGCTGGGGCTGGGGCCTGGTCCAGCCCAGTGAGCACCTTGAACCTTCCAGCCATGCCATCTCTGGTCACGGTGCTGGCCCTTGGTGGGGGCAGAGCCTTGTTGACATCTGATTGGGAGGAGAGGGCCGGATCCCCAGGTCCCCTCCCTGCTCACCTCCCAGGCTGGAGCGTCTGCATGGGGAGAGGTGAGGGGGCTGGCCTGTGACAGCCCGTGGCCCTCCAGGGTCGGGGGCCTTCCTGGGAGAATGGCCAGTTGTAGTAACAAAGCTGTAGGGTGGCCCCTAGGCCTCCTCTTAGGATACCATCTCCTGGAAGAAATGTCTGGTGTGCAGAGCAGGGATGAGGTCTGGTGTGCAGACCTGGTGTTCAGGGTTTGGTGTACAGGGCTGAGTGTGCAGGGCTGGGTGGGCAGAGCTGGTGTGCAGGACTGGGTTGGCTGTACAGAGCTGGTGTGCAGGGTTGGTGTGCAGAGCTGTGTGTGCAAAACTGGGTTGGGTATACAGGGCTGGTGTGCAGACCTGGTGCAGGGTGGGTGTGCAGAGCTGGGTGTGTAGGACTGGGCTGGGTGTACAGGGCTGGAGTGCAGGGCTGGGTGGGCAGAGCTGGTGTGCAGGGTGGGTGTGCAGAGCTGGGTGTGCAGGACTGAGTTGGGTGTACAGGGCTGGTGTGCAGACCTGGTGCAAGGTGGGTGTGCAGATCTGGGTGTGCAGGACTGGGCCGGGTGTGCAGGATTGGTGTGCAGGGCTTTTGAGCAGGGTTGGTGTGCAGGGCTGGTGTGTGCAGACCTGCTGTGAGGCCTGTGCCCCTGCAGGGCCGCTCCGTCCCCTTCCGGTCCATCCATGCTGGGTTTGGAGCCGGCAGACCTGAGACCTGGCACTGTTGGGCATGCTACTCACCGCCCCCCAAATATAATTGATTCCAGTTTCAAAAATAAAAGCCATATTTTTTTCTGGTTTCCCAAATACTTTCATTTGAACAAAAGAGTAGGGGAGGGAGAAAGGAACTCTGCTGATGGTGGGGAGGAGGGGGAGAGGAAGAGCCCTTCCCCCGCCTGGTACCCCTCCCCTCACCTTGGGCCTGCCTGCTCACCTCTGCCTGCCGCCCCCTCCCTTCCCTGGAAGACTTTCTGCAGGAGCCTCAGGAGCACAAAGGGAGCCTGTGCTGGCGGGGCCTGGAGCTGGGGGTGGAGGCTGGGGCAGCACAGGCCCCTGATGCAGTCTGGCCAAGGGCGGCTGTCTGTCCAGGCTGGGCATTTCGTCATCCTGATGTGCCTGTGGGCCTCAGGGTAACGCGCCAGCCTCCAGCTCCCCTCTCTGTTTGGTGGGGATGGAACAGGGGGGTGTTTGTGCAGGTCCCAGGCATCAGTGCAGGGGAGGGGCAGAGTGCCCTGGCAGGGTGGTGGTGACCTTTTCTCCCAGAAGTCTGGCCATTGAGGGACCTAAGGGATGATGGGGGTGGGGATAGGATGGTGATGGTCCCTTGTCCTGGGGTCCCTGCACACCGGATGCCTGAGCTTCTGTGGGCGAGTGGTGCCCATGTGGCCTCTCCTTTGGGATAGCCTGAGGTCAGGACACCCCCCAGGACCACTGGCTTCCTTGCCCTGAGGACCGGCACCTTCAGGTACCCCGACCCTAAGTGGGCTCCAATGATCCTATTATAGCATCTGTTCCATCAGGCAGACTAGGAACAGTTTCCACCCTCTGAAAATACAGCTTTGTCCTCCCTCTGCACCCAGAGTACAGCTGGGTGCGGCTTGGAGTGAGTGATGGCAAAGGCCCCTCCCGCCCATCCCCCAGATCTGCTGGGGACGATCTTGTCATAGCCAACTGGCCTTGACTCTTTCAGGAAAAACAGGCAAACAGACCACACTTTGGAACGTTGCTCGGTCACTAAGTTGTGTCCGACTCTTTGCGACCCCCTGGACTGTAGCAGGCCAGATTCCTCTGTCCTTCACTATCTCCTAGAGCTTGCTCAAATTCATGTTCATTAAGTCAGCGATGGCATCCAACCATCTCGTCCTCTTTCATCCCCTTCTCCTCCTGCCTTCAATCTTTCCCAGCATCAGGGTCTTTTCCAACGAGTCAGCTCTTCGAATCAGGTGGCTAAAATATTGGAGTTTCAGCTTCAGCATCAGTCCTTCCAATGAATATTCAGGGCTGATTTCCTTTAGGATGGACTGGCTTCATCTCCTTGTTGTCCAAGGGACTCTAAAGAGTCTTCAGATTTGAATGCATCAATTCTTCTACTCTTGACCTTCTTTATGGTCCAGGTCTCACATCTGTACATGACTACAGGAGAAACCATAGCTTTGACTAGACGGAGCTTTGTCTGCAAAGTGATGTCTCTGCTTTTTAATACACTGTCTAGGTTTGTCTTAATTTATCTTTATCTAGTATCATAAATTGGAGAAGGCAATGGCACCCCACTCCAGTACTCTTGCCTAGAGAATCCCATGGATGGAGGAGCATGGGGTCGCTAAGAGTCGGACATGACTGAGCGACTTCCCTTTCATTTTCATGCATTGGAGAAGGAAATGGCAACCCAGTCCAGTGTTCTTGCCTGGAGAATCCCAGGGACAGGGGAGCCTGGTGGGCTTCCATCTATGAGGTCGCGCAGAGTCAGACACAACTGAAGCGACTTAGCAGCAGCAGCAGTATCATAAATGGAGAAGGCAATGGCACCCCACTTCAGTACTCTTGCCTGGAAAATCCCATGGATGGAGGAGCCTGGTGGGCTGCAGTCCATGGGGTTGCTAAGAGTCGGACACGAATGAGCGACTTCACTTTCATTTTTCACTTTCATGCATTGGAGAAGGAAATGGCAACCCACTCCAGTGTTCTTGCCTGCAGAATCCCAGGGACGGGGGAGCCTGGTAGGTCTATGGGGTCGCACAGAGTCGGACACGACTGAAGCAACTTAGCAGCAGCAGCAGCAGCAGCAGCAGCAGCAGTATCATAAATAGCCGCTGGTCATTTCTTGTGACCTGGTCTCTACTGACCTCAGAGAAGGAGAGCGGACTCTGAGGTCCAAGACCTGGGTAACCTCTAGGTACTTCTTAGTTCAAGAAGCTTAGGCCCTGGTCCCTCTGGGCCTCCGTTTCCTCACCTGTCAAATGGTCAGATTGGGTCTGTCTCTCAGGCAGCTCTAGGACTTGCTCCTGGGTCCACGGAGCTCTCAGGGCACCAGTGCTAACGTGCAGCAGGATGAGTGGTCTGGAGGGCTTCCTGAAGGAGGTGGGCCTGTGGGTTAGGCTTGGAGGTGCAGGTGGAGCTGGGTGGCCTTTCCAGGTGGGAGCAAGGCAGGGGCAGAGGAGCAGGGTGGAGGGAGGTAGTCGGTTTGGCCCGGAGGAACTGGTGGGGACAGACGGCGGAGAAGGTTCAGCCTGGAATCAGAGACTTAGGGTTCCCCTCTGAGCTGTCTGGAATAACCTGGAACCTGGGGAGGGGCAGCCCTGGGGACCTAGGCTGGCCTGCCCCTCCCCCCACCCCCTCTCTGCAGGGAGAGGTGTCCGTGGTCCTGCCTGGAGCCTCAGGCCCAGGCCTCCTCCTTTGAAGGAAGGAGCCCGATCCCCACAGGAGCAGGGAGTGGGCGGGTGGGGTCCTAGGAGTGGCCCTAAGTGGCTTTGGGTTCTTGAGGGGGAGGCCCTGGTCTCTGCCAGGAGGCCTTGGGAGCAGGCGGCTCCCCCTGAGGGCATGGGGGTGAGAGGCAGGCCCACGGGTCTTGAGCGCCTGGCCTTGGCTCAAGGATGACTTTGTTTCTAAACTGGGATAATTGATGAATGGAGAGGAAGCCGCCCCCGGGCTGCCTTCAGTGGTGCCCACTGTATCCGAGGGTGGGAGACTGACCCCTGGCTCGAGGTCCAGACACCGCCAAGGGCTGCTCTTGGCCACTGGCCGGGACCAGGCCTGGGACCTGGCTCTCCTCTGCCTGACGGGTGTGCAGAGCTGCCACCTCCCCCAGGCCCCTGGCCCTGCTCTGCCCTCCCCTTGCCCCCACCGTGGTGGGCACTGTGGCCTTTGGCTTTCACACACGCCCGATTTAGCTACACTGAACCCCTCCTTTGAGGACAGTTCCCGAAATCTCCAGGGAGATTTTTCCACTCCCTGCGGGAGCTGGCGCTGGGCGTCTGCTGGTGGCCGTTGGGATGAATGGAGGGGTGGGTGGCTGTGGCCGTGCCCTCTGGCCCTGCTGGCCTGACCATCAGCTGGGACAGGTGTGGCTGCTGCCCTGTACTCGGGGGTCCGTGTCTCTGCAGGGCAGCGGGTCTACAGACCGCCTGCTCCAGGACAGTCTGGGGACCCCCACAGGCAGACTCCCAACTCCTTTCAAAGCGTCTGACTCTGGGAAGGGGCTTCGTGTTCGCTCCGCGAATCCTTTAATTACCAGGTTCATCCCCTGCCCGTCCCCAACTACCCACAAAGGCGCCTCTGTCTTTCCGATGACTGTTCTCCAGGCCTGCTCTGCACACAGTGGGGCTGTGGGCCTCTCCCAGGGCTGGCCTCTGAGACGCGGTGGTCTTCTAATGACGTAATTACAGCAGGATCCACCAAGAGGCAGGTCTTCTGGGGCCCCGGGGGCCTGTGAGCTCGCCCCTACTCGCCCCATGCCTTCCCCCTGGGTGTTTGGTAAGTGGATGGCACAAGTGCCCCTGCCCACGCAGGACCTACCATCTGGGCAGGATGGAGGCTGGGTCTGCAGAGAAAGACAAGGCCTCCCAGCCTTGCTTGCCCAGGGCTGCCCCAGGCTGGAGCCCCGCCCATCCTCCTGGGTGGGCTCCTGAAAGGACCGTGGGAACCTGCCCTCTGGCTTTCCCTGGCCTCGGCCACAGAGCTTGTCCGTGCCCCTGGGAACTGTCCCAGACCCTCCCAGTGAAATGCCTTCTGGGCTGCAGGGGCCTTCCTGGGCGTTCCCTGGTGGGCTGGGGGCTTGTCCCATTTTACAGATGAGACCACTGAGCCCTGGCAGTTCCTGAGTTGCCAGGGTCAGTGATATGCTCAGGGTGGGCAGACAGTTTCTCAGTCCTAGCAGGGCAGGGTGGGCTGTGGGTGGAGGTCCTGCTGGGGTGAGGGAGCCTGGGGAGTTTGTGGGGCATCTGTGCAGCCTGCGTGCCCATTGTGGGTCCCCTGACTGCTGCTGCCTTGGGACTGACAATAATTGGGGTGCAGGAGCCCTGGGTGTGTTGGGGCTGAGGGGCCATGCCCGGGCTTCTGGCTGACCTTTTCTGGTAGTCTGCTGGGCTGGTAAAGCCAGGCAGCTGCCCACTTGCCAAGGGGCTGCGGTGCCCAATTTTCTAGCCACTGGCTGGCTGCGGTGGGTGGCTTGGCACTTTCTATTCTGGACACAGGAATGGCTTGGCCATGCCGTGTGGGCAGGGGTGGGGGCCCAGAGACCCCTCTCTGCTCAGACGCCGCTTGCTGGTCCTCCTGCACCCACACTGGCTCAGGCTTTCTCTGCAAGGGAGGGGAGCAGAGGAGCCCAGCTGAGGAGCAGGAGCTCGGTTAGACCAGGGCCTGCCCCCACCTCCCCCGCTGAGGCCTCATGGCCCTGTGTGCTGGGCTGGGTGGGGACGCCCATGCCAGGAGGGGCTGAAGGCTGGGCATCAGGGGCAGCGTGCATCGGTGGTGGGGCACAGGGGCAGTGGAGAGGGCTGGAGGGGCCCCAGGAGGGGAGTGTGGTGTATGGGGGTCCCTTTGCTTGGGGGCTCTTGGCCTGGGCACTAGGGAGAGGCTCTCACAGGCAGGCCATGGGTCACTGCTCTCCGAGAATCGTGTGTGGAAGGGAACTCATGCATGAAGCCTGAGCCCACCTTCCAGCCCCGTGTGGACACACCATCCTGCTCTGGCTGAAGGGGCGCCTTCCGAGGACCCCCTGGGGTATCCAGGACCATGGTCCATGCCCCCTACTGTGTCAGGCCCCCTTCTCATTACCCCAGAAGCCTTCTCCTCCCCCCACAGTGGGAGCTTCTGTGGTTGGCACTCACTGCTCACCCTGGAGCCCTGGCACCTTAAATAAGTCAATAAAATGTAGCAGCTGCAGAGCAGAGCTGTCAGTCTCAATTCCTGGAGAATTCCTGTCTGGGGCCATCCGGTGCTCAGGAGCCTGTTTTGGGGCTGGTGCTGCCTCCCCCAGCAGTTGGACCCCTCGGCTCGGGTGACCACGCCCCTGTCCCCCAGTCCGACGGTGCCCTGAGATTTCGTGCAGGGGGCTCTGAGGCAGCGGGCCCTGGAGAGCCGAGAGCTCCCGATGCTTGCTGGGCTCCTGGACGGACGTCTCATCCCTGTGTCCACTCTTCCTGCGGTGCCCGCCTGCCGAGCGCTGGCCGCCAGGGTTGTAGTTGTTGTCGTTCAGTTGCTAATTTGTGTCTGACTCTTTGTGACCCCATGGACTGCAGCACACCAGGCTCCCCTGTCCTTCACTGTCTCCCTGAGTTTGCTCAAATTCATGTCCATTGAGTCCTGTGGTGCAAAGTCCAGGAAAGACCCCGACTGCCCACTTCCAGGATTCCTGGGGCCGTGCCTGCCTCCGTGTCCTGGCAGGATAATTAATGAGGGGTCTGTGAGCGCAGGAGCTGGCATCCTGGAATCTGGCTCGGGTTCTGGCGGCCCCCCACATTCCAGAGCAGGGCCTGGCCTCTGAGCCCTGGTCGGACTGAGGCCTGGGCAGCATTGCACGGAGCCTGGCCAGCTGATTACGGGCAGTAACCGCAGGAGGAGGAGGTGGCGGCCAAGGGCGCTGACAGCCTGCTAGACTGGTCTCCAGCCGAGGCTGGTGCGGAGGAGCTGCTGTCCAGGTCGATCTCCCAGCCAACATCTGCTGTGCTGGGAACCAGGAGCGGCGGAGGGAGGCGTCACCCACCATTCAGGGTCAGGGCGAGGTTAGCCATCCGCGGAGGCTAGCCCGCCCTGGAATCAGGGGTCTCCGCACCGAGGAGGTCTCACCCCCACCGAGCCCCAGGCTGCTGCCTGTCCTGCTGCTGTTGAGGTCCCACAGGACCACGAGGCCAGAAGTGGGCACCAGCCGTTCCTGGAGCAGGATGTGGGACAGGTGGCCCACACGCCCATGCACAGCTGTGATTGCCCCAACCCTGACTGGGGACCCTCCCCCCTCCCCAGGAAACCACAGTGCATGATGGCGTGTGCAGACCACAGTATGTGAACCTGGAGGTGAGGAGACCCGGACAGTTCGGTCCCACACGTCATTTCGGAATGCTCTCAGACAGCATGAACTGGGCTTGCCAATATCCTGGCTGTGCCTTTGTCATCCGTGGGCTCCTGTCCAAAGGGCTGGCAGTGCCCTTCCTGCTCAGGGAAAGGGAGGGCGTGTTGGCAGCACACTCGGCCAGGACCACCGGACCGTTCACCGGGAAAAGCTGAGCTCCTCTCCGGCCAGCGCATCCATGCGCGTCCCCGACAGCGGCCATCCCACACAAAGGGTGCGGCCACACGGCCCCTGGACGTTTGCGCTCCAGCTGCGTCCGGGGAGGAGGGTGGGGCAGACGGCATTGTCAGTGCTGGCAGGGCCTCAGGGGCCCGCCTGTGTCCCATGGGACTCTCGAATCCCCTGGGCCTTTCTGCCATTCCTGGGGACTGGCTCCAGTGCCTGGACTTTGGGTCTGCCCGCCTGGAGGTCAGGACAGCAGGTCTGGGAGCTCAGGCCTCCCTCGGGGCTCCCTCTGGGTGTCACTGGTTACTGCGTTTGTTGAGGGGCCGTAGGGGAGGTTCAGCATCAGAACCCCAGCTCCCAGTCCCAGCTGTCTGCTCCCCCCGGCACTCCCACGTGGCCCCTTCTTCCTGGTCCTTCCCGTGGGGCATGCTCACCCCCCGAGGACGGTGAGGACGACCTCACCTTACAGCCTTAGTGCCTGCTCCCACACCTCTGGATCAGCCCCTCCCTTGGGCCGTCCTCCAGGCTGAGGGCAGGCAGGCTGGACACGAGGGCAGGCCAGCTCTGGGCTGGATTCAGGACTGACCTCCACCTCGCAGGGTGATTGAGCTGCTCTCCCTGTGGCTGGGCCTCTCTGGGTGCCCCCCGGGAGCTGAGGGACCACGGGCGGGTGGAGGTGCCTGTGGAAGAAGTGGCACCGATGAGGCTGCCGGTGCCCAGTGCAGGCCTCCAGCCCGTACCAGGGCCTTCCTCCTGCACCCCAGCTGGGAGGGTGGCTGGGCATTCAGGGCTCACCCTGCCTGACCCCAGGGTGGGGGAACTGTGTGCATGGTCGTCACCCTCTAGACACCATGAGAGCTCCAGGACTGGGTGCCCAGGTGCATGTAGCTCCGTGGGTGCTCACACTTTCTCAGCTAAACTCCAACCCGGGGAGGGAGGTTCAGGATGGGGAACACATGTACACCCGTGGTGGATGCATGTTGATGTATGGCAAAACCAATACAATATTGTAAAGTAAATAATAATAATAATAATTAAAAAAATAAACTCCAACCCGACTAGCTCCCTACCCCAGCCAGAGCTGGTCTGCCCTCGTGTCCCACTCTGCTAGTAGGGTTTCCAAGGGCCCACCCTCCTGCCCCGTCTTGCCTCTAAGAGACTTGGCTCAGGCTGAGCCGGGCGGCCTGCTTGTTGCCTGGCTGAGCTGCAGAGGGGGCAGGTGTGGATGCAGCAGGGTTGCAGACTGTGCTGGCTGCTCTGCTCACAGCCCCCCGGCCCTCCTGCCTCCAGGAGCACATACCATGTTGGCTGAGCGTCTGGGTTCCCACGGGAGAGGGAAGGTGTCGGGGCTTCTGGCTCTTTCTGTAGCTCATGGTGGGGACGCCCCACCCCAACTCACCAGCCCCAGGATGTACTTATTGGATTCACAGACACAGAGCCGTCAGGAAGAGCCCCGAGTGCCTGGGCCTTCAGGTTGGAGGACCTGAACTTGGGCCCCAGTCTGTCACATCCCAGTCTTCCTGGTGGGCTGTGGGACGGTGTGTCTGGCTCAGGCAGCCAGCAGGGTACAGAGCCTGAGTGGTGGGGTGAGTGGTCTTCACTGTGTCTCTCTGTCCCCATGGGTGCGATGACGTCTCTAGGGACTAGGAGGGCCATCCTGGGAGGCCTGGGAAATGCTGGCCATCATGTGGTTAAGCACCTGCTGTGACACCTGGAAAGCAGGGGGGCTCATTCCTACACAATGTGGCCAGATGGGGAGCCTCTGGGCTCTGGCTTGGAGGGTCCTGGGTGGTGTGTCCTGTGACCTGGGAGCCTGGGACTGCTGGAGTGCCTGGAGGCTGGCCCTCCCTTGGCCCCAGAGGTCACAGACACGCCCGCTCCCCTGGCCCCAGAGGTCACAGACTTGCCTGCTCCCCTGTTGCCCAGGCCCTGGAGGTCACAGACACATGTGCTCCTGGTGAGGGTGGACAAAGGCAGGCGGATGGCATTGGGGTGGGGGCCGAATGTCCTCAGGAGTGGCATGGGTGCCCACTGCTCCTCATCTCAGACCCCCAGTCAGGTGGGGATGAGGGGAGTGTCGGAAAGGCTGCACCTCACAGACAAAGTCATCCCACCTGGCTCCCAGCAGCAGGTGTGGAGGGGCCTAACTTGTGCCATTTCCAAGGCCAGGGCTCCGGAAATGGAGCAGAGAGCTGGGCCCCATGCCTTAGACAGCTGCCTTGCATGACTCCTGAGCAGGGCACTTCCCCAGGGGGTGGGGACTTGATTTCCCCTGATGCTGTGGGGTGCTACTTCTTCTGGGTGGCTTCTCCAGCCTGAGAGCCTAGGCCCCAGGTCAGAAGTGGCCAATGGATGCTGCCCAGTCCAAGCCCCTCCTTTTACAAACTAAATGTTGCACAGAGAGGGGGCACCTCTGCCCAGGGGCCCTCTCTGTGTGTGCTTATGGAGGGCAGGTGGTCCCTGCTGGGCCCTCTGCACTATTTGGATGGATGGATGGATCCATCCAGTGGACGGATGATGGATGGATGGATGGGTGGATAACTAACATGGGGATCTGTGGCTAGGTCCACTGCATACCTGCCGACACCTTGTTCTCTTCCTCTGGACCCACTGGGGTGGGCAACTGGAAAGTGATGGAGGACCCAAGGTGGGTGGGTGAGATCAGACTCTGGCCAGGAAGATGCCACCCGTGTGCCAAGGGGCACATGCCCAGTGGGATGAGAGGGTGGGCAGCTGGCCCTGTGCGCTGAGCGGTGTCCACCTGGGCTTCACCCCTTGCGAGGCAGGTGTCGTGCACAGGGGCCAGGCCTTGCATTCCTGACCTTTCTCTGTTAGGCACTGGCCTTGGCCCCCAGCTGGTGCCGGCTTCTGAGGGTGGTCCTGGCTCTTGGAGCCCCTAGAGGAGTTGGGGGGAATCCCAGGGACTGGCTGGGAATGTGGGCACCCAAGCACACAGGGCCTCTTCTCCCCCCACTGTGGACCCCCAGACTCTCAACCCGGGGCTGCCAGCTGCCCCCAGGGACTCTCAGCCCTGCCTGCCCTCCCAAGGCCTCCGTGGCTACAGGTAGGCCCAGAAAGAACAGCCCAGGCGTGAGGGATCCCAGAGCCTCCTGGAAGGGCTCCTGCCCCAGCTTGGGGGTGGTGCAGGGAGGAGGGGCCCACCTGCTCTCCCCTCGGGGTGGTGCACTGGCGCCCCCTGGTGGCAGTGACATGCCAGCACAGGCGCAGGGGGCTGCCTGGAATTTGCGGTCAAAGGTGAGTGCCAGCTCCTCCACTCCCTTTGCCATCCCTGCAGGGGATGCTGGTGTCACCTGTGACGGCTGCCGAGGGACACAGCTGGGAAAGAGAGGCTGAGACCTTGGCGAGGAGTCCAGGGGCACGAGTGTGGAGGGGCGGTCTGGGTGCACGGCCTGCACTCAGTCATGCACTCACTGGTTCATTCATTCATTCATCCATCCGCCCCAGCAGTCATTGAACCGTCCAGGCCCCATGCCAGGGACTCAGCTGTGCAGGGGGCCCAGTGCAACCCTGGCGGCTGGGTCACCGAGGCCTGCTGGGGCATGACCGGGCGTCCCTCAGCGATCTTGCTTGCTGCACATTTGTGGTCCGTGTGCTTCCGTCAGGATGCTGAGAGCTTTGCCTCGGGACGGGGGGGCAGGCTTCCGAGTACTGAGGCTGGAAGTCAGGCAGCCATGGTGGCTCGTGCCGGGGCCAGGCTGGTGGCCAGGGTGACCCCGGTCCAGGGCAGAAAGACTGAGGAGTCAGTGCAGAGGGAGAGGAGGTCCCTGTGTGTCCAGGCGAGGAGAGGCTCCATGTGAAAGAAAGAGGGGGCTCCTGAGGTCTGGTCCAGGAGATAGGGTGGAGAGCAGCAATTTCTGAACTCGTGGAGAACAGGGTGGGAGCAGTTGGTGGGAACGTGGGGCTTCTACTTAGGCCTCTGTGCCAGGAGGGGCCGTCTGGCCAAGGGGTTTTGCCCCAGGTCCTGGGGAGGAGCAGGCATCTGGATGTGTGCCTGGGAGAGGCCATAGCCTTCCCTTCTCAGACGTGGAGGGCACTGCAGGGCTCGGGCTGCCAGATGCACCAGCCACTCTCCAGTCTGTGTGCCGATCTGCAGGGTGGAGGCTGGACTCGCTGGCCCGCTCGGGCCCCGTGGATTCTAACACTCAGATCATTGGCTCACTTCTCCTCCTCGGGGCTGTCTGGAAGCTGCAGGAGGGCTCTTTGCAGAAAACAGAACTTCCGCTCAAATCCAGATCTCAGATGAAGTAATCATCACTGTTGAATGTTCCTTCGCTCAGCAAGCATTCTTCCAAATTTATTTGTTGACTTTTATCATGTGCCAGGCACAGCTGGGGGTTGGCCATGCCGTGGCTGTTGAGCCGACATGGCCTGATCTCAGGGACCTTCAGGTCACGGGGGTCAGAAATCCCACTGCCAGAGGTGTGATGGAGGCTGTGAAGGGGACGTGTAAGCTGGACCTGGCCCAGGGTCAGGGCGAGGCAGCCACCCTGCAGGAAATCCCCAAACCCTCCAAGTGTCCATCTGTCTGAGCCGGTAGCTCTGGGATCTGTTGGCACCAAGTGTGGGGCTTAACACCAGGTCCTACAGGGGACCCCTCTGGGGAGCCTTCCTGGCCAGGACCCAGAGCTCTTGGGGAGAGCGAGCGGCCCGCTGGAGAATGAGGCCCAGGAGGGGCCAGCTCCCTCCTTAGGAGCCAGCCTCCTGTCTGGACAGGGGCAGGTCTGGTTGAGGGGCTCCCAGCAGGGCAGGGGCTTGGCTGGCCAGAGGCTTAAGAGTGTCCAGGCCCTGGATTTCACACCAGGGTTTGGAGCCCAGCCTAGCGCTCTGGCCCCAGGGTGACTGGGCTTCCGCTGGGGCCCCAGCCCGGTTCCCGGCAGGGTTCTGAGCTCTGCTTCAGGAAATGATAGAGAAATGCCAGTCCCCCCCTGCCTGCCCCCACCACAGTTCTTCCTGATCTTGACTTAGAAAGAGGCAAAGAGAGGGCACTGCACTCTGTCGTCCAGAGCAGAAGGTGTCCAGTGTTGGGGCCCTTCCTCCATGGTCAGGACCATGCTGTGCAGGCCACTGGGCTCGGGACTAGAGGGGCTCTGGGGGACCTCACACAAGCTCAGGAATCAGAGTTCTTGGTACAGAGAGAGAGATGCAGACACACCCAACGCGTGAACACAGGCACACACCCACATGTGCACACGCATGCACCCACTCCTGCACACACACATGCGGAGGGCACGTGCTGAGAGTGTGCCAGGCTCAGCGCACACCACCCTCCCCAGCCTCGCCCCCTGCCGTGGGGCAGCTCAGAAGCAGAGGCAGAGGCCGGCCTCCGGCTGCAGCCCCATCCCTTCCACCAGAGCATGAAACGGCCCAGGAACTCGGCCGTGGAGGGGGAGTGGAGACCTGGACATTGGGGAACCAAGGAATGTTCTTGGCTCCCTTCTGGGCCTTTTACATTTTGTCTTGTTTTCTGGGAAACAAATGGAAAAAGTATCCCCGTTCCCACATTTTTGGAGGCTGATTTGTATAAACAGACCAGACCCGATAACTTTCAGAGTAAACAGAGAAACTGTCCGAAGTCGGGCCCTGGGGCCTGGGCCGAGGGCAGGGGGGTGACGGAGCCCTTCTGGTCCTGCCGGGGCTGCTCCACGTCCTTAAGGGCCTTAATGATGATAACTTCATGCCTGTGAGGGTCCTGCTCGAGCACCTTCCGCCTGACCTCCCATGATACCTGCCCCCAATCCCATCTTGGGCCTGGGGGGTTGGCTGGACCGGTGGTGGGAGTCCCCCCTTAGCCCTTGTGCCCCCTCCCTTCACTGGGTTCCCCAAAGCTCCCCAAAGCCTGAAGTTCCTTCGTCCTCCATGGAGCCAGTGGCAAGGAAGCGGTCTCCCATTCTGAAGGCCATCTCTCCTGCCGGGTGGGGTCTGCTCTGCACCCCCTGCCCACTAGAGGCAAGTACTTTGTGAGAACTGGCAGCCTCACCTGACCCTGAGCCACCTTTGCACCGGGGGCGCACTGAGCAGCCAAGAGCTGAGCCTGCCTCTCAGAGAACAGGAGAGGCCTGGGGGAGGGGAGCCCAGTGGTGGGCAGCCCAAGCCAACCACCCACTCTTGACCTGCCCCTGTGACCTTCTCCTAGAGGGGACCACCTGCTGACCCTGAAACCCAGAGCAGGTGAGGCCTGTCTGACTGTTTCTGGGCGACCCAATCTTGGTTTCCATGGTTGCCCTGGAAATCACAGATGGGGAGGGGGTTGACTGGCCCTGGGAAGGAATCCTTGACCCTCGGGGAGCTCTCCCCTGGGAAAAACTTGTGAGCAGCTCAGTGTTCTCAGACGCATGCTCTGAAGCGAAGAAAGTGCGTCCGAGGAGGATACGTGCTGTGTGCTTCCAGCCAGCGACATTTGGGAAAAGGCAAAACCGTGGAGGCAGCACAAAGATGGGTGGCTGCCGGGATCTGGGGGAGGGGAAGGCCAGGTGGAGCACAGAGGGCGTTCAGGACAGTAAAGCTCCTCCATACTTTGCTGTCATAGTGGATCCATGACCCCATGCATCTGTCAAACCCACAGGACATCCAGCAGCAAGAGTGCTGCTCGTGCAAACTGCCAGTGTTAGTTAATAATGACATCTCGGTACGGGTCCATGTACTGCAACAAATGTAGACACAAACGTGGGATGTTAGCGATAAAGTCGTGTGCACCGGGGAGATGAGATTACAGAGAACGCTCTGTGCTTTCTGCTCAGTTTTTCCAAAAACGTGAAACTGCTCTAAGAAATAAAATCTATTAACTCCAAACAAAAGATGAAGAAAGAGCCCAGCCTTCTGGACCTTGGGGACTGGCCTTGCCTGACCCCGTCCTGAGAATGCCCCCCTCTCCTTGGAGGGGCTGGAGCCTCAATTTCTTTCTGTGCTTTATTTGGGTTTTCTTGGCATATTGCTTAGTGCACCTTCAGAAGCCTCACTTACTTTGTCCCCTGAGGACGGGCTCCACGGTTTCTGGTTCCCTGTCTGGTCCCCTCTTTCCTTAAGAGCCACTGGTTTGTAATTGTCATTGTTATAGACATCTGGAAGTTGAACTGAGGGATCAAGCGTCCAGGGTCCCAGTGCTGTCCATCTAAAGCCTCTGAGCAAGAGGGACCCTTTCTGTCGCAAGGCCAGTTTCTCCATCAAACAGAATAAACCTCATACTAGAATGCAGTGGTCTTACAGTGATGGTCGAGACTGAGGTTCCTTTAGGGAACGAGTAGCTGGGCCCGCTGACTGTCCCCTTCATGGTCATGTGTGAGGCCCACAGAGCTCCTGCTTCGCCTGCTGGCGCCCAGGCGCTGGCTTTGGACGGAGTTGGTTTCATTGCAGATCTTCCAGGTGCAGCAGTGATGGGCTGAGAGGCACAGGAGGTTTTCTAAGGTGTTCAGCTTTAGAAGGAAGTGAGAAGGGAGACTGAGGAGTCACGTGTGTGTTTATTACCAATTTTTGTTCAGTTGCTAAGTTGTATCTGACTCTTTGCAACCTCATGGACTGCAGCACGCCAGGCTCCTCTGTCCTTCACTATCTCCCAGAGTTTGCTCAAACTCATGTCCATTGAGTCCGTGACGCCGTCTAGTTACCTCATTCTCTGTTGCCCCTTTTCCTCTGGCCCTCAATCTTTCCCAGCATCAGGGTCTTTTCCAGTGAGTCATGCGAGGGTGACGATGTCTGTTACTGAGTCCAAGCTCACCCTGCTCGCTGAACGATAGGCCAGTGGATCCAAGAGGTGAGATGTTGAGGCAAAGAAGAGACTTTAACTGGGGAGAGATGGCAGGCTGGCACCTCAAAATAACCATCTTATTGAGGTCTGGATGCCAGGTTCTTTTATAGATCAGAGAGAAAAAAGCAAGGAGGAACTAAGGTCAAAAGGCAGAACAGAGGGAGATGCAGTGGGGAAGTAAAGTGAAAGGGTCTTCAGGCTTGCAAAACATCTCTGAGGGAATGGCCAGCCCTAGAAGGGGTGTGTTAACCTCTTCTGCTCACAGATGGGCAGGGACAGACTCTCTCTCCCTGAGCTGAAGAAAGGCACTTTAGTTTATAGTCACGCGGGCTTCCTCCCTGCAACAGGTCCAGAGAGACAGAGAAAGAGGAGAGGGGGTTGCAGGGGACTGCTTCCCACCCCAAGGCTGAGCCACCGCCACGGAGGGGCCCTGGACCAGCTTGGTTGCTGTCCGGGTGAGGGTGGGCAGGACCTGTGTGTCCTTCAGACCGTGCACAGCGTCCAGATGAGAAAGCCTCGCTTTAGCCAAGCCAGACAATAAATCCTGGACCTCCAGAGGCAGCAGAGCAGCGTGGTGGTGGTGGTGGTGGTGGGGACGGTCACCTCGCAGAGCGTCTGTCCTGTGCAGGAGAGGACCCCATGGAACTCCTTAGATGGCAGACTCTCCACGAGCCGGCAGACAGGCCTTGGTGCTCAGGGATTATCCCTGGAGCAGGAGGTACATGGCTTCTGTTTCTCCTGCATCTGCCCCAGCAGTGCCCCTTGGGGAGACCCAGGGGTTCCTCAGAGCCTGAGTAGCATTGGCCCTGGGGACACTGCTTCTAGGAAGCCTCCCAGGCTTTCCTGTCTGTGCCCCCTTCTGCTTGCCCGCTTAGGTCCCATCTCCTTGAGTCCTGGAAGTCTTTCTGCCCGGCTGGCAGGGCCCTGCAAGCAGAGATGCTGTGTCCTCCTGTAGGGTTGGCCGTTGGCAGATGCTTGTGGGAGGGGAGTGAGTGATGAGGGGGCGTGTCAGCCCTCTGGTGAGTGCTGAGCTGGGGTGGGGGCTTATGGGAATTGCACTGGAATGTTCTGGCTGCCCCGGCTGGCGGACTTCTGAACTACACGAGAGAGATAACCACCCGGCCAGGTGGGCCCTGGCCCGGCGGTGGGTTTGCTTACAGAGTGGCTTCTCTCAGTTTGGGGGGCGCCTCCCGGGATGGCCCAACTGGGCGAGATGCCCCCTCCCCGGGCCAAGGGCAAGCTACAGCCTAGAGCAGCATGAAGCACTTTCTCTAACAAAATGGTTTTCATTTTTTTTCCATTTTAAAGGTGATGCTTGCCCGATGACTTAGTTTTCATCTGCTGCAGTGATTGACAGCCCAGACTTAGGGGAGTAAGACACACGTGTATCATCTCACTCTTCTGAGCTCACAAGTCCCTGAACTAAAGTTCAGTGCTGGGCAGGACGGGTTCGTCCTGGAGGCTCTGAGGGCACCTGAGTTCCTTAGCTCATGGCCCCTTCCTTCACGTTCAAGGCCAGCAACGAGGCACCCGCCTGCCCCTGCTTCCCACGGCCTCAGCTCTCTCCAGGCTCTCGCTCTGGCCTTGCTCGTCCACTCATGCTGACCCTGGGATGCCACTGGACCCGCCCGCGTCCTGCAGACACTCCCCCACTGTAAGATAGGCTGATTGGCACCCGTCATTCCACTTTGCCCTCTGGGGATCCGGAGATGGGGCATGGACACCTTGGGGGCCCTGATTTTATTGGCCGGAGTAACTAAAGATTAAACAGAAAAGAACAATGGCAGCCTTGCCAGCCACCCGCAGCAGGCCTGGGGCCTTCTGTAATGTTTTCGCACCCGGGAGCATCTGCATGGTTTATGTGGACTTTCCTCAGGTCGTCGTTACTGGGATGTCCCCTGCTCTAACGGGCCGCCTCTCTGGACCGTCTAGGTTTGGGAAGGTTCCTGTGCAGTAGGTGTTCCTCTCAAGCGTCCTCTGTGGGGCTGCAGGCTGATCCATGGCGGGATGACGTGCTGCCTTCCTGACGGGCCCCGAGCTGCGGAGAGGGCAGTGCCGGGGAACCTGTTGTGAGTGTTGGATGGAGGCAGCGGGCGTCTTGTCTTTGCGGGAATTTCTCCCACCCCACTCACTCTTGCTCCGAGAGGAGATAACTGTATGAGTTTAATCCCATGAGACAGCTTTGGATCTCCCAGTTACCATGGCAACCTTGTAAAGTATGTGTGACATTTTCTGCCCCCGGTTGCTCCTGGTAGGGAATGGGGTCCTCTTTGGACCAGGGTTATGGGCCATCTGGTCTTGCTACCCATACTGGGAACTCTTGGTAGGGTGGGGGGACTGAACATGGACTCATAGGGTGGCCCGTTGGCACGGCCAAAATTGGTGCCCAGACCAGGGAGGCTGCTCCCTCCATGACAGGCTGAGGCAACCTGGCTCCGCTGGCCACAGACCACTTCCAGCTGGTTCCCTGGACCGCTGGGGTCCTGTCCTTCTGAGTGGGAGGCCCAGGGCAGTGGTGGGACAGCTTTTTGAGGTGGGGTCTTGTTTCAGGCAGTTTGCACATTACCGGTGTTAGAAGGGTGCCAAGCAGGTCCTCTGTGGTAACTGTTCCCTCCGCCAGGGGAAGGGGCGGGTCTGGTTTTGGCAGTGGGCTGGGATCCCCACCCCACCTGGCAGTCTCTCCCCCAGGAGCCAGGAGCCCAGAAGGGAATGTGGTTAGGGAGCTTCTGGGACAAGCTGAGGCGGGTGCCTGGCCCAGCTGTGCTGAGCTGGGGGAGGCGGGAGGAAGTGGAGGGGATTCTGTGCAGCCCTCTGAGGCCTCTGCATTTTTGTAAAGGGCCCAGGGGCCACTAGAACGAGCAGGAGTCCAGCCTCTGTTGTCGAGGGCCTGGGTCTCAGACAAGGCCCTGGGGCTATGCAACTTCGAACTTTCATTTCTGACCCAAATGGAATTAAAAATGCTGATGAGGCTCAGTCCTCTCGGAGGGGGTCCGCTGGATCCCCTGGCTTTGCGTCCTTCTCCCGTTTTAGGAATGAGGACTCCAGGGCCCAGAAGAGTTTTGTGGTGGGTCGTGTTCACCCAGTGGCTGAGATGCCGAGCCAGCCCAGACCCCCACCATGTCCTGGGGACCCCCGGCCTGTTCTGGGTGCCACCCACCCAGCTTCTGACTGAGAGGGTTGGAGGGTGAAGGGAGGCCCCCTTCCTGCACTGCTGTCCAGGCCTGGGTCTGGGTGTGGGAGCGATGCGGCTCTGACCCGCGGAACCCTGGCTGGTGGAAGAGGCAAGGGGACACCCACCCCTCAGGCCTCATGAGGCAGGGTGGGCCCAGTGACACCTGTTTTAGCTCCAGTGACACTGATGTCAGACTTGTGGCCCCAGAGCCAAGCGAGGACACATGTCTGTTGTTTAAGCCACAAGCTCTGTGGTCCTTTGTCGCGGTAGCCAAGACACTCTGCCAGCACCTCTGACGGTGGCCCGACACCCTGGGGCTCTGGCCTGGCTCCTGGTGAATTTCCCCTTCCCCTGGGTCAGAGCGAAGGCCCGGCCTGCAGCGCTGCCCCCAGCCCACTGTGGATCCCTCCTCCTTGGCCCTCCTGGCTTTCCCAGCCTGGCACCACTGGGAGCCACCTTCTCCCCCACGGGCTGGTGGTGAGGGCCGAGCCCAGCCTTGTGTTCATCACTGCTCTGTGTATCCCCTGTGGCATCTGCCCCCCAAGGCTGGCTCAGAGCCCCGCAGGGGTCTTGCCTCACCTGTCTCAGGAGCCAGAACCCCTGCCCACGACACAGAGTAGGTGCCTGGGAAGGGGGTCTCTGTGCTGGGGCAGGGTGCACATGCTCCAAGGCAGGTCCAGACCTGTGCAGACCGGGGCGCTGAGCAGACATGTCAGCCCCAGAGCAAGCTTGCTCAGGGAGCCCCACTTGTCCCCTGCCCACTGTGTGGAGGGGCTGGTGGGACATGGGGTGGGGGTAGCATCCTTAGGGAGAGAGACTTGGTGGGTCCGGGCAGTGCATCCTGCCCTAGGAGGGGGCTCCCCATGCCGGTCCATCTGTGCTGGTCACGGGGATGCCCTGGACACTCCTCTTCCTTCAGGGGGGCCAGGAAGGTAAGGAGCCGCCTACCCCTGCCTGGGGAGTTGCCTTTCTAGGCCCCTTGGAGCTCAGGGCTGCCCCCCACCCCCACCTCCAGCTCCTCTGTCTCTGTTCCTGTAGCCCCATGTTGCCGACTCTGGCCCAGCTGATTCTCATCACTCGTCCCAACTGAGATTTTGGGAGCAGCCCTGGCCTGTCGGGTGACACCTGGCTGTAGGCAGGGAGGATTTTCTTGGCCTCCTCGGCAGGCAAGGCCTTGTAAATCCTGGCTCCGACAGGTAGCCTGCAGCCTGGGTGGGCGGTGGGGGTGAGGGCTGACTGTCACACAGAGCCGGCGAGCCAAGGCCTGGCCAGGTCCCCGCCTGGTGGGCTGGGCGGCCTCCCCTTGTGTGGTCTTGGCCTCTGTTCTCAGGGTGAAACTTCCTTATCCTCACAGGTTGGGTGGGGGTCCCTTGGCCATGCCCTGCCCTGGAACCACGTGCCTTGTCTGACCTGCTTCACACCTGAGGGGCTCCCAGGCCCACCATCGGCCTCAGACCAGGCCAGGTTTGTCCCAGAAGGGACCACGTTCCCTCTCGGGTTCCTGGCTCCTGGGAAAGAGACTGCCAGGTGGCTGTTTGAGTTCACTTCATCTTTACTTTGCCCTACCTGGAGAGCCCCAGCCCTGCACTCAGGCTGCTGGCGGATGGGCTGGGGGGTGTAGAGGGCATCTCTCTCGGGCGGTGGGCCCCTCTCATTCCCCTGGGAGATTGGGGCCTGTGCTCCTCAATCTGCATCCCTTGGTCGCCAGGTCTGCTGAAAGGTCAAGAGCTTCCGAGCCCTCGTCCAGCCTGGGTGGCTGCTGCGGCTTAGGGCCTTTGTAGAGTTGCTGCCGCCGGAGGGAGGGCCCTGTGCTGGGGCCAGCGCTGTCCAGGGGCTGGGGCCTGGGCCCCCGTTCCTGCTGTAGCAAATCCCTGGAGATGTGTGTGCAGCGTGGGGGCTGGTTTGAGGAGCGCTTTTTGGGGTGAAATCTGTGTAACACAAGATCGACCCCTTTGCAGCATGCAGGTCAGTGTCATCGAGCACACTCACAGTGCTGTGCTCCTGCCTCCTGCATTGCCCTGTGGACGGGGCGGTGAGAAGAATCGAGAGCCAGCTTTGGGTGTCAGCGTCCACACCCCACGCTCACCAGAGGCCTGGTGTGGGGGCCAGAGGCCTCTCCGAGCTGCTGCCTCGCTCCAGAAATGGGAGGAAACTCAGTTTCCCCGGACCCCACACCCCCTCCCTCGGGTTGGGGGTGCTCCTGGGCTGATCATCTAAGAAGCCAGGGTTTCAGGGCGCCTGCCTCCTAAGCACTTACTGACACTTCCTGGAGCAGAACGCCCTCTGCCAGTGACCAGATGGGCCTTGGCCACAGCTCCAGGCCAGGGCTTGACCTTCGACCTCCTGACTTGCCTGGGCTCAGTCCACCCCTTCGACAAGCTGGAGCATCAGCCTATCAGGTGACCAGGCCACTGGGCTTTCAGGGCACACCCCACCCCCAGACTGGCTTTGTGAGCAAGAAGGGTGGTCGGTCCCTGGATGGTTTTCTGGGCTGTGTCATCATCCCTGCACCATTCCAGTCTGTGTCTGACAGCCGGGAGCTGGGATGGGCTGGCCAGCTGAGTCACTTTCAGGGAGGGTGGGGGCTGCAGGGAGTAGCTGTTGGAATCTGTTTCACAACAGTGGTGTTGGAGAAGACTCTTGAGAGTCCCTTGGACAGCAAGGAGGTCAAGCCAGTTCAATCTTAAAGGAAATGAGTCTTGAATATTAATTGGAAGGACTGATATTGAAGCTGAAGCTCCAATCCTTTGGTCACCTGATGCGAAGAGCTAACTCCTTGGAAAAGACCCTGATGCTGGGAAAGATTGAAGGCAGGAAGAGAAGGGGGCAACAGAGGATGAGATGGTTGGATGACATGAGTTTGAGCACACTCTGGGAGATAGTGAAGGATAGGGAACCATGGTGTGCTGCAGTCCATGGGGTCATAGAGTCGGACACGAGTTACTGACTGAACAACAACAACAATGCCCTGCAAGCTGATAGATCATTCTGGAAGCAGGAGGATTGTGCTGCAGCTGACCTGGGCCAGGACTCCCCAGGGTCAGCTCCCAGAAATCCCAGGCAGCCCCAGTCTCCACACGGAGGCCTGGAACCCCACACGCCCCAGTCTTGGGTCAGGAAGGAAAGGTGGGGTGGGGTGCCTCTCTGTCTCTCCTTCCTGGCCCCTCTGCTGCTTGTCTCCCCGGGGTTTCAGCTGAGGCCCAGCTGCTGGCCTGCTGAAGTTCCCCACCCCAACCTGGAGACTGGCCTGGGTGGGGGTCATTGCTGGCCCTCCCTTGGCAGGGCTACTGACTGTCCTGGGGTACCCACAGGACCCACAGCTGCCCCCACAACCCTGGACTGCCCCCAAGCTGAAAGATCTGCTATTTATTTTGGTTTCTGAATCATCCATACTGATTCATACAGGATTTAGGAAGTCTCACTCAAAGAATATTCAAAGTATGAATGTGTTAGTTGTGTCCGACTCTTTCCAGCCCCATGGACTGCAGCCCATCAGGCTCCTCTGTCCACAGGGATTCTCCAGGCAAGAATACTGGAGTGGGTTGCCATGCCCTCCTTCAGGGGATCTTCCCAACCCAGGGATCAAACCCAGGTCTCCTGCATTGCAGGCAGATTCGTTACCGTCTGAGCCACCAGGGAAGCCCCCCAAAATGTTCAAACTACTGTACAATTGTGCTCATTTCACATGCTAGCAAAGTAATGCTCAAAATCCTTCAAGCTAGGCTTCAGCAGTACGTGAATCAAGAACTTCTAGATGTACAAGCTGGATTTAGAAAAGGCAGAGGAACCAGAGATCAAATTGCCAACATCTGTTGGATCATAGAAAAAGCAAGGGAATTCCAGGAAAAAAACATACTTCTCCTTCATTGACTACACTAATGCCTTTGACCATGCGGATCACAACAAACAATGGAAAATGCTTAAAGAGATGGGAATACCAGACCACCTTACCTGTCTCCTAAGAAACCTGTATGTGAGTAAAGAAGCGATAGTTAGAACTGGACATAGAACAATGGGCTGGTTCAAAATTGAGTAAGGAGTACATCAAGACTATATATTGTTACTCTGGTTATTTAACTTATATGCAGAGTACCTTGTGCGAAATGCCAGGCTGGACGACTCACAAGCTGGAATCAAGATTGCCGGTAGAAATATCAACAACCTCAGATATGCAGATGATACCACTCTAATGGCAGAAAGTGAAGAGGAACCAAAGAGCCTCTTGAGAGTAAAAGAGGAGAATGAAAAAGCTGGCTTAAAACTCAACATCCTTCAATTAAAAATAAATTTATTTTAAAAAGTGAAAAAAAACCCTCAGCATTCAAAAAACTAAGATGCTGACATCCAGACTCATCACTGCACGGCAAATAGATGGGGAAAAAGTAGAAACAACAACAGAGTTTATTTTCTTGGGCTCCAAAATCACTGTGGACAGTGACTGCATCCATGAAATTAAAAGACGCTTGCTCCTTGAAGAAAAGCTATTACAAATCTAAACATCATATTAAAAAGCAGAGACGTCACTTTGCTGACAAAGGTTCGTCTAGTCAAAGTATGGTTTTTCCGGTAGCCACGTACGAATGTGAAAGTCAAACAACAAAGAAGGCTGAGCACCGAAGAATCGATGCTTTCAAACTGTGGTGCTGGAGAAGACTTGAGAGTCCCTTGGACAGCACAGAGTTCAAACCAGTCTATCCTAAAGGAAATCAACCATGAATATTCATTGGAAGGACTGATTCTGAAGCTGAAGCTCCAATACTTTGGTCACCTGAAGCAAGGAGCCAACTAATTGGAAAAGACCCTAATGCTGGAAAAGATTGAGGGCAGGAGGAGAAGAGAGTAACAGAGGGTGAGATCGTTGGATGGCATCACCGATTCAGTGGACATGAGTTTCAGCAAACTCTGGGAGATAGTGAAGGACAGGGAAGCCTGGCATGCTGCAGTTCATGGGATGGCAGAATTGGACGTGGCTTAGTGGCTGAACAACAAAGCAACCCCTTCCCCCCAGGTACCCAGGAGGCACAGGAGGTGGGGGGCACCTATCTTTACAAGTTCATTGCACTGCTGTGTGGGCTAGATGCTGGAGTTATGGCAAGGAGCCAACAAGGTCAAGGCACCGTGCCCTTGAGGCGTGGGTCCCGAGGGGCTGAGGGTACGGCGGATGCTGTGAACTAAAAGCATGGCCTGTGGCTGCTGGGGGAGTCAAACAAGTGCCCATTCCTCTCCCCCACCCCCACCACCCCAGCAGGGACTTGAACCTGATGTGCAGTCTGGGTGGTCCTCCAAGCTCTCCCCTGCCCTGACTGGTGGGTCCCTTTCCTCTGTATCTCCCCCTCTCCCCAGTTCCAGCCGTGTACAGGGCAGATGCTTAGCAGAGGGGAGCCTGCTGAACCTGCCTAGCCCCTCCCTGGCCCTGGGCAGGGTCACCTCCTTCTCAGTCCGCGTTGCCATTGCCTGGGGACAGTGCACAGGGAGGGCCAGCCCCCTGCCTGCTCTGCTTCTCTCCAGGAGGCCCTGGGGGTGATGCCTGTGCAGTAGTCACAAGGCATCCTGTGGCCCCCTTCCTGCCAGCCTTGGCTGGGCCCTAGAACCCCGACTCTAGGGGGGCCCAGCCCCTACACTGAGGCCGGCACGGTCCAGCTGCGAGCAGATTCAGGGGCTGAGCAGCCTTCCCAGTGCAGAGACACAAGGGACTCAGCTCGGTGAGGCGGTGGAGGTGGATGCTCAGCTGAGCTGAGGTGCCTGGCAGGGAGATGCTGGGGGCAGGGGGCAGTAAGGGCCATTCAAACCTGGTTGGGCACCTGTAGGATGGCATCCAGATGCGGCTAGAGGGACACAGCAGGTGCCATTGTGAGTTCCAGACCCTGAGCGTCAGCACACAGGCCCTTTCCGTGGGTGTGGGAGTCTTGGAGGCTCCAGGTCACATTGTCCTGGTCACCAGCATCCACAGGGTCAGGGCAGGGTGCAGGAAGGCAGCTATAAGGCTGACTCCACCCTGGCGGCAGTGCCCAGCCCCTGGGGACCCTGCCATGTCAGCAGCTGCCAGAGGGCGTCTGCCCTTTATTTGCAGCCCCGTCTGGCTGGCCTCTGCCCTGCTAGCTGCCTGGCTACACAGCCCGAGTATCAAGGTGGGCCCTGGTGGGGAGGGGTCTTGCACCTGGCTGCTGCCCGCCTGAGAGCCTGGCCCCTGCGCCATCTCCCCAGGCTAGTCTGGTGGGGAGACCCTGGGCACCCAAGCTCTGACCCTCGGGCTGGGCTGAGCGTGGACTGGCCCTGCGTAACTCTCTAGGAATTCCCAGAAAATTCCCAGTGTTAACCCCGCAGGCTGGGGCTCAGGGTGACATTCCAGTGCCGCCTTTCCCGTGGGACCTTGGCCGCCCCTGCAGCCTGAACTTGGCTCGGGGTCTCCCAGGGACCCTCCCAAGGACATGCCAGTGGAGAGGGGAGCTGAAGACGTCGGTGGCTTGGGCTTGGGCTTGGGGACTGCAGCCCAGGCTGGTCTGGGCCTTGAGCCTCCAGGCGGGGGTGGCATTTCCAGCAACTGCTCCTTGTGGGCTGTCCTGGCATCTGGCCGTCCATGGCTTGTGGCTCCTGGGGGTCTCCGCTTGCCTCTGGGTCACATTCCCTATGAGATTGGGGGACCCCCCGCCTTTGATGTTGGGGTGCTGGGAGGACAGAGCTGGGCCCCCTCAGACCTCGGGCTTGCCGCACAGCAGGGGGCTGGGGGCGGGCATAAGGGCCTGGGCCCCTTGTCACCCTATGCCCAAGAGGTGTTCTGGAAAACGAGGCACCCGAGTCCCCCGGGCCCCGGCTGGGTCTGTGGGGCCACGGTGCCACCAGCCCCTCGTGGGCATCCTGGGCACCCCCGGCCACATTCCTTGTGGCAGGGGAAGTGCTACCATCCTGCACCCACAAAGGCTGAGCAGAGGACAGGGGAGCTGTGGGCAGCGTGGCCTCGTCGGTGGGGTCTCCGCCTGCTCTGCCCTCCATGCCAGAGCCCAGTGGCATTCCCCTACTCCCCAGGCCTGACTCACATGCCACAGGGTCCCAGCAGACAGAGTGGGGGAGACCTAGGCGGGGATGGGGGCGCATGGAGCCCACTGCCAGGTCTCAAGCAGCTGTGGGGTGACAGTGGGGGCCTCTTCCTGGCCTCCATGCTGGGGGATGCCTGGTTTCTCTGGCAAACCCACAGCTGGACAGAACACAGGGGCCATTCTCGGGGGGACGCAGGCAAGCGAGGATGGCTCCTTAGGGAGCAGGGCCCATCCTGTGCCGAGCTGTCCCCAAGGGACACTCCTGCCAGGTCACACTGGGACACCACAGGACCACAGGTGCTGGGCATGGGGAGGGACCTGGTTGGCGGCGCGGCCCCCCAGCTGCTGGATTGACTCGGCGGGTCCCTCTCTCCTGAGGCCTGTCTGGAGGGGTGAGGTTTGCCCATCTCTGCCGGGCCTCGTCCTCCAGTGTTGTGGGGTCCTGAGCTTCCTCCTGCCCCTGTGCTGGGCTCACCCGCGTCTCCCCCTCGCAGATGTGAATGAGTGTGCCACTGGCAACGCAGGCTGTGAGGGTGAGTGTCACAACACCGTGGGGGGCTTCTACTGCCGCTGCCCGCCTGGCCGCCAGCTGCAGGGAGACAGCAAGACCTGCCGAGGTAGGTCCCCGGCCCGGCCCCGTGCCCCCGCCCGGGTGTGGCCTAAGCATCCCTGCCCTGACTGCTCCTGGGCTGCCTCCTCCCCACCCCTGGGCTGCTCTGCTGAGGGCCCTGGAGTGGCGCCCAGCTCCCTGGGGTCCTCCCTGCCCGACTGCTCCCCGCACCTTTGGGGAATCCACGTTTCCCCCAAAACGAGCCTCGGTGGGTCAGAGAGCCTGATGTGGGTGGAGGGCACCCTGGGTGCCGTGTTGGGGAGGGAGATTGCTCTGCTCCCGGGTAGGGAGAGGCAGGTGGTGGGTCGGAGATGCAGCTGGGGAGGGTGGGCGGGCAGTTCGCAGGCCCGAGTATAGCTGCATGGCCCCTGAGAGGGTCAGAGGGCAGGCTGTGTGCCTGGGCAGCATGGGGACGCTGGGGGGCACCCTACCCCTGCAAGGGCTTGCTGAGCCCAGTCTGGAAGTGGTCACCAGCTCTGGGCCTGTCACAGCTCTCTGCCATCACTGGCAGGCTGTCAGCAAAACCAAGAACAGACAGAAGGAAATTTCCTGGATTTAGGGAGAGAGGAACAGATTAGCTTAGCATTGAGGCTGGGAGAAGGCAAGGGGTGGGGTGGAGGACATGCTCTCCCTCCTTGTCCCCCACACTCCCACACCTGCGCTCCCCCACCAGGCCCCTGACCCCAGGACCCGGTTGGCTGCTTGGTCCCTGAGTTCATACAGTGTGGGGGCTGGCGGGCATCTGTGTTCCCTCCCCTGAGTCATGTCAGACAGCCGCTGTCATCCCCCATCTCTCCGAACTTCTTTTCCCGACCAGAACGCTGTCTTTGGTTCTGCCAGAGACCAGCTGTGAGCCATCCCTCAGGGTAGGGGTGGTGGCAGGATCACAGCCCACTGGACTGGGGATCTGGGAACCGGGGGGAGTCTGCCCTGGCTGGGGTGTTTTGCAAACTGTTCTGGTTTCCAGCATGTCTTCATTGGAGGGGAGAAGGGTGGAGGCAGCAGAGAGGTGGCTGACCTGTCACTCACAGCCCAGGACCTGAGGACCTTGTGCTTGTTGGGTGACAGGAGCACAGACCTGTCACAGACAGAACCAGTACCAGACAGAACCAGACCATGTCACCCACCTGCGTCCCGGTTTCCCCTTCTGTGAATGGAGCCCCGCTGGGCTGGCAGGACCTTCCACGGCCCGCAGTCCCACCCCAGGGCACACTGAATGCAGGTGGAGTTGGGGGTGGGAAGGAGTGCCCCTTCCTGGCCCCGTGTCTGCTCTCCTGCCAGTGCCCCCTGAAGTGGGGGTGGCTGCCCTGATGTCGGGAAGGCATCAGGGGCCTAAAACCTGCCAGGCCCTTGGCAGTCTCTCCAGGAGCTCAGCCCCCTTCACCCACTCTCAGCCTCCTGGTCTCCATGAGCTCCAGGGATGCCGGCACACAAGACAGAGCAGCCCCCAGCATGTGCTCCCGCACGGGGGTCTCCTGGCCTTCCACCCACTGCAGGTGCCCCGGGGTGAGGGTCCTGCTCCTGCCACCACTGCCGCTGGCGCACTGCCGACCTCGCAGCCTCTCTGAGCGTTTCCAGCTCTGTGGCCTACAGATAGGGCTGGACACGGGTTTCCCGTCCCTGACCCTTCTGGCCCTCAGTCCCCAGAGTCTGCGGGTGTGCAACCCAGCCCCTTGTCAGTGCCCAGGAAGCTCCGGGCCAGGGCCTGGGGGGCATGTTGGGGCTGCCCCAGGGCTGGGCGTCTTCTGACGTGTGCTCCAGGCCGCTCCGTGCTGACCTGGGGCCCAGTGGCCAGGAGCAGTCCTGGAACACAAGTGCACAGCTTGGCCACTGGCTGGAGCCCAGCTCAGGGTCAGCAGGCCCGGTCTTGATGCCTTCCCTGGAATTCCTTGATTTAGAAGGTCTCAAGGACAGGTGGGCGAGATGGTCGCCACCTGGCAGTTGGCTGAAGGGGGGGTACTGAGAGGACCAGAAGGGGGCCAGTCAGGGGGCTGCCCTCACCCTGGCGTGCCCACCCTTGCCTCGCTCCCGGCCCCTCCCCAGCCCCCTGGGAGCTCGCTGACTGGCTCCGCGTGTTTGGGATGGCTGAGGCTCCGAGTCACCGCGTGGCTGAGAGCGCTCTGCCGAGAGCCAAGCGCCTGCTGTTTTCTCTGTCCCTCAGCCAGCCCCCGCCGCCCCTGAAATCTCAGCTCTGGCCAGTGATCGGGGCTCTGGGGGCGGCCAGCCGGCTGAATGTGAGCAGAGCGGACAGGAAATCAAGATGTTACTGTGGAGGACAGGCCAGCCCTGGCCGCTCACACACAGGGCTGCGCGCCGAGTTGCCGGTGGGGTGAGCCTGGAAACCGCCCCAGTGATTGATCGACGCCGTGAAACACCGAGCGCTGGTGCAGGCCCTGCCCGAGGGTGGCCTTGGCCCCCACCCGGAGGGCAGCGCCAGATCAGTGTGTCTGTCGTGTTCTGGGGGGGGCATCGATGGCAGGAGCCCTGCTCCCTTCTCCTGGGGGGGCACAGGTGCTAGGGAAGGGCGCATTGCCAGGTGATGCTGTAGCCCACTGCTGCTCCCGCAGCGTCCTCGTAGGGTACGTCCTCTGACCGGTGCCCGCCCTCCCTCCAGACCCACGGGCAGGTGTGCTCAAACCTGTGCTTTATGGGGGAGGTGGGTCTTGGGGAGAAACGTGGACCCCACTGTCCAGCTCCCGTCCCAGCTGCCGGGGCCCTGAGCTCCTACCCAGCACCGCCAGGCTTTCCATGTCGGCCCCTCTGGGGAGGCCCCTCCAGGGCCAGACTCCAGTGTCAGCTTCAGCTCAGCGCCTTGGGGCGCTCTCAACTTCAGTCTCTTCCTCTGGAAAGTGGTGCCGACACCCTTGGCTCCTAGGATCCCTGAGAGGACTCAGCGCTGGCAGCAGGCTCCCTACCCCTCAGGGACTGCTGGGGGGCATGAGGGAGGGAGATAAGGGGGGCCGCAACCTGAGCCGAACCCCCCTCACCCTGGCCTGAGGCCATGAGCCCTTCACCCCAGCCTCACTGCCTCCTCTTGAGCAAGGTCTGCAGGGACTAGCCTGGAGATCTGGGGCGGGGACCAGGACCTACATCTAGGGCCATGATGGGAATCAGAACCCCCAGGGGACCCTGGCAGGTCCTTGCCCTCCCCAAGGCACGTTCCCCCTCCTCACTCCTTCCGGCCATGCTGGCTGGGTGGATGCTGAGTCCCTCAGTGAGGTGGGTCCTTCCATCAGGCTGGGTGGTGTTGCCTGAAGGTCTCAGAGACCTTGCTGTGGGGAGGGGTTTTCGGTCCCATTGTGAGGGGGAAATTAATCTTGTCGGTTGGAGAAAATCAGGGTGTCTCCCTGGGATAGACTCCAGGGGTTGGGGGGGGGGCGCCTCCCAGGTCCAGGCCTGAGGGCCAGCCTTCCCTTGGTGCTGGGGGTGGAATTCTTCCTGAGCCAGTTCCATGGTTCCCACCCCTCCGCTGCTTCCTCCCTCCAGGAGGTCAGGAAGGGCTGGGAAACTGGCAGCAGGTGACTCTCCGGGTAGGGTGGGGGTAGGGGTGGGGGGCTGAGTGGGAGTCCTCAGTCCAACATGAAAATGGCTGGCTCTGGCCTGGGGGCTCAGCATGTCCCCAATCCCCACTACTCCTTGGCTATGGGGCGTCCAGTGCAGAGTTAGGGTCTCTAACGGGGTGTCTGTGAGAAGCTCATGGAGGGGTCAAGGCTTTGAGAAAGTAGAAGTGCCCTGTACTCCAGCCCCCCGGCCCAGGCTTTGGCGTCCGCGTGGTCCCCACCATGGGACTGACCCTTCTCAAGAGGTAAAGGGCCTGCTCCAAGGCCTTGCACTCAGGATGGTGCGGGCTTCGCTCCTCACCCTGTCTGACTCGGCTGTTGCCACCGGCTCGTCCCGCCTGGGTCTGGGTGGGAATGCAGTTGAGTCTTGTCCGACCTGACGGGGATCCTCTCTCACACTCGCTCGGGCCGGCTGCTGCCAGGTCCCGTCTGTCCCCAGGGAGAGTCAGGAATGTGGGAAGTGACGTGTCCTGATTAGGAAGCCCCTGGGGCTCCCGCCTGGGCTGGGAGGGCCGTGGGCTGACCCGAGCCAGCTGTACTGTCCTGCGGCCGTGGGGGTGGGGGCAAGGGGAGCCGCTATGGACTCTCATACTGGTGCCCTGGGCGGAGTCCACCTGCACTTCCCTGGGCCCTTCGTGGGGGCTTTCTCTGAATCTCCTGCTGTGGCAACCCTAGATGGCAATGCCGCCTCACAGGGGGTTTCAGAGCCTTTAGTGCTAGGAGGACTTTTCACTTCCTGGGGACCCAGCTGCCTGAGTCAGGAGAGTGGGGAGGGCGGCAAGACTCTTGTGGGGATGTGAAGAGGTGTCTGGCCTGCCCAGCCTGCACTCCATGCCAGGTTCTGGCTGTAGCCCTACACACCAGTCTGCTCAGTGTTCACATGGCCCCATGGTCCCCAGTCTGCTCAGTGCTCACAGCGCCCCGTGGTCCCCATCTGCTCAGTGCTCACAGCGCCCCGTGGTCCCAGGTCTGCTTAGCACTCAATGGCCCTGTGGTCCCCGGTCTGCTCAGCACTCACACGGCCCCGTGGTCCCAGGTCTGCTCAGCGCTCACATGGCCCCGTGGTCCCCATCTGCTCAGCACTCACATGGCCCTGTGGTCCCCGCTCTGCTCAGTGCTCACATGGCCCCGTGGTCCCCCGTCTGCTCAGCGTTCACAGGCCCCGTGGTCCCCCATCTGCTCAGCGCTCACAGGCCCCGTTGTCCCCCTCTGCTCAGTGCTCACATGGCCCCGTGGTCCCCCGTCTGCTCAGTGCTCACAGGCCCCGTGGTCCCCCGTCTGCTCAGTGCTCACATGGCCCCGTGGTCCCCGGTCTGCTCAGCACTCACATGGTCCTGTGGTCCCCGCCTGCTCAGCGCTCACAGCGCCCCGTGGTCCCTGGTCTGCTCAGGGCTCACAGCGTCCAGTGGTCCTCATTTTGTGCAGAGGAGCAAGAGGCTCAGAGAGGGCAAGAGTGCATTCAGGTCACACAGCTGGGTGCAGCGGATAAAGCCCAGAGTGACGTCATGGGCTCCCCTGGCCCCAGGTCCCACCGAAGCCAGTGCTCAGGCCCGTCTAGGGGTGGCTGCCAGCCTCTCGGGAGCTGGAGGACCTGGAGGGGCTGCCTGCTCACTCCACACAGCTTGCATTAGCAGTGTCCAGTGCAGAGTGGACATCCACAAATACCTACCGAGTGACCTGCCCCTTCCAGACGAGACCGAGGGGGGACGCCGGCTGGTGGGCTCATGGCACTCATGTGGGCTGAGCAGCCCAGCGTGAGTCAACTTGAGCCTTCAGCGTGCAAAGCCCTGGCCTTATTCCTGCGAGGCCCGGGATCTGGGCCTTTCCAAGCCAGGCTGTCTGGCTGGCTGTGCTCTGGACACGAGTGAAGAGCCTGGCCCCAGCCGCGGTCCCTTCAGGCAGGATGGCAGCGTTTCCGAAGAGGCAGCTGTCCTAGGGCCTCCGCTGTCAGAGGTGGTGAGAGGTTGAGAGCTGTCTTTTCCCAACTCTGGCTCACTCGTCCCTCTCATGAGCTGATTCTGGCAGGTATGTCTCTGGTTAAGGCCAAGGCAGGAGACAACAGCCCTCAACATCAGCTGTCAGAGCCAGCCGGTGACAGGAGAGAGGCCCACCCCCTCGGGCCTGCCTGGATCCCCGAAGCCCAGGCGGAGGCCCCAGGATGGGCAGTCTGCAGGCATCTGCGTGGTCAACATCTGGGTGCCCATGGCTGCCTGCAGGACTGGACATGGGAGCAGAAAAGCCAATTCTCTCCCTGGGCTGTGACCTAGAATAGGTGTGACCCCCAGAGGCCACAGTCCTCAGACTTGGGGCTCAGTGGGAGGAGGCAGACACATCCTAAGAGTGAACCCCACAGTGCCCAGGACCCTGTGGCTGGGGCGGCTGCCATGAGGAGGACCAGCAGAGAAGATGGGCTGGGGGGGCCCCAGCAGAGGAGTTAGCTGGATTGGGGGGCCCCTGGGCTAGGGAAACGGAGGCTCCAGCAGCCCCTGTCTTCCTGTATCCCAGGGGTCCCAGCTCTGCTCCCAGTGGTCCGGGGGCTGCAGCTGAGAGATGGGGGCAGTTCAGGCGACTCGGAGCTCACAGGGGCCTGCAGCCTCAGGAAAGCAGGTACTTCCCCATCTCTGTGACTCTTGAGAGTGGAAGCAGCCCCTCCTGGCTGGGCTGGAGGCGGGCAGGCAGGATGAATGGGGAGGGGTGGTTCAGGCCCTCGTTGCCTGGCTCCGGGGAAGGCGGGCCCCTGCCCTGCCTCTGTCTGGAGGGTGGGAAAGTTCTCGTCCATCACCACTGGTCCCAACAAGCCCTCTTCCCTCGGCGTCTGGCCTCCTGATTAGATTCTCTTGCTGTCTGTGTCTCTGGGCTGCCTCTTGTCTCTGTCTCTCCCAGCGGTAATGAGTCTGGACCTTCCTGGCCACACCCTTTATCTTTTCCAGCTTCCCCACCCCCACCCTGCGAGGTTGTTGACCTGGTCTAGGCCTCCACCTCCATCTTCTCATCTCCTCTCTGCTCCACACCCCGCTGGGCAGCTGGACTCCTGACCCCACAGAACCCTCATCCAACCCCCCAAATCCCATGGTCAAATCCCATTGCTCCCCGGGGTCTGGCCAGAGCAGCTCTGGGTGGGGCCAGGCAGGGAACCTGCCCCAGAATGCAAACGGGAGGGTGTTCCTTCTGTCTGGTGAGGAAACAGTAAAAAAGATCCTGCGAGATGCTTGTAATGATGAGACGTGAGGGGCTGGTTCAACCCTGGTGTAAAGGTTTCGTGTGGGGCGTGGGCGTGGGTGCTCAGAGTGGGGATGGGAGGTCTGGTCCCGTGGGTTAGAAAGTGCACTCTGCACTTGATGTGGACGGCGGCCGGCTTGGACCTCTATCTGTGCAGTAGTGGCCCCGAGGACTCAGGGGGTGCCGTCGGGGCCTCAGAGGCAGGAGCAGCTGTGGCAGCTGTGGCGGCTGCAGCCTGGGCACCTTGGGAGGTGGCGAGTGCTGGCTAACCTGGGTACCTGGCCGGACCTGGCTGCTGCCTCCACAACCCTGGTGTTCTGTGAACAGGTTTGGCCTTTGGGACAGGGGCAGCGGAGGAGTGACCATGGGGGCCGGAAGTGGGCCATCCATTTGCTGGTGTGTTCAGACCTCCTGGGTGCTCGCTGTAGGCCAGGCCCAGGCCCACAGCTTTGGCTGGACCTCTTGTCTGGCACTCACCCTCTTGGGCCTTTCCTGCCTCTGAACCAGCAGCCCTGCATCTGCCCCCAGAGCTCTCCAACAAACCATCTTTACGTCCCGCCCAGCACGTGTCCGAAGGCCACCTCCTCCAGGAAGCCTTGTCACTGCTTTCAGGGACTCCCTTCCGCCGAGTACAGTTTGAGCCCCGGGGCTGTCCCCTTCTGTAGTCATTGCTCCCCGGCAGCTCAGTGTCCCCCATGAGAGTCAGGCCTCAGGGGCTGTGCCCGTGGTGGGGCTCTCAGTGTTGCAGGGTTCAGGTGCCCCCAGGGTCAGACCTGGCCTTACCCTGACCTTCACAGGGCTCAGGCCACTGCGTGGAGGCAGCAGAGAGCCACAGAGGGGACCTCGTCATGTGTGCACACACATGCACACATATGCGGGGGCCTCCAGGGAGGCTCGTGTCTGGCCTGCTGTGGGTGCCTCGGTGGGGTAACCAGGCCTTGGTTCCCTGGCACAGGGCAGGGTCTGCCCTCGCCCTCAGCCATCTTGTCTCTGGAGGAGAGTACGTGTGGCAGTGACTGCTCTGCCCTGAGCTCTCCCGGGGCGTTCGTGCCTGTGTGTATGTGTGTAGAGGGGGCCTGGCCCCAGCCCAGGGCAGATGCAGCCAGGAGCGGCAGCTGGGCTCTCGGAAACAACCGTGGTTTCCATTTTCCTTCCTTTGGCTCAGTGAGGACCCAGGGTGGGTAATGAGTTTACCATGAGGCTGACGCCCGGACGACTCTTGGAGGCCAGGCCCGGCCTCCGCTCCCAAAATAACACTGCAGGGGCGGCCCTGGGACAGGGGGTGGAGGGACATTCTGGGGGTGGTTCTCCTGGGCCTGCATGGGGCCACAGTGGACCCCAGCTAAAAACTGCCCTCCTGGGCTGCGCTGGGCTCTGGCCATCTAGGTTGGAAGCAACCAGGCAGGACATTTGTCCCCTTGGGGGACTGGGAGGTGGGGAGGGGGACTTTTGGGCTGAGAGGCCTTGAGTCCCCAAAGGCAGATTGAAGAAACCTGAAAGGGGGGCCTCCTTCCAGCACCTTCCTGGCCTTCTCCCCTGCGGCAGGGGGCCATCTGATCGCCGGCCAGTCCCTCTCATGGCCCCATTGCCCCTCACAGCCCCCAGATGGCTCCCACACTGCTTTCTTGGCCATCAGGGTCCTCCAACCCAGCCTCTGCCCAGCGCCCCGAGCCTTGCAGCCTGTCACGTGAGACTTGACTTCAGCAGGAGGTGCTGATGGAGGCAGGGCCCCAACCTGTAGTTCCCCTACTCCCCACCAGCTTGTGTGGCTTCATTCTGGGTCTGCCTGTCCACCTGTGAGAGGGCACAGTCTGGTGCCAAGCCCGTAGAGTGCCTGGTACAGAGGGCAATGTAGGTGGTCAGGGGTGGCCAGTAACAGCTACCCCATCCAGCATCCACTGTGCCCGTGGACTGTCACCCTCGAAGAAGGGTATCTTGGCATCAGGGCGGTGACCTCTGGGGCCTCTCTGAGAGTCTCTCCTCTCTGTCACACACACAACCCCACCTGCCTCCAGAGGATTTAGTTCCTCCTGAGTTTAGTTTCTCCCCACCCCCCAGCCAGACAGGAAGGGTCAGGGACTCCCCCCTGGCCTGGGGTGGGGCGTGGTCTCTTCCTGTCCCACTGGAGGGCCTTCTTGTCCCGTGTCTTGGGGCCTCCTTGTCCTGTGTCCCTAAGAACTTGGGTGGGAGACACAAGGCCACCCCCCAACCCCTGCAGGCATCGAGTGCTCCAAAGCCCAGCCAGGCTCCCCCAGCATCTGCTCTACAACCAGAGGCCAAGATGACCTCCCTTTCAGCAGACTGGCAGAATGCCACAGGGCAACCTGGGACCTCAAGAGGCCTCCTGGAGGGCTTCCTGGAGGAAGTATCCATAGCACCAAGGGACAGATACCACAAGTGTAGGGAGGAAATGCGCCTTGTTCTGCTTCCTGCTGACCCCAGGGACATGGCAGTCCTGCCCCTGAAGCCCCAGTTCACGGGTCTAGGGTGGGACGGGCCCAGCACTAAGGGGGAGCTGTAGCTTTGCGGGGGCAGCATGGGGCCCTCTCTCCAGCCTGGGTCCTGGCAGAGGAGCTCGGTGGCTGCCTAGCTTGGAGAGAAAAGCTGGAGCCGGCCTGACGGGTTGGCGGGGGGTGGTCCGCTCCTTCTGCTGACACATAGACATTCCACTGGGCAGAGACACCAGCCCAGTCTCCGCATCGGGAAAGCATTTCCCAAACAGCTTCCAGACCACAGCTGCGCGCCTGGGTGTGCTTGGTGGCACCAGGGAGGCCAGTGGGCCCTGCCTGGGCTGTGGTGGCTGGCCGCCATCACGCTGTGCCCAGCCTAGTGGGGATGGAGGCCCAGAGCCATAGAACCCCCACCCCGGGTCCTTTAGGGAGGTACTGCCCGAGCTCATCACGTCACGAGTTGTCTCGGGCTCAGCTGGGCTGCTGGGGAGACAGCTCTGCCTCCTAGAACCGGGTTCTGCCCAGAGCGGGCACTCAGGTCCTCGCTGACGGAGAGGAGCAAGGGAGTGAGGGCTGAGGGGAAGGAGGGACAGGCCAGCTTCAGGGGAAGCAGAGTTGGCAATGGTGGCTCTCGGGGGAGCGGGCTGGGGAACTTTGCAGAGAAGGCCTCTTGGGATTGGCACTCAACAGATGTGTAGGAGCTCGCTGTTTGCGGGTCGGAGGAAGAGTGGGCATCTTGGCTGCTGTGGAAGCTGGGGCGCTGGGAAGGCCAGGCCACCCACGAGGGATGGAAGAGCCAGGGCCTGGAGCCAGCGCCTCCTGGAAGTGCTGTGCCCAGGGTCCACGTGGAGAGCCCTTTGGTGGCCTGGGCTGAGGGAGCCCAGCACTGAATTCTGGCCGACAGTCCGGGGCCCTGTGGTAGGGGGCAGTGAGAGAGCAGGAGAAGCACCACAGGTCCACTGCCTCCTCTGGGCCTTTGCCCCCCCACCACCACCCAGAACCCACTGGGCACCCCCGACAGAGCCTCTGGGTACCTGCAGAGGCCATGTCTCCAGGAGCCTGGAGGAGGGTGCCCAATGAAGGCAGGATTTAGGTCAGACCTGATCCCTGTCGGTGGTCCCCTTTGTCCTGTGTGACCCTGGGCAGGTCATTTATCCCCTGGATAAAGACTGTACGAGAATGTCTGGGACCCTGTGTGCAAAGGGCAGGGCCTAGGTGGGCACCTGGCTGGAGGATTCCCTCCTGGGCAGAATGAAGGTTTAATTATAGGTGTGGCTGGGAGGCACAGACCTGCTTCAAAACGGCACCATGAGACAGTGAGGAAAGAGCTCCGCTGGAAGTCACGAGTCGGTGGCATGCTGTGGAGCAACTAAGCCTGAATGCCACAGCTACTGAAGCCCGCGTGCCTAGAGCCTGCGCTCTGCACTAAGAGAAGACACTGCAGGGAGAAGCCCTCGCACTGCAATGAAGATCCAGCCCAACCACAAATGCTTTATAATTAAAAAAGGAGTTCAGTGACCAGGTCTGCATGCCGGACCCCCTGCCAGGCTGAGCAGTGTGATGCTTGGCAGTATCTGGAGCAGAGTGTCTGAGGCCCCAGACCTGTGTCCAGCACCCCCCGGCTCCCTGCAGCCTGACTGGTGGCTGCACAGGGACCCTCAGGTTTTTGTTAGTGTTGTTGGGAGCGAATGAGATACACGTTGCAGTGATAAACAGAGCTGGCGCATTGTGGGAGGCACTGTTCAAATGGCCATGGGACACTGTTCAAGTGTCCATCTGGGAGATATGTGGGGGCTCCCTACATTGACAGGCTGGGATCCACAGGCTGCGGTGCTGCCCCGGGGGAGGTGGGGAGAAGCTTACCCCCAAGGCTGGGGCAGACAGGAAGGCAGGCCTGTTCTGCACTGCCTGGCACCTGGCAGGCGGGCGGTGGGGGCAGACAGTGGGATGAGTTGGCTTCTGGGCTGCAGACAGGACCGGACAAGGCGAGACAGTGCCTTTCTCCACAAGCTTGAGGTTGCCCCCTTTGAACCCTGCCCACAGGTGGGCTGTGAAGAATGACAGCCAGCAGTTTCTGGATAGGGCTGGGTCAGGCAGGGTGCCATGGGTGAGCCACTGGGGATCAGCATAAGCCTACACGAGATGGGGGGCTGGGGGCCCAGCCTTCGTCAGGCCTGAATGCACAGGTCTCTCGAGTGCACAGCCAGTGTGACCCCACCACCTCTGAGGAGGGCTGCCTGACACATCTGGGACCACCGACTGTGCCCAGCAGTCTGGGGTTGGAGGAGTGTCCATGATTCGGCAGCCTCACCCCTGGGGCTCCCTGTCCCTGCAGGCTCGGACCCTCCCCCATCTGCTGTAGGGGTGCAGTGATGCTTTACCAGGCTCCCGCAGGTACTGGCCCTGGACCAGTGGAGAGATGAGGGACACCGGGCTGGGGGCCTGGGGGAGTCTTCACCCCCAAGACATCCACTACCACGGTGTGGCCTCGAAGTGCGCCGGTTCCCCACTCTCCGCAACCTGCGTCGAGCTGCCTCTGCGGAGCCCTGGGGCCTTGCCAGGGTGGCCTCCATCCACCTCTATATTGCGTGTTTTCTTTAACTTGTTGGCTCAGGGATCCCGCCTGTGCCAGCGCCCGTGTATATCGATGTGCCCATGCAGGTCCGTGCAGGACTCTGGGTGTCTTGTGTACGTCTTGCACACGTGGGTCTGCTTGTGCACGTGTCTGCGTGGAGGTGCTTGCTCTTGTGGATCTGGGTGTGTGCCGGCTGCGTGAGCGCGCGCATAGGAATGTGCGGAGCGGGTGGGCGGGCGGCGCGCAGGGGGGCCCATGCTCTTTCTGAGAGTCGGGGGCGGGGCCGGGCGGGGCCGGGCGGGGCGGGGCGGGGCCTGGCTGCGGCGGGAATTTGGCCCTTACCTGCGGGGGGCGGAGGGAAAGCGGAGAACTGAAAGGCGAGGGGCGGGGCGCGCCCCACCAGAGCCGCTCCAGCGGCGCCGAGCGGAGCGGAGCTGGGAGACCCGAGTGCGCGCTGCCCGGAGCCAGGAGGGAGCGGATGGGCCATGGAGGCGCCGTGGAGGCGCGGCGGGCTGGCGGCTCTCTGGTACCTCGGGCTGCTGGGGAGCCTGGCGCGCGTTGCGGGCGTGCACTACCGCTACCTGTGGAGGGGCTGCTACCCGTGCCACCTGGGCCAAGCCGGCTACCCCGTGAGCTCCGGCGACCCGAGGCCAGGTGGGAGCGGCGGGCTCTGCGCGGGGGCAGGCTGGATGCGCTCCGTCCCGCGTGCGCTGCCTTTGTTTCCTCCTTCACAGTTTGCATCCCGGGGGGCTGATGCCGTGGTTGGAGGGAGAGGGGTTGGGGCAGACGGGGAGGCAGCCGCTGCCTCTGGGACAGGTCCCGTGTGCCCTGAGTCGTCGGACATTCCTGACCCGTCTCTGGCCTGGCTGCGTGGGCTGCTGACAGCATTTCAGCCCCTCGACCAGAGGGAGGAGAAACGTACAGCAACTGTGTTTGCTGGTGGGCACAAGGGCTGCACTTCCCCTGCAGCACCAGCAGCTCTGGGGGTTAAACAGGAGGGGTAGGGCAGGCCCAAGAGAGAGGCCCTTGGGGTCTTGGAGTAGAGTTTCCTTTACCAGGGTCCCCAGAGCCTTGGCCCCTTGGGGGCTGTGTGTGGATGTGGCAGGTGCTGTCCTGTCACCCCCCACCCCGGCCCCCCAAGGCTGGGGACTGTGGTCAGCCCAGTGAGCGGCAGGGTCAGCTGGGAGGACCCCAGCAGCCCTGTCCCGGGTCTGTCCTGCCTCTCCCACGCTGGTACCCACGCTGGGCCAGCCTCCTGCAGGAAGCTCCTGAGCATCGTGGGTTCCATGGAGTTTGGAGTCTGGCAACCTCAGGAATGTGACGAGGGGTGTGGCGTGCCGTGAGTCATCGCCTGCGATACTTGGACACCCGGCGTGGGGCAAGGCTGCATCTCCCCACACCAAGGACCCTGAAGCCCCTGGTGCAATTGCTGCCCGCGGTACTGCCCCTGGGCTGCAGCCGTCTGTCCGGCAGGAGCAGGCAGGTCCAGAGCAGGGCTATTAAAGCAGGGCCAGGATTGGGCTCCCCTCCACAGCCTCCCAGGCCCCTGAGTGTGGCTCTGTGCAGGGCATCTGATCTCTGTGCTCAGCTGTCCTCCGGGCCAGTCCCTGCTGCTCTCCACCAGAGGACACACAGATCTCTGAGCAGCAGGGCTGGGCTGTGACAAAGTCCGCTGTCTCCCCTGGCTTTGTCACTCACCCTCTGGGGCTAGACCCCATCTCCACAGGGTAAGCAGCCCTCCCCCTGGGTGACTCGGTCTAGGCCGGCACTGTCACTCCACTGGTGGCACTAAATGCTGAGGGCCCGTAGCATCCAAGGGCCTGGGGCTGAGCAGGGGCCGGCAGGGCTGGGCTTAGGGAGTCAGGTGTGCCCGCTCTGTTCTGAGAACTGATGGGCATGTGAAGGGGCCAAGAGAGGGCCTGTGGGTGATGGGATGGACTGTCCGGGGCGAGGACCCTGTGTCCTGTTTGGGGGAAGCAGGATAACAAAGTTGGTATGTGCTGAGCGGACCTTTCTGGTGGGATCCCAGGGGCTCAGGTTTTCCTGTAAGTGTGGCTGAGGTTTCAGAACGGGCTCATCTGGGGTGGTTTCTGCAGGGGCTGTGTGCTCCTGGGTTCCCATCAGTGTGGCGATGGGCCCTCAGAGGCACCATCGCCCAGCAAGTCCCATAGGCTCTCAGGGGAACGGCCCCATGTCTGTACAGGGGAGTGTCCCCGAGTGCCAGCGTGTGACCCATCTCCAGGCTGCCGCTTCCCTAATCACACGTCTCAGTTGAGGGGAGCAGTGAGACCCCAGAGACTGTCCTGCTGAACCCCAACCTGCCTGCTCCCAGAGACCAGATGGCTGCAGCCTGGGGCTGTCCTGAGGCTTTGGAGCCCTTGTTGAGGGTGGGAGCGGCTCTGCCTGCTTGTCTGGAAGGAGCAGACTTCATCCCCTGATGCTCCGAGGGGAGGATGGCAGAGGAGGAAGCCTCCAAGCTCCTTTTCAGCTGCCGTGGGGACTGGGCCTCCTCCATGCTGTCTGGGTGGGCTGTCCGTGTGCCCTCTGGCGTGGAGAGCAGCACAGACTGGCCTGGAGGACGACTGAGCAAGGCCCATGTCTCTCAGAAGAACAGATGACTTGCGGTAGTTTCAGGGTCCATGGGGCCAGTGCTCAGCCGTGGTCACCGGGTGGAGGCAGTGTGTGGCATGGAGGTGAGGGCAGCCTGCAGCGTGGGACCCAGGGGAGTGCCCCCAGCCCCCTTCCCTCCCCCCATCCCCCCAAGACCACAGTGGCCCTCTCCTCTGGCGTCAGGAGGCCAGGCTGGCCAGAGTGGTCTTTTGGGAACCTGGATTTCCAGGTCGGGTTGTCTGAGCCTCTATGACACTGGAGAGGCTGCTAGATGGTTATTCCCTCTGTGTTCAGTTATTGTGGCTTGTGGGACATGTTATCCCAAGCTGATGGCTGAAAACCACCCAGGTCTCTGGTACCTTACACTTCTGAGGTTGGAAGTCTGAGAAGGGCTAAAATGAAGGCACTGGCAGGCCTGGTCCCTCCTGGAGGCTCTGGGGGAGCATTTGCTTTCCCACATGTCCAGGTTCTAGAGGCACCTGGACTCCTTGGCTGTGGTCCCTCCTCCACCTTCAAAGCCAGCAGCGCAGCATCTTTTTTTGTTGTTGTTTTAGATATTTATTTTTTTTTATGGAAGTATAGTTGATTTACAGTGTTCAGGTGTACAGCAAAGTAATGCGTGTGCTCAGTCGTGTCTGACTCTTTGTGACTCCCTGGACGATAGCCTGCCTGGCTCTTCCCTCCATGGGATTTCCCAGGCTAGAATACTGGAGTGGATTGCCATTCCTTTCACCAGGGGTTTGGTTACACAGACACACACACACACACACATGGCTTCCCAGGTGGCTCACTAGTAAAGAATTGCTAATGCAGTAGACACAGGAGATGGGGGTTCAATCCTTGGGTGGAGAAAATCCTCTGGAGTAGGACATGGCACCCCACTCCAGTATTCTTTGCCTGAAAAATCCCATGGACAGAGGAGCCTGACGGGCTGCAGTCCATGAGGTCACAAAGAGTTGGACACGATTTAGCTACTGAACACATATATCATATATACTCTTTTTGAGATTCTTTTCTACTATAGGTTGTTACCAGATATTGAGTATAGTTCCCCGTGCTATACAGAGGGTCCTTGGTATCTGTTTTCTGTGCGCGAATGTGTATGTTAATTCCAAACTCCTAGTTTATCTCTCCCACCCTTTCCCATTTGGTCACCATGAGTTTGTTTTTGTGTCTGTGAGTCTGTTTCTGTTTTGTAAATAAGTTCAGACGTATTTTTTTTCAGATTCCACGTATAAGTGATATCAGATGTTATTTGTCTTTCTCTATCTGACTTACTTCACTTAGTATGATCACTTCTAGGTCCATCCACGTTGCTGTGAATGGCATTGTTTCCTTTTATTTTTTTTTATGGCTGAGTAGGATTCCACTGTATGGAGCCCTCCTCCCTCTCTTACTCGTAAGGCCCATGTGATGACCTTGGACTCACCTGGAAGCTCCAGGATAATCTCTCATCTCACCTGCAAAGTCCTTCTGTTGTGTAAGGCTCCAGGATTACGATGCTCTCATCCTCTTTGCGGGGTTGGGGGGCCTGTTATTCAGCTGACCACACCCTCCTTAAGAACTGAGCCTGGGCTCCTCGGGTCACAGCATGACTGCAGTCGCAGTCACAAGGTCGTCACTGGGTCGGCGGCTCCAGGTCATGGGCGGTGGCTGAGGGCAGCTCTGACCTCCCACCACGTGGCCCGCCTGGGAGTGGGGCCAGCTAGGTTTCGGTCACTCGGTCCTGCCTTGCTTTCTGAGTAAGCTGTTTCAGTAGAGCGGCCTCGATCTCAGAGCTGGAGGGACCCCAGCAGGACTGCCCGCCTACCCGTAAGCCGGGAGGTGGAGGGGGAGGCCTTGAGCTGTGCCGCTGGGCCCAGGTAATCTGGACAGGCTGACAGCAAACCATGGGCACTGGGAAGCCTGGCCGGGCCTCGTGGCCCCCTGCCTGTGCCGCTGATCACGGTCACTGTCGTGGGCAGGACAGCTTTGGAGGCGGGAAGGGCTCCCGGGTGTCAAGGGGCTGGTCTGGCAGGATTTAGGCAGGAGCCTGGGGACACCTCTCAAGTCTAAATGTCCGTCCTTGCCACAGGAGGGCGTTGAGAGTGTGATCATGTGGGTGGGGGGGCCCGGCCGTCAGCGCTGCCCCTGAAGGAGCCCTGCTGATGACGGGCTTACCTGCCCCACCTCCCCCACCTGCTGTCCCAGACTGCCCGTCAGTTTGGTGTCTTTGTGGGCCCCGGGCTGCTGGCTCCCTGCACATCCCCTCGAGGACAGGGCCCCTAGTGTGGGCTCTCCCCCGCTAGCCAGGTGCCCGAGGGCTCGAGAGTGCAGTACCACTGTGGTTCAGCCACTCCCCAAGGCCAGCATCTGAGGTGACCAGCTGAGAGGTGGTTTGGGAGCCAGTGTCCCCGTTGGTCGGTCTGCTGCTCACCTGCCGCTGGGCCCATGTCTGGAAATGACAGCCCCTCTGTCCTTCTGTCCTGCCCGGCGAGGCCACTGAGACACACTGAGACCCAGTCAGTCCACCCGCCCTCTCGGACAGCGCACGTGGGGCGCCTCTTCCCCCAGGCTTTGCTGAGCCCTTACCTTATGCGCAGTGCTATTCGCCATGCAGTCGCTTTACTTTTCGGGGACCTTGAAGGGGTCGCAGAGAGAGGAATCTGAGCTCAGAGGGGATGAGGTCTCCTTTCTGAACCCCTTGGGTGGCGGCTGCCCACCCTGCCTTGCCCAGCGGGTGTGGGTCAGCCCACGGTCCCCACCCCCATCACTACTCAGCTGACTCCCCCACTGGAGGGCCCTGGGTCCTGAGACCTCCCACTGTGCCCTGGGTCCTCTGGACCCTGAGACTCCTTGGGGCTCTACTGGGGGCTGAAAACACTTTACCTTCAATCTTCCACCTGCTGATCATTCTGGTATCATTCCAAGGAGGGCTCCCCAGTCACCATATTTCCAAGGAGGAGTTCTCTTGGTCTCATCTCCTCTCTGAACAGCCCTGGGGCTTGAGGGACACCCTGGGGTTTTTCCCGGGGTGGTTGTGGCTTGTGCATGGAGCAGAGGCCAGGCCTCCTAGGGTCGTCTCTGGTTGTTCCTGGAGGGACAAGCGCATGGATGGAGTCAGGGTTTCTGTCCATGGGAGGCACGACCTGGTGGGCAGGCTCTGGGGACTCCCCAGGGGAAGCCCTGCCCCTGTGCCTGTGACACCCTGCAGAGGTGTGCTCGGGTGGCTGGGGCTTTAGGAGGGGCGCCTCAAAGGTGGGTGTTTTCACGGGGATGATGGGTGAGAGCTGGAGGGTGCAGTCACAATGTGTAGTGTGGACCCGGGGGGTTATTAAGCGGAATTAGAGGTGGCTCTTCCTCCCAGGTGGGCCCCAGGTGTTGGAGACTGGCCTGCCTTCTCTCTGCTCTGCTCCAGCAAGCATGGGTGAGGGACTCGGGACTGTGGCGGACAGCGTGGCCTGAGAAGGAGGGGTCCCGACACCCGGGCAGGGACGGTGTCCTGAGAGAAGGGGGCCGGACCTGCTGCCTGGAGCCAGCGCAGCGCGAGGCCACCGTGTGGGTTCTGTTAACCCCAGCCCCGTGTCTTCCCCCTCCCCCAGATGTGGACGAGTGCCAGGTGCACAATGGCGGCTGCCAGCACCGGTGTGTGAACACCCCAGGCTCCTACTTCTGCGAGTGCAAGCCCGGCTTCCGTCTCCACGCGGACGGCAGGACCTGCCTGGGTAAGCAGTCTCCTGGGCCCAGCGCTCCTAACCTCAGCCGTCACCCCACCCTTCTGGGTGTGCCCAGGTTTAGGGGGTCCCTGCACTCCTGCACTGATGGGCCCCAGGGGGCCTGTCTGCTCAGTGCAGCCACCGTTACAGTGGCCTCCGTACTGCCGAGTGTGGTGTGCCAAGGGGCCCTCGCCACCCATTATGGGCCCTTGCCAGCACCACTCCCGTGAGGTCACCGGCACTCAGGTGGTGAAAGAACGTGTCCTGGGCCCAGGGCTCTACGCTGAGGCTGGCCCCTGGGCACTGTGACCTGGGCTGAGCACCCTCAGTGGTCACAGCTGAGTCCGGCCGGGATGCCAAGCCACTTCCCAGGGGACTTGCGCAGTGGGGAGGAGCCCTGGGCCACCGTCCCCTCCAGGGCCCTCTGCCGCAGAGGCTGCGGATGTCCGTCTCCAGGGACACAGGTCTGGCTCTGCTGCCCCAAATGGGGAGACTTGGTGCCTGCCGGGTGGTGGTGGGGGGTGCCCTGCCTGGGGCAGGGGCAGTGCAGGGTTGCTCTTGGTCTGCAGAGCTGGGTTCCCTGGCTCAGGCCCCCCATCCGTCTTGAAGAGCCTGGGGGTGGGGGTGTGACAGGCAGGGACATGGTAACCAAGAGGCAGGGTATTAGCCCTCACTTCCTCTGTGGGGTCTTTTTACTATGGGGAATGGGCTTGATGGGGGCGCCTGGGGCCAGTGACAGTTGCCCCTACCAGCACAGTTGGCTCCAGGGAGAGAAGGGGCGCGTGGGTGCCCACTGGGCAGAGGGTAGAGGGCTGGAGTCCAGGAATCTGGCAGTGAACGGTGGCCATCCACTGCCCTCACCCACCCTCCCCGATCCCAGCTGCCCTGAACACAGGTGTCGCAGGCAGGGCTGCCCCTCCCTGCTGGCCGCTTTGTCTGGCAGGCTGCGTGGGGGTTGTTCTCTGGGGGCTGGGCTGGTGGTCACCTTCCCTGGCCAGGGCTCTCTCCCTGGCTGTGGCAGGGAGCCTCTTCTTTCCACCCTGGAGACCCGGAGTGGGCCCAGGCGGGCTCTGAGCAGCCTCCCTCCTGCACGCCTCGCTGCTATGTGGCAGGGCGGCCTGCCAGCCCTGGGGGGCCCTCCCCAGCAGACACGCTCACATGTCCGGGCCGCCACTCAGGGAGCGAGGCCGCTGCCCTGTAAAGTTTCAGAGCTGGAAAGTGGAAACAGATGCAGGAATGTTGTGATGTGCTTCAGGACAAATGCAACAGAGTGCAGCCCGGCTGCTGGTCCCCGGGTCCCCTGTATTCTCCCTTCCTCTGGGGCAGGTTCTTCTCAAAGAAGGGTGTCCCTGGGGGCTGGTCCAGGGTGGGCTTGGCTGGGACACCCTCCTGTCTCCCTGGATCCCCCTAGTCCACCAGATAGTGGTCTTCACTGAGCTGCCAGAATGGGTAAACAGCACGCAAAGGGGAGGGTGCCTGTCAGGGCTTTGGGAGGATTGTGGCAATCTCTAACAGTGCCTTCAGCTGCTGGCGTCGGGCAGCCCAGGAGGAATACCCCGCTTCTGGAGGGGGATAGCCTTCTTCAGGCAGCCCAGGAGGAAAGCCTAGCCCAGCCCAGCCCATCACCATGCTGGAGCCCTTCCCTGGGAGACGCCTGGGCTCGAGGCTCCTGAAGTCTCCATCTGTGGCATTTGTTCACGTCATCGACTCAAAGGACATGAGTTTGAACAAACTCCAGGAGATGGTGAAGGACGGGGAAGCCTGGTGTGCTGCAGTCGCTGGGGTTGCAAAGAGTTAGACGCGATTGAGAGACTGAAAAGCAGTAACAACACAGAGTCTTCTAAAGATCTGATGCCAGGACCCCCAGTGTGGTCTGCACAGCCTGGTATGAGGCTGCTGGGACCTTACCACCCCCTCTGCCTACCACCGTCAACTCTGTACCCCTAGACTGTATGGTCCCCAGGACCTCAGGGGGTCTGCAGCTCTCTTGGGTGCTTGTGCTCACCTCCTGGCCACCCACCTCCTGTCTGCTCCCGCCAAAGGGGGCAGGTGAAATACCCACATTCCGCAACTTCCAGTCGTGGCGGGAAATACACGCCACGTCCCCTGCACACACTCACTCACACTCACGCACACCTGTGGGCAGATTCCAAGTATCTGAAATTCCTGGGAGCTGACACCTGCAGGCCAACCCCCAGGTCTCCTGGGAGTGATGTGGGTTTGTCAGCCCGGGTCTGTTGGGGGCTGCCTTCCCTGTGGGGGGCCCGGGCTTTGCTGGAAAGTTTCCAGAGCAGATAGGGGTCTCCTGGGGACTTTCTCCCAGGCAGAGCAGGAAGCAGTTGCTCTAGGGGCACCCTCCCTTCTCCCTGAAGGGCCCCTTTGGGTTGTGGAGGGACCCTCCCCAGCAGCAGAGCACCTGACCTACGGCCCTGGGATGGGTAGGGCGGCCGAGCACCAGATGAGGGGCTCCAGGTGGGGCCTGGTGAAGGGCACTGCCTGGCCCCTGCCAGGCTGCTGGAAGTCCCTGCTGCTTTGTGAGAGGTGTGGGCCCTCCCCGCTTCTCCTCCAGGACTCCCAGACCGCAGGGTGTGGGGAGGAGCTGGTGGCCTTGTCTGAGGTTCACAATGGGGGCACTCTCTGGGCCCAGCCCACCCTAGGGTCTCAGCAGACATTGATGGGAAGATCAGCGTAGGACTGGGCCCCTCCCCAGTTGTCCCCTCCCCCACGCAGGCCAGCTGCAGGCGGGCTGCGCAGTTGGAGCACAGCTGCCCTGGACCCCCTCCCTGGGGCCTGCTGGGATCCTCTGGGCAAGGGGAGGAGTGCTCTGAGCTCTCCTGGGACTGGCAGGGCAGGCAGGGGACAGGTCCGGGCACCCCTCCCTTCAGCAGCTTGGAATGAGGGTTATGGAAATGCTAGAGAGTGAGAATAAAGAAGGTACCCACAGGGATGTGACAGCTCTTCCTCCATACAGGGTGGGAAGGCCCTGCATGCTGGGAGCTCTCAGGTTGGTGCCGCATCATGGTACCCAGGGATCTGGGAAGTCTTCAAAGGTGGTTTTGCTTAAGGAGGTGGGGAGGCCTTGAAACAGACAAGGGGAAACTTGAAACACTCTTTCAAGGTGCTTTAGAGGCAGGGAGAAGACAGAAAGCACACAGTCTTCCTGCGCCCCTCCCTTGTAAAAGGCCCCTTGCAAATAACGGGGAAAAAGTTTCCATTTTTAAAGTGAAAATTTGCAGGAAGGATCTTGCTGTCAGCCTCAAAGCCCCTGAGTGCCTCACGTCTGACCTTGGCTGCTCTTGTCCAGCCTGGGCCCAAGAGAAAGAAGCAGAAGCAGCCTGGTGTCCTGGGTGCTCCACCTCCTGGTGGCTCCACCTGGGAGCCCCCTGGGTTTGTCCCCACCCCCGCCCCAGCAGGCTCTGGGGTGGGAAGAGGTGGGCAGAGAGGCCGAGGGCTGGTCCAGCCTGCTTCTCACCCTCAGGGATGAGGAACTGGGCCCTGTCCTTCCCCAGACTGTGGGAAATGGAGCTGCAGAGAGCTGTGCTGGGCGGCGAGCCTGGGGGCACCTGTTCTTTTCTGTGCCATGCAGTGCACCCAGGCAGACCCACGGAGACCCACTCCCGGTCTTTGGGAAACCCTCCTCCTCCGGGCTAGGGTGACTCCTGCCCAGAGGTCCCTCCTGGATCCTGGCCTTGAATGTCCCCCATGGTGAGCAGCACACCCCGTCTGAGGGGCCATGATGTCACTGTCAACGAGCAGAGGGGCCCCTGTGACGCCCCGGGGCCAGCCCCTGGAGAGAGGCAGGTCCCCTCCTCCTCCTCCCCTCGGCCTCAGGCCTGTTGAGTCTTTTGGATGGATACTGTGGGGAGGATTCTGCTGTCAGCCTGCACCCCTGGTGGTCTGGAGTCAGATGAGCCCCACTGCAAGAGCCCCTGGAGGAGGAAAAGGGAACCCACCTCAGCATTCTTGTTTGGAGAGTCCCATGGACAGAGGCCCTGAAAGGCTACAGTCCAAGGGGCTGCAAAGAGTCGGATACGACTGAGCAACTGAGGGCACACACAGTGCCCACAGTACGGGAAGGCTCTTCCTGCACCCCGCCTGCCTTTGGGGTTCTCCCTCAGGTGTGCTAAGTGGCCTCGGGGCAGACACTTCCCCAGGCCTGGGTCTCCCCGGTGAGGGGATAGCAAGGTGTCTGCACAGGGCCCCACAGCCTGCTGTCCCCTGACTCCTTGACGGGGAGGCTTCCAGGGCCCCTGAAGGCTTCGTTGGCAAAGCCACAGGCAGCAGAGGGGTGGAGACTGCTAGGCTGTTTGGCAGAGCTCGTCCCTGCAAACCACAGACACAGTTCTGGCCACGTTTTCAAGTCACCTCCAGGCCTGAACCAGGCTGCAGTTTCTGAAAGTGCCTTCCCAGCCCCAAGGGGCCGCTGAGTCTGAACAGGGAGCAGGAAGGGCCACCCTGCCCGAGGCCATCCTGGGAGGTCACCCCTGTGCCCGAGACCAGGCCCTGTATCTGTAGGCTGCCAGTGCCCAGGGAGGACGGGAGGGTTGCACCCTGACCTGGGGAAGCCGGGGCAGTGCCCACAGACCCTTGGGCTGGATGCAGAGACCCTGTGGGGAAGCAGGGGCAGACTGGGGCCTCAGGAGGTGGGGGGTTAGAGTCAGAGAGTTTATGAGGGCAGAACCTAGCAGGGAGCACAGCGTGGGAGTGGGGAGAGGTGTGAGAATGCGGATGACCTTGGAATGTGTACCAGGGGCTGCAGAGCCCGGGTCCTCACCTGTGAGTGCATGTCCTGAGGTGGGCAGGCACTGGGTAGGGCAGCTGCAGGGCCTGTGTCCAAGCTTTGCTGCTTTCTCTGGCCGGGCCTGGTGAGCGTGGGTGCTGGGCGGTGCAGTCTGTGATGTGGGTGCCGGTGGGTGGGAGGGAGTGTGGCCTGTGGGTGGGAGCGGCTGAATCTATGCTGCAGGGGAACTGTGCCACCCTGGGCAGTGTGGAGGCCCCAGCAGAGGGTCGGGGATGGGGCAGGATGCATAAGGCCAGGCTGTAGGCAAACCGTGAGCTGCTAAGGAGTACCCGGCGGGCCAAGCCCACATGAGTCTCCCCCACTGGCTGAGCCGGCGGACCACCCCTTTCCAGTCCCACCATCCCAGCCCTGTGGCCAACAGAGGGCTTCCTAGAAGTATGGGCTGTACATGGCTGCTGACCACACGTGGTGTGAGGCTCTTGGGACCTGGAAGCCAAGCCAGTCTGAGGGCAGTCATTACGAACCCACGAAGCTGCCATCCATCCTGCTCTGATCCACCGGCTGGGGTTGGAGGCTAGAGCAGAGTGGGCTGGTGGGCTCAGCACGCTGCCAACAGGCTTGTCCTAACGCCAGCAGCCTGCCAGGCACAGCCCCTTGAATGACCAGCTCGGGCGGGCCACCGTGCTGGTGTCCCAGGCCAGGGCCTCGCCAGCGGAGCTGCCTTGCAGGTCAACTGTGCAGAGCCCTACCTGCACCTCCATGGCACTCACACACACCTAATGCTGGGCTCCAGGTGGTACCACCTGCATCTCCAGCAGTGGCTAGTCAACCAGCATGGATGGAGCAGATCCTCCTCCCTGTAGGACATCTAGAAGGTCCAGTTTCCTCACACCTGGCTCTGGGCTGGAGCGACCCCTGCAGGCGAAAGACGGAGTTGTAGCCTGCACTATTAGAACCCAGGGCTTCCCTGGTGGAGACATGGGTTTGATGCCTTGGTCTCAAAAATCCCTGGGAGGCATTCTTGCCTGGAAAATCCGATGGATGGAGGAGCCTGGTGGGCTACAGTCCATGGGGTCACAAAAGAGTCAGATGCGACTGAATGACTAACGCTTTCACTTTCGTTTCTGTTAGAACCTGCGAGTCCCCTGGTTCTGGTGCTTGCAAATTGGGAAGTGAAGGTGCAGTAGTCGGCTCAGGCTGCCCTAACCAACGCACCGACTGGGCGGCTTAGAGAAGTTCATCTTCTCACTGTTCTGCAGGCTGACAGTTCTCACTCATGGTCCCAGCCAATCCAATCCCTGATGAGAACATTCTTCCTGCTGTTGCCTCGTGTGGCCATGGGGACAGAGACAGAGAGAGACTTTATGTCTTTCCTGTTTTGTTTTTTTTTTTTTAAGCTCCTTCCCATATTAGAGAAAGGGAGGTCTTTATTGTTAACAAATACTTTTATGTTTTTTGGCTGCAACAATACTGGGGTGATTTGCCATTTTCTACTCCAGGGGATTTTCCCAATCTTGGGATCAAACTCAGGTCTCCTGCATTGCAGGGAGATTCTTTACTGTATGAGCCACCAGAGAAGCCAAAAAATATTTTTAGTTTAATTTTTCGGGTTGCAAGGCATGTGGGATCTTAGTTCCCTGATCAGGATCAAACCCATGTCCCCTGAATTGGATGCCTGGAGTCTTAATCACTGGACCACCAGGGAAGTCCTTATATCTTTTCTTTAAAGACACAAATTCTGTTGGATCAGGGCCCCACCCTTATGACCTCATTTAACCGGAATTGTTGTTGTCCAGTCACCAAGTCATGTCCGACCAATGGACTGCAGCATGCCAGGCTTCCCTGTCCTTCACTGTCTCCCTGAGTTTGCTCAAATTTGTGTCCATTGAGTCACTGATGCCATCCAACCATCTCATCCTCTGCCACCCGCTTCTCCTGCCCTCAGTCTTTCCCAGCATCAAGGTCTTTTCCAATGAGTTGTCTCTTCTCATCAGGTGGTCAAAGTATTGGAGCTTCAGCTTCAGCATTCAGTTCAGTTCAGTTCAGTCGCTCAGTCATGTCCGACTCTTTGTGACCCCATGAATCGCAGCACGCCACACCTCCCTGTCCATCACCAACTCCCGGAATTCACCCAGACTCACGTCCATTGAGTCAGTGATGCCGTCCAGCCATCTCATCCTCTGTCATCCCCTTCTCCTCCTGCCCCCAATCCCTCCCAGCATCAGAGTCTTTTCCAATGAGTCAACTCTTCTCATGAGGTGGCCAAAGGACTGGAGTTTCAGCTTTAGCATCATTCCTTCCAAAGAAATCCCAGGGCTGATCTCCTTCAGAATGGACTGGTTGGATCTCCTTGCAGTCCAAGAGACTCTCAAGAGTCTTCTCCAACATCACAGTTCAAAAGCATCAATTCTTTGGTGCTCAGCCTTCTTCATAGTCCAACTCTCACATCCATACATGACCACAGGAAAAACCATAGCCTTGACTAGATGGACCTTTGTTGCCAAAGTAGAGTTGATTTCCTTTAGGATTGACTGGTTTGATCTCCTTGCAGTCCAAGACTTAAGAGTCTTCTCCAGCACCACAATTCATTATTTCACTTCCAAATATGGGCACATTGATGGTTGAGTTTTAGAAGTGCACATGTGAATTGCAGAGGTACACAAACATTGGTCCCCTTAGGGGCTGTGGAACCCCCTCGCTCCTGAAGCTCGAAGCTTCAGCTCTGAGCCTGGTCCATTCAGGCATGGGGCAATGGTATGTGGACTCCATGGCTATGACTCACAGTGACCTGAGGGCTTGGAAGCTTTATCCCCAGCTCTAGGCACTGGGCATGCAGAGGCTGGCCCTCCCCTGAGCTGTACAGCCCAGCGCCTGAGAAAAACTACCTTGCTAAGCTTTCCGGGCATCCTGGGCACAGGATGTGTGAGATGATGATGTGGGACTTGGCTTCCTCGTGTGTAGCACAGCTTGGGGGCATCTGGAACGTTAGGATTTGTGCAGCAGAGCAAGAGACTCGGGCTGGTATTGGGGAGGCTCAAAGCTGCATGGGGAGCTGGACACCTCCGTGGGATTTCTTCCCCGGTGGGCTTCTGTGGGCCCAGTACCAGGTCGCCCCTGGACCCGTCTCGGGGGTCCTGCCATAGCTCTGTGGGACGTCCTTGCAGCCGCAGTGTCTGCCCAGCCGTTCCCCTGGCCCTCTCTCTGTGTGCCTGCCCGGCGCTGCCAGGATGGGCTTCTGGTTCTTGTTATGAGCTCTGAGCAGTGATGCAGTTGGTGCTGTAAACACAGACAGGGCCCCAGGAATGGGCTGGCTCAGGCCATACTTGGAAGCCTCTGGAGTTGATGGCAGTGGGTTAAGCAGAGCTGTCTCGGGGGAGGAATGTGGGGCTTTGGGGGTCAGCGCAGAATTGGGGGTGGGTGGCTGCAGAGGGGGCCTAGAGGCTGTCTGGGACCGGAGACATGGCCATCCTGCTTGCCTCGGTCCGAACCGGATCTCGGGTCTCTGCTGCTCCCCCTCAACACGTGGCAGAGGCAGATGTGGCCAGGAGACAGCCCGCCCTGCACCCCGGGTGTTCACTCCTCCCCAAGAGCAGGGCTGGCTCAGCCCCGGGGGTACCCTCAGCTCTAGTTCCTCCCCCACACACTCCTCGTGGGGAACCAGCAGGATGGCGAGTGCTGGGTTTTGGCTTTTGGGGAGCATACTTGCTTTGAAGGAAGTCTTGTTCTTGGCAGACACTGTGGGCCTGGCCACTCTGAGCCTTGAGGCTGTTCGCTTGCTCTGCGTGCAGACACGGCTGCTCCTGGCTCCACGGGCCTCAGTGGTGGGGTGGATCGCTCCTGGCCCCCAGACCCACTGACAGTGAATGGCCTCTCCAGACTCAGGCCCTGAGGCCCCCCTGAAGTCTGTGATGACAGCACAGGTGGTGTCTGGGGATGAATCCCTGCCCCCCGGCGGTCGCTGTGTTTAGTACCAGCACTCAGGCTTGCTCTGGCCCAGGCCCGCTGGGCAGTGATCTGCGCCTCGCCGCGGTGCATTCTTGAAGCTTTACTGCAGAGCTGGGGACCTGTCCCTCCCTAACCACAAGGCCTCTACCAGCGACTTGGTGGAGCTACCGGAGGCCAGGTGTCCTCCCTGGATGCCCAGTCTCGCCCAGTGCCCTCTTCCTGGGCACAGCCTCAACGCATCCACACAGGACATAGACACCCACTTGGCTAGCCTGACCCATAAGAGCCTTGCTCTAGGTGGGCCTGAGCGGGAACACCTGGACCCCTGGCATCCTAGGACTGGGATGGGGGTCCCTGGCTCTGACCTCACCAAGTGCTGTCCCCACAGCTGCTGAGAGGAGTGGGGTCTGGGTGAGGTCAGGTGGGGGTGAGGCCCCACCTGGGGTGGGCGGGTGCTGCAGTGGTCCGACGAGCTGGTGGCTAGGCCTGCAGGTCATGGTGGCTCTGCCCTGGCCTGATGACCAACAGTGGCGTGTCTGGGTCTTCCCCAGCCCCTGCTGGCCTCCTGCTCCTCCAGGGAGGCTCCCAGCCTGCTGGACCCTGAGCCCTGGATGCCCTGACCCTCAGCAGGGCCTGGTGTTTTGTGCTCTGTGCCCGGGGTTGCGGGGCGGGGGCTGGGCTTCCACTGGGGTGCTCTGCAGTGCCTCCTTACATCCAGTCCTGGGGCAGGCTGGACCAGAGGACCCAGATTCGGATCATGGCCCTGTGTGTCCCATGTGTGGGCCGAGAAATAAAGCCAGGCCTGCGACCTGGACGGGAGCTGTGTTGCCCTCTCAAAGCCCCTGCTTTTGGGACGCGGACAGGAAGGACGGAGGGGCTCGGAGGTGCCAGAAGCTTCCTGCAGGAGGTGCTCTGAGCCTGCCTGGGGTGGAGCCCTTCGGCCGGGCCGTCCTCCTGGGGTGACCTGACTCCTCTCGGGTCTCCAGCCATCAACTCCTGCGCCGTGGGCAATGGTGGCTGCCAGCACAACTGCGTCCAGCTCACAGTGACCCAGCACCGCTGCCAATGCCGGCCCGAGTTCCAGCTCCAGGAGGATGGCAGGCGCTGCGTCCGTGAGTGTCCCAGGGGTGAAGGCAGGGGATCAGGGCTGGGCCTTCCACTGGGACCCCCTGCCCGTTCTCCATGCTCCTTCAGACCTTCCCCGGGGATCATGCAGCCAAGACCCTCCCTGCTTGGCCACTGGTGTTGCAGGAGGGTCTGAGGGGTCCTATCTATGTCGTTGCCTTTGGTTGACCTGTGATCACACCAGGGGCTCCTTGACTGTGGAGAGTGATGGGGCATCATCCAGCCCCCCTGGGCCCTGGGGAGGAAGCCCGTCAGGCTGTGCTCTGGGATCTCACATCTTTGGGGGCAGGAAGCTTAGGATGGGGGTACCGGCATGAAGAGGAAGGGCATCCTGTGTTGTCTCAGTTCTGAGGCCTGCCCTGGCCTTGGCGTGGGCATGCAGGCCCCAGCCCTGGCCCTCAGGCAGAGGAGACTGGCCAGGCCCTGTCTGGCTCCTTGCCCTGGGGTCCCAGGGCTGTGGGTCATGGAAGGGGTCCTCTGCTGACGGAGAAGGTGGAGCAGGCCCAGGAGACCCCTGAGAAGTGGGAAGGGATGGGTTCAGGGCTGGTGCTGAGGGAGTCATTCCCACCCTACCTGGCCTTCTAGGTCCCTGGGGGTCAGGACTGAGTGTGGGCCAGCGGTGGGGCAGGGTGGCACGAGTTCACAGGGCTGGGGCTCCGACAAGAAGAGAGGTGGGGAGCTGGCCATGCGTTCACCGCCCTCTGTCTTCTCTGGAGTCGTCTGGGAGTGCCTGGGGCTCCCCTGGCCCCTAGTCCACGTCCCAGCCTGTCAGGACAGAGCAGGAGGGGTGAGATCTCTAGGTGGGGGCTCACCAGAGGCCCTGGGGTGGGGACCCCAAACCTGCTGGATCCTCCACGCCTGCCCTTTGCCCCCATTCCTCCTGGCCATGACCGCAGGGAGAAACCCATGCGCAGACAGGAATGGCGGCTGCATGCACAGGTGCCGGGCACTCCGGGGCCTTGCCCACTGCGAGTGCCGCGTGGGCTACCAGCTGGCAGTAGACCACAAGGCCTGCGAAGGTAAGACGCCCTCCCTGTGCTAGGGCCAGTCCAGGTCAGCCGCACGGGGTCAGCTCCCTGCATCCCCCCTCAGGGGCCTGTGTGTACAGGGCCAGTTCCCGTGTTGTCACTCTCGGCTGACCTGGGATGATGCAGGGTCACCTCTAGGACTGGGGTTGCCGGTGGCGGGGTGGAGGGTGGGAGATGGAGAGGAGGGGCGGGAGCTCAAGGAACTGCTCCCAAAGAGAGTCTCGTGTCTACAGGAAGACAGTTCTCAGGGTGCCTTGTTAGTTTTAAATCTCTCTCTTAGGTGTTAGCTAACCAGTACCTGCTTGTTAGGGCTTCCCTGGTGGCTCAGTGGTGAAGAACTCACCTGCCAAGCAGAAGATGCAGGTTTGATCTCTGAGTTGGGAAGATCCCCTGGAGAAGGAAATCCAATCCACTCCAGTATTCTTGCCTGGAGAATCCCATGGACAGAGGAGCCTGGAGGGCTACAGTCCATGGGGTTGCAAGAGTCAGACATAACTTAGCGAGTAAACAACAACCTGCTTATTAGAGAAAGGGTCATCACTGTGACCCGAGTGACATCCCTGAGCCAGTTTCCAGGTTGTCTCTAGGCTCGTTGGTTAATGGGTGCATAGAGCATCACCCCAGAGCATGGTGGACACAGCTTTTTAGAACGTGCTCCGACCTCATGGCTCTAGGCTGTTGGTTAATGGGTGCATAGAGCATCACCCCAGAGCGTGGTGGGCACAGCTTCTTAGAACATGCTCCGACCTCATGGCTGCATGGGCGTCCACTGTGCGGTGTTGGTTGCCCCACCTCAGGACTCGGGTGTCCCTGCTCCCCCCTGTTACACGTGGTTCTGGATGAGCAGCCTGGGCCTGTCCCCCTGACTCCTGGGGTGAGTCTCTGAAGTGATGTGGTGCCTCCAGGGCATGCTGTGGTCATTTCCCGAGGAGTCCTGCCTGACGGCCATCAGAGAGACAGGTCTGTGGGTGTAGAAGCTTGTTGTTCCATGTCACTATCAGGAAAGTGTTCTAGGTCTCACTGCCAATGTGATGGACATGTCCTGGCATTCCGAATACAGTGGCTTCAGAGAACCCAGTGGGAAATGAGGCTGAGGGTCAGCTTCATTCCAGGGACTCTTAGGCGGCGGGACTGAGGCAGTCATCAGGGATGCTAGGTCCCGAGGCCAGTGCCACGCGGCCACAGGGAAGATGTAGCTTGACCCTGGATGACAGAGTGCGCTTTCTCCCACTGGCCCCCGGAGGCTGGTGGCGAAAGGCCCCTTCTGTGCCTGGCCTGGATGAGGGGTGCTTGGCAAGAGCAGACACACACACATCTCAGGGACCGTGGGCTCAGAGAGGTGGAACAGCGCCCGCTGCTGCTGGTGGGGCCTGAACCCAGACTTCCAGCTGTGCCCTCCTCGCCCTGGGACGGACCACAGCTCTGCACCTGGAGTGTGTTGATGAAAGCAAAGGTGCTCAGAGGGAAGCAGGAGAGGGCACCGGGGGCCTCTACTGGCACAGGGCGCCTGGGCCCTGACCCCTTGGTGAAGACCACCTCTGGGGGCTGAACCTCCCCGGCCAGTGGCCCAAAGTGCCCTTCACCCCCAATGTCTCCCATCAGATGTGGATGAATGTGCCACGGGCCTGGCCCAGTGTGCACACGGCTGCCTCAACACGCACGGCTCCTTCAAGTGTGTGTGCAATGCGGGCTACGAGCTGGGTGCTGATGGCCGGCAGTGCTACCGTGAGTGGACAGTGGGCGACGGCACCACCGGGCGTGGAGATGCCACATGGCTCCCCAGGCCCCCACAGCTGTCGGCTCGCTTTGGCTGAGGGGCAGAACTTCCTTGTCAGTCGAGGGCGGCGTTGGGCCTGGGGGCTGACTGTGGGTCCTGGGAGGATGGGGGAGGACAGAGGGACCCCAGGAGGACAGGGTTCCAGGGTCCACTGAGCCCAGGAGCTCCGTGCAGCCTGTTTCCCAGTGGACTGGCAGCAGCTAGGGCGGGAGGACTGCGCCAGCTCGGGGTATCCCCCCAGCACTGATCCCACGTCCCTGGTGGCTCTGGACGCAGGGATCGAGATGGAGATTGTGAACAGCTGTGAGGCAGACAACGGCGGCTGCTCCCACGGCTGCAGCCACAGCAGCGCGGGCCCCGTCTGCACCTGCCCCCATGGCTACGAGCTGGACGAGGACCAGAGGACGTGTATCGGTGCGAGCCACCTCCTTCCTGACTGCCGTCCCCCAAGCCAGAGGCTCGCTGCTGCCCTGGGGCAGTGCCCGGGTTTGATGCCGTGAATGGGAACCTCCCTCCTGTTGCCCCCAGTCCTGTTCCCTCAGCCCCGGGAAGGGGTGGGGGTGGTACAAGGGGGCCTGGTGAGAGGCAGCATCGAGACCCCGCCGAGCACCCACCACCCCATGTCCACCTGCAGCTCTGCTCAGCCACTTGGTCAACACCCATGTGCTGTGGCACGTGAGCATCCCCTCTGCATCAGCGGGCACTTCCTAGCACCTGCCACTCCCTACCCTGCTCCCACAGCAGGCGGGGTGGCCCTGGGCTGCCACCTGCGTCCTGGTGTGCCGTGTGTGCGGGGCCGGGGACGTACCTGGGTGCCTATGTGATTGTGGGCGAGTATGTGCAACTCACATGCAGGTGTGCATACAGTCATGTGCAAGTGTGTGTGTGCATGTGGTTGCCTGCAGGTAGTTGTGGGTGGGTGTGCATGTGGTTGTGTGCAGGTAGTTGTGGGTGGGTGTGCGTGTGGTTGTGTGCAGGTTTTTGTGTGCACGTGTGTGTGTGGTTGTGTGCAGGTAGTTGTGTGCAGGTGTGCACGTGGTGTGTAGGTGTGTTTGTGAGGTGTGCGTGTGGCTGTGTGCAGGTAGTTGTGCATGGGTGTGCGTGTGGTTGCCTGCAGGATTTTGTGCGCACGTGTGCGTGTGGTTGTGTGCAGGTGGTTGTGTGCAGGTGTGCACGTGGTGTGTAGGTGTGTTTGTGAGGTGTGCGTGTGGCTGTGTGCAGGTGTGTGCACACTACCATGCTGTGGAAGGAGTGCACGTGGGTGGCACTGGTGCCAGCTGGGTTGTGGTGTGTGCCCTGCAGACGTCGACGACTGTGCCGCCTCCCCCTGCTGCCAGCAGGTTTGCACCAACAGCCCCGGTGGCTACGAGTGCAGCTGCTATGCTGGCTACCGGCTCAGTGCGGATGGCTGCGGGTGTGAGGGTGAGTGGTGGGCGGCTGGGGTGGCTGGGGAGTGGGCCGTCCTAAGGATGACACGGGGTGGGCTCTGGCCCCCGCCCAGCACTCTGTCTCTGGGTGTTGGTTTAATGCCTGCCGTCTGCAGGCTTGTGGAGGCCTTCCTGTTCCCTCCCCTGTGTGGTCACTTTCTCTCTGGGCTGGACCTGCACCCCCAACTGCCTCTGGCCTGCCCTTTCTCGAGTAGGAGGCCAGGAGGGTGGCTGTGGCGTGGGTGTCACCCAGCAGGTCCCCATCCCATGGGGAGGGGTGGGGCGGGAGCACCGCCCCAAGGCCCCGACCCCTGGAGGACGGGCGCCACCCCTGGGTTTGCCCGCAGACGTGGACGAGTGCGCCTCTGGCCGCGGTGGCTGCGAGCACCACTGCGCCAACCTGGCCGGCTCCTTCCAGTGCTCCTGTGAGGCCGGCTACCAGCTGGACGAGGACCGCAGGGGTTGCACCTGTGAGTCTCCGCCTGGCCCCATGGGACCCTGTCTTCCTGCAGCACCGGGGCCTTACTCCCTGCTTCCCAGCTGGATGGACCTCACCTTAGACCAGCCTCCCACTGTGGGATGGGCTAGGGATGGGTGGGTGAGAGGGACTGGACAGACAGGGGCCCCCAGGCAAGGTGTTACGCTGGGGTCCCAGTGGTCCAGCTTCAGCTCCTCCCAGACGAGAGGAGGGACTTCATTCAGGGACTGAGGACCATGTCCAGAGCAGAGGGCTCTCCTGTCCCCGCGCCCTCTCCACACTTAGGGTCCCTCGGGCTAGTGTGGGAGCCGGGACAGCTGGGGCGGACGTGGCGAGAGTCAGGTCCTCAGGACCTGGAGCCTCCTCTGTCCTGAGAAGTAGGCTCACTCCTGGTGACCAGGGTGAGGAGGGGCATGGTGGAGTCTGTAGGTGGGGGTCCTGGGGTGGCACCGAGGGGCAGGGGAGTCAATCCTGACGAGGACAGGTGAGCGGCAGGGACTCAGGGGCCTTCGTGCTCTGCCCAGCCCTGGAGCTGCCCGAGCTGGTCCTGGACGGCCACCTCCCCCTCGGGCGCCCCCCTCTGCACGTCGCGGTGCTCCAGGACGAGCTGCCCCACCTCTTCCAAGACGACTACGTCGGGGCTGAGGAGGAAGAGGCCGAGGCACGGGGCGAACACACACTGCAGGAAAAGTATGGTGAGAGGCGGGCCCGTCCCCGGGCCTCTGTGCCAGCACCCCCTGGGCCCGGCTGCTGCCCAGCCTACGGTCCTGGGCATGAGGAAGTCTTCCTGTGAGCGCCTTGTTTGACCAAGGCTCAGAGAGGCCAAGAGGCTTGCTCAGTCTGCCCAGTGTGTCCGGGGCTGAGCCTGGCTGCCCACTTAAGGCCCTTTCTGGCCCCTGTGTGGCTCCCTTGTCTCCGTTCACCCACGTGGGGCCTGCATGGCCCGAGGATGCCCTGTGTCCCCTTCTCTGGGTAGGGTCCAGGGCGAGGGGCCAGGCTCTGAGGCTCCTCTCTCAATCCGTCCCCCAGTCTGCCTGGACGACACCTTTGGCCCAGACTGCAGCTTGACCTGTGATGACTGCAGGAATGGGGGAACCTGCCTCCCCACGCTGGACAGCTGTGACTGCCCCGATGGCTGGACCGGGCTCGTCTGCAACGAGAGTGAGGCTGCTATGGGGGCGGGGCTATGTGGGGGACAGGGCCCAGGAGCCCTAGGACCTGCATGGCACGGACAGTCCACTCCTCCTACCGTCCTGGGCAGGGGCTTCCTGGGTCCTTCCATTCACTCATTCCTTCAGGGTCTCCCAGCTGCCTTCTCCACGCCAGGTCCTCTTCTAGGTGCTGTGAGACCCTGGGGGCTCGCAGAGCCTGGTGTCTGCCCCTCAGAGATGTTACGGTCGATGAGGGTCCAGCCACAAGCAAGCCAGCAGCTAACTGAGACAAAAAGGGGTCTGATGAAGAGCAGTGGGTGGGCAGGCCAGTCATGCTAGAGTCTCCGGGGGGACAGGTGACTTCCCCAGGCCACACAGCAAGTGGGCAGCTGAAGCACATTTGAACACTGCTCTCTCCCACCCTCTGTCCAGGGCATGTCCACTCCCTGCCCAGCGGCCCTCTAGTCTCAGAGGCCATAGTGACTGAAAGTGCTGGTTGAGAAGGTGCACCTGTTGGAGTTCAGAGGGAGAGGATGCAGGATTGATGAGTGATGTCTGCCATACATGTGGGCGGGGTCCCGGGGCACAAGTGCCGTTGGGTGCTGCTCTGGGAAGTTGCTTCTGAACTGGAGGCTTGACCCCCAGGAGGGTGTCTGTATCTCTGGAGGGGTTTCTGAGTGCTGGGTCCTTTTGCGGGCCGACGACCCTAAGCTCCTCTGTCCCCCTTGCAGCTTGTCCTCCGGACACCTTCGGGAAGAACTGCAGCTTCTCCTGCAGCTGTCAGAACGGCGGGACCTGTGACCCTGTGACGGGGGCCTGCCGCTGCCCCCCAGGGGTCGGCGGAGCCCACTGTGAGGACGGTGGGTGCAGCCCCTCCTTGACCTCTGGGTTCATCCTGGGGGTGGAGGTGAGGGGCAGGCACCACCTCTTGGCTCCTGGTCCCCTTTCTCCTGCAGTGGTGGGGAAAGTGACGGTATGGTATAGAGGAAGCCCTTTAGTGCAAGGAGCACTGGGTTATCATTGGCTGTTCTCACAGGGCCTGACTAACGCAGGTGGTGAGGACTTGTGGGAAGAACAGCACTTTTGTAACTGGGTCCCCTGAGAAGTGGTGAACTCCCTGTTCCTGGATGCATTCAAGAAGAGCTACGTGATGGCTGGGTGGGGTTTGCAGAAGGGAGCGTGCCTGGGCTGTGGCTTCTTGGGATGACACTAACATCCTTTCTAACTCTGAAGTTGCAACATTTTTGGAGGAACTGGAGTCCACAGAAATTTCCCAGGTGCCTGACACTTCATTTTAAAGTCTTCAGACCTTTACGTTTCTGCTACTTTTGCTGGCAAATACAGCTAGTATATCAAGGACTTCTGTCTTAGCAGCGATGGCAACAATTGGTGGACGGTTCCCAGTGCCCAGGCGGCCTGTGTGGGGTGGCAGGGTAGGTCTTTCTGCCTCCTCCCTCCGGTCACCTTCTCAGCTTGGTCGCATCCCTGTTTCTTTTCCTGCAATCTGCCATCCCTACTCTGAGTGAGAGCTGAAAGCACCCTGCCTGTTGGAAGCTGTATGTGTGTTGTTCAGTTGCTAAGTTGTGTCCCACTTGTGACCCTGTGGACTGCAGCACACCAGGCTCCTCTGTCCTTCACTCTCTCCCAGAGTTTGCTCAGACTCGTGTCTGTCGAGTCGGTGATGCCATCCAACCATCTCATCCTCTGCGCCCTTTCTCCTCCTGCTCTCAATCTTCCCCATCATGAGAATCTTTTCCAGTGAGTTGGCTCCTTGCTTCAGGTGGCCAAAGGATTGGAGCTTCAGCTTCCAGTGAATATCCAGGGTTGATTTCCCTTAGGATTGACTGGTTTGATCTCCTTGCTGTCCAAGGGATTCTCAAGAGTCTTCTCCAACTCCACAGTTTGAAAGCATCAGTTCTTTGGTGTTCAGCCTTCTTTATGGTCCAAATCTCACATCCATACATGACTACTGGAAAAACCATAGCTTTGACTATACGGACCTTTGTCAGCAAAGTGATGTCTCTGCTTTTTAATAATGTGCATTTAGGTTGGTCATACCTTTCCTTCCAAGGAGCAAGCGTCTTTTAAATTCATGTATATGTGATGGGTCCTCAGTGGACCCATGGGACTCCTAGCAGATAAAGGGCCTCCATCTCAGTACTTCCCTTGGTGATGTGGTGTGGCTTCCTAGAGACTAGGCCTCAGTCAGGGTCCTGTGAGTAAAGTGCACCTGTGCAGGTGAGCTGGAGAAGGTTCGTCCCAGCTCTCAGGGGCCCCTCTACGAGTTTCCTAGACTCCAGGTGCCCCGGGCTCATGACTGTCCCTCTAGCCTCTGCCTCCGTCTCCCCATGGCCTCCTCTTTTTGTGTCTAGCCTCCCTCTCCTTTCCCTTCTCGGGACACTTGTTGGGTTAGCTCGCTGGGACAGTCCAGGATGGTCCCACCAGGAGATCTGGATGGCCAGGATGTGGACGTTCCTTGGGGTCACCATGCAGGTCCCTGAAGCCCTTCAGAAGGCAGGTCAGGGGCAGAGCTGAGTCAGAGTGAAGCATTTGGGGAGGAGGGCACAACCCCGCCCTGGCCCTGGGCCCCTTGAACTTGGGCCTGTGTCCTTCCCTCTGTGAGTTCCGGAGGCCAGGCTCGATGACCACTGAGGGACAGGCATCAGGATGCTGTCGGTGCCAGTCAGATGGAGAGCGTGGGCTCTCGGAGTCACTCCTGCATGTGGTGAAGATGTGATGGCCTCCGGTCTGGCCACCGTCCGGGGCCGCAGACCCTGGGGGCACAGGCCCGCAGGGGCAGACGGCCACATTCATGGGGCTCACCTCATCCTGCCCTGCCCCCGGAGGCCCTCGCCAGCCCCAGGGACCCTCTCTGTCTGGGGCACAGGGTCCTTGGGCTTCCGGTGGCCCTGAAGCCCTGTGGCTGTACCCTGGTGGCCCAGGCCTCTCCAGGCTCCTGTACTGGGTGCTAATGTCACTCTCGGAGCATCTCCTTGGGTGGGAGGCCATGTCTGGGTGGGCAGTCAAGAGGCCCCCCTTCCCCCAGGCTGCCCCAAAGGCTTCTATGGCAAGCACTGCCGTAAGAAGTGCCACTGTGCCAACCGGGGCCGCTGCCACCGCCTCTACGGGGCCTGCCTCTGTGACCCGGGGCTCTACGGCCGCTTCTGCCACCTGGGTGAGTCCCACTGACCGCTGGGCGCTTGGATCTGAGGGGGGTGGGGCCACACAGTGGGCTGGGTTCTTCCTGCCTGGGTCCAGCTTGTGTTCAACCATCAGTCTTCACAGATAAGGACACAGGGGCTCAATGAGGTCCCCAGCTGGGGTGAGGGGCCTGCAGACTCAAAGTCCTTTGGACTGTGCTGGCTGCCAGAGCATCTGGGTGGGCGGCCCTCGCCCCAGTCAGGCTGGTGGGTGGCTTGCAGGCCTGGGTGGGGGCAGGTCCCCCCACCCTCGGGAGCTCCAGGGCACAGAGCTTGTCTTGGCTTTTGGAACTTCCTGGGAGCAAGTCCTGAGCCCCCATTGGGGTCACGCCCCCCTTCCCTGGGTCCGCAGACACCCAGAATGGTGCAGGGAGAAGCGGTGGGCTGCTGGAGAAAAGCCAGCAGGCCTCACCCCAGCAGCTCTTGTAGGAGGATTGTTCAGAGGGAGGCAGTGAGGATCCCAGGTATTCCCTGGCTGGGAAGTGCCTCTCTATGAGCCTGTTTCTCGTCTGCAAAGTGGGCAGTGTGCCTGGTGCTCTAGGCACCAACGACTCTGTGTGGGGTCCCAGATACAACTAGGTGGACGGGGTCAGAGATCTTGGCTGGAGTGGGCGCTGGCAGTGGGCAGGCCCCCCTCACACTGCATTCTGGGGTGCAGCCTGCCCGCCATGGGCCTTTGGGCCAGGCTGCTCAGAGGAGTGCAAGTGTGAGCAGCAGAATACGCGTGCGTGCGATAAGAGGGATGGCAGCTGTGCCTGCAAGGCGGGCTTCAGGGGCGAGTGGTGCCAGGATGGTGAGTACAGGGCCGGGGGGAGGAAGAGGACCCCAGGGGAGGAGGACAGGCCCCAGGGGAGGGTGAGCAGGTCCCAAGGGAGAGGGACAGGCCCCAGCAGAGGGGGACAGGCCCCAGGAGAGGGGGAAAGGCCCCAGGGGAGAGGGACAGGCCAGGGGAGGGGGGACAGGCCCTAGGGGAGAGGGACAGGCCCCAGGGGAGAGGGACAGGCCCCAGGGGAGGGCGGACAGGTCCCAGGGGAGAGGAACAGGCCCCAGGGGAGAGGGACAGGCCCCAGGGGATGGGGACAGGCCCCAGGGGAGGGGGAAAGGCCCCAGGGGAGAGGGACAGGCCAGGGGAGGGCGGGCAGGTCCCAGGGGAGAGGGACAGGCCCCAGGGGAGGGGGGACAGGCTCCAGGGCCCTTGGAACCTTGCAGACGCCTTTCCCCTCTCCCTCTGCAGAGTGCCAGCCGGGCTTCTTTGGGCCAGGGTGCCGGCAGGCGTGCACCTGCCCCCCGGGCGTGGCCTGCGACCCTGTCAGTGGCGAGTGTGGGAAGCAGTGTCCCGCTGGTTACCACGGGGAGGACTGCGGCCAAGGTGAGTGGCCCCAGTGCCCAGGTAGGGTGCAGGGTATCTGGCCGTGCAGGGCGCCAGGCACCAGAAGTGCTGGAGCTGGGTACCGTGTCAGCCCTAAAGCCTGGCTCTGGCAGCACCTTGACTGCTGTGTCCCCACCCTGGTCATGCAGTGGTGACTCAGCCACAGGTCTGCCTGTCCCTGTGCACCCAAGAGGGCAGGAGCTCATGTGTGTGTGTGTATACACGCATGTACACTTTGTGTGTGTGTGTGTGTGCGCGTGCGTGTGGATGTGCAGGGCTGCTGGCAGGGTTGTTACCACTCCCAGATCATCCCCTCCCTTGCTCGTTCACTCCCTCCATCATGGGACAGACTGAGTGCGCTTTGTGCTGGAAGCCAGCCGGGGGCTCCTCCCTCGTGGGTCTGAGCAGGCAGGACAGAGGCAGTTGCTCCCAGGGGTGGTGTCTCGAGAGGCCTGGGCTGGAGGTGCCAGCGTGATGACTGTAGGCCCTCCGTGTGGATGCCGAGGCTGGGACAGTGTGAATGGGTGCCAAGCAGGGAGAGGCTGGAGGCAGGAGGTCCTCGTTTATATGGGGGAGCCCTTGATGTGAGCATCAGCACTGCCGTGGCTGCCAACGGAGTGTAGGCAGGTCGGGACCTCCCTCAGTGCAGGGTACACTGTCCTCACCCATCAGCCAAGGCAGGTGGGAGTGGAGAGGGGGCCTGCAGTGTGACTGGCGTGACTCCCACTGGAGGCAGTGGTCCGAGTCCCCTCAGGGACGAGGAGGGCCTGGGGGCCACTGCCGACCCCAACCCGGGGAGTCAGTCTCCCTCTACACCCAGGCCTGGACCCCCCTCTCAGTGGTGGTCCTGGAGACCCCCGGGAAGATCTGGGCTCTGATTCCCTTGGTGCAGGAGGGCTGTGTGTAGGGCTTAGAACCCAGCTTGGAAACCAAGTATCCCCACAAGCCCAACCTACACTCGGGGGGCCTCTGTGGTCTCGAGGGCCTTCAGGAGCCAGGCACGTCATCCCATCCGTGAACCAGCGTGGGAGCTGGTGGACCTCGCCTGCCTGGCGTGGCCTCAGGCTCCGTGACTCCCCTGACTTCTCTCTGCGCCCTCCCCTTCCTCCACTCCTGCCGGCGGCCGCTGTCCAGCAGTGCCCTCCAAGGAGGCCTGAGTGCTGAGACTTGAAGGGCCTTAACCCCCGTCCTTCCCTGCCGGACTTCTTTGTCTTCCTTTCCCTTTTCTCTTCAAAAGCATCCAGGGCTCCAGGGATGGGTGGCGGGACATGGACACATCTTTTCGGCCATGATGGGCCCCCTGCTGTAGTCAGGTCTGGAGAGCATCTGTACCCCAAACACGTCTGCCCGTCAGTGGAGCGGGGACCCCCCAGATGGCGGGACAGCTCCGTGTGCCCTGCTGGGCCTCCCTGCCCCTGTCCACGCTGCCTGGGTGCCTGCATGTGCGCCCAGCGTGTGTGCCGCCTGGGGTCCTGTGGGTGAGCAGGTGCCTGTAGGTGTGGGCCCTCAGGGCAAGGGTTCAAGGGGTGTGTCCTTTGTCCAGAGCCCATCCCGGGGCCGGAGAGACCCCAGGCCTGGGACCTCACGCCATTCCGGCTGACATCTCCCCCTACCCAGGGAGGGCGCGTCCTCAATTCTCAGTCCCGCTGAGTGTTGTGGTGGGAGAGACGGGTTTTCTGATTCTTTGGTGTGAAGTGTGGACCCCAGCCTGTCCACTCCAGGTGCCTGGCTGGCCTTCCAGGGCCCAGAACTTTCTTTATAGCAGCATCACAGCAGCCACATGGTGCTGGGGCCAGCAGGGCCTTCTCATCATCTGGGTTACCGCCCTAGTCAAGCAGGTATAGGGGGGACAGGGGGCCCTGCCAGGCCATTGGAGCCACCACTGCAGCCCACATGGGTGGGGTCAGGCTCCATGATCCCAATGTTCTTTTCTGAAGCTCTACTTTGGGCCCAGAGCGGCTGGCCCCTCCTCCCCAGGCTTTTCTCACTCCCGAACACGTGGTGACCACATGGGGTCCCCATGGTGGACCACAGTGGGAGGAAGGCAGACAGAGCGGGCCTGCCACCGCTCTCCAGGGTCCTGACTCACCCCCCATAGGCCCTGCCATCTGCGGCCTCCAGGCCACCCCTCACCACTGCTCCTACGTGGGCCTTTCCCTGCCCCGTGTCCCCATCTCCTGTTCACTCCTGTGACTGCCCTCATCACCCTGGGGACCCGGGCTGTGTCCAGCAACCCTGTGGGGCAGGTGAAGGGGGCAGGTGCTGGGGACAGGTGAGGGGGGCAGGAGCAGGGGGCAGTTGGGGGTGCAGGTGAGGGGGGCAGGTGCAGGGGACAGGTGAGGAGGGCAGGTGCAGGGGGCAGGTGCAGAGGGGAGGAGGGGAGGGCAGGTGCAGGGGGCAGGTGGTACAGGTACAGGGGGGAGGAGAGGAGGGCAGGTGCAGGGGGCAGGTGGGGGTGCAGGTGAGGGGGCAGGTGTGGGAGGCAGGTGAGGGGGGCAGGTGGAGGGGTAGATGAGGAGGGAAGGTGTGGGGGGCAGATGAGGGGGGACAGGTTCCAGGGAGGCAGGTGGGGGGGCAGGTGTGGGGGGCAGGTGAGAGTGTGACAGGTGCCAAGGGTGGCAGGTGGGGGGACAGGTAGGGGGACAGGTGCTGGGTGGGGTGGAGGTCAGGGGAGGAGGGCCACTCTGAGTGGGGGCCCTGAGGCTCTCCGCTCCCCGCCCCTAGAGTGCCCAGCAGGGACGTTTGGCCAGAACTGCTCAGGCTCCTGCTCCTGTGGGGACGCCCCCTGCAACCGGGTCACAGGGCAATGTCTGTGCCCCCCGGGGAGGACCGGGGACGACTGTGGGGCAGGTGAGTGGCAGCCGTGGCCCAGGGTCACCTCAGCTCCCTGTGCTACACAATGCCTGGCCACGTTTACAGACCCCAACCCTGGAGCCCTGCAGACCCCAGGCCCATCCACAGCAGCTACGAGAGCTCACACCACCAGCCTTGGGTCTGGATGTGGGCATCTGTGGCTGCCCCGTGGCCGAGCCTGCAGAGGGGACACTGGGAACTGTCAGCCACGGGGACAGCTTGGCCAGCGGCCCCCCGCCCTCCCCAGCCTGTGGTGGGTCCTCTAAGCTCCTGTTCATTGCATGTGGGTCTCCCGGTTCTTCTGGGGCCCCCCTTTTGCTTGTTGAGCATCCTGGGGCAGGGGGTCTCCCCCTGGGGTGAATGCCCTAAAGTCTACAGCCTGTGAGTGGACTAGGGGTTCCCATGACCTGCCCCCTCCCTCCTCTGGGATGACTCAGTTGGGAAGAGATATCCCTGCTCCCCAGTGGGCCCAGCAAGGCCTGGAAGACTGACTACCTCTGTGTGTGTGTGTGGGGGGGGTTGCTAGATTGTCCCGAGGGCCGCTGGGGGCTTGGCTGCCAGGAGATCTGCCCGCCGTGTGAGCACGGTGCCGCCTGTGTGCCGGAGACTGGAGCCTGCCTGTGCCGCCCCGGCTTCATGGGCAGCCGCTGCCAGGATGGTGAGTGCCCGCTGCCCCCACCTCAGCCCTGCCCGCAATCACAGCCGGCCCCATGTCCGGCCCCAGCTACGCTCAGCCTGTCTCTGCCCACAGCCTGCCCTGCTGGCTGGTTTGGACCTGGCTGCCAGACGCAGTGCTCCTGTGCCAACGATGGGCTCTGCCACCCAGTGACCGGCCGGTGCAGCTGCGCCCCTGGGTGGACCGGCCTCAGCTGCCAGAGAGGTAGCGGCCTGGTGTCCAGGCGTCCCTCCCCACCCCTGACCCGACTGTGGTCACCTGCGCAGGGTGCCCAGCCTTTGCTGCTCTGTTGCAGCCTGTGACAGCGGCCACTGGGGCCCCGACTGCAGCTTCGCCTGCAACTGCAGTGCAGGCCACGGGGGCTGTGACGCCGTCAGCGGCCTGTGTGTGTGTGAAGCCGGCTACGTGGGCCCGCGGTGTGAGCAGCGTGAGTCCCGGCCTGGCCCGCACACGCATGTGCACATGTGTGCTCATGTGCGTACACACACGCACGCTCACGTGCACACATATGTACACACACACGTACAAGTGTCAGGGGGACCCAGCCCTGCTCCCTGTCCCCAGACAAGCAGGAAGTCTCCTCATCTAAGCCTACCCCCAACCTCCCCCATCTGGCCCCCCCACCACCCACCACCCTCATACCTGCCTGGGCTCAAGAGATGGCCCACGTGGAGCAAAGGCAGCAAGAGATGGCTCAGTGGCACCCTAGGGGGCACCTGCCACCTGTGGGAGGGGAGGAGAGTGTCTGCTAAGGACCAAGGGCCCTGCGCTTCAGTGTCGACCCCCACCCGGCCCGGGCCAGTGGGCCTGGGTGAGCTGGGGGCTTGGTCCCTAGCTGGGAGGGATGCAGAGGCCTTGGGTAAGGGAGGGGCTTCCCCTGCCCCACAGCCCAGGCCCTGGGCAGGACTGGGGCAGGCTCACTGTACCCCCAGCTGAGAGTCCGGTGTCTCAGGGTGTCCCCAGGGCTACTTCGGGCCGGGCTGTGGGCGGCAGTGCCAGTGCGAGCACGGGGCGGCCTGTGACCATGTCAGCGGGGCCTGCACCTGCCCTGCCGGCTGGAGGGGCACCTTCTGTGAGCGAGGTGAGCCAGGGCGCGGGCCGGAGGGGTGTGGGAGGGGTGGCCGGCGTGCGGGCGGGTCTTGTGACCCCGGTGGTCTCCTGTCACCGCCCCGCCTGCAGCCTGCCCAGCTGGCTTCTTTGGAGTGGACTGTGGCCATGCCTGTGACTGCAGTGCCGGAGTCCCCTGTGATCCCGTGAGCGGCTCCTGCCTCTGTCCTTCCGGCCGCCAGGGCCCCCGCTGTGCCCAGAGTGCGTGAGGCCCCCGTCAGCCCTGGGCGCTGCCCGTTAGGGTTAGGGTCCATCCTTGTGTGTGGCCACCCAGGTCAGAAGGAGGGGCGCTAGATCTCAGCAGCCTGGGACCATCTGCTGCAGCCCCTCCTGGGGTCCATCACCCCCGGCCCCTGACCCCCTCTCTCCTGCAGCCTGCCCAGCCCACATGTTCGGCCACAACTGCAGCCAGGCCTGCTCCTGCTTTAATGGGGCCTCCTGTGACCCTGTCCACGGGCAGTGCCACTGTGGCCCTGGCTGGACGGGGCCCACCTGCCTGCAGGGTAAGCCCTGATCGGGAGTCTGGAGCCAGCTGTCATACTTGTCCCTCCCTGGGCCATGCAGGGTGACATGGGTGGGACTTGAGGGGGATCTAAACCTCTCTGGGCAGGGAGGGTGGGAGTCTGTCTCCCTGCTATGGGGCACCTGGGGAGGGAGGGAGGCCTTAGGACTCCTAAGGGACCACACCCTTCAGCGCTGAGCCCCCAGAGACTGGCCGGCGGGCCCGGGGAGCCCTGGGCAGCTCGTCCTAGAGGCGGCCCCAGTTCCCGCCCCTAAAGTTTGGTGTCGGGCTTTGGGATGAGCCTGCAGGTCCAGTGGGCTGGCCTTACCGGGGTTCAGGCCTCTGGCCTGGCTGGCGGGGAAACCACAGGTTGCTTCTCTCTCTGGCCTCAGCCTGCCCAGAGGGCCTCTATGGTGAGGACTGTCAGCACTCCTGCCTGTGCCAGAATGGGGGCAGCTGTGACCCTGTCTCAGGACACTGCACCTGCCCAGAGGGCTGGGCCGGCCTGGCCTGTGAGAAGGGTGAGTGTCAGGCCGGTGGAGGAGAGGCCCTGGGGGTCTGGGGGCACCCAAGGCCACTGCCCTGGCCCCCTCCCTCTGAGGCCCAAGACGGCTGCCTGGCGTTGAGGGGCAGGGCCCTGGGTGTACCCTGTGGTGTCACCACCCCCGGGCACCTATCCTTCCCAAGGACCCAGGATCCGAGGCTCAGGGTGCAGGAAGCATGGGCAGGGCAGGTGTCCCAGGCCCCCAGGCATCACCCGCCCCGTCTCTGCAGAGTGCCTCCCGGGGGTCTTTGAAGTTGGCTGCCCGCACAGCTGCGGGTGCCTCAACGGTGGCCTCTGTGATCCGCACACCGTCCACTGCCTCTGCCCAGCCGGCTGGACCGGGGACAAGTGCCAGAGCTGTGAGTGGGTGGCTCGGGGACCCATGGGGGAGGCCAGGAGGCCCCTCGGGCCCCTGTGGGGTGGCCTCCATCGTGCCAGAGTGTGGGGCCTCAGCAGGGTGGGCAGTGGGTAGGAGAGGGCAGGGCTGCGGTCTGAGCTCCCCAGGCCTACTGCCTCTGTCCGGGGAGCCGCCCCGAGCTGGACTCAGCCTGCCTGCCTCTTTCGCCACAGCCTGTCCCGAGGGCACCTTTGGGGTCCGCTGTGAGGAGCGCTGCGCCTGCCGGTGGGGGGCCACCTGCCACGCCGTCACTGGGGCCTGCCTCTGTCCCCCGGGGTGGAGGGGCTCGCGGTGTGAGAGCGGTGAGCCCTCAGCTCTGCTGGTGCCCAGGGTGGGGGCGGGTCCTCCACACGGTGACCCCTCGGGCCCCCGCCCCCCAACCCCAGGGCTCCCCACCACCTCCGCCCGCGCCTCCCCGCAGCCTGCCCACCCAGCTGGTTTGGAGAGGCCTGTGCCCAGCGCTGCCAGTGCCCCCCGGGCGCCGCCTGCCACCACGTCACCGGGGAGTGTCACTGTCCCCCGGGCTTCACAGGGCCCAGCTGTGAGCAAGGTGGGTGCCGGATGTGGGCAGGCCTGAGGGCAGTTCAGGCCACATGCGCTTCTGGACTGGGCCCCAGAGCTCTGCCCCCAAGAGGGGCCCGGTGTGAGGGAGGGTGCCTTCTCCGGGCCGGGCCAGGACTGACCCCTGCCGCCTCCCCCAGCCTGCCCACCTGGCACCTTTGGGGAGCGCTGTGGGCAGCAGTGCCACTGCCCCGGCGAGAACCAGGCCTGCCACCCCGCCTCGGGGACCTGCGCGTGTGCCCCCGGCTACCACGGCGCCGGCTGCCAGCAACGTGAGTGCTGCCTCGGCTGCCCGCCGGCCCACTGGAGTGATGGTGGGAAAGGGGGAGGGGCTTCAGGAGCCCCCCACCCCTGGCAGCTGGCCCCTCCCTCCGCAGGGTGCCCACCAGGGCGGTTTGGGCCTGGCTGTGAGCTGCTGTGTGGGTGTCTCAACGGGGGCTCTTGTGACGCGGTCACTGGGGCCTGCCGCTGCCCCGCCGGATTCCTTGGGACTGACTGCAGCCTCGGTGAGTGGCTGGGGTGTCTTCTCCCTGCACCTCGACAGGCAGGGCCACGCCATCCGGCCTGCAGGGCAGACAGCCCCTGACCGTGCCACTCCTTGGGTCCCTCACTGGGACTGGCTGCAGACCAGGCTAAGCTGGGGGATCGATGTGGCCAAAACGTCTCCTCGGCCTGCCCTGCCTGGCCGTGTGCTGCGCCCTCGACCCGGGCTGTGTCCACCAGGAGCCCTGCAGAAGCCAGCTGGTGTCCTACCGAGAGAAGGGCCTCTCCCTGAGTCACGTGGGGACTTTCCGACCATCTGGGGCTGGGGCTGGTGGAAGTGGGTGGGGGCACCGTGAGTCACTCACTGTAGTGTGAGCCCGGCCCCCCGCAGAGCCTGCAGCCGAGAGAGACACCAGGGCAGGCGGGGCCTCAGCGGCAGGTGGCCCTGCCCTGTCTGGGCAGACAGGGCGGGAGTCTCCCCACCCAGCCTGCCCTGGCCCAGTCCTGTCCCATCCGGGTTGACAGAGCAGAGGCAGGGAGATCGAGCCAGGAGTGGCCACCCTCGCCTTTCCTCCCGGCAGCCTGTCCACACGGCCGCTTTGGCCCTGGCTGCGCCTACGTGTGCGGGTGTGGGCAGGGGGCGGCCTGTGACCCCGTGACCGGCAGCTGCTCCTGTCCGCCTGGGAGGACCGGCGTCCACTGCGAGCACGGTGAGAACCCACTTGCCTGCTGCCTCAGGCACTTCGCATTCATCACTACACTAGCCGTGGGGGGCGTTGGTGACAGAGAGAAGGTAGAAGTGAAGGTGGTGATAGAGTGATAAATACGAGTCACGGGAGAGCGGGGTCCCTTCTGTTAATCCCCGAGGTGCCCTGAGGATATAAGTGAGGGCTTACTCATGTTGACCGCAATGCCCACTCGGATCATCCGATAGCACCCCATATCTTGCCTTGACCCGTGACTCCAGGACTCAGGCCATCAGTTGACCTCTCCAGTTCCCTGTGGCCAGTGGGGGATGAATAACTTCTTTCCCAGAGCCAGCCCCCACCGCCCAGCAGGAGGGGTCAGGCGACTGCTCCATCTTGAGGATGGAGCCAGCCTCTTGGCTGATGTCCTCCTGGAACGGGGTCCTGCTGGCCCTTCCTCCTGGGCCCAGCAGCTGGGAACCCACAGAGATGGAGGCCCGGAGCACAGGTGATGGTGGGGCAATCGGAGTGGCCCCTGGGACCGTCGTGGGGTTTGTGCTCATGATGGTAAGCAGGTCCTCAGGCCTTGCCCACACTGCTTGGTCTGACCCCACACCCTGGTAGGTCTGAGCCCTCTGCACCCTCTGGTCCTCTTCAGGGGGCCGGTCACACTCCCCCAGGTCCTGAGTCCTGACTTGAGCCAGGCCACTCCTCACCTCCAGGGGAGAACGGCAGCTAGGGGTCAGAGTCTGAAAGCACCACCTGGAGTGTGGGGCTGCCCAGCCTCCTCCGAACCTGGAGGGTGCCTCCTCCCCAGGAAGACTTCCCTGATCCCCTCCCGCCTGCTGGACAGGCACTCCCATCCTCTGGAGGGCCCTGGTCCCTTTCCTCCTGTGTAACTCTCAGCCCTGGCTCAGTTCTGGCCTCTGAGGAAGATGGATGAACTGGCAGGATGTGGTTGGTGCTGCTTCCTGGCACGTGTATGCCTTGGGGGCGGGGGGAGGAGGAAGTGTTTGTTGAATGACTGTCGGATCACGTGGGAGTGTCCTGGAGCGTGTCTGGCTCTGGACCAGAGCTCTGAGCACGCCCGCTTCACCCCTAGGCTGCCCCCAGAATCGGTTTGGTGTGAATTGTGAGCATGCGTGCTCCTGCAGGAATGGGGGCCTGTGTCACGCCACCAACGGCAGCTGTTCCTGTGGCCTGGGCTGGACTGGGCCACACTGCGAGCTGGGTGAGTCCGGGCCAGCCTGGGGGCGGCGGCGTGTGTGAGCTGGAGAGTCGCCGCCCGTAGCGGGTGAGGCCATGCCCGGTGTGGCAGGGGCTGGGTGGGGGAGGAGGGCCATAGCTTAGGGGCGATTGTGGGGAGGCACCCGGCTGCCGGAGGTCCGGGCGAGGCTCCCAGGGTCCCCTGGGTGAGGCTAGTGCCCCTGCTGTCCCGCGGCAGGAGGCTGACCCCCCGGCCCCTCCCCAGCCTGCCCCGCCGGGCGCTACGGTGCCGCCTGCAGCCTCGAGTGCTCCTGCCACAACCACGGGGCCTGTGAGCCCACGTCGGGGGCCTGCCGCTGCGGCCCTGGCTTCTACGGCCAGGCCTGCGAGCACTGTGAGTTGTAGGGTTGGGCCACCGCACCCCCGGGCGCGCACTCCTCTGCTTTCCGCGTCACTCCTTGTGGCGGCCCGATGCGACGAGGCCTGACCCAGCTTCGGGGCAGAGGGCCACAAGGGGCAGGCGCTGGGCCTGGGTGGGAGGAAGCGGGCTCCAGCCCCCAGCCCGTCCTTTGCTCTCTCTGGGCAAACTGAGTCACGGGCTCCGACCCGGGTCTCCCTCAGCCTGTCCCCCCGGCTTCCATGGGGCTGGCTGCCAGCAGACGTGCCAGTGTCAGCATGGCGCCCCCTGCGACCCTGTCAGCGGCCAGTGCCTCTGCCCTGCTGGCCTCCATGGCCAGTTCTGCGAGCGGGGTAAGTGTCTGCACCCCCACTCACTCCCACCCGGTCGGTCCCCCCGCCCTGGGCTCAGGACAGAGGATGCTGAGCCAGTGCCCCTTCCAGGGTGTGAGCCGGGCTCGTTCGGAGAGGGCTGCGGCCAGCAGTGTGACTGCGAGCTTGGGGTGCCCTGTGACCCCATCACCGGCCACTGCCTGTGCCCCCCTGGGCGCACAGGGACCACCTGTGACCTGGGTGAGTCGGGGTACCGCTTGGTGGGGGCAGGGGTATGGGTCTCTGTTGGTGGAATCGACTGTGTTTCTGGAGCCCACCTGTGTCACGTCCTGGCCTGGGCACTGCGTCCTCCTGCCCGGTCCCTCTGCTGGCGCAGTGGCTCACAGGGGCCCAGCACCAGGGTTCCTGCTCGGGGTTGTCGATGCCCGTCCTGCTTTACGGCTTTCCCCTGAGTCCCTGGGGGGGCCTCTCCCTGGGGTGGGGGGCCTTGGTCCTGGGGATGGGCCCCTGGTGAGGTGGGAAGGAAACCTCCCAGATGGGCCAGCTGGCCTGCGCGGGCTCTGTGTCTGCTCCTCAGGGCTCTTGGCCATCTTGCCCCTAGGGAGCCTCCCTGACCGCCAGCTCCCCTTCGCTGGCCTGGGGGCTGGTGGGAACATGGGGAAGAGATTCTGGGCCAGTGCCCGGCGCCCAGCACTTTCCCACGTGAGGGCTCACACAGGACAAATCTAAGGCTTGAGGTCTTTGCTCTTGCATGCTCCCTGGGGGTATCCTGAGGCCTGCGGTCCCAGCCCCGGGTGGACCGGAGTGGCACTCAGGCCTGTCCCTCCCGCCACCCCCACCCCACCCACAGGCTGCAGGAGGGGCTTCTTCGGGCCGGGCTGTGCCCTGCACTGCTCCTGTGGGGGTGGAGCCGACTGCGACCCTGTCAGCGGGCAGTGCCTCTGCGTGGACGGCTACACAGGGCCCACGTGCCGGCAGGGTGAGTCGGGCTCGGGGCGGGGGGCGAGAGGGGGACAGGGTGCTCGTGGGGTCAGGCGAGTGGCACGAATGTCACCATCTGAGCGCAATGCCCATGGTGTCTGCCTGGCCTCTGCTGGACAAAGTGTGGACCTTCCAGCCCCTGGACCGTGGGTGGGACTCAGCATACAGCCAACCCAAGAGCAGCAGGCGTGGGCTCAAACTGCAGAGGGTGGAGACCCCTTGGGCAGGGCTGGGTGATCCAGTGTGGGTGGGCGCTGACACAGCCCCCCGCCACCCCTTCCTCACCCTGCATGTGTGAACCAGGGCATGACAGTGTACCTATCCGAGGGTGCGTGTGTGCAGTAGCACAGGTGTGTGCTCCAGTCTTCCCAGCTGGCACTAGGGGTAAAGAACCCATCTGCCAATGCAGGAGACATAAAAGAAGCGGGTTCAGTCCCTGGGTTGGGGAGATCCCTGGAGGACGGCATGGCAACACACTCCAGTATTCCTGCCTGGAGAATCCCATGGACAGAGGATCCTGGCGAGCTGAAGTCCATGGGGTCGCGAAGAGTCAGACATGATTTAGTGACTGAGCACGCAGCACGTGCTCCTGTCTTCATGCTGGCACCTGTGTCTCCCAGCGTGTGTGTGTGTGTGTGTGTGTGTGTGCTTCTGTGCACACGGGCACTTCACTGCTTGCCTGTGCTCACGTGCATACGTGTGCCTGTGCACACCTACAGGCAGGGTCAGGGGTGGTGATGGCACCGTGACCCCCCACCCCCGAAGCACTGGGGGAGCCTGCTTTTTGAAGGCAGAGCTTGGTGTGCCCCTGCTCCTCTGGCCACCTGTGCCCCTCTGGTGTGCCCTGGTCACCTCGCCCAGGCCCAGCCTGTTCCTGGGAAGCATTGTGTCTGCCAGGAGAGACCGGAGGCCGGCTTGGGGCCTGTGCCAGGCAGGCCTTGAGATGGGGTGATGGGGGAAGCAAGGGTGTGAGTGGAGATTCCAGGCTGGGATCCTTGACCTGGGGACCCCAGACATGGTCTTGATATTGTGAGTGCATCTTGTTGAGCCTCCCCAAGGCAGCCCTGGCCCCTAAGCGCCTTTAGGGGAGGGATCCCACCTCCCCAAGAGGAGGGGGTTGAGCAGATGGAGACCGAAACTTGTGGGGCTCGTGCTGGGACGAATGATGCCCACAGCGGCACCTGGTGGTTAAGTTTGGTACTGCACCAGAGGCATTCTAGGCGGCCTTGCCGTTTACCCTGGGGTGGGGGTCGGTGGGCGTCAGGAACTGGGGCTGCCCCTGCCTGAGCCCTGCTGGGAAGGAGGACAGGAAGGGCCTCACTGCTCCTGCCCTGGAGTGGACCCCACAGGGCCTGCAGTGAAGCCCCTTTTCATCCAGTCCTAAGTCCTGCCTCCCCACCCTGTATATTGGTGGGGGGATGCTGTGCAGGGAGAGAGTGGGGGTCCCTGCAGCCTCGCTGCTCCATGACTGCTGCCCACCCGAGGGAGGGGCACCAGCGTGTTTGTCTGCCTGCAGGTGGACCCTCCCAGCTCCCGGAGAGCCCGTCTCCAGCCCTGGGCCCAGGTAGGCGGGCCAGGGGCATCCCTGTGTTGCCAGGAGGGTGGCCCTTGCTGGTGTTACAGCCCCCTTACCTGCAGACTAAGGCCAGAGGAGGGAGGGGGATCCAGCACTTGCATGTAATCTGGGTCCCCAGGGTGGCAGGGATTCTAAAACCTGAACCTCAGAGGTGAGTCAAGTCTGGAGCTGGAAGGACAGGAGGGGCAGCAGGAAGCCTGAGCCCAGGACTCAAAAGGCCTTGGAGAATTTCTGCCCACCCCAGGGCTGACCTGCTTCTTTCCTTCCCCTGCAGCGGCCCTACAACCAGCTTCCCACCAGACCCGGGCTCAGCAGCAGCCTAGAGAAGCACTAGCTCAGGGGCAGCCCCCACTGAGGCTTGGCTCCCAGGGGCCACTAAGGGGACCTGGGGGCTTTGGTGTCCACTGAGGAGGGACGTGTGGGGGCCAGGACTCCGGCCCCACCCTGGTCTCCGAGGCCTGTGGACAGTGGTGCAACCTTCCGCTCTGCAAGGATCTTCTGACCACGAGGATGGAGGCCCTGCCTGGCCCGCGCTGAGGATCATAGTGTGGAGGAAGCCCCACCTGCCATGCCCCCGGGGTGAGACTGCAGGCAGATGCGGGGGCAGGTGCGGGCATGGGGCCCTTCCTTGGAGCAAGTTCTTCTGGTGCTAGGCCTTGAACTGCTGCAGTTCAGTCTGTTTACCTGGAAACAGATGCTGGTGCTAGGCCGGGCCATATTTATGGAAGGTATTTATGGGCAGCCAGACCCTGGGCACTGGAGGGCTGCCTGCCTGCTGCCCCACCTAGGAGGCCTTGACTCAGGCCTCTGGGTGGGGCTTCGGTACCCTGTGAAACCCAGTAAGTTAAGAAAGGAGCAGCTACTTCTTCGAGGCCTGTGTGCTTGCTGCTTTGTACCGGCTCTGTGTGGTGCCCTCCTGGGACCACTGGCATGAGTGACCTGACCAGAGAGGCCCGTGAGGCCCCTAGGCCTCCCTGGGTGCCACACAAGCAGTCAGGGTTTATCCTGGTTCCCAGTGCTCTTGAGGGCATGGAGCCCAGAGACCCTCCAAGTGCTGGCAACAGCCTGTATATGGGACGTGTGGTCCCCAGAGGAGAAGAGCAGGGTGCTGCTAAGGGCAGCTTGGGTGTCCCCCACTCCTCCCCCTGCCCTGTCTTCAGGGTAGAACCAGGGGAGATGGTTGGACCCAGATTGTCACACGGGACACTTAGGTCTGGGCTGGAGCCCCCTCTCCCCTCCAGCATGAGCCCAGGTAGCTGATTGCTCCAGGCGCAAAGAATCTCATGGGGCAAAGCAGGGTGGGTTCTCGTAAACCCTGTCCCCTTAGATGGACAGCGAGTGGACAAGCAGTAGCAGATGAAACCGAGTTAATGGGCCACTGTTTTAAGACTTTGAGGTATATAAATAGAATCCATATCCCAGAAAGTGTCAGGGACAGTGCAGGGATAATTGGATGCAGGTCAAGAAGGACCATCGTCAGGACTGGGCTTGGAGCGTGTGGAGGCTGGAGTTGCTGAGGGGTGGGAGGTGGGGAGGGTGGCAGGAATCTAGCCAAATACCAGGTTTTACAGCTCAGGACCCTCCCAGGAGGCATCAGGGAGGCAGAGAGAGAGAAGATACAAAGGAAAGGTTAGTGGAAAAGGATGAGGGAAGTGTTAGCACTTCTGAGGCCCTAGAAAAAGAAGGGAAAAACCATCGACACAAAGCACCAAGCTCTCAGGTCTAAGTTGGATGATCTCAGATCGAAAGTGCTCATACTGGAAATAAAATTTAAAACATTTTAAAGCCATTGTCTAAGGAATTTAAAGAATTTTAGTAACAAAGAGAGACTCTAAAACGTCCAGAGAAAGCAAACAGGAGTCAGAGTGACAGCAGTCGCTCCAGCAGAAACACTGAAGCGAGAAGGCGGTGATGTCAGTTTCAGGGTGTCGAAGAAAAGACGCTGAAACTTGAATTTCACGGCCTTCAATCGTGTGTCCTGCTAAACTGTCCTTGAGGAGAAAAGTGGACATTATTCCTGGGTGTCCACAGCCTCAGTGGGCACCATGTGAGAACCACACTTGAAATTACATTCAGAGGAAGTTTTCCATTAAGAATGGAAAGCATGAGATAATCATTATATTTCTCATATGACCTAGTGATTTGTTGTTTAGTCGCTTAATTGTGTCCGACTCTTTTTGCAACCGGCCCCCAACCTAGAGATTAAGAGAATGAAAACAGGCACCAGGAAGCCAGGTGAGGTGGAGCAGAGGAAGGGAGAGACACTGGTCTTGTTCACTCGCTAAGTTGTGTCTGATTCTTTGCCACCCCATGGACTGCAGCATGCCATGCTTCCTTCCCTGTCCTTCACAATTTCCAGGAGTTTGCTCAAATTCACGTCCATTGAGTTGGTGATGCTATCCAACCGGCTCATCCTCTGCTGCCCTCTTCTCCTTTTGTCTTCAATCTTTCCCAGGATCAGGGTCTTTTCCAATGAGTTGTTTCTTCGCATCTGGTGGCCAAAGTATTGGTGCTTCAGCTTCAGCATCAGTCCTTCCCGTGAATATTCAGGGTTGATTTCCTTTAGGATTGACTAGTTTATCTTGCTGTCCAAGGGACTCTTAAGAGTCTTCTCCAGCATTACAGCTTGAAAGTATCAGTTCTTTGGCGCTCAGCCTTCTTTGGTGCAATTCTCACTTCTGTACATGACTACTGGAAAAACCATAGCTTTGACTAGATGGACCTTTGTCAGGAAAGTGATGCCTTTGCTTTTTAATATGCTGTCTAGGTTTGTCATAGCTTTTCTTCCAAGGAGCAAGTGTTTTTTGATTTCATGCCTGCAGTCACCATCCACAGTGATGTTGGAACCCAAGAAAATAAAGTCTGCCACTGTTTTCATTTTTTCCCCATCTATTTGCCATGAAGTGTTGGGACCAGATGCCATGACATTAGTTTTCTGAATGTTGAGTTTTAAGCCAGCTTTTTCTCTGGTCAGAGGCAGCCAAACCCTCATGTAGACTGGACTCGATAAGGTACTGTGACCTCCACAGAAGTACTAATAGGTTTAACTTTGAAACTGGAGGAAATGTCATCTCTCTAATGGAAGGCAGGGAAGGAGGAAGAGTCAAGCAGAATAAGTAGGTGAAAGCCTAATTGAAATGGTTACAGATGATCAAAATCAGGCCCCTAGACTGCATTAAACATTCTTCAACATTTTATTGATAAAACACATACCTGGAAGGACAGAAATATAAACATCCAAAGGAAACCAAAAGCTGGACGATGAGTTTTGATATTTTAGAACGGTGTGTGCAAAGCATAGTACTTGACTGTATGTAAATATCTTCATATGCATGCGTGAAACACAGGCTCAGAGACTCACAAAGCAGTGGTGGGTTTACCAGATGGAAATAATTAAACTGGTGATTTTCAATGTGCTATTTATTAATACAAAAGCAAGACACAGCAATGATAACATTTTAATTACCTTTATACACATGATATATATGCCTATATTCATTTATTTATATTTGTACATATACACATCTGTATTTAGGTCTATAAATTTCATACTCAACCAACAGAAAATAATGGAACATTTAACAAAAATTTCTTCTTTGAACAGTAATAAAGAAGAAAATTTAACACGGTTGATAATTTTTTTAAAACATTAAGCAAGAAAAAAATGCAGAGGGTGGGAAAGTTAACTACAGACACAGAGAGTCAGATATAAAAGGGAATATTATGAACAACTAGGTACCGTCACCGCCCCAGGAGGGCTGGATCATAAGTTGGTGGAGGGGCTGGGCCGGACCCCTGAGACAGGAACTTGTCTGATGTGAGTTGTCCCAGAAATACTAAGTAGAGGAAACTCGATTCATTTCAGGAGGGCAGTACCAACCGGCTTCTCCAACAGGTGAGGGCAGTACGAGAAAAGAAATGTACAGACGTGTATGCAGAAAGGCTAAGTAAAATACTAGCTACTCAAAAATATTAAAAGAATAACATCACTTGATCCAAAGGGATTGGGACTTGATGGAAACACAAGGCGGGGACTGCCCTGGCGGCCCAGGGGTTAGGACTCCGTGCTCCCACGGCAGGGGACCCCGGTCGGGGAACCGACATCCCACGTGCCGCAGAGCACGGCCAAAATAAATACACGCATTTATCTAGAGCAAATAGAAAAAAGCCACACAAGGACTTTAACATCAGAAAATGTGCCCAGGTGTTTGGGTGAGATGAGTCATGAGTCTGGATAGAAGCGGAAAGAGCATTTGATAGAGCTCGGCACCCCTTTCTTTTTTGAAAAAAAATTAATTAGTTTAATTGGAGGCTAATTACTTTACAATATTGTAGTGTTTTTTCCCATACATTGACATTAATCAGCCATGGGTGTACGTGTGTCCCCCATCCTGAACACCCCTCCCGCCTCCCTCCCCATCCCATCCCTCCGCACCTTTTTGATGAAAGTTCCTAGAAAACAGATACAGAGAGGTGCTTTCTCGATGATGGCTGCGTGCCAAGAATCTTCTGCGAGTGGAGCTGGGCAGGCGATGGATTCCGGGTCTCGGTCCCAGGAGGCCGCCCGGGGCTCCTTGTCCCCTCTCTGGGCTCCTGCCTCCCCTCCCCCATTACTGGTCTCCACAGCCCTGAAGTGACAGCCTGTTTCCATCCCAGGACTGGGGGCGGAGGCTTGGCTTGAGTCATGCTGGGCCACTCAGACAGGACTTGTGTCAGGCCCGATAACCCTTGTGGGAAGAATGAAGATATTCCCTCAAAGGTGGAGAATCAGATCATCATTCACTCCTCCTGACCCCAGCAGAGCCTAGGAGACCCCAGGACACGGCCCTGGCTTAGACAAAGAAGTAAGAGGTGTCGGGCCTGCGGAGAAAGGGAGAGGGCAGGAGACAGATGAGCAGGATTTATTTAACTTTGGCAAAGTGGGCCGTGAAATCATAGACATGATAGGAGGCACACAAAAGCTGTAAAAATATATAGTTCTTCAATGCCACTAGTAAACAGAATACAACATAAGATTCCACTTGGCAACAGGCCCCAGAAATGCCAGAATGTATCTGGTGAAAAGATGTGAAGCCCTTCATAGTTACAGAAGATCTCGGGGTCAGCCTTCAAGTCCACTGGGTTCCAGTGACCAAGAGGATGGGTGGCAACTGTGGGAGTGGATGGGGTGTGTGGCACAGACAGGGGTCCCATGTCAGGACCTGTGTCCACTTCGCAGAAGAAAACCAGCTGAGGTTGCAGACCCCAGGTCCGTGACCGAGGACGTGCCTCAGAGCTTTTCCATTGTACCAAAAACGTGCCTGGAAAAGGATGGGTGGGGGCTGGCCCGCCCACCTGAGAGTCGGGAAGAGAAGGGGCAGGGGTGCTGCTTACACAGCGGCTCTGTCCACCCACTTCTGCCAAGGGTGCACACGTGCGTGCACACACACACACCCTTGCTCTTCACCCTGGTCACCAGATTGCCCCCCAGCAGCTCCAAGAAAACAGTAGGGTTGGCTCACAGGTAGGAAAATGGAGCCCCTAGATTCCCACCTGTCCAAGGGGGAGGAGCTGGGCCTGATCTCTGGTGACCCCTCCCCCCATGATCATGCCTCTCACACTGAGCCTGGCCCCACACCATCCTGCAGATGCCCTGCTCAGGACGGCCCTTCCAGCTGCCGGAGGCCCCCTTTCAGCTGCTGGAGGCCGGGCAGGTCACCTTGGAGGTTAAAGGAAGGAGCTGCCCCTCCCTCCTGGTGTGGAACACCCCAACCACGAGGTTCTGTGGGCGGGGCCCGGATGAGCTCCACCCTGCTCAGGCCACTGCCGGCCTTCCTCCTGCAGCCAGCCCCAGGGATGGATGGAAGGGACAGAGGGCGGGTCTCCCCCAGTCACCCTCTTCTGGTCGCGCCAGGGATCCACACCCCGGCTGTCATAAGGACGACAGGGCCCCAGCAGGGCTCTGGCAGATCGTCAGAACACTGGGAGCCTCCACCCCAAGGACAGCACTGGCAGGGCCCAGAGAAGCACTGGGCATGGGCTGGGAACTGGGAGGGCTGGCAGGGGGCTTCCCAGGAGAGTGGACCTATCCTTCTCGCACCTAGCCCAGCAGCACCCTGCCACCAGCTGGCCATCACCCTCTCCTGGGGAGCAGGACACTTCTCCCCCTGCCCCGAGGCCAGGCCAGTACACCTCTACCCACCTGCAAGTACCAGGGGGTCCTTGGCGAGCAGACTGGCTGAGAAGTGGGGCCATTAAGGGAGGTGAGGGATGAGGGGACACCCTAGTGGGGCTCTGCCACAGGTTCTGCCATGTCCCTGAGTCCCCAGACCCACTGAACAGGCTCAGCTTCAAGGGGCTTCCTGGGAATGGCCCTACCTAAGATGTTCCAGGTGGACAGATGGGCAGGGCCAAGGATGGCACAGGGTGACCATGAATGTGGGCCCAGACAAGCTCCCGGAGCCCAGCACAGGTGACCACACACAGGGGGCCCAGTTCCGGCCCATGGGAATTTTGCAGGGACTGCTGTAGCCTTTGCTGGGGCTCACAAATGTGCAAATCCAGATGTTAAAGAAATACTTTAATGCCTCAAGGTCACAACTTCAGTGCTGGCACCGCAGGGTCACCTCCTCCAGTTGGCCCACCTCTGGGAACACGGGGCAGCCCTGGGCATTTAGGCTGGGGCAGGACAGGCGTGGGAGGGAGATCCCTCCAGGTGATTCCCGCTCTTCTCAGGGCCATCTGCCTCGATCACACACCCACCGCCTCACTGCCCCCTGGGGGTACGGGGGACAGGACGGGGCAGCTAGGAGCTGGGGGAGGGTGAGGCCAGTGAGCAGGTCAGGAGAGCTCCTCCCGGGGACACAGCCTGGGGCCAGGGCTGGCATGGCTCCTGAGCTCGCCTGGAGGAAGCTGCCCTGGAGGAAGCTCCCCCGAGGACGCGTGACCATCCTCCTTGGAAGTGTCCAGAGCCCATGCTGCAGCCTACAGGGCCTTGGGCCTTTCAGGCCCCAGGGGCCAGCCCACCGCACTCCCCAGGAACAGGCGGGGCCGCTTGATGGAGTGTGGACTGACGCTGCACGGCCGCAGCCCGGCCTGGCGAGGTGCCGGCAGACCCAGCTACACGTCCGTCTCCACACGCAGCCGCTCCATCCTGCGCACGTTGCCCTCCACGGCCACGCGGCTGGTGATGCTCCGGGCGAAGTCCTCGGGGAACCAGCCTGTCTCTCCATCCCGCAGCCTCTCGCCATAGAGCCATCCTGGATCCAGACACCGGGCAGGTGAGGGCGGGGCCCCTAAGTCGGGTCCTCAGCCCTCAGAGCTACCGTCCCAGAAGATGCCAGGGTCAGGCATCCCTTGGAGCTGACCCTGCCCCAAATCAGTGGCCTTGCTCAAGGTCACGCAGACAGTTGGTCTTCCAGCAGGTGCTCGGCCCCGACACTGGCCTCAGGCGCTGAGCTCACTCCAACAAACCTGGCCCGTCCTGAGCAGCTGCTCGCAGGGGCTAATCTCCTGCTTAGGACACAGAGTGACCAGGAACCCACTTCCGAGCCCGAGACTGATTCATGTGAAGATATCCTTGAGGGAGGCTGTTGAAGGGGCCCCTGGGCCCAGTGTGAGCCCATGAAGTGCTTGCTTCTCTAGGGGTCTTGGGGCAGCTGCCCACACCAGTGTGCTCTGGACTGTGGGCAGGGTTCTCAGACTTTCACTCAGTACCAGCCTGCCAGCCCCTCCTCTCTGCCTGCCCCAGGCAAACCCCAGGCCCACTGTCCCCCACCTGTGCACCCTCCAGGCCCATCACCCACCCCGTGTACAGCCCCCAGGCCCATCACACCCCATGCACCCCCCAGGCCCATTGCATTGCCCCCCATGAATGCCCTCAGGCCCACTGCTCCCCCTCCCCATGTACAGCCTCAGGCCCATCTCCCCCCATGCATCCCCCCAGGCCCACTGTCCCCCCATGTACCCCCAGGCCCATCTCCCCAACACCTTGCACCCCAAGGTCCATCTCCCCCCTCTGTGCACCCTCCCAGGCCCATCGTCCCCCATGCATGCCCCAGGTCCATTTCCCCCACCGTGCACCCTCCTCAGATCCATCGCCCCACGCCGTGAACCCCCCCAGATCCATCGCCCCCCATGCACCCCCTAGGTCCATCACCCCCCCGTGCACCCCCAGGCCCATCTCCCCCACCCCGTGTACCCCCCCAGGCCCATCGACCCCCCCAAGACCTCCTAGGCCCATCACCCTGTGCTCACCATCTTCCTGCTCCAGGATCAAGACCACGTCCGCCTGCTGCAGTGTGATCTCGTCCACCTGCTTGGCCAGGTAGGCCTTAGTGATCTCCACCTGGAGTAGGTCTGGGGAAGGCAGGCATCAGCGGCAGGACTGTTCCAGGGAGAGGGTGGGCAGGGTTTCTGTCCCAACACACCCCCTGTGGCCTGGTCTCGGTGGAGCCCGGCGGCCCCCAGGTGTCCCAGCGCATGGTCACCGGGCAGCTTTCCTCCGCTAAAGCTGGGACCCCTCCTGAGGCTGTGGGACCTGCTGCTCTCACTTTCAACACCAGCAGAGGGCGCTCCAGGCTTCTCAGGGGCCAGGCAGGGCCGGGGCTGTGACACAGCTCTACGGGCCAGTCCACTCCAGCTCCTTGGCCTCAGTTTCCCTGGTCACTTGGCAGCCGGGAGGACGAGGTCCTGAGCCAGTGCTGGGTCTGTGTGCCCAGATGGACACACACGTACCTGGGGTAGGGCCCCCACCTGGCAGGTCACCCTGGGGCAGGCTGTGGGGTGGACTGGGGGGCTGGACAGCACCTCTTCACTCCAGACTGACCCCAGCCCCCGGGCAGGGAAGGGGCTGTGAGCCCTGCTGGTTGCAGGGGCAGGCTCTCACCTCCTTTGTTTGGGGGGCCCCGTGCCTGCCTCTCCCGTTGCGTGAGCGCCGTGATCCACCGCGCACGGTCACTCCTGGGGGGAGAGGGCCCATGAGTGAGGCCCGAGGCTGATTCCACCAGCTGATCACCTCTGCTTCACGCCCCCCAGCCAGTGTGACATGGTGGGAAGATGGGGGTCCCTGAGCCCCCACAGCCTTCGAGGTGTGAAGGCAGTGGGATGAAGGTTTATGCTGCCCGGGCGCCCTTTGGTGAGCCAACCCTGAGTGGGAGGTGTAAGTGGGTGGCCTCCCTGGTCGGCCTAACCCACTGAGCTGGGTTGGGGCCAAGGTGCAGGAAGTCAGACTCAGGAAGGAGCGGCATGCAGGCCTCCTCTGGGGCAGGCTGACCTGGGGCCAGGCAGGGCCGGGGCTGGGAAACAGCTTTACGGGCCAGTCCACTCCAGCTCAGTTGCCTGTGGCCACAGACTTGGGCAGCGGCTGCACCCCCACAACCCAGGCTACCCTGTTTCCTGGCACTAGTCTGGAATGCCCTGCCACCCTGTCAGTCTGCTGTTGGAAATAGAGCCTCGGCTTCCCTCCTGGGAAGGGGCCCTGCTGGTGGAGGTGTGGAGACGTGGCCAGTACCTCTCTGTGCGCTGGTCCCCGCACTGTTCTGACCTCATTGCCCCCCCACGGCCCCCACCCTTGCTGCAGCCCTGCTGTGCTCCTGGGTCTGCTGGAGCTCCTTCCCCAGGGCCCCCACTGGGCACCCCCCCCTTCCCTGCCTGTCTCCCCTTAGTCCTCACCCCCGTGGACAAAAAGGACTGTTCACTCGCACATTTTGCACCTGGCATCTCCTCCCCAACTGCAGGAGAGTGAACTACATGAAAACTGGGCTGCCCCTGGCACAGTGCAGCACCCGGGAGCCCTGGATCAGGCATTCCATCCCCACGGAGCTCTCAGGGTCGCCCCCGCCTCCAGGAAGCCCTCCCATCTTACGCGGAGTCGCAGGACAGCAGGATCTTCTCCTGGCGGCCCTCGCTGTTGTGCAGGAGGATCAGCTGGAAGGGGTGTGGAACAGAGGAGCCGCGATTGCCGCCCCCCGGCAGAGAGGCCTCTGAGGGCTCCATCTTCTGGACCTGGATGTGGTCCACCTGGGCATAGTCTTGGACCATGAAGCTATCCTCGCTGTAGGGAGACAGGTGGCTGGCCAGATGCTGCAGGGGTCTGTGGGCAGCCTGAGGGCCAGGTAGTCGGAAGGATGCTCCCAAGGGCTGGCCCCAGCCCACCTCCCTGGCTCCAAGGCCACAGCTGCTAACTGCTCCCCATCCTAGGACCATGCAGCCTGGCACCCAGGGGTGGGGCCCACCTCTTCCTCTTGGTGACCACCAGGACGTCATTGAATAGGAACAGGTAGCATGTGGGCCGGCTGGCGAGTTTCCGGAACAGCCCGGTTTCCTCCACTACGAAGAGCTCCCCGCGCTTCAGCAGCCATCGGGAGGCAGAGATCAGTGGGAGGGACTGGGGGTCAGAGCGGAGATGGGGTGAGTCCTGGGGGGGCAGGGAGGGACTGGGGGGCAGGGAGGGACTGGGGGGCAGAGCCAAGTTGAAGTGAGTCCTGAGGCAGGGCAGGAAAGGACTGGGGGCAGGGCAGAGATGGGGTGAGTCCTAGGGGGCAGGAAGGGACTAGGGGGCAACGCAGAATTGGGGCGAGTCTCACAGGGGCTCCTGGGATGAATCCTGGGGGGCAGGGATATGCAGCTGAGGGGACAAAGCCCTGCCTCTGAGAACAGGGTGACCAGGCCTCCCTGGGGCTGGATCAAGGAAGGGAGAGCAAATATCCAGGCCTCAAACAAAGGGCCATTCAGTCTGCGGACAGGAGCCCCATGGGGCAGCAGCTCTGTGCCAGGCCAGGATCCAGATCCTACCCAGCAACCCAGGATAGACCTGCCCTGCCTCCAGCCAGGCCTAGGGGCCCACTGGGCACCTGCCGAAGGCCCCCCTGAACCAGGAGGCTTGGCCGCACCTATGCAGACTGCAAGGAGCCCCTGATGTGCAGGACCACATCTGGTGTCCAGGGGCCTTTCCTGTAAATGAAGTTCCTCCCCCTCCATGGCCTAGAGAACAGGCTGGGCTAAGGGGGACATGTGAGAGGCACAGGCGGGCAGGACACCTCGCCCCTGCCCACATGGGTCTCACGCCAACATGGCCAGCACCGACGCTCTGGCCTGCTAAGCTAGAGAGAGATGGGGAGAGGCAGACAGAGAAGACTTTGCAGGAGGGTGGTTGCGGGGAGCTGGGAGAGCCTGCCCACCAGCCTCTGCTCCCCAGACATGCCCCAACCCACACCCCACCCCTCTGGGGGCTCTGAGCCCCCTCGCCCCAACCTGGGCTCGCTGCTCCCCTGCCCCCAAGCCCTCCAGTTTTGAGAGATGGCGGTAGGGGGTAAGAGCCCCGCTCAGGGGTCAGCCTGGCCTGAGTCTGGGTCTTTGCTCTGGTCGGGAACATATTCACTCCAAACATGATCTCTGCTGCCCGGCCGCAGAGAGGATCAGGACCTCAGCCAAAGGTTCAAATGCCTCCTCTGTGAAGCCCACCCTGACCCACCCTCAAGGAGCCTGCTGCCCTTGTCTGAGCCTCCGTGTCCCCCCTCCATGGCTCCGCAGTCCTCCCGCCTGCCCATGGCGGGTTCCCATCCGGCTCCAGCCTATCTGGCTGCCTCTGCAGACTGGAGGTCAGCAGCTCAGTCTGCTTGATGATAAGCCGAGGCCCCACCCACAGAGCTGCCCCAGGCTCCCTCTGAGTCTTCTGCCCACCCCACCTTGCCCGCAGGGCTCTGCTGCAGACAGACAGGCTGGGGTAGAGCATCAAGGTCAGTATCGGGTTGGCGAGGGTGGGGGGGGTGGTGTGTGGCGGGCAGAGGCTGCCTTCAGGCCCTGATTCCAGCCAGCAGTTCCCACTGCCAAAGGCAGCAGTTAGGGCAGCCCCTGGACCACACAAGGACGGCTAGTCTGTGGGCTGGTGGGGGAGCTGTGGGGGCAGAGTTCTGAGCTCTGCCTGCTTGGGAGGCACTGTAGGCTGCTGAGACCTCCACCACCAGACCTCCAGACCCGCCAGGGACAGGGAAGCCTGAGTGGCTCTGAGGTCATCCAGCCCTGGCTTCCAGCGCAGCTGACAAGGAGCCCTGGCCCAGGGTGAGCCCTGCAACTGGGCCTGCCAGCTCCCCCGACTCAGCCGCCGGGTCTGCCCTCTGCTCCTGCAGCCCTGGGGGTGGGGGCACAGGCTGGAGAGAGATCCGCCCGCCCGGCCAGCCTCAGGCAGGAGAGTTGGAGCTGGGCCCTGTGGCCAAAGGGGCCGCTCTCAGGTGGGGAAGGGGCTGGAGAGGCAGAGGCAGAGCTCAGTCCCAGGCCTCACGGTAGGGGTGGGGGTCACCCCCAGAAGCCTGTCTCCAGCCTGCAAGCTGGGGACGGTGACCCCTGACCTCAGAGCAGGGCCTGGGCTGGGGCGGGATTGGGCGCACCTACCTTGACCTTGCTGAAGTCCAGCTGTGTGTGCAGCGTGTACATCTGTTCTGTGCGCTCCATCTTGTGGGCGCCCTCGTTGCACTGCTTCACCAGCTGCAGGGTGTGCACGGGAGAGCAGCTGCTGCGGGCCGCTGCCATGGGCTGCCATGGCCTGGCACCCCACTCCCACCCCTCATCCAGCCTGGCCTGGCTACCCACGGTGCTGGCCCTCATGGCTGCCCTAGTCCCCGTCCTGCCTAGGCCCACTGACTGTGTGAGCTCCACTCTTTCTGGACCTCAGTTTCCCCACCAGCACTCAAGAAGCTTGGGAGGGACCACCTGGAAACCCTCCCTGCCCCACCCTCAGGGTCTCTGCCATCAGGCTGGGCTGGGCCCCCACCTCATATACCACCCCCATCCCCACCCCTGGGCCCTCCTCACCTTGCTAATGGCCTTGAGCGCACGGCTGGCTGCCTTGTACCTCTCGGGGTGGCCCTGTGTCTTGAGACAGAGTGTCTGCAGGAAGACACCATCCATGAGAAGCCACGAGCAGCCTCCTGTACCCTGGCTCAGCGGCCTCCCTGGGGCAGGGGCTCCCCTACCTGTGCCAGACCTTGGGGACACTCAGAGGGCTCCTGCCAGGCCCCATCCCTTCAGTCCTTGGCTGTCCTCATCCAGCAGGGAGGCCTCTATTTCTCCATGTCCCAGAGGGCCCCGGAGGGTCTGATATCCTGTCTGCCTGGGACACTGACCCACGGAGCACGGGCTACAGGCCGCCTCTCTGAGTTCAGCAGGGCCCTTGTGTGCACGTGTGCAGGCACACTGTGCCTGCCGTGAGTGTGCACCTGTGTACCTAGGTATGCCTGTGTGGCTTTCACCCCCACGAACCCCTCTGTCCCATGAGCTGGCATCTCAGAGCATGAGCCACTCCAGGGAGCCCCTGGGGATGGTGACGGATGGTGAGCCCACACAGGACAACTGACCGAGGGGCTCTGGGTAGGAGGCAGCCACAACCCTGGACTGACGCTCAGCAGGGGTCTGGGGGACACCAAATCAGACTCAGGACGTGAAGGCACCCCGTGACCCACCAAGGAAGTGACCAAAACCCGCCGAGTGCTGGAGCAGCTCCCAGCAGAGAGAGCTCTGTGGGCAGCTATGGTCACCATGGCAGTTAAAGTCGTCTTATAATTGTCTTCATAATCATGTATAACAGACACTCAGTGAGGTCAGGAGGAGCGATGCCAGGCTGGGGCCAGGGCTGTGCACTCACGTCGGTCAGGAGGGGCAGCCGGGTGACCCTCTGCATGGGCAGGATCAGGAAGGAAATCATTGGCAGACCCCCACATGCTGGCCGCTGCTCGATTGCCCGCAGGGCCTCCCGGAAGGTGGCGTTGCTGTTTCTGCAACAGAGAATGGGGTCTCAGCTGCAGTGGGTGGCGTGGCTGGTCCAGAAACGGGAATCGGAGGGAAGCCGCAGAAGCTGGAGGCAAGGGGTCTGCTCCTCCCGGGGCCCCCTCCCACCCTGCGGACCCGGGGCCAGCTCACGTCAGCCGCTGCAGGGCACGCTGCTGGTAGACCTCGTTGGAGCAGTAGGAGATGTAGGGGTGGAAGTGATGCTCCGCGTGCTCCTCCAGGATGTCGCTGATGTCCTCCACGCACACCTGCGCCTTGTGCCGCCGCTCCAGGTCCTCGAAGAATCTGCGGGGGTGGGGGTGGGGGGCCAGGAGCTGCTGGTCTGTCCATGGCCACGCGCGCGTGCACACACACGCACACAGGAGCACCAGTGCGCACCGAGTGGGCTGGCTGCCCAAGGCGCTCCTGGGAAAACCCCAGATCTGCTCCTTAAACCTGAAATAACTGGGCATATACCCACGGCCAAATCCAAGGCCACTCCCTGCGAGATTCTGGCACAGATTCTAATTGGCATCATGGGATGCAGACAGGTATGACCAAGAACTTGTTGCTTTGACTTGATTCCCTGGGACTTGGGTCAGAACTGCCCACATCTGCCTGGAGGCCTGGCCCCCTCTGCCCAGCTCAGGGCTGGGGCAGGGGTTCTGCTCCTTGCAGGTGATTACAAACCCCCAATTCCTGCTGGGCTGCCTGCTGAAGCTCATCCGTAACCCAGGACTCAGGGAGGGAGATGAAGATAAATGAGTTTGGCCGGTGCTGACCCAGGGCTGCCTAGGGTTTCGCTCCCACAGGCAGCCATTGCCTCGTGGCTGGGCCTGGCTGGACCCGCGTTGGGTCACTGGGGGTGTCAGCTGCTGGCTGAAGCCTCGGGTGCACCCTGCACAGCCAGAAGATACTGGACCCCAAGGCCTCATCACATGACCAGATCCTGGCCAAGGCAGCTAGGGGCCTCCCACCCCAAGAGCTCTGCCCCTGAGCAAAGCTCTTTGTCCCAAGGCCCGTTCCCATGCCAGTTGCTCGGACCAACCCCAGGCTCCAAGCTATGATCTTCTCTACCCGCAATCGACTCTTAGAGCCTGCTGAGCGGGGCTGCCGGGACCAGCTGGGGCGGCGTCTGGGAGATAAGACAGCCAGCTGACCTTTGAGGGCAGAGAGCAGAGTCCTGAGCCAAGACCTGCCCCACACGGGGATGCTGGCTGGCCCTCACCCCTGTGGGGAGCCACCAGGCCCAGGCAGCCAGTCCAGCAGGGTCCTTACCATCCTCCCAGGGTGAGTGAGGGAAGCAGGGAGAGGGTAGGGAGGAGGGCCCAGGCTCCAATTCTGAGGACACCAAGGAGCCCCCAGCAGCCCCACCCAGGACCTGTGACAGGTCCGTCCATCCCGGAGGATAGGAAACCGCACCAATCTGTGGCCCCCTGCCCTGGGGCCCTGGACTCTTATTATCCTTGGTAAGCCTGGTGAGGGTCTCAGGGAGGGGGAATGAGGCCTGGCTTGGAGGTGGGCAGGGGTCCTCAGGCCCCCACTCACTGGGCCCCAGCCTGACCCTCCACTCATGAAGGGGCTGCCCTTCCTGTAAGTGGGAGCATTCTGAGAATCCCCACTTGGGGCAGATGGGGACCCCCACCCCTAGATCCTGCCCCGAGAGGGAGGCCTGGCTGCCTGGATGCAGGACCACACACACACGTGTGTGCACAGGCAGCCCACACTGGTCAGCACCTCTCACAGGTGACCCCGAGAAAAGTCTGGGAGAGCTGGCCCTTAGCAGCTGACCCCAAACAGCCAGTTTCTGGGGAGGCCACTGGGAGTGGCTAAGAGCTACCAGGGCCAGGTCAGGGGGTCAGGGAGGCCGGGACACCCCACTAGGGGGCAGGGATGGAGCCCGGGGTCTGTGGAGGGCAGAGAGAGCAGGGTCCATGTGTTCAGCCCCACCACGCTCAGGAACACAGGACAAAGGTCAGAGCTGCAGGAGGGGGCAGCCCACCCCAGGACCTCACTGAGTCAGGGGCTTCAGACTTCCCATGGCCAGTCACTGGAGTCCTGCGGGGAGTGCCATCCCAGGGACGAGACGGCCCTGGATTCCATGGGGGCCCTGGGGCAGCAGACTGGGGTGCTCAGTGAGGTGGGTCCAGCACCTGATCATTTCCCACACTTTGCCCCTGTCTGCAAGGGGGCAGGTGTGGGACCCACCCCTTAGGTTAGGGAGAGGACGCTGAGCTCAGGGAGACTGCAGAGGGTGTGATGGGGTTGCCTAGGATGCAGGGCAGTGCGGGGCTGGACCACATGGGTGCTGACTGGACCTCACCCTCCACGGAAGTAAACACACACACACACACACAGACTTGCTGCCACACACGCACATACACACAAACAGGCCCAGGCAGGCCTGCAGCTGCACAGCCGGCCCCTCCACCTCCCAGCCCTGCAACCAGAGCCCTGGGCCGGGCCCCAGACGCCTCCTTGTGGAATATGACCCGGGGCTGCAACTCAAAGCTGCCCCGGCCTGCTCCACTCTGCAGGCATCTCATGCCTCATCATTGGCCCTCTATGTCCGTGTGCCCTGGGGCCAGCTCCTGGTGGCCGCAGGGCCCTTGAGGTTCTTGTGCTTCCTGCCCCTGCAAGGTAGCTCCAGACCAGATGGTAGGTCCATCTACACTGCAAACCAGGGTCACTCGGAGTCCTGGCCTTCCCACCCTCCTGAGAGCCTGGGCCACTGCCAGGGTGCCGGGCCGGGCCTCACCTCTGGCTGGCACTCAGGACATCTGTGATGTTGGAGAAGAGATGGTGGTGCTCCATCTGGGTCATGGTCGCCCGCAGCTCCCGGGACTGCAGGAACTCAGCCACCAGGATGCCAAGGCTGTGCTGGTACGAGAACTCGGACGTAAGGATCTCGAAGATGGCCTGGGGTGAGAGCAGAGCGGATGTGGGGCAGCCGTGCCCCCTGGCCCTGCCCGGAGCCACCCCACCACACAGGGGGCCTGGTCCAGGGTGTGTTGGTGACAAGCACTCAGGCTGTGGGGATATGATGAGGGTGCAGGACTTGGGCCCCCTGGACAGGACCTGGGTGGGGCTGTCAGCACAGCTGTCGGGGCGGGGGGCAGGTGGTGAGCCACTCTCCTGGGTTTGCACTCTGGGAAGGACTCCCACCCTCGTGTGGAAAGTGGGTAATGGTAGTCACTCCCAACCCTCACCATGCCCAGGGCATCAGCCATCATTGGTACCAGGAGGCGGGCAATGAGTGAACAGGTGACATCACCATGGCTGCTGTCCCTGCCTCTGCCTGGGCTGTCAGAAGCAGGTGCCCCTGCCCACCCTGTACCTCCTGCCTCTTGCGCTCCTCGGCCGGAAGCTGGTCCAGGATGCCCGACTCCACCACCTGCAGACAGCAAGGCTTGAATCACAGGATGTACCTCCCAGATGCTCATCCTCTTGTCGGACCAGAGCCAGCGGGGATGGCAGAGCCGGCCTTCAAGGCTCGGCACAGTGGGACTGCTGAGCTGGCCTGTCCCTGCTCAGTCCCATCACCCACATCTCTCCTCTTTGTGGAAACATCCCCTGGGAAGCGCCCAGGGGCAGCCAAGAGAGAGCATAGGTGTCCAGAGGGAAAGGCCAGCAGGCACTGGAAGTGGGGAGGGGGCTCTGTCCTACAGAGCTGCCTGGGGTGGCAGGTTGGAGGTGGTGGTGGTAGAGAGGCAAAGAGCCCTGGGAAAGCTGAGGGGCGTGCTGGGGGCAGGGCCACGACTCAGGCACACCTGGGCCAGGAGAGTCAGCACCCGGCCTGGGAGATAGGGTTAACAGTGTTCCAGCAAGAAGCACTGCCCTGTTCTCCACCCGTCAGGCCCCCTGGCCCATAGCTGCCCTGGCTAGAGTGTGGCCCGCTCAATCACAGCATGCCCACTGTGTCCCTGCAGACCGTTGGGAGAGCCCACTACAGGACTAGAGCCACCCGATCCTTCTCTCCTCCCCACCAGCCTGGGAAGAGGCTGCCAGCACCGCTTGGGCTGGCAAGGTAAGTCCCAAACTCCCTTCTCAGCCCAGAGGCTGGGTTGAGATGCCCTGAGCTCAGGTGATCGAGAGCAGAACCTCAGACGGCCTTCTAGGGTGCAGCATCCTGACCCAGCTCTGACCCTGGAGGTCACATCCACACAGGACCCGGGCAGGTGGGCACACACATGCGTTTCCAGCCCTTTTCAGCTGTCTGCCCTCACCCCACCCCCTCCTGGGCCCTCCCTGGCCAGTGACCCCACGGCAGGCAGTGTTGTGGAGCTCAGTAGGTGGTCGGGGTTCCTCAGCCCGCCTCGTGCCCTGCGGGGTGTGGATGAGGAAACTTGTACCACAGCCAGGGGCCCTCACCCCACTGCCCACTGCGCCCACAGCCCGCCCTGCAGCTCCGTTTCTTGGCTCCCAGGGGATGGGGCAGCAGCCTTTGTGCCCCAGGCCAGCTGCACCTTCCTGGGGAGTGAGAGTTGACTCTCCGCTTAGAGCTTGGGGCCTCTGTCTCAGCTATACTCTCCACCGAGACCCCACCGCCCTGCTTTGAGGGGACCAACCCTGATTTCAGATGTGGAAGGTGGTGGGGGGCTTGGTAGTGGCACGTGGCTTCAGCCTGGCCTTTCCCCTCCCTTCCTGCCTCCTCACTTGGACCCTCCAGGCACATTTCAGGGTCAGCGCCCTGGGAAGGGGTGCCCTGTGCCCACAGCTCCCTACAGGTCAGCCTGAGCAGGGAGCAGAGGGCATGAAGCTCACCTGTGGGATGCCTGTCACACATACACAGATGACATCTGCCCCTAACCTCTCCCCCAGTAGCCCCCTGAAGGTGCCCCATGGGGCAGGCCAGCTCTGAGGCACCAGCAAGATGCCCCTGAAAAGGGAGCACAGATGCGGTGCTTCTGGGCAGCTCCCCCTTCACTGGGAGGACCACCCATGGCCTTTCCCTGCCATTGCAGCCCCTACCTCTGGGAGCTGGCTCCAGGTGATCTGGGGGGGCCGGTAGCTCTTGACCACGATGGGGGCGTCCACTTTCCGGGTTCCCTCGGGGCTGGGGGGCTCATCGAGCAAGTCATCGTCGGATTCGTGGCTGGTGTTCAGGCCTCGCTCCCTGATTTCCTGGTACAACCGGGGGTCTGGGGACAGGGGCGCATCATCTACAGGCCTGGGGGCTCTGAGCGGTCTGATCCCCTCAGGGACCTGCAGGTCGAGTCCCCCCGAGGAGGCCCTGAGAGTGTCAGGTGGTGCAGGGCTCCCAGAGCGGGTTCCCCTTGGGCCGGCTGGCTCCCATGGCGGTGCTGGGAGCCCAGGGCGTCCCTGTGCCAAACACCTTTGGACCAGGGCTGAGCGGACAAATCAGAGCGGTCAGGGGCCAAACTGCATGGCCTGGGCCGGGGGGCCGCATGGGACTGGATGGGGCTGAGAATGCTCCACAGTGGCTGTACAGGGCAGCCCCACGGGGCAGGTGCCCGGCTCGTGGTGGCTGAGACAAGCCTCTCCCTCCCATATGGCCCCAAGACCTAAGGCATTGCTGCTGCTCTCCTGGGGTCTGATCCTGACGCCTTCCCAAGCCCAGGCCTGTGCTGTCCACAGAGGTTAGGGCTCGAGGAGGGGCCTGTCCAGCTGGAGCCTCTCATACGCAACAGTGGCTACGTCCTGGCTGGGAGGGCACCTACCCTTCCAACTCCCAGGGGGTCCCAGAGACAGCCCACCCAGGGTGAATGCACTGCTCTGGGCCCTGCCATGCCCAGCCATCACCCATGGCCCCAAGCCTCCAACACGGGTCCTGTGGACGGTGTGACTGTTGCCCAGACCTTGGTCTCACTGGCAGGGCCTGGTGCACCCAGTGTGCTCGACAGGCAGCTCCTGCAAGTGAGCGTGGGGCCTCTGTCTGCCCTTGCCCCATCCCTGGCATGGCAGGGTCCAAGGGAACTTTCTAGGCTTATCAGAGCTGCAGGGCCAGAAGGACCACCAGGCCCTGGAGGGATCCCACCCAACACTTTCACCACCTCCCCGGACGCCCCAGTGAGACCAGCCCCCGGCCCAGTCTGGCTGCAGTGCTGTCCGAGGGGGCCTTGTGGCTGCACTCACCGTCTTTGAAGGAGCCCTTGTGTGCACGTTTCCGCCCCAGCGTCTTCTGTGCAGAGAGACACACAGGTGGTCAGTGGGCGGAGGGGTGGGCGGGGGTCACAGCTTCCCTCCCCCAGAGACCACTGCACACTCCAAGCATGACACCACCCCCAATGGGAGGTGCTCCGCTGGGCACGCAGAAGATGCTCAATAAACGTCGGCTCCACAAGGGATGCGGGGCCACCAAGCAGAGGCCAGGGCAGGCAGGACAGTATGGGACAGGGGCTCAGAGTGGGCAGGGCAGGTTACCAAGGGCTGGGCAGGTCCAGGAGGGCTGCCTGGAGGTGGAGGCGTGCAGACATGGGGGATGCCCGGGAAAGTGGGGCATCACGACCAGGCCTGGAGGGAGGCTGGGCAGTACAGCTGTGGCTAGATGACCGTGAGGGGCGCTGGGTGGGGAGCTGGGGCTGCACGCATGCCCCACGGATCTGGGACCTCAGGAGGCAGGAGGAGCAGGGCTGGCATGTGAGCATCCAGTCCCAGCAAAGGCTAGGGTCCCTGCAGCTGATGGGGCATGGGTCTCCAGGGATGATTGGGGGTGGGCAGGGGTCTTGAGGCCACACAGCCTGGACCCTCCAGCTGCTGCTCTGAGCCCGCCTCCTTGTCCAGGATCCTTTTCCCCTGACCTCACAGGTCCCTGGATTCCAGGAAAAAGGGAGCTGGTTTCTTGAAACAAGTTGGGGCCTGAAACTCTCCATGCTGGTCAGGGCCGTGGTGTTCCCAGCCACACTTGGCTGCTGTCCCGCTACCCTGCACCCCACCCCCACCTGGCACCCTCACGCCTTCCGCCTCCAGGTCTGGGTGCCTGCTGTTGCCTTGGCCCCTCCTATACCTGCCCCCACCCTGTGTCTATGGTTCTGCTTTAATCCTTTTTCTTCTGGACCCCTCTCCCCACTGGGCCCTGAGCTCCTGGGGACCCCTCTGCTCTGTGCTCTCTCAGCACCCTGACAACCCCTAGCCCAGCACACGGTGCCCCTATAACACTGTGCCCCACCATCCCAGGAGCTCTCCCAGGGCCTGTCGACCCAGTGGCTGAGGGCTCAGGAAGTGTCGGCTGGAGGCACGAAGCCAGCATGAAAGAGGAAGACCCCGCAGGCCTGGCCCTAGGCGGGTATGGAGAATCGCAGTCCAGGCTCTCATGCAGGCATGACGGGGGCGCCTCCCCCACCAGGCCAGGGGTGTCTCTAGCCTGAGGACAAGGGCTCAGGTCCTCCCCTCTCCTCTGCCTGCAGGGTCACCAGTGTTCTGACAGATGGTCTGGGCTTCTCCCAGATCAGGGCCAGTGCTCATAGTCTGGACAGGAGCCCATGGTGGAGGAGGTAGCCAGGATGGCACCCTGGGCACAGGGAGCCCTGAGCTGGCTGTTGGGCAGGGCAGCAAGGGACAGCATGCAGGGCAGCGTCCAACTTTGGACCTGTCAGCAGCTCCCCCGAATCCCCGATGGGAAGCCTTGGGCAGACAGATCCCAGGCCAGCTGATGCAGCAAAGCCACCACTGAAACCCATCCTCCAGACAGGCTGGCTCCCTCCTGGGGCTCAGAGGGCCCTCCCCATGCAGTGCTCCCCGCTGTGGCTGAGAGAAGGGATGCCTTCAACTTCCTGACCTAAGCCTCTGCTGCCCCATCTATAAAATGGGGACATACATGCTCTGTTCATAGAGTGGCTATCAGGCTAACAGGAATGAATCCCTCCAGGAGCCTGTGCAAGTGAGCACCCGCATGATGATGTGAAGGTGTGGTCAGACCCCCTCTCACCTCCCCCCAACCACCACTGACCAGAGAGACGGGCCTCCTACCTTATTTTTGGCTGCAGGCCGAGCAGGAGGCTGGCTAGGCTCCTCAGCCAGAGCCTGGAGCTTGGGGGTGAGCTGGATGGGGCCCCCTTCGCCGCCTGGAGTCCCCAGACCCTTCATGGCTGCCCGGTAGGACTGGTTCCTCAGGTTTCGTTTCAGCATCCCTCCAGGACCTGTGTCCAAGTCCATGTCATCCAGGGAGAAGCTGGGGGCCGAGAGGAGCTGGGGGTTCCGCCGGGCAGCCTCCTTGCTGAGCATGGCTGCCCCGAAGCTCTGGTGGCGGGCCGGGGTCTTAGCCTTGCTGGACACAGCCAGGCTCCGAGGGATAAGCTGCTGTGTGCCCATCTTCAGGGCTGCTGGGCTCTGCGTGCTCAGGATGACGGTCCTGGGCTCCTGGGACTCAGGGGCTGGCTCTGGGGGTGCCGGGGTGTCGGGCTGGAAGGTGGCATTGCTCCTGCTGTGCAGGGAGCCGCGGACCACTGGGAGTCCCTTGGCATCTAGCCGCAGCTCTGAGTGGAAGCGGTATTCCAGGAGCTTCTCCTCCACGGAGCTGTCCGAGTACCGCTGGGACATGCTGAGTGGCCGCAGGACCCTGGGGGAAAGGATGGAGGTGAGGGCAGCCCCGATCCAGCCGGAGCCCGGGGTATAGTCAACCAGGATCCAGTGCTCAAAGGCTGGTCTTGCCACCTGAAGCCGAGCTGGCTGTCACATGGCCCACAGTCTCCAGGAGTCCCCATGGAAGTCAGTACACAGCTGGCCAGAGGCACCTGGGGAAGCTCGGGACAGCACAGACCTGCAGGGACCCGGATGGACGACAGGCTCCCTGAGCTTTGGGGACCAGGTAGACACAGACCACAGAGGCTGGCCTGGTGGGGCCTCTGTGCTCCCCCTGCAGGGCGTAAGCTCACGGCAGTGCAGGTCTGTGGCCCGGGACCCCAAAGACTCGGACTGGAAGAGCCACTTGGCCTCCTGGCACCATTTCCCATGGTCAACAAGAGAAGGATGAACAGTGTTGCCTGCTGGGCTTCCCCGAGGCCTGCAGCAGACAGCATGGCTACACCCCCTGGGGTGCTCAAGGCTGGGCTGAGGGGCCGGTGTAGGTGTGAGGGCTCATCCAGCCCAAGGGGCACCACATCTCCATTCTCACTGGGCAGGGAGGCTGGGGCCAGTCCCACCCGGGACACAGGGCAGGAAGCGACGGATCCAGGATCTGAACTCAGGCCTGTCTGACTGCCCTGACTCTCCGCCCCACACACAGCGAAGCCACCGTGGCCGTCACCTACACGTTTCCCTGGGCCCCGAGACACGCTCACCCTTTCCCAGGCTTCTGAACTTAGAACCGGGCCGACAGTCCGTCTCCAGTCTTGCCAGGCACGGTCACCGTGTGCACGGGAACCCAGAAGGGAGGGGACATTTGCAGAGCTCTGACCTTGAGCCCGCAGCCCCAGCACACACTGCTGCTCCCTGGGCATCGCTGTGGCCTGTGTTGGGTGCCTCTGAGGACAGCTGGCTCTGCCCACATCCCCTCGGATGGTCCAGCCCGTCCCTCCCAGCAGCCTGCCCCACCTTGGCCCTTTCATCCTCTCCGTCCCCACCCACCCCCATCCTCCAGGCCTCGGCTGGCCTGGCGGCCCGCCCCCTCCCCAACAGGCAGCCCTCTGTCCTGTCTGTCCACCAGTACACCTGCTTCCCTCCTCCCCCCACGGCCAGGCCTCAGCAGAAGGATGTATGTCCCTCCTGGCAGAAAACTTCAGAAACCGCCGCAAGATTCCCACCATGCCTTCCCCTGCAGCAAGGACGGTGGGCACGTGTGTGGGGATGGAGCCCACGGGCCTGGGGTGAGCAGGGCCCCCGGACCCCACGTATCTAAGCACTTGATGGAGCTACTTGTTGCTGCAGCACAGACTGGCTCATCCTGGCTGGGAGCACATTATTTAGCCAGTGTGGCTGGGTCCACGCCATCTGCCACACCCTGGGCCTCTTGGGCACCAGCCTCGGGCCACTGACCAATCCATCCTGAGGATCTTCTCTCCCATTGCCGCCGTCACCTCCCCCTGCGGCTCCATGTGCCTCGGTTTCAAAATCTGTAAAGTGGGCCCAATAGTAATCACCCCACCCCTGCTTCCTGAGGTTGCTGGGAGGGGCGGGGAGCTTGTACATGTAGCGCTTGAATGGGGGCCTGGCCACCGAACAGCTGGGGGGATGACTAGTGCTGAAGAGAAGATCATCTATGAGCCTCAAGAGGATCAGCTTGTGGTTTAGAACCTCACACGGAGGGAACGTGCTCTTTTCATTCTTTCCTGTTTACTTTTAAGGGAAACAAAGAGAGCCACCATTCATCCGCTTCTCATATTAATGTATGTAGAGCTTCTGAACGTTAAAGTTACAAAGGCCAGTCAAGGATGGGAGCCCGTGTTTCGGATGGAGAACTAAGGATCCAGGTCACCGGCCCAGGTGGCCCTGCTGGCGGGCGGCCTCGGCTCAGAGCTTTGCCACGGTATCCCTTGCCACTTTCCCTGCGGGTCTGGGGAGGACAATGACCCTGGTGTTCACCCAGAAGCTCCTGCCCTCTCCCACCTACAGGGGCAGCTGGAACAACTGGACCCCGTCCCTTGGAGGCCTGGCTCTCCGCACCGCTCTCTGCCCCAGCTCACAGGTTCTCCTCTAAGACCATCCCAGGAAGGCGTGTGTGGCTCAGGCTTCCGGGCCTGCAGGGAGGGGCTGGCCCTGGAGCCTTGGCCACCCCCACAGCAGGGTGACGGCCCACGCATTCCTGGGGACATTCTGAGTCACCAGGCTGAGGAGGGCAGCCCCCCTAGGCCTCCCTGGGCACTGGCAGCCGTGGGCGGGTCCATACCTCCCCCGGTCAGCCTCCCCTGTTAACTTGGTACCCAGGTACTCCTGGTACCCAGGACTGGTTGAGAAATGCAGGTTTCCATCTATGCACACGAAGCAGATTAGACTAGGAAATGGCAACACACGCCAGTATTCTTGCCTAGAAAATTCCATGGACAGAGGAGCCAGGCTGGCTACAGTCCTTGAGTCGGACACGACTGAGCACACACGCATACGAGCGAGTGTATACACACACACACACACACACACACACACACACACAGCAGATGCACCTGAGTGGGTGTCCAGGAGACGCCCTGAGTCCTTTTTTCTAGCCACGGCGTATTTACTGCAGGGCAGCTACCCTGTTATAAAAACTCACTGCGGGCACTGAGAGGCCTGCACCAACACTGTGGTGCCCGTGGACCCCCGCCCTGGCCCCCATTCTTCCTTCTTCCCCGACTCCTTCCCATCTCGGGCTCCAAGCCTGACCCCTCCTTGAAGCCCTGGCCCAGACCTGGCCAGTGGCACGGCCTCTCCCAGGAGAGGACAAAGTCTCTTC